>NC_062215.1:41741751-44241751 GCF_902686445.1 Sciurus carolinensis | reverse complement strand
TCAAGAAAACCTTAGAAGATGGAAAGATCTCCCATGTTCTTGGATAGGAAGAATTAATATTGTCAAAATGGCCATACTACCAAAAGTGCTATACAGATTCAATGCAATTCCAATTAAAATCCCAATGATGTACCTTACAGAAATACAGCAATCAATTATGAAATTCACCTGGAAGAATAAAAAACCCAGAATAGCTAAAGCAATCCCTGGCAGAAAGAGTGAAGCAGGGGGTATCGCAATACCAGATCTTCAACTCTACTACAAAGCAATAGTAACAAAAACAGCATGGTATTGGTACCGAAATAGAAAGGTGGATCAATGGTACAGAATAGAGGACATGGACACAAACCCAATTAAATACAATTTTCTCATACTAGACAAAGGGGCCAAAAATATGCAATGGAGAAAAGGTAGCCTCTTCAACAAATGGTGCTGGGAGAATTGGAAATCCATATGCAACAGAATGAAACTAAACCCATATCTCTCACCATGCATGAAACTAAACTCAAAATGGATTAAGGACCTCGGAATCAGACCAGAGACCTTGTATCTTATAGAAGAAAAAGTAGGTCCAGAGCTTCAACATGTCGGCTTAGGACCAGACTTCCTCAACAGGACTCCCATAGCACAAGAAATAAAAGCAAGAATCAATAACTGGGATAGATTCAAACTAAAAAGCTTTCTCTCAGCAAAGGAAACTATCAGCAATGTGAAGAGCAAGCCTACAGATTGGGAGAAAATGTTTGCCAATCATACTTCAGGTAGAGCACTAATCTCCAGAATCTATAAAGAACCCAAAACACTCTACACCAAGAATGCAAATAATCCAATCGACAAATGGGCTAAGGAAATGAATAGACACTTCACAGAAGAAGATCTACAAGCAATCAACAAACATATGGAAAAATGTTCAACATCTCTAGTAATAAGAGAAATGCAAATCAAAACCACCCTAAGATTCCATTCTCACCCCAATTAGAATGGCGATTATCAAGAATACAAGCAACAACAGGTGTTGGCGAGGATGTGGGGACCAAGGTACACTCATACATTGCTGGTGGGGCTGCAAATTAGTACAGCCACTCTGGAAAGCAGTGTGGAGACTCCTTAGAACACTTGGAATGGAACCACCATTTGACCCAGCTATCCCACTCCTTGGCCTATACCCAAAGGACTTAAAATCAGCATATTACAGAGATGCAGCCACATCAATGTTCATAGCTGCTCAGTTCACAATAGGCAGATTGTGGAACCCACCTAGATACCCTTCAATTGATGAATGGATAAAGAAACTGTGGTATATATATATACAATGGAATATTACTCAGCCATAAAGAATGATAAAATTATGGCATTTGCAGGCAAATGGATGAAATTGGAGAATATCATGCTAAGTGAGATAAGCCAATCTCAAAAAACCAAAGGACGAATGATATCGCTAATAAGTGGATGATGATACATAATGGGGCGTGGGAGGGGTTAGTGTTAGGGTTAGAGTTAGGGTTAGGGAGGGGGGCAAGAATGGAGAAAGGAAGGACTGTGTAGAGGGAAAAGAGGGGTGGGAGGGGTGGGGGGAAGGGAAAAAATAGCAGAATGAATCAAACAACATTACCCTATGTAAATTTATGATTACACAAATGGTATGCCTTTACGCCATGTACAGAGAAACAACATGTATCCCATTTGTTTACAATAAAAAAAGAAAAAAAAAGAATAAGTGGAAGAAGTGAGAGCCCACTGCTTACATACCTGGAATAGTCAAGCACTGCTGCATTTTTACTGGAAAACTGTTATGTCCAACAGAACCAGTGCTAATAAATACCGAGTTACATGGAAAGAAATTAAAAGGATACGAATAAGGATAATCGTTGAGGATGATGAGGAAAGTACACTGACACATTGTTGATGAGACTGTGAATTAGTACTACCACTTTGGAAAGTAGTGTGGCAAAACCTCAAAAGACTAAAAATGGAACTGCCATATGGCCCAGCTATCCCACTTCATGACAGTTATGCAAAAGGTCTATACTATAGTGGTATAGGCATACCAATGTTTATAGCAGCCCAATAGCCAAACTATGGAACCAACCTAGTTGCCCACCAATAGATGAATGGATAAAGAACACATGGCATATATACACAGTGGAGCTCTACTCAGCCATAAAGAAAAAGGAGATTATGTCACTTTCCGGTAAATGGATGGAAATGAAGAATAACATGCTAAGTGAAAAAAGTTAGGCTCAGAGATTCAATGGCAAAATGCTTTTTCACATAAGTGAAGATTATAGACAAAAAAAAGGGAATAAAAGGGGGGATCTTGCAAAATTAGAAGGGTGAACAGTAGAAACAGGATATTAAGAGTGAGAGATGATGGGAGGCAAAGTGCAAGAATTGGGAAATAAAGTTGACCAAATTATGCCACGTGCATGTACAAATCACAATGCATTTCAATTTATATATAACTATAAAGCATCAATTAAAAGAAAATAAATGAGAGACTGGAAAGATGGTGGAAGGCAGCAAGGCTGCAATTCTGGACCTCCTCACAGCACAGAAAGGAGGCATAGAGGGAAAAACACAATTGATTGATGGGTCACAAAATGAAGGCTCTAAGACTCAATATTACAAAGTATGAGACCTGGAGGGATTTGAAGAACAACCTTCAGAGTATAAAATAAGAACAGTTTCCTAATCTGGAACCCAGAACCCAGATCAGGATAGGGAAAGGGAAGAGGGGCATCAGAGGGAGAGAGAGAGAGAGAGGGAGAGAGAGAGAGGAGAGGTCACTCAAACTCACCCACTAAAAGCATTAGGAAAAGCAGACAAAATTTAAAGTGTGATAATAACTGCAGAGCTAAAGCAGATTAAAACAAAATTGTGAAAGCAAAGCTGAGCCAGGTGTTCACAGCCATCTCATGACAAGGTATCTTCCCATGTCCAAACAGCTGCAAATTAACCAGAGGGATGTCTTCTTCAGTGTGACTTCTTAGGAATTCAGGCAGAAAGAATTTCTAGAGGGACCACTACTACTAACCCCAAATCACTGAAACTCCCTCACACTCATCCTCACCACAAACAAGAGGAGTGGGGCTGAGTGGACTGTGCTGGGAAGTGTGTCTAACCTGCTCTGCAACAAAGCAGCAATTAAAACTCTGCACAGTATCCACGGACCCAGACCGTGACAAAGCAGCAAAGCAGATTTGGCCCAGAGCAGAGGAAATGATCCATTAGGACCACAAAACACTGTGAGAAACCTACAGACTGCTCTCTCAATTGTGGGGTCATACCAGAGGGAAGTTGCATTAATATTCAGTGACATAGAGATCTGGTTGGCAGGTGGTGGCAGCTGTGGGCAGAAGGCAGTTAGGAGAATTTCTTTGAATATCCCATGAAACTTAAGTGGTAACACCTGCAAACACAGTCAGAGGAGATCAGTGAAGGTGGAAAATTGCCTGATCCAAGGCAGCAGGGAGTGTCTACCCCAGTCTGACCAGTGGTCACAATTGGTGAAGAAAAGGCATTGCTGGACCTTGCCTCAGTCATAGTCAACAGAGGGAATCAACACATGACATTCACAACCTGGGGCAGTGGAATTTAAGAGGAAAAAATGAGGGTAAGAATCTTGATATTGCTCTTAGCATTGACTTTATAAATAAAATTCTGAAAGTACATGCAAGAATAACTAAGTGATACCACACTGACAAGCTTCTGCATAGCAGAAAAACATTCAGCAAAATGAGGCGGCTACATACACAGTGGGAGAAACATTTGCAAAGCATATATGTGAAGGGGGTTAATACCAAAAATATAAAGGAACTCACACAATTCAATAACCAGCAAGGACCCAGAAAGATGTTTTATTTCAGAAGAAGACATACAAATGACCAAAAGGAATGTATGAATCCATTTTGGTTCCTATAAGGAATAACTGAAGCTGGGAAACATTACAAAGAAAGATGCTGATTCATCCCACAGTTCAGGAGGTTCAAGGGCATGGTGCCAGCATTAGTTCACCAGGACCTAAAGGCAGATGGCAATCACAATGGAAGGAGTGTGTGTGAGAGGGAGAGATCACACTACAAGACAAGAGGATGGAGAAAAAGAGCCAAACCTCCAACACATGAACCCTTCAGGGATATTCAAACTATACTCAAACCATAGCATGGTGCATGAAAAAGTGCTCAGCATCACTACTTACTGGGAAGCACAAATCAAGTCATAATGAGATATCACCTCATAGCTACTAGAAAGGCTATTCTCAAAATGTGAAATAACAAATGTTGGCAAAGTTTGGCAAAGGAACACGTAAACTCTGTTAGTGAGAATGTTATTTGGGCCAGTCATTAGGAAAAACATTATAAAGATTTCTAAAAACTAAAGTAAAACAAAACTGACATGATCTACAGTCACTTCTGGAACTAAAGGCAGCCTGATAAGGATGCACTGCATGTTCACTCACCATTATTCGTGATAACCAAGATATGGAATCATTTCAAGTGTCCATCAACAGATGAATGATGATGAAAATGTGAGTGATAAATGGAATATTATTTTCAATTTGAAATAAGAAAATTGCCAGGCATAGTGGTGCTCACCTGTAATCCCAGAGGTTTGGGAGGTTGAGATAGGAGAAGCACAAGTTCAAGGCCAGCATTATCAATCTAGTAAAGCCTAAGCAATATTATCTTAATTATTTTAATTATCTTAAAATGAAAAACAAAAAGACCTGAAAATGTGTCTCAGTAAAGTGCCTCTGCATTTTATCAACATAATGCCCACCTTTCCCCCCGCAAAGAAAAAAAGGAAATCTGGTCATTCCAGGCAGCATGGTGGACCAAGAGGACATTATTCCAAGAGACACGCTATTTTTTTTGCAAGACAAATACTTCATGTTCTCACTTACACATGAAATCTAAACATGTCAAACTCATAGAAATATGAAATAGAAAGATAGTTTTCAGGAGTTAGTTGGGTCCAGATGTGGGGATTTGGATAAAATGGTGTAAACTTTCAATTGCAAGATAAATAAACCTGGAGATGAAACGCACAGCATGTTAACTACAGTTTAAAACAATGGATTGTACAACTAAAATTGCTAAGAGAATAGATCTACAATTTTCCCTACACACAAAAAATGTTAGGTATATGAATGATGACCATGTATATCAGATAGATTAATCATTTCAAAATGAACATGGATAACAAAATTTCAAGTTGTACATATTAAACATACACAACCTTTTTCAAAGAAAATTTGAAAGACCTATAGTTAAACCATTTTTATTTAAGTAGCAAAACAGGATTATCACAGTTTTCAGAATCATCAGATAATCCATATTTACATCTGTTACTTAATATATTAGTAGATTATTTCTGTTCTTCTAGAAGATCAGGATTTAGACTATGCCTCAAGAGAAAGGGAAGTTACCAAGCATGCTTATTTCTCTAAAAAAAACATACTTGTTTCAGGCCATTTTACTTTAAAACAAATTTTTTAGTGAAAATAGCACCACTAAGATATAGCCATAGATTTGGGTATGATGGTGCATGACTGTAATCTCACTGACTCATGAGGCTGAGTCAGGAAGATCACAAGGTCAAGGTCAACCTGGGGAACTTTGCAAGACCCTCAGCAATGGAGTGAGACCTTGTTTCAGAGAAAGAGAGAGAGAGAGAACTTGCATCAAGCTAGCTGCCCATGGAGGTACTGGGAGCATGCTCTCAAAAGACTAACTTCTATGGGAAGTTAATGTTGCTGAAACCCTCCCAAAAAAAACCCAAAGTACAGAGATCAGAAGATGTGTGGATCTTTCAACATTATGAAAATAACAGCAATGATTAGGTATCACTGTTGCCAAGGTACCAAGCATTTATTAATGAGAACAATGTGCTTATACAAAATCAAACACCTGGGATCAACTGCAGAGCTTTCAGGATCAAATCTATATTTCAAGGCTTTTATTTAATGAGAGTTTCTTACTTTGTAAATTCATTTTTTAAACTGTGGGAAAAGCATGTAACATAAAACTTAACCATTTTTACCACTTCTCAGTGTGATATTTGGCAATACTAAATACACTACATGGTTTGCAATCATCACCTCTGCCCACCTCCAGAACACTTTACACTAGTGAAGCTGAAATTCTGAACTAATGGTGTACAAGGTCCCCCTTGACCCATGCCCTCACCAACACTTGTTCTCTACACTTCATGATAAGAGCCAGTCTAACAGGTGCTCAGGGGCACCTCACTTTGGTTTTGAATTTGCATTCCCACAGCCATTAGTGATGTTGAGCACCTTTTCATACCTGTTGGTCACCTGTATACCTCCACTGGGAAAATGTCGAGTCAGGCATTTCCCCCACAATTTGAGTAATTTTAACTCCTATCAGACATGCTTTCTAAATATCTGCACCCACCCCCAACCCCAATGCTGCCCTTCCATTTTAGGGATTGTTTCATTTGCTGTTTTTTGTAGACCTGCTTGTTTAGTTTTGCTTCTGTTGCCCATGCTACTGGTGCCATACCCAAAAATTCATTACTAAGATCAATATCAAGGATCAATATCAAGGAACTTTTCTCCTAGATTTTCTTCTGGGAGTGTTACAGTTTCAGGTCCTACATTTAAGTCTTTCTTCCATTTTAAGTTCACTTCTATGTATTGAATATACAATAAGGATTCAATTTCATTCTTCTGTATGGGGGTATATTCAGTCTTTCCAACACTGTATACTGAGACTCTCCTTTTCCTCTCATGTCCTTTTGGCCATCTTGTCAAACATGACTTGACTACAGGTGTGGGTGACATCTGGGCTCTCAACTCAGCTCTGCTGGTCTATGTGCCTGTTTTTTTGCCAGTACCATGCTGTCTTGATATAGCTCTTCATAGTTGAAATCAGGAAGTATGATGCTTTGCAATTGTGTTCTTTATTTCTTTTTGTGTATTAATTTCATATCCTGCAATTTAACTAAATTTATTAGTTCTAACATTTCTGCATGAAATCTTCAAGGGTTTTCTACATATGTGTTATGTCCTCTGTGAAGGGACGTACTTTATCTTCCTTCCCAATTTGGATGCATTAATTTCATTTTCTTTTTCTGGCCAGAACTGTCAATATTCTATTGAAAGGAAGGGGCAAGAACAGGCATCCTGAACTTGTTGCCAATTTTATCAAACAGCTTTCAAGCTTTCCCCACTAAGTATGATGTTAGTTGTGGATTTTCATGTATGGCCCTTGTTGAGGTCTTTCCTTTTACTTCAACTTTGTTGTTTTTTGTTTTTGTCTTTGTTTTGTTCTGTTTGCTTTAGGAGAAGGTGTTGAATTTTGTAAAATGCTTCTTCTGCTTCAGCAGAGATGATCATATTCCCCCTCTATTTCAGTCTGCTAATGTGGTATATTGATTGATATTCATGTGTTGAGCCATTCCCATTTTCCTAGAATAAATTGTACTTTGTCATGTTATACAATCATTTTAATATACTGCTGAATTGCATTTGTTAGTATTGTGAGCATTTCTGCACCAGTATTCCTAAGGGATGGTGATCTTGAGTATTCTTCTGGCATCTCAGAATTCATAAGGGGTAGTCTCTCTTCTTTAAATTTTGGAAAAGCTTGAAAAAGAAAGCAAGTAATGCTTATTTAAATGTTTGGTCAAAAAAAAATGTTTGGTAGAATTCCCTAGCAAAGTCATCTGATTCAGTTCTGGTGTTCTGGTTCAGAAAATTTCTTTGGAAGGTTGCTTTGGATTACTGATTTACTCTCCTTTGAGTTATGTATATTCTCAATTTTTATGATTTCTCAAGATTAGTCTTGGAAGGTTGTGTGTTTCTTGGAATTTTCACATTTCTTACCTGCTATTCAATTTTTTGGCATATAATTTTTCATACTTTTCCCTAATAATATGTTTTCTGAGTCAGGCTCTCACTATTTTGACCAGGCTGATTTGAACCCCTGGGTTCAGGTGATCATCCTGCCATAGATTCCTGAGTAGCTATGACTAAAGCATCACCACTGTGCTCAGCTAAACTTTTTATTAATATAAAATTGATAGTGATGTTCTCTCTTTCATCTCTGATTTTAGTAATTTGAGTTTTTCTTTTTATTATTCACCCTGATAAAGGACATTCAATTTTACTTTTTGAAAAACCAATTTTGGCGTACTGGATTTTGAAGTAGCTTCACTTACAAGTATACTCACTATGCGCTAAGAGACGTGGGATTTTAGAAATGCTAGGCTCTAATGAAATACTACTATAAAATTTGGCAGAATATTAAGAGTACTTTGTCCCTTATATGGAACCTTAAAAATTGGAACAGCACACCATAACATAGAAACTTCAAAATGTAAACCATAACCCTTTGTAAATATTCATACACTACAGATTATGGTAATATATCCTTTTATCAAAATGTAAATTATCAAGTTCCTTTCCATCTGCTGTCCATATATGCTTTGAAATAAATGCACAAATATAAATTTATTTGAGATCTTCTTCATGTCATTCCTTGGCATTTAACAGTTCCTGAATATAAAGGTTAAAAGTACAATGCAGCAAAAAGCTTTCAGACAAAAAGAAAAGGTTCTTTTCCTCTGTGTGATGAAGAGGTGAGATTGTGTCTACTACAAAGTTTTTTGTGTCTACATGATTCTGACAATGTTTAATTCCACAGGACACAATCTTCTGGCGCATCTTTTCACTGCCGTGGAATTTTCGCATTCCACAATTTTGAGCCACAAAAAACACCTTGAAAAGGAGGGAAAGGGCTTTCGTGTAAAATAAGACTTCTATTGCATGTTAGACTTCACAGATTTTTTTTTTCTAGAGAGGTTTTGATTTGCATGAATCTAAAGGATATTGTATGCCTTCACAAATGAGTTTTGTCTTTATTCAAGTAATATAGTTTTTAAAAACTGTTGTGTTCACCTTTTATTGTGCTGGATGAACATTCCAGAAACATCATACTCATTACCAGTTAACTGCCATGACTGATACTTATTGCCATCAGAGTGCCTTGGAAATACTGAGTCACGTTACAGTTAAAAATGAAGATGAGTACTTGTCAATGGTTATTTAGAATTTGGCTTCTAACAAATTTTGATTCCCATTATTTTAAGAATATGCAGTAAGCTATACATTCATGTCCACTGACTAGTAAATGTTCTCTCATTTCTATTATAAAAATTTTAATTTAGATTGCTTTTATCATTTGGGAAGATATAATATGTTGTTGTGTTTTTTTTATATTTATTTATTTATTTTTAATTGTATACAAATGGGATACATGTTGTTTCTCTATTTGTACATAGAGTCAAGGCATACCATTTGTGTAATCATACGTTTACATAGGGCAATGATGTTTATTTTTTTTCCCTTCCCCCCCACCCCTCCCACCCCTCTTTTCCCTCTATACAGTCCTTCTTTCCTTCATTCTTACCGCTCTCCTTATCCCTAACCCTAAACCTAACCCTAAACCTAATGCTAACCCCTCCCACCCCCCATTATATGTCCTCATCCGCTTATCAGCGATATCATTCCTCCTTTAGTTTTTGAGATTGGCTTATCTCACTTAGCATGATATTCTCCAATTTCGTCCATTTGCCTACAAATGCCATAATTTTATCATTCTTCATTGCGGAGTAATATTCCATTGTATAAATATGCCACAGTTTCTTTATCCATTCATCAACTGAAGGGCATCTAGGTTGGTTCCACAATCTGGCTATGGTGAATTGAGCAGCAGTGAACATTGATGTGGCTGTATCTCTGTAGTATGCTGATTTTAAGTCCTTTGGGTATAGGCCAAGGAGTGGGATAGCTGGGTCAAATGGTGGTTCCATTACAAGCTTTCTGAGGAATCTCCACACTGCTTTCCAGAGTGGCTACACTAATTTGCAACCCCACCAGCAATGTATGAGTGTTCCTTTTTCACCACATCCTCGCCAACACCTATTGTTGCTTGTATTCTTGATAATCGCCATTCTAATTGGTGTGAGATGAAATCTTAGGGTAGTTTTGATTTGCATTTCCCTTATTACTAAGGATGTTGAACATTTCTTCATATATCTGTTGATTACTTGTACATCTTCTTCTGTGAAGTGTCTGTTCATTTCCTTAGACCATTTGTTGATTGGATTATTTGTAGTCTTCGTGTAGAGTTTTTTGAGTTCTTTATAGATTCTGGAAATTAGTGCTCTATCTGAGGTATGGTTGGCAAAGATATTCTCCCACTCCGTAGGCTCTCTCTTCACATTTCTGATAGTTTCCTTTGCTGAGAGAAAGCTTTTTAGTTTGAATCTATCCCAGTTGTTGATTCTTGCTTTTATTTCTTGTGCTATGGGAGTCCTGTTAAGGAAGTCTGATCCTAAGCCAACAAGTTGAAGATTTGGACCTACTTTTTCTTCTATAAGATGCAGGGTCTCTGGTCTGATTCCGAGGTCCTTGATCCATTTTGAGTTGAGTTTTGTGTAGGGTGAGAGATAGGGGTTTAGTTTCATTCTGTTGCATATGGATTTCCAATTCTCCCAGCACCATTTGTTGAAGAGGCTGTCTTTTCTCCATTGCATATTTTTGGAACCTTTGTCTAGTATGAGAAAATTGTATTTATTTGGGTTTGTGTCCATGTCCTCTATTCTGTACCATTGATCTACCTGTCTATTTTGGTACCAATACCATGCCGTTTTTGTTACTATTGCTTTGTAGTAGAGTTGAAGATCTGGTATTGCAATACCCCCTGCTTCGTTCTTGCTACTGAGGATTGCTTTAGCTATTCTAGGTTTCTTATTCTTCCAGATGAATTTCATAATTGCTTGCTCTATTTCTGCAAGGTACATCATTGTGATTTTAATTGGAATTGCATTGAATCTGTATAGCACTTTAGGTAGTATAGCCATTTTGACAATATTAATTCTGCCTATCCAAAAAACATGGGAGATCGTTCCATCTTCTAAGGTTTTCTTTAATTTCTTTCTTTAGTGTTCTGTAGTTCTCATTGTAGAGGTCTTTCACCTCTTTTGTGAGATTGATTCCCAAGTATTTTATTTTTTTTGAGGCTATTGTGAATGGGGTAGTTTTCCTAATTTCTCTTTCTGAAGATTCATCACTTATGTATAAAAATGCATTGGATTTATGAGCATTGATCTTGTAACCTGCTACTTTACTGAATTCACTTATGAAATCTAAAAGTTTTCTGGTGGAATTTCCAGGTTCCTCTAAATATATAATCATGTCATCAGCGAACAGGGATAGTTTGAGTTCTTCTTTTCCTATTCGTATCCCTTTAATTTCTTTGGTTTGTCTGATTGCTCTGGCTAGAGTCTCAAGGATGATGTTGAATAGAAGCGGTGAAAGAGGGCATCCCTGCCTTGTTCCAGTTTTTAGGGGGAACGCTTTCAGTTTTTCACCATTTAGAATGATATTAGCCATGGGCTTAGCGTAGATTGCCTTTATAATGTTAAGGAATGTTCCCACTACCCCAATTTTTTCTAGTGTTTTGAGCATGAAGGGATGCTGTATTTTATCAAATGCTTTTTCTGCATCTATTGAAATAATCATGTGATTCTTAACTTTAAGTCTGTTGATATGGTGAATGACATTTATTGATTTCCGAATGTTGAACCAACCTTGCATCCCTGGGATAAAGCCCACTTGATCGTGGTGCACTATCTTTTTAATATGTTTTTGTATGCGATTTGCTAAAATTTTGTTGAGAATTTTTGCGTCGATGTTCATTAAGGATATTGGTCTGAAATTTTCTTTTCTCGATGTGTCTCTATCTGGTTTAGGTATCAGGGTGATATTGGCTTCATAGAACGAGTTTGGGAGGGTTCCCTCCTCTTCTATTTCATGGAATACTTTGAGGAGTATTGGAATGAGCTCTTCTTTAAAGGTTTTGTAGAACTCGGCTGAGAACCCATCTGGTCCTGGACTTTTCTTTGTTGGTAGGCTTTTGATGACCTCTTCTATTTCATTGCTTGAAATTGGTTTATTTAAGTTGTGTATGTCCTCCTCGTTCAGTTTAGGTAATTCATATGTCTCTAGAAATTTGTTGATGTCTTCGAGGTTTTCTGTTTTGTTGGAGTATAGATTTTCAAAATAGCTTCTAATTATGTTTTGTATTTCACTCGTGTCTGTTGTGATGTTTCCTTGTTCATTCCAAATTTTAGTAATTTGAGTTTTCTCCCTCTTTCTCTTTGTTAGTGTGGCTAAGGGTTTATCAATTTTATTTATTTTTTCAAAGAACCAACTATTTATTTTGTTAATTTTTCCAATTGTTTCTTTTGTTTCAATTTCATTGATTTCGGCTCTGATTTTAACTATTTCCTGTCTTCTACTACTTTTGGTATTGGTCTGCTCTTCTTTTTCTAGCGCTTTGAGCTGTAGTGTTAAGTCGTTTATTTGTTGATTTCTACTTCTTTTTTTTGAATGCACCCCATGAAATAAATCTTCCTCTAAGTACTGCTTTCATAGTGTCCCAGAGATTTTGATATGATGTGTCTTTGTTCTCGTTTACTTCTAAGAATTTTTTTATTTCCCTCCTGATGTCTTCTGTTATCCATTCATCATATAATAGTGTATTATTTAATCTCCAGGTATTGGAGAAGTTTCTGTTTTTTATTCTGTCATTTATTTCTAATTTCAATCCATTATGATCTGATAGAGTACAAGGTAGTATATCTATCTTCTTGTATTTGCTAACAGTAGCTTTGTGGCATAAAATATGGTCTATTTTAGACACGGATCCATGTGCTGCTGAGAAGAAAGTGTATTCATTCTTTGTTGGATGGTATATTCTATATATGTCCGTTAAGTCTATGTTGATTGTGTTGTTGAGATCTATAGTTTCTTTATTCAATTTTTGTTTGGACGATCTATCCAGTGATGAGAGAGGTGTGTTAAAATCGCCTAGTATTATTGTGTTGTGGTCCATTTGATTTCTGGAATTCAGAAGGATTTGTTTGACGTACGTGGATGAGCCAATGTTCGGGGCATAGATATTTATGATTGTTAAGTCTTGCTGATTTATGCTTCCCTTAAGCAGCATGTAATGTCCTTCTTTATCCCTTCTGACTAGTTTTGGTTTGAAGTCCACATTATCTGAAATGAGGATGGATACTCCAGCTTTTTTGCTGTGTCCGTGTGCATGGTATGTTTTTCCCCATCCTTTCACCTTTAGTCTATGGGTGTCTCTTTCTATGAGATGAGTCTCTTGCAGGCAGCATATTGTTGGATTTTTCTTTTTAATCCAATCTGCCAGTCTGTGTCTTTTGATTGATGAATTCAGGCCATTGACATTCAGGGTTATTATTGTGATATGATTTGTATTCCCAATCAATTGACTCATTTGTTTTTGACATGATTTGGTTTCTCCTTTATTTGGCTATTCCTTTAGGCTAGCGCCTCCTGTTGCTGATTTGCATCGTTGTTTTTCATCTCTTCCTCATGGAATATTTTGCTGAGAATGTTCTGTAATGCTGGCTTTCTTTTTGTAAATTCCTTTAGCTTTTGTTTATCATGGAAGGATCTTATTTCATCGTCAAATATGAAGGTAAGTTTTGCTGGGTATAAGATTCTTGGTTGGCATCCGTTTTCTTTCAGGGCTTGGTATATGTTGTTCCAGGCCCTTCTAGCTTTTAGGGTCTGGATTGAAAAATCTGCTGATATTCTTATTGGTTTCCCTCTGAATGTAATTTGATTCTTTTCTCTCACGGCCTTTAAAATTCTGTCTTTATTTTGTATGTTAGGTATTTTCATAATAATGTGCCTTGGTGTGGGTCTGTTGTAATTTTGTATGTTTGGAGTCCTATAAGCCTCTTGTACTTGGTTTTCCATTTCATTCTTCAGATTTGGGAAATTTTCTGATATTATTTCATTGAATAGATTGTTCATTCCTTTGGTTTGTTTCTCTAAGCCTTCCTCAATCCCAATAATTCTTAAATTTGGCCTTTTCATGATATCCCATAATTCTTGTAGATTCTGTTCATGATTTCTTACCATCTTTTCTGTTTGGCCAACTTTGTTTTCAAGATTAAATAATTTGTCCTCAATGTCTGAGGTTCTGTCTTCCAGGTGTTCTATCCTATTGGTTCTGCTTTCTATGGAGTTTTTAACTTGGTTTATTGTTTCCTTCATTTCAAGTATTTCAGTTTGTTTTTTTTTCAGTATCTCTAACTCTTTATTGAAATGATCTCTTGCTTCCCGTATTTGCTCTTTTAACTGATTGGTGCGATCATTTAATGCCTGCATTTGCTCTTTCATCTCCTCCTTCAATGCCTGCATTTGCTCTTTCATCTCCTCATTAGCTTCCCTGATTGTTTTAATTATGTACATTCTGAACTCCCTTTCTGACATTTCTTCTGCTGTGCTGTCATTGGGTTTTATTGATGTAGTATCTAGGTTTGTTTGGGACATTTTCTTCCTTTGTTTTCTCATACTGGTCAGCTGTCAGTGGGACCCTGAGATATTGCAGTTTTCCGCTATTGGCTTATAGTGTCCCGGTAGATTTCCAGTGTATCCCCTCCCCGCCTTCAGTAGCCTGATGTCTTGGAGGAATCTGATAAAGCAGCGCATCCAAAGAAAACTGCCCCTAGCCCCCTACTGGTTCCACGGTTTGGAACTGGTTCTGTGCGGAAATGCTCTCACTGTGGGCCTGCACCGTGCAGCTGGCCGTGTGGGAGGAGCCCACTGCCAGAGTGTGGAAGGCTACCTTGGGAAGACTCTAGCTGCCCTGCCTGGCTCCGATAAGCCACCTCTATCTGGGCCTGCCACCCGGGCCGAGCTTTACCCAGTGGGCAGACTCACCCGTGGCTCTATTTCAGTCCGAGTCTCTCAATGCCTCCCCTTCTTAACTCCTGGGTTCTGGAGCGATTGGGGGTACAGTCTCCCTCTAGGCCGCCATCTTGGATCGCCTCGTGAAGAGAGCCTGCAGCCGGAGTGGGCAGAGCCGCCTGAAGAGGTCTCTGACTGCCCTGCCCTGATCCCAGAGGCTGCTTGCGGATCGAAGCTCTCCGTTGGTTCGGGGACTTGTGGCTGGTTCTATGTAGAAAACCTCTCACTGGGCGGTCTGGTCTGAGAAGCTAGCCTTGAAAGGCACCTCCCACCGCAGGGGTCCAGGCTACTTGGGGAGGTCTCTGGTTGCCCTATCCTGGTCCCTGAAGCTGCTTGTGTGCCGGAGTACGTTGCGCTGCACTGGCTCCGGGACTCGGAGCTTGTTCTGGTCAGAAAGGCTCTCACTAGCGGGCCAGTTCCGTTCCGAGAACCTGGAGAAGCTTCTGTGTGGCTGTTGTTGTTGTTTTAAACAGCAATCATTTATTTGAGAAGTTTTAGATGCACAGCAAAATTGGATAGAAAATTCCTATACATCTCCTGGCTACACAGGCTCCCAGTTACCAACATCCCCCACAAAAGTGAAACGTTTGTTACAACAGACAAACATAACTTGACTCAACTTTATCATTCAATGCCTGTATTTCACATATTTACTTTGCTACATTCAATGGATTTCAAAAAACATATGATGACCTGCATCCATCATCGTATCATACAAAATAGTTTAAATGCCCTAAAAATTCTCTGTGCCCCACAGATTCACCCCTCCCACTACATAATCTCTTGCATCCACTGAGTCTATTCTTGTCTCCATACTTTTGCCACTGACAGAAAGTCATTTATGTGGGAACATACAGTATGTGTCCCTTTCACATTCTCCATTCTCATCCTTTTTTTTGGATACATATCCCCAGCCCTACTTCGTATTTTTTTTATTGTAAACTAATGGGATACATGTTGTTTCTCTGTTTGTACATGGTGTAAAGGCATACCATTTGTGTAATAAATTTACATAGGGTAATGTTGTTTGATTCATTCTGTTATTTTTTCCCTTCCCCCCACCCCTCCCACCCCTCTTTTCCCTCTATACAGTCCTTCCTTCCTCCATTCTTGCCCCCCTCCCTAACCCTAACTCTAACCCTAAAACTAACCCCTCCCACGCCCCATTATGTATCATCATCCACTTATCAGCGAGATCATTCTTCCTTTGGTTTTTTGAGATTGGCTTATCTCACTTAGCATGATATTCTCCAGTTTCATCCATTTCCCTGCAAATGCCATAATTTTATCATTCTTTATGGCTGAATAATATTCCATTGTATATATATATGCCACAGTTTCTTTATCCATTCATCAATTGAAGGACATCTAGGTTGGTTCCACAATCTGGCTATGGTGAATTGAGCAGCAATGAACATTGATGTGGCTGCATCTCTGTAGTATGCTGATTTTTAAGTCCTTTGGGTATAGGCCAAGGAGTGGGATAGCTGGGTCAAATGGTGGTTCCATTCCAAGTTTTCTAAGGAATCTCCACACTGCTTTCCAGAGTGGCTGCACTAATTTGCAACCCCACCAGCAATGTATGAGTGTACCTTGGTCCCCACATCCTCGCCAACACCTGTTGTTGCTTGTATTCTTGATAATCGCCATTCTAATTGGGGTGAGATGGAATCTTAGGGTGGTTTTGATTTGCATTTCTCTTATTACTAGAGATGTTGAACATTTTTCCATATGTTTGTTGATTGCTTGTAGGTCTCCTACTTTGTGTTTTATTTTGAGACAGGGCCTCACTGAGTTTCTTAGCACTTCACTGTTGCTGAGGCGGGCTTTTAGCTCATGATCCTTCTGCCTCGTCATTCTAAGCCACTGGGATTACATGCATGTGCCACTGCACCCAGTTCATCCATTTTTAAATACAAGTTGCATGTATTTGGTAGATTTTGTTATCACAGTTAATCCAAGTAGCTTTTGAATTTAATAATGAAAAACAGGACTTCATGACTGATAGAAATTCTGTATTTCTCTTGTTTTTCTTGTTGTTTCCAATTATGAACTTGCTTAAGAATTCATGAGGCAATTTCTAATTGTTTTGAAAAGGCAATGAAATTTTATTGTCAAGAAGATGAAAAACTTCAATAGTTCATATATCAGCAGATTATTTATTACTTACTGAACCATAATTGATTCTTTTTAGATTACTTCAAGGGTTAATGTCAGTAGGCCATAGTGATCTCTCATATTTAGTCAACCTTATTTGGGGTGTGTTTGTAAGGTTGATTTGAATGAGATGAACATGTGAATCAGCAGACTAACTAAAGCAGATTGCCTTGCTAATCGTGGGTGGACCTCATCCAATCTGTTGAAGGCCTGGATAGAGCAAAACATTGAGTAAGAATGAACTCCTCCTGCCCAACTGCCTTTGAACTGGGACAGTGGGTTTCACCTGCCTTCACGTGTCAGGGAACATCAGTTCCTGGGTCTCAACCAATGCCTTCTCACCTCAATGGCACTATTGACTTTCTTGGTGTTCAGGCCTTTAGGATCAGTCTGGAATTCCACAACTGGATCTCCTAAGGCTCCAGCTTGCTGAAGGAAGATCTTTGGACTCATCAGTTTTCATGATCACATGAGCCAATACCTTATAATACATCTCTTTTTATGTATATGTCTTGTTGATTTTGTTCCTCCAATAAAACACAAATAGAGTGACAGTAAACTGCATATATGTAGTTCACAATTTATTGAATGTTATATATGTAGAGACCCAGGAAAGCATTTTTAGGAAGAAGAGAGTGACATACCTTCACTGCCAAATGTTTCTTTAAACACTTTGTAGTCCATCTTGCCATCTTCCCTTCTCTCCCCACCAAATGGATACAGATTCTAGGTTCTGCATTCCCCAATTCAGCTTTAACAGTTCACTATAATGACTCACAGTATTTTATGTCCTTCAGTTATGGGACATAACTTCAACTAATAGCAAGGTAGTAATTGACCTTCAAATGAAAACTCTCTGTCTATTCACCTTCTCTATGTGTAGTTTCAGCACAGATATCCACCTTGGGAAGAATTCTGCTGCTAAGGGTTGTACCTTTGTTTTGCTAGAAAAAAAAAAAAAAAAAAAGTCCACTGTGAGCATCTTTCCCAACATTCTTCCTTGGTAGCTTTTCTTAGATGAAAGGGTGAAGTTTCCATGGTCCACCATCTAAGACTGGTCCAGGCCTTACTTCCATTTAAGACATGACAATACCTATCATCCCTTTTATTATAAAGGGTATATATTAGGTCCAGCTCAAAAAAGAGACTAGAGAGAGACCCTGGAGAGTCTGAAGACACACCTTGAATGTCCTTGGGATGAGTTACTCTCCTGGAAAATTCCAACCAGGGCAGCTCGCCAGACCCTGGTATCCAGCGTTTTTACTGGGGGCTATATCACTTGTTCTGGGGGCTGTATCTCAGCACTCTGAGCATTTGCACCAACGACTACGAACACAATGACTAGTCCACACTGTCTTTCTATTCCTGCTACAACACACATTAGTATCCCAAGGATACAGGCTTGCCAGCTGTGGACAAGGCCTTCTCCTCTGGGAATCTCCCCCATATCCAGCAGCATTCCCTTCCTCCCTCCCTCACACACTGAACAGTTTTTACTGGCATGGAACTTCTGGTGGACAATGGCATGTCCTTCTTCAGTGCACCTCTCAAATTCCCATAGTGACTTCTACAGGATAGGGCCCCCTAGAGATGTTCCTTAAATAGGCCAGATTCCTTTTGCCCTTCTACCTTATGATGAGGACAGGGCACTGGCCCTGACTCCCATAAGTCAGGAAGGAAAAAGAACACAGAACAAACAGCACATAATTCAGCCCACAAAGTTGCTTTGCTTTTAACTTTTCTTGATTAGACTGCTTTCTGGAGCAGGCACACAAAAACCAACCAGATGTTTTCCTGTCAATCAAAAGCAATTGATAGGGTAGAGTCTAAGTGGGGACAGAATCCAGCAGCTCCACAGGTAGCTCTAAAGTCAGTTCTAAGGAAAACACCAAACTGCTCATCAATATGTCAAGTAACTCTGCACCCCCAGCGAGCATGGTTTTGCACAGCCTTTTTCATTTATTATGAGCCGTCAGGGCACTCTCCTCCTTATTAGAAAATTTCTCCAGCATCACCTAAGACATTACGCATATTTTGTGTTTCAGCAGTATTTTATGTCCTTCAGTTATGGGACATAACTTCAACTAATAGCAAGGTAGTAATTGACCTTCAAATGAAAACTCTCTGGGTCAAAGTCTCAGTAGTCATCACTTTGGAGGTGCTAAAGGGTTTTTGCACAGAGCTCAGTTTACACTTTAACCAGCATTATTTTATAGAAGATCTATCCTTTTCAACACTCCAGCTTCTATCCTATGCTGTTTGACTCCTATTTCCTGTGTGGACTCAAGCAATCTTCTTTTCATTTAGAATGTCTAATTAATATTGCAGACTTTCCTGCTTCTCTTGTACAACAGTAGGTAGGGGAAACATTCCCCAGTCAAATAGTATCCATCTCCATAAAACACTCAGTTGAATGAGACATAATGTTCTCATGAAGACTTTTTAAACATTTGCTTTCATCCACGTGTTCCTTTTAATTCTATCAAGCCTTGCAGAACTAAATCCTCTCAAGCTAACTCCTGCCCCACTTAGGGCTTCCACATGATGCATGTGGATCCTTGTGAAGGAGTCCCAGAAATATCTATTCTCAACTCTCTGACCATTTTCACCACATCATGTGCAGAAGAGACTGTGGCTCTTCCATCAGGCCTTGGGCTGATCAGATTGTGGGGCTCTTGTCCCAGGAGACTTAGGGATGGTTTCCTGTGTTCATATGAACTAGGATGGACAAAGTAGATTCTTTCCTGGGACAATTTGGGGGAAGTAGTTGGAGTCACACAACTTCTGGGAGTCCTGTATTAAGCTTTGACTTTTACTCCATGAACATCTGGTTTGTTCATCCCATTTCTTAAGAACCAAATAAAAATTTTCACCCTGCTGAAATGAGCTCCATGACTCTATCCCCTGTCCTTGATCATTCTCTTGGGAATCTGTCTATTCACCTTCTCTATGTGTAGTTTCAGCACAGATATCCACCTTGGGAAGAATTCTGCTGCTAAGGGTTGTACCTTTGTTTTGCTAGAAAAAAAAAAAAAGTCCACTGTGAGCATCTTTCCCAACATTCTTCCTTGGTAGCTTTTCTTAGATGAAAGGGTGAAGTTTCCATGGTCCACCATCTAAGACTGGTCCAGGCCTTACTTCCATTTAAGACATGACAATTAACAATGACCAAAAGCTTGTATGTTTAACTCTTTTGTGCTCCTTTGTATAGAAGGATTTACAGAGACCTACTGTGAACATTTAAGGAAATCATAACTCACCAATTCAGAACCTTCAAACACAAAATAAATAAGAAACTAAGTAGCTAGAACCTTGATCCTACTTACACTCACATGAAATGTGTTTGTATAAGTGTCACTAATGTCAAAAATGGCACAGTTGTGGGAACAGAAACATGCAAATTATCAAAATCTAGTTTAACTGTATGATTTAACTCATAAAACAACCAAATCACAGCATAGGTGAAGAATGAAAGTGGGACAAAATCAACATCTAGGAAATTCATTACCACATGCCCCTCAGATAAAGCAGTAATCTCTAGAATATATGAAGAACTCAAAAAACACGAAGAAAACAAATAACCCTATCAATAAATGGGCTAAGGAACTGAACAGACACTTAACAGAAGAAGATATACAATCAACAAATACATGAAAAAAATGTTCATCTCTAGAAATTAGGGAAATACAAATAAAAACTACTCTAATATTCCATCTCACTCTACCTTAGGATGGCACTTATCAAGAATACAAGCAACAATAAATGTTGGCAAAGATGTGGGGGGAAAGGTACACTCACACATTGCTGGTGGGAATGTGAAATGATGCCACCATTATGGACAGCCATGTGGAGATTCCTCAGAAAACTTGGAACGGAACCACCATTTGACCCAGTTATCCCACTCCTCGGTTTATACCCAAAGGACTTTAAATCAGCACACTACATTGATGCAGTCACATCAATGTTTATAGCAGCTCAACTCACAATAACTAAACTATGGAACTAATGGATGGAGTCAGAGAATATCATGCTAAGCAAAATAAGTCAAATTTAAAAAAACAAAAACCAAATATTTTCTCTGATATGTGGATGCTAATTCATAATGGGGGGAGGATAGAGAAGAATAGAGTTACTGTATGTTAGGTAGAGGGGAGTGAAGGGAGGGGAAGGGGCATGGGGGTAGGAAGGATAGTAGAGTAAAACAGACATTATTACCTCATGTACATGTATGACTTCATGACCTATGTAATTCTAAAATACGTATAATTGTAAAAATGAGAATTTACACTCCATTTATGTATGATCTGTCAAATGTATAAATGCATTCTACTATCATATAAAACTAATTAGAACAAATAAAAAATTTAAAAATCAAAGTAAATTTTAAAAAGAAAGAAAAATCAAGATCCAAGAGAATGCTAATTGAATCACCAGGTAACACACATTGCTCCTGACCAGGCAGAAGCCCTCAGCACCTAATGTAGCTAATTTAATGGCCCTTCAAATCCCTGCACATATAATTTTTCATACATGTGTGTTCAGATCACTGCTCTTGAATAGCCACATGAACTCTGGGTTAATGACACCTTTTTCTTTCTTTCCTTCTGTGCATACCAACATAGAATGTGGATATATTCTTCTAAAGTGTCTCAGAAATTCTGATTTAAATATCCATGGAATCTGCCCCCTTTAAATACATACAGGATTTGAAAAGGGTTTTGTTTTACTTTTCACGTTTGTATCTGGTAAAGAAATTAGTTTCCTATTATTCCTTTATAGCCTTTCCTTCTCTAGAATCAAGACTGGAAATAACCCCAAATTAGATAAAGCTACAAAACTCATGTGTATTTACCAAAATAAGGCTTGGAATATTGGACACGTAAAACTTCCATGCTGAGGACAGGAGCTTTTTGAGGAGCAGCGATGTAATTTCTGCTGTAAAATCCACATGTGCAGTTTAATCTAGAGAGTGGTGATGTTAACCAGAAAAAATCCCAAAGACAATCCCAGAGACAAGTTGTTTCTCAGCAGTGAGAAGTCACTGCATGCGGGCTGAATGGCTCCTTGGGTACATCCCCTAAGAATGGTTGGGCTCGTTACTTCCTCTTGCACTGGTACCCACACCCTGCAGACTCTAGATGACTGTTTTTGTTAACACTGTTGTTGAGGTATAACTGTCCAGTTAAATTTGTATATATTTAAGGCACAGAGCTTGATGTTTTGAAATACATATACACTGTGAAATGATCACCACAAACAAACTAATGAACTTATCTATCAGCTCCCAGTCACTATTTTCTTCTGAGTGAGTGTGTGTGTGTGTGTGTGTGTGTGTGTGTGTGAGAGAGAGAGAGAGAGAGAGAGAATACCAAAGATCTACCCCCTTAGCAAATTTCAAACATTCCATATTAACTCTATTCACCATGCTATACATTATATCTTTAGAAATTATCCATCTTGCAGAACCACATTTTATAAAAAGGCATAATCTTTTAACATCAACTACCCCTTTTCCACCTCCCCCTGCTCCTAACACCTACCATTGACTCTCTGCTTCTATGAGTTCCACTATTTTAGATTCCACACAAAAGAGAGCTCAAGAAGTATCTGTGTCTGCTGATCTCACAAACTGATGTCCTTAGGGATCTATTCTGTTACAAATGAGAGTATTTTCTTCCTTAATACTGAATAATATTATACAAATATGGAATATACATTGTACTATCATGTACAACTAATGAGAAAAAAATGTAACTATCAAAAAAAAAAGACTGAATAATAACTGGGTGCAGTGGCACACAACTATAATCCCAGTGGTTCAGGAGGCTGAGGCATGAGGATTGTGAGTTCAAAGTTACACTCAACAACTTAGCAAGGCCCTAAGCAATTTAGCAAGACCCTGTCTGTAAATGAAATGTAAAAAAGAGCTAGGAATTAGGTTCAGCATTCAAGAGTCCATGTGTTCAATCTCCAGTACAAAAAAAAAATGAATAATATTCCCATTCTCATGTTCATTTTCCCCCACCCTACACGCACATAACACATATTCTTTAAGCATCCATCAACATATCATTGGGTACTTAAGTTGTTTTTATACACTGACTATTGTGAAAAAGGTTGCATAAATGTGGGGTTCCTAGATCAATTTTATGGCAGTTCTACTTTAAGTTTTTGAGGAAATTCCATTCTGTTTTCCATAGTGCCTTAGTAACTTATCTATAAGCAGAATGTGCCAGGGCACATTAATATGCTCAAAGTCTTTATTTTTTCTTTTTGTTGTTAATAGAACACAAATAGCAATTTACAATGTAGGCACTATATCCTGAAGAGTGAAGTTCCTTTGATTTCTCTTCATGGATAGTCTAGTCTAACCACAAATCCTACTTCAAGACATCAAGCATGTATTAACCAGTTTGGGATTTGTTAAAGCCTTACATGTTTAATATTTTTATTGTGAAATATAGTAAGAAATTTATTCACATATACCTATGGAATTCAATCTTCTAATGTTACAAATGTAACTGTGAAACTTAAGCATTAGCCCCATAGATCTTTTCTTTTCTCTTTACCATAATATTCATGTCCAAAGTATATTTCTATTCATATATATTTCTATCTGCATGAAAACAAATAAAATTACATTTGAAATGGAAGTCAGATTACAGACACACTATATCTAAAAAGTTCATATGAGACTTTAAGCACAGAAGCACTGAGCTGGTGGTGTTACTATGTGGTGGAGTGCTTAGCTATCATATTTGTGGCCCTGGGTTCCATCCCCAGCACGACCAAAAACAAAAAAACAGATTCAGTCCTGCTAAATGCCTAGAGTTTACTAATGTTCCTCCTATTCAAGACAGTTTTTGACCTTAATTTTTAACTTGTGCTTACATTTTGATCCATTTCCTAGGTTTCATCTTAGAAGATCAAATTTTTGGTGGTGAGATGGAGAATTGAGTCATGACTTATTGATGGTTGGCAGGTTCATCACAAAAATACCAGAACCTGTAGCCAAAATGTGTAGTGTCTTTGAGGATCAGAAGACACATATCTCTTTGTCCTTGGGTCACCTGAGGCACCTGGGGACACTCTGCCTCAGACAAGGGTCTTGAGTGTGTGAACAAGCCTAAGAAAATAAGGAGGGAGAGGGTGGTTTGTGATTCTTCCTTTCAGAATATTCAAGTTGAAATAACCCTCTACCAGCTCTCTGCCTTCATAGACCAATAACCTGGCAAAGCTCCTGTGATGAACCTCAGCTCAGGAAGCTCATTCCCTGCTGAGATGAGGAGGAGGCCAAAGGGAATGTCAGGTCCTTCTTACCTGCACCTTAGTATTTCAAGATTACCTTTTTCAGAAAATCCCTATTCAGGCTTTATCTGCCACTTGTGTTCTGTGATACTTCTAAAGACTCATGAGTTTTCTCATGCTAACTTACCCCAGGAGCTGGATGACTTCTCCATTTCTGGATTGGCATCTCTGTTGCACTATCAAGAAGCCAGAAGTCTTGAATGACTGAGAACTGAAGGTGTCTCACTGTGGCAGTTCTGAAAAAGAATGGGAGGAAACTGGCACTGGACTCCTCTACTTTAAAATGTCATGCACATTGGCTTCATTACTGACCCACTTCACTTGGGAACAAATGGCTGGCTTACTGACACATGGTTATTATTGTTATTCACTTATTCTTCTCATGTTTGGAAGTATGCATAATCCTTATAACTAAAAAAAATATTGGTATGTTGAAATTCATGCAGTGTAGAACTGGAAAAGCTAAATTCATCACAAATCTCATAATTCATAATTCATCCTTCATCAATTCCTGTTGCAAAAATGTGCTGTGGCAGAATCCCTCAAGTGGTATACCAGATAAAAAGGTTCTGAATTATCAGAAATTGCAGATTGGTAACAGAAAGCATACACAGGAAGTAAGATACTGAGGAGTAAATGGATGTCACTTGAGAGGCCCCATTCCAACAGTTGAAATGCAAGCTCCTGTGCTCACCAAATCAGTTAGAGCTTGGAAGTCTTAGCATAACTCATAGGACATCTCCATCTTGATACCAAAAAGTGTTATTTGAATTTTGTTATTCCACATTTCCAACTTATTCTTCCATAAAGGAAAGTTAATTTGCATTCCATGGTATATGTAAATGGCACAGTATGATGTGGTCTAGACATTAGGTGTCCCCCAAAACTCATGTGTGAGATAATGCAAGAAAGTTTTGAGGTGAAATGATTGGGTTATGGGAGGCTTACCACAAACAGTGTATTATCCCCCAATACTGATTAAATGAGTGGTGACTGTAGGCAAGTAGGGTGGGCCTGGAGGAGGTAGATCATTGGAGGAGGGATATGCCTTTGGTATACATTTTGTGAGCTGAGCTTATTCTCTCTCTGCTTCCTGATCATGACCTGAGCCACTTTCCCCACCACACTTTTCCACCATGACATTCTGTCTCACCTTGACTTTCACAGATCCATGGGCTAGCCACTCATCAGTCCCTTGACAACCCTCTGACCATGAGATAAACTGGGGGAGAGGGGTTTTACTGCTTATATATAAGAGTCAGTACTATCTGTAGTCTCAGGTACCAACTGGGAATCTTGGAATAGATCCTCCAGGGAAAAGGGGGTCTACTGTGTTACTAAAATTACTAATGATTGCCTCATACTTTCGTGAAATTAGTATTTGAAGTTTTTCCCTGGAACCAAAACAGAATTGGAACGTGACTTCCTTTGAGTAAACTTCTTTTTCATAGGCTCCTCTGATATCTCTCCGCTGTGGAGACATAGGGTTGTTTCATTTCTACTTTTACATATAAATACTTTCCTCCACTGGGTACCCTGATAATGTCTACCTTTTGCCCCATTCCAAACTCTGTGGGAAAGGGCACTTACTCACATAGCTCCCTCTTCCTAATAAGTTGAATACCACACTGGAATGTCTCCTTCAGTTCACTCTCCATGACCCCAGAAGATAGATCCAGCATCAGTTCTGATTTTCTTCCTATGCCTAATTTGATTGGGTCTGTTCACACCTGTGTTCATCACAGGACAGCAGAAACATTAACTGGACAGTTGGTGTGTTCATTCTCTGACTTCTGTCCTACTGCCATGTTTTAGTGTCTGGAGATGCAAAGGACTCACTTGACTGTGGCAGAGAGATATAGGGTGGAGAGTGCTTAGGGATCATGAGAGACTGGGATTTCCCCCATCTGTGTAGCACTGGGAGACAGAGCCATCATAATACAAATATTTCCCCCCAAAATTAACAACACTGATCATATGCTCATATACATGAAAAATAAATTAAGTATCTGAATTATTGTATGCAATAACATTAGACATGTCAAATGAAGAAATTCCCTACACCAAAATCAAATACTTCCTTTTGTAAATAAATTAGAAATTTTCTACAACTCATCAATATGGGCTGATATTTTGAAAAAAAAAAGGAGAAAAACTCAAATAGGCTTTCCAATAACAACGAAATAATTGACAAAAAATGTATCTGCATTCTATATGAGAAGGCCTTCGCTTACAAGAAAACAAAGTAACTGAAGAATGTTTGAAGACAAACTGTTTCAAGACATGAATAATTTCCAAGTTAGACAATGAGCAAAGAAAAATGTAAATAAAAATTAGTAATGTAGGGTCCAAGGATGAAAGTTCCAATTATTTTGGGGGATAAACATGATTATTTTTACTCTTCTGGTAGTTTATTAATGTCATAAAACATGCTTTATTTTTATTTGAACTTGTCAAATGTTCTATCCAAGGAACACTTCACCATGAAATAATTAAATTAAAAATAAATAAGTTCATTCCATCCTACTGGGTACCCAGAAACTGTCTGCCTTTTGCCCCATTCCAAACTCTGTGGGAAAGAACATTTATTCAGATAGCTCCCTTTCATATAAGCTGCATGCCACACTGGAATGTCTCCTTCTGTTCACTCTCCAAGACCCCAGAAGATGGCTCCAGCATAGTTCTGATTTTCTTCCTATGCCTTGACTAATTTGATTGAATCTGATCACACCTATGCTCATCAGAGACCAGCAGAAAGATAGTTGGAGAGAGTTTGTGTGTTCCTTCTCTGACATCTGCTCTCTGGAATTCTACTGAGAAGTTTTAGTGCTGGGAGTGCAAGGGACTCACTTGATTGTGGCAGAGATGTATAGGGTGGAGAGTGCTTAGGGATAATGAGGCTGGAATTTTCCCATCTGTGTGGCATCAGGAGACATAGTCATTTTAATAAAATGACTTTTTAATTTCACCCCAAAATTAACATTGATCATACACTCATATATATGAAATATAAATTATCTGAGTTTTTGCATATAATATACATATATCATATCAATCGAAGTATTTCCCTCCACCAAAGTCAAATTCTTCCTTGTGCAAATAAATTAGAAATTTTCTAAAACTCATCAAAATGGGCTGATATTTTGGGGAAAAAAGTAAAAAAAATTCAAATAGGCTTTCCGATAACAACAAAATGATTGACAAAAAAAATCTGCATTCCATATTAAAATGCATTTGCTTACAAGAAAAGATAATAACTGCTACAAGACATAAACATACTTTCCAAATTTGAAAATAAGCAAAGAAAAATGTAAATAAAACTTAATAATGTAGGGTCTAGGAATAAAAGTTTCAGTTACTTTGGGAGATAAGCACACAACAATATTTTTCTATACAACTTTTTTTTTTTTACTTTCCATGTGTCTTTATTTTTTTAGTGTTTCAGGAAGGGATTTGAATACAATTTCAGTATTCTTTCTATGAAGTTCTTTGATATCAACTTTTTCTTTTTTATAATTATTTATTTTTTAATTTTTTACAGACTGCACTTTGATTCATTGTACACAAATGGGGTACATCATTTCATTGCTATGGTTGTACGTGATGTAGATTCATACCATTTGTGAAATCATACATGTACATGGGGTAATGATGTCTGTCTCATTCCACCATTTTTCATACCCCCCTCCCTCTCATTTCCTTCTATAAAATCTAAAGTTCCCCCATTCTTCTCTCACTCCCCACACTCCCACCACCATTATATATCATTCTCCACTTATCAGGAGCATTACAGACATCCTAATTTCCCCCACTACATTGGAGATATATAAAATTAAAGAATCTTCAGATATTGACTATTAAAAAGGAAAAATTTAATTCAACAAATATCTCATGTAAAAAACACACTGCCAGATTTTGTATTAAATTCTGTTGGGATTTCATATAAATGATCTTTTAGCATCTTAAAATAGCCATAGTTGTTATTGAAAAATCATGATCATTTTGGGGAACTTCTAAAGTGATTGACAAATTTTGCATAATACAATATCATGCATGCTTGGAAGCACTTTGACATACATATTTTAAGCATCACCAGTCACAGTGAGGTGCTGTGAAGGATGATTTAGCCAGTGCAAATTAATTTAAAATTATTCAAGGTCACTGGTTCATGAGCAATGGCCAAACATGACAATTCTCCAATTGAAAAGGAGAAGAGCTATAAGTACCTTTTTAAAATATAATCAGTTTGTTTTCATAAGTCAGGAAAGTAAACTTGTACTGAATTCTGGTTTTGATATAAATGCAATATTGAAATCTAAAACAATGTCATGAGTTTTAGTCGATCCACTGTCAATTCACCATTGTTTTTATTTTTTATTATTATTTTTATGCATTGTCTACAAATGGGATACAACTTTCATTTCTCTGGCTGTACACAAGATAGAGTCACACCATTTGTGTAATTATACATTTATATAGGGTAATGATGTTTGTCTCATTCTATTATCTTTCCTTACCTCCGCCCTGCTCACCCCTCATTTCTCTCTAAACAATCCATCCTTCCTCCATTCTTCCCTTATTCCCTCCTCTCCCCCATTTTGTGTCATTATCAGAGAAAACATTGGACCTTTGGTTTTTGGGGAATGGTTTATTTCACTTAGCATGATATTCTCCAACTTCATTCATTTACCTGCAAATGCCAGAATTTTATTCTTCTTTATGGCTGAATAATATTCCATTGCGTATATATACCACAGTTTCTTTATCCATTCATCTACTGAAGGGCATCTAGGTTGATTCCACAGTCTAGCTATTGTTATTTGAGCTGCTATGAATATTCCTTAATATGACTCCCAAAACACAAGAAATAAAAGCAGAAATCAATAAATGGAATAGATTCAAACTAAAAAGCTTTCTTCTCAGCAAAGAAAACTATCAACAATGTAAAGAGAGCCTAAACAGTGGGAGAAAATCTTTGCCACACATACTTCAGAGATAGCACTAATCTCCAAAATTTATAAAGAACTCAAAAAAATTTACACCAAGAATACAAATAACCCACTCAATAAATGGGCTAAATAAATGAACAGACACTTCACAGAACATCTACAAGCAAACAACAGATATATGAAACAATGTTCAACCTCTCTAGTAATTAGAGAAATGCAAATCAAAACTACCCTAAGATTTATTTCAATCAAATTAGAATGGCTATTATCAAGAATACAAGCAAGAATAGGTGTTGGTGTGGGTGTGGGGAAAAAGGTACACTCCATTCATTGCTGGTGGGGTTGCAAATTCATGCAGCCAATCTGGAAAGCAGTATGGAGATTCCTTAGAAAACTTGGAATGGAACCACCATTTGACCCAGCTATCCCACTCCTGGGTTTATACCCAAAGGACTTAAAATCAGCATACTACAGTCACCATTGTTTTTCAACTGCTTTCACATTGGGGAGAAAATTCAACACTAATAATAAAAACATGTGGGTGACCCTGCACCCTGCCTTTCCTCTTGCCTCCTTCTGGCAAGGCCTGTGTCCTAGTTCATTGAACAGGAAGGTCCCTAGCTGTGGGTGTCCCTTTCTTTGCGTGTGTCCTGGGGATTACACTTCAGAAACCACCTGTGACAGCACAAAACATCACCTTCCTCGAACTGTAATGACAAGCCTCCACCTGCAATAAATGGTCATTTTGTCCAATCCTGCTGAAATATGATGTGATGAAGGAAGGAGCAAATCCTTGGGAACAGCCTACTTAAGAAAACATCCCTGAACAGTCAGGGACAAAGTGCCTCCTCGGCTATCAGGGCCTCTAGCAGGCCTGTTCCTCACCATGGATGAGTCACTGGCTCCACCAAGTGGAGGGAAATATGATTATATGGGATTTCTGTTTTTCATTTCACTTTTTTTAAAAGATCACCAAGGCAAACTGGTTTTATGCAATGCAAACAAGCTTTACTCAACTGTGATTCTGCAAAAACAAAAATTCTGAAAAGACAATAAAAGCAATTGAGAATACTCTCCCAGAGGAAATGGATAACTCAATATACTGTTTGTGGGAGTATAAACTGATAAAACTACTTTGGGAAAAATTTGAAAGTGTCCTTAAAAGTTGAACACAGAATCTGGGGTGTGGCTCAGTGGAAGAGCACTTGCCTAGATTATGTGAGGGACTGGGTTTGATTCTCAGCAATACACATAAATAATAAAGATCCATCAACATCTAAAAAATATATTTTAAAAAAGTTGAATACACAGCCAGGAATGGTGAGGACCTGTAATCCCAGCTACCTAGAGGATGAAGCAGGAGAATCACAAGTTCCAGGTGAGCCTGGTGAAATCTGCAAGACCTTGTCTCAAAACAAAATGAAAAAGCACTGGAGATGTGACTCAGTTGTGGAGCACTCCTCACTCCCCTAGCATGCCTGAGGCCCTGGCTTCAATCCCGAGTAACGCACATGCACACACACAAACACACAAATTGAACATGTATCTACCCATATGATCTGGTATTAAATGAAGGGAAATAAAAGAATAAGTGCTTACAATGTCTTTTTGAGAAATGTCTCTAGAATTTTCTTTCAAATATGCACAGAAACACAGGAAATACTGCAGATATCCATTAGCAGAGGAATGTGTGGACAAACTGTAAACTATCTATGCACTGCCATGCAAGGTTGAAGAGCAGACACAGTAAAAGCACAGGAAAACCTGAAGATAGCTACTAGAGGTGACACAAAAAGAGTGCATGCTCTATGTTTATGTCATTTTTAATACAAAATGCAAATTAATAAAAAATGACAGAAAGAAGATGCATATAGGCTTACCTAGAACCTTTACATTCTTCAGGAAATCCTGTCCTTATCTCCTCAGAATGGAGAATTAACCATGGATGAGTCAGGACCTGAGGGGACAAACAAGATGGTTAACTCCTGGAACAGAGAGAAAGCCCTGGTAACCATGCTTTATAAATTATGTGGACAGGTACAAAAATGTGTGTGCACACTTACAGTGATAGAAAGCATTCAATATAATGCATGTCTACTCAGGAATATAGAGAAGAGTCTAAAAATCCTTCCATGAAAAGAAAGAAAATGAAAGACAGCACAATGGGGCAATCTGATTTACCCAGGCATCCCAGAGTCAGAAGAGTTACGTTTCCCTGGGATCTTTGCACAGGAGCCCAATTTTTACAAGACTTTTCACCCCACCCAAGACCTCACCAAATTCTGTAGCCCTGGTCTCTAAGCTCCTAACAAAATGAATCCTCTTTGCTTTTGATGAGGTCACACAGGCTCTAAGATTTCCTCAATAAAAGAGCCAACCATCTGTGTGCATGTCAGACACCTGTTTGGAGGCCCAGGCAGAGGCAGCTTTCACACTTTGACAAGGCACTTGATACTCAGCATGTAGTAAACATGGGTTGCTGCAGAGATGGACCAACAAATATTCCATTAAAGCCACATGGGGCTCCAGCAGCAGCAATGTGCACAGCACCCAGGAGAGAAGCTCCCACCTGGACCGTGAGCAAGTCAACAGACAACCCCAGCTGGAGCCAAAATGGAGACTGGGCCAGGACAGGAAAAGCATTCCCCAGCAGAGTCCACCCAAAACCTGGTCACAAAACATTGTCTGGACTCCCTTTTAACACTTATCCCAATTTCTTCTGTCTTGATAATTTTCTGGGGCCAGAAACTCTTTCATTTCTTTCTTTCTCTTAATCTATTTGAAACCTGTTTCTAGGAGGCATCTTTCAGGACCTGGCCCTTAGATTATGTAAGAAAAAAGGAAGTCACCTGAACCTCCCGCAGCTGGCCTGACTATCAGTTGGGCCTGGCATTGCCAGGACCAGGTTTGACACTCACAGCCTGGCCCTAAAGTCCTAGTGAAGCATCAACAATTTCATGGAGCACTGACATGGACCAAATTCAATGTGAAATGAGTAATCTGGACCAAAAATAAAGTCTGATCTGTAACCATGTCTGAACACAGATGAAAGTTGAATATAGATTAATTCACAGAAGTGACCAAACATCCCCTATCTGTGAACTTAAGTGATGGCTGCTTCTCCCCCGATTAACATTCACCTCACTCCAGTCTTCCCTTTTCTGCGTAAGATGTAAGAAAACCACCACTAATAGAATTCTCTGCTTCCTGACAGCATCCACTCTAGAAGAGAGTCCCTCTGTCCTTAAAATGTCCCTCAAGCTCCAAATCTTTTTAGCACTACTTACCAAAAGTGATCCCAGTGTTCCCCTGCTGCTTTCCCCAACTGCTGTGACTACTACACACAAGTTGTCTTAAACACAGTTGTGTGCTTCATTTGTTTTTTCCTGCATGGTCCTGACAGGATGCAGGAAAACAGAAAGGGAACTCTATTCAGGATGATTAATTTTGCCAGGGAAATTCAGGACTTCAATTATCAATGTAGTAAGAACATAGTTGGACCTAAAAAATGAGAAGCAGCCTTGGCCACATAAAACAGAGGTACAGTTCTAGTCAGGGCCAGGCATCAAGGGCTAGAGTAGGTCCACAGAGGGAAAAGAAGAAAAGCCCCTACTTGGTGACCCAGGCTGTCAACAGAGAGGAGCCAGAGCCAGGAAAGACCCTCACAGGAGCTCTCCTCTGCAGGCAAGCATCTTACTTCAAAGGTGCAGTAACTATTCTGACTGGGAAGATTGTCCTTTGTATGGACTGACCCCTGCACTACCCAGCACACATCCTATGTGTCCAACCAATGTAATCATGAGAACCAAGCTTGATATTTTTAACACCAGCACAAGGTGTGGGGACAATGCTTTCACAATGGCTGACGTGTTCAGATCTGCAATGTCACAACATAGATGGATGCAGCAGGGCCCCTCAACAATTTGTGCCTTCTGTCTCTAAGGGTCCCTGGAGAATTCTCTTGGGAATATGGGGGAAAGGAAACATGTCACAGGAGGTGCTAAGGACCCTGGATCCCCAATCCTGCATTCACTGAAATAAATCCACTTATAAAGGTTTTCTTTGGAAATGCTCAAGGTCTATGAAAAAAAATAAAAACTGTAAATATAAAACAATCACTTCAAAACAGAACCCAGAGGGCTGACTGAATCCAGAGTGAAACAGATCAATGAGGGTGTTTCAGGAGAATTTATGAAAACATGGACTTAGGAACCGGACTCTGAGGACAGAGGAGAGGAGTCAGAACCAACGGGGACAACAGGTGAATTTATCAAGTCTGAGTGACTAGGAACTAAGTGGGAGGCTCCGTTCCCCAGTCCTTCTGAAAGACCTCTGGCACTCACGAGGGTTCCAGCGCTGGACAAGGAGCACCTGGCTCCAGGGAGCTCGTTCGGTGCTCACCAGGCGGCTGACAAGGCGCTGAGTGATTCCAGGGCTCAGGGAACTGCCACGAAGCGAGTCCACAACCGCTCTCTGCGCACGTGCAGGTCCGTTGCCAGCCTCAGCCAATCAGCGCTCAGCCCCACCGGCTGGACCAATGGCGGGTCCATTTGCTCCCCATTCAAAATCGTGCAAGTGCAGCATGGATGCGCTTGACTTGTTAGGTCAGAGCAGAGCCAGAGAGGAAAGAGAAGAGTACAGGAAAGGACTCTGTGACCATTGCTTTCATCAGTAGCTCTACTCTTTGGGACTGAGGTGGGATCTTCAGAGACCCCCTCATGGCTGAGGATTGCTCACGTTCAACTCTCTCCTTGATTTATTAAAGTAAAATTCATGTGTCAGAGTCACCATCTGTCCATTTTGAAGTGTACAATCCAGTGTGACTTAGTAAACTTGTAATTTTGGAAAACCATCACCACCATCTAGTCAAGAATATTCTCACCATCTCAAATGGAAACCTCATGCGTACCTGGTAAACGTCATTCCCACTCCCCACACCAAGTCACTGTTAATCACTAATCTGCTTTCTGTCTCTACAGATTTGCCTGTTCTGGATACTTCATATAAATGATATCATGCAATATATGCCCCTGTGCCTGGCTTCTTTCTCTCTGCATAATGTGTTCAAGCTTCATCCATGTCATAGCTCTGTCAGAGCCTCTTCCTTTTAGGGCTGAATGATATTCCATTAAATGAATAATCTATTAATTCAACCATCCATCACGTTGTGGTTCTCTGCCATATCTATGTGAAGTGTGTTGCCTTGAAAATTCTTGCACAAGTTTGTATGAACAGCCATTTTAATACTTTTTATATATGCATGTAGAAGTTGAATTGCTGGGTCTACGAGAATTATAGATTTGACTTATAAAGGATCACCTGATTAGTTTCTGCCCTGACTGCAGCATTTTACAGTTCTCCCAGGCATGTATGAGGGTTCTGATTTCTCCACATTTATGCCAACACTAATTAATTTATGGGTTTTTACTTTTTTATTCCAACCATTTTTTATATATGTATTTCTTAGTTGTACATGGATCTTTTGTTTAATTTTATGTACTTATATGTGGTGCTGAGTATCAAAGCCAGGACCTCACACATGCCAGGCAAGTGCTCTACCACTGAGCCACAACTCCAGCCCAATATTCTAGTCATCTTAGTGGGTGGAATGTGGTATTTCATTGTGGTTGTGATTTGCATTTCATTAGTGACATGAGCATCTTTTCATTTGTTGTTGGCCATTTTATATCTCCTATGGAGAAATGTCTACATTAATCATTTGTCCATTTTTAGTTGCATTGTCTATTCTATGTTGAGTTATGACTTCTAAGTTAACATAACCTCAGTATTTTACTGTCTTCATAATACAACACAAGATGAAGCTAAGATTGCATCACTTGCTCATTTCTTATCCTCCCCCCTGTTCAAAACACTTGCATCTCTTAGGAGTCAGCATTCTCTGAGATCTGCAGCTGGACTTGGCCCTCACAAGACTTAGCACCATCTTCTTTGTAGTTTTAGCCTTCTCCCACAAAAGCAGTGTAATCTATCCACAATAGCCACTCTGTTTCCCATCACAACATTGCTTTCCTGTGCACACAGAGAATCCTTGCCCTTCATACATGTCACTTCATGGGTTCGTGCCTGCCACACTTAATAAGAAGTCTAGAGGTTCTTGGGAACATTCTAATGTCTATGGGAGCACAACTGACATGGAAAACAAGGATCTTCCTACATTCTGAATACTACACCCTCAGTTAGGTGACTGGCCATCAATTCCTCCCATTCTGTAGGCTTCGTATCACCTTCCTTGATAGTGTGCTTTGATGCACAAAAGTTTCATTTTCATGAGATCCAATTGCTTTCTCTTGAACTGCCTGAGCCTTTTGTGTCAGATCTGAGAAACATAGCCTAAGCCTTGGCCAAGAAGATGTATGCCTGGTGTTTTCTTCTAAGAGATTAAACATTTAATACCTTACAGTTAGGTTTTGATCCCCTTTGTATTGATTTATTATCAGGTGAGGCCAGGGTTCCAAAACATTATCTTGCCCTGAGTACCTATTTCCTCAGCAATATTTATTAAAGACAACATTCTTTCTCTTCTGAACACTCTTGGGACATCCTTGGAAATATCAATTCAACATAGATATTTGTGTCTGTTTCTGTACTGTAAATTCTGTTCCATAGCTCTGTAGGCCTGTGCTTTCACCCATACCATACTATGTTGAATACAAAGCTACTTTTTTTGCCTTTTAGTAAGCTTTGAAATTGAGAAAATTTTCCTTCATTTCCAAGATTATTTTGGTTAATTGAGTTCCTATGCAATTCTATAGGAATTGGTAGTTTAGCTTTTCTAATTTTACACAAAGTGACATTTGGAATATTGTTTGGGATTTTATTAAGTATGTTGATTATTTTGTCAAAGGTCACATTCTTAACATTATCCTCTGATACAGGAACACAGCATGGCCCAATTTATGGAGGTCATCTTTAATGTCTTTCAGCAATGATCTGTTGTTTTCAATGTAGAAATCTTAAACCCCCTTTGTTAAATTCATTTTTAAGCATTTGATTCTTTGATGATGCTGCATATTGTAGTAAGTTTTCTTTCAGACCATTTGTTGGCAGTCTACAGAAAAACAACTGGTAAATTTGTGTTGGTTGCATGTTCTGTCCCTTGGCTGAATTTGTTTATTAGCTCTTTGTTCTTTTCTGGATTTCTTAGGACTTTCTATGTATTAGATTGTATCACCTGTGAGCAGAGGTAATTTGACTCCTTCTTTTCCAATCTGGATAACTTTGAATTTTTTCTTGCCCAACTCTTTTAGCATAAAGCTCCTGTACAACAAAAGTAGCCAAAGTGTCATCCCAGTTTCTTTGACACCTGTGTGGAGAGCTTGCAATTGTCACCCCTGTGGGTAACATGAACTGTGCATTTTTTTTAATTTTTCAAATCTTTATTTGATTTACAAAATTTACATTTTATTTTTAAAACATTACAGGTTAGAAGAATTACAATCGCAATTCCTTGGCACCATGATTGCATCATTGTGGTAGTACTGGCTAGGTAAGGGAATGGTATATGAAATCTATTTTGAAAACAAAGTGTAGGTTCATGATCAAAAAGTAAGAACTGTGAGAGTTTTGTAATGGAACACAAAAAGCTAAAGTATAAATGGTTTTAAATTAAGCCAAAACTAAATGAGCAAGTTATAATATTGTCATAAAAGCTGCTTCCCTAAAAAAGCCCAAATCAATAGTAACATGAGTTTTGAATACAGAAATTTAAAGGGTAACTAAAAATCTTGATTTATTTGTTGAATGGAATCAGCTTTGGAATTTTAGCAACTTAAATTGCATTTTTAAATTTGTTCCAAGCACATAATTTAAAAAAAACTGTTTGCAAACTAACTTTATGCTTACTAATTTTCAGCAATCATAAAAATGTTAATCTATCCCATCGGTACAAAATGGTTCAAGAATATAATTCTATCTTGAGGACAGCTCTGTCAATATTCAAGAAAGATCATTTAAGCTGGGTGTGGTGGCACACACCTATAATCCCAGCAGTTCTGGAGGCTGAGACAGGAGGATCACAAGTTTGAGGCCAGCCTCAGCAACTTGGTGAGACCCTGTCTCAAAATAAAAAGGACTGGGGATGTAGCTCAATGGAAGAGTACCCCTGGGTTCAAACCCAGTACCACACACACACACATGCACACACACATAAATCTGTCAGATATAACATATCAACCTCAAAGAGTGACTAGAATTTATGGGTTCTGGAGAAAATAGATCTTCAAATAAAACATTGGTTTCTTACTTTGGCAATTTAGAAAGTTAAATAACTGTGCATTTTTGACAAATGCCTTTGATCAGATTTGGGAAATTCCTTTGTATTCCTGGTCTGTAGAGTGTTGGAAGCCATACTTATTTAGCAGAATCAGATGGTTCCCTGTCTAGTTCCCCTAAGAGAATGACTCCCCTAACTCCATCCTATCCTGATCACAGAAGAAGCTCCTCCCAGTCTTGACACCCTTTACCTGTATGTCTATAAATAAACTATAAATAAACTACTACTCCATTTTTAGAGTTCAGAGCTGTTATGCCCAGACCTGTCATGCCCCCTCTCATTTAAAAGGAGTATTGGCTCTTGTGTGTTTATTGAGTAGATAAGTTTATGGGTAATTGAAAGATAAACAGCCAACATCATCCTCCAGCAGTTAATCCTTCTCTCATCTACATAGGATGTGGCTTAGAGACCCCCAAAGTAGAGTGTCTTCATTCTGAAAGGGTGTTGGGTTTTGTGAAATGTTTCATCAGGAATGAGATGATCTGTTTGAATTCATTATGTTAACATAATGTGGTGTGTGCCACAGATTGACTTTTCCACATGGAACAACACTTGCTTTCCTGTGATGAATCCCACTTTTTCCTCATCTGTAATCATTTTAAAAAGTTACTCAATTCATTTGGTGGGGGTTCTGTTCAAGATTTTCACATCCAGATTCACAGGGGATGTCAATCTGTTCTGTTCTTTTCCTGTAATATCTTCACCATTCTTTGGTTTCAGAGTAATACTGGCATCAGAGAATTATTTAAGAAGTTCTCCCCCCATTTCTGTATTTTTGAAAGAGTTGAGAAGAATCAGTGTTAATTCTCCTTTAACTGTTTTTTTAAATGCACCATTGAAGCTAATTTGTACTGAGTTTTTTTTTTTTTTTTATCATGAGAGATTTTGTTTGTTTGGTTTGAACAACCCAGGGATTGAACTCACGGGCACTCAACCACTGAGCCATTACCCCAGTCCTATTTTGTATTTTATTTAGAGACAGAGTATCACTGGGTTTCTTAGTGCCTCACTATTGCTGAGGCTGGCTTTGTACTCATGATCCTCCTGCCTCAGCCTCCCAAGGTGCTGAGATTACAGTCAAGCACCACCACATGGGGCTCATGAGAGAATTTTGTTTTCTAATTTATCCTTTTCTGTTTCTGTTCAGTTTTCCTCTTTCTTCTTGAGTTGATCTTTGGTAGTGTATGTTTCTAGAAATGTGTCTGTTTTAATTCGAATTTCTTGGTGCACACTTGTTCATAGTGTGTTCTTATGTCAGTGATGGGCTGCCCATCACTGCCTCCAAAATAATGGCCACCCTTTCCTTATGTCCCATCTCATCCAGAAAGTCAGAAGGCCCCAATGATGTTAAAAAAACATCAGGTAAAATCAGCAGTTACTCATGATTAGTGGCGTAGAGGGGTGAACGGTCACTTCTGTGGTGTGAAAAATGTCCATGTTCAGTCTGTGTTCAGACTTGGATACACAGTGATCTTTCCTTGCTCTGATCAAATGGCTTATCTTTTGAGCATTGTCTGTTAACTTGTTATATTCCCCAAAAGAACAACAGAGTTAGCCATGAATACCAGCCCTGGACCTAGCAGAGCCAGGCCAGCAGCCAGCATTCTGAGGACACTATTCTCAGTGCTACCTCAGGGATGAGACTAGTCATACTGTCCTTGGAAAAGGACTTCAAATTGCTTAGTGCAAAGAAAATCAAGCATCTCCAGCCCAGGCAGGCAGGCAAGACATAGGGTTTATTAGAAGACAGAAGCTTCCTTATTTCTGGGTACAATAAGTTTGCCATGGAATTAATTATGGAGTTTTATATAGAATAAATAGCCTTTCCTGGGTTACATGTACAAAATCAAATCAGAGAAAACTGAAAATACAATAATATGGTTTATGTATCTTCACAAGAGAAATGAAAAATCTCCAAGTCTGCTGTGAACAACCACTTTGAAAGACAGTTCCACAAATTATAAGTTAAACATGCACCAACCATGTTACCATCAATTTCACACCTAGATATTTTCCTCAGAGCAACAAGAACAGATAGCCACACACAGTCTTGTCCAAGAATGACCACAGCAGCTTGATATTTAAGGGACAATGCTGGAGACAATGCAAAGGTGAAGGAGCAGATAAATGGAGAAACACCTATAATGGCAGACAGTGGCTGAAGTATTGACTGCTATCTCCCGACTTCCCATCTTCCAGAGACCTCAGGACACCCTGTGCTGAGAGAAGCAAGTTCTTCTATGTCCTAAATTCCAAAGGTCACAACCTAAAGGTGCCTCCATTGTGAGATTATCTTCCAAAACTCTTAATGCTGCTACGGCTTCTGCTTCAGACACCTTGGGCCACTTGACAGAAGGCACCAATGGTGATACCGGGCAGGCCAGAGCAGGATCATTCAGGCCAGATCCCATGGAGCCCCACCCCTTCCTCCTGAATGTGGGGAAAACAGGTCCCTGAGGGAGGGTCATTCTGGGAAGGAATAGATGGAGGGAGATTGTGAATCTTGTGTCCTGTCCTGTTTGCACCCAGAACAGGGCTGGCAGGAGGGAAAGGTGTGTGCCCAGAGTTAATCTTGGGAGCCCCAAGGTCATCTCCTGACTGCAGTTTAGAAGCCTGTGTTACAGGTTCTTCATGAAGTGTGGATGGCAAAAGGTCACAAGGGTAGAAACAGCATGAACAATGGTCAGGCAGGGTCTGGGGCTTCCTATGGGCTGCCAGGCACTGTCTTTTCCTGCTTTATACAGAAAATGAGGAGCTGTCAAGTAGGAGCTTCAGCTCCATATAACTGTAGAAGCCAAGGTTGAGCACCCCCAAAGGCACCAGCTCAGGCTCAGGGTGAGTGTGGGTGCAGAGGGGATTCCACAGGCAGGGCCTAGAGAAGGAACTGGAGTCAAGACAGACACTCTTCCTTTTGGGTTTTGGGGATGGAGGATCCATAGTCCTGTTCCCTAAGGAATCTGGGCCTGAACTCCTTACCCACCCTCAACCTCACTGACCAGAAATGGCCTCCAGCAGGTGAAAAGTCACTGTCTATCTGTTGGTGGCATCAGATCAGCAACACTGACATTCATTCACTTCACTACCTGTGATGATTTTGCAGTTCACCATTCAGCTGATTATGACCCCTGGATCCATGTGTCCATGTGGCAGTGGCCCACCTGTCCTTGCACACCCCCTCAAGTCTCACACATGTCAGGACTGGAAGGGCTGTTTAGCCAGAATGTCTGTGGCCTCTTGCCACTCTGTCCATGTCTCTGGCACACAGTCTGGGCCCTGACAGCAGGACCTGGGGCCCCTGAGTTGTACACCTTCCAGATGGAGGCAGTTCCACAGCCATCCAGCCTTTCCTGGCCATGGGACCTGGACCTCACTCCCTTCTTCATTCCTATTTCAACAGAACCATAAGGAAAAGGCCCAGGTGTCCTCACACAGGGCCTTCTGTTGGGAAAAGCCTATCTGTTCTCATCTGTAGAATGTGATGTTTGATTGGCACTCATGGGATCATGTTCCTAATTCAGGGAGTAACCACTTCTTCTCAGTTAACAAACTGACCTGCAGCAGCACCAGGAGCCTCATGGAGGGTCAGTTTGGTCACTGACTCTGTCTCCCCTCTCTCCTACCCCAGATCAGAGAGTTGGGCATCGAGGTGGATGAAACCCACACTCTGTGGGTGGTTCCAGCTGGCATAGGAACAGAACCTGGATGAGGCCTTGGAGATTGAGGTCCTGGAAGGCACCCCTCCTCCAACCTTTCCTTCAGCAGTACCTACTGAATCTTCATCTCCACACAACAGGTCCTCAAGTTCAGAAGGTGATCCCTGCCCTCCAGGCACAGTGCAACTTCACCACCTATAGCTCTGGGTTCTGTCACAGAACTTCTGAACAGTAGGGTGCCACACAGATCAGCCTCATAGGACTGTTGAGGACTGAGTGGGATTTCCCTGGAAATGGCTTACCCAGGCTTGGTCCTTTAGAAAGATATGCTAGAGGGGCTGTGCTTATTCTCTTTGATTCTCTTCCTCTCTCCAGAATGAAGACTTTGCCTCAACTCTCACTAACCACTTGGACTTGGGCTCAGCTATAGTCTTCATTGTAATGGAGATTTGAGGTTCCCTCTACGGCCTTCTGGATGTACCTGAACTGGATTCCAAGATGGTTGGCAGAGGTGCCCAAGCCCACTTAGACATTTTGGAAGCAGGTGATGGCATGCTGACCTTGGATGAATAGACATGAAGCTACACTACAGGAAGACACTTTTCTGGGCACTGACCATGATCCAAAGAACAAAGCAGACAGCAAATCCTAACCTTTTGACTTCCATTCTAGTCCAGGTCACACAGTCACACCAGACATCACAGGAGGTACTTTCCGCATTATGGCAGTGATGACATCCTCCTGGCCTCCTCTAGATGTGCATGCATATCAGTGGGACAAGGTGACCCAGACAAGGTAAAAAGAGACCTGGGCAGCATGTCATTATGTGAGCTAAAAGACCCAGGGAAGGCTGGCATTACAGACCCCCACATTTTCCTCCTTTATCAGATATTTATGGAGCACCATCCCTGAGACAGTGAGTGCAATGCACACAGAAGGTACCCCTTCCCTTTCCTAGTGGACTGGACAGGTCAAGTGGGGAGGGAGCAGAGAGAAAGAGTATCAAGATTTCCTGAGGAAGGGTGTGGTGATCACACCATTGATCAAGCACCTCCTCCCATGGGACCATTTATCAGTTCCTCTTCAGTGACCAGAGCTGTCTGGGCCAGGACTGCCACATTGCTGGCCTCTGGTCAGGCAGTGGAGGGAGGCCCAGGAGCTCAGCACATGCAGTTTTGCCCTGGGAGGGCAGTATGGGAAGTAAGGTCAGGCCTCTCACTCAGCTGCTGGCCCTCCTTTCCCTTATACCACCTACTCCATCATGGTCTCCTGGTTGTAGGCGTAGTAAACCCTGTGGACCAGGCCCCAGCATGGTCCTTTATCAATGTGGAAATGTTCTCTGTGAAACCCAATATACCGACTCCTACCTGGAACACTGAGGTCACTATGCTTGGCCCTCTGGGAGCACCCAGAGCCATGAGGCAGAGTCTTAAGGTAAGGAGGAATGGGGTGGGGGCTTGTGAGCATTGGGAATGGGTTGGAGCTGGGTATGCAGACGAGAGGTTCCAGAAGCTGAGAGGGGCAGGAACAATGACAGAGCAAACATTTGCTAAATACAATCTGGGAACACATCCCAGGGCTATGTGCAGAGTATTCTCTGAAAATCAATGGGAATTAATTTGTCCCTGAAAGGAACATGGTCATTTGGGGATTGTTTCTCTTATTGCAAATGCAGGGCCTCCTCTGGTGGCAGCTAAATGACCACCTCAAGTTCTGGAGGAACATCAGGTCCAGAAGCTCCTTCCCTACCACTCCAGATCTGAACTCCACAGCTAGTGCCAGCACCTGAGCCCTACATTGGACCTACTAGTGCCCCAGAGAGGTTCCTCCTTTCCTTTACTATTTCACTTGTTTTCCTATCTATTTTAGTTGTTGATTTTGAGAAAAATGAATATTTTACTTATTTCAAAATATTTATTTCAGCACAGTTACATGCATTTTCACTGCTGTACAGCCATCATCACTGTCTAGTTCCAGAATGATTTCCTTAGTCTCGTCCCTCCCTCTCTTATTCTCCTGGTTCCCAGCAACCAATCATTATTCTATCATATGACTTGCCTATTATAGATTTATCACATGAATAAGGCCTTTTCCCCACCTCTCACTGCAGCTGGGTTCAGGGTGAACCTGTCCTTGAGGTCATCATTCCACAGAGGACTCACCAGGCAAGAATGGCTATGAGAGAAGCTCTTCCTGCCATGATAGGCCCCAATGTCACTTTACCATGTGGGAGGAGTCTGCATAGGGCCAGGAGCCCACCCCCAAGTTGTGACAACAAACCTCATGGGCCCCTTTCTTAAGTGTCCTGCTAGTGGATAATCCCTAGAGTGTATCCCTGGGCATCCATGCTGGGGACAGCACAGAGGGTGCCCAAGAAGAGTCTGGGCCCAGCTATGCCACTAGACAACTGCATGACCCTTGGTTTTGGGCCTCCATAGGACAAGCAGGTATACTTGGTGACCTATAGGACCCAGTAGGCCTCTGAGGTAGGGCCAGAGGACAAAACCAGAGAGGTAATGGGAATTCAAGGTCAACGTTGCAAGGTGCTGCAAGAACCCCTGATGCTCCAGGAAGCTTTGCAACCCTGTGGGATCCTGATGGGTGGGAGTGCAGGTAGGCAGTCAGCACAGACCTAAACTCACCCAAGCTGTCAAATCACATGGAGAACACAGTCATGTGGACAGGGACATCATTGGCAGTTGTCCTGTTACCCTTTATGTCTCTGATCATTTTCTTAAGTCTCCTGCATCAGGACCCAGCTGCTTGACTTTCACTCTTACCCACAGGATGCCTCAGGCTCCCTCACCACCCCATCTCAGCAAGCTCTGGAGTCACAAGGATCAAACTGGTGGAGGCAGACCCCAGCCACCATCTCCAGCCCTTCCTAAATATCACTTGGCCCTCAGCACCACATGGGGATATAGTATGAGCAACAGCTCCCATGACCATGTGGAGGGCACTTTGTCAATGAACACCTCATTCAAACTTCTCAGTGACTCTATCATCTGATCCTACAGATGAGACCAGAGTTTAGAAATGTTTAGCGACTTGCCAAAAGTCACACAGTCAATGAGCTGAGAAGCTGCAATTTGAACCCACGTGCCTGAGAACTCCTGGATCCTGTATTCATGTAAAAGTTGTGGCCAAGACCCCCGGTTGCTGAACTGGATGTCCTCCTCTAGGCTGCATGCGCGCACACGCGCGCGCACACACACACACACACACACACACACACACACACACACAGTGTGCATTACCAACCCAAATATCTCCTCTTGCATCACCTGGGACTTGGGGTCCATGTCTGTGAGGTTGGTGGAGGTTGAGGTGGAAAAGGAGCCAGAGCCCCCCGTCCACCCAGTCAGTGTGTGTCTAGCTCCTGCTTCCACTCTTTCACACAGGACGCTGCACAGTCGTACAGGGAGACAGGGATGAGGTCCTGGAGAGCTCTGCACATGGCCATGTACACCCCTGACCATGGGAACAAATATGGATTAACCTTCAGGAAGGTAAGGAAGGTCTGAACAGCCAGGGGGAAGGCACAGCACTTATCAGAGTCCTGTGTCCCTCCTGGAGCTCTTCTGTCTTCTCAACAAATTGGAGTCCAAATGGGCCCCATCTGGTGACCCCAGGTCTGCACACTGGAGACTCTTGTGGCCTCTGCTAACCACATCCCTGCTGATTCACAGTGAGAGGGAGACATAAATCCCCTCTCTCTGGTTTTATGGGAGGTGGGATTCTGGGGCTGGAGTGGGGGCTTCTTGGGAGGCATGCTCAGCTCTTGCCTGCTGAGGGCCACAGGGCCTCACAAGCCCACTGGTGGGAGCCATTTATACTCATCAGAGGGCTTTGCCTGCTTGTCAAATGTCTATGCTGCATGCTGCAAACTTGGTGGGAACCTTGAAGGACCAGCCAGCCTGGTGATGCAGGAGACCAGGTCCACAGTACCCCCATAGGTCACCTTCTAGTCTTCAAACAGGCTCACCACCCTCTGGAACTGCTGGACACTGAAGATTCCCCCATAGTCACATGGATTCTTGACATCTTCTCAGTGGAATTCCTGAGAAGAGAAGGAGGCTTCAGGGAAGGAGGCAGACCCTGGTTATGGCCAAGACCTTCCCAGCCACATGTCATCAGACTGCTGTGGGTGGTGGGATTTTGGTTGCAGCATTTTTCTCATTATTCTTCTTCATCTTCTTAAAATTATCTGTACTGAATGTGTATTCCTTTTAAGATCAGAGAGGAAAATGTCCAGTAGAAAGTTTTAGATGTCAGTCCTGGTGTCATGCCCACCTCTTCCTTACGCTCTCTCAGTTCATGGGTCCCATACTCACTTTCACTGACTCTTCAGCTCCATGATGTTTCTGGAGAGTGGATCACAGAGGATGTAGTCAGGGGCCACACACCTTGGCTACCATTCATGAATTTCCCCCAGATAATGCATCTGTGAAAATCCCAGAGTGCACTACATCCTGCAAGCCTCAGGGAGAGCCCTGAGAACGTGGGCCTCAGGGTCACGGATTAGAGCAGGAAAACTCCCTGTGGGAGCCACAGGCTGTTAGCAGGCCACACTGAGTCCTCCTGAGCAGCCCCCTCACTTCTAGATATTGGGCTGAGAGCACCCACACCCCTCACCATGCTTATAGGGGCCTCTGAAGCCAACATGTGCTAACCTCATGGGTGGCAGGTGGGAAATTTCGGGAGGATGTCTGGGGTTGGTGGGCTGTGTGCCTTTCTGAATACCCTTTGAGAGCTCTGAAGGGCCAGATGTCACTCCATCTAGAAGGGTCACATACAAGGTGCATGGAGGTGACCAGAATGCTGGCTAGGGTCAGGAGATCCAGATGTGAATCCTGCCTTGGAGCCTGAGTGGCAGCAGCACTGCTCCCTGGTTGTCACTCCAGACCTCAGAACAGCCCTGGCAGAGGGCTAAGCAGGGCCAAGTTCTTCATGCCCTGAACACCCCCCACTCTTGTTTTCCTGTGGTCAGCGCTTGGACCACTGCCTCCCCTTTGATGCCCATGCAGTGGTCAGAAGTCTGCCTGGAGTTCTCTCCCTCCAGGAAACCCTCCTGAACTCATCCCACCTTTGCTGTGAATGAAGTTCCCCTAACTCCCACCACCCCCAGAGCTTCTGCCAAGGACTGCAGGTCCCATGGGGAAAGGGCTCATCTGTGCTACTCAGAGCGGAACCACAGCACTTGGCAGACCCTGTGTGTGAGAAGGCAGAGGAAACAGTCAATGCAGTCCAAGCCTTGTAACTGTGAAGCCATGCCCTGATTGCAGACCTTGCACACATGGTAGGTGTTCTCCCCACACTCCCCCAGCCTGGTGGAGTTGGGGGAGTAAGGTGCAGGGAGGGGGGTGCTTGACAACATCATGGAAACATTCCTCCCCTAACAAAACAGGGGTATTTGTTGGTGCAAAGGCCTTGAAACAGCAGAGGGCTGGGCTCCAATGCTCTGGGCCCTGCAGGGCTACCTTTTCTCTTCTCCCAGGCAAGAGGGAGAGTGGCAACTCAGATGAGTTCTGGGCCTTGTGAGTCTGATTCTCTCAGAGAGAGAGGAGGAGCAGCCCCAATGTGCACAGGGAGCAGGCGCCCTCTGCGCTACAGCAAACTGTTCCTTGGCATGGAGAACCAGATGTTCCCATGTGGCACTGAGGGCACCAGAAGCTCCGGGTGTCATGTGGACAGAGATTGGTTGAAATCAGTGGTTTTATGCTACAGGCTGGATGAAGAAAACCAATCGGGAGAAAAAAACAGATGAGCAGGAGCGCCCTGCACAACTGCAGGATGCACTGAGGTTATGGTGGGATCCCTCCGCTGAGCGTGAGAGGGAAAGACAGGGTGATATGCCATGGCTCAGTGGTTGATGGACTGGGTGACCCCCAATTTGCTTTGAAACATTTCCGAGTTTCACTTTCTCCTCTCTACACAATCATCACACTCACAGAGCATTTTGGGGGTCCATCTAGGTTTTTTCTAAAGTGCTGGGCACAGGGCCCCCGGGGCACAGATGCCCTACTCCCAACCATGACCATTCCCCCTCCTGCTGCATCTCTGCAAAATCTCCCAGGCAGCTGCCGCCCACTTAGAAGGCAAGCACCTTGTGCAGTTCAGGGGCCAACGCGCAGGGATGTGCCGCTTGCACTCCTGGACCATGCTCACCAGCGCTTCCAGCGGCGGAACTGCAGAGGGTGGGTCTGGCCCCAGTCACAGGCAGCCTGGCCTGCTTCACCAGGTGGTTGATCTTCCTCAAGGTACTGGGTGGGGGTAGGGGGGCGAGGAACAGAGAGCGTCTTCCAGCAGTGGGAGGAAGATGGCCACGTACCTGGACAGGAGCTGCAGCGACACCTGAACCCAGGGGACTTGATCACCCTCGCTGCTCCCCTACTGAATTAATGGTATAGGAAGGGAAGGATCTCCCCTGGAGCCAGGAAAAATGACATTTCTACTGGAAGCTACCCTTTTTTATCTCAGATACTGGGGACATTCAGGTGTTATGAGATGTCCCACAGCAGATGACACTCACCCACAGTGAGGATGAGGAAGCAATGGCACACTACAGTGCTAAGCACTATCACTGATTGTGGGTTCTTGGCAGTGTGCTGGGCAGGACCCTGGCATCTGTGGTGTCCGGCTCTTGCCTCTACCTGCTGGTCAAGCTGGAGACACACCCCCCAGGCAAAAGTTGGAAGATTTCTAACACTTTTCAGATTCCACTGGATCACAATATCACACCCAGGTTGATTAAAGAAAAACCAGCATCAAAATACCTGGGAACACTAAGAGGGAGGTGATTCTGGCCACTAGTATAAAAACCATCCTGCAAATTGGCTCTTCTGGGGGAAAGTTGGCAATATCTCACAAAAGCCTTTCAAATGGATTTGTCTGACACAGAAAGTTCACATTCAGGAGTTTATAGTAATTACTGTTTTCCTAAACATTCAAGAATGGAGAGTAATCACAGTTAATATATAACAGAGAAATCCTGGGAACACCAGAGGTCTAAGGACAGGAGGTGGTTTCAATGAACTATGCTGTATTCATGTGAAGGATTATTGCACACTATGTAGGAATGAGAAAAGCATAATCAGCATGTTCATAGGGCTCTGTCAGTGGTAGATGTGTCCCAGGCTCTAGGGATGAGAAAGAAACAGGTTACAGAATGAGAACCGAGCTAGTTCTGTGTGTGTGTGTGTGTGTGTGTGTGTGTGTGAGAGAGAGAGAGAGAGAGGATGTATGTGTGTGTGCGTGCATGCGCGTGCGCACATTCAAGAGAAAACCAGAACTGCAGACCACAAGGGCAGGGAGCAATGGATGGATGGGGGTGGAATTAGTGATGATATTCATTTTCTTCACTTCCTCTTCTCTCTCTCTCTCTCTCTCTCTCTCTCTCTCTCTCTCTCTCTCATACACACACACACACACACACACACACACACACTTGTGTGTGAGCATAGAAAAGTCAGGTGATCTATTTTCAGAATATAATATTCAACCTTAATTGGATCCAACTGTAGTCATTTTAATTGAAGCCCTTTCCCTTTTACCACCCCAATTTTAAAATTAGCCAATCACGTAGATTATACCCTGAAGACCTCCAGTCAGGGAGAAGGGCAGAACTGCCTTAAGTTTATAAACAGGCTGCCTGCCTGCCAGGTGTCCTTGCTAGCCACTCTCCAGTAGCACAGCCCTTCTGGCAGAAGTAAAAGTTCCCTTGCCCTCCCCCGTTTGAGCCATTTCATTTCCAGCAGCACCTTCTTATAGCTAACAATTTCGGTGCCCAGTGTGGGGCTCAGTTCATTGCCTAGGAGTCTCAGTGATCCCCCTCCTCAGAGGAAACACTTGCCGCTGCGTTGTTGTGGAAGCCACAGAGCTGGTTAAGAAACTGCCATCCCTGAGGTCAACAAAGGACCCGAATTCCAAAGTGGATCAAAAGTAGATCCACAACTCAGGAAAAGGGTCCAAGCAAGTACCACAGGGACTAAGTAGTTCTATGCATCTACATAGACCAAAGCAGGAAAATGTATTTCAAACTTGAGGGAGAACTACTTTGATGGTCAGGCAAGAAATCCCTAGGAAGTAGAATTGAGCAGGTAGGGTCCCAGGGTATGCAAGAAATCCTCAATAAGGGGATTGATTACAGGGGAGGAGATTAAATTCACAAGGGGAAATTCACAAGGGGAACATACCAAATATGGGGAATAAAAATGTTAGGGCTAGGGACAGGGAAGAACAATGGAAAGAGCCCATATGTACAAATCCTTTTTCTTTAAAGAGTCCTGAGCAGAGAAAGAAATGATAGTAATGGTGGGAATAAATATGCCCCATGAAGAATGGGTGGCCACCTGAACTTTTGAGTTCAGCATCCATGACTGCAGACTATATTCCCAATGTTCCCAACTGCACAGGCCCTTTTCCTGTCTTGGTCAGACCATAAAAATCTGTGATAGGCTCAATTTTACCTGCAAAAAAGTTAAATAATCTTTGTTTCCTGTTTTATACATGTGTGCACACATGTATAGTATTGTAGTGTCTACTTATCTGCTTGTGATGGATACTTCATCAAAATTAGCTTACAGATAAATAAGAACGCATGAGTTTAGTGAATGGATCCAAATGCCTTTCAGTTTGCAGAGATTTAAATAAAACTTTAACAAAAAGGTTTCATTAAATTGGCAAGAATAAAGATGCATTGGAAATTACTAAGCCACTTTTATTTCTAGGTGTCCAGCCAGAGTGTTGATGGATACAAATAATAGAGGGTCAGCAATCAGAAATCATGGGCCCCAGTTGAGGTCTTATTCTAATTCAAAAGCCACACCTGGAGACTAACTGGTAGAAGTATTAATGGGTGCCTTCAAGGACCATTTCAAATATAAATGACCATGAGGCTCCAGCCAGCTCCTTTCTCCCAGATACAGGGAAAATCAAGGTGGGGGTGAACACAGATGAGAATTATAGTGATTAACCCTCAGGCTAAAGGCCACAACCAGTGACCTTGATATTTTTTCAATGCCTCCTTAAGCCCCTACCAAAGTAATTTCTCCTGCTCTCTGGCCCCCTCCCTCATGGCAGGATCCTGCTCTTCCCATCCATTATTGCCCATGGATTTTAGTTATCAAACCTGCAGGACAAGAACCCAGGAGCTGATCAGCAAAGCAAGGAATCTAATCTCACTCAAAACTCCAGCTTCATCTTGGAGGTCATAAGGGAATCTTCAGGAGGGTGAGTGAAATGAACTAATGCTCTCTCGCCTTTCTTCCAGAAGCCCTATACTCCATTTTAAATTCTGTCTTTATCAAAAATTCTGGGACGTGCTGGGGTTGTGGCTCAGTGGTAGACCACTTCCTTAGTGTGTGTAAGGCACTGGACTTGATCCTCAACACCACATAAAAATAAATAAATAAAATAAAATAAAGTTATTGTGTCCCTCTACAACTAAAAATATTTTTTAAAAAAACTGAAAGAAAACAAAGAAAAAAATCCGGGACCCCATAAGCCAGTTAAAAGCAGATAGTACAGCTGCCCGACTCAAGGCTCAGGAAAAGGGCTTTGCTGGAGTGAGATTTATCAATCCCTCTCTTCCTTTGCTGGACTGATCTTGCTTTGGTCTCTTTCACAGTAATCCATTTGATAGAGAAATTGAGGTCTCTCTTAAAAGCACCCCAACTCTGCGTGGGGGTACTCCCCAATGCGAACACAGGGTCTCTAGAGGTGTCCAAAGGACAACCGATCACACATGGATGCTCCATCTCCACTTTAATCTCTTTTCATGGCCTCCTATCTGATGGTGGAGGAAAGGCCTCCCTCAGTAGTTCCCTAGATGACAGACTGAGGTGACTTTGCAGCACGATCTCACAACTCCGAAGCAGAGCCCTACCCATCAATCTACCAGTGTGTGACTGAGTTCCCCCTTTCTCCCTTTCTCTTTCTCTTTCTCTGCCTTGTAGCAATATCCTCAGAAAATATGAAGCCCAGCCTCAGATCCTGTCCCATGAAACTCAGTTCAGCCAATTTATACTTTATCAGACTAGAGGGATCTTATCCTCCTAGGGAGAACAATGGGTCCCTAGGTTTCTAACCCAAAAGTTTCCATTGGAAACCCTTCATGGCTCTCATTTTAATTGTTCTAAGACATTTTGTCTACTGCCCTCCTACATACTAGTTTGAGTCTCTAATTTGGAGTCTACCTGGGAAATTACCCAAACCACCTCAAGACCAGAGGGGGCAAAATCACTTTAAATCCAAAACACTACGGCACTTTTTCAAACTCTTGGGTTCAGAAAGGAAGAAAAGAGGATGGAAATGTCCCCTGTTAGCACAAAAGAACTGGGCTGGACACATACTACGTGAGTCATTTCAGCTTTTTATTCAGTAAGTTTCATGCAGGAACAGGGTATGCAAGGGAGATACCTACGATGAACCCACTTTCCTGGTGGAAGTGAGCCACTGGCCAAAGGGGAAGTTTGTGCTTATATAGGTTATACTGAAAGGTGACCTAATTATTGCCAGAGCATGTCTAATGGAGGGTCTAGGGTCGGCAGTCAGTGGGTCAGGTGGAAGGTCTGGCATCAGTGGTCAATATTTCTGTCTTTCCCTCTGGGGTCTCATTGTACTGTCACTGAGAAAGGACTTATTTTTGGAAGGGTCACTCCTTTGACTCCTCAGAGACTGCCAGTCTAGGCTTGGATGGGTATTTCCTCCCCAGGGCTTGTCTTGTCACTGGGAAAGCACGCATTGGGAAAGGATCAATGCTATCAATGTATGGCTTTCTTTTTACTCCCTTTCCCCAGGCTGCACTATTTGGGAGTTTTTCAGTTTCCATATCCAACACCTCCTCCATTGAATATCAATCTGCCTAATATGAGGAAAAGACCCAAAAGGAGTCTCTGGGTGCCCAGTTTTTATTTATGCCAGATTCTCCAATCCCTCTTCTGGGATGAAACTTATTATGTAACTTAAATGCACAGATTACATTCATAAGGATTGTTTCAAATAACAAATTTAAGAAATTGAGTATAATTAGCACCATCGACTAAAGTTATTCAAATCTTAATGTACTGATAGGAAGCAAAGTCTGAGCATTGATCTGCTCTTATCAAGATAATTTTCCTGTGTCTCTTAGGTTTTATTATTCAGGGGAATAATCTTAAAAGAATTAGGGTTTGTGCAACTCTGGTTAAACACACAAATGTTACTTTAAGTTATTATCCTACACTATGGATTCTACATTTTTCTTTAAAAGGTTCAAGTTGGTTAACATAAGAACATCAGTGTAGTTTGGATGCTGTTACTGGCTTCTTTGTATATTAGATGTATTCATGTCCTCCAAGTAAAATGCAATGCCTAGGAGAGCCCTTTACCAAGCTGGCATTTTCCACAATAAAGTTGTCTGCAGCAGTAGGCTCTTTCAGACTAACACAGAAATAACAAATTCATTTGGGGATTCATTATGTCATTTAACATTTTCTGATTGGATAAAAATAACCTGTCATCAATAAGTTATATATGTGATAATTTGTGCTGCTCCTGCACTGGATGGGAATTTAAATGTATTTTTGGAAGGCAAGGAGGAGCGCCTAATTTGTCGAAAGGTTAAAAATATGGAACATGGAAGGATGTTGCAACTTTTTTATCTTTCCACAAAAAGAAAGTTAAGGTGTCTCTTAGTTTTTGTTTGATTTGTGTTCCCGAGGTAATATTGTATTGTGTTAGTTGTCAAGAGCCACACCTTACCTGAAATTAGTGTCTGCCTCTCACCCTACTCCATTTTAGGATGGCTCCAAAGTAGTCTAGACTTAAGCTTATTTAAAGTGTTCAAAGGATAGGTTTTTGTTGTAAAGATTTCTGTGATGCCAAAATAGGTATATAATACAAAACTAAAGTTTGGGTAAATTATTTAAAAATATGTAAGATTGTAAGAAAGTTGAAAAGAAAGTAAAATTTGTAAAAGATCTCATGTGATTGAGTTAATTTATTTATCTTTGTGGAGCAAAATAGATAAAGATATATGAGTATTGTTTTTATTAATTCAATTTAATTTTTACAGACTGCATTTTGATTGATTGTGCACAAGTGGGATCCAACTTTTCATTCTCTGGTTGTACACAATGTAGATTCATGTAATCATACATGTACATAAGGTAAAAATGTCTGTCTCAGTCCACTATCTTTCCTTCCCCCAACCCCTCCCACCCCATTTCCTTCTACACAATCCAAAGTTCCTCCATTTTTCTCTTGCCTCCCCCGCCAACCCCCTCATTATGTATCATCATTCACTTATCAGAGAAAACATTCAGCTTTGGTTTTTTGTACTTGGCTTATTTCACTTAGCATGATATTTATTCTACAACTCCATCCATTTACCAGCAAATGCCATCATTTTATTCTTCTTTATGGCTGAGATATATTCCATTGTGTACATATATCATGGTTCCTTCAAACATTCATCAACTGAAGGGCATCTAGGTTGGCCACAATCTACCTATTGTGAATTGAGCAGCTATCAACATTGATGTTGTTGTTTTACTGTCATATGCTGAATTTAAGTCCTTTGAGTATAAACTGAGGAGTGAGATTACTGGGTCAAAAGGTGGGTCCATTCCAAGTTTTCTGAGGAATCACATGAGTATTGTTATATGTTATTATACAAACTAAATGTTTTCAGCCTTGTTATTTTCATTTTATATTTTCCTCATAGAACTTTATAACTTTTGCCTATTAGTGTTTTAAAGAAGTATTCCTTCTTTAAGACAGAACAACCTAAGTTAATTTAAAAACAAGCTATCGCCAATAGAAGAGACAAAATATAAGGCTGACTGTCAATGTTAATTCTGACCCCAATTAAATGGAAGGGCTAAATAACTTTAAGTTATATACCTTAAATATAAAACCCAGTGCTCCCACTTTAAGACTGATGAAAATGTCCTGCCGGATGTTGAAAACAAACACAAAGTTAAGGCAGTTAAAGGGTTAAGGAAAAATAGAGAATATTTGGTTCTTGCCCTCTGAAGTCAACAGGGACCCAGGGACCAATGGGACTTCTCTAAGGGCTTTGCAACTCTGGGTCACATGACCTCCTGATCAGGGGAATCAAAGGCACCCTGGAGAAAAGGGAGCCAACAGTCCACATTCTGCAAAGATGAGGATTATTGGAGAGGGAAATATCTCTGATACTTCCAAGGGAAGCCACATATGGTCAGCAAAACTCTGACCCATCCTGACAGATGACACAGAAAAGCTAAGAAGCTTCTCACAAGTTCCCAAGAGTGACCCCATAAAGAATCTCAGCTGACTCTTAATAATGATAGGAAGATACAAGATCATTTTTGACCAGTTTGGTCATAAACACCTGGTAGGGGAGTATAACCAAAGAACAGCCCTACATGGGCATTTCAAAGAAAAGAAAATGGTTCTTTTAATGTAACTAGAGATGACCTTGTGTTTGTTTCTTGTAGAGAATTTTCATCAACTTCCAAATCATAATAAAGAATAAGAGCAAATAAGTATTTGTTAAGCAAACTACATTCTCAAACGTGTTCTGTAGAGGGCGAAACTTGCAAACCTTCTGCGATGGGCAGTGTCATGGAGGCAAGCAGGCAGGCACTGCCCTCTGGTGTCCACCTGAGAGAATGACATGAGAGCTGTGGAGGTCCGTGATTGTCAGCAAAACCTCACATGCACACTTAGACTTCATCACAGGCCTTTAATTCTATAGTTATAAAAAATACATTAACGAGGGACTGGGGATATAGCTCAGTTGGTACAGTGTTTGCCTCGCAAGCACAAGGCCCCAGTTTCAATCCCCAGCACTGCAAATAATAATAATAATAATAATAATAATAATAATAATAAAAAAACTCTAAGCAACTCAGTGATACCCTGTCTCTAGATAAAATACAAGAAAGGTGGGGATGTGCCTCAATGGTTGAGTGCCCGAGTTCAATCCCCAGTACCAAACAAAAACGAAACCATTAGCAGGGCATTATGCCTCTCACCTATACTCCCAGTGAAACAAGAGGCTAAGGCAGAAAGATAGCAAGTTGAAGCCAGCACTGGGAACCTAGTGAAACCCTATCTCATCAATAAAAAATAAACAAACTATAACTCAAGATACAGTGCAGTGGTAAAGCACACCTGAATTCAAACTCCACAATGAAACATTTAAACATAAAATTAAAATATATCATATGATGGACCAATTTCATTTATCAACATTTATTTTGAGTTTAATGAAAGTATTTTTATCAATTATATTTCATATAAATGATGTGATATCTTGTCCACATTACAATATATTTGATTGCTTAAAGATTTTCTTAGGAATTGATGAATGGATAAAGAAACTGTGGTATATATATACAATGGAATATCACTCAGCCATAAAGAATGATAAAATTATGGTATTTGCAGGCAAATGGATGAAATTGGAGAATATCATGCTAAGTGAGATAAGCCAATCTCAAAAAACCAAAGGACGAATGATCTCGCTAATAAGTGGATGATGACACATAATGGGGGGTGGGAGGGGTTAGTGTTAGGGTTAGAGTTAGGGTTAGAGTTAGGGTCAGGGAGGGGGGCAAGAATGGAGGAAGGAAGGACTGTATAGAGGGAAAAGAGGGGTGGGAGGGGTGGGGGGAAGGGAAAAAATAACAGAATGAATCAAACAACATTACCCTATGTAAATTTATGATTACACAAATGGTATGCCTTTACACCATGTACAGAGAAACAACATGTATCCCATTTGTTTACAATAAAAAAAATTTAAAAATTAAATAATTAATTAAAAAAGATTTACTTAGGAATCACTATTTGTGCTTTTTCATCTGTCTTAGATCAAATAAAGCATAGTAAAGTATTTTTAAAGTGTTTATCCATCAATGATCATTATTACCATGTGAAGGCTGAACATGATTGGTTTTATTCAGTGTGCAATATCCTCATTAATACACTGACCATGAGAGACCAAGTGTCCTGGAGTCAAAGCATGTACTTCCTTCCTCACAGAGATTTGATTTTGAGCAAGTCTAGGAACACACTGTGTTGGTGAAAGCCTCTGCCACCTTCTGCTTTCCCACCCTATTTAAGGAAAGGAGGGGATTTTCTCCCAACTCCTTTTGGGACACAGCACATGAGAGGTTACACATGGGTTTCGAACTACAGGTAGGTAGAGCCCAGAATTTGCCCCTTTCTCTGGGAATAAAGAATCATCAACAAAAGAGAGGCCATGGTGGGCAAGACACTGAGAGAACTCCAAACAAACCCTCCAGTTTCACTTGCTTTGAGTTACTGGCTTTGAGTACACTTTAAAAATCACTACTTTTGGATGTCTACCAGCTGAGCAATATGTTCATAGTCTCTGATGTGATTCTTGACAATAAATAGATCACTTTTCAGGGATGTGAAGGCCACCTTTGTCAAAACCATTTACTCTTAATTTCGACCTCAAAATGCCCAACAGCTGACTTTTAACGTCAAAAAGACGGAATGCTGCACCTTCATATTATGCTGATACCACTCTGTTCCAAAAATATGACCTGTGAAGAGCCATCAGTATAGATGGTACAAGCACAGACCACTGATTACTTCACCTCAAATCACTGTCACCTTCAGACCCTGAATTTATCCCCAGGTATCTGGTAAACTGAGGCCTAGAAGTTACTGCAGTAAAGTCCTATTTCCTGCAATGGTTTTTCCTGCACAGGTGCAGGGTGAACAATGACCCCAAGGGGAGACTGAGCCCATACCGTTCTGCTGGAGCACCTGCAGCCAGAAGAACCATCAGAAGGCCCTGGGGTCATTGCCCTGCCACCACACAGAACTGCAACTCCTATTAGGATCATCCACCTCCACTATCTGAGCTGCTCAGTGACTGGAACCTGTTTCAAGAGCTTCATATATCCTCTCATTTTGTCCATCACTGTGCCCCAAATGGTTACTGTGCATTGAGTCAGGGAACACAAACTGCAAAGCAAGACACCAATATGGTCCCTGCCCTCTGAGAATCCAAATCTGGAGGAATAGAGGCACAAAGCACTAGAGTAATATAACTGGAAGAAAAGACCAGTGTTATATCTAAATAAACCCCGAGGCTCTATGGGAAGTGCAGTCATAACATGAGGCCATCTGAGGGATCTCACACTGATGTGCCTCAATCCTTAGACCTGGAGTCAAGTGGGATCCAGCCCTGCTCACAGAGGGAGGATCAACTGTTGACAGATTCAAAGGCAGAAATGAGTTGTCCAGAGAGGAGGTGGGTGGGCATTCATGTGACTGAAGGAAGCCCAGGAGGAGAGAAGGGAGGATGGACCATGCTGTAGCAGGTTCTGGGCACTGATACACTGTAAGGTGACCCAACACTGTTTGTAGAATTAACACAAATACAGCAGATGAAACAACAAACATTTGCGCTTTCGCTGTTTTTTTTAGATCAGAAATGCAGGCGGTCTCAAGTGGGGCTTCTGCCATGTCTCTCATGAGGCTGGGGTCGCTTTCTCAGCTGAGGTTCAGTCATGCCAAGGTCTGCTTCTGAGCTAAGTCACAGGGTTATTGCCAGGACTCCACTAAGACAAGGCCTCGTTTTTCCTCATCTGTTGCCATCTCTGTCCTAAGACTCATGAGCCTCTCCTTAGGAGGCACAGAAGAGAGAAGCAGTTTCCACAGAGCCAGAGATCCTAGGGAGAGAGGAACAAGGAAATAACACCAAAAGAAGAAGAAAGAAACAAGACAGGCGAGAGTAAGATGTTAGCCACAGTCATTTCATCAGTAAATCTTGGAGGTGACATCATATGAATATTTGTCATGTTCCAGAGGTCACAAGGAAGACACTAAACCCAGGTCACACTGAAGGGGAAGGGACTGCTCAGATGTACACACCAGGGTGAGGGGAGCTGGGAGCTGATAAGTAATATGCCCAGCACACAGGCCTGGCTGGGGCACATACACTGGATTTAAATACCATAGGAAGCAACTGGAAGGCCAAGGGAGATGAGGACAGCTGCACTAACTGCATTTCAATCCTCTTGTGACACACAGAAAAGAAGGCTGGGGGCGGTTTTCAAGATGGCGGACTAGAGGGCGGCTGCACTTCACGTTGCTCCAGGACACAGGATTCAAAAGAGGAGATAGTGAGAGGCTTGGGACCAACTCAAAGCTGCTGGGTGAGTCTCTCCTGTTAGGGAGGCGTCCCAGATGGGGCGGTAGCCCTGGAAGGCAGGGAACTTTGTGAAGTAGAGTTGCTCGGCGAGACACCCCTCCCCCCACTGGAGCGGTAAACACGGACAACTGGGATCATCGTAGAGGAGGCGGCTCAGCACAGCACTTGGACTCGGAGCAACCACTGGGGCTCCGGGCGGCTGCCTGAGGAGGAGCTGCATGGCGAGGTGTTTGGACTCAGAGCTTCTGAACACCAGGGGGTTGCCCGGAGGAAGAGGAGAAGCACGGCGGGTCGCTTGGTCTAGGAGTGACTGCATCAGAACTACAGGCAGTTGCCAGAGGAGGAGGTGCGTGGTGAGCTGTTTAGACTCACAATGACCGCTTCTGAACACTGGGGGGCTGCCCGGAGGAAGAGGAGAAGCGAGACGGGTCGCTTGGTCTAGGAGTGACTGCATCAAAGCTACAGGCGGTTGCAGGCGAGTGGTGAGTTGTTTGGACTCAAAGCGATATCTCCTCAACACCGGTGGCCTGCCTGGAGGAGGAGCGCGGTGGGTCGCTTGGTCTTCAAGTGACCACTCCTGAACACCCCGGGGGGCTACCCCGAGGAGGAGGAGGAACAGGGCAGCTCACTTGGACTCCGAGTGACTGCCTAGGGCTACGGGAGGTTGGCGGGAGGAGGAGACGCAGAGTGAGTTGCTTGGACTCCTAGTGACTGCGTCGGAACACCAGGCGGCTGTCCGGAGGAAGAGGTGTGGCGGGTCTCTGGGTCTAGGAGCTATTGTACGGGGCTCCAGGTGGCGGTTCAGAGGAGGGGCCGCATAGCCAGGCGATTAGGTGCAGAGCAGGGTCCCAGGACCTAGGCGGTTTCTTGGTGGAAGAGACGCAAAGAGACACGCCTAGGGGCACAGCAGTTTCCAGGACTGCGGGCAGATTCTCTGAGGAGAGGCAGTCTAAGGAGACTTGTCTGTGAAGGGTGAGGATCCCAGGCCCAGGAGGTAGGTCTGGGCCCCTGGGAACGTTGCAGAGGAAGGCAGCCCAGCCCAGGTGGTAGTTGTAGATTGAGGGGAACCTCTAGGAGGGGAACTGACCAGCAAGACCTCCCCACCAGTGAGTCTTCCCTGCCGGGTGAGGTTTTCCCACAAGGACGGTAAAACCAGAGACACAGGCACAAACAGGCCTTGCCTCAGCCCGCAGCCTAGTTCCCTTTGGATGACCATTGGCCAACAAGTGGAGACACCTCTACCCACTATCAGGGAATATACCCCACCTGAGGGTCACCAACCCTAGAGAGGCAGCTTCCTTGTGGAGCACCGCATTATCAACTTCCTCCAAGACTGCAGGCTACTGAAGGATAAGAGGGGATGTACTAGCAATCTTCAGGGACATTATAAGTCAATAGAGGAAATCTGCAATATCTTAAGGACCCACTGATTCATGAACAATATGAGAAAACAAGGGAAGAAAATGCCCCAAACAAATCTAGATGTTACATCAATAAAATCCAACGACAGCATGGCAGAAGAAATGACAGAAAGGGAGTTCAGAATGTACATAATTAAAATGATCAGGGAAGCAAATGAGGAGATGAAAGATCAAATACATGCATTGAAGGAAGAGATGAAAGACAAATGCAGGCATTGAATGATCGCACCAATCAACAGTTAAAAGAGCAAATACAGGAAGCAAAAGATCATTTCAATAAAGAGTTAGAGATATTGAAAAAAAAAAACAAACAGAAATCCTTGAAATGAAGGAAACAATAAACCAAATTAAGAACTCCATAGAAAGCATAACCAATAGAATAGAACACCTGGAAGACAGAACCTCAGATATTGAAGACAAAATATTGAACCTTGAAAACAAAGTTGAACAAACAGAGAAGATGGTAAGAAATCATGAACAGAATCTCCAAGAACTATGGGATATCATGAAAAGGCCAAATTTGAGAATTATTGGGATTGAGGAAGGCTTCGAGAAACAAACCAAAGGAATGAACAATGTATTCAATGAAATAATATCAGAAAATTTCCCAAATCTGAAGAATGAAATGGAAAATCAAGTTCAAGAGGCTTATAGGACTCCAAATACACAAAATTACAACAGATCCACACCAAGGCACATTACAATGAAAATACCTAACATACAAAATAAAGACAGAATTTTAAAGGCTGTGAGAGAAAAGAACCAAATTACATTCAGGGGGAAACCAACACGGATATCAGCAGATTTTTCAATCCAGACCCTAAAAGCTAGAAGGGCCTGGAACAACATTTTTCAAGCTCTGAAAGAAAATGGATGCCAACCAAGAATCTTATACCCAGCAAAACTTACCATCAAATTTGACGATGAAATAAAGTCATTCCATGATAAACAAAAGCTAAAAGAATTTACAAAAAGAAAGCCAGCATTACAGAACATTCTCAGCAAAATATTCCATGAGGAAGAGATGAAAAACAACGATGCAAATCAACAAAGGGAGGAATTATCCTAAAGGAACTGTCAAATAAAGGAGGAACCAAGGTGTGTCAAAAAAATAAATAAATAAATAAAATTTAAAAAATGAACCAAATGACCGGGAATACAAATCATATCTCAATAATAACCCTGAATGTTAATGGCCTGAATTCATCAATCAAAAGACATAGACTGGCAGATTGGATTAAAAAGAAAGATCCAACAATAATGTTGCCTGCAAGAGACTCACCTCATAGAAAGAGATACCCATAGACTAAAGGTGAAAGGATGGGGAAAAACATACCATGCACATGGACTCAGCAAAAAAGCTGGAGTATACATCCTCATTTCAGATAATGTGGACTTCAAACCAAAGTTAGTCAGAAGGGATAAAGAAGGACATTTCATACTGCTTAAGGGAAGCATAAATCAGCAAGATATAACAATCATAAACATCTATGCCCCAAACAGTGGCTCATCCATGTATGTCAAACAAATCCTTCTCAATTTTAGAAACCAAATAGACCATAACACAATAATACTAGGTGATTTTAACACGCCTCTCTCACCACTGGACAGATCTTCCAAACAAAAATTGAACAAAGAAACCATAGATCTCAATAACACAATCAATAATTTAGACTTAACAGACATTTATAGAATATACCATCCAACCAAGAGTGAATACACTTTCTTCTCAGCAGCACATGGATACTTCTCTAAAATAGACCATATTTTATGCCACAAAGCTAATGTCAGCAAATACAAGAAGATATAGATACTACCTTGTATTCTATCAGATCATAATGGATTGAAGTTAGAAATAAATGAAAGAGTAAAAAACAGAAACTACTCCAACACCTGGAGATTAAACAATATGCTATTATATGATGAATGGATAACAGAAGATACTAGGAAGGAAATTAAAAAATTCTTAGAAGTAAATGAGAACAAAGAAACATCATATCAAAATCTCTGGGACACTATGAAAGCAGTACTTAGAGGAAGATTTATTTCATGGAGCGCATTTAATAAAAGAAGTAAAACTCAACAAATAAACGACCTAACACTACAACTCAAAGCCCTAGAAAAAGAAGAACAGACCAACACCAAAAGTAGTAGAAGATAGGAAATAGTTAAACTCAGAGCTGAAATCAACAAAATTGAAACAAAAGAAACAATACAAAAAATTGACAAAATAAATAATTGGTTCTTCGAAAAAATAAACAAAATTGATAAACCTTTAGCCACACTAACAAAGAGAAGATGAGAGAAAACCCAAATCACTAAAATTAGGAATGAACAAGGAAATATCACAACAGACACGATTGAAATACAAAACATAATTAGAAGCTATTTTGAAAATCTATACTCCAACAAAATAGAAAATTTCGAAGACATCAACAGGTTTCTAGAGACATATGAATTACCTAAACTGAATGAGGAGGACATACACAATTTAAATAGACCAGTTTCAAGTAATGAAATAGAAGAAGTCATCAAAAGCCTACCAACACATAAAAGTCCAGGACCAGATGGGTTCTCAGCCGAGTTCTACAAAACTTTTAAAGAAGAGCTCATTCCAATACTTCTCAAAGTATTCCATAAAATAGAAGAGGAGGGAACCCTCCCAAACTCATTCTATGAAGCCAATATTACCCTGATACCTAAACCAGATAGAGACACATCGAGGAAAGAAAATTTCAGACCAATATCTTTAATGAACATCGACGCAAAAATTCTCAACAAAATTTTAGCAAATCGCATACAAAAACATATTAAAAAGATAGTGCACCATGATCAAGTGGGTTTCATCCGAGGGATGCAAGGTTGGTTCCACATCAGGAAATCAATAAATGTCATTCACCATATCAATAGACTTAAAGTCAAGAATCACATGATTATTTCGATAGATGCAGAAAAAGTATTTGATAAAATACAGCACCCCTTCATGCTCAAAACACTAGAAAAAATAGGGATACTAGGAACATTCCTTAACATTTTAAAGGCCATCTAAGCTAAACCCATGGCTAATATCATTCTAAATGGTGAAAAACTGAAAGCGTTCCCCCTAAAAACTGGAACAAGGCAGGGATGCCCTCTTTCACCACTTCTTTTCAATATCATCCTTGAAACTCTAGCCAGAGCAATTAGACAGACCAAAGAAATTAAAGGGATACGAATAGAAAAAGAAGAACTCAAACTATCCCTATTTGCTGATGATATGATTATATACTTAAAGGAACAAGGAAATTCCACCAGAAAACTTTTAGATCTCATAAGTGAATTCAGTAAAGTAGCGGGATATAAGATCAATGCACATAAATCTAAGGCATTCTTATACATAAGTGATGAATCTTCAGAAAGAGAAATTAGGAAAACTACCCCATTCAAAATAGCCTCGAAAAAAATAAAATACTTGGGAATCAATCTCACAAAAGAGGTGAAAGACCTCTACAATGAGAACTACAGAACACTAAAGAAAGAAATTCAAGAAAACCTTAGAAGATGGAAAGATCTCCCATGTTCTTGGATAGGAAGAATTAATATTGTCAAAATGGCCATACTACCAAAAGTGCTATACAGATTCAGTGCAATTCCAATTAAAATCCCAATGATGTACCTTACAGAAATAGAGCAAGCAATTATGAAATACATCTGGAAGAACAAAAAACCCAGAATAGCTAAAGCAATCCTTGGCAGAAAGAGTGAAGCAGGGGGTATCGCAATACCAGATCTCCTACTCTACTACAAAGCAATAGTAACAAAAACGGCATGGTATTGGTACCGAAATAGAAAGGTGGATCAATGGTACAGAATAGAGGACACGGACACAAACCCAAATAAATACAATTTTCTCATACTAGACAAAGGGGCCAAAAATATGCAATGGAGAAAAGATAGCCTCTTCAACAAATGGTGCTGGGAGAATTGGAAATTCATATGCAACAGAATGAAACTAAATCCATATCTCTCACCATGCACGAAACTAAACTCAAAATGGATTAAGGACCTCGGAATCAGACGAGGACCTTGCATCTTATAGAAGAAAAAGTAGGTCCAGAGCTTCAACATGTCGGCTTAGGATCAGACTTCCTCAACAGAGCTCCCATAGCGCAAGAAATAAAAACAAGAATCAATAACTGGGATAGATTCAAACTAAAAAGCTTTCTCTCAGCAAAGGAAACTATCAGCAATGCAAAGAAAGAGCCTACAGAGTGGGAGAAAATCTTTGCCAATCATACTTCAGATAGAGCACTAATCTCCAGAATCTATAAAGAACTCAAAAAACTCTACTCCAAGAATGCAAGTAATCCAATCGACAAATGGGCTAAGGAAATGAATAGACACTTCACAGAAGAAGATCTACAAGCAATCAACAAACATATGGAAAAATGTTCAACATCGCTAGTAATAAAAGAAATGCAAATCAAAACCACCCTAAGATTCCATCTCACCCCAATTAGAATGGCGATTATCAAGAATACAAGCAACAACAGGTGTTGGCAAGGATGTGGGGAGAAAGGTACACTCATACATTGCTGGTGGGGCTGCAAATTAGTACAGCCACTCTGGAAAGCAGTGTGGAGACTCCTTAGAAAACTTGGAATGGAACCACCATTTGACCCAGCTATCCCACTCCTTGGCCTATACCCAAAGGACTTAAAATCAGCATATTACAGAGATACAGCCACATCAATGTTCATAGCTGCTCAGTTCACAATAGCCAGATTGTGGAATCAACCTAGATGTCCTTCAATTGATGAATGGATAAAGAAACTGTGGTATATATATATACCAGAAGGCTGGGAAGGAAAATAACAATTACAAAGTCATAAGTAGGGAGACTAGGCCTGTTGTGTATATATATATATACACAATGGAATATTACTCAGCCATAAAGAATGATAAAATTATGGCATTTGCAGGCAATGGGTGAAATTGGAGAACATCATGCTAAGTGAGATAAGCCAATCTCAAAAAACCAAAGGAAGAATGATCTCGTTGATAAGTGGATGATGACACATAATGAGGGGTGGGAGGGGTTAGTGTTAGGGTTAGAGTTAGGGTTAGGGAGGGGGGCAAGAATGGAGGAAGGAAGGACTGTATAGAGGGAAAAGAGGGGTGGGAGGGGTTGGAGGGAAGGGAAAAAATAACAGAATGAATCAAACAACATTACCCTATGTAAATTTATGATTACACAAATGGTATGCTTTTAAGCCATGTACAAACAGAGAAACAACGTGTATCCCATTTGTTTACAATAAAAAAGAAAAAAAGAAGGCTGGGAAGGAAAATAACAATTACAAAGTCATAAGTAGGGAGACTAGGCCTGTTGTTAGCTCTATTCTATGTGACATTCCACCGGTTTCTATATTTAATCTCTACTTCCATGCATTGCACACATGAGGCAGTAGGTTTTCTAAGTGCGACCTCACAGAGACTTGGTGACATCACTAGGAAGCAGATGCTAAGATGATCCCACTGTGCGGTGGGAGACTGTGGAAGACTTGAGAGACATGATGACTTGGCCAAGGTCACATGAGAGGATAGGAGGAGGAACTGAGTCTAGACCCAGGTCTGTCTCCTCAGAGCTGGTACCTTGGCTGCACCCAAGACTGTCAAAAATGTGGGGGACAGTGTTGGGATGGCTGTGTGCACATATGGACATGTCATGGGGTTGGAGGAGAGATAACAGAAGTCCAGAGGTATATATGTTATTTTGTCTGGAGGAGGGGTCAGCTCAGGGACCCCCTGACCTCCCTTCCTTGGTGATAGATCCAAACGGAATTTGAAACCCCATAACCAGGAACCCATATTCTAGCAACGGCCTCCTCTCCAGTTCATTTGGTGAAATACATTTAATGAGCAAAGATGTTTTGCTGTCTATCGAGAAGGCGACGCTCAAGGAGGCCCCACAGACAGAGCTCCCTCTCTGGCTGCATGGCCCATTCCCCAGGCCCCAACCCCACGATGTTCCAACGCAGAATTTCTTATGAAGAATGGGGTGCTGGCTGCATTCCCACTCCCAGGACCTCTGTTCATGTGTTAAAAGAAGACAAAGGTCCCAACCCGACAACCCAGGATAAATAAACTCAACAGTCCACCACGATGAATAACCCTGTAATGTCTTCCTCCTGAGTTTGGGAGAACAGGGAGCTGAGACAGGAGCAGGTGGTGGGAGACTGTAGGAGGAGACTGTAAGCCAGGTGACCTGTCATGGTCACTACATGGTGGGAAGTGGACATTCAGAGTTTCCAGGGTTCATTTTGGGCCCCCAGTGTCTTCTCCTGTCCTCCTAGGGTAGAACCCTGGGTCACGGGGTCTGTATGAGGTTTGAGAAAGGACACTAGGGGCAGAAACAGCCTGAGCAGAGGCCAGGCAGGACCTGGGATTCCTGGCCAGCTACCAGGCTCTCTGTTACCCTGCTCTCCTCAGGTTCTCATTAAGGAGGACTGGAGCAGGGGCTTCAGATTTAAAAGGATGATTGAAAAGTCAGGGCTGAGCACAAGTGGGAACGAGCTTGGCCCCAGGATGAGTGTGGAAGCAGAGAGGCCTCCACAGCCAGTGCCCAGAGAACAGAGGGGGACACCAAGCACTGACACCACCCCAATCACCTTTCTTGTAGGGTGGAAGGTGGAGGGGCAGAGTCCTGAACCATAAGGATTCTGAGCACCAACTCCTTACCCAGCCCACCCTGTCAGCCTTGGCCTCATGCAGGATCACTGTCTCCATGTTAGTGACAAACATCGGAAGAGCGACACTGACACTATTTCACTTCCCTGCCTCTATTTTGCATCCCACCATTCAGCTGATTGTAACTCCTGGACCCAGGTGTCCACATGGCAGTGACCTGTCCTTCCACAAGCTCTCCAAGTCTTCTGCATCATCAGGATTAGTAGGGCTGCATTTAGTCAGACATCAGGGGACTCTTGCCACTTGGTCCACTTCTATGTCACTTGCTGTCTCAAGGAACACACAACAATCTGAGAGCAGAATCTGGGGTCTCCTGGGGTTTACTTCTTCAAAGGTGGAGCCAGAAGTTCCCACAGCCATTCAGGGCTATGGGACCTGGACCTCATTCCCTCCTGGAGCCATTTCAACTGGGCCACAGAGAACGATGTCCTGGGTGTCCCCACACAGGGATCCTTCCTGGGATCAGCCTGTTTTCTCATCTCCAGAAACCAATGAACTTGTGGGACTCATGGGATAATGCTCCTAATGCAGGGAGCTACCAACTCTTGTCAGCTAACGAACTGAACTAAAGCTGCTAACTATTCCCTTGGCGATTCCTCCTTGAACTCTGCCAACCCTTGTTGTGCAAGGACTCTCCTGTCTCCATCTGGGACTTCCCTAGACCTTTGGATTTTGCATTGAATGCCATCCCCAGGTACTTCTGGTGCATCACACTCTAGCCACCGACTCTGTCTCCTCGCCTGCTCCTCGGAACAGTGGGGTGCCAAGAAGACTGACCTCATGGGAGGAAAGTCCAGGTCTCTCATGCTGCTGCATGCTCCTCACTAGCGGGGGGTCTACTCACTCCATGGCTAGCAGTTGCTGAACAAGCCACCTGGCAATGTCCACAGCCACATCACCATGACAGGCCCTGACATGGGGGACCAAGGTCTCTGGGTTCTGACATTAATAGAAAAGCCAGAGCCCATGGAAGAAGAAGTCGAAGGTGAAGAGGTCTAGGGTGGTGGGTGTGAGCCTGTGGGAATGGGATGGAGTTGGACATGCTGAGTGGATCTTCAAGAAACCCAGGCAGGGCAGGAACCATAAGCAGCAGAGGCATCATTGTCGACATGCATTCTGGGAACACTTCCCAAGAGGGGGGTTTTATGTGGAGGTCTGTGAAATGCAGTGGGGAAGTATTTTCTCCCTGGAAGGAACATGGATAGTGAGCAACATTTACTCCTCTTAACCTGCAGAGCCACCCCCATTGTTTGTGGAGACTCCTGCTCAAGTTCTACCACCTCCAACACCTGAGGGAGAGTTAGAGCTAGAAGCACCTGAAATGAAGATCCAGGCCAACACCTCCTGCTGGCCCCTCAGCCAACAAATCCTGAGCACCGCCTTATACCTGTTCCCATCACAGAGCTGCCATTACCCTCCCCTGCCATTGTTTTTTTTTTCTTCTATTTATTTTATGTATTTATAATTTTGTTAAAATAAGCTTCTTTTAAAATTAAAGATTTTATTCATTTTCAAAAGATTCAGTTTATTAGTATTAAGAACATTCTCAAAATTGTGCACTAGTTACCACTATGCAGTTCCAGAACATCTTCCTGAATCGGATATCCATAACCACCCCCTCCCCATCTCCTGCCAGTCCCCAGCAACCCCTCATCATTCTAGCCCTGTGACAAGCCCAGTCTGCGTTCTTCCAATCAGTGCACTTATATTTCTCTTTGGCCACATGATGTTGGAAGGGGCTGATGAAGTCTTCTTCACAGGGTAAATGCCATACAGCTCTAAGTTCATTATTTTTTTTATTGTTTTGGTACTGGGAGTTGAACCTAGGGACAGTTTACCACTGAGCTACATCCCCGTCATTTTTCTTTTGAATTTTGAGAAAGGGACGTGCTCAGTTGCTGAAGCTCTCCCTGAGTTGCTAGGCTGCCCTCAAACCTACAATCTTGCTTAAAGCAGTACTATTCGGAAGTGGGAAAAAAAATCCTCTATATTCAATGCCTGGAGAACAGATGAATCAAGTGTGTAACAGTTACACCAGGGAAGATCATACAAGAGTGAAAAATAATAGGGTCCAGCTCCATGTCATTGAGTAGGTAAATCACAACAGTAGTCCTGAACAAAAGAGCACCCAGAGAAATCATTTATGGCAATATCAACAACGAGTCAAGCAAAATCATGAAGCACTAAGAAACACATTCTCACCATTCACTCTAAAGAATAGTGAGGACAAGAATGGACAATTCTCAGGCTACTTTCAGCCTCTAAGTGGGAGAGCAAAGAGGCAAGAGAAATCCCAGGGAAGGTTCCAGGCACCAGCTCACATGATTCTCTCAAGTGGAACAGGGAATTCACAGGTGCTCATTCTAATCTTCTTTAAACTGACAGGCAGCAGGTGTACTCTTGGTGTGCATTGATTTTATGAAGGGTGACATGAACTGATTTCTGGGAGGTGATGTGTCTGTCCAAGAATGTTTGCCAGCACCCATCCAAGTTCTCAGCCTGTGTCCCTTTATCTAGCCTGGCCAAAGTAATAGATTAATCCAACCTCTGCACTCACTCATTTTTCAAGATTTCTTTGGAAGGTTCTTCCTCACAGCACTGGTTGAATTATTAAGGAACTAGGACCTTCGCTGACATCCATGTAGATCCATAGACAAATCTGCTCCTGGTGCCTCAGGGCACACTAGCTGCTGAGGGACTGCCTATGCCCATAGGGACAAAAGTCAAGGATGCTGTCACATGGAAAAACACAGACATTTTCAGGATTTCTGGAATGAGAAGCTCATTGGTTTTTAAAGAATACACATGCACACAAACACATAATTGAAATTGATTCTGGGTGTGACGGCATGACACAAGAGTGAAACAGAGACATATATATGAAAGGGACAGAGCCCAGACATACATGATTATAAGCGATGGTGGCTGGAACCTAGAAGATCCTGTATTTCTACATTGTCATACGTAAATATTTTCATACAGTGAGGATTTTCATTATATAAAGATTACATCATATCAAATCTTACTAAGCAAATTACCTACCCTTTATTTATAATGGTATTTCATTGAAAGAGAAGATCAATAAAACATCCAATACGAATGAAGGACACAGTCCTCCCACCCACAAACGGTGCCCTACCTGGGAAGGACTCATCCTTCCAGTTTTCCCTTCCTGTGCAGGCCTGTGGATTCTTAGTGGCTGGGTAGGGAGCAGGTTGAGACCTGAGCTCTTCTATCACATGTCCACACTGGGGACAAAGCCTCAACAAACCTCCATGGTGTATTGTCAGAGGGTGAAATTTCACAATGGTAGCAGCCTCTGGACCCATTCCAATTTTCCATGTCCTACACAGTTGAAGGGGACGTCGGCATCTATAAAACTCATACTTTCAGATGAATCTCTGGGGGTGAGGGGGTTTCCACACCCCGTGTGGATCATGGGAAGAGTTTCTGTCAGAGGAAGAGGGTGCCAGTGATCAATTAATTACTAACACACTTAACTAATCAATAAACATAAAATCCAACACTTTTCAAATGGAAGAGATTGTGACAGATTGGGCCACCTAACAAGATGGAGGCCCCCACCTTCACCTTTATTTATAGTCACATAGCTAAAGGGGCCCAGACTGGGAGGGGGCATCTTCTGTGAGGAACAGAATGGGATAGAGTTAGAATAGCCATTTGTTTAGAGAATTAGCATATCCTCAGGGGTGAGCCACCCTGTATAGGGCCACTTACTCCTCCCTATCTGAAACAGTCTCCCATGACTGCCAGTACCTGGGAGTTCTGACTCTGGATCCCATGGCTCAGCCAAGCCTGATTCTGCTAAACATAGATGACTCCCCACAGATCTCTAGGTCTGGACTTTTCAGTTCCCAATGAACACACCTCATCAAGACACTGACCACAGTTTCCACATCTGACATCCCTTCCGTGAGTGGAGATCTGATGGGGAACAAAGGGGCTGCAGTGACCCTGGAGCTGAGACCTGAGGACAAGGGCTGGGGGAATCACCCAGCACTGGAAGACACCATGGTACCTGGCAGGCAACCAGGGGACTGGGAAGGCCTCACCCCAGCCCCTTTTCCCTCACCAGTTAATTTCTCAGCCAAGCAGCAAGGCCCTGAATCCTGGACATAAGAGGAGGCACTTTTGGCCATATCCTGGTTGCTCTCCCTCCAGCCATGGAGTTTCTCACTCACAAAAACTCTTCAAAAGGCAGGTTGTCAGGTTATAGAACAGCCCTTGAATGGGAAGGAGCCAAGAGCAATTTTCATTTGTAACAGCAAAGCTACCTTCAGCATGTGTAAGCAGGCGATGCCTTTACAGAGCACAGGAGATACTCAGGAAAGCATCTAGAAGGCCAAAGTACCAAACCTTAAATGAAAAGCTCAACTTCAAACAAGCCCCTGGGCTCCTCTATCAGCAACCTCCACCACAGACCACTGCCCACGAACATTGTGCAAAATGAAACATGTTACAACAAACATATATTTTAAAACTGAATAGACATGAAATCTACAAAACAGGTCAACATAAAAATAAAGAAAGTGAGCCAGGAGTTGTGGTGCTCCACATAATCCCAGCAATTCAGGAGGCTCAGGCAGAACAATCTAAGTTCAAGGCCAACCTCAGCCATTTAGCAAGAGCCCCAGTAACTTATACTTAGCAAGACCATGCCTCCCTCCTTGGCTCATGTCTGGAATACTACATAGCTGGTCAAGACATTAGCCAGCTCAACATGCCAGGCCCATATGCGGGACACAAAGCTTCTGGAATTACTGGAGCACCCACTGTCCACAGACCCTGAAGGAGAGAGGACTAGGGTGGCTGCCTGTGAGTATGTAGGGAGATCAGACTGGGTACTCAGCATAGAGCTTCCAGAAGTGTGGGTGGGGCAGGGACAATGAGAAACAGCAATCATTGGTTGGATGCAGTCTGGGAATTCCACCAGGCTATGTTTTTGTGTGGAGTTTTCACTGAGAGAAGGTGGACATTATCTAGTGCCTAGAAGGAATATGAACATTTTCTGATCTTTTCTCCTCTTGCAGTTGCAGGGCCACCTCCAGCACTTTCTGCAGTTCCAGCTGCTGATCCATCACCACATTGAGCACCAGAGGGAGACTCACTGCCAGAAACCCCTTCACACCAGCTCCAGATGTGAGCTCCTGGAGTGCCAGCTCTTCAGCTCCACCTCCGACCTGCTATGCCCAGAGCAGCCCAATCCTCCCTTACCATTTCATTTCTTTTCCTATTTCTTTTACTTGCTTATTTTTATTTGTTTATGATTGATTTTAAATAAAATTTAGTATTTTACTCATTTTGAAACATTTACTTCCTTGCATTTTTTTTCTATTTTTTTTTTCTGCCTGGGACCCAGGGGTGCTTAACAACTAAGCCACATCCTCGCTACTTTTGATTTCTTTTATTTTGAGACAGGGTCTCACTAAGTTGCTTAGTTACTAACTAAATTGCTGAGGCTGACCTTGGATTTTCAATCCTAATCCTCACCCTCTCAAGTCATGGGATTAGATGTGAGTTCTGCTCACCTGCCCAGTTCCGGGTATTTTCAATATTGTTCAACTGTCACCACTGTCTGGTTCAGAACATTTTCCTCAGTCAAGTCCCGCCCCATTCTCCTCCTCCTAGTCCCCAGCAACCACTCATCAATCTATGCATGTGATTTGCCTATTCTGGATTTATCACATCAATGCAGTCAGATTTCTATTTGGCTATATAGTATTGGGAGGGGCTGGCTAAGTTCAACTTTGGTTAGAAGGGAACACACCAGATAGGTCTAAGTTCTTAAGTGAAAAAGAAAAACTCTCTAGACAATGCCTCCAGAACTTTGGGGTTGGAAATGTTTATCTAGGACACAAAAGTCAGAAACCACAAAGGAAATGACTGACTGCTAATGGCAACACAAAAGCAACAACAACATAGATGATAGACCACAGATGAGTGTTACTTAGACCTTCAGGCAGACAAAGGGTTAATACTGTGGGGGCACACAGAACCCTCAGGAGTCAAATTTTTTAAGTGGGACAAGGGAAAGGATTCTGCGATTCAAAAGGCAATCAATGTAGATGGGCTGTAAGAGAAACAGCTCAACCTGAGTGTCAATATAAATATGCACATTACTGAGATGAACATGTGAACCCCATTGACCAGGCAAACTTTAAGCTCATACTTAACAGGACTGGGGAGAGTATGGGAGGTGAAGGCCTGTGCGAATATGCTGGGATAGATAACCAGTGATACTCCTCTCTCAGAGAATCACTGGGCACCGCATTTGGATACCATAGGTCAAAGTTCTAAAAGTTGTGTGTGCTTTTCGACCAATGCTCTAATGCCAGGTACTGTTTCTTCCAGACCTAGCTGAAATAACAAGGAACTGGAGATGGCCTCGAGTTCAAGATCCTCCTGTTGCAGCCTACAAAGCAGCTGGGATTACAGGTGTGAACCACCTTGCCTAGGTTTAACAATTTTAAAATATGCTCATTCTCGCAGGACACAATCCTGAGTCATTCCCCCAGAAAATTCACGTGTGGTCAGAGCAACCATGATGAACACCAGAGGTAACCCTATCATTGGGCAAACTTAGAGTATTTAGAGAACCCCTCCCAGAAGTTCAAGGGCAGGCAAGTCAACTTCTTTCTCCTTTCTATCATAGGTCTTTTTGGTTGTGGTTCTTTTTCTTGGGTAACACTGGGGACAGGGAGTTGGGGATAGTGTCAAGAGGTTTTTGAGGGCTGGGGAGATAGCTCAGTCAGTAGAGTGCTTACCTTGTAAGCACAAGGCCCTGGGTTCAATCCCCAGCACAAAAAAAAAAAAAAACAAAGAGGTTTTCGACTCTACTTCTCAGTGCACTTGATCAGTATTATCAGTACATTAAGATGTTAACAATTTTCTCATACTAGACAAAGGGGCCAAAATGTGCCATGGAGAAAAGATAGCCTCTTCAACAAATGGTGCTGGGAGAATTGGAAATCCATATGCAACAGAATGAAACTAAATCCATATCTCTCACCATGCACGAAACTAAACTCAAAATGGATTAAGGACCTCGGAATCAGACCAGAGACCTTGCATCTTATAGAAGAAAAAGTAGGTCCAGAGCTTCAACATGTCGGCTTAGGACCAGACTTCCTTAACAGGACTCCCAGAGCGCAAGAAATAAAAACAAGAATCAATAACTGGGATAGATTCAAACTAAAAAGCTTTCTCTCAGCAAAGGAAACTATCAGCAATCGAAGAAAGAGCCTACAGAGTGGGAGAAAATCTTTGCCAATCATACTTCAGATAGAGCGCTAATCTCCAGAATCTATAAAGAACTCAAAAAACTCTACACCAAGAATGCAAATCATCCAATCGACAAATGGGCTAAGGAAATGAATAGACACTTCACAGAAGAAGATCTACAAGCAATCAACAAACATATGGAAAAATGTTCAACATCTCTAGTAATAAGAGAAATGCAAATCAAAACCACCCTAAGATTCCATCTCACCCCAATTAGAATGGCGATTATCAAGAATACAAGCAACAACAGGTGTTGGCGAGGATGTGGGGAGAAAGGTACACTCATACATTGCTGGTGGGGTTGCAAATTAGCGCAGCCACTCTGGAAAGCAGTGTGGAGACTCCTTAGAAAACTTGGAATGGAACCACCATTTGACCCAGCTATCCCACTCCTTGGCCTATACCCAAAGGACTTAAAATCGGCATATTACAAAGATACAGCCACATCAATGTTCATAGCTGCTCAGTTCACAATAGCCAGATTGTGGAACCCACCTAGATGTCCTTCAATTGATGAATGGATAAAGAAACTGTGGTATATATATACACAATGGAATATTACTCAGCCATAAAGAATGATAAAATTATGGCATTTGCGGCAAATGGATGAAATTGGAGAATATCATGCTAAGTGAGATAAGCCAATCTCAAAAAACCAAAGGACGAATGATCTCGCTAATAAGTGGATGATGACACATAATGGGGGGTGGGAGGGGTTAGTGTTAGGGTTAGAGTTAGGATAAGGGAGGGGGCAAGAATGGAGGAAGGAAGGACTGTCTAGAGGGGAAAAGAGGGGTGGGAGGGGTGGGGGGAAGGAAAAAAAATAACAGAATGAATCAAACAACAGTATCCTATGTAAATTTATGATTACACAAATGGTATGCCTTTACGCCATGTACAAACAGAGAAACAACATGTATCCCATTTGTTTACAATAAAAAAAAAGATGTTACCAACAAGACTAGGGTCATACCACAGAGTATGGCAGCTGTGGCCTCATAAGAGGAGTCAAGGACTCTGCCACTCCAAGTGTATGAAAAAAATTCAACATCATTAGCAATCAGGGAAATGAAAATCAAAACTCCTCAGAGATGTCATCTCACACCAGCCACAATGGCGGGCATCAAGAATACAAACAATAGTAAATTCTGGTGAGGATGTGAAGAAAAACAAGCACTTTTCACTGTTGCTGGGATGGTCAATTAGTACAACCACAGTGGACATCAGGAAGACTCTTCAAAAGACTAGGCATGGAACCAGCTATAGCACTCCTCAGTATATATCCTGAAAAATCAAACTCTTCTTACAACAGTGATACGTGCATACCCACGTTTACAGCAGCACAAATCACAAAAGCCAAACTATGGAACCAGTCAACACTTCAATCAATAGATGAATGAATAAATAAAATGTGGTATAGATACAACATAAGTTTTATTCAGCCATCGAGAAAGATCTAACTATATCACTTCCAGAAAAATGGATGGGCTTTGAGCCCATTATCTTAAGAAAAATAAGACAAACTCGGAAGATCAAGGGTCATATGTTTTGTCTCAAGTGCAGAAGCTTGTGGGGGAAATAAAGGAAAAGAATGGTGGCGAGGGAGTAATCTCATAAAAATCCCAGAGACACCAGAAGGGACACAAAGGGCTGGAGTGTGGAGAGGGAGGTAGGAATTATTTGGGAATAGAACACAGCAATGAAAAGGAATGAACTGTTGCAAAATTATATTGTTATGTTGGGTGCTGGTATGAACATGTAACAACAAATCCCATCATTATGTACAACTATAATGTAACAATAAAATGTGGGAAAATAAAACAAATATGCAGAACTGTTTTACATTTTCACACACAAAAAAGGACACTGGCAGATTAATAGTCTCCCACTGTGTCATTAATGATCAGTCCAGCTCATCACATCAGATGTACAAGATGTCTCCCAGGGCAAGACCACTCAGGTTTCCAAACTTTCATTGGATCTTGGGTTTTAAAAGCAGAAGTGGTCTCAGCCATACGTGGTTTCACTCTTCCAAGCAACAGCTGGGACCCAAGTAAGATGTAACAGCAAAACTTGCTTCGAGACTCATTCAAAGTGTTAACATAATATTACATTTCTCTCACCGTATAATTCACCCTTTCATCCTTTACTTCCAGCTATTAACTATTTTTATTTCACATTTGCATCAAAATTTTTCCACCCTTGAGAGGGACATAAAGGGAAGCTACTTTGCTAGTCTCCACTGCTGTCATCAGAATCCTAGTTAACAAACTGCCTTTCCCCACCCATCCCCGTCCATTCCCATTCATTCAGGGTGGGACTACTTATGCACAAAGAGAGTGGCTAGCTCAACCACTAGTTAACAGACATGGACTGCAAACCCCAATTTTTCCAAATTGCTTCATAAAAGCAAAAACCAATTTATGAAACCTTTAGAAATTGTATCATGGTTTAAAAATCAAAAGAATATAAATATAATTGGACCATCATGATCTCCACAAGGAAAAAATTATTATTTGTACCAGGATCCTCTCATGGGAAATATCCCACAGGCATATGAAAATCTTCCACAATTGCTCTTTATTAAATCTCCCATATGCAACCTCCCCAGTGGACACCACTGCTTGGTCCCTCATGTTGAATAAAACCCAACATGGTGGATATAGATAAAGGAAGAGGTGGGGGAAATACAGAGTAAATCATACGTGCTTTGCAGGGGATGCTCCTTCTGTGTGCAGTGTCTTCTTTCTCCAACTATGGAACTCTCATTCATACTTCAAAGCCCATTTTAAATGGCATCAACTTCAAGAAAATTGACCCAAGTCTCCCCATTTTTCCAACAAAACCACTGCTGCCTGTGGCCACACAGAGGAAAACACACTTTCCAAAGTCATTAACATCTCATATCTCTGTGAGCTTGGGCAAGACTTTCTGTAAAATGGAATGAACACAAAGCACTTAGTGCATTGCCTGGAACACAGCAGATGCTCAACAAAATGACACTAAATTCTTTCATTACTTTTGCCATTAACACCCCCACCTCTGAATTCCCACAATCACCACGTCTATATCATCCATTCCACTAATTCACTATTTACCTGGATGGGCTTGTTCTGCTAATTAGCAACCCATGTGTGGGCACCTCTTTTTCTTGACTATGTTGCAAGATCTCTGGGAAGTGCATGGTATACTTTCATAACCCACACAGCTGTGAAACAGTACGAACACATAATATATGCTAAATATCTGTCACATAAATTCTTAAAGCTTTGACTAAAATTATAGGTGCTTATTTTGCTTGGCAAAAGGACAAATAACATTTGAACTTACACTCTTCTTTCCAAGATTAATTATTGTGGGTCTTATAATCATAAAAGTCCCTCTAAAGTCTCCCCTTATAATAGCAGAAGCCATCAATTTAACAAAATCATCAGATATATCAACAATTAATCTACTCTTTACAGAGGGGCCATTGGTTGCATTTCAGCTTTCCAGCTGCATGGTGGGGCTGGATTTAGGTGGAATATTCAGTTTGGTTTCTAGCTCTCTGCCAGCACTGCAAGCTCTATGAAATGACAATTAAATGATAATGTAGCTAATATAAATACAGACAGAGACAGAGATATGCTGAGAGCATCTAACCCAGTTCCGGGGATATTTAAATTCTTAATACACAATGGCTCTAAAACTGAAAGGAAAGTAGACTACATAGTTGAAAGGGGGCTTGAGCCCCAGCTTTGCCACTTGTCATCAAGGTGATACTGGGCAAGTCATTAACTCTCATTGATCTCCAGTTTTCTCATAAGCAAAATGGAGATTAAAGTACCTGCATGCAGGGAAATGTCAGGACTGAATGAGACACACCTATAAGTGAGAGCTGTTCAAATCAATTCAACCCAACCTCCCTGCCTGGAGCATCCCTTCCTCTGCTTCTGCCAGCATTTGTTCATTCAATGCAAAGACCATTAACTAACCACCTACTGTGTGCCAGAAATCACACTTGGCACTGGAGATAGTGAGAGTGCCTGGCCTAGTGAAGCTCATACACAGTCAGACCCAGATAATCAGCCAAAGAGAAATGGCAAGAGCCTGACAGAAGGTGATGCAGGGGAACAAAGGGACATAAAGGAGGGTGGGAGACCCAACAGAGCCTGGGTAGAGGGGGTGGAGGGGGTCACCAAAGGACTTCACCTAAGGGGTGTGTATGGGCCTTCATGCAATCTGGCTCAGTGTCCACCCATCCATCTATGTCCTGCGTGGCCATACAGGACGGCAATTCTACTGCCAGCATCCCTGGTAGTTCTGTAAGATGGATGGTTTCAGAGATGACCTCAAGGCTAAAGGAGGATGTGTTAGTTTCACAGAGCAGCCAGAGCAAAGTGCAGTAGCCTCCCCACCCCCATTACCAATGGGAGTGCCTTCTAAGCCCGAAGAAGGCTCCAAAGCATAGATAGCACCAAACCCTGTGTGGGTTTTTTTCTTCTATATATAACCTACCTATGATAAAGTTTAATTTATAAATTAGGCATAATAAGATTGAGATTAACAATAACAATAAAATAGAACAATTATAATAATAGACTGTACTACAAGTTATTTAAAACTTACAAACCCTCTTTCTGCATTGTTCAGATCAAGGTTGACATGGGTATACAGAAAGCCAAATCATGGATAAGGGGCAACTATGGACCACAAGTTGGTGGGGGTCTTTAACTACACAAATCTATTGTCTCACAATTCGGAAGACTGGAAATTCGAGATCAAAGTGTTGGCAGGGTTGTTCCTTCTAACAGCTGCAGAAGAGACTCTGTTTCAAGTTTCTTCCCCTGCTTTTGGTGGGTTGCTGGCAACCCTTGGCATTCTGGGTTGGTAGAAATGCCACCCAGATCTCTGACTTTCTGTCTCCGTGTCCTTCTCCCCAAGTGTTTCTGTTCAAATTTCTCCTTTATGTAAGGACATTTATCATATTGGATTGGGTCCATCCAAATCCACCTCTTATCTAACTGTATTAGCAATGACCCTGATTCCAAATATTGTCACATTCTAAGACACTGGGGGTTAGGACTTCAACTATGTAAATTTTGATGAGATTTGAGTCAAGACTTAATAGATCAAGTCTAAACCCTCTTCCCATTACTGCTGGTGGCTATCCCTGCACTCTGGGCAGTGCCAGATGGTTCCAGAATGAGTAGTTAGCTCCTGTTCCCATGTACTCTCCTCACACTCCTAGAAACAGTCTCATGGTACCCTGTCAGAATTATCAGTATCAGATGGCAAGGGTCACAACCCATGGGGACCCTTCTCAAACATGTTGATTCTAAAACTCTAACCTCTCCCTTCTCCTTCCAGCCCTATGGTATAATTAGCTATTTTATGCCCATCAAGGGCAGCCTCTGGAATGGCCTTGTCCCTGGCCATTCCTGGTTCACATCCATATGTAATTCCCACTCCTGGAGCAGAGGGGTGGACTTTCTGACTCACTCCTACTAGCAGAGGTGATGTGACTTCTGAGACTCAGTAATGACACTATGGCCTCCAACATGGCTTTTCTCTTGCTCACATGCTCTGATGAAGCTGGGGCCATGTTGTGAACTTCTCCATGGAGATGCCCACCTGGAAGGAACTGAGGGAGTCCTCCAGGCAATGAAAATGATAAACCAAATTCTCTAGTCCAAGCATCCTACAAGGGACTGCCAAGGAAAGCTTGAGTGAGCTTGGAAGCAGATCCTTCCCCAGGTTGAGACACTGGATGAGACTACAGGCCTCAGCTGACCCTCAATGGTTGCTTTGTGAAGCATCCTGAGGCAGAGGATTCAGTGAAGCCATGCCAGCTTCCAGGCTCACAGAAAAGATGAGATAATGAATGTTGTTTGGGTTAAGAATGTAGTTTTTGCTTTTGTGTGTGGGGGGGGAGTGTTATGCAGAAATGTGAGCTAATCCAGTGCAGTTACTATGTATTAGCTCAGTGTTCCCACTTTACTCTTTCATCTTTCAATAGGTATTTAACAAATTCCCTATATTAAATTGACTGTTATAATTTCTGTTTTCCAGATTAGATGTTGACTGGCATAAGAGGACATCTAAGCTATGACTTAAGGACAACTGTGGGTTAACAGAGCACCAGGATAGGAAGAGCATTTCAAGAATAGACAACAACATATTCAAAGGTTCAGGCACCATTCATTCATTAAACCTATTTACTGAGCACCTAACTCTGTTCCTGGCCGAGTACCAGGTGAAGCAAATGAAGTCATGCATGAGAGAACCAAGTCCTGGCTTCATGAAGACTGCTTTGGCACACTAAGAACAAGGCATCCATGACACAAAGGCTAACAACAGGACATCTGAGACAGCAGACACCCAAGGCTTCCTTGCAAGTGAGCAGGCACTGCCCTTGCCTTACTCAGTCTAGGCGTGAGATAAGTAACCACCTCTGAGCTTTGGCTTTTCACTGGCAAAACACACATAACCTGCTCTCCTCTCACAAGACTGTGGTACTGATCAAATTAGGGTTGGAGGCTTAAAATCAGCTTTCTAGAGAAGACAGAACACTGAAGGCAGGGTAGCTCTACTTTTAACAACTCGAGCTCCAAACTTAGAATGATCAAGACTTTCATCTGCCCAAGTGGCCAACAGAGGAGCTGGTTGCAGCCATGACCGGGGTTAACAAGATTCAACAAAGAGCATGTTGCTTCTGGCCCCAATCAGCAGGTTGCTGGTCATTGATAAAATACAGGTTGCAATATAAAAAGCAACCTCCTTCATGGCCTCTGTCCCATAAATTATCAACCATCAAGGACTACTGAATTACCTTTGGAAGCTGGATGCACCAAGCTGAAAGGCTGCTTAATAAGGTTTCCTTTTAAATAATTCAGTGTAGAAAGCTGAGTTTGAGAAATGGGGTCTTTGCACCAGCTCAGCCCCATCCATGCCATCTCTGCCAGCTGCTTTCAAGATAAACACGTTTTCTTATGAGCTGCCAAGGTGTCTGTGAGGAAGGAAGAAAATTCATTGCCAGGCTCCAAAGAAGTACCTACTATTGCTTTAGGTCTACATACTGGTTTCATTTTAGCAGCAATAGTTTGGTATTCACTATTTATAGGACTACTAAGAATAGCTATCATTTTTTACTGTTTTCCCCACTCATAAGCAAGTTCCTCCAGGGTAGGGATTTAATACTGGTCCAACCTGGGATTTACACTGTCCATATTATCATTTGGTACATGGCAAGTACCTCGTGCATATTTGTTGAAAGAATTTACAAATGAATAATCAATGTAACACCAAAATTTAGCTATCATTTATTAAGCACACTCTATGTGAAAGGCAATGTGCAAAGCAATCACATGAAAGAATCACGTGAGATGAGTCCTGTTACTCCCTCCATTTGATTGATGACATGAAGCCCAGAGAGGGGACATGACTTTCTCAACATCATGCAGCTAGTCAATGTTGGAGCTGGGACTAAAACCCATGCTCTAAGCAAACTTTTTTTTTTTTTTTTTGGGTAAAGGGTCAACTAGTAAATATTTTAGGTTTTGCAAAACCATAAGGTCTCCATTGCAACTACCCTCCTATGTTCCTGTAATGCAAAGGCAGCCAAGGACAATAAGTAAATGGATGAACATCACTGTGTTCCAATAAAACTTTATTTACACAAGCAGGTAGCAGGCCAGATTTATTCCATGGACCACAGTATGGTTCCCTGGCCCCTAGGATACTGGGGATTGAACATAGTGGTATTCTGTCACTAAGCTGCATAGTTCTTTTTATTTTTAGTTTTTAATTTTGAGATAGGGTCTCCTAAGTTGCTGACCTACAATATTCCTGCCTCAGCCTCCTGAATCACTGAAATTACAGGCTTGTTACACCATTTTCAGCAACAACCTCTACTCTTAACAGTTACATGGCATTAACTATCTCCATTTATACTTTGCATCTTCCTCCACTTACCTGTTTCTAGAAAATGTATTGGCTTTTCATGGAGTTACTTATTCTTTATTTGATTCCTTTATAATTCCTTTATTGCTTCCACTTAAAGAAGTGAGAATTAAGACAAGTATGTCCGCAATCGTGCTGGGTCCAAAACCCCTGAAGTCTCATTAAAAAACTAAATAAACACCTTGGAATTTTGAGCCTGAGTGATCTTTCTTCTCCTTCTCCTCCTCCTATTCAGGTCCCTAAACAGAGAATCCAACTGGATCAATTACCATCCCACTATGAGTGTGCATAGAGCAAGCCACTTCAGGTTTAAACCATCCTCTTTCACTGAACTGTGCTGTGGTCACAAACAACTCCATTACTCCATTATTCCAGAACTGAAGAAGGGACAACTATTCTCAGGCATGAGACAAAGGAGAACAGTTTTAGGATCACTTTTGATTCCTTCAGTTTTGGTTCAGGCATGACATTCATGTCTACTGAGTCCACTGACCAAAGCAAGTCATGTAGTCAGGTATGACATCAGTGGTACAGGACATATCCTTATGAGGGAGGGACACAAGAAAGGAGATCGAGTTGTAGATGGGTCTACTGACTAAAGAAAGACTCTGACATCTAGTAGGTAGAGGTCAGAGATGCAGCTACACATCCAATAAATCATGGGACAACAAATAATCCCATTAACCCAAAATATCAAGCAAATATTTTCAATATCTGATATATTTATCACAGTGGTTCTCAATTCCCTCTCTTCCTCAGGGAACACTTGGTAATGTGTGGAGGCTTCCACAACAGAGAAGACACTGGGCATCTAGGAGGTAGTGCCCAAGAATGCTGTTAAAACTTCCTACAATATGTAGGAGACACCCAAAATAAAAAATTATCCCACTCAAAACACCAATAGCGCTGAAATTCAAAAATCATACTCTATTACAGGAGGCAACTGGGCACCTCCATTCATTCATTGGATTCATTCATTCACTCACTCACTCACTCATCATTGGTCAATGATTTATTGAATGTCTGCTAAGTTCCAGGCACTGTGCTAGGCCCTCAAGATATAATAGGAGATAAAATAAACAGAATTTGTGCTTAAGTGGAATTTATAGTCCACTTGGAAAGGCAGACATTACTCATACAAGTGTTTCTTTATAAACTTAAAAAAAAATGAATAGAACAGATTCTGTGAGAGTCCATAGCAATCTGTTGGGAAAGGAATGGAGGAGAAAGGTTAGGGATGTCTTTCCCAAGAAAGTAACAAGAATTCTGAAGGAATTTTCAGATAAAGAGGAGGGAGAAGAGTGTTCTCGATGGAGAGTGGGTAAGAAAATGCTCTTGGAAGATCGAAATGCTCAGGGAGATGAACACACACAAAGTCAGGAGTGAGTGGCATATGATGCAGTTGAAGACAGCAGGGACCAGATCCCCCAGGGATTTGTAGAGCAGCTGAGTTTGATCTTTCTCTTGTGAACAGTGAGATGCCACCAGCAGGTTTTAAGCAGGATGTCAATCAAATACTTTGCATTTGGGGTAGATCACTCAGGCTGCAACTGGAGGATGCACATGGGGAAGGGTGTGGAGTGGATGCAGACAGACCTGCCAGCAGACTTGCAAACTTCCAAGCAACAAATGAGGGGAGCTCAGAGCAGGGTGGCGGTGAGAAAGACGGAAAAAATAGAATGTCTGAGAACTAATTAGGAGGTGAAGAGAGAGGAAAACTGAAAAAAACAACATGAGAATGATTCAGTATTCAAAATCTCTTCTAGTATGTGAGAGGTTTAACAAGAACCATTAGGTATGAAAAGGAAATGAAAGTTATCCAAAATGGAAAAGAAGTAGCCTATGTTACTACCTTTAAATAAAACCTGCTCTACATATCCTTGCCTCCGTGTGTTTCTCTGGTGTTATACTTCAACATTTTTTTTTGCAGTGCTGAGGATTGAACTCAGGGCCTTGTGCTTGCAATGCAAGCACTCTACCAACTGAACCATATCCCCAGCCCATACTTCAACATTTGAGGAAGCAGAACTCGACACCGATAACCCGCAGTATCAGCAACACTTCACGATATCAAGAGATGGAGACACTGCAGATCAGCATCATTTGAGAAACTGTTGAACTCATTCCTCATGCAAAAGCGTCCAAGAAATCATGGAATTTTCCTTAAATCTATTCATCCCATGTGTCTCCCTCATTGCCTCTCATCTACTCAAGTACTCTTCTCAGGTTTTCATTCTGTTAAAATATACATAACCTGAAATTTAATTCTCTTTAAGTGCTCAGTTCAGTGTCTTTAAGTGCACTGTTGTGCAGCCATCATTCAATGTCTCTCCACACTGAAACTGGGAACCTATAAAACAGTAACTCCCCATTGCTCTAATCCTGGAAACTCCATTCTACTTTGTGTCTATGAATTAAGTACTCCAGGTACCTCAGATGAGTGGAATCCAGGCAATATTTTCCCTCTTGTATCTGTCTTATTTCACTTAGGATTATCTGTGGGGTAGCATGGGTAAGAATTTTAAAAGTTCAATAACATTCCCTTGTATTACAAGCAACATTTTGTTTCTGCATTCATTCTTTGTTGGACATTTGGGTTTTCATGCTTTTTCTCTTATGGTTAATAATACTAAGAACATGGGCTCCTATCAGATAAAGTGGTCTTCAAGACAACATCATTCAAAATGGAGAAAAATTGAAAGCATTCCCTCTAGAAACCAGAACAAGATAAGGATGCTGTCTTTCATCACTTCTATTCAACATAGTCTTTGAAAACCTAGCCAGAGCAATTAGGGAAAAGAAAGAAATTAAAGGGATATGAATAGAAAAAGAACAGGGTAAACTATCCCTGTGCTGAGGACATGAGGACTTAGGCATTTCTTCTGGTGGTGTTTTTTATAGTGTGGATGCTTCTCAAAATTTGTGTCTTTCACCTAGATTATATAATTTTGTAGTGCACACTAGTTCAGTTTGTTCTTACAACAATTTCTGTATCTGTAAGGTTAGTAGTAAACTCCCAGGTGCTCTTTTTTCTAATGTTCACTCTTTCTCCTTTTTGTGGTCAGCCTAGCTAACACTTTGCAATTTTGTTCATCTTCTCAAAGAACCACCTTTTAATTTTCTTGACTTTTGCTTCTTAATTCTCTACTTCTTTTACTTCTGTTTTAACCTTACCTTATACTCCTCTTCCTGGTTTGGGGTTTAGTTTACTTTTGAGTTCCTTAATGAGTAAATTGTTAACCTGAGACATTTCTTCTTTGTTCATGTAGGTATATACAGCTATAAATTTGTGAGGGCTGCTTTCACAAGTTTTGTATGAAGTGGTTATAATTTCCTTGCTAAATATTTCTAACATGTTTTTTATTTCTCCCTGGGCATTTGCTTGCTTAAGAGTAAGTTTTTCTCCTAACTACATACTGTGAATTTTCCAGTATTCTTTCTGGCTCTGTTTTCTTTTCATTGAGCTTCTAAATGATCCATTGAGTGATTTCAACTTTTAAAAATTTATTGAGAATTTTTGTGTGGCTTACTGTGTGGTCAATTCCAGAGTTTCATGGCTCATGTGTTCTCTGTGGTCAGTGCAGTGACCTAGGGATATTTCTTAGGTCTACACGGTGTACAGCACTGTTCTAGACCTCCATTTCTATGCTGATATTGTTTAGACCATCAATTACTGAAAGGGAGGGATTCACATCTCTATCTCTTCTTGTAAAAATGTCAATTTCTCCCTTCAAAATCTGCAGTAGTTGTTTCTAAGTACAATTATGTTTATAATTGTTACCTCTTCCTGATGGATTGTCTGTTAGTGATGAATAATAGTCTTATCTCTTCTAATAATGTCTGTCTTCAAGTCTGCTTTGTCTGATGTTAGGAAAGCCACCCAGTGCCCTTTTGTTACAGTTTGCATTAAGTAGTTTTTCCATCCATTATTTGAAGCCTATTTGTGTCTTCAGTCTACAACAAGTCTCATGCAGATAGCATTTGGTGGGCTTCCCACCATGCTCCCTAAAATAAGTCCTATGTATTCTCTCATGACTTCACATCTTATTCAAAAAAAATAGAAGGCTTCGGTGAGGTTAACAATGTACCTGAGGGAAAAGCAGCTGTCACTCATGACTAGTGAGGATACAGGGGTGACTGGTCACTTCAGTGTTGTGAAAAAAGCCTAGATTCTGTGTTTAGATTTGGATATATAGCAGTCTTTTTTAGAAAATGATTTCAGATTCATTTAGTGAACAGAAAATCAAGCATCTCCACTCCAAGCAGGCAAGTAAGACATGGGATTTATTAGAAGTCAGAAACTTCCTTAGTTCTGGGTACGAGAATTATCCCCAAGGCAACAGATATAAAAAATTATGTAATATAACATTTCCTGGGCTGCTTATACAAAATCAAATCAGAGAAAACTGAGAGTACAATAATATACTCACAAGAAAAATTAAAAACCTCAAAATCTGCTTTGAATAACCACTTTCAAAGATGGTTAAGTAAATTTAAGTTAAATGTGCACCAACTATAGGATCCCCAATTTTACACCTAAATGTTTCTTTAGGGAAACAAGAGCATATAGCCTTATGAAGTCAGTCTTGTCCAAGAATGACCATAGCAGCTTGAAGTTTAAGGGGCAACAATGGACACAAGGCATAGTGAAAGAGCAGATGAACAAAGAAACTGTGTGGTTCAGGCGAGCAATGGCATATGATGTGTGAATATAGACAACAGTATCCCACTAGCAGCTGCCATAGCCTCAGGATGCCCTGCAGTGAGAGCAGCATGTTCTCCTGCATCCCTACTTCCCTGGTCCCAGCCTCAGTGACAAATTCTTCCTCAAGTCCGAGGTGGTTCAGCCCCTGCCTCAGAAGCATAAGCTGTTCAGTTGAGGCACCAAGGCATACCAGACGCCCAGACAGAAAAGACCAGCACTGTGAGCACCCCTGTGCAGCTGCACCCCCTTCCTCCTGAGTGTTGGGAAACAGGGACCTTAGAGAGGGTCCTCCTGGGCAGCAACAAGTGGTGGGAGATTGAGAACCTGGTGTCCTGTCATGGTCAAACCCAGGACTGGGATGGGAGTTGGGTTCAACCTGGGCCCCAGTGTCATTTCCATCCTTGTGGGGTAGAAGCTGTGACAGAGGGTCTGAATAAGGTCTGTGGAACAGACAGACATAAGGAGTGCAAATAGCCTGCATATCTGTCAGGCAAGCCCGGGGCTTGCTGCTGGCTGCCAGGCACTGTCTTCACATGTTCTGAAGAGCTGCTCAACGGGAGCATCAGCTCCATATTCTGACTGAGGAGCCAGGACCAGAAACCACCAGGGGGCACCAGCTCACCTTCAGGGTGAGTGGGCACAGAAGGGACTCCACAGACAGGGCCTAGAGAAGGACAGAGAGGGGCCTGGAGCCCAGATGACAGTAAATACCTCACTGCAGGGCTTGGGGGATAGAGTGGTCATAATCCTCTTTCCAAAGGAATCTGTCCCCAACTCCTCATCCATCCCACCCTCTGTGCCCAGCTTTGGTCAAGGCCAGGTGCAAGGTCATTTATTACTTTCAGTTAATAAAACTCCTGGACCCAGGTGCCATGTGGTAGCTATCTGACTGTCCTTTCATGGCTTCTCCAAGTCTCACACATCATTAGGTTTAGTAGGGCTGTCTTTTGCCATCAGGGGCCTCTTGCTATCCTGTGCATTTCTCTGCCACTTGCTGTCTCAAGGAGCACACACAGGGATCCAAAGACAGGAGCTGGGCCCCCTGCACAGGGCACCATTCCAAAAGAGAGGCAGTTATCACAGTATCCAGCCCTTCTCAGGACTGTGGGACCTGGACCTCAGTCCCTCCTGGAGCCATTTCAGCAGCCATAGGGATCAATGGCCTGGGTATCCTCATTCGGCCACCTTCCTACCCAGGATAAACCTGTTTTCTCATTGCTAGAATGTGACCTTCTGTCAGGACTCATGGGACAATGCTCCCAGTGAAGGGAGTTACCACCCCTTTTCAGCTAACAAATAGGCCTGAATGAAGCTGTCAACATTTTAGACTATTCCCTCTGTAATTGCACTTTAACTCTGAGAACCACTGTTGTGCTGGGGTTCTCTGGTCCCTCTTTTGGCACTAACCACCTAGGGCTTTGGAGTTTCGTAATCTTCTGGTTAGTCACAGTATGGCTAGTGACTCCCTCAAAGGGGAGAGATGGCCAAGGAGATGAATGATACCCCAACTCTATGTGTGGTACAGGCAGGCATGATAGACAATCTGGAGGCAGCCCTGGAGCCTGATGTCCTGGATGGCCACCCCTATGATCCCTCCTCCACCAGCATCAACTGGACTTTTACCTCCTCACAACAGGTCATCATGTTTAAAAGTTGAGCCCCACCCTCCTGGCACCGTGTGACCTGGACACCTACACTCTGGTTTCGGGGAATGACCTTGTACCTCTCTGATGCTCAGCCTGCTCTTCTGAACAGTGGGGGAAACTAGAGGGTCAGCCTAGAGGGTTACTGAGGAGTGATTTCCATGGAAAGTGCTTACCAGGACTTGATCCCATGGAAAAAATTGGCTGGAAGGTACTGTGCTTGATCTCATGGATTATTCTCCTCTCTACTTCAAGGATATCTTTGCCCCATGCCTCATTTATCCTCTGGACTTGGGCTAAGCCATGAAGGAGATTTAGGACTCACTCTATGGGCTTCTGGGAATACCCACAACTGGATTCCATGAGAGCTGACAGAGGGGCTCAGGCCCACTCAGACATCTTGGAAGCAGGTGGATAGCATTCATTCCACTCTACTGCACAAACTTGAAGCTACCCTAAGAGTTGACACTTTTCTAGGCACTGACCATGAGCCCATGAACACAGTGGACAGCAGCCCCTTCCCTCTTAGATTAGTCCAGGTCACACAGTCACACTGGGTATCAGGGTACATAGTTTCAACACCGTAGGAGCTGTGACATCCTCCTGGCCTCCTGTAGATATTTATGAAAATCAGTGGAACAGGCTGACTCAGATGAGGCGAAGAGAACTTGGCAGCATGGCACTATGTGAGTTAAAGGCCCTGGGAAGGCTGGGTAGGACAGACTCCCAAGTTCCCTCCCTTACCAGACATTCATGGAGCACCAGCCCTGAGACAGCAAGTGTTGTGCACACAGCAGACAACACCGCCTTCCTCATGGAGCTGACATGCCACTGGGGAGGGGACAGAGAGACAAAGTGTCAGGTTTCCTTGAACAAGGGTGAGGTGGTCACACCATCAATCAAGGACTTCTTCCCATTGGATTCCTGTCAGTCCATTCTTCCTTATCAGAGGTGCCTGTGGTGCATGACTGTCACATTAGGGTGGAATAAGGTGGGACTGGCCTCTAGGCAGGCAGGGGCCGGGCACCTGGCAGTGCACCCATGCAGGGTTGCCTGGGAGAGCAGTGAGGAAGAAAGGCCTGGCCTCTCATGTGCTGCCCACCCACATTCCCCTAGGGCGGTCTCCTCCCTCTGTGGCTCATCTCTGGAACATTACGCAGCACGTCAGGACATCAGAGAGCTCAACATGCCAGACACACATCTGAGACACAAGGCCACCTACTCCTGGAACTGTTGAAGCACCTGGAATCCACTGAGGCACAGCGTAAATGGGAGAGGTCTGCGGTGGGCAACTGTGAGCATGTGGGGAGGAGATGGGGCTGGGCACCCAGAGCAGAGCTTCCAGAAGCTGGGTGGGCCAGGAACAATGAGAAACAGCAGTCACTGGCTGGATGCAGTCTGGGAATACTTTCTCAGGCTGGGCTTTTGTGTGGAGATTTATCTGAAAAATGGTGAACAGTATTTTGTGCCAGGAAGGAACATGGACATCTTGCAGTTGCAGGGCCACCTCCAACACTTGTGGCAGCTCCAGGACCAAATCCATCACCACATTCAGCACCAGAGGGAGACTCACTGCCAGAAACCCCTTCACATCAGCTCCAGATCTGAGCTCCTAGAGGCTCCACAGACAGTGCCAGATCCTGAGCTCCAACTTGGACCTGCTATGCCAAGAGCAGCCCTACCATCCCTTACCATTTCATTTGTTTCCCTATTTATTTCACTCATTTTGCTTTATGATTAATTTGAAATAAAATTTAATATTTTACTCATTTTGAAATGTTGAGATCAGTGTACTTTCTTTCTTCTTTTTTTCTTTTTATCTACCAGGGATTGAACCCAGGGACACTTAACCACTGAGACACACACCCAGTCCCTTATATATATTTTTTTATTGTAAACAAATGGGACACATGTTGTTTCTCTGTTTGTACATGGCGTAAAGGCATACCATTTGTGTAATCATAAATTTACATAGGGTGATGTTGGTTGATTCATTCTGTTATTTTTCCCCTTCCCCCCACCCCTCCCATCCCTCTTTTCCCTCTATACAGTCCTTCCTTCCCCCATTCTTGCCCCCTCCCTAACCCTCACTCTAACCCTAAAACTAACCCCTCCCACGCCCCATTATGTATCATCATCCACGAGATCAGCGAGATCATTCTTCCTTTGGTTTTTTGAGATTGGCTTACCTCACTTAGCATGATATTCTCCAATTTCATCCATTTGCCTGCAAATGCCATAATTTTATCATTCTTTTGGCTGAGTAATATTCCATTGTATATATATGTCACACCTTCTTTATCCATTCATCAACTGAAGGACATCTAGGTTGGTTCCACAATCTGGCCATGGTGAATTGAGCAGCAATGAACATTGATGTGGCTGTATCTCTGTAGTATGCTGATTTTAAGTCCTCTGGGTATAGGCCAAGGAGTGGGATAGCTGGGTCAAATGGTAGTTCCATTCCAAGCTTTCTGAGGAATCTCCATACTGCTTTCCAGAGTGGCTGCACTAATTTGCAACCCCACCAGCAATGTATGAGTATACCTTTTTCCCCACATCCTCGCCAACACCTATTGTTGCTTGTGTTCTTGATAATCACCATTCTAATTGGGGTGAGATGGAATCTTAGGGTAGTTTTGATTTGCATTTCTCTTATTACTAGAGATGTTGAACATTTTTTCAGATATCTGTTGATTGCTTTTACATCTTCTTCTGTGAAGTGTCTGTTCATTTCCTTAGCCCATTTGTTGATTGGATTATTTGTATTCTTGGTGTAGAGTTTTTTGAGTTCTTTACAGATTCTGGAAATTAGCGCTCTATCTGAAGTATGGTTGGCAAAGATATTCTCCCACTCTGTAGGCTCTCTCTTCACATTACTGATAGTTTCCTTTGCTGAGAGAAAGCTTTTTGGTTTCAATCTATCCCGGTTGTTGATTCTTGCTTTTATTTCTTGTGCTATGGGAGTCCTGTTGAGGAAGTCTGGTCCTAAGCCAACAAGTTGAAGATTTGGACCTACTTTTTCTTCTATAGGATGCAGGGTCTCTGGTCTGATTCTGAGGTCCTGGATCCATTTTGAGTTGAGTTTTGTGCAGGGTGAGAGATAGGGGTTTAATTTCATTCTATTGCATATGGATTTCCAGTTTTCCCAGCACCATTTGTTGAAGAGACTATCTTTTCTCCATTGCATATCTTTGGCCCCTTTGTCTAGTATGAGAAAATTGTATTTATTTGGGTTTGTGTCCGTGTCCTCTATTCTGTACCATTGATCTACCTGTCTATTTTGGTACCAATACCATGCTGTTTTTGTTACTATTGCTTTGTAGTAGAGTTGAAGATCTGGGATTGCAATACCACTGCTTCGCTCTTTCTACTGAGGATTGCTTTAGCTATTCTGGGTTTCTTATTCTTCCAGATGAATTTCATAATTGATTGCTCTATTTCTGTAAGGTACATCATTGGGATTTTAATTGGAATTGCATCGAATACCAAAAGTATAGCACTTTTGGTAGTATGGTCATTTTGACAATATTAATTCTTCCTATCCAAGAACATGGATCTCTCTTTCCATCTTCTAAGGTTTTCTTTAATTTCTTTCTTTAGTGTTCTGTAGTTCTCACTGTAGAGGTCTTTCACCTCTTTTGTGAGATTGATTCCAAAGTATTTTATTTTTTTCAGTGCTATTGTGAATGGGGTAGTTTTCCTAACTTCTCGTTCTGAAGATTCATCACTTATGTATAAAAATGCATTGGATTTATGAGCATTGATCTTGTAACCTGCTACTTTACTGAATTCACTTATGAGTTCTAAAAGTTTTCTGGTGGAATTTCCTGGTTCCTCTAAGTATATAATCATATCATCAGCAAATAGGGATAGGTTGAGTTCTTCTTTTCCTATTCGTATCCCTTTAATTTCTTTGGTCTGTCTAATTGCTCTGGCTAGAGTTTCAAGGACGATATTGATAGAAGTGGTGAAAGAGGGCATCTCTGCCTTGTTCCAGTTTTTAGAGGGAATGCTTTCAGTTTTTCACCATTTAGAATGATATTGGCCATGGGCTTAGCGTAGATGGCCTTTACAATGTTAAGGAATGTTCCCACTATCCCTATTTTTTCTAGTGTTTTGCACATGAAGGGGTGCTATATTTTATCAAATGCTTTTTCTGCATCTATTGAAATAATCATGTGATTCTTAACTTTAAGTCTGTTGATATGGTGAATGACATTTATGGATTTCCGAATGTTGAACCAATCTTGCATCCCTGGGATAAAACCCACTTGATCGTGGTGCACTATCTTTTTAATATATTTTTGTATGTGATATGCTAAAATTTTGTTGAGAATTTTTGCGTCGATGTTCATTAAGGATATTGGTCTGAAATTTTCTTTCCTCAATGTGTCTCTGTCTGGTTTAGGTATCAGGGTGATATTGGTTTCGTAGAACGAGTTTGGGAGGGTTCCCTCCTCTTTTATTTCATGGAATACTTTGAGGAGTATTGGAATGAGCTCTTCTTTAAAGGTTTTGTAGAACTCGGCTGAGAACCCATCTGGTCCCGGACTTTTCTTTGTTGGTAGGCTTTTGATGACCTCTTCTATTTCATTGCTTGAAATTGGTTTATTTAAGTTGTGTATGTCCTCCTCGTTCAGTTTAGGTAATTCATATGTCTCTAGAAACTTGTTGATGTCTTCGAGGTTTTCTGTTTTGTTGGAGTATAGATTTTCAAAATAGTTTCTAATTATGTTTTGTATTTCACTCATGTCTGTTGTGATATATCCTTGTTCATTCCAAATTTTAGTAATTTGAGTTTTTTCCCTCTTTCTCTTTGTTAGTGTGGCTAAGGGTTTATCAATTTTGTTTATTTTTTCAAAGAACCAACTATTTATTTTGTTAATTTTTCCGATTGTTTCTTTTGTTTCAATTTCGTTGATTTCAGCTCTGATTTTAACTATTTCCTGTCTTCTACTACTTTTGGTGTTGGTCTGCTCTTCTTTTTCTAGGGCTTTGAGCTGTAGTATTAAGTCGTTTATTTGTTGATTTCTACTTCTTTTGTTGAATGCGCCCCATGAAATAAATCTTCCTCTAAGCATTGCTTTCATAGTGTCCCAGAGATTTTGATATGATGTGTCTTTGTTCTCGTTTACTTCTAAGAATTTTTTTATTTCCTTCCTGATGTCTTCTGTTATCCATTCATCATATAATAGTGTATTATTTAATCTCCAGGTATTGGAGAAGTTTCTGTTTTTTATTCTGTCATTTATTTCTAATTTCAATCCATTATGATCTGATAGAGTACAAGGTAGTATCTCTATCTTCTTGTATTTGCTAACAGTAGCTTTGTGGCATAAAATATGGTCTATTTTAGAGAAGGATCCATGTGCTGCTGAGAAGAAAGTGTATTCGTTCTTTGTTGGATGGTATATTCTATATATGTCCGTTAAGTCTAAATTGTTGATTGTGTTATTGAGATCTATGGTTTCTTTATTCAATTTTTGTTTGAAAAATCCAGTGGTGAGAGAGATGTGTTAAAATTATTATTATTGTGTTGTGGTCTATTTGATTTCTGGAATTGAGAAGGATTTGTTTGACGTACATGGATGAACCACTGTTCGGGGCATAGATATTTATGATTGTTATGTCTTGCTGATTTATGCTTCCCTTAAGCAGCATGTAATGTCCTCCTTTATCCCTTATGACTAGTTTTGGCTTGAAGTCCACATTATCTGAAATGAGGATGGATACTCCAGCTTTTTTGCTATGTCCGTGTGCATGGTATGTTTTTCCCATCCTTTCACCTTTAGTCGTTGGGTATCTCTTTCTATGAGATGAGTCTCTTGCAGGCAGCATATTGTTGGGTCTTTCTTTTTAATCCAATCTGCCAGTCTATGTCTTTTGATTGATGAGTTCAGGCCATTAATATTCAGGGTTACTATTGTATATGATTTGTATTCCCAGTCATTTGACTCATTTTTGTTTTTTGACATGATTTGGTTTCTCCTTTATTTGGCTATTCCTTTAGGCTAGTTCCTCCCATTACTGATATGCATTGTTGTTTTTCATCTCTTCCTCATGGAATATTTTGCTGAGAATGTTCTGTAATGCCAGCTTTCTTTTTGTAATTCCTTTAGCTTTTGTTTATCATGGAAGGATCTTATTTCTTTGTCAAATCTGAAAGTAAGTTTTGCTGGGTATAAGATTCTTGGTTGGCATCCATTTTCTTTCAGGGCTTGGTAACTGTTGTTCCAGGCCCTTCTAGTTTTTAGGGTCTGGGTTGAAAAACCTGCTGATATTCTTATTGGTTTCCCCCTGAATGTAATTTGATTCTTTTCTCTCACAGCCTTTAAGATTCTGTCTTTATTTTGTATGTTAGGTATTTTCATAATAATGTGACTTGGTGTGGGTCTGTTGTATTTTTGTATGTTTGGAGTCCTATAAGCCTCTTGTACTTGGTTTTCCATTTCATTCTTCAGATTTGGGAAATTTTCTGGTATTATTTAATTAAATAGATGGTTCATTCCTTTGGTTTGTTTCTCTAAGCCTTCCTCAAACCCAGTAATTCTTAAATTTGGCCTTTTCATGATATCCCATAATTCTTGTAGATTCTGTTCATGATTTCTTACCATCTTCTCTGTTTGGTCAACTTTGTTTTCAAGGTTAAATATTTTTTCTTCAATGTCTAAGGTTCTGTCTTCCAGGTGTTCTATCCTATTGGTTATGCTTTCTATGGAGTTTTTAACTTGGTTATTGTTTCCTTCATTTCAAGGATTTCTGTTTGGTTTTTTTTTTTTTCAGTATCTCTAACTCTTTATTGAAATGATCTCTTGCTTCTCATATTTGCTCTTTTAACTGTTGATTGGTGCGATCATTTAATGCCTGCATTTGTCTTTCATCTCTTCCTTCAATGCATGTATTTGCTCTTTCATCTCCTCATTTGCTTCCCTGATTGTTTTAATTATGTACATTCTGAACTCCCTTTCTGACATTTCTTCTACTGTGCTGTCATTGGGTTTTATTGATATAGTTTCTAGGTTTGTTTGGGACATTTTCTTCCCTTGTTTTCTCATATTGGTCAGATATCAGTGGGACCCTGAGATATTGCAGATTTCCTCTATTGGCTTATAGTGTCCCTGTAGATTTCCAGTGTATCCCCTCCCCGCCTTCAGTATCCTGAAGTCTTGGAGGAACTTGATAATGCAGTGCTTCCGAAGAAAGCTGCCCCTAGCCCACTACTGGTCCAGGGCTTGAAGCTGCCTCTGTGCGGAAAGGCTCTCACTCGGCTGTCTGCTCCGAGAAGCTGGCCGTGGAAGGAGCCTGCTGCCGGAGGTAGCAGGGCTGCTTAGAGAAGTCTCTTGCTGCCCTGCCCTGGTCCCAGAGGCTGCCTGTGGGCCAGAGGTCGCTGCTGGCTCCGGGACTTGGAGCTGGCTCTGTGCAGGAAGGTTCTCACGGGGCAGCCTGCTCCAAGAAGTTGGCCGTGGAAGGAGCCTGCCGCCAGAGGGAGCAGGGCTGCCTGGGGAAGACTCTAGCTGCCCTGCCCTGCTCTGAGAAGCTATCCCTGTCCAGGCCTGCCACCCAGGCCGAGCTTCACCCAGTGGGGGAGACTCAACCCATGGCTCTATGTTAGTCCGAGTCTCTCAATGCCTCCCCTTCTTGAAACCTGGGTTCTGGAGCGACAGGAGATCCAGTCACCCTCTAGTCTGCCATCTTGGATCGCGAGTCCCTTATATTTTTATTTTGAGGCTCTTACTATGTTGCTGCAGCTAAACACAAAATGGCAATCCCAGTCTCAGACTCCCGAATAACTGAGATTACAGGTAAGAGCCACCTCACCTGGGCTAGTTCAGTGCATTTTCACTGTTGTGCAATATTCACAACTGTCTGGTTCAGAACATTTTCCTCAATCAATTCCCTCCCAATTCTCCTCCTCCTAGTCCTCAAAAACCACTCATAATTATATCCACGTAATTTGCCTATTCTGCATTTATCACATCAGTGCAGTCAGATTTCTATTTGGCCACACAGTGTTGGAAGGGGCTGATTAAGTTTGAGTTTTGTTAGAAGAGGACATTCCAGATAGCTCTAAGTTCATAAGTAAAAGTCAAACTCCTTAGGCAACACCTTCATAATGCTGAGGTTGGAAATGCTTATCAATGACAGAAGTGTCAGAAACCACAAAGGAAATGACCGACTGCTAATGGCAACACAAAAGCAACAACAACATAGATACACCACAGATGAGTGTTCCTTAGACCTTCAGGCAGATAAAAGGTTAATACTGTGGGGCATACAAGATCCTTGGGAATCAAATTTGTTTAAGTGGGACAAAGGAAAACATTCTGCAATTCAAAGGAATCAATGTAGATGGGCTGTAATTGTTAAGAGACTGCTCAACCTCTGAATATCAACACAAATGTGCACATTACTGAGATGACATTTGTCCTCATTGATAAGGCAGGTTTTAAGGCTGATGCCGAAGAGCACTGGTGAGAATGTGGGAGGTGGAGGCTTTGATGGACTTGGTGGGATACATGGATGTGGATACTCCTCTCTCAGATAACCCCTGGGCAGCACCTATCAAAGTTCTAAAAGTGTGTGCCTTTACCTAGCAAGTCAGCACTGCTTGAAATAGCAAGAAACTGGAGTTGGCTTCAGGCTCATGATCTTCCAGACTCAGCCCACTGAGTAGCAGGGATTACACCAGTGAACCACCATGCCCAGATTTAACAATTAATCTTAAAATAAGATGGTCATTCTGGCATGACATCATCCTAAGTCATTCCACCAGCATAAAGTCAAGTGCACTCAGAGCAACCACGATGAACAACAGAAACACCCCTATCATTAGGGAAAGTTCAGTACTTAGAGAATCCCTTCCAGCAGTTGGAGGGAAAAGGCAGATTATTCACCCTTATCTAACAGACTTTTTGGTCATGGTTCTTTCTCTTCTATAGTAGTGGAGGGAAGGAGATGGAGATAGTATCAAGAGGTTTTAACTCTACTTCCCAGTGCACTTGATCAGCATTCCCAGTATATTAGGAGGTTCCAACAAGGCCAGCATTATACCACATCAGAGTACGGCAGACTTGGCCTGAAAGAAAGAGTCAAAAAACATTGGCACAATCAATATATGAAAAAATGTTCAAGATCATTATCGATCAGGGAAATGAAAATCAAAACTCCTCGGAGATTTCATTTCACACCCGTCACTATGGCAGCCATCAAGAATACAAATCATAATAAATGTTGGAGAGGATATGGAGATCAAAGAACATGTTTATGCTATTTCTGAGATTATAACAGTACCACCACTATGGAGACCAATACAGAGGCTCCTCAAAAGACTAGGCATGGAACCAGCTATACCACCCCTCAGTATTTATCCTGAAGAAGCAACATCATCTAACTACAGTGACACATGCATACCCAGGTTTATTGCAGCACAATTCACAATAGCCAAACTCTGGAACCAGTCTAGGCATCCATCAACAGGAAAATGGATAAAGTAAATGTGGTATATATACACCATGGAGTTTTATTCAACCATAAAGAAAGATAAAATCATTTCATTTGCAGGAAAATGTATGGAATTTGGGAACAATTATATGAAGCAAAATAAGTCAAACTCAAAAGATCAAGATCGTATGTCTTCTCCAAATGCAGAAGCTAAAGAGAAAAAAGGAAAAGAAAGGCAGAGAGGATGTCATGAAGATCAATGGGACCAAGGGGTGAAAGGTGGAGAGGGAAGGGGGAACTGCTGGGGAGTGACACTGGTCAAATTATATTGTTATAGTGTGTGTCTGTATGTCTCTAACAACAAATCCCATCAAAATGTACAACTATAATGCACCAATAAAAATGTGGAAAAAAATAAACAAAAATGCAGAACTGCTTTACATCTTCATCAAAAAAATGAACAAAAAGACACTGTCACATGACTAGACTCTACTTGGCCATTACTGATTAATCCAATTTATTATTACATCAGAAATACAAAATGTCTCCCAGGGAAAATCCCCTCAGATTTGAAGTCTTCCACTGGATCGTGTTGTTTTTTATTTTTTTTTCAATTTTGTTCTTGTTAGATATACATGATAGTAGAATGAATTTGGCATATTATACATACATGGAGTATAACTTACTCTAATTAGGATCTTACCTTTGTGATTGTACATGATGCAGAGATACCCTGGTTGTGTATTCAAATACGAGGATTGGAAAGTTATGTCTGATTAACACTACTGTCCTTCCTATTGCCCTTCCCCTCCCTCCATTTCATTCCCCTTAATCTATTCCTATGAATTATTCTCAGCCATGTGTAGCTCACCTTTTCAGGCAACTACTGTGACTCAAGATATAATAGCACATCTTGCTTTGAGACTCTTTCAAAGTGTTAACATTACATACTACATTTCTCTCACTGTATAACTCTTCCATTCATCCCTTTACTCTCAGCTATTAACTAATTTTACTTCACATTTACATCCAAAATTTTCTACCATTGTGAGGAACATAAAGGGAAATGACTTTGCTGGTCTCAATTGCTGGCATCAGAATTCTAGTTAAAAAATTGCCTCCCCAGTGGACAGCACTGCGTGGCCCACTCATGTTGAATGAGACCTTATGCAAATGAAGGTGTATAAGCCAGTCTTTCATGCCTCTAAATCCCAACATTTCAATGGCTTCTTACCATTCTCCACCCAAACATAACTTAAAATTGTTCTCATGACCAAGGCATGGGAGGTTGCCATGAGTATACAAAGAAGGGTCAGAACTCAGGATAGGGGAAATAATATGAAATATATACATATTTATCAGATATACAGCAGAAGCTTCCCATGGAATCAATGAAAGCAATTGATTCAGACCCTGATACCTTATTGACACCCTCATTCAACTGTTTTGGCTTGCTTTCCATAAAACCATAAAAAAGAAATTAGTTCAGTATCCAGATTCCCATGCAGAACAGATTGTTTATGTTTAGTTTCTTTAACAAGGTTGTGCATAAGCACGTTTCTGCATATTAGAGAGATTCTCTAAATTTAATGCCAGGAAAGGCATTTTGGGTATAAGCAGTTTATATTGTTGTTTTCCCCCTCAGATCATGACCCATGTACAAGTGATTTTCTCAGTTATGCTGAGGCAGAGGACAGAATCTCCCTGAATGTAAAGAATGCAGATGAGCTTGTATTATATTTCAACTACTATTTCAGATATTCACATACATTTTATCTGTTGTACAAAGTGATCATTAGGGAAAACTTCTGTACCAGAAAGAATGTTAAATGGTAGAACAAACTGTAGTACTTCTATACCACAGATTAGAAAAGAGCAATAAAAAGGAATGAACGGATATCCAAGATGGCGGACTAGAGGGAGGCTGCGTTCCTTGTCACTCTGTAACTCCAGTTTCAAGCAGAGGATATCTGTTTCTTGGTGAGGCAGTTTTTGCTGCTTATCGATCCCCTGCTGTTTACCCCATTTATCTACTGTGATCACCTGCAGTCTGCCAGCACATCGACGCCTTTTTTGAGTGCAGATTGCTCACTGTCAGGCACCTATCATCTGCCATTTGCCTGCCTCTTGCCTGTCCATCGCTGCCTTTCACCTACCCATCACCCACCACCTAAGGTTCACCTCCCAATCGTCCGACAGCTGCCAGCAGACTGACCACAGACTGCCAGTGGAGCACCAGCTACCTGCTGTTGCCTGGAAGTTCTCTGCCACGGTACCTGCAGGTTTGGTTACATGTGGCTGCTGCCATTTTGAGACAACAGCCAGGCCCCATAGGACCCCTGGCCAGACTGACTAAGCCCCATCTCCAGGATCCCTCAGTCCGACCGATCACTCCCTGCCTCCGAGGCCCTCACATCGACTGACTGTTCCCTGCCGCCAGGACCCCAGACCAACTGACCGTGTCCTATCACCGGGACACCAGACTGACTATTTGCACCCGGCCTCCAGGATCCCGCAACCACACCAAACACACCCGACCTCCATGACCCCTGCCGCACCAATTGCACCCTGCCTCCAGGACCTCCAGCCGACCACGTCCACACCCCAAGCTGCAGCTCCCCATTTGCCGACACATTTGGAAGCCAGAGTGGCCATCTTGGATAATCCTGGAAGCTGGAGCTCCCAACTTTAGGTGGGGCAAATCCCATCCTGAAACGCCTGCTGGAGACTTGAAGCTCATTGTCAAGTACCTCTCATGCATCAGGCTACTGAAGACTGGGAGGTTTCATTACTACATGACTGTTATACTGTAGATTTTCTTTCTTCTCCTTATTGAACAATTTTAAGTTTTTATTTCTTTACTTTTTTTGGCTCTCTTTTCCTTTTGTTTACCTGTTCCCTCAGAGTCTCTTTCTCCCCTTTTGCATGCTAACATCCAACTTCTTTTGATGACACTCTCACCCTTTCTATTATCTAGAACTTCTGTATATTATTTTCTTATCCCATTAACAGCTACATCCTATATCCCTCTGCATCCTCTTTGTCCTCCATTAGAAACTGTAGACCTTATTGCAAATCTGTTTGTTATACTGAAGATAATAGTTGAACTCATTCTGTTTATTATGACAATTTTGTTATTGTCCTCATGGGGGCTATTTGGTCTAGGATTGCATAGTATCTGAATTGGGCACTGCTAATATTTATCTCCCCTTAAAGAAAAGGTTTTGGAAACCTATAGGGCCACTATAAGCCTATAGGGGAAAATCTGCAATACCCCAGATCTGCACTGCTAGAGGGGAAGATACATGAACAACATGAAAAAACAAGGGAAGAAAAGGATCCAAACAAGTCTAGATTCTATATTAATAGAATCCAATGACAGTATGGTAGAAGAAATGTCAGAAAAGGACTTCAGATTATACATGATTAAGATGATTTGCGAAGCAAAGGATGAGTTAAGAGAGCAAATGCAGGCAATGAATGATAATACCAATAAGCAGTTGAAAGAACAACGGCATTAAGCAAAAGATCATTTCAACAAAGAGATAGAGATTCTCAAAAAAAAAAAAAAACAGAAATCCTTGGAAAAAAAGGAAACAATAAACCAAATAAAAAACTCAATGGAAAGCATCACCAAAAGACTAGACCACTTGGAAGACAGAAACTCAGATAATGAAGACAAAATATTTAACCTTGAAAATAAAGTTGCCCAAACAGAGAAGATGGTATGAAATCATGAACAGGAATCTCCAAGAATTATGGGACACCAAGAAAAGACCAAATTTAAGAATTATTGGGATTGAGGAAGGCACAGAGTTACAAACCAAAGGAATGAACAACCTATTCAATGAAATAATATCAGAAAACTTCCCAAACCTAAAGAATGAAATGGAAAATCAATACAAGAGGCTTACAGAACACCAAATGCACAGAATCACAACAGATCCACACCAAGGCACATTATAATGAAAATGCCTAACATTCAAAATAAAGATATAATTTTGAAGGCCGCGAGAGAAAAGCATCAGATTTCATGTAGGGGAAAACCAATATGGATAGCAGCAGACTTCTCAACCTAGACTCTAAAAGCAGGAAGGTCCTGGAACAACATATTTCAAGCTCTGAAAGAACATGGTTGCCAACCAAGAATCCTATACCCAGCAAAATTAACCTTCAGATTTGAAGATGAAATAAAATCCTTCCATGACAAACAAAAGTTAAAAGAATTTACAAATAGAAAGCCTGTGCTACAGAATGTTCTCAACAAAATATTCCATAAGGAGGAAATGAAAAACAACAATGTAGGACAGCAAATGGAGGAACTAACTTAGAGGAAAAACTACCAAAAGTGCTATACAGATTCAATGCAATTCCAATTAAAATCCCAATGATGTACCTAAATACAGCAAGCAATTATGAAATTCATCTGGAAGAATAAGAAACCCAGAATAGCTAATACAATCCTTAACAGGAAGAATGAAACAGGGGGTATCACAATACCAGAACTTCACCTATACTACAAAGCAATGGTAACAAAAACAGCATGGTATTGGCACCAAAATAGACAGGTAGATCAATGGTACAGAATAGAGGACATGGACACAAACCCAAATAAATACAATTTTCTCATACTAGACAAAGGGGCCAAAAATATGCAATGGAGAAAACATAGCCTCTTCAACAAATAGTGCTGAGAAAACTGGAAATCCATATGCAAAAGATTGAAACTAAACCCCTATCTCTCACCCTGCACAAAAATCAACTCACAATGGATCAAGAACCTTGAAATCAGACCAGAGACCCTGTATCTTATAGGAGAAAAAGTAGGTCCAAATCTTCAATATGTCGGCTTAGGATCAGACTTCCTTAACAGGACTCCCATATCTCAAGAAACAAAAGCAAGAATCAGTAACTGGGGCAGATTCAAACTAAAAAGCTTTCTCTCAGCAAAGGAAACTATCAACAATGTGAAGAGAGAGCCTACAGAGTGGGAGAAAATCTTTGCACCTCATACTTCAGATAGAGCACTAATTTCCAGAATATATAAAGAACATAAAAAACTCTACACCGATAATACAAATAACCCAATCAACAAATGGGCTAAGGAAATGAATAGACACTTCACAGAAGATGTACAATCAATCAACAGATATATGAAAAAATGTTCACCATCTTTAGTAATAAGAGAAATGCAAATCAAAACTACCCTAAGATTCCATCTCACCCCAATTAGAATGACGATTATCAAGAATACTAACAACAATAGGTGTTGGAGAGGATGTGGGGAAAAATGTACACTCATACATTGCTGGTGGGGCTGCAAATTAGTGTAGCAGCTCTGGAAAGCAGTGTGCAGATTCCTTAGAAAACTTGGAATGAACCCACCACTTCACCCAGCTATCCCACTCCTCAGCTTATACCCAAAGGACTTAAAATCAGCATACTACAGAGATACAGCCACATCAATGTTCATAGCTCCTCAATTCACAATAGCCAATTGTGGAACCAACCTAGATGTCTTTCAATAGATGAATGGATAAAGAAACTGTGGTATATTTATACAATGGAATATTACTCAGCTATAAAGAATAATAAAATTATGGCATTTGCCGGCAAATGGATGAAATTGGAGAATATCATGCTAAGTGAGATAAGCCAATCTCAAAAAACCAAAGGAAGAATGATCTCGCTGATAAGTGGATGATGACATATAATGGGGCGTGGGAGGGGTTAGTTTTAGGGTTAGAGTTAGGGTTAGGGAGCGGGGACAAGAATGGAGGAAGGAAGGACTGTATAGAGGGAAAAGAGGGGTGGGAGAGGTGGGGGGAAGGCAAAAATAACAGAATGAATCAAACACCATTACCCTATGTAAATGTATGATTATGCAAATCGTATGCTGTCACTCCATGTACAAACAGAAACAACATGTATCCCATTTGTTTATAATAAAAATAATTTTTTTTAAAAAAAGGAATGAATATTTGCCACATGCATCCTCTGAGATGACTGTAAGAAAATTATGCTCAGTGAAAAGATGTATCCACCTCATCTGATCATCTGTATGATCAGAATTGACTGGCCTTTCCTGGCGAAATCTGGGAAAGGGCATAAATTCTTGGAATTTCCCAAAAAACACAATGTCACTATTTGTATAATTCTTTACGCTAACAGGTGGAATTTGATGTAAGACAGGGGAGATTAATCACCATAAACATCAGTAATTTGAGTAGAGAATTAGGACTTTGACCAGACTCCAGGAAAAGGCAGGGTCCTGACTAACAAGGTCAGGACTCAGTCATCTCCCATGGGGTTTCTGTTGGGAAAAGAATTCCCATGATCCTGGTCACCCCTACCTGCCTTTGCCATGTGACATTGCTTCTCTCCCTCCCAACAGGTACATACACACAGATGCATACAGACACTGACACCGCATTTGCGGAGCAGAGTGTAGGTCAGACAAAAAGGGGACCCAAGGAGGTAACACAGAAAAGGAAAGAGGCCAAGGGTAGTGGTGCAAATCTGGAATACCAGCAGCTCAGGAGACTGAGGCAACAGGATCCCAAGTTCAAAGCCAACCTCAGCAATGTTGTGAGACCCTTTCTCAAAATAAAACAGAAAAAGGATTGGTGAGGAGGCTTGGTGGTTGAACACACTTGGGTTCACTCCCTGAGGTAGGGGGTGAGGAAGAAAGAAAGAAAAGTAAAGAAGAAAGAGGATGGAGACGGTGCTTCCATGGAACAGGAGCAGCCATCTCCACGTACCTGACTGGGACCCAGGGAATGGAAAGGGGGAAGAGGCCAGAAGTTCAGGGTCGGGGTGTCCCTGAGGAGCCCAGGGACCTGCTTACTCTCACTCATCCCTAACAGAACAAGGTGGGTGGCTCTGGGAGATGAGGCTGTCCCCACTAACTGCAATTCAAAGCTATCTATGCTAAACCCAAGGTCAACATTACACTAAATGGAGAAAAACAGAAAGCATTCTCTTTGAAAACTGGAACAAGACAGGGATGCCCTCTTTCACCACTCCTATTCTACATAATCCTTGAGAACTAGCCAGAGCAATTAGACAAAGGAAAAAAATTAAAGGGATACCAATAGGAAAAGAGGCCCTCAAACTTTCCCTATTTGCCAAGAGTAAGGAGTGGGGACAGAGATACTGAACCCGGCTTCTCCCTGATGCACATCACTTCGGACCAAGGTGGACCCCTCCTAGGCACCCACGATTCTATATTTAGAAGAGTGAAAAACTACACATGAAAGTTTCTAGAACTCATAAATTCACTAAAGTAGCAGGACATAAAATTATCACCCATAAATCAACTGTGTTTCTACAAACTGAAGATGAATCAGCTGAAAGAAAAAAATCAAGAAAACTATTCCAATCCCAGTACCGCAAAAAAAAAAAAAAAAAAAAAAGAAAGAAAACTATTCCATTCTCAATAGACACACACAAAAAAAAAAACCATCTTGGGAATTGATCTGACAAAAGAGGTATAAGAGCTCTACAATGAAAAGTACATAATATGAAAGAAAGAAATTAAAGAAGACCTTAGAAGATGGAAAGATCTCCATGTTCTTGAAAAGGCAGAATATTGTCAAAACAGCCACACTACCAAAAGTGCTATACAGATTTAATGCAATTCCTACTAAAATTCAAAGGACATTCTTCTTAGGAATAGAAAAAGCAGTCATGGAAATCATTTGGAAAAATAAGAGGCCCAGTATAGTCAAAGCAATCCTTAGTGAGAAAAGTGAAGCATGAGACATCACAATAAGAGACCTCAAATTATACTGCAGAGCTACAGTAACAAAAACAGCAAGCAGTTGGCACCCAAACAGACATGAACACCAATGGAACAGCATAGAAGACACAGAGACACACCCACATAAATATAGTACACTAAGGTGCCATCAACACATGTTGCAGAAAAGAGTCTCTTTAACAAATGGTGCTGAGAAAACTGGAAATCCATATGCACTTAAGATGAAATTGACCCCCTATCCCTGCAGAAAGCTCAAATCAAAGTGGATCAAGGACTGAGGCATCAGACCAGAGACCTACGAGGTGAAAATGTAGGCCCAACTCTCCATCATGTAGGCTTAGGAACCGATTTCCTCAATAAGACTCCTGAAGCACAAGACAAAAAATCAACAATCAGTGAATGGGATGATATCAAACAGAAAAGCTTCTCCACAGCAAAGGAAATGATCAAGAACATGAAGACAGAACCTACAGGATGGGAGAAAATCTTTCCCACCTGCACTTTAGACAAAGCACTGATCTCCAGGATATATACAGGACTCAAAAAACTTAATGCCAAAAATACCCCAAATAACCAAATCAATAAATGGGCAAAGGAAGTGAACAGGCACTTCACAGAAGAAATGCCAATGGTGAACAAATATATGAAAAAAATGTTCAACATCTCTAGCAATGACAAAAATGCAAGTTAAAGATATAATGAGATTCCACCTCACTCCACCTCAGAATGGCAATCACTAAGAGTACAAGTAACAATAAATGTTGGCAAGGATGTGGGGGGAAAAGTTCACTTGCATTGCTGGTGGGACTGCAAATTTGTGCAATCATTTTGGAAAGCAGGGTGGAGATTCCTCAGAAAACCTTGAAATGGAACCACCATTTGACCCAGTTATCCCATTCCTCGGTGTATACACAAAGGACTTAATATCAGCATACTACAGTGATGCAGTCACATCAATGCTTATAGCAGTGCAATTCACAATAGCCAAGCTATGGAACCAACCTAGCTGCCCTTCAACAGATGCATGGATAAAGAAATTGTAATATATAAACACAATGGATATCACTCAATCATAAAGAATGAAATTAAGGAATCTCCTGATAAATGGATGGAACTAGAGACTGTCATGCTATGTGAAATAAGCCAAACCCAAAATAAAGGTCGAATGTTCTCTCTGGTATGTCAGGCAAAGCCACAATAAGAGAGGGTGGGGAAGGGAAGAACAGAAGCTCACTGGATTAGACAAAGGGGAATGAAGGGAAGGAAGGGGGAATGAGAATAGGAAAGAGAATGAATCAGACAAAGTTTTCCTATTCTTATATGTGAATACACACCCAGTGTAACTCCACATGTACAACCACAAGAATAGGATCCTAGAGTAACTTATATCCCATGTGCAGATAATATGTCTATATGTCACTCTACTGTCATGTACATATAAAAAGAACACATTTTTTAAAAGACTAAGGGCAGCCCACTGGGCAGAACACAGGGAGGAGGCAGTGCCAGGACGGTGCCAAAAGTATACCTGCTGAAAAGAGTGTGGCAAAGGGCACATCACCATGAGTTAGGCACCAGACACCTGGCAGCAGGAATGCCCGGCCCACCTGAGGTGCTGCCTGGACCCCAACAACTGTAGACCCCTCCACCCACTACCCCATGCTCCTGTGGGTGGGGGCACAGCCAAGCATGCCAGAAGGCACCAGGACATGCTTTGGTTGCCACTGCTGATCTGCCTGGGTTTGAGCACCCTACCCTGGATCACAATAAACAAATGCATCCTCATGACTCAAGAAATGCACGCCAAAAATGGAAACTTTTATTTCTTTGCAACAATCACCTAGATGTCAATTAACACGGAAGCAGAAAAGGGACACAAATGTTTTAGCTCAAGCTTTAGCTCATACATAACTTCAACATCAGCATCTCAGGAATACTCCTCTATGTTTCCCAAAGTTTTTCTCACTGCTTGTATAACATAAAAAAAATAAAATAAAAACATGCACAACACAGTGGGAATGTTCATGGTTCTGAAAAGGGGATCTGGCAGGTGATGTCTTCCCATGGTGGTCTGTGGATGCCACTGTGGACAGTGCCAATGCTATGGTTTGGATAAATGCCCCACAAAGGCCCAAGTGTTTTAACTCTTTCATCTAAGGTTCTATAGGCACTTGGTGCACCACTAATGGAAGTCCTAACTGGAAAAAGGTGAGTCACTAGGAGGGTGCAAATGAAGGGGTGATTAGGACTTCCAGGAGCCTCTTTCTCTTTTGCTGCCTGGCTATCATAATGTGAGCACCTTCCTCTGTACTTGTTCCTGCCATGATGAACTGCAAAATCCTCAGGGCCAAATGAACATGGACTGAAACCTCTGAAATCATCAACCAAAACAACTTGTTTTCTTTGGAACTTGCCTTATCTCAGGTATTTCTAACAATCATGGAAAACTGACTAACAAAGCCAATAATACCAATGGCTCAGCAGATGCCAGGATGGGAAAAATACAACAAATGGGGTCTTTTCACAGTCACTTTTCTGAATCTTCTATTCCCACTCCAGGGTGTTGGGGGACAATCCTTCCAAGGCAATTCCTCAGCTTGAATCCCTTCCTTATCCTAGCTGATATCAACATTAGCAATGTGCTACATGCATGTGAACATATGTTCCCTGTTGATAGAAGAACTTGCTGCCAGTTTTTGACACAATGCTCCATAATCACACTTGAATTTACTGATGTTTTAGGGTTTTTTTTTCCATGTAAGAGTTTCCTGGGAATATTTGCATTTTTCATTTTCCTAGATGCTGCCACGTGGCTTTCCACCAAGGATGGTCCTATGAGCACACCGTGGGAGCAGACAGCATGATGGGTGTACGGTGCTGTCTGGTGTGTCTTTAATGATCCTTCCCTGCCTGGAGGAACTGCATGCTCTTGGATCTGTACTTGGGTCTCCTAACTCACGCCTCATCTCCTATATGTCTGCTACTCCCTTCTTCCTTTGTAAGGAAAGTGCAACTCGTGATGAGCTTGAGTTTTTGCTGCTGAAGATCAACCCATGATGAGACTGCTCACCTTTCTGCTATAAATGTGAATGTAAACACATCTTGGTTTCCCAACTCATTAATTTGTTTTGCTCTTTATCATTTACTTCCTCCCGGTTTCCTTCAGCACTGAAACGATGCAGGTCCCATTATTATTGTCTTGCTATTGTAATATAGAAGTCTAATTTTTCCACAAGTTAGAATCACCATGATACCAAAAGAAGACACAGACACATCAAGGAAAGAAAACTTCAGACCAATATCCCTGATGAACATAGATGTAAAAATTCTTAAAATTCTAACAAATCGCATACAAAAATATATTAAAAAGTGAGTGCACCATCAAGTGGGGTTCATTCCAGGGATGCAAGGGTGGTTCAACATCCAGAAATCAATAAATTTAATTCATTACATCAATAGACTTAAAGTTAAGAAAGAGGTGAACAGGTTCAGATCAAGACGGCAGTGCAGGTGGTACAGGAGGTGCAGGCGGTTCATCTCAAGTCTGATGCTTTCCTAGTTTGTCTCAACCACACTTTGAGCACAGAAAAGGAAGAGGTGATGGGGCTGTGCATAGGGGAGTTGAATGATGACACAAGGAGTGACTCCAAATTTGCATATACTGGAACTGAAATGCGCACAGTTGCTGAAAAGGTGGACACTGTCAGAATTGTTCACATTCATTCTGTCATCATCTTGCGACGTTCTGATAAGAGGAAGGACCACATAAAAATTTCTCCAGAGCAGCTGTCAGCAGCCTCAACAGAGGTGAAGAGGTTGGCTAAATTAACAGGCTGCCCCATGAGAGTTGGGAGCTGGTATCATTCCCATCCTCATATAACTGTTTGGTCTTCACACGTTGATGTTCGCACACAACCATGTACCAGATGATGGATCAAGGTTTTGTAGGACTTATTTTTTCCTGTTTCATAGAGGATAAAAACACAAAGATGGGTAGGGTACTCTACACTTGCTTCCAATCCATACAGGCCCAAAAGAACTCAGAGTATGAGAGAATTGAAATTCCAATCCATATTGTACCTCATGTCACCATTGGGAAAGTATGCCTTGAATCAGCAGTGGAGCTGCCCAAGATCCTATGCCAGGAGAAGCAGGATGCGTACAGGAGGATTCACAGCCTTACACATCTGGACTCAGTAACCAAGATCCATAATGGTTCAGTGTTTACCAAGAATCTGTGCAGTCAGATGTCAGCAGTCAGCGGGCCTCTTCTACAGTGGTTGGAGGACAGATTGGAGAAAAACCAACAGCATTTGCAGGAGTAACATCAAGAAAAAGAAGAACTTATGCAAGAACTTTATACCCTAGAATAAAGCAGGAGACAAAATGGGAACAGATGAAAATATCCAGTGTAAAATTAATTAAGCTATATCAATTTTGATGAAGAAAAAGTTGGAGGACTCACATGACCGGACTTTGACTTACTATAAAGCTACAGTAATCAAGATGTTAAAGTATTGGCAGAGGGATAGACACATAGAACAGTGGAACAGAAGAGAACACAGAAATAGACCCACATAAATATGCCAAACTAATTTGACAAACTAATAAAGACAATTCAATGATGAAATCAAGCTGAAGCAATTGGATACACATTTTTTAAAAAAGAGCCTCAACCTAAACCTCACAAAAAGTTTCTATAAAAGTTACCTCAAAATGTATCATGGCTTTAAATATAAGATGTAAAGCCACAAAACTTGTAGAAAAAACTCATAGTAGAAAAATCTTCAGGAGACAAGTTCTTGAACTTCACTTCAAAAACACAATCCATAAGAGAAAAAAGTTGATATATTAAGCCTCATGAAAATTAAAAAGTTTGATTCTGTAAGAAATTTTTTAAGAAAAATAAAATACCAGCTATTGATTGAGAGAAATTATTTGTGAACCATATAGTATCTATTCAATATGGACTTTTGTGCTCAAAACTCAGCAGTAAAAAATAGTCCAATTAGAAAATGAGCAAAAGATATGAATAGACACTTCATTGAAGAGGATATATGGATGGCAAGAAATCATGTGAAAAGATGTTAAACTTCATGAGTCATCAGTGGATGCAAATTAAAACCACGATGATGTATGATGTACACACTTTTTAGAATGGTTAAAGAGAAAAATGATGTTGAGGATTCAAACTATCCTCATATATTCATGATAGGAATGTGAAATAGTACATTCACTCTGGAAAAGAGTTTGGAAATTTCTTATGAAGTTAAACATACTTAACCATACAAACCAGCAATTGCCTTCCTGGACATTTATCCCAGAGAAATGAAAACCTATGTTGGCACAAAAATTCATACAACAATTTTCATAGCAACTGTATTAATAATAGCCCCAAACTGGAAACAACTCCGATGACCTGCAATGGGTAAATGGTTAAACAAATTATCCATATCGTGGACTACTACTCTGTAATGAAATGAACAAGAACTTAAATGGACCTCAGGGGTACTGTGTGTGGTGAATGACAAAAAAAGAATCTCAAAAGTTCACACACTGTACAATAGTATTCATAAAACATTATTTAAATTACAAAATTATAGAATGAACGGATTAATGGTTGCCAGGGACTAGATGGGGTATGGCATATGTATAACTATACATGGATGGCACAAGGAGTTCCTGTGTGCTCATGGAATAGTTTTGTATCTTGATCGTGGTATTGAGTATATAAATCTATACCTATGCTAAAATTATATAGACCTATACACACATGCATGCATGTAAAATCTGGTGAAACTTAAGAAATTCTGTAGTCTACTTAGCAGTATTATACCATTGTCACTATCTTGGTTTCAAAGTTGTACTACAATTATGTAAGATGCTACCATTGGAGGAAACTAAGTAAAGGGTACATGGGACTCTCTGCACTATTTTTGCAACTTCCTGTGAGTCTATTATTATGGCAAAATTAAAAACATGAATTTTAAATAAAGAACTAGGAATTATGATGCCATTTATGAAATAAAGGGTGATAAAAAGAAAAAAGTAAAGAATCATATGATTATTTCAATGGATGCAGAAAAAGCATTTGTTAAAATGTAGTACCCTTTCATGCTCAAAACACTAGAAATAACGGACTAGTAGGAACATACCTCAACTTTGTAAAAGCTATCTATGCTAAGCCCAAAATCAACATCATTCTAAACGGAGATAAATTGAAATCATTTTCTCTAAAAATTGGAACAAGACAGGGATGCCCTCTTTCACCACTTCTCTTCACCACCATCCTTGAAACTCTAGTCAGAGCAATTAGAAAAAAAGAAATTAAATGGATATGAATAGGAAAAGAGGAACTCAAACTATCACTATTTGCAAACCACATGATTCTATATTTAGAGGATCCAAAAAATTCCACCAGAAAACTTTTAGAACTAATAAATGAATTCAGCAAAGTAGCAGGATGTAAAATCAACACCCATAAATCTAATGCATTTCTACTCACAAGTGATGTATCCTCTAAAAGAGAAATTAGGAAAACTACCCCATTCACGATAGCCTCAAAAAAAAAAATATATATATATATATGTATATATGGGAATCAATATAACAACAAAGGTGAAATACCTCTACAATGAAAACTACAGAACACTAAAGAAATAAATTAAAGAAGACTTTAGAAGATGGAAAGATTGCCCATGTTCTTCGGTAGGCAGAATTAATATTGTCAAAATGGCCATACTACCAAATGCATTATACAGATTCAATGAAATTCCATTTAAAATCCCAATGTTTTTCCTCATAGAAATAGAGAAAGCAATTATGAAATTCATATGGAAAAATAGGACCTAGAATAGCCAAAGCAATCCTTAGCAAGAAAAGAGAAGCAGGAGACATCATAGTACCAGATCTTAAAACTATACCACACAAGTATAATAATAAAAATGGCATGGTATTGGCACCAAAATAGACAGGTAGACCAATGGCACACATAGAAGACATAGAGAAAAACCCCACATAAATAGTTATCTCATACTAGAAAAAGGTGCTAAAAACATATCAGAGAAAAGATAACTTCTTCAACAAATGGTGCGGGGAAAACCAGAAATTCATATGCAGCAAAATGAAATTAAACCCTGTTGATGGTTTGGATGTGAGGTGTTCCCCAAAAGCTCACACGTGAGACAACGAAGGAAGAATCAGAGGAGAAATGATTGGGTTGTAAGAGTTTTAACCCAATCAATGAAAAATCACTAGTGGGATTAATTGAAGTGCTAGGGTAGGGTGTGGCTGGAGAGGTATAACGTGGGGCATGGCTATGGGGTACATATTTTGAATCTGGAGTGTGGAGTCTCTCTATCTCTCTCTCTGCTTCCTGATGATGAAAGCTGCTTCCCTCTGACATGCACTTCTTCTGCCATGATGTTTAGACTCACCTCCAGCCCTGAGAAATGGAGCCAGACTTCTATGAACTAAGACCTCTGAAACCGTGGGCCCTCAAATAAACCTTTCCTCCTCTATAATTGTGCTGGTCAGATCATTTAGTCACAGCAGCAAAACCAAGCTGACTAAAATAACCCCATATCTCTCACCCTGCACAAAACTCAACTCAAAATGGATCAAGGACCTAGGTATTGAGACCACAGAACCTGTGCCTAACAGAAGAAAAAGTAGGCCCAAATCTTCATCATGTTGGCTTAGGACTTGACTTCATTAACAAAACCCTGAAGTACAAGAAAAAAAAATCAAGAATCAATAAATGGGATGGATTCAAACTAAAGCTTCTTCTCAGCAAAAGAAATAATCAATAACATGAAGAAAGAGCCTACAGAGTGGGAGAAAATCTTCACCACACACTAATCTCCAGGATATACAAAGAACTCAAAAAACTTAACACCATAAAAACAAATAACCCAATTAACAAATGGAATAAGGAACTAAGCACACACTTCCCAGAACATAAATGATCAATCAACAAATACATGAAAAAATGTTCAACATCTCTAGTAATTAGAAAAATGAAAATCAAAACTACTGTAAGATTTCATATCACTCCAGTCAGAATGTCAATGATCAAGAATACAAGCAGTAAAAAAAAAAAAAAAGAATACAAGCAGCAATAAGTCTTAATAAGAATGTGGGGGGAAAGGGACACTCATACATTGCTGGTGAGACTACAAATTAGTGCAACCACTCTGGAAAGCAGTATGGAGATTCCTTAGAAAACTTGGAATGGACCCACCATTTGACCCAGCTACGCCACTCCTTGGTTTATACCCAAAAGACTTAAAATCTACATACTACAGTGATGTAGCCATACCAATGTTTATAGCAGCTCAATTCACAATAGCTAGATTTTGGAACCAACCTAGACCACCTCAATAGATTAAGGGATAAAGAAACTGTGGTGTATACGTACAATGGAATATTATTCAACCTTAAAGGAGAAAATTATGGCATTTGCAGGTAAATGGATGGAGTTGGAGAATATCATGCTAAGTGAAATAAGCCAATCCCAAAAAATCAAAGGCCAAGTGTTTTCTCGGATCTGTGGATGCTGATTCATAATGGGGGGCAGGAAAGGCAAGGGAAGAATGGAGGAACTCTGGATGGGCAGAGAGGGGGGAGGGGAAGGGAGGTGGCATGGGAGTGGGAAAGACATTGGAATGAGATTACATCATTATCCTAGATAAATGTATGATAACATGAAAGGTATGAGTCTACATCATGTATAACCAGAGAAATGAAAAGTTGTGCTCCATTTGTATACAATGAATTGAAATGCATTCTGCTTTCATGTATAACTACTACAAATTTTTTTAAAATTTCAAAGAACTTTTTTGCACAAACAGAATAGCTAATTCTCAAATTCATATGGGTTGCAAGTTTCAAAGAGCCAAAACAATCTTGAAAAACAAAATTGGAGAACTCAAAATTCTCAATTTGAATCAAAACTCAGTTTGGTATTGGCAAAAGATAAACATAGAGACCAATTCAAGAGTCCAGAGAAAAATCAAACGTCTATGGTCAATTGATTTTTGACCTCAGGTGCTAAAGTCATTCAATGGGGGGAAAGAATAATTTTTTTAAATGGTGCTGGACAATTAGATATCCATATACAACAGAATGAGGTTGTACCCCTATCTCACAACACATACAAAGAATAACTCAAAATGGATTAATGACCTACATGGAGACCTAGAACTATGAGATGTTTAGAAAACAGGGACAAATCTTCATGACCATGGATTTACAGTATTTTTTGGTAGATATGACCACAAAAACATTAGTAACAGCAGAACTGGACACATGACTACAGTTCCAGTACTGAGGAGGCCAGCACTTGAGTCTAGGAGGTCGAGACCACCAGCCTGGGTAACACAGTGTGGCTTGGTCTCAAAAAACAACCAAAAAAAGTCCTGAGTTTGATCCTAGTATTGGGGGCGGGGGGGAGAAACAGAGCAATAAAACAAATAATAGCTACAATGACTTTATCAAAATATTACCTTTTTGTGCATCCAGGGACACTATCAAGAAAGTGAGAAAATCTGCAAAATGGGGGAAATATTTCAAAAATCATTTACCCAGTACAGAGTATCTCTCTATCCATCTATCTGCCTATCTAATAATCTGTGTGTGTGTTCATGTGTTCCTATGAAGTCAAATCAATTAAAAAATGGGCAAAGGATTTGAACAGACATTTATCCAAAGAAGGCATGCAAATGAATAGTTCAATGCCATTAACTGTTAGGAAATGCAAATCAAAATCACAATGAGATAAGACTTCACACCCACCAAGATGGTTATAACCAAAACTTACAAGTGCTTGTAGGAATGTGGAGAAACTAGAACCATCACACACCTCTGGCTAAGCGAAAAAAGCCAGACATAAGGGTAAGTTCTATCATTCCACTCATATGAAATCTCTAAAACAGGCAAATCCCTGGAGACAGGAAGCAGATTAGTGTTTGCCAGGCAATGGGGGCAGAAGGGTGGGTGAGAGGAATAGGAAGTCATACTTAATGGGTTCAGGGTATTCAGGGGTAATGAAGAAGTTCTTGGACTAGACAGATAGTGGCTGCTGAACACTGTAAATGAACTAAATTCTGACTTCTCATGTTTAAATGGTTAATATTTTCTTGTGTAAATTTCACTTTGTAAGGAAAATACCTAATAAGCTAGCTTAGCAAAGTTCCCCAAGAACTAAAAGATGGATAAGTTAGCCAACTGTGGTGGCATGTGCCTATAATCAGAGGCTTGGAAGGCTGAGGCAGGAGGATGGCGAGTTTGAAGTCAGTCTCAGCAAAAGCGAGCCACTAAGCAACCCATTTTATTTATTCTCTAAATAAAATACAAAACAGGGCTGGGGATTGAGGATGTGGCTCAGTGGTCAAGTGCCTCTGAGTTCAATCCCCGGTACCCAAAAAAAAAAAAAAAAAAGATGGATAAGTTACAAACTGAGAAATCTAAGGGAAACAAATACCAACAAATCAAGAATGAAAAAATGAATGCTGACAGTTCAGTAAGAACCACACAAATGAAACCACCACAAAATAGACAGAATGGATGTAACACATTCTCAATGAGGAAGAAGAATATCTGAAAATATGTTCAACCCTGTTAGTCATCAGATTCATCCAGCAAAGTGACAAGATACCATATCACAGGCATTCAACAGACAAGAATTTCAAAATTTGGTATTGTAAGTATTGAAGCAAAGATGGATCCACAGGAAATCAATCTCATGGCTAGTGCATACATCAGTTGGCATAACTGCTCTGGAAAAATTAAACATTCACACACCATGCAATTTTGAAATTTCACCAAGATACACACTGGCTTGTGTACCACTGGAGACATACTGAAAATGTTCACAGGGGAGCTATTATAATAGTGGAATCCTACAAACAGACAAAAGATGACTAGGCTAAGATGCAGGTGCACAAAGAGCACCTCTCAGTACTCAAAATGGGTAACTGCACATAAAACAGGGATCAGTTTCAGTAACCTACATAATTTTACTAATGTAACACAAGGTGAAACACTCAAAAGATGACAGATTTTTTCTTATCAACTTAAAAATGTAAATATACATATATAATTCAGCATTAAATAAATGAACTGAAACTATCTAAAAAGGAAATTAAAGGAAAATGGACGGAAGATCCAGGACAGTGGTTTCCTGGGTGAGACAGGCAGTGGGATGGGATGGAGGGGGATCATGTAAGCAGATGGGAACTACTGCAATGGTTCTCTCATTTTTTTTTTTTGTACTGAGGATTTAACCCAGGGGCACTTTACCACCACACTACAACTCCAGGCCTTTTTTTGAATTTTGAGACAGGTTGTAGATAAGTTGATGAGGCCTCGAAACTGCAACCCTCCTGCCTCAAACTCCCGAGTAGCTGGGATTACAGGTGTGTGCCACTGCACTTAGCTGATTCTTGTTTTCTTCCTGAGTGATGGAATTAGGGTCATGGCTGCCAACTACTACAGAGAGGTGAACAGAGACAGAGTGGAAAGATGCAGATATTCAAAAGGGCCAGGACCACACATGGACCACCAATGATGAGACTGACTTCTTTGTTATAATCAATGACCAGTCCAATTCTAAGTACTTGAGGTTCAAAAGAAAAAGCAATTCTAAGAGATGAGTAAGAAACATGAATTACTGATTAAGACATTTACAATACACAGAACATCATTAATAAACCACAACAGTTCACTAAGCAGGATACCTCAAAATTTTAATTCTTTAGGGACAGCTCAAAGAAATATAAGTATATATTCACCAGAATATTAAAATTTTAAAAAGCTCAAGCTGGCTCACCTCTTCTTGAATATACCCTAATGGGAAGGGAGATGCTCTTAAATTATCCACAAGAATATTGAAGAAACCTTGAAGTTCCTTCTGGTGTAAATCCATAGTGAAAATGAAGCAGATACAATCACACTGACAGCTGTAAAACAAGCTGCAACATAGGAAATTAGCATTATGTGAAATAAATACTATATATAATAAGTTACCATGAAGAAATTATTCTCTTATCAAAAAACCCCAGCATCTTTATGGTTCAGACTCTCTGGCATATGATGCATGATTTTTAAAATAAATTTAAAGTATAAAATAGCAAAGATTACAATAACACAGAAATGTCTCTAAAAATTCTATTAAAGCCGATTCTATCTCTGTGAAGCTTCCTTAACATGCATAACAAAGCCTACAGAGAAACTGTACCAAAATGTAAATGAGAACAAATGAAAACCCTTTACTGCATCTTTAAAGTATACATGAAATCACCATTAGCAAAGTGTAAGGAAAATTCAGTATGAAAAAATTGAAAAAGCAATAATTTACAAAAGAGAAAAGAGTGAGCCTGGTGGTCCCCCTCCACTTAGAAGGTTGGAAGAGAAGGGTGGAACCTTTCCAAAAGTCTTGGTGAGGAGACCCCACACCCTCTTTCCACTGCCTATTATAGTGTTTTCAAGGAGAGATGCTGCTGAGGTCCCTGGGGTTTGGTTTATTTTTGTTTTCTGTGGTATGGTACACAGGAAAATGTATTCTATGGCAAGTGTCTGTTTTAAAATGCAGTGATCTGGGGATTTTTTAATTCCGTGCTCTTTGTGCAAATGCTCTGTGCTGTGGTCCTTATAATCATTTACCCACAAGCACATATATGGACATGTACAAGAGTGCTCCCACATGTACAAACACACATACACAATGGAAAATATGTAGAATATTCAGAAACAAGGGGATATACTTAGGATGCTAACAGAAAGCATAACACAGAACAATACATACGGTTTACAAAATGTGCCTCTCAGTCCTGGAACCAGAAGAGGCTATAATACACATAGTTGCTGTTTTAGAGAAATAGCAGGGTTCAGAATGACTGTTACCCTTCAAAACAATCTCAATGTGATTGCATATTGTCATTTTAATACACATTTGAACAAAGTGTTTAGGAAAATAGAACTTGTTATTATTACCTCCATGTTTTAGGGAGATGAAAAAGAAATTCTCTGCAGAATTTCTCATTACACTAGACCCCCATTTCCACTCTTTTTTTACCTGTGGATTTGCTTTTTGTCATTTTAGTTACCCATGGTCCAGAAAGATTATATGGAAACTTCCAGAAACAAACAATTCATAAATTTGAAACTCTACATCATTCTGAGTAACACTATGAAATCGCATAATATGCTGCTTTGTCCTTCGAATGGTATATCTACCATTACCCAGTGTATCTATGCTGTAAGTAGCCATCTCAGTTAGGATATCTTCTGCCCCAGTAGTGTAGTGCTCTTACAGAGTTTAGTACTACTCACTGTTCCAGGTATCACTGGTGGTTTGGCACATATCTCTTGTGGATAAGGATTGACAAAATAAACCAGTTGTTTTTAAAAACTGCATTACTATTTTCCCTCTGTTCAGCATTCTCATTAGGTTAAGAGAATGCTTTCAAATATTTTCTGTAAAAATAAAACTCCCAGGCTCACAATTAGTTGTCAAGGTTCTGCCTAGAATTCTTACCAGCTTTGCACATCAGGAAAGTCAATAATTTAAACATGGTGGAGCTTCTTTTCCTCATCTTGCACTATTTGCTGTAAGGAAAGTAGGGGATCAAAACGATGATGCTCTTGGCACAAGAGGTCTTACATGTGTACACCATAACCAGGAGCTCCATGATGGGGGTGGTCACATCCCCGTAACCCAGGCACAGAAAATCCCACTGAGGGGTAGGAGACTTGAGATCTCCCTCTTGACCTGGGGGTGTACTCAGCAGTACATGATTCACATGCTTGAAGCCTGGGGTTCCATCCACAACACCAAAATAGTAACAATAACATTCTTATTTCCCTGTTACAAAGACTTAAGGTGCAAGATGCAGAACCAGTGATGCCTTCTCATATCATGAGCTCTTCCTACATTTCCTCTCAACATTCGCAGGCAAGAGGCAATGGAGATTAGTGTCAATAGTGGAGTATTTGTGGTGTGCAAAGTTCCTCTCTGGCTGATGGCTGAGCACAGGCAGACTTACAGGGTGGTAGGATCCCATGGAAGCTGTCTTCTGACAGAGTACTGTCTCAGAGATTACTCCAAAATGTCACACTAACCCCCACCCTCTCCTGCCTATTGGAAGACCTTGTGCCAGCACTCCTCCCTCCCTGCTTGCACCATCATTTGTCACACTCCCCTGGCTCAGACTCATCAGCTTGTAAATATTTGGGTCCTTCTTCCATTAAAAATGACAACTCCTAACCACCTTCCCTGAAGCCCCATCTCTTTGCTCCCCTTCATAGTACATCTCAGGAGAACTGTCTACACTCACTATCTCTGATTCAGACATTCTCCCTCTCTCCCAAACACATTCCAAAGAAGCTCTGGTCCCCCAAACAACCCCAAAACTGTTCTCATCAAGCTCCATGGCCTCTACATGACTAAATCCACCAGTCAATCCTCAGTCCTACTTCTCGGTCCCTCAGCAGCATCCGCTGCAGCTGCTCACCACTGTCCCTTCACACACTTAATGCACACCACTTCCAGGACAACCCTCTCTGGTCTCCCCTGCCTTCCTTGGCGTCTCTGCTGGTTTCTCTCTGCCTGACCTCCACCTAAGACTTTCACTTGTCTTCTCCTGTCTCCTCTCATCCCTTGAAAGTTTCTCATCCAACTTCATGGCTTTGTAAATGTTGGTGACTCTTGCACTCCTACCTCCAGTCCATACACCTCTGAACTCAGTCCCACAGCTGTATCATGGCTCCACTGGACTGTATATCAAGACATCTCAGAATGTAACCTACCCTAAATGGAACTGTTCTTTTCCCCAAAGGAACCTGCTCCACCAGAAAACCTGCACCAGCTCAATTACTGGCACACTGTTCCTCTGGGTAACTCAGGACAGAAACCTTAGAGCCACTTCTTACAGCTCTTCTCTTTTCCAGATGGTTTTCGCATCTTACCACTGCCCCTACATATGGGTCATGCCACCCCATTTGGTGACCATAGCCTGTCCCTCCTGGAATATCCCTGAAGAGCATGTTCCATGCACAGAAACCTGTCCTTAAACTGAAGTCACACTGCACAGGCCTCTTCTCAAGACCATGAGATGGTCTCTCCTCTGCCCATGGCCAAAGCCCAAGGTCTCACAGTGGCTCCCACACTCCTTTCTTATGATCAGCCCCTTCCTTCCCCTGGCCCCATGCCCCCTTCTCAGCACAGTCACACTCTGTCCTGGTCACTCCTCCTAATGCTGTTCTTTGCCACAGAAGGCTTGGTTCTAGATGGTTCTATCAGGCTCACTCCCACACCTCCTGCAGGTTTTTGTTCCAAAATCACCTTCAAAACAAGGCTTGCTTATTCTGCCCCTCTACCCTCTCATTATTGTACCTTCCAATTCCCTGCCATACCAGTTTCTTTATTCATACGCTAATCACTTTCAATACACTGGATAACTTATTTATCATTCTCTGTATGTCTTCCTCCACTGGAATATCAACTCCACAAGGACAAAGATCTTTACTTGTATCAACCAAGAAGTCACCTCACACACCAGTAGTGGAAACTCACACATCACAGACATTCAGCAGATATTTGTTAATGAATAAATGGAAACACAGAACATTTGGATGAGTAGGTATGTAATTATTGAATAAAAAAATCTGACATCTGATGAATTAAAACTTACTTTCACAAAAGCAATCCATGTGGAAGGATGATCAGAGGAACTGACAGTAAGTATAAAATCACTGTAAGATCCAAAACTGGGAGAAGCAAGGAACAGGGCTTCCATCAATTAACTCGCATGATGAAACTTACTTGAATCACAGCAAAACTTCAGTTCATGGACTTTTCTTCATTTATAATTTGTCATACACTTTTAGTAACTGCTGCTTAAGTCTGTACTAAAATAAAGTAATGGGGGGTATGTAACAGGGGTAGAGTGCTCTCTTAGAACGCATGAGTCTGGGCTCATCCTCAGGACTCTAAAAAATCAATCATTAAAAAAAATGAACTGGAGGCTCTATCTGACACCTGCAAATCTGTAGGAGATTTCAGAAAGAAGACTATGACATCCAGGCTTGCCATCACCTGGATGAGATTGAGGACCTGACTTAACACAAACTGGGGCACGCATGGGACAATGTGAAGCAGAGGTAGAAAGATTTGGGGGCTACTTACTGTTCTTGACCAGGGGAAAAAGAAACTGACAAAAGGCAGGGAGAGATGACAACGGTGTTGATTAAAGACAAAAATATGCTAAGGAAGGTAAATGGAAGTATGTGAAAATGGCAAGGATTAACAGAGTCACCCTTCCTGGGTCCTGAATTCTAATTCAACTGGAATTTCAGCTCCACTTCTCTCCTGGACAGTCCACACAGCCTCCAGTATTTATCCAACACACCCAAATTGTATCTGAGGAGACAGCAGGCTGCAGACACTCAGGGGACAGAGCAGCCTGGGCCATCTATGCCTGCACCTTCCCTTCCTGATGCTGCAACAGGGTAACGAAAAGGTGGGGCATCCACTAGCTCCCAGGCACAGGATAGGCCTGGGGAAGGGGAGAGTGGCACAGGATACCGAGACTTGGTGCCTTCATGCCCAGCTCCAGGGTCCTCAGCAGAAGAGGAAGCAAGGGCACCAGATAAAGGCCAGTCACACCCTCACTTTTTCATAGCACACATACTTTCCATGGGTTGGGAGCAATAACATTTCCTTGCCACTACTCTTTATGGGACAGCTAGGGAGTTCTGATACCATCTTGAGGAAGCAAACATCAGGACAGAGATATTAAAAATGTAAGTGAAAATATCTGTCTTCTAAGATAAAATTCCTGGGAAATTTGGTTTTTCTTACCTCTCCCTGCTACTTATCATATTTATTATATACATCTACCTACATATCTTTAACTAAATTTAGTAAGCAGCAATTTTCAGACTCTGAGTGAAAAAAATGATGTACTACTGAAACTGATTTCTAAGCAAATAATGTTCTAAGGCCTCAGTTCCTGTGCTAAAAAAGCAGGAATTCAGAAAATGTGGCAGAAACAAGTGGTCAGAAATTCAGGGCTTCTATACCATCTTAGCCTGGGAGGCAGAAGAAGACAAAGGGCTCCTAAAGGAAATGACTTTTAGGAAAGAAAAACAGGTCCTCTGGAGAAGAGATGGGAGAAAGAATACAGTTTTGTGACAATGAGGTGATTTCTTATCTTCGTGAGATTTCTTCTCTAGCCTCAAGACAGAAATCAGTCTTCCCTGGTTGGAAAACTCCTAACTCTAGAAGATTTATGACATCTGAATTCTTTTGTGAGGTTTTGCAATCGATAACAGGAGTTGAGAAAAAGTCGTCTTCCTGAAGTTTTGCTTTTATGCAGAAAACCAGAGTTGAGACAAAGTCCTCCTACTTTATTAATGATTTCCCAAATGTCATCAGATCAAAATAATCCCTATGCCATTGTGGGCTATCCTGTATCCCTTACAGGGAGAGGACAGGGTAGGGGTGACAGGTAGGGATAGGGGTGAAGATGGCACCATCAGTTTGGACAGACTGGCCACTGCGGCCCACACTGCCTGGTCAAAGTTGAAACACTTAGGGCCCCTGATCCTTATCAGAGTTTGGGAAAAATTACCTGCAGCCATCACACCTCTCCCCTCCCACCCCAGGTAGTGAGGTTGTTACAGGATACCCCAGGGGAACGTTATCCTAGGGAAATGAGTTGCAATTGGGGGCTAGCCTAGGATTGGAACACAGGCCAGGTCATGAAAAAACAAAAGGAAAAACAATTATTCTGAGTGGAAAATTTCCATTCACAGAAGTGTCTCAGGACACCTAGGACAAATGCACGGTAAAAAGTAGCATTCCATGTGATCACCTTCTCTTCCACAGTGGCTCTTCAAAGTGGCACCAAAAGCCCCGCTGCACTGAATTCTCTATTCCAAGCTTACACATCTGTGACCTTCACATTTTCTAGAACACACGTATGTCAAATGTCACACTGGATTGGGATATGTTTTTTCAGCATAGTCTTCCTATCTTCTCAGTTTCTTTACCTTATAAGTGGGGACCACATTTAAATTATCTGCAATAAAGCTTTAAGAACTCCACACAAGAGAATTCCCCTCCCTAGCCTGTTTGTTTTTTGAGAAGCAGGAATAGAATGCTTCCCTGCAAGCCTTACACAATCCTGACCATCAACTATTAGGAACTTCATGGATTCTGTTATCATTAAGAGCCTCTCCTCTAATAATTTATTTCCTCCCTTCAAAGACAGAGAAAGGCTGCGAGCAGTGCTGTGCATTTGTAATCTCAGCTACTCGGAGGAGGCTAAGGCAGAAGGACCACTTGAGCCCAGGAGGTTTGAGGCCTGCTTGATCCATATGGCAAGGCCTGTCTCTTAAAAAGTGTGCATGTGTGCGTACACACACACACACACACACACACACAGAGAGAGAGAGAGAGAGAGAGAGAGAGAGAGAGAGAGAGAGAGAGAGAAAACATAAGAGTCAGCACTTATGCCAGAAAAATTAGCAAACTCAGATACACCTGAACTCCTGCTTTCCTGTCAACTCTCACTGTTCTAAACACTCATGCCCAAACAGAAACCCAGAAGGCAACAGCACCACTGCTGGAGGACTATTCACTTTGAGACAGTCTGGATGACAAAAACAACGTTCCCCCTCGGGGACTCGTGAATCTGTACTCTTGTTTCTGGCAGAAAGAGAAAAGAGAGGAGGAGAGACATAGAGTTCAGATTTTTCAAAATACACAAAGTGCCTGCATCATACCCCAATGTTGTAATCTATGGACACTGGAACTATTACTAAACTCAGCAGGCTTTAGATGCTACCACAGAAAATAAAGAGAAAGCTATTAATTGTACTTCTTAAACAGGCTTCGCTGCATGACAGCCTTGAATGGGAATTACCTTTTGGGCTTGAAATAAATAAATCCAGCTTTCTCAGCCCTTACATGTGACCAATGAGTGCTGTGGTAGGCTGAGCATAGTACCCATACAAGAAATGACACGCTACTTTTTTCACCTGGAGCAACTGAGAACTCAGGCACAAGATGTTGTAAGCTATGACAGCAAAGAGAAATGAGATCTAATATCAAAATATTTGTGATCAACTGCCAGAGAACAAGGGGATAAATCTGGAATGGAACACTCTAGAAGACAACTTATTCATCAACGTCACAGGAATAAAAATACAAAACACGAGGGGACTATTTCAGATTAGAAGAAACTAACAATATGTAGCGGGTATGACAGCTGTTGGGATGGTGGTGTAGCTCAGTGGTAGAGCACATGCTAGCAGATATGAAGCCCTGAGCTCCATCCCTATGGAGTACCTATGACATGCCAAGATCCGTGTTAGGCACACAGATTACCCCATTTAATTCTCCAGACAGCCTTAATTACTGACAACTCTGAAAGGTTAAATAACTTGCCAAGAATAAGGTGTGTGACTCTCAAACTTCACATCACTCTTGCTAGAGTAATTTTAAATGTCCAACATTTTAAAAGAGTTTACCAAGATTTAATAACACTTTCTTTGTAACTTGGGATGGTTATTGGTGACAGACATCAATTGGCAAAAGTATTTCCTAGCAACGTTTCATGATGTCTAAACAATGGCAGCTTAGGTGGAAATAAAGAACAACCTACTAGGAAGTGAGGGTATAACTCAGAGGAAGGATGCATGCTTAGCATGTAGGAAGCCCTGGGCTACACCCCCTGCACCAGGAAAACAAAAAGAAAAATGGCATGATTGTATGTGTCTGTGCTCCCAGCTCCTTAGGAGGCTGAAGCAGGAGGATTACTTGAGCCTAGGAGTTTGGAGCCAGCAAGACCTGCCCCTCATTCCCTGCTTTTTTTACAGTGTTGTGCACTTAACACTGAACTATGTCCCAAGCCCTTTTACTTTATTTTCTATTTTGAGACAGGACCTCACTAAGCTGTCCAGACAGGCCTCCAACGTGTGATCCTCCTGCTCAGTCTCCCAAGCAGCTGGGATTACAAGGCACGTGCCATTGGGCCCCGTAAGACCCTGTATTTGAGGGGAAAGAAAACAACAAAGAAACTGAAAGTGCAGTCACATAAGATTTGTTCATACTGCCTAAGGTGATGTCAATTCAACCAACAACTAAGACAATGTTTTCATTCTGTTGACTAGCTGGTTCACATATTTATGCAATTTTTATTAAATGAACTCTTAAACTGGCATGAGATCCCACATGTGACCTCCACTTGGTATTAGTGACAGATACAACGTCACTCTCTTCCACTTTGCTTGACTTCTTGCTAACAGAACTGGACAACTGAATCAAACTGTCTCAACAGCAGAGGATTAAGGACTGAGTCAATAAGCCATATTCCACAAAAAGATCAATGGTACACATGTCCAAGACAGCTCACCATGGGTAGGTTCCTGGTATAACTGCACTCTGCCCATCTCCACCCTCAGTTGCCTCGAGAAGAGAAAGGGGAAAAGCTGAGGTCATAGAACAGATTCAACATCTCTATTATTTAAGGAGGATCAGAAATTGATAAAAGTAAAATTAAAAAGTTATTCTTAATATGTAATTTGAAGTCAATATTAAATTGTTCTATGAGTTCATTTCCTGCCCTCTTACCCCGTCCCATGTCTACCCAAGGTCTATATAGTCCATCTCGGCCTGCCTCACCTCCTGTACTCCTACTGCCCTCTGACCTTCAGCCAGGTTCCTGACACACACCAATGGCTCCTCCCGAACACCAAAGGGCCTTGGAACCTGCTGTTCCCTCTGCCTAGAAGCTTTAACCTGAGACCTCCATGTGCTGCCTCCTAGGTATCTCAGTTCACTTTTACCCTCAGTTTAAGACACCTGTGTTCCCAAAAGTCATACGACCCGGCCCACCCCAACTTCAATGCTGCCATCTTCAGGGTATTTATCACCATCTGAACTTGTTGGGTTTGTTGATTTGCTTCTTGTATGGCTCTTGTACTAAAATGTAAACTTTGGAAGAGAGAAGAAAGTTGACTGGCCTGCTCCCTGATAACACCCCATATCTAGATCAAGGTCTTGTACAGAGCAGGGGTTTAACATTCATCTAACAAATATCTGACACTGAACTGAAGTGTAACCTGTGAAGTATTCTTATTTACTATACATTTCAATTTTCATTATACCAATGTAATTCTATGAACACACAGCACCTAACACAAGCCCTAGCACTTATGAATGTGTGCTGAATGCGTAGGTAGGGACTTGGGATAACTTATGGTCAGCCTTTAACTTATATGGATGCTACATAGACAAACTACAACATAACAGCTGATCTGATTATCCAATTTACATCAAATAATTAATATAGATTTTAATGGGAAAATTTAACTAGCTCAGCAATTTTCTTTGAAAGCTCCATACATGATGAATTAGAATTTGGTGAAAACAGCACCAGACCTCCTTTGGTTATGTTCATCTTGGTTTCTAATTCAGATGGCCTCACACAAAACATCAACACCTTCTTAGTTTTCAAATTCTCAGAGCCTGGAAGGATACAATATATGTTAAGAATTACCATATCATATAAAATCTCCTGAAAGGATGTTTTAAAAATAGCAAATAACTTCCGCTGAAAAAAAAATAATTTTTACCACAAAGGTGTCTTTTATGTTAGAGGGAAATATATACATATGTGGATTAACAAAAAGTTCATCTGGATTCAGGGTTCCAAATTGATGGAAATATGTTATCAAAAGACTTAAACCTAATTTTCACAATCAGTGGGTATTAATGATGAACTTACAAGAAATGCAGAGGTGAAGAGCTCAGTGTTTTACAGTTTGCTGCTTAAAGTCAATTATGCACAATCTCACTTTATTCTGACTACAAAATTCCTCCTGGATTAACACACAAAAAATGGCAGAGCCCTTAGCAAAAACATGGAGTGATCAATCCTTAAACAGAAAATAAGTGACTCATCTACACCCAGCTTTTCCTGTAAAACCTGTTGCCCATAAACCTCCCTGTGACCTTTCAGCTGCCTCTCAGATGCCCGAGTCATGCATAAAACTGATCTTGTCAACTTCCTATTACTCAACTGAAACAGGAGGCTGACTAGACAATGACCTGAAGGAAAGTTAAGTGACCACTCAGTTGACAGGCACAGGACATACAAGTAAAAAGGACCCTAGCCTAGAGGTCATCAGAGCTGAGGTTCTCATCCCATTTACTCTGGGCTGCCTGTCCCTATTATGTCATGAGGATGCTGCATTGAATATCAACAAACTAGCAGGACATGGGGGAAGGAAACCCCCACCCAGAATGTTTATTTGGGGTAGCTCTGGAACAGCTGGTGATTATAAACAGACTGAAAACTCAGGTGATTCTTTTCATTATTCTTAAATTTTAATTAAGCAAGTAACATGCAAGCACATCCTCTTGCAAAAACTTAGACACCAGAGTTAAGGCAAAAATCACCAGCCCCACACCAGGTTCCCCCCCATGTAGTGAGCGGTTCCTGTTTGCTATGGATACATCAGGCCTTTTCTAGGTATTCACATGCCTGACCCTTATAAAATAAATGGAAAAAAACATACGCTCAATGTTTCTAGCACAAAAAGGTATTGTGCACAAATCTAGACTTTCTTTTTTCACCAAACAATATATTTAGACAAGCTGGGTTAGAAAATAGACACCTATTCTGTTCTTCCTAACTGCTGCCCAGTCTTGCATGGTGTGAACACACCACTTATAGTCAGGTCACCATCTGGAAGAGTTCTTGTTTTGTATACATGCCATGGAACCATCTGGTCACAGGCAGCTCAGTGCACAGTCCCACAACAGGAATAGGAAAGTATATCTCCAGTCAAGTGTCCTCAAGGGCCATTCCAACTGGGACAGCCCAGGATTCCAAGTCAGAAAATATGAGGGACTACAATGCAATTAACCTTAAGCCTATGAATTACAAACAGGAATGTATGTGGGGTGATCAAAGTCCTAAAGAGACCAAAGAGGACCACAGATGTGGCTTTCCAGCAGGAAACAGCAAAAACAGCCCACTAGCCAAATCAGGTCCCTCCAAAGCCTCTAGTTATAAAGTATCAGCCACACACTTTTTTTATGAATTGATCCTGGATGCAACTGCAGACTGGGCAGAATCATGAAGCCTAAATCTTATCTGGCCCTTTACAGAAAAGGGTGGCTGACCCCTGCTTTACAAGAGAGCACAGCATCTGCAAAGGATAAGAAAATGGCAGAGAGGTTTAAATAAATGAAAGAAATACTATATTATCACCAACACTGAATGGGAATGGATTTTAGATGTCCTCTAACACCATCTATCCATGTTTTTGTTTACAAAAAGGGTAGAGGTCCAGGAAGGAAACAAAGAAAACTTCTTCAGATATTACAAATTTTGGCTTCTGGGACAAAACTCATGTTAGCATCTTGACTTCTACTTCCCCTTAATTGACAGTGAGGCCATGCTAAGTTACTTCACATCTCTTAGCTTTAGTTCCCTCATCCACGCAAATTGGAAAATTGGTCCCACGGGGTTGCCATAAAATTTCTGCCATGCATTTAACACATGGACATTGGACACATGCATATGCAAATCAACTGCCAACATCCTGGATATCAATTAAATACAGTAATAGGTATGCGGTGGCCACCTTTCTGTACCCTCGAAACTTCAAATTAGCTCCTAAAAGTACAACAGTGTTCTCCAGAGTACGTGGAACACAACGAAAATATTTTAGAGATACGAAAATGTCATAGAAATTATTCAGCTCATCTCTCCTCAATCTGCTGTTAGTAGCTTATCTGCAGGATTCTTGCAGGAACCACTCCACCAGGCACTTGAACAGTCCTAGGGCCTGAGGCCCACACCAAGGGCTCATCATTTCAAATTCTTCTTTAGGACACGCTGAGACTCCTCTCCCTACACCCTCTATCCACGGGTTCTTGTCTTTTAAGATTTACAGGAAACATCAGATTCCTTGTTCACAAGACAGCCCCCACCCTATCTCAAGACCGTTCTCTTGATCCTATGTATTCCCTTCTTCAGGGTATTTCCTGAAGCCTTTCCTTATCTCACATGACTCAAATGCCCTATGGTTCCCTAAGTTCCAGTCTTCAAATATAAGACTATAATCAAATTGTAATGTGAGAACTGGGGGTACTGCTTACTGGTAGTGTGTACCAGTCTGAGTTGGGGCAGCACTAAAGAAAAAAAAAATCCTAATGTGAGACCATCTTCAAAATGGCACAGTGGGAGATGATGCATCCATTTGGAAATGACTATAAATACAGTCATCCCCTGTGACGACTCACTACACAAATTAGTCAAATAGAAACAGTTTCTACTCTTAATTTTCCTTGCTCCTGGTGAAAATTCAGGTTGTGCTCTTCATCACCTCTCAAGAAAAGAGACTCTTAAAGGTTTAGCCTCAAAAACATGACAAGAAAGGCTGGCTTAAGCACAAGGTTTCAGTGGGAAATGAAGAACAAAAAGAACACCCCTACTTTTCCCCCATTAAGTTAGAGTTGCTTTTATGTTTATCCTAAATCTACTCCAGAATGTATAAGAACTATTTATAGCATATGTGAAAACCCATCCTTTCCAGAGTATTTTTGCATCCTTTAAAAGCAAACAACATTTCTCTCTGAATGAGCTTTGACAGTCTGCTATGTCTCATGAATTAAGACACCCTGCAAGAGATCACCTGCTGTGGACAGATTAGCAGTCATTTCAACACCAACCATCCTCAAGCCCAGGAGTGTGACTCAGTGGTAGAAAGCTTGCCTAGCATGTGGGAGGCTCTGGATTAGATCCCCAGCACCACAGGAAAAAAAATTTTAAAACTACTTTTTTTGATTTCTAATTGGTGACCCTGTATCATGATACATATTGGAGATGAGCAAGACCACCATAGAAGTATGCTGTTTTCCCACAGTGTAATACTCTTCTATCTGTACACGGTTAATGGAGGCTGGTGAAGGCTTGAGCTTGCCTTTCACAATTTGTAGCTGCCAGGTCTGGGACACATCCCTAGGCCTTAGTCTTTATCTTCCAGAAAACACAGACAGAAACCTGGTATGAAGTTTCCCCCACCAGAATTTACAGTCCTAGCAGTCAAGTTTTCACTTTTTTCTGCCATACACCCAGTACCTAGAAGAGCACCTAGCATTCAACAGAGGCTCAACAAAAGTATGTTGAATAAACCCTCATCTCGCTGAGTTGCAAGGATTAAAAATTGCACCTGAAGTAGTCAACAAAAAGGCATCAAAAAACAAAGAATTAGGAGGGAATCAACCTCCCCAGGTGAGTCCTTGCAGAGAGGCACAAGTAAGGAAAATTGGAGATTCAATTAATTTTTTAGCACTTAATCTGCAAAACTAAGAATGTGACAAAAAAAAAGCCCTGGATACTTGCTAATATTAATTATAATAACAGTTCACCACTTTTTTTTTTTTAATTTGGGACTACGTGTTGAACCCAGGAGCCCTTCCCACTGAGCTACATCCCCAGCCCTTTATATTTTTTATTTTGAAATAGGGTCTCACTGCTGGGTGCAGTGTCACACGCCTGTAATCTGGCGGCTTGGGAGGCTGAGGCAGGAGGATCACAAGTTCAAGAACAGCCTTAGCAATTTAGCAAGACCCTAAGCAACTTAGTGAGACCCTGGCTTAGCATAAAAAATAAAAAGAGCTGGGGATGTGGCTGAGTGCCTATGCGCCCTTGGGTTTAATCCCTGGTATAAAAAAATGGAGCAGGGGGGTGTCTCGCTAAATTGCTGCAGCTGTCCTCGAGCTTGCAATCCTCAGGCTCCAGAGTCTGGGCTGACAGGCGTGTGCCACCACTCACCATTTAGAATAAAGTTTGATGCTTGCGTCCTGGAAGGATGGAGAGAAGTCATTGCCTCTGGGGACAGCATTTGCAACTTCCTTTTCTCCACATACATTTTTGGATTTTTTTTTAATTACTTTTAGTTGTCCATGGATCTTTATTTTGTTTTTTACTTACATGTGGTGCTGAGAATAGAACCCAGTGCCTCACACATTCTAGGCAAGAGCTCTTACCACTGAGCCACAATCCCAGCCCTTTTTTTTTTTTTAATTTTTGAGACTCGTGTGTATATATATTACTTATTCAAAACACTTAAATATGTTTTGTTAGTCAGTAGTTCCTTCTTGACTCTAACTCCTTGAACTTATTTATTGGGAGTCCAGCTGCTTTTTCCCAGATCCAGAACACACAATTTGGAAGAAAGTCACAAATGTTTTGAAATAAACACCTGGGATTCTGATTCAAAAAAAAAAAATTATTACTTTAACTAATGATACACCTCATTCCAAGAAATTTTGCTTTTTTAAAAATCAAGAGCTGGGAGAGTGGGTGCTTCAGGCACAGGCCCTGAGTTCAATCCCCAGAACAACAACAAAAAAAAATCAATATTTAGAATTTACTGACAAAATTTAAATCTTATTGCTCTTCCATTCTTCTGTGACCTCAGGCACTTTGCTCATCTGTCATCAGAATGTTTTCTTATGTCTAACGCTTAACATTTTCTGAGTGATCTGAACTTTTATATTTTCTAATTTTTTTAGTTGTAGATAAGACACAAAACCTTTATTTATTTATTTTTATGTGGTGCTGAGGAATTGAACCCAGTGCCTCACATGTGCTAGGCAAGCATTCTACAACTGAGCTACAGCCTCAGCTGGACCTCAACTTTCATGACAGCCCAAAGAGCAGGCATGAGAATTAAACCCATTTTAGAAACCGGGAAGTTTAGAAATGAAAAACTTTACTCCAGCCTCCAGGGCTTCTAGCAGCAGACAGAACTTGGTCTTGACCTGATTTGTAGTAGCTGGTAGTATACAACACTAGTTGCACATCCTGTCTCGACCCACACAGAAAATGACTTGCCACCCTGATGAATTTCACATAGTGAGCAGAACCACACAAAGACCCAGGTTTTGGAAAATGTATATTGCAAACATGCTTGTTTAGAAAACAATTCATATCAAGTGCCAAAGAAAGAATACAAAACTTTGGTTCAGTATTTCCAACTCTTGGAATTTATCCCAAGGTAACAAGGACGAAACTCTATGCATAATGATGGAAACTACAATATTTTTTTCAAGAGCAGAAATTCTGGACATATGCAAAGGTTCCACAGTGGGGTATAAGTACAACTGAGACTGTATGTACATTCAATATAATAAATTCAATACTATATATAAGCAAAGTTGCTTAGGAATTCGGCAGAGCTGGGTAATAAAGGTACAGACAGGGGCAGAGAAAGAAAACAGAAAGAAAGATATTCTTTAGAGGAGTTCAATAATGTGGGTAAACTACTTTTACTTGTGTATTTAAATTCTTTTTTTCCTTTTTTTAATTTTTTTATTTTTTATTGTAAACAAGTGGGGTACAACTTGTTTCTCTAGTTGTACATGAAGTAGCACTATGTAATCCTGTATTTAAATCCTTAAAAAAAAATTAGAGAGCATACACGTCCGATCGCCCCAAAGTCCCATTCCACATTTTCATATTCCTTACTCAACCTAATCACTCAAATTCAGCCACCATTAAAATAAGAAAAATAAATCCTTATCACCAATATACTATATATTGGGGGTCAAACATTTTAAAGTAGAACAGTATCTTTTAAAAGCAACTGGGGAGGGGGGCTGGGGTTGTACCTCAGTGGCAGAGCGCTTGCATAGCATGTGCGAGGCACTGGGTTCGATTCCCAGCACCGCATATAAATAAATTAACTAAATAAAGGTCCATCAACAACTAAACATTTTTTTAAAAAGCCCATCTCGGTGCTCCCTCAACCTTTGCGGGTTGAGTTCCGACTCGAATAAAACCATTCTTTCGTAGGTAAACGTTCGCGACTGACAAGACCAAGCAAACTAAAACTAAGGGCTGCGCCTACATTAGGGCTGGAGAGTAGATCCCATGCTGACTTGGGACTTGCTCCCTGCGCTGCTCCGCCGCAGGTCCCGTAATTAGAACTGCCTCCCCAACGCCGTCTGGAGGGGGCGGGGAACCCCGGGAACCGCTCCCTAGGCCCCGGTCCCCGCCAACCCAGCGGGAAGGAAGAAGGGAGAGAGCGAGGGGTTGTCTGACTACACAAGGCTGGAGTCTCCCTCCGTACCGCGGCTGTCGAGCGACTCCCCGCCCGGTGCACCTGCGCTGGGTACTGCGAGGAGCCGCCAGTCCGCACCGCTACTCGCCGCTGGCTCCCGCCCGCCTACCTGCCCGGACCCCAGCCCGGCCTCACCCTCTGCTGTCCAATGAAGAAATCGCAGGCTCTCCTGGGGGTGTCTCTAGGAGCCAAAGGGCGGTTCCAAGCGCAAAGCCGCAACCTCGGAGATTGAGAGGGCGGGGCCGGAGGACGCACGTGGCTCCGGCTTGGGGCGTGGCCTACGAGGGCCGGGGGAGCGGGATCTTCAGGTCCGGGCCAGAGGGGTGGAGCCAGATGGCGCGACTGCTGGACAAGAAGGTGCGACCCGGAGCTACGACCCGGGGCTGCGACCCCGGGCTGCGACCCGGAGCTGGGACCCGGAGCTGGGACCGAGGAAGTGGCTGCCTTCCTTTTGCGGACATAAAGAGATGTTTCCTAAATTCTCCGGAATTCCTTTTTCTTTGTTTTCTTTTGGGGCTTTGTTTTTTGTTTGTTGCTCGTTTCATGTATAAAAAATGCAGAGTATGAACAGGAGGAAGCATTTGTGGCTAGAAGTTTGTACTTATTTTGTATTCTTTATTGAACTTCTATTATTGTAGGAGAAGTAATTCGATGTTGGTGTGCAAGGTGAAGTACTGTGGGAGCACAGACCAAGTTTTGTATTTTTGTGTGTGTGTGAGCCTGAAGTAATTAATAACAACTTGGTATAAGGTGTTTGCCTTGGGATTGGTGAACCAGGTTGTTGTAGAGGAGAGAGTTTTGACACTGATTACCTGGGTGTCTTCCACAAAAATTAGAAGTTTATAAAGGGAGAAATGATTGAGTTTTCATTCCTACCTTTATCTTTCACACATTTATAGAAACCTAGTATGTATCAGATGCTTTAAAAAAAATTATGCTTTAAGGTTTTGGTTGAATTTGAACTTTGGGTAATACATCAGAGACCACTATCCAGCTTGAAATTTAAGATTTAAGATCAGAGATGAGAGAGGTGAAGAAGCTGGGATTGTATATTTTCAACTAATTTTTTTAATTTTTATTTTTTTCAATGCTGGGGCTCAAACACAATGTCGTGGCAAGCATTCTATCATTGGACTTACCCCTGACCTGAGTAATGTATTCTTCTGATAGTCATACTAATGATGTTTATTCATAGGAAAGAGAAGAGAGAAAATAGTAAGACCACTCCAGAAACAGAGTGTTGGGACAGCCCGTGTTTGGGTTATGAAAGAAAAAGGAGTTATAAATGGAAAAACTGCCATATAAGGTGTCCTGAGGGAAATAGCTATTTCAAGAAAATAATTCTTAATATCATGAAGACATTAAAGAAGGAAAAACTGGGAAGAAACATTCAGTTTGGTAAATTTCATTAGGGAAAGATTTGCAAATTAACATCTCCAGCTTCATTTAAAAAGAGTTAAGATACAGGAGGTTAAGAAGTGAATGTCAGAATATATATATTATTTTTAGGAAATGGATAGTGAAGGAAAGGAGAACTGTAAAAATACTCACAGATACTGAGATAGAAAGAACACTTGTTTGACTTCAGTCTTTTTTTTTTTTTTTTTTTTTGTACCCAGGATTAAACCCTTAGGGACTGAACCCCTGAGCCCTATCCCCAACTGTTAATATTTTATTTAGAGACAAGATATTTCTCTGTTCCTTAGGGCCTACTAAGTTGCTGAGGCTTGCTTTAAACTCACAATCCTCCTGCCTTAGCCTCCCAAGCCGCTGGGATTATAGGCGCACACCACTACGCCAGCCTTGACTTCAGTCTTATCAGGGAAGTAGGAAATGAAGTTATTTGCTGAGGGAGGTAAATGAGCAAAAGACTGGAAAAATTTTGGAATATCTATACAAGGAAATTTGAAAATATTTAAATGAGATTTTAAGTTCTAATGCAAATAGTGGCCATCTCTCTAGTACAAAGATTAAAGCTTAATTATGAATTTGATCAAACCTGAATATACAGGCAGTTGCTCAATTTTTCACAGCAAAATTATGATCCCTCTGCCATTTTGAATATAAAATGTCCCTTAATCCCTGCTAATTAGTGCATTCAGAGAAAGCAAAAAAGTTTTACTATTGTGTTCATGCACTCAGCAAAGTCTATTGTGCACTTAACTATATGCACCACACAAAGTTCTGGTACTGGAGACACAATAGTGAAAAAAACAAAAACGCTGACCATGTATAGTTTATGGTGGAGAAAGGAAAAGGAAGAACAGAAAATAAACAAAAAGGCAGTAATCCCAAGACAGCTCCTGGCTCTTGGCTCAGCATCCCACATATGATTGGGTCTCACTGAGTTGCCCATGTGAACCTCAAGGTTGTGATCTAGTCTCAGATTCCCAAGTAGTTGGAACTACAAATTTCGTACAGGTGCAGATGCCGTCTTATTTGTCTTTGGATCTGCAGTATGCCAGTCATGATGGTTAGATTAAAATTGTTAACCAAGTCATTTATGTCAATTGTAACTATTGTAAACAGGGATCTTCTGGGAAATAGCTTCAGATACTTCCACATTCTCAGGTGGAAAGTGGAAGAGATTCTTCTTAATTATCAACATGTTCACCAGTACACCTCTATACCTGAATTATATTGCTGAATTTCTACTAAGTAGTGTCAGATTTCATAAGGGTAGAGTTGACTTTGAAGCTGCAGTATCTGAAATAGTGCTACTTACATAGAAATTGTTCATCAAAGAGTGTCAGTGTGATGGTTGCACAGAGAAAATAGAAATCTTCCAGCAAAATAATCCCAACTTGGTCATGTTCACAGTTTCTTAATGGAAGTGAAGATTTGTGAGGGATTTTATGGTATATATCCTGTACCCGCATGGCCTTTGTGAAACTCATGTCCCACCACTTACTACCTGGATGAACATGTCATTCTTAAGTAATCACTTCTGCCTCAGTTTGAACCATGAGTAAAAGGAGAGTGGACAGTAATTTTCTGGTAGTATCATTGGAGTGTGCCTGCACATATCTGCTTGACCTACATGAAGCACTATGGGAGTATTACTTATTGGTTTATTATTTGTCACTATCTAACCTTGGCCTGGGAGCTTTCATTGGTATATTAAAGATTTCCTGATTTAGAGAAGAAATTCCTATCATAAGATTGGCCTCATTGGTCAAACTTTAATTTTCAGATATTGATAGTATTGTAGTTTTGGGTGTTTTTTGGTTTTTGTTCACTTTGTAATTTCTCTGGAAACACATTTAGATTTTTTTACGTTCACAACCCCTTCCATAAAAGTATGTAGACAGCTGGTAGGGCCTCTTAATTATCTGTAGTAAGAAATGCCACATTTTATATTTTCACTTTTTCCCAGATGTGTGTCATGGAGAAAATAGTCCCACCATTTCAGTAGTGCTGGGGCATCTTTTCATAAAATGTCCAATACAAGATGTTTAGTTGCTGGGCAGTAGGAACTGACATGAAGTGTCCTTTACTTAATCTTTATAGATATCCAGAGTTCTGTGGGTACCTGGTGACATCACACTGAATAACAGGGCCATGACTCAACTCAGGAAATTTACTCAATCTCTTTATCCCACACCTAAAAGTTTTGGATCTATATAACACTGTAAAAGTGGCTAAAATTTCTTCCTCAGTCTCAATATGAATTATAAGAATGATGGAATAATGATTGAATAGTCAAAAAAAGAAAATAAACAAAAATACCTATTAATTTCACTCCTAGGTATATGCTTAAAAGACATGAAACATCTATAAAGTTTGTACAAAAATGTTTATAACAGCATTATTCATAATAACCAAAAGTGAAATAATCCAAATGTCTATCAATTCATGGATGAGTGAATAAAAATGAGTGTGGTACATCCATACAGTGGAATATTATACAATAGATAAATAGAAATGAAATGCTGGTACATGTTACAGTCTGGATGAACCTTAAACATTATATTTAAGTGAAAGAAGGCAGTCACAAAAGACCACATATGATTATAATTCCATGTATGCCAAAGTTCAAATCATAGATAGAAATTTGATTAGTGGTTTTCTACAGTTGGGGAATTGTTGGGAGTGACTGCTAATGATTATGGGCCTTTTGGGGGTGGTGAAGTGTCCTAAAATTGGTTATGAGGCTCTGTGAACATAATAAAATGTACTGAATTGTGAAAACAATTTTTTCTGTGATTTTAAAAAAGGTTGAGTGAACTTAGAAATTGAGAGTAACTGAGGTCACGTGAGCTAGAAAAACGAAAACTTAATAACAGTTTGCTCGTGTTAAGTTTTCAGAGGTTTGTTACCAACTGATTACATTTTCTCTCAAGAGACTATGGATTTAATAAGGAATGCATGGAGAACTATACTGAGAGTCGTCTTCCATTAGCACAAGAGATTGTCATATGGTTCCTTAAGAATCAACAAAGATGCCACTCCTTGAAGTTGAGTGGTTAATTTATCAAATCAAACACAGAGAAGGGATTGTAAAAGTTTAAATATATAGATTGCAAAAACAGATGTTTCAGATATTCCTGGTACAGATTGAAGTGCATCCTTGCCAGCTGGGGATGGAACCCAGGGCTGCACATGTTAGACAAGTGCTCTACCACGAGCTAAGGACTTGCTCTTTTTTCATGGTTCTGTCATGGAAGACTTCTGATATGGTGACAGGCCATGAGGAACGCAAGGGGTAAGCTATTTGGCTATCTGGTCCAAGAGGTTTCCAGTTGAAGGGTAGTGATTAATAAAGCTCTGAGTTGAGAAAATGCATGGCATATTTTTAAAAAGACTAGCAGGGAGGAGATGGTTTAAAGTAGAGCAAGCAAAAAGGAAACTGATAAGACAGTGAGTTTAGGAGGCAATGGATAAACGTAACAGAATTTTTGAAGCATATCTACTAGGAAAAAGTAAGTGTATTCCAAATTTTAGGTGTTTGGAGAATTGTTCATGTTGCTTCATTCCTCTTCCCGGGCAAGTTAAGGGTTGGCTATAATAAGGGCATTTTTCCGTGGAAATTTCATAGTCTTTTAATTTCATCTTGAAATTGCTTACCTCTATTAAACTGTTTGTTTTTACATTAAGAAACAATCTAAATAAAACATTTTTGGCTAATACTTGAGTTACAATTTGACATATATTTATAAAAATGTAAATATGAGGCAGTTATTTGAGAGATTATTCCAATATACTTTTTCTGTGTTTGTCAGTTGTGTTTAAAATTGATCATTATTTGAAAACCTGATTAGCATCTGAGTTTGTGGCACAGGCAAGCACTCATTTGCAGTTTTGCACCTTTTAGTAGTTGAGGCTTCACAACCTTGAACACTCTTCACTTACCTGCTAAGCTTCTGGCAACCTCAGCTTACATGAACATTTGTGGAGTTATAAGTAAGTAAACTTCTTAAAACTCAGATTAAAATATCATGAATCCTGCCATGCACAGTGGCGCATACCTGTAATCCCAGCAACTGGGGAGGCTGAGGCAGGAAGATTGCAAGTTTGAGGCCAGCCTCAGCCACTTAGCACAGCCCTGACTCAAAATAAAAAGGACTGGTTTGGGGCTGTGGCTCAGTGGTAGAGCACTTGCCTAGCATACATGAGGCACTGGGTTCGATCCTCAGCACCACATAAGAATAAATAAATAAATAATATTAAAAAAATAAAATAAAAAGGACTGGGGATTTGGCTCAGTGGTTAAGTGCCCCTGGGTTCAATCCCCAACACTTAAAAAAAAAATAAAATAAATAAAAAGTAACTTGAATCCCTGAGGTATAGTTATGACAAAGCTTTTGCTTTGCCACTACTTAAGAATGGAGATTTCCTTATTTTAGCATAGCATTTTTTTCATCTGACCCTCATCTAGTTCATAGTCAGAGAACAGAAAGCTTAAGGAAAGCAGTTTAGAAATGGTTTAGGTAGTACTCTAGAGTTCAGGCCTATTGATGACTGAAGAGAAATACGTGCTGCACAAATAACTGAGGAAAACTGTCAGTTGAGCACAGAGTCTCAGGAAGTTCAGTGCAAGACCATGCATTTCTATAGCTACTTAAAGCATCCTTTAGGAATTCAAGAATTCTATCCATCTCATTTCCCAGCAACACCAGTAATTCAGTTAAAGTCATATTTAGGATTTAATAAAAAAAATTTTTAATGGTACACTGAGTTACTTAAGCAATAATGATTGTGCTATAAACTCTAATATGAGCTTTCTGCTCTGATTAGTGTTTATCCTCATAGTCTAATTTAGAGATTATAACACAAATTAAAAGGATTTTATCAAATATTGTCCTAACTCCTTACATATTTACATATAAATTTGTTTTCTGATATAAACATGTTTTCAGCAGAAACATGAAACCCAGAAGTTGAAAAGAAGACTGACAATATTAACAATATAAAAAATATATATATAAACATGTATGACAAAAGCCATAATAATTTTAACAGGTTAATTTGAATATTCTCTTGATAGTTTCACATTAATATAGAAAGTGTTGCAAATCAATAAAAAGAAGAGTCAAATAGAAAAAAATGGGCAAAATTATAAAGTAAAAAAGGGACTGATAAATATATTGAGATTCAATTTCCCTAATAATAAATAAATAACAGTGGCATCATTTTTCATCTATCAGATTGCAGAAGTTAGTAAAGCCCAGCATTTTGGACATTTTCATGAAAGGTGCTAGAAGTATAAATTGTACCTTTTCTGACGGTGCATCTCAGAACTAGAAATATATATACCTTTTAATCTAGTAACCATACCTTTTGAAATTTATTCTAATAAGGTTGAATGGGCAGAGATGTAGCAGCTTGCAACTCTGTAATATTGAAAACTTTGATATGATCCTCTATAGATTTGGATATGTAAATTATGGCATGTGTAAATAATGCAGTTCTACATAGTCATCTATTTATTTTTGAAAGAGGGTCTCACCATATTGCCCAGGCTGTTCCTGAATTCCTGAGCTCAGGTGATTCTCCTACCTCAGTCTCCTGAGTGTTGGGATTATAAGTACATGCCTTAGGATTTTTAAAAAGTGAAGTGAATTTTTTATGTGGCAATGTTCCTTCAATGCTGATATACTATGAAAGTAACTTTTTAAAGAACTCTATATGATATATCCTATTTAAAATTCCTTAAAGTTATGTTAAGAGCTGGGTGTGGTGGTGCAGGCCTGTAATCCCAGCAATTTGGGAGGCTGAGGCACGAAGATTGTGAGTTCAAAGCCAGCCTCAGCAGGTTAGCAAGGCACTTAGCAACTCAGTGACACCCTGTCTCTAAATAAAATATTTTTAAAAAGGGCTCTGGACATGTCTCAGTTGTTAAGCAACCCTTAATTCAATCCCTGGTACAAAAAAAAAAAAGTTAAGTTGAAACCCTAGATAAGTAGAAGCCAGAGTGTTACAAGTTATCATTGTAGGAAGAATGGATTTTAGGGAATTACCTTTCTCTATATTCTGGGTAATTTTAAAAACTTTAAACAACAAACATTATTCTTCTAAATGAGGTTAGGGAAAAGTTAAGATTCTGGGGTACATGGAGAAGAGAACATTTAGCAAATATACTCTTTGCATTGTTTGATCTGTTCTGTAACCTTTAAAATTTTCTTGAAACTCAAGAGAACAAATCCCAACTTTTCAAACTCTATTAATAGAAGGCAAAAACATTTCCTTAAGGGTAACCATAAATATTGACATGCTAATTTTAAATCTTAATATATACTTGAATGCATGATAGTTTTCAAGTTTAGTATTTAATATAAATTTAATTTTCATAAATGAGAAAATAGCTACACATAACACTCCCAGTTATTTACCTGAAGGAATCTAAGCTGGCACATAAAAGAGATACCTGCACATCCACATTTATCTCAACCCTGTAAGTTACGGAATCATCCTAAATGCTCATCAGTTGATGAATGGATAAAGAAAATGTGGTCCATGATGGATTAATAGTATTCAGCCATAAAGAAGGATGAAATTCTCATTTGCAGGAAAAGTGAATAGAACTGGAGATCGTCATATTAAAGGAAGTCAGACTCAGAAAGACAAGCGTTGATGTTTTCTCATGTAAAATCTTGGCAGGGGGACTATCAGGGAAGGATATTCTAATAATTGAATATCTCTTTTAATGATTATTTTATTGATTTGGGTATCCTTACCCTCTTTAAGAAATATCTACAAGACTTCCTTAGTGCCTCTTCCTAGGTTATTCATAATTCTTTGAAGATTTTCTTTTTCAAATCATTTAAACAGCTGAGTGCCGGGAGTCAGCCCCAGCAACTGGTGGGTTCCCCGAAGGATGGGTGGAGAAGGATGGGTGGAGTTGGCGCAGAGGAACGACCCAAACCCCAGGAGCAACTTGAAACAAGTGCTGCTCCGATTTATTTTAGCTCTTCTTTTATAGTATGAAGTAAAACAGGCTTAAACAAGATACAAGTCATAGAGAAATTACCCCAAGATTTGTCATTAACCACACTTCCAGCAGGTGTCTAACAGAACAGGTACATTAAGGTCAACTTTCTATGTTTACTTAAAGTTAGTCACATAAGCATATTACAGTGAAAGATATTTTTCTCTTTTCATCCTACTGGCCTTTTTTTCCCCTTTGGTGTCACACCTATTGTTAGCATAATGACTATTTTGTTTTAAACTAAATTCACCGAACTGCTAAGCAAAGCATGCACTTAATCTTTAACTCATATTATTATGTTTTTGATTTAACCTTAAAGGTCTCCTGTTACCTAAACAAGCTCAGTTAAGACTAAGTTAGGTTATTTTATTGCCAATCAGTGTGAGTACCTAATTTTATCCGATTATTTTTTATGTCATTGATTTATCCCCTGCCTATTGTAATACATATGTGAGACCTAAGCCAGCATAAACTACTCATAACCAGTTAACATGCAATGAGGGCATTTGATGTTAAGATAATATTTTTCTAGTTGTTTGCATATGCTGTTTCTTTGTTATTTAGTCCTACATTTCCAGGGTGACCCTTGACATCCAAGCCTTTGGAGGAAGGACAAACATTGGACATTTGTCCATTTACCATAAATATTAATTATTTATTCACCACTTTTATTGTACACTCCTGTAAAGGGAGATGGGGCCTTATACTTATTCACTTGTTTCCCTCTAGGTGGGTACTACAAATGTCCCCGAATCTTGTAAGCTAAGTAGGGTGATCCTAGTACTATGGGGACAGTAAGTCTCCTGTTCTGTCTGTTAGGCTGTTTACTGGTAAAGCATTAACTGGAGCAGGTGTGGTCAACATAGAAGCAAGCAATTCCTATAACTGTAGTTTTCTGAAGAACTCCTCAAACTGTACTTTCAAACTTATGTGTGATATTGGTACTTTTTTAAAGCATTCCTCATCCTCCCTCCCCCAAGCTCAGACTCATTGAGGTTAAATTCTTATCACAACAATCCAGGAAATATGATTTGCAGTTGCGTAGTTGTAAGTATGATAATTACAAAAAAACACCCAATTCCCAGGAGAAATGACAGCGGCAGTTTCCTGGAATGGTGGCCTTGCCAAGCCCTACCCCATGCTCGGACCTTGTCAAACAGCATGGCAGAAACGGTCCCCACCAGATGAGAGAATGAATTTTATACTATGCTAAATATGTATATAAAAGATATTTTTTCCATAACTGGGCTAGAGCTTGGTTAGCATGCATGAGGCTTTGTGTTCCATTCACCAGCACCATAGAACATTACAAAAATTATACCTGGAAATACTAAGAGAACACTAAGAATATATAATTTTGTTTTAGAAAAAGTTAACAATTCAGATACCTTCCACCCCCAAAATTAAATTGACTCTTCACTAGAGCCAAAACTCTAAACCATGCTCACCTCCTCATATCTGTGTTCCTCCCTCATTTTTTAGTTTGAAAAATTCTATTATACCACAAAGACTGTTGCATAGATTAGTGTAGTGTGATGTACTTTAATCTTCTTTTTAAAATGCATTTTAATTGGGGAAAAAGGGGACAGCTGTTTTGAATAATAGGCCATATTGGAAAAAACCCCACATGGGATAAGACTCCTTGAATAAAATTCAAACAAATGATCTTCATTTGAAGTAATGCAATGGGATTTTACAAAAACATGTCAACTTAAAAGATAGTCTCAGGGCTGGGAGTGTAGCCCAGCAATAGAGCATATGCTTAGGATACATAAACTCCTGGTTCAATCCCCAACAGCCCCCCAAGTATAAATATATTGTCTTTAATGTGAATAAAATATTTTCTGACATGATTTTTGTTCATTGGTTGGTTGGCCTGTGGACAGTGGGCAAGGGAAAAGAAAATTCTCTCTTTTTTTTAATTCCAGTAACTTTATTCTTTGACTCCCTCTCCCATCTACGCAGATATCACCCCAGGTTGGAGGCTCCAGAGCTTTGGCTTCAGTGGCATCCAGGCCACGGTTACTTTCGCCAGCGCTGCAGCTTCAGACACCAGAAGCTCCAGCTGCAGCAGAGGATAAGAACCGATGAAGAGCTTGGTGAGGGCACGGACCCCACTCTTCTTCACCGTGGTGTTGCACCTGATCCAGCCTTTGCATACAGCTCCCAAGAGCCTCCTCAGAGGAAAGCTGGAGGTGGTGAGCCTGACTGGGGTTCAAACTCCTTAAATCAGTCGACCTTCTTCCCAACAAAGGACTTTGTGAGAGGCTTTCTCCCTGAGGATGGAGAGCTGAGGCATCTGGGCCATTGAGTCCAATACTGAGGCTTCCCCAGCAATACCCCTAGTCCAAGATGACCAGCATAGAGCTCTGGACACCACTCTGGCCCCAGGGAGCTGGCAAGGGTCTTTCTGTCAGCAGCACCAATGTGACTGATTAAGGAGCTTCTAGAAAAGTGATGCCGAGCTGCATGTGGAGACCACGGGCACCCACGGTACAATGCTTGGGGCTGACAGCAAGAGCTCATGCCTTAATCTCCACTAATAACGTGGCATCAGGGACTTGCTGATGACTGCAGAATTGTCCTTTCTCTTCTTGAAGAGATTTCATAGCCAGAGGAGCAGTACTTTGATTGCCTGACTGTGATGCAGAAAGCTCACTGTAAGCGGCCTCCCGCAGAGCAGCAGATTTAGAAGTGGACCTGCATCTCCAGCTTCCCCTCTGTGGCTGAAGCGCCAGTGCTGAAGTGCTTAGAGCCAGGACTCACGGAAGCCGCTCCTGCATCTCTGTGACAGACACACTTTCCTCTGCTTTCCCTTGGCTCCCACATACTTCTGCTCCAAGGCCAGGTCCTGTTTCTTGGTTCTCCTTGACTTGGATTTCACCCAACAGGCTAACGTGAAGGCCTACATCCTGGGTGATGCTGAATTCTCCTAGCAAGTCTCGGTGTCACTGTGTCAGCAGAGGCTAAGACTATTCCTTTACAAGATCTTCAGTGACTAACTGCAGACCCATATACTCTTATTTATAATTTGAAATTTCAGAGGTTTTAAAGTCCATTTTTGGGGTAGAATGGGGAGACTCATTTGATGGAAGACTGACATGACCTGAATTGACTTGGCAGCAAAACCTAACCCTAACTAACACAGCTTTGTCTAAGTATATTTTATATATTTTACTATACAAATTAATTTGATTACAGGGTGCTATGCCAAATCTCACTGGAAGCATTTATGTAGTACACAGAAAATGTTCCATATACATATTACTGTCCACCAACATGTGTGCTCCCCTTCCACAGTGGAACTATCACTTGGGAGTGCTGCTCAATTAGGGATGACATTTCCCAGCCCCTGTGCTGGATGATTGGTTCTCATAGAGGAATCTGAGTAGAAGTAATGTAAATCCCTCCTTTATAGAGGCAGTAAAGATGCAGGTGTGCCTTCTCCAACTTTTCCTTCTTCCAGCTGACCAGGATAACTATAAAACTGCTGGTTTCAGAAGTATCAGTCCATAGGTGACCAGCTCCATTGCTCTGGGCCCTAGATGAGGCAGAACATCATGTCAGAAAGATGTGAAGGAGGAAAGTAGCTCTCAGGATATGACAATCAGGAAGCAGAGAGCTATACTCTTTATAATAGCCTTTAGTACTTTACACTGGTAAGAAGTATTAAATACATATTTTGTTGATAGAACTAAAATTGAAACAGTATAGTGTGTAATCACTGCATAGTTTTTTGAATTAGTTTAACTCTCAAAACTGGGGAGAATATGTAAAATGTAGACTAAGCTCGCTAATTACCTATAAGCATTAACTAAATAAAAACATACTTTAGATACTGGGGTTGAGAGACAGGAGGAAGAATTTACTAGCTAATTTCAGTATTGCTCACAGTAGGAAACCAATGGATAATAACCCCAAAAGAGGGATTTGGAGTATCTTATAAAAATATAGAAAAGTTGCCTATGGGGCCAGGAGAGACCAGCAGCTAGTCTTCTTCGGAAAATTGTTATTTAACTTGAGACCCACTTAAATATTTTGTATAATTAAGGTAATAAAGTTAAATTGAGGGCTGGGGCTGTAGCTCAGTGGCAGAGTGCTTGCCTAGCGTGCGTGAGGCACTGGGTTTGATCTTTAGCACCACATGTAAGTCAACAAATAAAATAAAGGCATGCTATCCTACAACAACAAAAAATATTTTTAAAAAATAAATAAATAAAGTTAAACTGAAAATGCAATAACTAAAGTGAATGTGTTCTGGTTGGTTATATATGTAATCAGAGAGTATACTAATCCAAGTGACTTACATACACAATAATTTGTAGAATATCCCAGGTTGGTCATATCCTAAGGGTAAAAAGGATTTCTCTTTTTTCTTTTTTTTTTTTTTTTTTTTTTGTGGTGCTAAGGATTGAACCCAGGGCCTTGTGCTTGCAAGGCAAGCACTCTACCAACTGAGCTATATCCCCAGCCCTAAAAAGGATTTCTCAACAAGAATTTTAATTTATCACATTGTTGATGGTAGAGTTGATGGTTTTATCATTAGGCTATTGTTTGTATATTGTGGAATACAGTAAATTGGCGATTTATAGGCAGCATTAAGAACAAAGGGTTTTGCCATATGAGAAAGGAGAAATAGATATAAGATCAATAAGAGTAAATAAAAATCCTGTGAACCTGAATTTGAATCTGAAGCATTAGTATACACTCATGACATATATGTGTCTATGTACATGTGTAAATACATTTGTGTGTTTATAATTTTCTTAATTGTGTGAACTGAAAAGGCCATGAATATCCCTCACATAGACTGGGGCTTCCAAATACCTCTTCCCACTTAAAGGAATTAGGTCTTCTTTAAAAAATAACTGATCCAAGTCTAAGGCAAGAAAGATACAAGATATTCCTGGAATAGATATAACCCCAGAAAGTAAAAAGATATTAGAGGTGAGTAGGGTTGTGTCATAAGGTCCCAGGAGCCAATTTGAAAAAAATTCTACTGTTCAAAGATGAGATAATTTGAGCTTTAATAAGGATAACTATAAAGGATTAAAATACATAGAATATGTAGGTTTAAATCAATGAATTCATATTTTTTAAACTCACTGATAAAAGGATACTAGAAACTAATTGCTAGTGATTATTTGGAATGATTCTTTACCAATTTTCATTTATTCTCCATCTGTATAAACTGCACACAGAAAAACTGAAGTTCATGATTTTTATAGAACTATTCCAGTAAATGACTATAGAAGGGCTAGTAGGTCACCATTTTGTAACCTTTAATGAATTAGTCACTCTAGGTGGTGATCACTGATGGATGTTAATATCACAGAATGAGAGTCAAGTAGATACTTTGTACCTGCTCTTGGAAGCACATACTATAACATCTGAGGCAGTCTTGACAAAACAAATAAGTACAAAAATTATCCTGAATCTGCTCAAGTGTTTAGATCTAAAAACTACCAGCTGAGGCATCTGATAAAATCCAGATTATGAGAAACTACCAGATAATCTGATTTCTTCAATGACAACTTTTTTTTTTCCAGCATGGAAGGAAAAGAGAGAAGGAGGTGGGAGGAGAAAGTTAAAGGAGATTGAAGAGACATGGTCATCTAGTTATGATGTATGGGCCTTATTTAGATCATGATTCAAATGGATTAAGAAAAAATAAACCCATTGGGTAAATTCAAGCACTGCCTGGGAAGTTGATATTAAGAAATGGTATAGCTGTTTGAGGTCTTTTATTTTAGAGACACATGGAAGTATTTACAGATGAAATAATTTGTGATCAGATTGCTTCAAAACAATCCAGAGGTATTAGATATGGAGTGGATTGAGATATAGGAGATATGAAACCACTACAAATAGGTAACCTTTGAGATATGATCATGGACTATTCTACTTTTGTGTATTTTTCTTTTTTTCTAATTGTAGAAACTATAGGAATTGGGGTATAGCCCAGTGGCAGACCACTTGCCTAGCATGTGTGAGGCAGTGGGTTCGATCCTCAGCACCACATAAAAATAAACAAATAAAATAAAGGCATGCTGTCCATCTACAACTACAAATTTTTTTTAAAAACTACAAAAATATCTCCTATGAATGAGAGAAAAACAAGTAATAGAAAAGAATGAGAATAGAGAAGCCCAGTCATAATTTTCTTGGGTGTTTGAATTCTAGGGGGTTGATATTTACGGAGTATAATTACACAATCAGGAAACTTTTAAATTGTTCACCAACAATGTAGATCACTACAGAAATAAGATCAATTCCTTTAACCTCATTTGGGTGATAATGTGAAAACTTTAGCAACCTGAGAGTTCAGAAACCAAACCAGCAGTGCATTAGATATGGAGAAGCACAAGAAAGATGTGCAAGTGTCCTTCAGAAAGGCTGGTACATGTGGAAGGCTTTTGAGTTGCTTTCTTCTGGTGGTGGCAGGGTGTACACCCTAAATTAGGGATTGGTAGATCTGGTATCTAATCTTGGCTTTGCCATTTTTCTCCGTTTTTGATTTGGGTTAAGGCAGTTTAGCCTCCACCTTAAAATGATTCCAAGAATAGAGAGTGACGCCTGTAGAGTCCACATGGAGGTCCTTGTGCAAGAGGAAAATGACAGTGCATGAAAAAGACATTGTAAACTAAATACCTCTGTTTTGATATAAGATAATCCCACTACAGTCAATAAGAGAACTGTCAATTGGGAAGAATGTTCTTTTTTAAAAGAAAAGAGATATCTCAGTGCTCTTCTGTTTTAATGTTTTTCTTTTTTCTTATTTATTTTTATTGTAAATAAATGGGATACATGTTGTTTCTGTTTGTACATGGAGTAACAGCATACCATTTGTGTAATCATACATTTACACAGGGTAATGGGGTTTGATTCATTATGTTATTTTTTCCTTCCCCCCCCCATCCCTCCCACCCTTCTTTTCCCTCTATACAGTGCCTTCTTACTCCATTCTTGCCCCCCTCCCACCCCCCTGGATCAAATGCTGGGTCCAGGGCTGGGGAGATAGCTCAGTTGGTAGAGTGCTTGCCTTGCAAGCACAAGGCCCTGGGTTCAATCCCCAGCACTGCAAACAAACAAACAAACAAAAAAAATGGTGGTTCCATTCCAAGTTTTCTAAGGAATCTCCACACTGCTTTCCAGAGTGGCTACACTAATTTGCAGCCCCACCAGCAATGTATGAGTGTCCCTTTTCCCCCACATCCTCTCCAACACCTATTGTTGCTTGTATTCTTGATAATCACCATTCTAATTGGGATGAGATGGAATCTTAGGGTAGTTTTGATTTGCATTTCTCTTATTAATAAAGATGGTGAACATTTTTTCATGTTTGTTGATTGTTTGTAGATCTTCTTCTGTGAAATGTCTGTTCATATCCTTAGCCCATTTGTTGATTGAGTTACTTGTATTATTGGTGTAGAGTTTTCTGAGTTCTTTATATATTCTGGAAATTAGTGCTCTATCTGAAGTATGAGTGGCAAAGATTTTCTCCCACTCTGTAGGCTCTCTCTTTGCATTGCTGATAGTTTCCTTTGCTGAGAGAAAGCTATTTAGTTTGAATCTGTCCCAGTTATTGATTCTTGCTTTTATTTCTTGTGCTATGGGAGTCCTGTTAAGCAAGTCTGATCCTAAGCCGACAAGTTGAAGATTCGGGCCTACTTTTTCTTCTATAAGATGAAGGGTCTCTGGTCTGATTTCAAGGTCCTTGATCCTTTGTGAATTGATTTTTGTGCAGAGAGATAGGGGTTTAGTGTGAGAGATAGGGGTTTCATTTCATTCTGTCGCATATGGATTTCCAGTTTTCCCAGCACCATTTGTTGAAGACACTATCTTTTCTCCATTAAATATTTTTGGCCCCTTTGTCTAGTATGAGAAAATTGTATTTATTTGGGTTTGTGTCCGTGTCCTCTATTCTGTACCATTGATCTACCTGTCTATTTTGGTGCCAATACCATGCTGTTTTTGTTACTATTGGTTTGTAGTATAGTTGAAGTTCTGGTATTGTGATACCCCCTGTTTCATTCTTCCTGCTAAGGATTGCTTTAGCTATTCTGGGTTTCTTATTCTTCCAGATGAATTTCATGATTGCTTGCTCTATTTCTGTAAGTTACGTCATTGGGATTTTAATTGGAATTGCATTGAATCTGTACAGAACTTTTGGTAGTATGGCCATTTGGACAATATTAATTCTCCCTATCCAAGAACATGGGAGATCTTTCCATCTTCTAAGGTCTTCCTCAATTTCTTTCTTCAATGTTTTGTAGTTTTCATTGTAGAGATCTTTTATCTCTTTGGTTAGATTGATTCCCAAGTATTTTTTTTTAGGCTATTGCAAATGGAGTTGTTTTCCTCATTTCCCTTTCAGATGTTTCATTACTTGCGTATAAAAATGCTTTAGATTTATATGTGTTGATTTTATAGCCTGCAATTTTGCTGAATTCATTAATGAGGTCTAGAAGTTTTCTGGAAGAGTTTTTTGGATCCCCTAAATATAGAATCATGTCATCAGCAAATAGTGACAGTTTAAGTTCCTTTTTTCCTATTCGTATCTCTTTAATTTCTTTACTCTGTCTAATTGCTCTGGCTAGAGTTTCAAGGACAATGTTGAATAGAAGTGGTGAAAGAGGACATCCCTGTCTTGTTCTGGTTTTTAAAGGGAATGCTTTCAGTTTTTCTCCATCAAGAATGATGTTGGCCATGGGCTTAACATAAATATCCTTTGCAATGTTCAAGTATGTTCCTACTATCCCTATTTTTTCTAGTGTTTTGAGCATGAAGAGGTGTTGTATTTTGTCAAACGCTTTTTCTGCATCAATTGAAATAACCATATGATTCTTATCCTTAAGTCTTTTGACATGATGGATTACATTTATTAATGTTAAACCATCCTTCTATTCCAGGGATGAACCCCACTTGATCGTGGTGCACAATTTTCTTAATATGTTTTTGGATACAGTTTGCCAATATTTTGTTAAGGATCTTTGCATCTATATTTATCAAGGTTATTGGTCTAAAATTTTCTTTCCTTGATGTGTCTTTGCCTGGTTTGGGTATGAGAGTGACATTAGCTTCATAGAATGAGTTTGGTAGGATACCCTCCTTTTCTATTTCCTGGAATACTTTGAGAAGTATTGGAATGAGTTCTTCTTTGATGGTCTTGTAGAACTCAACTGAGAATCCGTCTGGTCCTGGGCTTTTCTTGGATGGTAGGTTTTTAATGGCTTCTTCTATTTCATTATGTGATATTGATCTGTTTAAATTGTGTATGTCCTCCTGTTCAGTTTGGGAGGAGCATATGTCTCTAGAAATTTGTCAATGTCTTCGGTAGTTTATATTTTGTTGGAATACAGATTTTCAAAGTAGCTTCTCATTATATTATGTATCTCAGTGGTTTCTGTTGTGATGTTTCCCTTTTCATCACGAATTTTAGTAATTTGAGTTTTCTCTCTCCTCTCTGTTAGTGTGGCTAAGGGTTTGTCTATTTTGTCTACTTTCTCAAAGAACCAACTTTTTGTTTTGTCAATTTTTTGAATTGTTTCTTTTGTTTTAATTTCATTGATTTCAGCTCTGATTTTAATTATTTCCTGTCTTCTACTACTTTTGCTGTTATTCTGTTCTTCTTTTTCTAGGGCTTTGAGCTGTAATGTTAGGTCATTTAGTTGTTGACTTTTCATTCTTTTCTGGAATGCGCTCCAAGCAATGAATTTTCCTCTTAGTACCACTTTCATAGTGTCCCAGAGATTTTGATATGTTGTACCATCGTTCTCATTGACCTCTAAGAATTTTTTTTCTCCTCCCTGCTGTTTTCTGTTATCCATGTTTCATTCAATAGCATATTATTTAGTCCCCAGGTGTTGGAGTAATTTCTCTTTTTTATTTTGTCATTAATTTCTACTCTCAGTCCATTATGATCTGATAGAACACAAGGCAGTATCTCTATTTTTTTACATTGCCTAAGGGCTGCTTTGTGGCATAACATAATGTCTATTTTTGAGAAGGTTCCATGTGCTGCTGAGAAGAAAGTGAATCCGCTCATTGATGGATGGAATATTTTATATATGTCTATTAAGTCTAGGTTATTGATTGTGTTATTGAGTTCTGTGGTTTCTTTGGTTGGTTTTTGTTTGGAAGATCCATCTAGTGGTGACAGCGGTGTGTTAAAGTCACCCAGAATTATTGTGTTGTGGTCTGTGTGATTCCTGAAATTGAGAAGGATTTGTTTGATGTACAGGGATGCACCATTGTTTGGGGCATATTACTATTGTTATGTCTTCCTGATTTATGGTTCCCTTAAGCAGTATGAAATGTCCTTCTTTATCCCTTCTGACTAACTTTGGCTTGAAGTCCACTTTATCTGACATAAGGATGAAAACCCCCACTTTTTTACTGAGTCTATGTGCATGGTAGGTTTTTTCCCATCCTTTCACCTTTAGTCTGTGGATGTCTTTTTCTGAGATGAATCTCTTGCAGGCAGCATATTGTTGGGTCTTTCTTTTTAATCCATTCTGCCAGTCTATGTATTTTTTTTTTATTGTACACAAATGGGATACATGTTGTTTCTCTATTTGTACATGGCGTAAAGGCATACCATTTGTGTAATCATAAATTTACATAGGGTAATGTTGTTTGATTCATTCTGTTATTTTTTCCCCTTCTCCCCCACCCCTCCCACCCCTCTTTTCCCTCTATACAGTCCTTCCTTCCTCCATTCTTGCCCCCGTCCCTAAACCTAACTCTAACCCTAACACTAACTCTTCCCACCCCCCCCATTATGTGTCCTCATCCACTTATTAGCGAGATCATTCTTCCTTTGGTTTTTTGAGATTGGCTTATCTCACTTAGCATGATATTCTCCAGTTTCATCCATTTCCCTGCAAATACCATAATTTTATCATTCTTTATGGCTGAGTAATATTCCATTGTATATATATATACCACATTTTCTTTATCCATTCATCAATTGAAGGACATCTAGGTTGGTTCCACAATCTGGCTATTGTGAACTGAGCAGCTATGAACATTGATGTGGCTGTATCTCTGTAAAATGCTGATTTTAAGTCCTTTGGGTATAGGCCAAGGAGTGGGATAGCTGGGTCAAATGGTGGTTCCATTCCAAGTTTTCTAAGGAGTCTCCATACTGCTTTCCAAAGTGGCTGCACTAATATGCAGCCCCACCAGCAATGTATGAGTGTACCTTTCTCCCCACATCCTCGCCAACATCTGTTGTTGCTTGTATTCTTGATAATCGCCATTCTAATTGGGGTGAGATGGAATCTTAGGGTGGTTTTGATTTGCATTTCTCTTATTACTAGAGATGTTGAACATTTTTCCATATGTTTGTTGATTGCTTGTAGATCTTCTTCTGTGAAGTGTCTATTCATTTCCTTAGCCCATTTGTCGATTGGATGATTTGCATTCTTGGTGTAGAGTTTTTTGAGTTCTTTATAGATTCTGGAGATTAGTGCTCTATCTGAAGTATGATTGGCAAAGATTTTCTCCCACTCTGTAGGCTCTTTCTTTGCATTGCTGATAGTTTCCTTTGCTGAGAGAAAACTTTTTAGTTTGAATCTATCCCAGTTATTAATTCTTGCTTTTATTTCTTGTGCTATTGGAGTCCTGTTGAGGAAGTCTGGTCCTAAGCCGACATGTTGAAGCTCTGGACCTACTTTTTCTTCTATAAGATGCAAGGTCTCTGGTCTGATTCTGAGATCCTTAATCCATTTTGAGTTTAGTTTCGTGCATGGTGAGAGATATGGGTTTAGTTTCATTCTGTTGCATATGGATTTCCAATTCTCCCAGCACCATTTGTTGAAGAGGCTATCTTTTCTCCATTGCATATTTTTGGCCCCTTTGTCTAGTATGAGAAAATTGTATTTATTTGGGTTTGTGTCCGTGTCCTCTATTCTGTACCATTGATCCACCTTTCTATTTTGGTACCAATACCATGCCGTTTTTGTTACTATTGCTTTGTAGTAGAGTTGAAGATCTGGTATTGCGATACCCCCTGCTTCACTCTTTCTGCCAAGGATTGCTTTAGCTATTCTGGGTTGTTTATTCTTCCAGATGAATTTCATAATTGCTTGCTCTATTGCTGTGAGGTACATCATTGGAATTTTAATTAGAATTGCATTGAATCTGTATAGCACTTTTGGTAGTATGGTCATTTTGACAATATTAATTCTTCCTATCCAAGAACATGGGAGATCTTTCCATCTTCTAAGGTTTTCTTTAATTTCTTTCTTTAGTGTTCTGTAGTTCTCATTGTAGAGGTCTTTCACCTCTTTTGTGAGATTGATTCCCAAGTATTTTATTTTTTTCGAAGCTATTGTGAATGGGGTAGTTTTCTTGATTTCTCTTTCTGAAGATTCATCGCTTATGTATAGAAATGCCTTAGATTTATGTGCATTTATCTTATATCCCGCTACTTTACTGAATTCACTTATGAGATCTAACAGTTTTCTGGTGGAATTTCATGGTTCCTCTAAGTATACAATCATATCATCAGCAAATAGGGATAGTTTGAGTTCTTCTTTTCCTATTCATATCCCTTTAATTTCTTTGGTCTGTCTAATTGCTCTGGCTAGAGTTTCAAGGACGATATTGAATAGAAGTGGTGAAAGAGGGCATCCCTGCCTTGTTCCAGTTTTTAGGGGGAATGCTTTCAGTTTTTCACCATTTAGAATAATATTAGCCATGGACTTAGCGTAGATGGCCTTTACAATGTTAAGGAATGTTCCCACTATCCCTATTTTTTCTAGTGTTTTGAGCATGAAGGGGTGCTGTATTTTATCAAATGCTTTTTCTGCATCTATCGAAATAATCATGTGATTCTTGACTTTAAGTCTATTGATATGGTGAATGACATTTATTGATTTCCTGATGTTGAACCAACCTTGCATCCCTGGGATGAAACCCACTTGATCATGGTGCACTATCTTTTTAATATGTTTTTGTATGCGGTTTGCTAAAATTTTGTTGAGAATTTTTGTGTAGATGTTCATTAAGGATATTGGTCTGAAATTTTCTTTCCTCGATGTGTCTCTGTCTGGTTTAGGTATGAGGGTGATATTGGCTTCATAGAATGAGTTTGGGAGGGTTCCCTCCTCTTCTATTTTATGGAATACTTTGAGAAGTATTGGAATGAGCTCTTCTTTAAAAGTTTTGTAGGACTCGGCTGAGAACCCATCTGGTCCTGGACTTTTCTTTGTTGGTAGGCTTTTGATGACTTCTTCTATTTCATTACTTGAAATTGGTCTATTTAAATTGTGTATGTCCTCCTTGTTCAGTTTAGGCAATTCATATGTCTCTAGAAACCTGTTGATGTCTTCGAAATTTTCTATTTTGTTGGAGTATAGATTTTCAAAATAGCTTCTAATTATGTTTTGTATTTCAGTCGTGTCCATTGTGATATTTCCTTGTTCATTCCGAATTTTAGTGATTTGGGTTTTCTCTCGTCTTCTCTTTGTTAGTGTGGCTAAAGGTTTATCAATTTTGTTTATTTTTTCGAAGAACCAACTATTTCTTTTGTCAATTTCTTGTATTGTTTCTTTTGTTTCAATTTTGTTGATTTCAGCTCTGAGTTTGACTATTTCCTGTCTTCTACTACTTTTGGTGTTGGTCTGTTCTTCTTTTTCTAGGGCTTTGAGCTGTAGTGTTAGGTCATTTATTTTTTGAGTTTTACTTCTTTTATTAAATGCGCTCCATGAAATAAATCTTCCTCTAAGTACTGCTTTCATAGTGTCCCAGAGATTTTGATATGATGTTTCTTTGTTCTCGTGTACCTCTAAGAATTGTTTAATTTCCTTCCTAATATCTTCTGTTATCCATTCATCATATAATAACATATTGTTTAATCTCCAGGTGTTGGAGTAGTTTCTGTTTTTTACTCTTTCATTTATTTCTAACTTCAATCCATTATGATCTGATAGAATACAAGGTAGTGTCTCTATCTTCTTGTATTTGCTAACATTAGCTTTGTGGCATAATATATGGTCTATTTTAGAGAAGGATCCATGTGCTGCTGAGAAGAAAGTGTATTCGCTCTTGGTTGGATGGTATATTCTATAAATGTCTGTTAAGTCTAAATTATTCATTGTGTTATTGAGATCTATGATTTCTTTGTTCAATTTTGTTTGGAAGATCTGTCCAGTGGTGAGAGAGGCATGTTAAAATCACCTAGTATTATTGTGTTATGGTCTATTTGGTTTCCAAAATTGAGAAGGATTTGTTTAACATACATGGATGAGCCATTGTTTGGGGCATAGATGTTTATAATTGTTATATCTTGCTGATTTATGCTTCCCTTAAGCAGTATGAAATGTCCTTCCTTATCCCTTCTGACTAACTTTGGCTTGAAGTCCACATTATCTGAAATGAGGATGGATACTCCAGTTTTTTTGCTGAGTCCCTGTGCAAAGTCCCTATCCTTTCACCTTTAGTCTATGGGTATCTCTTTCTATGAGGTGAGTCTCTTGCAGGCAACATATTGTTGGATCTTTCTTTTTAATCCAATCTGCCAGTCTATGTCTTTTGATTGATGAATTCAGGCCATTAACATTCAGGGTTATTATTGAGATATGATTTGTATTCCCGGTCATTTGGTTCATATTTAAAATTTTATTTATTTATTTATTTATTTTTTGACACATCTTGGTTCCTCCTTTATTTGACAGTTCCTTTAGGATAATTCCTCCCTTTGCTGATTTGCTTCTTTGTTTTTTATTTCTTCCTCATGAAATATTTTGCCGAGAATGTTCTGTAATGCTGGCTTTCTTTTTGTAAATTCTTTTAGCTTTTGTTTATCATGGAAAGATTTTATTTCATCATCAAATTTGAAGGTAAGCTTTGCTGGGTATAAGATTCTTGGTTGGCATCCATTTTCTTTCAGAGCTTGAAAAATGTTGTTCCAAGCCCTTCTAGCTTTTAGGGTCTGGATTGAAAAATCTGCTGATATCCGTATTGGTTTCCCCCTGAATGTAATTTGGTTCTTTTCTCTCACAGCCTTTAAAATTCTGTCTTTATTTTGTATGTTAGGTATTTTCATTATAATGTGACTTGGTGTGGGTCTGTTGTAATTTTGTGTATTTGGAGACCTATAAGCCACTTGAACTTGATTTTCCATTTCATTCTTCAGATTTGGAAAATTTTCTGATATTATTTCATTGAATAGATTGTTCATTCCTTTGGTTTGTTTCTCTAAGCCTTCCTCAATCCCAATAATTCTCAAATTTGGCCTTTTCATGATATCCCATAGTTCTTGCAGATTCTGTTCATGATTTCTTACCATCTTCTCTGTTTGTTCAACTTTGTTTTTTAGGTTAAATATTTTGTCTTCAATATCTGAAGTTCTGTCTTCCAGGTGTTCTATCCTATTGGTTATGCTTTCTATGGAGTTCTTAATTTGGTTTATTGTTTCCTTCATTTAAAGGATTTCTGTTTGTTTTTTTTTCAATATCTCTAACTCTTTATTGAAATGATCTTTTGCTTCCTGTATTTGCTCTTTTAACTGTCGATTGGTGCTATCATTCAATGCCTGCATTTGCTCTTTCATCTCATCATTCAATGCCTGCATTTGCTCTTTCATCTCATCGTTTGCCTCCCTAATCATAATTATGTACATTCTGAACTCCCTTTCTGTCATTTCTTCTGCCATGCTGTCGTTGGATTCTATTGATGTAACATCTAGATTTGTTTGGGGCATTTTCTTCCCTTGTTTTCTCATATTGTTCATGAATCAGTGGGTCCTTAAGATATTGTAGATTTCCTCTATTGACTTATAATGTCCCTGAAGATTGCTAGTACATCCCCTCTTATCCTTCAGTAGCCTGAAGTCTTGGAGGAAGTTGATAATGCGGAGCTCCACGAAGAAGCTGCCTCTCTAGGGGGTGACCCTCAGGTGGGGTATATTCCCTGATAGTGGGCAGAGGTGCCTCCACTTGTTGACCAATGGTCATCCAACGGGGAACTAGGCTGCGGGCTGAGGCAAGTCCTGTTTGTGCCTGTGTCTCTGGTTTTACCGTCCCTGTGGGAAAACCTCTCCCAGCAGGGAAGACTCACTCGGTGGGAAGGTCTCGCTGGTCAGTTCCCCTCCTAGAGGTTCCCCTCAATCTACAACTACTGCCTGGACTGGGCTGTCTTCCTCTGCAACGTTCCCAGGGGCCCGGACCTACCTCCTGGGCCTGGGAGCCTCACCCTCCGCAAGCGAGTCTCCTTAGGCTGCCTCTCCCAGATAATCTGCCCACAGTCCTGGAAACTTCACTCCGCCCCTAGGCGTGTCTCTGTGTGGCTCTTCCAGCAAGAAGTCACCTAGCTCCTGGGACCCTACTCTGCACCTAATCGCCTGGTTATGCGGCCCCTCCTCTGAGCCGCCACCTGGAGCCCTGTACAATAGCTCCGATACCCAGAGACCCGCCACACACCTCCTCCACCAGACAGCAGCCCGGTTTCCGACACAGTCACTAGGAGTCCAAGCAACTCACTTCGCGTCTCCTCCTCCCGCCAACCTCCCGTAGCCCTAGGCAGTCACTTCAAGCCCAAGTGACCCGCCCTGTTCCTCCTCCTCCTCCTCGGGGTAGCCCCCCGGGTGTTCAGGGGCGGTGGCTCCGAGACCAAGTGACCCACCACGCTCCTCCTCCAGGCAGGCCACCGATGTTCAGGAGCGGTCGCTTTGAGTGCAATCAACTCACCACTCGCCTCCTCCTCTGGCAACCGCCTGTGGCTCTGATGCAGTCACTCCTAGACCAAGCGACCCACTGCGCTTCTCCTCTTCCTCCGGGCAACCCCCCCGGTGTTCGGAAGCAGTCGTTCTGAGTCCAAACAGCTCGCGATGCAGCTCCTCCTCTGGCAACCGCCTGTGGCTCTGATGCAGTCACTCCTAGACCAAGCGACCCGCTGCGCTTCTCCTCTTCCTCCGGTCAATCCCCCGGTGTTCAGAAGCGATTACTCTGAGTCTAAACAGCTCACCATGCAGCTCCTCCTCAGGCAGCCGCCCGGAGCCCCAGTCCAGTCTATGTCTTTTGATTGATGAGTTTAGGCCATTAACGTTCAGGGTTATTATTGAGATCTGATTTGTATTCCTAGTCATTTGGGCTTACTTTTGGTTTTTAACTTGGCTCAGTTTCTCCCTTGAGTGGTTTTTCTCTAAGGTAGTTCCTCCCTTTGCTGACTCACATTGTTGTTTTTCATTTCCTCCTTATGGAATATTTTGTTGAGAACATTCTGTAGCACAGGCTTTCTATTAAAATTCTTTTAACTTTTGTTTATCATGGAAGGATTTTATTTCATCTTCAAATCTGAAGGATAGTTTTGCTGGGTATAGGATTCTTGGTTGGCAACCATGTTCTTTCAGAGCTTGAAATATGTTGTTCCAGGCCTTTCTAGCTTTTAGAGTCTGGATTGAGAAGTCTGCTGCTATCTGTATTGGTTTCCCCCTATATGTAATCTGATGCTTTTCTCTTGTGGCCTTCAAAATCCTGTCCTTACTTTGAATGTTAGGCATTTTCATTATAATGTGCCTTGGTGTGGATCTGTTGTGATTCTGTGCATTTGGTGTTCTGTAAGCCTCTTGTATTGATTTTCCATTTCATTCTTCAGATTTGGGAAATTTTCTATTTATTATTTCTATTATTATTATTATTTCTATTTATTATTTCATTGAATAGGTTGTTCATTCCTTTGGTTTGTAACTCTGTGCCTTCCTCAACCCCAATAATTCTTAAATTTGGTCTTTTCATGATGTCCCATAGTTCTTGGAGATTCTGTTCATGATTTCATACCATCTTCTCTGTTTGGGCAACTTTATTTTCAAGATTAAATATTTTGTCTTCATTGTCTGAGGTTCTGTCTTCCAAGTGGTCTAGTCTTTTGGTGATGCTTTCCATTGAGTTTTTTATTTGGTTTATTGTTTCCTTCATTTCAAGGATTTCCGTTTGTTTTTTTGGTTTTTGTTTTTGTTTTTTTTTTTGTTTTTGTTTTTTGGTTTGTTTTTTTTTTTTTTTTTTTTGAGAATCTCTATCTCTTTGTTGAAATGATCTTTTGCTTACTGCAGTTGCTCTTTCAACTGCTTACTGGTATTATCATTCATTGCCTGCATTTGCTCTCTTTATTCATCCTTTGCTTCATGAATCATCTTAATCATGTATAATCTGAAGTCCTTTTCTGACATTTCTTCTACCATACTGTCATTGGATTCTATTAATATAGAATCTAGACTTGTTTGGATCCTTTTCTTCCCTTGTTTTTTCATGTTGTTCATGTATCTTCCCCTCTAGCAGTGCAGATCTGGGGTATTGCAGATATCCTCCTATAGGCTTATAGTGGCCCTATAGGTTTCCAAAACCTTTTCTTTAAGGAGAGATCAAGGGCTGAGGAGATAGCTCAGTTGGTAGAGTGCTCGCCTCACAAGCACTAAGGCCCTGAGTTCAATCCCCAGCACTGAAAAAAAAAAAAAAAAAAAAGGAGAGATCAATATTAGCAGTGCCCAATTCAGACAGTATGCAATCCTAGACCAAATAGCCCCCATGAGGACAATAACAAAATTGTCATAATAAACAGAATGAGTTCAACTATTATCTTCAGTATAACAAACAGATTTGCAATAAGGTCTGCAGTTTCTAATGGAGGACAAAGAGGATGCAAAGGGATATAGGATGTAGCTGTTAATGGGATAAGAAAATAATATACAGAAGTTCTAGACAATAGAAAGGGTGAGAGTGTAATCAAAAGAAATTGGATGTTAGCATGCAAAAAGGGAGAAAGAGACTGAGGGAACAGGTAAACAAAAGCAAAAGAGAGCCAAAAAAAGTAAAGAAATAAAAACTTAAAATTGTTCAATAAGGAGAAGAAAGAAAATCTACAGTATAACAGTCATATAGTAATGAAACCTCCCAGTGTTCAGCAGCCTGATGCATGAGAGGTACCTGACAATGAGCTTCAAGTCTCCAGCAGGCATCTCAGGATGGGATTTGCCCCACATAAACATGGGAGCTCCAGCTTCCAGGATTATCCAAGATGGCCGCTCTGGCTTCCAAATATATTGGCAAATGGGGAGCTGCAGCTCGAGGTGTGGACGTGGTTGGCTGGAGGTCCTGGAGGCAGGGTGCAGTTGGTCAGGCAGGGATCCTGGAGGTCAGGTGTGTTTGGTATGGTTGTGGGATACCGGAGGCCGGGTGCAAATAGTCAGTCTGGTGTCCCGGTGATAGGACACGGTCAGTTGGTCTGGGTTTCCTGGCGGCAGGGAGCAGTCAGTTGATGTGAGGGCCCCAGAGGCAGGGAGTGATCGGTTGGGCTGAGGGATCCTAGAGACGAGGCTCAGTCATTTCGTCCAGAGGCTCTACAGGGCCTGGTTGTTGTCTCAAAATGGTGGCAGCCATGTGTAACCAAACCTGCAGGTACTGTGGCAGAGAATTTCCAGGCAATGGCAGGCAGCTGGCGCTCCACTGGCGGTCTGTGGTCAGTCTGCTGGCAGCTGTCGGACAATTGGGAGGTGAACCTCATGGGTGATGGGTGATGGGTAGGTGAAAGGCAGGCGATGGACAGGCAAGAGGCAGGCAAATGGCAGATGATAGGCTCCTGACGGTGAGCAATCTGCACTCAAAAAAGGCGTTGATGTGCTGGCAGACTGCAGGTCATCACAGCAGAGAAATGGCGTAAAAAGCAGGGGATCGATAAGCAGCAAAAACTGCCTCACCAAGAAACAGATATCCTCTGCTTGAAACTGGAGATACAGAGCGACAAGGAACGCAGCCTCCCTCTAGTCTGCCATCTTGGATCTAATGTGTTTCTTTTTGAAAAATAATTGCTGACTGAAAATATATATCTGTGTCTGTCTTTCTCTTTTGTGGTGCTAGGGATCAAACTCAGAAGCTTGATCATGCTAGGCAAGTGCTGTACCTCTGAGCTGCACCTTCAGCCCCCAAATACATAACATGATATTTGCCATTTTTACCAGTTTTAAGTGAATAGTTCTGTGACATTCACACTGTTCTGCAACCATCACCACCATCCATCTTCAGAACTTTTTCATTTTCCCCACATGAAACTCCACAACTCCCTAAACTCTGGCAATCACCATTTTACTTTCTCTTTCTATGAATTTGACTATTCCCCTTATATACATCATATCAAGTGGGATCATACAATATTCATCCTTTTGTGACTGCCTTATTTCATTTAACATAATGTCCTCAAGATTTATGAGGACACATGTTTTAGTATGTGTTTAGAATGTCTTTCCTTCTCTTCCCTCCCTCCCTCATTCCCTCTATTTCCCTCCCCCCCTTTCTTTTTAAGGCTGAATAATATTCCATTCTATGTATACAATACTTTTTATTTATCCAATCATCCATTTATGCATATTTGATTGAGTTGCTTCCACATTTTGCTATTATGAATGCTACTATGAATGTGGATGCATAAATATGTGAGTCCCTGTTTTCAGCACAAGCAAGCTTCCTGATCATATGTATAATTCCATGTTTAATTTTTTTAGGAAGCATTGTTTTTTAAAATAATTATTTCTTGTGTATTTTGAAATATCTCAACAGTCATATTTGAGGTTCTATTTACTCTGTGATGCAGGAGTCTTTATCAGGAAATTATTTCCCCCTCCAAATACTAGTTCAGTTTTTAAATCATACTCTTCTAAGAGGCTTGGACTATAAACAAGGAAACAATTTGGGGAAACAATTTGGGGGATGAAAAGATTGAGGAATTATTATAAACAAGTCTTCCCTTGCTTGATGTGTATTTTTTTAAATCTGATTTCATTCATCTGTTTTTTTAACTTAATGCCTCCTAAGTCACTGTTCTATGTGATAAGGATTTGGTGTTAAACAAATGAAGTTCTAAACCTTGTACAATTTACTTTGTAATGTGTGCAACAGCTGACATGCAGACAATATATAACATAATTTCAAGTGATGAAAAATAAACTGAAGAAAGGATAGAGAATGATGGGATGGAATGTTATTTTATATGAGATAATAAATAAGAAAGGTCTCAGAAAGGTTGGCATTTTAGGAAAACTTGAATGAAATGAGAGAATGAACCACATGAAGACTGCATGGAAAGGTGTTCTAGGCAAAGAGAATGTGGTAGGAACAGGAAGTGTTCTTTAAGATACAGTTCAGTAATCAAATAGCCTATTTCAATCAGGCCCCATATGAGGAAACATGTTGGTTTAAGATCACCCAGTAGAAAGAAATGCAGAGGAAAATTAAGCTAAGAAAAAGTTAGGGTTAATTTTTTTGTATATTCTGTTAAAGAACAATGTAAAGTGCTAGTAATCCAAACATTAGATACTGGCATAAAAACAGATCCACAGTACAGAATAGCAAGTACCATATGAATATGGACCAGAAGATACAGGCCAGATACACAACCATACATGTACAGCCAAGGACCTTCTGAGAAACCTTGAAAGAACACACAATAGGGAAAGGACAGTTTCATCAACGTGTGGCATTGAGATAATTGGATATCCACATACAGAAGGACAATGGGCCCAAATCTTCTACCATACATGAAAACCAACAAAAAACAGGTGAAAGAGGCAAGTATGACACCTGAAATGATAAAAATCCTGAAAGAAAAAGATTGGAAAGGCTAATAGCAATTACTCTTAGGAATGATTTTATAATTATGACTCCAAAATCAAGGGCAAGAAATGCAAAAATAACCAGGTGATACCGTACCACACCATCAAAATTCTGCACACCAATGGAAACACTCACCAAAATGAAATGGCAACATATACGATGTGAGAAACTGTCGGGGTTTCGGCCGGACCCCTGGCCCTAGGTGTGGCAAGGCTAAGATGGCGCCTGGCAGGCTGCCAGTGCGGTTGGCTTTTGCATAAACAACTGACATCGTATTGAGGGAGTTCGAGGGATTGGCTGAGCTCCCTGATGGACAGTGCAGGTCCACTGTATGCCTGCCTTTGCTGCCTGTATCTGTGAATGCTCTCCCCTCGTGCTCGAGTTGCTGATTGGTTACAATAATGTATATATTGGAGTGTAAGCTCCTTAAAAGAGGAACAAAGAAAGAACTATGAGGAAGTAAGCGCTCAAAATAAAGAGCTCAAAAGAACCAGGCTTGCGTCTCGTTTCTCTGCGGGCAGGGAGCGCGACAAGAAACATTTGCAAACCATATGTCTGATGGGGATAATACCAAAAATATATAAGAACTCATACACACAATTTAAAAATTCCCAATTTAAAATGGATAAAGTACCTGACAATCACTTTTCCCAACAAGACATGCAAATAGTCAATGGGTGTGTAGGAGTTCATTTTGTTATCATAAGAAAATACCTGAGGCTGGGAGACTTTACAAATAGGATTTTTAGCTCATGGTTCCACGGGTTCAAGGGTATGGTGCCTGAACTGGCTCAGCTTTCCAGGCAGTTGGCAGAGGGCATCATAATGGCAGGAGCACAGGAGAGAGGGAGAGATCACAATGCAAGGCAGGAAGTTAGCCTCCATCACATGAACCTTGGGGACACCCTCAAAACACATGCAACCCCTAGTAAGGAATATGAAAAGGTAGTCAGCATCACTAGTCATTGGGGAAGAGGGAATATTCACCATGAGTTATCACCTGGCAGCTGTTAGGAGGCCTCTTCTCAAAATATCCAGTGATAACAAGTGTTGGCAAGGATTGGAGAAAAGAGCCCTTATTCACTGGTTTTGAGCTTGCAAACTGGGACAGCCTTTATAGAAAAAACAGTATGAATGTTTCTAAAAAAAAAAAATACATACACACACACACACACACACACACCCCATAAGATCCAAAGCCAACTCTGCATATATGTGTGTAGGAAATTAATCCACATCATGAAGATGTACTCCATGTTCATCACAGCATTTTTCATAAATACCCAGGACATGCATAATACCCAAGCATCCATCAACAGGTAAATGGATAAGGAAAAGGTGAGAGATGTTTAGAATATTATTCAGTCTTAAATAATATTATTCAACTACGCTGAATTGCATGTTGGACTTAGGGGACACTATGCTAAATGATTTAAGCCAGACACAGGAAGACAAAGGCTGCATGTTCTCACTTTTATATGGAATCTTTATCTCTTTTAATGTTTGTCATAAAGTCTGTTTTGCCTGATATTAGTACAGTTACCCCAGTTCCATTTTGGTTACAGTCTGCATAATGTATCTTTTCCATCCTTCACTTTAAGTCTATCTTTGTCTTGAGTCCAAAGGGAGTCTCATGCAGATGACTTTTGGTGGGCCTCTGGTCACTGTCTCCAAAATATGTGCTGTGTATTTTCTCTTGACCTCACATTCTATCTGAAAAACTAGAAGGCTTGGGTGAGGTTAAATGTGTAACTTGGGAAAAGCCACAGTCATTAATGACTAGTGAGGGTAGAGGGGTAACTGGTCACTTTAGCACTGTGACAAAAGCCCAGGTCCTGTCTGTGCTTAGACTTGGATACACGGTGGTCCTTCTTATGGTCTGATCCATCATGGTCACCAAGTGACTTATCTTCTGTGCATGGCCTGTAGCTTGTTACATTCCACAGGAGTACAACAAGGTCTGGCTATGAATGCCAGCTCTGGACCTAGTAACACCAGGTCCAGCTGATGGACTCAGGACAGCAGCCAGAGATTAGAGGATGCTATTCTCTTCTCAGAAAAATCTCAGGGATGAGACCAGTTATTTTCCATTTAGAAAATGATTTCAAATTCAGGAAATACAAATAAAATCAGGCATCTCCATGTGCATCTCCTATGTGCAGGCAAGCAACACATAGGCTTTAGTGGGAGTCACAAGCTTCCTTACCTCTGGGTAAAAGAATTATCTCCAACACAATAGATATACAGTATTATGTAATATAAATAGACTTTCCTGGGCTACTTGTCAAAAACCAAATCAGAGAAAGTTAGAAGTGCAACAACATGGTTTAAATATCCTCAAAATAGAAATGGAAAATCTCAAAGTCTGCTTTCAATGCAGTTAAATAAATTTTAGTTTAAACATGCACCAACCAAATGATCCAATTTCAAACCTAGATGTTTTCTTTAGGGAAATGAGCACATAGCCATATGATGCTTTTTCTGAGAATGACCACAGCAGCTTGATGTCTAAGGGGCAGCACTGGAGACAACATAAAAGCCAAGGAGCAGATGAATGAAGAAGCAATGTGTGGCTCCCACAAGCCATGGCATGCAATGAGTGAAGGGTAGACTACTGTATCCTGCCTTCAGAGGCCACAGGCTCAAGATGCCTGCAGTGAGAACAGCGTGTTCTGCTCTATCCCTGCCTCTCCAGTCCCAGCCTCAGTATGGCACACGGGGACAGATTCCTCCAAAGGGTCAGAAGGGACCAAGAAGGCATACCAGACAGCCCAGGGAGTTCCATCCAGGCAATTCCAGCATTGTGAGCACCCATGTGCAGTCACATGCCCTTCCTCCAGACTGTTGGGGAACAGGGACCTGAGGGAGGGTCCTCCTGGGTAGGAGCAGGAGGTGGGAGATTACGAGCCTGTTGTCCTGTCACAGTCAACCACAAGACTGGACTATGAGTTTGGGGTCAACCTGGGCCTCCAGTGTCAACTCCTGTCCTTATACAGTAGAAGCCTGTGACACAGAGACTGTAGAAGGACATAAAGGCCACAAACTGCCTGCACATCTGTCAGCCAGGGCTTCCTGCTGGCTAACAGGCACTGTCTTCACATATTCTGCACAGGAGGCAACTGAAGAGTTGCTCAATGAAGTCAGCTCCATATCCTGATTGAGGAGCCAGGGCCAGTAACCAAAATGGGCACCAGCTCAGCTTCAGGGCGAGTGGGCACAGAGGGGACTCCACAGACAACCTAGAGAAGGACAGAGAAGGACCTGGAGCCCAGATAACAGTAAATACCTCACTGCAGGGCTTGGGTGTGGAGGGGCCAAAGTTCAGTTTCCTAAGGAATTGTGACCTCACCTCCTCATCCATCTGCACCTTCCCTTGTCACTATCCACATGTTGGTGGGAATATCAGCAAAATGACACTGACATATTTCACTTCACTTCCTGTGACGACCTGCACTCTGACATTCACCTCATTAAAACTACTGGACCTGTGTTTCCATGTGTCACCTACCCAACCGTCCTTCCATGGACCCACCAGGTCTTACCTAAATCATTAGGTTTAGTAGAGCTGTCTTTTGCCAGAACAGCAGGGCCCTCCTGCTATACCATCCATTTCTCTGCCATGTGCCATCTCAAAGAACACACCCAGGGATCCAAAGGCAGGAGCTGGGCCTCCCTGGGCTGGGCCCCATGCCAGGAGAGAGGCAGTTATCACAGCACTCAAACCTTCAGGCCTGTAGGACCTGGACCTCAGTCCCTCCTGGAGCCATATCACCAGGAACACAGGGAACAATGGCCTCTTGTCTTCATTAGGGACCCTCCCACCCAGGATCATCCTTTTTTCCCATTGCTAGAACTGGATGTACTGTCAAGACTCATGGGCTAATACTCCTAATGAAGGGAGTTACCACTTCTCAGCTTGCAAACAGGACTGAATAAGCTAGTATTCCTGACCTATTCCCTCTGAAGTTCCATGTTGAACTCTGAGAACCACTGTTGTGCTGGGGCTCTCTGGTCCCTCTTCTGGCACTAACCACCAAGTGCCTTGGAGTTTGGTTTGTGCTCCAACTTCTCTGATGGGTCACAGAATGGTTTCTGACATCCTCAGAGGGGAGAGATGGACAAGGAGGTGAATGATACACCTACTCTGTGGGTGGTACAGGCACATTTGCTGGAGAACCTGGAGGAGGCCCTGGACCTGATGTCCTGGATGGTCACCCCTCCCAGGACCCCTCCTTCACCAGCACCAGCTGGACCTTCATCTCCACACAACAGGTCCTCATGTTCAAAAGGTCAGTCCCACCCTCCAGGCACAGTGTGATGTGGTCACTTATACTCTGCAACCTGGGAATGTTCCTGCATCTCTCGATCCTCAGTCTATCCCTCTGAACAGTAGGGGAAACCACAGGGTCAGCCTAGAGGGTTTCTAATGAGTGATTTCCTTGGACACTGCTTACCAGTATTTACTCCCATGGAAAGGTCTGCTGGAGGGGGCTGTGCCTGTTCTTACAGATTATTATCCTCTGTTTCAAGGACATCTTTGCCTCACTCCTCATTTATCCTCTGGACTTGGGCTGAAGACATAAAGATTTGGGACTCTATTGACCTCTGGGTATACACAGAACTGGATTCCATCAAAGCTGATAGAGGGGTTCGGGCCACTCACCCATCTTGGCAGCAGGTGGATGGCATTCCACTCTTTAATGCATAACCTTGAAGCCACCCTAAGTGCAGACACTTTCCTAGGCACTGACCATGAGCCCATGAACACAGTGGACTCGTCAAGGTCGCACATTCACACTAGATATCAGGGCACATAGTTTTAACATTATAGGAGCTGGGACATCCTCCTGGCCACCTCTACATGTGCATGCCTATCAGTGGGACAAGATGACCCAGAGGAGGTGAAGAGTGAATTGGGCAGCCTGTCAGGATGTGAGCTAAAGGCCTAGGGAGGTCTGGGCAGGACAGACCCCACTGTTTCTTCGTTTATCAGACATTTATGGAGCACCAGCCCTGAGACAGTGAGTGCAACGCGCACAGCTGATACCACGTCCCTTTCCTCATGGAACTGACATGCCATTGTGGAGGGAACAGAGAGACACGGTGTCAAGTGTCCCTTAAAAATGGTGGGGTGATCACACTGTTGATCAAGGACTCCCTACAACTGGGTTTCTGCCAGTGCATCCTTGGTTACCAGAGTGGTCTCTGGACTAGGGCTGTCACACTGGGGTGTACATAGGGTGGGACTGGCCTGTCTCTCCAGAGGCCCAGCATTGCAGCCATGCAGGATTGCCTGGGATGGCTGTGAGGGAGAAAGTCCAGGTCTTTCAATCTGCCTCCCACCCACATTCCCCTAGGGCAGTCTCCGCGCTTCTTGGCTCATGTCTGGAACATAGCTGGCTAGGACACTGGTCAACTCAACACACCAGGCCCACATGTGGGACACAAAGCCACCTTTGGGAATTACAGGAGTACCCAGTGTCCATTGAGTCAGAGCCTGAAGGTGAGAGGGCGGGTAGGACCTGTAAGCACATTGGGAAGAGGTAATGGGGCTAAGCACCCCAGAGCAGAGCTTCCAGAAGCTGAGGAAGAGTAGGCAAATCATATGGATAGAATCACGAGTGCTTGCTGGGGACTAAGGGGAGGAGAATGGGGAGGGACCAGATTGAGGAAAATGTGCTGAACTAGACAGTGTTGATAGGAGCACAACATTGAAATTGCACTGAACTAAACCTTTCAAAATGAGTAAAATACAAAATTTAATTTAAAATTAATCATAAGCAAAACAAAAACAACTTAAATAAACAGGGAAATAAATGAAAATGGTAGGAGAGGGGAGGACTGTTCTGGAATGGCTACGTAAGGGCAGAAGAGAATACCAGGTCTGTCAACGCAGACTTGACAAGACCGAGAGACCAGGCACTCCTCAGACCCTAGGATCCCTTCCCCAGCTCTCTTGCCCAACCGCTGCCACTCACCAGGGTTTCAGTGCTGCAAAGTGGCAGTGGAGCTCCAGTGAGCTCATCCACCACACCCCAAGCCACCACCCCCACACTATGTTCCAGGCTCCCAAATCTCCTCACAGCGAGTCCACAAACACTCTGTGCAAACTCAGGTCTGTTGCCAGCCTTGGTCAATCAGCCCTCTGCCCTACTGGCAGGTGCAAGAGTAGATTCATTCTGCTCTTCATTCAAGACCGAGGAAGAGGAGCATCAATACACTCAATCAGCTATGGAGAAAATGAGGCTCAGCTTGAAGCTCAAAATGGAGCTGCATCTGGGGCACTAGGAGACCAATTTCCATGCGTAGAAGGAGATCATCTATGAACAGTTAACATCAAAGAAGAACCCACCCTAAATAAGGTATGGTTTGGGGCAGTTTGCTCTCTGAGCATGCTGCTGCCCCATCTGCCACACCAATGGGTCTAAAGAACCTCATATTATCCATCCCAGGGTCAGGGCTCAAAACTTGGATAGATCTAGTGTCCACAGCCTGATCCAAGGCAATAACACTGGACATATTAGAATCCTTATGTTCAATTGGTGGCATTGTAAAATGGCACACTCACTGCAGAAGACAATATGGATCCTCAAAAAATGAGAATTACCAAGTGAGTCCTCAATTCTACATCTGGGTACATTTCCAAAGAATTTAAAGCAAAGGCTCAAACAGATGTAGTTACATCTATGTTCACAACAGTACACATGTCCATCAAAGGATAAATGAATAAACAAAATGTGATTCATATATACAATAGAATATTATTTGACCTTAAATATTGACATATGCTACAACATGGATGTACCTTGAGGACATTATGCTAAGTGAAATAAGACAGATGCAAGAAGACAAATATTGTATAATTCCATTCATGAGAGGGACCCAGAAGAGTATGCTTCATAGAGACAGAAAGAATGATATTTCCAGGGGCGAGAATAAGGGAATGGAAAATTCTTCTTTAGTGAGTTCACAGTATCAATTAAGGAAATAAAAGGAGTTCTGGAGAGAAATGATAGTGATGGTTGCACCACAAGGTAAATGTACCTAAGGACGTTGAACTGACACTTAAAAATGATTAAAATAAATGTTATGCTACTATATTTTAATATGATAAAAACAATAGATGAGAACTGATGAAGGGGGCAGATTGCATAAACAGATTGAGGGTCAATCTCATAGCTTTTCTGATCACTTTTGGAGGAGAAATGCTTTCCTAGGTTCTGATGTTAAATTCCGTCCCATATAATAACCGAAGTTCAGAATTTGATTTAAAGTTGAGGCTTCATCTTTCCACCTAGAGTTGCTTAGTGTTTCTCTGATCCCTTCAGAGTCAAAGCAGAGGAGGGAGGAAAAAGAAGGGTTCAGGCAAGGTCGACATGATCAGTACTCTCATCAGCAGGCCTCCTACTCTTGATACTCTGGTAGGCTCTTCAGAGACTCCCTCATCACTGAAATTAATGACCTAAAGTTCTCTCTTATTTATTAAGGTAAAATCCACCATCTTAAGCATTTTAAAGTGTACAATTCAGTGGCATACAGTACACTCATGGAGTTATAAAACCATCACCACCACCTGGTCAAGAACATTCTCACCATCCCAAATAGAAACCTCAATCCATTCCACTGTCGTTCACACATCCCACATCCAGCCACGGCTAATCATGAATTTGCTTGCTATTTCTACAGATTTGCCTATTCTGGATATATCATATAAATAAAATCATGCAACGTATGGCCTTTTGTGTCTGGTTTCTTTCACCTTGCATGTTTCCAAGGTTCATCCATGTGGTAGCATATGTCAGAACTTCTTGCTTTTTTTTTTTATTGTATACAAATGGGATACATGTTGTTTCTCTGTTTGTACATGGCGTAAAGGCATACCATTTGTATAATCATAAATTTACATAGGGTAATGTTGTTTGATTCATTCTGTTATTTTTCCCTTCCCCCCCACCCCTCCCACCCCTCTTTTCCCTCTATACAGTCCTTCCTTCCTCCATTCTTGCCCCCCTCCCTAACCCTAACTCTAACCCTAACACTAACCCCTCCCACCCCCCATTATGTGTCATCATCCACTTATTAGCAATATCATTCGTCCTTTGGTTTTTTGAGATTGGCTTATCTCACTTAGCATGACATTCTCCAATTTCATCCATTTGCCTGCAAATACCATAATTTTATCATTCTTTATGGCTGAGTAATATTCCATTGTTTATATATACCACAGTTTCTTTATCCATTCATCAATTGAAGGACATCTAGGTTGGTTCCACAATCTGGCTATTGTGAACTGAGCAGCTATGAACATTGATGTGTCTGTATCTCTGTAATATGCCGATTTTAAGTCCTTTGGGTATAGGCCAAGGAGTGGGATAGCTGGGTCTAATGGTGGTTCCATTCCAAGTTTTCTAAGGAGTCTCCACACTGCTTTCCAGAGTGGCTGTACTAATTTGCAGCCCCACCAGCAATGTATGAGTGTACCTTTCTCCCCACATCCTCGCCAACATCTGTTGTTGCTTGTATTCTTGATAATCGCCATTCTAGTTGGGGTGAGATGGAATCTTAGGGTGGTTTTGATTTGCATTTCTCTTATTACTAGAGATGTTGAACATTTTTCCATATGTTTGTTGATTGCTTGTAGATCTTCTTCTGTGAAGTGTCTATTCATTTCCTTAGCCCATTTGTCGATTGGATTATTTGCATTCTTGGTGTAGTGTTTTTTGAGTTCTTTATAGATTCTGGAGATTAGTGCTCTATCTGAAGTATGATTGGCAAAGATTTTCTCCCACTCTGTAGGCTCTTTCTTTGCATTGCTGATAGTTTCCTTTGCTGAGAGAAAGCTTTTTAGTTTGAATCTATCCCAGTTGTTGATTCTTGCTTTTATTTCTTGTGCTATGGGAGTCCTGTTGAGGAATTCTGGTCCTAAACCAACATGTTGAAGCTCTGGACCTACCTTTTCTTCTATAAGATGCAGGGTCTCTGGTCTGATTCGGAGGTCCTTAATCCATTTTGAGTTTAGTTTCGTGCATGGTGAGAGATATGGGTTTAGTTTCATTCTGTTGCATATAGATTTCCAATTCTCCCAGCACCATTTGTTGAAGAGGCTATCTTTTCTCCATTGCATATTTTTGGCCCCTTTGTCTAGTATGAGAAAATTGTATTTATTTGGGTTTGTGTCCGTGTCCTCTATTCTGTACCATTGATCCACCTTTCTATTTTGGTACCAATACCATGCTGTTTTTGTTACTATTGCTTTGTAATAGAGTTGAAGATCTGGTATTGTGATACCCCCTGCTTCACTCTTTCTGCCAAGGATTGCTTTAGCTATTCTGGGTTTTTTATTCTTCCAGATGAATTTCATAATTGCTTGCTCTATTTCTGTAAGGTACATCATTGGGATTTTAATTGGAATTGCATTGAATCTGTATAGCACTTTTGGTAGTATGGCCATTTTGACAATATTAATTCTTCCTATCCAAGAACATGGGAGATCTTTCCATCTTCTGAGGTTTTCTTTAATTTCTTTCTTTAGTGTTCTGTAGTTCTCATTGTAGAGGTCTTTCACCTCTTTTGTGAGATTGATTCCCAAGTATTTTATTTTTTTCGAGGCTATTGTGAATGGGGTAGTTTTCCTAATTTCTCTTCCTGAAGATTCATCACTTATGTATAAAAATGCCTTAGATTTAAGTGCATTGATCTTATATCCCGCTACTTTACTGAATTCACTTATGAGATATAAAAGTTTTCTGGTGGAATTTCCTGGTTCCTCTAAGTATATAATCATATCATCAGCAAATAGGGATAGTTTGAGTTCTTCTTTTCCTATTCGTATCCCTTTAATTTCTTTGGTCTGTCTAATTGCTCTGGCTAGAGTCTCAAGGACGATATTGAATAGAAGTGGTGAAAGAGGTATCCCTGCCTTGTTCCAGTTTTTAGGGGGAATTCTTTCAGTTTTTCACCATTTAGAATGATATTAGCCATGGGCTTAGCATAGATGGCCTGTACAATGTTAAGGAATGTTCCCACTATCCCTATTTTTTCTAGTGTTTTGCGCATGAAGGGGTGCTGTATTTTATCAAATGCTTTTTCTGCATCTATTGAAGTAATCATGTGATTCTTGACTTTAAGTCTATTGATATGGTGAATGACATTTATTGATTTCCTGATGTTGAACCAACCTTGCATCCCTGGGATGAAACCCACTTGATCGTGGTGCACTATCTTTTTAATATGTTTTTGTATGCGGTTTGCTAAAATTTTGTTGAGAATTTTTGCGTGGATGTTCATTAAGGATATTGGTCTGAAATTTTCTTTCCTCGATGTGTCTCTGTCTGGTTTAGGTTTGAGGGTAATATTGGCTTCATAGAATGAGTTTGGGAGGGTTCCCTCCTCTTCTATTTTATGGAATACTTTGAGAAGTATTGGAATGAGCTCTTCTTTAAAGGTTTTGTAGGACTCGGCTGAGAACCCATCTGGTCCTGGACTTTTCTTTGTTGGTAGGCTTTTGATGACTTCTTCTATTTCATTACTTGAAATTGGTCTATTTAAATTGTGTATGTCCTCCTTGTTCAGTTTAGGCAATTCATATTTCTCTAGAAACCTGTTGATGTCTTCGAAATTTTCTACTTTGTTGGAGTATAGATTTTCAAAATAGCTTCTAATTATGTTTTGTATTTCAGTCGTGTCCATTGTGATATTTCCTTGTTCATTCCGAATTTTAGTGATTTGGGTTTTCTCTCGTCTTCTCTTTGTTAGTGTGGCTAAAGGTTTATCAATTTTGTTTATTTTTTCAAAGAACCAACTATTTATTTTGTCAATTTTTTGTATTGTTTCTTTTGTTTCAATTTCGTTGATTTCAGCTCTGAGTTTAACTATTTCCTGTCTTCTACTACTTTTGGTGTTGGTCTGTTCTTCTTTTTCTAGGGCTTTAAGCTGTAGTGTTAGGTCGTTTATTTGTTGAGTTTTACTTCTTTTATTAAATGCGCTCCATGAAATAAATTTTCCTCTAAGTACTGCTTTCATAGTGTCCCAGAGATTTTGATATGATGTTTCTTTGTTCTCATTTATCTCTAAGAATTTTTTAATTTCCTTCCTAATATCTTCTGTTATCCATTCATCATATAATAGCATATTGTTTAGTCTCCAGGTGTTGGAGTAGTTTCTGTTTTTTACTCTTTCATTTATTTCTAACTTCAATCCATTATGATCTGATAGAATACAAGGTAGTATCTATATCTTCTTGTATTTGCTAACATTAGCTTTGTGGCATAATATATGGTCTATTTTAGAGTAGGATCCATGTGCTGCTGATAAGAAAGTGTATTCGCTCTTGGTTGGATGGTATATTCTATAAATGTCTGTTAAGTCTAAATTATTGATTGTGTTATTGAGATCTATGGTTTCTTTGTTCAATTTTTGTTTGGAAGATCTGTCCAGTGGTGAGAGAGGTGTGTTAAAATCACCTAGTATTATTGTGTTATGGTCTATTTGGTTTCTAAAATTGAGAAGGATTTGTTTGACATACATGGATGAGCCACTGTTTGGGGCATAGATGTTTATGATTTTTTTTTTTTTTAGTTTCTTTTTTCTTTTTTAATTACACATGGAAAGTAAAACCAAGTAATTTTTCTCTCTTTTTTTAGGTGAGGGGCCAGGGCAGACAAGGTTGGAAAAGGCAGGAACAGGACAGTACATAGGGAGGAAAAAAATACTGACAGATAGGTCATGGGATTGTAGTAATCAGCTTAATTTAGCATGTAAGAGGAAAACAAAAATGTTCAAAGGAACAAGGCACTCCAAGGATTAAAATAAGTTTTCTTTGGTTCCCAGGGACCTGTCCCTGAGCTCTTACTCCAAGAATGAGTTCCAAAGTTACTCTTTTTGGCTCACAGGGCTCTCTGTGTCACACAAAGACTCTTGATGATTTGAATTCTAGAGCCATCTATGCCCCCAAATGGTTAGGTAATAGTTCACATTTGACATGTAAAATTAATTCTATCCAAATCTCTAGGCTCAAGGTCAAGATCTGTAATATGAAAGTCCCTCCACCCTGATAGAGCCACCTTCTGCATTCAATCCAGGTTGTCCCCAAACTAGCTCAGAAAATGACCACGTCCTCTCTTCTTCTCCCCTTAAAAAGGTTGTTGGTGAATGCAGGCCTCAGAGGAAATGCTTGGCCTCAGTGGGAGATGCCCAGAGACTGCAACAGGTGAAAGGTGGCCCCCAAGGCCCAGCCCCTCTCTATGTTTTTCACTTTCTTGGTGAGCTGTAAGAGGGTGCTACCTGCAAACCAAAGCCATCCTTTAGCAGAGCAGTGATGTAGCTGAGATCCATGCAGAGGAAAGGACTGCCTGAAGTGAAGTTCTCCAAGTTATCACACACTTCCCTGGCTTTTCGTTCAAAGTCTTCAACTTTTAAAACACCCCCCTTTTCATAATCAATCATGTGGGTTTCAACAGCTCGGTCATAGTAGTAAGAGAAAGCATAGAAGGAGCTTCCTCGGATCTCCTCTGGCTGGTGGAGCTTTCCCTGCACCACTCTTAGCACTTCGTTGTAGCAGGGCTCAAAGCCCATCTCCCCTTCTTGGTTGCCACCATACTGGTATTTTACACCCCCAAAGATCCACTCTGCTTCCAACCATCTTGGTAGACAGGCACTTCGGAAAGTGTGTCCATCAATCCCTTCTGTCTCCAAGGCTCCCAGGGTTGCTAGTCTTGCAGCTTTCAATCCAAATCCCAAGTAACTATGTGTATAGAGCTTATAAGTGCTGTTAAACATCTCAAAGGAAGTGAGGTAGCCCTTAGGGGTTTGTTCCAGGGTTTTCTCAAACTGGGGCAGGAACGTGATTTGGGTGGAGGCTCCCCCCAGGTCCAGAGTCCCCACAGTCTCCTGGCTGTGGCCATGTAGCTGACCTGTTAGGAAGTTCACAGTGACCCAAGCCAATATACCTTCATAGGATCCATCCATGATGCTAACACTGTCGTCTGGGACCAGGAAAGGTGACTTCTTGAAGATCTCCTCCACCTCAAAGAGCAGAGCCTGGGCTTTCTGTTCTGGCAGTAAGCGCAGTCCTGCTGTTGCCTTCAGGACCACTGGGGTCCTTTTCCAGTGACTTCGGGGAATTGAGTCTTTGGCCACCTCTAAGAGTTCCTCAACAGTCTCAGCACCCTGCTTAGGCTGATCTACAAAAGCAGAAAGTCCTGGCTTCACAGAATCAAAGACTTCCCCTTCCAGAACTGGAAGCTGTCCTGGTATTTTCTGCACAAAAGTGTAAACATGAATTCGAGTTCCAGTGCTTCCTGCATCAAACATAATTCCATACAAGGTGCTGGCACTGACATTTATGGGACACATGGAAGACAGGAAGACACCCTCAAACCAAGTTGGCTGGTCTCTGTGGAAGACAGTACTACAAACACAGGATACCACCAGCATGAAAAAGACTGTACCCCAGGAAGTGCCCATACTCTATCCAAGTGTGGTGACTTGAAGTTTTGTTGTGGAAGGAGTGCTGCTCACAGTCCTGTAGTGGTCTTAAAGCACTCACTTCGGTGAACTCTTCTTTTACAGAAAATGGGCTGGTCACACAGATCTACATAGCGCGGGCGCCGCCCTGGCACAGCCGCCCGCCGCCCTCGGCGCGATCTCCCTGTTTATGATTTTTATATCTTGCTGATTTATGCTTCCCTTAAGCAGTATGAAATGTCCTTCTTTATCCCTTCTGACTAACTTTGGCTTGAAGTCCACATTATCTGAAATGAGGATGGATACTCCAGCTTTTTTGCTGAGTCCATGTGCATGGTATGTTTTTCCCCATCCTTTCACCTTTAGTCTATGGGTGTCTCTTTCTATGAGGTGAGTCTCTTGCAGGCAACATATTGTTGGATCTTTCTTTTTAATCCAATCTGCCAGTCTATGTCTTTTGATCGATGAATTCAGGCCATTAACACTCAGGGTTATTATTGAGATATGATTTGTATTCCCGGTCATTTGGTTCATTTTTTAAATTTTATTTATTTATTTATTTATTTTGACACACCTTGGTTCCTCCTTTATTTGACAGTTCCTTTAGGATAATTCCTCCTTTTGCTGATTTGCTTCTTTGTTTTTATCTCTTCCTCATGGAATATTTTACTGAGAATGTTCTGTAATGCTGGCTTTCTTTTTGTAAATTCTTTTAGCTTTTGTTTATCATGGAAGGATTTTATTTCATCGTCAAATTTGAAGGTAAGTTTTGCTGGGTATCAGATTCTTGGTTGGCATCCATTTTCTTTCAGAGCTTGAAAAATGTTGTTCCAAGCCCTTCTAGCTTTTAGGGTCTGGATTGAAAAATCTGCTGATAGCCGTATTGGTTTCCCCCTGAATGTAATTTGTTTCTTTTCTCTCGCGGTCTTTAAAATTCTGTCTTTATTTTGTATGTTAGGTAATTTCATAATAATGTGCCTTGGTGTGGGTCTGTTGTAATTTTGTGTATTTGGAGTCCTATAAGCCTCTTGAACTTGATTTTCCATTTCATTCTTCAGATTTGGGAAATTTTCTGATATTATTTCATTGAATACATTGTTCATTCCTTTGGTTTGTTTTTCTAAGCCTTCCTCAATCCCAATAATTCTCAAATTTGGCCTTTTCATGATATCCCATAGTTCTTGCAGATTCTGTTCATGATTTCTTACCATCTTCTCTGTTTGTTCAACTTTGTTTTCAAGGTTCAGTATTTTGTCTTCAATATCTGAGGTTCTGTCTTCCAGGTGTTCTATCCTATTGGTTATGCTTTCTATGGAGTTCTTAATTTGGTTTATTGTTTCCTTCATTTCAAGGATTTCTGTTTGGTTTTTTTTTTCAATATCTCTAACTCTTTATTGAAATGATCTTTTGCTTCCTGTATTTGCTCTTTTAACTGTCGATTGGTGCGATCATTCAATGCCTGCATTTGTCTTTCATCTCTTCCTTCAATGCATGTATTTGTTCTTTCATCTCCTCATTTGCTTCCCTGATCATTTTAATTATGTACATTCTGAACTCCCTTTCTGTCATTTCTTCTGCCATGCTGTCATTGGATTTTATTGATGTAACATCTAGATTTGTTTGGGGCATTTTCTTCCCTTGTTTTCTCATATTGTTCATGAATCAGTGGGTCCTTAAGATATTGCAGATTTCCTCTATTGACTTATAATGTCCCTGAAGATTGCTAGTACATCCCCTCTTATCCTTCAGTAGCCTGCAGTCTTGGAGGAAGTTGATAATGCGGTGCTCCACAAGGAAGCTGCCTCTCTAGGGTTGGTGACCCTCAGGTGGGGTATATTCCCTGATAGTGGGCAGAGGTGCCTCCACTTGTTGACCAATGGTCATCCAAAGGAGAACTAGGCTGCGGGCTGAGGCAAGGCCTGTTTGAACCTGTGTCTCTGGTTTTACCATCCTTGTGGGAAAACCTCACCCGGCAGGGAAGACTCACCTGGTAGGGAGGTCTCGCTGGTCAGTTCCCCTCCTAGAGGTTCCCCTCAATCTACAACTACTGCCTGGGCTGGGCTGTCTTCCTCTGCAACGTTCCCAGGGGCCCGGACCTACCTCCTGGGCCTGGGAGCCTCACCCTTCGCAGACCAGTCTCCTTAGGCTGCCTTTCCTCAGAGAATCTGCCTGCAGTCCTGGAAACTTCGCTCCGCCCCTAGGCGTATCTCTGTGCGGCTCTTCCATCAAGAAGCCGGTCCTGGGACCCTGCTCTACAACTAATCACCTGGCTATGCGACCCCTCCTCTGAGCCGCCACCTGGAGCCCCGTACAATAGCTCTGAGACCCAGAGACCCGCCACACACCTCCTCCTCCAGACAGCCGCCCAGTGTTCCGACGCAGTCACTAGGAGTCCAAGCAACTCACTTTGCGTCTCCTCCTCCCGTCAACCACCCGTAGCCCTAGGCAGTCACTCCGAGTCCAAGTGACCCGCCCTGTTCCTCCTCCTCCTCGGGGTAGCCCCCTGGGTGTTCAGGAGCGGTGGCTTGGAGACCAAGCGACCCACCACGCTCCTCCTCCAGGCAGGCCACCGGTGTTCAGGAGCGGTCGCTTTGAGTCCAAACAACTCACCACTCGCCTCCTCCTCTGGCAACCGCCTGTAGCTCTGATGCAGTCACTCCTAGACCAAGCGACCCACTGCGCTTCTCCTCTTCCTCCGGGCAACCCCCCCCGGTGTTCAGAAGCGGTCGCTCTGAGTCCAAACAGCTTGCCACGCAGCTCCTCCTCAGGCAGCCGCCCGGAGCCCCAGTGGTTGCTCCAAGTCCAAGCGCTGTGCTGAGCCGCCTACTCTACGATGTTCCCAGTTGTCCGTGTTTACCGCTCCAGCGGAGGGGAGGGGTGTCTCACCGGGCAACTCTACTTCACAAAGTTCCCTGTGTTCCGGGGCTACCGCCCCATCCAGGACGCCTCCCCAATGGGTGAGACTCACCCAGTGGCTTTGAGTTGGTCCCAAGTCTCTCACTATCTCCTCTTTTGAATCCTGTGTCCTGGAGCAACATGAAATGCAGCCGCCCTCTAGTCCGCCATCTTGAAAAACCAGAACTTCTTGCTTTTATGACTGAATATTTCATTGTATGAATATACCATATTAAGTTCAACCATTCATCAGTTAATGGTTATCTGGGTTGTTTCCATCTTTTGGTTATTGTGAAGAGGATTGCTATGAACATTCATGCACAAGTTTGTATGAACAGCCATTTTTAATTCCTTTGGAGATTATATATATATATATATAGATATATATAGATATATATAGATATATATAGATATATAGATATATATGGAATTGCTGGGTCTAAGGTAATTTTAGTTTTAACTTGGTAAAGATCACCAAACTGGTCAAACTGGTTTTCACGGTAGCCACGGCATTTTATAATTTTCCCAGAAATATACAAGGGTTCTAATTTCTGCACTTCCATGCCAACACTAGCTATTTTATATTAGTTTTTAATATAACCATCTTAGAGGTATAAGGTGGTATTTCACTGTAGTTTTAATTTACATTTCCCTAGTGACTTTTAATATTGAGCATCATTTATGTGCTTATTGGCCATTAGTGTATCTTCCCTGGAAAATGTGTATTTAAGGTTTTTGTTCACTTTTTAGTAGTCATCTTTTTGTTGTTTATGTGTAAGAGTAATTAATACATTCTGATTACTAGACCCTCAGATGGATGATTTGCATATATTTTTTCACATTCTGTAGTTTGTTTTCTCACTTTCTTGATACTGTCCTTTGATGCACAAAAGACTTCACTTTGATGAAGTTCAGTTTACTTTCTCATTTATTGCTTGTGATTTCTGTATCATATCTAAGAAACCATTGCCAAAACCAAGGTCACAAAGATATATGCCTATGTCTTCTCAGAATTTTATAGTTTTAAGACAGTACATTAAGCACTTTGATCCATTTCAAGTTAATTTTTAAACAGGGCCTAACAATGATCTAAGCTCCTTATTTTGAATATGGCTATCCATTTTCTCAGCAACATTAATTGAAACACTATTCTTTCTTTTTTGAGTCCTTGGGAAAATCAATTGACCATAGCATTTGTGCCTATTTCTATACTTTGAATTCTATTATTATAAAACATATGCATATATTCGTATAAGGATGTATATCTAGATATATATCCTTCAACCAGTACCACACTATTTTGATTACAAAGATATTTTGTAGTTTTGTAGTAAGTTTTGAAATCAAGACATGTGAGTCCTTCAAATTTATTCATTTTCCATACTGTTGTTTAAGTCAGACCTTTTTTCACTGCTGTGACTAAAAGACCTCACAAGAACAATTTTAGAGGAAGAAAAGTTTATTTGGGGGCTCACAGTTTCAGAAGTCTAATCCATTGAAGGCTGGCTTTATTCCTCAGGGCTCTTGGTGTGGTAGAACATCGTGATGGAAAACTGTGATGGAGGAAAGCAGCTCAGAACATTACCAGGAAGCAGAGAGAAAGAGATTCCACTCACCAGATCCAAAATATATACCTCAAAGGCATGCTCCCAACAATTTGCCTCTTCCAGTCACACCCTACGTGCCTCTAGCCACCATTCAGTTAATCCCTATCAGCAGATTAATTCACTGATTTGGTTAAGGTTCTCATAACCCAACCACTTAACCTCCAAACCTTCCTGCATTGTATTACACATGTGTTTTTGATAGACACCTGACATTTAAACCCTAACAACTGGAGTCCCTATGCAATTCACATGAATTATTGGATCGGCTTTCCCACTTATGCAAAAAGAGACCATGGGGATAATTGAGGGGGACTTTATTACATATGTAGATTGCTTTGGCATGTATTGCCACCTAAAAAAAATATTTTCTAATGCAGAGTATTAGGTATTGTTTCCCTTTTGTTTAGATCAACTTTAATGTCATCCCCAATGTTTTATGATTTTAGTTCTGCAATCTTGTGCCTCCTTTGTTAACTTTATTTCTAAGAACCTTACTCTTTTTATGATACTGTAGAGTTTCTTTTTAAGTTTTCTTTTCAATTATTTGTTGATAGTCTGAAAAATCACAGCTGATATTTATGTGTTGATCACATATTCTACAACTTTGCTGGTTATTTATTAGTTCTAACGGTTTACTTTTTCATTCCTTAGGGTTTTATAAATAAGACCTGTGAATATTGATAATTTTACATTTTCTTTCCTAATTTGGATAATTTTATTTCTTTATCTTACATTCAGATCATTCTAGTTTAATACAAAAGAAGTGGCAAAAGAATGCACACTTTCCCTAACCCTAGGTAAAATAAAAGTTTTTAGTCCTTCACCATTTTGTGTAATGCAAACTACATTTTTCATAAATGCCCTTTATTACATTGGAAAATTCCCTTCTATTCCAAATTTGTTGGGTATTTTTGTCCTCAAAGAGTGTTGGATTTTGTGAAATGCTTTATCTGCATTGAGATTAGTTTTTTATTAATTCTATTATGGTAATATACATCGATTAATTTTTGTGTTTTTTTTTAATGGTACTGGGGATTGAACCCAGGACCTTGAGCATGCTAGGCAAGGTCTCAACCACTAATCTAAATCCCCAGCCCAATTTTTGTATATTGAACAACACTTGCATCCCTGATATTAATCCTACTTGGTCATCATCTATAATCCTTTTAACATGTTAATTCATATTGTTAAGAATTTTTGCATCTATATTCATAAGAGATATTGATCTGTGCTTTTTTTTCCTATGATGCAATTATCTTTCTTTAACTTCAGAGTAATACTAGCATCATAGAATGAATTATTTCCACCTGTTCTGTAGTTTGGAAAAGTTGAGAAAATTGATGTTCATTCTTCTTTAAATATGTTATATAATGCACCAGTTGAAGCCATCTGGTTCTGAACTCTTAAATGAGGGAATTTTGATTACTGATTCTTTCTCTTATTTTGCTTCTGTTCAGTTTTCCTCTTCTTGAGTTGTTTTTGAAAGTTTGTGTGTTTCTAGAAATTCGTTTCATCCAGGTTATCTGATTACCATTTTTATCTCTATAAGGTTAATACTCCTGGCCCCTGGTGCTATTTTTTTCAGTAATATGAGTCTTTACTGTTTTTTGTTTGGTCAGTCTAGTTAAAGTTTTGTCAATTTTGTTGACCCTCTCCAAAACACACACATACACAGTTTTGTTCTGTTGGCTCTACTTTCTCATTCTCTTTTTCCTTTATCTCTTTAGGTCAATCCTAGAGAGTTTCATGACTTACATATTCCACATGGTTGGATGGAGTCCCTTATGTATTTTTTTTTAGATCTTATTGGTTTGAGTCTTTTATTTCTATATTGATTGTCTAGTTGTTCCATCAATTATTGAAAGTGAGGCACTGAATTTTTTGCCTCTTAAGGTAGAGCCATCTATTTCTACCTTCAAATCTGCCAATGTTTGTTTCTAAGGACAAATGTTTGTAATGGTTTCATTTTCATTTCATATTAAATATCTTATAAATATATAATATCCTTTGTCTCCTCTAATAATGTTGGTCTTAAAGTTTGCTTCATCTGATATTAGTTATAGCCACCCCAGATCTCTTTTGGTTAGTTTGCATGGAATACCTTTTCCATTCTTCACTTTCAGATTGAGTTGTGGTTCACAGTGAGTCTCATGTAAATGTCACATAGGTGGCCCCCATCACTCTCTCCAACATAAGTGATATGTATTATCTTCCAACCTCACATCTAATCCATAGATAAGAGAAGGCTTGAGTGAGGTTAAAGGTATAATTGTGGGGGGGAAAGTAGCAGTCATTTATGGGTAGTGAGAATAGAAGGGTGGTTAGTCACTTCTGTGCTGTGGACATGTCCACATTCTGTTTTCATTCTTGGATACACAATGGTATGTATTTTGGTTTGATCCATCAATATCACCAATTGGCACTGTATTCTATAGATAACCTGTGAGATTGTTAGATCCCACAGGATAGCACCAAGACTTAGCTGTGAATACCAATCCTTGATCTAGCAATACCAGGTCCAGTCAGTGGGCCCAAGTCAGCTCTCAAAGGTTTTAAATTCAGTAAGTAGAAAGAAAAAAAGCATCTCCAGCCCAAACAGGTAGTCAAGACAGAGGCTTTACTAGAAGTCAGAAGCTTCCTTACCTCTGAGCATAAGAAGTAGAAATTACATGTGTTCATATATGTCACTGGTAGAGCAGTTTGAAGGAATCAGAGACTCATACTGCACCAAATCCATTTCTTATAAGACAGCTTAACTTTGCCAGCACCAGTCATAATTCCTGAATAACAAATGATGTAATTTTCAAAGTCCCCCTTTCTAATGGCTTAAAGTTGTAAATACAGCTACCACGTTGTTAAACCTTAGAGTACATTTTTAAGATTACTTGGATCTGTTTTCCTGGAATGCAATCCTAATTAGTACCAAAGAAAAGTGATTTTCTTTGTTCTCATCATTGATTTTATTTCAGTTGACAGGTCACAACAGTGGTTTGGGGGGCATGGTTTGGAGGTGGGTGCTGCTAGGGATAGATTGCCCCTTTTTGGCTCTGGCTGAAGTTCTCCTTTCACCTGGGTATGATTCAGTTCTCCTGGACACTGTTCTCTACCTGCCCACTTGCTGCTGCTGGGAGTCCCTTACAACTTACACAGAATGTGTCCTGTTGGTCCATAGCCACATTTGACTTGTCTATTCTACATCCTGAGTGTCCCTCACTAACAAACATGTAGCAGGCATGGACGGACAAATTTGGTCCATGGGTAGCAGAAAACGCAGTGCAGCTACCAAGGTGAGTCGATGTTCCCAGAGGGAAAGAAGCCAAGGAAACAGTTACATAACAAAAACATATTGAGGTATTTAGGATGTCCATACTGAGGATCTCATTTTTTAAAAGAACATATGTATTACGTAAACCTGCATACACAGGGCTGGAGAGATAGCCCAGTCGGTAGAGTGCTTGTCATGTAAGCACAAGGCCCTGGGTTCGATCCCCAGCACACACACAAAAAAAAAGTGCATACACAAAATAGAGGTAAAGAGATCCATATGTGAGAACTGTTTTTGACTTATAGTTTTTGTGGAGGAGTAAAGGAACTCTGAGAGAAGCTGCATGCTATGGCCTGGCCTCCCATGGTGCATTGCTCAAGGTGTAGGGTTATTCCAGGGACCAGCAGGTACAGTGAAGCCAGGTCCACTTACAGAGATGTGTAAGTGTGGTTTGAAGTGAAAGTCAGAGTATATAAAGATAGAAGGTTTAAAAAAAAAACTACTTAAAGAGCAGAACCAATGCTGCTAAATATCTATGATTTACTAATATTCTTCCTATCCAAAACAGTTCTTATTTTAATTCTTAATCCATGCTTAAAATATGAGCCATTCCCCACGGTACATCTTAGAAGACCCAGTCATTGGTTGTGAATTACAGAGAAAGTTAAGCCCTGACCTGTCCATGATTGGTAGATTTGTTATGTAAACATCAGAACCTACAGTCAGAGAGTTATGGTATCTTCCTGAGGGTCAGAAGACATGAATCTCCCTAGGCCTCAGGGTTATCTAAGGCACCTGGAGACATGCTGCCTCGTGCACAGTACTTGAGTGTATAAACAAGCCTTAGATAGTGATGAAGGGAGAGGGTTTGTGATTCTTCCTCCCAGAATATTCATGTTAGAATAAGCCTCCAACAGCTCTCTGCCTTCACAGATCCAGGTGAACCTCAGCTCAGAAAGCTCATTTTCCATGAGGCAAGGGAAGAGACCAAGATGATTTCTGGGGTCCTTTTCAATCATAATTCAGTATTTAGCCAGGCAGTGGTGCATGTCTGTAATCCCAGTAGCTTGGGAGGCTGAGGCAGGAAAATCACAATTTCAAAGCTAGCCTTAGCAACTTAGCAAGGCCTTAAGCAACTCAGTGAAACCCTGTCGCAAAAAAAAAAAAAAAAAAAAATTAAATAAAAAAATAACTTGGTACTTCAGGAAACTTATCTTTTTCTGGAATGACTTATCTTTTGTGCATTCTATGATATTTCTATTGTCTCATATATTTTGAAAAGCAAACTTACCCCAGGAGCTTCATGTTTTCTCTGTTTCTAGGCTGCCAACTTTGATGTACTATCAAGAAGCCAGAAGTATTTGAGAGTGAAGATTAAGGTCTCTCACTTTTGTTGTTATGAAAGAATAGGAGGAGAAAGGCATTGGTCTCCACTACTGAGGAGAGTGGTAGCTTGGATCGGGGTCTTTGACTGCCTCAGAGCTGTGGCTGTGCTTTGCTATGGGAATTTTCTGTGCAAAGGTGCAGGATAAGATTGCCCAGGAGCTGTGGTAATGCCCTGTCTGAGGAAGCTCTGTGCTAAGGTACAGAACAATAACGGTCTTGACCTTGAGCCCAGACCCCAGCAGCGGGGGATAGAGAATTCTGAGCATAACAAGATAATCACAATATCTCACAAACACTGCACCCTACTTTAAATGTTAAGCATCATGGTTTCCTTATTCATGGCCTTTACTTGAAAACTTTGATGCCTTACTGACACATGGTTATTATTGTTGTTGTTCTTTTTTTTAATCCCTTTTCTGTTGGGAAGCATGTGTGATCCTTACAACTAGAAAAATGTAAAAAGCCATACCTCCAACTTCATATGAACAATTCATGCAGTTTACAACTGGACAAGGTAAATTGATTTTTTCCAAATTCATAATTCATCCTTATTCCATCTCTGTTGAAACAATGCCCTACTGCAGAATCCCTCTGATTATATACCAGGCAAAAAGATTCTGAATTATCAGAAATTGCAGATTAGTAATAGAAAACGTATACTGGATGTGAGATCCTGAGAAGAAAATGTCAGTAGTTAACTAGTATGGTCAATCCCATTAGTTCACACAACATGCTGTTATGTGGACCAAATAGCTATTAGAGCTGGAAAGTCTCATCATCCTACTTCATAGGACTTCTGCACCTTGAAACCAAAATAGGTGTCTATTTGAATTTTGTTATTTCACATTCCCAAATTATTTTTCCATAAAAAAATTAATGTGTGTGTGTGTGGGCATATATATATATATATATATATATATATATATATATATATATATAAATTCCCTCTTACATGAAATTTCTCTTTTTGTGGTTTTAGTTCCCCATGGTCAAGTGTGGTCCAAAAATATTAAATGTTAAATTATGGAAATAAACAATTTATAATTTTTAATTTTCCCACTGTCCAAAGTATAAGGATTAAATTGCACATCACCCCACTCCATCCTGCCTATGCCATGAATTATCCTATTGTCCCATATATCAACTGGAGTTAACCACTCAGCTACTTCATAACAATATGGGTTATTAAATCAACTATAGTGGTATTACAGTGCTTGTATATAGGGTTTGGAACTATCTATACTTTCAATCATCCACTGGGGATCTTGGAATATATCCCCTGAGGGACTTCAGTACTGCTTAGAATTTTAGCAATAAAAAGATATTATTGGAATGTATTCCCTGAGGGATTTTAGCAATTAAAAGGTATTGCTAATACCTAAAATATAGTATTGCTAAAATTACCAGCAACCTCTGCATACTTTAATCTAATGACTATTTTAAGTCTTCTTCTGGGAACCAAAACAGAATTAGAACTTCTTTGAAAAGTGTGTTTTTCCTAGACTTCTCTGATGTCTTAACTGTGGAAACATGGGATTGCATGATTTCCATTTTCCTACACAAACTACTTCCATTCAGTTTCCTGAAACTGTCTACTTCTGCCCCATTACAAACTCTGTGGGTAAAGAGAGCTCAGCTTGTAAAGCTCTCTTCCAAATAAGATGCATGCCACACTAAAATCTCTTTCAGTTCACTCTCCATGACCCCAGAAGATGGCTCCAGTGTCAGTTCTACTTTTCTTCCTGTGCCTGGACTAATTAAGTCTGTTCATACCTGTGTTCATCAGAGGTCAGCAGGCATGGTTGCACAGAGTTTGGATGTCCCTGTTCTGTCATCAGTACTCTGTGATTCTATTGGGATGTTTTAGTGTGGCATAAGGTACTCACTTCATTGTGGCAGGGATGTATAGCGTGAAATGCTCAGGGATTATGATAGGATGGGATTTTCCTGTCTCCGTGGGACTAGGAGGCAAAGAAAATTCAGAGTATTTCCCCCCAAAATTAACAACATTGATCACCTACTCTCATATCTATGTAATATATTACAGCTTATTTATCGTATATATAATACATGTGAAATATATCAAATAAGGATAACTCACTAGACTTAAATGAAAGCCAATTTGAATAGATTAGAAATTTCCATGCAACTAATCAATATAGGAGAGCATTTTGAATGAAGTAGAAGTTAAATAAACTTTTGAACAACAACAAAAATCTGACAAAAAATAAATTTGCTTTCTTTATTAGGTGTGTGCCCTTGCTTACAATGAGAGAAAGTAACTTTGCAAGTATGTTTAAAGACAGATTTTATAAGACTTTTATTTTTCAAATTTAAAAATGAACAAAGAAGAAATGTTAAAAAAAAAAAAGAAAGGCAGTAACAATGTATGATACCAGAATGAAACCTACACTTAATTTGGGAGATAGGCATATAACAAATTTTTTAAAGGAGTTAACAGACATCTCAATTTCACCACTGCCTGGAGATATACAAAATTAAACTGAGTATGTTCAGATTTTGAATATTAAGAAGTGAAATTTTAGCTCATCGAACCCATCTAATTTACAAAACTCATGACTGGCTTGCCTCTTAAATTCTATACAAATCTCATTTAATACCCTTAAGCTTCATAAAATATCAAAGATTGGTATGAAAGAATCACCATCATCTTTTAATCTTCTAAAAGATTGCCAAATTTTGTTCAGCACAGTATTATCCAGAATCGGAAGTTGCTTTGAGATATTTCAAAGCAATGTTAGTCAGTGATGCCTATGAAAGACAATTCAGCCAGTGGAAATTAATTTAAAATTATGTAATTAATGCTCATCACTGGGTCATAAGCAATGGTCAAACATGGCAATGTTGTCAGCTGAAAAGAAGAGCTAGTAAGTATATTTTCAAAAAATATTAGTTGCTTTCATAAAAGCCAGGAAAGTAAACTTGTACTGAATTCTGGTTTTGCTATGAATGCAATATTGAAACCTAAAACAATGTGATGAGTTTTAGTTGAGTCACTTTCAATTCACCATAGTTTTTCAAATGCTTTCACGTGGGGGAGAAAATTAAACACTAATTATAAAAACACCTGGGCCACCACCTTCTGACCCTTCCTCATGCCCTTCCTCGCGCTGTGCCCAGGACCGCTGGTCCACAACTCATCGGACAGGATGACTCCAGGGTTGGTCCATTCTGCCCCCAATTGTGGGTGTCCCTTGATAACTATCTTGCATGTGTCCCGGGGATTTCTCCCCAGAAACCACCCGTGTCTGCACAAAACGTCACCTCCCTCGTGCTGAAATGACAAGCCTCCGCCTGCAAAAAAATGGGTCATTCTCTCCAAGTCTTGCTGAAATACGGCATGAAGAAGGAAAGAACAAACCCTTGAGAACGGTCTACTTAACAAAACGTCCCCGAGTAACTGGGGACAAAGCTCCCTCCTCCGCCGTCAAGGCCTCCACCGGGCCTTTTACTTTACCCTGAACCAGGAGCTGGCTCAACCCGAGTAGGGCAGACACTTCCCGGACTCTGTTCTGAGGGATCCGGCGCGGGCAGGCTCTACACGCATGCGCCTCGCCTGGAGCAGAAAGCGGGGTCGGCGCCCTCTTGTGGCCGTCGGGGCTTCCAACAGGTTTCTTCCTCGCCTTGGACCAGACGTCAGCCGGTCCAAAAGCGGAAGAGACTCCTCCTGGACGTGGTCCTGAGGGAACTGAACTCCAGACACGCCAGGAAGTTAGCGCCAGAGCGTCATCTAGCGGTCGTCCGGGCGCAGCACAACGACTCCACATTCATTGTGCTAGATGACCTTGCGCTTGGGGTCAAGAGCTTGCCTGCATTGAATTTGACTTTTTCTTCTAGGTGATCTCATTCATTGACACACATTGTTCATAGTGTTCTCTTACAATCCCTTTTCTTTCTATAAGGTCTATAGTCATCCCCCACTTTAAAATCTAATTACATAATTTGGGGTCTTCTATTTTTTCTTGGTCAGTCCAGGTGAATGTGAATTTTGATCTTTTCAAAGTGACAACTTTGAATATTATGTAACCCTATAACATTAGTTTTTATTCTCATTTATCTCCATCTTTAATCTTTATTATTTTCTTCCTTCGCTTAACTTTTGGTTTGATTAGTTCTTGTTTTTCTAAGTCATTAGCATCACTAGGTATGGACTTGATAACTATCTTGCAGAGAACACAGAGTTCAAAAAAGCAAATAAGACGAGGTTCAACATCTTTAGTCATTAGGCAAATGGAAATTAAAACCATAAGAAGATACCACTGTACACCTACCAGAATAGCTAACATAAAAAATTCAGCACACCAAAATCTGATGAAGAGAAACTAAATCGCACACACATTGCTGGTAGGAATATAAAATAGCATGGCCACTGTGGAAAACATTTTGGTAGTTTTTAAAAATAAAAGATGCCATTTGATATATCAAATGCATTGCTGAGAACATATGCAGAGAAATTAAAACATTAATATTCATGCACACTCAAAATATCAATCTTTTCTAGCAGCTTTATTTGCAATAGCTAAGAATTAGAATCCACCCAAATGATGTCCATTTGTAGATGACTGAATGCACAAACTACTCTATCCATAACATGGCTACTCAGTAATAAAGAGGAATGAAAATTTATACATGCAACAACCTGCATGATTCTCCAGAAAATTATCCTGAGTGAAAATAGTCAATCACAAAAGAATACATAATATAGGATTGGTTTATGTAATATTCTCTAAATAATAAAATTAAAGAAATGTGAGAAGATACTAGTAGTTGTCAGGAGGGAAGTGGTGTGGCTGTTAAAAGGACAAGGTGAAGGCTCTGCAGTGATAGAAATGTTCTGCATCCTGACTATCAATATCATCAACCTCCTGATAGTGATATTGAACTATAATTTTCCAAGATGTTACCATGGAGGAAACTGAGTAAAGGGTACACATGATCTATTGTTTTTGCAGATGTATGTAAAATAGAAGCAACCCAAATAGCTAACAGAGTACTTGTATTCTTATGGTATATCCTAAGTAAAATGTGTGTTCTCGTGCATATGCATGAAATTTTCTGAAGGAAAATACATAAAAGTAATTAGGGTGGGATGATCACAGGTGATTTCTACATTTTTAATTCATGTTTTAAATGATCATCAAGGCAAACTTGATTAGTTTTAGGCAATGCAATTAGCTTTTATTCATTGTAATTCTGCAAAAACAAACTTTAAAATGCTGAAAAACAACAGTAGAAATTAAGAATGCTTACTGGAGGAACTGGATACCTCATACACTGGAAAATGAAAATTTTACAGGTGGGAGTGTAGAATGATATGATCACACTGGGAAACAGATTGAAAATGTCTTTAAAATTTGTACATCCATCTACCATATGACCTGGTATTAAACCAAGTGTTCTAGTCACCTTATTCACTGCTGCAATCAAGAGACTTGACAAGAACAATTAGAGAGGAAAAGTTTATTTGGGGGATCATGATTTCAGAGGTATCAGTCCACAGATGGCCGACTCTATTCCTTGGGGCCTAAAATGAGATGAAATCATGGCAGAAGTGTGATGGAGGTAAGCAGTTGGGGACATGGCACCAGGAAGGTGAGAGGAGGTGAGTTCTCCTCTCACCAAGGACAAAATATATATACCAAAGTCACATCACCCACCTCCTCCAGCCTCACCCTACCTTCCTTAAAATTAAGACTCAGTTAATCCCTATAAGAGCAGTAATGCAATGATTAGGTTAAGGTTCTTATAACCCAATCATTTTACCTCTAAACTTTCTTGCACTGTCTCGCATAAGTTTGGGAGAAACACCTCATATCTAAACCATAAAACTAAGTGAAATAAAACTATAAGTCCATAAAATGACATTCTCAGGAATGTCCACAGCAACTTATTTCAAATAAGCACACAAAACTTGGTAATAATACAGAAGTACATTAGCAAATAAATGTATGAACAACTATAAAATACCTATGCAATGTCTTCTTGGGCTGAACTGTAGAGAGGAATGACACAGATAAATCTAAAAATAATTATGCTGAAAGATGCTAAATAGTACACACTCTATAGTTATGTCTACTTTTCTTAAACTTTAGAAAATGCAAGCTAATCAAGAGGGACAGAAAGCAAATGAGTGACTGCTTGGGTAAGAGGGGAGAGGAATAGGGAACAATAAGTGACTACAAAGGGCCAGTAGAGAACATTTCAGGTTGATGAATATATATGTTCACTGTGTCAGCTTTCCATTACTGTAACAATACGTCCAAGACAATGAACTTATAAAGAAGAAAGATTGATTTTGGCTCAGTTTTAGAGGTTTCAGTCCATAGTTGGGCAGAACTATTGCTTCTGGTCATGACAGCACATCATGGCAGGGAGTACATAGTGGAGTAAATTATTCACCTCAGGGGGGAGGTAAAAAGAGACAGAAGAGGGAGGGTCCCACAATTCCCTCCAAGGGCATGACTGCTCACTATGACATAACTTCCTCCCACTAGACCTTAACTCCTAAAGGTTCTACCCACTCCCAATAGCACCATTGGTGAGACCAAGCCTTTAACACATGGGCCTTTGGAAAGCACTTCAGATCCAAACTCTAGTATTCATTATCATGACTGTAGTTTCACAGGTGTACATACAGGGCAATACTTATCAAATTGTAGGCTTTTAGTATGTGCAGTTTCTGTGCATGACAATTATACCTCAACAACCTCTTCAGATGTATTTACACAAGGATCTAGTCTAAAAATTCTTAATAAAAAATTAAAGGAGGATGAGGAAGAATTTTATAAGATTCAGGCAATTCAGACCCTTTTCTTAGCCCTGTTCCAAGCTTGGGTAGGGAGGGAAGGCACTTTAGGGCCCTGTGGAGCCTCATCTCCCACCCCATAACTTCCTTAAAGGTCCCTCTCTACAAGGGGGCTTACTTTGAACAATTCTCTAAATTAAATATTTCTATTTGAGCTGACTTTGGAACTAAACTTCTATGATGATGCATAGCACAATTTTTCATAGGAAAAAAAAAATACATTTCAACCTTTGAAGCAATGAAGGGAGTGCTGTAGGCTGCATTAGTACTGGTGAGATTTCAATTTTTCTTCCTTATATGGTTAAGGTTGAATCTGCTACTGCTTATCCTGGGTACATTCAGGCTGCACCCAGTTGTCCCATCTTCAAGTTCTCTCAGCAGATGTAGAAAATGAGTATCTGCTTGTATAGGTCAGCTTTCAGTTGTTGGAACATAACACCTACTTTGCAAAGAAAGGAGCTTGTTTTAGCTCATGGTTTTGGAGGATGACAGCCCAAGATTTTGCAGCCCATCTATCCAGACTCTGGTGAGAGCACCTTGGTCCTTAAGAGCTTGTTGAGGTACAATTGTCATGCACAATGCAATGGTGCCATTGCAGTGGTGGGAACATGTATAGAAAAGATCACAGGGCAAGATAGGAAGTCAGAAGTTCAGGGGCTAGGCTTCCTGTTCTCACAGGAACTAACCAGCATCCTCTAATAACTACATTAATCCCTTCCAAGCATGTGCCCTCCATGACCTGACCACTTTTCACAAGGTTCTTAGAGATCCCACCACCTTTCAACACCACCATGCTGCAGACCAAGCTTTCAGCACATAAATCTTTAGGATACACATGCAAATCACATCCAAACCATAGCACTGCCCATCCCGGGAGAGGAGGCAGAGACGGACATGGAGGGGGATGCTGGTTCCAGACACTTGAGCCTGGATGCTGGCTATTCCATCACCTCTGTGTGGCTACAAACAATCCTTAACTTCTCTCTGCCTTGTTTATAAAATGGGAATCACCCATTTTCATTGCAGGGTGATTGGAAGAGCAGAAAATGACATTGGTGAGGACTTGACAGAGGAACAATGCTGCCATCCTGAACCAGTCTAATGAAAATTTTCTGGTGTTAATAAGCCAATTTATTCAAATATGGTTTTGTTTCCATTTCCATTCACAGGGACAGAGAAACCAAAGTTATAAAAATGTTTTCTTTTTCAGATGAAAGACAGAATAGTGTGGAGAAATACTCTTGGAAGCCCCCTGAATTAATCCCCTGCCATCAGTGCTGATCAGGCCCCTGGGGGCGATACTAGGACACAGAATTCGAAGGTTGGTCTGATCAAAGAAACACCACGCAGGAAGGCCCAGGTCTCAGAAGTACCTGGTGCTCTAAGTCTGGATCCACTTTCTTTGTGCAACTCCAGGTGGTTCACCTCAGGATGGTACAACAATGAGGACACATTTGTTCCAGCCCTGCCCCAGGTGGGCTGAGGATGGAGGTGGGGCTCCTGCCCCAAGACAACTACAGGCCCCTTACACCCTGCCATCAAGGACAGAAGGGAAAGCCTAGGCATCCACCGTGGAGGACCAGGACAGGAGCCTGCTGGGTAGAGAAGCCTGCTCTCCTACACACACTGCAGGGTCAGGTCACTGCCATGTTTATAGCCTGGAAGTTTGCACAGGTACCTTGACTCCAGGCTCACTAGCCAGATTCTGGCATCTCCAGTGAACCCTTCATTAAGCCACTTTCAGTGGATCTGGGATTACTAGAGACAAATGTTTATTCTCTCAATCTTGTAGTTTTGCTATAAGATATTTTTGTCATTTTACTTACTTAACTACCCTCTATCTCCCTTCCTGGTAAACAAATGATCACCTGGTGAGTAGACTGCACACAAAACAGGAATTTTACACAAATAGTTCCAGGAGGGTCCAAAGAGCTAATGAAATCTATGAAGTGATTCAACGGTAGAGAGGATCACTTAGCTCTGTTTTTCTCTAAAAGCTCAAAGTATCACCCATTTAAGTTTGAGGAAAGGGGCAGAGAGAAACAGGGACAGGCTCCTGCTCTCCAGGCTGGTGAGACAAATGCAAACACCTTCACATAGAGTAAAGTGAGGAGTATATTAGTAATAAGCACATGCCATCATAGGATATAGGATATTTGAGTTGAGAGAGGGGAAAGTACAAGGAAATTTTCACTGAGGAAATAAGATTGAGTCTGAAAGGAGGATCAGAAATATTCCTACTCTGTGAAGGAGAGGGAAAGGATCCCACAACAGAGATATAATTGTTACATTTATGTGTCAATGTAAATGGATTAAGGAATCCCTGGAGAACTAAGAAGTTATATGTATGGGTGTATCTGTGAGGGAATTTTCAGAGGAGATGGCTATGAGGTTGAATAGGCTGGGTGGGGAAGATCTACTCTCCATCTGGTATACATCATCCAATGAGCTCGAGGCCCAGATAAAACAGAAACAGAGGTAAGGATTTTCTCTCTCCTGGAGCTAGACACTCTCCTCCTTCTGCCTTGGACCTCAGAACCCCAGGCTCTCTGACCTTGGTATTCCAGGACTTATACCAGAAGGCCCCTAAATTCCCACCTTCAGCTTCAGGTTGAGAATTACACCACTAGTATCCCTGGTTCTGAGACTTTCAGACTTGGACTGAATCATACTGCCAGCAACTCAGGGTCTCCAGCCTGCAGAGAGCCTCTTATGGGATCTCTCCATCTCCATAATTGTGTGAGCCAATTCCCCTAATATATTTGTATCTTGCGTATCTATATTTATATCTACATACCTCTCTATCCTATTGGTATTAGTTTTATCTCTTTGCATAGTCCCAACTTATACAAGAGGCAAGCGCAGAAAAAAATAATTATACTCCACATAATGAACAAATGGTATTAAGATAGAACCAGCAAGCAAAGAACCCTAGATGCTGTGAAAAAGTCATTAGTAACTTAAACACCATATTTCAGACAACAGACAGAGGTATCTTTTTTCCTCCAGAGGCATAAACAGAGTTTTAGGAAAAATAGATACATATTCAAGAGAGAACGGATGTCACGGAGAGGCAGCAATCTCAAGAGACAACTTTGGGGTAAAGCAAGGTGTAGACACTCAAAGGAGAAAGCAGGATATCTCCAGAGGAAGAGACAACCACCCATTTTGGTGTGGGGTGTTAATATTTATAGAAGACTGATGCTAGGGGCTGGACAAGAGGTGGAGACAGGGTGGAGCTACATAATTTTGCAGCAGTTTTTTCTTTGCTTGCACATTTCCCTTATTTTATAAGGGCATGAGTCAAAAGCATGTTGCTGGATCTCAAGATTTACAACTGTGCTTTCTGCATCTCAATGACTTGTGGGCATTTCTTTTAAGATTCAGTGTATCTTTCTCTTTATCCTAAATCCCTACCTCATCCCACCACCACATACACACAGAGGTACCTCAATGACTATCATGTGACATGCTAACCGAAATATATAGTTCAGGTTTACCTAACTTTTCGTACTCCTCAGGAAAAGTCTGTCTTCTTCCTAAGAATGAAGAAAGACAGCTATAGATGAGTGGGGAAAAACTATATGGTTAACTGCTAGAGAAGAAAGACCTAGCCACCCTGCTTTATAAATTACCTCAACAGGTATGAAACCATGTGTGCACATTTTTAGTGAGAGAAATAGTTTTAAAGATTGCATTTGTGGTTGAGATTCCTGCTGTGCCTCGTGCCCTGACAGACCTCCCAGCTCTGGTGTGTTTCCTTTGCCGCCAACACTCATCATCCTGCTCGGCCCCATATTCTCCTCAGGCGGGCCCTGAGGAGGTACATCGAACCTTGTTGCCCCACAGGGAACAACACTATAGTAGCTGTAAAATGAAGGACATTAAAAAAGTTAGGTAAATTTATATGTGTCAATAGGTAACAATTGCTAAGATTTAATGTTTAAAAAACACAATGCAGAACAGTGTGTATATATTGTAACACTTTTTAAGATGTATTTTTATTGGTGCATTATAATTATACATAATAGTGATATTTATTATGCTATATTTATACAGGCACATAACATAATTTGATCAATATTATTCCCTATTACTTTTCCTTTCTCTCCTCTCCTCTCTCACCTGGATCTGTTTGCTCTACTGTACTGATCTCCCTTCAATTACCATTATTATCATTAACATTATTATTTTAATTAGCATATTATAATCATATATAACACTGCTATTTTTAAGAGTAATAAATATTTACCTATAGACCCAAGCAAAAAAAAAAAAAAAAGATTGCATTTGTGCTCAGGAGTATGAAACCATTCCATTCTAAAATTCCTTTCTTGAAAAAATAAAGAAAATGAAAGCAAACAGAACAGAGTTCAATTGAACAAGGCATCCTAGGGTCAGAACAGCTACATGTTCCCCTGGGATCCTTGTTCCAGGAGCCTGCTATTTATAAATATTTTCGCCCTTCCCCTACCTTCATTCCCAATTTGTTAGCCCTTCTGTCTAAACTCCTGACAAAATAAATCCCCTTTGCTTTTGGTATAGACACAAGTTACTGACACAGGATGAACCTGATCTAGAATTTCTCTCAAAGGGCAAGAATGGGACAATCATATTCATGAATATCAAATACTCATTTGGAGGCCCTGGAAGGGCTTCTTTCAGAACCTGGCAAGACACTTGATACTGAGGATGTAGTAAACAAGAGTTGCTTGCAGGGATGGACCCATATACACATTCCACACAAGTTATTAAGGACTCACAGTAGCAGCAAAGTATGCAATACCCAGGAGAAAGGCCCCCACCTGGACCATGAATAGGAAAACAGCCAGAGCAAAAGAGGAGATTGAAGCCAGGACTGAAGATTCAGTATATCTTTCTGTTTAACCTAAATCCCTATCTCATTCTCCACCATGGACAGAGTTATCTCAATAATTGACATGCTAACTAAACTATGAAGTACAGGCTTACTGGGCTTTTTAAATTCCCCCAGAAGCACCCACCCCAAAACCCAGCCCTAAACCACTCTTGTACCTGCTTTCCCAGTTTTCTTTCCTCTGAAAACTGATTACTTCAAGTTGTTCCACAAATGACACATGAGCCCTACTTCTAATAAAGCCTCTGTCTTGACCACCTGCCCAGGCCATAGAGTCTTCTTTCCTTTTCTTTCCACTTAAACTATGTTGAAGTCTTTTCCTAGAAGGTATCTTTCAGGATCTGGTCCTGAGATAGTACAAAAAGAAGGTAAGCAGCCATGGACCTCCAGTAGCTATCCTGGGACTATTGGGATAGAAGGAAGTTGCTAAGATCAGGACTGGCACTCACAGCTAGGACCAACTGTCCCTTTGGAACATAAACAACTTCACAGAGCATCAATATTCAACCAGGTCAACATGAAAGTACAAGTGACCAGAACAACAATAACAAAAATACCCACTCTGTCACTAAGCCTCTACACATATAAAACTTAGATATAGTGTAATGCAAAGAAGTCACCAAACCTCACTTTTCCTGGCTAACTGTAAGTGATTGCCAGTTTTCTCCCAATCAGCATTCACATCTCTCCAGTCTTCCTTCTAGACAACATGCAATAAGACCACCATCAATAGAATCCCCTGCTTCCTGACAGCACCTCTTTAGAACAAAGTTCCTCTTCCTTAAACTTTCCCTCAAACAACTTAATACAATCCAAATCTTATCTGAGAGCTTTTCTAACACCCCCTTAACCAAGAAAACCCCAATTTTGTCCATGGTATTTTCCCTGACCACAATGAATAATACACCCAGGATGTTTTCAAACAGTTGTGTTCTTGATCTTTGTCTGTATTTTAGGCTGCAGGATCCCAACAATACCCATAAAAACCAAAAGAACTCTGTGGAGGATGATTGGATTTGTCTGGGAAATTCAGAAATGGCATTTTTAAATATAGAGGCCATCTAACTGGCCCTAAACAATGAGAAGCAATGAAATTATGGCATTTGCAGGTAAGTGGAGGGAGCTGGAGAATATCATGCTAAGCGAAATAAGCCAAACCCAAAAAACCAAAGGTCAAATGTTTTCTCTGACAGCAGATGCTGATCCATAATGCAAGGGAGTGGGGAGGATAGGGAAGGATGAAGGAACTTTGGATTGTGCAGAGGGGAGTGAGGGGAGGAAAAGAGGTGTGGGAATGGAAGGACAGTGGAATGAAACAGACATCATTACCCTATATACATGTACGATATTACATCATCAGGTGTGACTGCATGATGTACAGTGAGAGGAATGAGAAGTTGTGCTCCATTTGTGTACAATGTGTCAAAATGCATTCTACTGTCTTGTATAACTAATTAGAACAAATTAAATTTTTTTTTAAAAAATTGTTTGCCAAGGTTGCTAAGATCTACTGTTAAAAAAAAGAAAGAAAGAATGAATGAATGAATGAATGAGAAGATGCCTTGGCCAAATTAAAAATGAGACTTGTTCCTAGTGGAGGTAAAGGTCTATGTCAGGACCAAAGCATGAAAGAGGCTGTGCAGGGCTGCAGAGGGAGGGAGACAAGGAAGAGCCCCCAGTTGGTTCACCAGGCCAGGGCTCAAGACAGAGGAGCCAGATCCAGGAATGACCCTCACAGGCATTCTCCTCTGTGCCCTAAAGGTCAGTGTCTCACCTCAAAGGTGCAGTGGCTATTCTGAATTATAAGATTTTTGTGTGGACTGACCAGCACGACCAGTCACACATCCAATCCGCACCAGTCGATGTGATCATCATGAAAATTACCCTTGCCATTTTTAACACTTGGGTTAGGAAGCTCCACATAAGGTGCAGAATAATTTTCACAGGGTGCTGACCTGTTCAGGTCTGCAATCTCTGCTGAAACAGCTGGGTCCCGGTTCTGGGCTCCTTCTGGCCTTAAAGGTCCCTGGAGGGGATTCCCAGGGCTGAGGAGGAGGGCTGAGAGGAGGTGTTCAGGACTCAGATTCCAAATCCTGCTTTCAAAAGTGCATTTCCAAGTTTTCTTTGAAAATGCTCGAGGTCATTAAGGAAATGGAAGCAGAGGGAAAGCCCAATGAGGGACTAACTGAAGACCTTAGAGTCAGGGGTCTAGGAACCGGCCCTGAGGACAAAGGAGAGCAGTCAGAATTGAGGAAAACTAAGGCAGACTTGACGAAGACTGAGACCAGGCGCTCTGAGTGCCACCTAGGCTGCAGGGAGTTTATTCCGCGCAAACGAGGCCACCACGGTCTGCACCGAGTTCCAGGCTTTTGAGCCTCTGCAGAGCGAGTCCACAACCGGTTGATTGCCAGCCTCAACCAATCAGCGCTCAGCCTTGCCAACTGGGGCTACAGCCTGTCCATCGGCTCTGCATTGACAAATGTGGAAGTGGAACGTGAATGCACTCTACTTATTAGGCTAGCTGTGGGGAACGCCTGAGCTGAGCTTGGGGGCTGAATTGAGTGACTGCATCGTGGGTTGCTAGATGACCAGTTTCTGTGATAGGAGATCGTTCCTGAACAGTTCACATCATAGTAGAACCCATTCCAACTATACTGTACCCTGGGGCAAGTTCTTTAGGCTTGCTGCCCCATCTGCCACAATAATGTGCCAGAGGAAATGGGGTCTAAGTTTAGGGACCACACCCTGGTCTAGGGCGATCACAGTGGAGAAAATGGAACCTTTATTGCAAAATGGAATGCCACCAATGGAACATAACCTTAGAAAACAATAACGTGGTCCTTGAAAAGTTAAAATTGCCATGGGATTCAGCAATTCTACATCTGAGTACAGATACATTAGAAATGAAAAACAGGTGTTTGTACAACCATGTTTATAACAGTATTATTCATGACAGTCAAAACATGAAAACAACCCAAATGTCCATAGAAGAACAGATGAATATACAAAACATAACATGATAACAAGGAGTTAGGCAGCAGGGTTCTTTGTCATGCAAATTAAAGGAATGAAATCCACAGACACAATGGTGAGAACACAGAGTAATAGAAAGAAAGCAGAGTTCCCAAAAGGGAGGGGCCCTGTAAGAGGAATGCCAACAGCTGCCTGCGGTCTAGGGGTTTTTAAAGGCATATATGATGGCCCAACACAGGTGATTGATGAGGAGAGGGATGCCAACATGAACCAATAAAGCTCTTCATGCTATTAGCTTAATAAGCCAATCAGAAGTGCACAATTTCAATCCCTTCTTTACGTAATTAAAAGGATGGGTCTTGGGGCTGGGGAGATAGGTCAGTTGGTAGAGTGCTTGTCTTGCAAGCACAAGGCCCTGGGTTCGATCCCTAGCACCACCAAAAAATAAATAAATAAATAAATATAAAATAAAAGGATGGGTCTCACCTGGTGGTTTTTGACACCTTTGTTAGAAAGAGGAACCATTCCCAGTAGGAGTCTGCTTGTGGTCAGCCATTGCTAGGGGAACTGGTAAGGGTAACTAAGGAAAGGTGGCCAGGGTTGAAGCTGTGAGGAACAGAAACATATTCTAACTAGGAAAAAGTTATTGTGGTTAATGCTGGCAGGGGATAGCAAGTCACAGGATGTCTCTCAGACCCTATGTCTTCTTTCAGGTTGGCATGATGTCCTCTTCCCCTCATGTTCTTCTTCAAGGCCCTTATCCTGGTTGCCTATGGGAAATCTATATTCCTGCCTCAATATGTACAAACAATGGAATGTCACTTGGCCTTACAAATTCTGACACATACCACAGTATAAACGCACCTTGAGAACATAGTGTTAAGAGAAATAAAATAGATGCAAGAGGACAAATGTCAGGGGAGAATGGGGAGAAATGAGGGGGAATGGGAATGGGAAAAACAGAATGAATCAGACGTAACTTTCCTATGTTCACATATGAATACATGACAAGTGTAACTCCACATCTTGTACAACCACAAGAATGGGAAGTTATACTCCATGTATTTCTGATATGTCAAAATATATTTTACTGTCATGTATAACTGAAAATAACAAACAAAAAACTACACTGAGATTTCATCTTACTCTAGTCAGAATGGCAGTTATCAAGAATACAAGTAACAATAAATGTTGGTGAGGATGTTGGGGAAAAGGTTCAGTCATGCATTGATGGTGGGACTGGAAATTGGTGCAACCACTACGAAAAGCAGTATGGAGATTCCTCAGAAAACTTGGAATGGAACCACCATTTGACACAGTTAGCCCACTCCTTGGCCTATACCCAAAAGACTTAAAATCAGCATACATTGGAGACATGGCCACATCAGTTTTTTAGCAGCTCAATTCACAATAGCTAAGCTATGGAACCAAACTCGATGCCCTTCCACAGATTAAAGGATAAAGAAAACATGGTATATTTATACAATGGAATACTACTCAGTCATAAAGAGAAATGAAATTGTGGCATTTGCCAGTAAATGGATGGAACTGGAGACTATCTTTCTAAGTGAAATGAGCCAATCCCAAAAAAACAAAGCCAAATGTTCTTTCTGATGTGCGAATGTTAACTCACAATAAGGTGGGGTAGGGAAGTATAGAAGTACTTTGGATTAGACAAAGGGGAACAAAGGGAAGGGAGGGGGAATGGGAATAGGAAAGATAATAGAATGAATGGAACATTACTTTCCTGTGTGCATATATGAATACATGACCAATGTAATTCCACATCACATACAACCAGAAGACTGGGAAGTTATACTCCATATATTTATAATATGTCAAATACATTCTATTGTCATTCTATTGTCAAATACAGTCTATTGTCTAATAAGAACAAATAAAAATAAAATAAAATTATATCCCCAGAAATAGAAACAACACACGTGTTGATTGAATAAACCCTACCAAAAAAAGTATATACCAATGGTTCCATACACATACCTCTAAAAATGCAAACTACCATTAACAACATAAAGCAGATGAGTGGTTGCTAGGATGGGAGGACAGAAAGTGATTACAAGTGGCCACAAGGAAACTTTAGGGATGATGTATGTAAGTCTTCATTATCACCTTGAGGTGATGAATTCCTAGTGTTTACAAAGGTCAAGATCTGTCAGGTTTTACTCTTTAAATGTGTGAAGTTTATTGTATGCTCATTATATCCCAGTAAAACTGTTTAGAAATATCTAACCTGATCCAACCACCACCCAAAGCTCTTCTCATTTATTAGTGTTTTTGGATACTGAAATAACATGGAAACACTAAAATGAGTAGTCTCCAATAAATAAATACAAATTTTAAAAAGCAAACCAAAAAACAAAATGAAAACCCCAGAATGAGAAAAAGAATGAGGTAAGACACAGGCAATTGACACCCCTTTCATACCCTGGTCCAAGCCTGGGATAGTCAGGGGGCTCTGCTGGGCCCTGGGCAGCCTGGGCTGCTTCCCTGGGGCCTCAGAAAAGCACAGCTCCTTCTCCACAGTGTGGGCACTTTTAGGGGTTCTGTAAAGTAGTTCTTACTATTTGAGCTGACTGGAGAACTGAGCCATTATGAAGAAGCACAACACAGCTTTTCATAGGAAAGAAAAATACATTTCAATACTCCAACTGCTGGGGGCACTACAGAATCCAGTGTTGAGAGCTCTTACGACATTTTAATTGTTCTCCTTTCATGTTGTAATCAGGCAAAATTTGTTAGCCCCTGGATCCTGGTTTATTGGAAACATCAGCAGTGGGTACACACAACCACCTTGAATTCAAGTTCTCACAGCAGATGTGGAGCATGAGTATCTCTCCATCCTAGCCAAGGAGGCAGGGAGGTAATGGAGGGAAATGGAGAAGGACGCTGGCTCCAGACACCTGGACCTGGACAGTGACCCTACTACCGTTGCAGGTGGGGCTGGAGGAAAGTCCTCAACCCCTCTGTGCCTCATGTATAAAATGGGTATTGTCCTACCTGTAGTGCAGCGGGGTTGTTAAGAGCCAAAAGTGACACTGGTGATGAGTCAGTCCAGTTAAAGACTTCCCACCATCCCAATTAGTGCTGATAAACTAATTCATGAAAACACATTGTTTCCCAGTTTCCATAGAGAAAGCTATGCTATAAAAAATGTCTGTCCTGCAGTCAAGGACATGAAGCAAAGCCTAGGGGTCTGCAGGGGATAAGAAGAACTACGGGTGAGAGAAGAGTGGCTCTAACTCTGCCAGGTGCTAGAAAACCCTTGCCTCAATGCCAGCTTCCAACCGAAGTCTTTCCACTTTCCATCATTATAGCTGGGAATTTTCCAGAGGCCCCCCCCCACCCTTGACCGTCTAAACCTGCTAAGTATTCTAATGTCTCCTCTGACCCTTATTTTAATTAGTTCAATGAATTTAGCTCCTTTCCAACTGAAGAAATGATGACCATGTAGGTGAGAAAAAGGTTGCAAGGCTACCGTGTTTGTATAGTACAAGCGACTGCTGTGGTTTAAGTGTTGGTCTCCTCCAAAATTCATTTTGGGATTTATTTGCCATGGTAAGACCATTAAACTGTGGAGCCTTGAAGAGGTAGGTAGTTCATGGATGCACTCACATGAATGGATTAAGGCTGTTATTGCAGAAGTGGATTGCTATGAAGTGAGTCCAGACCTCCTTGTTTTTCTCTCCAGTGCACTCACCTGCCCTTCCAGCATGTTATGACCCAGCACAAGACCCTCAGCAGATACCAGCACCAATACTCTTGGACTTCTTTACCTCCAGAACTGGAAAAAAAAATAAATCTCTGTTTGGCAAATTACCCTGCCTTGGGTATTTTATTATAGCAGCACAAAATAGACTGCCAGAAACAAACAAAAAAAATCAAGATTATACTTAGAGGTAGAATCTCCAAGTTCACACTTATTTGCTAGTGACCTTGACTAAGTCATGTCTTCTCCCTGAGCCTTCATTTCCTCATATATGAATGGGACTTTTATGCTTTTCTTTTTCTAGTGCTGGTATTTATTGACTACCATTACAGAAGGGCTATCTCTCTATTCACATTGAACCTTTGGTTGCATGGAGTTTGTTTATTTTTTTAAATACTTTAGGGTTCTGATTGTGGGAACAGACCTTCTGTAAATACCCACTATTCACGTTTGTGGCAGGAGAATGTTAAAGCAAGAGGCCCGCTTCCAAAGGAGCCCTAGAAACAGGGAGGTGGCAGAGGCAGCTCAGCTCTGATTGTGACCCAGGGAACGACCAACCAGAGTAAGCTAGTCTGCACCGGGAACTGGGGTCTACAGGATTGGGGATGGTGGCTCAGTTAGTGGCACAATGACACATGAAGGAGATTATGTTGTGCTCTTTTATTGCCAAAAATAAAAACTTTTAAAAAGACAACTACTATTAGTCGGTAAATTTCCCTTCCTTTCTATACTGATCTCTGGCTTTCTCCAGGCTGCCTAATTAACTGCTTTGGGTAGGCTCCTACCTGAAGACAGTGCCAAGGGGCCAAGAACCTTCATTAAGGAGAAATGAAACACGTGGGAGAGGCCTGTGCTTCTGCTGTCCCCCACACCAAGCAAAATGATCAGGTTATTGGCAGTAAAGGCCTTCAAACAGCATGTTTATTTGTGGGAGGGGGCAGCCAGAGTTTATCCTAAAGAATTGCTTCTCAAATTAGGGACACCCAGCAATTTGAATTACTAGTAGCCTGGCCCTGGAGAAAGAACCAGGAATATTTATCAGTTGCCTAAATAAAGGTTCTAGTACTCAGTCCTAACACCAAAAATCTAAGGTTCAACTGTGAAAATTCCTTCTTTTTGGACAGAAAGGGTATTAAAGAGCTGGAATTACCAGGAGAAGTCCACCTCAGTGGTTCTCAGCAGGGAAGCAGTATGACCCTCAGCTGGTGTGCTAGGAAATGGAATGGAAGGGATGTTCTGGGTTCTGGGGAACACTACTGACAATTAACAAATAGGGTCATAGATGCTCAATGTCTAGTGAAAACTGTCCTACCCTAAATTCCAGTGGCGTCCCTGGTAATTGTATCTACAACACCCTCTAGCCAGCACTGATGGCCTGTCATAAGGCATGAACAGCAGTCCAGAGTCCCAAAACCAGAAGGTCTCATAGACCTGAAACCCAGCTACTAACTCGAATCCCCCATTTATTGAAATAGGCAAGCTGAAGTTAGTTTATGGTTAGCATGTCACTTTGGATCTGGTGGCTTAACTGAGTCTGTAAATCACTCTGCTTCTTCTTTAATCCAGAGGGAGTTGAGAAGACAGTGGTTTCAGGGCACAGAGAACCACAGGACTCCATGTTGTAGTAAAACCTTTCTGGCCTGCCATTGGGGTCATAGGGAACCTGTGACCCATCCTCATCCAGCTCTGAGTATTCACTCTTTGGCCATTCCTTAGGCTTGGAGGCATTTTCTGGATGGTATACAAAGCCAACCTACAGTAGGGTTCCACATGGCATGTTCCTTGCCAAAGCCCTTTTTGGCATAGGCTCGAAGTCTCAGCTCCTGGCCCTTTCTCAGGTTGATGATTAGGATGTCATCCTGCTCCACATAGTCATTGGGGTCATTACTCAGTTCCGGGATGTCACTGGAATGACCTGGGAACTGTTGGAAATTAGATCTCGAGATGTGATGTGCAATGTCTAGTCTTCATTGCACCGCAACTCGAGGGTGAACTCCATGGAGCAGTTGGGGCAGAACTCTTCACATGTGCAGTCCTGAGAGTGCTGCAGCTTGTCCACAATGTCATCACTAGTGAGGGGAATTAGTGCAAGCCTGTGAGCAACAAACTCATCATGAAGGACTGAGAAATTGGCATCTAGCTGAACCCAGTCAATAGCTAAAGAATATCACAGGAGTGGGAACATATCTTTGAGCTGAATATTTCTGTGAGAAGCCAACCTATTATGGGGACCTTGGCGATGAAGACCCTCCAAATAGAATTGACCACTGCCAGATCCGTATACTCAATGATGAATTTGACATTCTTGTCGGTGAGCTCTGTGATCTGCACCATGGGCTGGTTGGCAGTCGGCTCCTGTGTCGGGGGCTGGGGAGGCAGCTCAATAATAGAGTGCTTGCCTAGCATGCACAAGGTCCTGGGTTCTATCCACAGCAATGGAAAAAGTATACTCATACTTTTTTTTGAATACTCTTAACCTAAGTCATGGGAAAAAATGTGTTGGTTGAATCAGTCTTAGTACTTTGGGGACCTCAAACATCAGTATCGGACAGGGAACATTTTATTGCCTTGTATTCTCACCTCCTGGGTCTCCTACTTCCCCTTTGGGAAGTGGCTTGAGTTCTCCTAGAAGTTAGGCTAAGGCTACCTCTTTTTCTCCTTAGGCCTCCATTCAATTTTACCATATGAAATTCCCGCTAGGGTGTGTGCGCATTCCTTAACCAACTTGGACTGCTATAACAAATTACCATAGATTGGCTGCCTTAGACAATAAACATTTATTTCTCACAGTTTGGAAGGCTGGGAGGTCCAAGATTAAAGTGCCAACAGATCTGATGTTTGGTGAAAACAATCTTCCTGGTTTGTAGACATCCATTTTTCATTGTATCCTCACATGTCAGGGAACAAAGGTAAGGAAGGAGATGGGCAGAGAAAATGAGAGATTTCCTGTCTCTTCCTATATAACCACTAATTCCATTCATGAGGCTCTACCATCAAGACATAATTACCACCTGCTATGGTTGAAACGAGCATCCCACGTGTCTATGTATTAAATGTTTGGTCCCCAGGGTGGTTTTACTGAGAGGTGGTGGGCCTTTGAGAGATGGGGCCTAGTGGGATGTCCTTAGGTCCTAAAGGGTGTGCCGTTAAAGTGAATCATGGAGTCCCAGTCCCTTCATCTTCCTGCCTCCTCTCTTTGCTTCCTAGCTAATGAGGTGAGAACATGGACCATAACCTCCAAAATCAGAGCCAAAAGGAAATATTTTCCTGCCAGGCATCATGGTACATATCCTTAACCTCAGCTACTCAAGAGACTCAAGCAGGAAGATTATAAATTGAAGGTTAGCCTGGGCAACTTAGTAAGATTCTGTCTCAAAACAAAAAGGACTGGGGTATAGCTCAATATTAAAGTGCTTGCCTAGCATGCATGAGTCCCTGGGTTCAATTTTGAGTCAAAAAATATTTTCTCTTTATAAGTAAGTTAATTATCTCAGCTGTTTCATTATAGTAATGCAAAGCTGACTAATATATCTCTCCAAGATCCCAACTCCTAATATCATCACATTGGAGGTTAGGATATCAACCTATGAATTTTGGGGGACCACAGACATTCAGTCCATAACACACATAATCCCTGAAGAAAAGAAGAAAAAAAGGGATTGAATAGCATTCCACTGGAGAAACAGGGCCCTGTCATATCTTTGAACCTATTCATAGGTTTTGTGTGAGGGTAGGTGATTTTGAAAATAATCTTTGTGTTGCTTTGATGAACTAAGGGTTTCATTAAAATTTTTTACTATACTGGTCTAATTCCTAGGTCTTTGATCCATTTTGAGTTAATTTTTATGCAGGGAGAGAGACTAGTTTCATTATTCTACATATGAATAACCAGTTTTCCCACCAGTAAACACCACTTGTTTAAAAGACTGTCTTTTCTCCAATGTGTTTTTGGCACCTTTTTCAAAAATCAGATGACTGTAGATGAGTGGATTTGTCTCTGCATCTTCTATTCTGTATCATTGGTCTATGAGTTTTTATGCCAATTCCATGTAGTTTTTGTTACTATACCTCTGTAGTATAATTTGAAGTCAGGTATTATGATGCCTCTAGCACTACTTTTTTGGCTTAGAATTGCTTTGATTATTCTGGGTCTTTTATTTTTCCAAATGAATTTTAGGACTGTTTTTTCTAATTCTATGCAGTATGTCACTGGTATTTGGTGGGTATTGCATTGAATCTGTATATTGCTTTTGGAGATATGACCAATTTAATTAATTCTTCCTAACCATGAACATGGAAGGTCTTTCCATCTTCTAATGTCCTTTTCAATTTCTTTCTTCAATGTTCTATATTTTTCATTGTAGAGATCTATCACCCCTTGGTTAGATTTATTCCTAGTATTTTTTATTAATTTTTAAATTTTATTTGTTCATGCACATGACAGCAGAGTGCATTTATACATTTTGATAGATCATACATAAATGGAGTGTAATCTCTCATTTTTCTGATTATATATATATTGCAGGATATCAGTCATGCAAACATGTACATGAGGTAATAATGTGTTTCACTCTACTATCATTCCTTCCCCCATAGCCCTTCACCTCCTTCACTCCCCTCTACCTAATATAAAGTAACTCTATTCTTCCCCATCCCTTCCCACCTTATTGTGACTTAGTATCTGCATATAAAACATTCAGCCTTTGGTGTTTTGGGTTTGGTTTATTTTGCTTAACATGATATTCTCTAACTCTATCCATTTACCAGCAAATGTCAGAATTTCATTCTTCTTTAAAGCTAAATAATTATCCATTGTGTGTGAGTGTGTGTGTGTGTGTGTGTGTGTGTGTGTGTATTTATATCACATTTTCTTTATCCAATCATCTGTTGAAGGGCACCTAGGTTGGTTCCATAGTTTAGCTATTGTGAATTGAGCTGCTGTAAACATTGATGTGGCTGAGTCACTGTAGTATATGTTGATTTTAAGTCCTTTGGGTATAAACCGAAGAGTGGGATAACTGGTCAAATGGTGGCTTCATTCCAAGTTTTCTGATTATTCCTAGTTTGTTTTTGTTTTTGTTTTTTGTTTTTTGAGGCTATTGTGAAAGGAATTGTTTTCCTTATTTCTTTCCCAGCAGATTCATTGTTGGTATATAAGAAAGCAATTGATTTTTGTATTGATTTTTTAATCTGCTACTTTGTCAAATTTTTTACAGGTCTTAGTAGCCTTTTGGTATACTTTATTGCAAGAAATTTATTTACTCAATTGAGGCAGATGACTAGACAAGTTCAAAGGTCATAGGGCAGCCCATCAGGAAGAGCAGGTATATAGGAGGATATTATTCATCAGGGGAGCCTTGATCGGTTCTGCCTTTATGACCTTTTAACTGAATAAGGCCCATTCAAATTATCTATGATTAACTCCTATACTTAGTTCAACTTGAGTTTTTGGACTTTAATCACATCTACAAAACACCTAGATTAGTGTTTACTTGAATAGCAGGGACCAAAGCCTAGCCAAGGAGACCTATCAGAAAACCATCACACTTCCCAACCTTCTTTTTGTTAAAATTTCCTTAGTGTGGTGATATTAAGACTCTTTGGCACAACCCCCTATGATGTCTACATCTGCCTGTTTGATTTTGTGTAGTCTTGTGAGTGCTTTGACCAAGAATATAACATAATTGGTGCTATGTAACTTCTAAAGTAAGTCATAATTAGGCACTGGAACACTTGAACCCAGAGCCCCCAGATAATAAATCCACCTACTCTGAGTCTGTTGTGTTGGAGACAGTACATTTAGGCACTCAGGTTTAATTCAAGGGAGCTCATCCTTAAGCCATCTCATCCCAAGTACCAGACATGTGGATGAAAAGGTCATCTGGAAAGTGAACATCTCCAGCCTCAAGTCATCTCAACAGAGGGTAGACTCGGTGACATGGAGAATATCCACTTCGACCATTTCCCCTCCAAATTCCTGACCCTCACAATTTCAGAGCATAATTAAGTGGTTGTTCTTTAAACCACTACCTTTTGGAGTGGTTTGTCAACAAAGATATCAGGAACACCTGGAATATGCTTTTCTGTCAGGTTCCTGAGAAGATACTCAGAACCTTTAAGTGTCTATGCACAGTAAATTCTGAAACAGCACTTCAGGTTTCGCTCCTTCTAGACCCACATCCAGACCTGTCTCTACCCAAACTTCAGAGTTCCCTTCAAAGCCTTTTGGGGTAACAAGCAAGTCATAATGATGGGTGGAGGAGGTTACCATGGAGACGGGTCCAGGGCCTGGGGAAGTGGGGGCCAGAACTCTAATTCCAATTGGCTCTGCGAGCGCGCAGCTTTCTCCTGGCGCACATGCGCAGTGGCGCAGAGGTGAGGTCGCGGTGAAGCCGAGGTGAGGGGGTTTCAGGCCGGGTTTCTCAGCACCGGGTTGGAACGTGCGGCTACTTCTGGAGTCGCGTAATCCTTCCCGAGAAGAGAAGTGGCGGAGCCAGAGGCCCCTCTGCAGCGCGGAACAGAGCCCGCCACGCAGGCGCCCGAGACGCCGCCGCCATTGTTGCCTGTGGCCTCTCGGGCCGCTTTGGCCGCGGAGTGACGGGGTCCCAGCGACAGGTAATGATGTCCCGGGAGCGAGTGTCCATGCGATCAAGGCCAGATCTCGAGCCCGTCAACGCTCGCGGCCTGCAGGGAAGGCAGAGGGAGTGGAAGCTGGGGGTGGGGGCAGCGAAGGGAGCGCGCATACCCATCGTTGCAAGTCGCTGGGGTCCCGGCTGTCCTCGACCTCCATCTGAAAAGGAGTAAGAGGGACCTGCTGGGAAGGGGTGGCAGGCGAGGCGAGGCCTTTGCATCTTCGCAGAACCTTGTAAACAGTTATCTTTGGTGTCACGACTGTGGTTCAGTCGGTCGCAGAGCTGGAGCACGGGGACAGGTGGGTGTGGGTTCGCCTGCAGATCAGGCCACTTCTGAGGTTCTCTTCTGGTTTCGAAAATATCCTTAAGGAACTATTTCCTGTAGAAGCACTGAAATGGTTTCCAATCACAACAATCTTTTCCACTGCTTCCCAGTCCAACCGGCTTGTCTTTTCAGGCCTCTGATAGTAGTGAAAAACTGGAATAGGCCGGCATTAACATATCAATCAGATAAATGACGTGCCCTTTTTTCATGCGAGTTTCCTTGGGAACCCTGAGCAATTTATTAAGAAATTTTCTTCCCAGTTTATTCCCAGTAACGGTAGATTTGCTCTATTCCTGAGGACCAGTTAAGTCATTACAGCTTCTGTTACATCAATAACTAAAATCTCAAATATCTTTTTCTGAAAAAAAAGTTTAATTTTTATTTCAACAAATTAGAAATTAATCGTTTTGCTCAGGATTCTTTCAATGATTGCTTCTAACACCTTTTTATGGTAGCTCCATCCTTCCCACTACCCCCAAACACATTGAAGTTCTCTTACAAGTTCAAGGATAAAAGGGAGGAAAACCCAAGTAAAGTCTAGTTTATTTGTGCATTGAGGCGTCTGTTTGTGTGTGTATGTGTGTGTATGCACGTGTAGCAAAGTACACCAGAAATTCTTGACCTTGTGGTCCATTCTTGTGTTTCAGGGTCTCATTCATCCCTGCAAGTTCTGGGCTCATGATTTGTAACTAAGGCCACTAACTACCTATATTCTGTTCTGCCCTGGCTACAGCAGCCCTTGATAAAAATGGTTTTGTGGCTGTAGCATAAGACTTCAAGCGGTTGGCTTATTACTGGAGAAATAAAGGATATTGCCAGATTGACTATCCTGTCTATAGAAATGTTAGCCTCAAGAAGGAGGATGACCAGTTCTTCACACTCCCAAATCCTTCTAATGTGGAAACCAGACAAAGTTCAAAGTGGAACCCACAATGTTGAGAAGCAAACCCTTACTTCAAGATTCTTGCGTGATTCTGAGACCTGTCGGCAGAATTTTAGGAATTTTCTGTACCCAGACCTGGCTGGTCCTCGAAAGGCATTGAGTCAACTCCGAGAGCTCTGCCTTAAGTGGCTGAGACCTGAGATTCACTCAAAGGAACAAATCTTGGAGCTACTGGTGCTGGAGCAGTTCCTGACCATCCTGCCTGGGGAGGTTAGGACTTGGGTAAAGTCCCAGTATCCAGAGAGCAGCGAGGAAGTGGTGACTCTGGTAGAGGATTTGACTCAGATTCTAGAAGAGGAAGGTGAGAATTGTAGAGCAGAGAGGGGAGGAATCCCTGGGTGGTTAGAGAAGACAGTTAACACATCTGAGAATAGCTCTTTTAAAGAAATTGGAGAGAACAAAGATGAGTGAGTGAGTGCATGAGAACAAGGCTTTAACGTGAGCTCTGTCCTGCATGATGTTCCCCTTCAAGATTGCTTAGGAACAGAGGATGAATTTCATGAGCGATTCACTAGACATAACCAAATTAACCTCTGTGTGAACCCCAGAAAGGTAACTTGCAGAGGTTTACACCACTCTATTAATAAATCACTAGCTTTGTGATTTCCAGAAAAAGGTAGAAATTCCAAAGAATATTCCCATGTTAAGAAAGAGGCAACTCACAAATTTTATATCAAATAAGGATTTAGTAGAAAATTCTGAATTTTCTACATATACCTAACAGTCCCAAAGTAGACTTGTTTTTGAATTCTGCATTGATGTCTTAGGACAAATCACTGGCCCTTCCCTCTGACTTTGAAGTATGAGTGCTGTTTTCAGCTTTCTTTTTCATGTCTCATATGAAAAGTCTAGGGCTGGGGTTGTAACTCAGTAGTGAAGTACTTGCCTCCATGTGAAGCACTGGGTTCAATCCTCAGCACCACATAAAAATAAATAAATTTTTTTTAAAAAGAAAAATCTTAAGCATTTAGCCAGGCACACTGACCCATACTTATAATCCCAACTACTCCAGAGTTTGAAGCAAGAGGATCACAAGTTCAAGTCCAGCCTCTGCAATTTAGTAAGACTCTGGTCTCACAATAAAAGGACTGGCATGGAGCTCAGTGGTAGAGTACTTGTCTAGCAGGTGTGAGTCCCTAGGTTCAATCCCATTAAAAGAGAAAGAAAAGTGTAGGCATGTATTTGGTGAAAGATTTCCTAGGCTATGTGAACAGGACTAATCTCCATAATGGTTTCTTTCTCTTCCATAGTTCCTCAGAACTCTGCCCTTTCCCAGGTGATTCCAGAGGAAGATCCCAGAGGAAGACATGCTTTCCAAGCAGGGTGGCTCAATGACTTAGTGACCAAAGTGAGTTTGAGTTTCTTCTGTGATTTTAAAGTGCTTTCTTAGTATGAGAGAACATTTTGTGTTGTGAACCCTACTCAATAACTACTTAACCCTCAAAAGCCCAAACTAGGATCTAAGCCTCAGTTTCTCTCCTTCATTACCTTGAACTGTTCAGTAAAATGTGCTTGCCTTTTCCTTGCCTTTCCTCACTCCTTGACTTTTAAGTTAGCAATACCATATAGAGATTAAAAGATTAACCTACACAGCCAGATGAGATCTTGACTCTGTCATTGAATTTGTGATTTGAAGTAAGATATTCAACCACTCAGCCTGAGTTACTTATTTTCAATATGTAGAATTTACCTCTTAGATTATAAGAATAAAACATTATGAGACTTGTGGTTACCCTATACTACCATAAGTGATTAATAAATAATATTTGCTAATATTATTTTTCCTCATTAATAAGTAAAGGCTCGTGCATTCTGTGGTATTATTGTTTGATCATGAGAGGTGTTATATTAAAGAATAGCAATTCTAGACACCTTAAGAGAAAGGTTTACTGGAAAAATATACATGGCCTAAATTAAAAAGCCTTGGACAACCAAATTAAAATAATTATTTATAGTTGATGTGAACATTCATGTGGAGAACTAAGAAAACCAAGGGAAAAACTGTTAGAAACAGTAATCGAAAAGTTGAGTAAAATGACTGATATCATGCAAAAATGTATCTCTCTTTTACATATACATAAAAATCAGATGATAAAATTTTAAAAACATAAAATATCTAAAACTAAGCATAGTATAAGTTTTGCATTTTTCATGTTGTATATCATCTTATAGAACATAAAAGAAACTGTGGTCACTTCTTTCTCAATTATAAATTTAATGCAGTTCTTTTAAATCATGATAATCATATGAATAAAACTAACAGGTAAGAGTAATCCAGAAATATTTTTAACAAAAAGAAGCAAAAAGGGATACTAGCCTTCCTGAATTGTGAAATGCATCTAAAAGTACAGTGTGATTCAACAATGTGGTTGTTGGTTTCAGTTTTATTTTTTAAAAGAATCAAAAAAACATTACATTTATATTATAGAGTATATAAAACATTTTATTTTAACATGTTGAATTTATTATTTTTTAAATTTCTTTTTAGATGTTCATAAGACCTTTATTTTTATTCATTTATTTATATGCAGTGCTGAGAATCAAACCCAGTGCCTCACACATGCTAGGCAAGCACTCTACCACTGAGCCACAACCCTAGCCCCTTGAATTTGTCTTAAGACAAAACATGAAAATCATTCAACTCTGTCATGTGTCCTTAAAATTCAAAACCTCTTTCTCCTCCTTTTTCTTCCTCTTTTTCTTTTTTGGCAGGGGGTATGAATGTGAGGTGGTGCTGGGGATCAAACCCTAGGGACTTGAGCATGCTAGGCAAGTGCTGTCTGCACCACTGACTGTATTCCTTGACCTACCCTTTCTTCTTTAAAACAGAACCACCAATGTGTGCTCTAGTACTAACTGAAAACAATAAATTCTACTTTATTTTCAAACCTCACTTTAGGGTCATTAAAGGATGCTATGGATGAGTTTATACATTAGGTGCTGGTTTTGACTAGACAATTTTTAGGTCCTAAAATTTAAGATTCTATGACCCCGTAACCCCACCACCACATGCATACTCAGTCTTACTGTCTCCCTTTCCACTAGTTCTTGAGCCAAGTTAAGTTGTATTTGATATTTTAGGAATCAATGACATTCAAAGATGTGGCTGTAGACATCACCCAAGAGGACTGGGAGCTAATGCGTCCTGTACAGAAGGAATTGTACAAGACAGTGACATTACAAAACTATTGGAACATGGTTTCTCTAGGTAAGGATTGTCCACACCTCTCCTCCCAGTGGGCCCACCAGGGTATCTTTCTGCCCCTAGTTGTTAAGAAGGCTCTGAAGTACTTGGCTAAAAGTAAGGTCTAGAGATGAGTGTTTCATCTCATTCAGCACAAAAATGACTGTTCTCCTTTTTCCCAAATGAAAGATTACTAATGAAAGTCTTAATTCACAGTTTCACAGTGCTGCCACTTGATGGCTAGTCAACACTGCATTGCCTGTTCTCTGCTGTTCAAAGGGAAGAGTTCTTCCCCTAGGATCTCCAAACACACATTCTCTTGGGTAGCAGGAAATTTTTAATCCTTGCCCTGAAAAGGATGAGACCTAATTCTCTTATTAAATAATGTCCCTGAACTATTATTTTCCTATAGAAGTCTAAGTCAGGTAATAAATTTCTGAAAGCTATTTATTGTCCAGGATAAAATTTGTTATGTTCCTCCTGAACAGGACTGACAGTGTACAGACCAACTGTGATTCCCATATTGGAAGAACCATGGATGGTGATAAAAGAAATTTTAGAAGGCCCTAGTCCAGGTAAGAGAAAAACCAGCACATGAGCTTCTTTGCACTTAATAGTCTAAATCCAAAGTATGTTGAGATTATTTTTCAAATATGGCCAGGTCACTCTCTGCAAAGTCATAGCAGCTGGTAAAGAATTCTCAGCTGTTTGGTATTGCTTTCTTACAGAGAACATCTTCAGGAAGAGAGTTTCCAAACATTATTTTGGTACCTTTCCCCTATGTCTCTTCTCATTTTATCCTTATATGACCTGTAGGTACCATCTCTTAGAACTTCTCTGGGACTTTCATTGCTCCATTTTCAAAACTTACATTTGAATTTCTTTTTTTCTGTTTACTAACAAACCCCTATATCTCCCTGTCTCTACTTTCTTAATTCCCTTCTTTTTTATTTTCTAGTTATTTTAAAATGTAATATATTCACAAGATTCTAAAATTTAAAAATATGTAAAGCCATATATACAGACAAAAGTCTCCCACCTGCATACCACATTCACCCAGTTCCTACATCTTCCAGCAGCAACCACTGTTATCAGATCTTGACCATTAACCACTGTTTTCCTGTAGAGGTCTCCTGCCAGAATAAGTATGGAACAACTATTTATCTCCAGAATAAAAACCTGGATTTTTTAAATGACTTTAGTAATTTTTTATTTTTAAATAAAATTCTGGCTCTATGTTGGAGGTAAACTGTTGTTTCAGGTATCTATTTGGGGTTTGTTTGGATGGTTGATTGGGTTTTTTGCACATAAAGTCAACATAAAAATTTTTCCTCCATTTTTCAACATAAACAGCATACTACGCATATTGTTCTGTTCTTGGCTTATTTTACTTAAAAATATATCTTTTTTTTAAAGGATATTTTTAAAATATTTTTAGTTGTAGATGGATACAATATCTTTATTTATTTTTATGTGGTGCTGAGAATCAAACCCAATGCCTCACACATGCGAGGCAAGCACTACCACTGAGCTGCAACCCCAGTCCTGAATATATATCTTGAAAAATGTTCCAAATGAACATGTAAAGAGCTTTCTCATTCTTTTTTTAATAACTGCATCACATTTTTCTGGTTGTCTTATAATTTATTTATTTTTTGGGGGGTTTTATGAGCATTTTATTATTATTATTTTTTTTATTGTAGACCAGTGGGCTACCTTTTGATTCTCTGTACATGGAGTAAAGGCATACCATTCTTGTAATCATAAATTTATACAGGGCAATGTTGTTTGATTCATTCTGCCATTTTTCCCCCTTCCCCCCCACCCCACCCACCCCTCTTTTCCCTTTATACAATCCTGCCTTCCTCCATTCTTGCCCCACTCCCTAACCCTAACCCTGAACATAAAAAAATATGGAACGCTTCACGAATTTGCATGTCATCCTTGCGCAGGGGCCATGCTAATCTTCTCTGTATCGTTCCAATTTTAGTATATGTGCTGCCGAAGCAAGCACTTATAATTTATTGAACTTGTCCCCATTGATGGCCTTTTTGATTGGTACAGTTCATTTCTTCTCTCCTCCACAGTTTTAAGATTTCAAACCTAAAGAAAACTTACAAACACAATATATTGAACAACTACATACTTTTCATTTGAAATCACTAATTATCATCATTTAAACATTTTACACATAACTTTGTTTTTGCACTGAACCATTTGGAAGCTTGTCATAACATCTTACCCCTGAATATTTCCTAAAAGCATGAACATTCTTCTATGTAAGCACACCACCATTCTCTCACTCCAGATATTTAACATTTGTGCAATAATGTTATTGATATACATGGTCAAATATTCAGATTTCCTCAAATATCCTTTATAGATATTTTTCTCCCCAGTCTAGGATCCAGTTGAAATAAATGCCATTTATTTATCTCACATCATTAGTCCTTTTTAACATAGAAGTGTTCTCCAATCTTTTTTCTTGTCTTTTTTTTTTTTTTGGTACTAGGGATTGAACCCAGCAGTGCTTAACTCCTGAGCCAGATCCCCAACCTTTTGAATATTTTATTTTGAGACAGGCTCTTGTAAAGTTGTTTAGGGCCTCACTCAGTTGTTGAGGCTGCCTTTGAATTTGTGATCCTCCTGTCTCAGCCTCCCATGCTGCTGTAATTACAGGCATGTGCCACTTAAACTTTCATGATTATTGAGTTTTTTTTAAAGGATCCAAACCAGTTTTTTTTTTTTTAAGAATGACCCACAATCTAGATTTGCCTGATTGTTTCCTCTTAATTAGATTGATTAAACTTTTGTCAAAAATATTTCAAAGGTGATATTGCTTTTCATGCATTTCCTCAAGAGGCTTGTAATGTCAGTTTGTCTTATCATTGATAAAGCTCAGTTTGTTTAAGGCACTGTCTACATGACCTCTTCATTTTAAAGATGCATTTTTTTCCCTCTGTAATTAATAAGTAATCTATGGAGTGATACTTTAAGGACACATAACTGTTCTATTCCTTGACAACCTTTTACTTTAGGTTTTTAACATTGATAATCCTTGCCTTGTTAAATTGCTGATTGTGAAATCGTTATTTTTTTGATTCAGTCATCTCTTCTAAATGATTAATAGCATTCTTCTATAAAGATTAGGTCTTCCTCCTACCCAATTTTCATGTGTATGAACCACATACGTGGACTATAGAAATTTTAAAAATTCAAAGTGTTACTAGTTTATTCATTCTAGTTTTATTTGTTTGTTTGTTTGTTTTGATACCCCACTGCCCCATATTTGGGCAATGTGAGTCATTCAAACCAAGTCCACCATCTTTTTGACACAATTTATTAGTCTTTGAGCATTTCCTTACTTTCTGGTATAACAAAATAATCTTTTTAAAAATTTTAGTTGTAGATGGACATGATACCTTTACTTTATTTATTTATGTGGTGCTGAGGATCAAACCCAGCACCCCACCCATGTGAGGCAAGTGCTCTACCACTGAGCTACAACCCCAGCCCAACAAAATATTCTTTAGGCTCCCCTTTTACTTACCTTAGACCTGGAATTTCTCCAAGGAAACTTGGTTCAGTTGATGGGGCTGGTAAATACATATGTATGTAGTTTCTATGAATTTGACAATTCTAGATATAGCATGAGTGAAATTATACAGTATTTGATTTTTTAAAAAAATTTTTTAGTTGTTGATTGATCTTTATTTTATTCATTTATTAATATGCGGTGCTGAGACTTGAATCCAGTGTCTCATACCACTGAGCCACAATCCCAGTCAGGTTTGTTTTTTTGTTGTTTTACTGGTTTATTTCACCATAATGTCTTTAGGGATCATCCCTGTTGTGTCAGAAGTTTTTGTTTGTTTCTTTCACATTTTTTTCCAATGTTTTTTTTCCATATTTTTTATTGGTACATTATAATTATACATAACAATTGGATTGTTACCTATGCCTACATGCACACAGGGATTGAACCCAGGGGTCCTTAACCACTGAGTCATCCCTAACCCTTTTTTATACTTTATTTAAAGACAGGGTCTCACTAAGTTGCTTAGGTTCTCACTAGGTTTCCGAGGCTGCCTTTGAACTCACGATCCTCTTCCCTCAGCCTCCCAAACTGTTGGGATTACGGACATGCACCATTGTGCCCAGCAGTTTTTTTTTAAGTCATGAGTTCTTACTCATAACTCAATTCAAACTCAATACCACAAGACTTTTTCATTTTATATATTCCCATATTGCATTTTGTGATTTCTTTCCCATATACTGAAGAAGCTGTTTTTCACCACAATCAGTGTATTTACTTATTTGTTCTATCATATGTTACAAACAGAAATAGTTTCAGAGTTACACCAGGGTCACTACCAAACTATCTAGAATATTCAAGATTTCCTTGCAGTCCTTTTAGTCCTTAGAATATACTCCACTACGAGGAGTGTTTTCTTCTTTTTAAATTATTTTTTATTTTACATTTTTGAGTATGTAAAAACATTAAAACATAAAAACATTTTCAGAAGTCAAAACTATATAAAAAGATATGCACTCCCATACCTTCTGCATTTTACCATCCACTGCCTATAGATAACCATATTCATTTGTTTCTAGTTTTTTATCTGTCCTATTTTCTCTTTGCAAAAAATAAATCATTGATATATTCTTATATCTCCTTTTGTATACAGAAGAACACTATGTATACCCTTGCATCTTGCTTTCCTATTCCTTTTTTTTCTTATTTAGACTTCTTATATGTTTACTAATCTTGATGCTAGAATACAATGTTAATAGTAATAGTTAATAACAGAATATTCTATACTATCTTAGAGTGAATTGCTTCACTGTTTTAAAAAAAATTAACTTTGGTCATTAGATATTTCAAGGTTCATACTATTTGAAAAACATTATTTTTCATAATTTATGGCCTTTAATTGGCAGAATGGTACAAATTACACCTATAGCTCACTAAATTCATTGGAGAATCAATTCAGCACACTGTAAACAGTGAGAAAACATGAACTGTGATGGAAATGAGCCTGGACAGTATAGTGTTTGGGAGATGCTGCCAATCTGTGAGTACTTAAACCTAACTTCACAGCATGAGGAGTTTTTTAGACCCTTCAAAGAGCACAAGTTAGGGCTATAAATGCCCAGGAAGGGGCAGTTTGTGGTTATGCATTTTGAGAAGAGATTTTGCTCCTCCAAGAGAACAAACACCAAGACAGATTATTTCTTTTCCTCTTCAGAGATTAGTTTTTTGGGGTTTTGTTATTCTTGCATATTTAATCCTCCTTGCAGGGGATTCCTCCCATCTTCACCTGTGGTTGGGCCCCAAGCTTTGGCTTCTGACCCATGAGCCCTTGCACCCTTAAAGTGGAAGCTCAAGGTTATCAGTGGGATTAAGGAGCCATCTCAAGCAGCCAACTTCAGTTGTAACTGCCTTCCTGCTTTTTTTGTTTTTGTTTTTGTTTCTTTTACTGAGGATTGGACCCAGGGGTACTTAATCCCTGAGCCACATCCTTAGTCCTTTTTTATTTTTGAGAAAGGATCTCACTAAGTTGCTGAGGCTGTCTTTGAACTTGTGATCCTCCTGCCTGAACTCCCAAGCTGCTGGGTTTATAGGCATGCGCCACTATGCCCAGCTGCCTTCCTGCTTTTACTTGATTTTTGGCCTCTGAGGATTTTACTGTCTTGCCATCTCAGAGATATATAATAAATTGAGCATTTAGTTAGAATACCTAATCAGTTTTACTTCAGGAAATGGAAACTTTGGTAATTCATAAATAGAATAGTACTTTTGGTCTTCAATAACCATTACAGTCTTAGAACTTTCATAGTTCTTTGTTTATATAGGAACTAGCCATTCTTCAGGCTGAGCTCAAATCATACCTCTCCACTGAGGCGCTCCTTGATTACCTAAGTCAATACTGATCATCTCTATTAGAAATATTAGACCACTGTTTGATCTAATATTAGCCAATATATAACCACTTCTTACTAACCATTTTGGTTAGGTATATACACATATTTAAGCCCTGCTTACTGATGTCAGTTTTTAAGTTCTAATGATCTGATTTTTTAAAATGTATTATTATAGTAGCATATGTTCATGGTCATCATTAAAACTGTTGCTTAAGCTTGTTAATCATAACTGTAGGGCTGGGGATGTGGCTCAGTGGTAGAGTACTTGCCTAGCATGTGTGAGGCCCTGGGTTTGATTCCTAGCACTACAAAAATAAAAACTTAACTGTAATACTTTCTTTTCAGGTATATGTAGACTGCCATAGACTGATTCTGATTACATTGAAGTTAAACTGAGCTTATGGTACTAGCTCCTCCTTTTTTTGTGTGTATATACCTGTTCAGTTCACTTACGTTCTCATTTTGTTATTTTGGGGCAGGGTAACAAATCCTGGTTTGAGAAAGTTGGTTTTAATTTTTTTTTCCTTCTATAACAACAGAATAATAACATTTCTAGTACTAAATAGCAGAAAAAGTAATATAGCAAATTGGTTAATAATTGTAAGATAAAAACTATAATCTTATTACTTTTCCATTTCATTTAATATGTCTTTATACTAGTTATGATACTACTTTTTTCATTTAACATTACTTCTAAACATTTTACAGTGTCAGTTATGATTTTTTTTATTTTGAAAAAGTAGTTTGTAAATTCAAGCACTACAGGGAAGCAAATTACATATTGTCTCCCTCCCCTTAGTCAGTACCAGTACCTTCTCTCCTTAGGTTATCAATGTCCATCTGTGCCTGTCTATTATACATAGAGCATATCTTTACATAGGTGGGATCTTACTCTACCTGCTGCCTACCTACTTTTCTTCACTTAATCATGTGTCCTGTATACCTTTTCATATAAATGTACCTAGACCTATTTTTATTAGTTATTAATATTCTATTACCCTATACTCTAACCAGTCCCTCACTGATTTATGTAGCTATTATTTTCAATATCTACATACTCTTCTTCTGGGTTATTTTTTTTTGGGGGGGTGCTGGGGATTGAACCCAGGGCCTTGTGCTTACAAGGCAAGCACTCTACCAACTGAGCTATCTCCCCAGTCCCCATACTCTTCTTCTGAATGAATATGTTGATAAAGATAAAATACATTGAGCTGCATCTTAAAAAGTTTCTAAACTATTACCATTTTCCTATATTTTAAATTCTGCATTTGATATTACTGTATATAAATTTTAATACAGGTTATATGTTTCCCCCCATTTCAAAGGGTTATAAGATGAAATTTGTTTCAAATTATCATACTGGAAACATAATAGGCATCAACAAATATATACTTGACTGCCTTATAGCCAGTTATTTGCGTATTTGGTTTTGTGTATGTGTATACTCTTTGAGTTCACCTTTTTACAAATTATTGTTATTTATTTTATCAGTTAAATTGAGTGGCTACCATATCCAAAGTCTTGAGCCAATTTTCTGAAGGAAATGTAAAAGAAACATAAGTTATTCCTAGGGTTTATGTATAAGTTGAAAATAAAAGAAACACACAAAATTGCAAAATAATCATGTAAGGCCAAATTCCATCATAAACCCAATATTATATTAGGTTGAACCATGCCAAGATTGTTAATAATCAGCCATTTTGACCTATAAAAAAGACAATTTTATATATGAATCAACCTACACTATATTTTAAGTTCTAATAAGGAGCTGGACTATAAACATCTTTTATAATAGGTAGAGAAGGTATCATGAAAGACCTAGAGTTTGGGATTAGCATAGAACCTATAGACCCTATGGAAATAGTGAATAACTTCAAACTAAGTGTAAAATATGAAGTGTAGAGGATACAGTAGAATAGAAAAGATAGATTCTTTGGAGACTAAATGCCAAGTGGAGGTATTTTGAACTTTGTCTTTCTCTGTTATTTTTTTTTAATTGTAAACAAATGGGATACATGTTGTTTCTCTGTTTGTACATGGAGTAAAGGCATACCATTTGTGTAATCATAAATTTACATAGGGTAATGTTGTTCCCCCCACCCCTCTCACCCCTCTTTTCCCTCTATACAGTCCTTCCTTCCTCCATTCTTGCCCCCCTCCCTAACCCTAACCCTAACCCCTCCCACGCCCCATTATGTGTCATCATCCGCTTATCAGCGAGATCATTCGTCCTTTGGTTTTTTGAGATTGGCTTATCTCACCTAGCATGATATTCTTTAATTTCATCCATTTGCCTGCAAATGCCATAATTTTATCATTCTTTATGGTTGAGTAATATTCCATTGTATATATACACCACAGTTTCTTTATCCATTCATCAATTGAAGGACATCTAGGTTGGTTCCACAATCTGGCTATTGTGAACTGAGCAGCTATGAACATTGATGTGGCTGCATCTCTGTAGTATGCTGATTTTAAGTCCTTTGGGTATAGGCCAAGGAGTGGGATAGCTGGGTCAAATGGTGGTTCCATTCCAAGTTTTCTAAGGAATCTCCACACTGCTTTCCAGAGTGGCTGTACTAATTTGCAGCCCCACCAGCAATGTATGAGTGTACCTTTCTCCCCGCATCCTCGCCAACACCTGTTGTTGCTTGTATTCTTGATAATAGCCATTCTAATTGGGGTGAGATGGAATCTTAGGGTGGTTTTGATTTGCATTTCTCTTATTACTAGAGATGTAGAACATTTTTTCATATGTTTTATGTTATGTTTTATTTTGTTTCCTGATACTGAGAATAGAAGCAAGAACCTTGCACATGCTAGGCAAGTACTCTACTGCTGAGCTACATTCCCCATCCTCTCTTTAACTTGTATCCTGATAAACCAGTGGTCCTCAAACTTTAGCATGCAGCAAAACTACTCTCAGTGCTTGCTAAAGCAAATTGTTCAGCCCCACCACCACAGTTTCTAATTCAGTATGTCTGGCTGGGACCCAATAATTTTAATACATTTCTAGGGAATAGTGATGCTTATAATACTGCTCTGGAGATTGTACTTTGAGAAAAATTGCTTCAGGCTACTGAAGATACACTAGAGATACTTGAGCATAGAAAGCACTCTGTGAGATAGGCATGGTGGTACAACACACCTGTAATCACAGTGTCTCAGGAGGCTGAGGGAGGAGGATTGCAAGTTCAGAGCCAGCCTCAGCAACTTAGTAAGGCCCGAAGCAACTTAGCAACATCCTGTCTCAAAATTAAAAATAAAATGTAGGCTGAGAATGTAGCTCAGTGGTAAAGCACCCCTGGGTTCAATCCCCAGTATGAACACAAAGAAAATATTCCATGAGATTGATTTAGGAATGTTATATAGGATTATGCAGAGTAGAGTGAAAGAGAGAGTGATAAGAGTCAGCATGCTTGCTTTATGAGAACATATAAATTACTCCATGCAGCTATCCCAAGTTATCCCCCATAGCCCTATCTGCTGTTTTCGCTTCTCTTTGCACTGTAACCTGACTTCATCTGTTTTATTTACTCTGTACCTAGGATGAATAGTGAGAAGCCTCTCTGTTTTCAATGATGTAGTCTCCTTTTTGCTGCTTTCTTAGTCTCCTTTCCTGAACTTTAGAGATCATGCTAATGAGATTGTCAGAGTTATAGTCTTTAGGCACTGTATTCATATTATTATGTTTTCTTTTTGACAAACAGAGGAAGACTTTTTATATTCGTTTTCATTTTCAGAATGGGAAACTGAAGCCCAAACATGTACTCCCATAGAAGATATTCCTAAAGTCAAACAGGATGGAACTCAGACCATCAAAATGGAAGACTCATATGACTATGATGACAGGTTAGAGAGAGAAGCAACAAATATCTTCAAGAAATTTCCCACTAATGAAAGTGATTTCAGTTTGAAGTCAGTCCTTTCACAAGAAGAAGATCCTACCGAAGAATATCTTAGTAAATATGATATATATAGAAATAATTTTGGAAAGCATTCAAACCTAATTGTACATTTTGATATACAATCAGATAATAAAACTTCTATCTATAATGAAAGCAAGGCAAACTTCAATAATGTCTCATATGGTATTGTACATGGGAAAATACTTCCTGGAGAGAAGCCTTATAAATGTAATGTGTGTGGGAAAAAATTTAGGAAATACCCATCCCTCCTGAAACACCAAAGTACGCATGCCAAAGAGAAATCTTATGAATGTGAAGAATGTGGGAAAGAGTTTAGGCATATCTCATCCCTCATTGCACATCAGAGAATGCATACTGGAGAGAAACCATATGAATGCCACCAGTGTGGTAAAGCCTTCAGCCAGCGTGCACACCTCACTATACATCAGAGAATTCACACTGGAGAGAAACCCTACAAGTGTGATGATTGTGGAAAAGACTTTAGCCAGCGTGCACACCTTACTATACATCAAAGGACACATACTGGAGAGAAACCATATAAATGCTTGGAATGTGGTAAAACCTTCAGTCATAGTTCATCACTGATTAATCATCAAAGAGTTCATACTGGAGAAAAACCTTACATATGCAATGAATGTGGGAAAACTTTCAGTCAGAGTACACACCTTCTTCAGCACCAAAAAATACATACTGGAAAAAAACCATATAAATGCAATGAGTGTTGGAAAGTTTTTAGTCAGAGCACTTACCTTATTCGACATCAAAGAATTCATTCTGGAGAGAAGTGTTATAAGTGTAATGAATGTGGAAAGGCTTTCGCTCATTCCTCAACTCTTATTCAACATCAAACTACTCACACTGGAGAAAAATCCTATATATGTAATATATGTGGGAAAGCCTTCAGCCAGAGTGCAAACCTTACTCAGCATCATAGAACACATACTGGAGAGAAACCATATAAATGTAGTGTGTGTGGGAAAGCATTCAGCCAGAGTGTGCATCTTACTCAACATCAAAGGATTCACAATGGAGAAAAACCCTTTAAATGCAATATATGTGGGAAAGCTTATAGACAGGGTGCAAATCTTACCCAACATCAAAGAATTCATACTGGAGAGAAACCCTATAAGTGTAATGAATGTGGGAAAGCTTTTATTTATTCTTCATCACTTAATCAACATCAGAGAACTCATACTGGGGAGAGACCCTATAAATGTAATGAATGTGACAAAGATTTTAGCCAGAGAACATGCCTTATTCAACACCAGAGAATTCACACAGGAGAGAAGCCCTATGCATGTCGTATATGTGGTAAAACCTTCACCCAGAGTACAAACCTTATTCAGCATCAACGTGTTCATACGGGTGTCAAACATCGTAATTAATGTATATGGGAGACTTCATTTAGGTTTTTCAACTTGATCACTTAAATTTTACCCTGTGTGCTCTGTGTGTTAAAACGTTATTAAAAATAAATCTGAAGAAGTGCAATATGTTAGGTACTCAACAGAAGTATCAGTAATATGAATATAACATTTAAATTTGATATGAAATTTAAAAAGGAACCTTCATTGACTTAGCCTTTATTTGATATGTTTAATTCATTTCAGATAAAAATATGAAAGGACATTCAAAACCTGTAACTCATCAACTCAATGTATGTCATAGACTTCTTGAGGCCTTATGAATGTTACTTGGGATAGTATCCATCAAGTAGATTTCACACTGGAGAGTAATCCTGGAATCATAGAAAAGAAAAAAATGCTTTTGGGCCTTCATTTCTTCCCAACTTTTAAGCCTTAAAATAGTAAAGGTTACTTCCCCATTTTCCTGTTATGCCATAACTGCCATGTGGATCCAATAGGTTTGGAGAAAAAACAAAAAACAGTTGAAAGTATCTTAAAGGTTTCTGTGCAGGCTGAGTTTGTGGCTCAGTGGTGGAGTGCTTGCCTAGCACATATAAGGCACTGGGTTTGATCCTGTGCACCACATACAAAACTAAATAAAATAAAGGTATTATCTTAAAAATACACTTTAAAAAAAAAAGATTTCTGTGCAACCACTATTTAACTGCACTTTCCCTCAAATACTGAAACATTAAAGGAAGCAAAGCTTAATGAAAGATGATTTGTTAGGACAGAGAAACTAGTGTATATAACCCCTAGACATGTATAGATTTAAATAGGCAAAAATTAAATACCCCAAGATAATATTAATCTTTAAAACAGGTTAACTTTAGTTTCACCAGATTTTTACATCCAAGGTTATCTTGAAGGAAAAACTAGGCATACATTCCCATTTTTTTCATCTGATTCCTGAATTCAGTTTTCCCCTGTGGCTCTTCTGCTGTGGGAAAGAGAATACATAGGTATCATATAACATGAAATTATATAATTGGACTTGCTTTATCTAAGGAAATAAGACTAGTGAAATAAAAAGGCAAAACAGCCCATTTATAAGAAGCTTTAAAAATGACTGATTTTAAAAGAATAATTGGAAGCCTGGTACTCCTTTGTTTGTGAAAATAGAGGTTATTCTTAAGATCAGGGAAAAAATTCTTCATTGGAAATAGCACCGATGCAGAAACTGACATAGTAATCATTAAACAATGATAACTAAGTTTATGGGTCCTAACGAGGAAAACTGGCAAAAATAGGTAAAAATACTATGTATTTAATATCCGTAGCATTCCACTCTAAGAATATAAGGCTGAGATTTCATCTTGTTCTATGTTCCTCTAGGGCCTTGAGATTGCACATGATCAATATAAGTTGGTTGAATTAATAAAGTTATAGAGAGTTGAGTAACACGGTAGAATTGACTGACATGAAGTGAAATTGGTAGAACTGGAAGTAACTTTTTTGTGCATGCATCAAACAAATGTTTAACAAATATTTACTGGGTAATAGGGATTGCTTAAAAATGGAAAATCAGAAATCATGGGACATCTTTGCACAAGATGATTTTCCTGAGCTAAATGAGGGGAAAATTATATAATTTCTGGTACCATAAATGTCAATTTAAGCCTATATTGACCATACAGCTTCACTTAGACATTGCTGTTTATTCTACAAACAGGTGCTGAAGGAGAGGCTGGGGTGCTAGCACCTTCAAGGCTATGTTTTTGAATGTTTTCTTGGGGAAAAAAAAAAATTGTTACTTTCCTTTTTCTTGACATTAGTTACCCTTGATTTCATGGTATCATCCTTCACAAAGTTCAGGTTTCAAAGTGCTCAAATTATGCTTATTCCATAGTTATGAAAAAATAAGTTGTATTTAAGATAAAGTTTTTTGATGTTGCTTCATCCCCACTTCTTTGCATTGGAATGAATGTGTGGAGTGTTAACCACCCATAGCGCCTTTCTTTGCATTACTGTGTATTTCCCGCCTTTTTGTGGTTTATGTAAATAATGCATTTATAGTCTTCCACTGATGCACAGAGGCAATTGATGCCCTTATAAAATAATAGAATAATAGTGCAGAATCCTAGATCTTTGTGTGTTTTTTCCACTTTTAGAATTGTCTGACCTATGAGTAATTCAACAGACTTTTAGCAAACAGTCTTATTTTCCATTACTTTTTTTAGGAAATTTGTCAAATATGCAGAAAAACTTAAAATAACAAAATGAACTGTACCCATATAGATTTTAAAATTAATATCTTACCATGTTTTTTACTAAACAATTAGAAAGTAATTTACATTTTGTTTCTGAATGTATCTCATTAAAAAAGATCATTTACATAACCACAATAGCTCAAAAAAGATGAACTTCCATAATCCTAAATACCTAATCTGTGTTTAAATATCTCCCATTTATCTAGTCAATTTTCACACATATTTTTCACATGTTATATATGATTTTTACATCTGTTTCATTTATCTAGAACAGTCCTTTAGTTTTCCCTCTATTAAGAAAGCAGTTATCAACGTGTTTCACATTCAGGATTTAGCTGCTTGTTGCATGTGGTATATTGCCTTCTGTAAATTAGAAGTTAAGGCCAAAGACTTGATTGGAGTCAACTTAAACACTTTTAATTAACACTTCACAAATATATTTCATTTTGTATCATCAAAAGTCTCAATTATCAGATTAACTCTCACAGATGTGACATTTAATCATTCTGTTTAAGTGATAAACACCAAATCTTCAGTATAAAGGTAGTTTTTCCTGTAACAGTTAACAATCAATGGACTGACACTATGGATATACTGTTTACTAACAACTTTTCACCTAGTCATGTTAGTACCCAACAATAATACTTACCTGAGTCAGTCCCTTTTTTCATAAGGTTTGCAAAATGGTGATTTTCTAATTGTTATTGTTTCTTTATTTGTGAAAGTGGTATTGTTCTGTAAAGGAGAATTTTCCCTCATCAACTAGGAATGCACAAGAGGTGGGGTCATAATTCTTTTCCTTTAATTACCACCTTAGGAGTTTAATTACTGGTAAGGCATTTGGTGCCCCATTCTGCAGTGATGGCAAATGACTCAGTGTATTAGTCTATTATAATCATTGTTTCTGATGTTTAAAGTACCTCAGATTTGGCTAGTGGGAAACCTCCAAGTAGTTCTAATGTCCTTTTGACATTCCCTGTCTGTTCTTTGGGCACTTAGCTGCATTCTGACACAAGATATCACAAGTTCACCCCACATTTTTGGTGCTCCCAAGCACTTCTCCAGAAACTCTAGGATGCTTTTAATAAGTAGTTACTTAGAAACCAAGCTCTGGTCCTACACATGCTCACTGGAACCTGAGTGTCATTACCAAGTCTTTCCAACCATTCAAGGTAGTTCACAAAGAAATGCCAATGAGCACTCATTTTGTCAGTTACATGTTTAATTATGTAATGAGGTTATAACTACATAACTGGGATAAACATTTGGGAGCAAACAACTAAGTCTTATTAAGCACACAAACCAAATCAAGTATTACATGTACTGGAAAGCAAACTTAACTACAAAAGATCTTATGCCAAGGTCATCAGCAACACATAGAGGGAATGGAATTTGTCAGTTAATATGGCAAGTGGGTTAAGTAGAAGGCAATTAAGAGAGCAACTAAATGTATGATACCTACTATATTGTTTTTTGTTTTTGTTTTTTGAGGGGCACTCAGCCACTAAGCCACATCCCCAGCCCTATTTTGTATTTTATTTAGAGACAGGTTCTCACTGAGTTGCTTAGTGCCTCGCTTTTGCTGAGGTTGGGTTTGAACTCACAATCCTCCTGCCTCAGCCTCCTGAGCTGCTGGGATTACAGGCATGCACCACATTGTGGCGCCCAGCTATATTGTTTTAACTATTACATGTCATAATAGCTTATTTTATAAGCTAATCACCTCTATCACCTCTTTTTTCTTTTTCCAGTACTGTTCTTGTACATGCTAGGCAAGCACTGCACCACTGAGTCTGCTCCAGTACTTCGTGTCACATTTCTTAAGACAGGTTTCTGGTACATTCTAATTCTGAGGATCTGTTTCATGCAAACTTAAGTATTAGTCTTTTTTATTTTTTTTAATTGTTGGTGGACACTTATTTTACTCATTTATTTATATGTGATGGTGAGGATCAAACTCAGTGCCTCACACATGCTAAGCAAGTGCTCTACCACCGAGCCACAAACCCAGCCCTGTATTAGTCTTTCTTACTAAGCTTTTATTTAGTCTTTAAACCTTTAAGACTGGTATGTTTCTTTCTTTTGTATCGGTTCATTTGCATGGGCAGATAAATGTATTCTTCATTCTCTATTTCTATATTTCTCCCAGTGGTTCTACATTTCACTCCAATTATTAGCTCTTTAGAACACTATCACTATTTAATATAGTGGACGTGTACTACAGTGATATGTATAAATGTGTGTAGGCCTGTAAGGAACATCTGGTCTTTCACTCTATATGGTCTTTTTCTCTAGATGGAGAAAGTGAAACCTGTGACATTGAGCTGTCTTGCGAGAGATCATATGTCATGTAGTGACAGAATAAGAAATGGAATCCATAGCTCCAGCACTTAGTTGAGTAGTTCTTGTAAAATAACAGTAAATGGAAATTCTGAGTATAAGCAATGTGTACCTACAATTTTATAAAATTATGTATTTTTATGAGATTAGAGCATTCATAGTCTTTTTTCTTCTCTCCCTTAGTTTCTTCTATTCAAATCTTTCAATGAGACTAGCCAAACTCAGAATGCATCTCCCTGTGTCAATTTTTGGTCTCTAACCCATCTCTGCCAAGTTTCAGAACTATGTATTCAATGATTACCTGGATTATTTTTACAAGAAACTTAAGTGATTTAATATAAAAATGAATTGTGTTCATCCCAAAACTTCCCCTTTTAAATTCACTATAACTTTGACAGGATGTTTGAAACCATCATCTTCACCAATAATCATCTTAGTCCTATTGATTTTTACAATGCAGTTACCTGTTTAATACCTACATAACAGAAGGCTTTTCCTGAAGAACAGTCTTAAGCCATATCAAAATAAGATCTATATCCAGAAGTTGAAAATTAATTATTTACACCTGATTGGACACTGATTGAAAAATATGCCTGGAGTATTATATTCATTCTCCACACCATCCATTACACTAGGGTCCTAGGAAGCCCCAGCAACTAAGGGGATTCTAGTAACACTAATACTGGAGGGTCATCAAGGATGGTTGGAAGGATACTCATGGCCTTTTCTGGAACCAAAAAAAAAAAAAAAAAAAAAAAAAAAAAAAAAGCAGTCATAGAGATATGGAGATGATTCACTTGAGAACCAGAACAGCACCAAAAAAAATACACAAAAGACACTTGGTAAGTATTAATTGAATAAATAAATTCATCCTGATAATTCTTAATTGTGCAAAGTGCTAGCCAAACACAGCTGTTCAGGAAGTACAAAGTATTCTTTAAAGATAACTTCTCATTTTCTAAGAAAAAGAAAGCTATCAACCATACTTTTCCTTTAATACATTTGTAGAGTGCATTATAAGCTGCAAAGCATTTATACACATACACATTTATTTCCTCTTAGTCTGTGTGTTGAACTCCAGAATGTAAAATGACTGACCCAGCTACCTACTCTCTTCTAGTACCTAGAACACTAATAATGAAATTTAACTTTAAAATATTATACAATAAAAGAAGTTACTTATGAAAACTAGAAATCAGAAAAAAGGCCCAAACCTGCCTGAGACCTAACTGCAAAAGGCTGGTAACCATTTCTACCACTGCCTCTCAGAACTATAAAGAGCTGTGAAGGGAAACCTACCACGGACTCTCAGACCTACTTTGAAAGAATTCCCACAAATCAGTATGTACTACATGTCAAACAGGCCAAATGAGAACCTGGAAATAAACCTACTCTCTTCCAGGTCCATAAAAGTCGGCCACAATTATTTTGACTTACTTTTTTCATAAGTTGTTTTATTATTTTGGCCAGCACCTCTCTCCATGAATTCCCACATCTAGGTGAACACTGTTCTGTTTTTCTACTAAGAGTTTGCAAACTACTGCTGGCTAGCAACTCAAGATAAAAATAATTTGTACATTTTTAAATGGTTGAAAAAAACTAAAAACAAGAATATTTCATGACACATGAAAATTATATTAAATTCAAATTTCTGTGTCAATAATGTTATGTAGGACCACTGTCACATTCATTCGTTTAAATATTGCCTATGGCAGCCTATGGCAGCCTATAGCCTAAAAAATTTATTATCTGTCCCTTTATAGAGAAGTTCACCACTGTCTACCCAATAGGGTGGGGATTTAGGTCTACTGGTTAAGCCAGACACAAGGCAAAATAATAAAAAGAACAATACTCTTGGAGCAGAGGAGGGGAAGGGAGAGTGTCCGGAAAAATCAACCAGGAAAGCCTTGACACATGGAAGTGAAGATGTACAGAGACACATCGCCAGAAGTACAGATTAAGAATTAGTCTCTGTTCAGTAGCAGGTGCACCATGTAGCCTCGAGAACGCTGGACACGCAATGCCACCCTCTTCCAATCTTTCCATGACTGCGCATCTATGGTTCATCTTCAATCACGTGAAGGAATGGAAGGAATGCAGCATTTGGATTATTTGAGAAGGGTATCTGAATGGATTCAAGGGGAGTGGTCTTCCCTTTCTGGAATGGCTGTTGTTTGCCTGTTTTGCCAAAGTCTTGCAAAAGGAATCGTGGGTTCAAGTTAGCAGTTTGTTCCTAATATGCCCTGTAACTCGGGCATCCTTTTCCTCTGACGTCAGTCTTTCACTCAAAGAAGAACAGCTTCTTGGAAGTGGGACCCTTTTCATTCTTCACTATAATCTCCTTTTTGTACACCCCCTCGCCCACTCCTTACCGATGCCCAACCATCTCGCCTCCTGGGGGCTCCGAGTTCACTACGCAGAGGGGTGACCCCACCTCCAGAGACCACCTGCCGTCAGACCGAGTGACACGTGACTGCCAAGGGACCACCCCACCTCCCGCAGGACAGAGTTCAGCCCTAAAGCCCACCACCAAAACGCACCCACCACCACCACCACTAACATAGGAGAGCTGCACCTCCCTGAATTGTGATTTCATACCCTTCAGGACTAGTGACAGCTCCCCAGCCCAGAGAGAAACGCCGGGGTACACCCAGCTTCCGGCTCGAAGGGGCTTCTGGGGCGCTGAGCGGGGTCGGACGCGCCTGCGTTCCTGGGAAGAGTGAGCGGCAGCCTCCGCTGCGCAGGCGCACCGCTGTGCCGTCCTGGCTCTGCCCCGCACGGTCCGCACGCCTCGGGAGGAGGCTGTCCTGCGCATGCCCCCAGGGAGTAGGAGAAGCGGAGGCATGTGAACGCTGTATCTTCTCGCCCTGGTGGCCAACTCTCCAGGACCTGCTGGCTGTGATGTGGTAGGGGTGGGCGGGTTTATTCAATGTTGACAATATATTTAAATGAGAGGGACACTTTTTTGTAAGATCTCCCTCGGAGGAGGAAATCTGGAGTTAAAGAAAGCGAAAGGCCCACACGTCGCCCTAGAGGCCTGGACATCAGCTGCCTTACTCTAGGGAGCTCTGCTTTCAAGGGACTGAAACCACTGTTGATGTGGTTTCTTGAAGTAACCGCACTGGTCCCCATTATGGCAGCCACCGTCATCTCTGCCCCACTCCCTGAAATTGCAGCAGCCTTCTTACTGTCTAAATGAACCCTCACTGGCATGTTTAAAAGTTCTCTGATGTCCTAAAAACGTCTACTCCATCACCACCACCATACACCCGCCCTATTTATTTATTTATTGGAGACATGTCTCCCTATGTTACCATAGCTGGTCTCCACTCCTGGACTCAAGTGATCTCGCGCCAGCCTCTCCAGTAGCAAGGACTATACTTGTGCCACCATGCCAGCTTTTCCACCCGTTATTTTGAAGCACATATCAGCATCATATTACTTAATCTGTAAACATTTCAGTGTCAAATTCTAAGGATGGAGACCAAATATTGCTTCTTATGTTACAATATTAAAAATAAAATTAAAAATAATCACAATATAATGAATATCAAGTAAGATTTCCATGATTGGTGTAAATTTTGTCCCTTTTTTCAGTTTATTTGAATCAGAATCCAAATAAATTCCACACCCTTCAGATAATTGGTATTCACTTAAATCTCTTTCTTCAATCTGTAAATTCTGACATTTCTTTCAATATTTTTCTTCGATTGTGGTGGTGGTTGTTTGTCCCAATGAGTTTCCCACAATTCAGACCTTGATGATTAACCTGGGCCCTGTTTTACATGTTGTTTTGCCCCATGTGTTTGCTGTTAAGTGATAGCACAACAAACTTGATCTAGTTCAATTTTTTGGCAAAAATAACTTCATAAGAGATTTGTGTTCTATCCAAAAGCATGTGATGTCTGAATTTCTCTTTTTGTGATGTAAGCAAAAATTGATAATCATTACCTAGAACCATTAATTCATTAGGTGTTGCAAAAACCTATCATTCATTCATTTATAAATAGGATTATTCCTACAAAGAAACTTCCATCATCAATTAGTTGACTACCCTAGGGTACAATTTATGTGAGAAAATGATAAATATTTGATTTGTTCCTTGATTTAACAGCTATTGTTTCCTAGTGTACTCCAAAACTGATCAGTGAGTTTTTTGTTAAATTAGTTGTTTGTTCCCTTGTTTAGTTATTTGTTCCCTTGGTTGTCAAGTGTCATTACTTCAACTGACATGTATTTCAAAGTCACTGTAGTTATTATTCTTCCTGATACTGAAATTGTTTTATCTTTTACCTATGACCTATGGAAGTTTTGTTTTGTTTTTTTTTTTTTTTCCTTTAGGTTGGTTCCCAAACCCTTTGACATAACCCTAGTTGTCTTTAGTGCTTCTGAAATGATCAGGTTTACCAGGTTCATCTTGCACATTTCCTGCCCTGGACCTGGGTTCAACCATTTCTTCAACCTAATTCCCTTCCACACCCATAGTTAACCATTTTTTTTAATTTTATGATTTTAACACAAGGAAATATGTACACATATATTCATACCTCCTACAAACTCTTAGATAAAATGTAGCATAGTGTATGCTGGGGATTGAACCCAGGGCTTTGTGCTTACGAAGCAAGCACTCTACCAACTGAGCTATATCCCCAGCCCTTCTCATTTCTTTTAGCTGCAAGTTAACTCAAGTATTTGGATGCAACATAGTGTATTTGACCAGTCCTTTAATAAGAGATATTTGGAGAGTAATGAAGAAGAAGAAAAGAGGGGGCAATGAAGAAGAGTAAAAGAAATAAATTATGTGGGACAAGTAGAAAACAAATAGCAAGCAATCCAAATACATCTAGGATTACATTAAATACCAATGAAATAAGCTCATCAGTCCAGAGTTATTTTACTATCCTGTTTAAAAGAGATGCACTTTGTATTTTAAATTTAATGTTTACAATATATTTAATTGACATAATAATTGAACATATTTATGGGATCCAGTGTAACATTTCAGTACATATATACAATGTGTGATGATCAGATCAGGGTTGGCGTGTATATCACCTGAGGCATATATTATTTCTTTCATTCAAAATTCTCTCTGCGAGTAGCTATTGTGAAATATTCTATTAATTGTTGTCAAACATAATTATCCTTCTGTTCTAAAGAACATTAGAAGTTATTCCCCCTATCCAGCTGTACTCATGTACCTCTTGTACATTCTCTTTCCATCCTTCCCACTCACAAATTTTTACAAGGCTCTGGTAACCAGTATTCTGTTACAATATTCTATTGTCTACCTCTTTGATACCAACTTTTTAGCTTCCACGTGTAAATGAGAAAATGCAGTATTTCTCTTTCTGTGTCTGACTTATTTAACATAACATCCTCCATATGTATCCATGTTGCTGCAAATGACAGAATTTCATTTTTACAAATGAATAATTTTCCCTTGTGTATATATACCACATTTTCTTTATCCATTCACCTGTCAGTGGATATCTAGGTTGGTTTCACATCTTGGCAATTATGGACAGCGCTTCAATAAACATGTGAGTGCAGATGAGGAAATGCACTTTATAATAATATAAGTTCACAAAAATACTCATCAACAGATGAATAGTTAAGGAAAATGTGGTATATATACATAATGGAGTTTAACTCAGCTATAAAGTAAGAATGAAATTACAGTGTTTGCTGTAAATGGATGGAACTGGAAAATGCTGTGCTAAGTGAAATAAGCCAGACTCCCATAGTCAAGGGTCAAATATTTTCTCTTGTATGTGTAAACTAGATCAAAGTAAGGGGAAAGGGGGAGGGTACCATGAAAATAGAAGAGATCAGAGGAACAGAGAAAGGAGATTGAGGGAGAGGAAGGAGGACAGGAAAAGAGAAGGATGGTGGAGTGAAATTGACAAAACTATGCTATGTATGTATATGAATATACCACAGTGAATTTCACCTTTATGTATATCTATAAAGCACTAATTTTGAAAACCATAAATAAGTAGGAATAGAACCAATAGAGTAGAAGAAAGGGAATGGGGAGAGAAAAGGAAGAACTATGGACTGAAGTGGAGGAAATTATATTCCATGTTTGTATGATTATGTCAAAATAAACCCCAATATTATGTATAACTATAATACACTAATAAAATAAATAAAAGTCAAGAAACCATTAAAGGGCTGGGGTTGTGGCTCAGTGGTAGAGTGCTTGCCTTGCATGTGTGGGGCACTGGGTTCGATCCTCGGTACCACATAAATAAATAAAATAAAGACATTGTGTCCATCTACAACTAAAAATTTTTTTAAAAAAGAAACCATTCAAGTGATAGAATTTATTAAAATATATAATGCACAAAAACAGATAGTAAAATATGCAAAAAAGTTAATGCAAGCACTAATCAAAAGAAAGGTGATGGTACTATATTAATACCATCCAAAAGCAATTTTAAGGCAGGAAGCATTACTAGAATTAAAAGTGATGTTTCATAATATGAGTCCACCAGAAAGATAAAACAATTCTGAATTTGAGAAGCATTTAGTAACATAACCCCAAAATATATAAAGCAGAAACTGTCAAAATTGAAAGGAGAAATAAACAAATCCTCAATCATAATATAATAATTTACTATTCGTCTCACTACCTGATAAACATATTTTTTAAAAATATTTTTAGTTATCAATAACCTTTATTTTATTTATTTATATGCAGTGCTGAGACTAGAACCCAGGGCCTCACACATGCTAGGCAAGTGCTCCACCGGTGAGCTATGACCCTAGCCCTGCAAATAGATATTTTTTAAAAGAGTAAAAATATAAATGGTTTAAAGAATGTAATTATACTGTACCAATAATTGCGTAATTTGCTCTCCATTGAACTTTCCTTAACTGTTTGAATTTTTACTTTCATGGAAATGAATTTTTTTTATAAATATCTTTGAACAAATATGTGTAAAATCTGTACAATAGTTCCCCTGTTATGTGCCAAGGATATGTTTCAAGAACCCACTGGAGTGGGCTGGGGAAATGGCTCAGCTGGTAGAGTCCTTGCCTCACAAGCACAAGGCCCTGAGTTTGATCCTCAGTATGGAAAAAAAAAAAAAAAAAAAAACCCACTGAATGCCTGAGGCTATGAATAGTACTAAACCCTATATGTATTCTGTCTTTTCCTATATATACATAACTATAATAAAGTTTATGAATTATGCAAAGTAAGAATTAACAATAACTACAAATAAAATAGAATGATTACAACAATATACAGTAATAAGTTACATGAACTTGGTCTCTGTCTCTCTGTCTCTCTCTCTCTCTCTCTCTCTCTCTCTCTCTCTCCCCTTCTCTCCTTCCTTCCTTCCTTCCTCCCTCAAAATATCTTATTCTACTTTTCCCTTTTTGCTTAAAGGAAGCACTCAATGGCTTCTCTTTAGCATATCTGAATTTCTAACATCACTCTTGTTGTGCTTTGGGGGTCATAATTAAGTAAAATAAGGATCGTTGAACACAATAATTGGTATCATGACAGTGGATCTGTTAGCCAAGATGGTTATTGAGTAACTAATGGGAAGACAGCATATACAGCATAGATATGTTGGACAGAGGGATGGTGCACATCCTGGGCAGGACAGACCAGATTTCATTATGCTACTCAGAATGATGTACAGTTTAAAACTTGCAAATTGTTTATGGAATTTCCCATTTAATATTTTTGGACTGAGTTGACCTCAGGTAGCTGAAACCACGGAAAAGAAACCTTATAGGAGGGGACTACTGTATTATCAAAGATACAAAATTATCAACTTTCAACTCTCTTTTTGAACCAGAAGTATAGCCCAGTGGTATCACATGCCTAGCATGTGCAAGGCTCCAAGGCCCCATGTTTAATCCCCAGCACTGCAAAAACAAAGAAAACAACAACTCTCCTTTTGGGAAAATAGGAACTTGGTATCCCCTGCTTTCACTTCATAACTTATTATACTCAGCTTCCCAGTATTCACTATGCTAATCTGAGGGGGAGAACCTAGTCCTTTTTCCCCATCTTTTTTTAAAGCTATATTCTCTTTGCATGTTTTAGGTTGCAAACCTGAAATCTATTGAAAATTGAAGTGTACAACAAACCAATATACCCAGCACTTTGTCTTGTCCATTGTTAATCCTGCCCACTAGCCTCATATGTTTTTAAGACATAAAACCTTCTCATAAACGTTTTCTTCCCTCTGGTTTTTCGACTAGAAGTCATTATAACTCCTCTTGAAGTGTTTGGGCACCCTTGAAACCCAAGAAAGAAAAGATAAAGGCCATAGAATTTTCTAGTGCCTTGGAGGCTGCTGCCCCCTATACCCTGTGAAGCTTGCCAAAGTGGTAGAGTCTTCCCTTTTACCAAAATGAGTGAAATCAAAAAGATAAGTTTTTTCTTTAAGTATGGAAACCAACTTTTAAGCAGTATGTTAGTTATGAGCAAGATTGAAGGTGTACCCTGGGGCCCTGGACCATTGCTATTTCCCAAAGAGTTGCAAAGAACCATTCAAAACCAGCTATCTTTTTGGAGCTATAGGAGAAGCATCTTATGAATCAAAGAACAGCAGATCAGAAATAAAAATTAATTATTAAATGATCATAGAAAGTTTCCAAGCAGTATACCAGTTGATAGCAAGATTGAAGAAAGCAGATATCTGAAGGTAATGTGTTAGTCAGTTTTGATTACCCTAACAAAATACGCAATTCAAGCTACTTTGTAAAGAAGAGGTTTGTTTATTTAGCTCACAGTTCCAAGGGCATAGTTCCTGCATAGGCTCAGTTCTGGTAAGGGACTCAGGGTGGATGGTGGATGATAGATGGTGCATGGTGGATAGTGGATGGCAGATGGCAACAGTGCGGCAAATGGTCACATCTCCAGTTAGGAAACAGAGGCAGTGGGGGACCAGGCTTGCTCCTTTTACACTAATACTCTCAAGGTCACAAGGTTGCTTGAGAATTACCTTCTGAGAACCTGTGCCCAAAGACCCAAGGACCTCCTACTGGGCTCTGTCTCCCAAGGGTTCTACCACCTCCCAATAGTGCCAGCCTGAAGATCAAGCCTTTAATCAAAATGGACGCTTCAGGGACACTCAAACTATATCAGGTATCTTCTCTGGAATGTGGCTGGGCTGATCACAGTTCCCTTTCACCTCTTTTAGCCACCCATGTTGTGTATTGCCTCCAACTACTGTCCCACCACCACTGTCACACTTCAAGCACAAGTGGGGGAATTTGGGAGGTTTCTACAGAGTCCTGTCCAACATGCCAGCCCCCACCACTACTATTTTTTTGGGGGGGTACTGGGGACTGAACTCAGGGGCACTCAACCACTAACTCACATCCCCAGTCCTATTTTGTATTTTATTTAGAGACAAGGTCTCACTGAGTTGCTTAGCACCTCACTTTTAATTAAGGCTGACTTTGAACTGCAATCCTCCTGCTTCAGCCTCCTGAGCCACTGGGATTACAGGTGTGCACCACCACACCCAGATCACCAATACTCTTTTTAAAATAAAAGTAAAAACAAATATTTATAAACCACCTACTGATCTCTCCTCACATGAAAAGAGACTACCAGTCTGTATGACAGGGCTGACTAAAATTTGGCCAAGCAGACTCAAATTACAGGAACTCTATTTTTCGACACTAATTTCTTTACTCCACCAGAGTAGCCCTCTAATCAACATCAACTTCCTTGATGAAACCAGTGGCATTTTAGGATCTTCTGTCTCCTCTCCTCTTCCCTGTTGTTAAAACACAGTGTAGGGTGTAGTATTGACTTCCCTGATTCCCCTGTCTCTGTTTGCTTTCGGAGTTCCCTGTCAGGGTCCTCACCTCCTTTATCATGTCTTCACACCCGTTCTTACATGTCCCCTTTCCCAAAGGTTTTCCTGAGGATTTTCTGGTCCACCCTCTGCTCTTCTCTCTTCAGTCACTCCCTTTCAAAGCTCAGCATTTATGTCCAGTTCAGTCCTCAGTTCTCTGCTAACAGTTCCCAGTTTGGGATTCTCAGACCTGTGGCTTTTTTCAAACCCTCCTTTCCTTTTTCCCACCTGCCTATGGAATAATAACACTTGCATAATCATCCTATTGTAGAATGAATTGAGTTGTCTTTCATATATTTCTTGCTGCCTATAGCTCATCTCCTCCCAGTTTTTTAAATGCAAAGAACATTAATTTCCAGCAAGCAAAGACTAGTTTGAGAAAAAGAAATATATCTAACAAAAAAAAAATCTGGTGGGAAAACCTACATTGTAATTATGGCTTTACTAGATAATCAAAAAGGTTTATTCAGGAAAAAAAATATACCTTCTGGAGCTTGATTTTCATATCCAGGATGTGGCTTTTTTAATTTAATTTAAAATATTTCATTGTAAGGTGAAGGTTGGATATATTCAAGGGTTATAATTTGATGGTTATATATGTATATATAGTATGCATATATTCATACATAGTATATTGATTACCACAATCAAATAATCACCACTCTTGCAGTACACTAGATCCCCAGAACTGGTTCATCTTATAAATGACAGTTTTTATCCTGTGACCAACATCTCTTCATTTCATCTCCTCACAATTCTTATTTCTTCCTTTGAATTGAATTGGCTTATACTCTCTCTTATCTCTATTTTCTAATAACTTTTTTACCATTTAATCAGTGTAAATAACTTATAATTCATTTGAGAGAGTGGTGGGGTGGGGAGTACTGGGGATCAAACCAGGACCTCACACATGCTAAGCACATGTTCTCCACTGGACTACAAATGAGAGCACATGGTTGATATGGGTTGAATTGTATCTCCCAATAGAAGATATGTTGCAGCCCTAATCCTCAGTACCAGTGAATGAGATCTAGTTTGGAAATAGTCTTTGTAGTTGTAATCTAGTTAAAATGAGGTTTTACTGGATTAGCATGGGCCCTAATCCAATGGCTGTGTCCTTATAAAATATAGGGAATTTGGACACAGACACAAAGATGAGACACCATGTGAAGAAGGCACACAGGGAGGATGCCAATCATGGTGGAATAGTTAAAATTATAAACTTTATCATTTGCAAATTTTACCATAACAAAAAAAAGTTTTCCTGAAAGAGCAAACTAATAGAAAACACTAACCTCAATGAATGTTAGTGGAATTGACTGCCATGACTCATAAATATTAGGTGCATCTTTTGGCAGGTTTATACACCTTTACCCTGCTTAACTCAGGCATACTACTATGATCTAGGCAGAAGTTTTTAAGGCTACACAAGCTTCCCTTCCCTTTCCCAGTCTCTCTAATGACAGAATTACCTGCAGAACCTGCACCAGCATATATCTTCTACGGTGCTACAAGAAGACAAGCCCCTGCTGACCTCATGGCTGAGAATTTCCAGGGTCCAATATTGAGAACTGCAGAACTCTTAGCACATCATGACTCCATCCAGACCTCTGCACTAAGAGACAGCCAGATTTTAGCACAACTTCTGATAGCATGTGACCCTGACCCTAGGATGACCCTGGCCCTCATTAAAAGACCTTCCTGAGAAAGTTCTAGACTGTCAGCAGAATTCACTGTTTACTCCAGTCACAACATAGTGAAAGGCAGATAGAACCAGAGACACCCTTATCATTACAACAGTTACTTTAGAAATCTTGCAATTATTTAAAAAAAAAAAAAAACTTTTTCTGAACTTTGAGATATAAAACTACCACCCAAAACTCTTCCTGAAAACCTGAGAACTACCTCATTATAATTTAGGCATTCAGGAGAATAACTCTTCTCTCTCACCCAGATTCTGCAAGAAGCTGAGTATCAAAGTGTGGGTGCTCTGCTGCACACTGCATTACTGACCCATCACAAAGTCTGTTTCTCTTCCAGGCAAGCACCAGCCAACAAACCCAGGTGGCCCAGTTACAGGGACCAACCCCCAACCCCCCCCCCCTTTTTTTTTTTTTTTCTTCAGCACTGGAGATTGAACCCAGGGCCTTGTGCTTAGGAGGCAAACACTCTATCAACTGAGCTATATCCCCAATCCCCAGGACTAACCCCTTTAACACCTTCAATGTTTTCCCCTTAGTACATCAGCACCTTTAAAAAGTTAGTCTTTTGTTTCAGGGAAGCTTAGTTCAGTTCCTGCCTTACCCTCTTCCGTATTGCAACAGTGTTGCTGAATAAAACCTGTCCTTACCTCTTTGACTAATGTCCAATTTTGCTTATCTTGGAGTGTCATAGCAAAGCCTAACCTCTCCTGACTCATGCTTACTGGTTGTTGCTGTTGTTTGCCACAGAAACCAATTTTTAGGGGTACCTGAACTCTTTATCCCTAATCCTCCACTAATCTCTCTTATTGCACCAATTGTAAGAGTATGGTGCCCAATAAATGGAAGCAACTCAGCAATCATCTTTAGAATGTCAAAAGTTCTCAATGTTCTCAGCATAACCTGTTTTAGTTTCAGAGCTGTATATTTCCCAAGCTAAACAGATTCAAAAAAAGCACATTTTCAGAGTGACCCTTTATAACGCATCTCATCACCACAAACAAGCAAGAAACAGTGATTTGTGAACAGAGTTGTACCTACTTCTCTGAGGGACATACATTCCGAGACACCCCCCCAATAGATGTTTGAAACAAAGGGTAGTACCAAACCTTTATATACCCTCTGTTTTTTTCTATACATACCTATGATAAAGTTTAATTTATAAGCTAGGCACAATAAGAGATTAACATCAATAACTAATAGTAAAATAGAACGGTTATAGCAATATGCGAAATAAAATTGTCAGCATTGCTACCCCTTTGCTTTGAAGTCATAATTACATAAAATACGGGTTACTTGAACACATGTAACACTGCAATACCATGGCAGTCAATCTGATAAGTGAAACAGGTAGCAGTGCATACAGTGTGGATACACTGGACAAAGAGATGATTCACATCCTGGGTGAGCAAAGAAGTATGACACCAGATTTCATAGCAATATTTGGAACAATGCACAATTAAAATTTTATGAATTGTTTATTTCTGGAATTTTCCATTTAATATTTTTGGACCATAGTTGACCAAAATCAGGGGAGGGGGAGCTGTTGCTTATGAATTATGACATTTCCAAAATGCAACTTCTAATGGCATTTGGAGCTGACCACCTAGATAAAGTTGATATAGTTCTTTGCAGTTGCCAAAACTTACAGAGATTTCTGTCCAACAACTGATTATATAGCTCAAGCAATTGGGAGCCTGCTGCTCTGGATTATGCTTTAATATAGAATAATGACAGTGCATTTAACAAACTGCTTTCCCCTCTCTGATCCTCCAAAGATGCTGGTGGTGGCTGGTGGAGACTTTTCATAATCCTCTTATCCATCCACCAGATGGCAGGACAGTGACGTCTGGCAAATCCCCTGCTTTCTCTGAGCCTCAATGTCCACATCTTTAATGAAGACTCTCCCATCTGACAAATCATAACTTGCTACTTAAACATGCTCACATTCAAGGGAAGGCTCCTTCCAAGATGGACAGGTTATTTCCTGAGGTACAATTAGGGTGGCACCAGTTTGAAGGGGATGAGGACAAAGCAGAAAGGAATCTTGGGCAAGTAAAGAATTGATGCTAAGCAGGTGTCCTGGGGTTGAATTTGCCTGAGGTCTCACAGATTATTATGGTAAAGGAGTGGCAAAGCCCCTTCATGCCTTCCCTAACCCCACCCTCATCACTCTGTGTCCTGAAGACCACTGGGCAATCGAGACTTGTCCCAACAAAGAGGCCTGCACCAGGTTGCAAAGTCTTCCCCCTCCCCACCCTCTGCTGGGCTGCTGGGGGACAGACTCACCAGAAAGCAAGACCCTTTGTGAACCACAGGCTCAGAGACAAGGCCCAGATCCTGAGGTATGGGAAGATGCAGATATGATTTATGCAGCAGCCCAGTGAATCCCAACAATACCTCACTTCTTTCTGACCTGTTATGATTTTTCAAAGCACCTTCCTTTGTGTTTACTCTCTCGACAGCCAACACTGTTGCTGAGGCCAAGCACAATATTTCTGTGCCAGAGCTGCCCAGTCTTCATCTTCTCAGAGGCATCTTCAGCAGGGATGAGGCAGGGGAACTTCTGCTCCTCTGAGGTCCAAGAACCAGCAGCACAGTGCTTGCCCTCAAGAGTTTGAGCTCCAGTCCTACAGGACCTCCTCTGGGAACTTGTGGGTTCCAGCAACTTGACTTCTCCCTTTTTTTCCCACAGCCCTAAATGTGGTAACTTCTTCCTGCAGTTATTAATCTCTGGTTACTCAGCTTCTCAGGTTTCCTCTGAGTCTTCCAACACCCATGCAAACAATCCTTGTATTAAATATCCTGTTTGGAAAAAAAAAAATGAAGAAGCAGTTCCCCAGCTAGTTGAAGCAGAGAGGAGACTAACAGATCCCAGGCTCTTCCCTCCCAAGCTGGTCCCTCCCTGGCACACTGGGCTTTAGGGAAGAGACCTGTGCGATCTGCCTTGGCCTCTTCATCAGCCTGCTCAATGGTGAGAGGCATTGTGAGCTCCAAGGTCATGAGCTGGGGTTGGGAAGCAGATAGGCCTTGTCTAACTCCATGCTCCATCACTTACCAGTCCTGTGACCTTTAGCCTGTGATTCAAACCTGTCTGGGCCTTGGTGCTTCATCTGTAAAATGCTAAATCTGATTGCACCTACATTTCAAAGTTGCAGTAAGGATAAAATGAGATTGTGTGTGTTAAGGGATACCTACAATACCTGATATGCAGTTCTTTGTAAATGATGAATCTAAAGCCAAGTAGAACATTTAATAGCCACAAAAACAAACAACTTATTTTTAAAATAGTCAAAGGATTTAAATAGACATTCTCCATAAAGGATATACAAGTGGCCAATGAGCACATTAAAAGATGCTCAGCATCACTAATCATTAGGGAAATGCAAATAAAACACACAATGAGACAACACTTCATACTCATTAGGATGGCTACCATCAAAACTAAAAAGGAAGAGGGCTTGGGAACATAGCTCAGTGGCAGAGTGGTTGCCTAGCATGCGTGTAGCCCTGGGTTCTATCCCTAACTGCAAAAATAAAGAAAAAGGGAAAAAGAAAGAAAAGGAAGGAAGAATGAAAAAAGGAAAGGAAAGGAAAAGGGAAAAGGACAGAACAAATACTGTAATGATGTGGAGAAAGTGGAACCTTCATACACCATTGGTAGAATTGTAAAGTAGTGCTGCCAGTGTGGAGAACAGTATGGGGTGCCTCAGAAATTGAAAAACAGATATGCTCTAGCAATCCCAGTTCTGGATATTTGTCCAAAAGAATTGAAAGCAGGATCTAAAAGATACCTTTGCAAGTTCATGTTCATTCCAGCATTATTCACAACAGCCAAAAAAGAGGAAACAGCTCAGCCATCCATCAACAGATGTATGATGTGTTATTGTTTGGATATGAGGTATCCCCCAAGAAGATCATGTGATAGATAATACAGGAATGTTCAGAGGTGAAATAATTAGTAGATTATAAGAGCTATAAATTAATCCGCTTCATGGATTAGTCATTTGAGTCCAATACTGGGTAGTAACTCTAGTCAGATAGGGTATGGCTGGGGATTATATCTTATCCCCCCGGCTTCTTGCTCTCTCTTTCTTCTCCCAACTCCCTTTCTCTCTCTCTCCTTCCTGGTTGCAATGAACTGAGAAACTTTTCCCCATCACACCTTTCCACCATGATGTTCTGCCTCATCTCAGGCCTGGAGTGGTGGAGTTGGCTGACCATGAGCTAGTGAAATTATGAGTCAAATAAGTTTTTCCTTTTCTAAGTTGTTCTTGTAGGTATTTTAACCATAGTAATGAGAAGCTGATTAGCAAAATATATATAAAATGTGATATATAGACACCATGGGATATTATTCTGCCTTTAAAAGAAAAAAACCCTATCAAATGCTACAACATGGATTGACCCTGAGGACATTATGCTAAGTGAAATAAGCCAGTCACAGAAAGACAAATACTGAATGACCGCATTTATATGAAGGATGTAAAATAGTCAAACTCACAGAAGTAGAACCTTCTTCCCCAAAGGAAAGCCTAGATTGGCTATCCTTACAGGAATCATGAATGGAGGAAATTGCCCTTTCCTCCTGCCAAGCTACTTCTAGTTCATGGTTTATTTGCTCAATCAATGTTTGTTGAGCATCTGCTATGTGCCAAGCCCTGTGTTAAGACTCTGGAGACACATAGAGGATAAAGGTAGGACCCTGCCCTCCAGTTATTTTCTTTCTAGTAAACAAAGTAACTTTAGAAGGTGTAGACACCATGATGGGAAAAACAGTTATCTGCAGGAGTCAAGAGAGTGCCCTAAAATGTTCTCTCCTAAGAAAAGGATGTTCACTTTGGGACTTAAAGCAGGAATAATCAAGGAGGGATAGCAATTCCAGACAGAGGAAAGAGTGTATACAAAGATGCTGGGGCAGAAAAGTGCATGTCATGTCTAAGAAACAAAGAGAAAGCCAGGGTGGACCAAACACAGTGGGTGGGAGGGAGAAGAGAGCAAAAATTAATTGGAGACATAGCCAGGGCCTCATGGATTGCTATAGGAGCAAAAGTAAAATGTAAATTAATATCACAATAGATTGTCTTGTAAAAAGTTGTCAGCTGTTAACATGCAAGTAAACTTGCCACCTATGTGGCTTTAAGTCAGAGAGATTCTCAAAGTTGAACATGCATTTAGATTACCTGGAGACTTGTACAATAGACTACCATGCCCTAGCCCAGAGTTTGATTCAGGAAATATGGTTAGGGTCCAGAATTTGCATGTGTAACCCTCTGATGCCGATGCTGCTAATCCTTAGATAACACTTTGAGAATCATGCTCTAAGCAAATCAAGTCAGTGATTCTCTCTGAGCCTTGAGCCTTTTTTTTCCTTCTGTAAAACTGCCCTTCTGTCCTAGTTGATGTTATCAGTGAGATAAAGTACAGAAAGAAAAGTCCGAATGTTTTCTCTGATATGCACGTGCTGATTCACAATAAGAGAGGGGGCGCTAGGGAAGAATAGAGGTTCCTTGAATTAAACAGAGGAGTGAAAGAAGAGGAGGGAATATGGAGCTATGAATGATAGTAGAATGAATCAGACATTATTACCCTATGTGCATATATTATTACACAACTGGTGTAACTTTTTATCATGTACAACTAGAAAGAGAAGTTATACTCCATTTATGTATCATGTGTCAAAATGCATTCTAATGTCATGTATAACTAATTAGAACAAAAAATTAAAAATAAAAAAGAAGATAATAAAATGGATGTTATTTTTAAAAAAGCACAGAAAGACCCTTTATGAAGAGCAAAAAAGACAAATATACGGAATTACCACCTTAATGATGTTTAGTAAGCACCCCCTCCCATGTGTTTCCTTCTCAAATTTATGAGAATTAACACTAGCAACTGACTGTTTAGGAGTGACAACTATTTATTTCATTCATCTCAAGTCTGTCTAACTAACTCTCTAAATGTGAAAGCATTTGACAACCACAGTGCTGGAAGGATGGATAGCTACTTCATCCTGCCTGGGAGAAACCTTCATATTCACCCCTATTGTTCCCCCTCTGAAAGAGGCTTGTTGCTGCTTCAAATGCCTGTAGTTATTTTTGTCAACCACCATTTCCTCCCACTCCTCCCAAAGAAAGCTCTCCTGTGAGTCATCTGGGAGACCAAGAGGCATCTGATAGTTGTTCAGCTGGTATCTGGTCATTGAGGGGAGGGAGGAATATTGATGTCCCCTTGGACTCACTTTGAAAAAAAACCTATAAATTCTTCATAGACTCCTAGAAACTCAGAATCTAGAATATGTGAGTATGACAAACACTTGGTGTGTATGTGTTTATTCATACTTACAGATTCAATAAACATTTGTGGAATATCTGCTGTGTATATCAGGCATTGTGTTAGGCTCTGGGGATGCAGTAGTATATGAAGCAAAAGAGCCTCCTTTTCATGGCGATTAGGTATAAAAGTCACTCATGGAACATACAACAGTCCCCCATTATCAGTGGTTTCACTTTGTATACTTTCAGTTACCTGTAATCCAAAAGTATTAAATGGAAAATTCCAGAAATAATTTGTAAGTAGTAAATTAAATGCTGTTCTGAGTTACATAATAAAGTCTTTCTTGCACTGTCATGACGTAAATCCTTAGTCCTGAGTATCTACACAGTATACACTAATACCAGTTAGTCATGTAGCTGTCTGGGTTATCAGACTGAAAAAAACATGGTATCTAGAGGGCTCAGTGCCATCTGCATTTTCAGACCTCCACTGGGAATCCTGAACATATTCCTCATGCATAAGGAGGGACTACCGTATACTGAAAATATACAGCTTGTACCATAAGAGATATAGTCTGGCAGGGAAGATAGTCATGTAATCAGATAGATGAAATGATGTGTAATAGGGCCTATAATGGTGGCGAATACCAGGAGAAGTACAGTGAGGCATAAAAGAGGAAGAGGGTTCCAACAGACATCTCAATAATTAGATATTTAATTGTGAGTGGCACGTTTCTGGTTCACTAAAGGAAGGCTGTTATGGGTTGTGTTAACCCCCAAAATATTCTTTTTTAAAAATTGACATCTGTATTCTTTCACGAAAAGCAAAACAAAAAGTCCAAAACAGGAAAGTAATAAAGAGTTAGTGATAAGTAATCAAATATTCTTTGAAATCTAAAAAAAGTCTGTATTTCCAAAAATATTCTTAAGTTGAGGTGTCCTGACATGTGCCCCTTTCTCCTTTCCATTTTCTCTCTTTTAGAAAGAGAATGACTATCCTATGATTGTCCCACCATTGTATTTTGGTAGCAGAAAACTTGTCTGGTTTCAGATTCACAACTTGAGAGAAATTTTGCCTCTGGAAGAATCATACTTGATTTAGATGAGATTTGGGGTGTAGAGCTGATACTGGAAAGAGTTAAGACATTTGGAGGTACTGAGGTTGTGGCTCAATGGTAGAGTGCTTGCCTAGCATGTGTGAGGCACTAAGTTCAATACTCTGCACCACATATAAATACATAAATAAATATATAAAATAAAGGTCCACTGACAACTTTAAAAAATTTTTAAAAAGGCATTTGGGGTGTTGGGATGGGATGAATGTATTTTGTGTGTGAGAATGACTTATGTTTTGAGTCAGAGGGAGGAGTGTTATGAGCTGAGTTGCAGTCCTCCTAAAGTTGTACATTACACTCCCTCAGGACCTCACAATATAACTATGTTTTGAGATAGGTTCTTTAAAGAAGCAATTATGTTAAAATTAGGTCATTAGGGTGGGCCCTGATTCCAATATGACTGGTGACCTTATAACAAGATCCCCTCAATGGCAAGCTTGGACATGTGCTGCCCTACCCAAGAACAAAGACTGCTGCCATGTTTTTTTCATTCAGAGCCCTCTTTGCTTTCTAAGGCTCCTAAGTGTCAAAACAGGTTTGAGGGTATTGGCTGTTTATTCACTAGAATTAGCCAAGCTACTGTGAAAATAGATCTAAAGATGTGTATTGGCTCAAAAAAAAAAACAACAGAAATTTACATCTCACTCACATAACAGACTATAGCATGTGCTATATTGATGGGTGACTCTCTCCTCTACAGTTATTCAGGGATCCAGGCTCCAATTATTGTTCTGTCATACAGCCTAGTTATCATCTACATCTGGCCAGCAGAAGGGGAAATAGATTTCTTAGAAGTCTCCACCAAGGGCTGGGGATATATCTCAGCTGATAGAGTGCTTGTCTTGGAAGCACAAGGCCCTGGATTCAATCCCCAGCACCACCAATTAAAAAAAAAAAAAAAAAAAAAAAAAAAAAAGGTGTCCACCAAGTGCAGCACACATTACTTTAGGTTACATTCCATTGGTGAGAAATAGTCACACTGCAAAGGAGGCCAGGTGAGGTGATCTCACACCTTACTATACCTCCTATCACTATAAAATTAAAAAAGCATTTGAGAAAAGATTGACCTTCTGAGAGAACCAATGACAGGCACTCAGGTACTTAAATCTAGCTATATATCAGGGTGTCTTAATCTTGACATCATTGGCATTTTAGACTGGCGAATTCTTTGATGGAGGGAGAGGAGGTTGTCCTGTGTATTATAGAATGTTTAGCAACATCCACGGCCTCTACTCACCTGATGCCAGTAGCATCCCCCCAATCCCAGTAATGACAATCAAAAATGTCTCCAAACATTGGTAATGTTCCTTGGGCACAAAATCAAAATCACCCCTAACTAAGAACCACTGCTGTAGATAACAAGAGAAATAGTCAGAATCTTCTATCAACCAGATATGAAATGTAATGAAATAACGTGCTCACATTTTCTCTTTGTCACTTGAAAAGCTCAGGGTATTACTGCCAGTTTCTGTTCACAAAATTACTGACAGAATAAGGGTTCTAACCTCAAGGTAATTCTGTCTCCTCTTGGTTGGAAACTCCCAGTAGTTTCCCATGTCCTACAGGGAATATCCAGACACCTTGTCAGGTCCCATAGCCCTCTGTAGTCTCACCTGTGTCCTCTACCCTGTTTTCTACTGATCTAGCTCCCTGGCTCTACCCCTCTACACCTGCACCCCGCCCCTTCCCACAACACCTTGAGCCCTGAAGAACCAAGTGCAGATCCAGGAATGTACCAGCAAGTATGGGGAATCAGGCATTGCTCAAAATTCTCCCTCCTCAACCAGCAAAGCTTAGTGACAATATTTTCAGTTTTCAGGATCAAGTCACACATTACACTTTCCAGAAGTATTCCTGTGGCTTCCCAGGAAAAACTGGCCACTTCTCTCATGACACTGATAGGCCTTTTATCACTCCAAACACTTCATAGTACTTTCTTACACAGATTGCTTACAGCTCTTCCCAGACCTAAACTCTGAGGACAGTTCATGTGTCTTACTCTTTTGGGGAGTCTCGATGCCTGACGCAGGATATGGAGAATGTTTATTCAGTAAAAGCTTGGTGAAAAAGAAACAAACAGTAATCTTACTGTACATGCAGATGCTGCCATGTGCTATTCCTTTTTTTTAAATTGTGGTGAAATTCAACATAATATAAAACTTACCAGCACAATTATTTTTAAGTGTTCAGTTGTGTGGCATGAAGTACATTCATCTGTTGCACAACCACCACCACCATTCACCTCCAGAACTCTTCATCTTGCAAAATGGATATTCTGTACCCATTTAACAATAATTCCCCGTTCCCCGTTTTGCCCCAGCCACTAGAAATCATCATTTTACTTTCTTTCACTATGAATTTGACTGTCCCAGGTATCTCACATAAGTGGATTAACATAATATTTGTCCTTTTGTGACTGGTTTATTTCACTCAGTATAGTGTTCTCATAGTTTACCCATGTTGTAGCATGTGTCAGAATCTCCTTCCTTTACTGGGCATGGTGGTGCATGCCTGTAATCCAAGCAACTTAAGAGGCTGAAGCAGGAGGATCACTAGTTGGAGGTCAACCTGGGAAACATAGTGAGACCCTGTCTCAAGATAAAAAATAAATGACTGGGGATATAGTTCAGTGGTAGAGTACCCCTGGGTTCAATCCCCAGTACCACAAAAAAGAAGGGAGCCGGAGAGGGAGGGATCTCCTTCCTTATTAGGCTGAAAAAGGCATACTCTTGTATGGATATGCCACATTTTGGGTATTCATTCATCTGCCAATGGACACTTGGGTTGCTTCTACCCCTTGGCTATTATGAATAAATTTGAGGTGTTTTAAACTACAAAAGTCGTGATAATTTATCAAAGCAGAAATAAGAAACTAATACAAAAAAATAGAAAAATAGATTAAAAACGTGAACAGGGCTGGAGATATAGCTCAATTGGTAGAGTGCTTGCCTCCCAACACGAGACCCTGGGTTCAATCCCCGGCACCACAATAAAAAATAAATAAAAATTTAAAAAACCATGAACATATATTTAACAGAAAAAAGGAAATAAATGAGCCAGTAAAAAGGTGAATAGATAATCAGTAGCATCAGTTATCTTAGTCAGCTTGGGCTGCCATAACAAAACACAGAAGGATGGGTGGTTCAAGCAGCATAAATTTGTCATATTTCTAGAGGCTGAAAGTTGGAGAATGCCAAGCTGAATTCTGGTGAAGATTCTCTTCCTGGCATATAGGTGGTCACTTTCTTGTTATATACTCACATGGCCTTCCCTTGGTGAGGTGGGGGAGAGGGCAATAAGCTCCCTTGATCTTCTTGTAAGGTCTCCATATGGTCTTCTGTTATGAAAGTCTCAACCTTAAGACCTCATCTACACCTAACCACTTTCCAAAGGCCCCATCTCCAAATCCCCACATTGGGGATTAAAGTTTTGATCTATGAATATTGAGGTATACAATCTAAACTATATTATTGCCCCTCAGCTCCCCAAAATTCAAACTTTCTTTGTTAAAAAATTTTAGTTGTAGATGGACACAATATAGTTTATTTATTTATTTTTTATGTGGTGCTCACACATGCTAGGCAAGTGCTCTACCACTGAACCACAACCACAGCTCCAAAATTCATGTTATTAACACAAGTGAAATACATTTTTTCCATCCCAACAATATCCAAAGTATTAACTCATCCTACTATTAGTTCTAAAATCTAAGTCCAAATTTAATTTACATATCATAAATCAGATATGGGTGAGACTTGAGGTATGATTCATTCTAATTACAAATTCCTCTCTACCTGTGAACTTTTGAAACCAGACAAGCTATGTGCTTACAAAATAAAACAGCAGGGAAGTCATAGGATAGACATTCCCATTCCACAAGGGAGAAACAGGAAAGGAGAGTTGATGGGTTCCAAGTGAGTGAAAACCTGTCTATGGTATCTTGTGGCAGCTTGGACTAAGATACCACTTATTGAGGCAATGCAAAATAAGAACCTAATAAGATTCCATTTTTTTTTAAATTTTTTTTAGTTGTCAATAGATCTTTTTTTAAATATTTTTTTAGATATTGATAGACCTTTATTTTATTCATTTATTTATATGTGGTGCTGAGGATCAAACACAGTGCCTCACATATACCAGGCAAGCGCTCTACCACTGAGCCACAACCCCAGCCCCAAGATTCCATTTTAATTGGCCAAGTAATTGGGAAAAATCAATAAGCCTATCATTAACAATACTGAAGGGGAGAAGAGGACTGGATGAAGGAGGGATCTTTCATACAATGCTAGATGTGAGAGGATGTAATCTGGTGCAGCCACATCAGAAAACAATCCAGTTTTTATTCTAAAGTTAAATAATTCCACTCACAGGGCTATTCCAAGTACAATAAGAATAGATAAGAGGGAGCTGAGGTTGTGGCTCAGTGGTAGAGCACTTGCCCAGCATGTGTGAGACACTGGGTTAGATTCTCAGCACCACATATAAATAAATGAATAAAATAAAGGCCCATCAACAACTAAAAAATATTTTTAAAAAAGAATGTATAAGAATATTCCTAGAAGCACTCTTTACAATAGCAAAACTACAAACAAATTAAATGGCCCTCAGTGAGAGAATGGAAAAATAAGACAAGATACAGATATACGACAGACCATTATACACAGTCAAAATGAATGAACTATGGTGATATGCAGCAATCAGGATGATTCTTACCAATACAATATTAAGCGGAAAACATTGCTCCACAAAAAATTCATACAGCAAGATGTATTTTTATACAGTTAAAAACAACCAAAAGTAAAAATAGATATCCTTTAGGAACATGTACAAATGCAATATAACTGCCTAAAGAATGTGGAAGCAGAGGAAAACTGTTGAGGGTGGGATGAAACAAGATCAGGCATATGTTGACAAGTTAAAATCTAGACCCTAATAGGATCACGTGGGTTCATCAGCTGAGTCTCTCCAGCTGTGTGTGCATGTGAAATGTCCATAATATAAAGGACATGTTTAAATAGTATAAAGAGGGAAGCAAAGGATGACAAACTCCAGATTCAGGGTGCAATTTACTCAAGAATTGGGAGGTAGAGCCATGAAATGGAAGGAAACCCTCTGATTCCTTGTCAGCTCTTGTCAAGCGTGTTAATCAGCTCTCTGTTATTATAGATAATCAACTTAAAAAGAGGAAAGTCTTTTTCTGGCTCATGGTTTGGGAGATTTCAGTTCATGGTTGATTGGTCCTGTTGCTTTGGAGTCTGTAGTGAAGCAGCACATCCTGGTAGAGAAAGCAGCTTATGTCATGGTACCTGGGAAGTAAAAGAGAATGATAGGAAGGAAATGAATTCACACAATCCCCTTCAAGGCCGTACCCGCAATGATCTACCTTCCTTCCAATAAGTTCCACCTCCTAAAGGTTCTTCACCTCCTGATAACATCATGGATTGAGGACAAAGCCTTCAATACATGAGCCTTTGTAGGACATTCAGATCCAAACTATAGCATCACAGACCACAGATCTTGCTTGGCTTTGTTTGTTTGTTTGTTTGTTTGGTTTTGGATGGTGAGTTTATGGTCACCTATTACATGATAAACTAAATGACTAAATTAAAGCAAGCCATGCATATAGCAATGAATAAATAACTAGAGAAGGAAAAGCATGAAGAGAGCCTGCCAACATTTCTTGATGTCACTAAGTGAATAAACCCAGAGATGCGTCCTTCTGGTGCTCTGTTTGTCAGGAGACAGCTGAGACCTCATGGATACCTGAAACTGGATGTCAGCTATCCTGCCCTCCACTGGCTCTCTTTCCCTCAGAGATCATTTCTCTCATCAGCATCTCTGAGCATCTGACAGTATGATTTCTGGTAAAAGCCTGAGAAGGTATCCTGTCTTTCAGGTTCCAGATTAAGAGCTATACTAGACATCTATGATGTCACACAAGTTGTTTACTTGTACTGTTCAATTTTCATACTAACCTATAGGGGTTTACATTTGTCCCTGGCATATGTCATTGTTTAGGGACCCTGAAACGTTTTACCTGGTCACTGAAAAAAGGTATCAGGTGTCAGAAGAGCTGATAAGAGAAAAATGGACTAACTGGGGCAAACTAGAAAGATGGCAGATCTTCCTTTGAGGAGAAAATGAACTTGTCAAAGAAAAAATTATTCAATGATGGTTGTTAAAACACCATAAGAAAGACTTTATTTAAGACTATTGCCACAGATATAGGGGACACAGCAAGATAGTCTTGCAGTGGGGGAGAGATATTTGGATCAACTCTGAATACAGCATGAGCAAGTGGAAATGTATAGCCAAGAAGCAGGATAGAGGTCAATGGATGAGAAAATGAGTCAGAGGAAACATCAAAGGTAAGAGGGATACTTGCTGCAGACAGGCCAGGGTGACCAGACATTACCTAAGGGATGGTGAAGAAGAAGGAACTTAATCAGATATTGAGGATGGGGACAGGGAATTCCTTGCTAAACTGACTTAGCAGAGTTATTTGCTAAAACTGGATTTTATAAGGAAATACACAGATGGGTCTACGAGAGGAGCCTGACTAAAGTTTTGTCAAGCAGAGAATCATCGTCAACTAAGAGACAGGGAGCCCTTTGCTGCATATGGGTTGGGAGGTGGGTATGTTTTCAGTGTCCCAGGAAAAATAAAAAACGGGTCAAAAAAAGGAAGAAAAAGAGAAAGAGGATAAATTCCATGATTGCCTCTTTTTTTTTTCTTAATTCTAGATGAACTTTTATTTATTTATTTATTTGTTTGTTTGTTTGTTTGTTTACTTATATGCGGTGCTGAGGATCAAACCCAGTGCCTCACATGTGCTAGGCAAGTGCTCTACTACTGAATCACAACCCCAGCCCTCATCATTGCCTCTTAATAAAATTATCTATCTCCTTTGAAAACAGTGGCCTTCTACACTTCCTCAACTTTCTTATCTTCTCCCTTTTGTTCCTTCCCCTCAGATTGATTTCCTGCAAATTACCAGTAGCTTCCATGTCAGCAAATCCAATAGCATTTCAGTGCTCTGGAACATTCAGTTGTTTTTAATGCGTGTCTGCCCTATACTGAATTCTCAGCATGAAACTAACACAGTGGAAGTGGTCATGGAGTATTTCCCATGTAACAAGTTCTTATTGAGCTTCTCCAATGCACCAGGCACTGTGCTATGTAGGTACTGATGGACAATGGCATCCACCAATGACAGCCTGCCCTTACAGGCCATTATGCATAGCCTGGTACAAGCAATGAGACTTGGAGAACACATGAGATGGACACCTCTTGTGGGAAGCAAGGGAATCGCAGAAGCCACCCTGAGGAGGTGACACTGAATTTAGTCTAAAGCACAAGGAGGGATTAATCTATGAGGAGATGAAGAAGGATGGTCTCAGCAGAATAGCATATGCATAGTAGAAGCATAGTACCAGATAGACCATCATAGTCACAAGGCATTATAGTCACATAGAAGAGGACATTGGAGGCATTTGTGGAAGTTTTCCTAAGGGAAATGGCACCTGAGTAAATCATAAGGGATGGCCAGGTATCCATTAAGGAGGTAAAGGACATCCCAGGAAGATAATGCAATATGTGCAAAGGCATGAAGTATGGTGTCTTGGGAGAACTGTAAGTAATACAGAATGATGACTTAAGTGAAGGACATGAGGACATAGTAGCACCTGAGGAACATCAATGTCATGTTTAATAGTCTGCAGTGTGAATGGTAGAAATCACTGAAGGAGAGAGAGAGAGAGAGAAGGGAGAGAGAGAGAGAGAGAGAACTAGTATAATTTGGATCTCAAATGCCCCCCTGCAAAGATCTGTGGTAAAGGCTTGGTCCCCAGCCTGGAGCTGCTTGGAGGTGATAAAGCGTTTAAGAAGTGGGGCCTAATGGGAGGTCTTTAGATCACTGGGGAAGTGCCCTTGAGAAAACCGTGGAACCCTGGTCCTTTCCTCTTTCCTTTTCATTTTCTGAACATAAGGAAAGCAGTTTTAATCCACCATTCCACCATATGCTCCCCACTATTGCCACCTAGCACCCTCACCAAAGGCCTAAAAGCAATGAATCTGCCTGATCATGGACTAAAATCTCTAAAATTCTAAACCTTTTCTCTTCATATGTTAATTATCTCAGATGTTTGTGATAGTAACATGAAGGTAACACAAAAAAAGAGAGGAAGGGAATTCCCAGTTTTGAACAATCACTCCAATAGCTATGTGGAAGATTCATCAGAGGAGCAAGACTGGAGATGAAAAGACAAGTTAGAAAGAAGGTTGGGGTGAAAAATGACATCTTCAACCAAGGCCATGGCTATAGAATGGAGACATATTTTAAAAGCCAGACTGATGATAATACAGTAGTACTTAACAATACAAGCTTTCAAGTCTGATAAACCTAAGTGTGAATACCAGTTCTGCCCTTTACTATTTGTGTGACCTTGGGCAAGTCATCAACCTAAGAATCAATTTCCTCACCCTGGAAATCAGGACAATAACAAAGCCTAGCTCACAGTTGTTGAAATGATGAAATACATAATACATTCAAATGACACAGCCCACCACCAAGTACACAGGGAAAGCACAGCAAATAAACACCACCATCCTTGGCATCACTAACCAGGTATAAGTACTGAAAGAGCACACAATGACTCTGTGGCTTCTGGCCTGCTATTTCTAACAGGCAGAAGAGACAAGCAAAGGTAGGTTGGGAAGGAGACCCAAAAGAGAATGCACTCATTTGTTGAATGTGAAGTGCCCACTGTTGGAAGAGACAATCCTCTATGGGTCCCTGGCTGTGTGAGCCAAAAATGTAAGACCCTGGCTTCTTTTTACCTGAATGACTTCTCAGTATTATGTTTGTAGCAATCAACCTTGAAGGATGAGGTTCCTTGACAGTCACAAAGAGTAGGCTTGCTTACTGTTTCCTACATGAGAAGTAGATTCCCCAGCTCAGTGTTTCTCAGCTATGACATAAGCCAGCATCATGTGGAGCATCCATCTGGGCTCATCACATTGCCCCTGAGGAACCTGGAGGCAAGAGGAACTGATGCAAATATGCTGATGCTCATGCTACTTGCTGTGCCCTGAGCAATAAAGTTCTAGATCTCTGGCCCTGCAGTCTGTGTCTTCTGCCAAAAACCGTATATCAATGACAGGTTAATTTATTACCTTATAAGCTGAAAAGAAAGACTTGAAGTCATCAGTGTGTGCATGGCAGATAAAACCATGAGTACAAATGGCATTGTCTATAGCCAAGCTTCGTGGTGCATGCCTATAATCCCAGTGACTCAGGAGGATGAGGCAGAAGGACCACAAGTTGGAGGCCAGACTCAGCAACTTACCAAGACCCTATGCAACTTAGTAAGTCACTGTCTCAAAATAAAAAGTAAAAAGGACTGGGATGTAGCTCAGTGGTAAAGCACTTCTGAGTTCAATCCAGAGTATAAATAAATAAATAAATAACATTGCCTAGAAAGAGGTCTGAGGCAGCACCATATGTCACACCAATAAATAAAGGCCAAGGGTAAAAAAGAGGAGCTCCAGAGGAACTCAAGAAGGAAACTGGACTGGGAATGTAGAGCACTTGCCTCACATGCACTCGGCCCTGGGTTACACCCTCAGTACTGCAAAAATAAAGAAGGAAGGAAACCTAGATGAGAGTAGTTCTCTACAAGCCAAGGGAGTAGAATCTGAATCAAAACAGAGTAGATAACAAAATGAGATGCTGCTTAAAAGCCAAGTAAATGAAGATTGAAAGCGGCCACTGAATTAGCAACTAGGTCACTGGCAAAGGCATTTCAGTGATGTGGTATGGTCAAACTGAAGTGAATAAGGAATGAATGGAGGTAAAGAAAATGTAACAATAAACATAAGGTATTTTGGGACTGAAGCTGTAGCTCAGTGGCTGAGCGCTTGCCTTGAATGTGTGAGGCACTGGGTTCGATCCTCAGCACCACATAAAGATAAACAAAAAATAAAGGCATGCTGTCCATCTACAACTATGAAAAAAAATTTTTTTTAAAAAAAGGTATTTCTAGAAATCTTGGCTGAAAAGGAAGGTGAGGGCAAATGAAACTTTTTGTTTGTTTGTATTTTGTTTTTGCAGTTGGGGATCAAACCCAGAGCCCTGTGTATATGCAAAGCAAGCACTCTGCACTGAGATGTACCCCGTTTCTGAAATCTGTTCTCTTCAATATATACATACAATTTGAGTGATCATATATGAGAATGAAACAGAAAAGGAAAACAAAAATATAAGAGCAAGGAGAAGGAGGTTGGATTCAAGACTCTGAAGGAGAGACGAGGAATGACATTCAGACTCCAGGTGAAAGACTTGTTCTCCCCAAGTGAGGTGGCATTTGCCCCAATCACACACCCTCAAGCAGGCCAACTTGCTAGCTCAGTTTTTTGGCCTATACAGTATGTCTTCAGGTGAGTGGTGTCCTATCCCTAGAGAAAGACTTAGTCAGCAGGTTTCCTTAATGGCCACTTTGCTGGGTGTCCAGTAAGCCCAAGATGAGAGACACAGAAATATCTCCCAACTGGATTCTCTTGAGGTGCCAACAGGTATGTTCTGCATACAAAGTGTATAGATAAGTTTAGAAAGTGCTGCTCTAAGTTCTATAAAGCCTGGTAGGAAGACTGATTATGCTCTGCCTTTGGAGGCAGGCATGGTGGCACATGCCTATAATCCCAGTGACTCAGGGGGATGAGGTAGGAGGATCACAAGTTTGAGGGCAGTCTGGGCATCTTAGCAAGACCTTGTTTAAAACTTTTTTAAAAAACGTGAAAAGGGTTGGGGACACAGCTTGGTGGTAGAGCACTTTGGGGTTCAATCTCTAATACCACACACACCCAAAAAATAGACCTTTGGGAATGAGTGTCCAAAGGGAAGAAAAGTCTGCTGAGGGAGATAAAAGACTTCACTCTCAAGGCACATAGAGTTGACAGAGAGGATACCTATGGGAAGATACTATGATCTACCAAGTAGGAACATCTCTGCTTGGAGTTTTGTACTGATAGAATTTTCTCCTTGGCCAAACTTTATAGTCAAGTTTCTGAACGTTTTCCTAGGTGCCAACAGGTATGTTCCTAGGCCCATCTGTGCACTTCCTTATAAAATTCAGTTTTAGCAAAGAACTCTGCTAAGTCAATCTAACAAGAACTCTGGATATCTGATTACCACCCTTCCTCCCAATATCTAATCACACTCAATATCTGATCAGGTTCCTCATTTTTCACCATCCCCCCAGGTGATGTCTGACCACCCTCTTCTATCTTCAGCAAGAATCCTGTTGGGTCAGTTTAGCCAGAATCCCCCTCACCTCTTAGTGATTTTTCATCCACTAACCTACCACTTTCCTCCTTTAGCTATAAATTTCCACTTGTCCATGTTATATTCCAAGTTGAGCCCAATCTCTCTCTCCCACTGAAAAATTCCATTGATGATGTTCATGAATAAAGTCTACTTTACCACTCTTCACAAAGAGCATTGAATAATTTTTTTCTTTAAAAGGATCCACCTGTTTCACTCTCCCATTTCTTGATGCAGACTCAAGTACTTGCCTGGTACTTTGGGCTTAGTAAGTGTTGGAGTCCAGTTCTCTATATTTGAGATCTACCTCTCCTGACCCATACAGTTCTGTTATCCTTAGACCTGAAAGCTGCACCCAGGGTCTGGGTCTGCCAACCCTCTTGTAATTGAGACCAGGGCAGTCACCCAGGCCTACCAGGGTAGCCTGTGGTCTGTCAGAGAAGGTCTCTATGTGCCTTATCCTTCTTAGTGACAGGTTCATTATTGGCTTTCCAAGTACCACCAGCTCCCAGGGTTCTAGTCCCTTATAGGCTTGGGTCTGGCAGAGGTGGCCAGGAAAGAAGGCCGCAGTAGCACATAGTTGGGTCTATTTTCAGGCATATCTCTGCTTTGTTGTACCAGATAGTAAAAACAAGAGAAGGCGGGAATTTTTCACTCCTTTCCAGTTCAGATCCTTTGAGAGCTTGATGGAAGCAACACAGCCTCTCCATAAAAGGGCACACACACACAACACAACCTTTTACTGAGTTTCCAAGTTCACAAACCAAACACCACCACCCGCGACCCCCAAACAGGCCAGGCCTCTAAGAAGCATATATCAGAATGACCCAAGATGCTAACTAAAAACGCACATCTCCAAGCCCCAAGGGAGAGATTTTCATTCAGTTGGTCTGGAGCGAGGCCTGGGAGACTAGGCTTTTGACTAGGCTCTTTCGGATGATTTGGGTGCTGCTGTTCACAGACGCCCACTCTGAGAAAATCGACTTTGGGGCTGAGAGACAGACCCTTCCCCCAGGCTCCAAACTTTCCCCATCTAGCTGGCGTACCAACCTCCTCCCATTGTCTCCCGTGGGCCTCAACCTCGTCAGAGGTCGTGGAAACCTGCGGGGGACCTGTGCAACTGACTGGCGCCTGTCCGCCGCCTTCCATACGGCGCCACGACCCGGGGAGGCGCCGTGCGGCGACCGACAGGGGGCGCAGTGCCGGAGGCGGAAAATGCAGGGATCTGGTGCCAGGCCACCTCGAGCCCAGAGCCCAGCGGCGGGAAGGAGCGCGAGCTAGTCAGGGAGGAGGCGCGCAGCGGCGCGTAGCCCGGGCGCGGGGGCGGAAGCCGGGGGCGGGGCGGGCCGAGCCGGGCCGGGCCGGGGCGGGGCCGGCGGGCTGGTGGCGAGCGCCCGGAGAGCGCGCCCGAGGAACGAGGAGGGAGGAGCGAGGGGAGCGCGGGCAGCCACCCGCCCCCGCCCCCGCGCCGCCCGCACGCAACAGTTCCCCCAAAGTTGCAGTCCAGGAGGCGGGCGCGCTGGGGCAGTCGAGGGGCGGGCAATCGGCTGGGGACGCGGCCTCGCGGCCCAGCGTGAACAGTCCGGGCGAACGGCGGCGGCGGCATGGGTACCCGGCAGACCAAGGGCAGCCTGGCGGAGAGAGCCAGCCCCGGCGCGGCTCCCGGTCCCCGTCGGGAACGGCCCGACTTCTGGGCGTCGCTGCTGCTGCGCGCCGGGGACAAGGCGGGGCGCGCCGGCGCTGGGCTGCCCCCCTACCACCGGCGCGTCGGCATGGTCCAGGAGCTACTGCGGATGGTGCGCCAGGGACGGCGGGAGGAGGCGGGGACGCTGCTGCAGCACCTGCGCCAGGTGAGTGCCGGGAGGGGGTCGGAGGGCGCGCCGGCCCCGGGAGCGCCCCGCCCCTTCACGGGACGCCCTGAGCGTTGAGGGGCACCGCCCAGGACCCCCCTTGGGCGAGGATGGAGGCTTGCCTGGCGGCAGGTGCCTTGGTGCTTGGGCTGAATCTGGGGCCTCAGGGTAGGGCGGAGGAAAGCTGGCCGAGCGAGGCCCGGAGAAGTGAACCTGTTGGACCAATATCCCCGCTTCTTTCCTCCGCAGGTCTTCAGGAATAGTTAGAGGGAGGGGATGCAGGGATGCGTGCCTGGTCTGATACAGGTCTCTTTTCTTCCTCTCTACCCACTGGACATCACCCTCTGCCAAGGGTCCTCAAAGAATGCACAGTTGTCTGCTGATCTTCACCTACCGCCTACAGAGGAGGAGTCCAAGGGCATGGCCCTGGGGCTGATGAGACACCAGTCCCTAGGTCGTTTACCTACCTGAATTGTGTTTCAAGGAGGACATAGTGTTTCCTCTCCTCTAACTTTGATGGATCCTCAGGAATTAGCCCTTGTTAAAAGTCTGAAGCGTGGAGAGACAGGAGCTAGGTTTGGTGTACTGGCCAGCAGGAACTTCAGGAGGCTGCTGGCACTCTGCCTTCATCCTGGTCCTGCCTCACTGGTTAGGGACAGACTCTGCAGATCTGGCCAGTTCCCTCTGTTTGGGGGCTGCCCTGAGCCTGATGATGTCACCCACCTCTTTGGCTTGTTTTCCTTCTCATTTCCTTTTGAGGAAAGGGGTGGCCTATGCCATGGATTTTGATGTGGGAGAGAGGCGGGAGAAATCAAAACTGCCCTCCGGAATTGCCAAACAGGTTGCCTTGGCCTGATTTCCTGGGGTAGACATGTCCAGGCCCTATGTTCCTGTTAGAGTAACCCCAGTAGAGATGCAAATGGGGGAGGGGGAACCTCAGGTGACCTTTGTGAGGTTTTCCCATTACTGATGAAAGAGGCTATAGGAATGCCTTCTTGGGAGGAAATCTAGTCAGATCCACATCCCTCCTGGATTCCAGAGCACCCTACACACACTTTTGTATCTGGTGCAGTGTTAACCTGGAGTGTGTGTTCCCAAGGCATGCACTGCATACAGGGAGGGAAGCAGCGATTTGGGGACTTTGGGAAAACATGAGGCTTCCACCCTTGCCTCTGTTTTTCTGACAACATCCAGAAAGTTGGCCCAGAGACTATTGGATCCGAAGGTGCCTTCCCTGAATTGAATCATCAAAGAAAGATGACATTCCGTACCACATAACTTTAGCGGCATGTATTTCTCTTTGTCTCCAGAAAATTGGAAACTAACATAGGCTTTTATGGTAACTCTTTCACTTTCAAGAAACAGAATAATGGATTTTCCAGACCATCATATCTCATTTTCACACCAGACAGTAAGAAGGTTTTACTGATCACGTGCTATTCCCCGGGTCCTGGGAGGGGTGATTTGGCAGATCCACAAACCCTTTTTAGGGGTTAAGAGAACAAAGTGAAGTCAACATTCTCAAGCTCCAGTTGGAGGCCCACAGGAGGAGGCTGGACTCAGTCTGCAGATATCTGGGCTCCAGTGTGAATCTCCCTGCAGGGTCCTTGACAGGGAAAACTTCCTCTGCATGTGGGTCTTGTTGATCCATTGTCACCCTCAGTGGCAGAACTGGGAGGGCTGATGGAGGAAGGAGGGGTTAATCAGACTCTCCCCCTCTTTTCGTGGGTTCCCTTGACCTCTGGCTGATGGATGACAGCTGTGGGCCTAGAGGGCTGCTCCACATTGCCTGGAATGTAGGGATCAGGACCCCTCCAGGAAATGGTAATGGGCCCTGGGCAGTGTGGGAGGGGAGCCCAGCAGTGTCCAAATGTCCATGCAAATGGGAGGAGGTCTTCTAGGGCCCCGAGACCCACTGGTGTATTGTCCAGCTGAATTTGTGCTATGCACTGAAGTGACTCTTTCTCCCAAATGGTATTTTCATTTCCAGTTTCTTTCTCTAGTCTGGAGGTAGTGATGTTCAGAAAGGCAATGATCAGTCAGTGAGAGACATAAAAATGCCTAGGGCCTCATGAGGGTTAGACCAAGGAGAACCTGTTCTTAGCACAGTAGGCAAAGATGGGGTTCGCACAGTACAAGGTGCTCAGTCCTTCCAGGATGTTGTCTGGGACCTTCAGGATGAATGTTGAGGAACAAGCCAAGGAGCTGCAGCAGTGGGAACAATGATGATCACCCCATTTGCATAGCATGTTCTCCTTTTTGATAATGTATTTGGTGGCTGAACATGTATGTGTTCAGAGCATGCACAGGGTTGAAAGGATTCTTAATACCTGTGGTTCTCAACCTCTTTTGAGTCCTTGATCTTACTTTTTTTTTTTTTTTTTTTTTCCCCTTGAGACATGGTTTCACTAAGTTGCTGAGGCTGGCCTTGAACTTGTGTGATACTCCTGCCTCAGCCTCCCCAGATACTGAGATTACAGGCAGGTGCCACCATGCCTGAGTGGGTCCTTGATCTTCCTAAGACCCTAGAAAAGCTATACCTACTCTTCCCAAACAAACAGGGGGACTGTGTACCCCCTATACACAGTCCTGCAGGGAATATCAGAGGGTGCACAGAGACCTTAAGCACTGTCTACAGAGCCTATGTTCAGAATCACTGCTCCAGTCTGATAGCTTGGCTCCCCCTGCTTGTGATTTCCTTCAGACTGGGAATATAGAAACAGGGACTTAGAACCATGTATGGAGATTCATGGTGGACTGATGGATCGTGGCTGCTGGTACCATCCCTGAATGCCCCTCTTTTGTGTCTAGGATTTGGAGAGTACTTGCTTGCTTAAAGTCTTTCCAGCTTGCCACTTGCTGGAAAGGTACCAGGAAACCTCTCTCTCAGAGTTCATGGGTGCGGGCAGGATGCCAATTAGTGATCCCCTTCCCTTTAGGGGCAGTGTAATTTGAGAAGAGCTTGGGGCCAGGGATCAAATATAGGTGACTTGCCTTTCCTTCTTAGTCTTCTGTAACCTTGGACCCACAGATAATCTTTCTGAGTTGTGCTTTCTTATTTCCCAAAAAGGGGATCTGGGGTGCTGATCAGATCAAATGCTAAAAAGTATGTGAAATTGTGTCGACACTACCAGTCAAAACATGTTCTGAGCCAGGTGCAATGGTAGCACATAGAATCCCAACTACTTGGGAGTGTGAGCCAGGAAGATTAGAAATTTGCTGCCAACCTAGGCAACTTAGTGAGACCCTGTCTCAAAAAATAAAAAATTTAAAAACAGACTGCAGATGTAGCTCAGTGGTAGAGCACTTGCCTGGCATGTGTGAGGCCATAAGTTCAATCCTCAGCACGCAAAAAATAAGTAAGACATGTTCTCAAAGCAACCATAATACGAAATAGGAGAATCTGCCCTGCTTGGGATATAGCTAAGTTAGGGACAAAGTCATGGTATCCTTTCCTTTCAGGCCTGGCCTGAGGAGTTTCTGGATTCTCTCTACCTGGCCAAGGATCAGAAGTTTGGAAATGGTCTGGAGAAGGTAGTAATGGGGACAAAAGAAACCACTTTGGAGAGAAAGACCATTCCTTTTCTGTTCCCTGCACCCCCTCTCCACAGGCTTTCCCCTTTACCAGATTGCTCTCAAGTCTTGGTCTCAGGTTTGCCATCTTTAAGGAGTTATGGGGAAGAAATGACCTCCTGTCATGGAGAGAGAGTGAGGAGTTAGGTTACTGGAAGATGGGGTGTCATCTCTTCAACCCAGCAGTTTAAGACCCCAAAATTCCACACTGGGAGCACCAGAATAAGAGGTCTTGTTTCTCCTTGGTTACAGGTTGCTCATCTCTACATGTTCACCAGCATCCCTACTATGTTGGTCAGCTTTCTGTTAGTGTGACAAAATATCTGCGATAATTAACCTGTCAGGAGGAAGGTTTACTTTGGCTCATAGTTTCAGAGATTTCGGGCCATAGTTGTGTGGCCCCATTGCCTTTGGACCATAGTGAGGCAGAACATCATGGCAGGGAGCATAAGGCAGAGGAATCTGCCCACCTGGTGTCAGCCTCAAGCAAAGAGATACAGAAAAGGTTCAGAATTGCACTATCCCCTTCAGGGATATGCCCCCAATGATTGGAAGGCCTCCCAATAAGCCCCACCTCTTAAAAGTTGTACCACTTCCCAGTTGTACCATGTAACACTCATCCAAGGCATTGCACCTACTTTTCCATAAAGAGAATGTGATTGGGTTGGTTTACTGTTAGTGTAGCACACCTCTACTGGGCAAAGCTCTTCCTACGTTAGCCTGCTGAGCCTCACCTGGCAGCATGGTTTGGACTGAAATTCCTGATGCTGCCTGCTGTTGAGGATAGCAGAGCTGGTTTCACTCTATGCCTGGGAGCAGGAGCCACATCAGCCAAAGCAAAAAAGAATCACGCGGGACCTACAGTGTTACTTGCACCTCCCAAGAGGAGTTGAATAATGGACAAACACCTGGAGGCCCTCTGGTGACTCCAGGTCTCTCGTACCTGGAGATAGAAAGATGAGCAGGATGACCTTTTTAGGTGACCTTTTTCCTCCTACACCCCAGCTAAAAAAATCTCCATGGGTGAGTTGGTTGGAAGGCCACCATACACTGAACAGGGAAGTCTCCACTATTGGCCTTGCTCTTCTTCCTTCACCTTGGAGTGCATTTCCTTATGTCCACCAAATGTACTTTCCCTTTCCAAGGCTACCTTCTTGCACATGCCAGCCCAGGCTCTCAGATCCAGTTACTGTTTAGGTTCTACCACTCTAGATGTCATTTAATCATCTATATGAAGTTTTTCCCCTGATGACCATTTTATCTGTCAGTCAAGGTCTTGTGCTTCCTGAGGATGTAGACCCATCACCACCATTGTCCATGAAATAATATTGAAAACCTGCAGGCCTGTGATGTTCCTTAGTAAGTTTGAAGATGTGTGTACACACATCTGCCACCACTGCATTATGGTATGTTCTCAGAAAGTGTTCAGATGACTTAGCTATAGCTGTGGATCTGGATGCTGATTTACCTGGGTATTGTTACTATCATGAAATCCTGTGTTTGCTTTCCAAGTAGCTGGATTTCTGGGAGTGATATCCACGGGGCCTGACTGTTCCTGGCAGCCTGCCAGGTGGTGGTGTTCTTGGAGAGAGGAGTGGCATGGTGCCTGGCCTTGGTGGCACTGCAGGATTCCATCTGTCAGGTGCAGTCTGGGGCCTCTGCTGAGGTGGCAGGAGAGGAATGGAGCCTGATGGGAGAACCAGCCTCCACATTCCTGATCTGTTCCTGTGCTGAATCATATGTGCTCCCTCCACAAAGAAATCTTCCTTTTTAAAATTCGCCGCTCTCTGACTGAGCTAAATCCAGACATTTCCAGTGATAAAGACACAGGAGAATTCTGAGGTCAGGGCCTGCTTTGTTGGTTTCCAAGGCTCCTGGGACACCAGCCAGGGATATGATAGTCTCTGTAGTGACCATGCGTGATCACAGGTTCTATGGGTAGGCCAATTATCCTGACTTCAGGACCTGGTAGGGCAGGGGTGGAGGTCTTTTTTCTGAAACAAATGCCATCTCCTCAAAGAGGACCAGAAACTGATTTGCCAATTCTCTTCAGCCTCTGCCTATGGATGTCCAGGGTGGTGCAGCCTTTCTCCCATCTTCTCCAATGTCATTTCATTTCTGTGTGTGCTTTCTTGGGGCAGAGGCCATAGATCAGGTACTTGGCACATGGTCAGTATTCAAGAAATCCTTACAGACTGGATTTTAAATGTCTCGTCAGGTACACATCCCCCTGGCCTCTGTCCCCGGAGTTCTATCTCAGGAGCCAGCTGTGTTCGACTCACACTCCCTAAGTGTTTTCCACCCTGAGCACAAACCAGGGTGGGTGGCTCTCCCACACCTGCAGGTCCGGTGCGCTCCCTACACCCCATGCTCAGGTGCCAGTGACTGTTCCCACATCCCACCACCTTCTGCAGGCAAGAGGCTCCTTGCCAAAGGGTTACCCACCTGACTTGTGTCTCTCTCCAGTTTCCCCATCAGGATGCCCAGGGTATGGAATCAACATTGGAGATCTCTCCCTAAAATGGGGATCATCAGACAGCCATCTGGCTCCATTTCCCCACCAGGAGCACCACTGCAGGTGTCATGAGAAAATACACACACATACACACATACATTTACACACATGCTCCATACCCTGGCTCCTCCTGTCTGTGTTCTTGCCCATTATCTTAGTTTCTTCAGGCTGCTGTAACAAAATATCAGAGACTGGCTTATGAATAACAGAAGTTTATTTCTCACAATCTAGAGTCTGGAAGTCCAAGATCAAGGTGGCATCAGCAGATTTAGTATTTGGCGAGGGCCCGTGTTCTGTTTCATAGACATTGCCTTCTTGAGTGTTCTCACATGGGAAGGAGTAAAGGTCTCTCTGAGGTCTCTTTTATAAAGCCCCTTATCCCATTCTGAAGGATTATGACCTTATCACCTCCAAAGGCCCCATCTCCTAATACCCTCACCTGGCAGGTTAGGACTTCAACGTAAAACTTTAAAGGGGGAAGGGACACAAACACTCAACTCTTCCACTATCCTGTCCTCTTCTGCTAAGAGAAACTGGAGGAGGGATGGGTCCAGTTATCTAAAACAGTGGATTCAATTGCTGTATCCTGGACTCACCACTACTAGAAGAGTATTTAAAATGAGAAGAGACCTTGGCACGCCAAGCAGGGGTGGAGTCCCCTTTTTACAGCGCCTGCTCTCCTCCCTACCACACCCACCCTGGCCCTGAGCAGTGCCCACGTGGCTCTCTGGGAGCATTTCCCAGCATTTTTTTTTTTTTAAACTTTTATTAGCTCAGACTCCTGGCTGCTGCAGCCATATGGAGTTCTGCCGACAGCTGCTGCTCAAAGGGATGTGGCATTTTGATGTTTCTAACTTTATCTTAACCAGGATAGACACAGGAGTCCAGCTGAGAGTGGAGAGTACCCTAGTATGCTTGCCTGCAGAGGCAGTCTCACTGGGCCTGAACCCCATGTGCTATGATTTGAATGTGTCCCCCAAAAGTCCATGTATTGGAAACCTAATCCCCAAATTCATTATTGATGATAGATGGAAGCATAACCTTTGCAATTTAATTAGGATTAAATTAGGTCATCAGGGCAGGGCCTATCATGGGACCAGTGGCTTTATAAGGAAGACCTGAGCTGACACACAATTGCTCTACCTTGCAACGCCCTCTGCCATGTTATATGCAGCATGGGTCCCTCACCAGATGCTGGTACCATGCTCTTAGACTTCCTGGACTCCAGAACTGAGAGCTAAGTAAACTTCTATTCATTATAAATATCCCACCTCAGGCCTTTTGTTATAATGGCAGAAAACAAACTAAAACACTACATTTAGCTCCAGAGCCACCCCTCACCCCTGCTTCATCCTCGGTAACCATCTTTCTGCCTCTGTCTTCCCACTTGTGTGTCTTCTCTTTGTGACTCTGTTTCTCTGTGTGTCTTTCCCTTAACTGGGTGAGAAGCCAACTTTTTAAAAATGTCTCTTGATAGTCTGCCAGAGCTTGATTGGGCTCTCTTTGCACCCCTCCTTGCCCTTGCAAGCAAGAAAATGAGGTCTAGGACCTTGAGAACTGGAAAGAATTAGAGGTGGTGGAATAAGGGACCCCAGCCCATTTCAGTTAGAGTGTTGGCCCAGCACCTTGGGCAGAATGGTGGGCAATGGAAACCCTATTTGTGTGTGACTATCTAGTCCATAAAGTATTTTTTCATGTTCGTTTTGCTTCCTGAATAGTTTCATGAAGTTAGTACAATATTATTTAAAATGCAAAGAGTGATGGGTTTTTTTTGGGGGGGTGCTGGGGATCGAACCCAGGGCCTTGTGCTTACAAGGCAAGCACTCTACCAACTGAGCTATCTCCCCAGCCCCAATAGTGATGGTTTTTAATGTTATAAAAGCAGTGTACAATCACTATAAAAAACAAAATATTGAGGAGCTAAAAAAAAAGAATATGAATTAATTCATTTTTTTCAACAATCAAGTATATTTGCTTCCAGGTACAGTTCTAGGCAACTGGGATTGCAGCAAACAATCCAGTGGGAAAGATTGGGTTCCACAGTAAGAACTGTGTCCCTCCCTCGTGGAGGAAAGGTGGGCACCCAAGAGACCAGGTTGCATTTATGTGTGTTCAAGTGAGAGTCCTGTGGCATGGCTGCCTTCGCTGGGAATCAGAGCCCACGGTTCTAGGCCACAGTGCTCATTTCTAGAAGGGATCAGAGGAGCAGTGATTGTAGGATTAGCTGCCACAGCTCTTGACTAAGGCCACTGATTCAGAGTGGCCAGAGGGGCATACACAGGCACAGGGGCACACAGCACACACTGGCTGCTGTGCAAATCCCCTCTTCCATAGGGCTCAAAAGTGGACACAGTGTTAGACCTGGGAGCTGCCGGGAGCTGAGCCTGCCCTACTTGGCATTTGAGGTTTGCATTACCTGCCCTGCCAGGCACCTTAGCAGGGCCCTGCAGAAAGGACCCCCACCTACCTTTGGGTCCCTCTCTGCCCCTCAAAAAACTCCTCCCTGGTTCCCAGCTGCTGTTTCTGCAGAGCCACCACCCACAGCTTCAGTCTGCCTAGACACTCCTCTCCCACAGAGGAGCACCAGGCAAGGAATGGGACCCCAAGGAGAGCCCCAGAAGTTCTCCTGCCTCAAGCACCGTCCACCTCAGGGAGCCAGCACTTCCACCGCAGGAAGTCAGAAGGTAGTCACCCTACATGCTGGCCCTTAGTTCTGTCCATGCAGTTAGTGCTTCCCAGAGTTCTGGGCTAAGGCTCCAGATGACAAGGAGGGACAGGAATGGGGCAGGATTTCCTCCCATGGTGCTGTGGGCAGGAAGAGGAGTCTGCCTCACACCTAGACAAAACAGACAGGATTCCCACCCTGGACCTATCCAACCTAGTACCTGCTGTAGAGCTGGTCACAGCACACTATTACCCCACCCTCACACTTGCTCACTATTATCTGAGTGAGCAAGAGAGCAGGGAGGTCAAGTCCTACCTGGTACCAGGTACAGGTACAGGGTGCAGTCTGATGGCCCTACAAGGGCTACTTGACCAATTTTGGACATTGTGGTCTCACTGGCTCGCTCTGGCAGTGGTCCTGAGTCCCTGCCAGCAGAGGATAGGTAGAGCTGGGGTTTTAATGTCCTTAGAGGTTCAAGGGGCCTGGATCTGTTCCTCCCTGGAGGAAATGGAGGGAGAGAAAAGGGTTCCCTCGGCTCCTTCTCTAAGCGTAGAACCTGCTACGCTTAGAGCCCACGTGTTCAGTAGAGATGTAGAGAGAAATCATAGCCTTTACAGAGTCACACAGTACTGGCCAGGACCCAGCCTCCTGAGCCACTATCCCATCCTGCGATGCCTGGAGAAGTACTAGAAGCCCAGGGTTGTCCTAGTGAGTAACTCAAGTGTTTTCTGAGCCTCCTTGGGTTGGTGCAAGTAGCTTGGGTTCCCTCCTCAGGGACCTGGTGAAGGAAGGGCTCTGGATCACAGAGGATCCTTCACTGTTGCAGGAGCTGGTGGGAACAGGAGAGGGGAGAGGTGAGGAATATCATGACCCCAAACACATTTTCTAAGTGACACTTTTTTAACCATTTTGGAGTTTGTTTTGTTTGTTTCATTTTGTTTTGTTTTGTGATGCTGGAGATTGAACCCAAGGCCTTATGCATATGAGGTAAACATTCTACCAACTTAGCTATTTCCCCAGCCCACTCATTTTCGTTTTTCATGGTACTGGGGATGGAACCCAAGGCTTCTCACATCTAGGCAAGCACTCTGGCCACTGAACTACACCCCAACCCCAATAGTGTCTTTTTTGTTGTTGTTTTATTTTTAACATAAGACATTGAGACAGTGGAAGCTGAGACGATGAACTAACACTGGAGAAAACAGAATTTCACAAGCTCTTGGCCTCCACATTAAAGCTTGGCTCCTCAGCTCCTGACAACCCCAGAAGATACAGAGGTCATTCACTGAGTGGGTACAGGTCACCCAAAGTTGTGCATCAACTTGGTGTCCTTCAGTGCCCTTCATACAGGGAAGCCTCTAACCCATATGATGTGTTTGTAAGAAGCAGAAGCCTCTCTTTGGGTGTATTCTCACCCAGATGCCCTTGTGCAGTGCACTCCCTGCACAGCTCTTCTGGCCAACCTAGGTGAGAGTATGCAGAAACTCAAGAGTCATCATTATCAGCTGAGGCTGATCAGAAGCCTTACTCTCTCTCAGAGGAATGGTGAAATGCCAGCCAGAATTTGACTTAATGACACAGCTTGATGCTCGTCTTCTTCTTCCTGAATTAGGGAGCTGAAGCAATTGGGCATCTTCTTCTAGAAGGTCCCAGCTCCCACTCCCACCTCTCTAAAGGGCATCAGACAGAATTTAGGACACCTAAGTGGGTCTAAAGTCAGGCCCAGGGGACCAGAGCATAAACAGGAACCTCATGATGTCCTTCCTTGAGGCTTCTAGGGGTCCAGAAATCCAACCCCACCTGGCTTCCCACACTGTTTACATTCCCACCTTGAACAGTTCTGGAGGAATAAGGTCTGGCTACGCCCCACCTGAGTAAATGATCTCCATCTCTTCAGACTCATTAGCTCCAGCTGATGTTGTTTTTCCTGGGATGTACCAGGTCTTCTGAACCTTTCATTATTCTCAGCTGCGGACTCAGGTGTTCCATGTCCTTCTGGAGTTTTGAGGCTTTGGAGTAAAGCAGTGTTAGGCAGCATCCTCACCGGTGGGGTTTCCATACAGCTGTAGGCCCTAGAGACCATTGGGAACTCAGAGGTGGAGTGGGTTTTGGATATGGCAACTCAGACACAATAGAGTCTGAGTTACCTCTTTCAAGAATTCCCCGCTCGGGCTGCAAATTAGTGCAGCCACTCTGGAAAGCAGTGTGGAGATTCCTTAGAAAACTTGGAATGGACCCACCATTCGACCCAGCTATCCCACTCCTTGGCCTATACCCAAAGGACTTAAAATCAGCATACTACAGGGATACAGCCACATCAATGTTCATAGCTGCTCAATTCATAATAGCCAGATTGTGGAACCAACCTAGATGTCCTTCAGTTGATGAATGGATAAAGAAACTGTGGTATATATATATACATGGAATATTACTCAGCTATAAAGAATAATAAAATTATGGCATTTGCAGGCAAATGGATGAAATTGGAGAATATCATGCTAAGTGAGATAGGCCAATCTCAAAAAACCAATGATCTCGCTGATAAGCGGATGATGACACATAATGGGGGGTGGGAGGGGGGCAAGATTGGAGGAAGGAGGGACTCTATAGAGGGAAAAGAGGGGTGGTGGGGAGGAAAAAATAACAGAATGAATCAAACACCATTACCCTATGTAAATGTATGATTACACAAATGGTATGCTGTTATTCCGTGTACAAACAGAAACAACATGTATCCCATTTGTTTACAATAAAAATAAATTAAAATGAAAAAAAATAATAATAATTCCCCACTCTCCAGAGTTGACTTGCTGCTTAAAAATTGTCCCCATCAGGCAGGATGAGAATAATAGAAATGGTTTTGGTGTAGGACATCTCAGAAAGGATGGTTCATGAATGAGGACCTGGAAGAGAGTAGTCTCAGGGCAGTGGGAGGGATGGAGGGCAGGGGCAGGCCTGGAAAGTAGGGAACTGAGTTATAGAATTGTTCTAGGTGTTTCCTTCTTTGTGGTGTGCATGCTAGACAAGTGTTCTACCACTGAGATACACCCCCAGGCCCTACAAGTTATTCTAGAAAACTGGCAAGAGACCCAAAGGAAAACCAGAGGAGACAGGGCAGACCTCTGGGAGTAGAGAGCCAGTGTGGAACACTGACATGTTCTACCTGGGCTATGCTTGTGGGGGAAGATGTCCACATGGGAATGCTATGGAAGGATCCAGGGATGCTGTTGGAAAGCACTGAGACTTTGCTAGACCTGTGGTTCTGGCCCGTTCACCTTTCCCCCTGCCAGTATCCCTGGGAGATCTGGACACACTCAATGTTCTCCCAGAAACCAAGCAAAGACCCTCCCTTCCCCAGGGACACCACGCCATTCCCTCCATCACAACCTTAAAGATTCATAGGTTTCTGCTTATAGATGCTGCTGCTGGCCCCTGGCCCCTCCATCTACAGAGAGAATCAGACTCTGAGGAGCAGGGCTTCAACCAGGAAGATTCTGTCTGGCTAAGGGGTCCAGTCAGCCCCTTAGGATTCCACCAACTCCTGCTCCTGAGATTCCAGAAAGTGTATCCATGACTCCTTTCCTAGGTCAGCCCCTGCCTTCCACTATCCAGAGTGACAGGCATCTCTTGATGATAGGCTATGGTATTCCCTGGGCACAGGCTGGGTCTCACCCTTAGATCCCGGAGGAAGGCTGCCCCCTCCTCCCTGCCCGGAGATGGAGCTAGCTGGATTTGGGCTGGTTTCCTCATCCAGTATGACTCATCTTTACCAGCCCAGAGGGAAGGCAGTGAGAGGTCTGAATCCAGATTCTTAGAGGTTTCATCTTGGCCTTGACCTTATGTCTGATCTAGAAATTTAAAGGGTCTTTACTTCACTCATTGTAGTGATTAATTTTATATGTTAACTTGGCCAGACTGTGGTACCCAGTTTTTGGCCAAACACAAGATGTTGTTGTGAAGGCATTTTTTAGATGTGATGAAAATGTAAATCAATAGACTTGGAGTTTTAAAAAAGCAGATCACCTTCCATAATATGGTGGGCCTTGTCCAATCAGTTGAAGGCCCTAAAAGAAAGAAAGAGGGTCCCCCAAGGACAAAGGAATTCTGTCTCCCAGGGTCCTTTAGCTACAAGACTGCAGTGTCAACTCTTCCCTAGGACTTCAGCCTGCAGACCTGCTTTTGCAGATTTCAGACTTGTCAGCCCCCACAACCATGTGACTCAATTCCTTAAAATAAATCAATTTCTCTTCCTCTCTTTCTCTGCCCTTCCCCCACTCACACACACATACATACATCTATTGGTTTTATTTCTTTGGAGAACCATAATACACTTAACTCTCAAGGGTAGGTGGTGGGTAAGGTGTAATTAGAAACTTCTAGAAATTCTGGGGTCTTCCCATCCCACTTCCTCACTGTGGGAGGCAACCCTCCAGGCCTCAGTTTCTCTCTCTGAGAAATGGGCTCTTCTCTCCTGCTTGGAAAGCAGCTTATTGGGGAGTCAGAAGAATCCTCTAAAATACTTTGCCATCACCTAATTATCTGATTGGACAGAATTCACCAAGGAGAGGGACAAATGGACTTAAATGTATTCTCCAGAAGGTGTAAACAACGGATTTGATTATTTCCCAAGCAGATTAGGAGGGCGCTGCATGACAAAGTGCTGAGAATTCATGGAATGTAGGAGCTTGTGGACCTCAGGGACCATATGGCCTCAGCCTTTCTGTAGAATCCCAATAGCACCAGAGGCTCTGGGAAAGCAAGGGAGGGACTTGGAAAATGAGTCTGGGAAATGCTGCAAATGCCACCACCCTCAGAGAGTCCGAAGGCACAGGAGGGCTGGGGGTGTAGCTCAGTGGTAAAGTGTGTGCTTAGCATACATGAGGCCCTAGCACCAAACCCCCCCCCAAAACACACAGGAGCCGAAATGTCTAACAGGAAAAAGAAAGTGGTTATTTGTTGAATTGTGTTAATACCAGCTGGTCCAAGTCTCTGCTCTCTCCTGCTTTCTGCCACTGTTGGGACAGATGAGCCTTAGCAACCCCTTCATTTGCAGGTGGGGAAACTGCGATATACAGGGGGGATTGGCTCAGGTCCATGCAGTAACTTAGGGACTAACCCAGGAATGGGCCCAGATCTCCTATCCCAGCCCTGAGCCATGCCTGGGGTGTGGGAAGCTATAACCATGGGAGAGTAAATCAAATTCTCCATTGCAGCCCCATAGATTTTTCTAAAGAGAAAGCATCTTTTGTATTTATTTGTTGCTATTGCTGTTTCTGGGATTTTAATTGAATTACACTTGGCAATGACCAGGCATCTGTTTCCAGAGGCCTGTTTCATACAGAGGGTGTCATTTTTAAAGACTTCAAAGTTAAAACACAAACAACACACAGTAATGAAGCCCCTCGCTGAGCAAAGCTGCCAAATGTTACCACCCAGCCTACTGCATCCCATGGCCAAGGCAGACCCTGCAAAAATACTTGTCACCATTCAGGAGGACCATCCTGCCAGGACACCAGGCTGCAAAAGCCTGCAAGGACCATGTGACCTTGGAGGAACAGGAGCCTTGTGAGCTGCCCGTAGGAGGAGAGCAACCCTGAAGGGGGACTAGAGAACCCCACTCCCTGCCCTCACTCCTCAACCAGGCTGGGCAAGTCAGGCAGGGGGAGTAGGTGGCCTCCACCAGCAGTTTCTTTGCTTGGACCTCTGCAGGACAGCCCTCCCTGGCAGCATCTGGCTGGCATCAGCTGGGGTCTAAAGGTCATCTCCTTGGGCACCAGGCTTTATGGTTCTCTGGGAGTGGTAGACACTAAGGCCATCTGCCCTTGAGAGGACCTTCAAAGCTAGGACCAGGGGTGGGCCACACTCACCCTAGACATGAGCAGGGTGAGGAGACCTCACCTTCAAACAGGGCTCCCAGGCACTGGTGTTGCCTTTAGGGAGAGGGTAGTGTGGTGGTTGCTCATGTTACCTTTACCAGTTTGCTTTGTTTTGGTGGTTCCCAGACCTAAGCAGTGGACCTCTGCTCCTAACTTAATAGTCCTCCCTCTTCTAATAGGCCAGTGTTCCCATTCCCAGGGCAGGAACTTCCCCTCCTAGCCTCTGCAGGGCAGACCCTTCACCCCTTGTTCTTGGGGGTGTGTTTGTGCAAATGCACGTGCAAGGGCAGGTGCACATGCATACACACACACACACACACACACACACACACACAGAGGCTACTTAAAACTATGCATTTTGAGAAACACAACATTAGGTGATTCTTTTTATTTATTAACTGTACTAGGGATTGAACCCAGGGGCACTTTACCCCTGAGCTACATCCCCAGCCTTTTTTTTTTTTGTGGTCACGCAGGATATAAAACCCATGACCTCCTATATCCCTGGGTTCCCCCAGCCAACTTAACGATCTTGAAGTGATTTTCTAAATTTAACATCCAGTTTTTTTGTTTGTTTTTGATACTGGGGATTGATACAGGGGTGCTTAACCACTTATCCACAACCCCTGCCCGCCCTTTTTATATTTTATTTTGAAACAGGGTTTCACTAAATTGCTTTGGGCCTCACTAAATTGCTGAGACTGGCTTTGGACTTGAGATCTTCCTGCCTCAGCCTCCAGAGTTGCTGCGATTATAGAAGTGTGCTACCACACCCAGCCCATATCCGGTTTTATTTATAAGTTTATGAACACCCATCATAGCCCGGCACAGTAGCGCACACCTGTAATCTCAGCAGCTCTGGAGGCTGAGACAGGAGGATTGTGAGTTCAAAGCCAACCTCAGCAACTTAGCAAGGTGCTAAGCAACTCAGCAAGGCCCTGTCTCTAAATATAATATAAAAAAGGACTGGGGATGTGGCTTGGTGGTTAAGTGCTCCTGGGTTCAGTCCCTGGTACCAAAAGAAAACAAAAAACATAAACACCCATCCTACAAAAGCAGAACTTTCCCTGGTTCCACTATAGCTGTTAAATTTTAATAAATTCAGCTTATAAATGTGACTAGGAAGTTCTCTGGCATGTTTCAAAACTTATAAATTTGACCAAATCATTCTTCAGGGCTTAAAATCATAAACCTGGGAGGCTGGCAGTGTAACTCAGTGGTGGAACACTTGCCTAGCATGCACAAGGCCCTGGGTTCCATCCCCAGCCCCCCACACAGATAATAAACCTAAAATCAGTAATTCTCACTTACTCATTTTAAATTGGAATTGGAAGGTCCATCTTGAGGTGCCAACTTCTCTTGAACTTTACAGATGTGTGAAATATGAGACTTACACATTCCTAAGCCTACTTGAACTTGATTTACTTCCATTATCTCTCTGTTTAATTCTAACCCTTTCTGGGTTAAGGCCACCCTATCACTGAGGAAGTAATTCTGGTCTAGAACAAACCAGCCCTTGGCTCTCCCTGTGCCCACCTCCAGTGGGTGATTCAGCCCATGGGCTTCTGGAACAGTGACTTGTTTCCTCTTTCTGATCTTCAGTCCTAATCCACATCAAGTCCCTCTTCCTCCTCCCCCCACATCCAGAGGACTTCATGACTGGACTGGATTTTGTTTATTGCTTGATTCTTTTAGCATTCTTCTCCTGATCTTCCTATCTCTCAGGCCTCACCTCTATCACCTGTTTAACAGAATCTTCTTGATGCCAGGATCTTGTTAGCCAGCTTTTCATTGCTGTAACAAATATCCAAGATAATCAACTTATGAAGAAGAAAGTTTTGTTTGGGCTCACAGTTTAGAGGTTTCACTCCATGATCAGTTGGCCCCATTGCTTTGGGCCTGTGGTAGTATATCATGTTGGGAGCACGTAGCAGAGCAAAATAGTTCATCTCATGATCTGAAAGTGAAAAAGAGAGGAGGAAGGGAACTGGGATCCCACTTTAAGGGCAAACCCTCAATGACCAGGAGACCTGCCACCAGATCCATCCTCTTTAAGTTCCACCACCTCCCCATAGCACCACAGGTTTGGGACTAAGCCTTTAATACGTGGGCATATGGGAGACACTTATTCAAACCACAGCACATAAAATTTACCATCTTAACCATTTTAAGTGTATAGTTAGTGGCATTAAATCCTTTCACACTCTTGAGCAGCCATCACCACCATTCATCTCCAGAACTTTTTCGTCTTCCCAAACTGATAACCCTATGCTCCCCCACCTCCACCCGAGCCCCTGGCAACCACCATTATACTTTCTACCCCAAGTAATATGCCTCTCTAGGTACCGCATACAGGTGGAATCATACAGCAATTGTCCTTTCATGTCTGGCTTATTTCACTTAGCATACTGTTTCAAGGTTCATCCATGTTAGAGCATGTGTCAGGATTTTCTTCCCCTCTTATTTTTAAATTTTCTTTCTTATACTGATCTGGGAGCCATCTTGGGGCAAGTGGTCCTACAGGAAGTATTTCTGACCAGCCCAGCCCCCATGTGGGACAGACAGCAAAGGAGAGTATGTCAGGGATACATGCACCCACAGAAGACCCAGGGCTGGTGGAGACAGAAAGTGGATTTCTGCAGTGCAGTCTCTTGGCTGGGGTCTGCAGTAGAGGAAGAGAGAAAGATCCCAGTCCTCTTTCCTGCTCTTGTCTCCCTTTTGCTTGCTATATTCCCTGAGGAAAGTGCGAACTTGGTCTCAATCCAGTGTCTTGGTTTTCTAGAGCTGATGTAACAAATTACTCCTAACTAGATGACTTAGAACAATACAGATCTGTTTCTTCATGGTTCTGGAAGCCAGAAGTCTGAAATCAGGGTATCAACAGGGCTGCTACCCCTTCAAGACGCTCCAGGGAATGTTTCGATCTTTCACTCTTCCAGCTTCTGGTTCTTCCTCCGCCTCACATCACTGCCTCCTGTCTCTTAAGGACACCTGTATTGGATTTAGGATCTACCTGGATAAACAAGGATGCCGTCATCTCCAGAGTCTTAAATTAATCATATCTGCAAAGGCCATTTTTCAAAATGAGGTCACCTTCACAGGTTCCAGGGATGAGGGCATGGGCATGTCTTTGGGGAACCACCATGTAGCTCCCTACATCCCACATCTATTTGCTGCATTCGGTGTGTTCATATACCCCCAGCATCCTCTCCCTTGGGACACTTAAGATTCTGCCCTTCCTCCTGAGAAACCACTGTCTTCCTAAAGAAGCAAGTTTTATGGGCTACAGCCTCTTTAACTCTGAGATGCCCTGGCTTCTCTCCCTGGTGGCTTCCTCAGGCTGTGTTTCCCTAACAGCACCTGACATTTCCCTTCCTTCCCCTGGGATTCCCCTGAAGGCAAGCTAGAATGTCACAGGGAAGGACATGGGAGTTCAGGCACCCAGCTGCTGCCCAGTATTCCCCAGGCTTGTGCCCTTCCTTAGGAGAAGCAGCCTAGGCTTTCTAGAGCCAGGAGGAGGAGAGGCAGCTCTGTTCTGCTTCCTGCTTACCCTCTGGACTCTAATTAATTTCTCTCTGGTGGGCTGGGTTTGATTACAACCTCATTAAGTAGCTTTGCACATTCGGGCTCTGGTGGTTTCAATATTGAAGCTGTCTACCTTTGCTGGTTAATATTCAGAGCTCACTGCCTCCTTTCTCTGGGCTGTGTTATAGCAGAAACTGTGGAGTCATGCCTAGAGGAGAGACAAACGCCAGCTCATTTCCCACAGGGCCTTCCTTCTGGGAGTGGGTATAAATCCTGGGATTTCAAAGGGAAGGGGAGAGTTGAAGTTTAAAATAGAATATGCCTGGCAGCCCCCTCTGTGGCTTCTCCCAGCAGTCCCCTCACACACCTCAGGGGACACCCCCCCAAAAAAAAGACATTCAGAGGACACTGAAAACAAAGACAGGTGGACAGTCTGAGAGGAACCTCCACTCACTGTCAGACAGATGGAGCTGGTCCAAGAAAGAACCAATCCAGGCTTCCCTCAGGAATGTGAAACCTCCTCCCCCAAAACAGTAGGAAGCCGCTTTCTCCCTCATTTTGAGGATTACACTAATTAGAAAGTCAGGCAACTGGCCCTATACCACGCAAGTGATGATTTGGGGATAAGAAGAGTGCTGCCCCCACCCTCCCTTTCTCATCCTCTCCCAATCCTGTCTGCATCCATTTCTTGAGAACAGGCTTCAGAAATTACCAAGCTGGAAGGGGAGAGAAGTTGATCTAAGAAGTGTGGCTCCTGTCCACACCTGTCTCACATCCAGCATGGCCCGTGGGCTCTGCCAGCGACAGGAAATGTCCTGGAGGCGCTATAGCAGATTTCTGTGGAGTCCACTTGCATTTGTTGGAGATCCAGGTGGGGGGTAAGCCAAGATTTGCCTCTCAATTATCTAATGCCTGAGGCACAGCCCAGGGCTGGTCTCCTTCAGCAGGCCTGATCCTGTAGAACTGGATTCAGCTCTTACCCAGGGAGGCAGCCATGAGGACAAGGACTGACTAATAAGACATGGATCTCTCAATTTCTCCTTCAAGGGTGAGCAAGTGGGGAAAGGAAAAACAAAGTGGACGTAGGATAAATGCCATGGAAGCTGAACCCTGACCTCTGAAATTGATCTATGGCAGGATGTGCAAGAAATGAACTTGGTAGGAAAAGAACAAAAGGCCACAAATAGAGGCCAAGCAGAGATGGAAAAGAAAACCAACAGGATGAGATGAAGAGGGAGATTAATAAGCAAATAGAATTACAAGGAAATGAAATGCAAGCAACTTGCAGTCTTTATTGGTGGCAGTGAAAGTAGTGAGGATGCCGTGGAATGTGAATTCAGTGGTGTGGAAGATGAATTTGAGACCCCCTAATAAAAGCACATTATTGAAAAAACGTGAAAAAGATAAAGGCAAAGATACTGAGAGCGTATGATTTTCCTCCTGAACATACATGTTAAATAAAAGTCCACATTTGTCGATAGAAAGACCCTAACATTGCAGGTGAATTAAAAGAAAACAGATTCACCACTAAATACATAGTGGCAAAAAATCTTTTTAAATTCGTTTTACAGTGCTGGGGATTGAACCCAGGGCCTCAAGCATACTAGGAAAGCACTCTACCACTGAGCAAATCCCCCAGCCCGGTGGCAAAAAGTTTCAGTAACCAGCCAGGTGTGGGCAGCAAGACCCTAAGCAACTTAGGCCCTGTCTCAAAATAAAAATAAAAAGGACTGAGGTTGTATTCAGTGGTAAAGTGCCCCTGGGTCCAATCCCCAGTACCAAAAGAAAAAAAGTTAGTAACCAAGTATCACAAATGGTGGGGGGTGGGGGGGGGGGGGCAGATATACATGCACCCTCCTATCTCCAGGTGTCTGTGTTTGCCTACCTTGGTCTTGGGCCCATTTTTTTTTCTTTTAAATTGTAAAATATATACAATATTAACTTTATTATTTTAACCATTTTTAGGTGTACAGTTCAGCAGTGTTAATTAAGTACATTCACATTGTGCAAGCAGTCTCTAGAATCTCATTTTGCAAAGATGAAACTCAATACCCATTAACTATTAACTCCCCACTCCACCTTCCCCAGCCCTTGGCAACCACCATTCTATCCTGTCTCTGAGTTTGACTACTCTAGGAACCTTGTAAGTGGAACTGTGCAATACATGTCCTTCTGTGATTGGCTTATTTTACTCAGCATAAGGTCTTCAAGGTTCATCCACATTGTAGCATGTGTCAGAATTTCCCTCCTTTTTTTTTTTTAAATTTTATTTTATTTTATTTATTTATTTATTTACTTTTATCTTTTCTAGTCCAACCATTTTTATTTCACAAATGAAACAGATATATACTGTCTTTGAATGTAATAAGCCAATGTGAAACAAAGACCAGAGCTAAGCCCATACTCCCAGGCCTGTGTTTTTTTGTTTTGTTTTGTTTTTTGTTTTTTCTTTATTTTTTTTTTATTATTGTACACAAATGGGATACATGTCGTTTCTCTATTTGTACATGGCGTAAAGGCATACCATTTGTGTAATCTCCCTCCTTTTTTAAGGTTGTATAATTTTCAACCGGGGATTGAAACCAGGACCTCTTACATTCTAGGCAAGTGCTCTACCACTGAGCTGCATCCCCAGTCCAAGGCTGTACAATATTCCATTGTATATATATATATCACATTTCGTTTATCCATTCATCTGTCAGTGAACATTTGGGTTGCTTCTACCTTTTCGCTCTTGTGAATGCCACTCCTATGAACATGAGGGTACAAATATATTTTTGAGACCCTGCTTTCAATTCTTTGGGATGTATACCCAGAATTGCTGGACTTTATGGTAATTCTGTTTGATTTTTTTGAGAAACCCACACCATTTTCCACAGTGGATGCACCATTTCACATTCCTACTAGCAATGCACAAAGGTTCCATTTTCTCTACTTTTTGACCAAACTTTGCCATTTTCTGGGGGTTTGGGGGAACTTTTTAGATCTGAGAACTAGGTTAGCCAGAGAAGATAAATTGATTTGTACTAGGAAGAGAAAGGAACTAAGCAGCAAGAGTTTATGTGGTGATGATGAGAAGCTGAGGGACAATTGGGGTGGTTAGATACAGGGAAGGATTTAGGGGACATCACAAATAGGATGCTCATTTGATGATTTTAAAATATTGTTGCAAAGATATCAATTGCCATCCAGGTGTGGTGGCACACATCCGTAGTCCCAGAAACTTGGAAGGCTGAGGCAGGAGTATTGCAAGTTCAGGGACAGCCTGGGCAACTTAGCAAGACCCTGTTTTAAAATTTTAAAAAGGGTAGGGGTTGTAGCTCAGTAGTAGAGTGCCCTTGGATTCAATCCTCCAAAAAAAAAAAAAAAAAAATCAACTGCATTATAGGCTACATTGTATGTTGAACTGACATTCCAAGAAAAGGAATAGTGTGCTAGGACCTTCCAGGAAATAGCTGGGGTCTAATAGCAAAAACAGCCTTACAGGAGCCTGGGATTGAAAAGGCAACTAAAAAAACAAAAATCCAACAGCCTCAAAACCTTCTACATTACTGAATACAAGAAGGCAGCCAAGTAACATACAGTGTCCATTTGTTTTTGTTTTTTTGGTACTGGGGCTTGAACCCAGGGGTGCTTTACTTATCCCCTGTCCTTTTTAATTTTTATTTTGAGACATGATCTTGATAAGTTACTGAGGGTCTCCTAAAGTGGCTGAGGCTGGCATTAAATTTGCAATCTTCTTGACTCAGCCTCCAGACTCACTGGGCTTATAGGCATGTGCCACTGTAGCCAGCAAAATACAACATTTTGAAGAGCATTTCTATCAGGCCAGGTTGTCTTCAGGTATGATTTCAACATAAAGAAATCTTGACATAATTTAGAGCTCAAAAAAGAAACCATCTGTGTATTCTTTCTGGGGGTAAAGCAAGTACCTAGTGATTGATGTTCCTTAGCAGTACAGTACAAGGTAGAGGTCTGAATGTCACTGTGGGAAGGTTTTGAGAAACAAGGAGCAGCTTTGAGCATGTACACTTAGTGCCAGTAATGTGTACATGTGTATGCTAACCTGAGTGCAAAATGCCAGATATGATCATCGAAAGGGTCATTTTCACATTTGAAAAATAATAACCGTAACCAGGATCTAAAATCCCCAGTTATACCAATAAAGACTAAGAAAGGAAGGGAGCTGGTCCACAGGCAAGTGTTGAAATTCCCAGGTGACCCTCCACTAGGGTTCTAGGTCAGTGCTATGGTTTGGATGTGGTTTGTCCGCCACCAAAACTCAAGTTGCTGTAATCCCAGTGGCTCGGGAGGCTAAGGCAGGAGGATCAAAAGTTCAAAGCCAGACTTAGCAATTTAGCAAGGCCCTGAGCAGTGTAGAGAGACCATGTCTTAAAATTTTAAAAATAAAAAGAGCTAGGGTCATAGCTCAGTAGTAGAACACTTGCCTAGCATATGTGAGGCACTGGTTTCGATTCTCAGCACCACATATAAATAAATTAAATAAAGGTCCATCAACAACTAAAAAAGCATTTAAAAAAAAAAAAAGGAGGGAGGGGGCTGGGGATGTGGCTCAGTGGTTAAGTGCCCCTGGGTTCAATCCCTGCTACAAAAAAAAAAAAAGCCTCAAGTTGAAGTTCATCAATGTAGAAGTGTTGAGAGATGGGGTCTTAAAGAGGGATAATTATCTTTCTTGAAAGCCTAGACAAGTTCTCTTGGTAATAGATAAGTCCTCTCAAGAGCAGTTTATTGTAAAACAGGTCAGTCACCTTGTCCCCTTCTCATTTCTGCCCACTCCAGCTCACCACTCTCATCAGCACACCGCCATTTGATACTGGCCACCCAATCTTCAACTTCCCAGTCTCTAGAAGCATAAGTCTCTTAACGTTAAATATTACCCAGTCTCAGGTATCCTGTTAATAGCAACACAGAATGAACTAAGACAGTTTCCTGGATTCTCGTGCTGGTGGTACCAGCTCTCCATTGCTAAGTAGAAAGTCAGGGCCCCAGTCCTTGGTTGATGTTTCTCCTTCTCCCAGACACCCTATGTGGGACTGGGTCTCCCGTGGGCCCCCCAGTACCACCACATAAGCTTTGTCTGCCTAAACAGTGTGCTTCACTGGAGTGGGGGTAATAGGAGACAGGAGAGATGAAGCCAGCTCTGTGTCCATAGGAGTTTTCTCAGGATCCAAAGGGAAGACCTAGAAAGTTAAACCCATCCCGGGGGGACCCCTTTCCTAACTTGACCCCCTATGCTTCCTTAGCCCCTTTCTTCCTGTTTTTGGGGATCAGGATCCTTTTATAATCTTTGAAATTATTGAGAATGTCAAAGGGATTAGATCATATCTAATGTGAGTTACAGAAATTATAACAAAAGGATTTTAAGGAATTGTTCACTTTTTAAAAATTAATAATAAGGGAGAGGGAGATCTTGATCAAAGGATATATAAATACAATTAAATAAGAGGAAAAGTAAAGTTCAGAATAGGCATCTATATAGACAGAAAGTAGGTAAGTGGAGCCAGAGTCAGGGAGGATTAAGTTAGTGGTTATGGGGTTTCTTTTTTGGATGATAAAAATGTTCTAAAATTGATTTTGGTGATGGTTGCACAAATCTGAGCATACTAAAAAACATTTGTTGTACACTTCCTTTTTTTTTTTTTTAATCATCTTGGGGATTGACCCCAGGGATCTTCTACCACTGAGCTACATCTCCAGTCCTTTCTATTTTTCATTTTGAGACAGGGCCTCGCTAAATGGCTGAGACTCACTTTGAACTTACAATCCTCTTGTCTCAGACTCCTGAGTTGCTAGGATTATAGGCATATGCTACAGCACCCAGCAAAATATAACTAAATTTTCCAAAAGAAAATAGATAACATAAAAAGAAAGGTGCCAGGCCCAGTGGTGCACACCTGGAATCCTTGCCTCCTAAGTTAGGATTGCAAGTTTGAGGCCAACCTGGGCAACTTAGCAAGAACTTGCCTGTAAAATAAAAAGGCCTAGGGATGTAGCTCAGTGGTAGAGTGCCCCTGGGTTCAATCTGCAGTACTGTAAAAAGAAGAAGGGGGTATTGTTTTATAGTCTGGGGAATCTCTCATGTCCAGCTTCCTAGCAAGACAGTTCTTTTCTCAGGCCTGCCTCCTTGACACTCGGCCTGTTGCAACAGGTTGTTTTGGTTGCTGCCTATGAAGAAAATCTAGTGTCACACAGATTATGTCATTGGAAAAAGGTCCTTTCAGAGCTGCAAAAGGGTCTGCAGGGCCCTCTCCTTGAGATCTTTAGACTACACTTAGGGAAGTGCTGTTCCGATCTCCCTGATGAATTCCTACTCACCTTTTGAGAGCCTTTACCCCTTACCCCGGCCATCATCTCATCCCATCTTAACAAGTTCCCAAAACTGGTTATTCAAACTCACATCATATTGGCTCCACTTCTTTGAGATGTCTTGTGTGGCCTTGGCGAATAGGGTCTAGGAGTTCAGGGAGCAGCTAGTGACTCACGGTCAGGCCGCCACACCCTCTGAGAATACCTCCTGCCAGCAGTGACTCAAGCGCATTTGATGATTAATAATAAGCTCCCAAACTTACTGAGAAAGAACAGTCCTTGTTTGTAGTTCCTGGAGATGGTACCATTTAGACCCAGAATGAGGAGGATGAGATTTTCCTCCATGCCTCCTGTTTGGGCAAACCACCCTCTCCAAGGCAGAGCAGAGCACAAGGAGCCCCCATGGGGCAGCATTGATAGAGACCCTGGGGCTCCTGCAGCCTCCTAAGACACCCTGAGGGTCTGGTTAGCTTCTCCCCTTCATACCCACCCTGGGGGCAGCCCAATGGGCAGTGAGACCATCATCTTCAGTAAAATGGCTTAGAGGAGGAATTGCTAGAAGACACCAAAGAGGCTGGAGTGACCTGTGATCCCCAGGATGCTGAAGTGCCTTAAAGCAACACAAGTGTTCTGTGGAGCTAGGCAGGGTCAAAATAAAGAAATAAAGCAATGAGGTGTGCAGCAGCCTTTGCCCTGCCCCTATCTGATGTTCCCTGTTGTTGTCTGCAACCTTTGGGAGCCCCACCCCAGCTGGAATTCACAGGGAGTGCCTTAGCCATGACTCCATCTCCCAGAATGCCATCCTGGCAGACCCTCTCCTTCAAAGCCCATCCTTCCTTCCCACTACCCCCATCAGGCAACAACTGCATGAAACCAGACACCTCTATGGAAAGAAATCCACTGTCAGCACTAAGGCACCAGGGCACCCAGGTGATAGGGAGGACAGAGGAGACTCCAGGAGAATGGGCTCTAGGGAAGGCTACTTTGTATCTTTTCAGACCTGCCAAACCCCTGGGTTAGCCAGTGGCCTTTTCTTGGTCCTTCCAGAATGGGATGACTTTAGCTTGCCTGGAAGTGTTGTGGAGCTAGTAGAAACACAACAAACTGAAGCAAACACCTAGTACTGCGTTTTCCAACTTTTCTTTAGCAATGGAGCTACACTTGTTTGTTTGAAGCCAAGATATATTCTGCTGAAAACCACAACCTGCAGTCTTGCTGACTCCTCTAGCCTCCCTCTTTTCTACCCTAGTCCCTACCTGCCAGCCTCAAGACCATCAGATACAGTTTGATTACTGTTGTGGTTTGCCTGCCCATTTCACAGATGCAGAAACAGATCCCAAAAGCAAGGTCTTCTGTTCACAGACTTGTAGTGAGGCGGAGACCTAGGGCCTGAGACCACTAGGTATCAAGGGTACACACAGCTGGCATGATCCACTACCACAGAGGAACAGCACAGCTTTTAGGATATACTAAAAGAAAAATAACCCCATGCCTCTGACCTTCCCATGTTGCATCTGGCCATGGAGATCACCACCCGTCTGCTTTTACCCTGTTCCTCTGCCGTCCTGTCCCCAGGAAGAGGAGCCTTGAGCTCTAAGCAGGGGTCTGCCTGGGAAGCTGGATACTGGGTTATGGCCCTTTTACTACCTTGGCCTTCTGAGACCCTACAATATAAGCCCTTCGACTTGAGGCCTTCCTGTATTCCCAGCCTCCTCCTGCCCCAGGCAGAACAGGGACATATCTGCATATTCCTGAGTAATAGTGTATGTCTTGGGATCCCATGTGTCCACACCACCCAGACACAACCTCGGGACCTTGAAGCCAGCATAGACTTCGTGCACAATGTTGCATATCCCAACTCTCCTGCTCTGACACCCTTGTTTTTCTGGAAAGTTCATGCTTTTTGATTAATCCTCAGATGTGTCTGTGGTCCAGAAAGGTAAAGAACTACTGCATGGGAAAGAAGGAACTCCTCAGGCCCACGGAGAGGAAGCAGAGGGGAATAGGTGAGGTAGAGGAGACTCTGGTCTCTACCAGAGGCTTTAACTATGTTACTTACTTTTGTTTCTCTCACTGACTTGTGATGCTAGGGTGACTTCCCCCATTTTATGAATGAAGAAACAGACTCAGTGATGTTACATAGGTTGCCCCTGGACATGCATCATAGCTGAGGGACTGAACAAGCCATAGTGGGGAAAGAGTTCAAGGCAAGTGTTACACTTGGTTCTGCAAAGGATCCAGTTCTGGAACTTGGCAGAAGCTCTTTCCACTCATCTATGCCTCACCTTGGGTCCCTAGATCTAGGTTCCCAAGAAACTATTTCAGCCATCAGAGAACCTGGCACAGGGCATTACAGTTTGTCTCTCAGATGGAAAACAAAGCTCCCAAAACTGGCCCCTTGGTATTCTCATTGAAACTTGAGTGAAGCCATTATAAGGGGTAGGGAGCAGAGTGCCCCCTAATCACTGTAGGTAGGACTCGGCCAATACCCCTTCACCCCTCTGGATTCATCTAGCAGAGACTGTTCGTGTTTCTTTCTCTCTCTCTCTCTCTCTCTCTCTCTCTCTCTCTCTCTCTCTCTCTCTCTCTCTTTATTTTATTTATTTATTTATTTATTTTTGGTACCAGGAATTGAACCCAGAGGCACTTAACCTTAACCACTGAGCCACATCCCCAGGCTCTTTTCTATATTTTATTTACAGAGAGGGTCTCACTGAGTTGCTTAGAGCCTCACTTTCATCCTGCCTCAGCCTCCCCAGTTTCTGGGATTACAGATGTGTGCCACTGGGCTCAGCAAGATTATTCTTTGCTCTTAGAATTATCAGCCTCCAAACCACTGGGCAACATCCCTACCCTCCAGCACCTCCTCCCAGCTTGCTCCCAGTAGTGAATAAGAGCAGATGTAAGCCTTGCAGAACAAGCCTAGGCTTACTCAACCCCACCATTCCTGAAATTGTGACAGCTAAAGATGTCAGCATATCTGGGCTTCCATTTCTTCACCTGTCAATCAGGAATGATGATGTGCTGCCCACTTCCTTATAGGGATTTCTAGTACTCACATGGGGAAGATGTTTAGAAAAGTTCTGAATATGTATCCTAGGAATTCAGAAGCCTGAGGTAGGAGGATCTCAAGTTCAAGATCAGGCTGGGCAACTTAGCAAGACCCTGTTTCAAATAAATTAAGAAGGGTGGAGGATGAAACTCAGTAGTAGAGTGCCCCTGGTACCCAGTACCACAAAAAAGGCGGTTGGTGGGGGCAGTCTGAATATTCCATTTAATGTCAGGTAAACCCCAGGTGGAAATCAGCTAGTCACTGCCACATTTCCTGTCCAGGGCCCATGAACTTTTAGTGTTTAGTCTAAAATTCCAGGGTAGATAAAGCATGTTTCTTCACTTTTTTAAAGCAAAGAACTCCATATTGAGCTCCCACTAACCAAACTTAGTTGTATTTGGGAGACCTACCATTTTCCTGGCATTAGGGTTTAAGCAGCTCAGAACAGTTGGAACAGAGCCCTTGGATCCCAGTCCACACTGGACAACTAACTGCTCTGGGGTACACCCATGGTGGCCCTTACTGGCAGGGTCTCTGCACAGTCCTTGGAGCTGGAGGCTCTCTGTATGTAGTGCCCCCTGTAGGAGGAAAAAAATATCTTTTCCACATGCATCCTAAAGTTCATAGCTGAAATGTCTATGATAAAAAAGAGATTCACAGCCAAGCACAGTGGTTCACACCTGTAATCCCAGCAACTCAGGAGACTGAGGCAAGAGGATCACAGGTTTGAGACCAGCCCCTGCAACTTAATGAGACTATCTGAAAAAAAAACACAAAAAAGAGCCTGGGATATAGGTGGTACAGCACCTCTGGGTTCAATCCCCAGGACCACAAAAATAATAATAATTCACAAGAGGAAAGAAAGCATACAAATATATATAAGATTTACATGACATGGGAACCTTCAGAAATAAAGCCCCAAAGATGGGTTGGGGGTATGGCTTAAATCCATGTAATTTTGTGGACAGTCATGCAGAAGTCTCACCAGAGGACAAAAGGGTATAAACTAATGGTGATAAGCTGGCGGAGAATCAGAAGGCCTGTTTATTCAGATTCTCCTTGGTATCTCTGTTTTCAAAAATGAAGACATTCCTTCCCTTCTCATAGAGGAATGATGGAATGATGTCATGATCTACTATAAAAGGTGAAAGAGTTCTTTTCCCACCTGCTACAGGGAAGAAGGGTGGGGGAAGAAACTTTTCTGCTTCTGCTGTTTTCTCAAATGGCACTATGCCATATACTAGGGTAACATGTCCTGAGCCTTGTCACTCCCAAACCCTTGTCCCTCCTCAGACCAGGAAACAAGCTCTGCTCCAGCAGTTCTGCCACTGCCCTGTGTCCCCACTCACTTCCATCCCTCTCATCTCTCATTAGGAAGACCCCACTTAATATCTCTCTGTGGGGGCCCTGATGGGGTTTTCTTCTAGGTGCCTGGCAGCAACTTGAAGAAGGAACCTTACAACTCAAAAACCTCCAAGGCAAAGAACACTGAGGTTGGGTCACCTACAGGATGAGCAGTCAGAAGAACCTCAGAAGCAGGGGTTGGGGGAGAATAAAAATCAAAACACTGTCCTGACGCAAGGCAGAGATGTTTGTTGTGTATGCTGGTTCCTAACTCTGCCCTCATGGAGAAGCACTACCAGGGTTAAGGACAGCCGCCCTTAGCTTCATCCTCCTGGAAACCAGAGAGGCAGTCTGGGGAGACTATCTTGGGAGAGGTTCACAAATCAGGATCTGCATGAACTGTGGCGCTCAGGAGCCTACAGATATGGGTCCCTCTTCCTCACCTGGAAGATAAAGAGATAGGTAGGGGCTTATTCTGGTCCCGAGGGATGTTGTGTAGATGCTTCCTTGCCAGGACTCTTGGGAAGGCTGTGCTGCCTCCAGAAGCTGCACCTATTTCTCCTGGGAATGCCAGATGATACCTGACCTCTGGGAATTTGTCCCTAACCTCTGGACATCTACTCTTACAGGATCTGGGCATGGAGTCAACCTCACTGGATGATGTTCTGTATCGCTATGCCAGCTTCCGGAACCTGGTGGACCCCATCACACATGACCTTATCATCAGCCTCGCCCGCTACATCCACTGTCCCAAGCCGGTACGGTGGTAGTGGTCTGAGCCAGCCAGGTCTTGGGGTGTGAAATGGGCACCATTCTGGGCAGAGCAACTTAGGGCCCAAGGAGAATGAGCCCTCTCCTGCAGGCACCAAGAAGGTGGGCCCAAGGTGACCCCTCAAAGGCACTATCAGCACAATTGAGTTTTATTGGGCTTATGTGGCAAATTCATTATCAATTTTTTTTGTTAATTTAAAATAATCCCTGCCAAGTGCAGTGGTGCACACCTGTAATCCCAGCAACTTGGAGGCTGAGGCAGAAGGATAACATGTTCCAGGCCAGCCTCAGTAGCTTAGCAAGGCCTGTCTCAAAATAAAAAAGGGCTGGGGATGTGGCTTAGTGGTAGAGTATCCTTGAGTGGTAGAGTTTAGTCTCCAGTACCAAAAAATAATAATAATAAGCCCTATATTCCACTGAAAAATTGGAAACTTCATCATGAGACTCTCATTCCTACAGAGCTACAGCTGAGCAGCCATCCTGTTACTGCACAAAGACATGCTAGAGAGGTGGCCAAGATGGAGGAGGCAGGAGATAGTTAAAATACAGCCCTCTTTCTCTGTCCAACAAGCCATGGGCATGGGTACAAGAAGTGTCCGCCTAGAGTGGGCTTTTCCTTATTGCACAAAAATACCATATAAGTCTAGCAGTGGCCTTACCTTGGGATTTTCCTGTTTGCTTCAGTCCTCACCACTCCCAGAATTATCTTCAACTCTGAGGTAGGGTGTCATTCATGTTATGCCACTTCACTCATGTCCCTTTCTTGCTTGACCCTAGGGAGCTAGTAGTCTCCAGACTTTAGATTTGTTGCTCAGCCAGGCACAGTAGCATGTGTAATCCCAGCAACTTGGGAGGCTGAGGAAAGAGCATCTCAAGTTCAGCAACTTAGCAAGACCCTGTCTCAAAGAAAAAAATTAAAAGGACTGTGGGGGCTGGGGTTGTAGCTCAGTGGTAGAGCGCTTGCCTGGCATGTGTGGGGCACTGGGTTCAATCCTCAGCTCCATGAAAATAAATTTTAAAAAAGGTATTGTGTCCATCTACAACTAAAAAAAAAAAAAATCTGGGGATGTAGTTCAGTGATAAAGAACCCCTGGGTTCAATCCCAGTACCCACCCCAAAAATTGCACTCAACCTCTTCTGGATGGTGCTACCAGCTCCAGGGTCTAGTCTGGCTCACCCAGATCTGTGCAGCAGGATCCTGGGTGTTGTTTTGGTGCCTTCCCTCCTGACCCTCAGTTTTCAACAACTTCTAAAAGAAGTACTTCATCCATGATAGCAGCAGGAAATCAGAGCAGGAGCAAGGGATATGGGAAGGAAGCATCCCTTCTCAGAGTAGGATCTAGGATAAGAGTAGGGAGCTGGTGTTCTAAGGTTATTCCTCTTTTAGCCTGTTCCACAATAACCCAGGAAGGTGGGACTTCACTCAAGGAACCGGAAGCTCCCAGGACCAAGCCCTATCTGTGGTTTTGTCTAAGGCCTTTTGTCTGGCTTCTGGGGTTATAGGGCTGACTTCAGAGGGCTGGGTATTGGCCAGGATTAGGATGGGAGGCAGCAGACAGCAGGAATGCTGGCCTCAAACAGGAGACAGTAAGAAAATCCAGTAATGAGATTGGTGGACTTAGAACTCAGGGACTGGTAAAGAAAGCCAGTTGGTGCCAAAGGCCACAGAGAACCAACCAGCTGTCTGGAACCACCCCAGCCTCATTCAGACTGATCTAACCTAGGGAAACAGGAAAGTATCCGTAATGGAACTATGGAGAGCGTTTGAAGGCACCAGACCACTGCATTTTCTAGAACAGGAATTGAATTAGCTTACATGTGAGAGGAATGACAGGTATATGCTATCAAAAAACATAGGAAAGGGGCTGGAGTGGTGGCTCAGTGGTGGAGCACTTGCCTAGCATATGAGAGGCACTGGGTTTGATTCTTAGCAATGCATATAAGTAAATAAAAACAGAGGTTCATCAAAACTAAAAAAAAAAAAAAAATTAAAAAAACATAGGTTAGCTATAATTTTTATGCGCATGAGAGTTGAGGAAAACAAAATTCAGTTAATGTAGTGATCTGGAAAAGGTTATACCTCACCTCAGAGCTGCAGGGGTTTGGGGCCCATGCAGTTGCCTGATGCTGATCAGGACATGGGAAGTGGTTAACTGCCCTTGTTAGGGCCCATGAGATAGAACCAGGCAGAGCTAGGAGAAGAGGGCCCTGGGTAGGCGCTGGAGGGTCCATATGTGCTGTTAGTTCAGGTTGCAATAGAAAGTACCATAAGCTGGAGTGCTTGTAAACAGAAATTTACTTTGCACAATCTGGAGGCTGGAAGTTGGAGATCAGGGTGTCTGATGAGTGGTCTCTTATTGGTCACAGACTTCTGTCTTGTGTGCTCATTGTCCCAGTTTAGCCAATGAGACTGAGGTTCCCTGAATTTCTCTCAATCCAGAGCCTTGACCTGTGCACAGCTACCCCCTTGTGGCGTAAGTGGTGCATTGACACCCTTCTTTTACTTCTTTGTTCTCTTCTTTTAAGGCTCTGCTGCCCAGGTCCAGAGAAAGGGTGGAGGGAAAGACTATGCCACCCCCCCACACACCCCCACCCCCCCACCCGCTTTTGGAATCCTGGAAAGTGGTTGGAGGAGGAGCCAGAGATAAGGAACTCAGTTCTCAGCTTTGGACCAGCTGCTTCAGGAGACTGGCAATGTTCTGTCCTGGGACATCCTGGGAATGTTAGGGAGGCCACTTGATCCCACCCACTGCTTTCCCACTTTGGCTGTACAAGGGAATCACTTGGGAAAATGGTTTAAGATCCCCATGTACCAGCTGCCCATCCATCTCCATTGTCATATCCCATTTTCATATCCTATTGTTTTGCCTCCAACATGGGCATCCACCATGACCCTATACCCAAGCCTGTGCTGCTTAAGGCCTTCTTATTTGAGATCTAGTGGCCTCCATGGTTATCTGGTGCCCACAGCTCCTGCTTCTTTGTACCTTCTCCATCTCCCGTGTGTGCAGTATTCCCCCTGCTTCACCCTTAGCATATTCCTGTCCACTCCATGTGACTAGACTAAGTAAGAATCTGAGTCTAGGAATCTGATGTCAACTCCAGAGGTTGTCAGTGAGATTGCCTAGAGTGCCATGCAATTCCTGTTTATTTATCAACCAGGCTGCAGCACCACATGCTTCTACTCCCAGTGACTCGGCAACTTAACAAATGCTGTCTCAAAATTAAAAGGGCTGGGGATATAGCCTAGTGGTAGATGGACTTTGGGTTCAAATCCCCATATATATGTGTGTGTGTGTGTGTACACACATACAGAGAGAGAGAGAGAGAGCACGCAACAGGTGGTCTGTAAAAGATGCCATCCAGTCTGAGCCCTCCCTTGCCTCCCCGATTCCTGTTCTCTTTTATTGTTTCCCCATCAGCCCTGCCTGGCCCTATGGACTTTAGTTTTCTCCTTTCCTCCTCTGTGTAATGACGATGGTAAAAGATTTATTCTTTTTTTATCAGCTGGGTTTGTGGCTCAGTGGTAAAGCACTTGCCTAGCATATGTGAGGCCCTGGGTTCAATCCTCAGCACCACATATAAATAAATAAATTACATTAAGGTATCATGTCCATCTACAATTAAAAAAAATTTTTGTAAAAAGAATTTACTCTTTTAGAGTATGGGAATTCATGCCATAAAGTTCTAGCATAACACCTGGTGTGCAGTAATCCAGGTGAGGGAATGATAGAGGCCTGGACCAAAGTGGTAGCCAAAAGTGGCCAGCCCCCAGATTCTCACCTGCTCCCGTGCCACATAACACACACACAGTCTGTTCCCTCATTCAGGGATGCCTCATGTTTCCTTTCTCCCCCTAAATCATTGATCGGTTTGCTCTTAAAGCCCAGCTCAAATATGAGCCTTGGCAGAAGTAATCTTTACCCTGTAGAGGTTTAGTGTGTTCATTCTGATCTTAAGAGTATAGCACAACACATCCATTCCTCTGTTTCTACAAGAGATTGGTTTCAGGACCCCCTGCAGACACCAAAATCCACAGATCTTCAAGTCTTATATAAAATGGTCTTAATATTTTTCCATATTGCCTATGCATAGCCTCCTGTATGCTTTAAATCATCTCTAATTACTTATAATACCTAATACAAGGTAAATACTATATAAATAATTATATTACATTGTTAGAGAGAAATGACAAAAAAAAATTGCACATATTCAGAATAGACACAAGTTTTGTTTTAAATATCTTTGATCTGTACTTGGGCTATTTATTTAGCAGGCAATCCTAGAGCAATTACTATGTGCTGGGTGACATAAAAACACTGTACAAGTAGTAACTCATTTAATCCTCCCAGAACCCCTGTGAGGTTAGTACCGTTATCTCTTCACAGATGAGTGTTGGAAGCAGAGAGGTCAATGATTTGCCCCAGGCCACATAGGAGGAGACAAAGCCAAGACTGAATCCACACAATTTGGCCTGAAGTCCACACTCATTTTATTTAAATGGTGCTAGGAATTGAACCCAGGGTTGCTTAGCCACTGAGCCACATCCCCAGCCCTTTTTTGTATTTTATTTAGAGTCCGGGTCTTTTAGAGTTGCTTTAGGACCTCACTAAGTTGCTGAAGCTGGCTTTGAACTCACAATCCTCCTGCCTCAGCCTCCCAAGCTGCTGGGATTACAGGCATGCACCACTTGCACCCAGCCCCAAGTCCATATTCTTAACTACTTAATATGCTGCTTCTCTATTATCAAAGTGATGATGGCAATCCTAATTTAAAAGCTAGCCATGCATTTATGCATTGCACCTTGCCACATTCCCATTGGTGTCCACGAGAGCCTGAGCACTTGCTGGCTCTCTGAACCATCTGGCAGGAGCCCACTCTTGGCCACTCACACCCCTAGGCCCCTTCCACCTGGCACAAGTCTGGCACATGGGGCTGCTGACTGGAATCACATGGAATGGAACTGGAATCTTTCTGGTACCTTTCTGCTGCAATTAACCCAGTGTAGTCAGCTTGGCTGATATAAAAAAAATTAAATAAAATACAGATGGTGGCTTAAGCACAGAAATTTATTTTTCTCACTGTTCTAGAGGTCAGAAGTACAAATTGGCAGGATTGCTTTCTTCTGAGGCCTCTCTTCCTAGGCCTTCTCCCTGTATCTTCACATGGTCTTTCCTCAGTACCAGAGAGACTTCAGCTCCATCCAAAGTGATATCAATACAGCAGAGTCCCCTGTATCTGGTCTTTATCCCCGCCGCCAGGGGAGTATTGGGGATTGAACCCAGGGGTGCTGTATCACTGAGCTACATCCCCAAGCCCTATTTATTTTATTTCTAGAGAGGGTCTTGATAAGTTGCTGAGGCTGGCCTGGAACTTGTGATCCTCCTCCTTCAGCCTCCCAAATTGCTGGGATTACAGGCATGTGTCACTGGGCCCAGTGGTCCTAATTACATCTCATAAGGACAACAGCCATATTAAGACCCACCCATGACCTCATTTTTACCTTAATTACCTTGTTAAAAGCCCTGTGTCCGAAAACATTCACATTCTTCAGTATTGGGGGTTAGGACATCAACATAGAAATTTTGGAGGTACAAAGTTCAGCACATAACGCCTAGGGTCTCAAACTCAGATGCTGATGGGTCAGACAGGTAATACAGATGAAAGAATTTGGCTGAGCTAGATTTGGTCCTCTTTTATTTTCCCGCTTTTGGAAGAGACGGATAAAAATATTTCACTTTCCTCTTTACTGTGTGACATACAAGAATCAGGACATTTGCTCATGGCTGTAGCCAGCTTCTTAGAACAAGTGCCTGACAACTACTAAGTGCTCAATAAGTATTTGTTGAGCAAGTGAATGAATAGAATGGCCCTGGAAGTTGGGGAGTAGTAAGGGCTGTGATGAATCCCAGTCAAAGGGATTAGCTGGTGCTCACCACCAGCCAGTTATTGCTAGAATGCCTGGAATCCAGAATTTTTAAATATAAATCTTAATATTTTTATCAATGCACAAAAATTAAACCACTGTGCAGACAAGCTCATGCCCACTGCACCCTGCAAAGGGCACCCATCCAGGGCCAACAGAGCAGATATTCCTCTGCTCAGCCTCAGAGTGCTGTGCTTGTCCCAAGAAGACAAGAAGCCTGGGGAGGCAAGGGCCGGTGTACCTCTGTACCTGGTGCACTCAGGGTCCCGCACCTGTGGTTGCCTCTGCAGGAAGGAGACTCATTGGGCGCTATGGAGAAGCTATGCCGACAGCTGACCTATCACCTTAGCCCCCACTCTGAGTGGAGGCGGCACCGGGGGTTGGTAAAGAGGAAGCCACAGGCCTGGTGAGTGATGGTCCCCTGAGGCAGTTCCTCCATGCTTCTGCCCATCCCACTGTGATACCCTCCTAGGGTAGTGGGAAGAAGGGCTAAAGACAGTCAGGGGGTGGGGGTTGTCTAGAAGGCTGCCAGGAAGTGAGATCCAAAAGAACTTAAGGGTGGGAAAAGTAGCCAGGAGGGCATTTGAGGTGCATGTGAGGAGCTGGAAAGGGATCCTGGGTGTGTGAAGTGGGAGGTGGGGAATTAAGCCCCAGATGGGGTGAATAGAGAGGGAAGGGAAAGAACCTTGTCCATCTTGTTCACCATTATGACCCTAGTACCTAGAACAGTTCCTTGCACAGAGCAGGAGATTAATAAACATCTGTTAATGGAAAGAATGAGATAGGATTTCAAACTCAGGTCTGTTCGACTCAGGGGCTCAGCTGTTCACCACACTGTTGCCCTGGTGTGATGTGTCTGCTTTGTTAATAACACTGATAACAGAAGTCAACACTTACATCATGAACAAATGCCAGGCATTATTCCAGGCAGTTAAACCTCATACCTTGAAAGCTTTAATTTTAAGCTCCTTGGGTTAACCCCTTACCGGAAGCAAAATGAGCAAACTATGACCAATCTCCCACCTTCAGCAGACCCCAAGAACAAGGAATTACCTGGTTTTGCCAGGAAATCTGTGACCCCTGAGCTGCTGGTGTTAACATATGCTAATAGAACAAGCTGTAGCCCCTTCTACTCCCTCTCCTTTCCAGGGTTGGACCTCAGGGCTTGCCTAGGCACTTGGGAATGCAAAAAATGAGCATTTCACCACTGCCTGAGCCTTTGAGCCAATATACAGAGATGGATGGTGGGGAGGGTACACTCCCTATCATGCTGAGTAGCCTGGGCCCTGGCCCCAAAGCAAGGAGCAGGGGAAAAAAGATGGGCAAAAGCTGGCAGGGAATGGAAATAACACTGAACTTCCAGGAAGCAAGCAGCTGCCACCAGGTTCAGAGTCCTTGTGCCTCCCCTGCCTACAGTCTGCAGGCCTCTGCCAGAGTATCTTCCAACTGGTGGGGAAGATGGGCTCAAAAAAGGAGCTTCAGAGAGCCTTTGTGCCATTCTTGGGTCAGCTCAACTGCCACCCAAGAGTGGTGGAAACAGAAGCTCAGCCCAAGTGATCAATAATGACAGAAGTATTTATTCATCACTCCCCTACAGAAGGCACTGTTACATGCTTTGCATTTATTATTCCACTTAACAACCCTATGGTACTACTCTCTTATCTCCATTTTTGAAATAACTGAAGCCTCAAAGGTTAAGTAACTTAACTGGAGGTCAGAGTAGGAGGCAAAGGAGTCTAAGATGCAAACACAAGTAACACATGGACCTTTCCTTGTGGTCCTGCAGGAACACCAGCCTCAAACCATTCCACTGTTAGATGTCCAACAGTGCCAGGACACAAAATGTCCCTGTTTTCTCCTACTTCTGCATTTGCAGTTTGATCTGCAAGTTTGTGAAAACGATCCCTAGAATTAGCAAAGCAGAGGCTGGCTCCATGGTCGTGCCTGTCTCTGCCTCTCAGGGAAGTCTGCTTCACTTGCTTGTCTCTTCCCTTTCAGCCTTAAGGCTGTCCTGGCTGGGAACCCCCCAGACAACACAGTGGACCTGTCTGGCATTCCACTGACCTCCCGTGACCTGGAACGAGTGACCAACTACCTGCAGCGCTGTGGGGAGCAAGTGGACAGTGTGGAGCTGGGCTTCACAGGCCTCACAGATGACATGGTCCTGCAGCTGCTGCCAGCACTCAGCACCCTGCCACGCCTCACTACACTAGCCCTGAACGGCAATCGGCTGACCCGGGCTTTGCTGCGGGACCTTACTGACACCCTGAAGGACCCCAGCAAGTTCCCCAATGTCACGTGGATAGATCTGGGCAACAACGTGGACATCTTCTCTTTGCCCCAGCCCTTCCTGCTCAGCCTACGCAAGCGCTCTCCAAAACAGGGCCACCTACCCACCATCCTAGAACTGGGTGAAGGCCCAGGTAGTGGGGAGGAGACCAGGGAAGAGATAGTGGGCCAGGAGGACCCTGGAGGGGACCCTGTGTCGCTTGCCAAAGACCACCATGAAGGCAAAGATGTTGTGACTCAGACATGACATGGAAGTGGTAAGCCTCACCAGGGAGTCCTTGTGGAGCAGGATGGCTGAGACAAGTTAGGGGCTCCTCCCATCAGGAGGCTCAAGCTACAGCAGCCTCTCCAGACAGAAGAGCAGACCCTAGCACCTGGGAAAGGGGGATCAATGCACTATTTCCCTCTGGTCCTTTGAATCTCTTATAAATCCCAGCATCTGCCTTCTGGCTCCCAAGAACTTATCCACCCCGGCTCAAGGTTCATTACCCTTCAGCTCATCCCTTGGCCTCAGATTTGGAATAAGCATATGGCTTGGAGATGGAAGCTTTGAGCCAACAGCTTTCCCCAAAATAGCAGACAGGCCCCTGCCACCCAGGATTTCCCAGTTCTGCATTAACCTTGTCCTAGAGAGGAGCAAATTCTATCCAGGCGTTAAATGTCCAGCTGAGGTTGAAGCCTAGTTCTTACCTATGCTAAGCATGGATTGAAGGAAGGTTCTTTTCTTGCTGGGCCTCAGACCCAAGTTTCAGCCTCCATGACTCCAGGGACCTGCTAAAACTAGCTCTTACAGCTTAAGATATTTAGAGCATACTGCAGTGACAAGTGCCTGTGCACAGGCATGCATGGGAAAAGCTACCAGATATCCTGGTTCTTAGCAGGGTGACACACACCTGTAATCCCAGCTACTTAAGAGGCTGAGCAATTAGACTTGAGAGCCTGGCCAAAAAGGGTGTTGCTCAGTAGCAGTTACTTGTCTACCACTTGAGACTCGCTTCAACCTCCTAATCTGTGAAGACATTCTTGGGACCATGAAGCTGAAACTATGGCAGTTACCAAGAGAGCTGTTATAAATACCTAGAAGCCTCCTCAAACAAGGTTGTCCACTTCCCCTGTACTCCTGGCCAAAAGGCCCTACCAGTTTAAAAAAAAAAAAAAAAAAGGTTTTAAACAGAAGTAACCCCTAGACCCACATTCAGAGAGACTGGGAGCCAATCATTCTTAAAACCAGATTAAACCACAATACTGAGGCAAACACAAGCATAGGGAAGCAAAGCCTTACAAGATTGGCACTAGTAAGAATTGGACCCTGACCTCCAGGCAGATAGGCAAGATTATACCCAAAAAGGCAATTAGACTATGGGCTTAAGGGTTCTAGATGGTTATGTACAGCCAAGTCATGATCAAAATGCTCCAAGGAATAGAGGCAGCAGGGATTGGCTAGAATCAAGTGTGGGTGCCTTAAAATGCTCTGGAATTTTTGCCCTCAAAGTCTAGTTGTTAAGAGGAAAAAACAGCTTAGACTGACCAAGTTTACAAGCTCAAGTAATAGCTGATAAAAGTAAAATTTAACTTTTTCTTCAAGTATGCATTTTTAAGAACCGACACCAAAGACTGTTGTTTATTATGGTACTAGTTGAAGGTAAATCAGACATTACATTGAAGCAAGATAACAGTGTCCAGCTTAAAGATCTCACCCTTCCAATATAAGAGCAACTAATTTGTACACATAAAATTTATTAAAAGGTATAGAAGCTCTTGTTGGGCAGGGAAGAACACCAAACGGGCCTGTCCTAGATAAAGCTGCCAGATAATCTTGACTCTGTTGAGAACAGCCTGATACATAAGATGAGCATGTTTCCAAATGTTGAAGGCGTTTACGTTTCCAGAATCCAAATCAATGGTGGTTACTGATCCCTGGAACTGACCATCCTATGGGGGATACAGCCTGCAAAGAAACTAAATTTTAATCGTACTTTTCTGCTCCAGTTGACAACACTCATTCACAAGAGAAAAGATATCTTCAGAAAAACCGTAGGTTCACCACTACCAATCTGCCGGTAATTCCAGCTATTTTGGGTGATTTCATCATTTGATATCCCTTTTCAAGTTAATTTTAACAAGTAGCTGCTTAGTCATTCTACTAATAAGGTAATTTGTGTCAATCAAGGCTTACCTCACCCTGGGCTGAAGTGCTGCAACCAAGTCTGAAACCTGAGGGAATGGAGAAGGCAAAAAAAGCACCTAAGTCAGACCACAGGAGAGACATTTCTTATAGCCTGAGGACTAACTTATAAATTAAGTTCATCCTAACAAAAGCCCTTACAGAAGAGAGATTTTTGTAAAATTACTGAATTCTGTAAGTCCTAATTAGCTTCTTTGGGGACTGTAACTCAAATTAGTCACATTTTAAACTTCCCAAACAAGATTATTGTTCCTTCTGACAAATGAAGAAAACTATACAGATAAAAGAGAACCCCTTTCTGGCTATGCATATCATTCTGTTCCACCACTCTCATGAACCATAACCAACATCTCCAGGATATTGTCAATAAAGGTTAAGAGCTATAATGATACACTAGATTAACTAAACAGAACTGCCAATATCTGCCATTCTCAACCACTAACCTCTCCAGAAGTAAAAACTTACTTCATGAAAGGCCAATGTCGCAGACTCCCGTTACTCAGCTGCAGGTGTTCCTTTTGCAACCTAGGTGAATACAGCCAATTGTCACAATTCAGACCAACTTTATCCTGGGCACCAGCAACTAGTTAGGTCTTGTTGACTGCAGTCAGCCAGGAGTAGTTATCGTCAGTTATCGCTTCTGACGGCACTTCCTATTAGTGATTTCATCAGAGCAGTCAAGCACCTCACAATTCAATACTGCTCTAGAAACCTGTACCTTGCCTAAAACAAAGTTAACATTGCCTTAAAAAACAACTAGAACAGGACAAGGTGGCCCACAACTACAGTCTCAGCTATGGTGGAGGATAAGGGAGGAACACCACGTTCAAAGGCCAGCATGGGCCATTTAGATCCTGTCTCAAAATTTAAAAAGGCTAGGGATGTAGCTCAGTAACATATATCATCCCTGAGTTAAAAAACAAGTTCCTACACAGATTCAGTTTAAATGCAGCCATCTCCAGCTTCTGAAGTTCCACATAATGCAGCGAAACGCTCCATAATGTTAAATGTACAAAACTAAAACACCAACTTTAATGCTTAAGGTAAGTAAGTTACAATTTAGTTACCCGTTAACCACTACCCTGACTACGTCTTACCTTATGATAGGCCGCTCCCTTCGATATTCTGTATTAAATCGGCCATCTGAAAACATGGGAAAAGGGCAGAAATTGAGGGCAGATTCTAGCAGTAATATTCAACTAAACCACTGCGGTTTCTGCGACTGCAGTCAGGTAAGTATAAACCTCGTCAGTTATCGTTTCTGACAGCACTTCCTATTACTAGTATCATCAGAACAGTCAAGCATATCTCCCTCATGGTCCCATTAAAATCCGTCCGTATATAGTTATTACAAGCTGCAGGCTGACCCCAACTTACCCAGTTTCCTCATGTTTGCACACTCCTCATGGCGGGCCGGGGTTCCGGGTTTCTTAATTTTGCGAACCCCAGGCACCTGCCGCGATGGCCCTGCCTGAAAAACACGCGATCCGCGACCTTCGGTCCACGGCGGCCGGATTCTGCTCAGCGAGATGCCCAACACGCGGCCGCAGCGTCAGCCACAAAGCTCACGTGGACACAGGCGACGCGGAGAAACGCTGTTACAACAGCTGCCCCTTCCACTACCCTTCCCAGAAACATCTTTCCTAAAAAACAAAAAGGTTCTAGCTCTTTTCATTCTTGCCGCCAACACCCAAACCCACACAAAAGAACACCCTACCTCCACAAGATCTATAGTGAAAAGGTCGAACCTGCATTGTCCACAGATCTTAAGATTTCAGAATATCTCATTCCTCACGTAAGAGGGTGAGATGGCAAAGATTCAGGAACTTCCAGCCCACTTAACACTACAGACGCCTCCCAGAACTTCCCCCGTACCCTTGAACTGGTGGTCTCTTCCACGGCGCCGAGAATTCTGGGTAACGCCGCGCTCGCCGCGTCTGCGCGGAGATTGAAGTGGAGAATTTCCAGTCGTAAATCCGGGCCTTTAGTCCTGCATCGCCCCCAGTTAGCTACGTAATCCTGAGCAAATTACTCGTCCGTTGTGAGGTTACGATTGTTCGTGTGGGAAGTGAAGACACGAGCACCCCATGATGTAGTTTTAAAGATCCCATGAAATAACACTTGAAACTGAAGAGCCAGGGCACACCGCCTGCGTTCAGAAACAATAGCTGCTCTTCAATCTGATAAACAGGCCAGTCTGCTCTTTCCACAACAATTTCAAAATATCCACAGTGTTTCAAACCCCTGACAGCCCTCATCAGTCTTCTTTTAGAATGACCTTTAGGGGGCAAGTAGAGGTATCTGGATCCATCCCCTCCTGCCCTCTGCGGTGAAGATCCTTCCCTTCTTCCCCTTCATGATTCCTCAGAGACTCCATCAGATCCCATCTCGTGGGCAGTGGGAAACCCTCCCTCGGCATATGAACGTGTTCGTTGTTCTCCTACTTGAAAAATATTCAGCACCCGGACTCGGGATATGGCTCTAGTAAAACACTATAGCATGCATGAGACGCTGGACTTGATCCCCAGCACCAAAAAAAAAAAAAAAAAAAAAAAAAAAAATCCCCCATATTATATACCCATTTTGTTATTTTGTACGTAAATTATACCAAGGGAGAACGATTCGTTTTGACTGGAAAAAACTGATAAGGCAATCATGAGACAGCAACTTTTGAGCTAGTCTCAGAAATAAGTATAGGATTTAAATGGAGAGGGAAAGAGAGGGAGACTTCTAGCAACAACCAAGTCAAGGGATCAAACAGGAGGTCCATCAACTTGCATGAGGAATTTGGTGAAAATACTGACTTCACCACATTCTCCTGCAGGCAGCAGGATTATGGGGAAGAGGTGTCTGGAAATACTTAGGCAAAGTCATAGAAGGCTGAGGATGCCTGTGACAGCATTCTGTAGACACTGGGGAACCTCTCAGGCCTGTAGAGCACAGGGATGACATGTTTGTCTTGGGTCTTAGAAAGATCTAAGGAATGGAATTGAGCATGAAGATCATGTGGGTGAGAAAGCAATGATTCTAAGCCTGAACTAAGCCAAAAAGCTCAAAGGAAACTGTCAGATATCTTAGAAGTTAATTTAATGGGTGTCTGGTGGAAGAAGGGGGATGTGTGTGGCTGCCATGACAGCAGGCATAGCACCTCAGCCAGCAGCCTGCCCCAAAGAAGAGAACAATCCCAGGACTGAGGGCAGAAGTGGGTAGCTAAGGATTTCTGTGTCCAAGTAAAACTGGGATCAGCCTAGCCCCATACCCAGAGGCATATACATAGAGACATGCAGATGTTACTAGACCAAAGGTCCCCGCAACTTTGCTCTAATAATGTTTCCAGAAGAGTTGGTTGTGAAAAAAATATATGTTTATATTTGCCAACAAAATTAAAGCTCCCCAGAGCAAGCATGTGTGGCTGGAAAGATTCTTCACTCTATCTTGCTGGCCTTCTGCTGCATCTGGACCATCAGTGGGACTGAAGCACCTGAAGAGGCAGATAGTCTTCCTCTGATGCATAATCCTCTCCAGGTTGGGAAGCCAGAATGGGGTTCTTCATGGAACCTATAAAACAGAAAGGGAACACTGTGGCTTGTCCACTGGGTCTGTCCCCACGAGGCAGGTGCCAGGGAATGGGAAGGGGCCTCAGCTATGAAAGCCCATCACACCCTAGGGACAGTCCTGAAGTCCCTCTCCCTGCCTCCTTCCTTCCATAAGCATTTCCTGAACTCCTGTCATTTGCCAGTCAGAGTCCTCCCCCCAGAAGCTTAAAGGTGACAGGCCATGTGTCAAAAACAAGAACATGTGAGACATGCTAAAGAGCAGGACAGAAATGGTTTAGGTGCTTACGAAGCTCAGAGGAGAGAAGAAGCACATTCTGTAGGAATGATGATGAGTTTAGACACCTACAGGGGCAGACAAACACTTCCAACAGAGACAAGAGCCAAGGGAAGCAAAGAAGAAGGAATGCTGCCGTGCTGCCACATGGACCCTGGCCTTGGCCTCAACATTGAAGAGTGTGGCCCTCCAGACCATGGGAGGTATTGTTTAGTAAGAGCCATGTGAAGTTTTGTCTCCATTAGTAGGAATGGCAGGCAGTAAACCTGAAGCAGAAAGACTTGTCTGAATGTCAGGTTGTAGGCTGGGCCACGATGCAGTGGTGCAGAAGCAGGATAAATGAGGGGCAGAGGCACAGGGGTGAGCTTCTGCCTGAAAGATCAAGGACTACAGATGAGTGAGTCAATGTAGGGGAGAATGGGTAGAGACCTTTGAGACCTCCCACCTGTATGTGGAGAGTGGCCTAATAAGGCAGCCCCAAGGCTATTCCTACTGAGGATGTCAAGTTGGCATTGACAGGAGACGGTGAGGTGTGGAGTGTTTGGGGCAAGATGAAGGGCAAAGTGACTCTCAGAGTCTTGGTACTGAAATGAAGGAAGGGAGCAGCAAAGAGAGTGTAATGGCATGTGAGGGCAAGGAGCTGGGAAACCAGCAGGTTTTGAGTCAAAATGAAGCCAGAAGAGCCTCTCTACAACAAGGCTTTTGGGAGACTCAAGGGGGCTGTTTGGGATGGGGGTGTTTGGGTCACAGGTACAAGCAGGTGACATTTTTCAGAAAAGAAAAGAAGAAAGGAGAGAAATTGAGTTAACAGAAGATAAGGTGAGAGCTCTCAAAAGTTCCAGAAAGAAAGTATAGGCTGTAGAGAGAGTTAATCCTCAGAACAGGCCTCTGAGGTGGGAGGAAGCAGTCCATCTCGGTGTCAAGTCAGTTGGGTGGGATTGGGGGGAACCATCCTATACTAGAACACCACAGAGGATGAACACCACAGAGATAAGGCAAGGCAAAGGGAGTGGCTTCTCCTGCAGAAGGTAAAAAGTAAAAGAGGATGTAGTAGGAAAAGCTCAGCAAAGCTGGCCTGCCATACTGGGAAGTGCCCCAAGAGCTCAGGGAGATGCCATTTGTGCTCTTCCTAACTTGTGCCCCTGTTGAGTACTCAGGCTAAACCCAAGTATGACAGGGAGCAGAGCTTTAATGACCAACTGAATGGGCAAATTACAACTCCAATAGGAAGAGAAAATGGGAATGAGTAGGTTGGAGGTGAGGCAGGGAGAAGGCTGGGCTAGAGGAAACACTAAAAGCTCAGAGGTTTCCCCAGACTGCCTGAAAACAGGCTAGCAAGGAAAGGAAGCAGAGAAGAAAGGAGATGCACCATGCTAAGGGAGGAGCAGGCATGGGGTGCAGCTGTAGAGCAGCCATGGAGGAGGTCTCAGGGTCCCAGCCCAGACTCTCTATGGCTGTATGGCCCAGCAGATGTACACATGCACATGCCCTAGGGCAGGGGCTCCAGTCCCACATCTACTCACCAGGGGCACCGCCCTCAGATGGTTCCTCGCGCACTGTGGACAGTGTCTGCTCCCATGCAGCCCAGTTCACTTCCTCTACCCTGCAGGCAACAGAGCAATTCTAAAGCTCTGGGAAGCCAGTGGTTCAGCCCACTTTGCCCCAAAGAGGGACTGAACCCCCTAAGTGGGTGGACTATGGAGACACTCTCTTGGATACAGGACGGTGAGGAGGATGAGGTTTCTCTACCCTTCTCTTTAGGGCACTGGGCCACCCACATCCCACCAGGAGCCCTGTCCTTGCAGCTACCAGATTCAGTCCCCAGGACTAGGTGACCACACGGAGGAACAGGCATCCCTCCTTTCCAGATATTCACAGCAGCCTGGTTTGCCCAAAGCAATCAAAAAGGAATTGAGATCAGGTGTGTCTTTGTGCTCCGGGTTCTGGGGCCCTTTTGTGGCTGTTTCTCAGACATAAAACCTTCATCCTATCCCCCCATTCAATTATGCATTTGTCTCTAGGTTTCCTCTCCTGACACTCCAGTCTTCCTTGAGTGTAAAAGGGTTTGTTCTCCAAGGTAAGGATTACATCTCCAAGATCAGATTGGAAGAATTGAGGGAGGGGCACAGAGCAGCCCAGCTGGGGAAGGGTTGTGTGTTTGTAACCCCAGCTAGAAGTCAACAGGGAAGGACCTTCAGTATAAGCCACTGGGAGAGTTAGATGGCCAGACAGGCAGAACCACAGGCAGTGGCAACCTGGGGACTGTGAGATCCAGCATCCCTGATCCCACCTGACCAGATGCAGTCCCCTGGCATTCCTTGGGCTTGTCTCTCCCACCAGACATGGCTACTGGCAGCTGTCTTCTGGCTTGCAAGTGGGCCCTAAGGATTCCTGGTTAACAAGGCCTCCACCTCCCCTGTCCACCTCACTCACCTGAAGCACCAGCGTTCATCAGGGCTACCATCTGGCCTGGTGCCAACTGTCAGCAGCACACCTGCCCGTTGCTTCTTCCTCCTGCACCACCAGTAGCCATTCTCCATCTCCAAGACAGAGATGGCTTTCTAGAAATAATGAATGCATCAGAAGAGCGGCCTGGGATACTGTCTGGAGGGAAAGATACACAGGGCAAGGGGAACAGGAAGATACCCCACAGCAATTTACAGTATAACCCAAAGCCCATTAAGCACATGGATTCAAATCCAGCTCCAATGCCTGATTACTTCTCTGAATCTGTTTTCGATTTGTAGACCAGAGATAATGCACCTTGGATGCTGGTTGTGAAGTCAACACATAAGTGCTAGAAAATGACTTGTTCTTATGTCATTTCAGACTCCAGAGTTTCACGCCATTAGATATAGAACTTCCTCTGCTCTACCTCACACATGTGCCTACAACTGACACCCATGAGTCACATGGGGCACAGAGCTTTGCAGGTGAGGACACCAGGTTAAAGAAAGAAGGAACTTGCCCCATGGCAACAGAGAAGTGGCCTCCTGGGTAAGGGTTTGCACCAGCCCTTCAATACCCTCCAATCCTTTCTCTGATCAGATTCATATATTGCTTCCACTATAGGCGGGTGACATATCAGCCCCACGGTTTTCCCCTGCTGGACCTGCCCCAGGATTTTATATCTTGAATACCCCACCACCACCAAACTGGCCCCACTTTACCTACGAGGAGCACAGAATGGGGGCTCCATGAGGGCAAGGTGTTGTCTTATTCTCTGCTCTGTGTGTACCACCTACAACTGTGCCTAGCCCTACTAATAACAGGCACTCAAGAAATACTAGATAATGCTGGGCATGGTGGCACACACCTATAATCCACCAATTTGTGGGGCTGAGGCAAGAGAGTCACAAATTCAAGGTCAACCTCAGGAACTTAGGGATACCTTCCACAACTAAATAAGACTCTGCCTCAAAATTTAAAAGAAAAAAATTTAATTAAAAAAAGGACTGAGCTGGGTGTGGTGGAGCACGCCTATAATCCCAGCAACTCTGAAGGCTAAGGCAGGAGGATTGCAAGTTCAAAGCCAGTCTCTGCAATTTAGCTACACCCTAAGCAACTTAGTGAGACTGTTTCAAAACTTAAAAATAAAATAAAATAAAAAGGGCTGGGGAATGTGGCTCAGTGGTTAAGTGCCCCTGGGTTTAATCCCTGGTACCAAAGGGGAAAAAAAAAAAAAAGACTAAGGATATAGTTCAGTGGTAGAGCACTCCTGGGTTCAATTCTCAGTATCAAAAAAAGAAAAGAAATATTAGATAATAATAATGATAACGCTAATGATAATAATGAATAATACATTGACCACTCACTAGGTACTCGGCACTATTCCTGAGCACTTTGTCTATGAATTTATCTGATCCTCACAACAACCTTACTAAGGAAGGAATGGATGAGGGAGTCCAGAAGTTGGTCCTGCTGAGCTTGGCCCACTCAATTAGGTACAGGGCCCTGGACAGCCCCCAGTGGGATGGACCAAACTCAGCCAGGTCCTGGGAACCCCTCAGCAAGGATGCAGAGCTTGGCAGGGGTGGGGGGAGCCTCAGTGGTGGCACCTGCAGCTTCCAAATGCTCCAGCTATCGGTGGCAACGCTGTTGACGGTCTCACTCATGAGAGCGATGAGCATGTTGAGTAGAAGGACGTAGGTGAGCAGCACGTAGGCCAGCAGCAGCAGCAGCACCACCCCGCGGAAGCGCAGCTGTTCCTGGAAAGCCAGCTCACCCATGCCTATGGTGAACTTGAAGAGCTCCAATGAGGCATCCAAGATGCCCCTGTATGGGGCTGCCTCATCCTCCTGTTCTGTCGCAGGCTGAGCTACCTCGGTGGCATTGTTTCCTTCAGGGGCTCCAGGGCCCCGGGCCTCCCGGCTTAGGCTCACCAGGGCTGTGGGAGGGTGAGAGAGGGATCCTCAGCCTAGGAGAACAGCCAGCAGCCTGAATGTGCGCAGGGAGGGCAGGGGAGAGGTGGGGACCAGAAAGGACCTTTACCTACAGCAAAGCCGAAAAGGAAGACTAAGTAGACCAGAAGGAAACGGAGTAGGTCCCTCAGGATGACCTGGAACACACAAGCCAGGAGATGGGCTGGGTCGGTGGGCCATTTACTGCATATGAACCCAGACCCCACAAACATGGTTCCCACGTATAAAACGCACTACCACACACACACACACACACACAGAGACACACACACACATATGCATATGCATATACAGGCCCTGTGAAGCCACACTGAGCAGAAGGGTCTTTTAAAATCTGCCACAGGTCAAATAATTTTCCTTCTAGAAATCCTTCAGCACCAAAAAATTAAACATAGAATTATCATATGAGGGACTGGGGCTATAGCTCAGTGATAGATCACTTGCCTAGCACATGTGAGGCACTGGGTTCAATCCTCAGCACCACATAAAATTAAATAAAATAAAGGTATTATGTCCATCTACAACTAAAAATATAAAAAATAAAATAAAATAATTATCATATGACCCAGAAATTCTACTTCGAAGTATACATGTACCAAAAAGAATTGAATGATTCCACTTAGGATGTTTGCCAGGACCCAGGAGAAGGAGGGAATGGGGAATTAGTGTTTAATGGGCATTGAGTTTCAGTTTGGGAAGATGGGAGAGTTCCTGGAGATGGGTAGTGGTAATGACTACCCAACAGTGTGAATGTACCAAATGCTACAGAACTGTGTACTTAAAAATGGTTAAAATGAGTCGGGTGTAGTGGGGCACACCTGTAATTCCAGCTACTCAGGAGGCTACGCAGGAGAACTGCAAGTTCAAAGCTAGTCTCGACAACTTAGTCAGGGCCTACACAATTTAGCAAGATCTTTTCTCAAAATAAAAATAAAAAGGGCTGGGGATGTGACTCAGTGGTTAAGTGCCCCTGGATTCAATCCTTCATACCAAAAAAAAAAAAAAAAGAAAGAAAAGAAAGAAAGAAAAAGAATTAAAATGAACCAGGCATAGTAGTGTATGCCTGTAATCCTGCTACTTGGGAGGCTGAGGCAGGAGGAGATCACAAATTCAAGGCCAGTCTTGACAAATTAGCAAGACCCTCAGCAACTTAATGAGACCCTATCTCAATATAAAATGAAAAAGGATAGGAATGTAGTTCAATGGTAGAGTGCCTGTCTAGTATGTGCAAGGCCCTAGATTCCATCCACTAAGAAAACAAAACAAAACAAAAAACACTCTGGGAGCTTCAAATCGCTTCCCATGAACAAAGCCCCTAGACAAAGCCCCTGGCTCCTACCTCCCTGCTAACTCTTCCTTTACTCTGCCTCACTCTCCCAACTCCTGGCTCTGACTCAAGCACTCTCATTGCCTTCTCCTTTGTTTTTCTCTATGAAGGATCCTTCCTCCTCAACACTGGCGACTGAATCACACTTTCAGGTCTCCATTTCACCATTACCTCTTGAGAGAAGCCATCACTCTCTGAAGCATCCTCTATTCCCCATTTTCTGTCACCGTATCCTACATATTTCCTTCACACAATCTAGCAGTTGCAACATTCTCAGTTGCGATCATTTTTGTAGTGTTTTCATTTCCCCTACTGGAATGTCAGCTTCAGAAGAGCAACAACTTGCCTGTTTTGTTCACTGATGTATTTTCAACATGCTGCAGAGCAGGGCCTGACCTATAGCAAGTACTCCCTAAATATTTGGGGAATAAATGAATGGACATGCAGATGCCCGCATGTCCCAGGGCACAGACACACAGAAAAGTGTATGTGCATATTCTCTGTTCCTTCATTAAAAAGGATACATGTGCCCATGTGTAAATACCTCCAAACACACATGTGTGCATGTGTGTGTATGTAGACTGAAGCAGGTACGTCCAGATATTCATGCCCTTACTTAAGGTGACATTCAGAGAGTGTCTGAGTGAACAACTCACAGGCAGACACACTCATCCCCTCTTCTTCCCAGGTTAGCTGTGGAAAAAGGTTCCTGGCTGCTGGGGACAATGGGAGTCCCATTGGCTGTGGTGTCCAGCTTTGTCCAGTCTGGCTGCACCTGGGTTACCTTTCTCTCACCTTCTGGATCATGACGCTGTAGATGCCTGTGTGCTGGAAGCCACGTGTATAGTAAAGCAGGTTCAGCCAGCCCAGAACCAGTGAGGACACAAGTAGGGGCAGGTACCACTCGATGGCCATGAAACACAGCACCTGGGACAGCACCGTGAGCAGGGCCTGGACCAGACTATATGGGGGCAAGGTCTGGGTCACCTTCTAGACCATTTGGTAATATTCCCCCAACTCCCACTGGCCAGCACTAACCACCACTGCCTCTCCCACCACAGGCTGCCATTCATTTGGGGCCAAACCCAATCAGGACATGAGCTCCCTCTTGGGCAAGTTATTAAGCCTCTGTGGGCTTCAGTTCCTTCCCCTGTAAGATGGGCATAACAATGGCACCTATCCATAGAGTGTCTTTGAGGATTAAGTGAGACACTACAAGGAAAGAATCGGGGATCCATGGATAAATAAAGAGGGTTCAGTAAAGGTAAAAATCACAATCTTCATCTACAAGGAGGGGAGCACAAAGGAGTCTCCACTGGATGGCAATCAGAACTCCCAAGTTCAGCCATGTTAGGAACTTCCTGGGCCCCTGTGTCCTCTAATGCCAGCCTGGTACCTTCTGCCACAACAGCCTCTCCCAGGCCTCAGAGACCCAGGGAGGTGGGGGGACAGAGGAGAGCGAGACCCCCACATACAAGAGAATTTCAAAGTAACTGTCCACAAAGGAGATCCAGATGAACAGACGGCGGCGCCAGAAGTACCACAGCTATGGAGGAAAACAGAGAGATGTGAAACTTACTCTCCAGGCACAAACACAATCTGGCTGCCCCTCAGAGCCTGGATCCCAGCTCCCCACTTGTGCCACTCACCCTGTTGTGGGAACCTGACTAGCACCAACTTGGTGGTTAAGGAAGTAGCTTTGACTTTGAGGGGATTCATGAATCCTTCTCTTACTAAAAAGAGTAGCCAAGCTGAGCATGGTATTGTGCAACTATATATATGGGAAGCTGAGGCAGGAGCATTGTTTGAGCCCAGGAGTTTGAGGCCAGCTTGGGTAACATAATGAGACCCCCATCTCAAAAAATATATAAGTAGCCGGGCACAGTGGCACACACCTGTAATCCCAGCATCTTGGGAGTATGAGGCAAGAGGATCATAAGTTTGAGAACAGCCTCAGCAACTTAGTAAGACCCTGTCTCAAAATGAAAAATATAAAGGGTCATAGATGAGGGATGTGGCTCAGTAGTTAAGCACTCCTGGGTTAAATCCCCAGTACAAAAAAAAAAAAAAAAAAAAAGTATATATATATATATATATATATATATATATATATATATGTATATATATCCATCTGAACACAGTGGGTGCATGCTTTCCAGTTACTTGGAAGGAAGGCTGAAGTAGGAGAATCATAAGTTCAAGGCCTGCCTCAGCAACTTAGAGTGACCCTGTCTCAAAAAATAAAAAGGGTTAGGGATATAGCTCAGTCATAAAGCACCCCTGGGTTCAATCCCCAGTAACACACACACACAAAAAAAAAAAAAAAAAAAGGAAGAAAAAGAAGAGTAGCCACCTGTAGACACCTAAACAATTCTAGAGGCTTCCTGGTGCTCATGAATCTAGATGAGGAGCCCAAGTGGAGAGGAAGAGAGCTCCTTCTCCCACCCCCAGCCTTCTGGGGAGCACTCTGTACTCCAGCCAACCTGGGTTTGGTGCCTATGTTCTGCCAACTCAGAGAGGGTCCTGCGTCTGGGTTCAGCCTGACTCCTGCAAGCTTGCAGCATTTCTGACTAAAGCTATCCTACTGCAGGGATTAAACTGAGCCCCACCTGCCATCAGTCTTCTGTGCTCCCCAAGTGTGGAATGCCTCAGCCAGCTGAGGGACCTAGAGCAGGGGCTTTCAGTTTGGTTCCCAGGGAAGCAGAGCCTTCACTGCCAAGAAACCATAGGAGCTATCTGCTATTCTTCCCTTAGCCCAAAAAGCATAACAGGAAAAGCACCAGGGCCCCAGAAGACAAAACCAGAACCTGCAGCCCTCAACTGAGGTAAGCGTGGTTGTTCTGAATAGGACTGGATATGATAGTCACATAGGGTAGGGAGATGGGCAGGAGTCCTCACCTGGCCCAAGAGGAGGTAGATTCCCCCAAGCAGGATCAAGATGTGGCCCAGCAGCAGCATGGAGTTTCCGGCTGTTGCTTTCAGTGGGAGGAAGGCCTGCTGAAGACACACACACTGATAGCACCTAGGACCTGGATTCTCTCCCTAGCAGCTGACCGACCATTCTGAGCCTGCGCTATGAAGAGGTCACTCAGAGCAGCAGAGGGAACATGGGCTCCAACCAAGGACCCCTGGATTCTAGTCACTTGGGAGGCACATTATATAGTGGTTATGAATGTGGGGTTTGGAACCAGACTGTGTGGTTTCAGATCCTGTCTCCACCACTTACACTCTGTGTGAACTTGGGGAAATTACTGAACCTCTCTGTGCCTCCCTTTCCCCAAATGAGAATGTTAATAATCTGCCATCCCTGAGAGTTGTTGTGAGCATTCATTAGTTAAACATGTCAGTCACTTAGAATACAGTCTCACATATGGTGAGCACTGGATAAGTATTCACTACTATTATTGTTGTTAGTTATTAAGAGACTGACCTCCATAGAGCTTGGGTATATCCCTCAAACTGCCTAAGCCTCAGTGTTATCCTTTATAGGATGTGGACAGTGGTCCCTGCCCCATCTTCCTCCAGTGTTGTTTCAAGCAGGCCTTCCTCAGAACATCCCCCTCCACGCCCTTGCCTTCTCCAGAGCAGGCTGGTGGTAAGCCACAGCAGTGAAGACCAACATGTAGACCAGGTAACACAGGAAGTTGAAAAAGAACCGGGGGATGAGCAAATCCCATTTTGCCTGTAGCAGTTTGTTCAGTGGCTCCAAAACCACCATGCGGTGTCGGTGCTGGGGTGGGAAAAAACAGAGCTATGGGCATAGGTAGAGATGGGATAGACAGATAGCAGGTATAGATAGGGTGCCCACTTCATGTCAGGCTCCATGTAAGGGCCAAAGGAAATGGATGTGGGGTCAGAATGGGGCTCCCACATCACCTGGGAGTCCCAAATATTCATTCCCCACCTGCCTCCACCCCAACCCGCCTGATCTCCAATCCAGAGCAAGTGCTGGTCAACAAGAGAGACTTCAATAGTTGCCAGAGGACCTTGTCCTGATCCCCATGTTGGGTAGGACTAAAAGCATGGAATAAGTGCAGGCCTGACGGCAAGAGTCAGGGTGTGCAGCTACAACCCCACTTGCACAAGAATAGGGCAAGCGTGGTCCATCAGGCAGCCCTGACTTGGACCAGGCCCTTCAGGCACACCCACACCCCCATGGGCTCACCGGGCTTCTGCAGTGAAAGGCAATGATCTCCAGCACTGAGTTCTCCTCCCAGCTGTCCACAGAGGCCAGGTCATACAGTGACACCCGAACAGGACCATAGCACCACTCAGTGAACTTTCGGGAAAGGGGCTGGCACAGTCCTGAGAACTCCCGCTGCAGGATGTGCCTGAAAATCTGCAGAACAGCCACATGAGCTTCCTGCTTGGACCCACAATCAGCACTCTGCAGAGATGTTCACCATCAGCAGAGGTGCAGAGCAGGCTCCCACACCCCCTGGAATCCCCAAATGGCTCCTTCCCACCTGCCTCTACCCCAGCCCTCTGGCCCTCCAGACATGTGTCCTTGTGTGTCTTAGCTCTTCCACACATTATGCCTGCTCAGCCACAGGACAACTCCCATGCCCACTCTTCCACATATATGCAGGCCTGCCAGCCAGTCAACCTGGCTCTTCCTTCCTCCCTCCTGTCCCTCTTTCCTGGATTCCTCAGATGGCAGAGAACCCCCAATCTGGGGGCTCAAGACCCCTTGAAATCAGAGACTAATGATGTACATATACATGTATATGTATATTACATATACAGGTGTATGCACTTCTGTGGTCAGAGTACACAACTTTCAACAGAATAGAAAGGGGTGCCTAACATGAACTGTTAAGAAACAATTTTGATTTCACAAATGAGGAATGGGGGAAAGAGGCTACAGATTGGAGGGCCATGCCTCTAGACAACAAAGTTAGTTGCACACACCCCAGCAGGCGCTCAAGGAAATGTGGAGGGCAGGAAAAAAGTGTTAAAACTTCAATTTACGGTAATCCCAGCTAGTCAGGAGACTAAGGCACAGGAGGATCCCACATTTGAGGCCAGCGTGGGCAACTTAGTAAGACCCTGTCTCAAAATAAAAAAAATAAAAATAAAAAAGGACTGGAGAAGTAGTTGGTGATAGAGCAAACCTGGGTTCAACCACCAGTACCAAAAAAAAAAAAGTCTACTTTTGTTTATTTTTATCTTTTTTGAGGGGGGTGCCTCTTAACCACTGAACCATATATAAACCCTTTTTTATTTTTTATTTTGAGACAGGGTCTTGCTAAATTATTGAGGCTGGCTTTGAACTTTTGAGTCTCCTGAATCACTGGGATTACAGGACTGCACAACCACACCAAGATATATTTATCTTAACCTTTAAAAAATCCTGTCTTTCTAAGTGTTGACGCTGTGTCACTGCATAGGTTGCATGCCCATGAAGCCAGAGCTGTGACCATAAAGTTCAGATACTAATAAGCTAAAAAGGAAAAAAGAAAAGGAAAAAGAAAAAAGAAAGGAGAGGTTCAGGTGGATCATGCTTACTACTTCTATCAAAAAAAAACTAGATAAATCAAATTTTGGGCATTAAAAATCAAGCTGCAGCTGGATACAGTGGTGCATGCCTACAATTCCAGAGGCTGGGGAGGCTGAAACAGGAGGATCATAATCAAGGCCAGCCTCAGCAATTTAGCAAGGCTCTGTGCAACTTAGTAAGACTCAGACTCAAAATGAAAAATAAAAAAGGGATATAGCTCAGTGGTAAATTGCCCCTGAGTTAAATCTCCAGTACCAAAAAAAAAAAAATGGAACTGCAAATGTCTAGAAGAAAATGCAAATATGGATATGCTATTATATATATAATTTATACACATACAACTATGTTATTTATAACAATATAAAATTATATAACAATTTCCCGTAACAATCACATATAATTATATACATTATACATAATTTAATGATATAATAATTGTATTATACAAAATCTGGAGAAGGAATTAAGCAATAGTAAAACTTAAAAAACCTTAATTATACTTACAGATATAATTTATTTTTGTGGTATCAGAGATTGAACCCCAAGGCCTTGTGCACCTGTGCACACTAGAAAAGTACTCCACCACTGAGCTATATCCCAATTCTTGTTTTATTTTTTGAAACTGGGTCTCACTACGTTACCCAAGATGGGTGATATTTAACTCATGGACTCAAGTGAGCCTCCCATCTAACTTCCCAGGTAGCTGGATCTACAAGCATGTGCACCATGCCCAACTATATATATACATAAAACTCTTAATGTTCTGGATGGCAAAAAAACACACCATAAATTTTTCTTAAAAAAAAATATCTGGGAGGAAAGATTGCAAGCACTATAACAGACAAAATACTAAATCCATTATAAAGAACAGTTACCAATCAATATGAAGAAAACATAATAGTAAATCTAATAGCAAAAGAGGCAAAGGATATGAAAAGACTGTCTCCTAATAGGAAATCCAGGGTTGGGAGCTGGGCCCAGTAGCTCATGCCTATAATCCCAGAGGCCTGGAAGGCTAAAGCAGGAGAATCGCAGGTTCAAAACCTCCCAGTAACTTAGTGAGATCCTGAGCAATTTAGCAAGACCCTGTCTCAAATTTTTATTTTCAAGTTGGGGGTTTGGGGATACTGTTCAGCGGTTAAGCACCCCTGGGTTCAATCCCTGGTACCAAAAAAAAAGAAAGAAAAGAAACCCAGGGTTGGAGGTGTAGATCAGTGTAGAGTACTTGCCTAGCATGTGCAAGACCCCAGTACTTCAGAAGAAAAGAAAAAGAGAGAAACCCAAACAACTAAAAATATTCCCCTATGTTGTAAATGCAATTTATTGACTGACTGCTCTATGTATAAGGTATAATTAAAAACATACATTAAAGGTTGTTATGATTTGGATCTAAATGTCCCCCAGTCTCATGTAGTAAAGATTTTGTCACCAACTGGTGGTGCTATTTGGAGGGTGGAAATTTTGGAAGGTGGGCCTACTGTGAGGAAGAAGGTCACTGGAGACCCTTGAAGTGGATTCTGGGTCCCTGGTCCCTCCTCTAGCTTTGCTTCCCAAATCACCATGAGATGAGCAACTTTGCTATATCATATGCTTTCTTTTTTAATATTTTTATTTTTTAAACTTTTAGTTGTAGATGGACACAATACCTTTATTTTGTTTATTTTTCTTTTATGTGTTGCTGGGGATTGAACCCAGTACCTCAGATGTGCTAGGCAAATGCTCTACCACGGAGCCACAACCCCAGCCCCTCCACCATTTGCTTTCTATCATGATGTTTTACCTTTCCCAAAGTAACAGGGCCAAGCAACCATAGACTGAAACTTCTGAAACTGTGAACCAAAATAAATATTTCCACCATTTAAGGAGATTTTCTTAGGCATTTTGTCCCAGTGACGGTTCATACTGAAAATTGTTCTTATTAATAGGAATATTTTATTGAAAAGTAGAAAAACCAATGCTCTGGTCCACCACTCAGGCTCTCTCCACAGAAGTTTCTGACTGAGTCCTGCTGCTACCAGGAAATAGAGGGACAGGGAAGGGGACAGCAGCTTACCTCAATTTTACCCTCCTTGGCGGCCAACTTCAGGGGTGTGAGACCCTCTAAGTTGCAAATGTCCTCAAGCTGCACAGTGGGGCAGAGGCGGGCGCCTGCTTGGAGAAGCCCATCATACATGCGGATCACCAGTGCACTGTTCTCTTCAGAGTTGTCTGCAATCATCACCAGGGCATGTAGGACTGTGTTGCCTAGGGAGTCGGTTGCCTGCAGGCTAGCAGGCTGGTGTGAGTTCTCCAGGAGGTAGGTTACCACATCCCATTGCTTAGTGCACGCAGCCAGAGACAGGGGCAGCTCACCTGTGGGCAGAGGGGGCAGCTTGGGCCTCAGGCCTCTCAGCTTCCATTCCTCCTGCTCCTCAGACAAAATGCGAGGCCTCCTTGGATCAGGTCAGGCTTCATTACCACATAAGGGTATAAAACGGGTCACCCAACTAAGGTGACCTATCTCTCCTGCCTCTTACACTATTCTTTTCAAGAACCCAGAATATTGTCACTTAATTCAGATTGATGAAATCTTTTTTTTTTTTTTTTTTTATTCCTTTTGGAAGTGCTTGGGATCAAACCCACAACTTTACTGAATACTAAGCATGCACTCTACCACTGAGCTACATCCCCAGATCCCTCAGTCAAGTCTTGACACAGGTCAGTTCTAGCATTCCCCTACCCTCCCTGTCTGGGCTTGGGTGCATGCTGAGCCTCCTCAGTCAAATGTGGATAAAATAATATCTCTTAAGACAAATTGCTTTTGCAGAGAGCCTAGTGGTTTGAAGGGTCAGGCAGATGTGGGTTTAAGTGCCAGCTCTGCCACACACTAACTGTGTGAACTTGAACAAGGACTTGCCTCCTCCATACCTTGGTGTATCCAAGAAAGATTCACTCACCGAAATAGAAGCAAGTTCCCTGTCTCTTCTGGAAGAAGTGGCCACAGGCACGGGCATGCACGTTTGCCCCATTCTCCACCAGGAGCTTCACACACTGCAGGCTCCTCTTCTCGATGGCAATATGCAGGGCACTGTGGCCTCGATAGTACTCATCCGTGCACTGGGCATTAACCAGGGGCTGGGGATTTCCAGAGTCTCTATCAATTTGCAGCAATGGCAAGATGCAAGCATTGACCCCCTCCTGAAGGTTCAGCACAGCCTTCATCAGACATGTCTTCCCTGTGGAGCCCTCTGTGGGAAAAAGGGAGGGGAAGGGGCCCACAGTGCTCAGAACTGGAGCAGCTGGGCTGCCTGCCAATAGTACAGCAAGCCCAGGCTCCAAAGTACCCCATGGGAGGATAAAAAAAGATTATTTCTATATACTACTGGTGGGAGCATAACCATGTAGCAGGGTTTTAAGACTCCAGGCAAGCCAGGCGCAGTGGCACACGCCCGTAATCCCAGCAGCGCTGGAGACTGAGGCAGGATGATCACAAGTTCAAAGCCAGCCTCAGCAACTTACCGAGGCCCTGAGCAACTTAGTAAGACCCTGTCTCAAAAAAGTATTATAGGGGTTGTGGCTGTGTGATAGTATGCTCGCCTAACACACATGAGGCCCCCTCAGCACCACATAAAAATAAAATAAATGTATTGTGTCCACCTACAACTAAAAAAAATATTTAAAAACTACTATAAAAAGGGCTAGGGATGTAACTCAGTGATTAAGCACCCCTGGGTTCAATCCTTGGTCAAACCAAACAAACAAGCAAAAAAACCTTTAGGCAACAGGTATTAAAATCAACAGATATGATTACAAGTTTCTAAGACATAACTCATCACAAATGCAACATAGTATATATATGAGAACATTCAGAGCAAAATTTGTAAGTGATCTCCCCATTTAATGGCTCTGTATCCACCAGCAAGTCGCTTGGCCTCAACCTGTTTTCCTCTTTGAAAAATGGGAATATTGGGGGTTACTGTAAGGATCCAAAGGAATAATATAAATAAAGTGATTAGCATCAGAGGGCTTGGCTCACTGGAAGTTGAGGCAAAAACTATAAATGACCTAAATTGCCATCAAAAGAAATTAGTTAACTAAATTATGATTAATCTACACAATGGAAAACTCATTCTGTAGTCATCAGACTGAGCAATTTACTGAAATGGGAAGTGCTGCAAGACATATAAGATGCATTAAGTATGTCGGGAACACATTACAAATTAGCATATATGAATGTGACGATGCCCCATTTATGTGAACATATACCTAATGTTCTAAGAAAGTCTGAAAACATATACCCTAAACCATTAATGGTGGCCCAGGATGACAAGCTATTTTTACCCTTGACTTCATAAATTTCCTTACTGTCCACATCTTCTAGGGTACACATGTGTCATTTTTCTAATCAGTTCAAACAATAAAGATATTCAGACATTGAGAAAAGATGCTCTGCAGCAGGGGAAGTGTATGGTATGTGTAATATATATCCCAATAATACTGTTCTTTTAAAAAGAGGGAGAGATAGAGCTTTGCGTATTCACTTAGCCACTGAAATGGACTTAAGTGGCAAAGACAGGTTAGGAGCCTAGTGGAATGGGTGAAAGCAGGAGGTATGACCAGGACTGCCTAGGGGCCTATCTTCAGTCAGTTCTAGTTGCAGGGCCCTCTGCAGCCATTCTAGCAGAGCCATAGAGAACACTCCCCTCTCTGATCCTGATCATGGTCCAGGCCCACTCATTCAGTCCAGCTCTCAGCCCACAGGACACCAGAGCTGAAAGGTTGCCACAGGGCAGGGTCTACCTGTATACTCTGAGTCAGTGAGGTACTTGCTGGTCCGGTTCAGGTACTCTGGTAGCCCAGCCAGGTCCTCAGGGAAACCTCGGGAGACCACGCGGAAGAGTCGATCACGGTCAAAGCGGTTTGGGTCTGGCTGGCTGTGGGGAATGCAATTTACAATACTTTCTGAAGAAGGGCCATTTTCCCTCCACCAGAAATACTCCCAATCCAGGGAGTCCTGTAAACATTGCTCACCCCAGGTTGAATAGGAGCCCTTCTGATGGCCTAGAAGGCAGACCAAGGTGAACCCAACTGCTCAGGGTCCCAGGAAGGGGATTGCTATTCAGGCATTAATCCACTGCACCCCCATGACTCTATTCATCACTGATAATTTTCAGCACGAAATGTGTATCATCTGCCAAGTACACTGATGTTTCAGACATTATCCTATAGAATCTTTTAGCACACACACCTTATGGTGATCCTAGAACTTTTGTACAGTTCTGGACAGGGTCTCAGGAGGTACCTAAAGACTGATGGTGACTTTATGCACTAGTGACCTTGATGAAGAAATGGAGAAGGGTCTGGGGATGTGGCTGAGTGACAGAGTGCTTGTCTAGCATGCATAAGGCCCCAGATTCCATCCCCAGCACCACAAAATAAAAATGAAGAAGGAATGGAGAAAAGCTCCCTCCTCCTCTCAGAAACTACCTATTGACTAATTTTAAAGTATTATGTACCTTTAATTCTCATTCCAGCCCTATAAGTTAAAAAAAAGAAAGAAAGAAAAATGGGGAAGTTTCTAGAAGGACAAGGAATCACTCTTTTCTCCATTAGACAATCAAGGAAGTAAAGTAACTTGCCTGAAGTCATACAGTGCAGAGCCAGGACTCTCACAGGGGTTATCTAATAAAGTTCCCTGATTCTGGGCCTCCAGAGAGAGTTTAGGCTAGTCAACAGGAGGCTTCCAGAAATGGTCAGAGTAACATATGGACCCAGCACTGCAAGAGAATCAGACACTATGACTAAGAACTCACACTTCTGGGAAATCTCTCCTACATGCCCCAAAGGAGCTTCTTACTTCATCAGAATCTAGCAGTCTATTGACAGAGAAGGGGAAAGGGCATAGGACACCCTACTCCTGGGCCTTGTCCATATTTACAAGGGCCAGGTTACCTCTGAAGCCCCTGAAACCATAACCAGAAGATATGAAGTAATAACCAAAGCAGAAGGGGCTACTTGATGCTTTAGGAACCCTCAAGTCACACCTTAACATCTCCTGGAATGAGTCAAGCCAGTAAGAGTCCATGATTCTCTGATGAATAAGATGATTGTTGGAATCTGTCACATTTTCAGCCTTATAGTTATGATGTTATTAGAGCCAGCCTCTGCGTCCTCAACACCAGGAAGCTGCAGTCTGCCTCATCCTGGTCCAATGTCTATCATCCACATAGCAGATCACATAGCCACAACATGGCCATAATGACTCCACTGCTGACTTGAGAGTCCTGTGGACAGTCTGGTTCACAAAAATGATCCTTCGGACAAAGCATTTCCTGCCACCAGAGTGGTATCGCAGGGTAGAGAAGCTCAGAGGGCATAGATTGAGGCTCCAAAGGGCATTGTGGGGCCCACTCTGTCTCTATCAGGCCAGCGACACTACTTCTAGGAGTCTCCCAGTTATCCTCTCCTGTGCTGGTGCTGAATTTGATCATGATCCTCCAGCACAAACAGCACAGGGGCTCTAGCCTGGGAGGGCAAGGCTATTGGTCACACCTTAGGCATAAAGAGGGAAGAGGGGGTTTTCCTGGCAGTCTTGCCTGGCCCATGTGGATTTTCCAGTCTCATGGGGTAAAACTCACACTAAGGGTTATGGCAGAACTGGAAGCAGGACCCCTGAACTTACAGTCTAAATTGTAGAGAGATCACAGGCAAATCAAAGCACAGAAACACATCATCCTCAATCCCCAATGTCCACATCCCCTGTGACAGCTTCATCCTTGGGACAGAACCAAGGAGTGCTTGGGACACTTCCAGATATCCTTGCCTCTGTCCCAGGATGAAGTGCAGATCCTAAATATCCCACAAGTTCCATGTCAGGGTTGGGGGTTGGGGCACAAAAAAAGGGGGGATTGAATGGCTAGGTTAAGTACTTTGGAGCTGGAAGAATGTGTCCCTATGAAGAAAAAGATAATCTCAGAGAGCAGAAGACCAAGAATCAGGAAGTTGGCCAGGTGTGGAGGTGCATGCCCATAATCCCAGGAACTTGGGAAGCTGAGGCAGGAGGATCACAAGTTTGAGACCAGCCTCCTCCTTAACTTAGCCAGACCCTGTCTCAAAATAAAAAATAAAAAGTTGGGGCTGAGGTTGTGGCTCAGTGGTAGAGCGCTTGCCTAGCATGCGTGAGGCACTGGATTCAATTCTCAGCACCACATATAAATAAATGAATAAAATAAAGGTCTATCAACATCTTTAAAAATCTTTTAAAAATAAAATAAAATAAAAAGGTCTGGGAACGTAGCTTGGTGGTAGAACACCCCTGGGTTCAATCCCTAGTACCAGAAAAGTGGGCGGGGCTGGAGTTGTAGCTCAGTGGTAGAACGCTTGCTTGCCTTGCACTCGTGAGGCACTGGGTTTGAACCTCAGCATCACATAAAGAAATAAATAAAATAAAGGTATTGTGTCCATCTACAGCTAAAAATATTTAAAAAGTAGGGGGGACAGGAGAAGGAAGGGTGGTGGGAATGGCAAACCTCAGAGAACAGAGTGGAGGTCGGCCTATGGGGCCCAGGAGCCATCAGAATCAGGCCGTACAGAAGTGGTGCTGGGCTGGCCACTGAGTCTGACTTGGGGTGCTCTGCAGAAGATGAGTGGGCCCCCACCTTGTCCCATCCGCATCTGTTGCCTCACCTATCATACGCTTGTTTTCGGTAGTTGAGGTTCACTTTTATCTGAGGGGAGAAGTTCCTGTCCTCGCCCTGGAATGGTGACTCCATGGGGGGAGGCCCATGCTTTCCTTTGTCAACCTCAGCACCATCTTCTTGGTTTCCATCTGATGTCTCTAGCCTGAAAGCTGGAGGGCTGGAGGGCGAGGTCATCCTAAAGGGAAGAAGCTGCTCAGCCCAACTGGAACCTCTGTGGAGACGGAGATGTCAGGGGTCCCTTTTTCCTTGCAGCCCTGGTTCTGGGTTAGTCTGGTTGGAGCCTGCAGAAGGAGATGTTTAGAAGTTGAGAGTTTGTAGATCTACCATGCAAGAGTTCAGCCCTGTAAGAGGGGAAGTGAGTGGGAAAGGAGAAGGGAAGAGAGTGAGGGGAGAGGGGAGCCCTGTGGTGTGAGGATGACCCCAGTGCTGGAACAGGGGAAGAACAGGGACTCAACATGGCTGCCTCTTTGATGCTGTCCCACAAAAAGACCCATAGCTGTTCCCAACTTCCCTTTGAGACTTCCTAACATCTGAGAGGCCACAACCCTTTCTCTACACAATATCTTACCAGTGGACAATATACGCCACAGATAAAAGTGAAATTTCTGGGATGGAGCAGGACATGCAACTCCTCAGCACAGAAGGGAAGAGTTCTGGGGAAACCAAGGGGAAAGCCACAGGTCCATCAAATCCCTAATTTGTTGCCAAGGGAAACTGAGACTTAGAAGGGGAAGTACCTTTCTCCAGGTCATCATTGGCAGAGCCAGGTCTAAAACTCTCTCACTCTATACCATGACGTTCCTCTTCAGTTCTCAGATTCTTTCAGGGTGCATCTATGTTTTCAATTTGACTCATGTCTGAGGGCACAGAATATCATCTCTCTAGGGGCTTCAGAGTGGGGTGGAAAGCTCTTTCTTAGTTGATAAACTCCCTGGGCCTTCCCAACTGGGCTGGGCTTGGGGAGGTCAGCTGACAGCGCCATATCACCCTCACAGGAAAACTGAAACCACAGCCTCTATCACATGGTGAGGGCTGGGGTGCCAGTCAGGGTCCAGGAACCCCTGGCCCCCAGTGGGCAGAAATAGAACGAATGGAAAAGAATCAGAGCTGGGTCAGAAGACAGCAGTGAAGGAAGTATGTAGGAGGCAGTGGAGAGGGAGCAGAGAAGAGTAGGCCACAAAAGGGAAGGGGACAGGGCTGGTTGCTTACAGGGCATGGGCCCACTCCCAGTTTTGGGCTCCCAGTGTCTTCTAGGACCTGAATGGGGCTTTTCCCCAGAGTAACCAGGGAAGGCCAGGGCCTGTCTGGCAGCCTCCACTTGCAGTTATGACCCTCCATCTTTCTGCCCACACCAGCATCTTACCCTGGCCACAAACCAAGCAACCTAGCTTATGTCCCCCCCCCAAAATCCTGGCTCATTCTGTCTTCCTAGTCTAGCCACCCTGCAATCCACATTCCTAAGCCCAAGCAGTAAGAGCTGTCTGTGCAGCCCCGTTTCACCTCCTGGACCCCATACACACTGGAAGCAGAGGAAGAGGTCTGGAGGTCCACAGAGAGGCAGCCCCACATAAACTCTGGCTTCAAACTGTCCTCACTCAGGATTCCCCACCTCATTGTCAGGCTTGGGGCCCGGCTCCCTCCTACCTCCCCGGAATTGCCCACCAACTTACCCCGCAAGCTGAAGCCAGGGCGTGGCGGCGGCTGGCTGCGGACGGCTGGGAGCCCTGAGTCTCTTGGGCGGTGGGGGCTGCAAGAGGAAGTGAAGATGGGAGGGGAGGCCGGGGCTGACAGCGGAGGAGCGGCAGGAACCACCCCACTCAGCTCCGAGCTCTGAGCTCCAGCTAGGGCGTTACGATCACCCTCAGCCCGCCCGGCTATCCAAGCCAGCACAGTAGGGAGTGGGGATTTAGCTCTCTCCTATCAGGACCCGCTGGCCAGCAAAGACTGACCATCTGGACCACTGGCCACACCCTACTCTAGGGACACACGCCCCGCCCCCACGGCCCGTCCCCTCCCCCGCCGCCACTGTCTTGTTCTGAAGCCCCAGGTGGGAGGGGGGAGAATCCGAGGCAGGCCTTGGATGCTCCGGCCTTGTCTTTGGTGGAAGCTGATCTGGAGAAAGGGATTCTTGCCCCACTACACTGACATCTACCTTCTGCCTTTTCCCACCTCCAGGTACCTTACTGTAGCCATGTGGCTCATAACTGAGTCTTGGTTGATCCATCAGCAGGGGAGAGAAAACTGATGTGAACGGCTCCAGGGAGAGGAGAGGCCCAGCCCAATAGATGTCTCTGGGAATGAGGCCCCACTTATCCTGCTAGCAGTATAGAGGCACTTCCCACCTTCCAGGGACTTTCCCCCAACCTCAGGACCCCATAATTCTTCCTGAGTTTCTCCCTCTTAAAGGCACTTCCAGAACCAGCCAGCAGGTGGAGACAGGGAGACTAACCTGTAGGAGCCACATTCCTTGCCCTGCTCTGCTCTGGGTTCAATCCTGGGGCTCAAAAACACAGTCACCAGCTGAAGAGCCTTTGGACTCCTTCCTCTCCCTCACTCTCAACTCCCTGCCCCAGCTTTATCTCAAAAATGTGTCTTTCTATCTAATCTAAATCACCATCTTCTCTCTCCTGTGAGACTACAGCCCCCGCCAAACTGGTCTCACTACTTCACTCTAGACCTACCCCCATTCTCATCCATTATTATTCCAGTGATTGAGGTGATCCGTTAAAAATAAGCGCAATCGGACTGGTAGAGTGCTTGACTTGCAAGCACAAGACCCTGGGTTCAATCCCCAGTACAGAAAGAAAAAAAAAAAAAAAAAAAAAAAGCGCAATCAACTCAGAGACTCAGGTAGGAGGATCAAGTGTGAGGCCAACCTGGGCTACTTAGTGAGACCCCGTCTCAAAAAAAGAAAGATTAAAAAGGTTAGGGGATGTTACTTCGTGGTAGAGCATCCCTGGGTTCAATCCTCAGCACCACAAAATAAAAAATATTGTTTAAACTAAAAATAAAAACCAAGGAATGAGAGTTTAACTCAGATATGTAGTGCTTGCTTAGCATTCATGACGCCCTGAGATCAATCCCCAGCATTCAAAACAAAAAACAAATTAAATTAAAAAATAAAAACCAGGGCTGGGGATATAGCTCAGATGGGAGAGTGCTTGCCTTGCAAGCACAAGGCCCTGGGTTCAATCCCCAGCACCACAAAAAAAATAATAAATAAATAAAAAATAAATAAATAAATAAAATAATAAATAAAAACCAGGGCTGGAGGGATAGCTCAGTCGGTAGAGTGCTTGCCTTGCAAGCATAAGGCCCTGGGTTTGATTCCCAGCACCACAAAAAATGAATAAATAAATAAATAAATAAATAAAAACCAGATCACTCCTCTCCTCAGCTTAAACCCATCCCCTGTCACTTGGAATAAAGTACAAACTCCTTATAACAACCCCAAGGAATTTGCAATCCTGTCTTGCACATTACACTCTTATACCTTCATCACCCAATCTGGTAGTCACTAACCACAGTGGTTATTCAAATTTGAATCAGTTATAACAAAACAAAGTTCAGTAAATAGAACAAACATTCAGTTCTACTGTCCCATTAACCACATTTCAAGTACACAACAGTCACACGTGGCTAGAAGCTACTGTATTGAACAGCACAATTGTAGAACTTTTTCCATCAGTGTAATAAGACTCTATTGGCCAGCACAGCTCTAGACATTCTGAACATACGTGCCATTCTCCCCAGTATGCCATACCTCTTCTGTCACACAAGCTGTTCCACCCGCCAGGAACACTACACACCACACACACACACACACACACACACACACGAACATACACCATACACACATTGATTGCCCCTAGCTCTAGCCAACTCCTACTTATCCATTGTCTCCCCATTTATTTATTTAATTTTTTGTGGTACTGGGGATCAAACTCAGGGCTTTATTCATATTAGGCAAGATCTTTACCACTGAGTTACATCCCCACCATGTTATCTCTCAACTTAAACAATGCCTTTTTTCTGGGTAACCTTTCCTAGATCCTGGACTGGGTTTGGGATCTCAGATATGTACTCCCACATTTGCCTTGCCTCTAGAGGTGATGTAGGGCAAAAGAAACAAAACTAGGTAGAAAAGAGACATAAAGGAAGGACAAGGAAATGTATTTTTATTTACTTATTTACAACTCCCAGTATCAAATAAAATAAAATTCTCAGGCTGTCCTTGAATTTACTAATTCTCCCTGCCTCAGCTTCCCAGTTGCTGGGATTATAGATATGCACCAGCACACTCAGCATAATTGAATTTAAAGTTCCGCATACTTTCCAGGCCTGTCACTTCCTAAGCCAGTTTCTCTCCCTAGCCTGTTACTCCCAAATTTCTGGGAACTCCTTAAATCTTAACCTTAATATCAATAGACCCACTTATGACAATTACCTTGTGCACTGTTAATTAGCTAAGAGATACAACATTTTATGAGATCTATAATTTAGGGAACTTTCCAACATTATCTACCAATCAGATAATGAAGAACATGTCAACCTAAGGATCCTGGTAATGACCAGATTGTTGTCATCTTTATCTACCTTCCCTCATTCACCTTGCATCAAGTTTTCTTTAAAAGAAGAGCTGGGAAACCAAAAATGCTTCTCTCACTCTTGAGATGGCATGCATTCTCCCTCAAATGTGTAGTCTTTGTTTTCCTAAATAAATCAGTGCTTCTACTGACACATGCTGAAATTCTTTCCTGTCATGTATGTCAAAACTCCACTGAATCCAGTGTCCGCCCTCTCATCAGGAACTCCTCAGGACCCTCTTCCAGAGAACTCTCCTCCCTGCTGGCAGGGGGAACTGGCATGTGTGTTCTGCTTCCTCAATCGTAACTCATTGTTGTTGTTAATATTTATTTAAAGCTGAGGATGTGGATCAGTGGTACAGCACTTGCCTAGCATGTCCCATGATCTATGTTTGATCCTCAGCACCGCAAAAAATTTTTAAAAAGCTACTTTTGTCAATTTACTGACTTCACCTTTAACAATAATAAATACTTATCAAACACTCACTATGTGCAAGACACTGCTAAAAACTTTATGTGTAACTCTAAGAGCGACTTTATTTTATTTGATTGTTTTTATTTTGTGGTACTGGGGTTTGAAACCAGGGACATTTTACCATCCTTTTTATGTTTCGACACTGAATCTCACTAAATTGCTCAAGCTGGCCTGGAACTTGCGATCCTCCTGTCTCAGCCCCCCAAGTTCATGAGATTACAGGTGTGTACCACCACACTCGGCCCAGCCCTTTTAATTTTTTCATTGAGACACTGTTACCCTAAATTTCTCAGGCTGGTCAGGCACAGTGGTGCACACCTGTATTCCCAATGTTTCAGGAAGCTGAGGCAAGAGGATCCTAATTTTGAGATTAGCCACAGCAATTTAGTGAGACCCTAAGCAACTTAGTGAGACCCTGATTCACAATAAAAAAAAATAAAAATGACTAGGGGGATAGCTCAGCAGTAAAGCACCCCTGTGTTCAACCCCTAGTACCAAATAAAATAAAATAAAATGCTCAGGCTGGCCTCAAACCTGCAATCCTCCTGCCTCAGTCTTCTGAATAGCTGGGATTCCAGACATGTGCCATTGCACCCAGCACAACCTTATTTCATAGACAAGGAAACTAGAGATGGGCAAGGTAAGGCAGCTCATCCAAGGTCATTGCTGGAAGGTGAGAAAGGATTGGAATCTAGGGCCACATCCTTACCCATTACGCTAGGATCTTGCTTTTTTGGTGTATCCACAGCACCCACATAGTGTCCAGAGCCCAACTGTACCCAAGAAGCCTTAAATGATAGGGTAGCTAGCCATAATTACAGTGCAGAGGGTATCACTGTGCAGTTGGGGGGGAAATGAAGAATGAGCGGAGACTTTTAAGTCCTCCAGTCTTCATATCAGGTGAGAATGAAAATTGGACAAAAAGACAACTGTAATTTCAAATTCAGCTTACAAAACATCCTTGAATCCTTAGCCATTGACAAAATGCAAATCAAAACACAGTGAAGGGCTGGAGTTGTGGATCAGTGGTAGAGCACCCCTCGGTTTAATCTCCAGCACCAGGAAAGGAAAAGAAAGAAAAGGAAAGGAAAGCAAGAGAATGAAAGAGAAAGAAAGAAAAGAGAGAGAGAGAGAGAGAGAGAGAGAGAGAGAGAGAAAAGAAAGAAACAAAAAAAGGAACAAAGTACTAATACAAGCTACAACATGTAAAAAAAAAAAATTGAAAACTAGGTTAAATGAAAGAAGTCAGTCAAAGAAGATTACATACTGCATGACTTCATTTGTATGAAACCTATAGAAACAGAAAATAGATTAATGGTTTCCTGCAGCAAGGAGATTTGAGGGGAAATGGGGTCTCTTTCTAGGGTGACGGAAACAGTCTAAATTTTTTTTTATCAAATTCAGGGCCTCACATATAGGCAAGTGCTCCACCACTGAGTTACATCCCAAGTCCCAAATGTTCTATTAAAAAAAGTGTCCTACTCCATCAACCTCTGCTAGCACCTCCAGAGGAGAGGAAGTGGGAGAGGAGTTCATGTCACCTGTCACCCAGATCCTCCAGCCCCACCATGGGAAGAGTCTAAGATGTTCTTCCCTAAGCTCACCTGCACCTCCACTCTGATCCAAGCTGGATGTGGAGTTGCACACAGACCAATTTCTGTATCATTGTTATCTCAACCAGGGCCTAGACCTGGAGAGCACTCTACAGTTTTTAATGGGGCCCAGAATAGTGAATGTCAGCTAATCCAAAGGGAGTTTCAGACGAGTGCAATTAGCAGAGACATTGATACTAATGCCAAATTTATTGGTGCAGGTGCTGCAACAGTAGCAGTGGCTGATTCTGGTGCTAGTATTGGAATAGTCTTTGGCAGCCTTATCATTGGTTATGCCAGAAACCTTCGCTGAAGCAGCATCTGTTCTCATATGCTGTCCTGGGATTTGCCTTGTCTGAAGCTATGAGTTTCTTGTTTGATGGTCACTTTCTTGATCTTGTTTGCCAAGTAATAGAAATTATTTCTTGAAATATTGGCATTCATAGTAATTATGGTTGTAATTCTGTCTATCTTACTCCAAAAACTACAGGGTTAGTATCATAGAAATGTGTGTTATTTCCAGTCATTTCATTAAAGATGAAAACTTAAAAGGAAAAAAAAAAAAAAAAAAAACTATGCAGAGAAGAATGCCTGTTTTTAAAGGGAAATGAATCAAGCAGAGAAGCAGAAGTTCCTCAGTCTCAATACCACTGGACTCATATCTAAAGCTTTACTCAGTCCATTCTCCATGCAAAGAAAATTTCCCCTGGAGCTGGGCATATAGCTTCACTCAAGCAGTCATTAACCTATTTTTTCCCCCTATTATAGTTTTCTTCACATTCTGTAGCTTTTTGCAAATGTTTCTGTCATTTCATTTGAATTTATTTTTGGTAGATTGTTAACAAAACAAACAAACAAAAAATAGAGCTCACACACACACAAAAAGAATGTAGCAGATGTGTCCTCTGGAGAGGAGAATGAGGGATGGGAGGGTATCTTCCTTTTTAATGTGTATTCTTTGTTCTATTTGAAATTATTGTCACTGCTTTTTAAAAACATGGCTTTGGCCAGGCCTGATGGCAAACACCTGTAATCCCAGAGGCTATGGAGGCTGAGGTAGGAAGGTGGAGAGTTCAAATCCAGATTCAGCAAAAGTGAGGCCCTGAGCAACTCAGTCTCTAAATAAAATACAAAATAGAGCTGGGGATGTGGCTCAGTGGTCGAATGCCCCCCCCCCCAAGTTCAATCCCTGGTAACAAACAAACAAACAAAAACTCCAAACAGCAACAACAACAAAAAACTACATAGCAGTCTTTTAAGTGTAAAAAGCAATTTGACTCAAACGTGTAAGAGATATCTAAAGCAAGTACAAAATTCATATGAATTCTAAAAAGAGGTGAAAAGGATGTCACAGTTTCGAAGGTGGAAACTGCTCTGGTCTTGGAAGGAAAGGTTGGACATCTTCTTCCTTGGAAAGAAGAGCAGTGGATGAGCCAGGGTCTGGATTTGCAGACTTTGCTTCTCTTTTTACCAGTTCCCAAAGTGGGCTTAGAGTCAAGGTTGGGGCCATGTCTACTGGCCAAATAGAGCCACTCTGAGCAGATTGAATGAGGCAGAAAATAAATTGAAATAAACCAGCTTGGGTAGCCTGAACCGGTTAAAATAAGGGGATTAAGGCTGTGATGCGGGGGTGGGGGGTGGGGGGGTGGCAGTGCTTAACTGGTTCTCCACGGAGGGCAAGGGGCTCTCTTGGAGAAAGAGTCGAAAGTCTAACAAGCCAGGCAAAGCCTGATGGGCCTGGGAGAATTCCTTCTCTCCCAGAAAGTGAGCCGCACCTTCCCACACCGCCCCAGGGAGTCCCAGAGGCCACTGTTCAGCAGGTCCGGATGTGCGGCTTCTCTCCCAGGACCCAGAATAGCCCCAGCCAGGCCCCAGGCCAAATCTGGAAGACTCCCTAGGGAATTTTCATTCCCAACAACCCCTGCCCAGAAATGGATATTTGATTTTAACGGTAACAAGACCACGAGAGGGGGATGTTCAGTGATCTGGGGGCACTGAACAGAGAAGAGCGAAGGAGGAAGGGTTGAGCTGAGACAAAGAGGGAGTAAAGAGAGAAAGCGCTTAGTGATAGCACAGAGGGAAGAGATGCAGACTGAGGTCAGAAGCCCCAGAGACGTAGCAGGCCAGAACCAGCGACTAAGAGAAAGACTAGGCACAAGCAGGGTCAATTTAAGCTAAAGATGCGTCAGACAGAGTCCGAGGCAGAGGATGATCCCGGCTGCATGGGACTGCAGGGCTGAGTGATGAAAGCCGACCTGGAGCCAGAGCTGCGTTTGCAGAAGCCGCCCCCGCTCCCCGCCATCCCCCCGCCTCACCTCCCTCCCACGGCGCCTCAGCCACTCCCTCATCCCAGTCGCCGACCTCCCCCCCACCCTGCGCTTCTGCACCCCACTCCGGGACCTCCCTCCCCGCCCCGCCTGGAGCGCCCCGCCTCAGCCTCCCGGCCACCACGTGCCCCTCCCGGAGCTTCGATTGCGACCCTACCCCGCCCTCCTAGGCCCTCTCCGCGGGCACGTGAGTCCCGGTGCCCCACCCCCACCCGCACCTCGGCCCCGCTCTCGGCGGTTACCCGCACTCCCCCCTCATTCCTCGGATCCCCAGGCGAGGCCCCGCCTCTTTCTCGCCTTAATCGTACAGAACGCCCCTTCCCAGGCACTAGGGGAGCGAGCCCTTCGCTGCCTTTGCTCCACAGACAATGGGATATGAGCGCCAGTGGCCTCCGCCTTCCCTGCAAAGGTGCGGGTAGGAGCTAGAGGGGTGCAACCAGGCAGCAGGACGACGTAGTGTCTCCCCATGATTTGCAGGATCCTGAGTCAAACCTGAGAGCGCTCCAGAGCGGTTAGTCAGGCCCTTTACTGCCATGTCTTTATTAATCGGTACCAAACAATCCTTTTGTTGACTCCATTCAGAGGGCAAGAAACAGAGAAAGTAACCCTCTTGCTCTAGATGACAGCACTGTTTTCAAGTGATAGAGGTGGGATTTGAAACTAGGTGGTCAGCTTCCTATAGACTAGGCTATACTCTCTCCCGGTACCTTGCTATCTCTCTCTTACTTACTTTGTGTGTTCATTTGTTTATTTATTATTTATTTATTTATTCATTTATTTATTTTTTGCGGTGCTGGGGACGAAACCCAGGGCCTTGCGCATGCTATGCAAGTAATTACCACTGTTACATCCCCAGCCCCTCTCTTTTCTTAAGAGTCAGGATTCTTAAGGTGTGACCTGTACCCTATTTTAATTTTTAAAATATTTAATCATATAATTTAAAATGCAAATTTTAAAGTGAACATCCATTTTAAGTGTATGCTTCAAAGAATATTGACAAATTAATACAACCGTGTGACCAGCATCATAAAGATACTGTGTAGAGCATTTCCATCACCCCAAAATATGCTCTGGTGCCTCCTTGACCTCCTCTCCCCCTCTGCTGGACCCTGATACCCACTAATCTGATTTCTGTCCTTGCAGCTTTGCCATTTCTAGGTGAGTGGAGTCATGCAGCATTTATCTCGTGTACCTGGCTTCTTTCAAGTCTCCATAGTTCCTGTTCTTGCTACAATTCTACAGTTGGCAGTGTCTGACCTCCCTCCCAGATCCACTGACTTTAAGAAAAATTCTTTGTCATCTCCTGAGGGTCTGGAAAAGGGAGGATGGGCTGGGTTCATATTTTAAGGAATTAATATATTGGCTAAAGAATCAGGGGCAAGAATTTATAATGAGTTTAGGAACTCTCAGAAATGCCACTCAAATTTAGACTTTACTTGTAAGTAAAGGAGAATGCTTTAGATTTGTGTGTTAGACTCTCCCTGAACCCTAGGAGCCCAAAAGCCTTTCTCAGTGGTAGGAAAGCCTATTTCTAAAGAGAAAATTTGGTGATAAGAGATCCCCGGGCTGAGTACTGCCTGAAAGTAGCACCTGGAGCCCATATAACTAGAGAGAAAATGGGAAAACTCATGCATCAGAGTTTTATTTCCCTACATTTTCTCCTTTTGACCCACTTCCTCTTCCTTTGGATCTCTGGGGGTTTTTGTTTTCTTTTTTTGTGGTGCTAGGGCTAGAATCCAGAGCCTTGTGCAGGCTAGGCAAAAGTTCCACCACTGAGCTACATCCCCAGCCCAGGTCTCCACCTTTCTTGATAGAGACTTTCTTTTAATGTCTGATACCAAAAAACATGATAGGGCTAGGGATTTATCTCCTGTGGTAGAGCACTTGTCTAGCACATGCTAAGTCCTGTAACACCACTGCCCCCGCCCCCCAAAAATACCAGTCAAATACATAGATAAGGCTTGCCTGAGCATTCCTGAAGAGTGATGTGATGGTGAGCATGCAGGAGGCCCTAAGCATGGTGTACGAATTTCCTTAATTCTCCCTGGTCAGCAGGGTTTTGCCTTGGCTCTTGTCTGGACTTGGGTATTCAGGACTCTAAAATCTTAACTTCTTTATTGAGTTATGAATGATGTCCATCCTACAAAGACTGCCAGCCTCTTCCCTCTCTTTGTTCCACTCTCTTTGTCCTTGTGGGTTTACACCTTTTTTTTATACTTTTTTGTTTGTTTGTTTGTTTGTTTGTTGGCAATTCTGGAGATGAAATCCAGAGTCCAGCATATCCCAGATATGCACTCCACTTTTGAGCTACATCCCCAGCCCACATTTTTTACTCTTTTATAGTCATTTTAGAGGGATTTGGACAAGAAGCCATGTTTAAATTGAAAGCTCAACCATAACTGTGATACTTTATTTCCTTTTTAAAGACAACCTAGAATTTTAAATTTTTAAAGTGAAGAGGTTGAGACAATGTGTGCAGACCACCCTTTGGAGATACCTTATTACATAAGGAATCAAGGAGGTAGGAAGGAGATGTGAGGTTGAGAGAGGGAAGTTGCTTGTGTAAAGATCAAAGGCATATGAAATGTTCTGGATCTGTCTTTCTGTGCTGATGGAATGACCCACTAGGCAGGGAGACATTGAGGATGCAGGGGAGAGGAATAACTGCAAGAACAAAGTTCTTAGCCACATAGTAGCACACGTAATCTCAGTGACTGGGAAGATGAGGCAGGAGAATCTCAGCCTGGGCAGTTTAACAAGACCCTGTCTCAAAATAAAAAAATAAAAAGGGCTGGGGATGTAACTCAGTGGTAGAATACCCTTGGGTTCAATCCCCAGTACCCAAAAAATAAAAATAAAGCACAAAGTACCAGAGAAGGGGAAAGGATGGCCCAAGTAACAGAACATGAACAGAAGGCAAGGTGTCCTGGATGCTGGCAGATTTCAGGCCAATAGTAGGGAAACTTGATGGCCTCTGTTTTCTCAAAGAAGAGTGAAATTAAAGTCATCAAATCAGAGTTGGGGTGGAGTGGGTATAAGGGAAGGGAAGAAAGAAAATATATCGTGTCTTAGAGAAATGGAATAAATTTGCAGGGCAATGTTCAGAACCCCTTGGAGTTTGGCGATCATGATTTTGTGTGTGTGTGTGTGCCCGCAAGCACTGGAGGTTGAACCCAAAGTTGCTTTACCACGGAATTATATCCCCAAACTTTTTTGCTTTTTCATTTTGAGATAGGATCTCACTAAGTTGCTGAGGCTGGCCTTGAATTTGTGATCCTTCTGCCTCAACCACCTGAGTCGCTGAGATTACAACCATGTGCCGCTTTGCTGTACTGTGATTATGACTTTAAAACCAATCCACTTGGGTACAGGATTTCCCCTGCCCCCAACAGTTGAGTGCATGCAGAGAGAAGGCAGCTATTAGGTTCATATGGGCTTGGGTGTTTGCTAAATGAAGAGGAAGAGGGATATTTCCAAGGGATGGATCATGTTGAGAAATCAAACTGTCTCTCCCTGCCCCCACAGAGGTGCCATTGTATGTCTTGGGATGATCAGCAGCTCCTAGGGCCCTGTATACCCCAAGGTTTAAAGGGATGCCAACCCTCTCTTGTAAATAAGCCAGCAACTCCATTACTATTATAAATAAATAAATAAGCTGAGCACTAAATGACAGCTGGTACACAAAACTGCCAAAGCAGGAGAAATTCAGGCAATGCCTCAGAGAAGTGAACAGATAACACCTGTTTTCCAAAGGATGAGGGCAGTAACCTTGAAATAAGAGAACTGATCTGACAAAGTGACCCATGTTAGGGGATGGGTGAGTGGGGTAGGCTGGTGATTCTGAATCCATTTCTTTTTTTTTTTTTTAATCATTTTCTTTTTAAAAAAATTTTTTTAGTTGTTGATGAACCTTTATTTTATTCATTTATTTATATGTGGTGCTGAGAATTGAATCCAGTGCCTCACACATGTAGGCAGGTGCTCTACCACTGAGCCACAACCCCAGTTCCTGAATTCATTTATCTCAAATCTGTAGATATGCAAAGGCCCCTCCTTCATATCTACTACCTCTGAACCCATATGTATACAAATTATTTTAATTCTAACTTTAATTATTGGTCTTATTCATTTTTGGGGGAGAGGGAGGCACTGGAATTGAACCCAAGACCCACTTAATTATTGAGCCACATCCCAAACCCTTTTTAGTTTTTATTTTGAGATAGGGTCTCACTAAGTTGCTGAGGTCCTTGCTAAAATGCCAAGGTTGACCTTGAACTTGCAATTCTCCTGCTTCAGCCTCCTGAGTGGCTGGGATTACAGGCATGTGCCACTGTGCCCAACATAAATTTATTTCTTAGCTGTTTTTCCCCCCTTTTGCAGTACTGGGAATTGTACCCAGGGGTGCTCTACTACTGAGTTACATCTCCCAACCCCAACCCTCCCCCTTTTCTTTTTCAATACAGGATCTTGCAAAGTTGCCAAGCTGGCCTTTAACTGGCAATCCTCTTGCCTCAGTCTCCTAAGTCCCTGTGATTATAGACATGTGCCACCACACTTGGTTTTTAGCCTTTCTTTTTTATTTCCTGTTCTTTTGTTCTTTCTTCTTTTGGGGAAATTTCTTTTACACCCGTTCACTAATACATTCCTCAACTCTCTCCATTCTGCTATTTGTCTATTGAATCATTTGTAATCTTTAGTACAGATACTATATTTCAACTTTCTTTTATTTCTTAATATGTTTATTAGGTTAATTTAAAATAATTTTTCTGAAGATAATACAGTTTATAGTTTTCCTTTTGAAAGTGGTGATGCTTTTGAAATATCTTTTTATTCTGATGTGGAAATTAATTTTTCCTAGAAGGCTATATTCTTTTCTGTCAGGCAAGCCCCGTGAGCTCCGGCATGTGATGTAAGGTAGATGAGCCCTAAAGAGAGGCATCATAAAAACACTTCACCTCATGAAGCAACTCCTCAAGTCAAGTTTTCACACTTTGTCCTCCAGAGAGAAGCAGCATTAGGAGCCCTCACCCTTAAACTGCCATTCCTCAGACCTGGGTTTTTGGAATGGAATGGTTACTCAACTGCAGGAAATCAGTCCCTACCTGTTTTCTCAGCATGTCACAAAAACAGGAAGTCTGGGCAGACTGATTTGACTCCAGGTATGCCTGGAACGGAGATCTGAGTCATTGCAGATGTGGAATCAGGTCCTGTCCTGGGGCAGAACCTCCGCCCCTCTATGCTATCTTCCCAGTTAGAAACAGCACACTTCTTCCCATCACCCCAGGAGCTTCTTTCACATTTGTCCCTGCTGGACAGATCAGGAGTCATGCCAATTCAGCATCTTGTGTGACCCTGACCTGGCATTGTATTTATTGTGCTGTATTACAAGTGTCTGTTTATTTGTCTGTCTTCACTTCATGACTGAGCACATTTGTCTGGGTAGCTTGCACACTTTGCACAGAGTAAGAAAGACCAATTTTGTTTATTACAAATATCATACTTTAAAGTAAAGCATAGAATAACATACTCATCATTTACCTGGCAGGTGTTTTGGATCTGAATTATGACAGGGAGCTTCCTCCCCACACAGAGTGATTTGGCTCCACCTTTCCAGAATGGTGGGGGTGATATTTGGCTGTTCTGGGCATACCCAAACCACACTGTGCAGAAAGGTAGCATCTCTACCTTCTCCTCCTTGGATTCTGTGGTTTAGGACTTGAGGAGTTGCTTCATGGGGTGAAGTGTTTTTCTGGTGCCTCTCTTCAGGGCTTGTCTACCCTACTTGAGAGAGCCCATACATTGGTTATACTTCCTTTGTTGTATGTCTTTAGGTGTGGGCCCCTTCTTTCCTTATAAATTTCCATATTAGAAGAGCTGTATAAAGCTCCACTCACTTGAGCCTGGTGGCCAGAGTTTGAGGCCCTCCTGTGCTGCCCTGACCTAAATACAAGTGGAGAAAACAGTGTTGCAAATAAAACCAGCAAATTATTTTAAGTGTATGAAGTCAGCCTGCAGAAGAGCAGCCACTTAGAGGAAATCAGCATGTTACTGGAAGCTTTTGTACATCCCCAACCTGAGTTCTTGTAGTTTGGCAGAATTGAGAGTGGAGACACCAACCGCCAGTAGTGGTAGAAGCCCACAGAGGCCAAGAGGATTAGATGCCACTGTTTTTCCATCTCCAGACTCTTCAAGCACCTGCTTTTTTTTTTTTTTTTTTTTTTTTTTTTGGTACCAGGGATTGAGTCCAAGAGCACTTAACCACTGAGCCACATCCCCAGCCCTATTTTTTATTTAGGACCTTCCTAAGTTTCTGAGGCTGGTTTTGAACTCTCCATCTTCCTGCCTCAGCCTCCCAAACTGCTGGGATTACACGTGTGTGCCACCATACCCAGCTAAGCACCCACTCTTGCCCCTTCAAATTCCCCTCATTGTCTCTGAAGACAATGTCTATTTTTTCTTTTCTATTTTTTAATTCACATAATAATTTTATATATCTATAGGATACAGTGTGACATTTTAATACATGTGTATATAGCTGTAATGATCAGATCAAGGTAATTGGCCTAACTACCACCTCAGATATTTTTCATTTATTTGTATCAGGAACATTAAAAAACATCCTCTCTACTAACTTTTTGAAATATTCAATTAATTATTGTCAACCATAGTTACTCTATTGTGTTACAGAACAAAAAAAGTTATTCCTCCTACCCAACTACATCCCTGTGCCTGTTAAACATCCTCTCTCCATTGGAGGCCCCATTTTTCTAAGTTCCTTTTTCCATGTCCTTGGGTGGCTCATCACTGTCTCCCTTCTCAGTCTAGACTGGTGTGGGGATAGGAGCCATATTGTTCCAGTAAATTTTGCCATCTGCTTCCAGGAAAAGCCCAGTGGGGACAGAGAGGAGGTTAATTTAAAAGACTATCAGAAATTCTGTATTTAAGTGTTGGAAAAAAAAAAAAAAAAAAAAAAAGCAGGCCCTTTCAGCTTCTAAAGGAGATTATGCTGAAGCCTGATGCTTAGAAAAACAGTTTTTGGGAAGGCTGCTTCTCAGGAAGCCAAGGAAAAAAGCAGGTGTTGGTGGCTGGCCGCTAATCCACAAATGAAAGGTAGAAGCCATGGATCTGTCCCAAGGCTGCTTGGCATGGTAGGAAGATGCAAGTAAAGTTTTTGTCAGATAAGACCTGAGGCCCTTTTCTCCCCACCAAAATCACTGGAAACATGCCATTTGTTGGAAGCAACAGCCAGTATTTTCCACTCATGGGGTAAGAATATTGGGTGCATTACCTCTTCCTCAAGCCTGGCTTTTGGGAGGCCTCAGCCACATATTGAAGGAGGCCAAGGGGCTGGGTCACTGTGTTGTACCTGCTATGCCCAGAGTATACTTAGCCCTCTCAAGTAAATAATTCACCTAGGTTCATATAGTAGGCTCCAGAGAGCAAGGCTGATGGATGACTCATTGTCACTTTTCTTAGGTACCTTTTTATGCCAGCTGTTGACATGGGGCCTAGACCCTTCACTCAAGTTTCAGGAGAATATGCCTGGATAAAACTCCACGATGACTTAAAGAGTTGGCAAACACCAAACTGTAAAATTATACCCTAGTGTGGATGGGAAATGGTATAAAAAGATGGATTGTGCAAAGGACATAGGCAAACTGCCTTTAAAAACCCATAATTCATCCATATTGTGGTGTCAGGATTTTCTTCCTTTTAAAAACTATTACATTGTATATGATACTGTCTTTTTGAAGGGCATTTTGTAATAATCAAAAAATTTAAATGTTGTTTTTTGACATAGAAATTCCACCTGAATACTTGCACTTTGGTGTCAAGAGACAAGAATATTTATTGCATTATTAATAGTAAACAGAAACAATCTAAATATACATCAGTAAGGAAAAGGGTGAAATATGGTATATCCACAAAATAAAACATATCGCATTTCAAAAATAAGGTACATCTATATGTACTATTTGCATGAAAATGTCTCCAAGATGGGCATGTTCTGTATGACTGCACTTATGTTTAACTGTAGAAGTATGCTTTTATATGACATAATCATGTGAACACTTTTGAAAATATCTGGTGGTAAATATACCAAACTTTTTGCAAGTGGCATAAAAATGTGGGAGAATGTGAGAAAAGGAAACTTAGGAGGGACACTGAAAAATTACTTTACTGTTTTACTCCATGTATTTGTTGATTCTTTACAATTGATTGTATGCCTTATTAAAGTAAAAAAAAATATGAATACTGGGAAAATAGAAAACATGCCAAACTGAATATATTTGGATTATAGTGTTAATGAGCCACAGTGAATCATTATTCTAGATAGCAACATTTTTACATAAGCAATCTTATCAATCTTTTAAATTGAAGACATTTTTCTACTGTATTGTTCTCATTTCACTAAAAGCTGGCAAAAACTTATCTTGTACTGGCAGTAGGTGTTAACCTTAGAGTCTAGGATCTACTACTTTCATTATTACAAGCAAATATTCTTTTTATTTATCTTTACATATAGGTGCTATCATTCTATCAGGAAAGATGACAAAAAATAGTCTATTTTATTGAATTCTTAAGTAGAAGGGAAACAATGAAGATTACAGCTCAGGATGCCAGTTTATTCTAAAAACTGGAATCTCAAGTATTTGAGATTCCTGACTGAAGTATTTGGACGAAGAGCTATAGAATATGTATTGTTCTTCCCATTTTTTTTAATTTTTTAAATTTTTTTTTTGGTACCAGTGATTGAACTCAGGGGCACTCGACCATTAAGCCACATCTCCAGTCCTATTTTGTATTTTATTTAGAGACAGGATCTCACTGAGTTGCTTAGTGCCTCGCTTTTTCTGAAGCTGGCTTTGAACTCACAATCCTCCTGCCTCTGGGATTACAGGCGTGCATCACCAAGACAGGATCCATCTATTCTTTTCTTTTTTTAGTTGTCTTTGGATCATTATTTTATTTATTTACATATGGTGCTGAGAATCAAACCCAGTACCTCACACATGCTAGGCAAGTGCTCTATCACTGAGCCACAACCCCAGACCTCCATATATTCTTTAGAATCTGGATCAGTATTGTAACGGACAACTACTCCTGACAGTTAAGAGAAGTTAACTGGACAACGAACATTAAGTTGAATCAACTTGTTCTGATACATGAACAAAGCTTTTATCATGATTTTACCTAGGGCCTTATTTGTACTTCACTAGCACACTACCGCTGAGCTACACCTCCAGTCCTTTTTTGGTTGTTTTTAATTATTATTTTTTTAATTCTAAGTACATATCAATTTCATTTGGGAACAGGAAAAATGTGAACATTTCAGAGTAATCGTAGTAAAGTAATATGTGGTATTGAAAATTTTTTCATTATCTTCGATATTTTTTTCATAGATGTATATTGGTAATATTTCATTCTGCCATCCTTCCCATCCCCACTGCCCCACCCTTCCCCTCACTCCCTTCTGCATAATCCAAAATTCTTTGTCTTCCCTACCCACCCCATTGTAGATCAGAGAAAACATCTGGTCTTTGGCTTTGGGGATTGGCTTATTTCACTTAGCATGATATTCTCCAGTTCCATCCATTTACCTGCAAACTCCCTAATTTCATTCTTTAAAGCTGAGTAATAGTCCATTGTGTAGATGAACTACATTTTCTTTACCATTCATCTGTTGAAGAGTATCTAGGTTGGTTCTATGGTTTAGCTATTGTGAATTGAGCTGCTATAAACATTGATGTGCCCAGCCCTTTTTTGAGACAGGGTCTCAATTGCATTCTGGCCTGGGACTTGCAATCCTCCTGCCTCAGTCTCCTGAGTCACTGGCACATGCCACAGCACCTTGTTTAAGGAAGGTTTTTTAAAGGTCTGAAATAATTTTTTCCATTGCTACCCAGCAAAGGCTTTCCTGGTCAGAATATTACCACCACTCCCAAGGCTGAAGCATCAACTTGTCCTAACAGACAGGAAAATTGTTTCTCACAGAGCCTAATTTACCAAGTAACTCAGGCACTTCAATTTGGCATTTTGTTTGAAGTAGAGGGCATTTTCAGAACCAAGTTTTTGAGAAGTTCCTAAAATGATGCATCATTTTCAGATACACCTAGAACATTGGAGGCTTATTTCTAGATGTGACAGTTATCCCAATTTTTGTAATACACCTGTGGGTTATTTCTAAAATGTTAAAACACTCCCAAGATCAACTAGTGATTTAAAATGTTACTGCTCAGGATTATGATGCACACCTTTTTCTTTAATGAATTTTTAGGTGTAGATGGACACAATACCTTTGTTTTATATGTGGTACTGAGGATCAAACCCAGTGCCTTACATATGCTAAGCAAGCACTCTTACCACCGAGGTACAACCCCAGCCCTGTGATGCACACCTTAAATCTCAGCTATTTCAGAGGTTGAGGAAAGAGAACCCCAGATTTAAGGGTAGAAAGGGTAACTTTCTGAGACCATCTCAAAAGTGCTGGAATGTAGCTCAGTGGTAGAATACCCTTGAGTTCAATCCCTAGTACTGCAAAGAACACATCTTTCAGTGCACTTATGACATTTTAGTGCCAGGAATTACTTTCCCACTATAAACTTGAAAAAACCAGGAAGGTTTCCTCAACTTCTCTTTCTTATGTCTTCCCCATGCATTTTTATCCCAGGTTGAGAACTTCATTGCATTTAATTGGTGGTACCCGATCTCCAAGTACCCCCAAATTTTTGTCTATTAAAAATCATAAATGGGCAAGCACAAGGCCCTGGGTTCAATCCCCAGCACCGCAAAAAAAAAAAAAAAAAAAAAAAAAAAAAAAAAAAGGGCTGCCTCCTATTTAGTGGTATAGCAGCAGAGAGAACTGCTTACCTAAGCCAAGAATGAGCATCTGTACCAAGTACCAAAAACCTCATTTGTAGCAATGTCTTCAAGTCATTAACCCTCCATGTAAGAAACCCTTATTTCTGGCCCATCTCACCAAAACCAGCAAGTTGCCTTAAGTCAGGATATCCTCATAACCTCTTCTGAGCAGTTCTCCCTCAGTCTTCTTTCAACTCAAGTGACTCGTGTTCCATTTGCTTCCTGGCTTATAAATTAAAATTTATACAGCATAGTAATGGGATTAGGTTTCTACTTCACTACCCTGGATTAAGTATTTGTTTATAATTCACTGGATAGCACTAGACACACATCTCCAGCAAATAAGACTTCAAAGTACTTATACCACCAAATTTGCTGTCGCCCTAAGTGTGTGATTAGCTATAGGCAGGCATGTTTGTTTCCCCTCAATGTGAAAAAAGGTCCATATTGTTTATTTACATGTTTGTCACCATTTTAGTAGGACAAAAGCTCCCTCTCCTTAGCACAATCAAGTGTTAATTTTGGCCACATTACCAACTTCAAAGTGAAACCCTCATCCCAACACCATTTTAACTAGTTAAGAGGTTGTAACATCACTACAAAATTTCATGACAACAGACACCAAATATGCTACCATGCAACAAAACTTTATTAACATTTTGGACAGGTTCAGCTATTACTGAAACTGGTAATTTCTAAACTTAAATTGGGGCAAATGGCTACGTGCAGCATAATACTATCACTGCACACCATGAATGCAGACAGAAGAATTAACAGCCACCCCTCAGGCGCAGGACCAGGTGCAGGGTGGACTCCTTCTGGATGTTGTAGTCAGAAAGAGTGCGGCCATCTTCCAGCTGCTTGCCTGCAAAGATGAGCCTCTGCTGGTCAGGGGGAATGCCTTCTTTATCCTGGATCTTGGCCTTCACATTCTCAATGGTGTCACTGGGCTCCACCTCCAGGGTGATGGTCTTGCCAGTCAGGGTCTTCACGAAGATCTGCATACCACCCCTCAGGCGCAGGACCAGGTGCAGGGTAGACTCCTTCTGGATGTTGTAGTCAGAAAGAGTGCGGCCATCTTCCAGCTGCTTGCCTGCAAAGATGAGCCTCTGCTGGTCAGGGGGAATGCCCTCTTTATCCTGGATCTTGGCCTTCACATTCTCAATGGTGTCACTGGGCTCCACCTCCAGGGTGATGGTCTTGCCAGTCAGGGTCTTCACGAAGATCTGCATACCACCCCTCAGGCGCAGGACCAGGTGCAGGGTGGATTCCTTCTGGATGTTGTAGTCAGAAAGAGTGCGGCCATCTTCCAGCTGCTTGCCTGCAAAGATGAGCCTCTGCTGGTCAGGGGGAATGCCCTCTTTATCCTGGATCTTGGCCTTCACATTCTCAATGGTGTCACTGGGCTCCACCTCCAGGGTGATGGTCTTGCCAGTCAGGGTCTTCACGAAGATCTGCATACCACCCCTCAGGCGCAGGACCAGGTGCAGGGTGGATTCCTTCTGGATGTTGTAGTCAGAAAGAGTGCGGCCATCTTCCAGCTGCTTGCCTGCAAAGATGAGCCTCTGCTGGTCAGGGGGAATGCCCTCTTTATCCTGGATCTTGGCCTTCACATTCTCAATGGTGTCACTGGGCTCCACCTCCAAGGTGATGGTCTTGCCAGTCAGGGTCTTCACGAAGATCTGCATTTTGACCTATAGTTTAAAATGAAAAGTGTCATCTCAAAATCAATCTACTTTAATATTGAAAAAAAACCTTTACAAATATTTTTCCAAAATGCCTTAAAAACACGTTGCTGTGATAGACCACTTGCCTAACAGCAGAATTCAATCGCCAGTAAAAGGTGTGGGGAAAGCCAACAATCTCTCAAACCTACCTCCTACTTCCAATTTCACTACACTAGTCAATACAAAATTCGTTTACAGTCAGTGGTTTTTTATTGATACTAGGGACTGAACCTAGGTATGCTTAACTACTGAACCACATCCATAACCCTTTAAAATATATATTTTTAGTTCTAGATAGACAATACATTTTTATGTGGTGCTGAGGCTCGAACCCAGTGCTTCACACATGCTAGGCAAGTGCTCTATCGCTGAGCCAAAACCACAGTCCCATCCACGACCCTTTTTGAGACAAGAGTCTCATTAAGTAGCTGAGGTTTGGCCTTAAAATTGCAATCCTCCTGCCTCAGTCCCCGGAGTAAATGCGATGATAGTCGTAAGCCACGGCACCCGGCTGTCATTAGTGGTTTCAACTTAAAATCGTTAGAAAAGCCAAAGCGCTTTGTAAACTAGCACCCCCTTCTTCCCTATTGCTCCGGTTAAGCGCCCCTCCCCCGCACTAATTTCCCCGAACCTAATTATGCTGATACAACGAAGACAAAAATCCTACCCAAGACCCCAAACCCCCATAAAACAGGGGAGGCACGTTTCCCACATTGAGATCCGATAACTAAAGATTCCCGGAAATCATGGAAGACTACCTTTTTTCCACCTTTCCCCTCTGAAATAAATGCGATGGAATCTCCATCGGTTAAGTGTCAGTTAGTCTTCGCCGGCGCGCGCCAGCAGCCCCCGCTCCCGCCACAAACGAGGCCCCTCTCTCCCGGAAAGGGTAGTGCCGCGTCACGTCACCTAGCCCTCCCCTCCCCCCATCCCTCCTAAGCCCCCTCAACCAGGCCCAATAAACCGCCACCGTGACCTCACTCAAGCCTCCTCTCCAATACTACCAGATCCAGAACTCCGCAGACCAGTACCTGTTATCGAATGCGAAGAGGCCTCCAACCAGCCACGTCGACCAACTCTAACGCACAGAACCACCGCTCCACAAAGCCTCTCGCCACTGAATGCGCCGCTACGGCGGAGCTGAAATTTATGCAACGTCTGTTGCGTCACTTATCACCTCTACGTAGTCGTTGTCTCCGTGCGCCGCTGAAAGTAGTTCCTTCAACTCCACATCCCGCGGCGCGTTAGCCTTTCAACTAGGCCCCAAATTCCTCCAAGTAGAAATAAAGGATTCTAAAAAATTATATTTCTTCTCATTCTGGTGCTCTATCTCCTACTTTACGAAAAAGTGGAAAAATCACCAGGCGGATGAATCCAAGTTCAAGGAACCTTCTTCGAAAGCTCTGGAAACTTCCTTGCGGCGCCTGCGCTGATTGGTGAGGCGGTGAAGGTGAAGCGGGCGCTGATTGGTAGGGGACGCGGAGGTTCTATTGTTGCTGGGCTTCAGTAGTCGTTAGGAGCTGATTTTGCTAAGTAACTGAGTGCGCGTGCGCCATGGAGAAACACCTTCCCTAAAGACGGGTATTTCCAGCCGGAAGTGGGGGGTGAATGTCGTTTCTCCTACAAAACAAGTTTCGCTGTGTTGGCTGGGAAGCACGACTTCCCTTTCCACGCCTTAAGGAAGGCGCCGCCTTCACACTCAGAATTAGCTTTTAGGTACTTTGTTTTAATCCTAAATCTATAAATCTAGACTCCGGAGTGGGGCTTTGTCCGGGGACACGGCCCCCTCGCGGAGGCCCATCCAGAAAGGAGAGCTCGAGCTCAAGGTGACATGCTGGCGGGTTTTGGATCTGGCAGCGGTAATACATGTAAATCCTTTTTCCTCCCCTGTGTACCACCTCACTGTTAGGAAGAAGGAGATATATGGATAGGGGAGCCGAAAGCCCGTGTCAAGAGATGGAGAGTCCATCCACAATAAAGTATTTCTTCCTTTGAGGTGCTTACTGTTCAAGAGAAGCAAAAGCAGGAGTTAAGCAGCTAGGACCAGACGACTGGTTTCCCTATACTCTGGATGTGACCGCACGTCCCGCAAGGAGATAACCCCATTTAAGTGAGTAAGGCAGGGTGTTTGGATCACGGTTTCTGGCGGAGTCATGGGTGTAAATGAACATGTAAATGAACATAAAAATGTTTATTTCTCCAAGAATATCACACAAAGTAAGTCACTTATAAGTTTGCATGTTAGTACAAATTAGGTATATTTCACTAAGGAAAGGTTACCAGTCATTAAATTGTCACCAGTTAAGCCCTAACATTAAGACTGGATCAGTAAACACGTACTTAATGCCTAGATCATTTTAAATTAAAATGATTTTCTGCTGAGCGAAAGAAAAAGTTTATTTGAAAGTTGATTCAAATGATTTGGAGCTAATTTATAAAATGTATATTATACAAAGTATGATTTCTCAATTTTGTTAGCCTAACAGTGAGTTAGAACTTGGTTCACCAACCAGCAGCTCCTGAGTCATGCATATTGATCAACTGATTGAGCTAGAGTGCCGATCTCGTGACCAGCGTGATGATTTCACTGTGGTTCTAGCAGTTGCCAGAACTTAACTCATATTACTTGCTGGTTTAATATTTCCCAAGGTAGGTCATTTGGTAACTTCAATACAACCAAATGTTTTTAAAAGGAGAGTATATGCTATCATGATACAGTAAATAAGATCAATTTTTTTTAGGTTTATAGACAACTTTTAGTAATATTATTTCTGGTAATAAAGTGCAAAAGTTAATTTGTAAGCAAATTACATAAAACAGTATTTGTCACTATGCTCATGTTCGCTTAATAAAGTGGAGTTTCCTCTTTTGTTCACCTGAAAAACAAAAAGTTGTGACAGTCTGAAGTCACTAAAACAAAGCAGAAAGACATTTAATCTCCATAAGAATGTTTTTTGCCTAGACTTACCTTGAAACTGAAGAGGAATTGATTCTGAAATTCTTAGTGATTTTACCTGGCTACATGTCTCCTACTAAAAATCTGCAAGAAAACTGGTTTCAATTAAAAATGCTCAGTTGTTTCCTTGACATCATCAGGTAATATTTAAAATACGGTGTTAGTCTGTGGTTTGTAATTTTTGTATTTCACACTTGACTGTTTATCCGAAATCAGTTATGAGATTTATGCCTAATTTATTATAAGCAAGTTGAAACTTTGATATTGAATGCCCAGATGAATGCAGCAAAATTCTTTACTGTCTTCATAAATCTATCCATATAAAAATAGCTCCTTCAGAGCTGGTGAAGGAACTTAGTAGAAGAGTGCTTCCTTAGTATGCATGAAACCCTGGGTTTAATCCCCACTCTTAATAAAACTAATTAAAATAAATAGCTGCTTTAAAATGTTTTTTTTATGAAAGACTGTATACATACATGAACACTGAGTTAACAAGTACTGTATAACCATAAATTTGCTTGAGCTTTAAATTTGTTTCTTTTGCTCATTTCTTTCTTTTTGCATTGCTGGGCATTGAACCCAGGAGTGGTCTATGACTGAGCTACACCCCCAGCTCTCTTTGTTTGTTTTTTGACATAGGGTCTCCCTAACTGTTGAGGCTGGCCTCAAACTTGAAATCCTCCTGCCTCAGCCTCCCAAGTAACTGGGATTACAGGTGGGTGCCACTGCATCGAACAATTTTTTTCATTTTTAAGTGGGGTAAAAAAACATGTAAAATGACCACCTTAACCATTTTTATTGATATAGTTTGGTAGTATTAACTATGTATATATTATTGTACAACAGATCTCAAGAACTTTTTCACTTTGTAAAACAAACACTATACAGTGTAAACAACTCCCCTTTTCCCTGCCCTTCCCACCTCTGGCAACCATCATTCTGCTTTCTCTTTACCAGTTTGACCGCTTTAGAGATATCTCATGTAGTATTCATCTTTTTGTGACTATTTTCATTTAGCATAAGGTCATTGAGGTTCATCCAGGTTGTAGCATGTGACAGAATTTCCTTCTTTTTTAAGACTCATATTCCGTTGTATGTACATACCACATTTTCTTTGTCCATTCACCTGCCAATGGCTATTTGGTTGTTTTCACCCTTTGGCTAATTCTGAATAATGTTGCTTTGAACATGGGGGTACAAATATCCACTTCAGTTCCTCCTTTCAGATCTTTTGGCATATATATCCAGAAGTAGATGGTCTCCAGAGGTTCTTTAAGGTTTAGAAATAGGCTACAAATCTTGTGCTAAGCTACCCAAGTAACCAAGGTAAAGAGATAAACATTAGACATGAATCAGTGTCCCAAGCTGTGTGTGGTTGCATGTGCCTTGTAGTCCCAGCTACTTAGCTGAGGCAGGGGGATTGGGAGTTCAAGACCAGTCTTGGCAACATAGACCCCCCCCCCAAAAAAAAAAAAAAAAAAGAAATCACACCATCCCTAATATACAGACAGAATTATTGCTCAAGAGAAGTAATTTTTTTCTTTTGAATTGAACCCAGGACCTTGAGCATGCTAGGCAAGTGCTCTATCACTGACCTATACTTCCAGCCCCTAGCCCTGAAACAGAACTTTTTCTTTCTCTCTGGTTTTATTTATTTATTTTTTGGTACTGGGGATTGGAAGGAACACTCTACTACTGAGCTACATGCCCAGCCCTTTTTTATTTCAAGACAAGGTCTTGCTGAGTTGCTTAGGATGACCTGAAACTTCTGTTCTTCCCACTTCAGCCTCTGGAGCAACTGGAATTACAGGCGTGTGCCAACATCCCTGGCATGAAACAGAACTTTTTGTGAGAGAAATGTCTCGTATAAGTTCTTACAAAGAACACTTCATGATGAGTGGTTGAAACCCTATACAACCCTCTAATGGAGAGAATCAAGAATTTTACTATAGCTGTTCCCTTTGATATAGACCAGCCCTTGGTATAGACCAGTACTTGATATAGATCAGCTGTTTTATGACTATTCAAACCAGTTTTTTCAGTATCTCAGATACTATGGTTTGGAACAGGGGTAAAAATGTTGGGGTAAATAGATGGGCCATAGTCAATCTACTATTGGTGCTCTTTCAAAAGTAATCTTCATTAAAAATGGGACAGAAGAGTTCTCTCCAAGAGCAAATTCAAATGCCTTAGGTATTCAAGCTTGTCTTCTTGCAAATATCTCACCTAACCAGTCATCTGTGCTACCAACACAACTTGAAGCCTGTTCCAAAAGCTCACCATCCATTTAAACATAAAACATGGAAGTAACTCTACATAATCATATGAGAAACACTATAATAGAGGAGTGTATAGGAAACAATGATGGCATAAAGGATATGCTCAGCTGCAGTTGGTAGGGATGGGGGGGGTCACTTTTCTGGAGAATTCACCAGGATTGCCAAGGTAAGGTTCACACCCCTTGGAGGCACCACTCCAATGTAGGGTGATACCCATATAGGTTACCCTTTGAATCCTCTTTAAGAGTGTACTGGGACACCTTCTTATTGCACCATCACTGGATCCCTAGGTATGTAGTAGATGACTTTTCAGATGTCTCTTTTGATTTAGGGCTCCTAGCTACTAAGCACCATACAATCTACAGTGGGCATCTTTCATTACTGGAGAATCCAGGAACTCAATTCACACCACTTAGTACCTACCACTTTCCTATTTTCTATTATACTTGGAATAAAATCCAAATTCCTTACCATAGCATGCATCCTTCTCAACTTTTAACTCCCTTCAGATCACCTTCAGTCACCTTCATCCTGCCAGACCCAAACACACCAAGCTCATCCTTTTGCTTCAACTTCATTCTCTTTTTCTCATCAACCAGGTTTCACCTCAGAGGTGCCCTACACAGAGGCCTTCTTTATCCACCCACCATACTATGCTGAATATTCTTTTAGTGCTTTTGTAGCATTTATCAACAACTGAAATTATCTGGGAAAGTTGCAACCCTTAAAAATGTGGAGTCAGGAGGCCAGAAAGAAGAGCCTTCACGCATGAAATACCCACAATAGACCTTATTATAGAAGATTTCTGCGAATACTGTTCTGTAATGGAATCTTTTTTTTTTTTTTTTTTTTTTTTTTTTAATGGTGCTAGGGATCAAACCTAGGGCCTTCCACATGCTAGGCAAGTGCTCTACCTCTGAGCCATGACCCAACTCTTTAATGGAACTTATTACAGGAAATTTCTGAGAACTGATAAGCCCTTTGCACAAGGACATTTGCTAGTGATAGCTGTCTCCAACAAGCTAAGCCAATCCCTGTAGCAAGTCCTTATAACTAATAATTTTTATTACAAATCAACTTATGAGGACTATGCCTTTAAGTCTTGCTTTCATTCCAACTCCCTCAGATGTGCATATGATATAACATGGATATCCTAGATTACTTTCACCTGCTCTTCCTAAATAAACTCATTTGGTGTAGAGAACCTGTGGAGTTTCTTTTTAGGTTGACATATTCAATTCATTTACTCTTCTACCTCCTGTAGGTTGGAAGCCAGCTTCATGAGGTTAGAAACTGTCTCATTCATGTCTGCACAGATACAAGTTCTCCTTTTGAAAAGGAAATTTATCTTTATAAGGGAAATTTACTTTGGGAATAGTTGTCTACTTTGGGAATAACTGCCTTGTAGTATCCAGAAAGAGTTGTGCTTATAATGGATAAGCACTAGCCAAATATTTCTAAGACATTAGGCAGCTGCTATTGCATGTATAAACTCAGATGTTTTTCAGAACCCCCTTGATATTTGTCTGGATTGGCTTCTTTTCATTTGTTCAACAAAATTGACAAGTGCCTACTACCTTCTAGGCACCAGGTGCACAGGTTAAGGCCATGAGAAGATAACAGATAAGACAATGTTCCTGGTTCCTGGACCTGACTTTCTAGTAGGGAGGCAGAGGAAACCAAATACATATCTAAAATGACACATGGTATTAGGTGCTATGGAGAAAAACAAAGCAATAATTCATGAAATAATGCTGCAGCTATTTCAGATGGTAAGATGGCCTCTGAAAAGGTGATTGAGGAATGACCTGCTTAAAGTAAGAACCTATCCTGCAAATATGGACATAGGGGATTCCAGCAAAAACTATAAGGAATGTGCTTGACGGTCCAGGGTGAATGGCAGAGTACTGTGTGGCACAGAGGAAGAGAGAACAAAGGAAATGAGTTGGGAGTGGAGGGAAGTTTTTCATCGTGTGGATTGGTTTATAGGTGATGGTGAAGTTTGGATTTTATTCTAATTGTGCTGGGAAGCCCCCTTGTCTGTCTTGTTTAACACTGTATCCTCAAGGCTGTACATAGCACATAAATACCAGGTTTTTTGTTTGTTTGTTTGTTTCAGATCAGTCTATAGAGTTAATGTATCTCCAAAATTCCTACACGATATTATGTATAACTTGAAATAAGAGTCCAAAATTTATATGGATGTGCAAAGGGCCAAGAATAGTCAAGAAAGTCTTGAAGAGCCAAGATAAACAAGATATTTTTACATTATAAAGTTATAACAGGACAATGCTGGTGGCTCAAGATTAATGGAACAGAAGAGAACACAGAGAAAGAACATGGGTGTTTAAAAACCTAATATACTAAGAATGGGGAAAGGAAGGGACTCTGGTGCTGGCACAGTTGGAAAAATGAAAATACATCAGTACTCTGTGCCATACCCAAAATTAAATTCTGGTGTGAATTCAAGGACTTCAAACATGAAAAGCAAAAGGCAGAACAATATACTTTTTTTTTTTTTTTTGGTGGCATTGGGGTTTGAATCTAGGGGTGCTCTACTGCTGAGCCATATCCCAGTCCTTTTAAATTATTTTTATTCTGAGACAGGGTCTTACCAAGTTGCCCAGGGTGGCCTCTAACTTGCATTCCTCCTACCTTGGCCTTCAGAGTAACTGGGATTACAAGCATGTACCACTGCATCTGACCAAAACTGCATATCTATCTGTGTGTGTGTGTGTGTTTGTGCGCACGCGCACGCTCGCAGAACTGGAAAATGGAGTCCAAGGACATTTTACCACTGAGATACATTCCCAATCCTTTTTATTTTTTATTTTGAGACAGGGTCTTTCTCAGTTGCCGAGTGTCTTACTGAGTTGCTGAGGCTGACCTCACACTTGGGATCCTCCTACCTCAGCCTCCCAAATCAGTGGAATTGCAGGTATCCACCACTATGCCTGACTTCATATACTTTTTAAGAGGAAATATAGGCAAATGTCTTTATGACCAAAGTAAAGACATTTGACAAATAAATCCAACCACATTAACATTAAGGACTTCTCTTTATTAGTATGCCCAACAAAAAAAGTGACAAGACCAGTCATTCATTTGAAGAAGATACTTGGATCATATTTATTTGCAAGGATTTTTACTTACGATGAGGTTGTGCAATAAAGCATTCTACAATGATGGAAATGCTCTCTCTGTATTTGTACCATCCAAAAGCCATGAGCCATGTGAAGCTATTGAGCACTCAAAACATAGCAAGTGAGAGTGAGAATAATTTTAAATTGCATTTAATTTTAATCACATTTAGATTTAGATAACTGCATAGAGTAGTAGCCTCCACATTGGACAGCACAGATCTAGAATATAGAAAGAACATAAAAGAGGAAATGGGGGCTGGGGTTGTGGCTTAGTGGTGGAGCACTTGCCTGGCATGTGTGAGGCACTGAGTTTAATTCTTAGAACCACAAGTAGATAGATGAATAAAAAAATAAAGGTCCTTCAACAACTAAAAAAAAAAAAAAAAAAAAAAAAAAATATATATATATATATATATATATATATATATATATATATATATAAAATAGGAAAAAGAATGGAAGAAACAACCAGTTGATCAACTGGATTAGTAATCAGGCATAGACAAATTGACAAGATACCATTTCACAACTTACTAGTGGACCAAAAAAAATTAATTTTGAACAACCCTAGTGCAGTGGCACATGCCTGTAATCCTAGCTATTCAGGAGGCTGAGGTGGGAAGATTGTGAGTTTGAGGCCATCACGGGCAACATAGACACTCAAAAAAATTTTTTTAAATACTATCAAGTGTTGGGTGGGATGTGAACCAACAGGGGCTGTCACCCACAGTTGGCACAAAAGTCTCAGAAGAATGCATGCAGTATTAGTTAACTTGTTCAAAAATAGACAAGCCTACTGGAGGCTTGGTATGTAGCTCAGTGGTAGAACACATGCATGCTCAAGGCCCTGGACTCACTCTCCAGTGCCAAAACCAAAAAGTCCCACAAGACTTAATAACATTATTTAAATATACATATATGTGTGATAACAGTACGCTATGCAGTGTGGTGATTACCTGGCAGGGGCAGGGGAGGTTCAGGGAGAAGATGCCAGGGAACATCAGGGAAGCGGATAAAGCTCTACTCCATAACATGGTTGTACATTTAATATTATTACTTGAACTCTACATATACATTATGTATGTTAGTATAACAATAAAAAGTTTTTAAAAAAATCTTTTTCCTATGAGGGTAGAGACTGGGAGAAGAGGAAGGTAGGGAGACGATTCTGTTGAGGCCAGAGAATGTGGGAAGTTTAGGGCATCCAAGGTCATTGTCCATCCTTGAGCTCTGCCACTTGGCAGCTATGTGAGGGTGAGTTAAGTAACTGATTCGTTTTATCAAGAAAACATGGACAATAATAGTGTCTGCCCTGTGAGGTCTGTTAGACAAAGCATACAAAGTGCTGCTCAGCACAGTGCCTGATACTAAGCACTTGGGACCACCACATAGGGCTGTGCAGGAAGAATTCAGTTAGAAGCTTTGACAAAGATTCTTTGGTCAAATTAGGCTTCTGAATGTTTTCCTAGGCCCATCTGTGTGCTTCTTTGTAAAATTCAATTTTAGCAAAAGAACCCTGCTAGGTCAGTTTATCCAGAACCCCCTCTTTTGTATGTAATTGTCCTTGAACTAATCCTCATCCCTCACCATCCCCCAAGTGATGTCACCCTGGCCTGTCTTTAGTAAGAATCCTGTTAGGTCAGTTTAGCCAGAACCTCCCTTAAACCTGATATTTTCTCTTAGTAATTGTTCATTCACCCACTGCACTTTGCTCCTTGGCTATAAATTCCCCCATGTTGATGCTGTGTTTGGAGTTGAGATCTATTTCTCTCCCTACTTCAAGACCCAATTGCAGTGGTCCCTACACCTATCTTGATGGTCTGGAAAAAATTTTACTTCCTGTTCTTTGACAAATGTCATTGAACATTCTTTTCTTTAACAGCATGAGTCAACTTGCTAGGTTGTCTTTCCAGAGGAGACTTATTTTTTCTAATTGTCACAAAGATGAATGATAACCCTCCAACTGCTCAGAAAATAGCATTTACCAAGGCAGTTTGATAGGAGGGATATACATATTGAGATAATACCAGGAAAAGAAATGAAGCCTGTCACATGATCTGAGAAATTTGGGGACAGTGGTTGAAAGAGGACAGGCTGGCCAGTCCTTCTTAACCTCTGTCACATTCTTTTCTCCCTGGTAGGTAGCTGGAGTATCTTACAAGCCTGAGTGCAAAATGGTGCTCAACTGTTTTAACTGCTTGTTGTTATGCCTTTCTAGTCTGCATGGCAAGGGCCTCCTGCCACCTAGTGGCTATTGTGGATTTTACACACCCCCCAGGAGCTAAACAGCTGAACTGTTTAGAGGGAGCCTTACCATATATAACTCATCTCGAGCACAGAGAAATCTGAAAAGGTTAATGTTTTAATTTTTTTTATTGGTGTATTATAATTACACATAATAGTGCAGTTCATTGTGCCTTATTCATACATGCATATAACAATTCGATTAATCTCATTCCCCAGTACCGTCCCTTTCCTTTCCCTCCAGAGCAGTTATTTACTTGCTTGCTTATGAACCTATTTTTCTTTCTTTCTTTCTTCTTTTTTTTTAAATAAGTACTGAGGATTGAACGTTCACTGGGCGTGTTGGCGAACATCTGTAATCCCAGCAGCTTCAGAGGCTGAGGCAGGAGGATCACAAGTTCAAAGCTAGCCGCAGCAACTTAGTGAGACCCTAAGCAACCTAATGAGACCCTATTTCAAAATAAAAAAAGGATTAGGAATGTGGCTCAGTGATTAAGCACCCCTGGATTCTATCCCTGATACCCAGAAATAAATAAAATAAAATTTTAGGTGTCACTAAATTGCCAGGCTGACCTTGAACCTGCAAGCTCAAGGCTCTGAACTTCAAGGCTTTGTCTCAGTCTCTTAAGTAACTGAGATTACAGATATGCGTGACCAGGCCCTGCATGATTCTATAGTTCTATCTGTCCTGTTCCCTAAATCAGAATTTATAGAGCAGTGTTTTAGAGAAAACAAATTGAACACACTATCCTGTGTTCAGATTTCCTTTTTGTAAAATCCTGTACAAATTTACCAGGGTTTTTTGTTTTGTCCTTTTAGAGTTGTCTTGACTTTCATTTTGTTAGCATATAGCATGGATTTATTTCTCATATCTTGAGTCACCAGAGACCTTAGCCTATTGGTTTTGGGAGCCTAAACTAGAACCAGAAATACTCATTTAAACTTGTGTGTGTGGGTGTGACTGTGGGTGTGGTACTGGGAATTAACCCAGGGCCTCAGACATGCTAGGCCAAGTGTTCTACCACTGAGTTACATCCCCAGCCGAGACTTTTTAAAATTGTGGTAAAATACAATAGGCATAAAATTCACCTTTTCAACCTTTGTTGTTGTTGCTTGTTTTGAGTCAGGGCCTTACTACGTTGCCAAGTCTGGCCTTGAACTTGTAATCCTCCTACCTCAGCCTATCATAACTGGGATTACAGATGTGCACCACCATGCCATTTAACCATTTTAGGTGTACATTTCAGTGGCTCTCAGTATATTGACATCTTTGTGCAACTATCCATCTCCAGAATTTTTTTTCCCCATCATCCCCAACTAAAAGTCTATACCCATTACTACTTTATTTTGTTTTGTTTACAGGAGTGGGGATCAAACCCAGGGCCTTGAACAAGACTGTATCCATTAAACACTAACTTCCCATTCTCCCTTTCCTAAGCCTCTGGCAACTATCATTTAAATTTTGTCTCTGTGAATTTGACTTATTAGGTACAAAAATATCCACTTTTGATTTTCAGGAGTGGGCTCTTATATTGTGAATCTGCTGCTATGTTTTATATCTGCAGTGTGTAAACTATAAGTCATTCTCTTTTTTACTTGTGCCTTAAAATCAGGAAGAATTTCTTTATTGTAAATTAACTACACATAATATAAAATTTACTACTATAAACTTTTAAGTGTACAATTCAGTGGCATTAAGTACATTCACAATGTTGTGCAACCATTACCATTATCCATTTTTAGAACTTTTTCAACATCCCAAACAGAAACTCTGTACCCATTAAATAGTAACTTCCCATTCCCTTTTCTCCAACCCACTGGCAACCTATTCTACTTTCTTAATGAATTTGAATCCAGGCAGAATGTAATGTCACATCTGGTAGTAAGTGTTGCTCATGTTAGATTGGTTGCAGAAGTGGATAGGTTTCCTGTTATCCACATGGGACACTTCAGTTCAGAAAACAGCCTATATTAAATAGAAGTTATGATTTAGCAAGTCTTAATCAAAACCTACCCAAACTCATGTATCTAAAAGTATACAATATCCAAAGATAATGATGCAAATATTTCCCATCTAAGGGTTCAAGAAGATGGGGCTGTGGTTGTGGCTCAGTGGTAGAGCGCTTGCCTAGCATGTGTGAGGCACTGGGTTCGATTCTCAGCACCACATAAAATAAATGAATAAAGGTCTATCAACATCTTTAAAAAATTTTTTAAAAAGAAGATGTAAGATCCTGTGATGTCTTTGAGTTCATTCTGTTTTTGTAGTTATGTTTTCTTTTTCATCTTTTTTTTTTTTTTTTGTGGTACTGGGGATCGAACTCAGGGCCTTGTGCTTGCAAGGCAAGCACTCTACCAGCTGAGCTATCTCCCCAGCCCTTCTTTTTCATTTCTAATGTATAAATGCATATTTTGTTTTTTCTTCTCTATCAGGCTTTGCAGTTATTCATCTTGTCAACATTCAGACAGGAGTGATTTTTTAAGAAGATGCACATCTGGGCATAATGTCTGGACTCTGTGGGTAAAGGAAGAAATATACAAGTTTTCACATTGGAAGAAGAGACTTTGTTTTAAAAGGAAAATAAAACTAGCATTAGAATTCTCATTTGCCGTACTGAAAACTAGAAGATAGTACAATAGCATCCTAAACCAAAGAGATAGACTGTAACTAGGAGTCAAAAATTCTGTTCCCAGATAAAATGTCATTCATCTTTTGGGGGGCAAAGTGAAGACAGTTAAAGACATCAAGTGTTCAAAATACACTGATGTACCCTAACTGAGGTAAATAAGTTCTCTAATGAACTGATAATTATATTAGAAACATGATCTAAAAGTAAGGTAGATGAATAGCACAGTACTTGTGAACAATTAGTCTTGTGATATAGTAATTTTATCCAAATGAATAGTTGATTCATTCTGTAAACATTTTGGGCACCAGAATTAGTCCTTAGTGCTGTGGGTCCAACCGAACAAAATTCATCAGGAACTCTTGGAGCTGACATTATATGACACTATTGAGATAATAATGAGATAAGAGAGAGTGTAAATGTTCAGGGAAGTGGTCTTATATATGAGGTATTCAAAGAGGGGCATAGGGGCCAATGATAAAGTAGAAAACTCTTCAAATTCTAAAATTTTATTCTATGGGAAGCAGGTGGGGGAATAAGCAGATAAAAATATTCAAAAACACTTATTGCTCAATTTTGCAATATTACTAGAGGAATACAGGTTTCATCATAATTACTAGATATGAAAAGGGACACACCAGCATCATAGACAACAGAACTTCCAAATCAACAAAAGGACAAAAGGGCAAAAAGGAATGAAGAAAAACTTCCATCTCAGTATAAAGAAAACAGTTCAAGGCAAGATATAAACAAATTTATGAATAAAATAAAGCACAAAGATTCCAGTTCAATGACAGTTCAAAGAACACAATTCTATTTTTATTAAAAATGTAAGGAATTTTAAAAGTTCATCTATTTATTTGCATTTGAAAGGATTAAAGATTGGAAAATAAGGGGGGCAGTGAAAGTAGATATAGATCATACAAATGCACACAGCAGAAGTAGAAATTGCCATCAGATACATTTGAAATCAGATGCACTCACAAGTGCAAAAAGGCCACTATTTAATAAAAGACATGACTGCATACATAATGTAAGATAATATATTTTCCATTCTTATTGAAATCATAGTTGTTCATAAAGATGGCATAAGGTTCAGATGTGTTTGCACCAAACATGGCCAAAGGCAATAAATATTCATTTTCAGACTTCGGCAAAGTAGGCCAAAAAATGGTGGGGACCATAGCACATGCCTGTAATCCCAGTGGCTTGGAAGGCTGAGGCAGCAGGATTGAAAGTTCAAAGCCACCCTCAGCAATTTAGCAAGACTTTAAGCAATTCTGTGCGACCCTGTCTCAAAATAAAAAATAAGGACTGGGGATATGGCTTAGTGGTTAAATGCCCCTGGAGGGTGGGGGAAGCAAATCATAGAGGAATAATACAGTTTATAAGCTTGCTTTACCATAGAGAGCTTTCTAATTTTCAGTGAATATGTCCTTTCTGTTGACAGAAATTAGTTATGTATCTGGTTATAAAGGAAATGATAATAAATTTCATGGTGATTTTATAATACAGAACTTTAGAACCCAATAAAATGAGAAATCAACTATCAAAAAAAATTTTTTTTTTTTTTTTTTTTTTTTTTACAGTGCTGGGGATTGAAATCAGGGCCTTGTGCTTGGGAGGCAAGCGCTCTACCAACTGAGCTACATCCCCAACCCCCCAAAAAATATTTTTAACTTTGCTTGGGGGTTTGGTGTATAGCTTAGTGGTAAAGTGCTTACCTAGCATGTGGAAGGCCCTGAGTTTCATCCCCAGCGCATAAAAAACAAAGTAAAAAACTTGACTTGGAACTGAGTTACAGTGGTGTGTGTGCTTATAGTCTCAGCTGCTCTGGAACAGGGGCAAGAGAATCATTTGACCCCAGAAGTTTGCAACCATTCTGGACAGTATTACAAAACCCCATTGTTAAAACCAAACCAAACCAAAACAACAACAACAAAAAAGAACTTTGCTTGAAATTAAGAAATAGTCTATTCAGATCAAAAAGGAAATCAAAATTACTAGGTCCAATAAATGAATTTAATTTAGCAAGGCCAGTGCATACAAATTCAATATGCAAAACAATTGATTTCTATATACTAGTAACAAACAGTTGGAAAATGGAATTTAAAAACACCAGCTGTAATAGCAAAATATCAAATATTTAAGCATGAATTTAACAAGATGTGTTGCAAAATTACTGAGCGAAATTAAACTGGATTCCATAAATGAAGAGATTTAACATGTTTATGGATTAAGTCAATCTCTTGTGTTAGTCTACAGATTTAATGCAACTCCAAACAATTTCATGGAGTAGTGGTTATCCTTGGCGAGAATTGACTGGGAGAGAGGACAAAGAATCCTTCTAAGATGCTGGAAATGTTCTATATCTTTATCTGGGTGGTAGTTATAGAGGTGTGTATGTATGTAAAAATAATTGAGTGTATGTAAGGCTCAGCTCAGTTTTAAAATGAAAAGCATGAATTGGGCTTTATTTTAAGAACATTATACCATAAGTTGGCTTGAGGGTGGAGTTAGAGGAAACAATTTAATAAAGTTATTGCAAGCCCAAACTCATGAAGGTGATTAAAAAGACATGTGCCTGGAACAGTCTGACTCTAGGAGTGAAGCTGATTCAATCAAGGGGTTACTAAAATAAGACGAAAAATATTGGTTGGTCTAACTCTTAGGAGAGAAGTGAAAGAATGAAAAATAAAAGAAGTTAAGACTGGGAAATGAGTTTTTCACAGAAGTATGGTTGATAGTGTAACAGGTTTTTTTGTTTGTTTTGTTTTTTAAAGAGATCAAAAGCTGACTTTAATTGGAAATGCACAAAACTTGGGCCAAGACAATCCTGAACAACAAACATGGAGTACTTTGTCTGACTTCAGAACTAAGAGATTAGGCTAAATAGTTACAACAGTGGTATTGGTGTAAAGATAAGTAAATCAGTGGGACAGAATTGAGACATAGACCCACATGTCTGTTTTTCGACCCACATTTGTTTTTTTAAATTTAATTTTATTTTTTGCAGTATTGCAGATCGAACCCAGGGTCTTTTGCATTCTAAGCAAGTGCTCTACCACTGAGCTATGTACACTGCCAACCCTTTTTAAAAAATTTACTTTGGGACAGTGTCGTTCTAAGTTGCCTAGGCTGGCCTGAAATTTGCAATTCTGTCTCCAGAGTTGCTTGGATTACAGGAGTGCACCATTGTTTCTTGCTTGGATCACTTTATATTTGACAAAGGTGCGAATGTAATTCAGTGGGGGGAAAGAAAGACCTTTTCAATAAATAGAGATGAAGCAACTGGATATCTATATGGGTGAAAAATGAACCTGGCCTCTATCTCACACCATATGCCACAATTAATTTCAGATGCATAATAGATCTCAGTATGAGCTAAAACTACAAAATTTCTGAAAGAAAATACGTAATGCCAGGTGTGAAGGTGCACGCTTGTGATCCCAGTGACTGGAGGCTAAGGCAGTAGAATTGCAAGTTTGAGGGTAGCCTGGGCAATTGTCTCAAAAAATCAAAAAAAGTCCAGGCATGGTGGTGCATAGTTGTAATCCCAGCAACTGGGGAGGCTGAGGTGGGAGGATCAGAAGTTCAAGGCCAGTCAGCAATTTAGTGAGGCCTTAAGGAACTTAGTGAGCTCCTGTCTTAACATAAAAAAATAAAAAGGACTAGAGATGTATCTCAGTGGTAAAGCATAAAGTGCCTCATGGTTCAATCTTCATTTAAAAAAAAAAAAGGCTGTGGATGTAGGTCAGTGACAGAGTGCTCCTGGGTTAAACCCCAGTATGCAAAAAGGAAAAGAGAGAGAGAGAAAAAAAAAAAGAAAGAAAAAAGGAAAAGGAAAGGAAAAGGGAAAGGAAGGAAGGAAGGAAAAAAGAAAACCTTCATGATATTTGGGGTAGGCAAGGACTTTTTTCAGTGTGATGTGTACTTCATCAACAATTAAAATAAGTTATTGGAAACCCAAAACTCAAGAAGGTGATTAAAAAGCCAAGTCAAAATACAAAATTTCCACTCATCAAAAGATTAAGGAATTGAAAGCTGCCATTGTGAGAATACATTTTCAGTGCATATGTGAGCTTTCAGAGAAGTGCTTATGAACAGGCAACTCACAAAAGAGATTCCAATGCCCATTTAGCACAGAAAGAGTGCTCAAAATCACTACAGGACAAAGAAGTGCAAAAGAATACAAGGAGATGTCTGCACACCCTCCAGAAAGGCAAAATTTAGAGACTGGTGAGGTAGGGCACGCAGTGGCTGGGAATTCCGGCTATTTTGGAAGCTGAGGCAGGAGGATAGAAAATTAAAGTTCAGCCTGGACAACTTAGTGTCTCAAAATAAAAATAAAAAGTGATAGAGCACCCTGGGTTTCATCCCTAGTACTGCAAAAAACAAACAGCAACAAAAACCAAAGTGCTAACTTATGGTCCAGAAATTTGTACCAAAAAAAATGAGTCCATAAAAGACTGGAACACGGATGTCAATAACAGCTTTATCCATAATTTGTACAAATTGGAAACAACCCAAATACCTGTTAGCAGGAGACTAAACTTTGATATATTCATAAATCAAAAATTACATGTCAATAAATAGATCTATAGCACATGAATGATTTTCAAAAACAATCTTGAGTGAAAAATGTTAGATTTAACAATTTTACATGCTGTTTTAAAATGATGTTCAAAAATAGGCAAAACTAGCCAGGCACAGTGGCACATGCCTGTAATCTCAGCAGCTGGGGAACCTGAGGCAGGAGAATCACAAGTTCAAAGCCAGCCTCAGCAAAAGCAAGGTGCTAAGCAACAAAATAGGGTTGGGGATGTGGCTCAGTGGTAGAGTTCCCTCACCCCTCAAAAAGGTAAAATTAATCTATAGTGATGAAAGTCATAAAAATAGCCACCTCTGTGTGTGTGGGTTTTTTTTGGTCTGAAACCCTGGTGTGCTGGAAATATTCTGTATCTGAATTGGTGGTGATTACATAACCCCTCCACGTAAGATATGCACACTTCGCTGTATGTAAACTATAATTCCAATAACCCTGTGGCTACTAGAATAAAAAGTAGACCCAAATCTTCACCATGTCAGCCTAGGATCTGACTTCCTTAACAAGACCCCTAAAGCACAAGAAGTTAAATCAAGAATCTATAAATGGGATAGATTCCAACTAAAAAGCTTCTTCTCAGCAAAAGAAACAATCAGTAATGTGAAGAGTGAGTCTACAGATTGGGAGAAAATCTTTACCACATGTGCTTCAGATAAAGCATTAATCTCTAGGATATATAAAGAACTAAAAAAAACTTAACACCAAAAATCAAATAACCCAATCAATAAATGGGCTAAAGAACTGAACAGACACTTCACAGAAGAAGACATACAATTGATCAACGAATATATGAAAAAAATGTTCCAACATGTCTAGCAATTATAGAAATGCATATCAAAACAAAGATTTCATCTCACGCCAATCAGAATGGCAATTATTAAGAATACAAGCAACAATAAATGTTGGTGAGGATGTGGGGAAAAAGTTGCACTCATACATTGAACACCAAATGGTGCAACCATTATGGAAAGCAGTTATGGAGATGTCTCAGAAAACTTGGAAAGGAATCACCATTTGACCCAGTTATTCCACTCTTGGGTTTATACCCAAAGGACTTAAGATCAGCATACTACAGTGAGGCAGCCACAACAATGTTCACAATAGCTAAACTATGGAACCAACCTAGGTACTTTTCAACAGATGAGTGGATAAAGAAAATGTGGTATATATATGATGGAATATTACTTAGCTTTAAAGAAGAATGAAATTATGACATTTGCTGGTAAATGGATGGAGTTGGAGAATATCATGCTAAGCGAAATAAGCCAAACCCAAAAAACCAAAGGTCGAATGTTTTCTCTGATATGCGGATGCTAATTCACAATGTGGGAGGAGCTAGGGAAGAACAGTTACTTTATATTAGGTAGAGGGGAGTGAAGAGAGGGGAAGGGACATGAGGGGAGGAAGGATAGTAGTGAAGCAGACATTATTACCTCATGCACATATATGACGCATGACCCCTTTGATCCTATAATATATACAATCAGAAAAATGAGAAATTACTCTCCATTATGTATGATTTATCAAAATGTATAAATGCATTCTACTGTCATGTAAAATTAGAACTAATTTAAACATTTTAAAAAATAGTAAATTGAAATGGAAATAGAAAACAAAAAAGTAGAAAAATGAGTAAAATGTTATTTCTTCGAAGATATGAATAAAATAGGTTTAGAGAGTATCTGGGTTCCATTCGTGGGTCTCTGATTTTTTTCTCTCTAAACTTTGGTTCTGTGTCAATAAAACCATGCTAATGGAAATCCATGCGGGGTTCATTCATTTAGGATTAAAAATAAAATCTATTGACCATCGATATCCTTAAGATACTGTTTCATTTGACCGATAAGACCAATTTTAAGGACTATGACTCTAGCTGCCATTTATTCAGCAGGTGGCACGTGCCAGGCCGTTTACACACGTTAGGGGCACGATGGCTCCTGCCAGGTTAGGTCTCTATCTTGGAGATAAAGTTACCCCGGATTTCCAGCTAAAATATTGCTGGGAATTCAGGCCTGACTCAGGTCTCCCTAGGTCAGGAAGAAATGATTAGGAAGCCCTGTAGATTCACGGGTGGGGCGGAGGCGGGTTCACAGGTCAAATAGGCTCTGGGTGTCTACTAGCGGAGGCTGGAGGCGCAGTCGCCCTAGACCTGCGGGACACAGCGGGGCAGGTGCATGCCCTCAGGTCGGGGGGGTGGGGTCTCCCTCCTGTGGGCAAGCGGGCGGTAGGCAGGTGCCGCGGGCCCGACTGGGGCAGACCCGCGCAGCGCCCCCTGGGCCTGCTGGTTGGCAGGCGGCGGGGGCGCGCACAGGGCGGCGGGGGCGCGCGGCGCTGCGAGGCCTGCGCGCTGGGCTGCGGGAGCCATGCGGCGGGCAAGGAGCACTGTGGCCTCCAAGCCGCGCGGGCAGAAGCGGTCGGGTTCCTCCGGGGCCCCGGTGGTCGCCTCCTCGGCCCCTAGCAACAGCCGCGCACGGCGCTCCACGAGCAAGGCCGGGAGCGGGAGCCCGGCGGCCAGTAGGCAGCCGTCGGCGAAGCGGGGGCCGAAGCCTTCGTTGCCGCGGGCCCAGGAGGCGGGCCGGGAGGAGCCGCCGCCGCCGGCTGAGCAGGCGTTGCTCCCGACGCCGCCGCCGCCGCCCCCGACCCCCGCGACCCCGACGTCCTCGGTGTCCACGCTGGACCTGGGCGAGCAGCGGGAGCGCTGGGAAACGTTCCAGAAACGGCAGAAGCTGAGCTTCGAGGGCGCCGCCAAACTCCTGCTGGACACCTTGTGAGTGCAGTGGGGCCGGGCTATGCGCGCGGGAGCCGGCTCCACGCTGACGCCCCTGGGCGCGGAGTCGGGCTGGCGCCGCTCGCGTCCCTGCCGGCGTGCGGGCTGCAGGCACCTTTCAGCTCTGCGTCTGCCACGTAACGGCGCCTACGCGCCTCCGGGGTTAGCGGCGGGTTTGGTCCTAATTCTAAGGGCCTCCGGGTACCGAGAGGGGCTTCGTGCAGAGCCCGCGCTCCTTTCTTGGCTGGCATACAAAGGGTCTCCTGGCCTCCAGCGTCGTGCTCGGGACATTTTCTCTTAGGGCGCGAGAGACTTCCCCCCGTGAAAAGAATATAAACCCCACGATTGCTCTTATACCCGAACTCCTTTCTTTGCGTTCGCACATATGTTTTTGGAGGCTGGGCGAGAGGGAAAAGTAGAGAGGTGGAGAGACGCATGAGTAATTTGGAGCCCACTGGGAAGCGAAATCCCGTTATTGTTCAAGCAGGCCTGCGGAGGAGCGGGGTGGGGGGCGGGGGCTATTGATTCGGGAGAGAAGCGCGCGCAAAGCGGTGCCCGGGAGCTCGGCGGCAGGGTGCGAGGCTTTGTGTTCTCCACCAACAGGGGCTCCCGGGTGCTTTCTGTCCATTCCGCTTCTCCATCTCTGTTTCTGAAGGAAAAGAATCTCCATCTCCATCCTTTTATCTGGAGAGAGGAGTATCTCGGAGGTCCATGATGTAGAAAAGAGATTATTCTGTCAAGGATTGCCCTCTTCTCCAAATGTTACGTGGATCCCGTAAAACCTTTGTGCTTTGCGAAATATTTTTACATCATAACAATATATCTCAGTGTCATTTTTTAAAATGAATTGAACAATTTGGGTGGGAGAATCAAGACTTAAGTGTAACCTAACAATTGCATAACAACTTTAGAATTACTCCTCTTGAACGAAAGAAAATGCTTGTCTTTGTTCCAGAAGAAATTCCTTTAGTTTTGGTGTATCTTCTCAGAAAGTACTTATTTGGTTTTTGTGTGCTTCACTTTTTCATCTATTATCTGGGACTATAAATTGAACATTTGAAAAAAGATTCATCCATCAAACATTTTTTGAGCCACTTGTGCCTGCTACTGCTAGATATAAGGGTTACAAAGATCCTTAGAAATGTAAAACTCAAATTTGAGATAGTTTTTTTTTTAACCCTAAACCAAACTGATAATGGTCTAAAAAAAGATATTAAAATGTTGACATAAAAGACTAGATGCTTTTCATCCATCAGATTGGCATGAGCATGTATTTTATTTTTTTAAAAAATTTTTAGTTATAGGTAGGCCCAATACCTTTATTTTATTTTTTATGTGGTACTGAGGATGGAACCCAGGACCTCAAGTGTGCTAGGCGAGCACTCTACCACTGATCCACAACCCCAGCCCATGCATGTACTTGATTTTTAAGTCATTAAGTTAACTTTTGTGCAAAATTGTGTCTAACACTTGTATGGTTTTTGTTAAAATATTGAGTAGAAAAAGTTCGGGGGAATATGTAACAAATAAAGGATCCCTTTTGCTTTAAAGATTACAGGAGACTTTCATTTGAATGCCATCAAATACAGTGACGTTTGGATTTTTTTTTTTTTTTACAATAACCATTATGTACATGCAAGTAAATTGAAATACATTAACTTGTAAATAAATGTGAAAAGGCATTGTTGTAATCAAATAATGGTAATTAAAGGTGCAGTGAGCTATTTTTCTGTGATTATTGCTCAAAAGGTTCAGTGAAATATTTTCTTATTCACTGTTGATATTCAGTCCTTTTCGAAAGTGATTTGGTATTTTATTGAATCTTAATGTTCAGTTGTAGTTTCTGTGGTTTTAAAGGATCAAAATTGTATGCAGTGTGTGTATATAGTTATATAAAAAGTCAGATACATGAAAAATCCTAGAGAATAGAGCAAAATTATAAGAGCTTTTGTTATTGTCCCAAAAGGCTTCTCTGAACCACAGACCCAGTTGGGTGCCCTGTCTTACTTTTCTGAAGCAACCTCTAGGATCTTGATCACAATCATAATTAAATATTATTTGGATAATTTGTTTTGATTTGCTTCAGGTCAGTAAAGGCAGCAACCATGTCCACTGTATTTTGTTTACTGCTCTCTCCTTGACTTATAAAAATTTTTATTAGCCATTTGAATAAAAATGTTTGGGTGGTGAAATTAGGCTTCTTTCTTTCCCATATACTTTCTGAATTGTGGTAATGTTTAATACAATTTGAGAAACAGCACAAAGAGCTTGTGGACAAAGAAGGCACTGAATCCGTTCTTTTATAAAATTGACTGTGCCTCCTTAAAAAGCAGAAATGCATTTGGTTGTCCTGTAGAAAAGACTTGTTCTATCCTGCCTTTTAAATTTTTTTATTTTTTTATATTTTTGTCCTGCCTTTCATTCAACAACAAAAAGAGTATGTACAGGAGCCATGCCATAAGGCCTCTGCCAGACTATTCAGAAATTCTTATCTTTTGATTTTTGTCTCATTTAGTGAATACCAGGGCCTGGTGAAGCACACAGGAGGCTGCCACTGTGGAGCAGTCCGTTTTGAAGTCTGGGCCTCAGCAGACTTACATATCTTTGACTGCAAGTGAGTATTTTCTTTTCCTGAATTGGCTTAAAAGAACTAAGGAGTTAAAATGCAGTTCTTCAAAATAACCTGGGGAGTTGTGCCTGCAACATTGGTCATGAGCTGATAATGTTGAAGTCAGCTGGTGGGTACATAAGGGTTCATTGTTTTATTCTTTATCTTTGGGTATGGCTTGAAATTTTCAGTAATAAACGTTTTAAAGAGAAGAGGCTAAAAATAATAACCTGCTGTTTGTGTGTATGAGAGGGAAAGAGAGAATCTTCAGATTCTTGTGTCTGTGCATGTGTGTGCCACAGAGTTCTACAGCACAGTCCCACATGACACAGAACAGGGGCTTCAGGATTTGTGTCTGAGAGAGTCATCCTTCAGACTGATATTGTTGATGATTTGGGAGTTTTTAGCTGAAGGTGGATCAGTCTGGACACTGAGTGGAAAGCCTTGGGTAGAGTCGTTGTAGGAGTCAAGAGTTGGGGAGAGATAGAATATACACCTGTAAATTCTACATGCGCTAGACCTCTATCCTTGGGATGAGGCAAGTGGTACCACCAACGTGTGGAGGGCCTATTTCTTAGCACATACTCTGGCATTATGATAGGGCAAGATAACATGCTCTGACTTCTGGACTAGTCTTTGGCATTACCTAGTAATTCAATAGTATCCAGTCCTTTTTGACTCTGAATGGTACCTGAATGATATATGAGTAATAAATACTGTAGAATTACTCAAATGGAGAATGGACCAGGCTTCTAACAGTAGAGTCCAGATCTGGAAAGAAGCATTGAAGAATAATTTATTATAGGATCCAATACTAAGTCCCAGTTTTTTAAAAGGTGAATTGAAGAATTTGGTGTATAACTCAGTGGTGGAGTGCCCGTTTGTATCTGTGAGGCCCTGGTTCATTATCCCCAGCATGCACAGATACAACATATATCCCCACAAAGACAGACACACAGACACACACATGGTAGGTTAAAAAGATGGAATTTTGATTTAATTTCCAATTTGGTATTTCTGGGGACCTGTTTTACTTGAAACTAGATTTTTCTCTCTGACATGGAGATGAGGAAAAGGCAAAACCTAAGCCTTTTAGGCTTTCCTTTGTCTGTTTTTGGTATGAATATCTCAGAAGCATAAGTTTATATCAGTGTCTGAAATTTGTTTTTTTAAATATACATATATATTTTTAGTTGATGGATCTTTATTATATTCATTTATTTATATGCAGTGCTGAGAATTGAACCCAGTGCCTCACACATGCTAGGCAAGAGCTTTACCACTGAGCCACAACCCCCATCCATAAAATTTATTTTTTAATGTCTCTAAAATCCAATGTTTTCTTTCACTGTAGTGAACTGGGGGGTGAGAGATCCTGTTGGCCCTGGATTTCTGAATGGGGCATGACCACTATTGCTAGGTTTGGGACAGGCAGGCTCCATTGCCAAACAAAGCAAAGAAAGGCCCCAGGTGGCCAGTCCATCTGCCTCAGCTCCCTCTTTCCTGGGTAGTGCTGAAAGAGGTGTCCTCTTTGAGGTCAACTGGTTCCTTAAACATATCAGGCTGGGCTTCTTGGGCACACAGGATGCAGATGGCTATTCATAGTCTGAAATTTGCTCTTTTTTACTGTAGCTGCAGTATTTGCAAGAAGAAGCAGAATAGACACTTCATTGTTCCAGCTTCTCGATTCAAGCTCCTGAAGGTTAGTGCTTAATAAGAGCAGGGTAAGGGAGGGTAGTACCATAGGAGAATTGTGAACCCCAACTTCTAGCATACCTTCTATAGAGGAGGAGGAGCAGGGAGCATAGCAAGGCCTCTCAGGGTCTTTGGTTTCCCCTTTTACCCAGGTTTTATGTTTACTTTTAAAAGGTGATGTTATTTTATGCCCTGCTCCTGCTCCTTTTTTTTTTTTAAAACCGTACTAGGGGTGAAACCCAGAGCCACATGCATGCTGGGCAGGCACCCTACCACTGTGCCATCTTGATTTAAAAAGGCATGTTTGATTTTATTGTGGAAACATTTTCAAATTCAGAAACTCAAAAAATAAATTTGCTGGGAGTGGTGGCACATGCACATAATCCCAGCTACTCAGGAGGCTAAGGCAGAGGATGGCAGCCTCAGCAATTTAGCCAGACCCTGTCTCAAAAAATAAAAAGGAGCCAGGCATGGTGGTGCATGCCTATCAGTGAACTGAGAGGTTGAGGCAGAAGGATCAGAAGTTTGAGGTGAGTCTTGGTAACTTAGACCCTGTATCAAAATTAATAAAGGGCTGAGGTAAAGCCCCCCCTGGGTTTCTTCTCCAGTACTGCAAAAAAATATGCAAGTCAGTAAATGAATAAAATAAAATTAAATAAAATAAGCTGGATACATAGTTCAGTGGTAATTGCTCCAGTATTATAGAAATAAATTAATTAATCAGTTAAAATCAAAGATAACCACAGTTAATATTTTGCTGCATGTCCTTGTGCATTATTTTCTACACAAATAAATGCATCTAAATATATTGTCATATGTTTTTATCAAAGTACAACTTTATCATTCATTCTTTCTATAGCCACTTTTGTCATTTTCCAATGAAAAACTTACCACGATTTTACAACTTTTATTTTGAAGAGTTTTTTTTTTTGCACTTTGTACAGAATTAGCAAGGTAGGGGAAAATATGTGTATACACAGTGAAAAGTTGCCCTCCACTGTTCCACAGGCCCCAGTCTTCCTTTCCCTGCCGTCCAGTTCTTTAGTTGACTTATCCCATGATTCCTGAACTTTAAGGTCATGTTCAGTCCCCATCCCCCCCATGCCAATTATAAACATCACTGTGATGAACCTCTCTGAGGATAAATCTTTGACAATTTAGACTCTTTCTTTGGGATCAGTTCCCTTAGAAATAAAAATCTCTGGGTCATAAAATTGAAATTTATAAAAGACTTTTAGCACATTCTAGGTATTTGGGTTGGGTAGGCCTTTAAGTCCATTCTCCGTTCCTACTTTTCCCATCATGGTTTCACAGACCTCTCTGTGTGTGTTCTGGGAGTTTGGTGTAGGACTGTCTCCTTTACTAGACTGCAAGTGTCTCCAGGGCAAGTACCACTTTTTTTCGTGTCTGACCCAGCTCTTGGCCTGGTGGGCTTGGCACTGAGTGGGCTGTCACTGAATTCCTGGGAGGAAAGACTGGCCACAAGGATGATCACGTGAGTCCTGCTTAGTGAGATTACATTCAAAATGTCCGAGGCCATTCATCTCCTTTTCTTCTTCTTTTTTTTTTTCCACTTTTTATTGAGATGTAGTCTCACCATGTTGCCCAGGCTGACCTTGAACTCCTGGGCTCTAGCAATCCTGCCTATCTCCTGAGTAACTGGGATTATAGGTGTGTGTGCACCACTATGCCCTTGTCTTTCTCTGCCCTGTGACCCTTGAATGACACCTTTCTTTGTGTGGGGTATCTGGTGACAGGGAGGTACTCCAGGTGGGCAGCATTCTTGTTCTTCATTTTTAATTACAGAAGAGCACAAATGTGTGTCTGCTGCCTGCTGGTGGCTGTGATCCCCCTCAGCTTTTTCCTCAAGCACCCATGACAGCTGATTCCAAGGGCAGCCCTGTGCTCCTTGGTCAGGAATTTATGTTTAGGAAGTTTCTTCTTTGGATCTACTTGACCACGTCTTCCTGGTGCTCTGGGACACTGTTTGCTTCTTCTGCCCCACCCCATCAGAGGAGTAATTTTTTTTTTTTAAGTAAATACAAAACATATTTATTCAAATATTTGTGGGGCACCTACTATGTACCAGGCACTTTTTACTGAAACATAGCAGTTAACATGACAGACAGGGCCCTTGTTCTAGAGCTTACATTCTGTAGGTGGTGCAATGAATAAAATGCTATTGTAGAGAGCTGAAGTTGAGCAATATGACAGAGAATAAATGGATAGACAGAGAATAAATAGCTTGATTAGGAAAGGTTCCTTTGAGGTATTTGATCAGCATGATGAAGACAGTGGAAGGACATGGGCAAAAGTGTGTTAGGCAAAGGTGACAGCCTGTACCAAGGGCTTGAGCTTGGCATGTTGGGGAGCTGAACAATGACCATTGTGACTGATGGACAGTCATTAGGGCATGGGTGAGGGAAAGTGGCCTGAGATGGGGTAGAGTAGCCCTAGGTTTAATCCCCACTACAACAAAAAACAAACATACAAAAAATTTATATTACCCATTAAGGAAATTAGTCCTTTGTAATGTCTGGCAAAGATACATTTTTGTCTTTTGTAGATTAATCCAAGTATTGTCGACAGTTTTCTTAAGACCTTGAGCCACTAGCGCTCAAAGGAGCCAGTCTTTGGGTGATCTACTCTCCATTTAGGCCCTAAGAAGTGGGCATTTTCACTCTTTGACTTTCACAGGGCATTCTGTCTTCCCATGGATCAGGGAAGACTCAAGGCTGGGTTGTTCCTCTGAGAGCCATGAGCTGGCACTCTCCAGAGTGCATGTCCCCAGGTAGTATAGATGGATCCCTATCCTCAAGAAGCTTCTATTCTTTTGTGGGATTTGGGACCTGTCCTCATACTGAGAGCCCTACAAAAAGGCTACCCCCATTAATTCTTTTAAAAGATTTATTTTTTAAATGACTTAAGAAGCAGTTTCTTTGTAAAAAGAGAAAGCCTTATTTGTTTGTTATAGGGAGCAGAGAGCATAACAACTTACACATTCAATACACACAAAGCCCAGCATACCTTCTGCAAGAGATGTGGTGTTCAGAGCTTCTACACTCCCCGCTCCAACCCTGGTGGCTTTGGTGAGTACAGGGGATGGATTGCAAACTCTGGGGTTCTTGGGGTTCAAGTGCTTGGGCAGGTGGGCACTGGCCTGTGTGGTGTGCCTTCTGCCTGGCTGGGTGCTTTCACAAGCATGTGTTTTAAGAACAGAGCTCTTCAGCAGAGTTCTTTGCAAATGGTAGCATCTAAGACTGGCTCTGGTCAAATGTGTCATTCCCATATAGCAAAGTCTTTGTCAGAGTCCAGCCAAATCATGATTCTTGTTCTCTGCTGATTCTTTGCTAATATCACTTCAAAATTTTTTTGAGGGCTAGGGGTGTTGCGCAGTGGTAGAGTGCTTACCTAGCAAGTGCAAGGCCCTGGGTTCCATCCCCAGCACAAAAATTAAGATTAAAAAATCCTGTTGGTTCAAAAAATGATCAAGAGAACTTCCAAGGTCCTGCTTAGGTCTGGGGAGAACTCCTGAGAACTCTACAGAAGTTAAAACCAACCCTTAGACAGTTTCTTAGAAAAATACCATTTGCAGTGTGAATGAGGAAAAACTAGAGGTTGAAGATATTCTGCATATACACAGCCTCCAGAACTGTGATCAGAACTGTCATCTATCTTGTGGCAGGAGGAGGGGAAGGGCATGATATCACCTTAGCACCTTTGTACCCTGTTTCTTCAGCAGCTCCCATTTGTTCCTCATCTGCCACCTGGAGACTCCTTCCTGGTGTTCCTGGTGGAACAGGGTAGTTTTGAAAAGTATAAAATCCTGTATAAATGAGAAGGTATTTAATTCTTTTTTTTTTCTCTTTAATATAGGGATTGAACCCTGCCTTTTTTTTTTTTTTTTTTTTTCCCCCCCTCAGTTTTGAGACAGGATCTTACTAAATTGCTCTTGAATTTGTAATCCTCCTGCCTTAGCCTCCCAAGTCTCTGGGGTAAGAAGCCTGTGCCACCATGCCTGGAGGGAGATATTTAATTCTTAGAAAACTAATACAGCTAAACAGAGGAAAAACCTGAGAATTCTTCAGGTGGCAGTCAAGAGACTGCACTAAGCCTGAGCCTTTCTACTATTTCTTTTTCTCAGCTTGATTTTGAATGATGTCTAGCCTTGAACATCCAGTGTTCAAGGAGCTTGATCTCCTGTCTGGCAGATGAGGACTATAAGCCAGAAAGCTGAAGTTGTAAGCTGTGACCAGGGTAGTCCCATAAGCTTAGGTTGCAAGCTGGAGGGTATCACTCAGAGATATGGTGTATAGGACAGTGATGCTTGCAGGTAGGGATTTGTTCAAGATCCAGTAGTCTGTGGTTTTACTTGGGACCTCTCTATCTGTGCCACTTCCCCTAGGAATTGCCCCACACTGCCTGGATGAGGGCACCGTGCGGAGTGTGGTCACTGAGGAATTCAATGGCAGCAATTGGGAGAAGGCCATGAAGGAGCACAAGACCATCAAGAACATGTCTAAAGAGTGAGCTTCTGTTTCTCCCTTCCTGAAAAGGAGGAAAGAGTAGGGCTAGCAGCTCTGTGGCCCCTGGGCCCTTCAGTGGTACCCCTGTTGTGGCTGACCCAGGCTGGTGGCCAGTAGCTACCTTGTTCTCTCCAGTTCGCTCTAGCTACCAGTTTCTTTAGGCAGCTCTTTATCCTTCCTCAGCCCGGATTTTGATGTAGACTAGTTGACCCTCTTCCTTCTTTTCCCCAACTTTTGTGTGATCTTTTGGAAAATAAATATTTTTAACATTAATGAAGTCACTGTGGTTCCTCATTTCCTTTGTACTTTGATTTTTACTCCTGAGGTCATTCACTCAACAGCACCTATTAAGCACTATCAAGATGCTTGCAGGGCTGGGGAGATAGCTCAGCTGGTAGAGTGCTTGCCTTGCAAGCACAAGGTCCTGAGTTTGATCCCCAGTACCGCAAAAAAAAAAAAAAAAAAAAAAAAAAACATGCTTGCAACCAAAATAGGAAGAAGAGATAAGACATGTGAACAGCAATTACAACTAGAAGATTATGAATGACCATAGTTGATGTGAACTGTGATGAACTCTGGGAATTCAAGAGAGGGTAGACCAGGAAGACTTGGGGGAGGTAGAGTGTGATGTGAGTCACATTATTTTTTAAAGATGAATCAGCTTTTAAATTTCTTTTCTCTCTGTAATTGTGATAAAGTACATGTAAAATAAAATGAAACATCTTAACCATTTTTTAAAAATATTTTTTAGATGTTGATAGACCTTTATTTTATTCTTTTACTTATATGTGGTGCTGAGAATTGAACCCAGTTGCCTCACATGCTAGGCAAGTGGTCTACCACTGAACCACAACCCCAGCTCCTGTCTTAACCATTTTCATGTCTACAATTCAGTAGTGTTACGTACATTCACAGTGTTGTTCAGCCATCACCACCATGCATCTCCAGAACTCTTCATCTTGCAAAACTGAAACTCTCTTCCTATTAAACAATTTTTATTCCATTTTTATTCCATTTTATCTAGGAAAGATGAGAGAAGGAACTGTGAATGGAGGTACAGCAAATACAGAAGCCAGAATGTGGATAGTCTTCATTTTAGTCTCAGGAATATGACCGTGTGTGTGTGTGTGTGTGTGTGTGATTGAACCCAGAGGAGCTTTACAACTGAGCTCCATCTCCTGTCCTTTTTTTTATTTTGAGACAGGGTCTCACTGAGTTGCCAAGGCTGACCTTGAATTTGTGATCCTCCTCTGTACTCTGTACTCTCTGTTCTGCCATGTGCATTTTTAAAAAAATGACTTTTTTTATGCCAATACATATACTCTCATTAAATGTTATATAGCATTGCATAGTATGGGTATAGCTGAACTTTTTTTAACAAATTTTGTTGCCAGTTTTTTTTTTGCTATTATACAGTGTTGATAATGAACATCCTTTTACATATTTGGTGTACATGGCTTTTATCTGAGAATATAGATGTGGAATTGCTGGATTGAAGGATATGCATACTTTAAACACTAAACTTCTAAACTGCCCTCAAAGTGTTTATATAGTGTTCTGTATGCAAGATCATCAACCTTTAATATAGCAGAGTGACCTCACTGACACCTTGATGTTATCAGTCTTTTTAACTGTGACCACTCTTGGACAAAAAAGTTATAATTTTTAAAATTTGCATCACTGTGATTATCTGTGAGATTAAGTACCATTTTGGGATTGGGGGCCATTTTTTTTTTTTTCCTGTTCTGTCAGTTACTTGATTGTGTCCTTTGTCCATTTTTCTTTGAGTTATTTTTTGATCCATTTATTTAAAAAATTAGTAAATAAGGGATTATATTAATTAATTTTTGGAGTTCTCTATTCAGAATAATTCTCATATTACAGATTACAGGTATTATCTGTAGCTTATTCTCTTTAGGTTTTTTCTTTTTTTTCGGTGATGCTGGGGATTGCACCCAGGGCCTTACGCATGCGAGGCAAGCACTCTACCAATTGAGCTATATCCCCAGCCCTCTTTTTAGGTTTTAAATTAAAAAAAAATATTTATTTTTGTGGTACTAGAGAATGATTCCAGGGGTGGTTCTATCACTGAACATCCCCAGCCCCTTTTTCATATTTTATTTCAAGATGGCCTCACTATGTTGCTGAGGCTGACCTCAAATGTGCAATCTCTTAACCTCAGCCATGAATTACATCTGTGTGCTGCTGCACCTGATGGTTTTTTTTTTTTTCGGTACTGGGGATCGAACTCAGGGCCTTGTGCTTGCGAGGCAAGCACTCTACCAGCTGAGCTATCTCCCCACCCCCACCTGATGGGTTTTAATTTTATTTTTTAAAAAATATTTTTAGTTATAGATGAACACAATACCTTTATTTTTATGTGGTGCCAAGGATCAAACCCAGTGCCTCACATGTGCTAGGTAAGCACTCTACCACTGAGCTATAACTCCAGCCCAGGTTTTAATTTTTTTTTTAAACATTAAAATAAAAATTGTTTTTAGTTGTCAATGGATCTTTTATTTTATTTATTTATATGTGGGTGCTGAGTATCAATCCCAGGGCCTTACACATGCCAGGCAAGCGTTCTACCACAGACCCACAACTCCAGCCCCTTTTGATGGAGCCAAATTTATGTTCTTCCCCTGCCCTCCCCCCCATCCTTCCACCTTGTGTTTCCTGACTTTTTATGATTAATTTTTTGTTTGAGACTCCCTTTACCAAAACCTGTATTTACCTGCACTTTCTTCTGATAACTTCCAAAACTTGTTTGTTTCTTGGTTTTGTTTTTTTAACATGTAGCTCTTTATTGGTTTTTTTTTTTTTTTCCTTTAAATTTCACCAAAGGTATGAGGAAGAGGTTAAGTTCCTCATCCTCTAAATGAATAACTGGTTTCTCAACACTTTTGTTGGTTAATCCATTCATTCCTCGTTGATATAAAATGTTTCATTTACTAGTACAAAATGTTATCCCAGCTATTTAGGACACTGGGAAGATCACAAATTAGCAGCAGGAAAATCATGAATTAGAGGCTGACCTTAGCAATTTAGTGAGACGCTGCTTCGAAATTAAAAAGGTCTGGGGATATAGCCAAAAAAAAATTAAATAAAATAAAAGTCACATTTAGTTTTTTCCCCCTGGACTCTTTTCATTTGTTTGTTTCATCATCTCCTTTTTCTATGGTTCTACAAATGCCAAATTGTTTTAAACTCTTAAGCTATATAATGTGTTTTAAATAATTCCATAGGGTAATTCCCCCATATTATTCATTCTTATGCATTTTTGTACTCCAGATGAATTTTATTTACTTTTTATGCTGGAAATCCCAGGACCCTACAGGTTCTAAGCAAGTGCTCTTCCCCTGAGCAACAACCCTAGTCCTCCAGATTTTATTTATTTACTTATTTGGTATGGGGATTGAATTTAGGGGTCTTTACCAGTGAACAATATCCCCAGCCCTTTCTATTTTATATTTTGAGACAGGGTCTTGCTGAGTTGCTTAGGGCCTCGCTGAGTTCCTTGAACTTATGATCCTCCTGCCTCAGCCTCCCAAGTAACTGGGACTATAGGCATTTGATGCTTGGGTTTTGATTATAAGCATATTGAACTTATAAATAATTTGGGGGAGAATAGGATTTCTGGTACTCAGATTTTTTTCTGTTATTTTTTTTTTCAGTTGACATGTAATTGTACATGTTTATGTGGTATTGTGTGATATTTTGATATGTATACACAAATGTGTAATGATCAAAGCAGGGTAATTAGCATACCTAGGACCTTAAACATTTATTACTTATTTGGGAAGAACACTCAAAATCCTCTCTTCTAGCCAACTGTGATGGTTTTTCCCAGTAATCCCAGTTACTCAACTCAGAAGGCTGAAGCAGGAGGAAGTGCAATTTTGAGGTCCACTTGGGTATTTTAGTGAAAATAAAAAATAAAAAGAGATGGGGGTATAGCTCAGGCATAAAGACCCCTGGGTTCAATATAAAACAAAACAAAAAATCCAAACCAAAACACCTCTCTAAATTGTTAGCTATACCTATAGCTAACCTACTTAGCTGTAGAACACTAGAACTTATTCTTCCTATAAAATTTTTTTATCCATTAGCTAACCTCTGCCTTTCCCTGTTACTCCATGCACTGGCTGTCATATTTATCAGCTGGAAAAGTGGCAAGTCTCACCAGTTGGTTTGTTCTTCTGTGTTCCTTGGTTAAGTTTTATGCTACTCTCCATCCAGATGGTACATACTGTGTTAGGTTTATCCCTAGCTATCTTATTTTTTTGTTTATCCAAATGGGATCTTGTCTTTATGGTTTTTTTAGTTTAGTTTTGTTTTGTTTTTCTTTTTTAGTACTTAGTAGAGCACATGCTGGGCAAGCTCTCTACCATTGAGCTGTACTCCCAGCCCTCGGTATAGTAAATTTTTATTAGGTCACCTTGATGAATTTCTAAGCCAGCCTGCTGAAACTATCAGTGAGGTCACTGGCCAAAGTCAGATCCTGCTAATGGTCCCATAAGTGGAAATTGTCTTACCTTAAGTCTCCTGAGCCGCCATCAAGTTGGAATCTTCCTGCTTGTTTGGAAGCAAGAATCTGATACCAGCAGAGAGGAGCTCCGGCTAAGACAGTAAGTTGGGATGTTGCATGCTCTGGGTAGTAGCCTAGCTGCCCTGGAGTGAGCCCTTGCCCGAAGAGCAAGCCAGATAGAGCCCACCCACATGATACCCCTCTCTCCTCGTGTCTTGTCCAGGAAACTGCCTTTCCTATGATATTCCTACACATGCCCTACACTAAGGAATTTGGAGAGTTGTTTTCTTCAACTCTTTTTTTTTCCTTCTGAATTCATAAAGGAAGGAAACAAGAACTTCAAGAACTTCTTTTTAAAAAATATTTTCTTAGTGTTGATGGACCTTTGTTTTATTTATATGCAGTGCAAAGAATCGAACCCAGTGCCTCACACATTCTAGGCAAGTGCTCTACCACTGAGCCACAACCCCAGCCCTGACTTCAAGAACTTCTGAGGTCATATTCATCTAGCTATAGTTGTTTGAAGTCCAAGTGCTGGAATTCTTTCAGGTCCTTTTCCTGAAATCAACCTCTATTTCTTTAAACCTCAAGGTACAAATGCCAGTACTTACTTTTGTGACTGATGAAAAGCTCAAGGATGATCTGTTGACTCCCTGTTCTGCCACTGTCGCTTTTGGGGCAGGAGGAGCAGTACAAAGTTACAGGATGCTGCAATGATTCCAGTTTCAGGTTTTCCAGCTTCTTTTTTTTTTTTTTTTTTTTTTTTTTGGTGCTGGGGATCGAACTCAGGGCCTTGTGCTTACAAGGCAAGCACTCTACCAACTGAGCTATCTCCCCAGCCCAGCTTCTTTTATTATTATTATTATTATTATTATTATTATTATTATTTTTTTTTTGGTTGTAGATGGACACAATACCTTTATTTCTTTATTTTTATGTGGTGCTGAGGATGGAACCCAGTGCCTCACATGTGCTAGGCAAGCACTCTACCACTGAACTACACACCCCCAGCCCAGTTTTCCAGCTTTTGCTGTTTCCTGGGGTAACCTTCCAGACAATGATATCATCATCCTATGATTCTTTACATTGACTTAACCAAATCAGCAAGAGAAGTAACACTGGCAATTCTGAACTTAAGGCTCTGACTGACTTTTTATAGATAACTAGAATTCTTGCCCTCCTGACCTCACTTCTCCCAGGTGGAACTTAATGAAACCATGTGTCATTCAGGTTTTAATTACTGGTCACTTCATTTCAAAATCATGTCATATTTTCAGCATGGGATGGAATTCCCATTGGCAAGGCAAGAAGGCTACAGGTAGTGCACACACAAGGGTCAGCAATCTCAAAATTCAGCCGGGTCGTTCTATTCAAATGTGAAAAATGGACTTTCATTTTTGTCTTAATTTCCATATTTTGGCTGCTACTGAAGTTGAATAGTTTTTTCATATGTGTTTTGGCTAAATGGTCAAAAGTTTCCTCTTTTGTGAATTTTCCATCCTTAACCCTTTGTGTGTGTGGTACTGGGGATTGAACCCAGTGGTCCTCTAGCACTGAGCTACATCTTTTGCTTTTATTTTTATTTTTAGACAGGGTCTCTCTGTTACCCAGGCTGGCCTTGCACTGGGGATTCTCCTGCCTCAGCCTCCTGAATAGCTGGGATTACAGGCATGTGCCACCATGACCTTAATCCATTTTTCTTTGAGGACATTTGTTAAGAATATTAGCACAGCACAACCTTTAAAAAAAATTCATTGTTTCAGTGGCAGAGTTTTTGCCTAGCATCAAAGCCCTGTGTTCACTTCCCAGCAACACACACACACACACACACACACACACACACACACACAGACACACACACACAGCTTTACTATGAAATCTCCTTTCCTTTACATTTATGGGTTTGCAGCCTGGCTTGGTAAGGTCAGTTATATTCCAAGGTGTGTATGTGTGTGTGTATGCATTTCCTCTCCCAAATGTCTTAAATGATATTTTAATTGTTACAGTGTTTATATATGTCTTTAATTCATCTTGAATGTATTTTCTTATATCCAGGAGGTAGAAGTCTACTTCTTTCCCAATGCATGGCCAACCATCCCGACATCATTTTCTCCAGTGAACTGAAATGTCACCTTTATCAATGTTTTCCTCACACAATTTGAGTCTGTTTTGGGATTTTTCTCTTCCATTCAATGTCTATTTACTCTTGTGCCTATATTTTACTGTTTTTTTTTTTTTGCGGTGCTGGGGATCAAACCCAGGGCTTTGTGCTTGCAAGGCAAGCGCTCTACCAACTGAGCTATCTCCCCAGCCCTATTTTACTATTTTGACTGCAGTGACTTTATACGTTTTAATATGTAAGAAGGCAGGCCTCACATTACTGTCCTTTTTAATATTTATATTTTGACTATTCTTGGATATTTTTTCTTTTTTTAATATAATTTATCTTATATTAAAATTTAGTTTTATTTTAATTAAATTTTTTATGGTACTGTGGATCAAACCCAGGACACTGTGCATTGAAAATTGCTCCAGTTCATAAACAAAACATGACCAGAGGCAAGTACTCTACCACTAAACTACATTCCCAACCCAGAATACCTTTTTTTTTTTTTTCTTTTTTTTTTGTGGTGCTTTGGATGAAATCCAGGACCTTATATTTACTAATGAAGTAAATCTTTGTTTAAGTTACTGAGGAACCATCAAACTGTTTTACACAGCAGCTGTACCATTTTACATTCCTATCAGAAGTATGAAGTCTCCAGTTTTTTCACTTTTTTTTTTTTCTTTTTGTACCAGGGATTGAACTCAGGGGCACTTGACCACTGAGCCACATCTCCAACTCTATTTTGTATTTTATTTAGAGACAGGTCTCACCCAGTTGCTTAGTGCCTCATGTATGCCGAGGCTGGCTTTGAACTCGTGGTCCTCCTGCCTTAGCCTCCCAAGCTGCTGGGGTTACAGGTGTGCACCACTGCTTCTGGCTCCCATCATTTTTTTTTTTTAAATATATATTTTGAAGTTGTTGGACCTTTATTTTACCTATATATATGCGGTGCTGAGAATCGAACCCAGCACCTCACACTTGCTAGGTAAGTGCTCTACCACTGAGCTACAACCCCAGCCCCTCACTCATGTCTTCACCAACACATATTTTCCTTTTAAAATTATAACCTAGTGGGTGTGAAATGGTATCTCACTGAGATTTTATTGTTGTTTGGTACTGGGGATTGAACTGAGGGTCACTCGGCCACTGAGCCACATCCCCAGCTCTGTTTTGTATTTTATTTAGAGACAGTGTCTCACTGAGTTGCTTATCGCCTTCCTTTTGCTGAGGCTGGCTTTGAATTCTTAATCCTCCTGCCTCAGCCTCCTGAGCGGCTGGGATTACGGGCATGCACCACAGCGCCTGGCTCACTGAGGTTTTTGATTTGCATTTCCTAAATGACTAGTGATGTTTTTGTGCTTGTTGGATATTGATATCTTCTTTGGAGAAATGTAATTCAAGTCCTTTGTCTACCTAAAATTTTGTTGTAGCTGTTTAGTTGCAAGACTTCTTTGCATATTATGGGTATGAGACGTTTGTCAGATATAAGATTTGAAATATTTTCTCCAATTTCACTTTCATGATAGTGTCCTTTGATGTACACAGATTGCGATTTTTTTCTTTCGTTGCTTGTGCTTTTAGTGTTATATTTAGGAAACCATTGTCTATTCCAAGGTCAGAAAGATTTACACCTCTATTATCTCCTAAGAGTTGTACAGTTTTAGTTCTTAAATTTAGGTCTTTGTAGTAATTTTTCAAATTGGAATGTGTGAGTCTTTAAACTTTGTTCTTTTTCCAGATTGTTTTGGCTTCTGGTTCTCTTGGAATTCCATATAAATTTTAGAATCAGCTTGTAAATTTTTGCTTAAAAAAAAAGGACTGAGATTTTAATAGTAATTGTAAAATTCATATAAATCTTCCTTAGGCTAGGGGTGTAGTTTAGTCTAACATGTGCGAGACCCTGGGTTGGATCCTCAGGATCACTATAAATAAATAAATGGATAAATAAATAAACTAACCAACCTTATATCTTTATGTTGAAGTTATTTCTACGTATTTTATAAGTTCTCGACATTCTATTTTCATTTCTGTCAAGTAATTGCCAATATAAGAAAACTTTTTTTGGTAAAGATATGTTATATAGCTGCTTTACCACATTCTCTCATTTATTATAGTAGACTTTATTAGTATTTCTTGAATTTCTAACACAGTTGTTTTTTCTAATACTTATATCAGTTTTTTATTGTTCTGTGTCACTTCATTAGCTTGAGCCTTCAAAACAATATGGATGTTTTCCTTTGAAAAATGAAATAAGTCAACACATGGAAACTCTTAAGGACAAGAGAAAAACAAAACTATAGTTATTGAGAAAAGAATCGATAAGTAGTCACAAAAGTGAAAATTCTACCTTGACTTGGTTTTTTTTTTGGGTGCTGGGGATCAAACCCAGGGCCTTGTGCTTGCAAGGCAAGCACTCTACCGACTGAGCTATCTCCCCAGCCCCTTGACTTAGTTTTAATATGCTGGATTTTGGCAAGGTCTTCATTATATTTGTTTTTTTTTTCCCCTCCTATTTTTCTTAGGAGTTGTCACCAGGAATAATGGCTGCATCTTGTTATCTTTCAACATCTATAAGTAAAATAATATGGTTTTTCTTTCTAACTTGCTGATATAGTGAATTACTTTAATGGATTTCTTACATTCCTGGAATAATACCCTACTTGGTTGTGGAGTAGTGATTCTGTAGATGCACTGCTGGGGTCAGTTTGCTAATCATTTCTTTCATACTTTTGCATCCATATTCATGAATAAAATTGTCGGTTTTCTGTTTTTTTTGTGTGTGTGTGGTAATTCATATTTTGTCTAAGAATTGGAGAAATTTTCTATTTTATGCTTTAAACAGCAGTAAAATCATCTAGGCTAGGAACATCTTATAATTGGTAAATCTATTGCAATTGCCCTTCTAATTTCTCCAGTGGCTCTGTTCTGTTTTACCTGTTTTTTTTTTTTTAATATTTTTTAGTTGTCAATGGACCTTTATTTTAATTATATGTGGTGATGAGAATCAAACTCAGTGCCTCACATGTTAGTCAAGTGCTCTTCCACTGAGCTACATCCGCAGCCTGTTTTACCTTTTTTTGTTTGTTTACATATTTTATTCTGACATCATATCTCTTAAAAACAAAATAACTCAGACAATTGCAGTTATCAATGCCTTTTTCTTTAGATGTGGTTTAATTCCCTTCCTTTAGGCTTTTTGTTACCAAGAAGTAGTTTGAATTCAACACTGTCCATTTGTTGTGAGTTTATCAGAAGGAGTCATCTTCAAACCAATACTACAGATGGACTTATTCACTGATTACTGTGTAATTTCTTCTAGGACATTTGTAACAGGCACAACATATACAGGATTTCCATTTGGTTTTCTTTTTCCCCTTTTTTAAAATAAGTGTGTTTCTAGGTTCTCACTTATATTTTCTTTTCTTTGAATGTATTGCACAATATTTTATGATTAAAAAAGGTTATGTCTCAGGCAAAAAGTTTATCTCCTTCATTCAGGAGGTGCTAATGTGTATTATTTTCTAAAAGAGGTAAGTGGTTGTCTGTGTGGCCACCCTCAAAGGGGACAGAATGGACAGATTTATAGTCTCCAAGTCTGAAACGGCAGCAAATTATTTAAACTATTAAATTTTCCAATTCCATGTAACATGCCTGTTGTTGAAAAGATTCCTCCAACAATACCACAAAGTCTTAACAAAAAAACTGCCAGGATGGCATATGCTCCTCAGTGACTGTCACCAAAAGAGAACTGAGATCATATTTCATAAATATCCCAGGGACTCCATGGCTGCCTGCAGCATGGTTAATGATACATTCCTTTTCTGTCACAGAAAACTGATGGGTATCTGCTGAAATTTTATGTGTATGTAGTTTTGTTGGCACAACTGTAATAAAATATTGGAACATCTGGTTGTAATCTATAGCAATTTTTTCAGTTCCATCTAAAGGATTAATAATTCCTGGAATAAGTTCTCCAAAGGACAAATGATCTATTCTGTGAGAAAGTTGTAAGAGGGTTGACAAGTGCTGCTAAATGTGCATGACCTCGAGGATGTGGAATTGCCTTGCCCACCATTATGTGAAAATTCCCTGCTACTTTATGCATATAGATGACCACGAATTCTGCATGCATCTGGAGACTGTGATGAATCATCTTCCCTTGGTGGAAGTGCTGTTGATGCACTTTTAAATATCACATCTTGAAGTGAATGCTCTTCTTGCAGCCTACTTTGAATCAGCTGCAGCATCCTCTGCCACTCTTTCTGCTGTGGTGAAAGATCAAATATTACTGGTTCATAAACTAGACCATCTGCAGATGCAACCATTGTTTCTGCTAAATCCAATACATCTGCTCCAACATATTGACACCTAACGGCAACAGTAATATCTATGTTGATTCTCAGTTTGCTAGAAAAGTCCTTGTCTACTTCATATTCATACTTCTTCCATGTATCTTGACACATCGAGAATTCCATTATTTTTAGTAAAGCCATAGTGGTAAATGCTATTAGAGAAACTGTTCCCCTCTGGCTGAAGTCTCTACATAGCTGTCAGGAACCTTTGGAAAGACATCCAACTCTTTCACCAAATTTAAGGTTTTTTTCCCAATTCATTCGCCTCATCTTCAGGAAAACCTTCCTTTTCCCGCATACAGTCATGCTTGTGTTACGGTCCCAGTTGACTGCCATGTTTCACAGAAGCCCGGGCCGCCGGGGATCCCATGTCCTGTTTTACCTTTTTAAAGTATGTTTTGGTATGGTAAAATCTCATCAATATAGCATGCTGCCATTGGATACAATCCCATTGTCTACTAGTGACAGTTCCCTGACTAGTCTCTATTCTCAAATGCAGGCTGGCTGACGCTCTTCCTGGGCTGTGGGGTGTGGGAGGGAATTCAATTGGAAGTGACTAGCTAGTTGGGACTTGCTCAGTTTGAGAGCATGTTTTTACTTTGCAAGAACTCAACAAGAGGAGCAATCTGAAGTTCTTCATTTGAAGACAACTATCAAGTCCACATTGTCTGTTGTGGGGTCTAATCCCCACACAAACCCTTTCTCTTCTCCCTTTCCTTCCATTCCTCCTAGCTGCACCTAACCCCTCTTGCAGTCGATCCTGAGCCTCACCCTGGGCAGGTTTCTCATTCCCTTCTAGACTCAACCAAGAAAGCATAAGAGCTGTCTGCTACAGGAAATCTGGATGGAACAGCTCCATCTGCAAGTCTTTTGGTGTGCCTGATGCTGAGTCGCAGAAAGATTAAGATACTGGTTTTCATGAATCTTGCAATAAGGAAAACTTACTTTTTATGGAATTGAAATATTCAGGCCCTATTTAATACACAGTGGAAGGGTTTTTTGTTAGTCTGATATTTGCTCAGAAAATCATCCTTTTTCTCTAGAATTCCAATTTTGTTTCATGGAGTTGGAATTTTTTTCAGTCTTTTTCACTTTTGTGGCTATTTATCCATTCTGTTCTCAATAACTGTACTTTTGTTTTCTATATTCCTTAGTGTTTCCATGTACTGGCTTATTTTACTTTTTGAAGGAAATTTATTGCCCTTTCTACAATTTTGTTTCACTTATGTTATCTTTTATCTATTAAATCCCTTTTCCTATTGATTTATATTGTTGATTTTCTTAAATCATGTCATTAATTTAAGTCTATTGCTTTAAAAATAAAAGCATTTAAGACTGCAAATTACCTAAACACAGATCCTACATAAGATGTAAATTTATCACTTTTTAAATAATTTGTAATATCAGTTTTGGTTACTTTTGATCTAAGGGTTAGTTAGGAAAGGATTTTTGTTTTTTTCTTGAGACAGTTTCACTATATTGCTCAGGCTGGCCTTGAATTCTCCATCTTCCTGCCTCATCTTCTCAAGTAGCTGGGATTTACAGGCATGAGCCACCATGTCCTGCTAGCAGGGGATATCTTGATTTCCAAATAAGCCCCTTTCCTGCATATGGTAATCTTATTTATGTGCATATTGTTTGATTATGATCAAAGAATATAGACTGTAAAACGTTATTTGTTAAGAATTTCTCAGCAGTCAATAATTGACTTTTGTAAATATTACATGAGAAGTGAATGTTAACTCTTTAAAATGGCATTTGAAAGAATATTGCAGATTTCTAATATGGCATTTTGTTTCATTTTTTAAATAAAGATCTTGTATTTTGCTGGGCATGGTGGTGCACACCTATAATCCCAAGGAATCCCAACAGCTAGGGAGGCTGAAGCAGGAGGATCATGAGTTCAAAGCCAGCCTGAGCAAAAGCAAGATGCTAAGCAACTCAGTGAGACACTGTCTCTAAATAAAATACAAAAAAGGACTGGGAATGTGGTTCAGTGGTTAAGTGCCCCTGGTTTAATTCCCCATACCAAAAAAGAAAAAAATATATTTCTGGGAGGATTCACTTTATGTATCTGGTTACTGTGGTCTTTGGTGCATGTCTTCTCACAGAGTGAATCTATTATAAAATATCCATCTTTGTCCAGTTAAATGCTTTTTTATGTATATTCAACTGGTCTGGTTTTATAGTGTTGCTCTTCCTGTTTGCCTAGAAAATGGTATATAGCTGATCCTTCTATTTTTAGCCTTTGTAACTTGTAGAATACTTAGATTTTGTTTTCAGGCCTCATCCCTGCTAGGCAAGCACTCTACCACTGAGCTACATCCCCTACAGTTTGTCTTCTGACTTAATTTGATACTCTGTTTTGGTGGGGAAATTTATCCCATTCATATTTTCAGAAGTAAATGATATCTGACTTTATTATTTTCATACTACTTCCATTAAATTTATTACATTTTATACTTTGCTTTTTTTTTTTTCCTTTTTTTTTAAAGGAAAAAAGAAAACATTTCTTTTGCAGGCTTTTAAGTTTCTCTTCATTTTCTGTTTTCCCTTTATGAACTTGGAGATGATGCTTTTCTATTCTGTAGGTGATTACTCTTCAATTCCTAACAATCCTGATTCCCATCACATGCCTACTATTTTTCACCCTGCACCATGAGGCTTTCCCTCCCTTAGAATGCTGTTTAGAATACTTCTATCTCCCTCCTTTCACTTGGAATTTATGACTTTCACAGCATGTTTGTCTCTCTCTTTTGCTTCTTTTATAAATCAAAACTGCTAGGGAATTTAGTGGGCTCTTCCAAGGTGCTGACTCAAATCTCAGACGATGGACGTTTCCCTTTATTATCCTCCCACCCATCTGTGGTCTTTTCTCCTTCTGGAACTTCTTTTAATTTTGGTAGATGGAACTGAACACAGAGGCACTTAACCACTGAGCCACGTCCCCAGCCCTTTTTTATATTTTATTTTGAGACAGGGTTTCCCTAAGTGCTTAGGGCCTTGATAAGTTGCTGAGGCTGGCTTTGAACTCTCAATCCTCCTGCCTCAGCCTCTGAGTCACTGGGATTACAGGTGTTTGCCACTGCGAAGATCCTTCTGGAACTTCTATCAAGACATCAGGACACTTGGGGATGTAGCTGGGGATGAGACACTGGGTTGGATCCACAGCAACACATGCACACACACACACACACACACACACACACACACACAAAACAAAACAAAACAAAACAAAAAAAAAAAAAAAAAAAAAAGAAAAAGAAAAAGAAAAAAAAAGGAAAAGAAGGAACACCCGGATGTATTTTCAATTCCTTTTTCCTTTTTCGTTGTGATTTCCATTTCTTGGCTTCCTCCCAAGCCCTCTGTTCTGGGATATATCTTCTACTTGATATTGCAGATTACTAATTTGGCCACTGCTGAGAGCATCTTTTTTGTCTGGGCCAATGTCAGTGCTTTCCTTTTGGTTTTTGATAGTCTCTTTCTTTAACTACTTTAGTGAGATCTGCCTACTCCATAGAATCGAATTCCCCTCCTCTGGACCTCTTCAGTTGAGGGGTCCCCTTTTTGTACTGGGTGTGATCACTCTTGGTTTTTGTTTTCTTCAGGGGACAGGGCTCAGGAACAGTGGACAAAGGGTGAGTGGTGGGAGACCTAGCATTTTCTGTTCTCAGCCAGGGGTGAGAACTGGTAAACCATCAGCCCTTTGCTAATGATGGGGTGAGTGGAGGACTACCTGATCTCTCATGACAGGAAGGTAACTCTTTCCAGACCATACCAGCCCCATCCTCACCCAGGTGGCCTCCTAGGACTCTGTAAGTGGACATAGTCCCTCCCTAGGGATTCTTAATTAGATTTTTTTGTTTGTTTTGCAGTGGGTAAAACCAGGAGATTCTGACCTTTGCTTCAGGCTTTAGGGGTGCTGCTTAGTTTAGTGGATTGTTAACTACACAAGAGCATCTGGGGACCGAATGTGATTGCTAGGAGGAAGAGCTGCTTTTGGATAATTTGCACAAATATACTTTCCCCAGTGCCCTCTGGACTGTATTTCACCTAGAAGGTCACTTTGACACCAAGGCACTGTTAGTGGCTGCCCTATTGGCCTTGAGAACCTTCCTTCCCTCTTGTGCTGATATCCCTTGGCTCCTTCCTGGCCCTCAGACAGCCTACTTCTGGCATTGTCCTCTTCCTGTGACTCAGAATAGAATCTGCAGCCTGAAGTTGCACTGTCTACTGTTAAGACTCCAGATAAGGTGCTGGGATAGAGACGGGGGTGGGGATTTGTCACTCTCAATGACATTGACCAGGCATTAAGGAAATAAAAACACTAGTTTTTAAAATTTCTCTCCTAGACTTTTATTTGGTTTATTTAAAAAAGTTGGAATGTACAGTAAACAAAAGAGACAGAAAATAAGTTTCAAATCTCATTAACCGGAAGAAATACACACCTTTCTAACCTCTGATATTTAAAAATATTTTGGGGGGCTGGAGTTGTGGCTCAGTGGTAGAGTGCTTGCCTGGAATGTGTAAGGCCCTGGGTTCAATTCTCAGCACTGCATATAAATAAATAAATAAAAATTTTAAAAAGATCCATTAACAACTAAAAAATATTTTAAAATATTTTTGAATAGGTAGTATTCAAACATGAATATTTGCATGTTATAAAATTCAAAAGGCATAAAAGGTATCCATTCCCTTCTCTCACCCAGTTTCCTTCTTCAAAAACAAGCTCTAAAACTGGTGTGGTGTCCTATGCCTGTAATTCCAGCAGCTCCCGGAGGCTGAGACAAGAGAATCCCAAATTCAAAGCCAGCCTCAGCAATTTAGCGAGGCCATAAGCAACTCAGTGAGACCCTGTCTCTAAGTAAAATACAAAAAAATGGCTGGGGATGTGTCTCAGTGATTAATTGCCTCTGGGTTAAATCCCCAGTGCCCCCAAACAAACAAACAAAAAACCTAAGCTCTATTACCTGGATAAACTTTATGTTTACACATAATCATATGCAGGCATATCATCCCCGCTCACAAATGGTTGCATTCTCTAACACTGTTCTGCATCTTGTTTTCATGCCTTGGATATTTTTCTATGTGCATATATTGCCTTATTTAAAAAATAGTTTTATCATAATCTTTTTGGTACAAGGGCATTGAACCATTGAACCACATCCCTAGTCCTTTTTTTGTTTTGAGACAGTCTCACTAAGTTGTTGACAGCCTTGCTGAGTTGTTGAGGCTGGCTTTGAACTTGTGATCCTCCTGCTTCAACCTCCGGAGCTGCTGGGATTACAGGAGTGTCCTACCATACCCGGCTCATAATCTATTCTATCGGTGTACCCACAGTTTATTTAACCAACCCTTAATTGAGGGACATCTGGACTAGTTCAATATTCTACTATTAGAAATAGTGTTTCAGGACTGGGGTTGTGGCTCAGTGGTATAGCGCTTGCCTACCACGTGTGAGGCACTGGGTTCGATCCTCAGCACACATAAAAATAAATAAAATAAAGGTACTGTGTTCATCTACAATTAAAAAAATAGTGTTTCAATGTCCATCTTTTTTTTTTTTTTGGCGGTGCTGGGGATTGAACCCAGGGCCTTCAGCTTGCAAGGCAAGCACTCTACCAACAGAGCTATATCCCCAGCCCTCAATGTCCATCTTTGACATACCTTTTTAGTCATGTGGAGTAAATCCATAGTATAAATTAGTGGATAGGGTAATGCTGGATCAAAGTGTATGTAATTTTTCTAGAAATTACCCAATCAACCTCCACAGAGGTTGTCCAGTTTATATGTCCACCGGCAATGTAAAAACAGCTAGCTTTTCTTTAATGAATCAAGTTTTTTAGGCCAGTGACATTATACTGCTATACAAATTATTTAGACTTCACATTATATCAAAAGTATTGCACACATCAAAACTATTCACAGGTGGCTGGGGTTGTGGCTTAGTGGTAGAGTGCACACCTAGCACACGTGAGGCCTTGAGTTCGATCCTTAGCATCACATAAAAATAAAGGTATTGTGCTCACCTACAACTAAAACATATATATTTATTTAAAAACCAAACCAAACCAAAACAAAACTAATCATAGGCCCTAGTGTGGTGGCACATGCCTGTAATCCCAGCAGTTTGGGAGACTAAGGCAGGAAGATCTCAAGTTCAAATCAGCCTTAGCAACTTCGTGAGGTCCTAAAGCACTCAGTGAGACCCTGTCTCTAAGTAAAATATAAAAAAGGGCTGGGGATGTTGCTCACTGGTTAAGCACCAGTGGGTTCATTCCCTGGTACCCTTCCCACCAAAAAAACCCAAAAAACAAAACAAAACAAAAAACCCAAAAACCCACAACCAAAAACCTATTCACAGATGGGTGCACAGTGTGGTGGCACACACCTATAATCCCAGCAACTTGTAAGGCTGAGGCAGGAGTATCACAAGTTAGAGGCCAGCCTTCAGCAACTTAGGGATACCCTGTCTCACAATAAAAAAATTAATAAAAAGGGCTGGGCATGTACCAAAACAAAACAACTCATGCATAAACAATAAAAAACCTTTTATACATATAAATGTCCACTGTTGAAGGATGACCTTCCTAGTTAGTATTTTCCTGTGGATTTACATATATATCAAATACATATATCTACTTCTATATTTGCATGTGTTGTATTTGTGTATACATATTCATTTGATAAAAATGAGGCTGCACTATTCCTAACTTGCTTTAAAATTTTTAATATATTGTGAACATTTTCCTTGTTATAAATTATTAATCACTGGATTTTTCCAGTATTGCTATTATAAGTAATAGTATGATGATCTTTCTGTGTTAATTTTTACTTTCTAAGTATTTTCTTAGGTCAGAGAGTATGTGTAACTCAAAAGTTTTTAATACATACTGCGAATTGCTGTCTGGAAAGACTAGTTCAGTGACTGTCTTCCTAGTAGCAAGGTAGAGGTCACCCAGTGCCACCACATTCCAGAGTAGTTTGCTTTTCTTTTTTAGTCGTCAGTGGACCTTTATTTTTATTTATTTATATGCAGTGCTGAGAATCGAACCCAGGGCCTCACACATGCTAGGCAAGTACTCTACCACAGCTACAACCCCAGCCGGCAGTAGTAGCTTGCTTTTGGTCATACTTTTATATGAAAGATTTTAGGAGATACTGACAAATTTTGAATGGACAAATCACATACCAGATTTGTATTTTCAATTCCATCTGCAGGGCTAATAGCTCTGTCAGTCTCATGTGGCCTTAGGATGCCTACAAAACAATGGTGACACTGAGTAAAGTGGTCCAAGTTGGGTGGAAAGTCTAAATAAGTAGATCTCCAACCTGTTGCTATGGAGAAAGCAATTCAGTGTTTTATGTGGCAGGTAGGGGAATACTCACTGGGCAGGCAATGCATACCAAGGTCTACTTGATTCTTTCTCAGAAAAACAGCAGCTAATCTTTCCTGGCACTGTGAGGGATAGTCTTTGTTATGTACCCTAATGTATAGTTCTCTTTTCTGAAGTTAGACCATTATTCTTCCCCATTCTGCAGATAAGAGAATTGAGGTAGAGAATCTGGTGTCTTGTCATAGGTGTGTTGCTTGTCATTCTGGTTTCAAACCCACAGCCATGTGCCTTTCTATTCACCATTAAGCTTCCCTGCCTCAGGTACTTTTCTGGACCATAAGCTGGACTTAGCTTCTATGCCAGTCCTCTCAGAAAGTTTTATTTGCAGGACAATTCAAAGACATCAGGTTCTTACTTTTTTTTTTTTTTAAGTTCCAGACTTATCTTCCTATTTTCTATTTCTCCCGAAAGACTGAGCTGAGATATTCAGTTATAAGCTGTCTGAGAGTCTGGCTCATGCAGTCAGTTCTGCATACAACAGAGCCCACCACTGTGAAGGGTACTTGCGTGCACCAATCAACTGTCACGTTAAATAGGGTGATTTCCCTAGTTCTGACAAATAGGTAAATAGGTCACAAAAAATGTAGGAAATTATGGTTGAACTAATTCAATACAAATTGTTACATTTGTGTGTTGTGTATTTTTCTTTTGGTACTGGGGATTGAACCCAAGGGTACAGTGAGCTACATCCTCAGTCCTTTTTTATTTTATATTTTGAGATAGGGTCTTGCTAAGTTGCCAAGGCTGACCTTGAATTTGGGAGGATCTTCCTGCCTCAGCCTCCTGAGTTGCTGGAATTACAGGTATGCGCCATGAACCTGGTTAATATATTTCTTATATCAACCAAAAACTGAATAAGGCAGCCTACTTCAGAAGCAATGTAAAAATCCTACCTGTGAAGCATTTTTAGATCATTTTGCATTCATTTATAGCAACTTGTCCAGGCTGTGTGATAGGTGTTTCACATATACTTTGTCATTATGCAAATTATTTTTCACAAGAATTTGAATTATCCTTGGGTTGGTTTGTTTTTGGTTCTTCAGGGTTTTTTCTGCCCCCAGAGGAAGAAGTCAAAGTTTGGGTGGCCCGCTGGCCTACATGGCCACCTTTTGCAGAGATGCTTAGCTGGGAGCTCCTTTGGCTCAGGAAGATAAGCCATCTCCAGGTAGGCCCCTTGTCTTCCTGGTCTACTTCTCTCCTTTGTTCCTTAGATCTGAAAACTCTTCAAAGCCTTAGAGGAAGTGCAGTGAGTTGATTCTCATGTACCTGGAGAAGAGAATATAGAGGCGGCGGAACCAGAGGAGTTGGCTTCCATGGCAGTACATGGCTCTCTAGAAGAATCAAAGAGGACCAGTTATGGACATTTGCTCTGGAGTTATTTCTGTTACTTTCAGAGTTGGTCTCATCTGAAATCCTTCCTCCCACTAATATGCTCTGTGCTATAGCATTATTTGGTTTCTTTCTGTAGCCCATAAACCTATCTGGATTGATCTTCCTCTTTCATCTCCTACTTACTCCCCTGTGATTATAGCAGATGATGCTAAGGGTAGCTAGAGCACTTACTACTGGCACAACAGTCTACAAGCATCATCTCAATGTGAATAACCTTATGGACTATGTACTATTTTTATTTCCTTTCTTCCCCCAGTAAATAGATGAGGACACTTATTAATCTCAAATGGTGTAAGTAGCAGAGTTGAGATTGAAACCCAGAGCTATCTGATGGATTCTGGAGCTTCACTTTGCTCCCCTACCTTACCTATACAACACAAACTGAGGTGTTTTATGGGAAGCAATCTAGAATGCTATGTCCAGACCTCTCTGGATTAGGTAAACTGGAAGGCATAAGCATTATTAGAAAAAGAAAAAAAGGAGCATTCACAGGTGTGGGTTGGCCTTCCCACGTAATGAGGGAAATGTATATTTTCTTTTTATTTGGACCCAGTATTGTTGTTTTTAAACAGATCATGGCAACTGATTTAACTATGTAGGATATATATAAAAAGTTGCTATTGTTCTCTAAGTACCATAATTTTAAGTTAATATTATTGCAAACCTCTATATAAAGCTTAATGTAAGTATTTCTTGTCAGAACATATGTGGTTTTAGAGCTGTAAACATACTTGTGGTAATCAAGATTTGGATGTAAAGGGAATCAGGATGGAACTATCCCTATACAATCTATTTAGAGAAAATGTTACATAGTATTTTTCCATAGCAAACAGGACTAAAAATTGTAAGTGAAATTTACTATCAGAAACAAAAAGGAGAGAAGCGCACAACTGTAATCCCACTGGCTCAGGAGGCTGAGGGAGGAGGATTGTGAGTTTGAAGCCAGCCTCAGCAAAAGCGAGGCACTAAGCAATTCGGTGAGACTTTGTCTCTAAATAAAATACAGAACAGGGCTGGGGATGTGGCTCAGTGATCGAGTGCCCCTGAATTCAATCCACAGTATCCCACCCCCCAAAAAAAAGAAACAAGAAGGACACGTGAACTCAAAGAATAATGTTAACATTTTAAAGACCATAATAAAAATGAAATGTTTATAAAAACACTGGTAGAAAGGATGACCTTTGTAGTCTAAACCACACTTGATCTGTCAACTTGAAAGAGTCTACATTACAAGGGTTTCCCACATCAGAGTGCACAAGTGCCTAAATCTTTCAATGACTTTTAGCATTCCTTCAATAAGATGGGCACTTAAATAAATCATTCATTGTCAATTTGGTTTTTTACCAACTGTATTTTTAAAATTATTTTTTTGCTCAAAATTCCCCCCCCCCAAAAAAAAAAACTCAAAATTGGGTATAGTTTTGTGTTTCTGCTTTTGGGGCATTTTCACTACATATCCTTCAAAATAATGATTTTACTGGCTTACTATTTCATTCACTTGCTGAATATTAGTGCCTATTTTAGCTACTATAAATTATACTAATGAGGGCTGGGGTTGTAGTTCAGCGGTAGAGTGCTTGCCTAGCAAATGTGAGGCACTGGGTATGATCCTCAGCCCCACATAAAAATGAATAAATAAAATAAAGCCATTGTGTCCATTTATAACTAAAAATTTTTTTTAAATTATACTAATGAACATCCTTGCATATGAGTTCCTGGACACATCTTTGTTCATTTCCTTAGTATAAAATTCTAAAAGTAAAAAATTATTAGATGAGAGTCTGTATAAATAGTACAATTAATTATATTTTAAAAGAAAAAAATTAAATTCACTTTAAATTCTACCACCTGGAAGTAATCACTGTTAGCTTAGGCAATTATCTTTTCCACATTGCTATAAATAAGTTCAAATAAGTCACTGATTCTTTTCCTTTCCTCACCTTCCTTTCTCCCTTCCTTTTTCCCTTCCACCCTTTCTTTCTCCCTTTCTCCTTCCCCCCTCTCTTTTTCTTTCCTTCACTGGGGATTGAAGTCAGGTGTTCTACCTCTCAGCTAAACCCCCAGCCCTTTTTATTTTTTAAATTTTGAGACAGGGTCTCAGTAAGTTCCTAAGGCTGACCTCAAACTTGAGATCCTCCTGCCCTCGGGGTCTTCAAGTTGCTGGGATTACAGGCATGTGACACTGTGCCTGGCTTTTATTTTCTTATTCTCAAAATAATTTGGCTGTTCTTATATGGTCAAGATGAGACAAATTCATGCTTCATGGTCCATACTGTAGTCATGATAGAAAACTATAAAAGAGGATACAAAAAAGGCACAAATGGGTCGAAAATAAAACCAACAGCACCATGAACCTACAAACTATAAAGAAGAATGAGTGGTTGAGGTGGAGGGCTCACTTACTGAAGGCCCAGGAAGACTGGGGGCATTGTGGGCTGTACTAGACTGGGGACCCAAATTTGAAGCTTGGACTCAGGGCCAGGGGCTCCCCAGTGTATGGAGGAAAATATGATGCCCATTGCAGCCACCAGCTACACCAGCTGCAAGTTGAATGCCTGGAGAGCAGCACTGAACCTTGTTACCTGCTGACTGGAAGTGGCATTAGAGGACCTGATTCTTGCCTTCCAGCAACTGCAAACTCCCTGGACAGGGAAGGGAACACAGAAGGAGTGGAGGATAAAAATCCCCAAATTCAATAACCTATAGTATTGTCCCCCTGATATGCAAAGCAGACTTCTGGAAGACATGAAGCAATCTAATGCAAAGACAAAAATCCTAACAAAATCAGCAATCAGACCATGAATATATTCTATGAAAATAGTTTCATAGAACAGTTTGTACAAGACTAAAAGAATTAGTTTAGGATGTTCAAAGAGCTAAATAAAATAAGAAAGAACAGGAAATTATGAGATAGAAATAAACATAAGTACAACAATAGGTGGACAGGAAATAAAAAATAAGAAATTTTGGAAAACAATCTGAAATAGGAAAAATTTAAAGGAACAATTGAGAAACAAAGTGGGCTGGGGTGTAGCTCAGTGACAGAGTATTTCCCTAACCTGCGGGAGGCCCTGCGTTCCATCCCCAGTACTGCAAAAAAACAAAACCAAAACCAAAAAAACCCGAAGCAAAAATTGACAAAGACAAATGGACAAATCTGGATTCAGGATGGAAGATCTTCACATACCTGTACCAGAAAGTAATAAACTGAAAAGTAAAAAAATTAGTATGGATATAAAAGTTTTGACTCACAGAAATATTAGGCTTCATCTACTAGTTATATCTAGCGCCCTGAACGCAACAAATAGAAAATGCATGTCCTTTCTCAGGTACACATGTTAACATTTTAAAAAACCGACCATAAACTAGTCACTAAGAAAATTTCAATTAACTTTTATGAATCAGTATCACAAACCACACTTATTAATCACAAAAACAGTTACATAATAAAATCAACAACAAAAACAAAGGAATATTCTCATTATTTGTGGCCATTCTATAAAGTCACTAGAACAATGAATTAATGAATACTGGACCACTGCTCCTTGGGAATACAGGGTCATATTCCTGTAACCCTCTGGTCACATTTTCATTAACACATCAATACATAACAGTGTTTTATGTGTTCCTGTTTAAAGAGAACTTATTTAATATATATTTTGCTGATTGATTCACACTGAACTCATGGTCAACAGAACTCATTCCTGTGAATGACACTTATCTAATACATGTATTTTTTCCATAAGGCCCATTATAGCCTCTTTTGCTTAAGGACACTAGACAGCTTCAGCATACTTCAGACATGTAATAAAACTGAGCCACATCCCCAGCCCTTAGAGACAAGGTTTGGCTAAGTTGCCCAGCTGGCCTTGAAGTTGTGATCCTCCTGTCTCAGCCTCCTGAGTTGCTGGGATTATAGGTGCACACCACTGCTCCTGGCTACCTCAGTCATTTTAAACAACAAAGTCACCAAAAAGAATAAAATAAGAAAATGTGGCATTAAATACATCACAAAAAGATACTTTTTCTGTAGTGTGAGACCTGAAACAAGGTAGTTTTGTCTCAATCTTCCTGGAAACATGCATGTGTGGCTCAAAATTTTCACTGCTTTTTAAATGACTATGTCAGTACCCACAAAAGCAAAAAGTAAGAAATAAAAATTATCTACAGTCCCACCACTCAGAAGTAATAATGGTTAACATGTTGGGCTACATGCTTCTATTATATAATGGGCTCACACTCTTATTGATTTTGGAGTTACAAATGAATTTTTGCAAGTAGGCAAAAATGAAACTGCAAATAATAAAGATTGAGAAACACATCTGTAAACTCTAACATACATCCCTGAAACCTCATGGATTGAAAAGAAACTCACAATGGAAACTATAAAGGAATAAATTAAAGGAAATTAATAGTATAAAGTGTAGTTTTTTTTAAAGATTGAAAATAAAAAGAAGGCTAACCTTTCAAGTTTAGGAGATTTTAAAAAATAACAATAAAACATGAAGAGAGGACAGATATAATAATGAACAAAAATTAATGAACTATCAAAGCAACAAGAGGATTAATATTTCTGCTCAACACACATTCTTAGCATCTAGCAAAGTGCCTCTTAGTAGGAATAAATGCTTACTGTGGAAAATTTAGAAAATAAGGCTAAGAAAAAAAATATAATTATCTTGAATTTCTAAAAAACAAAAACAGCACTCAGTTTTCTCTCATTGCTACTTTTGTCTCTAAGGTAGACTTAAGTCTTCTATAGATTGCACGTAGAGACAAATTGGAGCTAGTCTCATCTTCCCATCTCTAATGGTTCTGACAGTCACCTGCCCCACTGACAGCTAAGTTTTCACCTGTAAGTTTGGCTCTTCCTTAGCTGGCAGATGGGCTTTTGGCAGTTTGTTCCAGTGGCTCTTTACAGAGGATCCTGGCAGGCCTGAATTCCTTTTAGACTCAAGTTAGGAGTACTGCTCTATATATAATAGTGGAAAACTGGTAAATCTGAAATGTTTAATGATCAGGAATTCATGATATATTTTATGGCATATCCATACAACTAAGATAGGCACTCATTACAATTGGAACACTTAGTGACATAGGAGAAAATGTTCATAATATTTTGTTAAAGAAAGTAGATTTTAAACAGTAGGCAAAGTGTGATCTCATTATATAATAGAAGCATGTAGCCCACCATGTTAATGATGATTACTTCTTTTTTTTTATTGTAAGCAAATGGGATACATGTTGTTTCTCTGTTTGTACATGGAGTAAGGCATACCATTTGTGTAATAATAAATTTACATAGGGTAATGTTGTTTGATTCATTCTGTTATTTTTTCCCTTCCCCCCACCCCTCCCACCCCTCTTTTCCCTCTATACAGTCCTTCCTGACTCCGTTCTTGCCCCCCTCGGTAACCTTAACTCTAACTGATGATTACTTCTGAGAGATGTGATTGGGGATAATTTTTATTTCTTAGTTGTATTTCTTGATTTTCTACAAGGAGTATATGTCACTTAGGTTCTTTGTTATTTTATTATAATCAGGAAAAAAGTTCAAAGTCATCGAAAATCTGTGCCTGCCAAGGTCTAGCTGGCTTAGTCCTAACACTTGGGGAGATACTGAGCCCCTGTGGAAGGACTAAGGGAATTGCCTCTGCAGAGCAGAGCCCAGATCTAACTGAGGTGTCCACGAATTTGCAATCCTCACCTTGGCCTGTGCCACTTCTTCGCTGGTGAGCACGAAGAGGACATCCTGAGTATTCAGCAGAGACCACAGCAGGTCCAGGAGGGAGAGATATTTACGCAGCACATTCACAGACTGAAGTGTGAGCACAGAACACCCTGGTGGGGAGGGGATGGGGACAAGTAAAGAGCCTTATTGCTCCCAGTCAGATTTCCCCCGAACAATCCTACCACCTGTGTGGCTTAGGGCAGGGCTAGAGTTGCCAGGTGTCTTCACAGCACCAAAGCTACTCTTTGCCATTTATTCTTGCAGAGAGGAAGAGTAAAAGGGCCACAGGAGACCTGGCAGGCCACTCTCTCCCTCACTCAGTGCTTTAGAATGAGAAGAGGTGGGCTGCTAGAGGTCAGGATCTGGCTACCTTGAGGTCAAGGGAAAAAGGAATTTCTGTACTTAGGGGACCTAGAGACCTGTTTCTAACTCTTATTGTTCAAGAACTGACCCAGAACTGACTGCTCAAGAAAGCCCCTTAACTGCTTTGAATCTCAGTCTTCCTCTCTCCCTCCCTCCCTTCCCAGCCTGCCCTTGATCTGGTCTCAAGTGATTTTCCAGCCTTAGGCTCTCAAGTAACTGGTACTATGGTGCCATTGAACCTGGTTTGCTTTTTTTTTTGTGGGTACTGGGAATTGAACCCAGGAGTGCTCTATCACTGAGCTCCATGCCAGCTCTTTTTATTTTGTTTTGAAACCTAAGTTGCTGAGGCTGGCCTTGAACTTGTGATCCTCTTGCCTTAGGCCTCCTGAGCTCCTGGGATTACAGGCATGCACGACCACGCCCAGCCTCATTGATTCAATCTTCATATTCCTCTGTGAGGCAGGACAGACCAGAAACTGGCTCAGAGGTTAAAGCAGGAGTGTCATGCAGAAATGATCAAATAGGGTCAAATACCTTCCTGTGGGTTAGGAAGAGTTTCTATTTCAAGCAGTTTAGTCCATCAGGCACATGTTAGGCACTTATATCTTGGTTTATTAATTGGTGGCTGTAATGTGAGTTTGGATAGACAGACTGCAGAATACCAGAAGTGGAAAAGACATACCCTATGAGAAAACTAGACAGGTGTGGGGACAAGCATGGTCTTTCTGCATATCCAGAATCAACCCTGCTGACAGAGCACTTGCCAACGGATACAACCTGACAGATTTGAAAGTGTGCCTCTGCTCGGCTGAGGGCAGCCTCTGTGTACAATCATCTCTCCACTTGAGGGAAATTTATTCTAGGACCCCTGCAGATACCAAAATCCATGATGCTCAAGTCTCTCATAGAAAATGACAGAGTAGCTGGGCATGGTGGCATACAACTGTAATCGCAGTGACTTGGGAGGCTGAGGCAGGAGGATCACAAGTTCAAAGCCAGTCTCAGCAACTCAGCAAAGCCCTAAGCAACTTAGTGAGACCCTGTCTCAAAATAAAAAATAAAAAGGGCTGGGGATGTGGTTCAGTGGCTAAATGCCCCGAGGTTCAATTCCTGCTACCAAAAAAAAAAAAAAAAAAAAAAAAGAAGGATATGACAAAGTATTTACATAAAATCTGTTTACTTTAAAACATCTCACTTTATAATACCTAATACAGTATAAATGCTATGTAAATAGTTGTTATACTGTATTGTTTATGTATTCAGTACAGACACCATCTCTTCAACCCCAAGTAATTTTGATATGTGGTTGTTGAATACATGGATATGGAACTTGAAGAATTTGCGTATATAGAGGGCTGACCGTATTTGCAAATTCCCTCTGTAAGTCTCTTGGAGGGATAGCTTCTAGAGGCTTCTGCAATAGGGACAGGTCTTACCTTTAGGGAACTTCCCTTCTGAGTGCAGGGCCCTGGAAGAGGGAAGGGCAAGGGTGAGAGAGGTGAGAATTGCCTACTCCTTTGTGCTAACGTGAGGGGACTTCTGAGGGAGGCTGGCAGGGCCCATGGTTCCCTCACATAGGTTCCCAGGTGGTTTCTTTTGCATAAATCATCAGATTTCTGGGATTCCATACCTCTGGCTACAGTTGAAGGGACCAGAGTGGATGCTTCACCCAAGGACAACTAATCCAGAAGCAGGTCTATGGCTTATGAAACAACCCTGTCAAGCTTTGCTTGTTTTTGTCAAGCTTTGCCTGAGATGAAGGTGACTACCTTGGATTCTTCAAAATTTTTCTTTGTAACTGTGACCTGAGTATAGTAGGAGAATATTTTAAAGTAAAGGAGAGTATTTTAAATATTTAAAATATTCATTGACATTTCTTTTTTTTATATGTTTTAGTTATAGATGGACACAATACCTTTATTTTATTTATTTATTTATATGTGGTGCTGAGGATTGAACCCAGTGCCTCATACATGCTAGGCTAACACTCTAACACTGAGCCACAACTCCAGCCCCTCACTGATATTTCTTTCCTGATATTTCCTTTCTCTTTTCTGACCTCCCTTACCCTCAATACCACCCCCACCTTCTGACAGTGAAGGCCATTCTGTTCCCACTGCTTTGACAGGAGAGATGAGATGAACCAACAGCAGTAATTTCTGAACTGCTTTAATGTTTTGTTGTTTTGAAAGCTGGGGGCAGAGGAAGGAGTGGGTAACATTCTGACTCAACACACAGACACACTTATTCCTATGTGACTTGGGAGCAGGGGCTAAAGTAGAAAAATTGAGAGACAGTTGAAAAGTCTGGAACTGACTCCCTGGCACAACCCTGAGCAGTAGAAAAACCTGAAAAAGGTTCCTGGGATTCTGAGAGGAAGATGATTTGCCCTGCATTCTGGACAGAGCCCTGGAATATCCAAGGGAAGGTGTGAGACTGAAGTGCCCACAACGTGCAAACTACGCTTGCAGCTCTTATAGCCATAGAATACTCTTACTGCAGGGCTGAAGAGGAAGCCCTGGGTATAGGGACAACAAGGGGTCTCAGATGGGAGGAAAGCCAGAAAGAGACTGAGAGGTAGCCAGAAAGGTTAGAGAGAAAGGAAGACCAGCCAGTACAAGGCAAGTCAAAGTGGCATTTTGATGAGAGCCAAATGCCACAGAAAGGCCATGACAGGTGAGCCTAAAATGGATCTGGTGAATTTAGCAGGCAGGAGGTGTCTATGGAGAAAACAGTTTTAAAAGATGGTTGGTGTGTCCACAAATTGTTTTATATGAAGCTCAGTGACCTCCATTAGTGCAGGGAGAGGACCAGAAATGTTGAGAACCTGCATGCTCCAGCCACTTTAGGAAAATGGTCCCGGGCAGTTCTGTCAGCAGAAAGTTGTCCTCTGGGTTCTCTGTCTAGAATGAAGCCTTTCCTGCTTTCCCCACTTCAGTGGTGACTGTACCAGGGTTAAAACCAGTCAAGTCAACCTCAAGTGCCCTGGCAACCCTGACTGCTAAGGTACTCCTGATTTGTTTGCCGGAGACCTAATCTGATCTTTTCTCTGGTACAATGTATATACTTGGTGAAAAGTCACAAGGCTGAGTGTGCAACTGGAGTGAGGTAGAGACATTATTCCAATTCTCCAAGCGGCTTGCATGCATACTAGTCTTGGAAGCCCAAGGTCTCAGGGTAACCACGTGTTGAGAAAAACCACTCCTGGACTGCCTCTATGTATCTTAAAAAAAAATTGCATCTCTGGCTTTATGTAGGGAATGTGTCTTTCCTGAATTTGAATGGATCTAATGCAATGAACAATACATCTTTATGGCTGTGGCCTCTGGCTGGGCCAGGAAGTGAACAGTCTTTATAGGAGGGAGAGCAGTCTGATCTTTCCTCTTTCTTTAGAATCTCTTGATTCCAAGAGATCAGGGAGAGCAGTCTGAAAGAGTATCTGGATAAAATTTCTGGCATCTTCCATTAAGTGATGTATGATTTAGGGAAAGGCTTAAAGGTCCTAATGTGGATTTGCTTTCACAGGTTTCTGCCAGAAGACAGAGTGGAGAACCAGGATTCCCGGATTCTGGTTCTGTCTCTGCCATTGTTGAGCCTTGTAGCACTGGGTTTACCCCTTCATTGCCTTGGTCAAGTGAAGCAGCTGGACGTAATGACTGTGAGGTCATTTCCAAGTTCAAATATTTCACTATTCCAGACTGAGAATGTTGAACATGCATAGAAGAAGGTTATAAAACAACTCTGATTTCCAGCTGTCCCTTTCCTTCCTCAGTATCTAAGACAAGACCACCACACTGCTGACCTGGGTCTTAGCAGAAGCACTTTACCAGGACAAGGAAACATGGTCTGTGTTTGTATGATCCTAAGTCACTTAATATCTCTGAGGTTCCATTTTAGTTTTACAGGCTAAACAAAGATAAATATCAGTAAAATAGGGTAGCTTTGAAGAACAAATGAGATTTAATATCATATATGGATATCCTCCTTTTACAAAGAAAGCCTGGAGATAATATACAAAAATCTATAACAAAAGACAAAAGAAGTGAGAGTAAGGGGAGGAAGAAGATGAAGCTGGGGGCATCTGACCCACAGGACTCATGATTTAAGGAAAGGCTTGAAGTCCTGTCCATGTGGTACAGAGGTTGCAAAATTGGCCCTGAAGTTTTCTTTGGTTGAAGTAAAGAGAGAAATAAAATCAATTACCCCATAGGTGGTATCCAGGGAATTTTTAAAAATTCACTTGTTTAGGAGGTGAGCATTCCTACTAAGACTTATTAGAGATTTCTCATAGAGAGAACATGGTGAGATGTAGTGAGCAACATAACAAGTGATGACTGTATAATTCAATAGTATATTTCCCAGAATTCAGATAACCAGGGGTAAAAGTGCTTCAGCAACTGTGATCCCTAAGCAAATGGACAAACCTTGTCCTACCCACCTCCATCACCCAGTGAATCATACCTCACGGCTGTGTACAGAGCAATGTGATTGCTGTGACCACTGACTCCCCCTGCATCAAAAGTCACCACCTGTAGAGACAGACAGGGTTTTCACTCAAGACTGTCAGAATGCTTCTTTTACTGCCTCAGCTTCCAAGTAGCTATTGCCATTCCCTTGGGAAGTAAAGGAGAGGGAAGAACCATGACATTTTTCAAATTCTGAAAATAGCCAAACTGTCTTCTGAGTATATCAATGGTGTGTAACTTCTGGTTTGGCTGATCATACCATACTATTTTTGTGAGTTTTACTGTTTACTTTGCTCCCGGCCAGTGCAGCAGAGTAGAATTCAGTCATGACAGAAACTTGGGTTTGGAATATCTTTGTTGCTTATCTGCTTAGCCATTTATTAGCATATTAGATTTTTCTGGGCTGGCTGTTGTATGACCTTTGTTCAGGTAGATGTTGTCTGATTTATTTGAACTCTTTTCCTTGTGCTATACAGCAGGTACAAAAGTTTCAGGAAGGCCAATGTCCACCATGCTCTGGGGTTGGGTTGATGAGAAAAGCTTATCTATTCATATACTATCTCTGTTTCCATTTTCAGAGATATGTCAACATCTGTTTATTATTTACAAGTTCAGTCTAGGTTCCCACATTTCAAGTTAGCACAGATGGATTAAAAAAAAAAACAAAGGATATTTTTATAATGATAATCCAAAGAGTAATCTGAATGATAAAAGAAATATAGAAAACAGGACTAAGACACAGAATGGTTGGTTAGGAGGTGATGGAAAGAGGCAGGTTCTTCACAAGGAAAGGTGACCACAAATGGATGAGGGGACTTGGAACAGGAATTAGAATAGGTTGGGAAGGGATTCACTGTTCGTCTTTTTTTTTTTAGAACTGAATTAAATCTAGGGGTGCTTTACCAGACCTTTTAAAAATTTTTTATTTGGAGACAGGGTCTTGCTAATTGCCCAGGCTTGACCTTGAATTTGTAATCCTCCTGCTTCAGCTTCCTAAATTGCTGGGATTATAAGAGGCATGTCATTGCACCTGGAGGTCTTTCTATTTTAATTATAGGTCTTTCTATTTTAATTATAAAACATGTTGATTGGCTGTCCTGAGATTCAGGATCCATTCTTTGAGAACATCATGAAGAGTCAGTATCAATTCAGGTGAATACAGAGTAATCTCAAGAGGGTCTCCTAATACCAGAGAGAAGGGTTCTGCCATGGGAACAACCCTCTTCATTAAAACTGTAAAGTTCTCTGATAGAGCCCCTCTCTCCTTCTCTTTGTCTCAGGCCCTTATTGCAAAGTGTCCCTGGAATCAAGTACTCTACATAGGAAGGGTTTACCTGGGGTGGGGCAATCAAAAATGAACATTACTATTAGAAGTATGTACTTCCATCTCTCCCAAATGCCAGCCTAACCCCTGAATTGTCACTGTAAAATCTTAACCTTTTAGTGTAAAGCTCAGATCCCAGTTAAAGGACAAGTTATCTTTAGAATGGTTATCGGTTTCTGACGACTTAGTGTGAATGAGTGCTCTGGAGTAAGATTTCTTGCTATACTGAATAATTATCCCTCAAATATGTCCCCTGGAGCCTTATCAATATTAACTCATGTGGCAAAAGGGACTTTGCAATGTGATTAAGTTAAGGATTCTGCAATGGGGAGGTGACCCTAGATTTGTTGGTGGGCCCAAATAGAGTATCAATGGTCCTTATAAGAAGGACATAGGAGGATCGAAGTCAGAGGAGAAGGTCATGTGATAAGAGAAGCAGAAATTGGCACGATTTGCTATGGAGGACGAGATCGTAAGCTAACACCTTAATTTTAGCTCAGTGAAACTGACTTTGGGAATTCTGATCTCCAGAATGGTAAAAAATAAAAACAAAACAACACCAAAAAATATTACTGTTGTTCTAAAGCCACTAAATTTGTGTTTATATGTTCAATGGACACGGGAAGCTTATATATCTTGGAGGGATGGTTTGGAAAATGGCTATATTGTTTACATGTTGGTCTAAGATTGGTTATCTTCCTGCCCACACCAAAGAATTTGACACCCTCCACTGCATCCTTACCCTAAAGTTAGGAGGAACTGAACCCGGTGCCTTGCTCATGCTGGGCACATGCTCCACCACTGAGCTACGCACCCAGTACAATGCCCATTTCTATTCACTTCTAAGGTACAACCTTCCTCTTCAACAATCTATGGCTCTAAATACTCCTTCACTTGATCTATTTCTGAAGTCATATGTATGAATATAAAGGCATATTTGTTGCAATTTGTCCATTTTGCAATCTGATTGTCCCACCTGGGCTTAATCCTTTTAAACTGCAGGTCCACCCATCTTACAAACAACTCCTGGCCTTTTGAAGACTCTGCCAGTAGGAAAGATAACTAATGTGTTATTTTTAGCAGAACTTTCTCCCATTTATTATCCCATTTGGTTTCCAAAATGATCCTATGAGATTGGAACTGCCTTAAAAAAAAATCTATTAAAACAAAAAGGTTAAATTGCCAGTTCTGATCCTGATTTTTCCATGCAACCCAACCAGGGGAGACTCAAGTCTAGTTATCTCTGACACTGGTTACGCATGGTGCCTTGGGCAAGTCACAGACTATATTAACAGAAGTTATTTCATCGTGGGATATCTTGGTTTCCTCATGTATGAAATAGGGAAAGTAACACCTGCCCTGCTTACCTTGATGGGTTGAGGTGAAGATGAAATATAGCCACGTGAAAGTCTTTAAAAAATGTATAGCAATCAGTGTTAGAGGCCTTGCCTCTAAGTCTGTCACCATCAGATAGAACTAGATCATTATCAAAAGGAATGCTGGGGGGCTGTGGTTGTAGCTCAGTGGTAGAGTGCTTGCCTGGCATGTGTGAGGTACTGGGTGTCAGGGACCAAGAAGTTCTCATTCTGAGAACATTCTGACCTTTACAATAAGCAGCAGCGCCCCTCCCCCCCCCTTCCTGGCTGATAATTCTGACAGTATGGCGCCTATGGCGCCCATGGCTTCTCTTCTGGGACTACACTTTCCCGCCGGCGCGAACTTCACCTTCCCGCCAGCGCGAATTTGCACCCTATCAGGAACCCAGCAGAAGAATACAACCAACCAGGCTGCACCTCGTCATACCCCTCATTCCCGCAGCATAAATACCCGTGAGAACAATAAAAATTTGCAGCTTGATCAGAATTCCTGTCTTGCTGTCTCTCCCTGCGTCTCTTGTCCCTTCATTCCTTCTCTCTTAGGTTTGCCGTCCGCGTTGATGTCCCGCGGGTCGGGACAGTTGGCGCCCAACGTGGGGCTCGAGCCTTTGTTTGAGAAGTGAACGCTGCCCTCTGGGGAAGACTTGGCCAAGCGGGATTCGGGATCGCCTCGGTAGACGCGACCGGGAGTCAGATCCAGGAGGAGAGTGAGGCCAGCGCAAGGTGAGTGACGCACCATGGGACAAGCAGTTTCGTCACATGATTTGTTTCTGACAGGTCTCGAGGAGGCCCTCAAGACTCGGGGAGCGCGTGTTAAGAAAAAGGATTTAAGATCATTCTTTTCATACATAGAGGATTTGTGTCCTTGGTTTCCCCTCGAGGGGTCAATTGATGGTAAAAGGTGGCTCAGAGTAGGAGACTGCCTCAAAGATTATTATGAGACTTTTGGTCCTCAAAAGGTGCCTGTCACTGCCTTTTCTTATTGGAATTTAATTAATGAGATTCTTAAAAGCTCACCCTTTGACAGTGGTACTTTAAAACTTGTAAAGATTGGGGAGCAGGCAATGCAATCCACCTCTCGCCCCCCATCGGCATGCCCTTCGGTTAGTATTCATATGCCCCCTACTCAACCTTCTCAGGACCCTGGGACCCTCCCAGACCCCGGGAACCTCCCAGACCCCACCTTACCAAAAAAGTCCCCTAAAAGTCCCCCTAAGATTTATCCGGTTTTAAATCCCTATGATGACGTGACCCCAGAGGAGGAGGCTACCCTGGAGGGGGCAGCGGCTCAACACCATTCTCCAGACCTGCCACCTCTTAAAAATCCACTTCCCACTTATACACCCCCTGCCTTTCGTGCTCCGGCCCTTCAGGGACCTACTGCCCCCCCAGACATTTTTTCCCCACTTCCCTTGCCTAATCTAACCCCTTTACGCATAGGCGTAAACAAATCCAACATAGGCGGGAACAAATCCAACTTTTAAAAGAACTAAAAGCCCTTGATGCCGAGCTTCGCTCACTGGCCTTGGGCACGGAGTTAACACAAACTGGCCCAAGACCCCTCAATACTCGTAAGGTGAAGCCACGTGGTCAGCCTGTTCTTGCCTTTCCAGTCACTCGCAGTCAAGCAGATCAGCCCGCACAAACTGAAGCAGAGAATTTAAAAGGAAGTCAGGAAGAGGAATCAGGGGAGGAACAAGAGGTAGAACCAGAGAGGGAACAAGAGGAGGACCAGGAATCAGGGGATGAGGAGGAGCCCACCTCTGGACAGAGTGGAGCCCTTGGTTCTTATAAAAGGCTGAGCCTCCGCTTTCTTGAAAGACTTAAAAAGGCTTGTACACAGTATGGCCCCACTGCACCTTATACACTGGCCTTGCTAGAGAACCATAGTACACAGTGGCTCACCCCTAATGATTGGAAATTTTTGGCCCGAGCCACCCTCAGTGCGGGTGACTTCCTGTTGTGGAACGCAGACTTTAGGGAATACTGTCGGGAAACTGCCCCAAAAAAAAAAAATTCAACCAAGGCTTCCTCTAAATCCTGGACCTATGTTAAACTAGTGGGTAATGCGCCATTTGATACTAACCCTAAACAGGCACGCTTTCCTACTGGGCTCCTAGCACAGGTTCAAACTGCTGGTTTGCATGCTTGGAGACAGCTCCCTCAAAAGGGCTCGGCCACCACCTCCTTAGCAAAAATTCGTCAGGGTCCTGACAAGCCTTACAGTGACTTTGTTGCTCGGCTTAATCTAACTGCGGAGCGCTTACTTGGACCAAGTGAAAACGAGAGCTCCTTTGTAAAATATCTTGCCTTTGAAAATGCCAACCCAATATGTCAAGATGTTCTTCGGCCCCACAAAGATAAAGGGGACCTTTCTGACTTCATTAGGCTGTGTGCCGGGGTAGGAACAGCCCATGCCATGGGTCTCGCCATTGGTGCCGCCTTCACCAAGGCCCTTCACCACCCTGGCCCACGTACTTGCTTTACTTGCAAACAACCTGGCCATTTTGCGCGAGACTGCCCAACAGGGAGACTGGGTCAAGGACCCATATCTCCTCAAACAAGGACTAAACCACCTCCGCTCACCCTTTGCCCTAAATGTGGTAAAGGTCGCCACTGGGCCAAGGAGTGTAGATCCAAGACCAATGCCCTTGGACAGCCTATTCCCTCTAACTTCTCGGGAAACTCCTCTCGGGGCCAGCCCCTGGCCCCGACCACCCCCAGAGCAAACCCAGGGGCAATAAGGTTTGTTCCCTCTCAGACTCCCAACCCAATCCAGGCTCCCTGTCCTTCTCCACAATCACCTCCCTCCAACGTGCTACCCCAGGCAGCGCAGGATTGGACCTCTGTGCCTCCACCGATACAATATTAGACTCTATGCAAGGACCTCAAATAATACCCACTGGGGTTGTAGGCCCCCCTCCACCTCATATGTGTGCTCTTATTCTTGGGAGAGCTCCTACCACCTTACAAGGTGTTCAGGTCTTCCCTGGCATCATTGATGATGATTACACTGGAGAAATTAAAATACTGGCCACAGCTGTTAACGGAGTAGCTGCCATCCCTGCAGGAACAAAAATTGCACAATTAATACTCCTTCCCCTCAATTCAGGAAATTCACCAGGAAACACAGCCTCTTTAGGTTCCTCTGATGTGTATTGGGTCCAACCTATCTCCCACAAAAGACCCACTCTTACCTTATTTATTGAAGGAAAGAAATTCCAAGGGATCCTAGATACTGGTGCGGACGCCACAGTTATTTCTCAAAAATATTGGCCATCAGAATGGCCCCTCACCTCATCACTAACTGACCTTAAAGGAATAGGGCAGTCAAGAAACCCCTTAGTTAGCTCCAGGGTGCTTAATTGGACTGACACAAAAGATAACACAGGGAATAAAGGAACCGTTACCCCCTTCGTTGTTCCTGATCTCCCTGTCAACCTTTGGGGACGAGACATTCTAAGCCAAATGAAAGTTATTCTTGCTAGTCCCGACTCTTTAGTCACTCATCAAATGCTTCGTATGGGCTTTATCCCTGGTACAGGCCTTGGGAGGCTAGAACAAGGACAGGTTGAGCCTGTACAGCCCATACAAAAAACAGACAAATTTGGACTTGGGTATGTGGATTTTTAGTGTCGGTCCCTGACCCTCCTGTACCCCATGCAGACAAAATTATTTGGGAAACTCAAACTCCTGTGTGGGTGGATCAGTGGCCCCTTACCCAAGAAAAATTAGAGGCTGCCTCCATGTTAGTACAGGAACAGTTGACAGCCGGCCATGTGGAACCCTCAACCTCACCCTGGAATACTCCTATTTTTGATATTAAGAAGAAATCAGGCAAATGGTGCCTTTTACAGGATTTGCGCGCTATCAATAAGGTTATGCGCCCGATGGGGGCATTACAGCCAGGCATCCCTACACCGGTAGCTATTCCTAGGGACTATTATAAAATGGTCATCGACTTAAAAGATTGCTTTTTTACTATTCCTTTACATCCTGATGACAGACCCTATTTTGCTTTCAGCCTCCCCCGCATCAATTTTCAGGGCCCTATGCAAAGATTTCAATGGAAGGTCCTTCCCCAGGGTATGGCTAACAGCCCTAGTCTTTGCCAAAAATATGTTGCTCAAGCAGTAGACCCTGTGAGAGAGCGGTGGCCACAAGTTTATATATTACATTATATGGGTGATTTGTTAATTGCTGCACCTAATACCTATGATCTTAACAATTGTTATTTGGATCTCTATAAAGCCCTTACTGCCTTGGGACTTCAGATAGCCCCTGATAAGGTTCAAACACAGGACCCCTACACCTACTTGGGCCTCAAACTTCAAACTAATCAAATTCAAATCCCTAATATACAATTGTGTGTGGACCATCTCCACACTCTTAACGATTTCCAAAAACTACTAGGGGATATCCAATGGCTAAGACCATATTTAAAACTACCCACCTATGTGCTTTTGCCTCTTAATGATATTTTAAGGGGAGATTCTGACCCTTCTTCTCCTCGAGAGCTTACTCCCGAGGCTCGGCAAGCATTAATTCAAGTCACAGAAGCCATCGCTCAACAATTTGTTACACAAATATCTTATAACCTTCCTTTGGTTTTGGTTATATTACACACCCCTCATACACCCACGGGACTATTCTGGCAGCGGGATCCACATTTTAAAAATAAGGGTTGCCCCTTGCTCTGGGTTCATTTGCCCGCCACATCCTCTAAAGTTATTGCTGTCTATCCTGCTCAGGTAGCTTCTATCATTATTAAAGGTCGCTTGCTTTCTCGACAACATTTTGGCAAAGACCCTGATAACATTCTGATTCCATACACTAAGGATCAAACCCAATTTTTGCTACAGACGAGGGATGAATGGGGTATTGCTCTATCAGGCTTTTTGGGAATAATCGATAACCACCTTCCCAATGACCCCCTTTTGCATTTTGCTCAGTTACATCCATTTATTTTTCCTCGGGTTACTCGGAAGGCTCCTATTCCACAAGCCCTTACTGTTTTTACAGATGGCTCCAGCAATGGCCGTGCAGCCTTTGTTGTTGATAATCAGCCTACCACCTTTGACACTGCTTATCCATCAGCACAGCTTGTAGAATTGTTTGCTATAACACAAGTCTTTATGACATTTTTTGATAAACCTATTAATATTTATACAGACAGTGCTTACATTGCCCATTCTGTGCCCCTATTGGAAATTTCACCCGCCATTAAGGCTTCCTCCAACGCAGCCTTTTTGTTTAACCAGCTTCAACAACTAATTCAGGCCAGAAAACATCCATTTTTCTTAGGACACATTAGAGCACATTCTGATCTTCCCGGTCCCCTATCACGGGGTAATGCTCAGGCTGATGCAGCCACTCGGTCCCTTTTCCCAGTTCTTATTGGATCCATCCAAGAGGCCACAGATTTACACAAACTTCACCACTTAAATTCTCAGAGCCTTCGGTTACTCTGTAAAATTACCAGGCAACAAGCAAGGGAAATTGTAAAAGCGTGTCCTGCTTGCGTTGTCTCCCTTCCTATTCAACATCTGGGTGTTAACCCTCGAGGATTACTGCCCAATCAGATTTGGCAGATGGATGTTACTCACTTTCCTGAATTTGGGAAAACAAAGTACATACATGTTTCCATAGATACCTTTAGTGGCTTTATTTTTGCATCACCGCATTGCGGAGAAGCTACCAAGGATGTCATTTCTCATCTTGTCTCAGCCTTTTCCATAATGGGAAAGCCAGCACATATTAAGACAGATAATGGCCCTGCATATACCAGTACCAAGTTCAAACAGTTTTGTGCCACTCTTCAAATCTCTCATACTACTGGAATTCCATATAACCCTCAAGGTCAAGGCATTGTGGAACGTGCACACCTCACCTTAAAAACCTGGCTTACCCGCCTTAAGGCCTCTTCCCTTGCATTTACCACTCCCAGGGATCGCCTTAATCATGCATTATTTGCTCTTAACTTTCTTACCCTAGACAATGAAGGACATTCGACCGCAGACAGACATTGGCATCCCTCTTCTAATTCTGCTCGCCCATCTGTTATGTGGCGCGATCCTTTAACAAATAAATGGAAAGGCCCAGATCCCGTCCTCATTTGGGGACGAGGCTCAGCTTGTATTTTAGATCAAGAACAAGCAGCCCCAAGATGGTTACCAGAACGCCTGGTCAAACAGGTCAATGATTTACCACAACCCAGGGACGGAAACCTTCCCCCTGAGGATGAATCTTCCTCTCTTATAGATGCAGCTGACAATCTATGCGAAAAATCCCCTGAATGACAGACCCTGTTCTTGCACAACCTTTCACACTTCCTTCCATAGTTCTTGTTACTCCTCTGCTCAAACCTGTTCCTCAGGGGGTAAAATCTATTTTACTACCACCTTGTTAAGGTCCCATACAGGATCAACTGGAGGGGATTGGTCTAATACCCCTGGAAAATTAAGAGTTACATCATGTCCTGCAGACTTAGTAGGGCAAACAATTTGTTGGTCTACTATAGCCCCCCTACATGTATCTGATGGAGGAGGCCCCCAAGATTCTAATAGAGCCAAACAAGTCTATGAGAAAATTCAACGGATGTACGAGGAACTGCATCCTAGTCTCTTATATCACCCACTAGCATTACCTAAACACAGACCTTCTGAGATAGACCCTGCCACTTACGATATTCTTGAAGCCACTTATGCCTTGCTTAATCGGTCTAATTCTCCCTTGACTGCAGATTGTTGGCTTTGCTTGCAGTTAGGATATCCCGCTCCATTAGCTATTCCAATTGATTATAGAAATGACTCAGCTGCTACCCCTACTAGAAAAATTGCTGGAAATGTAACCTATCCTAATACACCATGGTCCAATTTAACCAGTAAAAATTGTCTACCGACTCCACCATTTTTGGTACAGCCATTCACATTTTCCAATACTACTTGCTTTTTCTCACCTGGCTATAATAATACCTGGGATTTAAATGTAGGGATTATGACATTTAGTGATTGCTCTGAGACATTCAAATTTTTACAGCCATTGTGCCCCCCTAATGGCACCGTATTTGTCTGTGGAGGTAATAAGGCTTTCACTCAACTGCCAGCCAACTGGACTGGACTATGTGTCTTAGCTGCCTTGCTCCCAGACGTAGATATTATTCCAGGAGATGAGCCTGTTCCTATACCAACAATTGATCACATTGCAGGACGAGCTAAACGTGCTGTCACCTTTATCCCTTTACTTGCAGGACTTGGAATAACTACAGCAGTGGCCTCAGGTACTGCTGGTCTGGGGGTCTCTCCTACTCAATATACAAAATTATCCAGACAATTGATTTCTGATGTACAGATACTCTCAAGTACCATACAAGATCTTCAAGATCAGGTGGATTCCTTAGCAGAAGTGGTCCTACAAAATAGGAGAGGTTTAGACCTTCTAACTGCCGAACAGGGAGGCATTTGTCTGGCTTTGCAGGAAAAATGCTGTTTCTATGCCAACAAGTCAGGAATTGTTAAGGACAAGATCAAACAGTTGCAGGAAGACTTAGAAAAACGCCGACAAGCACTGGCTGATAATCCACTATGGACTGGATTCAGTGGACTCCTTCCCTATCTCCTTCCCTTCCTAGGTCCCCTCCTTTGCTTGCTGCTTATTGTATCTATAGGTCCTTTGATATTCAACAAGATCATGGCTTTTCTTAAAGCTCAAATTGAGGCTATACAGGCGAAACCTATTCAGGTTCATTACCATCGACTGGAGATGATGGATCGTGATGGTGATCTTAAAAGACCATCACCCCTGTGAGCTGAACTGGACAGCCAATGACGGGTAAGATTCGTGAGAGCTCATACCAACCTAAGACAGGAAATGAGGGCCAGAGCCTCATTATCCAATGATGGGTAAGGATGTTGCTCTGCCACGGACAACCTAAGACAGGCGCAGTTCCCGAGGGATTGTCACTCCAGCCCTATACCTGTTCAGGCAAGCTGTGCCCCCGTCTCTCCACATAACCTCTATCACCCCCTTAAAATAATGGTCAATAATTTTATATAAGAAAGGGGGAAATGTCAGGGACCAAGAAGTTCTCATTCTGACCTTTACAATAAGCAGCAGCGCCCCTCCCCCAGCTCCTGGCTGATAATTCTGACAGTATGGCGCCTATGGCGCCCACAGCTTCTCTTCCGGGACTACACTTTCCCGCCGGCGCGAACTTCACCTTCCCGCCAGCGCGAATTTGCACCCTATCAGGAACCCAGCAGAAGAATACAACCAACCAGGCTGCACCTCGTCATACCCCTCATTCCCTCAGCATAAATACCCGTGAGAACAATAAAAATTTGCAGCTTGATCAGAATTCCTGTCTTGCTGTCTCTTCCTGCGTCTCTTGTCCCTTCATTCCTTCTCTCTTAGGTTTGCCGTCCGCATTGATGTCCCGCGGGTCGGGACAACTGGGTTCAATCCTCAGCACAACATAAAAATAAATTAATAAAAATAAAGATATTAAAAAAAGAAGGAATGCTAGGCTGGACATGGTGGTATATGCCTGTAATCCAAGTGACTTGGTGTGTGGGGGGTGCTAAAGAGGATGGCAAGCTAGAGACCAGTCTGGGCAACCCAGTGAGACCCTGACTCAAAATAAAAAATAAAAAGAGTATAGCTCAGTGGTAGAGTGCTTGCCTTGCATGTGTGAACCCCTGGGTTCAATAGTCAATGGGGAGCCAGATGTGGTAGCACACACCTATAATCCCAGCAGTTCAAGAGGCTGATGCAGGAAGAATATGAGTTCAAAGCCAGCCTCAGCACTTAGCAAGGCCCTAAGCAACTTAGCAAGACCATGTCTCTAAATAAAATATTAGAGACCCTGTCTCTAAAAAAAATTAATATAATTTTATTAGATAAAAAAGGGTTGGAGATGTGGCTCAGTGGTTAAGCGTCCCTGGGTTCAATCCCCAGTATCCCAAAAAAAGTCAATGGGGAGAGGATGATGGGTGTGGAGAGGATGAATACTGGAGAGCATTCAATTGGCTAGGGGATTTGGGGCCATGTGGAATTCAGCACAATTACTTTTATTTTTTGGTGCTGGAGATCAAACCCAAGACCTCATGCATGTTAAGCACATGCTCTACTACTGAGCTTTTCCTCCAGACCTCATTTACTTTTAAATTTTCTAAGGCATTTGTTTCTTCTTCATCCTATATCATTTTATATTCTCCCTCCTTCTTTCTTTTATTTTTAATTTTTTTAGTTGTAGATGGACACAATGCCTTTATTTTGTTTATTTTTATGTGGTGCTGAGGATCAGACCCAGTGCTTCACATGTGCTAGGCAAGCACTCTACCACTGAGCCACAACCCCAGTCCTCACTCTTCCTTTCTGTTGCAAGTAGGGCTGAGCTGATTGTATCCAGGTCCCTGAACTTTTGTAGATTTGTACATGACAATAATGGCATTTATAGTTCTTTACAGAACACCATCCAGAAATTTTGGATCAAAGGAAATCTTACTCAAACCCCCCAAATAAAAAAGACAACAGTGAGACATCTTAAGTTTTTTTCTTCCTCCTCCTTTTTTTTTTTTTTTTTTTTCCTTGTGGTGCTGGGAATTGAATTCAGGGCCTCATACATGCTAGGTGACCAGCACTCTACAGCTGAGTGAATACTCACAGCCCTAGGGCACTCTGGTTTCTAAGACACTGGTTCTTACCTGGGGATGCTTTTACTCATGGACATTTAGCAATGTCTGCAGACATTTTTATTGTGACAACTGAGGAGGGAATTTGCTACTGGTATCTAGTGGGTAGAGGCCAGGGATATACCCAAACATCTATAATGCACAGGGCAGTCCCCACAATAAAGAACTATCCAGTCCCAAATGTCAGTAATGCCATAGTTGAGACACCCTGCTCTAAGGGGCAGGGAGTAGGAAGATTTGGTTTGCTGATGTAATCCCAGTTCTCAACACAGTGAATATCCCATAGCAGACATTTAACAGATATGTATTGAATTAAGGGCTAAAGAAGAGGTTAGGGTCCAATATCTAGCCTGCCTGACACCTAGAAAGGACATGATGAACCTCCTGAACTGCTTTCTATGGAGGGTAGCTTTATACTTTCAAGAGCCCTATCCACAAAGAGTCACTCTTTGTGGTTCTCATGATATTCCTTAGTGAGTAGAGCAGATAGCTCGCAAGCATATGATAGCCATGGGGCCAGATGGAACCAATTCCTGCCATCACAACATGGAGATGGTTGCAGAGTAAGCTTTGCTTCAGACAAGGGTGTTTTTGATCTCATTCTGGCACGGTCCAGGTGATAGATTCTTCCTGTGGCCCAGCACTGTGCTCTCCACTTCTATGTTTCTTCTTTTTTTTTTTTTCCTTGATCTCAGTTTTAATAAATTTCACCTCCAGAAATTTTCACCTTTCTTTCTTTCTTTTTTTTTTATTGTAAACAAATGGGATACATGTTTCTATGTTTCTTTACTGGTGCTTCATGTCTATCACTGTGCAGTTAGTATGTCCAGTTTGAACAGGGCTCTGGGGGACTCCCAAGATTTATGCACTCAGCAAGGTACAGGACACTGCCCCTGAGAGACCTATTGCCTGCCTAGTACTAACCCCTTGGCCCTGGTCCTACAGGGACTGTGGGATTATGAGAAAGAGCACATAACTTTGACCCTGGGAGCTGAACACAAACTCATACTTAGCTCTACTACAGCTGGTTATGGCTACACTGGCTGTTTTAGGATGATCCTATACATCTACTGTGGCAATAAGTTGAGACCAAGAAAGCATTCTCAGCTTAAATTTTCTTATTAACAGCAGAGGGTATTGCAAATAATTTATTAATAAAGAGCTGTTTTAAAGTGCTTTCTTTGTTAATGCAATAAAATTAATTGAAGATTCTCTTGACAATAAAGGCCCTCTTACTGAATGAATGTGAACAGCTTAGTAGCTTAGCACACATTCAGGAAAGACCTCCAGGCAGTGACGGAGGAGTTCTATGAGGAGCTCTCTCTTGGGATTTGTGCCAGTTCTTGGAGATTTAAAGATCTCAGGTGTGGTCCTGGCCTTCATGGATCTTACAGTCTAGTTTGCAAGACATAGTCCTTACCTGAAAGGATAAACAGCAACACATGCCCTATGTGCAGTGCACACTGCAAATACTGTGAGAATCCCAAAGAGGGCTGAAGAAGTCAAGGAAGGCTTCTCGGAGAATGGGGTCTTGAAGTAGGCCTGGATCAGAAATTACTTTTCTGGGACTCAAATATAGGAAACTTAAAAAAAAAATGTATATTTTTCATTGTTGATGGACCTTTATTTTATTCATGTATTTATATGTGATGCTAAGAATCAAACCCAGTGCCTCACACATCTAGGTAAGTGCTCCACCAGTGAGCCACAACCCCAGCCCAGGAAACTTTTCTGAAAGCCAGAAAGGCATGCCAAGCTGTCTTGTGCCTTCAAGATCCTCCCACCCTCAAATACTCAAGACCCAGTTTAGCTGCAATACATTCTGAAAAAGAAACTTAGCCCTTCAGCAAGGACCAATCACCAGTGTTCTGGATTAAAGTAACAGCCAGATCAGGGAGGACCTTGAATTCCAAGTTGAACAGATGAGAGTATATCCTAAAAGTAGGAGTGATTGGGGGAGATCAATACCTCTTACACACTGAGGTAGCAGAGGCGGGGAGACAGTATTTGGGAACTGGTCTGGGGAAGCCACTACCATGGGAAAATGTGTTTGCCAAGGCTGAAGAGCCAGTCTGAAGATTAGCTCTGTCTACATATCTAGGCTATGGAGCCCTAGGAAGTTCGGATGTGAAGGCTGGGGAACTGTGCATTAGGGGAAGAAGGCCAGCCTCTCTCAGCATGACTGGGTATATGACTCCTAAATGCAAGCATCTAATCCTGCTTCTTTCATGCTTAGACCCTCTAGGAAGGAAGAGTGGGGATGTATAGGCCTGAAAAAAATCATAAAATCCATTTTTTCCATTCAGGAAAATAATTAGATGGAGTGGAAGAACAAGATGGCAGGGTCAGGGCCCTTGAGGCCTACTTATATCTTAGCCTTTATGTGACTCAGAGTGAGCCAGTGAAACGAACATTTTGTCTATGTATACTGTTTCAGTTATCTTTTTGGTATTAGAAAACAGTTTGGTCTAGTACATGCCTGTAATTCCAGCAACTTGGGAAGGTGAGGCAGGGAAGGCCAGCCTCAGCAAAATAGCAAGACCCTCAGTAACTTAGCAAGATCCTGTCTCAAAATAAAAAAATGAAAAGGACTGGGGATGTAGCTCAGTGGTAAAGTGTCCTGGGTTCAATTCCCAATGTGAAAAAACAAAAGAAAACAAAACAAAAACAATCTAGATGGGCATTCAGCTATTTTGGGGGCTGAGGCAGGAGGATGGCAAGTAGAGACCAGCTCAGCAACTTAGTGAGACCTTGTCTCAAAATGAAAAATAAAAAGGGCTGACAATGTAATTCAGTGATAAAGGCCCCTAGGTTCAATTCCCAGGACTGCAAAAAATAAAAACAAAAGCAAAAATCCAGTCTGATTAGTATATTAGTGAAAATCCTTGTTTAAGAAAGGTCTAGATGAATTTACAATGATGAATTCATCATTGATAAAAGCCTAATATGTTTCTCTTACCAGCAGGACTTGCTATTTATCTCTTCATTCATTCATTGTACTGGCGATTGAACCTAGGAGTGCTTTACCACTGAGCTATATATCCAGCACTTAAATTTTATTTTTTATTTTGAGACAGGTTCTCACTATGCTGTTGAGGGTCTCCCTTAAGTTTTGAAGCTTGGCCTTGAATTTGCAATCCTCCTGCTTTAGTCTCCCAAATCAATGGCATTACAGGCCTGTGTTACCACACTCAGCAAGGATCTTTTGAAGAGGATTAAGCAAAACTTAAATCAAATGAGAAGGACTTTAAATGGTGTAATTTTAGATATTAACCCATGAAGGATTATTATTATTAGTAGTAGTAGTAGGAGTAGTAGTAGGAGGAGGAGCAGTAGTAGTAGTTTTTGAAATTTAGACAACAAGCCTCCTTGGCAGCTTTAAAACTGACCATAGCCTAAATCCAGATCTGCTAATCCTAGCAGAGTTGAGGTAGGTGTTGCCAGACTCATCCACTTTTGCAAGTACATGTGGATCTCTACTTTTATATAATTCTGAAATTTTCCTCTTAAGTGGGTATATATTTATTCTCATGATTTTCAGCAGTGAGAAACAGACTTAAAATTCTAGCATCAGGGCTGGGAGTGTAGCTCAGTGACAGAGCATGTGTTTAGCATGTACAAGGTCCTGGGTGTGATACCCAGCTCCCAAACAAAAAAAACAAATAAAAACAAAAACAAAAAATTCTGCCAGTTTCACATACTTATAATCCCAACAACTTGGGAAGTTAAATCAGGAGGATTGTAAGTTCAAGGCCAGCCTCCACAACTCAGCGAGACCCTGTCTTGAAATAAATAATTAGAAAAAGGGCTGGGGATACAGTTCAGTGGTAGAGCACCCAGGGTTCAATCCCCAGTACCGCAAAAATACAAACAAAAAAATCCTATCTTTACCACTTGCCTACACTGGGCAAGCTGTCTGGGCTCTGAAAACCTCCGTTTCCTCAATGTCAAATGGAATTATAACATTTGCCTTAGAAGTGAAAATGATACTTTAAATGTGAAACTGCTTGGTACAAGGTGAAATTCTGTATCATTGAGAGTCACAGTGCACACTGCTGGGAATCTGAGCTTTCAGGAGGTGGGACAGAGGTGGAGGAGGGAGGACATCATTTGGAAAAAAACCTCTGTCTCTATCAGAACATTGATAATTCAGTTACTTGGTTTCATAAAAGATCTAAAAGAATTAAAAGGTGTGTTTGTTCCTCGAAGGTTTAGAAGAGAGCTGAAGTTTTGATCTCTTTATGGAGTGGCCTTGGAGCAAAACTGGAAGTGGGAGGGTAATCACATGACAAGTTGCAGAAACCAACTGTTAAGATAGGACAGGGATCCCAGGATTTTCTCTAGGGATGTAAACCCTTACCAGGTTGATGTCATTGACCTCTACATGCTGGAGGAGAATGTTGGCCACACCCTCTGTGTTCCACTGCACTCCTGGGTCATCTGGGAAATCACTGCAAGCGAGAAGCACAATTTGAACATTCTATTCAGGAGCAAACTTCTCCCTAAGATCTAGTAGATATGTGCCTGGTTTTGTGATAGGAATTACATTAGGAGTTGGAGGGGGGGTCTCTACCTTTGAGTTCTCAGATATCAGTTAAAGAGATTAATCTTTACACATGAAACAACTTTACATGTGAAACAATGCTTAATTCCACACAATACACTTTCAGAGCTTTGTGTTTGTTGCTGAGAGGAAGAAACAACATCAGTAAGACAAGACCCTATCCATAAGTTGGGGAGACAGATGTGCTAACAATGAATTTGAACAAAGATAGTATGATGCACTTTGTTAAGACTAACAGTAAAAGGCTGGGACACAGTGGTGCATACCTATAATCCAACTTGTTGGGAGGCTGAGACAGGAAGATCACTTGAGTCAAGGAGTTTGAGGCCAGTCTGTGTAACACAGAGAGACCCATCTCAAAATTAAAAAACAAACAAACAAACAAAAAAAAACCATGATTTTTTTCTTTTTAGGTTTGAACCCAGGGGCATCTACCACTAAGCTATAGCCCCAGCCCCCTTTTTATGTTTTATTTTTGAGACAGGGTCTCTCTAAATTGACCAGGCTAGCCTTGAACCTGTGATCCTCTCAAATTACTGGGATTACAAGCATGTACCACCATACCCATGCTTCGATAAAAAGTACAAAGTACAAAGGTATGTTAGTTCTTTTAATCTCATAACCATCTTTGAAGGGAGCCTTTACAGAAGAAGTTAAGAAGCCTGCTTATGAGGTAGCTGGATGAATCCTGGTTTTCTGAATTGGATGTGAATTCTGGTTTTCTGACTGCCAAGAAGTCTTAGCACTAGGGAGCCAGTTGTATTCTTCCTCCACCAGGAATGGGGCCCACCACATCATAGGAGCAGAGGTCTCTGCCAGAGTAAGCTACAATTTACCTGTCTCCACCAGGTCAAACCTATTTTTTCCCACCTGCTGAAATCCTTTCTGCCCCAATTTTTGTACATGGATCTGTGTTACCTGATATGAGACCAATGATTCAATTTGACCCCTTTTGCATTATTTACAATCTTTTTTTTTTTTTTTTTTCGGTGCTGGGGATTGAACCCAGGGCCTCGTGCTTACAAGGCAAGCACTCTACCGACTGAGCTATCTCCCCAGCCCTATTTACAATCTTATAAACAGATTCCTGTCTCTCTTTCAGTTCAGGTAGGGACAATACCCATAATGCCACTGAGAACTCAAAAACTCTTTTTGCTCCCTATCTGGCAGGCTGCTATAACCTCCCAATGAACTGGGGCCATTATTTGACCCCCTTAGGACCTTGGGCAAAACCTGGAGTTTATTCATCAGGAAAATGACATGAGTCCCTGTTAGTCACTCCATGTAGTTCTCAGAATGTTCGCGCAGTGAGCAGGGCAGACTTCAGCAAGTGGGGGAAGGGTCAAGAAGAAAGTAGGGGGCCGGAGCTGTGGCTCAGTAGTAGAGCCCTTGCCCAGCATGTATAAGACATTGAGTTCGATTCTCAGCACCACATAGAAATAAATGAATAAAATAAATGTCAATTAACATCTAAAAAAATATTAAAAAAAAGAAGAAGAAAGTAGGACCAGTACGCAGTCCAGCCTTGTTCTATGTAAACAGAGCTGGATATGGAGTATAAAATATGACGAGCTGAGCTCAGACTGTGAAGGAGAATTAGAAATACAGGAACCATAGAAAGTACTTTGAAGCGATAGCAGGCTACATACATGCTCCTGACTGGGACAGCCAGATAAATGTATCAAGGCATCATTTTGGAAACCAAATATGTGAGTAATAGTCTCATGGAACTTTAGCACACAAGATGGGGGAGCAGTCTAAGAGAAAGGGCAGGAAAGTTGTTGGCTACACCCACTAATGCTGAAAGATGAATCCCAAAGAGTGCCATGAGTGGTGTGAATCACGTGGAGTGAGGTGCACTGGGGCAGGCATTACTCCACACCTTTCTTCCCTGACATGCTGAGGAAGCTAATTACTGGGGGGATTCTGGACTGCCAGCATCTGCTCTGTGCCCATCTGATATGGCAACATGTTATTGTGACCAATTCCAAACACTTCTTGTCAGGCATTCAAGATTCTCCAAAAACATCTCCTATTTTGATCCACTTTGTTTCTCTAGTTGAGAGAGCAAATGAGATAATACATGTGAGAAAACATTTAAAACTGAAGGATATGCAAATATCAAAATAGTGACATTATTGCTACATTAGATTAATTTAAGTCCTTAGAAAAAAGAAAGAACTTCTCTGTCTTCCTTGCTCTGAAGACTTTGCAGAGCATTCCAGGAAAGGTATCAAATAAGCAACTGCAGTTAAAGCAGGCAATCATAAGAATTCTTATTTACATGTGTTTCCATCTGCTTGAAGTTCTATTTTGTAGCTATTTTATAAAATCTCTTATGAACAGGTTTTAACAGGTATGCAATTTAAATTAAAAAGCCCACAAATATGGAGGTGTGAACTCAAAATGTGTTTTGTATGGTCTGGGGAACATGACAAAAAAAATAATAATTTGGAGATCACTGGTCTAATCTACTCACTGTTCATTTTTTAAAATTTATTTCCTGGATACTTTATTTTACTACTACTTATTATCATTATTATTTTTAGAAGACAGGGTGTTGCTATGTTGCTCAGGCTGTTCTCAAAATCCTGGGCTAAAGTGATCCTCCTGCCTTGGCCTCCTGAGTAGTTGGAACTACAGGTGTGTACCACCATTCCCAGCTATTTTCTGGTATACTATTCTGGTATATATATGTACATATATATTTTTAAAGTATTTTTGTATTTGTCGATAGATCTTTATTTTTATATGTGGTGCTGAGAATCAAACCCAGGGCCTCACATATTAGGCAATTGTTCTACCACTGAGCTACAACCCCAGTCCTGATACATATTTTAAAACAACTTTATTGTGGTATAATTTTATATAAAATCTACCTGTTTTAGGTGTATAATTTAGTGACTTTTAGTAAATGTTCAGAATGCCTACATTTTATTTTACTAGTGTTCTGCATCTATTTTTTTTTTTTTTTTTTTTTTTTTTTGGTACTAGGGAGTGAATCCAGAGGCACTTAATCAATGAGCCACATTCCCAGTCCTTTTTTGATTTTAATTTAGAGACAAGGTCTTACTGAGTTACTTAGGGAAGCGCTAAGTTGCTGAGGCTGGCATTGAACTTGAAATCCTCCTCCTTCAATGTCCCAGGTCACTGGGACTTTAGATGTGTGCCACTACCTCCAGCTATTTAATTCTTGACTCTCTAACCTATTATAAGTTCCCTGATGGACAGGTGTGACATTAGTCATTTATAATTCAAGATCCAGTCAGGAAAATGGAAAGCAGTAAGTATTCAGAAGGAATTTTTTTTTTTTTTTTTTGTGGTACCGGAGATTGAACTCAGGGCTACCACACCACTGAACTCTATCCCCAGTCCTTTTTTGTTTTATTTTTTTAAATTTTGAGACAGGGTCTTGCTAAATTGCTGAGGCTGGCCTCACACTTGTGATCCTTCTGTCTCAGCCTCTTGAGTCATAGGATTACAGCTTTACACCACCAAGCCTATCTAGAATACAGAAAATTGTTTACCCATTTGATAGGAAGAAATGAGAGGCTAAAAAGGGAACAATGAAAGAATCCAGAGATTGGCAATAAAAGGATGCCACCACCTTGAGGATGGATGGACTCCACAGTCATGAAATTGGGTGATGGTGGAACTAGGTTGGTAGGAGTTAGTCAGGAAACATTGAATCACCAAAGGAGCTGCCACCTGGGGTGGAGGGAAGGGGAAATACCCTGTTTTTTTCCTCCTCTACCTTCCAGTCTTCCATTATCACCATCTATTGGTTAAACTTATCCAGAAGCCACTTAGCAATGGAAACTAGTTTCCATGGTGCAGAGCAAAGGGATAAGGTATCAGTAATGTCATGTTTACAACAGATGCTCAGTGGATTTTTACTTTTAATTGTTTATTAATCTTGGCCTTACTCCTTCAAAGGACAGCAGCAGCAGTCTGGCCACCTACCTCTCACTGTCTAAGGAGTTAAGTTTAGCTCTATGGGAATGCAGTAACCCACCAGGTGCTTTGGTACAGAGGGTGACAGGGAGTATTGCACGGAGGACGGGGGTAGGGAGTAGGATGTGTATGTATATGTGTGTGTGCTGGGAATCACAGGGCATGCAAGATGCAAAGCCTTAGTCAGGTAAGGGTTAACAGCTAGCTCTATCCCAGAAGCCCAAAGACAGGATCCTGTACATGATAAGGTGGTTCAGGGTCATCAGGAGGTAATGCGACTTGATGGAGAGAACACTGGGTAGGATGATAGAGTACCCGAGATTCAGTTCCTTTGCTTGCCTTGTGACCACAATGGGCTCAAGCTGTACCTGATGACCTCCTCAGAGATTACAGCTCTGAAATCTAAGATACATATATATGTTTTTTTACAGTGGGATCTTGCTACTCCTGGGCTCAAGTGATCCATCTGAGTAACTGGGACTATAGGCGCGTGTTGCCACACCTGGATTCTCCACAGCTTTTATAGAAATTTTAATGAAAGAATATGGACATCTCTCAGATATTGATGTGTCCGGGTAAATTTGCCAAGATTTAAAGTGGAGCAACTCTGAGAAAAACTGATGGAGATGGAGTCAAGTTTTTGGCCAGGTTTTGTCTAAGAAAAGTTGAGGATGATAACTTCAGAGAATTGAGTGGGACAAGGGGCATCAGATACTTCAGGACAAAGATAACTAGGGATTGCATCAGGAAATTGTTGAGTCCTCTTTACTGGATGTACTGATGTCCTTTCAGAATTCTAGTTAATAGAATTCATTTTTCCCAGTTCTGTTAGCTCAGAAATAACAAAACACAAGCTCTGAATGGTCATACCTCATACCTAGACCTTCTGATTCAGAGACCTATGGTCTTTCCACTCTATGACTTTACATCTCAAATCAATCAGGTGATGTTTCCCAATGAAAGCCAGCAAAGGAGAACTGAGAATGAGAGGTAGAGCTTCAAGGTTGTTTTCAAAAGAAGTCTGAGAACTACTTAAAATTATTTAAAAGGCCTATTAAAAATTGTTGGGGCTGTGGTTGTAGTTCAGTGGTAGAGCACTTGCCCTGATTCAGTCCTCAACATGGCCCCCTCCAAAAACAAACACTACAAAAGAAAGAAAGAAAGAAAGTTAGTTTAAAGAAAATAGGCAATTTATAAAGGAAGACATGCAAACTGCCAAAATAACAGTACGTTCTTTCTGATTCTTACAAAGAATCAAAGAGATACAAGATTAAAGCAAGATATATATGTGGAGAGGAACACAGGGAAAAGGTACTGTCATATACTGCTGGTGGGAGTTTTAAGTTGCTAAGAAGACAATTTGTCCATACATGATTATGTGTGCCCTTTGACCCTATCTTTCTAGAAATTTATCCTAAGGATATAGAGAATTATAAAGGACAAAATCAGAGCAGGCAGAAATACCACTTTCACTGCAATTACAGAAGAAAGAGGTCAGCAGTTCTGTTGCTTTACCACCAGGGAGCAATTTCTCTAACTTCCTGAATTGTGGCTTATAAAAAAATGTTAAAGATAACAAAGAGTTTTTTAGACATGTTCAGAATAAAAGGTAGAAAGCATAGATACACCCAAGGTATGAAATGTTAACATACAATAAAAACACCACACCTCCTCCCAAGTTCCTAAACTTTAATTTTGCAGTCTTCTTGTAAAGAATGAGGCTCACAGGAAAAAGAAATAGAAATACATTTAAAGAAGTTGAATTCTGAAAACAAAATAAATCTATGAGAGAACTTCTACATAAAGGGTACCCAGATATCCTAGTCTCAGTTTCCAGAAAACAGAGCCTAAAACCAAGGCCTAAGCTCAGTGTGTCCTTTATTGGGGAATGTGAGCTCCAGGAGCAGAGATGTTACAGAGGGAGGGAAGCACAGGAGGAGGGAGGCCTTATTGACATGGCACCAATTCTGGGCATTGGCTAGGCAATTCTATAGAACTAACAAGTTTTATGAAAAACATCTCAGACCTGTTCACCTGTAGAGGGGGAGAAAGAGAAAATATTTCTCTCCATAGAGTGCTGGCTTTCCAGTAGTTCAGGGTTGAGTATACTTGGGCACCTGAGATGCTAAGAAATGGCAGAGAAACCCTAGAGGAGGAAAGCAAAAGGGGCAGAATGAGCCTGAGGCAAGGAGCTGTCAGACTGAACCAACCAGAGATTGGTGGACTGCATAACCTTGGAGAAGAGACATCTAGAGGGAAAGGTGCCTGCCCAAGACACTAGGGCAGAGCTATGGGAGAACAGAATCTGCTCATTTAATGGATTCGTACTAACTGCACATTATGTATTAAATATGGGGCTAAGTTTAGGGACCAGGACAGACACAAGTCATGGTCCCTTCCTCAGGAAGGTTTGGGTCTGGTGGAGTGAGGTTTGGGATCCTGAAGGATGAGAAAGAATTTGACAGGGAAAGGAGAGTGGGGCAGGTAGGAGGTCAGGAATTTCAGATAGGGGTGGTGGCATGACTTGTTGATGCCACAACCACATGACAGTATTTCTGAAGCATATCAAATACCTTATGGAGATGATGGCTCTGCATTTGGATCTAAGGTCTCTGAGGAGAGAGAGGTTGAAATTTTGGAAGCCATCAAACATGGGAGAGGAAGCCGACTCTTGCCATTCCTTTGATTTGATACCCACAAAGCATGACAAGCCCTTCCTGAGGGTGGATTTAGCAAACCTAGTGTTAATAATACTGTTGGAAAATGACCAGAATCCCAACCCCACCCTAGACCTCAATGTTCAGTAAACAGGACAGCCTCTCAGCCCGTGAGAGTTCATAAAAATAACGTTTGTTTTCCTACTGGCAGAATATCCTCAAACTCTGACCTTTTCTACACATTCTGACTCACCCTAGCTGGCACTCTTTAGAGCAGGGTCAGGAGAGTCATGGAAATGCTCTGGGAGAACTTTCTGTGGGGAGATCAGTCCCTTTAGGCATCAAGTGAGGGAAGCCTCCTACTCTCCTTTCAAACAAGCCCATGCTCAGACCCCCCCCAAATCCCCACAGAGTCCTGCATGCAGAGGCTGATGACACGTTCTCTGTGGAACTCCACCAGGGCTGGGTAATAGCTTATCTCTCTGAAAACTGAGTCCCACTTTTGCACACTGCACTCTGAACTTTTACAGACAGAGGCAGCTCACACGCCCTTATTTGGTCTTGTGGCTTGTACAGCCCAGGCTGGAAGGCTCAGCTGCCCTTCCTCCACCCACCTCTGGCACATTTCTAAACTCTATTACTTCCTTTGTCATCCAGAGCAGACAAAGGTCAGTAGGGTTCAGTATAACACTAGGGCAGAAAGAGCATGAAAGCCTACCTGGGGCCCTGAAGACACGGGGGCAGGGAAAAGAGACCACAGGCTACACTGCTCACTGCTCCACAAATATCTGGAGTCAGATTAGAAGGAAAATAGATTTCATTCAAAGCCAGCTCCTTGGCTTGCTCAAACTACATAAAATCCATTTTTCCAAGTTTTGTCTATTTCCATGTGGGTGGGAGGTTGAATCCAGTCACCTGGGATCTAGGTGGGGTCCCTGGGTTTGGCTGCTAGTAACATGACCACTCTGGGAGGCAGCAACTGTCTCTTGGTCTAGAGGTCACGCTGGAATGTAGCTGCTGGAGCACAACTCTTGAAGCATACCAAAAACCAGGGAATGCAAAGGAACTGGATATAAACTGAAGGAAAGCTGGAGACTGACATTCTACAAGAGAGCCCACCAACTTTGGGGGTATCTCTATGTCACCAAGGACTAGTCTAAGACAAACAGAGAAGAAAAGAACAGAGGTGGGGGTTGGGGGAGGGAAATGGTAGGAAAAAGGAAAAGACTGGAGAAAAACAAAGAGGAATGAAAAAAGATGGATATAAAAAAATTATCTACTTTTATGGAGTCTGCTCTGATAAGGGCCTCATTCTCAAGCAGTTTAGGAGCCCAGACATAAACCAAATGTTCCAAGAGACCCTGTCCACATTAGGGTTCAAGTCCCCAAACCAAATCATAAGATGGACTTTTATCCTTTCTCTCAGGACACAAAAGAGATAAGCAAATCATGAATGTTAGGTACTGTATGAAAATCAGTTACCTGTGCTCATCTTTCTTAGAAAGATGCACTTCAAATCATTGCAACAAAGCTCACAAAATTTTTATGAGAAATGTTTCTTCAAAAACTGTCAATTCACCGGGCATGGTGGGTGCATGTCTGTAATCCCAGCAATTTGGGAAGATGAGGCAGGAGGATTTCAAGTTCCAGACCAGCTGCAGCAACTTAGCAAGACCCTGTCTCAAAATGAAAAATGAAAAGGGCTGGGAATGTGACTGAGTGGCAGAGGGTTCCTAGGTTCAATCCCCAGTACCAAAAAAAAAAAAAAAAAAAAAAAGCTGTTGAATGTGTCTACTAAAAAACAGAAAAGAATCTACTCAATAAATTTACTTCAAAGAGGTTCAAAGAGGCAGATGCTTGCTTGTATCCAAACCCTTTTTCCTCTCTCTCTCCTTACTTCCAGAGACTGGTGGTGGCAATGGGTTTCCAAGGGCAAAAAATCTTCAAAGGTGAAGATTGCTTTCAGCTGGGGTTGTGGCTCAGTGGTAGAGTGCTTGCCTCACATGCATGGGGCACTGGGTTCGATCCTCAGCACCACATAAATAAATAAAACAAAGACATTGTATACATCTACAACTTAAAAAAAAGATTGCTTTATTGATGGCAGTGTAAATCAATAAATATTGATCCCCAAGGAAGAGTTCAGTTGCATAAAACTGGACCAAATGATTTCTGAGATGACTGAAGTCAATCCTGTTCCTTGGGAAACAAAACCATGGTCAACTGACATATGGCATATACTGTTCAACCAATCATAAAAATCAAGGTGGTTCCATACAGGAGAGTATCAGTTCCCCCTCTCCCACCCCACCCTATAGGTGCACTGGAATTCCATTATTCTCCTGGAACAGCTGTTGTTTTTCTAGAATTTTATTTTCAAAATGCCTGTGTAAAGCAGTGCTGATGGTCCTCTGGGAAATCTGAGGAAGACCCAGCAGGTTCCACAGCATCTTGGCTCAGTTACTACCCACTAACCTGTGTCATAATAGTTTGAATAGAGAAGAGGAGGAAGGAGCTTAACCTTTAACCTGTCTCTAAATCTTATATTACCTAAAATTTCTACCTCATTCTTTAAGCATGAGACATTCTTGTTGCTAAGCACTCACTGGAATCTCCAAGAGAACGAGAGAACTGCAGGGAAGCTTTAAGTAGAAATGATGCTTTAATATTTAGGTTCTGCTGAGCTGCAAGGCACTTTGCAAGATGCTATAGGGATATAGAAGGGTAGAAGAATTAGAGAAGCCTTCAAATAGTGAGATACAAGTGGAAACAACTAAACAAGGACTAACTAAAAAAGGACTAACTAAAAAAGGACTTTTTACTAACTAAAAAAGGACTAACTTTTTTACTAACTAACTAAAGGACTTTTTACTAACTAAAAAAGGACTGTAAGAAAGTCAACCAAATTGCTACGAAGGTTCAGAGAAGGAAAATATAATGTTCTATGGTATGGATAACTGTTTCATGGGAGTGTAGCTCAGTGGCAGAGTGAGTGCTTGGCATAAGTGAGGGCCTAGGTTCAATCCCCAGCATGAAAAAACCAAACAAATCCCCCAAAACAATAAAAACCAAAGAAACAAGCCCTGTTTCACAAAGAAGGATGCATCTAGGCTGGATTAGGATGAACAGATCTTCTGACAGAGGGCTGGGATTCCAGGTAGATCAGAACAGCCTGAACTAAGGTATGTACAGGGGTGAAGGCACATGTGTGATTTAAGAACAGGAAGTTCAGTTAGGTGAGGCAGACAGTACCTGTCACCTTATAGAGGACTGCTATACAAAGGTGCTGGGGGAGGGTTTTAACAGGGGTATGGCTAGGTTATATAAGCCTTAGGAAATTAAACTGGAAAGAGTCTGAGGAATAAATTGGGAAAGTAGAGGACAGTTAGGCAATTACAGTAGTCCAGCCCAAAGGTAGCAGCCAGGGGAATGGAAAAGAGGAGAGTCAAAGGCTATCATTAAAGAAGACTACAGTTGGGCACGGTGGCACAGGCCTGTAATACCAGTGTCTTGGGAGGCTAAGGCAGGAAGATGGAGAGTTCAAAGCCAGCCTCAGCAACTTAGTAAGGCCCTAAGCAACTCAGCCAGACCCTGACTCTAAATAAAATACAAAAGAGGGCTGGAATGAGGACTGGTACCAAAGGGTTAAAAAAAAAAAAAAAAAAAAAAAAAGGACAACTTTGCTAGATTTAGCAGCTAACTGGATTGTTCAAACTAGGAAAATGACCTGAAAGATGACTTCAGGACTGGGAATGTAGCTCAGTGGTAAAGCACTTGCCTAGAATGAGTAAGGCCCTGGGTTTGATCCCCAGCGCTGCAAAACAAACAAACAAAAAACCTTGCATCATTTTAAAGTCAAATGCTGTCACTATCTAGTGATTACTTGGTAAAACAATCCAAAGAGCCATAATAGGGAATTTGGTTGACTTTCTTACACTCCTTTTTTTGTTTGTTTCCCCTTGGATTTCACTATTTGAAAGCATCTCTAATTCTTCTGCCCATGTGTATCCCTATAGCATCTTGCATAACAGGTAGCTGAAGTGGTGGCTCTTAGTTACAAAGAACTCATCTGAAGATAATCAAAATTAAAACAGCACATTAAAAATTCTCATAAAAATGTGGGGCCACAGAGAAACTATTTAAGCATTGCCTCAGGTAAGCAAGAACTCTAGCTTGAAAAGCTCTCCAGTAGAAACAGGGGAAGATGGTCAGGTTCAATGACAAGACAACAGAAACAGTGTGGAAAAAGATGGAAGTCATGAGAGAGATTAGAGGAGGAAGCAGAGTAATCAAGATAAAGCTGCCAACAGGTTGAGGAAGATAAGTACTAAGAAAAGGCTATTGGTTTTCCCCCTTGAGGAACACTGTGAGGCAGAGTTAGGAGAACTGGGGTTGGCAGAAGCCAAATTTATGAGGGTGGGTCACTGGGTGGTAAGAAACCAAGCAGTGCTTCCAAGAAGTTTGAGAGTGTTAAGAAAGGGAGAAACAGAATGGAAGCCTAAGGGAATAGCAGTCTGGGAAAGGAATGGCAGTTTCTATAATCTTAAGGATGTCTGAAGATGGAAGCAAAGGAAAAATAGTTTGGTAAAGAATAGAACTGCTTGAGAGGGGAAAAATAACAGAGACAAGACAATAGGAGAGGGTCTGGGGATATAGTTCAGTTGGTAGAGTGCTTGCCTCACAAGCACAAGATCCTGTGTTCAATCCCCAGCTGCAAAAAAAAAAAAAAAAAAAAAAAAAAAGACAATAGGAGATATGGTTAAAAAGAACAGGGCAATTAGTGGCTGTAGAGCAAAAAGCTATTGGTTTCCTTTGGGTTAGCTCTTCCTGCTTCATTAGGTTCCTATGAGGAATAAATAAGGTATCCACTGGGCATGTGGCAAGTGTCCCAAAAATGTTAGCTATAGGGCTGATTTTTTTTTTTTTTTTAATACCAGGGATTGAACCCAGGGGTGCTTACCCTCTGAGTCACATCTCCAGCTCTTTTTAAAATTTTATTTTGAGACAGCCTCTCATTAAGTTGCTTAGGGTCTCACTAAGTTGCTAAGGCTATCTTTGAACTCATGATCTTCCAGCCTCAGCCTCCTGAGCCTCCTGTGCCATCATGCCCAGCCTGTCTGGCTGATTCTGAGAGTAGATGCTAATTTAATGCAGGGAAATGAAATGAACAATGGGATATGACTACTCACAAAGAAGTGGTCACTCAACAATAGACAGGTCTATGTGATTAGACTGCAAAATGTGAAGGAGAATAAAGCCAGCCATAATAGGTCTTCAATATTCTGCTTAAGTGATTGAACACAACACGAAGCCTTTAAAGGTTTTTCAGAATTCAATCTCTGGTTTAGAAAGTTATATATCCTGGAGAAAGATTAATGGGAGAAAAGTCACCACAGAAGTCCTTACAGGAGATGATGAGGGCCTCAATTAAGATGGTGGGAATATGAAGATGGAGATAATTATGAGCAATGATGCAGAATTAGGCTCTGCCTGTCTAGAGAAGAGAAATGAGGAAGGCTGAGCAAGAGAGCCTAAGGTATTTGCCACAGGGACTGCAAGGAGGGTGGTGGTGAAGCAGCACAGATGTGAGAAATAAAACTTTCCTGGAACAAGGCTTTTAAAAACCTACAAAGAGAGAGCCAGCAAGAGGGGGAGCCAGCAAAGGAGACAGAGAGGGAACAGTATAGGAGAATGCCTCTCTGACTGGCTCTGGATAGTGCATAAACATTTACCCAACACCAGCAGTATGCTAAGAGCTAGGCTGGGTGCTAGTGACTGAGCATGATGAACACAGGATCTAACAGTTTATAAAAGCAATGTTCTGGTAGGTATTCAAGTTCATCAGTCAGATGAAGGATATATTCCTTTCCTGTGAAAAATTCTCTGAGGAAGGGGAATATGGAGCCCACATTAAGAATGACTCAGAAGCTGTGATTGATCTGTGAGTCTGGAGGCAACCCTCACAGACCAGGAGGTGAACTCTGTGATAAGGCTTTAAGCTTGGTCAGTGGATTCTGAATGAGCTGAAGTGAACTCTTACTTGAATCCAATAACACAAATAATCACAAGGGCTTAGGATGTAGCTCAGTGGCAGAGTGCTTGTCTTGTATGTGTAAGGCCCTGGGTTCAATCTCTAGTACTTAAAAAAAAAAAACCAAAAATGAATAATAACCATAAACTCCTTGATAATTCAATAAGAGCTTATGTTTAATAAGTGATTTAAATTAACAAGTGATTTAAGAATTTTCATAAAATCTTCACATTGTCAAATTGCTTAATATATTTGAACATTTCTTCTGTGAATGGTGGCATCTTGAGAGAGATTTTGCTCCTCAGAAACGTTTTTTGAAGTAGGCATTATTCTTTCTATAACTGATTGCCAGCCCATAATGGGGGCTGAGTTCTATGACTAGCTTGGATAATTTATCCAACTTCTTGCTAAATGCAAACATAAGAACATTGGCTATGGTTTAGATCTTAACTGTCTCCCTGAGGCCTCAGATTGGTGCTATGTGGACGTGTGGAAACTTTCAGAGGTGGGGCTTAGCCAGACATGGTGACGCACCCCGATAATCCCAGAGACTGGGGTAAGAGAAAAGTTCAAAGACAGCCTCAGCATCTTAGCAAGGTCCTGTCTCAAAATAAAAAAAATAAAAAGGGCTGGGGATGTGGCTCAGTGGTTAAGTGACCCTGGGTTCAATCCCTGTACCCCTCCGCCCCCCAAAAAAGAGGTGGGACCTAGGGGGAGGTCCGAGGTCATTGGGGGCATGCCCTTGCAGGGGACTGTGGGACCCTAGTCTCTTCTTTCTCTCTTTGGCTTCCCAGGCATGGTGAATAGCTTGCTTCACCACTTGCTTTCTGCCACTAAGTGTTGCCTCCTCACAGCTTCAAAGGCAATGGTGTCAAGCAGCCATGGACTAAAACCTTCAAAACTATGAGCCAAAATAAAACTTTCCTGCTTATAAGCTGATTATCTCAGGTATTTTCTTGTATTAACAGAAAGTTGACTAACACAATATCTGTATGTGCTGCATTTTGCATACTTAACTTAATGAGTATTCTGCATTGCTTAAGATTGTTCTTAAAAAGAACAGTAGTTTGAGAAAGAATGCCTTTTTCCTATGTGATAATGTTGATTCATTAGCCATACAATTTAAGAGTTACAAGGAACTCTTGCAAAAGCCTAAGTTGTACTGTTAACCTTAGAGTCAGTGTAAGGCTCTTTCATGAAACCAACATGTTTGGGAGTATAAAATTGTTCCGGACCTTAAACTCTACTATAGAGCAATAGTAACAAAAACGGCATGATATTGGCACCACAATACACAGGTAGACCAATGGTACAGGATAGAAGACACAGAGACATACCCACATAAGAAAAAAAAAAACAAACCCAGACCAATCATCATCTCTAATTCAGCATTTCATTGTGTCATCTCTCTCTTAAAACTTGGGCTTTTCTAAAGTTGTAAAGAACAACAATATGGGTTCTTTCTCCTCCTTCCTGTACTTTCTCTGAGACCCTGGCTGTGGGGGATAAGGACAAAACTAAGCCTAGAGACCCTAAGGCATTTCTGTGACACCCAGAACAATGGAGGGCTTTCAGGGACTATGAGCCAGCAAGGCTGAGGGGAAGTCAGGATACGTGCCATTTCCCAGGAAGACCCTGTTTGCTGATGGTCAGATAGTATTTGTAAGGTGAGTCTTGAAAGAGCAGTGGTCTCCATACAGGGAGGTCCACCTCTATGGTGAATTACAGTTCTGATCTGCTTATTAACCCCATATAAGCAGTGACCCCATGAATAGCTGCCCTTTCCTCTAGGACAATACCAAAATTTCTGAGGAGTAGGACCTAAAGGTTTTTATTAATCTAGCTTACTTTGGCTGGTTTACTTTTGCTTCTATGCTAGACCTAGACCAATATTTCCCCTAGAAAATTCTATCATGGGAACCTTTGTCTTCTTCCTTCTTAAATAAAAATTTGCCAATATTAGCATACAAATTATTCTAAGATTAATATTTCTTAGATATAGACAAAGAACTAAACATTAAACATTGCTGCAGAAAATATATACATTTACTGGGTAGAGATTTATAGGGAAAATATAGAAGAAAGAATCCAAGGGACTTCAGTATGGCAACTCACACCTATAATCCCAGTGACTTAGAAGGCTGAGGAAGGTGGATCACAAGATCGAATACAGCTTGGGTCACTTAGTGAGACCTGTCTCAAAATATAACGAATGAATGAATGAATGAATGGATAAAATGGATAAAATCCAAGTCATTTCAAAATCTTTTCCAATTGGACTGATTCTACTCCATGTGGTTACTTCTTTGTAATGTGGTCAGAAGTCAGTTTTCATTATTATAAATGTTAAATCAGGCTTTTAAAATTCATTTTAAAATTTTTTTAAAGATATATTAAATCTGGCTTTGCAGATAGCAAATTTGTATTATACATTCTTAGGGACAGGATGGCCTTTTTTTTTTTTTTTTTTTTTTTTATTAACAACCTCTTGGAAAATCAGGCATTTCCATGTTCTTTAAGAGCAGTTAAAAATATTTAAGACTTTTTTTAGGTAATATATAATGCTCCTAAAATTAACATCTAAAAATTTATAAAAACAAGCTTGTAAAAATGAGTTCAAAATGAACTACCATTCACAGTAACGTTTTCCAAATGGGATCAACAAATATCTGAGAGTCTGTGGCGAAATTCTCTGGGGTCCATGAATTCTTAGAGAAATATTACTTTAGACAACAATAAAAAATTCTATGATCATTTCATTGACAACTTAAAGTGAAAACATTCATGTGACTTTAGCACTTGCTTTGCGTGTGTGTGTGAATGTGTATGTGGTGTGTGTGTGCGTGTGAGAGAGAGAGAGAGAGAGAGAGAGAGAGAGAGAGATATTGGGGATTTAACCTCGGGGTACTCTATCACTGTGCTACATTCCCAGCCCTTTTTTATTTTGAGACAGAATCTTACTGAGTAGCCCCAGCTGGCCTCAAATTTTTCTGCCTTAGTCTTCAGGATTATAGGCACACACACCATGCCTGGCCTTGCATTTATACATGTAAGGACACAAGAGTATTCTGCAAGTATCTGAGTTTTGTTTCTTCTCTTTCTTTTTTTTTTTAATATCAAGAGATCAGCTTTGGAGTATAACTCAGTGGTAGAATGCATACTCAGCATCCTGCAAAGCTTTGGCTTCAATCCCCAACACCAATACAAACATACATCCCTCCATCAGCAGTACACCCTAATATAAACTATGTAGCACTGAATGGTTGGGGATGTTGATAATGGGAGAGCTGTGTGTTTGTGTGGGGACCAGGGACTTGTGGAAAATCTCTGCACTTTCTGCTCAATTTAACTCTGCACCTAAAAAAAAGTTTATTAAAAAAATTATGAAAAAAGAACCCAATGCTATATATAAGCTAAGACTGAATAGAAAGATAAGTTAGAAGAAACAAAAAGATCCATCCATTACTTAAGTATTGTGGGTTGAAAGTCTGCCCATGTTTTCTAGACAATAAAGGCTAGTCTATCTTTATTAACCCTCCTCTTCCCCAGTATTACCAGGACCTTAAGCCTCTTCCTTCTCTTGTGTAGAGTCAATATGCATCCATGCAGGCACATCTGGTAGAACCCAACCCTAGGAGCAGATAAGGCCTAGAATTACCAATGTGAAGGCATATTTTAGACTTAGTACCACAGGGCCCATAATGAATCCTAATGTCTGTGTGTGCATCAAGTTCCAGTCTTTCCCTCAACAACACCCATGGTTTACCAAGTCTGTGTGCTTGAGCTTCTGCCTTGATTTGCCTGTCTTTTCTTCTATGGAGAATGAAGACAGCCCTGTTGGTCAAGGCAAGATCACATGTTAAAGTCTAGTGACTTGACTAGTTTCCTGTCCTAGATGCTGGCTATGGTCTAGCTCCAAACAAGGTCAACCCAGAATCACAACAGGAACTTGCCTAACTTTGACCATCTCATTAGCTAAAAACATTTGCTGTAACTGGATCTTGACTGGATCTCCTTGGAGATAGACACTACTCTAATTCACTCACCTGATCCTCACACTACTAAAATCTCACAACTGACTCACTGACCAATGTTGTTGAGGTTCCCACACCTCTTGTAGACACACCTGTCTGAGATGTGATAACCTGGAGGAAGAGAGGTACAATAGGAACTGAATTTAGGTGTAGCAGGAAGAAATTTATAAAACATAGAGAAAGTCTCTTCTTGTGAAGAACAGTAAAATAAAACTAATGAAATTTTAAATTAGAAATATACATATTTTGTTCAAGAATAATGCTGAGCCTGAGACTATCCTAAGTGGTCTCACTGGCCTTGTAGCCAAAAGATCTCATCATCTGGAAGACAGTCTTTTGATGCTGAGCCTAATTATGCCTATAGAATGGCCCCAAATAACAGAATGGGCATCTAAAATGTGTAGCAGGGCACAGTGGTACATGCCTGTGATCCCATCAATTAAGTAAGACCTGTCTCAAAATAAAATATCTGAGCATATAGCTCAGAGGCAGAATGCTCCTGGGTTCAATCCCCAGTACCCCACATCACACACAAAAGGTCTGGAGCTCCTAACCCCAGGCCAGGTCGTTACAATATTCTCAGAGTTTTTAAAAATGTGTATCTGATCAAGTAATTTCTTGGTTTAACATACTTCAAAGCTCTTACAAATTTTTCTCTTTTGCTGTGTTGGGGACTCAACCGAGAGTCTCAAGCATGCTAGGCAAATACTTCATCACTGCATTACACCCCTAGCCCCTCTCCCTACCAGTAGTATGTGTGTGTGTGTGTTTGTGGATGGAACTCAGGAGCGTTCTACCACTGAGCCCCCTATCCCCTTTTTTAAAATTTTTACATAGGATCTAAGTTACCCAGACTGGCCTTGAACTTGCAATCTTACTGCCTCAGCCTCCTGTAATCACTGAGATTACAGTTCTGCATCACTGTGCCTGGCCGTCTTTATAGTTTTAATAAAATGTTTCAATTCTGTAAACTTAATCCAACACAAAATCTTTGTGACCTAGTATCCCTCTACCTATCTCACTTCATCTTCTCCCATATTCCCTCAGGCATGTATACCTCAACAAACTGAAAGAACATACTCCATATGGAATGCATCTGGCTAATTCCTATTTGTCCATCAAAGCTCAGGTAACCTGTTTCTGGCATCTCTCCTGACTCCAGAATCTGAGTCCATAGCACCCTTTGTATGTTGGTCTTTGGAACAGTCCTTCTGTTTCCTCATATCACGAGTTTGTTGGCTTTAACTAGACTTTAAGCTTCCAGAGGACAAGAATTTACTTGTCATTTTGTATTCCTAGGACCTGGTAGTTGAGATATAATGTAAGTTCAAAAAATGAATCTTAATGAAGACTAAATGAATGAACAAGTGGATCGAAGGAAACTGAAAAAAAAAAGGGCCTCTCATGTTTTCTCAGGATCCTGTTTCCTCCTGATTTTCATTTGAACCTGGCTTCGTGGGGCACTGATGTTTTGTACATAGCCCCAATGACAAGGGCAGAATGTGTATTGAACATTGAGAATATAGGCTTAAGGAAAGTGCAGAAAATGAGAAAAAGACCTAGGTAAAACCTTTGGTAGTTAAGGCCCAGACACATGAAATAGAATGGCTAAGGGAAACTGATATCAAGTGCCTGGAAAAGTAAGAAAGAGTAGGGGAATTAGAGCCATATAATGTTCCAGAAGTAAAGAGTAGTTTCCAGAGGTGGGGCAGTGGTCAACAATGACCAGAGTTGCTGTAAGCTCAATAAGATTGGGACTGCAAAGTACCCTCAGATATGACAACCACCAGGAAGTGACCAGCAACCCTGGCAAAGAGGAGCTTTAATGGAAGAGGGAGGAGGGAAGATAAGTCAAGTTTGACTGCACTGGGGAAATGAGGATGAGAAGACCTGTGTATAAGTAAAACTGGATTGTAAAGGAAGAAAGAGAGATAGGGTGGTAATGGGGGAGAGTTAAGTGAATGTTTTTATTTTTGTTTCTTTGAAAATGTGGTGCTGGGATTGTACTTATTTTTAATAAAAGAATCTTGAATAAACAGATATGGAAAGAACCTAAAACAATGAAATAAAAACAAATATAAGGGGCTGGGGAGATAGCTCAGTTGGTAGAGTGCTCGCCTCACAAGCACAAGGCCCTGGGTTCAATCCCCAGCACTGCAAAAAAAAAAAAAACAAAAAAAACAAATATAAAGGCAAGTGAAAATTTCCACTAAAGCATGCTCTGGGTATAAGAAATTATGGAGTACAGGTCAGGATTATTGATGAAATGTCAGTAATGCAGCTGTAAATAACAGATGTCTGGTTACAGTCTTGGCAGCTAGTTCTAGGAAACAGATCATTGGTAATCATACTCTCTGAATTCTTGGAATATATTTCACAGGTAAAGCAGTGGAGTAAGCAGCAATTTAATATTCACAGGCTGTTTCAGGCTAAGGATAAAAGACAGGTGAAGACAAGCAAACTCACAGTAGGGAGTAGAAAAACTGATTTTCAAAAAATGAGATAAAAGGCAAAGGGTTAGTGTTATCAATACCAGATGCCAGTTAATATCTGAACTTCAGGTAAATCATGAATATTTTGAATAAATTATGTCCCATGAAAAATTTGAGACATACTTATCATTTAAATAATTATTTATTGGAAATTCAAATTTCATTGGGCATCTTAAATTTTATCCTTAATCCCGTTTAAGGTACCTATCTTTTTGCAGGGCAATTATTGTTTGTTGAATCATTACGTATTTGCTGTGAAAAAGCCCTTAAGAGATAATCTAACACATCACTCTTGCTTTATGAACAGAGGACTGATGATCACAGCACAGATACATCTGCCTCCAGTCATACAAGGTAGAGTGAGGTAAGATCCTACAGTCCTACTACAGAAGAGTAATGCCACTGTGCCTGGCCCAAGTTTATTTAAGTGTAGCTTTTGGAGACACAATAAAATTCTCTGAAATGCCTTATAATCAGATTAATTTAATATTTATTTATTAGTTAATTTGTGGTGCTATGTGGGGATGGAACCCAGGGTCTTGTGCATTCTGGGTAAATTAATTTTAATGGACTTTATTTAAAAGAGAAATATAGCCAAGGCATGGTGGTGCATGCCCGTACAGCTTGGGAAGCTGAGGCAGGAGGATCATAAGTTCGAAGTCAGCCTCAGAAATTTAGTGGGGTTCTAGGCAACTTAGTAAGACCTGGTCTCAAAATAAAAAATAAAAAGGACTGGGGATGTGGCTCAGTGGTTAAGCACCTCTGAGTTCAATGCCTGGCACCAAAACCAACCAACCAATCAACCAAACAAATAAATAAGGAATACAGGGACTGGGGGTGTAGCTCATCTGTAGAGCATGTGCTCAGCAGACAGAAGACCCTGGGATAGATCCCTGGCAACAAAAATCTTTTTAAAAATTAAAAAAAAAGGAGAAATATAAATATATATTCTCTGACTTCTTTGGGAGCTGTTAAGGAATTTCTTTTTTCTTTTTTTCTTTTGTGGTGCTAGGGAATGAACTCAGAGCTGTGTATATGTTAAATATGCTCTCCCACTAAGCTATATCCTCAGCCTGTAGAACTATTGAGGGAAAAGGTGCTTTGTTAAACTGAACAATCATTCATAAACTACCTCAGTTATTAAAAAAAAAAAAAAAGAGAAATAATAGTCTGTACAGGAAATGAGTCCAAAGGAGAGCATGCTAGATGTAACCCATGTCTGCTTTAAGTTTACACAGGTAACACCTAGTATGCTTGTAGGCAGGAAGTTGATAATCATCTAATGAAAAAAAAAAAAACTGAATAAATCTTTCTCAGGTTCTACTTAATAACATGAAACTATTGTGGGATCACAGAGGATCAGACCAGGAAACAACCTGTAAAATAAGAACATGGGCCAAGTACCAAAAACTAGAGTGAGGATTAAATACAGCAGGAAGATAGAGAATGATAGTGAGGTTGGCAACTGATTAAAAGTATAGATTAGTGCCAAGGAGAACTCTGTTAGGATACAGATTTGGCTCTGTAACTTTGTAAAGACTGATGAATGAAATGAAGATTATGAAGAAAATCTTGGTTGAATATTTAGAAGATGTAAGGACTCAATCTTCAAAAAAAAAATTCCTTCACTTTCTGTATTAGATAGCTCAGAGGACTATATGAGCAAACTAAGTGCTTTGGCAATGCTTAGAACATAACTCCTTTTCTCTAGAGTACACTCTCACCAAACCCCAATGCCTAGATCCTGTCTCCTGGCTCCAATCCTCCTGCCCTTCCTGCCTCTTTGGGCCACTGGAGGCTTGAATCCCCTGAACTCTTTTTGCCTCTGTGAATGCCTCTCTGGTCCTGGTCTCTGGAATAGTCCCTGCCCTGACTTCTACTCCTGAAGGATGCCATTGCACACTCACCTGGAGGCTTAGGGATTAAAAATGCCCACAATGTCACTGTCCCTTTATCATAGTTCCACTTTAGAGACATTTCTTTGAGAAGTGTTTCATTACAGGAGTAATGATATTTAGATTCTCCTTCAGCTCAGTCAAGACTGATGAAAGGGCTGGGGATGAGATAGCTCAGTCGGTAGAGTGCTTGTCTTGCAAGCACTAAGGCCCTGGGTTCAATCCCCAGCACCACAAAAAGAAAAAAAAAAAAAAGACTGATAAAAAATGTATTTATGCCTTACACTATAGATGCAAAGCTTTCCTCTGAACTGTGATTTTAAAGTTAAGGAAGACACTGAATTAGAGGATGAGAAGGATAAAAGGATGACACAGTAAATTTGCAGTGTAGTTTTGTGAAACTTCACTCTCCTATTAAGCAGGAGGAAGGTGAGATGGGTGAGATGGGGGTGATGGCCAAGGGAGCCCCAGCCAAGAACCAAGAACCAAGAACCAAGAACCAAGAACTGTGAGTTGCTTTTGTGATTTTGTAAGAAGTAACTGAGATCATAGTTACCTGGGCCTTTAATAAACACAGGTACCTAGGTTCTACTGCAGTGTTGAATCTAATGGAGTAGGGGATCAAGAATCTGCTTTTTGGCTAGGTGCAGAGGAGCATGCTTAAAATCCCAGAGGTTCAGGAGGCTGAGGCAGGAGGATCGCAAGTTCAAAGTCAGCCTCAGCAACTTAGTGAGACCCTAAGTTATTTAGAGAGACCCTGTCTCAAAATAAAAAAACAAAAAGGGCTGGGGATGTGGCTTTGTGATTAAGTGCCTCTGGGTTCAGTATCTAAAAAAGAAGAAAGAAAAAAAAAAAAAAAAAAAAAGAATCTGCTCCCCACCCACCTGCCACACACACACCTGGTATAAGAGCTGAGCAGAATACAACGTGCCTCCTCCAGGAGAGCCTATGAATCCTCCTGTACTATGACTAATCCTCCCCTCTGGGTTGGCTGTCAATAAAGGTATAGAGTCTTAGTTTGGGATCATAAAAAGACTAATTGCTAAATTAGGAAAAACAAATTCAGATTAAGGCTGAAGAACCCTGTCATAGACTAGTTCCAACAATAATTCAAAGGAATTTCTCAGATGATGCTATTTGATGAATTCAGAGATTAAGGAGATTAATGAACTTGGTTTCCACCACCCCTGCCCCCCAGAAAAAAAAATGAAAGAAAGAAAAAGAAACTACTGATTGAACAGCTATACTTGCTAGTAAATATCCTAGATACTTAAAGTTCTTGATTCAGTCAACAAGAAGCCTATGATGTGGGTACTACATTGATTTATAGATATAAAGTCATGATTTCATTTGGTCAGTGTTATCGGGCACAATCAATGAAGTAATGAAAGATATTCCAGTCTTATCCTAGAAAGGAACAAGATCATTTAAAGTGTTCTAGAAAGAGACACAACAGCCAGACAAACTAAACTATCTGGATTCTCTATATCTTGGTGTATGTTCCAATGTGCTACTTCCTTCCCTTCAGGATGAGAAGAATCTTTTCTGATGAAGGAAGTACAATTCCTATTCTCAGTGGTGAATAATACTGAGAAGCTGCCCAGTGTTGGAATGGCTCCCAACAGAATACTTAGGACTTGCACTCTTCTTAAAGAATAGGATCTGTGATGTTCTTAAAGGCCTGGGGAGGAATCCTGGGGTCCCAAGCCCCCAAATCTCTTTTACTTGCTGGGCTTATTAATTCCTCCTGTTTCTAAGAAAGTTCCCTTTATTCTTTTTTATTTTTTTTTGCAGTAATGGGGATTAAACCCAGGGCCTTGTGCTTGCGAGGCAAACACTCTACCAACTGAGCCATATCCCCAGCCCAGTTCCCTTTATTCTTGATTCCATTTAGCTTTTGGTGACTAAAACTCCACTTGGGCAGTCTTGAGTGCCTGTATAATTACCACATTAACACCTGAGGCTCCAGTCCTAAATTACCTGTCCAAATCACCACATGATCAGAACTTTCTTACTGTCTGTCCTATTGCATCATTCCCAAACCATTTATGAGGATGACCTGATTATCATTCCTATCTTCATTATTGTATACCTGTTCTTCTTCATATATACATATATATATATATATATATTTTTTTTTTTTTTAAATTTTAAACTAGTTATTTATTCATGGTCATACAAGAGTTTATTTTTTTTAGCTAGAAACAGAAACTAAGTTTCCTAACAGACCTATTACTCTTAAGGTAACACTGTTCTTGTTATTCCTAGGGAAAGTTCTCTAAAATGCCCTTTCTGTTATCTCAGTGTCATGTTTCCTCTAATATGGGAAAGAATAAAGTAAACCACTACACTGAGTCAGTTGGCTGATTGCTCACAAAGGCCCTTACCTTCTTAGAGGGACTCTAAGAAGCACTATAGAAGTTGACATGAAATATTATAAAACTGAGTCTATCTATTCACAGCTTTTCAGTAATATTGGGGTGTGTTTGTGATAAGTGGTTTCATTTAAAATAGGTTGTGTGGCATGCACAAAATTCTTTGTGGGGGCATTCCAGATGAGCTATCTCAAAGAGATAAGCAGTTATCTTCAGAGCAACTGATCTACCTCAGGTACTGACACACTATGGGCAAACAAATGAAGAGGGGTTTCCAACATCAGCTTCCACAAGAACATCCCAAAAGTATAAGCCCAGGGCACTGAGGGCACCAATTATAACTGAATTGTTCTTACTCTATGTGTAACTCCAGGATGAGCAGCAGTGGGGATTATTTCATAATAGTTAGTGATTCTTCTAGAAGGTTCCGGAACACTTTAATTAATGCCCCTAATAAATAAATAAATTGTGCCATAGATATTCCATGAATAATATAATTTGCATTTGCATGTAAATGTATATTTGTAAAGTATGGGGCATATGGAATACAATACATCAAATCATTAATAGTGGACCTCTGAGGAGCAAAGTGGATGGCAGAAGAATAAAGGGAGGCAATCCTTTTTTCACTAGGTGTATTTTAGTACTGTATATTTTAAAAATGATAGCTTTTGGAAATCCATATGCAGCAAAATGAAATTAAACCTCTATCTCTCACCCTGCACAAACTTAACTTAAAATGGATCAAGAACCTAGGAATTAGAACAGAGACCCTGCACCTAATAGAAGAAAAAGTAGGCCCAAATCTTCATCATGTTGGCTTAGGACCAGACTTCCTTTACAAGACTCCTAAAGCACAAGAAATAAAAGCAAGAATCAATAAATGGGATGGATTCAAGCTAAAAAGCTTTTACTAAGCAAAGAAAAGAGAACCTACAGAGTGGGAGAAAAATCTTTACCCCACACACTTCAGATAGAGCACTAATCTCCAGAATTTATAAAGAACTCAAAAAACTTAACACCAAAAAAATTTAAATTAAAAAAAAAAAGAAAAACTTAACACCAAAAATACAAATAACCCAATTAATAAATGGGCTAAGAAGCTGAGTAGACACTTCACAGAAGTTATACAATCAATCAGCAAATACATGAAAAAATGTTCAACATCGCTAGTAATGAAAGAAATGCAAATTAAAATTAAGATTTCATCTCATTCCAATTAGAATTGCAATTATCAAGAATATAAGCAACAAGGAGTGTTGGTGAGGGTGTGGGGAAAAAAGAACATTCATACATTGCTGGTGGGGTTGCAAATTGTGCAGTCACTCTCGAAAGCAGTATGGAGATTCCTTAGAAAACTTGGAATGGAACCACCATTTGACCCAGCTATCCCACTCCTTGGCCTATATCCAAAGGACTTAAAATCAGCACACTACAGTGATGCCACTATGCCAATGTTTATTGCAGCTTAATTCACAATAGCTAGATAGTGGAACCAACCTAGATGCCCTTTAATAGATGAATGGATAAAGAAACTGTGGTATTTATACATGATGGAATATTACTCATTCATAAAGAAGAATAAAATTATGGCGTTTGCAGGTAAATGGATGGAGTTGGAGAATATGTTAAATGAAATAAGCCAATCCCAAAGAACCAAAGGACAAATGTTTTCTCTGATAAGTGGATGCTGATACATAACTGGGCAGGGGGGATGGGGTGTGGGAAAGGGAAGAATGGAAGAACTTTGGATTGTGCAGAGGGAAATGAGGGGAGGGGAGGGGAGGGGGCAAGGGGCGGGAAAAAGAAGTACATGTATGATTGTACAAATGGTGTGAGTCTACATCGTGTACAACCAGAGAAATGAAAAACAGTACTCCATTTGGGTACAGTGAGTTAAAATGCCAAACTACATTCTGCTGTCATGTACAACTAACTAGAACAAACAATAAAAAATAATAGTTTTATTTAGATATAATAATTCATATATCATACAATTTATTCATTTACAGCCTAAAATCTTTTTTTTTGGTATCTTTACAAAGTTGTGCAACCATCACCACAATAAATTGTGGAACATTTTCATCACTTCAAAATTAAACCCACTAGAGGGCTGGAGATGTACTCAGTAGCAAATTACTTGCCCACCAAGTGTGAAGCCCTGGCTTTGATCCCTAGTATCACAAAACAAAAACAAAAACAGCCAAAACTAACAAATCAACAAACCAACAAAAAAAGGGGGAAAAAAAAAAAAAAAGCCCATCAATCATTCCATTACAGAAACTAGCTGGTTAAATTTTGTCTCAGTCTTGAAGAACTAGGTTTATCTAACCATAACAGTTTGACCAAACTAATACATGCAGCAACACATGGTCTTAAAATTGCAACACACATGGGCAGCTGCAACTTTTCTTATCCCAAGGGCTTTTAAACATCCCATAAGTGACTAAGAATTATTTCTTGGAACTTAATGTTCCAAGAAATAATATGAAAAACTGACCCAATAACGTTTCTTCTGGATATTAACTTGTCTATAATTATTTGTTGCATTTTAGAGAAATACTTGCCTCATATATAAAACTTTTGGTCCCCAATACAATTTCTGTATAGGCAAAAGTTAGCTGGCTAATTTTGATTAATAAAAAAAGGTCTATTCTGAGTTTTCCTTATATCCCTCTCCAGTGTTCCCATGAGAGGGCTCGAGTTTATTACAATGGACATATTCTAATATGGATATGTCATTAATTATACAAGAGTTGGCAAAATGGAAAGTGTTTCAAAATATCAGATATGTTAAGCAGAGCACATAAACCTCCATTTCTAAACTGGGCATGGTGGCACATGACTGTAATCCCAGTGACCTGAGAGGCTGAAGTAGGGGTACCACCAGTGTGAGGCCAGTGTGGGCAATACAGCAAGACTCTGCCTCAAAATAAAAGTTAAAAAGGACCAGGAGTGTAACTCATGGGAGAGTGATCCTGGGTTAAATTCCCGGTACCACAAAATAAACAAACAACAAAAGAATAAATAAGATAAAACTTCCATTTACAGAAGAAGAGCTACATCTAAATATGTCTTATTCTGATCGTGAAGAATAATCTCAGGAGCTTTAGGTAAAATTACCATCTCATCTTATTTTACAAATAAAAAAAGAGGATCCCAAAGAGGGGAAATTATTTGCCTAAGGGTACACAGCTGTTTTATGACAGAACCACAACTAGAACCTGCATTTTATGACTCTTAGACAAAAACCCTATCATACTATCTATATTTTCCACATTATCTTTACTTCGATCTCACATTCCTTGCATCCATTCTTCTTTCAACTGCTAGTAGTAATCCGTCTAAAACAGAAATATGAACTTTTAATTATAATATTAGTACTATTTTCACTTTATTCTCTTCCTTCAAACTTCATTGGAAAAAAATACAATAAAAATTAAACAGCATCAACTTTAATGAAGCAGAAAACCCACCAATTCTGAAAATCACAAAGCATGAGACATACCTGCTTAAAACTATGAAACCTGCCCAGAAAGAGGAGGCATACAGTCATCCAGTACATGCTGCACCTAGGACTTATAACAGGATATGGAAGTCCCTCAAAATGTAGTCTTACCAACCTCAAAGGCATCCAGTGATCTTTCATGAGATCTAGAGACAGTAAATGATCCAGGAGAAACTTATTTTAAAGGAAATGATGCCAATAAACTATATTTAGGTTGGGGGTATAATTCAGTGGTAAGCTCGCCTAGCTTACCCAAGGCCCTAGGTTCCATCCCTAGCACTGCAAACTAAACAAAACAAATACTCCCCCTGAGTGAAAGTCCTATTTCCAGTGCCTACATTAAGCTTCTTTGCTCCAGACGCATATGATGAGTTAAGAAAATATACTAAAAATGTAGGTGCCTCCAGAATAAAGAAAAGAAAATTTGATGAGATAGTGTTGATGATAGTAAGATTCAGAAGAAGCTTCAGATGGCTTCAGCTTGATACCTATGTCCTCCTCTGTCCTTTGAAACTATTCTTCAACAGGTAGCTGGCCCTATTCAAACATGAGATACAATCCCAAAATAACCCACCAGCCGGAAATCTCCTATGAATGACAACTTAAAAAATAAAAGAAGAAAATAAATTAGGAGATGAAAACCCTATACAATTTCAAAATATCTTTCAGAGTCTCAAAGAATTATTGGTAGCCTGATATCTAAAATAAATAAATAAGAAAATAAATAAAAAAAATTTTAAAAAGAGAGGAGTATCTTAAAGAAGAGATTTAAGGGCTCCAAGGAGAGGTTTTTGTGTAACAGAAATGGAAGTTAGCATAGAGTAAAATATAGGAAAATAGGGAAGGAAAACAATAAATATGCATCCACTGAAAAAGAGATATGATGGTGGGCTGCAGTTGTAGCTCAGTGGCGGAGCACTTGCCAAGTATGCGTGGGGCACTGGGTTCAATCCTCAGCACCACATAAACAAACAAACAAATAAATGATAGATAAATAAATAAATAAAAGGTATGTGCCATCTACAACTAAAAATTAAAAAAAAAAGACATGATGGAAATGTTTGAAGAAATCTTAAAGAACACTGACACATAGGTTACAAGTTATGGAGGACAAAGAAGATATAACATGCTCATAATTAATGCTGTTGAAGAAAAGGACAAAGCTAATGGAACAGAGAAGATAAACCAGGATCTACAGATTAAAAGGTTTACCGTGTCCTTGGAAAAACTAATTTACAGCAATCAACTGTAAACATAAAACATAAATGGGGTTGGGGGTCTTATCTCAGTGGTAGAGAACTTGCCTAAGATGCATAAGGTTCTGGGTTCAATTCCCATTCCCACAAAACAAAACAAAACAAAACAAAACATACTGAAATTTTGGTATGTCTGCAACAAAGAAAAGAACTCAGTATCCAATTAGAGGCAATATTCTGAAAGAGACAAAAGTCAAGTTGGTACAAGACAATACAACACTTATTACTAAAAGACAGTAAAGCAATGTATGCAGAGGAAAATGTTGTCCCTTTGTTTCTATGAGAGATGAGGGGGTGGGACTGGTCCCAGGCCTCTTGCTGGATACCAAAATCCATGGATGTTCAACTTCTTTATATAAAATGGCATAGTATTTGCATATAACTTAGGCACATCCTCTTGTATATTTTAAATCATTTCTAGATTACTTATATTACCTAATAAATGTAAATGCTATGTAAATAGCTGTTATACTGTGTCATTTAGGGAGTAATGGCAAGAAGAAAAAGTATGTGCATGTTCAGAACCAATGAAATGAATTATTATTATTTTTTGTTACTGGGGATTGAACCCAGGGGCATTTAACCACTTAGCCACATGCTCAGTTCTTTTTGTTTTATTTTTATACCTTTATTTTATTTATTTTATGTGGTGCTGAGGATCGAACCCAGTGCCTCTCACGTGTGAGACAAGTGCTCTACCACTGAGTCACAATCCCAGCCCTTATGTTTTATTTTGAGACAGGGCCTCACTGAGTTGCTTAGGGCCTTGCTAAGTTGCTGAGGCTGGTGATCCTCCTGCTTTAGACTCCTGAGTTCCTGGGATTACAGGTATCCCCAGCCCTAAAAAAAGCTTTTTTTTTTTTTTGCCGGGCAGTTGAGGGTTTATGTCTGGTTGAATCTGCAGATAAAGAACTTGTAGATGCAGAAATTTCGGATACAAAGGGCTGAGTGTACAATAATTTCATAGCTGCCCAAGATGTCCTTTAAGTGTAAAGACAACAAATGAATATCCATAAACATAAAAACATAGCATCCATGTACTATTCTTCAAAAATTGTATTGGTAATAAATTCCTGTCAATTTGGGGATGAATAAAAGCAGATACTGGGGAGTAGATAAACCAGGCTGTACTTTGGTTAATTCAACAGAAGATTAAGATTAAACAAGTGTGCCTGAAGTGGTGGCGCACATCTGTAATCTCAGTGGCTCGGGAGGCTGAAACAAGAGGATCTCGAATTCAAAGTCAGCCTCAGTAAAAGTGATGCTGTTAAGCAACTCAGTGAGACTCTGTCTCTAAAATACAAAACAGGGCTGGGGATGTGGCTCAGTGGTCAAGTGCCACCATCCCTTCCCCGCTCCCCGCCAAAAAGACTGAACAACTGTGAGAATGATGGTGTTTGAAAAGAATGTGTAATGAACCTTGACAAAGTAAAAGTAATAATATTATGGGAGTTTGGGGAGGAGGGTTTCTAGGAAGGATCCAAGTAAGCTCACTTCCTTCAGGTAGTCAGTGGAAGTAGGTAATTTGAAACCAGGGTCAAAACCAAGAACACCTTACTAACTACATTCTTAAGACATTTTATGTTTTCTTCTCAATTTTGGACAGATTTTTTAAAGGTATTAATCCATTGTAACTGGATTAGGTGGAAACATTTATCTGAAGTTCATCTCAAAGTTTCTCAGTTTCACTTCAATTTTTTCCTTTTTTCTTTTTTTTCTTCATTTCTTCTTTATTATGGGGGATTAAGCCCAGGTGTTCTCTATCACTGAGCTACATCCCAACCCTTAAATTGCTCAGGTTGGCCTTGAACTTTCAATCCTCCTGCTTTAGCCTTCCAAGTACCTGGGATTAAACGTGTGTGCTACTATGCCTGGCTTCAATTTCTTTCAAGTAACATTCAATTTGATTTGTTTTGTTACAATGATATCACCTATGAAATTATTTCTAATTTTCTAATGTTATAATTAAGAATGCATACATCATTTTATCTTTGTATATGCACAGAAAGGTTGCAGAGTACTGACAAGGGTTATCGCCAAGTGAGAGGATCTGGATGGTTTTTATTTTCTTTTTACCTTTTATATATATGTATTATTAAAAACTAAGTATTAAAAATACATATATAAGATGGGCATGGTAGAACACATCTGTAATGCCAGCAATTTAGGAAGGGAAGGCAGGAGGATTACAAGTTCAAAGTTAGTCTCTGCAATTTAGTGAAGCCCTAAGCAACTTAGTGAGAACTTGTCTCTAAATAAAAAATAAAAAAGGCTGGGGATGCAGCTCAGTGGTTAAGTGCCCCTGGGTTCAATCCATGGTACTAAAAAACAAAAACAAAAATATATGAAGCCAGGCACAATGGCACATGCCTGTAATCCCAGCTACTCAGGAGGCTGAGGCAGGAAGACTTCAAGTTCAAGGCCAGACTGGACAATTTAGGGAGACCTGTTTCAAAACAAAAATTAAAAAGGACTGGGCATATAGCTGAGTAGTAAAGCATTCCTGGGTTCAATCCCCAGTACCAAAAAAAAAAAAAAAAAAAAAAAAGAAGAAAAGTAAAATACTGACCATCTTGTTACTTTGTTCAATGTTTCTTCATTAAAAACAAGCAAAAACAAAAGCAGAAAAAAGAGATATTTAGTATCACATAAAATAATCTAACAAATACGTTTTATAATTAATGCATGCTCATTATCAAAATTATGGAAAATACAGAAAAGTGTAAAGAAAAAGTATATTCCTTTTAAAAACTTAATATTATATTATGAACAATTTCCAGGGTTATTAAATATACATAGAAAACTTTGGATTGTGGTTTCATATTCTGGAGCATGGCTATATAATAAATTGTCTACTGCTAGACAATTAGGTAGCTAGCATCTTCTGCCATTACACACAGTGCTGCAGGGAATGTCACAGTCACGACATACAAAATCACCTTGAATTCTAATTTTATGATATTTGCAAACCTCTTCCAAACAAACTCTTTCAACAGGTAGTATTAGACACAAATGCTCTTGGGTACCATTTTACTTCTTTTGCACTGACTCCCCTGGTCATGTTATTTAAAGGTTAAGTCTTTCTTTGGTTCCCAGAATAATCTAGCTTTAAAATAATATTGAAGCAGCTTTCAGTTTTCACATAATAGCTTCATATCAGGTAGGTCCACTTTGGTCTCCTTCCCAAACATTCTGGTCCTTTGCATCCTTTAGGAGAAATGAAGCCTTCCCTGCCTTATTCTTGCCAACAGGGACTTGCACTGTGCCTTTAATCCTCAACCATTCTCTTCTTTGTATATTTGGAGAAAAGAACTGTAGGAGGCTTTACTTTAATCCCTTAGGTGATAGGACACTTGGTCAGATCCACATTGGCAACAAGCATATGTATGGTTTTTTTGATTTTCTATTATGGGGTGGGGGGGGTCTCTTACTGGGTCTTAAAGAGGAGAGAGGGTTTAATTATCAACATGATCCCAATGGACCCAGATTCTTTTTTATGCTTCTCTCTTTCACTATACGATTTGCATTAATTTTTTGGAAAACACAAGAACTTACAGGAATTGCTACCAACTCAGGCTCATTTGTTTCCTAGTAGGTACTGGATTCTATTTTCTTGTGCAGGTAAACTTAGTCTGTAAAAGTCTTGGGCTTTTTAATGCCACACTGATGTTAAGAAAAGAACTGGTTAAAAAAAAAAAAAAAGAATATTTTTAGTGTTGCTGAAACCTTAGAGAACAATGTTGCCCAGTCTATTGAATGACCAAACAGATTTAGAAAAATGCTTCCAAATCAAAGCATTTAGAACTTTCCCGAAGGTTAAAAGTAACTATGTAAGCTGAGAATTCAGATTTTAATTAAAGAAAGTAAAAACAATTTCCTTTAGGTCTTAGAAATCTGTTTGCTAATCTCCATTTCTGGGTAAACAGAGAAGAAACAGGGAAAGGGGTTGCATAGCATGGGCATCATTGGAGTTCTTAGAGATCATACATTTTTATGCTAACCATAAGAAAGCTTATGGTACAAATGGAGTGATTCACTTATCCAACATAACATAACTGAGCACCTACTGTTTATTAAGGGTTATGACAAAGGTTACAGATAGTTACAGAAGGGCTTATGACCTAGACTAAGAAATTAAAGTACATGTAGGATTTAATGGGACAGTGAGATTGAGATATAAGTCTAAGGAAACCTGGGCAAATCGGGGATGGTGCCTTAGAATCTAAGGTAATTCTTAAGTTGAAAAGTTTGAAGGATGAACAAGGAAAAGGTGAGGGTGCTAGGGAATGGGGGAGTATGTTAAGAGAAAGGGATTAGCACATGCAAAGATGTGGGTGCAGCAGGGTTCAGTGGCATATGCCTGTAATCACAGTGACTTGAGAGGCTGAGGCAGGAGAATTCCAAGTTCAAAGCCAGTCTTGGCAACCTAATGAGATCCAGAATTAAAAATAAAAAGGGTTGGGCTATATAGCTCAGTGGTAGAATGTGCCTGGGTCCCTCCCCAGTAATACAAAAAGAAAATTAAAAAAAAATTGTGGATACGTAAGAAAGCATGGTATGTTTAAATATGAGACCAGGAGATGCAAGGAAGGGGTAAAGACTGGGGCACTTGACTGATTTTGTTGTAGAAACAGAGATGATGTGTGTAAACAGGTGCTGGATGATGAGGCTGAGCAGGAAGACAGGGATTAGATAAGGAAAAGCTTTATTTTTCAAGTTTTATTTTTTAAAAGTATATATATATATATATATATATATATATATATATATATATATATATAGTTGTTGATGGACTTTTATTCATTTATTTATATGTGGTGCTGAGAATTGAACCCAGTGCCTCACACATGATGCCAGGCAAGTGCTCTACCACCAAGCTCCAGCCCCTCAAGTTTTATTTTTAATTGACAAATAATAATTATATATATTTATGGGTACAATGAGATGTTTGATACATGTGTACATTATGATCAAATCAGGCTAATTCACACATTCATCACTCCAAATTTGTATTTTTCTTTTTTTTTTTTTAAACTTGGTTGTATGGGGCTGGGGAAATAGCTCAGCTGGTAGAGCGCTTGCCTTGCAAGCACAAGGTCCTGAGTTCGAGCCCCAGTACTGCAAACAAACAAAACAAACAAACAAACAAAAAAACTTGATAGTATGGATTAAATTTTAAAATTTTTTAAATTTTTTAAAAAAATTTTATTTGTTCTTTTTACATGACAGTAGAATGTATTTTGACATATCATACATACATGGAATATAACTTTCCATTTTTACAGTTGTACATGATGTGGAATTACACTGGTCATGTATTTATATATGAACAAAGGAAAGTAATGCCTGATTCATTCTACTGTCCTTCCCATCCCCATCCCCCTCTCCCCCCTTTCAATCAGGTGAACTTCTTCCATCTGATCCCCCCCACCACTGTGAGTCAACACCCCCATATCAGAGAGAACATTAGGCCTTTGGGGATTGGCTTATTTCACTTAGCACAATAGTCTCCAGTTCCATCCATTTATGGGCAAATGCTATAATTTCAGTTTTCTTTAAGGCTGAGTAATATTCCATTGTGTATATATACACCACACTTTCTTTATCCATTCATCTGTTGAAGGGCACCTAGGTTGGTTTCATAGCTTAGCTATTGTGAAATAAGCTGCTATAAACATTGATGCAGCTATGTCACTATAGTATGCTGATTTTAAGTCCTTTGGCTGTATGCTGAAGTGTGGGATAACTGGGTCAGATGGTGGTTCCATTTCAGGTTTTCTGAGGAATCTTCACACTGCTTTCCAGAGTGGTCGCACTAATTTGCAGTTCCACCAGCAATGAACAAGTGCACCTATTTCCCCACATCCTTGCCAACGTTTATTGTTACTTGTGTTCTTGATAATTGTCATTCTGACTGGAATGAGATGAAATCTCAATGTAATCTGAATTTGCATTTCACTAATTGCTAGGGATGTGGAACATTTTTTCATATATTTGTTGACTGGATCATACTTCTTCTGTGAAATATCTGTTCAGTTCCTTTGCACATTTATTGATTGGGTTATTTGTTTTTTTTTGGTATTAAGTTTTTTGAGTTCTTTACATGTCCTGGAGACATATCTGAGGTGCAGGTGGTAAAGACTGTCTCCACTCTGTAGGCTCTCTCTTCACGTTCTTGATTGTTTCCTTTGCTGTGAAGAAGCTTTTTAGTTTGATACCACCCCATTTCTTGATTCTTGACCTGACTTTCACTTTAGGAGTCTTGTTGGATTTGGTTCCTAAGCTGATATGATGGCGATTTGGATCTATTTTTCCTTCTAGTAGGTGCAGGATCTCTGGTCTAATACGTAGGTCCTTGATCCATTTCGTGTTGATTTTTGTGCAGAATGAGAGATAGAGGTCTAATTTCATTTTGCTACACATGGATTTCCAGTTTTCCCAGCACCATTTGTTGAAGAGGCTATCTTTTCTCCAATGTGTATTTATGGTACCTTTGTCTAGTATGAGATAACTGTATTTACACGGTTTTTCTCTGTATCTTCTATTCTGTACCACTGGTCTTCATGTCTGTCCCAATTTGTACTTCTTTGACTACAAACAGCTCTGAGACCTTGCAAATTTTGCCAAATGACAAATCACGTTTCCAAAGCACTTAATGGGCTGGAGCATGAGTTATAACTGAGGGACTCTCTTTGTTTATTTCACCATAATCAGAACTCTCCTGAATTCCCACGTGTTTCCAGTCTGAGTGCTCAGGAGCAGTGTTCCCAGCTCTCCTTCTATTTATCCTTCAGAATGAGGTCCACAAGAAGACCATAGTAGTTATTAAAAAAAAGCTTAAAGGCACATTAAATTTTCAGGGAATTGTGTTGTTTTTTTTTTTTTTTTGAACTGTGTTCTGTTTTGAACTCATCAAATATTACCAAAGTATATACAGAATTATTTCTAATCTAGCATTCACTTGAATAGGCAGAAGAAGTTGAATGGAGAGGGAAGAATGATTTACTAAATATGTGGGATAATCCTTAAAAAAAAAAAAAAACAATTTAAAAAGTAAACAGGTTTGCAAGAAAAATCAAAATTATACAGAATTCTGCGAAATTAAAATAAGCGTCCCTCTTCTATGGTACCAACTGGGTAGTAGCTGCTATTAAAGAGTCTGTTATGTATCATTTTAGGAATTATCAATGAATAAAAATATGTGTATTTTTGTTTTGATATACAAAGTAAATAATTTTATAGATTCTTCATAATATGTCAAGAAGTACAAAAGTCCCAAGTAAGTACTAAATCTGTAGATTACATTTTCAAACCCCATACACTTTCCAGGTATCCTGGAAAGGCTCTCTAATCTCCCTGCTAGACCTGACCTTTAGCACATGCACAATGGAACAGAAATGTACAAATGCAGCCACAGTGACTGTCATGCCAATACCTGTATTCATCTACTATCCTCTAAACTTCACTTTTCTTTCTTCATCATCTAGCCTGGTGTCTTGCTCGTTCACTGCATTTAATAATAGGTATCTGTTACCATCTGTGGAACATGCATTTTAATATTATATAACTCATTAAATTAGCAGAACCAATCTCTTAAGAAACTGGGTAAGGTTCCCAATAATAATCATTTAATTGTTTAATGGATAAGATTATATCTTCTTAAGAACTGATTTTTTTCTTATAAGGGGTTTATTTGGTGAGCTCTTCTGGTTAAATGTTTCCCTGAAATCAAGCGTTGAAGTTCAGAGCAGTAAGAAAGCACTAACCATACACAATGTCAACTAATGTACTATTAAGCCCATGATGATATTTCAATACAGTAATAAAGTGGTGACCTACTTCACTATAGAAAGTCAGGAATCAGGCTGGGTGTGCTGGCACATGCTTGTAATCCCAGCAGCTGTGGAGGCTGAGGCAGGAGGACCGCAAGTTCAAAGCCAGCCTCAGCAAAAACGAGGTACTAAGAAACTCAGTTGAAACCCTATCTCTAAGTAAAATACAAACAGGGGTGGGGTTGTGGCTCAGTGGTCTATTCCCTCTGAGTTCAATCCCTGGTACCTCTCCACCCATCCCGCCAAAAAAAAAAAAAAAAAAAAAAAAAAAAAAAAAGAAAGCCAGGAATCAATTCTATCTCCATCTCCCTGTTCTCTTTCTCTCCCACCAAGTGAGGATATAGTGAGCAGGTGCCATCTGAAAGCAAGAAGAGGACCTTTGCCAAAAACTAACCCTGCCAGACCTTAATCTGGGACTGCCAACATACAGAACTGTGAGAAAATACATTTCTGTTAAACCACCATGTCTATGGTGTTTTGTTATGGCAGCCCAAGTGGACCAAGACACATTTTCATACCATTAAGTAACAAATACCTAAATGATGTGGAAGTGGCTTTGGAACAAGACAATGAATAAAGGCTGTAGGAGTTTTAAGGTATATGCTAGAAAAAGCCTAGATTACCATGAAGGGACAGTCAGTAGAAATGTGAACATTAAATTCGATTCTGGTGAGGTCTCAGGAAGTCAGAAGGAGAGCTGGAGAGAAAGCCTCCATTTTCTTAGAAAATACATAAATAATCATGAATAGAATGTTGGATGTAAAATGCCACTCTGATAAGGTATCAGATAGATAAGAGGAACAAGTTATTGGAAAATGGAGAGAAGGTCATCCCTCAAGTTACACAGAACTTGGCTGACTTGTGTTCTAGTGTTTTGTGGAAGATAGAACTGTGATGGATAAAATTAGATATTTAGATGAGATTTCTAAGAAAAATGTTGAAGGTGCTGCCTGGGTCTTTCCTAATGCTTATAGCAAAGTGTTAAGTTGATAGATGGATGGAAGGAGGAATTGTAAAGCAAAAATGCACTAGAACTTAAAGATTTTGGAAAAATTTCAGCCTCTCCATATTGTAAAAAATGAGAAAGTCTGTTCTGAAGAGAACCATTTGATGAACAGATTAATACGAGCAAATTACAAAATTGGCCATCTCAGTAGTAATCAGGAGACAGAAAAAAAAGAGGCACAGAATAAAAGAGGGCTGCTGGACTCCAAAGATCCAACAGGAACAGACAGACAACAGAGTTATCTGGCTATGTACATGCATCATATTTCAGTAAGAGGGAAACGTATTCCACACATGTACAACCATAAAAATGCGAAGTTATACTCCATTTACATATGATATGTCAAAATACATTCTACTGTCATGCATAACTAAAAAGAACAAATTAAAAAAAAAAAAAGAGGGAAATGTGATCCCCAATGGAGATTCAGAAATCAGCAGGTTTGCTACTCTCACCATAGACCCCAGTGGGCCTAGAGCACAGAGTATTGAACCAAAGAGGTTATTCTTCAGTCTGAAGAGCTAAAGGAATGCACCTTCCTAGGTTTTGAACTTATTTGGATCTGTTACCCTTTCTTCTTAAAAATATGTATAATACAATATGTATATATATAAAGAAGCTAATTTAAAGATTCAAGGAAAATGCATCTTAGTTGGTTTCAGTTGTTATAACAAAATTCTATAGCTCAAGTGGCTTTAACAACAAAAATACTTTCTCCCTTTTGGAACAGGATTATCTGTCTATTCCACCCTGTCCCACCATCATATTTCATAAGCATGTAACTTGATTTCCCAGATTCCAGTTGGAGAGGAATTCTGTCTCAGGATGAAATTTGAACTCACACTTGCTTTTGGTGATATCTAGATTAGACTGTAGAACTTGGATTGCAGAGTTAATTTTTGAATGAGTTAAGAATTTTGGAGGCTGTTGAACCCTTGCCTAGCACATGTGAGGCACTGGGTTTGATCCTCAGTACCACATAAAAATAAATAACTAAATAAAGAGTTAGCTGGTGCTACCAATTTAAAAAAATAATTTTGGAGTCTGTTGGAATGGGATAAATGTAATTTGCATGTAATAAGGAAATCAATTTTGGTGAGTTGGAATGGAATGCTATGGACTAAATTATGTTGCCCTAAAATTCATATGTTGAAGCCTGACCTCCAGATGTGACTGTATTTGAGATGGGGTTTTTAGCAGGAAACTTATAGAACTGGTGTCTTATAAGAGGAAGCCAAAGAGAGATCTCTCCACCATGTGAGGATACAGCGAGAAGGTAGCTATCTGCAAGCAAGGAGGAGAACCCTCATCAGAAACTGACCCTGCTAGACCTTAATCTAGGATTTTTGGGCTGCAAAACTGAGAAAGTATTTTTGTTGTTAAAGCCACCTGAGCTATAGAATTTTGTTATGACAGCTGAAACCAACTAAGATGCATTTTCCTCAAATTTTTAAATTAGCTTCCATATATATATATATATATTATACATATTTTAATATGTGTATTTTTAATACACATATTTTTTAGTTGTCAATGGACCTTCATTTATTTATTCACATGTGGTGCTGAGGATTGAACCCAGTGCTTCACACATGCCAGGCAAGCACTCTACCACTGTGCTCAACCACAGCCCCAAATTAGCTTCTTAAAAATGTTTATTTTTACCCAGTTTACTACCTCTCCACTGTATCCTTTCACAAGTAGGGAACTGAGGCTGACACTTCATGATCTTCCCAGAACAGATTAAAAAATATAATAAATTAAGGCAGATGATGAGAATAAAGGTCTTGATAACAAAAGGTCTTTGGCTTCACTACTGTTCTCACAAATCAGATCTGTCCCTGAAAAAAAAAAAAGAACAACTTGTGTTGCTGGGCCAGAGCAGACACTGCACAGGTAGAAACAAATGGGGTGCCTGGCATAAACCCAAAATATTATTAATACTAATATTAATAGGGAGAAAACAAATCACAACATATACTCACTGAGTAAAAGGGTCATATCATATATGAAAACAGGAGTTAATGACTTCTATAAATTAACTTGAAACCATATATTTTTTCAAGGTTGACAGAGGAAAAAATTTAGAAACAGAAAAAAAGTAATCTGTTTAGGTCATATAGTTAATAACCTGATAAAGCTGGGGTTTCAGTCTGGGCAATCTAGCACTATCTAGATCTGTGCTCTTTAAAATATTACAAAATTCATTGGCATAAGAAGAGAAGAAATTCTCTCATGATGATCACAATAGTTTACCCTGAACCAAATAAGACTGAGAAAAAAATCTAAACCTTTTCCTCATTACTTTGTTGGGTACTGAAATGAACAGAACCCCACTCTCCCAATCTAATAAAATGGACATCAACTCCCAACAGTGTCTAATATGATAGAGAATATATTTCATATTCAGCAACCAACACCATTAATAATCAAACACTAGATGTGTTCTTAATCAAATCATTAAGATACATAAAATTGCCTGCTCTTAATCATGTTGCTTAACAAAGTTTAAGGAATTTTTCCTAAAGCAATAAGAAGTAAAACAAAAATAAAGAGGCATATGTTGAAAAAAATTGTAAGCATTACTTGCAGATGATTTACCTATAAAACTTAAGAGAAGCAAGGGAAATACTGGTAGGTTTTTGACAGAAGTTTTGTTAAGTGATAAACAGAAAATCAATAAATCTACATACTAGCAGTAAATTCTTATAAAAACCTTATTCACGATAACGACAACAAAAAAAATCAATCAAAATCACCTTAGCAAGAACTACGTAGTACATAGTTGAAAAAACTATAGGTTTTGGGGTGTAGCTCATTGGTTGTGTTTGCCTAACATGTGTAAGGCCCTGGGTTGGACCACCAGTATTGCAAAACAACTAAAAACCTATCAACAAAATAAAAAAAACTATAAGAACCTGGGTGCACACCTATAATTCTGTTTAGTCACCTAGCATGCACTAAGCCTTGGGTTCAATCCCTATGACCACATATATACAATCTACAAAAGTTCTCTACTTTGACCCAGTAATTCATCATCTAGGAATGTACTTATGGTTCAAAGATTTACTAATAAAATTTTAAATTCTTAAATATTAGAAAAATTTGAATATTCAATAATATTTAAATATTCAGTATTCAATAATAAATTGTGGTACATCATTTTTTCTTTCTAATAACAGATTTTCCTTTTAAAGTGGTACTGGAAATCAAACCTAGGGTCTTGAGAATTCTGGGCAAATGCTCTAGCACTGAGCTACATCTCCAAACCTGTGGTAAATATTTCTGATCAAATCTTTACAACCATTAAAAACTTAAGGTCACATGCCAATAATTCCAGCTACTTGGAAGACTAAGGCAGTAGGATTACAAGTTTGAGGCCAGTCTGGGCAATTTAGGGAGACCCTGTCTCAAAATAAAAAGGGCTGGAGATATAGCTCAGTGGTAGAGCACCCTGGCTCAGTACTGGAAAAAGAGAGAGAGAGAGAGAGAGAGAGAGAGAGAGAGAGAGAGAGAGAGAGAGAGAGAGAGAGAGAGAGAGAGGCTTAAGTATTATCTATCTGGTTAATATTGAAATGTGAGTAGAGGGTTGGGGTTGTGGCTCAGTGGTAGCGTGCTTGCCTAGCATATGTGAGGTCCTGGATCCAATCCTTAACATCACATAAAAAATAAAATAAAGCTATTATGTCCCTCTACAACTAAAAAATATATTTGAAAATTTTTTAAAAATGTGAGTAGATTTGGGGTTTCATATAAACCTTGACAGCTGTCAATGGAATTGGTAGCTTAAAAATGGTGAGCTTTTAAAAAATGAAAGTGCTAAATGTAATAAGGTAGATTCTTACATTTGATGGTCATCATCTAAAAAATATTTTTAAACCAGGTGTTGTGACAAATGCCTGTAATCCCAGAGGTTCAGGACGCTGAGGCAGGAAGATCGAAAGTTAAGTCAGCCTCAGCAATTTAGCAAGGCCCTAAGCAACTTAGTGAGAACTTGTCCCAAAATAAAATAAAAGTTTAAAAGGAATGGGGATGTGGCTCAGTGGTTAAGCAGTCTTGGGTTCAATCCCTGGCACCAATAAAAAATTAAACAAACAAAATATTTTTAAGTCTTATTATTATATTATGTCATGAAAAATTCATATTACCAAATCTAAATAATTTAGCATTACTTTAATTTTAAAACAGAATTGGTTATCATACTTCAATATATTTTACACAATGTGTGATAAGTGCTCCACATGTATAAGTTCATTTGGTTATCACAACAAACTGTTTCAGAAGAATTTATTTATTTTTTATTTTTTTAAAAAATATTTTTGTAGTTGTAGATGGACAGTATGCCTTTATTTTATTTGTTTATTTTTATGTAGTGCTAAGGATCGAACCTGGTGCCTCACATGTGCTAGGCAAGCATTCTGCCACTGAGCCCCAATCCCAGCCCACTCAGAAGAATTTAGAATTTGCCTAATTGCATTATAAATAAAGTTTGGATATAAATAAAAGATTGTCTGATTTTAAAAGGCTTAAGTATTATTTAATGGCATGGGAATATGATACAGTGCTCTTGTGAAAAAAAAAAAAAAACCAGGATGCAAAACATTCTATACCATCTGATGCTAATTTTATTTAACATGGGTCAGGCAAGCCTCCTTTTCCTTATAATGTTCTAAAGTATCCTCACCCCACATCTCAGTTTATAGGACACCACACTTCAAATTATTTTTCTTATCATTGTTTGCATTTTTACTTCCTCTTCCTTTTGATGATCCCTACTCTCTTATCACTCCAACTAATCTATGGGTAAATTCATTCATTTAAAAATTTTTAATCCTCCCATAAGGATGTCTAATCTTTTATCTCTCTATAACTCATTTCTTATCCTTTGCAAACTACCCTAGCTAATCTTTACCCATCCAGAAGTCTAGGTGGATTTCCATTATCTCAAATTCTATTCCTTGAAATCTTGTCATTGCAACCTTTTAAGTAAGTCTTGACTTATTCCCTCATCTCCATCTCAGACACTGTTACTCTAAATTGAGATATTTTTCTTTCACCAGGACAAATGCAATAGATTAACTGGTCTATGATGCTAATCTCTTCAATTCATGCTTTATCAGTGATTGTTCTAAAGCAAAAACTTCATTCCTCTTCACTATTCAGTTTACTTTTCTATATTGATGTTATGTTCAAACAGAAAGAGATACATATTCGGCCAAGGCTAATTCATTCCCAGTTTATGTGAACTCCACTGCCTTTCCCATTCTAATCTGTGTATATGGAGTGGGGAGAGCTAACTAAAATAGACGTTGGAATGAAAAAGGAACCTCATTGAGAATGATTGAGTTCATGAACAACTCAGAGAGCCAACCTAAGTCTAACAATCCACTGAATTTTTTCTCAATAAGGTATTAATAAACTTAGAGCCACTGATAGCTTCTTCCCATTCCCAAACTCTGTTGAAGATCTTTTAAAAGTGCTAGGCAGTTCTCCAAGGCTATCATACTTCCTTTTGGTCTGCTTTCCTTGGTTTTCTTCTACTTACCCTACCTATTGTTAATCTTTGCTATGGAGTTGACACTTCCTTGCTCTGAATTCCAAGGAGTCTAATACTTAGGTTTCATTAATCTAGCTCAACAAAAAATAAAATTCTATGTGGGGTATAAAGTATATAGGCTTTGCAACATGGCAAAGCTAAATAAGCTCTTTTCCTTCCTATAGCCATTCCTAACATTCTGCTGGCAAGTGTCATCTGTCATTATAAAGTCTGAAAATACTAGATACTAGTTTGTCCACTGTGCAGTAGTAACAGTGGTTGGGAAGGTAGTATAGAGATGATGGTGGGAAGTCACATAGGACAGCAGACCCGAGAGAAAGTCTGTTGGGGCTTCTATTTTTTTCTCCATAATATAAAGAGATGTGTAGAAGGAAAATACCCACTTTCTTGGCAGGACACAATTGTGCTTGCATGTCACATCTGAAACTACTACAATTACTTTGTAACCACAAGGGGAGGCATGTTGATAACTGTGTAAAAGATGGGAAGGACTTGGGTTTTTTTCTTGTTTGTTTGTTTTTCAGGACTTGGGTTTTTGATGATGCTGTTGAGCCACACTGGACTTATCTTGCTTCTGGATGACTTCATATATGAGAGTACAAATCTTACTATTGAAGCCCAGCCAAGTGACCATTCATTTGTAATTTATTACTAACTCATGTGTGCCTATTGGTAATAACTCCCTTCCCTCATCTAAGAATGCACTGGTTCTAATCTAAGAACAATCCCCCCACGCCTATACACACACCAAACCATCCAAAAAACAATTGGGACCACAATTGTTGGAAAAATGTAGAAATTAAAAATAAACAAGTGGTAAATGAAGGTGATGGGGACCTTCTTTGTGTACAGACTTGACAATTTCTTATTTGGCAGCTTTTCCCTGATCCTTAGCTGTGTACCTGGAATCTACATAAGGGAAACAACTTACTAGTAAGCCAAATGAACTGTGTTTTCCTCAGAGACATCCCATGTATATTCCAGAATATGAGGTCAATTGTTTAAGTAAGGTTACAAGTTCATCTTAGAAATGGGTTAGTGTTCATTTACTTAAAGATAGGGACACTGTCCAAACTGGGATTAACTCCCAGTGCCTGATAATTATGACACACCTAACTACAGATTTCAGTTAAGATACAACTTCTTTCTTTAGTATTCCTGTCCTGTAAAAATAGCAGAACAAGCTGGGCGTGGTGTGCATACCTGTAATCTCAGAGACTTGGGAGGCTGAGATAGGACTGCAAATTCAAGGACAGCTTCAGCAATTTGGTGAGGCCTTAAGCAACTTAGTGAGACCCTGTCTTAAAACAAAAAAAGGGCTGGGGATGTAGCTCAGTGCACCTAGTTTCAAGCACCAGAACCAAAAAAAAAAAAAAAAAAAAAAAGCAGAGCCAATTTTGTGTTTTAGGAATGGACTGAAAATGCTGGCAAAGCTACCACTTTTGACTTTTTATATATATCTAGGGTGATAAATTTTTTTCTTTGCATACTAAAAGGAGCTTGTCTTTTCATCACAGTTTAAGTTATTACCATCACGGTTGTTACCCAGTAACATAAGAGCAAACCTAAAAACAGGGAAGCAAGTACAAATTCATTTACAATAAACCCTTAAAGCTATCTTGCTAGCCAGAAGCATATTTTAAAGCCTAAAATGTTGTAAAATTCACAAATGCCAGCTGTTCTTTTATAGGTTGAAGAAGTAAGTCGGAAACAAATACAGTAAAATATATTCATATATGCCAGGAGATGGAAGAAAAGGCATGTAGTATGCATGGTACATAAAAAAAATTATTATAGAAATTTTCAGATAGAAAAGTTAAAAAATAGTATAACAAACACTCATATCTTCTATCGAGATTCAAATTGTTAATACTCGCTATTTTGGGTTAATTTATGATATATATGTGTGTGTGTGTGTATACAAAATATGCATTTGTGTGTATCTATATATATAAAATATGTGTGTGAATGTATATATGGGTATATGTATGCATATATTTTCTGACTTATTTTAAAGTAAATTATAGATGTTATGGTCAGTTATATTTAATCTTGGTTTTCAATTTCTGCCCTTCTGAATAGAAGATCATTTTATTCCATGTTTTGTGAAATTCTTAAGGTTAAATAAAATGAGTAATGTTTGTGTTGTTGGAAAGCAAGATGGTCAGTGTAAGAGAAAAGATTCAATTGTAAGAACTAAAGATGTTAAACAAAATTCCTGAAACATTAACACTGAATTGTAATCATCAGTATAAGTTACTGATTTTTCTTTCCTCTTAAAGAAAAAATAGACATATCCTAGTTCTGTTCACTATCAGGGCCAGTTAGCAATGAGAAATAAAAACACTTAGCAAATAATGCTCCTAGTGTGTTGGCTGTAGTCTTCAAATATCATTCCATACTAAGACAAACCAAGGCTTCCTGGAGAAATGACTGATTCCAAAATCAGGGCAGGGAGGTATATATAAGAAGGTATTAGAGTTTTGTTGTCCATGAAAGTTAGGAAATCATAAAAGAGTAAAGACAGCCATCAGAATATACATGAGCCACCATGAAGAAGCTCACTAGTCAAAGATAGACAATTTAGGAATCAAAGAACCTACTGACTGTTTTAGTCAGCTTTTTCACTACTGTGACCAAAAAACCTAACAAGAACAATTTCAGAGGAAGAAAAATTTATTTGGCACTCAGAGTTTTAGAGGTCTCACTCCACAGATGGCCAACTCTGTTGCTCTATGCCTGAGGTGAGGCAGAACAGCATGGTAGAAAGGTGTGGAGGAAGAGAGTTGCTTAGGACATGCACCAGAAAGCAGAGAAAGCTCCACTCATGAGGGACAAAAGGCATGCCCCAAGTGACCACCACCTCTAGACACATCCTATCTGCCTAGCTGCCATCCAGTTAATCCTTACCAGCGGATTAATGTGCTGATTAGTTTAAAGCTCTCATAAGCCAGTCATTTCACCTCTGAACTTTCTCGAAAGCATAAGCTTTTGGGGAACACCTCATATCTAAACCATAACCATGACTGAACCTAAAACGTGGAATATATAAAAACACAGACATTCCTAATGAAATTAAAAGTGTCCCCCATCATCCAAGAAACAATGGATCACAATTAGGTTATCAATTCCTTATTCTGAGAACATCAATTAAATGGAAAGAATTGAGCATCTATCTTGCCTTATTGGTTCAAATTATATAGTAAGTAGTTAAACAGTCCCAGTTAATCGCGAAAGTTCTGCAAAAAAGAATTATAGCTAGTACATATAGAACATGTGAGACAATTAAAAACTTCCTATTTTGTAACTTCTAGTTAATGATTCAAGTTATAATCATGAGAACATTACATAAAAAGTTGATGGGTTTCTTTAAAATGAGGGAAACAGCTATTGCCATCTGAATTCACTCATCAAGTGCTGAATCACTAAAGGTGAGATAACCAGACAGTAAGCATCTCTTGATATAATGTATATACCTTGTTTAGATTTTGATTTCAAAAAAACAAATTGTACAAAGATATTTTTGAGTTGCCTGGAAAAATTTCAATATGGGCTTGGTGTTGGAGGAATCAAAGAATTAGTTATTATTAATTTAGTTAGATGTGATGATAATGGCATGATAGCCATAGGAAAATGTTCATGTTCTTTAGATTTGCATACCTAGGTATGTAAGGGTGAAAAAGTCTGATGTCTGGGATTTTCTTTAAAATACTTCATGTACACGAAAGATGTTAAGTGGGGATAGATGTTAAGTAAAGCAAATTACTGGGATATTACTGGAATTAGGTATAGGCATATGGGGGTTCATGCTACTGTTCTTTATATTTTTGTGTGGTTTTGAAATTATAATAATTTTTTTTTTTTTTTTTTTTTTTTTTTTTTTTTTGTGGTACTGGGAATCGAACTCAGGGCCTTGTGCTTGCAAGGCAAGCACTCTACTAGCTGAGCTATCTCCCCAGCCCTAAAAAATTTTAAAGATATAGATGTATAGAGAAATATCTATCTCAAGACAAAACATTTTGAACACAAGTTGAAGAAAGTTACTTCCATTACATCATTTAAAAATAAATGTGGTCCAGACCAGCAGAGGCAGTAGCCAGAGCAGCCACAGCCTGCACCTCCTCCCCTCTGCCCTTGCTTCCCTACCCCCAACCAGCCCCAGGTCTCTTTCCCACTTCCTCCTGCACCCTGCCTTTCTCCTCTGCCCACCGTGGGGGGCCTTCTCACTGGCCCCTATTGTCCTCCCCACCCCCCGCCACGTCTCCCACTCTTCCCCTTCCCACCTGCTTTCCTTTCTCCCTCAGCCTGCAGTTTTTGGTTTTCACCCTGACCAGTGACCAAAGACTTGAACACTGATCTACATGGACACTGGTGTGATTGAAGGTGGGTTAAATGTCATTCTCACCATTCAGCTGCTTATGCATGGAAAGAAAGTATCATTGGAAAGAAAGGAGAATCAGTTAAGAAGATGTGAGAGGAGAGTGGTGCACATAACAACATCTCAGAAGGAAATTGTCCTGAGAGAATCATCACTTTGACTGGACCCACTAATGCCATCTTCAAAGCCTTTGCTATGATCATTACAAACTGGAAGCTTGTAATAGCTTCCAATAGCACAGCTGCCAGTAGATCCCCCAATCACTCTGAGGCTGGTGGTCCCTGCTAGTCAGTGTGGCTCTCTCATTGGAAAAGGTGGTTGCAAGATTAAGAAAATACGAGAATATAGGGGCTCAAGTCCAGGTGGCAGGGGACATGCTTTCCAATTCAACTGAGCGGGTCATCACTATTGCTGGCATTCCGCAATCCATCACTGAGTGTGTCAAACAGATCTGCGTGGTCATGCTGAGACTCTCCCAGTCCCTCCTCAAGGGTGTGACCATCTCATACCGGCACAAACTATTAAGTTCTCCAGTTATCTCTGCAGGTGGTCAGGACAGGTACAGTACAGGCAGCGACAGTGCAAGCTTTCCCCACACCACCCCGTCCATGTGCCTCAACTCTGACCTGGAGGGACCACCTCTAAAGGCCTATACCATTCAAGGACAGTGTGCCATTCCACAGTCAGATTTGACCAAGCTGCACCAGTTGCAATGCAATAGTCTCATTTTCCTTTGACACATGGCAACACTGGATTCAGTGGCATTGAATCCACCTCTCTAGAGGTGAAAGGCTATTTGGGCATGAACTCACCATTCCAAATGACTTGATTGGCTGCATAATCGGGAGTCAAGGAGCCAAAATCAATGAAATCCATCAGATGTCTGGGGTGCAGATCAACATTGCAAAGCCAATGGAAGGATCTACTGACAGGCAGGTTACCATCACTAGATCTGCTGCCAGCATTAGCCTGGCTCTGTATCTAATCAACGTCAGACTTTCCTGGAGACGGGTGGCATGAGGAGCAGCTAGACCAATGCAGATTCATCCATAATCCCTTTCTGCTGTTCACCACCACCCATGATCCATCTGTGTAGTTTCTGAACAGTCAGTGATTCCAGGTTTTAAATAGCTTGTAAATTTTCAGTTTCTACACATTTTATCATCCACTCGTGATTTTTTAATTAAAGCGTTTTAATTCCTTTCTCAGTTCAGCTGTTAATGCTGAGATACATATTTAGTTTTATGAGCTTCTCCCCCCACCTTTTTTTCTGGCTCATGAATTTTTCTGTTTGTCATGGAATGTAAGAGTGGACTACTTATACATTTCAGTTTAGTTATGTAATGTCAGGAATTTTTCAAAAAAATTAAAAGATGGACTGGAACTTTTTCTTTATATAAACTGGATGCCACAGTGATTCATGTGGGGTTTTCTTCCTGTTATTTTTGTACCTTTTATCCCTTACAGGACCCTGATTGGGTTTTAAATAGAAGCCCTTAGTGCAATTAAGATATTTTCTCTGTTCATCACTTTCATGTTTTTATTCACCCTCTATCCTTCCTTCCTACAAACCTGTACCTAGTTGCCCCTTTTGAAACCCGTGTACAGATTGAAGAGTAGACTTTTCCTAGGACTTAACTGTAGAAAAGGTGTGAAGTTCCATGGTCAGGGGGTGCACACGTTCATATACATGGAAGCAGTTCACCTGTATCAGATTGGGATTCACCATCATGGGAAAATCTGTCCCCTTGTTCAATCTTGCATATTTAAACTAAAACTTGTTTTAGTTTAAAACTTTTTGTTTTTAGCTTAAAACTTTTTGTTTTTGTCTCTTGTTTTCAGTAAAAATAAAACATATAAATAAATAAATAAATGTGAAGCAGTTTTAAGTGGAATTGTCAAATAAGATGTTCTTATCTCCCCATACTAATTTTTTGGGTTTTTAGAATGTACAACTCCATATTCATTGCTAATTTTTACATTATTAAAAGATAAATTACCTGTCATCAATAATCATTACGCGAGAGGGCGGAATCCCCAAAACATCACAGCTCTGCAAAAGTTCTTTCTTACGAATCTCTCCTTGATTGTAGTAATTTCCTGAGGATAACAAATATAGTGATAGATTTCTTTAACAGTGGAGACCTGTTTATTCTTTTTTTTTTTTCCTGTTTATTCTTGTTCCATTTTTTCCCTAGAGGATTTAAGCTATCTGAAGAATGTGTAATTATAATAAGGAGTTGAAGAAAATATAATACTTAAGCTTACTATAAGATACTCCTGTCAGAAGACTACGAGAAGCAGTATACTCTTTAGAATCACTAATTACTTGTCTATCTGTCTAGCTGTACATCTGTCATCTGCATTTCAATGATATATTAGAGGGAATACAGAGCATCTTGGAGTTAAGAAGATTTAACACTGACCTTTATTGCTTGGGCTCCTTTAAATTATGACTCCTGAGCTGGGGTATAATTTAGAGATAGAGAGCTTGTCTAGTGTACCTGAGGCCCTTGGTATAATCCCTAGCAAAATACACACACACACACATACACACACTAATCATCAACTATCTAACATTTATATAAAAAAAAAGGGTGCTACTCTTGGGTATTGTAGGAAAATGTACAGTTACCATTTGGGAAAACATCCTCTCTTGAAGTTTAGTAAACAGCACTCCAAAAAGTTTAGGTATTCTTTATTTTCCCAACATATATTCTATAGTCTATAAGAATAATCCTCCCTCTCTATATAGGATTCTTCTGTAGCTTCACAAATAATACAACGAAATTGGTACCATTTAAATTGCACATTCATGTGAGCAACTGCCTAGTTAATATACTCCTTAATTCAAGTTTCTGACAAATAATTACAAGTGTGATTTGTGCATGTTACTTAACTTTCCAGAATCACAGTTTCTTCACCTGTAACATGGCTAAACTCATAAGTTTTTCTGGGCAATTATTTGAGATAACACATATCAAAGTACCCAATTGGGTACTGTGTTAGTTTTTTCTTTCCATGAACTCTTTACTTTTACTTCCCTGCCTCCTCTTTGTTTCTTTCTGAATTACAATTCATCTTTATCATCCAGATCAAATGTCAAATGCCTTCTTCTACTTTCCCTGGCAAGTAATCATGTCTACTATTCTACCTCTATGAACTTTTCTCCACCATCAAATTATTAATTTGTAAATGTCACTGACCTTGCAAGTCATGGTCTCATTCAACTTTGTATCATTCCTAATATCCAGCACACTGCAGGCATTCATGAAGGACTTTAAGAGAAGCTCTGCTTACTGCAGGTAACTCAAAGAAAAACTACCATGTGAAACCCTTCAACTTGGGCTGGGGTTACCCTATTGCTAGAGCTGAACTGTCCCAATAGGAGACAGTCATTACATTGTATCTGATAAAGAGACTAATACCCTAAAAAGACTGTAGAGAACAGTTTTAATTCTGTATTATCTTCATCACACTTTCCCCCTCAGTTTTCTTTTTCTTTTTTTCTGGCAGTATTGGGGAGTCAACCTAGGGGCACTTTACCACTGAGCTACATCTCCCCCTTTTTTATTTTTGTTTTGAGATAGGGTCTCACTAAATTGCTTAGGGCTAAATTGCTAAATTGCTGAGGCTGACCTGGAATTTATAATCCTCCTGCCTCAGCATCTCAAATTCTTGGGATTACAGGTATGTACCTCTGTGCACCTGGGTGAAAAGTTTTAATTTGTTAGAATGAGAAATGGGCTGAGAGTCAATGTATTATGGTCCAATCACATCTGGTTGCCCACTAGCTACATGACTTTTTTTTTTTTTTTTTTTTTCATTTTGTGTGTGTTTTTTCCTGGGGATTGAACGCATGATCCTGTGCATGCTAGACAAGCGTTCTATCATTAAGCTTCATTCACAACACTTTTTAAAAGTTTTTATTTTTGAGACAGGCTCTTGCAAAGTTGCTGAGCTGGCCTTGAACTTGTGATCCTCATTCCTCAACTTCCAAGCAGCATTATTCATTCACAAGCATAAGCCACTGTGCCTGGCAGTTCTTGAGTTTCAGGAATGTCAGCAAGGTTTTCCCTTGAATATGACCAAGTAATAAAAAAAAAAATGTATTTGGAAGAAAAAAGGTCCAAGTTTCTTCCATTGTAAAATAAGGGGCTCTTTCTTTTCTTTTTCCACCCCAAGCGGACCTTATCTGTCCCCATAAATAAAGTCTTTTGCGTGAGTTCTCGTGTCTGCGGAGCGTTTTTCTGGGAGCTACCCACGAGCCACAATTGAGCCAGCAACCCCTAACATCTGGTGCCGAAACTCGGGATGGGTTTTTCCGCTGACTAAGCAAGCAGATTCCCATCTGATAGCCCCGGCGCCAGCGGATAGAGACTCACCTTCCATTTACCTGGACGCCCAGTTTTCTGCATACAACACCAGACTCCAAATTGGTGAGTTCCCCTTAGGCAGGCCCCCTGACCACTTAAACACATCTCGGCTGATCTGAGAAGCGGTCATTAAATCTGGTGCTCTCAAGACTGCTGAGGTGTGGGGGTACCTCCTTGGTCCCTATAGCTGGTCCTAGTTGCTGGGTGGATTCCTGATTTTATGGTGCTGAGATTCTTTCTCAGGGTTTGAGGCTCTTTTATATTTTTTCGTCTCGCTTGAAATCCTGGCCAGGTCTTCAAACTCTCTTGTCTAATGCCTGGTTAGACACTGGTATTGGTGACGACTAAACCTCTGTACTAACCTTCTCATTGCCTGGCACGTGGTTTTTGGGACGCCATTAATCACTAGCTAGGTGGGTCTCAGTCTTCACCATGGGATCCAGGACATCCAGCCCAGCAAACTCGTCCCTGAGATGTTTATTAAACCATCTCAACACCTTCACCTGTTCCCTGAATTAGAGCTAAACTGTCCTTTAGATAGTAAGTCAGATGGTCTATTTATGACACCCTAAATTCTAGCTTTATACTAGGTATAATTATATGCCTAATTACACTAGTTATAATTAAGTACATATGTGGGCGACCTGGTGAATGGAAAGAGACTTTTCCCCTTCATGTTTTTCCTTTCTTTCGTGCTAAACCTAATCTCTGCTCTCCTCAAAAACCTGAATATGTTCTCTTGGCCCCCCCCACCCACACTTTTAATCCTTCTTTCTCTTCTCAGTTTAATCCAGCTGATGAGTCATCTCCTTACAGCCTCCTACTGCAGAAGCTCCTGTTCATTCCTCTCCTTTGCCTCATTCTGTTTCTCCTTCCGCTCCTCCATTCAGCCCACCAAGTCGCCCCACCACGCGGTCTCGTACACACATTCTAGCTCCTTTACGGGAGGTAGCTGGCGCGGAGGGAGTAAAACCTGAACACATTCTCTTGGCTTATTACTTATTTTCAAGTTTTTCTTTCTCACTTCTCGGCTCTCCCTGCAGGCTCAAGCCCTCCAAACCTATTAGTCCCTTTCAGATTCAGATCTCAGTCAAGGGTTACATTGAAATGTAAATGAAGAAAGGTGCAGTAGGAGACCAGTTTCAAACCCAAGGAAAAAAAGTGTCCATTTTAAATTTCTCCTGGGCTACAACTCAAAATACTTTTCTCCCTTTCAACTTTTCTCTCCTTCTCATTTTCTCATGCTTTAATTAATAACCATTATCATTTTTCTTCTAGGAAATGCTGTGTTTTTGAGCTCACAATTTTCATCCTGCATACCTAGGTTAATGATTTTTGATCAGTTCTTTTTATCCAACTCCAGAGTTATTTTTTGAACATCCATTACATTGCAATGGAGATAAATATTACAAGGCCTTTGCTTTTGTGTTAAATATAAGTGCACATAAAAATTAAAATTTAAAAATGGATCCAAATATTTTTAATTCACATGATTTAAAGAGGTTCAATTTAAATTGGGTAAACTAATAAAAGTAAAATGTCCTTAAAATTAACTCACAAGTCTCTAAGTGGTCAAACTAATAAAATATTAATGTTTATAAAATGTCTAACATCAATTTTTCTAGGACTTTTCTTCAACGGAAAGAGACAGCAAATACTGTTGGCACACTTGTCTGATGTCTTGGTTTTTCTACAATAAGCAACATGTATGGGATTACTCAAATGTGTTTGTTAGAGACATCTGATTAATTTATAAAGCTATTTCATGGAGTAACATACTTAAAAACATTATTCTTTGTATGTTAAATGTGTTCATATTTTCCAGGTATGCAAGCCTTTAAAGCAGAAAATTTATCAAGCTGCTGTTCTCCAAATTAAACTTGTCTGTAATGGTAAACCTATCATTTAATGTTCTATTATACGACCTGTCATCAATAGGGTATATGTAAAAAGACATTTAAGAAATAGTGTAATGTGCAGTAGCAAAAATGGGACAACAGTAACTGAAATTGGGGTCTCTGATGACCTCATGGCTGTGGCATGCCTGGTGCCTGGGAGTGCTCCTGTGCAAGGGCACAAGATGCCTAACTGCTGTGGCAGTACATTAATCTCAGGCACACAGCTCTTGGGCAGGAAGGAATTCTTTTGCTAGATAACCAGTGTTTCATTAGCTCCCTTCTCTGGTTCCTGCCCACCTTACAGTAACTTTGGAATTGCTGACATAACTCTTTAGATCCGCATTTCTATCAGAGAACAGAGCTCCATCTGATCTCAGCTTAATCTTCAAAATCTGTGTTTATATACTCCTTTGCCCCTCACTGAAAAGCCCCACGTTAAGGCTCTGCCTCACCACCCTGCTACCATTACAATGGCTCCAAAGTAAGCCTGACTTTAACTCATTTAAAGTTGTGTTCAAAAGTCTGATGTTTGTTGTACTGTGATCTCAAACGGGAACTCAGCCAAAATTCAAGATAGCTATTGCACAAACTGAATGTTTTACTGTTAATGATTCCATTTTGTATTTTCCTTGTAAACTCTAATTGTTGCCTGATCAATATCTTGCAGAAGTACTGCTTCAAGAGTGAACATCATAAATTAACTTGGAATAGTAAGCCATCACCTATAGAACAGATAATGTAAACCCCAATTAGATAAAAGGGAGTAAATAACTGTAAAGTTATAAACATTAAAGCTAAAGCCCAGTACTCTTACTCTATGACTGGTGAGACTGACTTGCTTGATGGTTAAGATCAAACTTAGAGATTGAGATTAAATACAGAGGTCAAGAAAAGTCCATATTTGGGTCTTGTCCTCAAAGTCAGTCTGAACCCAGGGAACAAGAGGACTTCTCCAAGGAGCTTTAAAACTCTGGGTCACACAACCTCCTGACCAAGGAGATTGATGAGGCCACTAGAGGAAAAGCCACTTAGTGCATCTGCTGCAGAGGAGGGTCATGGAAAAAGGGAGACATCCCTGATGCTTTCAAGGAAAGCCACATCATCGAGAAGACCCTGCCTAACCAAATGGCACTAATGGAGCTAAGAAGCTGCTCTTAAGTTCTCTATGAGTGACCCCTGTGGAAACTCAGCTGACTCTTTAACAGACAGGAACAGGTCACTTTGACCAGCTTGATCTTAAACACCTAGCAAATCAGTTAAAACCAAAGTATAGCCATTCTTGGGCATTTAAAAATAATAGTAACTATCAAGAGAAACTGCTAGAGTCAGAAGTTTTTAGTCAGTTTAAGGCCTACAGACACAGGTAGGCTTAATCTATGTTTGCTAGTATCTCTACTGAATAACCTAGACAATGTTAAAGCTCCCAAATAAAGGCCTGTCCTCGCCAGCCTTTGCTAGGCCTTGTTATGGGAACAACTTCTCAGTTCTTCCACCCCCTGGTGAGGAATTATTGACTTCTGTTATCTTTATAATATGCATTAGCATGTTCCAGATCCTGCAACATTTATATTGTATTAATCTCATTTCAGTACTCATGTCTTTTTGTTCTCTCATGGAAGCACCCATCCCCAGATGCCTTTACAGCCTGCTCTCCCCCAACCGGACCTCTACCATGAACCCCTCAATTGACCCAATTTCTAAAAAGGAACCTCCAAACTGCTTGCCCCACGCTGCCCACTTCCAGCTCGAAGAAGTCAGATCAGTCATCACCCCTTTTCCCTACAGCAGTGAAGGAGTTACTAGTATTAGAGGGGTAAATGAAGTCAGAATTGGGAACAGGCAGTTAGTGTAGAAATAGGGGATCAGTCGGATCAAGGAAATGAAGTCCATGAAAATCATCTGCCTTTGGAAACCTGGACAGAGAATGAACTTTTTACATCTCACCTGCAAAACCAACCCCAGTCACCTAGGCAGGAAGGAGAGAGAAGGCTTCAAAAAGAACTGGAGAGCAAGATTTTTTTATTTTTTTATAAAAAAGGAAATGGGGGAATGTAAGGTATAAAGCCCTTCTCTTCCATTACAGGAATTTCCGGCCTCCCCACCACCTGTCAATCTGTGCTCCGACCGCCTCTTCCGTTACAGGAATTTCTGGCTTACGCTGCCGTCATCTTCCTGCCTCCCACGTTAAGTCCTAACATGTTATTGGTCCATCAGTCAGTCTGCAAAAATTCTCCTCCGCGACTGGTTCCTCCCAGCCCGCGAAATTCCAATATCTGGGAGAAGCCATACGCCATCTTTTCTCTTTCTTTTCTTTTTCCACCCCGAGCGGACCTTATCCGTCCCCATAAATAAAGACTTTTGTGTGGAAAAAAAAAAAATTAAAAAAAAAAATGTAAAATAAGGGAGTCAGGCGTTATGGTGCACGCCTGTAATCCCAGTGGCTCAGGAGACTAAGGCTCCAGGAGGATTAGGAGTTCAAAGAGCCTCAAGCAACTTAGGGAGGCCCTAAGCAACTGAGTAAGACCATGTCTTAAATAAAATATAAAAAAGGGCTGGGGATGTAGCTCAGTGGTTAAGCATCCCTGGGTTCAATCTCTGGTACTAAAATAAATGAATGAATAAATAAATAAATAAATAAATAAATAAATAAATAAATGAGAGAGTTTATCCTCTGCGTCAAGCTCTACCCAGGATAACAAAAACCATATCATACAGCAAGAATTTAAGCAAAGATTTTGATATATCACTAATGAAAGAGTGAAGGGCCAAACAGGAACGAGTGAAGTGGCCAAGAGATTAGGGATAGCAGAAAGTGACTACCAACATAAAGGCAGGAGGCAGTATTACTGAAACAGAGGATTGGGCTCCCAAAGGAAGTTGAAACCAAGAGGACTTGATCTTCTTCAATTAGAATGTATCTACATACCCCAGGTTAAGAAATCATGATTTAAAAATGAAATTAAAATTTAAAAATGGGCAAGTGACTTAACTAAACATTCTCCAAAGAAGATAATAACCAATAAGCATGTGAAAAGATGTTCATCGTTAGTCACTAGGAAAATGCATATCAAAACTACAATAACATATCACTTCATGTCCATTAATACAGCTATAGTCCTAAAAATGGAAAATTACAAACATTAATAAGGATATAAAGAAAGTGGAACTGGGTTGGGGATTTAACTCAGTAGCAGAGCAAGTGCCTAGCATGTATAAGGCTCTGAGTTACGTCTTCAGACCTGGAAAAAAAAAAAAAAAAAAAGAAAAAAAGAAAAAAAAAAGTGGAACCATAGTTCATAACTGGTGGGAATGTAAAATGGCAGAGCTGCTTTGGAAAACAGGGGATTCTTCAAAAATTGAAAGATAGGGCCTGGGTTTGTAGCTCAGTGGTAGAGTGCTTGCCTAGTATGTGTGAGGCACTGGGTTCGATACTCAGCACCACATAAAAGTAAACAAACAAAATAAAGGTATTGTGTCCATCTACAACTAAAAATTTTTAACAAAATTTATTAAACATAGAATTACTACATGACTCAAGAACAGTACTCACAAGTGTATACTCAAAAGAACTGGAAACTGGTACTCAAACATACTTGTAACATTGATGTTCAAAGAAGCATTATTCACAATAGTCAAAAAGTAGAAAAGTCTAAGTGATGAACAAAAAAACAAAATTTGGGGCTGGGGATATAACTCAGTTGGTAGAGTGCTTGCCTCGCAAGCACAAGGCCCTGGGTTCAAATCCCCAGCACCGAAAAAAAAAAAAAAAAAAAATCTTTACCTGCCCCAAAAAAACAAATTTGGTATATATATAAAGTGAAATATTCAGCCATAAAATGAAATAAAATTCTGATACTTGCTACAATACTGATGAACTTTAAAAACATGCTAATCAACATAAGCCAGACATAAAATGACAATTACTGTATGATTTTACTTGTGTGAGGTACCTATAACAGTTAAATTCATAAGAGACAGAAAGTAGAAAATGGTAGTTGCCAGAGGCTGAGGGGAGGAGGACATGGAGTTATTGCTTAATGGGTTACAGTCTTTCTGTTTTGGATGATGAAACAGAGGAGATAGTTACACAATCTTGTGAATGTACCTACTACCATTGAATTGAACAATTCGAAATGTTTAAAATGGCAAATTTTTTGTTATGTATATTTTACCACAATTTAATAAAACACTAATAAAAAGAAACTGGATTTTCACTGAATTAAAATCAGGCTGAGGCAGGAGGATCACAAGTTCAAAGCCAGCCTCAGCAAAAGCAGAGTGCTAAGCAACTCAGTGAGACCCTGTCTCTAAATAAAACACAAAATAGGGCTGGGGATGTGGTTCAGTGGTTGAGTGCCCCTGAGTTCAATCTCTGGTACCCCAAAAACAAAACAAACAACAACAACAAAAAAACCCAAAAAACTTTTCATTGTGAGTTATCACTATAAAACATAAATTATAGGGCTGGGGATATCGCTGTTGGTAGAATGCTTGCCTCACATGCACAAGGCACTGGGTTCAATCCCCTGCACCTCCCCAAGACAACAAACAAACAAACAAATTAAAAAAAAAAACCCATAAATTATATATTTACAATTGATGAAACAATTATTATAGAACAAAAAAATTTAAAAAACCATTTAAATAAAACACACATCTATGCAGTTAAGATCAAGAAACAATGCCACATGCTGTTATCAACTAATCTAGCTATATTTGTGAGAAGTTTCATTATTTCCAAAAGGACTGCATTCATACTGACTTTTACTTCTGGAAATGCTTCTTTTGTTAATTTCTCTGATTTCTGACTTACAGTTGGTCATTAACAAGGCCAAACATATGGGAAACTATCTTTTTCTAAATACAACAGGCAATTATTTATTAGATGAAATGACAAATATATATGAATGAGAACAGTATCCAGCATATTGCAGTGAGGTTACAGCAAGATTTTCGATATTGAGCTCTTCAAAATGCATTACATTTTGTTGATTATTCCCTTTTTTTCTGTACTGGGGACTGAACCCAGGGACACTCTACCACTGAGTTATACCCTGAGACAGGGTCTGGCTAAATTGCTGAAGTTGGCCTCAAATTGCAATCCATCTGCCTCAGTCTCGCGAGTTGCTGAAACAGGTCTGTGCCACAGTGCCCAGCCAATTTTAACCATTTTTTTAAAAAAATAATTTTTAGTTGTCAAAAGGATCTTTTATTTTATTTATTTATTTATATGCAGTGCTGAGGATGGAACTCAGGGCCTCACACATGCCAGGCAAGTGCTCTACCACTGAGTCGAAACTCCAGTCCCCCATTTTAACAATTTACTGCACCTGGCCACATTCTATACTTCTTTCATATTAGTACTATTGTACTTTCTTTTCCACACTTGCTTCTTTTCTTTTTACTGTTCACAGGCCCTGTTTTATTGTTTTTATCACTGTGAAATTTCTCTCTCTTTTTTTTTGGGGGGGGGGGTACTGGAGATCAAACTCAGGGACACTTGACCGCTGAGCCATTCCTCAGCCTTATTTTGTATTTTAGAGACAGTGTCTCAATGAGTTGCTTACTGGCCTTGCTTTTGCGGAGGCTGGTTTCAAACTCATGATCCTTCTCCTCAGCCTCCAGAGCCACTGGGATTCCAGGCATATGACACTGCACCAGGTTAGAATTTCGCTTTAGTCTCTGAAATAATTTCTTCCCTAATGTTTCATTAGCATTTTTTTTATAGTTTCTCATTGTTTGATCAAATCCCCTATTTTTATAATAAAAAATCTAAGATTATATAAATAACGAAAAGCTCTGAAAAGTGTAACATGCTCTAATTAAGTAAGCAATCAGCAAGACATCAACTTTTATTATTATTATTATTTTTTGAGACAGGATCTTATCTTACCCAGACTTGAACTCCTGGGCTCAAGAGATTCTCCTACCTCAGCCTCCTGAGAAGCTGGGACAATATGGGTGTATATACCCACCTGACATCAACATTTTCATATGCACTTACACAGTTGTTGAGTTTTAAATAGAGGGTATATATAAGGTTATCTGGCATATAAATTCTAAGCTAATTATAAGAAAAAAGTAAGTAAACATGTTTAAAAATATATAAAATTCTAATAAATAGCCCATCAGCATCAGTGTTTATAAACAGGCATTGTTTTCAGTTAGTCACAGGATGCCTATGTATTCTTTGGTTGATATGATCATATAACTGTACTAACAACTTTTAGACAAAAGTACCTAAGTATTTAGATATATTTGTAAACAGAACCAGTGAGATAAACTTTGAGTTATATTCTGATTTTTTTCTAACTCCCTTAAAGTAAAATAATTTATATATTAAAGTATAACCAATTTATTCCATTCTTACATTTTTTTTTCAATGCTGGAGATTGAATGAAAGAATGCTAGGCAAGCATTCTACCACTGAACCACATCCTTGATCCTTATTTCATTATTAGTAGGATGCAATCAACACTCAAGATCATGTTTTTAGAAATTCAAATGTATTAGGTTAGAAAGAATAGAATTAGATGAAAATAACACTTTTGAGGGTGGTTTTAAATATATCTCAATAATGATTACTTTGATGAATTAACAATTAAAAAGCAATTATTAAAAATCACCTGATATACTCAGTGCCATGGCACATACCTGTAATCCCAGCAGCTTGAGAGGCTGACAGGAGGATTGTAAAGCCAGTCTCAGCGATTTAGCAAGGCTCTAAGCAACTTGGTGAAATCCTGCCTTAGAATAAAATATAAAAATGGGGATGGGACTCAGTGGTTAAGTACCCCTGGGTTCAATCCCTGGTATTAAAACAAAACAAAAAAATAATTTCTTATTCAGGAAACATGATGTATCAGATACCAAACTCTCTTAGCATAGAATACCTGAACATGTGAGATAAAGATAAACATTCATGAATGTATGACTGAACTATTAGGAAAGCAAGGGCTTTGTTTGAAGGACCAAAACAATAGGTAAGCATGAATCCTAAGAGGTATTATGGGGTTGACCCTAGGGTAGCTTGAGAGCATTTGCATATCCTCCACAAGCTAAAGTCAATGATGAAGGCTTAGACACAAATAAGGAGATGTTTGTACAAAAGATAGGACAATTCCTTCAGGGGAAAAGGTAGAAAAAGAAACCTATTCTAGACAGAGATCACTGGGATACATTCCTTTCTTGGACTTGGTTCTAGTAAAAGGGAAAAGAAGAATGTTAACAACTAAGATCCTTAACCACCCACTCACTTTTACTTGTTGTGACAGACTGTTGTAAAACAAACAAAAAATCATAGTACTTGATGCTCCCCAACGGTGAGTGGAATCTACTTCTCTCCTTAAACCTGGAGGTAACTTCTGATTTCCTTGACAAGGAGATTGTAGCAGAAGTGATACTGTATGATTTCTAAGGCTAGGTCATGAAAGACAATATGGCTACCCCTAGCAGCAGAGATTCTCTCTCAGGACACCTGTGAGGAAGTCCAAGACGCAGAGACAATGAATATACCACATGTGGATATTCTGGTTGACATCTCTAGCTAAGTTCCCAGATGACAGACAGAGATTTGAATGAATCTTTGGGTGATTCTAGTTCCTAGTCTTTGGTTCCTCCAATTAAGGTACTGAACAATTGTGGAGCAGAGACAGTGTTCCCCGTCTGAAACCGTGAAAGCCAAGAATTACTATTGTTTTAAGCCACTAAGTTTTGAGATAATTTGTTACAGAACATTAGACAAGTAATATACTTGGGTTTGGACCCTGAATTTATACTACCTCTGTGGCCTGAAAAATCTCAATCTAATATTTTGGAGTGATCTGTGGTAGAGGGTGTGTTTAGCTGCTTGGCCAAAGTAAATCATCGAAGTATTACCACAAATATGGTTCTGAGAAACCATATTTGAAATCAAAGTGTTTACTTTCATTTAAAAAAAAATCATAAAATACACATAGAAACGAGTCACCCAGAATGAGTTATCAGAACAAAGAGCAGAATCAGATACACAGATTGTAGAAATTGGAATTACTAGATCTGTGTTTTATACATAAAGAAATGAGAGGACATCAAAATATGAGAGGATAACAGACTATAATATTTGCAACAGGAACCTCTAGACATAAGACATAGATTAAAAAACAAATAGCATAATTAGTATCTCAATACATATGTAAGATTTTAAACATAAAACTGTTAACAGTCTAGCATGGTGGCAAGCAACTACAGGTGCCCCCTGCTCAGGAGGCTGAGGTAGGATGATTGTCAAATTCAAGGCCAACCTGGAAAACATGGCAGGACCCTATGTCTTATAAGAAAAATATTGGGGTTGGGGTAGCTCAGTAGTAGGATGCATGCTTGAAGCCCTGGGTTTGATATCTAGCACCAAAAATGAAACTATTAGCAGAGATGAAAGAAGGCCAATATAAATGAGACATATCACGATAGATGGAAAGACTTTATAATATAAATGTCAAGTATTTTTATATTAATAGTCAGTGAAATTTCTATAAAAATGCCAGCAAAATTTTTCCTTGATCATGACTAAGTTAATTATAAAATGTATTTAAAAAAAAAAGTCAAAATCAGCAAATATACCCTGAAGCAATCTGGCCATATCAGGTAACATTGCTATAAAAGCTACAGTAATTAAGATAGGACTGTCAGACTATGGGAACAGTACATACACCAAAAATACATAGGAATATGATGTATGAGTTTGCAGTGCAATTCAGAGAGGAAACGATGGGCAATGAATTGGTTTTCTTGACTACAATCTTTCCTTTCAGACCTTTTTCTACATTGCCATCAGAATGGTTTTTTTTTTTTTTTTTTTTTTTTTTTGGTACCAGGGATTAAACCCAGGAGTACTTAACCACTGAGCCAAACCCACAGTCTTTTTGTATTTTATTTAGGGACAGGGTCCTGCTGAGTAGCTTAGGCCCTCGCTAAATTGCTGAGGCTAGGTAAATTCTCCTTGCCTCAGCCTCCCCAGTCACTGGGATAACAGGCGTACACCAATGCGCTCAGTTAGAATAAGCTTTTTAAAACAGAGAAATGATTACATTTCATTCAAAACTATCAGTGACATCCTATTATCTAGATGTGCATATTAGTAGGTATTTCAGTGGTTACATAAATTTGAGAAATGCTGGATTTAACAAAATTAAATAGTTTGTGTGTGTGTGTGTGTGTACCAGGGACTGAACCTGGGGGCACTTAACCCAGCCCTTTTTATATTTTATTTTGAGACAGGATCTCACTAAGTTTCCTAGGGCCTCACCAAGTTGCTAGGCTGGTTTTGAACCTGTGATTTCCTGCCTCAGCCTCCAGAGCTGCTGAGATTATAGGGCACTGTGCCCAGCTAGATTTTTTTTTTTTTTTAATACTAAGACATCTCAATGATGTTGATATTCTCATAGAAACTGTGAACCTCTAAATGGGGGATAGTACATCTGGCTAAGTTCCCTAAATTGTCAAGCCAAGGTATTCTTTTTTAAAAAACAGCAGCTTGATGAAATAACATTTCTTGAAATGTACACTGGAAACCAATATAGATATTTCATCAACTGACATGGCATGCAAAGTAATACAAGAGGCAGATTGGGTATAATGGTTTAACACAGAAAAAAGCTACAGGGCCCTGGCTCCTTCATGTTGTACCTACTCACTTTGGTTATTATTTAAATTCTTTGTGATTTAGTTGCTATATGTGTAATATGGGAATAAGCATTATCTCCTTCATAGGGTTACTAACTGGATTAAAAGAACCATCAGTAACAAAAAATTATCTTTTCCCCTGCTTCTCCCTTCTCCTTAACCTGGAGATCTAGTTAGAATGAATTATTTATACAAGTTCAGGACTTACTGATGCCTTTATTACTGCCTAGAATGATTTACTCTGCTTCATGTGTAATCTACTCTTATTTTTAAAGTCTAGCTTAAAAGAAAACCTATTTGGAGAAGCTTTCCTTAATCTAACCTCCTCAAAGATAATTAATGTATTTTTCTATTTGGTACCCATTGTACTTTTTCCATTACATCATTATAGTTTTCATTACAATGTATCATAAATTATTAGTTTCCTGTTCTGTACATGAGAATGTTAACTAAGGAGTGTGGAAAATGTTCAATACATATTTTTGAATGAGTTGGGAATTTAAAATATAATTTAAAAAAATATAAGACAGAACAATTTAAAGTGGTAATTTAGATTCAGAGGAAATAATGAAGGACAACAACAAAAGTGCTGACCCATGGGGCTGGGGTTGTAGCTCAGGGATAGAGTCCTTGTCCAGCACATGTGAGCCACTGGGTTTGATTCTCAGTACCACATAAAAATAAATAAAATAAAGGTATTGTGTCCATCTATAACTAAATAAAATTAAAGAAAATTTAAAAATAAAAAAAAAATGGGGGACTGGGGTTGTGGCTTAGTGGTAGAGCACTTGCCTAGCATGTGTGAGGTACTGGGTTCAATTCTCAGCACTGCATATAAATAAAAGAATAAAAATAAAGGTCTATCAACATCTGAAAATTTTTTTAAAAAAATAAAAAAAAATTTAAAAATGCTCACTGCTTTTTGTTTTCTTTTTAATTTTTTTATTGGGGATTGAACCCAGGACCTTGCATATATTAGGAAAGTGTTCTACTACTGAGCTACATTCTCAGCCTTTAGTATTTTTTATTCAGAGGCAGGATTTCTCTAAGTTGTCCAGGCTGGGCTGGAATTTATAATCCTCTTGCCTCAGTGTCCCAAATAGCTGGGATTTCAGGTGTGAGTCATCATACCTTGCTACAATTTTTATTAGGAAAAAAATCCCCAAACCGTGAGGCTGGGGGTTTATATCAATGGTCGTGTTGGCCCAGCATGTTTGAGGCTCTGGGTTCAAACCCCAGCAGCAAAACAAAAAACAAAAACAAAAGACAGAAAATGAGACAGAAAAAATTTGGGTTTCTGGTACCAAATTTTTACGAACCTACTGAAGATAAGAAGAAATTTATCAAAGAACACACTGCATCTATAATATTTTGCAAATAAATCTAGGCTTCCCTTGTAGATCTTGAAACAAAACCTGCCTATAATTTTACTCCCATAGTTGTAGTATAATATATAAATAAAATTAAAAGCAAAGAAAAAAGCAGATTGTTACTTGCAACTATTTGCAAATAATGTCTTTAAGAGAAGAGAGAAGAAAAGTGCTTAGATTCAAATCCTCAACAAATAATAAAGATGGTTTAATCTTACTGATAACAAAAGATTAATTTAGGGGGAAAAAACCTAAGAAATTTATTAAAAAATACTGATTAGTGCTAAAGAGGATAATATATTGAGAGTATATTGAGAGAGACACTCTCATTACTACCAGTCAGAATGTAAAATTGGCATGCTTTAGGGAATTTGAATTGTATGAAAAGCCTTAAAACAGTCAAATTTAGACATCGAGCTTAATGAAACAGAATAAGGACTACCATAAGTGTTTAATAAACATATGCTAGGTAAGTGAAAAAGAAATGTAAAGTGAAAAGAATACAATTGTAGAGGCTGGGGAGATAGCTCAGTCGGTAGAGTGCTTGCCTTGCAAGCACAAGGCCCTGGGTTCGATCCCCAGCACACACACACACACAAAAGAATACAATTGTATAAAATGTGATTTCTGTGAAATTTGTATAGAAAGGATTGGAATGACACAACCAAATGGGAAAAGAGGTTATGGGCAATTTAAGAAAATTTTATTGAGGTATAATTTGACATACTATAAAATCCACACATTGTATGTGTACGCTCGATCACTTCATTTACACAGCTGTACAATTATCACCACAATTAAGAAAAATTTCACAGTGAATTTTGGATTTCTCATTTGATCTTTTCTGTATCAGAACGCTAGACCTATTCGTTGAAAGGCTTTTCCACGGAAAGTTGAGTGGAAATGAACTCTGAAATTATCTACAAAATTAGTTTATCTGAGTCCCTTCTCCAATTTGACACACGCAACTTTCTAGCACAAAATGGATTCAACCAGCAGAAGGTCCTTTGCTATCGTTAGAAGAAAATTTTAAGGGTTGAACAGGCACCATACAGCATAAATTCTTTTTTGCTGTACTAAATAGTAACATCACTGTTCCTGATCCTTCTGCAAATGAAAGGTTCTAAGAATAACTAGTCGCAGTTCCCAACGAAAATGCTGGTACTGAATGGAACCAATGAGAAACTCCTTTTCTGCTCCTCAATCCTGCTAGCGGAGAGTGGAGTATGCACGCTGCAGACATCCCCCAACTCACCTGGGAGGCCAGCAGCTCCTTGTCAGCCTGTGAGGAGTTTAAAGAAAGGGCCTTCGGTGTATTCATTTAGTTCCCTACAATAGAAAACCCTTGGGGAAGAAGTATATTAAGGTTGGCTAGAACCTAAATCCCTCACAGCCCCGGCTCCCGGCGCCCATCTACGGCCTCCTACCTGCAGAGAAGCAGAGCAGGGACACCCGGTGCTTAAGGCGAGTCAAGCCTAGCACTGTGGGAGCAAAGAACATGGCTTCATCGTCGGGGTGCGCGATTACAAGAAGGGTTCGGCTTCCGGATCTCAGCAGGCATGCCTGCTCAGAAGTTCTCATTCGTTCTGCGGAGTCCCAAACGCAGAGAAAAGCCCATGTAAGAACCGCCGCCAACACACACAGGAGACCCACCACTTCCATGCTGGGTAAGTGGCACTGCGCCTGTGCAGTAGGGAAAGCTGCAGTTGGCTCTGGCTCCGTCAGGAAAACCGCACCCGCTGAAGTTGCGTTCCGCGTTCTAGTGCATCTTTGCTTGCGACTTAAAAGTAGGATTTGTCGTTAGATACTGAAGCTTCCCAACATACTGTGATCTTTCCATCTTTTGCACACGAGGTCTTGTGCCTGCTGGGTTTCAGAGCTGAACCGAACCCCATGCCGTCCAATTTCATACCCTTGTCCTATCTCACAGTATAATGTGTTTTAGGAAAACCATTTAAAAATAAACTGCCACGTCTTTTTTTGTTTGCTTTTTGATACGGAGGACTGAACCCAGGGGCGCTTTACTACTGAGCTACATCCCCATCCCTTTTAATTTTTTACTTTGAAACAGGGTCTTGCTAAAATGTGGAGGCCGGCCTTGGACTTGTGATTCTTTTGCTTCAATTGAACTCCCAAATGGCTGAGATTACAGTCATGTGCCACCAGGCCCACCACAAACTCCCACGTTTTGCAGGCAGAGTTCCGTCCTCTTTTTATCATTTTTTTCATCATTTTCTAACTAATTTCTTTTGTGGGGGAGGGGAGATTGGAGGAGTATAATATAGGATGAAAACAGAGGAAATTTACAACTGAGTTACATCCCTGTTTTGAAATAGGGTCTCACGAAGTTGTTGAGAGGCTCGCTAAGGAGGCTGGCCTGGAACCTGGGGTCCTCCTGCCTCAACCTCGGGAGTTGCTGAGAGTACAGACATAGGCCACTACGTCTGACTTCTAACTCATCTTTTAAAATCAGGGGCTTTTCTAATTATACGGTTAGCCCGTTTTCCGAATGAATGTTTCCAAAACAGCAAAATACATCAACTTTGCTTTTTCCTTTTCAATTTTGGAATGTGAATGGTGATTTTACTAAAGGAAAAGTATGTGGTTGTGAGGTATTTGGCCAGTAATTTCACCAGAAGAGTCAGTGTGGGAGTGTGCACTTCCTTAGTCTCGAGGGCCGTAACTCCTCTTATTTTCAGGAGTTTATTTTCAGGAGCGATATCCTGGACAAAGAGGCCTCGCCCGGCATTTTCGGTGAGGACTTGGTGCTAAAGTGTCGGGTAAGTCGGTGTGCCACTTGAGCCCAGATTCTTTTTTTGGCAGCCCTGGTCAGCGGAGGCCGTTGCCATCCTGTCGCGCCGTCTTTGGGTAGCAGGACCAGAGGCACAGCCTGGCACCCTCCCCTTTCCCACGCCGGGAGGAAGGCCCGGAGCACTCCGGAGTGGGGCGGCTCGCGACAGGCTTCCCATACCGGGTGCGCAATGGCAGCCGCACTGAGTCCAGCTGGGGCCGACCCTGCCGGGCCCATTTGTGTTTGGGGAGACTGCTGCCTGCAGACTGAGGCGAAACCAGAAGGAACCAGAAGCTGCGCGACCCAGGAAGCTCCGCTGAAGTAGGAGCGGCGCTCGGCCAGCGGAGGGAGTCGGTCTCCTAGCCCTCCGGAAGGAGGAGGAGCCGGCGTCGGAGCCGCCTTAGCCGCGGCCGCCGGGCTAGGGGGAGGGAGAGGGGTTGAGTCAAGATGGCGGCCAAGGTGGCGAAGCAGCCGCAGCGGCGGCGGCGGCGGCGGCTAGAGTGAGTGTCTGCTCGCCGCGCCGAGCGAGGTCCCGGCGTAGGGCCGCGCGCCGGGGCCCCGTTCTCCTGCTCAGGCCGGGGGGCGCGCCGGTTCCCACGCTCTGCCAGCTCCCGGTGAGTAGGCCCCGGCACCCGCAGCGCCGGCCTCCGGGCCCCTGCTTGCCCGGGGGCTTCCGAGGACTCCCAGGGCACCAGCTGTGGGGGCAGCTTTTCGGCCCAGAGAGGGGCTTCTTAGGCCCCGCCAGGTCGGGACCGGTCCCAGCTGCCAGCTCCTTCCCTTCGGCAGCCCAGGGGCGAGTCGGGCGCGGCGGAGAGCTCGGGCTGGGAGAGTGGAGGCTTCTGGAGTTTGGAAGAAGAATGGGCTGCGGCCAGGCCGGGGCCGACCCCGACGTGTCCTGTGGGGAAAGGGCGAGGGGAGTCTGCAGGGTTGGCCGAGGGGAACGCGAGGGCCAAGGGTCCCCGGGCGGGGCCGGCGCAGGTGGCGGGCCTGGACTCACTCCGAGGCGGAGTTAGTGGCGGTCTTGGGAGTGTGGAGGGTTTGTGAGGGTGACAGCGATAGACAAGTGCGTGAAGAGCCGAGTAGTTCACCTTCTGACCTGACCACTTCAGTGTGTAATGGCGAAGGGTGGGTAGCTGGCAAAGATCCGAACCCTATACCTTCCGCCGTTTATTGTTGGTGTTTTCGTCTGCCAAGTGAGGGATTTGAAAAAATATAATTGAGAAATCAGCCTTAACGGAGAGGTGATTGAATTCTTCGAATTACCTGGATCAGGAGTAGTCATGTATTAAAAGAATAGATGGGAATAAATGGTATTTATGAGAAGTATTTGCCTAGGAAATGTCAAGAGTTTCATGCCACAATGCCTCTTCAACAGAGTTAACCTTGGAGAGTAGGGGTATGGGTCATTCTAATCTTTGGGATTAGTATATTCACCGTCCTCGGATTTGCTTCACTAATTACGTCCTAATTATATTGAAATTTACATTTCTTGTGTACCCCCTCGTGCGCCAGTGATGTGAGGCTGGCTGAACGTTCAGAGAGCAACAGGTCTGGGATTTTAAAAATGCCTATACATATTCATTCCTTCCTTCAGTATATTCTGATTAATAACTGCTGATGATTCTGGGTCACTGAAAATTTGGTGGCATGACAGTATTTAAGTTTTAGTAGTTTCAGGGAAATACTTCGATGTGTACTTTCATAAAGATACTTATTGAATAAACCAACTTGCACTTGCCTGGACTCAGGATCAGATTTATTTTAGAATCTTATTTAGACATAGGTAAAAATTACAGAAGAAATAACCACAAATTGCTGTTAAAATCCACTGGAAGTTCATTTTAATACTTACAGTTTCCAGTTGCTTGTCTTGCCTTAAGCACACCTGTTAATGAGAATCAAGGTGTGTGTGTGTGTGTGTATAATACACACACACTAGGAAATGATTACTTAAATACCAAAATACTCTTTCCTTTTACAAAAGATGTGCCATATGTTGAACTACTCCCCTAGAGAAAATGTAATACTAAGAGTTCTGATTCTTCTTGTAACTGTGACATTTTGAAACCTTATCAACCTTTCTGTGCTTTAGTTTCCTCATCTATATTATTAGGAAAACATCTACCCACCTAGGGTCGGCTATTGTGAGCCTAAAGGGAGTTAACATTTATGAAATTGCTTTAAACAGATCGAAAGGGTTGTGTTTCTGTGAGGTAGTAACAACTCCCTCTGAGATCCTGTATTGCTTTATCTGCTTATCTCTCTCTGTGCTTACACTTTCTACCTTGTACTGTCAGTATTTATGTTCTGTTTATCTCTTGAGAGCAGGATAGGCCCTTCTCTGATTTTATCTCTGTTTAAGCATCTGTTGGGGGGGGGTTTGACACTGCAAATTTTTTTGTTGAATGAATAAACATAGGAATCTAGTTAGACAAATGTATTCCCATTACAACTTATCAGAATGCACCTGTTATCTGCTGTGACATATTGATGGAAGCTGTAATTCTTTTCACTGCCTCTAGAGAAATATATATTTTTAACTTGATGCTTTTGTGGATTTAAAAAATATAGTAAAACTTAAGTGTTTGGACTGTTCTATTGGTTTAAAATACAAACTATGAAATTCTGACAGTTTGAGTGAAAATTTGTCCCAAGCCTAGGCAAGTTTAAATTACTCAAGTTTTTAAAGCATTAAACAATTTTTGAATTGAGAGTTTCTTGCCACTGTTTTTTGCTTTAAGGAAGCAAAGGACTTTGGATTGACTAGGGATTGATGTAGGTGAATATCAGACTATTTGATACTCAGTTTTATTTTATTTTTTATTTTTGGTATTGGGGATTGAACCCAAGGGTGCCTTACCACTGAACTACATCACCAGCTAAGTTTCTAGGACTGGCCTGGAACTTGCCATTCTCTACCCTCAGCCTCCCAAGTCCCCTGATTTACAGGTATGTGCCACTCTGGCTTGTTAGTTTTTTAGGTTTTTGTTATGCAATTTATTTATATTTTGTGATCTATCTTAGTTGTAATTTCAGATTCTTATTTGTGCCTAGAAATGATAAAACTCTGTAGTTACTTCATCTGTTGTTATTTATTTTGAGGTGGGATTCTGGTGTCTTGTCCAGACTGGCCTTATATCCTGGGTTTAAGCCTTGCCTCCCGAGTAGTTGGGACTATAGGCATGTGTTATAGCACCAGACTCCTTTTTTTTTTTTTCCTTCACATATTGAATTTTCTTAGAATATAGTATAAAGCAAGTAGTAAAGTGTCATCAGAATTTATTATATACAGATTTGTATATGACAGGTTCGTGAATTTTAGATTATTCACTTGTACAATAAATGTGAGGTGGCTTTTAGGTTCAGGGCAGATTACTAAATGCTATAAAGGCATAAAGCATAGTTGGATAGATCAGTTATATCCACAAATAACTCAGTCTTCAGATTGCCTGCTACATCGTATATTTCAGAATTGACGATGTGAAAGATTATTTATTTATTTGTGTTTGGTACCAGGGATTGAACTCGGGAGCACTTAACCGCTGAGCCACATCTCCAACCCTTTTTAATATTTTGTTTAGAGATAGGGTCTTGCTGAATTTCGTAGGGCCTCACCAAGTTGCTGAGGCTGTCTTTGAACTTGGGATGCTCCTGCTTCAGCCTCCCAAATTGCTGGGATTACAGGCATGCACCACTCTGCCCAGCATGAAAGGTAATTTTGATGGTTAAGAAAGTATTTCTTTTTCTATCACGACTTCTTAAGAGTATTGAAAAACTGAAAAGCTTCTGTAATGTAGCAGTAATAATGTGTTGAGCATCTGTTTTTTATTTTGGTATTTTTGTGGTAGTGTTTTTCCTTGAACGTTTATACTGTTCTACCATTTCTGCTGCCCCAGGAACTTGTGTGATCAAAAATATTACTTGGATAGTCTTTTGATATAATCTACTCCCCCCACCCTTTGCATTTGAAAGTCTGATACCTTACAAAACAGTGTTCCTGTGGAGTTCTTTAGGCAGTTTAATTCTTTCATGTGTGCTGCTGTTACTTTTATTTAAGTGATCTCAAAATCAAACTAAATTGATTAAAACAAAATGCTAATGATTTATAGAATTATAGAGAGTAGAGTCTTAGATTTAGTTTTACTTTTGAATAAACTCAAAGTCTGAATAAGCTGAGAATGAAATGATTTGCCTAAGTTGTTGCAAATGGGCAGTGTCAGAAGCCAAGTTTCTGACATCTAGTATAGTGCTCATTCCATTTTACCATATCATCAAGGGAATGATTCAGTGTGATGACTGGTACTTAAAAATTGGAGTGAATGGAGAATGAGATATCACTTTGGATATTCAGCTTAAGTATCAAAAATTCTTTATAATATTACATTTCTGCAATGAAAATATAATTTGAAAAAAAATGGTATTGATCTATGTCAGTGGCATGGTGATAACTAGAAAATTATTTAGTTTTTTTTTTTTTGTACTGGGGATTGAGCCCAGAGGCACTGACCCACTTCCTGAGCCATATTTTATATTTTGTTTAGAGACAGGGTCTTGCTGAGTTGTTCAGGGCCTCACTAAGTTGCTGAGGCTGGCTTTGAACTTGTGATTCTCCTGCCTCAGCCTCAGCCTCCCAAGCTGCTGGGATTGCAGGTGTGTGCCTCTGACTAATTTTTAATCTATTTTGATGAATATCTTTTCATCAAAAAATATTAAGTATTGAGAATTGAACCCAGGAACATGCTAGGCAACTCCTCTACCACCAGCCATATCCCCAGTCCTTTTTATTGTATTCTGAGACAAAGTCTTGCTAAATTGCCCAGGCTGTCTTTGAGATTACCTGGATTTAGCTATGCTTCATTGCATTCAAGTATTACAGTGATGGAAATTTTCTTATGCCAGTGATTAGGAAACTCTGAAACCTAAAGAAGTAGGTTAAATTATTTTATAAATCAGCTATTGCTTATTTCACTTAATTTGACTTTTGGATATTTTTTAAATATAAGGGATTTCAATTGTTATATAAAAACTTGACTAAATAAGACATTTATGACTTTTTTTTTCTTTCTTTTCTTCTTCTTCTTTTTTTTTTTTTTTTTTTTTTTTTTTTTTTTAGTGCTAGGCATCTAAAAGCTTAGCTAGAGCTCAGCCACTGAGGTACATCTCCAGACCATGAACTATGTTCTATTTTTGGTATTAGGGATTGAACCCAGGGATGCTTACTGCTGGGCCACAACCTCAGTTCTTTTAATTTTTTATTTTGAGACAAGTTCTCACTAAGTTGCTTAGGGCCTCATTAAGTTGATGAGGCTGACTTTGAACTTATATTCCTCCTGCCTCAGCCTCTGTGCTGCTGGCTTACAGGTGCGTACCACTGTGCCCAGCTACGAACTGTATTCTTAATGCTATGTTGAAAAGTTCATTTGTAATATCAGTTTTTTTTTCTTTCTCTCTCTCTCTCTTTTTTTTTTTTTTTATAGTGCTGGGGTTCAAACCCCAGGCCTTGTACATGCTATCTACCTCAACTCTGTAATATTAGTTTTATAAAGATATTCGTGTCATAAAATTAAAGGAAAAGGAATATATTTTCTTTAAGGTGATAATCTTTTTGTAAACACTGAGGCATGACATATTTGTTTATTCTGTTTGGGCTATTAAACAATACACCTATTTCATGTTGTATTAAGAGTTTGGTTTTTGCCCAGTGCTGTGGCGCACGCCTGTAATCCCAGTGACTTGGGAGGCTGAGGCAGGAGGATCATAAGTTCAGTATCAGCCTCAGCAAGTTAGTGAGGCCCTAAGCAACTTAGTGAGACCCTGTCTCAAAATTAAAAAAAAAATAAAAGGGGCTGGGAATGTAGCTGAGTGGTAAAGTGCCTTTGGTTTTAATCTCCTCAGCCCCCGCCAAAAAAAAAAAAAGTTTGGTTTTTCCTGTACTGTGCTCTTTTATGGAGTGCTCTTTTCTATCACACTCTTCCAAACCCCACTACTATTTTTCAAGGATTTAATCATGCATCACTTCAATCAGGAAGTCTCCTTCCTATTCCCTCTAAAGTCTATATGACTTATATAATGGGAATTTTTTTTTGGTATGGGGATTAAACCTAGGGGCTTAACCTCTGAGCTACACCCAGCCCTTTATAACATTTATTTTTAGTTCTAGATGAACACAATGCCTTTATTTTATTTATTTTTATTTATATGGTGCTGAGAATCAAACCCAGTACCTGCCTCCTTGAGCTAGGAAAGCCCTCTACCACTGAGCTACAACCCCAGCCCCCTTATTTTATATTTTGAGACAGTATCTTGCTAAGTTGCTGAGGCTGGCCTCTAACTTGGTAATCCTGCTGCCTCGGCCTCCCTAGTTGCTGGTTGTTAAAAGCATGCCTCATTGGGCCTGGTGTTATTGAAATTCTTGAAGGTTTACTTTTGGTCTATTGTAGTGTCATAATTACTTGGGTACATGTCCGATTAGTCTCCACCAGACCGTAAGTTTTTTGTAGGCATGTGTGTATCTGACTTGGTTTTAAAATTCCTATAGAGTAATACCCGCACTCAGGAGTAGTAATTATTTGTTGAGTGCACAGAAGAGAGTCTAGTAGCTAGGGTTAGTGTAGTGGTTGTAGTAGATGTCTGATATGTGTATGGCAATTTGATGTTGAGTAATTTTTGGAAATTGAAATACAGGTAGAAATTTCACCAATGTCAGTGAAATAACATGTTCGTAATTAGCTAATTATCAAAGCATTTCTTTCAAAAATATTTGTCACTTCATTGGAATTTTGTGGAGGAAGAGAAAGTAAACATGGGATTGGATCATACAGAGAATACTTATAGATAACTATATTAGAATGCAAGAATGGGGACTGGGGTTGTGACTCGGTGGTAGCATGCGTGAGGTCCTGGGTTCGAAGGTATTGTGTCACCTACAACTAAAATATATATTAAAAAAAAGAATGTCAGAATGTTTTAGCTTTACATATGCAGGAAATTTTGGAGTAGTTTCAGCGCTAGGAAAAAATTGTGAATTTGAAATCTGGAATGGTTCGTTGATAGGATTATGATAGAATTTGGGGATTCTTTTGGAAGAATAGTATAGCCTAGTAGTTTTACAGCAAAAACTAAATCCTTGGGCTGGGGCTGAAGCTCAGTGGTGGAGCTCTTGCTTACCATGCGCGAGGCACTGGGTTCAATCTTCAGCACCACTTAAAAACTAAATAAAAATAAAGGTATTGCGTTCATCTATAACTAAAAAAAGAAAATCTAAATCCTTGGGTTGGGGATGTAGCTTAGTTGGTAGAGTGCTTGCCTAGTATGCCCATGGGTTCAATCCCCCAGCACCACAAAAAATACAAAAAAAACAAAAAACAAAAAAAAAAACCCCAAACCCCTAAATCCTTTAGATTAGTAAGGAGCAATAGAAGAAGAAAAAGTCAAGATTAACAAAATTATTAACTCACGATGTCTGTTTGAGGAATAAAAGTTTGACCTTTTGTGTTTTGTTTTTTTGTTCTTTTGCTTTATCATGTACACACTGTATGAAAACAGGATATATTGAGGTTACATTTTTTTCTGGGAAATTTTGACTCTTTGATGATGATGATGGCAGTGATGGTGATGGTTTTCTTTTTTTAAGAGGTAAGATTTCACTCTGTTGCCCAGGCTGGCCTTGATTTTTCTGGTCTCAAGCAGTCCTGCCTCAACTTATAGACTACAGGCATACTCCACAGCCTCTGGTTTGACATTTAATTTGTTCTTTTTAGATTCACATGACAGTAGAATGTATTTTGGCATATTGTACATACATGGAGTATAACTTATTAGGATCCTATTCTTGTGGTTGTACCTGGTGCGAGTAACCCTGGTCTTGTATTCAAATACAAGGCTAGGAAAGTTATGTCCAATTAATTCTACCTGTCCTTCCTATTCCCCGCCCCTCCCTTTCCTTGTTCCCCTTTGTCTGATCCAATTCTCCCTGACTTTTGTTTAGTTGTCACTCTTTTGTTGACATTTTTGTTGTTGTACATAGTTCAGATTCAGAATAGTCTGTTTAAGGCAGTTTGTTTCCCTTGGCAATAGCACGTAGATTATATAATTTTGAAAATGCATGTTTGAGTTCCTTTTCAAAGACATTTAAATTTGTACTACTTTTGGGGGGGTATCAGGGAGTTGAACTCCGAGTCAGTGGACCACTGAGCTACATCCCCAGACTTATTTTGTATTTTATTTGGAGACTGGGTCACACTGAGATGCTTAGCACCTTGCTTTTGCTGAGACTGACTTTGAACTCGCGATCCTCCTTCCTCAGCCTCCAGAGCACGGGCATGCTCCACTGTGCTGGGCTTAATCTTGCACTGCTTTTTATTTTGTTCTTTTAATTCATTTTTGAATCACAGTAACTTTTATATATTTGGAAATATTAGGAATGAAACCAAAACTTGTACTTTCTAGGAGTTATGACCTAAAAGAGGTACAGTGCAAATAGAACAGACAAAGGAGTATACACACTGGAGGAGGAGGAGAAAAAGTGACTTTTTATATTCATAAGCCGTTTTGCATGAGCAAATGTTATTTTAAATCTTGTCTTTTTTGTTTTAAATAATATATTATGGAAGTACAATACAGGCTTATATAAAGAAATTGAAAGTACCACTTCCTAGATGTAATCTACTATCTGTTGGATGTTCTTCCACATTTTTTTGTGTGTGTATATTATTCAGTATTATGAGTCATAATATATTGGTGTTTTGTCTACCACTGTTTCAAGTTTGTTCAGAGCTACCTCTGATTAATTTTAGTGTCCCACTTCCACTATGTGAAAATACCATAATTTGTTTAATCAAGATCTGGCCATTAAATTTCTTCGGTTAGAAAAAAATTTGGGTAAACAATGATTACTTTTTGTTTATATGTGTATTTACATGCACATACATATGTACATTTATTTTGTGTACCTATACAAGTAGTTTTGTGTACCTATACGAGTATACCTATACAAGTAGTTTTGTAGGTTAGATTCTTAGAAGTGGAGTTGTTGAATCCAAAAAGGCATAATGTAGATTTAGATAAATACACATTTTCCTCCCCAGTTGGTTGTACCAATTTATAAAAGTCACCAACAGAATATGAATATGCCTATATTACACATACTCTGTCAAGCACTGGCTATTGTAAATAAAACTTTTTGACAATTTAAGAAATGAAAATCAGGCATGGTGGCACATGCCTGTAATCCCAGTGGCTTGGGAGGCTGAGACAGGAGGATCAAGAGTTCAAAGTCAGCCTCAGCAAATGTGAGGCGCTAAGCAACTCAGGGAGACCCTGTCTCTAAATAAAATACAAAATAGGGCTGGAGATGTGGGTCAGTGATCGAGTGAGTGCCCCCTGGTACCCCCTTTCCCCCCAAAAAAAAAGAAACAAAAAACTGTGAATCTAAATGACCTTTTATCAATACTGTTGAGATTGAACATTTTTATTATGGGGAGTTATATTTTCTTTCATAAATTTCTGGCTTTTATTCTGTGGTCATTTTTTGATTTTGGTTATTGGCTTTTTTTTTCCAGATTGATTTGAAGCGTTCTTTACATATTAAGATATTCACTTTTTGTCTGCATCTCTCCCCCCTCCCCCAGCTATTGTTTTGTGGTGTTATATAGTTAGATAACCAACACCAACTAGGTCACCAGTGCTGCTGTGTCCTTGGGTACATTATTTACCTCTCTATACTTTAATTTCCTGTTTTGAAAAATGGAGCTAATGTAATTAGCATGAAGTATAGTAACTAAAAAATGTTACATATTCTGCATGACTGATGTGATCCTATAATTTGTATAATCAGAAAAATGAGAGATTACACTTCATTTATGTATAATCTATCAAAATGTATAAATGCATTCTACTGTTATGTATAACTAATTAGAACAAAAAAATTTAAAAAATGTTACATATATACTCAAAAAATTGTTAGCAGGGCGGGGGTTGTGCCTCAGTGGAAGAGCACTTGCCTAGCATGTCTGAGGCACTGGATTATATCCTCAGCACCACATAAAAAATAAATACAGTTTAGAAAATTGTTAGCAGTCTTCATTATTAGCCTGTATATGACTTCTGGGTTTCATTGTCTATTTCCTTCCTATGAAATTTAAGATATTTACTCATCTATCAAACTAGAAAAGCAAAGTGAGCAATGTTATTTATAGTATACTATTGTTTTGTTGTTTTAAAGAGGAAAAATAATGTATATATGTAATTTTTGTAATCATCAGACGTACTGAAAGAATACCCATTAACGTTGGTTGCTATAAGGAGAACTGAGAAAGAGGAAGACTTTTTTCTTTTGGGTACTGGGGATTGAATCTGGGGGCGCTTTACTCACCGAGTCACATTCCCAGCCCTTTTTATTTTTTATTTTGAAACAAGATCTTGCTAAGTTGTTTGGGCCTCTGTAAATTGCTGAGGCTGGACTACAAACTTGCAATCCTCCTGTCTCAGCCTCCTGAGTTGCTGGGATTACAGGCATGCACCACCATGCCCACCCCACCTGGAACTGTTGCTGATTTGTCTTTTTATTTTTTCTTTATCTCATCTGTATTATTATACCCTTTAAGTTACTTTTGTTTTATAATTCCAGTTCTGGTAATGTTAGTCACTGGTTCATTACTCTGCTTTTTTCAGACTTTGACAGTTCTGGGCTAAGTATTCTTGGATGAACTTTACAGTCTTTCTGTGAAGTTCAAAAAGAAATCTTGTTGAGGTTTTTACTGAAAATATATCTCCATGTACTTTCTACCTTGTGTTCAAGTAAATTTTTGTCTCTCAGTAGAATTTCAAACTTTGCTTCAAATAAGTCCTATACATTTCTTGTTTATTTCTCTTATTCAACAAATACAGTAGGGAATCAAGGGAATTTATATTCTAGTGGGGGAAGATAGAATATAATCAAATATAGTTATCCATTTTAGATTATGACGTTATCTCTATAGGACCCAAAGTGTGATGTGATAGAGAGTAACTGATGGGAGTTTACCCTGGTAGGTTGTTGAGAAAGGTTCTTTTAGGAGATGACCTTTGAACCACAATCTTAAAAAGGAGCCAACTACACGAATGAGCTTCTTCATACTTCCAGGGGACTATAAAGAACAACAAAGGCCTCAGGCTAGGAAGGGCTTGGCTGCCTGGTGGAGAAACTGAAAGGAACCACAAGTTGCCTGGTTTAGTGAGCAATTGGGAGAGTAAACTGACCAAATTAAGTAGGGCCTTGCAGGTCATTGGAAGTTGCTTGGAGTTTATTTGTAGTGCATAAGAAACCCTTGAGGAGTCTTATGCGGAAGAGTGACATGTTCTGATTTATGGTTTATAAAGAATCCTAGGCTTCTTGAGTGGAGAAAGTATTGAAGTAGGAAGTCTAGTTAGATTTTGTTGCTTTTGTTTCTGTTTTTGCAGCTGGATATGAGGATGGCAGAAGTTGTGGTGGTGAAGTCTAGGAGGCTTAGGGTCTGTGTGTAAAGAAGAGGGAATAGGACTTGCTGTTGGAGTGAGTGTTATTGAGAGCCAAGCATTGTTAACTGCTGCTGAGGCCATGAGAGAACAATGATGTATTCTCTCTCCTCACAGGTGTCTATGACATGTTTTCTCTGCTCCCCATAGAATCAAATCTTACAAAGTCAAATGTGTTTTTCCTTCTTTATCTTTATACCTTAGAGGTGAAGTTTGTTCATTAGTCTTCTTTTGTTCAGTAACCCATAGAAGTCTCTGTTAGTGGGTAAAAGGCTAGGCAACAGAACATAATCTTTTAAGATCCTGTCTCTAGCAGGGTGCTGTGGTGTAGGCCTGTAATCCCAGTAACTCATGCTGAGACAGGAGTATTGCAAGGTTGAGGCTAACCTAGGCAGCTTAGCAAGACTTTATCTCAATATTTAAAAACTTAAAGGGTTAGGGGTTGGGGTTATGGTTTGGTGGTAGCGCACTTGCCTAGCAAGTGTGAGACCTAGTGTGAGACCCTGAGTTTGATCCTCATAAAAAATAAACAAACAATATAAAGGTATTATGTCCATTTACAACAACAAAAAAAATTTTAAAGAAGAAGGGTTAGGAATGTAGCTCAGTGGTAGAACACTTGCTTAACATATGAGATAATTCTAGCACCATCTCCCCCCCCCCAAAAAAAACGGAGGGGGAGAAAGAGTTATCAAAAGGGTATCCGTTTCTGAACTTTATACAAAAATAACTTGGGGAAGTTACTTAGCCTCTCTCTGTAGGCTTAGAAATAATAATGGAATAAGACTTTTAGGTGAGTTTATGCACACAATCTTAGTGTAATTGCTTTGTATAGAACAAAGGTTCAATATGAGGTAACCATGATTCTCCTTAGATACCATATCTGTTGATTCAGGCCCAGCATCTAAAGTTAATTTTTTTCTGATCTCAATACACAGTTCTTTTTTGTGTTAATTAAGGAGAGATTTGGCAAGTGGTCATCCATTTGGCTTTGAAAGACATTTGTTTTTATAGTTGAAGGAAGGAGTGTTTTCCATTTCTACTGTTTCAAGTCAGCTGGTTCAATAAAGTGCGGCTATACGACAGTTCTCAGTATAGTAGCACTACTACCTTGAAAAAGTTTTCCTTTCTCATTTTGTGTGGGGGTAAAGCAGCATCTTTTTTTGTTCAAGACGTATGATAATTATTGGGTAAGGCACATACCCACAGATTCATCAAATAATTATGTTCTTATTAAAGTTTTTATTTCAGTATCATACTTTATTAGGGTTAAAAAGATTTTTCTTTTTTTTTTACTGGGTACAGTGGCTCATGCCCGTAATCCCAGTGACTCAGGAGACTGAAGCTAGAGGATTGTATGTTTGAAGTCAGCCTCAGCAATGTTGCAAGGCCCTGTATCAAAATAAAAATAGAGAGAGCTGGGGATAGAGCTCAGTGGTAAAGCACCCCTGGGTTCAGTCCCCAATAAACCACCCCCATCATTCCCCAAAAGCTTTTTTCTTTAGCTCCTATTCATCTGCCTGTCTTCTAAGAAAGATGTCATAAGAGGCTACAAATAAAATACCTTGGCATTCCCTCAGGACAGCCAGCCAATGAGAAGAATGCTTTTGCTTTATTTTATCACCCAATGAGAAGAATGCTTTTGCTTTATTTTATAGGATAATTTTTTCCCCCAGATAGCACCACTGTTCTCTTATACAAATTACAGAATTCAGTTAATGATTTCTAGTCTCTCCTCTTCTGGAGACTGAACTGAGACTCATGAAGTTGACTTTCAGGGCGGGATTGTAGCTCAGTGGTAGAGCACTTACCTAGCATGTGTGAGGCACTGGGTTTGATCCTCAGTACCATAAAAAAGTAAATAAATAAAGGTATTGTGTCCATTTACAATAAAAAATAAAGGTTGACTTTCTTAAATTTATCCCCAGACTGAAGGGTTTCAACTGGTTGGGATACCTAGAGGATTGGTTCTTAGCCTTTTCCTGTATAACATGCTTGTGGAGTTGGACTGCTAGATCTAGGCTGCTTTGTGGGAATTAGTGAAACTTAATTTGCTTCAGTTTAGTAAGATTTTTACCATCCACAGTATCATTCCCCTTTTCCTGTACTTTTGTGTCATGAGGTATTGTTACTTGCTCAGTTAAATTGAATTGCATATTTTTTAGGCTCCTCTTTCTCCTTTGGTGACATGTGGGCTTCACCTCTTTTGTGACCCTTGCTGGATTCATCTTTGCTCATCCGCAGTCTTTGCCACAGTGAAGTATATTTTTAGCTTTTTTTCCAAGATAGCTTAGGCCACCTTGAAAGTCTATCCAAGTACATTTTGGTTATGCAAAGATCGTAGGCCAAAAGCCAGGAGTTCCTGGTGAGAGGAGGATTAGCTTTTTATTTTTGGAAGATTATGTTTGAAATTTTGTTATTGCAAGCTAAGTTTCCTCCTAAGTAAGTGTGTGTGTTTGTTTAATATGGGAAGATTCAAACAGTAACTTAAATAGACCAATTTCATTTTGCCATATTTTATTGCCTGTTTGCAAGATAGAGGAGGTTAGTTCTGGGTTTCTCTGTAGAATTCAGATACAATGTACTCTTGTCCCTTGTAACAATGACTCCTCGTTTTAGCATATTATTCCCATCCTCAAACATGATTATGTATGTTGGTGTTTATGATATGAGGCAGTTGCTCATAAAATCTTAATCTGGTTTCTTAGATAAGTCACAGATTTTCATTTCATGAGTCAAGCATGTAATCCTGAGTTAATGAGTTTGGGTGCTAAGAACTGAATTTATAATTTGACAGTCCCTTTTCCTTTCCCTTTCCCTTTAGTTTGAATTGGGTTAGTTTATTTCAGTTGGTTTCAGACTGTAAAGTGTTCTGTAGAAGTATCTTGGTGACCCAGAACTGGAATGAAGGGTGGAAGAAAGGGAGCTAGGGGAAGGCGAACCTGAAAAGATAGATTCTAGCTAGTTTCCCCCATTCTCAATGAATCAGAATATTTCTCCTTTGTATTTTTTATACTTTTGACTTCTATGTAAGATTTCTGAGATGAGTGCTACTTAGAAAACAAAAGGATCTGAACATTTACTGTGTCTCAGGGATAGTTTTTGAGGAAGCAGGTCATAGTGGTCTCCTGACTGTAGTTCATGTGAGGACAGAAAGGACCTGCTGTGACCCATAAATTTTTATGCCACTAAGGGCAAATCTGATTTTGTTATTGTATAATTGCCTCTTGTGTTGGACTGATAGTACTTTTAAGTAAGCTTGACTTTATTTTGAGATATTAAAATTAAGCTTGACTAAAATCCCACAAAACCTAGGACATGAACAAAGATTATTGATGACAGTGAAAAATGGACAAATCACTTAGCTCGTTTTTGAGTGTCATTGAGGGAAGGTGTTGAGTGTGGACTCACCATTGCTGAAAATTAAAACAAAACAAAACAAAACAAAAAACTCCCCAAACTTATACCACATGGATTCCCAAAATATAGGCCACTGTTAGAAAAAAAATTAGATGACCCCGGACTAAGATCTTTCCTTTTTGCCTCTTTCTTCCATTTATAACTTTATGTACTTGGGGTATCTGAATTGTATTTCTCAGAATTACTTAGAAAACTTTTACAAAATATGCATGAGCCTTCATATAATGAAATAATCTGTAGCAACAGAAGAACCGAGTGTTGGTGAACTCATAATTGCTAAGATATATTGTTAAATAATAAAGTCAAGATTATAGAACAGTATACATCTACTATGCTACATTTGTGTAAGAGAAAAATGTGTATGCACATGCTCCTGAATATGTAGAATGTTTCTAAAGGATACTCTAGAAACTAATTTTGGTTACTTCCTGGGAAGATAGTTGGGTATCAGTTGAAGGGACAAGGGGTGAGGCATAGTTTTACTTTTTTTTTTTTTTTTTCCTGATACATTTAAGAAGTCTTTTTTTTTTTTTTTCATTTAAGAAGTCTTAAGTCATACATGTAATACTTATTTCCAAAAAAATAAAAAAACAAAAAACCAAAAAAAAACGCAAATACCCTCTTTCCCCAACACATCAACAAAACCCCAAAACAAAGCCAAACAAATGTTGTCTTTCCCCCATTCACCTGGAGGAGGTGCAGGTATATAGATGAGGGGAAATACACAGGTGGTTTTAATGTGTGGTCCTACCGTACATCTCAATTCCTCAGTGAAATTCACTACTTCTGAGAAAACTGCAAAGTATTGCACAAAACACTAGCTTCTCCCATTTTTTGTCACCGACTACTGATATTGGAGGAAATACAGAATCTTCCTGTTCTTTAGATATCTAATCTTTAAAATCAGTGTTGTGTGGGTAATTGCAAAACCTCCTAAACTTCACATTTGCTGACTTCCATGCCTTGGACCTTGAAGGAAGCATGTGGGAGATAGGCCCAGAGAACTGCTAGTCAGTCTTCTCATCTTTCTCTAACAGGAAAATGAAATAAGTAGTAAGGATGATATATTTAATTATCATATTCATTGTTACATTGTACAAGATAAAATTTTAGAAGTTCTTTAAGTTTTGTTTTCAGCTTAGATTGAATGTCATTTATCTATAAAACCTTTTTATGGTACTAGGGACTGAATCCAGGGTCTTCTGCATGCTAGGAAAGCATTCTAATCACTGAACTACACCCCCAGTTCTTTTTTTATTTTTATTTTTTCTATTTATTTTGAGATGTGGTCTTGCTAAATTGGCCAGGCTGACCTTGACTTGTGATCCTTCTACCTTAACTTCCTGGGTCGCTGGGGTGACAGGCATATGCCACCACTGCAAATTTTATTTTTAATGCATTTTATTTTAAAAACCTAACTGGGTAAATAATTTGATTAAAATGAGGCAGTTTGATCAGGTTGGCTCACTGAATTTTTTTTTCCCCTGAATTTCCAAATCCTTTGAAATGGTGGAAACAAATTAAAAGTTTATTAAGGGGACTGGAGTTGTGATCAGTGGTAGAGAACTTGCCTGGCATGTATGAGGCTCTGGGTTCAAAACTTAGCACCACATATAAATAAATAAAATAAAAAGATCCATTGACAACTTAAAAAAATTTAAAAAAAGGTTTATTAAGGATCACAAAATATTAAGTGGGTAGATGTTACATATATAATTTTCATTCTAATTATATGTAGATAATTCTTATCCTAATATATGAATACATGTATATGCATATAAAATCTGTCATGATATTTTAACATGTAATTGATAGTATTTATACATATATTCCACACATTTTTCTATTCACCATCTTACAGGTAAAGTATTTCTATTTTAATTATGTACACACATTGTATTTGCCATTATAGAACATAATCATATTTTAGGGTGGAAGTACTTAGTAGTATAAAGATATTTGTTCTCCTTGTAGTTCAACTGTGAATTCAGTATTTTCATGTTCCAGTTTTTATGGGACCTGACAAGGTGACCCTGATATTTGTGTGAAAGAATAAATGTGCTAGATGTGAAAGGTGAATCAGGCTTTGAAAGTAGAAGCAACAACAAAGGATAGTAAGGGGAAACTTGCCATTCTAGCTATAAAAACCTCATAATGCTATTGTAATTTAAAAAGTTTGGAGTAGCATAGGGAAAGGCAAATTAAATTCATGAGTCTAGAATTGTGGATGAGTGGGAATATACTTCTTCAAAATAAAGATGACTTTTTGTTTATTTACTATTTCAGTCCCATAAAAATGTGCAGAGAGCTATATAACAAATGTTCGTGCACTTACTAACTATATTCAAGAAAACTTAATTTTTTATCATAGTCCCTTCAGTTTTTGTTTTAAGATAGTGTTATAGATTGTACCCCTTCCCTCCATCATTCTCCTTCCTTCTTTAGATGTAACTATTATCCTGAAGTGGATGTATATTATACACTTCTTTATGCTTTTATTGTATGTACATTATAAGTCATAGTAATATTTTTCCTGTGTTTCTAACATGTTAACTGGTAAATTCTCAACTTTTTAAAAAAAATTTATCTATTTTGAAGCTTGTAACTCTAGTTTATTCATTGTAACTGCTGTATAGTATTTTATCATATTATTATACCACAGTTTAGTTTATGGACTGGAATTTAGATTTTCTTCAAGTTTTTGTATTTCTGTGCTGCAATAACTACCCTTTTGTATGTAAGTATGTGAGTTTCCTTACAGTATATGTCTACCAGTGAAATACTGAGTTGTAATGAAGATGGCATTTCCAATGAGTGTAGATAGACATATTCAGTAGACCCCCCCTTTTAGAAAAAAATATTTAGGTGATTTAAAAGATAAATATTTAAAATATAGAAACTTTTAAGACGTATAAGAGAAAATACATTATATTTTAATAATTTGGGAAAAGATCTTCAAAAAGAAGAAACAAGAATTCCAGAACAAATATTTATAGCATAAGATGGAAAAAGGATTAATGTTCAGAGAGAGAGAATGAGAAATGCCAGTTTCTAGAAAATCTGCAAAACCCCATCATTTCTAGGATAGAATTTCCTTCTCATCTTTTAAACTTAAGCGCAAAGGTTACCTTAGAACATAGTTTAATAATCAACCTGGGACCATTTTGAGAATGGAATGGAGAATAATTGCACTGGGACAAGAGGTGTAGATTAGGACTGTTTCAGGAAACCAGGGCACATCACAGCTGAGATCGGCTTTCTGTTATCACCCTGCTCGTCATCCCTTCATCTGCCATTCTGTCCACTTATTGCCTTAATTATATATAATACTTTATCATATTATTTTGTGATTATTTGCTTATTGCCTATGTCTCCTCACAATAAGATAGCTTATCTTGATCCATTTATGCCAGTTTAGAACAATGGTACATAGTAGTGTATGGCTTAATAAATGTTTGTTAATATATGGCATTTTTGTGTTTAGTCATATAATCCTGTGAAGATATGACAGATGTGAAAAACTAAATGATAATAGTATACACAGCATGTTTTTAAAAAACATTTTTAGTTGTAGATGAACACGATACCTTTGTTTTATTTATTTGTTTTTGTGTGGTGCTGTGAGGATCGAACCCAGTGCCTCATACATAGGCAAGCGCTCTATCATTGAGCTACAACCCCAACCCCAGCGTGCCTTTTTTTTTTTTTTTACAAAAACAAAAGGTTCTAATTTATATGGGCTTTGCCTGTTGGCTAATTTTTTTTTTTTTTTTTTAAGAGATAGGGTTTCACTATGATACCCAGGGTGGCCTCCAGCTCCTGGGTGCAAGTGGTGTTCCTTCTGCTTCAGTCTTTTGAGTAGTTGAGGCTACAGACGTGAGCCACCATACCCTGGTTAAAATTTTTTTTAAAAGCATAATGTACTTAATCATGTTTTGTGTATTTAAGACAATTCCTGGAAAAGCATTCTCTGTCATTTATCTTTAGGCATCTAAATTGAACAATAAGATACATTTGTAGAAGTGGATAGCTGTGGTAGAAGATGTGCATATTTTCAAGTAATATGGTTTAAATTGCCATTGTTCAGAGAGCAGTTTGTACTAATTTTATATATGAACCAGGAATATGTAAAAGAATGCCTATTTCTCTAAAACTTTCTTCAAACTTGGCATTATTATACACTTTAATAAACATTATACACATACATTAATTTGCACTATTAATGTACATTATTATACACTTTTTAATATTTTGCAAATTTTTTGGGAAAAGTGATTTTTTTGCTTTTTTGTGATTTTTTTTGATGAAGGTGACTTGACATCATTTCTTTATTTCCTTTGCTAATCCAATGTTCCTACTTGCTTTGTTATTTTTCTTAGTGATTTGTATGTTCTTTGATTATCCATTAAAACCAATCAAGTGATAATTTTTTAAAGGTTAGTATAGAATCTGAAACCATTGATATGGTTTATCACACACACACACACACACACACACACACACATATATTTAGTTGTAAGTGGACACAATATTATTTGGTCTGGTTTTTTTGGGGGAGGGGGGCAGTGCTGGGGATTGAACCCAGGGCCTTGTGCTTGCAAGGCAAGCACTCTACCAACTGAGCTATATCCCCAGCCCTAATATTTTATTTAGTTATTTTTGTGAGGTGCTGAGGATGGAACCCAGTGCCTGACACATGCTAGGCAAATACTCTACCACTGAGCTACAAATACAGCAGAATGGTTTATATTTTTAAAATATACTATATAAAATTTTATTGGTTAGTTTTGTATTTTAGATAAATCATTCATGCAAAATGTTGTAACAATCTGTATTAATCACTTGGAGACTTATGCAGATGTTTCAAATATTGACACATTTCATTATACAAAACACACTTTTTAATTTCACCACCAGTCTCACAAGAAAAGTCTTTAAATGTCTGGATGCTGTCAAGCTCATGGTGGCAATACAAGGTGTTCCAAAATTCTGATTTTCACAAGTATTGGTAGTTGCTTTCCTTGAATTGATACACTTTATTCTTTTTTGAAAACTTGCCCATCCTCAGTGTCTTCTTATGCTATTTTGGGGGGACATACCAGTAATTATTTAATAAAGCCAATATCATTTCTGCACAAATATTTACAAATACTTTTGGATTCTCTTTATAGTCGACTTTTTTTTTCTTTTTAACCATTCCCAAATTTAGAACCTTGTATTTTTGTTTTTATAATATATTTGTTACCTATTTATGGAAAGTCATTTACTGGCCACTGTGTGCCATGTCTCATGGTGTTTTTTTTTTTTTTTTTGGTGGGGGGATCCTAGGGCCTACTGTCTGCTAAGCAAGTGCTATCTCTCATTACTGAGCTACATCCCCATCACCTCATGCTAAAATTTTATGTATTTTTTTTTTACTTTATATACCTAATTATATCATTCATCATAAATTAAAAGAAAGAACATTTTAGAGTGTAAATGAAAAGACCCATTAATGTTTATCATACCTCAACAACGTCTGTGAATTGAATACATGAGAGAAAACTTTACTAGTAATTGTAGTTTTATTTATTTAATTATAATTACAATTTACTAGAAATACACTTAGTATTTTAGTTCTTAATGAATTCTCTTTTTCCCATCCTGTTCAGGTGATTTCCTAGAAACATGATCATTTGTTGGACTTGATCTCACAGCCCAGTGAGGACTCCTTTACTGATAATGTCAAGTTCAGGTTATCCTCCCAACCAAGGAGCATTCAGCACAGAACAAAGTCGTTATCCTGCCCACTCTGTTCAGTACACCTTTCCCAGCACCCGCCACCAGCAGGTAAGGAACAGATGTGCAAATTGCATCTGTATGTTGTGTTTTACTTTACCTATATAATACATTTGTTGGCCGTAAACCAAATGTGCTTATTATTGTTGTTTTTTAATGTTTTTTTTTTTTTTAGTGGCAAAAATCATTCCCAAAACTGGGTAACCAAAGTTTAGGAATTACTTCTGTCTTTTTGCTATCATTTTCTGCCATATATCAGAGGTTGAATGTATCTTTTTTGATTGTAGGAATTGTGGAAAACAATCAGTTGCCTTGAGTTTCTAGGTCAAGACCTATGTTATGTTCCATATTCTGGTGAACTTTTAAATTATATAGGTAACTTGGTCTATCTTGAGTGATGGCCAGGATAAAGGCTTCTACCTTCTTGATGGATTTGATGGTAGGAAGATAAAAGAGTTTGTATTATTGACTTACTTTATGAAAAATAAAATATGAGATGAAATTATAGGTTTAGAGTAGTCTAGGGATAGTGGTGTAAGAGGTTTGAAGTAACAGAGAAGGGAAAGAAATAAAATGGTCATAACAGAATGAAAAGACAGATTTATCAGCAAAAATATAGTTGAGTACTGCTATGTACCTCTGAATATTCCTTTGAAGTGTGTATGATTACCCAGTAAGAATGGACATAGGGGATTGGGGTTGTGGCTCAGTGGTAGAGCACTTGCCTAGCATGTGTGAGGCCCTGGGTTGATCCTTATCACATGAAAATAAATAAAGGGCTGGAGTTGTGGCTCAGTGTTAGAGCACTTGCCTGGCATGTGTGAGGCCCTGTTTGACCCTCAGCACCACAAATTAAAAAAAAAAAAAAAAAAAAAGGATCCATTGACTACTAAAAACTAAAAAAAAAAAAAAAAAAAAAAAAAAATTGGAACTACATAGGTAATTCTGAGTATAGAAATATTTAGTCTTTTATCACTAAGTATGTTAGTTGCATATTTTGCTGTTTTTCTTTTTTGGTTAAAGAAGTTGCTTTTTATTCCTAGTTTGAGAATTTTATCATGATTAGGTGTTCAGGTTTGGTTGCATGTTCCTCCTTTACTGTTCATCTGACTACTAATTTTTTAGGTTATTTTAATTTTAAAAAAGGTTGTATTTATTTTTGATACCAGAGATTAAACTCAGGGGCACTTAACTACTGAACCGTATTTCCAACCTTTTTTTTTTTTTTTTTGGAGACAGAGTCTTGGTAAATTGCCTAGGACCTTGCTAAATTGCTGAGACTGACTGAGTTTGCAATCCTACTGCCTCAGCCTCCAGAGCTGATTACAGGATTATAGGCGTGTACCACTGTGCCCAGCTAGGTTATTTTTTTAAAAAGTAACTTCATGGTTATTTTAAAAAAGTAACTTCATGGTGTGTGTGCATGTGCACGCGTATTTGTATGTGATGCAGCCATATTATGATATGTATACATTTTGTCAGACTCATGCCTAAAAAATCACCACCAAGGTGAAGGTAAAGAACATTTTTATCATGCCAGAAAATTCTCATGTACCTCACCCAGGTCAGTCTTCCTCCTCAACTTCCACCAGTCTTGGCTCCCATGAAACTACCGATCTGCTTTCTATCATAATAGATTATATTTGTTTTGAATTTCATATGGACTCTTTCCTTATGACTTCTTTTGCTTCCCATAATATTTTTGAGATTTGGTCATGTCTGGCCTTTCTCAGTAGTTTGTTAACTTTTTATTGCTAGATATGGATGTACCACAATTCGTTAGTCACCTATTCTAGTTTTTGGTAATTATAAATAAAATAATTTAGAAAACATATCCATGTTGTTATATGTAGATTACATAAAGAAGTATTGCCTTCTTTTTTCTTTTCTTTTTAAAATTTTTTTAGTTGTCAATGGAGCTTTATTTTATTTATTTATTTATATGTGGTGCTGAGAATTAAACCCATTGCCTCACACAAGCCAGGCAAGTGTTCTACCACTGAGCCACAACCCCAACCCCTGCCTTGTTTTTTTTTTTTTTTTTTTAACAGTGTCCTTTGGTGAGCATACATTTAAAAATTTTAATTAGGTCTAATCCTTTTATATTTTTTGCTTTTTGTGTTATATCTTATAAGAAGTTTTTGCCAAACTCAGCATTATTAAGACTTTCTCTGTTTTCTTCTCTAAGTGTTAAAATTTTAGGCTTTATATTTCTGTTTTGAATTAAATTTTGTATATGAAGTGAGATAAAGGTTAAGTTTCAGTTTTTCATCATTAAGAATGATGTTAGGGGGCTGGAGTTGTGACGCAGTGGTAGAGTGCTTGCCTGGTATGTGTGAGGCCCTGGATTCGATACTCAGCACCATATGTAAATAAATAAAATAAAAGGTCCATTGACAACTAAAGTGTATATATATAAAAGAAACACCTTTCTTAAAAAAAAAAGAATGATGTTAACTCAAAGTGCATCAAGGACCTAGGTGTTAGACCAGAGATCCTGTGCCTACTAGAAGAAAAAGTAGACCCATATCTCCATCATGTCAGCTTAGGAACCAAATTCCTCAACAAGATTCTGAAAGTATAAGATGTAAAATCAAGAATCAAGAAATGGGATGGTATCAAACTAAAAAAAACTTCTTCACAGCAAACCATCAAGAATGTGAAGAGAGAGCCTACAGAATGGGAGAAAATCTTTACTATCTGCACCTCAGATATGTCTCCAGGACATATAAAGAACTCAAAAAACTTAATACTAGGAAAACAAATAACCCAATCAATAAATGGACAAAGGAACTGAATAGACACTTCACAGAAGAAATGATCAGTCAACGAGTACGTGAAAAAAGGTTCAACATCACTAGCAATTAGAGAAATGCAGATTCAAACAACACTGAAATTTTATCTCATTCCAGTCAAAATGGCAATTACCAAGAATATAAGGAATGATAAATTTTGGTGAGAATGTGGGGAAAAAGATACATTCATATATTGTTGGTGGAACTGTAAATTGGTACAACCACTCTGGAAAGTGTGTGACGATTCCTCAGAAAACTTAGAATGGAACCACCATTTGACCCAGTTATCCTACTCCTTGGCATATACCCAAAGGACTTAAAATCAGCATACTACAGTGATAGAGCCACATCAGTGTTTATGGCAGCTCAGTGCACAGTAGCCAAGCTATGGAACAAACCTAGGTGCCCTTCAACAGATGAATGGATAAAGAAAATGTGCTACATATGCACAATGGAATATTACTTAGCCATAAGGAAGAATGAAATAGTGGCATTTGCCAGTAAATGGATGGAACTGGAGACTATCTTGCTAAGTGAAATAAGCCAAACCCAAATAACCAAAGACCAAATGTCTCTCTGATATTTGGTTTCTAACTCATAATAATTGGTGGGGAGCGAAGAATAGAAGTTCACTGGATTAGACAAAGGCGAATGAAGGGAAGGGAGAGGTTGGGAATAAGAAAGACAGTAGAATCGGGCATTATTTTCCTATGTTCTTTTATGAATACAGGACCAGTGTAATTTCACATCATGTACAACCACAAAAATGGGAAGTTATACTTCATATCTGTATGATAGGTCAAAATACATTCTACTGTTATGTATAACTAAAAAGAACAAAAGAAAAAAAATGATGTTAGCTTGGAAAATGTTCATTTTCCTGTATTTTCTTAAAAGAATTTGTGTAGGATTGTTGTTTTTACTTTATTAGATGTTTGGTAGAATGTATCATGAATCCATTGGACCTAGAATTTTCTCTGTGGAAACAGTTTAAATTATGCTCAGTTTCTTTAATAGTTATAATTCAGAGTTTTAATTTATTTCTTGAAGCAGTTTCAGCACACCCTAAAAACCACCTTAAATTTATTGACGTAAGTTATACTTTTCCATTATGATTGCAGTCTTTGACATATGTTAGATGTTATTACTTATATTGATTTCTTTAATCAGTCTGCTTAGGGGTTTATCAGTTTGATAGGTTCTTTCTTTGAAAAACAGACTTTGGTTTCATTTATTTTTACTTGGTTTCTTTTTCATTGATTTCTGCTCTTTTATTATTTTCTTCCTTCTATAATTATCTGCATATGTAACTATTGCTAATACTCTTCATTCTTTTGTTTATATTCAAGTTTCCTGCTGATACTGTTTTCTTCTTGCCTAAAGAACTTCATTTCTTTTAGTACATGTCTAGCAATAAATTATTTTTTTATTTACCTGAACACGTTTTTATTTCAACCTAATTTTTGAATAATATTTTCACTAGATATTGAATTCTAAATTGACAGTTTTTTCCCTAGTACTTCAAATGATTTTTTTTTTTTTTTTTGTATTCTGGCTTAATGGGTTTCTGATTTTTAAGCCTGTGGTTTTCTTTTTCTTTTTTTTTTTTTTTTTAGGAACAGGGATTGAGCTCAGGAGTTCTTAACAATTGAAGCACATCCCCAGTCCTTTTTATCTTGAGACTAGACCTCTCTCAGTTGCTTAGGGCCTCACTAAGTTGCTGAGGCTGTCTTTAAATTTGTGATCCTCCTGCCTCAGCCTCCCAAGCTGCTAGGATTACAGACATGCGCCCACCACCACACTAGCTAAGGCCTTAGGTCATTTTTATCATTATTTATTTATATGTAAAGTGTCCCCCCCCCACCTCTGGTTACTTTTAAGATTTTTCTCTTTATGATTGCTTTTCATCAATTTGGTTATGATGTACCTTCTTGTTTTCTTTTCTTTTCCTTTTTTTTTTTTTTTTTTTTGAATGAGTATGTTATTGTTCTTGGCAGTCACCAAACTTCTTCTGTGGATTTATAGTTTCCATAAGATTTCAATTTGGGGCCATTCCTTCTTCATATATATATATATTTTCTGTCTCCGTAATTGCTCATATTTTGTATTATCCCACAGGTCACTGGGCCTTTGTTCATTTTTATTTTATTTTTTTATTTTTAAAATTTTTTTGTTCGTTAATTTGATTTTGCTATGACTTTCACTATCAATGATCTTTTTCTTATATAATTTCTAACCTACTATTAATTTCATCCACTGATATTTTCATTGCAGATACTAGATTTTACATTTTTTATTAAAATTCAAATATTGTGAATTTTATACACTTTTGGTGTTGGCCTTTGTTGTATTTCTTTAAAGAGAGCTGGATTCCTTTCCATAGGCAATTAAATTACCGTTTAGGCATGTTTTTAATCTCAGGGCAGGTCTAGAATAGATTTTATTTGTGGTCTAATTTAATCCCTGATTAATAATAAGCTTGTCTCCTCTGAAGGGTCTGTATATTCATATTCATTGAGATTTCTTCACTTTTTTTTTTTTTTTTGTATCATGGATTGAATCCAGGGACACTTAACCATTGAGCAACATTCCTAGCCCCACTTTTTTTTTTTAAATTTTGAGACAGGGTTTCCCTAAATTGCTTAGGCCCTGCCTTAGCCTTCTAAGATGCTGGAATCACAGGCATGTGGAACCATGCCCGTCTTTTTATACACACACACACACACACACACACACGTATGTATGTATATATTTTAGTTTTCTTACAAGAGGAAATTTGAATGAATATTGATTTCTGGTGAGCTCTGGGAGTTGTTTACTATTATGGTTCTTCCTAATTGTTCTTTCATCATAAGTTGTTTTCTAATTATTTTCTTTAAAGTTATTTTAGTCCAGCCTTGTGCTTTCTCTCTCTAAAAAGACCTAAAGGGACTGAAATTATATTTTTAAAAAAATCTTTATATAACTCACTTCTCTGCCAGACATGGTGGTGCATGCCTATAATCCAAGCAATTCAGGAGATTGAGACAGGACGATCTGAGGTTCAGGACCAGCCTCTGCAATTTAATGAGATCTTCAGCAACTTAGAGAGATCTTGTCTCAAAATAAAAAATAAAAGGAACAGGGGGTGTAGCTCAGTGGTAAAGCACTTCTGGTTCAATACCAACTACCCTAAACAAACAAAAACGCCTTCTCTCTGGAAGTCTTCTCCAAATATTCTGTTCATCTGACTTCTCCACACCTGTGTCATTCTTTCTTTACAACTGTGGAGCAATGTTTGTGTTCTCTACTCAGGGCTGCGGTTTGGAAATTGCTTTTGGGTAGAAAGTCTGGAGTATGGCAGGTAGGACTCACCTCATTTATTTAGTTTCTCATAGAGATTATGTCCTGTGTTGCCTATCATCCAGTATATGAAAATAATTTCTACATTTTGTGAGAAGTTAATTCTGAGTTGTATTATTTCCTCAAAACTGGAAGCTGCAGACCCTGTTGTTCCTTTTTTTCACTCCTTACTCTTGGATTAATTTGTCTTGTTGAATTCATCCTTCAGAAATTCTTCCAGACCTGGGGGTACAGCCCAGTGAGGGCCTGTATTCAATCCCTTGCACCACAAAATAAAACCAAAAACAAAATTTCAGAGAGAGTATGTGGTTGATATATTTTTCTGAGATGTTGAATTTTGAAAATTTTGTATTCCTAAAATTTGAATGATCTTGTTGTCAAATTTGTAGGTTCAAAGTTGTTTTCCTCTGGACTTAAAATATACTGTAGTATATCTGCTATTTTTTTTTTTTTTCTTTCTCTCTTTTTTCTTTTTTAAATAGGAAACCTGTTTTATATGTCTTGGAACTTGTAAAAATTTTTTTCATTTTTTTTCATTGATTTTTCTAAACTTTTCATGTGTCCAGTGTGGATTAAATGTTTAAATATAATCATGCTTTTTCCCTGGCCTTTTTAAATCTAAGGATTTTTCCCTGGGCCTTTTTAAATCCAAAGACTGTATCTTTTCTAACTTCTGAGAAATGCTATTCTGTTATTTCTTAGAATATTTGCTTTCACCTGTGGAGTTCGATATTTGAACTTATTATGCTAAACTCCCATTTTTAACATCTTTACATTATATATTTTGTGCTTTACTCTGTTCTAAGTGAACTTCTTATTCTTTGTTTTCCTTCTCCCTTGACCTTTGTGTTTAATTGCTATTTAATTTCAGTGATCAAATTTTTAATTTCTCTGATCACTATTTGATTCTTTTTGAGGATATTGTTTTCTCATGTCTTTTTCTACTTTTACCTATTCTCTTGGATGTGGTGGCACATGCCTGTAATCCCAGCAGCTCGGGAGGCTGAGGCAGGAGAATTGTGAGTTTCAAAGCCAACCTCAGTAACTTAGCGAGGCACTAGGCAACTCAGTGAGACCCTGTCTCTAAATAAAATACAAAAAAGGGCTGGGGATGTAGATCAGTGGTTAAGTGCCCCCAAGTTCAATCCCTGGTACAAAAAAAAAAAAAAAAAAAAATTAAAATGATTTTTTTGTTCAGTGTCGTTTTTCTTTATTGTTTTCAACTTTGTGTTTGAGGGACTCTGAACACCTCAGTTGTATTTGTTCATGATTTTAAAAACTTTTGTTGGCATAGCATTCACATTAACAGAAAAGCCACTATTTTAAAGTGTCTGCTTTTGTGAATTTTAGTGTATTTTCTATGTTATATAAACATCACTATTGTATAAGTCTAGAACATCTCCATCACCTGAAACAAAACCCCATATCTAGTAGCAGTCTCAATCTTGCCCCATTCCATCCTCTGGCAACCTCTAATCTACTTCTGTCTTTTTGAATTTGCATCTTGTACAAATTTAATATAAATGGAATAACATGGCTTTTTTATCTGACTTCTTTTTAAACTTATAATGTTTTAGGTTCATAACTGTTATGCTGAATAATTTTCTGTTGAATGGCTATGTTTTGCTTATCCATTCATTAGTCTTTTGGCATTTGGGTTGCTTCATTTTTGACAATTGTGAGTAGTACTCCTATGAAAATTTGTTTTCAGGGCTTTGTATGTGGTTGTGTGTGTTTGGGTATAGACCTTGGCTAGATACCAGATTCCTGGCTTATTTAGTAATTTTATGTTTAATATCTGTTATGATTGAGTTACCACAATAGATTTGTTGTGAAAAGAAGCTTTTGCTATAAAGATCCAGAGTAGACAAATTAGCATAAAGCTAAGTATAATGGTGCACACTTGTAATTTCAACTGTTTGAGAGACTGAGGCAGGAGGATTGCTTGAGTCCAGGATTTCAAAGCTAGTCTGGGCACCATGACAAGACCCTGTCTTTAAAAAAAAAAAAAAAAAAAAAAAAGGATTCTCCTTTCTTCCTCTTTCTCTTACTCTTCCTCCTTTTCCCCCACATCCCCCTCCTTCATCCCCTTCTCTCTTCTCTCTTCTTCCCTGTTTCTTCTGTTTTCCCCCTACCCCTTCCCAGCTGTCATGAGGTAAGCAGCTGTTCCTCTGCTATATTCTTCCACCATGATGTTCTTTTGCCTCACCTAAGCCCCAATGGAGCCAGTAGACCATGGACTGAAAGCACACTGAGACTGGCCTCATTTGGCCAAGTATTGGATCCAGGGTCTGGGGCCTGGCAATTCTTGTCAGGAAGGGGAAAAAAAAGAAAAAAATAAAATTAAACAAAAAGGAAAATAAGTATAAAGACATTTACCTAGCTATGATAGAAAAAAATTAACTACCAGGTTGATTCTCAGACTTCAGTTTATTCATTTGTAAAAATGCATGGATCTATCTAGATGATATCTGTGGCCCTCCTAACAATTCATTTTGAATTTGGATTGCTTTCTAGGATTTCATATTGAATACAAGTTTGAGATTTTACTTATGTGAATAATACAGGTTGGGAATTACTGTAATATGTTATTAGAGGGATGTGTGAAATGTAGTTGAACTTCAGATTTCATTTTGAGTTATTTTTCATGATAAGCAATTAAAATGTTGATTGTTTTAGTTAAGGATTGAAATCTTCATTGCCGTTTCCATAACTACTTGTTTTGATTCATTGTGCTTTTCACTTATTGGTTAATAGTTAAATTTTGATTATTTTAATACCAGGAGTTTGCAGTCCCTGACTATCGCTCTTCTCATCTTGAAGTTAGTCAGGCATCACAGCTCTTGCAGCAACAGCAACAGCAGCAACTTCGAAGACGACCTTCCTTGCTTTCAGAATTTCACCCAGGTTCTGACAGGTAATGGAATTTCTTTTATGTTTTCATCTAGGATTATATATAATTTTGTCATTTCTTTTGTTTTTTTTTTTAATTCACCAAGATGTGAGTGGTAATTTATAGTTTATATTTTGAGCCCTTTTATATTATCTGATCTTCTGTAGTAATTATCACAAAAGTTAATAAACTTTTAAAACTTGTTTCCACAGTTTAATGTTAATGTTGGGGAAAATAATGGATACTTAGGTTTGAATCATTGTGATCTTGATTGTCTTATATAAACTAGTAATGTTCTTTCTCAATTTATACTACATATTAGAACCACCTGGGATAACCAAGTCCCATCACAGAACAATTAAATCATTCTCTGGGATTGTACCCAGGCATTAGTTTAGTGTCCATAGTTTTCTAGGTGAGTGTCATTTGCAGTTAGGGTTGTAAATTTCTGATTTAGACTATTTCAGCTTTAATTTTCTAACGTGTAACCATAGGGATATTAATGCCATGGTGTTCAAAGGGTAGTAAATATTCCATCAGTTTTTCCTCCAGTGTCTTTATCATCTGTTTTACCTTATTTTTAATCATAAAGTTTTTTAAAAATAAAATCATTGCAAATATTTAAGGTATGTGCATAACATGTTATGGTATACATATAATTAAAAGGTTACTAAACTGAAGCAAATTAACATATTCATAATTTTCATAGTTGCTCCCCCCCTTTTTTTGTGACAAGATCAACTAAAATTGACCCACTTGGCATGCATTCCAAATACAATTTTATTGCCTGTAGTCCTAGTGGTATATATTAGATCTTAGAACTTGGTCATCCTACTATTTTGCTACCATCTGACTACATCTTCCTATTTCCATCTTTCCCCTGCCTTTGGTAACCACTGTTTTGTTTTCTATCTCTAGCCTGTGTGTGTGTGTGTGTGTGTGTGTGTGAGTGTGTGTGTGTGTGTGAGAGAGAGAGAGAGAGAGAGAGAGAACTGGGGATTTAACCGAGGGGTGCTTTACCACAGAGCCATATCCCTGGCCCCTTTTATTTTTTATTTGAGTCAGGGTCTTGCTAAGATTCTTAGGGCCTCACTAAGTTACTGAGGCTGGCCTCAGACTTTGGGTTTTCTTGCCTCATCCTCCTGGGTTGGGATTATAGGTGTATCCACCATGCCCAGGGTATATTTTAATTTTTTTAACAGTTTTTTTAATATATAGTTTTTAGATGGACACAATACCTTTATTTATTTTTATTTGGTGCTGAGGATTGAACCCATTGCCTCACATGTGCTAGGCAAACACTCTACTACTGAGCTGTAGTCCCAGCTCCATATAATTTATTTTTTTTAAAAATTCCATATTTAAATGGGATCATGCAATAATTTTCTTTGTGTCTGGTTTATTTCACTTAGCATGATGTACTCCAGGCCCATCCATGTTGTAAAGAATGTCTAGATCTCATTCATTTTTTTTTTCTAGAGCTGAATAGTATTCCAGTATATGTGTATACACATGTATACACATCAGTTTCTTTATCCCTTTATCCATCAACAGACACTTAGATTTTTTTTCTCTTTTCATATTTTGGCTACTGTGAATGATGCTGCACTGAACATTGGAGTGCAGACGTCTTCATTTCTTTTTGGTATATGCTCATAAGAGGGATTGCTGATTGATTCAGTAGTTCTATTTTTAATTTCTTTAGAAATCTGTGTACTCTTTTCTACAATGACTATATTATCTACATTCCTAGCAATTTGTTATTGTTTGACACTTTGATAATAGCCATTCTTTTTTTAAAATTTTTTTAGTAGTATGAGGTGGTATTTTATATAGTGTTCTTTTTTAAACAAATTACTTTTTAAACTAGAATTCAATTTTTTATACATTTATTTTATTTATTTTTATGTTGTGCTGAGTATCAAACCCAGTGCCTCACACATGCTAGGCAAGCACTCTACCACTGAACCACAACTGCAGCCCCTGTATAGTGGTTTTGATATTGATGTTGAGCACCTTTTCATGTAATTTAACAATTTTTATGTTTTCTTTGGAGAAATGTCTGTTCAGGGTTTTGGGGGTTTTACTTTTCTTTTTCAATACTGGGGATTGAATCCAGGGTGTTTTTCATGCTAGACAACTAACTACTCTTATCACTCAGCTCCTTTTTAAATTTTATATTGAGGAGCTGCATGCAGTTCTGCATGACTGTAACCCAAAGACTTGGGAGACTTAGGCTGAAGAATCTCAGGTTTGAGGCTAGCCTGGACAAACTTAGACCCTTTCTCAAAATAAAAAACAAAAAATAGTTTGGAAAGTAGCTGAGTGGTAATAAGTCCCTGGATTTGATCCCCAGTACTGGAAAAAAAATTATTGTACTGGATTGTAGTAGAAAAATTTTCATTTCCCCCATTGCTTATAATGTTAGCTGTGGGTTTTTCATAAATGGCCTTATTATGTTGAAGAACTTTACTTCTATATGCAAACTGTTAGTTTTTATCAGGAAAGGATGTTGGAGGCTAAGGATATATCTCAATGGTAGATAGCTTGCCTAGTATGTATGAGAGCCCTGAGTTTGAAACCCAGCACTGGGGTTAGGGGCAGGGAAAAAGATGTTGGACTTTGTTTGATGCCTTTTCACATCAGTTGAAGTTATATGCCTTTACTCTTCTTAATGTGATAAATCACATTGATGGATTTGTACATGCTAAACCAGTCTTTCACACTAGGGATAAATCCTACTTGGTTATAAATGTATCTTTTTTTTGAGGGGGGTATTATTGGGGATTGAACTCAGGGGCAGTTGACCATTGAGCCACATCTCCAGCCCTATTTTATATTTTATTTAGAGACTGAGTCTCACTGAGTAGCTTAGTGCCCTGCTGTTGCTGAGGCTGGCTTTGAACTCGAGATCCTTCTGTCTCAGCCTCTCAAGTTGCTGGGATTACAGGCGTGTCATCTGGTTGATCTGCTTTTGGATTTGTTTTGCTAATATTTTATTGAGGATTTTTGCATCAGTGATCTATCAGAGAGACCAGCCTATAGTTTTCTTGTGATGGCTTTTTCTGGCTTAGGAATCAAGGTGTTGTTGGCCTCATAAAATGTGTTTGGAAGTATTCACTCAAGCTCTCTCTTTTTTTCATTTTAATACTTTTGTTGTAGATGGACACAATGCCTTTATTTTATTTATTTTTTTAAAAATGTGGTTCTGAGGATTGAACCAAGTGCCTCACATGTGCTAGGCAAGCAATCTCCCCCTGAACTATATCCCCAGCCCTCATTTTTTGAATAGTTTAAGATTTGTTAGTATTAATTCTTCTTTGATAGAATTCAGCCATGAAGTCTTCTCATCCTGGACTTCTCATTTTTGGGAGATTCTGATTACTTCTTCAATTTGTGTTTGTTACTGGTCTGGTCAGATGTTCATTTTCTTTCTGACTCAATTTTAGTGGGTTATATTTTTCTAGGAATTTATGTATTAGTGATAAATAATTATTCATAACAGGCCCTTATCTGTTTTATTTCTGAGGTATCTGTCTTAATTCTTCACTTTTTATTTGTTTGCATTCTAAAGTATTTTAAAATATAATAACTACCTTTAGTAAATTTCCTTTCTAGTTTTCAATTGTATAAGGAGTCTGATTTCTTTCTTTCTTTCTTTCTTTCTTTTTTTTTTTTTTGGTACTGGCGGTTGAACTCAGGGGCACTCATCCACTGAGCTGCATTCCCAGCCCTTTTTTTTTTTGTTATATATGTTTATATTTTTAGTTGTAGGTGGACATAATAGCTTTATTTTTTTTTAAGTGGTAATGAGGATCAAACCCAGGGTCCTCACACATGCTAGGCAAGTGCTCTACCACTGAACCAAACTCCCCCAACCCTTTTTTGTATTTTATTTAGAAGCAGGGTCTCACTGAGTTACTTAGTACCTTGCTTTTGCTGAGATTGGCTTTGAATAAGGATCCTCCTTCCTCAGTCTCCCAAGCTGCTGGGATTACAGGCATGCACTACCATACCCAGCCTGATTTCCTATTTTTAAAATGTGTTTACTTGTTCATATATTAAGATAGTAAGATTTGGCATTATGTGGCTATATCAAAAATTACTATGTCTTTTTTGGTGAAATTTGTGGAGATAATGCATATCAACCCTCCCCAATATCTTACAAATATCTGAAAATAAGTTTTTAAGAAGGTTTAAAAAAATTAACTTGTATAAAAAAGGCAAAGTATAGTACTACTGTCTTAAACTAGGAAAAATGAGATTTAGGAGGAGGAATTAGAAGGAAATTTGAATGACCTGGCCTTCTGTTTCCTTCTTTTACTCTCAAAGAAGCAGTGTTGAAAAAAAGAGGGTCAGTAAAATCCTAGGACTTCTTTGTGTGTTTGCTAATTTGAGAAAATTTCAATGGGGGAGCAAATGATATGCTTAGACATTCCCATTCTGCTGTCTTGGTTTCTGGGTGGCTGCAGATAGAGGACCTGTGGTGTACCATTTTCCAGGGTGATGAGCAAGCCCTCAGGAATGATTTACATATCTGACTGGAAGAGTAGGTCAATAGAGACTGTCCCAGCCCCAGCCAAGTTTTTCCCCTTCTTTTCCTTACTTTCCTGCTTCCTCACACTGTGGAAAAGTCTATAGAAAGTCATGTCCAGTTCATCACTCGTAGCTCAGAGAAGATAAGCATATGCCAGGCAAAGTGAAAGTGATCAAAGAAAACTCATGTGGGCTATTCTACCCAAGAAAATGGTGCTGCTACAGTTTCCTTGCGCAAAGGGATAAGGAATGGCATGAACAAGACAAATACATAATGGGAAAGAAAAATTAAAGAAAACACAGTGTGCTCTGCCCCACCCCAAAGCCCGTAGTATAAGAAACACAAACTAGGAACATGCCCTATTAGTGCAGTGTACTATGGAGGAAATTAAATCAATGAGATATTAAAAAACAAAATGATAAGACAATCAAAGAGATAAAATGATCGATTGAACATTCAGGTGCCACCCAACCCACCATTATAAATTCACTATATAAAATGAAAAGGAACAAGAAATAAAGTTAGGTATGGTTAAAAGTCACACTTTTGTCTTGGAGGAAGTCTTGAGAAAATCAGAATGAATGCAGACGGACAAAGATAAGGCAATTATAAAGAAGTAGAAAAACATGAAGATCTTCTAACATGATAACATATATTTCTGGACTGGAGAACCTTGTAAAATATAGAAATTATAATTAAACAAAGAACAAACAAGAAAACACCCCAACGTTTTTCCCTTAAAGTTTGGGAGGAGCTCTATAGGTTGACATTTGCTCATAGAAAGGGAAAATTCTGAAATTGCACACAAAATCTTCTTGTGGGCTAGCAGTAGCTTTGATTCTATGTGCTGTGTTGACTGGATTGGCCTTTAACCTCATGACAGATGCTAGAGTTTTTCCCCCATTTTTTTTATTGTTGCATTATAGTTCTACATAATGGTGAAATCTGTTATTACATATTCATATGTGCATACGGTAAAACAATATAACTTGACCAATATCGTGCCCCCATTTATCCCCTTTCCCTTCACTCCCTCCTCCCACTGGTGTCCTTACTCTACTGATCTCCCTTCAGTTTTCATGACACCCCCTCCCCAACTTGCTTTTCCTTTTTCCTGTCTGGTTTCCACATATGAGAGAAAACATCACCCTTGACTTTCTGAATTGACTTATTTTGCTTAACATACTATTCTTAAGCTCCCTCCATTTTCCTGCAAATGAACTAATTTCATTTTTATTTATGCCTGAGTAAAACTGGTATTTGTATGTTATGTGTGTGTATCACATTTTCTTTATCCTTTCACCTGTTAATGGACTCTTAGATTGGTTCCATAGTTTGTCTCTTGGGAATTGCACTATTATAAACATGAATACACTTGTTTTGCTATAGTATGATGACTTTAATTCTTTATTATAAATACTGAGGAGAGGTATAGATGGGTCATATAGTGATTTCATTTCTAGTGTTTTGAGAAACCTCCATACTCATTTCCATAGTGGTTGTATTAATTTACAATCCTATCAACTATGTAAAAGTGTTCCTTTCTTTCCACATCCTTGCCAGCCCTTATTATTGTTTGTGTTCTTGATAGCTGCCACTCTGACTGGAGTGAAATGTGTTTGATAGATTACCTCTGGCTAATGAATAGAGGATGAATCTCTTGATTACTGTAGCTATTGTAATTGAAATTGTGAAGTGTGAACTCTTTTCCCAAGATTGTTTTGACTCTTTGGGGGTCCCTTGACATTCCACATAAATTTTAAGATAGATTTTCTACTTCTGTAAAAAAGCCAGTGGGAATTTGATAGAGATTACATTGAATGAATCTGTCAGTTACTTTGTATTGTCTTCTCAACAGTGTTAAGCCTTCTAATACAAGAATGTGAAATTTCTAACTTTTTATTTAAAATCTTTTATTTCTTTCCAGCAGTGTTTTGTGGGTTTCAGTGTTTATGTCTTGGTCCTCCTTGGTTCAGTTTGATTCCTATTTCATTCTTTCGGGTACTATTATAAATGAAATTTGTTTTTAATTTAATTTTCAGGTTGTTCAATGTATAGTATATGGAATATATTAGTATATGGAATACAACTGGATTTTGTGTGTTATTTTTGTGTCCTACAACTTTGTTGCATTTGTTTATTTATTCTAAACATTTTATGTGACTTTTTTTAGTGTTTTCTACAGAAGAGATCTTGTCTTCTGTGAACAGGAATGCTTTTCCAATTTGGATACCTTTAATTTCTTTTTCTTGCCTAATGGTCTGAGGAGAATGTCCATTGGTGAAAGCGGTCATCCTTATTTTATTCCTAAACTTCTTGCTCCACTGTTTTTTTGTGATAACATTCTATATTTTAAGAGGATAATGGAATTCTGTGTTTTGAATGAGGTTTATAATTTTTGAAGTATAATAATTTTATAGGCCTTAGCACTTATTTCATCATCTCTCCTAAACATGAAATCCAATGATTATATTTTCAATGAAGAGTTGTTTTTTGAGACGTTAGATTAAAGCTTGGCCATAAAGTAAAATATCACCTCTGTAAATACCTTGGTAGAAAATTAAGACAAGTTAATGAATACCCATAACAAGGACTCTGTTATCATGTAGACAAATAAAAGATGTATCCTGACTTTTCCCAATGCTCTTCTGTTTTGCGAAACAGAATTTTGGAGGTCAGGATGATGTGTTAAGAAATATCTTTGGAAGAAACTTGGTCTTCTTTTTCTTTTCTCTTTAGTGGTATTAGGGATTGAACTCAGGGCCTCCCACATGTTAAGCAAGCTGAGCTACATCTTGCAGGGCCCTCTCCCCCCACCCCATCCCCTTATTTGTTTTGAAACAGGGTCCAGGCTGTCCTGGACCTTGACTCCTCTGCTTTAGCCTCCTGAGTAGCTGGGATAAAAATTGTATGCCACTGTGCCTGGCTTATAATAGACAAGTCTTTGAGATTTGATGATACCTTACTTCAAGTCACTTATCTTTCCATGTAGCAGTAGCTAGGAGATTTTTTTTTTCTGCTTATTTTTATTATTGGTTGAAAAATCCTCACATCTGAATTCATTTCTTATGGCATAAGGTTTAAAACTATTTTTGGGGGGTTGGGGTTGTGGTGCAGTGGTAGAGTGCTCAACTGGTAGGTGTGAGGTACTGGGTTTGATCCTCAGCATCAAATAAAAATAAATAAATGTACTGTGTCCATCTACAACTAAGAAAAAATTTTAAACTATCTTGTGGTTATCCTTTAGGAACTTATAATTTCTTGTGCAAATCTAAGTCTTTTGTCATTTACTTCTGGATTTTTTTTTAAACCATCCTCCCCTTTCCCCCAAAGAATCTGTTATGAAAATTAGAATTAGAAGTTTAATAGTACTCCAGTAAAGTATATATTACTCTGGGTTGTGCGGGAGGGAGACAGGAGTTCACTTTGAAAATAAACACAAATTTTTCATTATTTTAAAGTCTTACCAGGATATTAGAAGGATATTATATTATCACTTAAAAATTTTCAAGTGTTTGTTGTTGTTGTTGTATGTATTAGGCCTCAAGAAAGGAGAACTGGATATGAACAGTTTCACCCAGGCCCATCCACAGTGGATCATGATTCACTGGAATCCAAGAGACCACGTCTGGAGCAGGTTTCTGATTCCCATTTTCAGCGTGTCAGTGCTGCGGTTTTACCTTTAGTGCACACACTGCCAGAAGGATTGAGGTCTTCTGCAGATGCTAAGAAGGTAAATATTTGTTCTTTTGCCCTGTGGAGCTGTAGGTCTGTAATGTTTATTTAACCATATTCAGGCACAGTGCATAAAAGAAAGTTCATTTACACAAGTCTATAAAGGTTAGTGCTTATGGGAAAGTAAAAATCGTGTTAAACAGAACTATAGAACATAGACTTAGTGCTCCAGACTTTAGATTAAAGTCAGTACTTTTGACTTTTCGGGAAATGAAAACAATCTGAGAACAGTGATAAGAAAAATATCTATTGGCTAATTCTCAAAAATTTTGTACTGGCTTATTGTGCTATAAAATGTGGTCAGAGGCACTCCAGACTACCAGTTTTGTCAAATTTAAATTAAATATTAAATAAGCTCCTATAATTTAGTAGCAATTTATTAACTTACTACATAGCAGAAAACACATTTTAGGTCAGGTTTAACTTCAGTTTTTAACAGAAAAAAATTTGCTTCTTAGGTAAGGTTTAACCGTAGTTTTTAATGTAGAAAAAAAATTTGCTTCTAATTTATATAAATATTACATATTTACAGAAAGATTGGAAATTATAGAGAAAAGTGATATAATTTTATAATTTTTATGAAAATAATGACCCCCTTATTTCATTAATTTTTAAATAAAATTGTATACATTTACTGTTCTTTTTGATATGTATATTTTGGAATGAGTAAATCAAACTAATTAACATATCTGTTACCTCATGTAGTTGCCTTTTTTGTGGTGAGAACATTTAAAATATCTTAGTAGTTTTCAAGTATATAATACATTATGATTAACTGGAGTCATTCTGTACAATCAGATGTACCAAATACTTTTAATATGAACTATGTTTTGTGACATTTCAAATAATGCATAGAGCGAGTTTATGACAGTTCTTTTAAGATCAAACTATTTTTCTTCATGTTTGTTGTTACCTTTCTTTTGTGAAATGTCTCTGTATTATACTTTTGCATTGTTGCTATGTTTATCTTTTTCAGTGATCTGTTTTGCTTTTTAAATCTGCATAGTTTGAAGTATCTAACAGTAGGTATTGAGTAAATACTTGTTTTAGAATAAACTCCAAAACTCTTAACAGCAGCATATTAACCTCTTTTTACTAACATCTGTTAATGTTTCCCCCACTGTCTTTTGTCTTAAATTGTGTGGTATTTTTTTTGTTTGTTTGTTTTGTTTTTTGTTTTTAGTACCAGGGATTGAATCCAGAGGCACTTAACCACCGAGCAACATTCCCAGTCCTTTTTTGTATTTTATTTAGAGACAGAGTCTTGCTGAGTTGCTTAGTGCTTCATTAAGTTGTTGAGGCTGGCTTTGAACTCTGATTCTCCTGCCTCAGCCTCCCCAGCCACTGGGATTACAGGCATGTGCTACCATGCCTGGCTTTAAATTTGTTTTTTATTTACAACATACTGAAGTTTAAAATGTTTTTCATGAAACCAGGTGTGGTGACGCATGCCTGTAATCCCTGCTCCGGAGGCTGAGGCAGGAGGATTGAGAGTTCAAAGCCAGCCTCAGCAAAAGTGAGGCATCCAGCAACTCAGTGAGACCCAGTCTCTAAATAAAATACTAAATAGGGCTGGGGATGTGGCTCAGTGGTAGAGTGCCCCGAGCATAGCCCCACTCCTCTGCCGCTAAAAAAAAAAGAAAAGAAAAAAATCTCTTTCCCACAAAGTTTATTTATATCTATGGCTAATTGCCTTTTCTTCCCTGATATCATATGAATAGATACTCACACATTTTCTTTGAGATTTTATACAATGAAAAGTAATTTAAAAGATGGTATGTCTATGCTTTATCTTCAAATAGTTCAAGAAAAAATTGTGTATATAAAGAGGAAGCAAATACAGCATACAACTGGTGAATCTAGATGAAGGATAAATGTGTCAGTTTTATTCATTCAACTTTTATGTAAGTTTTCAAAATAATAAGTTGAATGTAGAAAAGCTCTTTGTGGTAAGGTAGCTTCTGGGAAGTTTGAGACACACCTCACCATGTAAAACACTGTATTATAGTCTTTGTGGCTTATAAGAAACGTTTTACTTTATTAAAATAAAAAAGCTTAAACATATAGCAAATAAAGTTCTTCCAAGGCTGAATAATTTACCATAAATGTAATTTGTAGGCATACATTTTTTTAGCTGAAAGGGATCTTACTCATTAAAATGTAGCATGTTGGGTCAAAGTAAGACCTATTTCTTCTCTTTCCTTTGCCGAGAAAAAGCTTTTTAGTTTGAAAACTAAACTAAAACTATATAGTTATAAACTATCCCATTTATTGATTCTTGTATTTATTTCTTGCACTCTGGGGTTCTGTCTTGGTAAGGAAGTATGGTCCTAAGGCAATGTGATGGAGATTTGGGCCTACTTTTTCTTCTGTTTGGTGAAGGGTCTCAGGCCTAATTCCTAGATCCTTGATCCATTTTGGGTTGAGTTTTGTACCGGGTGAGAGATAGGTGTTTAACTTCATTTTATTACATATGGATTTCCAGTTTCTCCAGCACCATTTGTTGAAGAGACTATCTTTTTTCCATTGTAAGTTTTTGGCTCTTTTATCTAGTATGAGATAACTGTACTTATGTGGGTATGTCTTCATGTCTTCTATCCTGTACCATTGATCTACCTGTCTACTGTGCCAATACCATGCCGTTTTTGTTACTATTGCTCTATAATAGAGTGTAAGGTCTGGTATTGTGGTACCTCCTGCATCACTCTTCCTGCCCAGGATTGCTTTGGCTATTCTGGGTCTTTTGCTCTTTCTGATGAATTTCATGATTGCTTTCTCTATTTTTATGGGAAATGTCATTGGAATTTTAATTGGAATTGCATTAAATCTCTATAGCACCTTTGGAAATATGGCCATTTTGATAATATTAAATCTGCCTATCCAGGAACACAGGAGATCTTTCCATCTTCTAAGGTCTTCTTCAATTTCTTTCTTTAATGTTCTGTAGTTTTCATTGTAGAGATCTTTCACCTCTTTGGTTAGATTGATTCCCAAGTATTTTATTTTTTTGAGGCTATTGTGAACAGAGTTGTTATTTATTTTCCTTTCATATGTTTCATCGCTTATGAATAAAAGTGCATTAGATTTGTCTGTTGATTTTATATCCTACTATTTCTCTGAATTCTTTTATGAGGTCTAGAAGTTTTCTGGTGGAGTTTTTTGGATCCTGTAAATATACAATCATGTCATCAACAAATAGTGACAGCTTGAGTTCTTCTTTTCCTATTCATATCCCTTTAATTTTTTTGGTCTGCTAGCTGCTCTGGGTAGTATTTCAAGGACAGTGTTGAATACAAGTGGTGAAAGAGAGCATCCCCTGTCTTGTTCCCATTTTTAAAGGGAATGCTTTCAGTTTTTCTCCGTTAAGAATGATTTTGGTCGTGGGCTTAGCATAAATAGCCTTTACAGCGTTGAGGTGTGTTCCTACTATACTTATTTTTTCTAGCGTTTTGAGCATGAAGGGGTATTGTATTTTGTCGAACACTTCCTCTGTGTCAATTTGAAATAATCATATGATTCTTAACCTTAAGTCTATTGATGTGACGTATTACCTTTATTGATTTTTGGATGTTGAACCAACCTTTCAACCCTAGGGTGAACCCCACTTGATCATGGTGCACTCTCTTCTTAATATATTTTTGTATGTGATTTGCCAGAATTTTGTTAAGGATTTTTATGTCTATATTCATCAAGAATATTGGTCTAAAATTTTCTTTCCTTGATGTGTCTTTATCTGGTTTGGGTATGAGGGTGATAGTAGCTTCATAGAATGAGTTTGGAATGGTGAAGGGTTCCCTCCTTTTCTGTTTCCTGGAATACTTTTAGGAGTATTGGAATGAGTTCTTCTTTGAAGGTCTTGTAGAACTCAGCTGAGAATCTGTCTGGTCCTGGACTTTTCTTGGTTGGTAGGCTTTTGATGACTTCTTCTGTTTCATTGCTTGAAATTGATCTGTTTAAATTGTGTATGTCATCTTGGTTCAGTTTGGGAGGTTCATATGTCTTCATCGATGTCTTCCATATTTTCTATTTTGTTGGAGTGTAGAGTTTCAACGTAGCTTCTCATTATGTTAATGTATTTCAGTGGTGTCTGTTGTGATATTTCCTTTTTCATCATGAATTTTAGTAATTTGAGTTTTCTCTCTTCTGTTTGTTAGTGTGGTTAAGGATTTATCTATTTTATTTACTTTGTCAAAGAACCAACTTTTTGTTTTATCAATTTTTTCAGTTTCTTTTGTTTCAGTTTCATTAATTTCACCTCTGATTTTAATTATTTCCTGTATTCTGCTACTTTGTTGTTTCATTCTTTTTTTCCTAGGGCTTTGAGATGTAATGTTAGGTCATTTAGTTGTTGACTTTTTATGCTTTTCTTAAATGCGCTCCATGCAGTGAATTTTCCTCTTAGTACTGCTTTCATTGTGTCCCAGAGATTTTGATATGTTTTATCGTTGTTCTCATTTACCTCTAAGAATTTTTTTATCTCCTCCCTGCTGTTTTCTGTTATCCATGCTTCATTCAATAGCATATTATTTAGTCTCCAGGTGTTGTAGTTATTTCTGGTTTTTATTTTATCATTGATTTCTGATTTCATTCCTTTATGATCTGATAGAATACAAGGTTGTATCTCTATTTTTTGCATTTCCTAAGGGCTGCTTTGTGACATAACATATGGTCTGTTTTAGAGAAGGATCCATGTGCTGCTGAGAAGAAAGTGTTATTTGCTCATTGATGGATGGAATATTCTGTATATGTCTATTAGGTCTAAGTTATTGATTGTGTCATTGAGTTCTATAGTTTCTTTGTTTAGTTTTTGTTTGGAAGATCTATCCAGTGATGACAGTGGTGTGTTAAAGTCACCCAGAATTATTGTGTTGTGGTGTATTTGATTCCTGGACTTGAGAAGGATTTGTTTGATGTACATGGATGCACCATTGTTTGGATCATAAATATTTACAATCATTTTGTCTTCCTCATTTATGGTTCCTTTGAACAGTATGAAATGTCTTTCTTTATCCCTTTTGACTAACTTTGGCTTGATGTCCACTTTATCTGAAATAAGGATAGAAACCCCCACTTTTTTACTGAGTCCATGTGCATGGTAGGTTTTTTCCCATCCTTTCACCTTTACTCTGTGGGTATCTTTTTCTATGAGAGAAGTCTCTTGAAGGCAGCATATTGTTGGGTCTTTCTTTTTAATTCACTCTGCAGGTCTGTGTCTTTTGATTAATGAATTTCTTAGGTCATTAGCATTAAGGGTTATTATTGAGATATATATGATTTGTATTCCTAGTCATTTGGACTGATTTTTGGTTTTTAACTTGACTTGATTTCTCCTTTTATTGGTTTTTCCTTTAAGGTAGTTCCTCCCTTTGCTGACTTACATTGCTCTTTTTCATTTCCTCCTTATGGAATATTTTGCTGAGAATATTCTGTAGCACAGACTTTCTATTTGTAAATTCTTTTACCTTTGTTTATCATGGAAGGATTTTATTTCGTCTTCAAATCTGAAGGTTAGTTTTGCGGGGATTCTTGGTTGGGAACCATGTTCTTTCAGAGCTTGAAATATGTTGTTCTAGGTCCTTCTAGCATTTAGGATCTGGGCTGATAAATCTGCTGATATCCGTATTGGTTTCCCCCTATATGTAATCTGATGCTTTTCTCTCACAACCTTCAAAATCCTATTTTTTTTTTTTTTTTTTTTGTATGTTAGGCATTTTAATTATAATGTGCCTTGTGTGGATCTGTTGTTATTTTGTACATTTGGTGTTGTGTAAGCCTCTTGTATTTGATTTTCCATTTCATTCTTCAGGTTTGGGAAATTTTTTGATATTATTTTATTAAATAGATTGTTCATTCCTTTGGTTTGTATCTCTGTGTCTTCCTTAATCCCGATAATTCTTAAATTTGGTCTTTTCATGATGTCCCATAGTTCTTGGAGGTTTCATTTACAAATTCTTAGCATTTTCTCTGTTTGGACAACTTTATTTTCAAGATTAAATATTTTGTCTTCATTGTCTGAGGTTCTGTCTTCCAAGTGATCTAGTCTGTTGGTGATGCTTTCCATTGAGTTTTTTATTCGGTTTATTGTTTACTTCATTGCAAGGATTCCTGTTTTTTTTTTTTTTTTTTTTTTTGAGACTCTCAATCTCTTTGTTGAGATTCCTGCAGTTGCTGTTTCAATAGCTTATTAGAGTGATCATTCATTGCCTGCATTTGCTCTCATATGTCATCCTTTGCTTCACAAATCATTTTAATTATGTATATTCTGAACTCCTTTTCTGACATTTCTTCTACCATGTTGTCACTGGATTTTATTAATATAGAATTTAGGTTTGTTTGGATCATTTTCTTCCCTTGTTTTATCATGTTGTTCACCTATCTTCCCCTATAGCAGTGCAGATCTGGGGTATTGCAGTTTCCCCCTATAGGTTTCCAAAACCTCTTCTTTAAGGGGGAGATCAATATTAGTAGTGCCCAGTAAAGACAATATGCAGCCATAAACCAAATAGCCCCTATGAAGACATTAATAATATTGTCATAATAAACAGAATGAGTTAAATTATTATCTACAGTATATCAAAGGTCTGCAGTTTTCAATGGAAGATGAAGAGGATGGGGGGGTGTAGGATGTAACTGTTAATGGGATAAGAAAAGAGTACATAGAAATTCTATATCACAGAAAGAATGAAACTAATCAAAAGAAGTTGGTTGTTAGCATGAGAATAGAGAGAAAGAGACTCTGAAAAAACAGGTAAACAAAAGGAAAATAGAGCAAGAAAAACAAAGAAAAAAACCTTAAAAGTTTTCAAAAAGTAGAGAAAAAAGAAAAAAAAATCTACACTCTAACAATCCTATAGTCTCAAAACCTCCATGTCTTTAGTAGCCTGATGCATGAGAGGTACCTGATAATGAGCTTCCAGTCTGTAGCATGTGTCTCAAGATGGGATTTGCCCCACCTAAAGATGGGAGCTACCACTTCCAGGATAATGCAAGATGACTGCTCTGGCTTCCAAATGTGTTGGCAAATGGGAAGCTGCAGCTCGGGGTGTGGGTGTGGTCAGCCATGGGTCCTAGAGATGGGGTATGCTTGGTCTGGCAGGGTGGGTGTTGTGGGTCTGGTTGAGGGGTCTTGGAGGCAGGGTGTGGTTCGTTGGGCTGAGGGGTCCCAGAGACAGGGCTTGATCAGTCCAGACAGGGGTCCTGCAGGTCCTGGCTGTTGTCTCAAAATGGCGGCAACCACATGTAACCAAACCTGTAGGTTACTATGACAGTGGACTTCCAGCCAACAGCAGGCAGCTGGTGATCCACTTGGCAGTGTGCAGTCGGTTTACTGGCTACTGGTGGATGATCAGCAGGTGGACCTTGGGCGGTAGGTGATGGGTAGGTGAAAGGGCAGGCAAGAGGCAGGGAAATGGCACATGATAGGTGCCAGTCGGTGAGAAGTCTGCACTCAAAAAGTAGTCGATATGCTGGCAGACTGCAGGTCATCCCAGTGGTCAAATGGGATAAACAGCAGGGGATTGATAAGCAGCAAAGACTGCCTCACCAAGAAACAAATATCCTCTGCTTGAAACCCAGGTTACAAAGCAACAAGGAATGCAGCCACCCTCTAGTCTGCCATCTTGGATCCTCCTCTGATTTCTTAATTTGAAGTCACTGTTTTCTTTTGAAAGCTAGTAACTTTAAGAATTTATATCTTGGACTGGAGATGTAGCTTAGTTAGTAGAGTGCTTGCTTTGCAAGCACAAGGGGCCCTGGGTTCAATCCCCAGCACTGCAAAAAAAAAAAAGAATTTATATCTTAACAGAGAAAGCATGATGTTCAGGATTTAAGACTGCAAGAAATAAAGTACATACTAAACCCAAATTATACAGGAATTTAACTGTATTATTGAGGTCTATTGTTATTTAAAAATTTTTTTCAGATTTGTGTGTGTGTGTGTGTGTGTATGTATATGCATATGCTTTCTTTTTTTTTTTTTTTTTTTGCATATGCTTTCTTTGGAGGGGTTCTCGACATAGAATCTAGTGCATTGTGCATATTAGGCAGGCGTTTTACTACTGGAGTATAATCTTGGCCTATTGTTTTTATTAAGGCTTTCCTTATAGAGTTTTATAGCAACCTTCTTTTCTCCAAAAGTCCCTTTATATTAAGTTCATGCTACATCAGGGTATGAGGCTTTTTAGGCTTTTTAGCAATGTACATGTTATGTTTTAGTTGCAATCTCTGTAGGAAAGTGGTTCGAACAATTATTCAGGTATCTCCTCTGTACATTCTTGGTTCAGAGTTAGTAATTTTTCAGTTAATTACTTAATACCTGTTTGGTTTTGTTTGGTTTTTGGTACCAGGGATTGAACTCAGAGGTGCTTAACCACTGAGCCACATCCACAGCCCTTTTTTATATTTTATTTGGAGACAGGGTCTAGCTCAGTTGCTTAGGGCCTTGCTGAGTTGCTGATGTGCTGTCTTTGAACTCAAGATTCTCCTGCCTCAGCCTTCTGAGCCGCTGGTTGTTCCTCTCCATACCTAGCTCGTTATTTGATGCCTGTTAGGTTTTTACAGTTTCACATATCATTCTCATTCGGGGCTTCTCATAGCCTAAAGAAAACTAGAACCTCAATCTAAAATTTGTTTTATGACTTTGCTTATATCTTTACCTCAGTCTAGAAATTAATTTGTGATTTTGTGTGTGTATTGTGATAGTAGATTTTGGGTGGAGGGGCCTTCATTCTTTTGCAGATTTGTCAGTGGAGTGGATGAAGTTTTTCTTTCTTTTTTTTGGTGGGAAGTAAGATGCTGTTTTGGGGGGATTTTTTGCTAAAAAGAGAGATATTACATGTATTGTAGTATGGGCAGGCTTAGTTGCCCTTTATGAAGGTACACCTAGAAATGAAATAGTAAGAACGAAAGTTTCTATGTCTGACTTCCCCGCCTCAGTTTTGGTCCTTAGAAAGCCTGAAAACTGTGTATGCACATGTGTGTTATTGGGGATTGAACCCAGGACCTTATACATGCTAAACATATATATATACTCTACCACTGAGCTACATCCCCAGGATCTGAAAAATTTTTTGATAGAAATTCATGGCCATATCATAGCTATTAAGTTTGGTGGACACACAGTTTTTACCTGGAGGAACCCTGTTTCTGCCTTATTCTTATTTTGAAGAGCTGTTGCAAAGAAATGACTGAATATTGATCTCTTTCTTTCCTTTTCTTTCCCTAGAAATTCTCAGTAGTATCAATATTATTCAACTGAAGACTGATCAACCACCTGGCTACCTCACTATGTATAACTTTTAGGGCCTTCAAAATAGTTAATGATTCATCTAAGCTATAAAAGTTCTATAAACATCTGTGGGATTTGTGTATATATTTGCATTTGTGTGTAGATATGAAAATTGGTAGTAAGACACTGCCATTAGGGAAGTAGTACATATGGCTCTTCTGTATTTTAAAATTTACTTTTCAATTAAGCCATCTTGATTCTTAAATGGCCAGTGTGCTGTTAGGAGAAATAAATTGTTGGTCTCGATTTTCTTCTTTAAAGGATCCAGCATTTGGAGGCAAACATGAAGCTCCATCCTCTCCAATCTCTGGACAACCATGTGGAGATGATCAAAATGCTTCCCCTTCAAAACTTTCAAAAGAAGAGTTAATACAGAGTATGGATCGTGTAGATAGAGAAATTGCAAAAGTAGAACAGCAGATCCTTAAACTGAAAAAGAAACAAGTAAGTGTTTTTACTTCTTAACATATTCTAATGTGTGTTTTTTTTTCCCTGAAGAAGGTAATGTTGATTTTCCATATTTTAGAACTTTTTATAAAAGGAATCATTCCTTAAATAGTCTGTGACTTGCTTTTTTGGCTATTAGTTTTCTTAGTTTCATCCATTCATTTCCCCTGCTGTACTATCTGATTATATGGTCTTTGAGTGTAATATATGATGCCAAATTTGTTAAAATAAGAGTACAATTTTACATTCCCATTGATAGCATGTATGTATATTAGTTTATGCACATCCTTGTCTTTACTTGATATATATATATTTCATTTAGGTGTGAAATAGTTCTCACTGTGTTTTTTTTTTTTTTAATAACATTTTTAGTTGTTGATGGACAAAATACCTTTGCTTTGTTTATTTAGGGTTTTTTTTTTTGTTAATGTGGTGCTGGGGATCGAACCTGGTGCCTCACACGTGCTAGGCAAGTGCTCTACCACAGCCTCTACCACAGCCACAATCCCAGCCATTCTCTGTGGTTTTAATTTACATTTCCTTGATTAGGAATGAGGCTGAATTAATTTTCACTTGTTTGTGGCTTGTGTTCTTAATGTGTATCATTCAAGTCTTATATTATCTTAAGTTGTTCATTATTTTCTTGTCTTTATTTCCTGCCAGCTATGGTGTTCCAAGCCTGTAATCCCAGCTACTTGGTAGGCCAAGGCAGGAGGATCACAGTTTTTTGTTTTTTTGTTTTTTTTTTTTAATTGCACATCACTCCTTTATTATACTGATCTGGAAAAAAATTTAGTACAGTTATGCTTAAAATGAGTACTGGGCCTGTGTGGCAGGGCCAAGCAACTGCAACATGGATCACAGTTTTGAGGCCAGCCTCAGCAAGTTATTGAGACCCTATCTCACAAGAAAAAGAGTTGGGGGTGTAGTTTAATGGTAAAGCACTTGCCTAGCATGTGTGAACCCCTGGGTTTAATCCCCAGTACAGCAAAAAATGGAAAGAAAGAAAAAAAAAAGATTTCTTTAAGACTCTTTTGTCTGTTATGTACATCACAGATATCATTTAAATTGTGGTTTTGTCATTTTATTCTTTTTCAGTAGTTTTTTTGAGGAAGGTTTTTGTTTTGTTTTGTTTTTTTAAATGGGGACAGTGGTGTGCCTTGATATGTTATCTAGACTGATCCCTAATTCCAGAACTCAAGTGTTCCTCCTGCCTCAGCTCCTAAGTAGCTATGACTCCAGGTACAAGCTACTATACCTGGCTCAGTGAGAACTTTTTAAGGATTAAAATTATATTTCATATACCACAGTATTTAACCTTTCAAAGTATACAATTAAGTACTTGTGATATATTTATAAAGGTTTGCCATCATTACTAATTCCAGATGTCTAATTAATTTTTATCACTTTAAAACAAAGACTCATGTCAGTTACTCCCCATTTTCCTCATTTTCATCCTATAGCTGCCCCTCAACTGTTTATCTCTACGACTTGCCTGTTCTGGACATTTTAGCATATAGGAATCTAAAATATTTATTTAGCATGTTTTCAAGATTCATCCATGGTGTATCTTGTATTAGTTTCTGTGACTGAGTAATAGTCCCATTGCTTTGGTATGTTTTATTTATTCATTCATTAGTTGGTAAACATTAGGTTGTGTCTCCTTTTTGAATATTATGAATAATGCTAATATGATATTTATATTTTTGCCTTGACCTTTTTTTCCTCCTTTGGATATACCTAGGAGTGGAACTGCTGGACCATGTGGTAAATCCATTTAAATGTTTGAGGAACTTCTAAACTATCTTCCAAAGTGACTGAACCATTTTACATTCCCTCCAGAAGTTTAGAAGTGTTCCATTTTTTCTGTCTCCTTGTCAGTGGTGTTTTTTTGATGAACAGAATTTTTTTTAGTTCTTATGAATGAGGTAGTTTATTATATTCTTATAAGTTTTACAGTTTTGCTTCCCACATTATTCTTTAATCTACTGGCAGTTATCTTTTTGTCAGCTGTAAGGTAAGGGTCATTTTTTTTCATGTGTGAATGATTAATTTAAAAGTCCATTCCCTTCCCCAATTGTATTGACTCTATTATAATTAATGTTTACATCTATAAATAGATTGCTTGCTGGGCTTTGTGTTCCTTTCTACTGGTATTGTCCTCTTAGTTTCTCCTAGCTATTAGAGATTTATAGTAATTCCTATTCAGTAAGGTAAGCCCCACTTCTATAAACATTTTAGCTACTAAATATTTTTTGTATCTCATATAACTTTTAGGATCACGTGTTCATTTCCTCAAAAATTCTTCCTGAAATTTTAGTTGGCATCATATAGAATGTAGAAATCAGTTTGGGGGGATGATGTATTTATTTTTTGCATACTGGGTATTGAACCCAGGACCTTACTCATAGTAGATAAGTGCTCTAACAATGAGCTATATGTCCAGCTCAGAAAAGATAGCTTTATGATATTGAATCATTATAATCCATGAATATAGTATACTTTTCCTTTTTTTTTTTAGTTTTTCATGTTTTATTATTTTTATTTTATCTTTTTTTTTTATGATTCTGGATATTGAACTCTTAGGGCCTTACATATGCCAGTCAAGTGCTGTACCACTGAGTTACACTCCAGCCCTTTTTAAAGTTTGAGAAAAGATCTTATTAAGTTGCCTAGGCTGACCTTGAACTTGCGATCCTTCTCCTTCAGCCTGCTGAGTCACTGGGATTGCAGGTGCCTGCCATTGTACCCAGTTCATGTTTTAATTTCGTCCAAAAATACTTTATATATATACCTTGTGTTAGAGTCAGCTTAGTACTTTATATTTTTATGTTATTAATATCTTTGTAAAATTTTTATTTTTCTTAGCATTGCATTTGACTTCTTTTATATTGACTAGCAACTTCTCAAAATTATTGCTTTTATGCTAATGATTTATAGATTCTTTTGGGCTTTCTATATGAGTAATAGTCATATCGACATTTTAAAAAAAATAACATTTTTGTTTCTACCTTTCCAGTTTTATCCCTTTTATTTTTCTATTGTCTTATTGCTCTAGTTCAGATATTTAAAGTGGTAATTGTTCTTTGTTACTTTTAAAGACATGTCTTTCACATTTTATCATTGATTATGTTAAGTTTTTTGTAGGTACTCTTAATCGGGTTGGAAAATTTTCTTCTATACCAATGTGCAGATTTTTTAATCATGATGGAATGTTGAGTTATACCATCTTTTTACATGTTTGCTGAAAATCTTTCTCCTTTAATGTATTTATATAATGAATTCATTCTAGTTTAAAATCACCTGTGCATTTCTTTGTCCATCCTTAGTCATGATACTTTATCTCTTTCTTAAAATTAATTGCTGAATTTAATTTAGAAATGTGTATTTTGAGTTTTGTTGTGTTTTGCAATATTGATGATTAAACCCTGGGCCTCACATGTGCTAGGCAAGTGCTCTATCCTCAGCCCTTTTTAAATGTTATTTTTGAGATAGGGTCTTGCTAAATTGCCCAGCATTTAGTAATCTAGTAGATTGCTGGAGGTTGAATGGCAGTAGCTAATAATTTTTTTTGGTATCAGGGATTGAACTGAGAGACACTTAACCACTGAACCACATCCCCAGCCCTTTTTTGTGTTTTAGTCAGGGTCTAACTGAGTTGCTTAGGTTCTCACTGAGTTGCTGAGGCTGGCTTTGACCTCTCCATCCTCCTGCCTCAGCCTCCCAAGCCACTGACAGGTGTATGCCACCGCGCCCTGCTGCTAATAAAAGTTTTTTTTTTAAAAGGTTTGACTGACTAGGAAACTAATAATCTTTAAAAATTTATACACCTAAAAATAAGGACTTAAAAATAGACAATATAAAAACTGACAACTCCTTGGTAAAATGGAAAAATCTAAAATCCTAGTGGTAATTGATATGTTGCCAACAAAACTAAGAAATGATGTGTAAGATTTTGAAAACTAAAAAATACAAATTATTTTTAAGCATAACCAGAATATCTTTGAAAACTTTGAATATCATATCTTTGAATATCTTTGAATATCATAGTAGGCAAAAATTAGCCAAAAATCTCAAGACCGGACTAAAGATCACATTCTCTACCAAAATAAAGTTTGAAATCAACCAAAAATAACCCAGAAGAAATCATGTACCTAGAATATTTATAAAACAATAATTAAAACACTAGTCAAAAATTATAATGGATGAAAAATGTTTTGCAAATTAAAACTGTGGAATGCAACTAAATGGAGTAAATAGAAAGGAAAGAAAGAAAGCTAAAAGATGAATGTGTTAAGTATCCAAGTTAAGACATTATAAAAGAATAGAATAAAACCAAAGAAAGGAAATAAGAAGCAGAAACATTGTGTAGAGAATACGATTACATTCCCAAAAATGTGGGCCAAAAAAAAAAATTATTCCCAGAAGAAATAAAACCAGATTTTAAAATATAATTGAATCATTAGTAAAATTTTTCACATGCAAAAATAAATCTGCACTAAATGCAACTGATTTTACCATTGTTTTAAATTCTGCCAAATGCTCAAATGATTAAAATCTCAAACTGTTTCAGAGCTTAGAAATGGTACAGTACAGGCTGGGGATGTAACTGTGGTGATTTAAAATTAGGACAAGTGAGGTGGCTCATTATATTGAGATTTTTTATGTGTGTGTGCATCTAGAGATAGAATGTTTATAGCCACTATAAAGTCTTTTTCTCTTCTGATCTTTTATGCAACCATTATCATGTATTTTAGTTCTCGGTTTTTCTAAACTGCTGAAGACATTATTTCTCATTTGTATCCAGTGATCCTTTAGGTTTAACCACATATTTGTCATCCTTATTTGTACATCTTTCTTTTTTAACTCAGATCTTCCATCTGGGGGAACACCTTTCTGCTTGAAGAATATTTTAATAGTTGGCAAAGTCAGTGACTTACATATTATCTTTTTCTTAAACCTGGTAATTGAAAGATAGTTCTATATGATAATGTGGTCATTTTCTCTAAGTACCCTGTCTTCTGGCTTTCATTTTAAAACATTAGCCCTTAGTCTAATTTTTAATCCTTTGTGGATTATCTGAATTTTCTCTCTGCTTTCTTTCAATATCTTCTTTTTCGGGGAATTCTCTTATTTTGATTCTGATACATTTAGGTGTGGGTTTTTTGTTTTTAATAAATGCTGCATGAGATTTATTTATAAGGGTTAGAAGTTTTTTTTTTTTTAATCAGGTCTGGAAAATTCCTAGCCTTCATCATCATGGTCGTTATTATTTTATGTTGCTGGATATCAAAGCCAGGACCTCATATATGTTGGGCAAGTGTTCTACCACTGAACTATATCCCTCGCTTCATTATCTTTTTTACAAAATCCTTTGTAACAGTTTCTTTTTCTTCTGAAATTCTAGTTAGGTGTCTTATCAAATCATTCCTGTCTTCTGTGTCTCTTACTTGCATCTACTTCCTATGCTTTACTTGTTTTGAGTTTCATTCTGGGCAGTTTCTTCAGTCTGTCATCTAACTTACATTTCTCTTTTCAATTATATTTAATCTTTTGTCAAATCTGCCTTTAATTGCAAGAATTATATTGTTTTTATTTCTGGAATTTCTATCTGGTTCCTTTTCAAATTTGATCAGTCATTTTTTAAATACCCTCTTGATATTATTAAGCATATTGAATTTTAATAATATTGTCTAATGATTGCTATTAAATCTTTGTGGGTTCTGTTCTACTGAATCTTTCTTAGAATACATGTGGTTCATAGTAAATAATAATTTGTAACTTATTATAATATTTGCTAATAATGAAATACATTATATGACCATTATGAAATGTAGAGAAGACAGTTTTGAGGGATAGATATAAAAGACAGCTAGAGTAAATAAATAAACAAACCATGACTGATTAGAAACATAGGTTAATAATGCTGTTTTCTTATGTGAAGTACTCTGTCATATAACTAAAAAGGACAAATTTTTTAAAAATTGTATGTTCCATCCAATTTCAGTAAAAATTCAAAATAAAGTTGCCTTTTAAATTCAGCAGAATTAATGTAAAATTAATATAGAATAAAAACTAGGTGATGAAAGTTTTTATTTGTGTGTGTGTGTGTTGTTAATTTATATTTAGCCTTTTAGTTATAGTGATTTTATCTCAGGGCTATTGAGTAAGAACGAAGTGTAATTTCTCTAAGATTATTTATTACTTAACAGGGATTCTAAAAGAAGGTTCTCTAAGCAGGAAAGAAGGGGCATTGTTGAAGAGGCTATACCCACACAAAATTATCTCAGGATTTCAAATATCTTTCTTTTGCTTATAAAATAACAGATTGCAGGGTTACTAGGAACTCTGAAGTGGAAATGTTCCTTCAGGCTTCTCTCTTGACAGATTTTTAATCCTTTGATTTGGGGGTGGTCTAACTTACAGAACTGGGAGCTTTGACTAACTAATCTTACTTAGTAGTACAGATAATTTTTTCCTTTAGATCTTAAATCTTTTCAGTTAATCTTTAATGAACTTAACTTAAATCTTTTTTATTATCTTAGACAAGGAAATTATGCTTCTATCCATGTGAATGTTTGTTGAGCATTTACTAGTTTCCAGGCATTGGTTTGGGTGCTGTAAAAAACAAAAACAAAAACAAAACAGTGGGTAAAGCAGACAAGTTTCTTCTTCACTAATAATAATATATAATATTAACTGAACATTTATAATTGTTTTATGCTTTATGTATGAGTCATTTAATCCCTTCAGAAAGCTATATGATAGCTTGTATCCGTATTCTAATTTACATTTGAGTTGTCTAGGTATTGACTTAAGATTGGGACAAGAATCCAGAAAGGTTCCTGGAATTATACCACATATAGGGAGACTGTAAGGCCCACACTGAGACAGTAATAAAGATAGATTTCTGCTTTATAACTACACACATCAGCAGTGCCTCTTGACTGGCGCACTATAAAATATAAAGATTGGGGTTCAGGGATGCAACAGTTATACTAAGTTAAGGATTAATTCTCGAAATTTTTTCTACCGTATCCTCTCACAAGATCTTATATATACTGTGTATCTATCTATAATACACAGCAGTGTTTTTCCAATTTCATCAAAGATCTTGAGATAGAGGTACCTAGGTTGCCTTCATTAATATTCATTTCTTTTAATGGTTTGCTTTAAATTTATCAAAATTATGTTTTTCCTCAGTTTCATATCTGTCTATCTTAGGGTGATATGTGTTATTTATTTATTCAAATGAATCTGATTGTCTTTTAACCTTTGGTCCATGAGACCTTTGTAGATTATCCTACAGAATCAGTAAGCAGTGCTCAGTAACATGTATAATCTCGGGTGTTTAATTACTGGTTGGGGTGACATGTAGCAGATGTCTGACTCTTCCTTTCTGGGTCTCTTAGCAACAGCTCGAAGAAGAAGCAGCTAAACCTCCTGAGCCAGAGAAGCCTGTGTCCCCTCCTCCTGTGGAGCAGAAACACCGCAGTATTGTTCAAATTATTTATGATGAAAATCGGGTAAGCGTATGCTGTGTTTGATAGCATAGACCTTTAAACACCCTTGATTGTGCCCTTTCTGTTTTTGAATGTGTTCCATTATAATTTTAATTATATTAAATTCCTATTTCTATTTTACATTATATATTGTGGAAATAATATTAATGAGTAAAATTTTATCGCTGAGTCTTTCCTCTTCTGTAAATACTAACTCGCAAGTTTGGTTTCACCTAATACAGACAACCATTCTATAGTATTTTTTTTTTTTTTTTTTTTAACTACTTCAGTGACACCTATTACCAAATCCTGATAATATTTCAGTACAGATAGGACATCGGATGTGGAAATGAACTTCATTATCACCTTCAGGATTCATAACTGGACTTTGTTGAAATTTAGTTTTAAAATTCAAGGTTGACTTTGACCTTTAGGTGGGCTTTATTTTAAAAATTTTATTTAAACAGTTCTTTTGTATATTTTTTAAATATTTTTTTAAGTTATCAATGAACTTAAAAAAAGTTTATTTTATTATTTTATTTTATTTATTTATATGTGGTGCTAAGAATTGAACCCAGTGCCTCACACATGCTAGGCAAGTGCTTTACCACTAAGCTACAACCCCAGCCCTCTTTTGTATTCTTAATTTAAAATGTTCATGGATTTCAGAAGGCCAGGCCTCAATTCTATGAATCATTTTTGTAATGACAAAATTAATTTTTGACCAGAACTTGGCCCAGAAACTACCAGTTAAAGGGAAAGTGTTTTCACCTCAATATAAAGAAAACATTCAATCAAAGCTGATAAATTGTGACTTCCAGAAGTCTGCAATCCAAAAAATGTAGGCTTTAAGTACCGTGGAAGAGAACAGGCTTCTTAGCTGAAGTGATCCTACAATAAAAGTTGAGATACTTGTTTCAGTTTATTTACTTTGTCATGAGTTGATTGATCATTCTATCTGTTGAATATGATCAGAGTCAATCTATTGTATACAGAGAGTCTATAACATAATAGCCAGACCTTAAAGGAAATTTGATTTTAAGAACAGTGACTGTTAGAACTGAGCACCATGGTGCAGACCTATAATCCCAGTGAGTCGGGAGGCAGGAGGATCACAAGTTCAAGGACAGTATGGGCAATTTAGTGAGACCCTGTCTCACAATTTAAAGAAAAAGAGCTGTGGATGTACCTCAGTGATAGAGTGCTAGGTAAGCACTGTGTGAAGCCCTGGGTTCAATCCTCAATACCACAAGGGGAAGAGATAGAGAAAGAAGTGAGAAAGGGAGGGGGAGGAGAGGAGAGGGAGGGAAGAAAGGAAGGAAGGAAGGAAGGGAGGGAGGGAAAGAGGGAAAGAGGGAAAGAGGGAAAACACCCATTGGCTGTGCATTTAGCTTATTGGTAGACTACTTAGCATGTGCAAGGTCATGGTTTCCATCCACAGCCCACCTAAGTAAATGAAGGAAGGAAAGCAACTGTGAATTAGTAATTCAATAAATATTTATAGGAATGACCTTGGACTCAAATATTTATGTATATGCACAGGTAAAAAATTGAGTCATCAGATATAAATACTTTTATGTGGTTAGTGTTATGGGCAGGTAAAATATAGGTAAGTAATATTAGTTTCTTGGCTCAAAATTGGTCTAGTTTATTGAATAGCCAGAACAATACATGAAGATAATCCAGTGAAGGTAGAAGGTAGTAGGTAGTAAGGGAAGGGAGTGATGAGTGTGCCATGTTTCAGGGTCCAGTATAGACAGTAGCCTTCTTATTTAAGAGAAATCAGAAATAAGGGGTCTTATGTGATATCTCCTGATGTTTTAGAAATACTGTGTAGAACTACAAAACACTGATGGGCCAATGGGCTTCATGGTCAGTTTGTGACCTCAGGGATAAAGTAAATAAGAATTAGAGCTAATAAACAGTGAAATTTGTAATTAAAAAATTTTTTTATAAAATGTTGACTTACCCCTCCCTCCTTTCTCTTTTCATTTCTTCTCTCTTCTCTTCTCTTTTTCCTCTCTCTCTCTCTCTCTCTCTCTCTCTCTCTCTCTCTCTCTCACACACACACATACACACACACACAAGGGATTGAACCTGGGAGTGCTTAACACTGAGCCAACTTTTTTTTATATTTTATTTAGAGACAGGGTCTCACTGAGTTGCTAAGACTGTCTTTGAACTCTTTATCCTCCTGCCTCAGCCTCCTGAGCTGCTGGGATTACAGGTGTGCACTACCATGCCAGGCAAATGTTGACCTTTCTTAAAACAAGTTAATTTTCAAATAAATTCAACTCAGTATGTTTATTGGTTGAGTTCTTTAAATGGGCCTTGTCTTATCAATTTCATGATTAGTGAATTCTGTGTTTGCTTCTTTGGGATGTGAACTAAAAACTATCTGAAAAAGATCTGATACTTTAATTATATAGATGCCTTCATTATGTAGCATAGTAAATATTTCTTAATGACCATCAGCAAAACTTGAAATCTCCTTTCAGACCTCTTCTTTCACTTTTAGCATTTACATTTTGATTTGTTTGTACTATAAAGAAAAGAACACATAAATTTGAAATCTCATGTTTTTTTTTAAATTTATTTTCATTGTAAACAAATGGGATACATGTTGTTTCTGTTTGTACATGGAGTAACAGCATACCATTTGCGTAATCATACATTTACATAGGGTAATGATGTTTGATTCATTCTGTTATTTCCCCCCCACCCCTCCCACCCCTCTTTTCCCTCTATACAGTCCCTCCTTCCTCCATTCTTGACCCCCTCCCACCCCCCATTATGTGTCATCATCTGCTAATCAGTGAGATCATTCGCCTTTTGGATTTTTGAGATTGGCTTATCTCACTTAGCATGATATTCTCCAATTTCATCCATTTGCCTGCAAATGCCATCATTTTATTATTCTTTATATCTGAGTAATATTCCATTGTATATATATACCACAGTTTCTTTATCCATTCATCAATTGAAGGACATCTAGGTTGGTTCCACAGTCTGGCTACTGTGAATTGAGCAGCTATGAACATTGTTATGGCTGTATCTCTGTAGTATGCTGATTTTAAGTCCTTTGGGTATAGGCCAAGGAGTGGGATAGCTGGGTCAAATGGTGGTTCCATTCCAAGTTTTCTAAGGAATCTCCACACTGCTTTCCAGAGTGGCTGCACTAATTTGTAGCCCCACCAGCAATGTATGAGTGTACCTTTTTCCCCACATCCTCTCCAACACCTATTGTTGCTTGTATTCTTAATAATCGCCATTCTAATTGGGGTGAGAAGGAATCTTAGTATAGTTTTGATTTGCATTTCTCTTATTACTAAAGATGGTGAACATTTTTTCATATGTTTGTTGATTGCTTGCAGATCTTCTTCTGTGAAGCGTCTGTTCATATCCTTAGCCCATTTGTTGATTGGGTTATTTGTTTTCTTCGTGTAGTTTTTTGAGTTCTTTATATATTCTGGAAATTAGGGCTCTATCTGAAGTATGAGTGGCAAAGATATTCTCCCATTCTATAGGCTCTCTCTTTGCATTGCTGATAGTTTCCTTTGCTGAGAGAAAGCTATGTAGTTTGAATCTATCCCAGTTGTTGATTCTTGCTTTTATTTCCTGTGCTATGGGAGTCATGTTAAGGAAATCTGATCCTAAGCCAACAAGGTGAAGATTTGGACCTACTTTTTCTTCTATAAGATGCAGGGTGTCTGGTCTGATTTCAAGGTCCTTGATCCATTGTGAGTTGATTTTTGTGCAGGGTGAGGGTTTAGTTTCATTCTGTTGCATATGGATTTCCAGTTTCCCAGCACCATTTGTTGAAGAGGCTATCTTTTCTCCATTGCATATTTTTGGCACCTTTGTCTAGTATGAGATAATTGTATTTATTTGGGTTTGTGTTCATGTCCTCTATTCTGTACCATTGATCTACCTGTCTATTTTGGTGTCAATACCATGCTGTTTTTGTTACTATTGCTTTGTAGTATAGTTGAAGTTCTGGTGTTGCGATACCCGCTGCTTCATTCTTCCTGCCAAGGATTGTTTTAGCTATTCTGGGTTTCTTATTCTTCCTGATGAATTTCATGATTGCTTGCTCTATTTCTGTAAGGTACCTCATTAGGATTTTAATTGGAATTGCATTGAATCTGTATAGCACTTTTGGTAGTATGGCCATTTTGACAATATTAATTCTCTCTATCCAAGAACATGGGAGATCTTTCCATCTTCTAAGGTCTTCCTCAATTTCTTCCTTCAGTGTTTTATAGTTTTCATTGTAGAGATCTTTTACCTCTTTGGTTAGATTGATGCCCAAGTATTTAATTTTTTTTGAGGCTATGGCAAATGGAGTTGTTTTCCTCTTTTCCCTTTCAGCTGTTTCATCGCTTGCGTATAAAAATGCTTTAGATTTATGCGTGTTGATTTTATAGCATGCTATTTTGCTGAATTCATTGATGATGTCTAGAAGTTTTCTGGAGGAGGTTTTTTGATCCTCTGAATGTAGAATCATGTCATCCGCAAATAGTGACAGCTTAAGTTCCTCTTTTCCTATTCGTATCCCTTTAATTTCTTTAGTCTGCCTAATTGCTCTGGCTAGAGTTTTGAGGACAATGTTGAATAGAAGTGGTGAAAGAGGACATCCCTGTCTTGTTCCTGTTTTTAAAGGGAATGGTTTCAGTTTTTCTCCATTAAGAATGATGTTGGCCATGGGCTTAGCATAAATAGCCTTTACAATGTTCAGGTATGTTCCTACTATCCCTATTTTTTCTAGTGTTTTGAGCATGAAGGGGTGTTGTATTTTTTCGAACGCTTTTTCTGCATCAATTGAAATAACCATATGATTCTTATCCTTAAGTTGATTGACATGATGGATTACGTTTATTGATTTATGGATGTTAAACCATCTTTGCATTCCAGGGATGAACCCCACTTGATCATGGTGCATGATTTTCTTAATATGCTTTTGGATATGGTTTCCAATATTTTGTTAAGGATCTTTGCATCTATATTCATCAAGGATATTGGTCTAAAATTTTCTTTCCTTGGTGTGTCTTTTCCTGGTTTGGGTATGAGGGTGATATTAGCTTCATAGAATGAGTTTGGTATGGTACCCTCCTTTTCTGTTTCCTGGAATACTTTGAGAAGTATTGGAATGAGCTCTTCTTTGAAGGTCTTGTAGAACTCAGCTTAGAATCCGTCTCGTCCTGGGCTTTTCTTGGATGGTAGGTTTTTAATGGCTTCTTCTATTTCGTTGCTTGATATTGATCTGTTTAAATTGTGTATGACCTCCTGGTTCAGTTTAGGAGAAGCATATGTCTCTAGAAATTTGTCAATGTCTTTGGTAGATTCTATTTTTTTGGAATACAGATTTTCAAAGTAGCTTCTCGTTATGTTTTGTATCTCAGTGGTGTCTGTCGTAATATTTCCTTTTTCATCACGAATTTTAGTAATTTGAGTTTTCTCTCTCCTTCTCTTTGTTAGTGTGGCTAAGGGTTTTTCTATTTTGTTTACTTTCTCAAAGAACCAACTTTTTGTTTTGTCAATTTTTGAATTGTTTCTTTTGTTTCAATTTCCTTGATTTCAGCTCTGATTTTAATTATTTCTTATCTTCTACTACTTTTGCTGTTATTCTGTTCTTCTTTTTCTAGGGCTTTGAGCTGTAATGTTAGGTCATTTAGTTGTTGACTTTTCATTCTTTTCTGGAATGCGCTCCATGCAATGAATTTTCCTCTTAGTACCGCTTACATAGTGTCCCAGAGATTTTGATATGTTGTATCATCATTCTCATTGACTTCTAAGAATTTTTTTATCTTCTCCCTGCTGTTTTTTGTTATCCATGTTTCATTCAGTAGCATATTATTTAGTCTCCAGGTGTTGGAGTAATTTCTCTTTTTTATTTTTGTCATTGATTTCTACTCTCAGTCCATTATGATCTGATAGAACACAAGGCAGTATCTCTATTTTTTTTGCATTTCCTAAGGGCTGCTTTGTGGCATAACATATGGTCTATTTTTTAGAAGGTTCCATGTGCTGCTGAGAAGAAAGTGAATCCGCTCGTTGATGGATGGAATATTCTATATATGTCTATTAAGTCTAGGTTATTGATTGTGTTATTGAGTTCTATGGTTTCTTTGTTCGGTTTTTGTTTGCAAGATCTATCTAGTGGTGACAGCGGTGCATTAAAGTCACCCAGAATTATTGTGTTGTGGTCTATGTGATTCCTGAAATTGAGAAGGATTTGTTTGGTGTACAGGGATGTACCATTGTTTGGGGCATAAATATTTACTATTGTTATGTCTTCCTGATTTATGGTTCCCTTAAGCAGTATGAAATGTCTGTCTTTATCCCTTCTGACTAGCTTTGGCTTGAAGTCCACTTTATTTGATATAAGGATGGAAACCCCTGCTTTTTACTGAGTCCATGTGCGTGGTAGGTTTTGTCCCATCCTTTCACCTTTAGTCTGTGGGTGTCTTTTTCTATGAGATGATTCTCTTGCAGGCAGCATATTGTTGGTTCTTTCTTTTTAATTCATTCTGCCAGTCTATGTCTTTTGATTGATGAGTTTAGTTCAGGGTTATTATTGAGATACAATTTGTATTCCCAGTCATTTGGCTTATTTTTGGTTTTTAAGTGGCTTGGTTTCTCCTTTGAGTGGTTTTTCTCTAAGGTAGTTCCTCCCTTTCCTGACCTACATTGTTGTTTTTCATTTCCTCCTCATGGAATATTTTGTTGAGAACATTCTGTAGCTCAGGCTTTCTATTTGTAAATTCTTTTAACTTATTTATCATGGAAGGATTTTATTTCATCTTCAAATCTATAGGTTAGTTTTGCTGGGTGTAGGATTCTTGTTTGGCAACCATGTTCTTTCAGAACTTGAAATAGGTTGTTCCAGGTCCTTCTAGGTTTTAGAGTCTGGTTTGAGAAGTCGGCTGCTATCCGTATTGGTCTCCCCGTATATGTAATCTGATGCTTTTCTCTCACAGCCTTCAAAATCCTATGTTTATTTTGAATGTTAGGCATTTTCATTATAATGTTCCTTGGTGTGGCTCTGTTGTGATTTTGTGCATTTGGTGTTCTTTAAGCCTCTTGTATTTGATTTTCCATTTCATTCTTCAGGCTTGGGAAATTTTCTGATATTATTTCATTGAATAGGTTGTTCATTCCTTTGGTTTGTATCTCTGTGCCTTCCTCAATCCCAATAATTCTTAAATTTGGTCTTTTCATGATGTCCCATAGTTCTTGGAGATTCTGTTCATGATTTCTTACTATCTTCTCTGTTGGGGCAACTTTATTTTCAAGATTAAACATTTTTTCTTCATTGTCTGAGGTTCTGTCTTCCAAGTGGTCTAGTCTTTTGGTGATGTTTTCTATTGAGTTTTTTATTTGGTTTATTGTTTCCTTCATTTCAAGGATTTCCGTTTTTTTTTTTTTTTTTTTTTTTTTTGAGAATCTCTATCTCTTTGTTGAAATGATCTTTTGCTTCCTGCAGGTGCTCTTTCAGCTTATTGGTATTATCATTCATTGCCCTCATTTGCTCTCTTATCTCATCCTTTGCTTCGCGAATCATCTTAATCATGTATAATCTGAAGTCCTTTTCTGACATTTCTTCTAACATACTGTCATTGGATTCTATTAATATAGAATCTAGATTTGTTTGGATCCTTTTCTTCCCTTGTTTTTTCTTGTTGTTCATGTATCTTCCCCTCTAGCAGTGCAGATCTGGGGTATTGCAGATTTCCCCCTATAGGCTTATAGTGGCCCTATAGGTTTCCAAAACCCTTTCTTTAAGGGAAGATCAATATTAGCAGTGCCCAATTCAGACACTATGCAATCCTAGACCAAATACCCCTATGGGGACAATCACAAAATTGTCATAATAAACTTAATGAGTTAAAAATATTATCTTCAATAAAACAAACAGATTTGCAATAAGGTCTGCAGTTTCTAATGGAGGACAAAGAGGATGCAGAGGGATGTAGAATGTGGCTGTTAATGGGATAAGAAAAGAATATACAGAAGTTCTAGATAATAGAAAGGGTGAGAGTGTAATCAAAAGAAATTGGATGTTAGCATGCAAAAAAGGGAGAAAGAGACTCTGAGGGAACAGGGAAACAAAAGGAAAAGAGAGCAAGAAAAGTAAATAAAAACTTAAATTTTTTCTATAAGAAGAAAAAAGAAAATCTACAGTATAACAGTCATATAGTAATGAAACCTCCCAGTGTTCATTCAGTAGCCTGATGCATGAGAGGTACCTGACAGCGAGCTTTAAGCCTCCAGCAGGCGACTCAGGATGGGATTTGCCCCATCTAAAGATCGGAGCTATGGCTTCCAGGATTATCCAAGATGGCCGCTCTGGCTTCGAAATGTGTTTGCAAATGGGGAGCTGCAGCTCAGGGTGAGGACGTGGTCAGCCGGAGGTCCTGGCGTCGGGATGCGGTTGGTCCAGCAGGGGTCCTGGAGGTCCAGTGTGTTTGGTGTGGTTGTGGGATCCTGGAGGCCGGGTGCAATCAGTCGGTATGGGGTCCCGGTGATAGGGTGCAGTCAGTTGGTCTGGGGGTCCTGGCGGCAGGGAGCCGTCAGTCGATGTGAGAACCCCAGAGGCAGGGAGTGATTAGTCGGGCTGAGGGATCCTGGAGATGGGGCTCAGTCAGTCGGGCCAGGGGTCCTGTGGGGCCTGGCTGTTGTCTCAAAATGGCGGCAGCCACGTGTAAGCAAACCTGCAGGAACTGTGACAGAGAACTTCCAGGCAACAGCAGGCAGCTGTTGCTCCACTGGCGGTCTTTTGCTGACTGTCGTCGGACGATCAGGAGGTGAACTTGGTGCGTTGGGTGATGGGTAGGTGTAAGGCAGGCGATGGACCGGCCAGAGGCAGGCAAATGGCAGATGATAGGCGCCTGACAGTGAGCAATCTGCACTCAAAAAAGGCGTCCATATGGTGGCAGACTGCAGGTCATCACAGCAGACAAATGGGGTAAACACCAGAGAATCGATGTGCAGCAAAAACTGCCTCACCAAGAAATAGATATCCTCTGCTTGAAACCGGAGTTACGGAGCGACAAGGACCGCAGCCTCCCTCTTGTCTGCCATCTTGGATCCACCAAAATCTCATATTTTTAACTCACAGAAATTGTAGAAGTCATCATTTTAAAAAATTTTAATAATTTTTTTTTTTTCTCCCCTCCTCTCCACCTCCTTCCCTCTCCTCCCCTCCTCCTGGGGGCTGAACCCAGGGCCTCTTACATGCTAGGCAAGTGCTCTATCCCTGAACTACATCTCCAACCCTCATATGCTTTCCTAAATATCCCTTGCTGCTACTAGTCATTGGTTGTAGTTGTACCTCTCTAGTTCTAGAATCCTAGTGGGGCTCCTGGAGGGAAGGGGAAGATAGTTCATTCAGCTGAGCATGGAAAACAGAATTTTTCCCTGCTCACTTTCTGGTGCTTTCTGCTAAGTCTGCCTTTTGTAAATTCTCCATTACCTGTGCAACCTTTTTTTGTTTTGTTTTGTTTTGTTTTGTTTTATTTTAATAACCTTACCTGTTTTGACACCATAGGCAAGGGTAGATGGAATAATGACAAAAGCACATCTCTCACTTCTTGTGTAGCAGCAGTCTTTGCTGGTTGAAAATTAAGCTGAATGTGGCTTAAGAGACAGCACCCATTATCATGTGTAGGAAGTTATTCTTTCATTTAAAACTTAGAGGGAAGAAGAAAACTGCCCAAGAGAGATTGTTAATTTTAAAGTTGGCTTGTGAGAGAAGTTGACTCCATCTGACTTAAATTTCCAACTGTTTGTTTAGTTTCTAAACAGACTAATCTCTTGAACTACTTTTTAACACTTTGATTTACTATTTTCCTACTCAGGTGTAGGTTTCAAAAATATTTGTAAGTGCTCCGATTTCAGAATAATAACACATATTGAAAACTTGTTAGAATGTATTTGAGAAGTTTTCAGAAATATTTTGTTTATATTTTGATTGCATAATTTATAAGAGTATATGATACAGAAGAAAGGAAGGGTTGATAGTATGCTTAGGGAAGCAAACTGCTGAGACCAGCTTCCTAGGAATTGGCTTTTTCTCTCCCCTTTGTCACATATGTTTGTATAATCAGTCACTTAAGAATATCAATCATACCTTCTAAATATGAATCTGGTCAGTTGCTTCTCTGCATCTACTTTGCTATTAGCTTAACTTGAACTTTCATCTCACATAGTTACTGAGTCTCCTTCCTTCAGTCTTTTTTCTTTCTAACCCACCTTTCATAACTGTGGCCTTTGACATGATTGTCTAAACAAAATTTATTTTGCTCTTTTGGGGTTTTCACAAAGTACCCAGGGCACGCAAGCTACATCCCCAGTGCTTTTCTTTTCTTTTTTTTCCTTGAGACTTGGTCTTGCTAAGTTGCTCAGGTTGGTATCAAACTCGTGATCCTTCTGGCTGAACCTCCCAAGTTGTTGGGATTACAAGATTGTGCTTAGCTGAAACAAAACCTTTAGATTATTTCCCACTTTCTGTAGAATAGCCCAAATTTTATTTATTAGTACTAAATGTTTACTTGTCTGACCCTTGCTCTGACACTCCTTCCTTTGTGATATCCTACCAGAACAGGTTTTGAATGTTCCCTTGAAATTGTTAGTACTTTTACCCCCACTATGTACCTTCAGACAGTCCAGTTTTGTCTTTCATGTCAGTGGAACCCACTCAGACCCCAAGACATATTTCAATGAAAATTTTCAGGACCCCTTACCCTCTTGCACTGGGAATGGTTATCTTAGTCTTTGTTTTCTTAATGTCTAGCAAGTGCCTGGCACATAGAACATACTCAAGATGTTTGAAGAATTAATAACTTAGATCTGTAGACTTAGAATGAAAAATGCAATATGGAAATGCAAGTGTTTTTAAGTTAAAAAGTTTTTTGCCAAACTATTGATAGGTAGCACTTTAGATTATTTTACTTTTAAAAATGGTGTATTAAATACATAATTCAATATTTACTTACTACTAGTATCAAACTAGTTTCCTTTGTTGTTTAACTATTTTTAAGGTTTCCTTGTTACTAGAAAATTATTTCATTTAATGCTTTTCTTCAGAGATCACTTGGGTTTACCACAGCAAATATTGGCCTCTTCATGGTATTTTGTGTTTTTAAGTTTTTTTTACAGATAATATGTGTTAAAGTATTTAGCATGTTGGAGGGATTTATTTACAGTAATGAATCTTTATTCCCTCTCTGTAGATTCTTAATATTTGTTTGCTTTTAAGAACTTGCTTACACATTAGACATTGCTTTCACTAGAGATGTTAGACTTTGAATTTAGTAAGGAGAGCTATGAAAATAAAATTAGTGAAAATTTCGGCCCAGAAGAATATTTGGAAATAAAGATAAGTTGAGCTATAGATGAGTCTTAGATTTTGGGGTTTTTTTTGGTTTTGGAGTATTGGGATTGCATCCACTTTACCACTGAACCATGTCCCCAGTCCTTTTTATTTTTTATTTTGAGACAGGGTCTGGCTAAGTTGTTGAGGATGGCAGCAAACTTGCAATCCTCCTGCTTCAACCTTCCACAGTTACTGGCATTATATGCATGTGCCAACATGTCTGGCCTTAGATTTTTTTTTTTTAAATAGGTAGTGGTTTTGCTGTTGGCTAATATAATTTTCAATTGTATCATATAATAATGTCTTTATCTCTAGAAAAAAGCAGAAGAAGCTCATAAAATTTTTGAAGGTCTTGGCCCCAAAGTTGAACTGGTAAGTAAGAAATTTACTTTTTCACTTCTAGAACTTTGTTTTTGTTGTTGTTGTTGTTGTTTTTAGTAACTTTTCTTGTGATATAATAGGATATGAGCCCTTTTTTTGGGACGAAAGGGATGTAACTGGGCAGGAAGGTAGTGATAAAATTTTTAAGTAATGGTGAATGAACTTGGTTCCCTTTGCAGAACCATATTCCTGAGCATGTTTCTGCCTGAGCAAAATCATTTAATCATTTTAGGTAGAAGGAGGAAAAAGTAAGAAAAGATATAGAAAACTCTTTGAATTTTATTGTTAGGGTTAAGGCAGTACTTAATCTTCCTTTGCCTTTGAAATAAAAAATATCTATGAATAGACATATTTTTTATAGAATACAGTAGGATTTACAGGCTTTGTTATAGGAGTGCCATTTTTAGGAGTTGGGGTTATTCAGGGAATCCAGTTGTCTGAAGGTTTTGGTAGGACATATAATGATATATACCCATTAGTACTTAACCTAGACTTATATTAAAATATTGTTTCTTTGTCTCTTCCTAGACATATGTACACCATTTTATACGTAAATATTTGATTTATTTTATAGCCACTCTATAACCAGCCATCAGATACAAAGGTGTACCATGAGAACATCAAGACGTAAGTATTTATCATCTTTGGAGTTCTTCAGTTAAAAACCATATATTCTATTAAAAAAATCATTTTTATGTTATCCTCTGACATTATTATTATATAGAGTAGGTATGTTTTAGATTTGTGTAATTTGCTGTCATTTACTATATGTTATCTTCCTCTGGCTTCTTGGGGGTTGGGGTAACAACTTTGAGTTTCCGAGGCCAAAAAATGAAATAAATTATTGCATAAAACTAGCTGGTTTTATAATCTGCTAGTAAAAAAGGTGGATACTTAACATTGAAATGGCTTACCTTGAGGCTTGAATTTTTTGCCTCCTGTTTTGTCTTTTTTTCAGTGGAGTACCTGCAAGGCGCATGATGAAGTAAGATAATGAAGCTTTTTCATTTAAGACTAGTGATGACACCGTCCCCCACCAAGCCACATCTGCCATTGCAAAGTAGAAGTGCCACGGATCATTTTATCATTATTCAAAATCCTATTCTAGGGAAATCCCTTCCATGACTCTTGCTAATGACGGTATTTGTAGACCCTTCTGCCATTTAATGTCCTGGTGCCTTGGAAGCGCTCAATCACCTCATGTGGGTGAGGAGTCTGCTCCAGAATGTAGTTTGCTTAGCCTTGCTCATCCGAGTACCAGGCCTTTATGGATGCAGATCTTGGAATAAGAAAATAAGTGAAAAGAAAATCTTAATTTCTTGATCTGATTGAAGTAAGATAGGAAGCTAGATAGGTATCTTTATTTATTTATTTTTTTTAATTATCATAGTTGAAGAGCATTTTAGGTGACTTATTCTTAGTTTGTGACAAAAATGTGATATTTCTACTTTATATGTTTTATTAAGTATAATCAGAATAATATATTTACTAGTATAGTTACTAATAAGCACATTGCTATTTATATATTTTTTCTTTTTTTTAATTTCTGAGAGTGTGTGCAGTAGTTGACTACTTTGCAGAACTGGTGGCAAATATAATTTGCATGGTAGTATGCATGAAAACCATTTAAACTTGAATAATTTTAACTTTTGTTAAATAAGTGTTCATAATGAAAGTCATATACTTATGAATTTTTCTGTGAGATGCTGCTATGGTTTTGAGAACCCATAGGAGTAGATTAGGCAAAACTTATGTATTATGTCATTTGGAACTGTTTGGCTGTTTTAACATCTTTAAAAGAAGACAGGAGGTAAAATCTAGTTGGCTACTTTTAATAACTTTTTTCCTCACAAAGCTTTAGTTATATTTGTGTTCTGTCTTTTCCCCTTAATATGAGCTGGGGAGCAGCTCTGTCTTTGATTTATTGCCTATTTAATGCTTATCACACTGTTCCTGAAATGGGTTACTGACTGACTGACTTCATTTAAATTCTTAGGGAACATTTAAAAATTGTATTTATTGATTGTCATTTACTTTTAAGTAGCACATAATTACAATTAGAGCAAATTGAATATATGGTAATGCTGCCACTGTATGTCACTTTTAGAAATATTTACTCAGCTGCATGCATCCATATGAATCGTTCAGTAGCTGTTCTTACATTACCGTCATTTGCTTTGTATGAAATAGCAAATGTACCTTTTAATAATTCTTTTCATCTCTTGGCTACTTTTTCATATAACCAGCTCCTGATTGTCCATGCTTATTTGAGTGGAGCCAGTGTCACTGTTAGTCCCGAGTGGCAGATAATCCAAAAAATTACTTCTACTTGCCTTGGCTTTGTATTTATATTTGAATAATCAGCTTGAAATCCTTTCTGGAAGTAGGTGGGGTATAAATATTTATATTTGAACCTGCATGTCATTGTTTTTGAAGGTCACAATGCTTCCAATTTAAAAAGTGAAATTGTTACATTATGATATAGGAGAAATCTTTCTGTCTCGTCAAATCACCCTCCATAACTTCTTAGAGTGGCTTGTGTCATTTCTTTGACAGAAGAAAATCTTCTGTTTAAAGCAGAAACCACCTCTCTGTAAATATATTGGTATAAATTCTCACTGGAAGGAGGCCAGTCCCATATCTGAGGTAGAGAGGTACCTGTAAAAGCTTCCATTTTACCTCCTTTTCTCTAAGAGTATACCAAAATGTTTATATCACCGGAGTTCTCAAGAAGAACCAGTAAATGTAATTATAATTTAAAAATAAGTTGTATGCCTTATTATTGGATGTAATAATTGAAAATTAACTGTTATCTTGCTGTAGAATGGGAAGAACTTTAGCCAGTTCTAATTATTGCAAAAATTATAAAGTCTTATTTTGCAGGGTGAAAACATTAGCATTACCTTTAATTGCATCATAAATTCTTAAGTGATCTTTACCTGTTTTCCAGTGTGTCTCTGGAAAAAAAAGTGAAATCATCATTAATTTTTGCTTTTTCATAATGTCATGCAACCATATTTTTCTCTTCTAGAAACCAGGTGATGAGGAAAAAACTCATTTTATTTTTTAAAAGAAGAAATCATGCAAGAAAACAAAGGGTGAGGTCCTAATCCTTGTTAACTGAAATTTGTGCAGCTTTCCCATTCATGCTCATTTAGGCAGTTTTCCATTATTAATGAGAATGGTTCTTGATTATATTGAGAACAAATGCTGATTTTGAAAAGTAATTGAACATGTAAATTAAATATAAATCTAATTGTAGTTTTTAATACCCACTTAATATCATTATCAAATTAACTTCATTGGTCATCTATGTGTAACATTTTTATCTAGCCAAAATAAAGAAAATGGTGAGTAGTTAAAAAAACTTTAAAAAATAAGATAAATAGGGTGATCTACATTTAGTCCCTTAAGCCTCATTCAAATGTGGGTAAGTTTTAGTCATGTCAATTAGACGTTATTATTCTTTCTTCAAACTGGGTCAGCAAGGGTTCAGCTTTTTCAAATTCAAATGGTTTCTCATATTTAATTACATAACTTGCTGTCTGAAAGTTTCGTGGTTGTAATCATAAAAGTTAAGTTATAGAAAATGCAGTGCTTGTATTCTTATTTTCATATATATTATACTAATTTACAGATAAACTGTTGATATATTTAAATGCAGGTTTTTAATAAACTCTTTGAATTCACATCAGAAATGAACTTTGTACCTTACACTTAATCACCTGACAGCTTAATGAGTTGTAATACTCAAGACACAGAAGCTTTTATTTTATGTAAAATGTTTTTTCAGTGTTCTAATTTGCCAGTCTAGGCCTTCAAATACTGTCTTAAATTACTGGTCTTGAATTTTTTGTTTTGCCAAGAGCATACAAATACTGAGTAAGAAATTAGTTCATATTTTTTTTTCTGCCTAGTCATTTTGTTGTTATTGTGGTACTTGCTAAATCAGATCTACGGTGATAAAAACACAGGAGCATAGACTTTTTAACACTTAACAGACTAATTATAAAGTTTATGTGTTCACCGATTTGCTTAATAAATATTTGATGGCTGTATGCATTGTTTCACATTATTCTACAGTTGTGAGCAAGATAGTCATATGGTTTGGCCCTTAGGGAGCAGATACGTTATCAGGCAGGTTTAGTACTGTGATCATACTGTGATCATACTGTGATCCTGCACATGCAGATAGCTATGAGAGCATGTAAGAGGGGATACCTAATGTGAATATGAATCAAGAAATAACATTACATAGGAAAACCAATAGTCTGCCATCTTATATAAGCAGAGGGACCAGATTAAGTGAAATAGAACCTCATGTGGTAGGCTCAGAGCTACCTGGAGTGAAGACTGAGCTGGTGGGTGTGGTGAGAAATGGGACTGCTGAGGGAAGCCAGGGCTGGGTCATATACTGAATTTTGGTCACCTAAAAACTACATCAGATCCCAATGAGTTCCACACTGAAGAGGTATAGCATTCAGGTTGTATTTTAAGAATTTATATCTGGTCACATTAAGAGAGCATGGAAGACTGGAGATGTAGTTCAGTAGTGGAGGGCTTGCCTATTATGTACAAGGTCCTGGGTTCAATTCCTAGTATTGGGTTTAAAAAAAAAAAAAAACGAGCTGGGGAGATAGCTCAGTCGGTAGAGTGCTTGCCTTGCAAGCACGAGGCCCTGGGTTCGATCCCCAGCACCAAAAAAAAAAAAAGCGAATAGAAGATGGTTAGAGGCAGTGTTAATCTGGGTGACCTGGATTAAGGAGGTAGCAATAGAGATGAAGCAAAGCTGAAGTATTAAAAAATCATATAGTAATTTAAAAGAATGATTCTGAGGTGGGGGTTGTGGTTTTGTATGGGATATGAGAAAGAAATATTCTCTTCTCCAGTGCCTCTTTCTTGAGATGTGTTGTTAGATGTGTATGTAGTTCTGTGTCCATAATGGGAGGCTCTTCCGTTGTCTCTTTTCTAGAAAATGGAATCATAATTCATTTATTTACTTTTTGACTTTATGTATTTCACTGGATTTCTTTTTATGATAAAGTATGACCATTTTCTGCCTTTCCCATTATTTTTAAAATGTTTATGTAGCATGTATTTATAATAGGAAAAAAGTACAAACAACCACATTTCTAACACTAGAAGAACAGTTAAATGTGCGTGTTTTCTCTGACAGATCGGAAGAAAAACAACAAAATGTTAATATGGTTGCCTTTGAGTGATTGGTCAGGTTATAAACAGGTTAGACCTATTTACATGTTTCTGATTTTTACTTCCTTATTGTGTTGACAATGAAGATGTGTTATCAGAAAATAAAATAGCTGGTCACCTGCTAGTAGTAGGTCATCAGTTAGTTAATTGATTTGTGTAGTCTAAGTGTTTACTCAAAACTCCAGGCAAAGTATGCTGTATATATTGATTTTGGGTAGGAAACAGGACTCCCTTTCTCTACTTTCAGATTTCATTCACAATTGAGCCATAGGTCACTGTAATTTGTACTTAACCTTAAGAAATAGAATTTATTTAAAAATATTAGGCTTGTCAGAGTCACAGAATTTAGTTTAATTATTATTAATTTGCTGCGGGTGTTTATTAGGAACAAAAAATCTGCCAACGTTATGATCAGCTAATGGAAGCATGGGAGAAAAAAGTGGACAGAATAGAAAATAATCCCCGGAGGAAAGCTAAAGAAAGCAAAACAAGGGAGTACTATGAAAAGCAGTTTCCAGAAATTCGAAAACAAAGAGAACAGCAAGAAAGATTTCAGCGGTAAGTAGTTTGATATTTAATGTTGGTGATGTTTTCCTTCAGATCACTTTTGCTCTTTGACAGTATTTATTATTCCTTAATCTGATCAATAAGAAAGTTCACAAAAAATTTTATTTTTAATATAAAACTTAATTACCAACCAACCAATAGAGATTGTCATTCTTAGTGAATTTAATTTTTTTTTTCCAGTGCTGGGAATTGAATCCAGGGCAGGCTCTACCACATCTCCAGCCCCAGTGTTTAATCACTGTTTTGAATCTAAATATGAGTGACTGTTTTGGAATTTTTTAGTTCTTGAAAATATGAATTCCTTTGGAAATGACAGTTAGTAAAAATGGACTTGAATGTTCCTTAGTAATTACCAGTATAATCACATGGCATTAAATTGATAACTAATTAGAAATGCTTTCATTTTGGTAAATAGTTCCGGATTTATTTTTGCTTTTAGAGAAAGGTGTTTTACAGAGGTCTTAAAAAGTTTGTTTTCTTCTTCATTATTTTATGTGAGTCTTGTTAGCCCCTTTAGTTATGATCAACTTTTGTGAGGGATGTTGGTTATGTTGTTTTCCCTTGTTAAAATGTTTAATGTATTTTTCTAAGTCTACTCCTGTTCTTACGAACCCAGACAAACTGCTCTTTGAAATGAACATGGTATCATTAATACTGGTTTTTCACAAATTTCCCATAACTTGTCCTATCATTTTAATGTGAATATGTAACCTTGAAATTTCAATCTTAGCATTTAAATTTGTTATTAATTTAATAGGTGACCGAAGCATATTATTTTAATGTATATATTCAATAACATTTTAGCAAATCAACTTTTAATTGGTTTAAAAAATCTCATTTATGAAAGTAATCTGTACTAATTTAAATTATATGTCTTCTTTATGAAAGGCTTTTAAATATAATTTCTTCCTCATATTCAGAGTTGGGCAGAGGGGAGCTGGTCTTTCAGCCACCATTGCTAGGAGTGAACATGAGATTTCTGAAATTATTGATGGTCTCTCCGAGCAGGAGGTAAGAAAGCTAATTGATTTAATTCAAGTTAATTCTTTAATTATTGAAGTATTTCAGCCCTGTAGCCAAGGAACTAAGGGAACTTATTATATAAAATAAGTATATAAGTGAGGGAACTTTAGATGCTAGGACTATTCCAAAGTATATGACCAAACATCGACAGGTTTTCAACAAGTGTTTTAAACATGATTGTACTGGTATTTTACAGAGATGACTTTGACAGCAGGAAAATCTGGAGAGAGAGAGACAGCAGTGGTAGGTCTATGTATGAGGGAACTGATAGGGTGAGAGTCATAGAAGGTAGAATGGACAAGATGAATGGATTGAGTGTGGGATAAAGAAGAAGAATGGAAGGAACTCTGAATTTCCAGGTTAGACCTTTGAGCTAGTGGTACTGTTTTTTAGAGTAACAAAAGAGAATGTGATTTGCAGATGATGTTATATACTCCAGCCAGGTGATCCTAGGAGAGAGTTGAACTGGAGAAAGCTAGATATCAGAATCATCTATGTGCAGGCAAAATAGCTCGAGGCAAGAATGGTAACATGAAGTGAAATGGCAGATAAGTGAGCATATGGGGGTTGAAATTAAACACAGATTTATTTATGAACAAGAATGTCATTTTACTAATTTTTCAACAAAAAGGTATCCTTTTGTAGTGATTGGGATTACTTTCTTAGGCATTTTCTTGCCTGTGTCAAGAACAGAATTAATAAAATTATGAAAACAATTATTAGAGGGAAGGGTATACTAAGTGTATATCATCTAGGCTGAACAGCAATATTTCTACCATTATTAAGCTTCCTCACTTCCCCAAACAGAACTAATCAACATCTAGTTAATCTCACTTTATTTTTATTAAGTATTTATCTTTCCATTTAATATTTATGATCATCTTGAGCATCATATTCACGAATGTAGTTTTTATCCCTTTGAGGCTATCTTTGAATTCCCAGTGCTTCACATTTAGTAGTATATTAATTCATAAATGCAGAATAAGAATAAATTTCAGCTCCAAACATTGAGTTGTCCATAGCTAGGTTCAAATCTCTGTTAAGATTGGTCCAAAAACCATCTGCAATTGAGTTTTGCTGGCTTTGATTTTATAATATAGCTTTTGTTAAACCGTCAATTACTGGATCTCCTGAAGTTAAATTACTGAGTCTCCTGAAGTTAAATTTTTTTCAGATTCTATCTTTGCATTGTTAGCATAGTGCTCATTTATTCTGTTCTATAGACACAGTTTCTGTGAAATTTCCTCCAGGATGAGAAAATAGCTATTGTACAGTTTGTTTTTGTATTGATGTTTGTGGAAGGAGTCCATCAGTATTCGTGTGGTACACTGTTATGCATTCATGATCAAATAAAAGTATATCATATGTTCTTACAAGTTTTTATTTTTTCAAGGAGTTCTTGTCACACTGACCCTGAAGGAGATTGAAGACTATGTAAACTATATATCTCTAAGAGTTCTGTGAACCACCTTAGATATCAGATTGTTGTACCTAAGTAGACTTTGCAGGTGTTTTTTCCCTCCTTTCTTACTTCTGATATTCTGCTTTCACAAGGAAGAGATCAAAAATAGTTTTTAGTTCTTTGTAACTTTTAGGGACAATTATAATATTCAGTTATAAAGACACTTTGTGGGACAATTTTGCTCAAGCATTTCTGTGCATTGTTATGTAATGTTGAGGTCCTAGCCATTCCTTTAGCCACTTTTTGATTCACCTAACACAGTGTTCTACTTTACCTCTGTGTAGGCTCAGTGAAGTAGTATACTTCTTTTGAAATGCATTCATGTTTCTTGTCCTTGGACAATTTTACCTCATACAATAAATACATACTGTATGTAATATTGCATAATATCATGGCAAGTGAATTTTTAATTTCTCTTGCAACAGTATACTCAGGAGCTTTAAAATGTAACCACTTAATGCTTTTAAATTCACCTCTGAAATGCATGATTGAAATGACAACAGTCCCATGGAATTTGTAACTGTAATTTCTACAATGAAAACTAAATCTATTAAGTTTCTTTGTTTTTTATTTAGGGACTCTATTAGGGAGCATCTATAACGATTACAAACTAATTTATTAGTTTAGGTGATTTCAAGCTAATGTTTCTGTCTGGCATGCTGGTGTTTGAACTGATTGAGAGTACCCCATGATTTAGGAACTTTATACTGGTTCAGATGATTTAAGATCAATGACTTTTAAGATTTTGTTGCTGGTTTCTTATTTTCCTGTAGTGCTCTAGGATATAATATATAGTCTAATAATGTGTAATATCATTACTTTCATGAACTTAACATTATTTTGCATCTAGATCTAAAATTTCATTGTCTTCCAAGTATCAGTTTCATTTAAGAAAAGAATTTTTATCAAAGAAGTAGGTCATAAAAAATACGTGGGGCTGAAGGTGTAGTTCAGTGATACAGCGCTTGCTTAGCTTGCTAATTCTGGGCTTGATCCCCAACATTAACAACAACAACAACAAAAAATCCCAAAAATGACCCAGAAAAAAAAATGTATTCTTTGCTTTTATAATTAGTTCAGTGAATATTATTAAATTTATAACTAATTACCATGTTAGATGCTGTGATATATACTGCTATTGTCATTAAATTACATGTGATTTTTTTTTTTTTTTTTACCAGACTATTAGGAGAGTTGATTTGTGGCCCTTTAAAAATTTCTAGTTTAAGTCTTATTCTAAGTAAGCTGCATTTCTTTTTTGCAGAATAATGAGAAACAAATGCGGCAGCTCTCTGTGATCCCACCTATGATGTTTGATGCAGAACAAAGACGGGTCAAGTTCATTAACATGAATGGACTTATGGAGGACCCTATGAAGGTTTATAAAGATAGGCAGTTTATGAATGTTTGGACTGACCACGAGAAGGAGATCTTTAAGGACAAGTAATTGAAATTTTAAATTATTTTTTAGTAGAAATTTATATGTTAGTAATGGTATTTAGCATTTACTTTTAAATTGAACTCTTTCCACAAAATCTTGAACCCATTTTGACATTGGAATGGATTCTATGAGAAGTAGAGAATATTGATCTTCCCATAGGTTCATAGATAGGAAAATAGGTAACAGATGAGTTGGGAATGGGAAGTCATTTTATGAGAGATTCCCAAACTTAGGTGCTATTTAAATCACTTTGGATATGGCTTTTTGAAATTACAGATTTCTATGCCCTTCCATAGACCAAGCTAATCAGTTCCTAATGGATGGTTCCCAGAACTTTGCCCTTTAAATCTCCAGTTATTCTGCAATTGTTAATCTAATTGGCAGCGAGAAATCACCAGGAATTAGTCTGTACATAATATTTCTTTTTCCAAGGTTTTTTTCTTTATAAGTTGTTAAAATGTTTGTGTGTGCGTGTGTTTTTGTTTTTTGTTTTTTTATTTTATTTTTTACTCAGGTTTATCCAGCATCCAAAAAACTTTGGACTAATTGCATCCTACTTGGAAAGGAAGGTAAGAAATGGTTTGCATGAATGTTAATAGGTTTGTGGATGTTATTTTGGAATTTTTGTGCTCTAACAAGCAGTAGTAATTATGTAGAATTTATTTGTGTAAAGAGCTTTATACAGAAAAGATTCTTATGTCATAATTATAATTATATAAAATATATACAAAGTAATAATTTAAATTACATTAGATGTCCTAAGCACAGAACATGGAACTAATTTTCATGGATAATGAAAATTTACCTGATCTTATATTTCCCTAAAAATACATAAATTACAGTGCTTGAGTTCTGATTTCCTCTGAATTTTTTTTTTTTCGAAGTGAATTGACTAGTGTTTTTGAACAAACTATTTAAAGGGACATTTTGAATACTTACATGTATTAAGTAAGAATGAAAATTTACTTATTAGTTAATAAGAAAACATTTGAATGCTTCTGATAGCTCTTCATAGTTTTAACATAATTTGGATTAAGTCAACTATCTGTTAAAATAATAAATGAATGTATTTTTAGAGCCATTAGATATGCCTTAAAATATTAGCCATGTATATTTCTCTTTAATTTATATTAAGAAAACTAGAAATTTTCCTTGAAAGTATTTATTTAAAACATTTTATTGAATTCTCAGAAATGAACTTTTTCCCTTACAGAGTGTTCCTGATTGTGTTTTATATTACTATTTAACCAAGAAAAATGAGAATTACAAAGCCCTGGTAAGAAGGAATTATGGAAAACGCAGAGGCAGAAATCAGGTGTGTCTCATTACTATGGGAAGATATTTCAGTATTGATGGAAATATGGAGACAAAAAGTGTATAGCAGAAGTCTTGCACTTCATTTATACTTTAGAGATTGATGTTTCTGTTACTCAGAATGTTAAAAATGTTAGAATTATTTTGAACTATTTTGAATGTATTTTAAGTTTCTAGTGTGATAATTATAAAAGTTTTGTATGTCTCTGTCATCTGAATCATGCATTTCAATATCAATGATATCCTTGTAATTAAATATGAGATCCTTAGTGCCTTACCTAATATGCCATTTTTAACCAGCCTTTTGTGTGAAAAGGGAACAGGTAGCATAAGGGAAAGAAGGATAGCGTATTAAGTAGAGTAGAGGATTATCTGCTGTTATGCATGGGAACTGATCTTGTTTCAGATGAACTTCATTTGTGAAATTTAGATAGTTTAACCATTAAAACTCTTTATCAGGCAGTTTTTCACAAATATATATTTTCACAAGTGGCAGTTCAGTTGTTTGAAAATGGTTTTTTCCAAAAATAACCAGTTAGCAGCTGTCACTGCATTACCAGTAGGACTGCTATGCTAATGTCATTACCCATTGCTGTCCTCATTCAGATGAATGTCACAGTGCATACTTGGGTGCAGGAGCTCTGACAGCTGCCCACTGTTAGCATTTCAAGACTCTTCTGGTTTCCCTAAGCAGTTACCCTTTCAGTGTGATAGGGTCTTAGTCCCTCTCTTCCCTTGGGAGCTCTGGTCACGAGATTCAGGTTTTTTTACTTGGTTCTCTAATTATTCAGAGCCATACCTTTTTTATGTTTTCTGCTTTGTTTCCCAGAGAACACTGCCACTTTACAAGATGTGAGTGCATGTTCTTCAAAAGCAGTATTTCTTGGTCAAAAAATAGTTGGGAAGAGCTGGAGATACAGCTCAGTGGCAGAACTTTTGCCTACATGTGCAAGGCCCTGAGTTTCTCCTACAACACTGTTTGGGGTTGGGTGGGGGAGAAAGTATGGCTTCTAAGACATGTATTTTCAGTGGATTGGTGAACCATTACACTGAGTTAAAAAAGATACTTAGAAAGTGAGGAAATGGAAATAGCACAGGTGCACTCTTATATGTAGAAGTTGTAAAGAGTAGTAGTTAAATTGCTTGGGAGGACTGGTAAGGATCAGAAGACAGAAAAAAGGATATGCTTTTATTCTGGTAGTAATAATACTGTAGAGGTAGAGATATAGGTGATTATAGAGCTCCATAAAGAGGTACTAAATGAAGAGGAGCACATTGACTGTCACAGTGAGATTTAAAAAATACTGTTTCACCAAAGATGGAAGTATTGCCAGGATTTTGTTCCTGCTTCCCCCAGAGAAAGTGGAGTCAAAATTTTCTATATTCTTTTAACTAGACATCTTAGGGACCATCTGCATTTTAAACAAGGTTCAACTATATAGTTTAAACAGTAGCTTTATTCTTAAGGACAAAACTACTTTGTTTTATCTTTTAATTTTGTTGTTTGTTTTTGTTTAGTTTCAGAAATTAGGTTACTTTGTTGAAATTTTTTCAGTCCTATATACTGGACTAAAGTGATACTTATTATACCCTACTTTTACTAGTGATGTAGTAGCCTGTTGCCTGTGATGAGGAGAAAGCTCCTAGGAAGTTGGTGGGAGGGAGTCTCTTATTCTGAAATATTCATTTTCCAGTTTGAAATTGTCTGGGACACTGACTATTTTGACTTCTCTCTGTGGTACACTTGTCTTACTAAGTTCCAGACATATCCTTGTTTGTCTCTCACATTCTTGTCCTATGGTGGGTTGTGCTAGTGCTTCAAGGCTGCCTCAGAATACATTTGCAGGACTGTGATTTGCCACATTCACCCTTATTTTAGCTGTGCCTTCTGATGCTTCCCCCAAGATAGGCTCAGGTTTGTGTGGTCAGCCCTTTCAGCAATCTAGTCCTGCCCTGTTAGGTTTTTGGTTTTTTTTTTTTGTTTTTGTTTTTGTTTTTGTTTTCTCAAAAACCAGAGTTGCACCCAAAGGCACTTAATCACTGAGTCACATCCCAACCCTTTTTAGTTTTAGAGAGGACCTTGGTTTTTTTGTGTGCTGTGCACATGCACACTGGGGATTGAACCCAGGGACTTGTGCATGCTAGGTGAGCACTTTACCAACTGAGCTATATCCCCAGCTCCAGGGCCTAGCTTTGAACTTGTGATCCTACTGCCTTAGCCTTGGAGCCACTGGGATTACAGATGTCTGCCCCTGTGTCTGGCCCCTATTTGCATTTAAATTATTAGTTTGAAGAAGTCCTTCCTTCCTTCCTTCCTTCCTTCCTTCCTTCCTTCCTTCCTTCCTTCCTTCCTTCCTTCTTCCTTCCTTCCTTCCTCCTCCCTCCTCCTCCTCCCTCCCCTTTTCCTTCCTCCCCCTCCCCCCAAGCCACTGGGATTACTCAGGACCATGCAAGGCTTGAAGCATTTTTCTTTAGTTTTGTTTCTCTGACTGTTTCACTGGGAATTTGGGGGAGGAGGGAGTTAATGGTGGACTTAAACCACTGTCTCAGATCAAAAGATTTTATCCATTTAAGAATATTCATTTTAAAAAATTTAAAAAAGGATCTTCATTTCAGCATTTAGGAATTCTTTTGTGCGTCATTCCATTTATTTGTGTCAAAATGAGCAAATTTTCAGAAATTGAAAGGTTTAGTTTGAGGCCTTGGGCTTTTTAGCAGAAGATAATTTGACCTTTCTATTGTGACAGGTCACACTGGCTACTTTGTTAAAAATAGATTGTAAGGAGGTAAGAGAAGAATGAGACCAGTTAGGTTATAGTAATAATTCCCTTGGCTTGGATAAGATTCTAGTGGGGAGATGGGGGTAAATGGTCAGTTACTTGGTATATATATATTTTTTTTTTTTAAAGTAAAACGAAGAGGATTGATTAGTTTCTGAATATGTCTGAGTGTGTATATTTATTTTTTCTTTCACAATGTTGGGGATGAAAGCCACAGCCTTTTGCATGGTAGGCAAGTGCTTTACCACTGAGCTATACACCTTCTAACTCCTGGATATGTATTTTTGAAAGTAAAACCGATAGGTTTTACTGGATTGACTCTTAAGGATGAGAGGGCAATAATCAAGGAAAACATCAAATTTTGACTTGTGAATTGCCTTTTGCAATAGATATGACTGAGTTTCAAAGACCAATTAGGTGTCCAGGTAGCAATCCAAGTTAATGCCCAAGTACAGTGAATCGTTAAATATGTAAATTTGGAGCATAAGAAAAAGATCTGAATTGGAGATGTAGAGTTTGCTATATAGAAAAAAATTCAGATCTACCTCTTTTTTCAAAAAGAATCTAATTATGAGGTTAAAATTTTTTTAAATGAGCACATCACCCTCTTGATTACCACAGTGATATATACACACAATTGATTTAAGAGTCACTTTACTAATATATTGTTCAGTCAAGCTCAAATCAGGAGGAATTATCTCACGTAATCCCAGAGTGACCATGGCAAATTTGCTTCAAGCATCTTTAGAATTATACTGAAGTTTATGCCTGAGCCTTTCAGTATGTATAATTACTTCCCTGCCCCCTATTCCCAATCTCAAACCCATAAGAGTAATTTTTATTCAGCAGATGAATTATTGTATGCTGTTGACTGAATTATTCCAAATTTATCAGGTTTGATTTTTTTTTTTTTTTTAACCAGCTGTTGCTGCGGGGAATTTTTTATATTATTTATTCTGAAAATGGATTTTAAATGTTAGAATTATAGGGAAATGAACCAGGGCTGGGGATATAGCTCAGTTGGTTGAGTGCTTGCCTTGCAAGCACAAGGCCCTGGGTTCAAATCCCCAGTACCAAAAAAAAAAAAGAATTATAGGGAAATGAGATATTCATATTTTTTTAAAAATTGTCTTCAGACATAATATTGGCAGAAGTTTTAACTCTTTTCTCATAGTCCTATTTTATTTGCCCAAAACTATTTTGATAGTTCAACTTGGTAGCATCCTGTGAAGAATGAGGGCAGTCCTCAACATATTTAATAAAAGTAATAAATACATAATTGGAGATTAGAAGCAAAAACTACTGATTTAAGTAGTTGGAATCTATAATTATGAATAACATGTATGTATGTATTTATGTATTTCTTTACATTGGAAGTTAAAATTTCTTCCATTAGGAAATGCTGTACTTTTTACCTAAATACTGTGCAGATAGAATTTCTGTGGTACCTACTATTGACCAACAGTGTAAAACCAGTTACTATTAGAAACCACATGCTTCATTTCCAAATACTTAGTTTCTTTTCATAGGAATTTGTGTTCTTCTTTTATGCTAACACTATTTCCCTCTTTATGTCAGCATTTTTAAAATTTTCCACAGGTATTCAGAAACAAACACCTATATAAATGTAATTATTTTGAAGTCAGAAAAAATTTCTGACTAAACTGTTAAGTAGGCAGTGGTTAGGAAGAATGTTTTGGATGCATTAAGAAATCGGGTATAGCTTTAGACCCCAAAGTGCTTTGTCACTTTGTACCGAGACTTGGTTTCCATATCTGTGAGAGTAGGAGAACTAATATTTTCTGGGTCAATGTGAGAACTGCATGTATGTATAAAGTTCTAAGAGTATAGTGTAAAGCATATAGGGAGTATCTAGTACTTGGTAGCCAAGGTTTTCTTTATTGCCATCATCATGGTGTATTTTTTGGTCAGTTGACAGTTTTTACTCTTCAGAAATTAGTCTGAAATTCATTTGGTCTTCAAGGCATTAGTCATTAATGTATTTGATAAGATATTCTCTATTTTTTGCTTGGAGTATATTTTGAAAGGAAATATTGCCCAGTAGTTAAGACAACACTGTGTTCTTTCTGCCTTTTGTACACTTTCAGTTACCTATTACTTATTGTTCTTAAATTTAGTCATTTTGTTTCTCGGCAACTTAGTGTGTGCTAAGTGGGAATTCATCTATTTTTCTATTTTGTAGACTTGGGCATTTTACAAATATATAGAGTGTGTTTGTGTGTGTGTATGTGTCAGTGTGTTAAGAATTCAGTTAGATACAGTAGTGGTAAGTCTCAGTGTCAACTGTTATATGATCTTGTTCTAAGGATCTTGCTGGATCCTGTTCTTCTCTGATTATGTTGCATGTTTCATTTTTTTCATCTGAATTTTCATTTTGTTCTATGATGTGCATTTATATTTGTAGTGAATAACTTGTTAATGGAAGTGTTTAATGTTGTGAGAACCTTCCTAACAGAGTGACAGTTGTTTTATTGACTTTATAAGTATTGGGCTTAAAAAAGGGAAGGAAAACCAGGACAAGGAACCATTGGGATTCCTCTCTCTGACTAGAGAACTTTTAAAAAGATTGGGCCTCTTTGACTGTAGCCAGCCTATAGAAATGGTCGAGAGTTTTAACATGCAGCCTTCATCCTAGACCACCCAGACTGGCACTTCTGTGTAGATTTGCCTGAAACAAAAGTAATCCTAACCACCTCTTGTTTAAATCAGAGATGTTCCTTATTTTCTTTAATGTCAGTGACATATGTTGTGATAAATGTTTGTACAGATTGTCCATAGGTAAGGTTCAGTTCTCTGCTGGCTGTGCTTACTCATTGTTGCCTCTTCAGTGTACAGTGATGAGAGGTTCCACTGGAGAGGTGCCATGTATTTGACCACACTCTAATCTAGCAACTCTGTCAGTTTCTTTGAATCATTTCCACACTTTCTGTAGAGCTGGGAGCTGCAGCCTTCTTCCCATGACTGGTTGCACAGGTGCTACATTTGCATCTCAGTCCCTATCACCAAGGAACGGTAATGAAGTCAGCTATTGACTGGATTTCAGAAGGGAATATGTAGAATTGCTTACTTTCTTCAAAACCCTGATTCACTTTAGAAGTAGTAAAACATAAAGGGAATAAGATTATGTGTATCAGGATGGAATCAAACTAAAAAGCTTCTTCACAGCAAAGGAAACAATCAAGAACGTGAAGAGAGAGCCTACAGAATGGGAGGAAATCTTTACCACACATACCTCAGATAGAGCATTAATCTCCAGGATATATAAAGAACTCAAAAAACTTAACACCAAATAAATAAATTAATAAATATTCCAATCAACAAATGGCTAAGGAACTGAACAGACGCTTCACAGAAGAAGAAATACAGTCGATCAACAAATATATGAAAAAATGTTCAATATTTGTAGTAATTAGAGAAATGCAAATTAAAACTACACTGAGAATCCATCTCACTCCAATCAGAATGGCAGTTATCAAGAATACAAACAATAATAAAGGTTGGTGAGAATGTGGAGAAAAAGGTACACTCATCCATTGCTGGTGGGACTGCAAATTGGTGCAGCCACTATGGAAAACAGTATGGAGAGTCCTCAGAAAACTTGGAATGGAATCACCATTTGACCCAGTTATCCCACTCCTAGGTTTATACCCAAAGGACTTAAAATCAGCATACTACAGTGACACAGCCATATGAATGCTTATAGCAGATCAATTCACAGCAGCTAAACTATGGAACCAACATAGATGTCCTTCAACAGATGAATGGATAAAGAAAGTGTGGTGTATATACACAAGGGAATATTACTTAGCTTTAAAGAAGAATAAAATTATGGCATTTGCCAGTAAATGGATGGAACTGGAGACTATCATACTAAACAAAATAAACCAATCCCAAAGAACCGAAGGCAAATGTTTTCTTTGATATGCGGATGCTAATTCACAGTGGTGACCGAGGGATAGTGGTACAGAGGGGATGAAGAGAGGGGAGGGGGCATGGGAATATGAATGATAGTAGAATGAATCATACATTATTACCCTATGTGCATATGTGATTACACAACCAGTGTAATTTTACATCATGTACAACCAGTAGAATGAGAAGTTTTACTCCATTTATGTATGATTTGTCAAAATGCATTCTATTGTCATGTATAACTAATTGGAACAAATTTTTTTTAAAAAAGACAAAGATTATATGTATCATCCAAGACTAAGGGAAAATTTAATCTCTTTACCTTCTGCTGTATTGACATCTCCCTTCATATCTTTACACTATACACCAGTTTCTGGGTTACAAAGCTGTGTTAGTCACCTTTTATCGTGGTGGCCCAAATACTTCACAAAGACAGCTTAGAGGATGAAAAGTTTATTTTGAGCTCACAGTTTCAGAGGTCTCTGCCCATGATCAGCTGAATCCATTGCTTTGGGGCTGAGGTGCAGCAGAACATCATGGTGGAAGGGCATGGCAGAGGAAAGCTACTCAGATTATGGTGGCTGTGAAGCAGAGAGAGGGAGCAAGGAGTCAGGGAGGATAAGACATATTCTCTAAGGGCATGGCCCCAGCGATCTACTTCCTCTAATCATGCCCCACCTACCTATAGTTTCCAACCCATATAGTAATACTTTCAATTTATTATTCCATCAAATTGATTAATCTACTGAATAGGCTATTGCTGTCATAATCTAACCATTTCATCTTTGAATATAGCTACATTGAATAACATATTTCTAGCACATGAACTTTTGGGGAATGTTTAATATCCATATCATAACACTGACTAGACAGAAAGTTGGTATCTTACTGGTTTAGAGTGACAAATTAATGGTACATTTATGTCTGGCTTAGGTTCTTAGCGTTTGAAATCAGTCTTTTGCCCACTGTGGTACGCCTGGAAATCAGACAGAGCTGAATAAACATTCCCAACTGCAAAGCAGAACTACTTATGGTTGCAAAAGATGCATTTGAAAATTCCCCCAATATGTTAATTTTTTTTTTTTTTTTTTAAGTAATAAATGAGGAAGTGAAACTGGCAGTTAGCCAGGGTGAGAAATAAGAAGATCAGATAAAGTAATGAGGGAATTTGGGTCTTGAAATGATTTAGCAAGTATACTAGGAAATGCAGTTCTTCTTGATGGACTGTGAAAATTCTGTAGAATAAAGATTCAAAGGTCATGTTAAGGACCAAGTAGGATCAGCAACAATGAAGGCCTGGGATTGGTGGGGCATGAGTAGTTGCAGCTAGAGAGAAGAGCTTCTGATTTTAGTTCTGGCAGGTCAACCAGTACCTACTGATGATAAGGTTTTTGTGATTTTACTTAACAGGAAATGTACCATTTCAAATTGAGTCTCAGAGCATATGTAGAACTTTACCAGGCAAGGAAGAGCAGAAAGATATTCTAGGCAAAGGTATGAAAGTGCTAGGCATATGTAGATGAGGCCAGAGCACTAAGAAGAATGTGGGAAGGATGGGAGTTGGAGGGAGGTATGCACAGACCAACAGGCTTTGCAATAAAGATGCCCTAGAGTTCTGTTCTCATTAGATTATGCAGTCTTGATTTCTGAATTAAATAAAAATAATACAGCAATCTTAATTTCACTTTTTTTCTTTTAGAGTTGCAGTTTTAACAAATGTGACATCAAAGATAAAAGGGTCTTGACTGCCTAATTCCTTTCTTCAGTTTACTCTCTTAGGTGTTGTCTATATGCCCATTCATATGGTTGTAGATTCAGCTTAGGAATATTTGAATGTTTTACTTCTTCTCACTTTACTATATCTTCAATATTTTTCCAAATGACTTCAGTTAACTATTCCATTAAATGTCAACTATTCAGTTAAATGGATGTTCCTCCCAAAGTGTAAAAGCATAAAGATGTTTCTTACAGTTTCATTTATAATAATGGAAACAATAGGAATATATTAAGTATATAATGAGAGGGGGATGGTTGGAAAAAATTATGTGTTATTGAATTTTGAATGGAATGCTCAAGTGACAGATTACATAGGGGTTGCAAAAAAGAGCACCAGTCTCAGATTTCCAAGTGGAATTTTAACATTTTTACCTCTCTGATGTCTAAATGCTCTGAGCATTTCTGTGTGTGTAATACCTTTTAAATGATACATATAAAAATAAAAAGCATTGCTTGATTTTTAATTCATAACCACCAGTTATATCATAAATGATTAGTTGTTAATCATTTAAAATGTTTAGATAGCTATTATACTTTGTCAGCACAATTTGAGAACCTATTTCTAAAACCTTTGTATTTCACAAATGATGATTTATTCTAGCAGCAAATTGCCCGACCCTCACAAGAAGAAAAAGTAGAAGAAAAAGAAGAGGATAAGGCAGAAAAAACAGAAAAAAAGGAAGAAGAAAAGAAAGATGAAGAGGAAAAAGATGAGAAGGAGGACTCTAAGTGAGTTAAATAATTAGAGTTAAATAAGTGTTATAGTTACTTTTAAATAATGAAACTGAGTCTTTTGAAGGTGTGAAATATTGGATAAAAGAATTTGTGGTGGGCTGGGGTTGTGGCTCAGTGGTAGAATGCTTGCCTGGCATGTGTGAGGTACTCTGTTCGATTCTCAGCACTGCATATAAATGAATGAAATAGAGGTCCATCAACAACTAAAAAATAAATAAAAAAAAAAATTAGTGAGATATGTGTTTTGACCATGTAATAGTTATTTAACCTGACTAAGTAATGAAATGTTCCAGTAAATATCTTTTTGGTTTACTGGACTTATTTGCTAGGCATGACATTTCTTTTCACACAGGATGAGCTACAATAATATATACTTCTTATAAAGATATTTTGGATATAATTTAATATCTTGGATTTGGAAGATTCCTCAACGTTTTTTATGAGCCTCAGAGAGTGTACCTTAGGTAGTGTAAAAATGCTGAGAAAGGAATACCTTTCATTAATATAGTATATTCTAGGTTCATTGACTGTATCATGTAAAATACAGTTCCTGATTTATTTGCTATTGCCATTTTCCTGGCAATAAAAGGTAATTCATGTTCATTATAAAAAATCAGGAAAAGAAAGCAAAATTTAATGAAAATTAATCTTTAATCTGCCAGTCAGAGACAACCACTGAGACTTTTGTGTATATTTAGACACAGAGTGGCATAAGGACCTCAGCCACTGGTTTGATTGTTTTCCCCTGAACTATTAGGTTTAGCAATAATGTAGATGAAAATTCAGCAATTTTAGATGTTTATATTGATGTGTTCAGTAAAGTGTATATACTTATTTAAGTATTACCACAATTGTGATGCAGAGCATTTCCAATCATCCTATTCCTGTATGCTTCTTTGTAATAGGTTTCTCTGCCCCCATTCCTAGCCTCTGGCAACCACTTCTGCCTATTCTAGAATTATGCAGAAATGGAGTCATATAGTATTGTGTTAATCAAGTTTCTGTCACTGTAACAAATTCCTGAGATAATCAACTTATATATCTTTGGAGGTTTTAGTTCATAGTTGGTTGGGCCTGTGGAAAGACAGCATATCTTCATGGGAGCACACGAAGAAGCAAAACTATTAATCTCATGATCAGGAAGTAGAGAGAAAGAGAGGAAGAGGCCAGGGTCCCAGAATTCCCTTCAAGGGCAAGCCCCCAATGACTTAAAAACCTCCCATTAGGCCCTGCCTTCTAAAGGCTCCCCTATCTCTCTTTAGTACTGCCCTAGAGACCAAGCCTTTAAACACATGGACCTTTGGAGAACATTTAAAATCTAGACTATAGCAAGTATATAATGTGTTGTGTGACTTCTGTTACTTAACATAAATTTCTTTGAGCTTTATCCAGGTTGTTGGATGTATAAATGGTTTGTTCTTTTTTAGTATCTGTTTTATTTCTGTAGTCCTCTTGGAAGTACTTAAAGTTTTACCTACTTCTATGGTGAGTAAAGCTGCCTAAGTCACATGGCATAGTTTGAAAAGTGTCAGACATTTTTGCCTTTCTAATTGTATACCTTAGGAAGATACCTATAAAGGAAAAAAAATAATTCGTTTTAGTTTAGGTTAAACATTTATCCTACCACATAATCAGTGGTTCTGCTCAAGTGGAAGTACCTTACCTGGTTTTTCTTTTATCTTTCTTTCCTTGGGACTGCCATACCTTGGTTTTACTTTTTCCTTATCTCTGTTGTTGTTATTGTTTGTTTGTATATGTGTGTGTGTACATAAATACGTACATACATATACACATATACACATATATGTATGTACATGCTTATTTTTGGCAGTACTCGGGGTTGAACCCAGGGTACTCTACCACTGAACTACACCCCCAGCCCTTTTTATTTTTTAGACAGGGTCTTGCTAAGTTGTCGAGGCCATCCTCAAATTTGCAATCCTTCTGCCTCCCAAGTAACTGGGATTACATGTATGCATTACCACACCTCACTTCTAAGTTATTTTAACAAGCGTTCTTTTATTATCTATGTGAGCTAAGTCTTAGGGAGAATGCAAAAAATACCTAAGATATGTACTTAGTTCCAAATAGTTTATGCTCTAGTATGGGAAAGCAAGGCAAGATACAAGTACTATTTAGAAAGAGGAAAAATCTTGGAAGTAAGAATCAGTAAAGCATGTTGGGAAGTTGAGAAGTGGTCAAGTTTGGCTCTGTGTGGACAGTTGAAATACTGCACTTCTCAGTGTCTTGGTCTTTCTTAGTGTTCTCAAAAGTTTCATGCTGTGTCTGCATGCTTCAACACCTAGAAAGTCCCCCCTTACTCAGTGCCTTCCAGCTTAGATTGCCACCCCTCCTCTCCGTCATGATTCTTTAATCTTTGCAACAGCTCTATGAAATATATTATCATTATCCTCATTTTAAAGATGAGGAAACTGAGGCTCATGGAGATGAGGTAGTGTTTTTGAAGTCAATGCAATGTAGTTCTGGTATGAATCTGAGGCACCTTGCCCTGGTGCACGTAATCAGTTTTGATGGTGGTTCAGAACACTAAGTCTGGTTTAATGAAACAATATTATGGATTATTACTATAGAATAAACATCAATCATGAAGGTACTTACTATCTGTTTCAGCTTCTTCATTTCACAAATAAGACAACTTAGAGCAAATGCAAAACACCCAGGACTCCTGCCTTTTGGTGTAGCCTGCTGCCTCTAGGTTGCAAGTGTAGGGGATCTTGTACTGCCATTTGTTAACTTCCTCATGGAATATTCTGGTTTTGAATCAGTTAATTTGAAATATGTTTAAATTTTAAGTCCATTAATATGTTAAAAAAAAAAGCCTTGTGAAATATTTTTATTTTAACCAGTCAAAACTCTTCAAAATTAGGAAATGAAAGAGTTTTTCATAAATTTTTATAAAGTAAATAAGAGATTGGGTAGATCTATTCAATTTCTGTGTAAAGGATGTTCAAACTACAGCTTTCTTTGATACTTACAAGTTTGCATTGCTATTGTTTCCAGAGAAAATACCAAGGAAAAGGATAAGATGGAAGCTACAACAGAAGAAACTGAGGAGAGAGAACAGGCCACACCCAGGGGGCGAAAGACTGCCAACAGTCAAGGCCGCAGGAAGGGCCGAATCACCAGATCCATGACAAATGAAGCTGCAGCTGCCAGTGCTGCAGCTGCAGCAGCCACTGAAGAGCCCCCACCACCTCTGCCACCACCACCAGAACCCAGTGAGTGGGAGGGATTGGCATGAATAGGCAGGCCATGATTTGTTTGGAATTCTCTTTCAGTATTAGGGTTATCAAATGTTGATAATCTAGAAATGCTCTGAAGTCTGATCTTTAAATTTTTTGAACTTTAATGTCAGTATTTTTGAAAATGAACATGAACCCCAGTCTTGCTACCCAAATATAGCTGTTTCTCTTTTTTACTTAGTTATAAGCCTAGTGTGCATACCATTTTTTTTCTGATGTTTTTACTTGGTATATATCATAAATATTTTCTAATTTCTTATTAATCTCTATTTTTAATTCGTGAAATGTTGGCATTCGTACAGTATTGGCATTTTTTTCTTGAGGCATGACTTATTTAATCATTTCCTTATTACTCAATTTTCACCTGTCTACATGACAGCACTATGATGAAAAAAAATCTTTGTTCATATAGCATTATCTTTCTGTTAAACTGTTTTCCATAGGAATAAATTCTTAGGCAAATGTATATTGGACCTAAGAATCCAAGCATATTTCTCTCTCTCTTACAAAGTACTCTCTTATTATTTTATAAAAGGGTTACATTTTAATGATAAGTACCACCATTAGTGGTTCATGGTACCAGTTTTACCATAACATGAAGCATGAAAGATAGTGCAAGATCTAGGAAAGACAAAAATGATGGGAGCAGGGGACTAAGTATACAGGAGAATAAAAGACAGGCAGGGCCAGGCACAGTGATGTACACCTGTAATCCCTGCAATTCAGGAGGCTGAGGCAGGAGGATTGCAAGTTTGAGGTTCTAAGCAACTTAGTGATACCCTCACAAAGTTAAAAATGTTTAAAAAGGGCTAGGAGTGTAGCTTATTGGTAAAGCTCCTGCCCTTGAGTTCAATCCCCAATATCAAAAACAACAGCAAACAAAAACGAAGATAGGCAGTGGGGCAGATCATTATGGGCTTTGTGTAAACTCTATATCTTGTTTTTCTTACAAAGGTTTTTACTTAGAGGAGTGCTCTGGTTAGATTTGTTCTTCAGCAAGATAGATCTAGAGGTGGTGGTAGGTGGAGGTCAGATGTTGTATATGTGAAGGGATGGATCCAGGAGATTATAGTTGACACAAGTCATTGAATGTGAGTAGAAAGTGGCGAGGAGGATTCAAAAGTCAGCCTGAGAAGCTTATTAATAATTCAGATGATTGTGTTACTGTTAATTAAAAAGAGAATGTAGCAAGAGTTTATTTCAGGCTTGATATTTTCAGTTTTCTTTCTGAAGTAAAAGAGCAAGTGTTTAGTGCATGATCCATTTGTGCCTACTGGATACCAGAAATGGAAATGAACAAGGCGAGTTGAGTCAAGATGAGGGTTCACATTGGAGAGGGACTCTACCCAGACAAAAAGAAACAGGATCTTTTCGTCCTTTGACAATGCAAGAAAAGAGGAGTGGTCTTTTAAGTTGGAAAGCACTGGGCAAGGTGGGACTTCCTTAAAACTAAGCTAAAGGTATTCAAATATGGATGAGTTCTTGAGAACATTGAGAAAGAGCATGACACTGAGAAAAGTAAAATTTTTCCATCTAGTTGGTAGAGAAGAGGCTGATACCATCTAATTTCCATAGTTTTTTTTTTTTTTTTTTTTTTTTTTTTTTTTTTTTACCAAATGCTTTAAACAGACTTTACATCAGATAGTTTACAGATTACATTGTTTGAATGGAGGATTTTTTTTCTTTCTTTTTTTTTTTCTCTGCTTAACTGGGTTTTCTCCTTTTATTTTAGTTTCCACAGAGCCTGTGGAGACCTCTCGATGGACAGAAGAAGAAATGGAAGTTGCTAAAAAAGGTAAATTAATAGTAGTTTAGTCCTCTCAGGGTTTTTTGTTTATTTTTGTTTTAAAGGGTGACTAATAATGAGTATGATAGAAACATTTTTGTAATTTAGAAAATGAAAAGGTTCTTCCAAGAAGGTTTCTAAGCAAATTCAAGAGTACTTTTTGATATTGTAGTACCATTAAGATACTATAGTGTTACTTTGAATATATTCATATATTAAGTAGCTTTTCCCAAATAATTGCTGTTGGAATTATTTTGGAACAAATTTTTACATAAAGTCCATATTTTTGTTAAGAGTTGCATTCAGTAGAATGGCACCTACTTTTTCAGTTTGCATTTGGTTTAAGTCTTTTGATTATAAACCACTAAGAGCTGGGAACAGTGGCCTACACTTGTAATCCCAACTACTTGGGAGATTGAGTCAGGAGGATTGAAAGTTCAAGGCCATCCTGAAACAATTAGGGAGACACTGACTCAAAATAAAACAGACTGGGATGTAGCTCAGTGATAGAATGCCCGTGGATTCAATCCCCAGTACCACAGAAATAAAATAAATAAACTAGTAAAGAAATTGTACTGTGATTCAGAGGAGAGAACATGAAGTTTATGTTTATAGCCAGGAAGACTAAAATTCTGAGTTCTTCTCTGTTACTTTCATCGCTGTGTCATCTTCATCTAACTCTGGAACTTTATGGACCTTGTGGTTTTCTCTTGTTGCTTCTTAATGTAGTATAATTTAAAGTGGAACTAAATTCTATTAGGGTAAATATTGGTAGTTTTAAGAAAGAGTAATTCTTTTGTTTTTTAAATATGTACCTTGTAGTTCCAAAGCGAAATTGTTATATGTAACTTGACCTTTTGGTGACAAATTTCAGATTTATTTACTGTTTATCAAATAGTGAATAATGTATCTTAGAACCAAACATAAGTAATATTAAACATAAATCAAATAGTTTACAGTGTTTTATTTTCAAAGTATTTTTATTTGAACTTTATTTGCCATAATTGGCAAACGTTAAATTTGTATTGCATTTTTGGAAAGATTCACATTTATTCTCATGTCATCATCAAATGTCATATTTGAATAAGTAGGTATTAGCTGTATCATGGAATGATCTTTTTCAGGCAGATATATCTGTTTGACTCTCTAGTCTCTACTCTCTTAAAGACTATTCATGTATCAGGGAAGATTTGGTAGTGGTTTTTCAGTTTTACTATTAAAGGAACTATTTGTGTTAACCTCGAAAAACTGATGTTTGTCTATAAATTGTTAAATTTGTACTGAGAATTCCTGTTAGTGTATACCTGTATCTAAAGTATATCTTTATATTGTTCTCTTCATATGTATGTATGCATTTATATACTTATATTTTTCCATGCATATATGTGTTTGTATGTATATGTTGTTTGATTAGAGAAATATTAAATTGCATAAGTTCTGTGATGCATTATATTAAAGCAGGACTTATCAAAACTGGTTAATTTTTTGAGAGCATTGCTTGATTGTGAATTGACTGACATAAATGCTGATTATCAGTTTGGTATAAATGAGACTGTGTTAATCTTTTATATTTGATTACCTTATTATTGATATACTGTCTCCAGGATCTAGAAGTACCTAATTGCTCAGTTTGTAAGTATTTGAATTATAACTGTAGGTCTAACATTGCCCTACCCCTGTAGAAGATATATAGCATGGATAAGTTTTAGCCCTCCATTAATGAGCATATTTTAAATTTTGGGAAAAAATACAGAGCTATAAATGAGTTTTCAGTCAATAAATATTGAATTGTATCAATAAGTAATTGAAAACATATCTATAGCGTTAATTATTGTAAATATATTGATTTAGTTAATTCATTATTTCTTTTGCTTTCTTAATCCAGTCACTGTTCAATTCATCTGCTTTTAAAATACAGGCCTAGTAGAACATGGTCGTAACTGGGCAGCAATTGCCAAAATGGTGGGAACTAAGAGTGAAGCTCAGTGTAAAAACTTCTATTTTAACTATAAAAGGCGACACAATCTTGACAACCTCTTGCAACAGCATAAACAGAAAGTGAGTATATCAGAGGTGGAGAAGTTTTTACTTACCCTTTTTTTTTTTTTTTTTTCCTTCAAATGTTTTCAAGCTTCAGAGATTGATTTTGGAGAAACTTTTTTGTATCTTGTATTTATTTGTGTTTATGCATTTACCTATAAGAGGTATTTTAATTTCTTGGTATTTTCCTTTTTACTACCCCCAAAATTTTCTATTTGTAGTAATGGGAATTCAGTACTTCAGTACTTTTGAATATACTATAGACTGGAGGTTTAATTGAAAACTTTGGTGGAGTTTGATCTTATGGAATGAGTCAGTTTGGTATATTTAAAAATTTTTTTCAGAGAGGACGATTACATGGAATAAACAAACAGGAATTATATTCAAATTATTAAAAATTTATTTTAAATAAAATTAATTATTTTTAAATTATTGAAATTTTTCTTACAAGGAAGTTTTAGTATAGTTGTTCTTAAAGTTCTTAGAGTTTTGGCAAGTTCTTCGAAGTGAAAACTATTTTCATAAAAATATTAAGATGTTATTTGCTTTTTTCTGCTGTATTGATATTTGGATTGATGGGTAAAACTGCTGGTGGCTTAGGACCAATTGTAGCAGGGTACCTAACGTGCTAGTACTCAATGTGTTCTTCATCTTCAGGCATTTGCAGCTTTTTAAAAAGAGTACCTGGTTCAGAAGTGGAGGTTTAACTCAGTGGTAGAGCACTTGACCTAGCATTTGCAGGGCTTTGGGTTTGATCTGCAGCACCATAGATAATAAGATAAAATAAAATGAAATAACCAGTTTCACTGAAGAATGTCCTTGATGAAGAATAAAAATTAATTTGAATCTTAAACTTAAGTACACGTATTTTACAACTCTGTGTAATCAAATGGGAAGTACACACGTAGCTCTTTTTTTCCGTGATTGTTCTATCACGGAAAAGTACTTTTGCAGCTGTTTGAATTACAGGCTGAACCACACTCCTGTTTTCATAGAATATTGTTTTTACTTGAAAGCATGACAAACTATAATTTTTCAAATTTTTATATTTGGCAGTTTTTTTTTTTTTGGACAATAAATAATCCTGTCTTTCAGAGAAAACAATAAGTAGTATTTGTTGCTAATTTTAAATTTCATGCTTGCAAGTAAAAAGGAGAATTTTGGAAAATGTGTATTCCTTACCATGTGTATGGGTTTTCCTTAAGTATAGAAAAATACCTGACGTGATCAAAACAAAAAGATTTATTTTGGCTCACAGTTTTTGAGATTTCAGTTTATGGTTGCTTGACCTTGTTATTTTGGGTCCTGTGGTAAGTTAGCACATCATGGCATGAGCAGCGGTTGGGGAAGCCCATTCACCTGTTTACCTGATGGCCTAAATGAGATAAGAGATGGGAAGGAAGGGTCCCTAGTCCTGATATCTCCTTTGAGGGCACATACTTAGTGACCTGAGCTCTTTTACTAGGGCACACCGCTTAAAGGTTCTACCATCTCCAACTAGTACCATGAGCTGGGGCAAAGCCTTTTAACACATGGAGATTTGGGGGACATTCCATATCCAAACTATGATACCATGAATTTAATATGTTCTGGGTACACTTTTGTTGTACCAGGGATGTTCTACTATTGAACCACATCCCAAGCTTTTTTTTTTTTTTTCCCCTTTTTTTTTTTCCCCCTTTTATTTTGAAACAGGGTCTTGCTAAGTTGCCTAGTCTGACTTTGAACTTGAGATCCTCCTGCCTCTGCCTCTCAAGCCACTGAAATTAGAGGTGTGCACCACCGTCTCATTACCATTGATGAAATCAATGATGAGATCAATGGTAATAGAAAATTTGGTGATTTGTTATATAATGAAGTATATCTAAATCCAAAAAGTTTACGTTAACTCAGTATTTTCTCTCTTTCTCTCTCATTTTTTTTTTTTTTTCCTTTTCTTTTTTGGTGCTAGGGGTAGAACTCAGGGTCTTATGCATGCTAGGCTAGTGCTCTTTTACTGAGCTATATCTCCAACTCCTCAGTAGTTTTCAAATGACGGGTTTGTGGTGTTACAATGGATATTATTTACTGCTAAACGATTCATAAAAATGTTTTTAATATACCAAAGTGCAAGACAAATTAATACATTTTTAACAGAGTACAAAAAGTTTCTTAATGTGTTTTCAGATTTCACCAAACTGTTAAGCAACTACTTACTGAATTTTGGTACATTATCAAAAAATAATATCCACAACTAAACTTTAAGAAATGACTGACAGATTTCGTACAGCATCGAAGGATAATATCCACATTTATTTGAAAAGTTTTTTTACTAAAGTATCATTTTCTCTTCCAACCATGTATCTGTGTGAGGCTAGAATTTTTTCATATGCTCCAATCAAAATAACATTGTATCCAAGATTAGATTTCAGTAGACACACATTTGAGAATTGTGTGTTTTTTAAATTAAGCCAGGCACTGGAGGCTTCCAAAAATATAAAACAATGACACTTTTTACTAAGTTATTTCTGAATATTGGGAAATAGTTACTTTTGCTTTTAAAAAAATTTATTTATGTAGACAGTAATGGGTTTGTTGTAATTTTTAATGAATTAGTAAATATCGATTCCTATCACTCTCCTGAAGGAAAGGCTGTATAGGGGTCCTTAGACCCAAAAGTTTTGAGTATCATTAAGGAGAGAAGAATGAGTAATGAAAATACAAATATTTAAGCTTACTAAGCTGTGACCCTACAAAGAAAAGTATATTCTCTTGATATGTAATATTGATTCAAAGGAGTATATACAAAGGAACTTTGAGGTTGAAAATAAGAATGTAGTAGTTTAAAATGTCCTATAAGATCCAAAGCATAAAGAACAGAAAACAACACAACAAAAAATAGTGACAAGAGGAAGTCTTGACTTTAGGAGACACCACCTGAAATGTTTTGGGAGAAAGTCAAGTCAAGAATGAATCAGACACTGTTGTTTGTTTTGTATTGTTTTTTAGTATTAGAGATTGAACTGAGGTTTCTTCTACGCTGAACTACTCCCCTAACCCATTTTATTATCTATTTGAGACAGGATCTCATTAACTTGTTGTGACTGGCCTAGAACTGTGATCCTCCTGCCTCAGCCTCTTGAATCACTGGAATTATAGGCATGTGTACCATGTGCAGCCAACTGTTGTTTTTAAAAGATAAATGTTTTAATACCAGCAACTCACAAGGCTGAGGCATGAAGGTCTCAAGTTTGAGACTAGCTAGACAACTTAGTGAGACCCTATCTCAAAAAAGGGCTGGGGATGTTCCTTAGTGGTAGAACACCCCTGGGCTTAATCCCCAGTATGAAAGGAAACCACAACAAAAAGATAATCTTATTAGTTGGGGTTCTACAAGGAGAAAGAACCAGCAGGATGTGAATATATGTATATATAGAGAGAGTGTAAGGAAAGAAAAAAGTGAGAAATGAGGAAGAAAGAGTAAGACAGGAGGAATTGGCCCAGGTGATGGTGGAGGTTTAACTTCTGTGGGGTAGGCTGGCCAGCTAGACTCAGAAAAGAAGTATAGTTGGAGTCCATTCTGCTTCAGAATTCCTCCTGACCCCAGAGAGGTTAGTCTTTGTTCTGCTGAGACCTTCAATGGATTGGATGAACCCTCCTCCCCACCTTTCCCCATGGAGGTTAATCTGCTTTACTTTAGGCCACTCATTTAAATGTTAATCTCATTACACTTCTACAGAGTAATGTTTGGTCAACTCTCTGGGCAAAGTGGCCTAGCCAAGCTGACACACAAAATCATAAACACCTTTAAAACACATAAAATTACAAACACCTTTAAAACACATAAAATTACAAACATCTTAAAACATCTGTCCAGTTCTAATCGTTATATTTATAATTACAATTAAAATGATAGAGACAGCAGGCTCCAGTTGTTTATCTAGAGTGTTTTATCTTTTTCAAAAAGATCTCAAGGACTGGGAATGTAGCTCACTGATGGGGCATTTTTCTAGGGTGTGTAAGGCCCTGGGTTCAATCCCTAGCCCCACTGAAAAAAGAAAAAGAGAAAAAAGGTCTCTAAAACACAGTCCACAAGTTAATGTCAACCCTCAGTAGTATATCTGTAGATGTTAAATAAATTGCCTGTGCATCTTGCCAAATTTACTCATCAAATTGGTGAATGCATAGATGTCATAGGTTTTGGAATTTGACAATCTTAGTGAAGAAAATGCTTGGAGATGTACCAGGTTATTGAATGATGTGAAGAGAGGGATTTTGCCCAGTGGTAGTAAAAAGCTATATTTCTTCTATAATTATTAGTAAAAGGACTAAGCAGAATAGCAAAGGAGGGACAAAAATCCATACACTAGCTATTATCTAATGCCTGACGATATTATGATAGCATTCATGGAATTGTCTGACAGGTTTTTTTGTTGTTGTTCTGTTTTGTTTTTGTTTTTGGTTTTTTTTTTGGTAGATGGACATAATAACTTTTATTTATTTATTTTTTATGTGTTGCTGAGGATCGAACCCAGTGCTTCGCATATATTAGGCAAGTGCTCCACCTCTGAACCACAACCCCAGCCTCTTCTGATAGGTTTTTAAGAAGCATGGAGTGTCTTTCTGGGATTGTTTCCTTTCATTGTTTCCAGGGACATAGACATAGCTTTTTAGCCTTCAGAATTGCACCTAGTTCTATACTCTGGTTGATATTGGAAAATAATTGTTTCTCTTGATTTAATTAATGCTGTAGGTTGAAACCTAAATAGGATTGCCATATGTTAACTAAGAATAATGACTAGGTATGTTGGTAATTTTTAGCACATGGGGCAGTAATAATATATTTCCCTCTCTATGAGGAGTCTTGCTGGGAGAGGCTGACAGGTGAAATATATGAGGGGCATAGATCAGAACTTCCAGTGCCAAGACCTACAAACACAGGAGACCTTAAGTCTTGTATTTAGCAACATAAGGCTATAAATAAAGTGTAAGTAGCAAGTATCTTGCATTTAAATAAGTACACACATAATAAGTTATGTGAAGAATGAGTGATTTTACATAAAAACACTTAATTTGCAAAGTAGAACACACTAGTTAAAGAACAACAAAAAAGGAATTTGTCTTCATTTATAGTAAAATGAATTCAGTAGTAACACCAGTGATTTGTTATTTCTTATAAAGTTGAATAATTCTTAAAGCTAGTATTACTAATAATACACAAAACCAAAAATTACTTAAATGCCTTAAAATAGGAGAAATAAACATTGATAACAGTATTTTTGTGGAATTTTTGATAAAAACAGTTTTGAAGAGTTTGTAACATAGAGATATGTTCCGTTCATAGCTATTTTAGGTTAAAAAAATTAGGATGTATAACTACATGGGGCTGTCTAGGCTGTGTTTATATGTATACATAAAGATTTCTATATATTTACATGCATCTAAAGGACCAAAAGGAGCTGTACTAGTATACTTAGAATCTCTAGCTGTTGGAATTATGAGAATTTTTTAAATACGATTTTCTGTGTCTTCCACGTTTTAATGTGTATGTTATGTTTATTAGAAAATAAATGTTATTTTAATTAGAAAGATACTTTTCCTGGAGTAGGAGAGGAACATGGAAATTTGTGGTTCCAAGAATGGTACAGATATAAACTTTTCATCAGTTTTGCGAAAGTGACATATTTGCACAAAAGGCCTGTCAGAGGTTGCCTAGAGATATTTCGCCTGCACATTAACCAGAAGGATTGTCACATACATAACCATTGAGTATGTGTGTCTGTCAGTGTTCGGTATTTTTTCAGAAGGGAGAAGGCTTGATTTTTTTTTCCTCTTAGTTATTTAAATCATAAGTAATAATATTGTTTATTCCTTTAGGCTTCACGAAAACCTCGTGAAGAACGTGATGTATCTCAATGTGAAAGTGTTGCTTCCACTGTTTCTGCTCAGGAAGATGAAGATATTGAAGCCTCCAATGAAGAAGAAAATCCCGAAGATAGTGAAGGTATCTTAAAATCTTAAATTCGGTGTGACTTTTATCTTCAAATAAGTTATTTTTAGCTTAACTGTTTGTGTAGGAATCGCTTCATTGAAGAAATGGCATATCTTTGTTGTTGTGGCATAGTCTTTAAACTTGAATATAATGTATTTATTCATTTGATCCACAAATTTTTTATTTATGTAGCATTTAAGGTGGTCCGGGTGCTATAGCCAGAAGATCTTTACAAGTCCTGCTTCAAACTTCAAGTTTCAACATCAATAAAATGTCTATACATTTGTATCATTTCCAAATTTGCTTGTTCAACTGGTATCATTAGTTACATTTCACTCCTTATTTTACTGTCTTGAGGTTGACTTATTTCATATTTTAAAAATTATTTACATACATCATATGTATGTTTTTGGGTATCAAGAATTAATGACCCTGGAAGTCCCAGTAAAATACTTAAGAAATAAAAATCCCATTTTGTCCTTCAAAAAATGACAACTTCCTACAAAAGTATTTTCTTTAAAGAAAAGGTATCTAATTAATTTATCTGATTTATTTCCTAATTAATTTATCTGATTTATTTCTTTTGTAAATTGATTGCTTCGATGTGGGGATTTTCATAATGCTTCTGTTACTTCTTTATAAATTACATATTAAACATGTTTAAGTTTTGTATATGCCTATCTAAAGTGTTTGAAATTTTCTTTTAATGTTTGAATTACCAGAGTTTAAACTTTGTTTAATTAGACCTGTTTTATCTTTTCCTTTGTAGGCCCTTATATTTTCTAAACTTAGAAAACCTTACATTCCCCAATTCTAGAAATACTGGATTTATTTATTTTCTACAGGTTATTGTTTTTGTCTTTTAAATGTAAAATCTGTCTTGAAATGGGTTTTGGCTTTGGACGATAAGGACACTTTTCTGTCAAATTTTTGTGGAAAGTGAGGTGATTGATACAATTGTAAAGAGAATACTGAAACAAACTCACCCTGGGTAATATAAGAGTTCTGCAAACAATGGAAGATAGGTGTATTCCTGGTGCTTCCAGAGGCCATGAGGGTTTGTTCCTTTTAATATCTGGTAGCTTGTATTCCCTGGGCTTACAAATGTAAATGAAACCTGTCCCCCTTATCCACAGACAACCGAGTCTGAAAATACTAAATGGAAAAATAAAATATTCTGAGAGAGAAAGAAACCAAGATCACATTGACATAATTTTATTATAATATATTATTGTCATTGTTCTACTTTGTAACCAGTTATGGTTATTAATCTCTTACTGTGCCTCATTTACAAATTAAAGTATAACAGGTATAAATGTATAGGGAAAACATTGCAAATGTAGATTTCAGTACTATTTTCGGATTTGAGCATCCACTGGGGAGTCTTAGAATGTATTCCCCATGGATAAGAGGGGACAACTGTACTAATCTCCTTGGGCAGCTATAATAGAATGCTGTAGTCTGGGTGTCTTAAAAGACAAAAATTTATTTTCAAATTTAGATTAAGGTGCTGACAGAATTGCTTTTTGATGAGGATTTCCTTCCTGGCTTACAGATAGCTACTTCCTCACTTTGTCTTCACATGGCCTCTTCTATGTGTTCGCACACTCCTGGTGTCTCTTCTAACACAGCCCTGTTGGGATCTCAATTAGTCTCAGTTACGTCAATCAGGGGCCCTTTCTACAAATACAGTCACATTGGGTTTGGGCTTCAGTATAGTAATTGGGAAAACAGGACACAATTCAGTCTATAATAAAGCCCAAGCCTATTATCATAAATTTGTTAATTTTAGAACAGAAAGGTGTATATATGTATGGGTTAGCCTGTCTCAAATACATGATACCAGAAAGTAACTTTTTCCCATCTGTTTTCTTTCTGTTATTTTGTCTTACTATGAACTTTTTTTTGTTTGTTTTTCAAATTGCCAAGTATGGTATTAAGGTAATATATCTATCTGATCCAGTGTAGGATGGCATGATCACATCCTTTGTAATCACACATGTGGTTGTCCTATGACATCTGGAATTGTGTCCTGTTAATAGGAAGTGAACTTGCCAGTAGAATTGTGGGATCTCTTCCGCATTTCTTTTTGTCTTAGCTTCATTTGGAAAGTGTTGTAGAAAAAAGAATATAAAGTGCAGTTTACATGACATATGATTGCTAATCTCAAAGAGAAGAGTGTAGATTTGCCATTTATTGTATGGCAAGGCTCTTGCCAATGGAAGAAGGAAAGCAGCTGCTGAAGGGAGAATTGCTGTGTCTGTCTGTTTTCCTCAAATACTTCTGACTGAGTATTTTCCACAATTAGAGTTAAATCTAGATTTAAACATTACCAAAATTTGAAGTTGCTCTTCTATTTTTTACTGTTTGTTTTTAGGAAAGAAAGATACTTTTGGCTGGTGCTTGGTAAAGCATTATGCCTTGGAAATATACCTACTCTTGTGGTTTGAAAGAAAAGAATTGAAAAAGTGTTTATATCAAATGACATCATCTTTTGCACAATCACTGACATATCTTCTAGTATTTTGAGGATAAACAACTTGTCATTTTGTTCCTGGATTTGGGGCTTCCCATCACTATGTAAACAAAGTTTTAGTCAGGCTTTTTGTTAGCTTGTCATCATTTTTTTTTTTTTAGTATTTATTTTTTATTTGATTTTATTTATTTACTTTTGTTACAGTTCTGGGTATTAAACCCAGAGGCACTTTACAACTGAGCTGCACTCCCAGCACTTTTTAATTTTTTTATCATGAGATGGTCTCTTGCTAAATTGCTGAAATTTGCAACTTGGGATCCTCCTGCCTCAGCCTCCTGAATCACTGGGGTTAAAGATGTATGCCATGGAAACACATTGAGGAAGCTGTTCAGTTTTTCTTCATTTTGATAGCATCTTTCACTAATGGTAATTACTACATTTTGTTAAGGCCTTACTTCATGTGAGGTTCTTTAGAGTTTTTATTTGTCTGTCTTCTTTTTTTTTTTTTTTTTTTTTTGCATTTGCTGCTGGGGATTGAATCCAGGGCCTTGTGCTTGCAAGGCAAGCACTCTACCGATTGAGCTATCTCCCCAGCCCCTGTCTGTCTTTTATTCGTTTTTATTTTGGGGATTTGAACTCTCGAACATTAGGCTCATGCATCTAATTTACCTACTCAGTATTTATACTTGAATGCCTAGGAGCCAACTCAAAGTTAACATCTGTAGCAAGGCCTTGTTTCTCCCTCATCACAAGCTACTCTTCTCTTCAGTCTTCTTTATGTCAGTAAATGTTACTTTGGTAACACTTACTCTCATATTCCACACATGGTCCATCAACAACTCATGTCCACTTTTCCTTGAACATATCTTCAGAATTAGATTCCTTCTTATAGCCATTGCTTCTGCTTTTGTTTTGTGCTTCTGTCCTCTCTATTGGTTTTTGATTAGTCTCCTTGATTCTTTTGGTTCCATTCTTTTTTTTTTTTTTTTTTTTCTTCTTCCCCACAGCAGCCAGCTTGCTCCTTATAAAATGTAAATCCGACAATGCTTCTCTACTCCTGTGATACTTTCCCCTCTCATTAAGAATAAAAACCCAGGGATGTTCTGAGTTCAATCCCCAGCACCGAAAAAAAAAAAATGTTTTTTCACAGCTCATATTTTTCACTATAAACAGCGTCAGAGTTTCCTGTTTTGCTTAAGATATTTCTACATTTTTTCAAAAATTGCACATATCTTATCCTAGTTTAATTTCTAAACATTTTAAAATTCTTTCTTTCATCCAGAATTATTTTTCTATACAAAGAAAAAATAATGATAGGGCCCATTTTTTTCTTCCAGATAAAGAACCAATTCTGATAGAACTGTTTATTTAAATAAATCATTGTTTAGCCAGTGATTTAAAATATCACCTTTAATATAGTTTAACTTCCCATACACATTAGGATCTATTCCTGGACCTTTTATTCCACTGATGTACTTTGCCACTGTGGCAGTTTTAAACATACTTTAATATGCTGGTTTTATGTTCAGTGTGGATATCTGGAGAGGTAAATTTTCCCTTTTTACTTTTCATAATTTTATGGACTTATTCTTCCATATAAACTAAGTTTAAGAAATTTTTCTTACCTTTTGGATTCTCATTGGAACTATATTTTTTAAAAAACATACTTAAGATTTAGGGAGATTTAAAAACTTACATTGTCTATATTGAGAAAATAAAAAGTTAATGCTTCAGTGAACATCTCTATACTATTAATAACCGCAGGATATTGGAAGTAGCCTAAGGATCCAGTAATAGAGGACAAAAAGATTTGATAAAAATTAAGGTGACTCAGAGCCATTCATTTGGTTTAAATTTCATCTCATATTTGAGTCTGATGTGACAGTGCTTATCTCTAGGATTTAAATGCTAATCAGGATGTATGATCTCTGGCCTTACAGCATTTATAGCCTCGTACAAGAAACAGCTAGGAATCAAATAATTGTGAATATATATTATAAGAGTTCTAGTAACATAATTTAACTTTGTTAAAGAACTCCTAGAATGCTTTGTAAGAAAATGATGCTTGAGCTGCTAACCAAAGAAAAAAAATAGGCAAAATCTTTCAGTAAGACTGTGGTAGAAGATGCATGGGACATTCAGAAAACTTACAGACCAGTGAGGCTGGAATACAGAGAGCTGGGTGCAAGGTAAAGCTTGAGAGGTTGTCAGAGGCCCACCAGGCAGGGCTTTATAGGCCATGCTGACAGTTTTGGAACTTTATCCTAAGAGTTTTGGGGTTTCCTTTTTTTTTTTTTTTTTGGCGGTACCGGGGATCGAACTCAGGGCCTTGTGCTTGCAAGGCAAGCACTCTACCAGCTGAGCTGTCTCCCCCACCCGAGTTTTGGGGTTTCTATTGCAAAGTTGAGACAGAGAAGGAGAGAGAGTGAGTAATGATGAGATTTGGCTTTAAATTACTCTTTGGCATAGATAGTAGTCTGAGGTGCAAGGTGAAAAAGAAGAGTCAGTTTTGAACTTAGAGTGGCAACTGGAAAGTTAAACAGAATTGGATACATTCAAGGGATATTTTTTAGAAAATCAGACTTGTCAAAACAGGATATGTAGATTAATGAGAGAAAGGCTTAAAAGATGACTCCTAGGTTTTAGTTTGGTTAATTGGATAATAAACACTAATAAAAAGAGTCTAATTTTAGAATGTTAATTACAACTCCCGTTGAGGACATACTGAATTTGTGATTCCTTTGGTATATTTTATGTAGGTGAAGGTGCCAGTGTATTAGAAGTATATTTGTAAAATGACACAGATAGTGTGGGGAAATACCACATGATTTAAAATCTGTGAAATATTATTCTAGAACTTCGACACATGTGGGCTGTTGAGTACTTGGTATGTAGATAGTCTGAATTGGGATATACTGAAAATGTGAATATATATCAGATCTCAAAGACTTATTACCAAAAGAGGTAAAATATTCTAATATTTTCTGTATTGGTTACATGTTGGTAATACTTTAGACACATTTGGTTAAAGAAATAAGTTGTTACAATTAATTTTATCCATTTCATTTTACATTTTTTTTTTAAATATAGCTACCAGAAAAAGATTTGGTAAAAGTTAAGGTCTCTCAACAGCCATTCATTTGGTTTAAATTTACAGATGTGATTTGTACTGTATTCCTATAACACTGTTCTGGAGTGTCAGCTCTATTGGATAAATGGAAATGCACAGAGAGAGGCTTATAGAAATATACCAGAATATCGGTGTTTATGGGAATGGTTTTTGTTTCATTTCATTGCTCCATCTTTCTTTGTTCTTCATATTCAAAATAATTTTTTTTTATGTAAAATACTCTTTCACTTTAAACTTTAGAAGGTCAAGACATTTCGATCTTTCACTTTCACAGAAAACTCTAGCTTTCCCAATGGCTGTAAATACTTCAAGGGAGGTCATCAAAGGAGTATAATTCATTCTAAACAACTACTTTCAAGCATGGTTTCTGTCACCACCTGAAACATGTTCATTATCAGATTTTTATGCTGTATCATTATCTTTAAGGTGCTGAAAATAGTTCTGATACAGAAAGTGCTCCTTCTCCTTCACCAGTTGAAGCTGTCAAGCCCAGCGAAGACAGCAGTGAAAATGCTGCTTCTCGAGGAAATCCTGAACCCGTGGCTGAGGTGGACTCCACTACGGAAACGGCACCGAGTGCATCTCCCTCTTCAGCAGTTCCAAGTACAAAACCAGCTGAAAGTGAAAGTGTGGAGACCCAGGTGAATGACAGCATCAGTGTTGACACAGCAGAGCCAATGGATGTAGACCATCAGGAGCACAGTGCTGAAGCGGGTTCGGCTCTTGATCCACCACCCACTACCAAAGCAGACTCTGTGGATGTTGAAATGAGGGTGCCTGAAAACAGTGCATCTAAAGGTGATGGAGATACCAAAGAAAGAGACTTAGAGAGAGGCAACGAGAAGACAGAGCCTAGGGATGAAGATTTGGTGGTGACTCAGCAGATAAATGTCCAAAGACCAGAGCCCCAGTCAGATAATGATTCCAGTGCCACGTGCAGTGCTGATGAAGATGTGGATGGAGAGCTCGAGAGGCAGAGGTAAGGCTTGATCCTTTTCTTTCTCTGCTGGTTGTCAACTGAGTCACAGGATGGTGCTTGCTACAGAGATGACCCCTATACAGATATTGACGAATTACAGGTAGTCTGTATGATTTTAATATTGGGCTATGATAATGCTGTTCATCTGTTTTAGAAAAAAACAAGAACAGTTATGTGAATATTATATTTAAATGAAACAGATAATACATTTCTTCTAGATCTGTCTTTTCACATGTATTCTGTGATAGCAGAAAAAAATTGATCACAGCTAACATAGTTGTGAGTTGGCAACTATGGGATATGGTAAGAAGGTGAAGGGAGGGGGTTTTGGTTCCAGCTGTGCTTTGCTATATACTGGCTTGGCCTCAGAGCAAGGCCTACTTGACCCAGCATTGTAGATGTAAGAAAATGCTGCAAGGAGGAACATGTCAAGTGTTGTGAAAATAATTTTAAATACAAGTTAATGATAATTATAATGACTACTTTTTTGTATCTGTAGTACAGATTAATATTTAAGTACTTTTAGTCATTAAAGGTAAATTAATATAAAAATTTATATCATTAGCATTTCTGTAAGTTATAGTAAAAGATGTATTTTACAGGAGTATATGCTACTTTACTTAATATATATATACTTTTAAACTTTTTAGTTTTAGGTGAACACAATACCTGTATTTTATTTATTCATCTTATGTGGTGCTGAGGATTGAACCCAGTGCCTCACATGTATAAGGCAAGCCCTCTACCACTGAGCCAGGATCCCAACCCTATTTGATATTTTTAACATCCTGGTGTTTCCTTTTCCTTGAGATAAGTGGAATCACCTATAAATGTGTTAGAATGTTGGATTGGGGCAAATACTGGAAGTGAATTAGAGTAAAACATTATTTAATCAGAAACTCATTGAAATTCTGCTGTTTTTTACCTTTTTTCCTTTTTAGTAAGAAAGATGAATAGGTCACTCAACGGAAACCAGATTCTGTTCAAAGTTCAGTTTTCATGGTGTGTCCTATTGTCACTGTATTTTCAGTCCTTGTCCCCAAGATATTTTATGTCTTCATACTCTAGCATGAGATTTGATACTATGGTAATATTCAGCATTACAGTGATGATTCCTCAAAGGATATTTTTATATAGCAGATGTTAAAATTTTCATCAATAAGAATTTAAATAAGATAGGAATCCTGCCTAACCATTGGTTTGTCAGGAAATTCAACCATCTAGATCAGTCATTTTCCTTCATTTTACAGTATTCTAGATTTTATTTTAAAGATTCTAATGTTTAACTAGAGTAATTAAACATGAATTTAAGCTATGTCATCTTTTTAAATGCATTCTTTAATTAAATATTCCATCTGAAATAAGAATTGTTTGTGTTTTGCACTGCTGGGGTTTTTTGTTGTTTGTTTGTTTGTTTGTTTGTTTTTGCGGTGCTGGGGGTTGAACCCAGGGCCTTGTGCTTGTGAGACAAGCACTCTATCAAAACTGAGCTATTCCCCCAGCCCACTGCTGGTTTTAATAACTATATTTATATAAGAATGAAAAATCAGGATGGCAGCAATCTTACAGTGAGCATCCTAAGAAATAAACATGACAGTAGTTTGAAAGTCAAATTCCTTACAGGGCTGGGAATGTAACTCGGTAGTAGAGTGCTTGCTGCTGTGCAAGACTACTGAGTTTGATCCTTAGCACTGCAAAATAAACTTGAAAACATGGTGGTTTCCGAGTGACATCCTAAAGTCTACATTGTTTCCAAATAGTCAAAATAACTGTGTTTTACATTTTTAGTATCACCTCTGTTTTTAATACAGTATGCAGATTGTTTTCTTTTACACATTCTAATTTTCTTATCACTATATACATTTAAAGTTTTTTACCTTCCCTCAATGATTGTGAAAACATTGAGAAATATGACTAAGCCTACAATATATGACCCTAGTGTATAATTTCCCTAACTTTAGAGGTTGGTCAGCCTAAACTCAAGTGTAAGTATGCTATCTGAGTAAAGCATGTAGAGTGTGAGATGAGGGACTGTCAGTACAGTAACATAAGCCTGTTTGAAACTGCCGTGTGGGAATTCCAGTTCTCATTGTCTCTTCTTTCCGTTTTTCTTGAGAAGTCAGAAGTCTTGAATTTGGGCTGTAATTTTGTTTTAAAATAGCTTGACTTATACCTTGTGATTTCAATAAATCATCCTGTAATGCTATCTATTTAATCTGTTTAGTATGTTAGCTATAAAGTAGAACCAAATTTTTTTCTTTTGTGTTTTCAGCAGTTGAACCTAGGGGCACTATACTACTGAGCTACATCCTCAGACTCTTTCATTATTGATTTTGAGACAGTCTCACTAAGTTGCCCAACCTGGCTTTGAACTTGTGATTGTTTTGCCTGAGCCTCAAGAATGTTTTTTTTTTTTTTTTTTTGTTTAGACTATTATGTGAGTTAGATAATAGATGATTAAATTAAGGTATATTTCAATTTGTAAGTCATTATTAGATTTCTTAATGGTTTCTCTGGAAATTAACATTATTGGTTTTTTTTTCCTTATTGTTCAAATGTCTTATTTTTAAAACTTGTTGTTAAAGTTTTTTCTGGTGCTAGGGATTAAACCCAGGGTCTTGTATATGGCAAGCAAGCATTCTATATCCCCAGCCCTGTTTATATCTTATAAGGGTTAGTGTGATAGGTATATGCATAAATGTGGACATATTAACATAGAAGGAATTATGGTGATTGTATGTTTGAAATCTTAAATAAAAATATATTCATTTATCTTTTTTTTTTTAATTTATTGCCAATTGTAGAATGTTTCCTATGGACACAAAGCCTTCATTGTTAAACCCTACTGGATCTATACTAGTTTCATCCCCAATAAAACCAAATCCGTTGGATCTGCCACAGCTTCAGCATCGAGCTGCTGTTATACCACCAATGGTAAGTTTTCAGTGTAAGAAAGTGAAGTTGAAATACAGAGTTCTTTATAGACATAGCTCTTCTCTCCTTTAATTGGATTTCCCCCTGGCTCCCCAACAAACACACTGGAGCTTGAACCCAGAGGAGCTTTACAACTGAGCTACATCCCCAGTCCCTTGTATTTTCTATTTTGAGACAGGATCTTGCTAAATTCCTGAGACTGGCCTCAAACTTTAGCGATTCTCCTGCCTCACCCTCACCACTTGCTGGTATTACAGATGTGTACCACCATACTGGACTGTTTCTTGATTTCCTTAAAAAAAAAAAAAAAAAAAAAACTGTGGTAAAAAACATGTAATGTGAAATTAATCATCATAACCAATTTATTTATTTATTTAGGGATTGAACCCAGGGGCACTATACCACTGAACTACATCCCCATCCTTTGATTTTTTTTTTTCCCCCACTTTGAGATAGGGTCTTAATAAATTGCCCAGGCTTACTAAATTTGCTCTCCTCCTGCTTCAACCTCTCAAGTCACTGCGATTACAGGTGTGTGCCACTGTGCCCAGCCATCTAAACTAATAGTGGGTTTTTTGGGGGGAGGTACTGGGGAATTGAACCCAGGTGTGCTCTACCACTGAGCTACATCTGAGCCCTATTTTGTATTTTATTTAAAGACAGGGTCTCATTGAGTTGCTTTAGCACCTTACTTTTGCTGAGACTGGCTTCGAACTCACAGTTCTCCTCCTTCAGCCTTCTGAGCCGCTGGGTTTATAGGCATGCACCACTGTGCCTGCTTAAACCAATAAGTGTACAGTTCAGTAGTGTTAAGTATTTTCACATTGTTGGGAAACAGATCTCCAAAACTTTTTCATTTTCCAAATCTGAAACTACCAATTAAACAATTCCCCTTTGCCTAGCCAGCTCTAACTTGGCCTTGCCCCTCCTAACCACCATTCTATTTTCTGTTTTTATGAATTTGACTACTTTATATATCACTGTTTTCACACTTCTGAGACCAAATGTGTAGGTTTTTTTTTTATCATACCAAGTTTTCAACTTGTATACCAACTAGGTATCTCTATAATTCAATTCACTTCTGATTCTATCCTGAATTAGTGTGGGACACCATGGGTATTAGGATCATACCAGTATTGGGTCCCCAGTTACCCACACTTTTGTCCAACTAGGCTATATTTTGGGAATTCCTTCCACCCTCTGTGTATGTCCACTATTTGCTAGGCTGTCTCATAGAATTTTGGAAAACACTTCATTTACCTTTACTGATTAATTATGAAAAATACAACTCAGGCTGGGATTGTGGCTCAGTGGTAGAACACTTAACCTAGCATGTATGAGGCACTGGGTTCTATTCTCAGCACCACTTACAAATAAATAAATAAATAAAGGTTCATCAACAACTAATAAAATTATTTTTTAAAAAATATAACTCAGGCTGGGGAGATAGCTCAGTTAGTAGAATGCTTGCCTGTCAAGCACAAGGCCCTGGGTTTAATCCCCAGCACCTTAAAAAAGAAAAAAATATATATATAACTCAAAACATGGAAGAGATGCATGGGATGAGGCATGTGGGAAGGGATGTGGAACTTCCATGCCCTGGGTAAACCACCCTCCCATCTCCTCCTTGTGTTCACTATCCTGGACACTCCAAATCTTGTCTTTTAGGGGTTTTTATGGAGTTTTCATTATGTAGGCATGAATGATTACATCATTAGCCATTGTTGACGATTATATGAATCTCCATCCCATCACCCCTCCCAAGAGGTTAGAGGTAGAATCAGGTAGGCTGGATGGAACTGAAAGCTCCAGCCCTTTAATCTTGACTTGGTAACAAGCCATATAAATGGACTCCTACAGTATTTGTCCTTTTGTGACTGGTTTATTTTACTTAGTGTAATGTCCTCAAGGATTATGGGTGTATCAGTGGATCAGATTAGTAGCTTCTTATAAACTTAAAACTCCATACAGGAAATCATGTTTTGATGATACCAAAACATTTCATTTGACTTTGTCGCAGAAGGAGGAAAAGCCATGTTTACGTGTAAGCACAAAGCCATGAAAGTTATGTGTATGTATTGGGGTCACACTTATGGTAGGGGAAGAGCTATGGCAGTCTCTAGATAACAGGTTCTAAAATAGTTAGATCTCGTAGGCTTCCTATGGCTATTATTCATAAAGTTTTTAACACAGATTGTGTTGGAGCTGCTTAGTATTAGAACAGCTTGTGCTCTTTCCTTCATGAAGTGGGAGAAAGAAAAATAAGAAAAATGTAATTGCAAATTGTGATAAGTGCTGTGTATAATGAGAAGCAAAATGGGGAGGACTCACCATTTTGCTGGATGTCTATCTGAAGAAAGAATAGTCCATTTTTATCCTGGAAAGAATTGATATATGTTAATAAATTGGTTGTGGAAGAGAAGGGGATTGATTAGTCAAGGGTAACTTCTAGATTTCTGACTGAGGCTCCATTTCTGAGATGGAGAATGCTAAAGGAGAAACACTGCTGGGCTTGGGAAATGGAAAGTTCATTTTGAATATAAGTTCTGAGCTACTTTGAGATATTCAAGTGGACTCAAAAGACTGAATAAACTCAGAGTTGGGAGGTTTTATATATATGCATGTGGAACTTGGAGGAAGTGTCTTAGGAATAGAAAATTTCTATTTTCTATTCACACTGGGGTTTGAACTCAAGGGCACTTTAGCACTGAGCTACATCCCCAGTCCTTTCTATTTTTTATTTTGAGACAGAATCTTGCTAAGTTGCTGAGGGTCTTGTTAAATTGTTGAGGCTGGCCTCAAAATTTTGATCCTCCTGCCTTAGCCTCCCAGGTCAAAGGGATTACAGGTGTGGGCCACTATACTCACTCAGAAGTAGAAAACTTATGAGTCATTACCATATGGATGACATTTAAATCCACAGGTGTGAATGTGTTGCCTGGTGAGAGACATAGACAAGGAATGGGCCCCAGAGCAAGACCATGGCGACTTGGCCATCACAAGTTAGAATCAGAGAGATGTGCTTTAATTTACAATATTTATCACAGCTTTTATAATTTATATTGTGTTTGGTTCCAAAAGTAATTACCATTTTAAACATTAATTTTTGATGATTACTTCAACCAGTTATGTGACAGAAATAAGCATTACTTGTAACAGATGTTCAGTTATTGTTACTACATTGGTCATTGTCACATTTAAATTTGTTTTTCTTCTTATAGGTTTCCTGCACCCCTTGTAATATACCACTTGGAACCCCTGTGAGTGGCTATGCTCTCTACCAGCGACACATCAAGGCAATGCATGAGTCAGCACTCCTAGAGGAACAGCGGCAGAGGCAAGAACAAATAGATTTGGAATGTAGAAGTTCTACAAGTCCATGTGGCACTTCCAAGAGTCCAAACAGAGAATGGGAAGGTAGGTAGATAGAGCTATCACCAGAAAGAACTTTTCTGAAGGGAAACAAAGCTAAACCCAAGCATATCCCGTGCTTTTTTTAAGTTACCAGCATTTCAGTCTGTCTGTCCTGAAGATATAATTCCTTAAACTGACCACAATTCAACTAAATGTTACTAACAGATGGCAGTAATACTTTTAGTAGCATTCCAGTTAATGTGAATTTTCTGATTTCATTGTGCTGGAGTACTTTATAAATGCCATATTTTATGTTTTGTTCATCTGAATTTTCAGAGTAAACTAAAACTCTTGTCCTGTCCTTGAAGCAGAGTACCTACCACAGTATGATATTCTAATTATCTTGATGTGATGGATTCAACTTTGTATAGTGGATAGTGCCAATCAGACCTTGGATCAGTCTTCACTCCACATTAGCCCACTGGGTGATCTTAGACAAGTCACTTAATCATTCTTAGCTTTAGCTTTCTCATTTTCAGAGTGAAAATAATAAGGTATATCAACCTTATTGGGGCTATAAAGTTAAGAAAGAATGAGCATTTAGTATTGTTATGTGATATATGGTTCTGCATTATTTTATGTGTGATATGGTATATACTAACTGGCATATTAGTTCATATACAGTATAATAGCTACTATGGGTATACCTGTTATTGTTATGTCACTGTTATTTCTAGTGTCAGATTTGAGTTGATACGTGTTGTTTTATTTGGAGAATAATATATTTTTGCTTAATAAAAAAAGTAGGGGTAGTTTCTAAATTTCAGTAAATTATTCTGATGTGGTTAGAATTGGCACAGGTATCTGGTTGATAGTGAATTTGTTTACAATATGCTTGGATGTATGAATACTAAAATCATCTGTGAATGATTCAGAAGACTCTTTATAATACATTATACAGATAAGTAAGAGCAAACAGATTTGGAATGCCACACATGCTTTTCAAGGGCAACTTAACATAAAATAGGGACTGTGGAACTTGAACCATCCTGTTGACTCCCTGCTCCTTACCTAGATCCTACACCAGTGAATAGTTTTATAACCTGTTAGGGTAGAATTTTAAATGTAAATCTTGTATTAGTAAAAAATGTCAACTAGTGTAATAATACCCACCAAGTAATATAACATGATACCAAGTGAATATTTTTTGAATGGATATAGAAACATTGATAAATTTTAGGTGTTTATATGTTGTATTTAGAAAATCCTTAATTCCTGTTCTGTAACTGACACTACAGGTACCCAGTAAATACATGTTGAAAGAATAAATTAAATGAATGACATAATGGAGATATGTTTGTGATGTTACCCTATAGGGTATTAATGGACTTAGCAGAGGTGTTTTGTCTTTTTTAAAAATTTTTAAGTCATTGATGGACCTTTAATTAATTAATTTTATTTATTTATATGTGGTGCTGAGAATCAAACACAGTGCTTCACACATGCTAAGTAAGCGCTCTACCACTGAGTCACTCCAGCCCTGTTTTTGTCTTTTGAGCATCCCAATTATTAGGAAAGCTGTAGAGAATGATAAATTATGGAGTAATTTAAAAGTCTGTTGATCAATTATTTTTAATTTTTCAGGATAGATTTTTGTGAGGAAAAAGTAAAAGAAGAAAAAATAGCACTTAAATATTATCCCCTGTTGAACTCATGCCAAAGTAATTAATAATATCTGGGTAATTCTGTTTATGGGTACCATATAGTTATTTTAGAACCTCAACATCTTTTCTTGCTCTGCTTTATAGAATGAATTGTGTTGAGGAGCAGGAGTGACTGAACTAGGCTAGAGCCCACAATTTTGAGATTCCAAACTGTGAATTATATTTCTTTGTGGTCAAGACACATTAATCACCTATATTGTTTAGATTTGAGTGCTTTGCTAATTTTTAGTCATAACATAGTGATATTAAAAAACCAAACTGTAATTATGCTTTAGATTTATATGACATTAAGAATTTTTTAAGACAGACATTATTACCCTATATACATGTATGAAAAAATTTTTTAAAAAGTATTTATCACTGTCAAAAAAAAGATAATAAAAAGTAAAGTAAAATAAAAAAGAATTTTTCATTATTGTTCAAGATGACACTCTACAAAGTAGAACAATCAGTTACATTATATCCATAGTAGGATTTTGTTTTGACAAATCCACCTAGTCATTGAGTAATAAACATTTGCTGTCTCTCCTTGAAGTTACAACTAAGTTGTGGGTCAGTGTATGGGATAATCTTCCAAGTAACATTTACATGTTTGTTTTTAAGTTGCTGGTGTGTAGGATGCTTGACACAAATAATTTAAATACAGCAACATAGAATAGTTTATAGAATGTTAAAAAATAGCAAGAATGTGGATCTATGTATAAAATGTCATCAAATACTGATATAAATTGCCTGAATTAAGACAGTGCTTTTTTTTAACTTTTCCTTTTATGGTCTCATTTAGAAAGAATCAGGCAGCATTTGTCCACCTTTTTTATTGTATTCATGGTATCTTAATGTGAATAATACAAGCAATGATTATAGATATGCCCTTTGTAAATTGTATAAAGCTTTCCTCCTCTTTGGAAAAGTTTTTAAAAAATTTTTTCCAGTACCATTTGTAGAAATTTACCCTCTGTATTACCAATAAATTGGAAACTTTTCTTTTACAATGGAGAAACTCAAACTCATGCATGTACAGTAGAGTTATAAAAGAGAATCATCTAAATCTTTACCATGAAAATAATAATATTAATATGGCCAGGGGAGCTATGTAATTATAAACTTACTGGAAATGGTAGAACAGGCATTAAATTTTTAATATGCTTCTTGCTAAATTCTCTAGGAAGAAAGAGGCAATTTTCTTTTGAAATTGATTTCATAAATCCACTTGGTATTAGAGCATTTAGTAATTCATTACATTAATATATCAAAGATTTGGAAAGAGTACCATTATCTTGGTGGTTGTTCCTCAGGAACCTGAAATTAAGTCCTTCCATGAAACATTACTGCATATGGTGTAGAGCTCAGAGTCTGGAATTATATTGCTTTTAAAAGATCTCTGGTAGTGCAACCTTGATTGGGCAACTAGATATGATTCTTCTAAGCCTTAGTTTTCTCGTCTGCAAGATTGTGTTAATAATCTCATTGGTCTGGAGGGCTAAATGAGATAATTCATGGAAAGTAGTGTATCCAAGATTTGTTGTTAGTTGATATTATTATAATTGTTTCTGATTTTTAAAAATTTTAGTATACAAAGGAACATTTTATGCCTTATGATAATAAATCCTTATTTGAAATCAGGTACAGAGCTTAACACTTAATAGCAAAATGCTAGAGACTTTTCCATTGGCTGGGAACTACCATTATACTCACTATTCACTTAACATAGGATAGTAAGGAAAACACAAGTTTTAGGGTATTTGGTGGGAGAAGACAAATTGTTATTTACAGCATTAGATGGTCTAACTCAAAAATGTAAAAGAATTCATTGAAAAGTTTTTAGAACTAAAAGGAAAGTTCATTAAGTTTATTTTGAAAAGTTGCAATACAAGAATAACAATAAAAATACTTCACCCTGATCACCAAAAATAATAATAAAGTTGTTATACAAACTATAGTGCACCAATAAAAAAAAGTGGGAGAAAAAAGGAAAGAAAAAAAGTTAAACAGAAATCTACATCTTTCCTATCTGCATCATTTAGTTATATGTATTTATATACCCATATATATATATGAAACAGGTGATTTCCCCGGTAACAGAATATGAAATACACAGGATGATTTTTAACAAATAAACAAACCTATATAACAAAAACTGAGTTCCTCAATTAGAAAATTGATTATTATTCTTACCCATATTTATTCATAAATTAAATACAAGTGGAATGAGATTTCCATTGATAATTCATTTGAGAAGGAAGTACTTGAAATGAATTTAAATCTGAAGTTATCTGGAAGGATAAATAGATAAGACTAAGAAATGAAAAGAGTAATAAAATTAATGGGAATTTGGTCTGGCAAACATTGAAATGCCACAAATCTAAGTGATCAGGGTTACAGATAATTTTTACTTTGTGTTTTCCTGATTTTAAAAAATTATTATAGTATGTCAATTTCATTTTTTAAAATGAAATATTTATAGTATATACATTTTAAAGTCTTAATATGACTGCACTTTTGGCTTGCTCTTTTAATGTTTAAAGTTTTTAATACTTTTGGTGGAGATAGCTTACTTGTTTTCATTAGTATTATTGCAGTTATGTTCATAGTTGTTTTAAGCTTGTGAAGGACTTTTGGATTAGCTTGATCTGTATCTTTTGAAAAAGATTGTTTCCATTTCTTAAATATGTTTCTCTGAGTATTAACCAGTGGCATCAGTAGGCTAATTATGAGTTGAAATCCTCAGAGAGCTGATCTCTCAATCAGGCCAGTCTTGAAATCACAGAATCACTTGATAATGTGATATTTGCCTATTGTGATTTTATCGTATGTCAAAACACTGAATTCTTAAAAGGAAAGAGAAATTCTTTATCCTTGAAAAGGAGAAGTTGTAATTGTATTTTTGAGGATTTTGTTAGGTAGTAGTTATGTTGTATACATAGCAGATGTAGATTTATAGAATTTCTTAATCATTTCTGTGGGTGGATCTTCCCCTCAGGAGTTTTAGACCTTGTTATTATCATATAGATGGATCTGCCCCTGGATGGTGTGGGCTTGGTCCTTTTAACTCACTATTTTAATTTGGGGTTCTTCCCTTATTTTGATAACTTTAACTTTCATAGGAAAATCAGTCGCCTATATGCCTTATGCTGAGGTCAAACGTGCTCTAGAACAGGAAGCACAGATGCACAGTACCGCAGCAAGGTCAGCCTCACCGTGTAGGCTATCTCCAAAGGAAGTCAGTAAAGCCGCTCCACGGCCCGATATGAGTACAGCCCGCTATAGTGTCCCGCCAGGTAAATATCGCCCCTCTACACAGTGGCTGCTGGCCATCTACCCACAAATGCTCCACGTGGGTGGTTTAATCTCTTGAATGAACTGATTTTCCAGAATGTGTCCTTGCTGTCTCAAAATGACTTTGTTTCTCTACATTCCATTATCAATTGTATTCAGTTAAGATTCACTGGGCCACTGGGAAATTTGTGTTCACACATTTATACTGTGACATTGAATAGCTTTTCTTTTAAAAGTACATGTATTTGTAAAAATCTTGAGACATTTTTACCCCAGAGATTCAAGTATGCTGTGAGAGCCAGAATCAGTAAATATTTCTCAAATTATGTCAGATTCATGGAAGATACGCAACAGGTTGTCAGCCGGTCTGCACACTCTACAAAGCAGTGACAGCACCTGTTCCTCAGAAGCTCCCTTTTTCTCACCTCTATTGTGAGGTCCAGAGAGTGACAGAGAGAGAGAAAAAGTTATTGAAGATCGAGGTTTGCCTCCGCTAAGCAGAAATAGTTGCATTGAACATCAGCTTGAAAGCTCTGGTTTGAAAGGGAGTTTAATATTTCATCCTCACAAATACCATTGGAGAATTGAATATGTATACAGGGTTAAGTGACAGAAATTTTTAAAATGCAAATGTTCATCCTTGGCCTCATCTCATGTTTATAATTTAATTTGTGACTTAAAAATTCATGAATGACTAAGATTGCTAGCCTATGGCAGACTAAGACATTTGACTATTTTAAATCTTTTTTTTCCCCCTTTTAAAAGTTCTTCAACCTGCTCCACATCAAGTGATAACTAATCTCCCTGAAGGCGTTCGGCTTCCGACAACTCGACCAACCAGGCCACCACCACCTCTTATCCCATCATCTAAAACCACAATGGCTTCAGAAAAACCATCTTTTATAATGGGAGGCTCCATCTCACAGGTAAAATGCTTTTTCTGTATAGCAAATTTTCTCTTGATTATTGCTGTGGTAAAACTTTTTCCTCCTTCTTACACTAAATTGTCAGCATACTTTTAAGTATTTTTAGGTTTATAATTTTTCAGAGTGGTCCTGAATGTGAAACTTTCAGGGACAGGGACTAGAAAATGCAGAAATTAATAGGAATTTCGATTAAGTTATGTACTCAGATTGAGTGCCTATGGCATACCACCTGGCTAAATTTACCAAAGGCACATAATTGTTCATTGTAATGTAAATTAAAATGGAATTTGTTTTCATAAAGTTGAATATTTACTGACTAGTTACTTTAAAGAGAGACAGTGTGTTAAGCCCTTAATGGCTTACTTTCTTCAGCCATACCCTACCTGCCTACAATTGGTTACTACCCATTAATACATTCTGATTATTAAGTCATCGAGTGGATTAAGCCACTGATTAGGTCACAGTTTTCACAATCTGATCATTTAACTTCTGAACATTCCTACATCATCTTACACATGAGTTTTCAGGATACATCTCATACCCAAACACTAATAATCTCTATTTTTTTCTGGTATACTGCCTTTTTTTTTTTTTTTTTTTTTTTTTTTTTTTTTTTTTAACTGAAATATGGTTTAATTTAACTTGATGGTTAGATCAAATTTGACTTATGTGAACAACCAATATCCATATCACTGTCAAGAAATTGAACATTTTTTCCATCACTAAAAAATTTTCTCATGTTCCTTCCTAGGCGTTCCTCCTCCTTTCTGAAGCAACTTTCTGTTTTACTTTCTGTTGTGGTAGATGAATCTTACCTTTTATAAGATTTCATACTAATGGAATATATAGTATATACTCTTGTGTCTGTTTTTCTAACTCAGCATAATGCTTTTAGGGATTCATCCAGGTTTTTGTGTTATCATAGCCTTCTTATTGCTGACTAATACAGTGAACAAAGAATAGATAGAATTTCTGTTACAACAGTGCAGTTGTCAGGGTGCTTTATAATATTGTCTTGTAGTGCTCTGCAGCCACATGCACACCAAAAATGACCCTGGGTGGGACCTGAAGGGACTAACCAGCACAAGCATGTTTCTGTCAGCAGACACAAACCTGAGTCATTTCTAGTTTAGGACTTCTATGAATAAAGCTGCCGTAAACATTTCTTATACTAGATTCTTTGTGGATGTGTTTTTGTTTCACCTCAGAGTGGAATTGCTGGGTGTATTTTTAGGTTTATAATTTTTCAGAGTGGTCCTACAATTTTATACTCCCACTAACAATATGTAAGACCAAGACTTCTGTTATTCCATTTCTTGTTGTCAGTCTTTTTCCTTTTAGACCTATTTAACTGGTGTGTGTTATGTCTCATTGTGGTTGTATTTTGCATTTCCTGACAACAAATATTGAATGCTTTTTTGTGTGTTCATTGAAAATTTGTACTTCTGGCTCTGACTTATTGGTTGAGTATTCCTAATCTGAATATCTAAAATCAAGTGCTCCAGAATCTGAAATTCTTTGAGCACCAACATGATGCCACAAGTGGAAAATTTCACACCTAATAGATGCAATAGAGCACAGTCAAAATGTAGGTACACTAAAAATGCTGTATAAAATTATCTTTAAGCTATATTATTAGATGTATATGATATAAATGAATTTCATGTTTATAATAAGGTACCATCTCCAAGGTATTTTATTGGATCTATGCAAATATTCCAAAATCTGTAAAAATTCCTTATCTGAAACACTTCTGGGCCCAAGCATTTTGGAAAAGGGATACTCAACCCGTATTTAAGTCTGATTATCCATTTTTTTAAAGAATTTTTTTTCATAATACCTTTATTTTATTTATTTATTTTTATGTGGTGCTGAGGATCGAACACAGTGCCTCACACATGCTAGGCAGGCACTCTACCACCAAACTGCAGCCCTAGCCCAATTATCCATTTTTATTGGATCTTTTTAGTATTGAACTTTAGAAGTGTTTTATACATTTAAAATTCTTTGTTATATTATGCCTGTTACAAATGTTTTTCTATTTGTGATCTGCTGATTTTCTTATGGAATGTTTTGATGAACAGAAATTTTAAGTTTTGTTTGTTTGCCTTTTGTTTTTGGTACTGGAGATTTAACCCAGAGGCACTTTAGCACTGAGCTACATCCCCGTCAGCCCTTTTTATTTTTTATTTTTAGAAAGGGTTTTCATGGGCTGGGGATATAGCTCAGATGGTAGAGTGCTTGCCTCATAAGCACGAGGCCCTGGGTTCAATCCCCAGCACCGCAAAAAAAAAAAAAAAGAAAAAAAATATTTCTGCTTTGCTAGAAAGGGTTTTCACTGAGTTGCTTGTGAACCTCCTGCCTCAGCCACCTGAGTCGCTGGGATTACAGTGTGCACCACTTACACCTAGCCAAGTTTTACTTTTTGATGTAGTCAATATAAAACTTTTTTCTCCTATGATTAATTAGACTTTACCTGCTCCAAAGTTGTGAAATTTTCTGTTTTCTTATGTAAGCTTTATAGTTTGGCTTTTATATTCAGACTTGGGATTCATCTCAAATTAATTTTTATGTACATTGTGATTTAGAAGTCTACATTCATTTTTCCATTTGATTTTCCAGTTCCAATAACATTTATTTAAAAGTCTTTTCTTTCCCCGTTTGTTTGATTTAGTGCCTTCATTAAAACTATAAGTTTGGAACTCTTTGTAGACTCTCAGTGCCATTCCATTGATTTGTCCATCTTAGTACCATAGTCTTGAATATTGTAAGTTCATAATATACATATGTAATAGCATTATTTCTTAAAAAAACCAATGTGCATATTTAATTAAAAAGTACTTTATTACTAAAAATGAAAAGAATATTCTGAGCTATGGGGAAAATGGCTCAACTCGGGATAACCCCAAACCTTCAATTTGTAAAAAACATATTATCTGTGAAGCACAGTAAAGAAGCACAATACAATGAGGTATGCCTATGTATAGAAATACAGAGGATTTTTTTGTATCTTGACTTTGCCCTCCTGTGGTCTGTACTTAATGGTTCTCATGGGGTTTTATTTTGGTACATTTCTTAGGATTTTCTATGTATGCATGTCATCTGCAAATACAGTTTTAGTTCTTTCCAATCTTTATCCCCTTGTATTTCTTTTTCTTGTTGCATTGGCTAGGAGAGAACTTTTAGTGCAGTGTTGAATGGAAGTAGTGAATGCAAACATGAGTTTCTTGTTGCTGGTTTTAGGAGGAAGATATTCAGTATTTGAAATTTAGGTATTATGTTAACTATAGGCATTTCATAGATATCGTTCATCAGATTATGTTTCCTTTCATTCTTAGTTTCCTAAAAGTCCCCCTCCCTCAGTTCTACTTTTCAATTCCAGAACTTTGATTTTATTCTTTGTAATGATTTCTTTCTCTAATTGTTGTATTCTGTATTTGGTTAGACATTATTCCTTTGAATTCTTTAGACATGGTTCCCTTTACTTCTTTGCTCAGAGGCAGTTTCTATTCATTGCTTTATTTCATGTGTGTAGCTTACACTTTGTTGTTGTTTACATGTCTTGTAATTTTGGGTCAAAAATGGGATGTTTTATTTAATATGGCAACTCTTAAAATCAGATACCTCTGTCTCCTTGGACTCCTTGTTGTTTTTGTTTCTTTTTGCTGTTGTTGATTTGCTTAGTGACTTTTATTCTGTGAAGTCTGTTATTTGTCATAGACTGAATAGTGTCACAGGCCACTAAACTCATTGTTTAGCTTAATAGTCTACTATTGATTGAACAAATCACTTTCTTATTCTTTTCTGAGGAGCTATGTGTAAGGGTATGGCCTTTAGCACTCAGCCAACCAGTGGACAGATCTACTTTTTTGGGGGGATGGAGGCACTGGGGATTGAACACAGAGGTACTTTGCCACTGAGCTACATCCCCAGCCTTTTTAATTTTTCATTTTGAGACAGGGTTTCAACTGCTAAGATGCTGAGGCTGACCTTGAACTTGCAATCCTCCTGCCTCAGCCTCCTGCATAGCTGGGATTACAGGTGTTGTGCCACTGTGCCATACTTCTCCAAAGCATTTTTAAGAGGCTGCAGATGTTGTTAATAATCGTCATTTATATTGTGAGTGCGCTGTTTCAGTGCTTTATTTTTGAAGTTTATTAATAGTAAATATTATCTACATATAATTTATGGTAGGGCTTCAAGAGTTTTTTAAATTCAAGCAATCTCTGCTGAAATTTTTCTTGCTTTACAAATAATGTTCTTAATTTCAGGTTTCCAGGGCATACATTTTTATGAAAAGACAACGTTTGTTTAGTCTTTTAAAATTATTTTTTAGGGCACACCTGGCACTTACATGACTTCTCATAATCAGGCTTCCTATACTCAAGAAACAGCTAAGCCCTCTGTGGGGTCTATCTCTCTTGGATTGCCAAGGCAGCAGGAATCCACCAAATCAGGTCAGTGAGTTAATACAGTCATAATGTATCTGTATTTTCAGTATCACAGTCAGTAATTCAGCACTTGATCTCTTTATGTTTCTCTTGCTTCTGTTCACAGCAACTTTGCCCTATATCAAGCAGGAAGAATTTTCTCCCCGGAGCCAAAATTCACAGCCTGAGGGTTTATTGGTCAGGGCCCAACATGAAGGTGTGGTCAGAGGTAAAATAGTATACAGTTTGACAGAGCTATTGAACTTTTCCCCCATTAAATTAATTAAAGTAATTCATTAATAGTTTAATGATGTATTTTCAAATTATAGCCTTTATATCTAAACTTAGGTTTTCTTTCCATGTAAAATTGATTTTAAAACTTTGAAGTTTGGCTGAGGGTATTATAGCTCAGTGATTGAGCTCAGTGATAGAGCATGTGAAGGCCCTGGGTTCAATCCCCAGTACCACAGAAAAGAAAAAAAAATACACACACACACACACACACACACACATATACACAAAAATAAAACTTTGAAGTTCCATGTCTCAGCAGTTCTTTTTTTAATAACTATAGTATTAATTTAGAAGAATATTTCAGTAATATAAAAGTTTTTTATTTGCTGTTTTTCTTCTCTTATTCTGTTCTTATTCTTTCACTAGGTAGGGGCTATTTTGTGTGGGGTGGTGTTTGTTTGATTCTTAATCTATTGGGACAGAAATGAAGGATGTAATAGCTAATGATTTGGGTTTTATTCAGGTACCACAGGAGCTATCCAAGAAGGAAGTATAACTCGAGGAACTCCAACCAGCAAAATTTCAGTGGAGAGTATCCCTTCTCTACGTGGCTCTATCACTCAGGTTATTATCATCATATCTAATATACTAAACAGTAATTTAGAAAAAAGAATTTCGACTATTCCTGCAATACAGTTCTGTAGTTCAGTTATTCTTTTTTTTTTTTTTTTTTTTTTGCATTACTGGGGATTGAACCCAGGGCCTTGTGCTTGCGAGGCAAACACTCTACCAACTATATCCCCAACCCAGTTCAGTTATTCTTTGTTCTGGGCCAAGGAACAGTATCTCAATGATAATAAACCCCAGGTCTATAAGCTGTCTGAAGAAAGACATTTATCTTTTTAATTACAAACTATATTATCTATCCTGTGATTCATTTGAAAAGGTTACTTATTTGCAAATTGGCAGAAGAAACATGCAGTAATTGATGAAGTTCTCACTGTTTTCTTGGCAAAGCTTTTACGGTGTGTTCGGCTTGGATAGAAATTGAGAAGAAAATTATTATACATTATTTTCTTGATTTTGCCCCTTATGAAAAGGTAGGTCTACAATTTCAGTATGTAAGCTGCTTTGTTAGAATCAAATGCTAAACAAGGAAATGTGGATGGCATTGAAAAAACATCAAATGTTAAATATCTTCTCCCAATTTGGGGCTAAATAAATTGCCAATTTTGATGAATAAAAAGGTACTTCTTTTTCTCAGATTAATTTTAACTTGAAATATAAAATTGTTCTTCTTTCATTATGTAGTTATGAAAAAGGAAAAATTCTGTTTGGGGAAATTATTATATGCAGACACTGTGCTTTTGTACATTGACATAAGTTTTTGCATGTTATCATATATTTTTTGTTCTTTGTGTTTTGCTGTTCCCTAGGATAATGATTCTCAAAGTGTGGTTCCCAAACCAGTAGTATCAGTATTGCCTGGGAAGTTGCTAGACATGAATTCTCAGGCTTCACCCCTCATTTACTGACATCAACCTTTGAGGGTGGGACCCATCGATTAATGTTGTTCAGAGCCCTCTATTAGATTCTGCTCAGGTCTTACTAATTAAGCATGGTCTGTGCACCAGAGCATCAATATTACTTGGGACTTGCTAGAATAATGCAGAAATGTAGCCCTTACCTCCAGACCTGTGAATCAGAATCTCCATTTTAATAGAATTCTTAAGTGATTCCTCCCTGAGACATGGTTTATATAGTGTATGGAATACAGTGACCTGAAAAGTTACATATTAACCTATAAAGTTGCATAATAATTCTTCAAATCTTTTTCCATATTTGGCCAAAGTATATGGGCAGAAGGAAAATAAGTGGGCCTAAATGTATTTCTCTTCATTTTTCTTGTCACTTTAGTATCTAGTTAGTAAGAACTAGATCAGCTGAGACTAAGTTTTATCTGTTTATTTTTAAATCTGCCTGTCCATTTGACAGGTGCTTCTGAAGTGGGAATTAAGGATTTCTAGATGTTTACTTTTGAACTCACTTCTTGATGAAATGTGTTCAGTGTATTTTAGTCACCCCTCTTCCTGATGTATGCATGTGGTTTCAGAGCATTCTCACTAAAGTGTTAGGGGTCCTCAGAGTATATTAGGAACTCTGTGCATGTGTGAATGGGCTAAGTCTGGGCCTGTACTTCCATTTCAGCTCTAGCAGCTTGCTTTTACAAAGAGTTCTCTATATATTTGGTTCCTTGAAAAATTTCCCTCTAGGGAAGGGCTTGCTGCTTAAAGGAATGGTGAAAAGAACCACAGCCACTGGCAATATAGAAAACAGGCGCAGTGGCACACGTCTATAATCCCAGTGACTCAGGAGGCTGAGGTGGAGGATTGCAAGTTCAAGACCAGCCTCAGCAACTTAGTGAGACCTTGTCTCAAAATAAAAAATAAAAAGGGCTGGGGAGATAGCTAAGTGGTAAAGCACCCCTGGTTTAAATCCCCAGTCCCAGCAACAACAACAACAACAAAAAAAAAACAAAGACAACAACAACAACAAAAATGCTACTAATCATGCAGAAAATTGAGATTATGTGATCTAAACTGTCATTACTACAAAACAGGCATCTAGACATCTGTGAGTTTTCTTCCTCTTCTCTTATTAAAGACAAAAACCTAACCCAGCAGGCAGTTTGATACTTGAAAGTTCTTTTTTCCTCTTAATATGAAATTTTATAAAAATTTTATTACAATTGCATGATTTTAGGCCTTCAGACAAACTTCCAAGAATTAAGTCCCTTAATGGAGGTTTGACTTCAAGTTGGGGAACAAAGCTGGTTTACCTAATACACCTGTCATTATTTTAAGAAGTTCTGTGACAGGATTTAAGACTGAAGGAACAGAACTTCTTTGTTTATAAACATTTAATGTCTGTTTTCCTTTCATATGCATGTACTTTCTTTGATGATATGGATTGATTCGACTTTCAATCATGTGGTGGTTTAAATTTTCTGAGCATCTTACACTTCCTCTATGATTGAGTGACTCTCCTGATGCTTGTGTTTGATTTGATGACAGGGGACCCCAGCTCTGTCCCAGGCTGGCATACCAACTGAAGCTTTGGTGAAGGGGTCCATTTCTAGGCTACCCATTGAAGAGAGCAGTCCTGAGAAAGGCAGAGAAGAAGCTTCATCCAAAGGCCATGTTATTTATGAAGGCAAAAGTGGACACATTTTATCATATGATAGTAAGTATGGTGTGTGTGCTTAAAAGCAGTCTTATAAGGTATGACTGAAAACACAGACTCTGGTTTTTTCACATTCTTGTTATGAGGAAGTTGGTTTACCCTTCCTGAAACCATGTTTTCTCTTGGTGAAATGGGTTGATAATAATTCCTGTCTCTTGAAAGGTTATTGAAAAATCAATTGGAATGGTAAGTGAAAAGTGGGAGTCTGTATGAAGTATCCTATAAGTGATAGCTAACATCATCTGTGACTGGTCATGTTATAAAAAGAATCTCCATTTAAATTAAATGGAATAAATTTTATTTCATTGGGATTCATATTTTGTGAGTTAAGAATTAGGAAGTAGATAGTCAGATAATCTTGGAAAGAATATTGAATTTAGATTCTCTTTAGCAAAACCATTTTACTGTCTGTGTCTCTCTATGTAAACATTTTCTTCAGATGCATCTCTCTGTTTATTTTAGATTTTTTTGGGGGGGATAGCAGGGATTGAATTTAGGGGCACTCAACCACTGAGCCACATCCCCAGCCCTGTTTTGTATTTTATTTAGAGACAGGGTCTCACTGAGTTGCTTAGCCTCACTTTTGCCAAGGCTGGCTTTGAACTCAGGATCCTCCTGTCTCAGCCTCCTGAGCTGCTGAGATCATAGGCATGCGCCACTACGCCCAGCTGTATCTATCTATTTATTTAATTTTAACTTACTCACTATGTTACCCAGGCAGGGCTCAAATTCATGATCTTCCTGCTTTAACCTCCCAGATAGCTGGGATTACAGGTGTGCACAACCAACCACACGTGGCTTAGTGCGAGTCTGTGTGTGTGTGTGTGTGTGTGTGTGTGTGTGTGTGTGTATGTGTGCTGGGAATTGAGCTTGAGGTGTTCTACTGCAACGATTCATTTCTAGCCCTTTAAAAAAATTTTTTTTTGAGATAGAGTCTCACTAAGTTGCCCAAACTAGATTGAACTTGTGATCCTCCTGCCTCTGCCTTCCAAGTAACTACGATTACAGGAGTGCCACTGTGCCCTGAAGATGCATTCTTAAGTTATATTTTCCCCATAGTATTTTATGAGAGTGACTCAAATGTGAATAAATATTAGCCAAAGGACTGAGATTTAGTTATTTGCAACCAACTATCTTTGAGACCTTGCAGTAGTCATTATCTTTCTCTTCAAATAAATAGAAATTTGCACATAGTACTTGATTCTGCAGAATGTATTATAGCTTTTTTTATTTCCTTCCTCATTTTAACAAGTGCAATATGTTTTGGTTAACATTTTATTTTTTAGGGGGAAGAAATTAACATACATTTCCAAAGTCAGAAATCCGAGCATCTTTCTTGTCTGCTTCTTTTTTTTCCACATCCAGTAATTCATTAAGTCATTATTGTCTCTGGAATATTACTGTATATTTCTCTCTGCTACTGTAGTCCAATGGCTGCCTGACTTATCTCCCTGCCTTCAGTCTTATCCATATTCAGAGTTATGTATCATATTATTTCCTTCTTGTCTCAAAGATAACTGCAAGCACCATTCCTTGACTTCATCACCCCTCCATGGTCTGCTTCAGGCTTATCACTGCCAATTGATTCCTTCCCACATTTTCCCTTAGCCTTTCTGTATTTACTCCTCCACACTCATCCTATCTCTGCTGTCCACATTGGCTATACACTGAACTGAAATTCTTGTTTTGAGGTCTTTGTGCTCATCATCCTCTGCCTGTACTTTTTCCTCCTTTTGCCTTTGAATTAAGCAACTCTTACTGATCCTTCAGTTTTCAGTTCATACATTATTTTTTCTAGGCATCCTTATCTGAACCTGGGGATGTCAGCATTCTTACAGCATTGTGCTTCTCCTTTCATAGTACTTATCACTGGATGGTAAGGGCCTATTAATTTATCTGTACCCACCACTATTAAGTTTCATGAGGGAAAGAACTTAATTTCTTAACCTTATCTACAAGCCTAACTTATGCCTGGCACACAGTAGGCATTCAATAAACATATTAGAATGAATGAAAATATTTTTATGAATGTTATCTACACAGAAGTATATTGTAGACTAGGACAAGTTTTTGTAAGATAGACTGTGGAAAAACAAAAAGGCTGTGACATTAAGATGAATTATTTTCTGTATATTGTAGGCCTTGAGCTGTCTGAGTAATTCTTGTTTGTGTATTCTGCAGATATTAAGAATGCCAGAGAAGGGACTAGGAGTCCCAGAACAGCACATGAAGTCAGTTTAAAAAGAAGCTATGAATCAGTGGAAGGAAATATAAAGCAAGGAATGTCAATGAGGGAGTCTCCTGTATCAGCACCATTAGAGGGTAAAATGTTTTTAGAACATTATTTAGATATATTTAATTTTGTATATTGTTTGCATTGTTGAATCATGTTCAATCTCTGATTTCTACCTGAAATTTATATTAATACAACTTAAATTTTATATTATTACATCAATGAATAAACCATGGCACGTGAGAGTGGAGGAAGATTAAAAATGAATATAATTAATTGTAATGGTACCTATTAGAATGCTCATGTTCGAATTATTCATACCATTTGTAGATTGCCTCCGATTTGAGTTTAAGAATGTAAAATTTGGGGCTGGGGTTGTGGCCTATCTAGCACATGTGAGGGCTGGGGAGATAGCTCCGTTGGTAGAGTGCCTGCCTCGCAAGCACAAGGCCCTGGGTTCAATCCCCAGCACCGCAAAAAATAAGTAAAAGCTAGCACATGTGAGGTACTGGGTTCCTTCCCCAGCATCTCATTAAAAAAAAAAAAAAGAAAGAAAAACTAAATAAACAATATAAAGGTATTGTGTCCATCTACAACTAAAAATATTTATAAAAAGAATGTAAAATTTATTATGAGAATTTTTTTTTAAAGTGAAGTAAATAAAGTGATGAGTGGTAGATACAGCAAAGACATGAATTTAAATCCTAACTTCACCCTTTCCTAATGGATTCCTCTGGAAATATTTCTTCTGGAATTCAAGGGATTATACCCACCATTGCCTAATGAGTGTCTGAACTGGTGCTGATTATGTGATGTTCAGTAAATTATTACTTTGGTTTTGTTTTGTTAATGACTCACCTTCTTTAAATCATAACCTGCTCTCAATGAATTTTAATATAGGTGAAGTACTAAAAGCAGGATAAATTATTTTCTAAAAGCAGAATTTTCTAAAACAACTACAACAACTCAAGTTACCCTTACTGTAGGTATATATGTAAGATTTATTCCAATCTTTGATTCATATTTATTCATAGTATAATGTGAAATTTGTTAGGAGGTTTCACATTATACTACCAGCTTCACAACTCTTTCATTTAGATTTGCATATTTGATATGTTTTCTTTTTATGACAGTCATTTGATGTTTTTCCTTTTTCTCAGGTATATTTCAGAGTTAACAATGATTTCCAATCCCATAAGTCTCTGCTCTTGATAAAGAAGCTTTGGGATTTTAGATTTCACTTTGAAGTGTCTTTGATTCTTTTTTGACTTATACTGAGATATCTGTGGCCATTTTGTAAATTTTGGAAAATGTGTGCAAAGATCTGTATGTGTCATATTGGGTATTTCTGAGTTCTTTTTCCATATTCTTCTGGATAGTTCACAAATTTAAAATGATGTCTCTTCCTCCATAGAGCTTTTATCAAAAATATGTAATCTAAGGACAGTACTAAGTATATGCAAATAGACATACACATTATGTTTCATAAGTGGATGTTTTACTTGTTTTGAAAGGACTGATATGCCGGGCATTACCCAGGGGGAGCCCTCATTCTGACCTCAAAGAAAGAACTGTGTTGTCTGGCTCTATAATGCAAGGTAAATTTTCTGCTTATTTTGCTTTTTATTTATTGCTGGCAAAGTAGTTTGACATTAATTTGCAGAGCATGAAGCCTGTTTTTCAAGATATTTTCCCTTTCGAAATACTGTTTTGGTTTTTAACTTTTCAGTCTTCTGACTCTGCACTCTGTAGTCTTTTGGAAGATGATAGTTGCCAAATCTGTGACTATGATGAATGATATAATAATATGTCTTGAAGAACCCTTAAAAATTATGATTAATAAATACTTATTTGAGACTCTCCTATAAACAAAATTGATTAAAATTATGGAAAAATATTAGAATTTATCATTTTAACCATTTTTAAGTATATGATTAATGGCATTGTGGTGCCACCAGTGGCCTTATTCTAATGTTTCTTAATTCTTTTTGAAGGCACACCAAGAGCACCAACTGAAAGTTTCGAAGATGGCCTTAAATATCCCAAACAGATTAAAAGGGAAAGTCCTCCCATACGAGCATTTGAGGGTGCCATTACCAAAGGAAAACCATATGATGGCATCACCACCATCAAAGAAATGGGACGTTCCATTCATGAGATTCCACGGCAAGATATTCTAACTCAGGAAAGCCGAAAAACTCCAGAAGTGGTCCAGAGCACGAGGCCAATAATTGAGGGTTCTATTTCCCAGGTAATTAGGTCATTCTCTTTTTGTCAGCAGTTTCACTTCAGACTGACATTAATGAAATATTTAAAAAACTGTGACTTAATACCTATAAACAGTCCTTATCATGTTAGGCATCTCAGAAGTAAATGTGGAGGATTGGGGTTGTGGCTCAGTGGTAGAGTGCTTACCTCTCATGTGTGGAGCACTGAGTTTGATCCTTACCACCACATAAATAAATAAAATAAAAGTATTATGTCCATCTACAATTAAAAATTTTAAATATCAAAGAAGTAAATGTGGAAATTTTAAGTACTCCTTATTATTAGTTTTTGTTTTATCCATAGGATGGAGTGAGTAATGTGAGAAAGTGTGCAGTCAGGGTCAGTGGGTTATGACTGAGGCATCTACACAGACAGTGTTACCATAGAAAATTTTAAGTCATAGGTCAGACCTAGACCTAAGATGGAACATTATCCAGATAACTTGGCTACCTATAATGTTTGTTTCTTTCCCTTTAGGGCACACCAATAAAGTTTGATAGCAACTCAGGTCAATCTGCCATCAAACACAATGTCAAATCCTTAATCACGGGTCCTAGCAAACTACCCCGTGTAATACCTCCACTAGAAATCGTACCAGAGAACATAAAAGTGGTGGAACGGGGAAAATATGAGGATGTGAAAGCAGGCGAGCCAGTGCGTTCCCGACACACATCGGTGGTGAGCTCCGGCCCCTCTGTTCTCAGGTCCACGCTTCATGAAGCTCCAAAAGCACAGCTGAGCCCGGGAATTTATGATGACTCCAGTGCTCGGAGGACCCCTGTGAGTTATCAGAACACCATGTCCAGAGGCTCACCAATGATGAACAGAACTTCTGAAGGTATATTACTTTTGTTGCCTGATCTAATCATTTTTGTTGTAGTTTTTCACCTCTGGAAAATAGGAACTATCAAACTGTTAGCTTCAGATTATCCCAAGAGCCACAGGTTATGCTTGATGCTAGGGCTATGGAAGGCTGCCAGTTTGAAAACAGGCTTAATTTTAGGTGAAGCACCTAATACTTATTCAAATACAGGGTATAATGAAGTCCAGAAATGACCTAGAGTAGGTATGTTTTTGAGTAGATTTTTAGTTCATTGGGTAAGGTTTTCTGAAAGTCAATTTTAGCAGTAGTTTTTCCAGTGGTAGTGTGGTATTATAGTTAAAAGTTCGGTCTCCAGAACAAGACTGCTAGGCTTGAAGTAAAGTTCTTACTTATAAACTTAGACAAATTACTCAACTTGTCTGTGCCTTAGTTTCCTCATCTCTAAAGTGGTAACGTACTACTAAGGCCTACCTGGATTTTTGTGATGATAAAATGAGGTAGTACATTTAAAGAACTTAGAATAGTACCCAGTGTATGTGAACAACTGAATAAATTTTAAGTATTCATGTTATCATAACTCCATGCTGCTGGCAGCTACATCACTAGATAAGAAGTGTTGATTTATTACTAGGTGGTGTCTGAAACAGCCTGAGACCCTGAAAAATGTATCCACGTATTTTAAATTTTATTGTAATACAGATTTTGGGGGCTCACATGCATGGTACTGGCCTGGAACATGAAATGTAAAGATGAATGGTAGAGGTGGGGCAGAAGGCAAAGGAAGTAGGAGCAGGAGGGAACTGCCTAGTTATGGATAGGGGAACAAAACCAAACCTTTGGCTCTAGTTTGGAAGGTGAATTGCCCTGCAAAGGGAAAAGGCTCCCCACAATTGAGCAGTTTGGGACTTGGAAGGGGGAGTGATAAACCAGTATGATTCCTTGGTTTTGACATGTAGATTTGTTTGATCATGATGAATTTTTACTATCATAATTTTAGTAATTAGAAGGTGATGATGTTGCAAAACATTGTGTGTACTTAATGCCACTGAATTATACCATTTAAAGTGGCTAAAATTGTATATTTTATGTTACATATTTTTTACCACGAGGTGATGGCTCCAAAATGCTTGCATATCATAGGCATTGATAAGACAATCTTACCATTCTGTATAATATCATTTAGACAAGGAAAAGCTGGAATAGGAAGGAGAATGGATGTTGGTGAGGCAGTGAAAAAGTCACTGAAGAGCAGAGCAAGGAAAAAAATGTAACTTAAAATTGACAGGTAGCCAGGAAGTTGGGTTACATAGGCAAAGAGAGGAAATTGAAGCCAGGTGTAGGGGTCACACCTACAAGCAAGGCCAACCAGGGCAGCTTAGCAAGACCCTGTTTCAAAATAAACTTTATGTAGGCTGGAGTTGTGGCTTAGTGGTGGAATGCTTGCCTAGCATGTGTAAGGCCCTGCATTCAATTCTCAGCACCACATATAAATAAAATAAAGGTCCATTGACAACTAAAGAGTTTAAAAAAAAAAAAAAAACTTTATGTAAAAAGCTGGGGGTTTAGCTTATTAGTAAAGTGCTTGCTTAACATGAGGCCCTGAGTTCTACCCCTAGCATGGTCCAAAAAAAGAAAAAATTTGAGATTTGCTACATGTGGGTAAAAAATAATTTAGAATATTAATGTCATACAGAAAACAAAATCATTTATAATAGAATGTTGATAATCTTAACATAAGGTGTTACAATATTGGTGCTGTTGCTACTCAAAGGTAGCAGTCTTCTCCAAATCTCAAGGCTTCTACTAGTTCTTTACGCTTGAATATTTTGTAAGATGGAATATTAACTGTTTAAGGGGAAAGAGCTCAAAATATATGAATATAGTCTTAAGAGATGGATAAATATGATCATACTTTGCAAGTTTTTTTAAGGTTTTGTGGCATTGGCTCTTTTTTTCCAGTTACGATCTCTTCTAGCAAGTCTACCAATCATGAAAGGAAGTCAACACTGACCCCTACCCAAAGGGAAAGTATACCAGCTAAATCTCCAGTGCCTGGGGTAGATCCTGTTGTGAGCCACAGCCCATTTGATCCCCACCACAGGGGCAGTGCTGCAGGGGAAGTTTATCGGAGCCATCTTCCCACACACTTGGATCCGGCCATGCCCTTTCACAGGGCTCTGGATCCTGGTAAGCATGACATACAGTGAAGTGACAGTTAATGACAAAGAAATAACTTTGTGACTTTTTAAGCTTCCTATTATAGTATAAAAGGCAGATAATTGTACATATCACTAGTGTACATACAGCTCAGTGAATTTTTGCCAGCTGAACATCCCATGTTACCAATACACAAATCAAGAAATAAAATACTGGACTGGGGTTCTGGCTCATGGTGGAGTGATTGCCTAACACTTATGAGGCACTGGGTTTGATCCTCAACACCATATTAAAAAACAAAGTTATTGTGTCCATCTACAACTAAAAATATTAAAAGAAAGAAAAAGAAAATATTGCCATCACTCCTTAGGAAACTAAAAATAATAGGTATCTGAAAAAACTTGTTTGATGGCAATTGGTGAAGCTGATTGGAAAAGTGAGTTAGTGTGAAGAAATACTTTATAATGACAGAGGAATACCATAAAAATGTTAATTTCAACATAAATAGACATTCATTTACCGGTGTGTTGATCTGAGGCCTAAGGCCTTTTCTTTGAATATCAATTAAACCTTGCCTTTCTAACATAGTTCCAAGTTTTTGTTTTGTTTTGTTTTGTTTTGTTTTAAGCAAAGGTAAAATTTAAAGACAGTTTCAAGTAATCCAAATACAGAATCATTCTAGATATTTTTCCCAGTTCTTTACAGTTGTATAGTTCATACTTGATTCAGCTTCTTTATTGAGTCTTTCGATAGCAGCCAACTTACTTTTCAGAGAAACAAGTCTTTTCATTCTTCTTTCATCAATTTCCAGATTATTTCATTAAGTTACATACTTTAGTAATGTGTAGCTGTAAGAAACTTGTGAGCATATATCACTGATGTTGGAAGACATAATTCAGTAAGGTACAAAATATTGTTCTGGTAGGTGCAGAAGTGTGCATGTTACCAGAGAGCAGTGTGTGCTGGGCCTAAGGCAGCATGCCTTATGCAGCTGAAAGAGAGGAGCTGTCACGCTGCAGTTGGGGACAGAATCTCTAAGAGTTACTTACATTTTATAGTAGCAAAGAACTTGTAGAAAATATTTTAGCTGAAAGCTGTGTCAATATTATCAAATTATCTGACTCTTTAGAACATTAAGTTTCAGAGAAGTTGAAGCCTGGTACAGAGTCTCCCACTATGGTTTGTGCCACTTACCATTTTTTTGACTTTGCTGTGGTGAGAAAATGATAGGTAGTGAGTTGAAACCATCCTTCAAAGTGGGAATGTGAATCTTTTCCCGGTTAGCAATATTTAGTATGAATCTCTCTCATGACCTGCAGCTCCCAGTCAGTCCCACAATTGTAAGGGGAAGCATCCAGGACTGTTTGATGTACTGTCTTGCTATGATGTTCAGGAGGTTAGGTGTATAAATGTATTTTCAATTTATGATATTTTCAACTTCACAGTAGGTTTATCAGGAATGTAACTTCATAGTAAGTTGAGGAACACCTGAGCTTGGAAAACTGTCTCCCAGACTGAAGTGGGACAGTCAGTTGACATACTTACCTGACTTGGCGTTCCAAATGAAGGAAAAGCAAACATTGCAGAAAATGTATCGGTGGTTTTTCGAGGGAGAACATGTACATTTTTTTCTTAGACAAAATTGTACATAATTTCTGTTTAGTTTCTATCATAGACCTTTATTTTATAGCAGTTTTCTTTGCTTTTCATTTTCAGCCTGAGCTGGATTATAATTGTTTTGAGGATATCAGGGCCTTGTGCATGTGAGGCAAGCACTCTATCAACAGAGCTACATCCCCAGCCCCAGTTTAATTATTTTTACTTCTAAAAAAAGTAAAGTTTCTGTGTCACAAAGTGTTTTCATATACATTTCCATTTGTTTGTATAGAAAAATCAGTACTACAAAACTAATTTTATTTTCAAACTAGGGACTTAATGTTGGACCCTAGCATGCTTGAGGCTCTTGGTTTAATTCTCAGCCCTGAAAAAGAAGAAAAGGAATCAACAAAAATTTTATTTTCAAACACAGCTCTTAGAGACCTCAAGTGAAAACATGAGTTTTGTGTCAAACATTGAAAGTGAAACTATTTGAGAAATTTTTGGCTACTGTTCTTCCCTTTCCCATTACACCACAGACATTAGAATACATTAAAATTTATATTGCTGATACATCAGGGTCTAAAATGAATTCACCTTAATCCCTATGCCAAGTGATAGTTGTCTGTGCTCTAACTCAGCAGATGATTTTTTTTAATTAAAATGTTTTTTATTTTTACAGATACATTTTGATTCATTGTACACAAATGGGGTACAATTTTTCATTTCTTTGGTTGTACACAATGTAGATTCACACCATTCATATAATCATACATATACATTAATACCGTCTGTTTCATTCTACTGTTTTTCTATCCCCACTGCCTCGCACCCATTTTTCCTCTACACCATCCAAAGTTCCTTCATTCTTCTCTTCCCCCCCGTCACCCCCCTCGTTATATATCGTCATCCACTTATCAGAGAAAACATTTGACCTTTGGTTTTTTGGGCTTAGCCTGTTTCACTTACCATGATATTTTCCAACTTCATCCATTTACCAGCAAATGCCATAATTTTATTCTTCTTTTTGACTGAGTAATCCATTGTGTATATATACCAGTTTCTTTATCCATTCGTCAATTGAAGGGCATCTAGCTATTATGAATTGAGCTTCAGCAGATGATTTTTTTTTTTTTTTCTCACTCTTTCTATGAGATGTTTGGCAAATGAATTTCACCCAGGACAAAACTTAATGCCTTTCTCTTGTTCTTCACTCAGCAGCTGCTGCTTACCTGTTTCAGAGACAGCTTTCACCAACTCCAGGCTACCCAAGTCAGTATCAGCTTTATGCAATGGAGAACACAAGACAGACAATCCTAAATGATTACATTACCTCACAACAGATGCAAGTGAACTTGCGCCCAGATGTAGCCAGAGGACTTTCCCCAAGAGAGCAACCACTGGGTCTCCCATATCCAGCAACAAGAGGCATGTGTTTTTTAGTTTTCATATAATTTATTTTAATCAGTAATTAATAGATACATGTTGAATGAATGATGGAAAGAAAGAAATGAAGACTATATCTTCTCCATAGACTAGCCCTTACAAGTGAACATAGTAATGTTTCAGTGTATCAAGATGAGGTGTTTTGGTGAAAACTGAAATAACTAAGCCAAGATCATTGTGCTAGGTGTTTGAAATCCATGTTTTACCACTTTGCTGTCTCTTTTAAATTTGAACTTACCTTAAGATTATTGTTGTAAGAGTATATCCTCTAGATTTAAAGAAGATTAAAAAGTAATGATGATCCTAAACCTTTTTATGTATGCTGTATACAAATTATCATTGGATTATATACACAGACAAAATCTAAAAGCCATGTATAGTTATATATCTTTAGAATAAATGCTTACATAAATTGTGTTTGTCTTTTTGATAGGAATCATTGACCTGACCAATATGCCTCCAACAATTTTAGTGCCTCATCCAGGGGGAACAAGCACTCCTCCCATGGACAGAATCACTTATATTCCTGGTACACAGATTACTTTCCCTCCCAGGCCATACAATTCTGCTTCTATGTCTCCAGGTAAGATACTGCACTCACACACTTCTCTAATAGACCAAAGTGCTTAAGTTTTTACAACATAGCTTTTTAATATTTGGGCAGTTTTTTCCCATTTGGTTTGTTTGTTTCATGTAATAATAGTTCCTAGGTGCCATCTGTCACTAGATATCCTAGAAATACCCTGAAAACTTCTGTTATGCTCCAGTCATTATCCAGGATTGTTAACAAAACAAACTTCCTACATCCCAATTTTGGAACTTTTTGATGAATTTCTTTCATTTATAAATTTTAAAAATTACACCTGATTGGATTGACATTTTTGTCTTTAAGTTGCAGATTCTTATGTTTTCCAGGACATCCAACACACCTTGCAGCAGCAGCAAGTGCTGAGAGGGAGAGGGAGCGGGAGCGGGAGAAGGAAAGGGAGCGTGAACGGGAGCGGATCACTGTAGCTTCTTCAGACCTCTACCTGCGACCAGGTCGGTGAAAGCCTTTGCTCCTCCCTCCTAGGGACAGGTCTTGGTAATCTTGTGTTATGGTGCCTTGTGCTTAGGGCTCTGAGGGGTAAATAAGAATTTGAAGGTAAAAAGTCATTACACAGCTCAAGTGAAATGCAGATAAAAGTAGTATAGAAGTTGACATGGGGGAAAGATGAATTTGACACAGAAAAGTAAACTTTGCATGGCAAAGATCATTTTTATTGGCCCAAACAGCTGGCCTCAGGTAGGCCTGAAGATACTAGACCCAGAGCTCTTAAAGCCAAAAGAGTAGCCCAAGCAAAGTTTCTAGATAGGAAACTGTAACTACTCCCCAGCATGCATGAGGCCCTGGGTTCAATCCCTAGCACCACAAAAAATAAACAAATGAAACACAATTAGTGAAAGCAAAGAGAGAATGACTTTTATTTTAGACATACTAAATCTGACACATATTTTGGGCATCTTTTCTTACCCACAATATACTTGTTTAAATCAGATTATTTACCCTATCTGTGTTGTCTGAAATTATATATGACCTAGTACTCAGGAGAAAAAAGAGCTTGGAGGTGGGGACAGATCTGTAAGAGTTGAAACTGTGACTTGAATGAGACTTCCAAATTCAATAGTGTGAAAAGAGAAGTAGGTCAATCTTTTTTAGATGTTTCTGGAAGTACTAATATAGGTGGAAAGAACAGGAAGCAGAGAGAGGTAAGTGCAGAGCTGAAGGCACAGTGACAGGAAGGTGTCACAATCATGTTTTCATGGGGGACATAGCCTTTGAAATCAATGTAGATGGCATATGTGGAAGAAATCCCAAAGCTAGTTGTCATATTTGATGCTATCATATTATTCCTGAGAAATTATCTTAAACACTTCAGTGGTTGCAAAGCCTGAATACATTTAGATGTAATCCATTATCTGTATCCAATCAAAGTCACTAGGAGTCTAACCATAGGAAATACCAACACCATAAATTATCTCAAACCTTGAAGAAGTATAGTTATTAGAGCCAAGCTTTTGAGGAGGACATTGTGGATGGTAATGCAAGAGAAAGCTTGCTGAGAGAAACGGTTACCTGCAAAGGGCAGTGAAGAAGTGAAGTCAAAAAAATTACTGTCAAATGAAAAAGCCCCAAACCCTAGTGTAGCAGTTGGTTGCATATTATTTTCATTATGATACTTAGAAAGTTTTACCCAGTTTGATTTTGGAAATCGAAAACACACCAGAGTTTGAGAGATGAACCTGTGTGATTTATATTAGTGCTTCATTATTGGTGCTATTTGTTTCTCTCTAGAGTTAAGATTGAAACTAGTTACAAAAATGGAAGACAGTAAATCATAAACTAATGTTTTGATTCAAGCTACCTGTGGGCTTTATTGCATTTTTATTGAGAAAGCCAAAAAGTAGAATATCAAGTTTCTTGTCTCATTTTCCTCTTTTATTTAGTAATATTAAGAAATTAACAATCCATAAATATCACTACCTTTTATCACTAGCTTCTTCCTAATAGCTTATCTTTCTTCCTTTTTCTTTTTTGCCCCTATAGGCTCAGAACAGCCTGGCAGACCTGGCAGTCATGGATATGTTCGCTCCCCTTCCCCTTCAGTAAGAACTCAGGAGCCCATGTTGCAGCAAAGACCCAGTGTTTTCCAGGGAACCAATGGAACCAGTGTAATCACACCTTTGGATCCAACTGCTCAGCTACGAATCATGTCAGTCTCTTGTATACATTTTGACTAAAAGAATACTAGTCTCTTACATATATATTTGTGACTGCAATAGTTAATAGTCAAGATTTTGTAGCCACTAAAATTTTTTATTCCTTTTTTTGGTTTGCTTTTTGCAATTTGCTCATCTCCCTATCATGCATGCACACACACACACACACACACACACACACACACACACAGTAAATGGTCTTCTCTTCATAGACCTGTAATTTGGTTTTATTTACAGGCCACTGCCTGCTGGGGGCCCTTCAATAAGCCAAGGCTTGCCAGCCTCCCGCTACAACACTGCTGCGGATGCCCTGGCTGCTCTTGTGGATGCTGCAGCTTCTGCACCCCAGATGGATGTTTCCAAAACAAAAGAGAGTAAGCATGAAGCTGCCAGGTTAGAAGAAAATTTGAGAAGCAGGTCAGCAGCAGTTAGTGAACAGCAGCAGCTAGAGCAGAAAACCCTGGAGGTGGAGAAGAGATCTGTTCAGTGTCTGTACACTTCTTCAGCCTTTCCAAGTGGCAAGCCCCAGCCTCATGCTTCAGTAGTGTATTCTGAGGCTGGGAAAGATAAAGGGCCTCCTCCAAAATCCAGATATGAGGAAGAGCTAAGAACCCGAGGGAAGACTACCATTACTGCAGCTAACTTCATAGACGTGATCATCACCCGGCAAATTGCCTCGGACAAGGATGCAAGGGAACGTGGCTCTCAAAGTTCAGACTCTTCTAGTAGCTGTATGTATCTCAATATGAGTTTCACAATGATATCTGAGTAAAGAATTACTTTATTCTTTAGGTAAAGCAGAACTATATGACATAAAAGAATCCTAATGCTTGATGATAAATGTAAGAGAAAAGATTTTGTGAATTAGTACAGCAAAATGTGTCTTCTAGTGTTATGATGATTTAAATATCCCTTTTTCCTAAGTATAAGCCTATCAATGTATTTTTCAGGAGAAAACTATACCTTCAAAAGAACTAAAATTGGGAAATGGATAGAGAGAGGGCAGAGCTTATTAACATGTTCTAAAATATTTTTTTTTTGCTGGATGTGGTGGTGCACACCCGTAATCCCAGTGACTTGGGAGGTAGAGGCAAGAGGATCACAAGTTCAAAACCAGCCTCGGCAACTTCACAAGGCCCTCAGCAACTTAGTAAGACTCTGTCTCAAAAAAATAAAAATAAAAGTGAGTGGAATATTGCTCAGTGGTAAAGCACCTCTGGGTTCAATCCTCAGTACTAAAAAATAGGAAATAAAATAAAACATTGATTTTTAATTTTAATTTTTGAAAAGTGAGGTTACCTTATTGTTGGTGATTGATACTTCTTTTGCACCTTTCTTGAAAATTGTATTTTGATCCAGTCTGGTTTGTCACACCGATGTCTGCAAGTAAGAATTCACAGATGTATGCTAAAATGCTAGAAAAGTTACTTTTAAAAATTTTATTTTTAACTGTTGCCTAAATTCTGTATAGAATTCCAGAAAAAACAAGCAGTATTTAAATAAGCAACTGCTAATAAATGAAGTAACTTAATCATATAGTCATCTATATGTTATCTTCATTAAAGGAACTGAGTAGTATTGGAGATAATTTAAAAAAAAAAGATTTCTTGTGTAGCAGAATGCAATGTGCAGTTCTTTTTATCTCCAAATATCCACTTGCCTCCTTTAAAACTTGTTTGTGTCTAGATCTACCCTATTGCTGAGGTTTTAAGGGGACAACTTGGTAGTGTATTTGTGTAGAAAAAAGACATCCTTTTAACCTGGGATTAGGAAAATCTACAACATAGGTTTTCAACATGCAGAAAATTGCTAGCTAAGGAAGAGAGGTAGTTTTATAAATGGGTGTTTTGGAGGGGAGTCATCAACACACATGGTGATACCTGCCCCCCCCTCCCCCAGGCTTCTGGACCAGGGTAGTATCATCACTGAGTTGTGTAATCACTGGACTAAATACTTCTTTTCAGTTTGTATCACAAAACATACCTTGCTGTAGGAGTTTTGATTTTTAGCAGGTCTGAAAATAGAAAATCCTGGTTCGTTCTTTTCTGAGTGTTCGTGTTTCTGAGTAGTTTATATTTTTTATCACTGGGCCCTGGTTTGCTTGAAGTTCAAGTCTAGTGACAGTCACTTGGTCTAGTTTTCAGTGACTTTTGAGAGCCTCCTTCACCCTGGAGTGAAGCACATGCCCTCATTTTACCCCTAAGTTTTCAAGAGCAATATGAACAAGGTTCGGATTAGACTTTCTATTGACAGAATAGTATTAGTATTAGCATTAGTGTTAGTATTCAGTGGATTTAGGATGTTGGTTTGTTACGGTGGATATGGAAATTACAAATTAGTATAAACTTAGAATATAGTGGTTTATTTTAGTTCCTTAATGATAATTTTCAGCCTATTTAATTTTCAGCCTTTCTCTTCTCCCCGAACCTGTATAATTGTAATTTCCATATCCTGGTTGAGGGTAGTTCAACTGAGAACCAGAGGAGCAGGAGGTGGTCAAGTCTAAGAGTTCATTACCACCATGTCCAGCTAGGGTTATGATACTCTTTTTTCAGACTTGAGAAAATTCTGATGTTGCCTGTAGGTGTAAAGAGTCCTCTAAAGTTAGAAGGTTCCTAAGCAGAAACCTGCCTGTTTGATTTCTCAACTCTGAGGCCATGGCAGGACTGTGAAAAGCTGCCTGTATCCCCTTTACATAGCCTGTTTTCTTTGGAGTTGCATCCTGGAGGGCGCTCTTCTCTCACGTGGGCATCCTCAAAAGTTGGTTGGCATCCTTCCTTTCTGTGAATTTAATTCCCTCCAGATATTCCCCACCATCCTGTTTATTTTCATAATGTAACATGGTGCTGGAAAAATTATTTGGAGTAATTTTTGTCAACAACTCCATTTATTTGAGAAAATCATTGTACAATGTTATGTCATCTAAAGTTTTAAAACCATCGTGGTAATGAATCAACTTTATAGCCTCAAACCTTTTCTAAGAACAGATTGTCCCATGAAGTGGAATTGTTGGTATCCATTAACTGCTAAGATGTACTCTCGCTATTTTTATTAATCTCCTCTGATGAGTGTTTCCCTGGTGATTTCTTTGCCAGCTCCCAGGAGATTATCACAAATCTGTTTTCTATTTTGTCCCAATTCACTGTTTGTTGTGGACTTTTAAAAGAGATCTTAGAGTCTCACACAATTTCAGAAAACCCTATGCCTTACAAAGATTAGGAACACCAAGGCACCTTTGGTACAGTCCATTGGGTTGGATAAGTTTCATCATTAACTAAGAATGTCATTGGACATCTCTGAGCAGAGTGAAAAAACTAAAATAAGCAAATAGGTTTGAAGTACTTGGACTTTTGAAACTTTTCAGGGATTCATTTTAAAATAAGATTGTTTTCTTAAAGTATCTTCTCACAGGTATGAAACACCTAGTGATGCTATAGAAGTCATAAGTCCTGCCAGCTCACCTGCACCGCCCCAGGAAAAACTGCAGGCCTATCAACCAGAGATTGTTAAGGCAAATCAAGCAGAACGTAAGTCTTTTTTTAGCCACCATTGACATGTTATCATATTTGCATTTATCGTTTGCTTCAAAATTATCTGTCTATGCCATGCTAAGAAATAACTTGTTTTGTTTGTTTCAGGGTCATCTTATGTGAGTCTGCTTTTAAAAAGTTTAGGACTGCACTAAGGAAAATCACCTATTGAGTTATTGCTAATTACTCTTTTGTTTATTGTTTAATGGTATAGAAAATATTTTGTTTGCCCACTTATACATTCCCATTTTATTCTGAGTCCTCAGACTTCTATTGGTAAATAAATACTTTCTGCATCAGAATTAGGATACGTAAATTCTGTGTTAGAGATTTATACCACACCTTTTTCATGTGTTCTTTGGAATTATGTTTGATCTTTGATAATGAGTAAAAGACAGGGGCATCCCTGGATTAAGACATGTATGTGTTCTATATTAGCTGATCCTACCAGACAGTATGAAGGACCACTGCATCACTATCGAACCCAGCAGGAATCACCATCTCCACAACAGCAGCTGCCCCCTTCTTCACAGGGAGATGGGATAGGCCAAGTGCCTAGGACCCATCGGCTGATCACACTTGCTGATCACATCTGTGTAAGTTTTTCATTATTTTTTTTTTAACTTTTATTTATTTTTTTTCATTATCTCTTTTTTTGGGTGGTGATAAATGTATTTTTAAAATTTTATACATGTATATAGGTAATAATGTCTGTCTCAATCTATCGTCCTTCTCATCCCCACCTGCCCCACCCCTCCCCTCTCTCCCAGACACCTATAAAATCCAAAGTTCCTTCATTCTTCCCTACCTACCCCCCTGCTATGGTTCAGCATCTGCTTATCAGGGGAAACAGTTGGCCTTTGGTTTTTTGGGATTGGCTTATTTCACTTAGCATGATACTCTCCAGTTCCCTCCATTTACCTGCAAATGTCATAATTGCATTTGTCTTTAAGGCTGAGTAATATTCCACTGTGCATATGTAGTACATTTTCTTTAACCATTCATCTGTTGAAGGGCATCTAGGTTTGTTCCATAGTTTCATTGTCATGAATTGAGCTGCTATAAACATTGATGTGGCTGATTTTAAGTCCTTTGGGTATAAACTGAGGAGGTGAATCAAATGGTGGTTCCATTCTCAGTTTTCTTAGGAATCTCCATACTGCTTTCCAAAGTGGTTGCACCAATCTGCAGTCCCACCAACAATATATGAGTGTACCTTTTCCCCTGCATCTTCACCAACACTTATTATGCTTGTATTTTGGATAATTGCCATTCTTACTGGGATGAGATGAACTCTTAGCGGTAGTTTTGATTTGCATTTCTTTAATTACTGTTGAGATGTTGACCATTTTTTCATATATTTGTTGATCAATTGTATTTCTTCTGTGAAGTGTCTGTTTAGTTCCTTAGCTCATTTATTGATTGGGTTATTTGGGGTTTTTTTGGTGTTAAGTTTTTTGAGTTCTTTATATATCTTGCTCTATCTGAGGTGTGTATGACAAAGATTTTTTTCCCATTCTATAGGCTCTCTCTTCAAATTATTGTTTCCTTTGCTAAGAAGAAGCTTTTTAGTTTGAATCTATCCCATCTATTGATTCTTAATTTTGCTTTTTGTGCTTTAGGAGTCTTGTTAAGGAATTCAGGTCCTAAGCTGACATGATGAAGATTTGGGCCTACTTTTTCTTCTATTAGGCTCAGCATCTCTGTTTTAGTGTCTAAATCTTTGATCCACTTTGAGTTGATTTTTGTGCAAGGTGCGAGATAGAGGTTTAATTTCATTTTGTTACATATAGATTTCCAGTTTTCCCAGCAACATCTTTTGAATAAACTATTTTTTTCTCCAATTTATGTTTTTGGCACCTTTGTCTAGCATGAGATAACTGTATTTATGTGGGTTTGTATCTGAGTCTTCTATTTTGTATCATTGGTCTACCTGTCTGTTGGTGCCAATATCAAGCCATTTTTGTTACTGTTGTTCTGTAGTACAGTTTAAGGTCTAGTATTGTAATATGTCCTGCTTCACTCTTCCTGCTAAGGATTGCTTTGTCTATTCTGGGTCTCTTATTTTTCCAAATAAATTTCATGATCGTTTTTTCTATTTGTATGAAGAATGTCTTTGGGATTTTAATAGGAATTGCATTGAATCTGTATAACACTTTTGTTACTGTGGCCATTTTGAGTATTAATTCTGCCTATCCAAGAGCATAGGAGATTTTTTCCATCTTCTAAGGTCTTCAATTTCTTCAGTGTTCTATAGTTTTGATTGTAGAGGTCTTTCACCTCTTTTATTAGATTGATTCCCAAGTATTTTATTTTTGTTGAGGTTATTCCTAATTTCTCTTACAGTAAATTCATCTCTTATGTATAGAAATGCATTTGATTTATGGGTATTTGTTTTATATCCTGCTACTTTGCTGAATTCATTTATGAGTTCTAGAAGTTTTCTGGTAGAGGTTTTTGGTTCTTCTAAATATAGAATCATATCAGCAAATTAGGGATAGTTTGAGTTCTTCCTTTCTTATTTGTATCCCTTTAATTTCCTTCTCCTGTCTAATTGCTCTGGCTAAATTTCCAGGATGGAGTTGAATAGAAGTGGTGAAAGAGGGCATCCCTGTCTTGTTCCACGTTTTAAGGGGAATGCTTTCAGTTTCTCCACTTAGAATACTGTTGGCCATGGGCTTAGCATAAATAGCTTTTACAATGCAGAGGTATGTTCCTACTATCCCTAGTTTTTCTAGTGCTTTGAACATGAAGAGGTGCTATATTTTGTCAGATGCTTTAGAGAATCTGACAGATGCCTATTGAGATGATCATATGATTCTTGTCTTTGTTGATATGATGTATTACATTTATTGATTTCCATATGCTGAACCAGCCTTGCATTCCAGGGATGAACTCCACTTGATCATGGTGTACTATCTTTTTAATATATTTTTGTATGTGATTTGCCAGAATTTTATTGAGAATTTTTGCATCTGTGTTCATAATGGATATTGGTCTGAAGTTTTCTTTCCTTGATGTGTCTTTGTCTGGTTTTGGTATAAGGGTGATACTAGTCTCATAGAATGAGTTTGGAAGGGTTCCCTCCTTTTCTATTTTATGGAACAATTTGAGGAGTATTGGTGTTAATTCTTCTTTGAAGGTCTTGTAGAACTGCTGAGAATCTGTCTGATCCTGGGCTTTTCTTGGTTGGTAGGTTTTTAATGGCATCTTATGTTTCATTTTTTGAAATTGATCTGTTTGAATTGTGTATGTCCTCTTGCGTCAGTTTGAGTAGATTCTATGTCTCTAAAAATTCATCAGTGTCTTCAAGTTTTTTATTTTGAGTATAAATTTTTCAAAATAGTTTCTAATTATCTTCTGTATTTCAGTAGTATCTGTTGTAATATTTCCTTTTTCATAACGCATTTTAGTAATTTGATTTTTCTCTGTTAGGGTGGCTAAGGATTTATCAATTTTATTGATTTTTTTCCAAAGAAATAACTTTTTGTTTTGTCAACTTTTTGAATTGTTTCCTTCATTTCAATTTCATTGATTTCAGCTCTGATTTTAATTATTTCCTGTCTTCTTCTGCTTTTGGTGTTGACTTGGTCTTCTTTTTCTAGGGCTTTGAGATGTAATGTTAGGTCATTAATTTGTTGACTTTTTATCTTTTAATATATGAGCTCGGGGCTAGGGATATAACTCAGCTGGTAGAGTTCTTGCCTTGCATGCACAAGGCCCTGCATTTAATCCCCAGCACCACAAACACATACGAAAGTATGAGATCAGTGCAATGAACTTTCCTCTTAGCACTGCCTTCATAGTGTCCCAGAGATTTTGATATGTTGTATCAGTGTTCTTATTTGCCTCTAAGTATTTTTTTTATTTCCTCCTTGATTTCTTCTTGATTTCATCATTCAGTAGCATGCTATTTAGTCTCCAGGTGTTGGAGTAGCTTCTATTTTTTTATTTTATCATTGATTTCTAGTTTCATTCCATTATGATCTGATAGAATGCAAGGTAGTATTTCTATTTTTTTGTATTTTCCGAGAGTTGCTTTGTGGCATAACATATGGTCCATGTTAGAGAAGGATTTGTGTGCTGCTGAGAAGAAAATGTATTCATTCAATAATGGATGAAATACTCTATGTCGGTTAAGTCTAAATCATTGATTGTATCATTTAATTCTACAGTTTCTTTGTTTAGTTTTTGTTTGGAAGAGCTATCCGGTGGTGAGAGGGGTGTGTTAAAGTTACCCAGTATTATGATGTTGTGGTCTGATACTTGAAATTGAGAAAGGTTTGTTTGATGTATGTAGATGATCCCTTGTTTGGGGCATACATATTTATGATTGTTATGTCTTATTGGTGTATGATTCCCTTAAGCCATATGAAATATCCTTCTTTATCCCTTCTGACTAACTTTGGTTTGAAGTCCACTTCATGTGATATGAGGATGGAAACACCTGCATGTTTACACAGTCCATGTGAGTGATATGTTTTTTCCCAACCTTTTACCTTCAGCCTGTGGATGTCTTTTCCTAGGAGATGAGTCTCTTGAAGACAGCATATTGTTGGGTCTTTTTTTAAATCCAGTCTGCCAGTCTATGTCTTGATTGATGAGTTTAGGCCATTAATATTCAGGGTTATTATTGAGATATGATTTGTATTCCCAGTCATTTTGGTTTATTTTTGGTTTTTAACTTGACTTAGGTTCTCCTTTGATTGATCTTTTCCTTTAGTGTAGTTCCTATCTTTGCTGGTTTTCATTGCTTTTTTCTATTTCCTCCTCATGGAATATTTTGCTGAGAATGTTCTGTAGTTCTTTCTTTATAGTTGTGAATTATTTTAGCTTTCGTTTATCATGGAAGGTTTTTATTTCATCTTCAGATCTGAAGCTTAATTTTGCTGGATATAAAATTCTTAGTTGGCATCCATTTTTTTCAGAGCTTGATATATGTTATTCCAGGACCTCCTGGCATTGAGGGTCTGGGTTGAGAAATCAGCTGAGATCCAAATTGGTTTCCCCTATATGTAATTTGGTTTTTCTCTCTCACAGTCTTTAAAATTCTACCCTTATTCTTTATGTTAGTCATTCTCATTATAATGTGCCTTGGTGTGGGTCAGCTGTAATTTTGTACATTTGGGGTCCTGTAAACCTCTTACACTTGTTTTTCAATTTCATTCTTAAGATTTGGGAAGTTTTCTGATACTATGTCATTGAAAAGGTTGTGCGTTCCTTTGGTTTGTATCTCCACACCTTGGTCTATTTCAATAAATCTTAAATTTGGTCCTCTCATGTTATCCCATATTTCTTGGAAGTTCTGTCCGTGGTTTCTAACCATATTCTCTGTGCAGTCAACTTTATTTTCAAGAATATATATTTTGTCTTTATTGTCTGAGGTTCTGTCTTCCAAGTGGTCTAGTGTGTTGGTGATACTTTCCATTGAATTTTTAATTTGATTTATTGTTTCCTTCATTTCAAGGGTTTCTGCTTGATTCCTTTTTATAATCTCTGCCCCTTTATTGAAGTGATCTTTCACTTCCTGTATTTTCTCTCCAGCACCATCCTTTATTTAGAAGATCAATCTAACTATGTATTTTCTGAACTCCATCTCTGACATTTCTTCTACTGTGTTATCTATGGATTCTGTTGTTGGAACATCTTGGTTTGTTTGAGGCACTTTATTCCCTTGTTGTTTCATGTTGTTTGTATGTGTTCTCATCTAGTGGTAGGAGGCAGTACATTTTCTACCCTGTAGTCTTTTTTAGTGTCCCTGAAGGCTTCCAATACCTCACCTGTAAGAGGGAGACCAATATTAAAGGCACCCAATGCAAACAGTATACCACCTTAAACCAAATACCTCTTATTAAGGCATTTACAGTTTTATCACTATAGACAGAAATGAAGTGTTCAATGATTGTCTACAGTATAAACAGTAAGTTTGCTAAAAAGGTTTACCATTTCAAAGGATGGACAATGAGGGAAAAGTAGTGCAAGATGTGATGTTTATGAGGGAAAGGGAGAAAAGATAGAGGTAAAAATTTTATAGTAAGAGGGAGGGAGGAATTAGTAGAGGTTGACTTTAGTATGAGAGACGTGAGAAAGAATCTAGGGGGACAAATAGGTAAGAGAAAAAAATATGTACAATTTCATTTAAAAAGTAAAAATATAGGAATACCCAACAAGACTGGCATATACTATTCAGTCATCCCATTCCTCAATAAATTGATGCATGAAAAATATTTGTATTCAGAGTTGATAAGAGATATGGGACAGAGGGTGGAAAAAGATATAAAAAAGAAAGGAGAAAAGTCTCAATTGAAAATTGAATGATTGCTTCCATTGACTTCAAAAACGTACTAAACTTCCCTTCTCCACTGTTAGGTGGAGTTGTCTGAAGTCTGATGTTAGCTCTAGTCCAGTGGGTGCTGGCCTGGTTGGGTGGGTGAACCAATAGCAAGATGCCCTCACACCCTCTTACAGTATTCCCACCCGTTGTATCTGGCCCCTTCTGTCCCTGAACACTTCAGAACTCACTGAGCTGGACAGAGCCCAGTTTTCTCCACTTTCTTCAACCTGTGCGCTCCCCGAAGGAACTGCCCCTAGTCTCTGGCTTTCCACAGGCTTACCAGACCCAGTCTGGCCCAAACAAAGCCAGCAATCTGATGGACCTGGCCTTTAGCTTTCCCACACCCTGTCTTGCTGTAGTCCCAAGATTTCAATGCCCTTTCAATTTGCAGAGAGACCACCAGGCATGTGCTCACACAAAAGAGCGACCCTACAAAGAGGCATCCAAGTGGCAGCCACTGCCATACTGAGCAGAAAGACCTCAGGTGCAACCAGACCTGCAGATACCACAGTATACCTCCAGGCCCTGGTCTGAGTCCCCAGACTGAGGTGGCTAGGCCCTGAGATGACTGCAGCCATAGTGGCAAACCTGCAGGTTCCAGCTGTTGTCCCAAAATGGTGGCAGCTGCTTGTAACCAAACCTGTGGGTACTGTGACAATGGACTTCCAGGCAACAGCGGGTAACAGGCGATCCACTGGCAATCTGTGGGCGGTCTGCAGGCTAGTGGAGGATAATCAGCTGTTGGATGTTGGGCAGTGGGCAATGGGTGGGGGAAAGGTGGGTGATGGGCAGACAAGAGCAAGCAAATGGGCAAATGGCAGATGATAGGTGACAGTCAATTATCTGCCCTCAAAAAGCAGGTGAAATGCTGGCAGACAGTGGGTGATTACAGCACAGGATCAGTGGGCAGCAACAACTGCCTTACAGAGAAACAGTATTTCCTCTGCTTGAATCCCCTGTTACAGAGTGACAAGGAATGCAGCCTCTCTCTAGTCCTCCATCTTGGATCTCTCTTTATTATTATTCTTTTTTTGTTTTTCTTTTTATAGCTTTTATTTTTATTTTTATTTTTTAATGGTACTGGTGATTAACCCCCAGGGTCGATCTTTTATTTGAAGACAAGGTCTTAGTAAACTGCCCCAGCTGACCTGAACTTATGATCTGCCTGCCTCACCCTCAGTAGCTGGGGTTACAGACAGCACCTCACCCAGCCTTAATCTACTTTGGGGGGGTGATGTTGATTAAGAATATTAGCACAGGTATAATACACATTACAACATTGCAAAAACATTCATTGTCTCAGTGGCAGACAATGTAGATTGTGCAAGGAAATGGATATGCTTCCTAGCACCACAAAGAAAAAACAAGACTTCACTGTGAAATGTCTGTTTTCCTTTACACTTTATGGGTTTGCAGGCTGACTTTGTAAAGTCTGCCACTCTCAAAAAAAAAAAAAAAAAAAAAGTCTGCCACTCTCCAGGCTTCTTCTTCTTCCCCCTTTTTTTTTATTTTTATTTTTTTCTTTTTTGGTGGTGCCTAAGATCAAACCTAGGACTGTGCTAGCCAAGCACTCTACCTATATCCCCATTCCTAATCTCCCAAATTTCCTCAATGATGATCTGTTTCAGTGTTAACATGTAAACCTAGGCAAGCTCTCTACCACCAAGCTATACCCCAGCCCTGACATTTCTTTTTCTAATATATTTTATTTTAATGTTTTATTTATTTATTTATCTATATAATCCTGGGGATCAAACTCAGAATCTTTGCATGGAAAATTGCTCCAGTTCATGAATAAAACATGATCACTCAAGTGCTCTACCACTCAGCTGTATTCCCAATTCAAAGAAAGCAACCATCTTTTTTTTTTTCCAGTTCTGTAGATCAGACCTAGACCTCTTATTTTCAGTGAGTTAAATTTGTGATTATAGGCATGTGTCACTGTGCCAGGCTTGTTAAAGACTTTTATGCTGTCTTTTCTTTTTTGGTGTAAGTGCTTAATGAGTTTAACCACTTCCTCCTTTTCTTGTTCACAGCAAATTATCACACAAGATTTTGCTAGAAATCAAGTTTCCTCACAGCCTCCCCAGCAGCCTCCAACTTCTACATTCCAGAATTCACCATCTGCTTTGGCGGTTACACCTGTGAGGACTAAAACCTCAAGTCGCTACAGCCCAGAATCCCAGTCTCAGTCTGTCCTTCATCAAAGACCAGGTTCTAGAGTCTCTCCAGAAAATCTTGTGGACAAATCCCGGGGAAGGTAAATTGCAAACCATATGTAAATTTCCCAACAGTAAACCAATTTGAATATATCTAAAAGAAAGGGTACTTATTTCTCACTTCAAAAGTTCATTTGCCTTTGTTTCTGGAGTTTAAATTGGGATTTTTCCTCCATATGTTATTCTTTTAATCTCCACTATCTGGGCATTTGATACTGTGTCTTTTTAATGTATATTCAAAAGCCATATGTTATATTTTTTTGTTGGTTATGAAAAAGTAAAGTTTAGTTGTCATTTAGGGACACTTAAGTGCTCCTTCCGAAACATCTGTCAAGCCTAGCTTGTTGGCACAGGTCTGTAATCCCAGATACTAAGGAGTCTGAGACAGGAAGATCACAAGTTTGAAAATAGCCTGAGCAATAGTAAGACCCTCTCTGAAAACAAACAAACAAACAAAAATCAGTGTTTATCTCACTTATTGTTTTCTATTGGGACAGCAGAAATAGACACTTCAAAAGGTGACATTACAAAAAGGAAAGTGAGGCCAGTAGAGGTGTAATGGGAGGAAGCATTTAATGTGGAGGACTGTATCTGGTAAAGAGCATATTTTCTTACCTGATGTTCTGTCTGGATTTACAAAAAAAGGAGGCAGTTTTTTTGTTCAAAGTGATATACTACAGAGTAGCATGTTTATAGCTAAATAGCACAAAGGGAATCAAGAAGAATTCTGAGAATAAGAATGAGATATCAACAGAGCAAACACTCTGGCAAATTCTTGGAAGACACACAGGGTTGATGAGCCAGAGTAGGGGAAACCATAGCTGGAAGAATGAAGAGAAATCTGTAGCAGAGATGATTCTTCAGCCTGCCTACCAGTCCCTCAGAATTAGCAAAGAATAGAAAGAAGGAAGAATAATATATTTAAGAAGCTGGGTGGTCTTTTTAAAAAAACTTTATTGCAGAAGTTTTCAAACATATACAAAATAGCATAAACAGTACTGTACATCTCCATGCTCCTATTACCCAGCTTTTGTAATCCTCAATGATTAGCCAGTTTGGTTTCATTTTTTTCCTTCCTTGCCTCACCCCCACACTGAATCCACCCCACCTTTGGTACCAAGGATTGAACCCAGGAGTGCTTAACCACTGAGCCACATCCCTGGCCCTTTTTATATTTTATTTAGAGACAGAATCTCACTAATTTACATATTTAGGGCCTTGCTAAGTTGCTAAGGCTGGATTTGAACTCAGGATCCTCTTGCTTCAGCCCTTCCTGGAATTACAGGCATGAGCAACTGCACCTGGATTTACTGGATTATTTTGAATCAAGTCTTGGACATAATTTAAGAAGCTGGATGATCTTAAAGAATAAAGCATGTTTATTATTTTAACCAAAAAAGAAAATTAAGTGCAGTTATTAAAATGATAACCTATATAGCAAAGTCACCATCCATTCCTGACATAGAGCACTATGTAGCAGATTATGAACAAAGGCATTTATGTAAAGATAGTCCATCTGGCTTTTTCACTTGTAATTTCTACATCACTGTGCCTGTGCCTCTGAGTGAAGCATGTTACATTTCTTTCATTGATCTTAGTAAAATTACGTGGTTTTACATTTTAAACTGTTCTCGAAATTCATGTTGTCGTGCAACACTAACAACTGATTTTTAATTTGTAAGCAAAATGAAGAAAAAATTCTCTGTAGTTCTAATATAGAATATCAGTACTGTAAATCACATAAATATGGCTGATAGACACTAGAAAGAGAAGGGTAGACACAGAAAAGAGGTAGATGGGTATACATGCTAATTCATTTTAAAAAAGAAAGCATAGGTTGACATATGCTATATATGGTTAAAGATACACATTAAAGACAAAGATTACAATAGTTAAAAACATGGAGAAGGTAAGTCAAACTCATGGAAAATAGTTGATAAAAATAAAAAAATAAAGAGAGTTTGGGAGGAAGACACCAAAGGAACTAAATATTCCTAAAAATTCAGAACTAGATGAGATTAATAGTGAAAGGAAAAGTTTAATAGTAATATGCAGATATTGAAAGTCACAGGGGGTGCTTGGTGTGTGCATAATCTCTATGTAAAAAGCTTTTAAAAGACTCTAAACAGTGTATTTACCTCACATCCTTCCCATGTGGTATCTAGAGGAAAAACATTAAATTGCAGAGAACCTCTCAGCCCTAAAATGGTGTAACTAGTGTGGGTTCACTGGACAAAACTCTTAGGTTTCAGTTTATTATTGAAGTCCTTAGTGGGGACAGACTTGATAACTTATGACTGAAATAAACAATAAAACCATTGAGGTCACAATTGAACTAACTGGCCAAAGAGAAGGTTGGAGTCTGATGTTGAAGTACATGCAGAGCCTCAGGATGGAACTGCTGCTGCTTCCTCTGTTGCTGTCCTGGTGGTGCTATGTGGTATATGATTCCTGAGTCTGTGGAGGAAAAGGCATTTTCAATAATTAGGTATATGACAAATATCCACAGCAATTTTTTTCTGATAGAAATCAGCAATCTTTACTTCTCCAGAATGAAGACATGAGTTAACAGTTTCTGTTTAGAAGGATCATTCAGCCTTTAGAGGGTAGTCTAACCTTTTCCATGTTACAACAGCAGACCTGGGAAATCTCCAGAGAGGAGTCACGTCCCTTCAGAGCCCTACGAGCCCATCTCTCCACCCCAGGTTCCAGCTGTGCACGACAAACAGGACAGCATGTTGCTGTTACCTCAGAGGGGCACGGAGCCTACAGAGCAGAGGTGAGTGCACTTCCTAACCATAGCTCCTCTGCAGGGGACAGACTTATTGCCTTAAAACATAAGTCAGTGCCTTTTTTCTCTTTGGCTTATATATCAGGATGGAACTGTTAAGAGGATCACTTAGTCTGCTTTCCCAGTGAGCTAATGAATAGTGGATTATAGCAAAAATATCATCATATTTAAATAGAATAGGAAAAAAGTGTTCATTATTACTTTTTTTTTTTTTTTTCCTTTATTTGGTATATTAAGTTTTATGTGGTGCTGGGGATCACTCATTGCCTTACACGTGCTAGGCAAACACTCTACCACTGAGCCACAACCTCAGCCTCTCATTATTACTCTTGAAATTAAATTCTCATGTATTTTTTTAAAAAATAAAATTAGGGCTGGGGATATAGCTCAGTTGATAGAATGCTTGCCTTGCAAGCATAAGGCCCTGGGTTCAATCCCCAGCACCACAAAATAAATAAATAAATAATTTTTTTTTTTTTGGGTGGGGCTCCCTGACTGATTCACCAACATTACAATTCATTCAATATGACCATATGACCATTACACTACTGTGTACCAAGCATTGCAGGCTATACACTGACCAAACTGCTTTACGTATTTTATTTTTTTCTAAACCTAACTCCAACCCTCTGAATGATTAGATGTCTTTGATTTGGCCCTATCCAGCCACTCTTCATACCTTACCAGAGCAATCTGTCCAAAACTCCCATCCAGTCAAGTGCTAAATGGCTAGCATGGAATTTGAATTCCCTCAGGACCTGGTTTACACAGCTTTATTTCCTGCTCCTTCACCCTTACACTGGGTTCTGTTTTCTGAATTCCTTTCCATCTATACTCATGCTGTTTCCTTGGTTTCCACCCTCCCTGATGCTGAAAGGTAAATGCATGATTCACCTCTTGTTAGACTTATAGGCAGGGGAAAGTCTAGTTTTAAACCAAAGTCTGTTTAACTCCAAGTATATTTCTTAGAATGTGTTATAATTTGTTTCTTGCATATACTTGCAGGCAACTGAATAGATATTGGTATCTTTCAATGAAATGAAGAAAATTCATTTTTGAAGAGGGAATGATATTAAATATAATTATACATGTTTTTCCCTGAGTGTATATTGTTTTAAGGACAGGGACCATGTCTTAACTCTTTTTTTCTATCACCTTATCTTTCTTGACAGATAATAAGGGTTCTTGTGTTTGTATGATGCATGACCAGATGAGGTTACCAACAGCTTTCCTTCTATACATTCTCTCTTATCATCTCTGGCACAGCTAGATCTTTGGTGGTCTAGAGCTGTTAGAAAAATTTTGTTTTTAAAGTGTATTAGTATAGGAAGTTACCAATGAACTATGAATCCCTTTCCATTAAACTCAGTTTATGCATTAGTTGGACTGAAATGACTGTAAAAAATAGGCAGTTTAATTTTTACTGTATAACTAGTCCGTTCAAATCCAACTGATGATTGCTTACGTATGAACTCTTGCTACTTTACAGGCAGGTGTGCTGATAGAATTTTAGTGTTATTAAAAATAATTCTGGGAGCTGGGGTTGTGGCTTAATGGTGGAGTGCTTGCCTGGCATGTGTGAGGCCATGGGTGTTCTCAGCACCGCATATAAATAAATAAATAAAATGAAGGTAACAATTTAAAGAAAAAAAAGTAATTCTGCTGGGCACAGTACTGCACACCTATAATCCCAGCTACAAAGGCTGAGACAGGAGAACTGCAAGTTCAAGGCCAGCCTGGGCAATTTAATGAGACCCTATGTCAAAATTTAAAAAAAAACAAAACTGGGAATGTAGTTCAGTGGTAGAGCACTTGCCTAGCAGGAAGCAGGACCCCTGGGTTCACACTCCAGTACTGCAAACCCTCTCCCTCACAAAAGGTAACTCTGTAAACTAGTTAATAGCTCCCCAATTTATATGGTAATCATAAACAGCTCATGCCTTAGACAGAAAGCACCATAATAAGCTGTTTCTGCCAGACACAGTGGCATACCCCTGTAATCCCAGCAACTTGGAAGGCTCAGGCAGGTGGATCACAAGTTCAAAGCCAACCTCAACAATTTAGCGAGACCCTGTCTCAAATTATAAAAAATTTTAAAAAGGCTGGGGATGTGGCAGTAGTTAAGTACCCCTGGTTCCAATCCCCAGTACTCTCACCACCACCACAAAAAAAAAAAAAAAAAAAAAAAGACTATTCCAAGTTTTCCCACTAATATTCATTTGTTGCATGTTGACTTCTTAGGAGTGCCTACTCTAGATTTATGATTTTTATCCAAATTTTACAGTTTCATCTTTGAGAGCTAAAGTATTCCATGCCCTTAGCCCATTTTATCTTATCATCCCAAATGAAGAACATATGAAAAGTTAAGTAGTACATAATTAGGTAGCATAATTATGTAATAATATAATTATATACTAATATGACATGTACAAGCTCTAGATTATGATTTACAACCTAACCTGTGTCATTTTTGTGGAAATAGTTTCAAAATTGAAATTTTGGCACTTAATGGGTTAAATGGTGTACTGACAGGCTTATAGTCACATAAGTTTCTTAACCACAAAACAGGATGGGAAGCTGTGGTTTTCCAAGTACTCTATGACTATTACCATTATTGATAGGAATGGTCCCAGGGTTAGGAGTACATGATTATAATAAACTGAACTGTGTTCCTAACAGAAATGATTCCCGCTCACCAGGGAGTATAAGCTACTTGCCTTCATTCTTCACCAAGCTTGAAAATACATCACCCATGGTTAAATCAAAGAAGCAGGAGATTTTTCGTAAGTTGAACTCTTCTGGTGGAGGTGACTCTGATATGGGTAAGTGGGATTTCTTTCATTAACCCCAAATAAAACATGCATTAGTAATGGTATTGCCAACATTGCCTCTCCTGTAACCCTTAAGTTTGAAGCTTTTATGGGTCAGCTGATCCTAAGTTCCTTCCCAAATATCTGCCAGTTCACAAGAGTTCCTACTTGGCCAGAACCTGCTCCTTTCTGAAGTTGTCCATTTTCTTTGGGAACTTATGCTATGTCTAGGACACTTTTACATGGGTTTGGATTAACTCTCCACAGTTTGGGGGTTTTGTTGTTGTTTTTAAGTTATTGATTTTAGTTTTTCTATTTGGGCCATCTCCACATGACATGTCTTCAGATAGTTGAAGACTATCTGAAGTCATGAACTTCATGAGTCTTTTTAGCTCTATAAATGTTCCTGGTTTCATTGATTGTTCTTCACATCCTTGTTCTGAGTACCCTGCTATCTTCATTTGCTCTCCACCAAAAAAAAAAAAAAATTTAGTTTAGCTTTTAAGTAGGTTCTGAATAATACAAAATAGTGTGATATGATCCATTATAAATTCATCATTATTAAGGTAGCCTAAGACTTTATTACCATTTTTGTTGGCAACCTAAACACTTAAGTTGTTTGTGCACAAAGTATGAATATAGATGTCAAATTCTCTTAGTGGGCTACTTTTAAATCACACCTTTCCCCTGCTCAAGGCAATCTGTGCTTATTCCATTCCAGCTACTTTTTCTGTCCTACCAGAGTCTGTCTGGACCTCAAGTCATTCAGCATTTATATGCAACTTTGATAGACTTACTGTCTAAAAATATAACATCATCAATAATGGTAACAAAAGGTTCACTAGCAATGTGTGCTAGGCACTATTCTACATATGTATGTATATATAAATTCAGTTAATCCTCACAAACCCACATGCTACATATAACTATCTCCATTTTGTAGATGAGAAAACTGAGACTCAGAGAGGTTTAATAACGGGCGCAGGTTACATAACTAGTAAGTAATGGGGCTGTGGTTTTAAACCCAGGCATTCCAACTCCAGAGTCTATGCTTCCAGTGATGTACTAACAGGCTTCTAACAGTTCTGTACTCACAGCATCCTTAGCCAGATTGTTGGTTAAATATCCAATGAAGCTCTATGGCAGAACTTTTCCTTTGGGCTGATATGCATGCATTCGTCAGAACTCTCCTGCACTTGGTTACGCAGCACGCTCACTTGTATTATCACCCCAGTCTTACTTATCCATCAGTTACATCCTATGATATAGAATCTGTTTAGACCTCCATCTGCTGTTTCTGTGATCTACCATCTACTAGTCTCCTGACACTGCCAAAAGAAAGGAAATTGTGGGCTCTGATCTGTGAACTGCCAGGTGTATGTGTGTTTGGATCTCTCTCACTTTGTGATTAACTGTCAAAGAGAAAAAAGGATGAGCCCAATGTCACTTATATGTGAATGTATCCTAGTTCTTAATTACTAGATTCTTTTTTTAAGTGGCAACAAATCATCTTAAAGATAATGCCAACCACAACTACTGTCAGCCTTATAGATATCCTATCCCCCTTTTAGTATTATCATTACAGTTTTCTATCTCAAAGCTTCAATAGTTTCATTACTTACAGTTTCTCAAATGTCACCAACAACCTTCATGTTGAAATCCTGTCAGAACTCAAAGATGTCAAACCATGGAGATGTAGATCTCAGAGCAGCCAGTTGGGAACTGTTCCACCTTGGTGTAGTCTGTGCTTGTCCCTTTAGTCTTTGTCTTGCCCCATGTGGGAAAGAAATTCCTGATGGAGAAATGCCACATGGAGTTCAAGAAGCCTACTTTTGTTTTCTTCTCTTACTTAGTGTTTTGTTTTGTCCTTGGCAGAAGCACTCATTGTTTGTACAATTGTTTATTGAGCAGAGTTCATGTTAACAGATGGTCTCTACTCTCTTAAATATGTAATGAAACAAGTACCAACTTTAACAGGAAATAAAAGTGCATTAATGTCTTCAGGCAAAGACTAATAAAATTGCTCTAGAGTCTGGAATATTTTTGAATACAGAACTCTGTGGAAAGGGGAATTCATACTAAAGAAACAGTGGGCTCTGGACTCCAGAGCACTATTCATTTCTTATTGGGAAACAGAACTGCAACATCAAAGCCATCAGCAACCAGCAGAGCTTTGCTTAAGCTCTATCTCAGTTCCATTTTCCCACCAAGGATAGCAATGACTTCATTCTTTAAAAATCTTATTGTACTAAAATTTATTGCTCCCAGGAACTTGGGAGGTTGAGTCCAGAGGATCCCAAGTCCAGAGCCAGCCTGGGTAACTTAGACTCTGTCTCAAAATAATAAGGGCTGGAGATAGAATTCAGTGATAGAGCACCTTGGGTTCAATTACCAGTACTGCAAAAGGTCTCTGCAGCTTCTGACAGTGGGCCTTTTCCTTTTTCTGCTCTTTCCTTCTGTTCACTATCTCTCAGATGCTACAGTCTTCTGGGGTTTTTTGTTTGTTTGTTTGTTTTTGGTGTTTTTTTTTTATTCTTCTCTACTTCTTAGGCAGTTTCTTGTCTTTGTGGAAGTTCAATTTTGCTTTGTTGGCCCTTGAGATTGTTCAGGGCTTTTCTCCTCATGCACTAATCTCTCTCTCATCCACTGTGAGGGTTTTCCTATATCACTCTACTTATTGATCTTTGTAGACCTCATTTCAAGTTTGCTTTCCACAAAGCTCAGATATCTACCTGTCTTTCCCCTCCTGAGCAGTTACTGTATTCTCTCTTAAACAAGGGGTTCTCATACTTTAATGTGCACCACTGTCACTGGAGTGGTTATTAAATATATGAATTATGGTGCTCCAGGAATGTAGAAAATGTTTCAGTTTTACCAAGTTACCCAGGTGATTCTGATTTGTATGGCCTCAGAAAGTACCACACTGAATTATAAGTAAAGGAAGGGGCACATTCTAAGTAAATAAGTGTTATCATTGGTTGAACTTTATGAAATTATCTTTAGCTGACCATTTTTGATCAAAAAGCAGGTAATTTTATTGTGATTCAGCCAATAACTCATTAAATATTTGTCACATGAAGAAATGAGCTCCAGGGCTGGGGCTATAGCTCAGTTGGTAGAGTGCTTGCCTCGCAAGCACAAGGCCCTGGGTTTAAATCCCCAGCACCACGAAGAAAAAAAAAAAAAAAAAAAAAGAAATGAGCTCTATTTCACAGACCTGTGGTAACTAAAGTTGTGTTATTGAGATTTAGTTTAATTACTGTGTTACTTGGCCCAAAAGTAAGACCATTATCCATAGCCATTGTTCTAGTTCTTCCTGGAGATTTTTCTCCTCTTTCTCTTAACAGTTTCAAGCCTCTCTGATCAGGAAAATTACTTTCTAGGCACAGTCTTCCATCTTCACTGATGGCTTTCATCCCTAGGTAAAAATTCTTCATTCTATCATTTGTGTAGCCACCCCTGCATTCTTTTTTCCTTTTAAAGTTCTCAGCATCAAATTGAAAGAAGTAGCAGAGACACCATTTATGTCCCCAAACTCCTTCTCCTTCTGGCACAAAATGATTTACAGGTAGTTCCCAGGTTATCTGCTATTTTCATTTAAACTGCAAATTATAAATTGCAATTAGCAGGAATGAAAGAATCAATAGACAGAATCTTTTGTCTTATCCAGGGAATGTCCTGAGAATGTTTCCAGTTAGTTGACAATAGTCAACTTCATACCTACTGAGGTGACCCTCTCCTTGATCTAATCTCAGGCTACCTCAAACCCATTGGTATTTTCAGGAGTCATCTTAAAAGTCCAAGATTTCTTCTTCACTAGGAAGCCTGGATTCCTGTTCTGAGAATGACTTTTCCCTATTTGTTTTTCTCCAGCAGTACAAAGTTTCTTTCCCCTTTGTAAGTTCTATTACTTCTATTTTGAGTTTCCTGCCTCACCTGTTTTGTCCTGATTTCCTTGTTTTTCTTCTTTTTTTATAAACTATTTCATTTTATCTACATGTTAACAGATGAAAAATAAAGGTTGAGATCGTGGAAAAATAAAAAGGTTAATTTTACTGTAGGATTTGCCTTTTTAGTTTAGTTGTGTTTGTTTTTTAAATCAGCATTCATGATTGTCTCATCTCAATTAACTTGTTTTTTAAATACAGCGGCTGCTCAGCCAGGAACTGAGATCTTCAATCTGCCAGCAGTTACTACATCAGGTAAGATTCAGAATACATTATTTACCAGTATGCATTTGGTACAATAGCAGGCAATCCAACAAATACACATTGGGTACTGACCGCAAGCCAGGGAACTGCTCCAGTGTGCAAAAATGAAATAAGAATTTAGTTAGTCAAAAAGCACAGAAGAGAACGGATTCAATACTTCCTGAAAAGATAAATGAGCAAAGAAATTCAAATCTACTAAGTAACAGTGTAGACACCAGGGAACTGACAAAAAGAAAACCTTTAATTGATTAAGAAAAGTTTGGGTGACCGATTCCCTGGGTAATAAGATTCCTTGAAGTATTTGCAGATCGAGACAGTTACAAGATGAACCCTCATTGGTGTTCTTAAGCGCCTTCCTGAGTGCTGTGAAAGTTGAATGAGCTGGAGGACTGTATGTGATGTGTTCATTTCCCTGTGTCCTTATCTGCCTCTCAGAAACAAATGGCTTGTCTCTTCCAGGCTCCGTCAGCTCTAGAAGTCATTCTTTTGCTGATCCTGCTAGTAATCTTGGTCTAGAAGATATTATTAGGAAGGCTCTCATGGGAAGCTTTGACGACAAAGTTGAGGATCATGGAGTTGTCATGCCCCAGTCTGTGGGAGTAGTGCCTGGTAGTGCCAGCACCTCAGTTGTGACCACCAATGAGACCCGGAGGGATGAAGGAGACCCATCACCTCATTCAGGTAAAGTTTTCAGTTTAGTGACCTGCTACTGCCTTTCCCAAGGAACCAATTTATTTGTCAAGTTCTGATGTATTACCAAGTAATTTCATTTGTCTTTATGGGCTCAGTCTCCTCTTCGAGAGTCTAAAAATGTTTCATCTGCCCAGGTGATATAGCAACATGAACAAAAACAAATTTTTGTGGTTGCTGTTTAAACCCTGAGTGTTACCCTCCTGGCATCAGTGTTTATATGTGTGTGTGTGGTGGTGGTGTTTTTTGTTTTTGTTTTTGCAAGGTAGGGGAAGGGGTACTGGGATTTGAACCCAGGGGCGCTTTACCACAGAGCAACATCCCTAGTTTTTATTTATTTGGAGACACAGGGCCTAGTTGCTAAGGCTGGCTTTGAATTTGTGGTCCTCTTGCTTCAGCCTCCCAAGTTGCTGAGATTATAGTTATGTGCCACTACACCCAGTACATCACAGTTTTTATATCTATTTGTTATCTAGTACTTACCTGACATTATAATGACAAAAGTATAATAGTTTTTTAATAAAAGTGACTTCCAATTATAACAAAAATAACAGCCTCAGTGTAAGCATAAGCTATATAGATGACATCACCCAGAAAGTAGTGCTGCTGCTGGATAAGCATTATTCCAGACACATCTCATTGTAGACACATAAAACGATGGATATCAGAGTGAGATCATTTTTACCTCCTGTTATAACAAGAACTTTATTAACTCTACTTTTTTTTTTTTTTTTTTTTTTTGCGGTGCTGGGGATCGAACCCAGGGCCTTGTGATTGTAAGGCAAGCTCACTCTACCGATTGAGCTATCTCCCCAGCCCCATTAACTCTACTTTTGATATTTATATACAACCTTTTTCTTAATCATTTCAGAATATCTTTTATACTTAGAAAATTACCTGAAGATCAGCAGTATTTCAGTTTTTTAGTTTATTTTCTTCTGTTATCTTCAAGCAAAAGCCCTCACTATGTTTCAGGAAAAATTAAAGAAATTAGACATTTTTTTAAACCTACACATAATTAAGGTGAAAATGTTACTGATTGCTCTTAAAAAATGCATTTTGTCTTTTCCTTTCTGCTTACCTTTTAGTTTGTACTGATAATAAGATATGTGGCCAGGTGTGGTGGTGAACGCCTGTAATCCGCATGCCTGTAATCCCAGCGGCTTGGGAGGCTGAGGCAGGAGGATGGAGAGTTCAAAGTCAGCCTCAGCAACACTAAGCACTAAGCAACTCAGTGAGACCCTGTCTCTAAATAAAATACAAAATAGGGCTGGGGATGTGGCTCAATGGTTGAGTGTCTGAGTTCAATTCCCAGTACCCTCCTCGCCACCCCCACCCCCAAAAAAAAGTCTATGTGAAGGTTATAATCTTGGTGACTGGTATGGAATTACAAGGACTCTGGTTGTATAGGATTTAGGATAGGGTGAAATTGTTCTGCTAGGACTGAGATATTGTGCTGGTGACCTGGGCTCTGATCTCTCTTGAGATCTTTGATATTTTGTCCTAGGGCTTGGGATATAGTTTAGTGGTAAAATGTTTGCACAGCATACATTGAGGACTTTAGTTTAATGCACATACACACACATGAATTCCTTACATATACATGTGTTATTCTAGAGCCTAGTCAAGGCTATCTCACTCCTGTGAACTAAACAGAGTCTGAGAAAATATACGTCTGCTGAGGTCCCATGTGGCATGAAGAGTCAGTTTTCCCTTGATGTACTTCTTTCAGTGGTGTATTAAACCCCCTGCTTACTTCTCTTAAATTGAGGGGCAGAGGGAGTAGGTAGGTAGTGAGAATTTAAGATTTTGCCAACCTTTTCTGTTTCTTTGCATAGCTTTCAAGATTTTTTTTTAAGATGCTGATGGACCTTTTTTATTCATTTAGTAAGGCCAGCTTTGATGTTTAAAAATTTTCATTTCCTTAGTTGCCACATTTTTAAGTTTATGGCACAAAGACGTACCCCTTTGTTTTGTTTGCTGCAAGTGAAATTCTGGCTTTCTTTTAAATGGTGCTATTTCACTGGGTACTAGAATCTGTATTTATCAAGCTACCATTCTGATTTTTTCACTTAGCATTATGTAATAATCAACATTTAAGTCCTCAATTTAAAAATCTGTATCACTAATTTATAATTTAATAATTTAACTTGAATTTCACTTTTAGGAGTTTGCAAACCAAAGCTGATGAGCAAGTCAAACAGCAGGAAGTCTAAATCTCCTATCCCTGGGCAAGGATACTTAGGAACTGAACGGCCCTCATCAGTCTCCTCTGTACATTCAGAAGGTGATTACCATAGACAGACACCAGGCTGGGCCTGGGAAGACAGGCCCTCGTCAACAGGTGAGGAGCCTGGTTTAACTACTAGAAAGCAACTTATATCAATGCTTTGTCCTTACTTCTTCAAAAATCAGAAACATTTGTAGTTTGGAAAACTATATTCCCATTTCTGTATCACTAATAAGTTCCACTTTTCAGCATAAAAAATGAATGCATATAATCTTCAAAAGTTTTAATGCAGGGTCTGATACTATAAACAAAGAAGAGCTATCCATTCTCCATTCTCCTCATCCATTCTCCATCTGTATTATCCTGGTTGGTAGCCAATATTTGCTCTTTGCAAAGCAAGTAACTCTATGGTTTCAGTTCTTTGATGAACTGTACCTAAATGCAAAATGCTACTCATAAAGGTGACTTCACCTTGTTAGCCCTTTATACAGAAATTCTTATAAATTTTTAAGGAAATAAAAGAAATCAAAAGCAGAAATGGGAAGAATAGTGGTTTTTCAGTAATCAACCTGTAGGTTCATTACATCTCCATAAGCTGATAAAACATTAAGAAATATCTTAGTGTTATTTTATACCTTTTCATAAATTTATTAAATGTAATAACTATGATAGGAAGACTTGCTCGCTTATTTATTTTTATGTGGTACTGAGGATCAAACCCAGTGCCTCACACTTGATAGGCAAGCACTCTACCACTGAGCCACAACCCCAGCCTGACTTGCTTTCTTTTTACATAAATCTGGGATACTTGCTGTGGATTTCAAAGAATTATACACTGTTCTTTACTTAGGGGTTAAAAACATATTATATGTCACCTAATTTTTAAATGAGCCCTCCCCTTGAGATATAAAATTTTTATATTTAGACCAGTTCAGTTTAAGGCTTTTGTCTTATAAAATTCTCATGCCACATGTGGAATAGTTTTGTATTAGTTTGAAACTTAGAGCCTAGACAAAATAGGTGCTTCTCCTATCTCTTTTAAGAAGAAATTATTATTAGATCATATGTGAGATTACTTGATAAAATGGTATGTTTTATGATTTCAGTTTCTTAAGCTGTAGGAAGTGTTCTGGGGACAAAAGTTATCTTCTAAATCTGCCCAGTGAGATTCTGTAGATAACACACAGTTTTCTGCCCCTTAGCCTGCTCAAGTTCCTGGATACTTGTCCCCTCATCTTCTGAGCATTATAGTACTGCATTTCTCTTGAAGAATCAAAGTTTTTGGTGTAACTAGGCTCTTTCAGTTATAGCTCAATCCATTTTGTCTCATTGTTCCACATGGAATACCTATAAAAACTTATATTGAGCAGCAAATACACTACTTACGGTAACTTTGAAATAATTGTTTTTGGAGATCTGTTCTTTTGAGAAAAATAGGTGAATGATTAGAGAGCATTTGGGAAAAAATATATATGTATAATATAGAGAGAGAATATATCAGCTCTGGGTTGCAATTTCCAACTGTTTTAATGTACCTGCATCACTTTCATTGTAATAATCAGAGAATTGAAAATTTGGGACTTAATGGGTAAATACTCAGTGATTTCACGTCGATTCTCTCTGGAAACACAGTAGTAGTAATAGACTTAACTAAAAGTCTAGCCCTGGGCTTTCTTTTCTGGGCTCAGCAAACCTTGTGCTTACTCACATTATTCATCCTTTTTATACTTGCACTGATTGCATATCATTGACTAGACTCTCAAGTGATGAAAAGCTGGCCTTTCCATGTTGTATTAATTGTTGTGTCACAAGACCATTTTAGCAAAGTAATCTGCCATTCCTAACCAAGGTTGGATTGGATGAAACAGGAAGTATGCTTATGACATTGAAACCTCATTTTTCTTTTGCCAGGCTCAACTCAGTTTCCTTATAACCCTCTGACCATGCGGATGCTCAGTAGCACACCACCGACACCCATTGCATGTGCTCCCTCTGCTGTGAACCAAGCAGCTCCTCACCAACAGAACCGGATCTGGGAGCGGGAGCCTGCCCCGCTGCTCTCTGCACAGTATGAGACACTGTCCGACAGTGATGACTGAACTGCACAGGGAAGGGATGGGAAGCAGAGACAGGGGCACAGGGGAGGGAGCTTTAGTTTTTTGGTGATTTTATTTTCAGTTGCAGGTCAAAAACCTGCCCTCCCTTAACTTGTGCCCAGAGACTTCAGGAGAGCCAGGGCCACAAATGATGAAGAAATGATGGAAATTCATTTGGAAAGTCAAATGGGGGGAAAAAAACTGCCTTTGATACAGGCTATTCAGTGGATTATAATAATAGTGGAGGGTTGAAATGTAGTTTCAAAAGTGGACAATTTCTGTTCTTACATCTGTTTATAAAGAAAATCATAATGTCTTTAAATCACTCTTATGTAAATAGATGACCTTTTTGCAGTGTATCCCCTTGCTGTAGTATCTGGTGTACTTATGTTCAAATCAGCGCATCAACGTTGGGGGTAATTTTTAAAAATCTTTTTGTCTATCTTTTTAACCCTAGCCTTCTAAACAACCTCATACAGCCCAGTTATAATGTTGGCTGTCACGGGCATTGTACTTTTATCTGATTTTGTTTCCTCTAAATTCAGCTTCCCAGTGATGTTTAAAATCTTGTGAAAATGTTTAGATTTTTAACACAGACCCTGTCATAAAATCTGTACATTAGGGTCAAAAGGTAGGAGCAACAGAATTCTGCCATACTGTAAATTTCCAATGCAGGCTTTAAATTTTTTTCCACTAGTAGCACTGAAAAAAAAATTACTGCATGGATATGTTATAGTTCAGTTTTTAAAGTTTTAAAGGCTTATTTGAGGCATACCTCACTGTTATGCACACTGGTAATTTAACCATGCCCCTAAGTATTCCCTTTCTTCTGCATTTGATGCAGCCCAACAAAGCTTTTGTTTTGAAATAAATTTGACTACCCTGTCCATAGCTACAGTAGATTATTTGTTATTTAAGGCTCTGTCGTCTCAGGTTTCAAAGGAAAAACTTAAACATTTTTCTTAGTTTGATATATATGATTGGTTGAGTTAAAATTAGATAATGATCTATGTACGATCATCTGTGTATTATCTCATTCTTTTAGAGTTGCTTTGTGCTGCATCCTGAACAAGTGTCATGGTGAACAGAGTCCTTTTCCATCTCTACATGTCACCACCTACACTCTATTTCCTTGGGAAAGAGTTTACTGTTGTTTTTCATTTCAGATTCTCAAGGTGCAAGTAATTTTAAAAAGATTGAATTCTAATTGTACTGAAGGGCCAGTTTTATCCTTCATTAAGAACTGCTTGCTGAATTTTTAGATTTTTTTTTCATACAATTTAATCACAGCATTTAAGCACCCTTCCATAGCATATAAATATTAATGGTTTGGGGAAAATGCTACTGATAACTGGAAGTCTCAGGATGAGTAAATTTGCATTTTATAGACTTTCAAGTAAACCTACACTTTTAAAACCAAGTTTTCAAGCCTCTTAAGTAAACAGGTCTATGATTAACAGCTGAGACCCTCCCATCACCATAGCACTGCTAATCCCTGTTTTACAGATAAAGACACAGACTTAGTATTTTGCCCATATAATTCAATAAGCAACAAACAGGCTCTAGCTCATATATGTCTAGAATCAACCTTTATGCCTGTCAGTCCACTCTTCTTCATCCTCAAAATAAATTTTAGATCAGGTTTAGTGGTCTGAGTTCCAATTACATGGCAAGTTGATGCCTTTACAATAATATTCATAAACATAATTTTAACATGAATGAAAAACAATAACTGAATGTTGTAATGAATGTTTTCTGCTTAAAGTCTTTTTTTTCAGGTACTGGTAATATTTTTTTCAGACTTATCATTTCTGTTGCCAACTGACCCAAAGAGATCATATTTTTCTATGATCCTGAGGGTCTTAAAAGCTATCCCAAGTCAGGTTAGTTTCTGAGAACATATCAGAGCCTAACTTGTTATTATTGCAGTTCGACTTGAGGACCCAAGGTGAGCTGCCATTAACACTCACCATCCTTACTGCAGAATGTTTATGTACTGCTCCATCTACCATCACCTGGAGAAGAGATTTCAGAATGGGAGATAAAAATCCCCCAAATCATTTTTTAGTTCAAAAACAACAAAAAGACAGAATTCTCATACAGCTTACCTACAAAGCAAATCATTTAACAGGGGCAGAGGTACACCTTACCATCATGTGAATTTGACATTTGAGAATGACTGTTAACTTGCTGAAATCAGTTACAAACCAAGACAGAGAACATCTTTGTAGACTAAGATTCAAAATCATCCTTACACATAATTTTTAGCACTCAGAACATAATTAAGGTCTTCCAATACTGTTGGTAGAAGTATTCTCACAATTTTCCATTGCATGTTTATAGCTGGAAATTTCACAATGCTTTAATTTTGGTATGTTGATTATATTTTAAATATAGTTATGCCGTGAAAACTCCAGTGACATAAGGCACAGTACAGTTCAAAAATTTAAACTACACTATTTTAAACATTTACATTTAAATTCAAACCGATCAGTAAATGAGGTCAGTCCTTTTCTTGCCTCACTACCTTGTTTTACAACAGTGCAAATGAACTTTTATGAGAACACCCGCATGCAGACTTTTTGAAAACTCAATTTCTCCAGCAGAGGGACCAGAACCAAATCATTGTGGAAGATTAAAAATTCTTAAATAAAACTTGGAGTGAAAAACCTAACTTTTGGTAATGCTTGCAATTGTGAAAAGGTAAAAACATTCTCAATATAGGTGGTGAGTGGTTGATACTAAATTTTTTTTTAAATCATCAATAAATAAAGGCTTCATTGTACTTAAAATCTATAATCTTCTCTCAGGGTTAGCACTTGATTAGTGCAGTTATCTGGGTGATACATAGATGAGTCTAGGTACAAAGTGGGAAGAAAGTTATATCTGAATATAAAATTCTAGTTTTAGTCTAATCCCTAAGAATTTGGACCTCAGGGTTTCTAGGAATATATTTTTATTAATTCTTCAAGTTATTTTTCTGAGAAACTAAAAGATTACTAGAATACATACAATATTGTTGTATAGTTTATTATGAAAAGATTCTTCCAATGCATACATATGAACCAAAAATATCAGTTTACCAATCCCACTCACATCCCACTCCCAAAGGCATATCAATGTCAGTTTTCCTTCATGGCACCTAGAAAAACTGTCTTTCCCCCTAGACAAATGGCTATTTGCAAGACTACTGAGGTAAGAAAATCCATCCACATATCTTATATTTACATACTTTGAGGCAGGGCAATAAAGCTCTTTCAAAACAGCAGCCTATTCATTTAAAGTCATCTAACCAGATACTTTCTCCCATGGCTAAGAATCTCATTTGTTCCCCATTTTACAGAGGAGGATACTGAGATCCCAAAATCAAAAAGCCAGGACTAAGTAGAATCCAGGTCAGTGTTACTACACCAGTGGCACACATCAGGGTATAGCCCGGGCATTGTTTTAAGGAGGATCTCAGATGACTCGGTTGTGTGACCTCAGTTGCAAAGGAAGTTGAATGCTGCAGGTTAGCACTGACAAGCAAGAGGTTCCATTATTCTTCCCCCAACCATTAACAGTTACATATAACCAGATACAGGGTTCACTTTTATTTATAATCAAAAGGCTACTACACTTTCAACTGCCTAATTCCCACTTTAAAACTTCATGTTGGGTGCAAACAAACTAAGATAACACTTTTCCTCCTCTATGTGTTAAATCCCACTGTGCTTCATGAAATAGGTAAGAGAAACAACTCACCATGATTCCCCTTTGCCATGAGACAAGTAGCTCTGGTCTGCCAGATATTGAAGTAAGAAAAGAAAGGGCAGCAAATCAGTGGACCAAAATCTTCTGGTAGAGATGGTAGGCATAATTACCACACCCCACACCCATAACCCAGAGGAAAAGTGGCCCTTCTTAATCTATAATTACACTTAGACCACATGGACAGCACCTAACCATATGTTACAATGGAAAGCATCACTTGACATCAATCCTTAGAGGTCATAATTAGTAGAGGTGAAAGTTGTTTTTTCTTTAAAAACACATGTGGCAGTATATACAACTTGTCCTTCACCAAGGCTAAGTTGAGGAAACCTGAATGATGAACAGAGGATTTACACCATTGATTTGGGTGCCAAAGACACTGGAATAATAGTTATTCCTTTGGGTTACTAGAAACTACCCTCCCTACAACAAAAATGGGTTTAGTACTTGATAATATTAAGTCAAAGATCTACTTTTTCTTGACAGCTCAGCCAATTCTTCCCTGATGTGCTGTACAGAAACCTCATCTCTTTTCAGCTCTGCTTGCTTCAGTGCTTCCTGGTAGATCTCTTCTGCTTGTGTATATCGTTCTAAAATAACCCAGAGAAAAGGAAGAAGAAGAAGAAAATGTTTTCAAAGTGACTCTGAAGAGAAAGCATTAATGAGGATACAGGTCTAATTTACTGTGTGTTTGTTAGTAAGTGCCAAGGCTGGTACTGCCTCATTTCTTCTGTAAATGACAAGGTGATTTTGCCTGAAACATGGCCCATGTGTAAAACTCCAAGCCACTGAGTGTTGTGGGATTCCTAACTGCGCCCTTTCTGGTATAACCTGGGGCTCTCACTGGACTGGCCAAGGACTTCACAATGGTGATCTGTGTAACAGAGACATGTCATCTCAGATTTCTGAAAATTACAGGTGAAACACTAAGCAGTATGTGGCATAGTGTGGGGAGAGATGTATGTTACACTGATACTCCTGATCACACTAGTTTTGCCAATATAGAAATGAACTATAGCTGTGAGAACAGCAATCTTTAAAGGACTACAACAATAAAGTAATATTGCAAAGTTTTCCCTAGCTTGATAATAGTTCATTAGGCTAATGCAGAAATATAGAAGTTATCAGAATTAAACAAAATAGTTCTTCAACCTAACAGACATGTTTTGCCCTTATTCAACCAGCCTTATAATTTCAGGAGTTTCCTCATTTCCCTTTACCTTCCTCTAAATATCATTTCACAAACTTGTAAGCCCGGGTCATCCCCTCCTAAAGCAAGTAAGTCAAGTTTCCAAGGCTACCTACCTCTGTGTATCAAAATTGCAGCTAGATTACTGAGTACCATGTGCAGCTCAGGATGATTTATCTGTCTTGCCAGATCTGACGCCCTTTGCATATAAATATACGCCTCATCAAAGTGGCCCTGTGCATCCAGAGTAGTAGCCAGGTCACTCATGAGCACAATGGTCTATAGGTAAAAGAAAAAACAGATTTTTCTTTAAAAATACACCATAATGTTAACTTCAAATTTGTTAAATTATGAGTACAGTCAAGATTTCATCTTTCCTAGCATTCCACAAAAGGTGAGGAATGTCAGCCTTTAACATTGTGGGTGTTTGTTACTCAAATTGTATAACAAATTGTAGTTCAACCTATGGCAAGTGACACAAATTTTTAAAATTAGGAATAAGATGAATAGTACTTATTAATCTAACTGAAATTAGAAGCACCAAGTGAAAAGCATCAGCAAGATATAATATGATCCCACTGAAGGTTCAGCAGTTTTGAGAAGCAGCCTCCTATGATCTGACTACCTCTGGGAGCCTCACTGTTTTGTATGCAATTCCTGCTGGTGATGCTGAGACTCCTCACAAAGAAGAAATATATCATCGTTTTTAGGAATATTCACATTAAGAGTATTTAAACTGTTGACACTAAGAAAGACTTTTTCATCCCCTGTTCCCCACTGAACCCATGCTCTAAACCCTCTGATTCTAGTATTTGGTGATATGAATCCCATGCTTGTATTAGTCCTCAGTGGTATTCCCAGAAGGCACTCTAGTAAGTCCAAAATCCCTTTCTTGGAGATAATTCGTACCTCAAATTCCCTTTCCAAATATTTCATGTTCAGTCCAGTGGGTCTTAGGGTGGGAGCCATAAGCTTTCAAATAAAGCTCAACTCATTAGCTCTTTAAGAATTTATTTAGTATTCTAACATGGTTGTGCTTAAAATTCTTTAACATGTCAGTGGTTTAAAAGTTTTCTTAATGCAGACTGTCCTTCCTCACTTTCCCCTTTCACTGTGGGGCAAGGGAGGCAAGGATACAAATGTATTAACTGAATTCTTCCACAAGATTCTAGTAGAGGGGTCTGCAGACTCCATTTCAAAATACCATACTGTGTACTCTGAAGCCACAGAAGCACACAGTGCCTGCTTATATCTCCCTGATTCTGTTCCCAGTGTGTGGCTTTCACACCCATCATTTCTGAAGACACTGTGTGTTTTCCTTCTTTACCTGTGGGTGTCTTTCTCCTTGTATTTCTTCAGAAATCTGCAGAGCTTTTTCATACATCCTTTGTGCCTGTGATGGCTGCTTGGAGAACAGAAGGTAGCGTGCACAGGAGTCTAAGCACATGCCCAGAAGGAGGTGGGTATTAGCTTTTTCTTCCACTAAGAAGGAAATAAGAGCATTGTGGGGATATAACAAGTATGCTATGGAAGGCAAGACTGAGTTAACCAACTTGCCTCAGCATCTTGGGTTATACTAGGACTTATAATTCACCAAGTCCCAAGTGTGTAATTCTGCTAACATAATAAACATTAAAACACTATTTCATAGTTACAATAATATATTTGTATCAGGGATGGTGATACACATATGGGTTAATAATACAGGACCCAATGAATACCTCAGGTCACTTGGAAGCACTCTTGACCTTATGCTGAAAGGAGACAATTTAGGTGGATTAATGTCCATTTAAATGACTTCCGGGACTAGCTGAAATTATGGGACTTTTCCCCTTTTAAAGGGCTGGGTTTGTAGCTCAGTGGTAGAGTGCTTGCCTAGCACAGGTGAGGCACTGGGTTCAATCCTTGGCACCACATAAAAAAAATAAAAACAAGATTAAATCCTTTAAAAAACTAAAAGCTCTAGATTGGTTAAAATGTGGAGTATTTTTTAATTTGAAGCTAGTAATATTTAGAAGAAACAGATGAAAATAAACCCATTGGAGAATGAATTAATGCAAAGTCTAGGTCCAGTGAAAAATCTTTAAGATGAGGGGCCGGGGGAGACCCATGATGCATTAAGAATTCAGAGAACACTAAGAATTCTGAAATGAATGGAGAGTCTCAAGTTAAAGAATAGTTGATCCAATTTTGGGATAATAATAAAGGCTGGAATGATGTAGCACCTCTCAACATATTGTATTATCTGAAAAAGAAACTTAAACACCTTATACCATAAAAAAGGAACTGGAGAAAGCAGACCTACAGAGCAGTAACCAATACAGTAACATGTACAAGTAAAGACTTCTGAGAGATGATCCAAATAATGTAGAAAAGGGAATAAGCAAGATTAAATGGAAATTCTGCAAACAACACATTAGAAAGTAAATATTCCCATAAAGGACTAGAAGGAAGTTACCTCAGCAAAATTAGCAGACATTTAACTGAAGCAGTTGCATTTGCTTTTTTTAACCAACAAAGCAGTCATTCATAGCATACACTTCTCCTTCCACGTCTTCAAAGTTTTCAGAAAATTTACAACTGTCACACAGAATTTAAAGATTCATTAAACTGTAGCCAATATGAAGAGATGATTAAATTGTGAATAAATGATTACACAACAAAGAAAGGCAGTTTAAAATGAAAAGAATGAGATCTCTGTGCCCCTTTAAGTAAGATTATAAAGGGGAGCAATTTGTAAAAATTTGAGATGATTTAGAATACAACCAATATGGTCTTTTTACATTTTATAATGAGAATATATATTCAACAGTATAACTTCAAAAGTACAAGAATGAAGGGCTAGAGGTGCAGCTCAGCAGTATAGTGCCCAGCATAGCATGCACAGGGCCCTGGGTTCCATCCCAGCATCTCAGAAAAACCAAAGAAATAAAACGAAAAAACACAAAAGCACAAAAATAAAGTGGCAAGAAATTCTAATGGAAAATTACTACTCCTTTTTATCAGTAATGACAATTAACTAGAGAAAAAGGAAGAAAGCATAATTACTGAGGTTCAACTCCAGTTAATTTTCAAAGAAGTATTTTAAAAGTACATCTTAAATTCATTGCACTTTCAGACCAGAATAAAAATGGAAATATCTTTTAAGAAACCTGTTCTAAAAGTATGACCAAGAGAAAAATAAAAGCATATAATACAATTTTCAGAAAATAAGGCTTCAAAGAGAACTTTTAGAAACAGAAAATTTCATAGATTTGATAAGGTAAAAAAGAGTACTGGGTGGTGCACACCTGTAATCCCAACTACTCAGGAGGCAAGGCAGGAGGACTGCAAGATAGAGGCCAGCCTCTGCAACTCAGGAGACCATGTCAAGAAATAGAAAATAAAAAAAGGTTGGGGATGTAGCTCAGTAGTAGAGCACCCCACCCTGAGATTCAATCCCTAGTATCACACACACCCCATTAAAAGTTTCTAAGAAATACCTTATTGAAATGTGGTTCTTCAAAAATTAATACAGAACCAGGTTATATAAGAAAAAATCAACTTAGTCATAAATTGAGGTGATTATATAAATCCCCCAGAGGATCATTTGAACCTGAGGGAAAGGGCATATTTATTTATTCAAACTTTATATTTTCATTATTTTTAATCATGGAAAAAGATATGCATCTTAAAGCATGAAGAAACCAGGATTCATTATAGAAACTTAGATTCAAAATACAGTATTCTCAAATATACTGAGATGATCAAGCAGCCTTTATTCCAAGAATGCAAGAATGACAATATACTTAATGCATTAGCATATCAAATTAGGCCTACACAAATACCACAAATTTGATGAAGTATTTGAATAATTATTTGCATTTATAAAAATAGTACTGATGTTTCATTAATTAAAAAAAAAGTTTCTCCTTATCTTTAGGAAATCAAGCACAGACCTCTATCCACCCCGTCACATCTCCCCACAAACACCAATAACAATAAAGGAAAATCTATAAAGGTTTTAAGAACTAAAAATATCTGCTGCCCAACTTCCAGGAACATCCTGGAATTTCTGCTAAACCATACCGCTTGTTAATCAACCATCAGCACTTCCTGAGGACACAAATGGTTTTAATAGAGGAGGAAAATAGAAACTAACCTAAGGTTTTTGGTCCCAGTAAAATGACTGACAGTCAGAAACCCTTCTGCTTCAGATACCTAGAAATGTTAAAGTAGAAGTAAGTTAAAACCCTGAGAAGAAAGCATATAAGCTGATACAGCAAAAGCACATTTTTTGCTGGTTTTATAGGGTTACCTGGGTGTTTCTGTAATCCAGGAATTAAGACCTTTAACCTGTGTAAGATGGAGAAACAGAGCTGAAGTCCTTGCTTAAAATATATTCCCTATATGCATATCCCCTCATTAGCATGCCTACATGCCACTCTCATTGGACAAACTATCACCTTACTGGAAAGTCTTTATTACATGTCTTTCCTTTATTAGAAATTTAGCTTGCTGAGGCAATGACTTCATTTATAGCTATAGCTCAGTGCCTGGTGGAGTATCTAGCATGTAATAGGCTCTTTGTTTTCTCCTCATTGAATGGTTCAATGAATGAACAAATGAATTAAAAAACATGAGTACTTAACTAAATATGGAAAAAAATATAATGAAAGTGAAAATTATAATTACAGAATTAAACAACATTAGCATCTCATAAATCTACAAAAACAATATAGAAATCATTAAAATCAGTAAGAAAAGGATGGACTAATAAAAGACCTGGGCAACTAGCTATCCTTGTGGTGGTGATAGAAATTTTATCCCTATCTCATGGCATATTTTTAAAAAATTAACTCTAGACTCCTGCATGTGGGGAGCAGAGATGGAGACCTGGCCAGAGGCCAAACTTTGGAACCTGCAAGATGGCCTTCAGGATATCTGCCCTGCAGGATCATCAAGGAAAACCTAGCCTTTGCTGGCAGAACTAGTTCCTGATGTTACAGCGGAATCAGATAAGAGCAGCACCTGTTGTTTTCATGGGGTCACTGCTATCCCCCAGGATTCTCCCTTTGAAGAGAAGGACTTTAAAACTTGAACTATTCATTCCAGAAAATACCCAATCACAGTACCTAAATGATATTTCACAACCAAAATTTATCATCCTTATGTAGATAATTTTGGAAGACAATGTTTGGATATTTTGAAAGATAAATAGTCGCCAGCTCTGCAGATCCAAACGGTTCTGCTAGGGATTCAGGCTTCATTAAGTGTCCCTCATTCTGAGGGTCCATTAACAATGTAGTGGAGTAGTGGAAGACCAATGAAGCCCAAGACCTATAAACAGCCAGACCACAAACTAGGTTGTAGTCCATCAATAATATTTAAATTGGTCCAAACATCAAGCGTGCATCACTTCCATTCTACCAAGATTTCTTACCTTTTGTTGGCATTTAATGTTCACAGTCTCAGAAACATTACAGAATAAAACCCCAGATGCTTTGGTTATTAAATACACATTAGCAAATCTGTCTCGTCCTGATTCCCTATTATAAAACATAAGCAGTGGCTCTCTGCTTTTATTTATTTTCCCCACCATGGTTTAAATATAAAGCACTGTGAATGAAGGTAGCTGTCAGTAAGCTATAAGGGTATTGGTGTTTTTATGTTACTTTTAAGGGGGAGGTAGTTTTGTTTTAATTTTGTGGGCTTCCCCCCGCCCTGCTTTTTATGGTAATCTGATGCATTGGTTAAAAGCAGCCAAACTAGTTCTTGAAAATGTACTCTTTAGCCAAGTCAAACTTATTCAGAATGCTGTTGATCAGCAAGCTTGACCAAAACAAAATGGGAACATTAAACAAATATCATCCCTTACTAATGTGACTTTGCTGTATAGATTGCCCCCTTCAAAAACAACTTGTGACCATTTTGCATGGCTTAAGTGAAAACTTCCGTAGATCTTATGTTTTAGTAAAAGTTTTCATTATTCTAAAAATGAACAAATAAATAAGCTCTAAGGAAAATTAACCTGGGGGGTTCAATCCCTAGTACCACCAAAAATAAATAAGCAAATCCACCAAATAACCCAATCAGTAAATAGGCAAAAGAATTAAACAAATTTCTCAAGAAACACAAGTGGTCAACAAATACATGAAAAAATGTTCAACAACTACAGCAATCAGGGAAATGCAAATCAAAACTACACTAAAATTTCATCTCACTCCAGTCAGAATAGCAATTACCAAGAATATAAATTAACAATAAATGCTGGAGAGGTTGCGGAGAGAAAAAGGCACACTCATAAGTTGTCGGTGGTACAGCAAATTAGTACAACCACTTTGGAAAGTAGTATGGAGATTCCTCAAAAAACTAAGAATGAAATCAGCATATGACCCAACTAACCCACTCGTCATTATTTATCCAAAAGAACTAAAATCAGCATACTATATAGTGAAAACAGCCACTACAGTGTTTATAGCAGCACAATAGTCAAATTATAGAATCAACCCAGATGCCCATTAATGGATGAATGAACTAAGAAAATGTGGTGTATATACACAATGGAGTTTACTCAGCCATAAAAAAGAATGATATAATAGCATCTGCCAGTAAATGGATGGAAATGGGGAAAATCATGCTAAGAGAAATAAACCAGACTCAGAAAATCAAGGTCAAATGTTTTCTTTCATATGTGGAAGCTAAAGCAAAATAAGAGGGCAGTGCGGAAGGGGATTAAGTATCATAAAGATACTGGGAAGATCAGTGGAGTATAAGGAGACTGAGGTGGAGGGAAAGAGGAGGAAAGGAAAAGAAATATGGACTGAATCTAACAGAATCAGGTCATATACATATATAAATGAACCAAAGGGAATATCTCCTTTATGTATATGTAGAAAGTACCAATCAAAAATAAAGGAGTGAAAAGAAGATCAGTAGAGGGGGGAGGAAAGCAGAGAGGGAATGGGGATTGAAATCAAATTCCTTATATGTATGATTACGTCAAAAGGAACCCAAATATCATTTATAAATAGAAGTCTAATTTTTTAAAAAGATACAAAGAGTTTCCAGCGCAGGAAATCTCAACAGCCAATAAATACAGGAAAAGAAGTTCTGCTTTACTAGTGATAAGAAACATACTGAAGCCACAATGAAATTATTTTTCATACCCATCAGATCATCAAAAAATTTAAATCTAAGAGTAATGAGTATACATTTCAACAAGAATGAACACTAACACACTGCTAATGAAAACTGTAAACTGGTAAAACCACTTTGATAAGTGATGTGATTATGTCTAGTAGACACACCCCAGCAATTCCACTCTGAGGTGCATCCACTGAGAGATATCTTACATGTATATACAGAGATACAGTTCCAAGAAATTCAGTGAAGAATTATTTTTCACAGCAAAACATACAACAACCATCTGTGTCCAGCAGCAGAACTGTGAAATATTCACAACACAGATTTCCACACTGCAGTTTTAGTGAATGAACAAGTGAGGGCCACCTCTAGCATGTATCACTCCTTGTCAGAATGGAAAAAAGGCTCCCCCCTCACCCACGACAGTGGACTAATGAGAGGACGTTGCCCCTTCTGGACAGATTCAATTCAGCACACATGCACTTACACAAGTAAACAGCTCCAAGCTAAAAAAATCCCTGCTTTTAGTATCAACATAGATATATCTCAATAACATAAAGTTGAGTGAAGAAAACAAATTGCAGATGCCATTCATACAAAGTTTCAAAACATTAATTAGCACTACTATATACTGATTACTGACATATGCAAGTATAATAAATAAGCAAACAAGACCAAATTCAGGATAGTAGTTACACGTTGGCAGGGAGGGTGTTATGTGTGGATTTTAAACTCACCTAAATAAGCAACAAATATGGTAAAATTTGACAAAGTCAAGGGAAAGGTAAATGAACTACAAGACTCAAGAGACCTCATGTTGAAAATGTTTGCCATGCACCAGGCAATTCTCATGGAGACAGCTCCCTAACCTCACGCAAATGTGAATGTCAACTCCTACAATGCATCCAGCCAGTAAGCCAACTTGAAATGCTCTTCTGTGATAAGTTCCACTAAGTCTAAGTGTATTCAGCTCAAAGACACAGAAAATAGACTTTTTTTCCTGGAAATGAGCTGAATATGTCTAAGTAAATATAAATAAATATTAAAAAAATTTAGATCACTCCTTACAGAACTGAAAATCATATGTATACCTTTCCTCCAAACTATAAATGGAGGTGGTTGAGGGAAAAAACCCTAAAGAAGGGACTGAAAATGAAGGAAATAACAAAAATGGAAATCGTTTTTTTAAATGCAAAAATTAGACTAATTTAATAATTTTAATTAATTTTAATAATTTTAATTAAGATTCTCTAGCATAAGACAATTGAGACTCAGGATTTTTAAAAAATCATCACTTTCTACAAAAGACTAAAAAAAATGACTCAGAAAAATGTAAGAATATGATATAGTAGAAATCATAAAACTAAAATTTGTCAAAAAATCTTAAAAGTAGGGAAAAGATCATTTATCTGATGAAGGGATAATCTGCAATAAAGATAATGTATATATATTCATATATGTATATACATATATGAGAGATCATAGAAATATGTATAAAGAAAAAAGAGCACAATAGAATTTCCTTTTGAAAAACTACACAAAATGAGTAAGGATATGGAAAACTTAACACTATCAACCAACGAGACCTAACAGACATATATAAAACACTCCAACCAACAAGATAGCACACATTTGTCTCAAATGCACATGCAACATTCTTCAGAATAAACTGTGAAGCCATAAAACAAGTCTCAATAAACTTAAAAGGACTGGACTCACATAGTGTACTGTCTGATCACAATGGTATGAAATGAGAATCAACAACAGAAGGAGATGTGGGAAATTCACATATATTTGTAAATTAATCGACACATTCCTAAATATCCAAAGGCTCAAGTAAATTTTAAGAATTAGAAAGTACTTTGAGATACATGAAAATGAACTATAACTTACCAAAATTTGTAAGATGCAGGTAAATTTTATAGTTACAAAGGCCTATGTTAGAAAAAAGAAATTACTAGCCTAGTTTTTCACCTAGGAAACTAGGAGGAAAAAAAGAGGGGGTGGGGCAAAATAAAGCCAAAACAGTAAAGATGTAATAAAGATTAGAGTGGAAATAAGTGAAACAGAAAAACAATGAAACAAAAAATTGGCTCTTTGAAAATATGGACAAAAATGACAAAATCAAGAAGAAACAATGAATATACTAGCTAGAAAGATCCTACCTCAGTTGAAGGTGAGGGGCCATTTAATAATTAGGTTGATAAATATATCCCATTCAATAAAACTTTTAAATAATGTTTACCAGTCTTAGGGCATTTAATTCTTATGACAATTCTCTGCAGTAGCTTCTATTATTACTCTTATTTTATCAATGAAGAAACTGAGAAATATCCTTACAAGGCTAATCACTGGTAAATCCAGGATTCAAACTCAAGCTCCAGATTTCAAGCACTCCTGAAACCAAATATGATGCCACCAAAAGCAATTCAACTGTTCAGAAATATTTTGATTACTTAAAACATGAAAATGGGGAAAAAAACTCTCAAGGGTATGAGCAAAAAAATCTTACTAATTTAAAGAAAAGAAATCCATAAAATTAAGAACTGGAAAAGAAATATGATGATCTCAAATACATGTTACTATGAATAAGTTATCAACCAGAAGTTATTATGATAGAGGATTGTGATCCTTCAGGGTTTACTCAACAGCCTGGCCCATCACTGAACTGCCAGTTACATGAGAAAATAAGTGTGTGTATAGTTTAATTTATTTGACATTTTCTGCTACTATCTGTAGTAAAGGTTTTCTAACTATTCAGATGGCAATCTCCCCAAGTAATTTATATCAATGTAATACAAATCTAATACTTTGGTCTCAAAGTACTTTAGGAACTTGACAAAACAATTCTGAAATTCATTATATCTAAAATTAATGTGAAAATGGGAAGAAATTTTAAAAGAGAAGCATGTGTGAGCTCTTTTATAATATATCTCAAATATATAACTCATAACACTCAACAATTTTTACTGATACAAAACTCATCAGATGAATAAATCAGAATAGAAAGCCCTAAGGGGAGGGGGAAAAAAAAACACCACATTTCTTAAAGGTGACTATTCTCTCGAAGAAAGTATACTTGTTATCAACTGGGAGTGGAGACATACATCTGTAATCCCAGTTACTTGAAAGGTTAAGACAGGAGGATCCCAAGTTTGAGGGCCTGAGCAACTTAGCAAGACTCTTTCAAAATGAAAATAGAAAAGATTAGGGGCATAGGTTAGTGGTAGAGTGATTGCCTGGCATGGGTGAGACCCTGGGTTCCATCTCCAATACCGAAAGAGAAACAAAAAAGAAAAGCAATTATCAATTTCACACTAAAATAAATTAAAAAGTTTAAAAAGAAAAAGAAGGATGGGGGAAATATTCATCTTATTTTAAAGGTGGAAAACACCTTTCTAAGCATTAAGTTCCAGAAGAGCCAGGGACATTTGCTTTACTTGCTGCTACTGGAATCCTAGAACAATACCCAGTACAGAATAGCTATTCAATTGATAGTGATTAACAATTAATAAAAGCAATGAAAATAAACATAAATTTAGATTGAATTCCAAAAGATTAGTCTCATGTAAGTCATAAAAATCCCTAAATTGAATATATACTATGTGATTCATTATGTAAGTTTTAATAAGGAACCATAAAACAAAGCATCTTCTAAAGGAATTCAGCAGTAAAACTAAAGAAAAGCAAATGAATGTTATAGCAAGACTAAAGAGAGCAGTATCTTGGGTAGGAATGAAACAGACTGAAATAAAGGACAACTTTCTAAATAATCATTTTTCTGTAACCATTATTTCCTCATATTAAGAGTAAAGGCCCTGGGGAATACCAAGGAAGCTAAGAGTGGCCTGTCTAGCACAGGATACTAAAATCTGCATATGTGTATTTCCTGCTTTTTGTCCCTTTTTTTTTTTTTTTTTTTTTTGCCTCTTTGCCTCTTTTTTGAAAGATTTCCTTGCCCTAGAGCCTCTAGAGATGAAAATTTCTTCTGTCTTCCTTCAAAGCTGCCTTTGAATAAAACCTATTTTCCTATCAATTTGACTCTTGAATATTTCTGGGGCAAAAGGTGCAGTGGAGACTAGCCTCTTGTTCCCATTAATAATTAAGTCTGCCTAATAACAGGAAGGGTGTAACAGTGGGCCACTTCACCTTTTGAATATAGCCCTCACTGCTCTGAGGCTTATTTTAAAAGGGACACGTTTTTCCTTTTCTGGTTCTCCCTCTTCCCTTCCCTAACCTGGGGCAGGGAAGAAGAAATTACCTTTTCCCGTCCTTGAGCACATACCCACCACAGGAAGGAGATGTCACCAGAAGAACTAGGAAGTGACTATCTCCCAAATTAACAAGTGAATTTCAACACATCATCAGGGTGCACCTGGGACCCCCTGTCAGGAAACACCTGGACCACAGTCTTTGGAGAGCTTTAAAAGTCCTCTGTTCTCCCTAATGAGCAGAACCACAGCCTCTGGGACTGGAGTCCCCTGTATTTCTCCTTTGCTAGCAAAGCAATAAATCTTTTTTTCCCTTTTTCTCAAAACCATGTCCTCCTTATCAAATTGGCATCGGACAAGGAAACTGAGCTTTTGGTAACAAGGAGAATGGGACTGAAGCTTGCCAGGAGGGAGAGCGCTCACGATCCAAGATACTGGTGATACAGCTTTGTTTCTTTTTCTTGTAATTCTTTAAACTATCAAAAGTTAGTTTCACATTTCCTAGCTGGGAGAAAAAAATCAAACACTTTAAAAGTACAAATAAGGAGCGGGAACTCAAAAACCAAGGGTTAATAGTCTTTTTTTTAAAAACCAACAAATGATATACACCTCACTGCTTATGGAGAGAGAAAGAGAAGAAAAAAAAGCTAGGTTATACAACAATGTCATATCATGAGGCTTACAAAGTTTATAAAAAATTAATGAATTTGGGGGAAAAGGAGCACACAGCTTTATCACAATAATAAAAACCAGTAATAGTTAACACTTTTGAGCAACTATTATTAGGCATCATTATAATGCTTTATATACACTGACCTATTCAATCATCCTAAAGGTCCACTTTCTTAATCTCACACTAAAGATCAAAGCACAGAGAAATTAATTTGACCAACTCACAAAGTAAACAAAGAGTAAAACTGGACATGTAAATTAGCAGTTCTTTTCAAATTTTGGCAATATTCATCAACAACCTTAAAATGTATTACTTTTGACTCAGAAGTTCAGTGCTAAGAATGTATTCAGAAGAAATACACTGTTGTCCAATAAGGACTATACTACAATGTAGATATGCCATTCTGTAAGGGATGAAAAAGATATAACTATACAAGGCTAATAAAAGTAGCATTTCCTCAGTAATCACATATGTATCCATAACACAGGGAAGCAAATACTCCAGACCTTCCCCCATCCCCCCACCCCCATACTGGGAATTGACCTCAAGGACAATCAACCACTGAGCCACATCCCCAGCCCTTTTTTAAATTTTATTTAGAGGCAGGGACTCACTGAGTTGCTTAGCACCTCACTTTTTCACTGAGGCTGGCTTTGAACTTGCGATCCTCCGCCTCAGCCTCCCAAGGCGCAGGAATTACAGGCTTGCACCCAGCCAGACCATGTTATTAACGTTTAACATTTTCTTTAATAAATGATTTACTTTGTTCAAAATAAACTAAGAATTTATTTCCCTAGAAATTAGATTAATATTTATAATAGAAATTAGCCTGCTCTATCCAACAAGAATTCCTTTGTCTAGGAAAAAAAGCATTTCCATATTATATTTAGTAGCTATTAAAAATCAGTTTACATATAATCCCTAATTTATTTTTTTTAAATGTAAATAGCATGAGAGGGAAAGCCAAAACAGACATACTCTAAAAAATAGCTGTACCTTCTTAGTAGCAGGATTTAGGATGATCTTCACTTTTTTCTTAAGGCTTTTCTTCATTTTTAAAAATAATAACTGGGCTTTTGGAATTGGAAAAGATAGATTTACACTCCTACACTAGGGTCAAGCATATGAATAGTAGTTCACACACTTGACATAACTTAGTTTTCACACCTTTTGTTAGTTTCCTTATAGTACTTCCACACTACACTAAAACTGTATTTACTTGTTCATTTTTCTTGAGTCTTCTGAGTCTCTATTACACGCCAGGCACTGCTCTAGGTTCTGAGGATTTAGTAATGAGCAAACAGATGATGTCTTCATTCCTCTTTGATAGGGAAGACAAATACTAAAAACACTTGAACAAAAATACACTTTTATTGATAATTCAGACAAGCACAAAACACAGATCTCTACTTTCAAGCACAATGAAGAAAAGTTAAAGAGGTAAAGTAATGCTAGGTCGGAAGAGATGATTATTTAAGTCAGGATAAGCCTCTGAAGAAGAGATATTTGAGCAAAGACCTGAATAAAGTGAGGCAGCCAGCCATGGAAGCCATATGGGAGAACAATCTAGGCAGAGAAAATAAAAATATTAAGCAAAAAGCCCTTAAGATGGCATGAGCTTCGGATGTGCAAGAACAACAGGGGTAAGTAAGAATGGAATGAGTAAGGGGAGTGCAGTGGATGATGTAGGAGAGGTTTGTGGGGGCCAGATCACAGAGGGCTTTATAGGTCCAAAGCAAATAGGACCTTATTGGGCCAAAGTCTTATAACCAAGCAGCTGGGTGACTTTTAGTGCCATTTACTAACCTGACTTGCAGAGAAACAAATTTGTGAGTGGCAGAATTAAAGAGATCCATTCTAGACATGTTAAGTGTGAGATGACCATTCATCATTCAAGTCAAGCTATCGGGTAAGCAATCACACCCATAAATCTGCTGCTCAGAAGGTATGTGAGTACATGGCCTCTCCTAGGGCATGAGGGCAGAGGGAAAGTGGAGAGTTGTAGACAGCTCTGAGGCCCACCACCACTTCAGGTCAGTAAGGGAAAGGGATGACACCAGTGAGGTGCCCCAGAATCTAAAGGAAAATATTTCCAGAAGACAGTGATTCCAAGTCAAAACTGCTAATGAATAAGGAAGTTAAGGATTGAGCAATGACTACTGGATTTGGTGACTTTGAGAAAGGTGGCTTCAGTGGAGTGATGGAGAAGAAAAACTGATGCATGTTAAAGAGAGAATTGGAAGACAACTCTTTTAAGGTGTCTTACTTCATGGATTACAGACTTGACCACAAGATCCCTAATATCACATTAGCTCTTGGCATAGAGCAAGTATGAAACAAATTACTGAACAAATGTCAAATCTGAAAACTCCCAACACTTCAAACCAAATTAAGAAACCCAAAATGGTCACACACTCGAGGGCTTCCAGCCAACCGTATTCCATTTCTAGCTTCTACAGAGTGCAGGAGAACCACAATGTGAGCTTATGTCTGTTGTTCCTTAACCTGCTGTCATTAAAATAGGTAATTTTTGCATTCTGACTTACCAGTTGAACTAAGAGATAAGAGAAAGGCCTTCCCTTTCTGCTCCCCAATTTCCTAGAGGTTACATATAGATAAAAAATTGACTGATAAATTATGAACACATCACCAAGGAACAGTTCAAAACAAACAAGCCATCAAGTCATTTAAACAAAATATCCCATCTTATTCCATTCAGACTTTATAATAGTCACTTACTGTAAACAATGAATATCTTTCCCTCCCCCAATATAGGTGACTTTCCCTTCATCAAAGTATAGCAAGGCATGAAGCCCTTTGAGGAGAAAAAACAACATCCAGAAGAGTCAGGTTTCCTACCTGACATAACGTCTTCTGCTAATTCCTTTTCTCGTTCAATTTTTTCCTCTAGAGTTGAAATGCAGAATTCATAGCCAGCGAGAGCAAATTCTTGTCTGTGAAGCAAAGAACAATAATCAACCATTTCCCTTTTCTCAAATTCTTCTTTTACCTCCATGTTTCCAGCTCAGGTTTCAGCATTATCAATAAAGGGAAGGGAGAATTATGACTGAAGGATCTCTAGGTTATCAATCTGCCATTTCTCAGAATATTTTCTAAAGTAATCTACATAAGGTAAATTAAAACATTAAAGCAAGGGATGCTGTCAGCACTTTCACAACCAACATAACCAGTGGTTTTTTTAGCAACTCCCACTATCGGAGTCTCAAGTGTAACTTTCTGCCCATGGGAAAGCCTCATACCTGGCCAAAGTAATATGAAATGTGACCTAACAAAGGGAAGCTCAGCTCCCCTTGCACTGGGGATTCAAACTGCTATATTCATGCAGCTTCTGGGAAGTTTTGGTTGTGTAAAACTTCTCTCAAGCTATAAGTCTTTGATAAAAGTTTTTCAAAGTAATAAAACTTTTAGCCATGGCAACATTTAAACTACTCTAGCTCTGGACCCTCAGTCAACTAAAGATGGTACTCAAGCATGCAGACTGTTTTCCATAAAGAGATGCAGAGAAACATGACAGAAATTTCTCCTCCAGGTTGAGCAAGGTGGCACACACCTGTAATCCCAGCGGCTCATGAGGCTGAGGGAGGAAAATTCAAGTTCAAAGCCAGCCTCAGCAACTTAGCAAGGCCCTAAGCAACTCTGTGGAACACCATCTCAAAATAAAAAATAAAAAAGGGCTGGTTATGTGGCTCAGTGGTTAAGTGCTGGATTTCAAAAAAAAAAGAAATTCCTCCTCCATTTAGGAGCTCAGTTTTGGTTTTTGATCTTTCACGTTGCCTCTACTTTTCTTACCAGAAGTGGCATTACAAAGCTCAACTCTTCCTCTAGTGCCTTCTCAGGGAAGAGCTCATGACCCTGCTGTCTACTCTGTTCTTAGAAGTATCCTCTCCCTTCCTTCTCTAGACCCAAACCTTAGGAGCAGGGATGCCCTCCAGTCAAGACATGGGGCAGGAAGAGGCTGCCACAAAATGGCAAGAGGTCTAAAAAAAACTCCTCTCCCAACTATAACATGTTTTCTAAGCCTCAGGATCTGGCCATGTCTTCTATCTCATGGTTCTCTCAATAAAACAGAATGAAAAGTGCAGAGTAACTTAGAGGTTAATTATTAACAGATACTATAAAAGCTGTCACATCTATAAGATTATAAATTTGTCTTACTTTCCAGTGTTTTGTTGGCTTTTATTGGCCTCTTCTTCCCACCAACATCTACTCTTGTTTCATATTCTTCCTAGGAAGAGGAACACAACATTCCCTGGCACCAAACTTAAAGCTCCTCAGATGACTTGAAGTCAAAGGTCCTCAGAAGTCCTAGCCTACCTACTGTGCAATCAAAATGCAAAGTGACTAAGCAGGACCTGATGAGAATGAACGAGCTGTGACTAGGGCAGCAGGAACCAGTACCAAGGCCTCAATGAGAATTCTTTGTACAGTATCTGGCTTGATGTCACTGCAAACCTCTAGCACCAAATTCTGCAGTAACTAAAAACCTAAGGGATTCTAGTTTTAGTTCCCCCCCTAAAATCACCCCAAATAAAACTCTCTAAAGTTCTCTGCTTACATCCTACATGTTTCATCTTCGAACTCCACCTAGAAACTGATGGAAATGAAAGGCCCTCACTTACCAGTGCTCTTGGCCTTTAGTGTGTATCTAAAATGTTTTCTAAACCATCCCATGTAGCTGGCAGATTTTTCTCTTTAAAAGAAATGACTTACTTATCTAAAGGTCTTCCCTCTATTCTCGGCTAGTTCCCCTTCCAGAAACCTAGCTATAATCAACTCTACATGCTCTAAAGACAGTGGTCAATCATTTAAACTTTTATCTTATTTTAAACATTTATCTTATTCAAAACCCTCTGCTAAAGCCTTAAAAATAGCCAATTATTGTCAAGCATGGTGGCACATGTCTGTGATACCAGTGGCTCAGGAGGTTAAGGCAGGAAGATGGCAAATTCGAGGTTAGCCTCAGCAAAACTTAGCAAGTCCATCTCAAAATAAAAAATTTAAAAAAGGGCTGGGAACCATAGCTCAGTGGTAAAGCACCCCTAGGTTCAATCCCCAGTACCAAAATGAAAGAAAGAAAAGGAAAAAAAAGCCACTTGTTTTCTCAGAATAGATAATGAAAATGAACCACAAGATAGTCCCACAGTGGGGCTGGGGTTGTGGCTCAGGGGTAAGAGTGCTTGCCTGGCATGTGTGAGGCACTGGGTTCGATTCTCAGTACCACATATAAATAAATAAAGGTCCATCAACAACTTAAAAAAAAAAAAGATTCTCCCAAAGTGACTCTCACCATGCACTTTCATATCTAACAACTTCTTTTGCTGATACCTGTATCAACAAAGTGGCTTCTTCAAAGTGTATTATCCCAGCAGCTTATATGTTGCTCCCTCTACTTCTAGGGAGAGCTAATTACAGTTCCCATTTTAACTTCCCTTCTTGCTTCAAACAGGAACAAAAAACTTGATTAGATTTATCACACAGCCAGGTGTGAGGGCTGTGTGTTTCCCCTCAGCAAGCTAACAAAAAAAGCAGGGCAGAACTAGAAAAGCCTGAAGACTGCAAAGACAAGGGATGGGACACTTGGAAGTTGACACCCAATTTTTTATAGAACCTGATGACTTGTAGGTAAATAAGGATTATATAACACACCAGGGTCAGAGTTTCCTGCCCACAGGCCTATTCCCTGGCTGCTACCACACTTAGATTCTAATCACACTTACCTATTCTGAGCAGCATAGATACTCGCGAGCTTTAGGGAGATTTCAATTATTGCATTGTCTTCCTATGGGGAGAGAGAAATAAAGGAAACTCATGACTGTTAAAACTTCCTCACAGATTATTTCAGACCAACTTCTTGACTGACTTTGGCCTCAAAACCCATAGTCTTTATTGTTTTACAGCAATTAGTGAAGTTCTCAGCAACCACACTTTTAAATTAGTGAAAGATTGACCATTTTTATACAGATCTGGGGGCAAAAAATCCACCTTTTTTGGTGAGAGCACACACTGGGGACTAAGGGAGAAGTTTTCAGGAAGCACGACTGTTTTAAAAAGTGCTTCAATGAGGGGCCAATTAGGCAATATCCTTACCTGCTTCATGCCCCCTCCAAGCAGGTAACTCATTGTTGCTTTAAAAAGTTGTTCTGCCTAAAAGCAAAAAGAAAAGATTTTTTACTTGGGCCTCACTATCTATATGACCCTTGGATTCTAAGTACCAGTCTGATGTACCATTCCTGTGTACACGTACACACACACACACACACACCATGAAACAAACACAGAGAAAAGTACTTTTCTGAAAGAAAAACAGACCAAAATAAGGGCTCCACATCCTATGTACCTTTATCTACTCTGTGATGAGTAGAAATCAACTTCTCATCCAAATCACTGTGGCAGAGTTTGCAAATTGTCCCCAATATTCACTCTCCTATCATTAGAGTTATAAATATCCCTTCAATCTTTAATCAGCCTTTCTTAAAGCTAGGTACAATCATATGATGAAGTTGTGGCCAGCAGCTGCATGCAGGAAGAATGTGAACTTTTTTTAACCATAATTTATAAGGATGCTGCTTGCCCTTCATCTTCTCTTTCTCCCTTCCTGTAGGTTGGAAATGAGTCAGCTCACCCATGCAGATGAGAACATATCTTAGAAAGAACCAGACAGCAGAAATGTCTATCTTGCCCTTAGTTTTTAACATACATGCAGACTCACTCATTAGAGAAATACACTTCATCCTCTCTAAGTCACTATATTCTGGGTCACAGTAGCTTAGTCTATATCCTTACTATTGTAGTTCCTAGAGGCTAGTACTTCACAAATTCAAAATATTACAAAATGATTTACTTACATTTTCTAGTTGACCTCGTATAAATGCTAAATTGGCCATCTGAAAGCAAATTACAAATTGTTCAGTTTAGAGCACTGTGTTCCTACTTATCCAAAAAACTTTAAGCTAAAGAATCCCTTTGGCAGTCACCCTCTGAATTAAAAAAAAAAAAAAAAAGTATGAAGTGGATAAAGTATGTCACCAGTTAATCTGTTAGAAGCACAGTACAGCAATGGTGTGAGAAGCAAATACTTTGTTGCATATACTGTTAGTAACAAAGGAAATCTAGATTTACTCATCATTGAAGAAACAAAAGCTATTTGTTTCTTTTTGGTCTGGAATTGTCTCATAAGTGACTCTTCCAATGGTTTAAAATAAAAAAAAAAAGAAAGAAAGAAAGAAAGAAAATGACAACAAAAATAGAGCTTCCAAACATCCCAAAGGTCAGGAATAGAAATCAGGAAGAACAATCCTTTCCCAGCATCCACCCTTCCTCATCAGGAGCTCTGATTAGAAAAGTTACCAAATCGTAAGTATAAGTGATAGCTTTCCGATTATCGCTTTGATAGGCAAGGCGAAGAGCATCATGCAAAATTAGCTCAGCCTCTTCTGGTTCATCTTTCATGATGCTCAACTAAAAAGAGAAGAGAAAGAAAATAACATTAAATGAAGTATAAGGAAAGCAGATGCATGTGCTATCAGACAGAAGTACTTATGGCTACACATCCCAATGCATAGAAAGAAATTATTTATTCATCAGATATCTACTGAATCCTATTATGTAACAAGCATTATGTCTACAGATGACAGGGAAGTCATCCTCCCTTGCAGCTAGGTGTGACTATATATAATGACGTTTTGGCCAATAGGTGCAGGCAGAAGGAATGTGAGCAATCTTAACATCATATTTTATAACGAATCTGTCTTTATCTTTTTCTCCCCCCCTCTTTTTTTTTTAATACCAAGGATTGAACCCAGAGGCACTTAACCACTGAGCCACTTCCCTATCCATTTTTGTTTTATATTGAGACAGGGTCTCACTAATTTGCCAAGGCTGGTCTCCAAATTGTGATACTCTTGCCTCAGCCTCCCAAGCCACTGGGATTATAGCCAAGCACCAGCATGCCCACCTCATCCTCTTTTTCTCTTCCTTCCCTTAGTCTTGGGTGGACCATTCAGGAGAAATAGGTTTAATTACAATTCATTAATTAAGAGCTATGAAGAAAGACAATGGAAAGAAGTGACAAGGTATCTCCTCCAGTGGAAATCAGCAAAGTCTTCCAAAGAAGTGAGAATTAAACTGAGGCGGGAAGAATGACAGTAAGTCAACTAAATATGGAACTGGGAAGAAGAATTACCCACAGAGAACAAGTGAAGCCCATACAGCTTGAAGAGAATGATTCTGCAGAACTGCAGGAAAGAAATGTGAAGAATGGTGAGCCAGAGGATTATTGCAAATAGATGGGTGAGGTAGGCTGGTTTAGATTTTATGGTCTAGCAGACCATGGCAAAGAATTTGAATTTTAACTTAAGTACAGTGGGGAGTTACTCAAAAGTTTTCAAGCAAGAGGTGATGTGATCTGATTTGCATTTTTAAAAATATCACTAAGGCTACTGTATGAAAAATGCATTGTAGGTATCACTAAGACTGATGTATGGAAAATGGATTGTAGGAAGTCAGAAGAGGACAGACTATTAATTGTAGGTGGTGTTTGTGACTGCACTAGGATGACAACAGCAAGGGAAATAGTGAAATGGGGGCATATTTGAGAAATATTTTACATTTGGTGGCAACAGGAATTATGGCTGTGTATTTGGGAGGTAATGGAAAGGTACCAAGAGTTTTAGGAATGATGCTGAGAACCTGATCGTCCTAAAGAGAAGATAAAGAAATGTGTTCGGAAGGCATTCAAGATGAAGAGTTTAGTTTGGGGCATTTTTAAGTCTGAGAGGTAGATGGGTTCTCATAGTAGAGATGAAATGTCAATAGCACACTGCACTCTGCAAATACAAATTTGGATGTTGTTGGTATCAAATCGGTATTTGGACCAAAGGAAGAGATGAAAGAGCCCGGGGTGGAGAGAAGAGACTATTAAAAAAAAAAAAAAAAAAAATGTGGAAAAAAGGAAGAACTGCATTTTAAGGACGCTGTATGTAGCATTGCAAATGATGCCTACTTCAGCTTGGCTGGTTAATTGATTAAAAACAACCATAAAACATCCTGTGTCAACAAAAGAAATATGACAGGATTGCCATCTTCACTTGCACTTGAGACTGCAGCAATTTTACTGCAGGTTTTAGAGACGGATCAGACCGAATGGATCCCAACCCCCCTCTAATGATCCATCTAATTCGGGGCAATTTTATCCTCGGAGCATCCATCCACGCTCCGGCAAACTATAGGGAGGGACTCGCTCACAAGGACTCACAAAGCCTCACCTTGGCTCGCTTCAGCAGCTGGATGATCTCGGCCTCTACCTCATCCGCCGCATCCTCGGCGGCGGCCCCGCCCGCTCCCTGCTGCTCCTCCTCATCTGCTGCAGCAGGCCTCGAGAACCAGGCGAGCGCTGCGGGAAGGGGCTCTGAGGTCACCGGGCCCGGCCTGCGCCCCGGTCCCCGCCCGGCCGGCCCCGCCCGGCCCGCGCCCCTCACCTGCCAGCAGCGGCAGCAGGCCCGGGCCGCGGCCGTGAGGCGCGACTCGGGGTGGCGGCACCTCCATCTCGGGTCCTGGGCCTCCTGCCGGCCCCGGGAGCAGGCGCGCCGAGTAGCCCCGGTACCTCCGCTCCGCGGCCCGCAGAAGGCCTCGACCCAGGCTCCAGCTCAGGAGCCGATACATGCTGCCACAGCGTCCTCTACGCACTGCAGGCCGGTCGGATCCCGGATCGTCCCGCCCCCTGCGCAGAGGGTTGGCCGGATTGGTCGGGTCATTACGTCCAAGAAGGCGTCATCGTTGCTATCCGCATGCGCGATGACGCACAACTACGTCACTGTCTCGTCCCACCGGCGGCGGGAATCCTCCGCAGGTGATCGTGGCTGATCGGAGCTTGGCGGCCAAGGATCTTGTAAAGGAGCGTGCAACCTGTGGCATCATGGCCGTCGCGTTACCGGCGGTCGTAGAGGAGCTCTTGAGCGAGATGGCCACGGCAGTGAAGGAAAGCGCGCGAAGTACGGGTCGTTGGCCGTGCGTGGCCGCGTCTTGAGCCGCAGACCACGTCCAGGCTGGAGTCGGGTTCGCTGGGAAGGGCGGGCGCGGGGTTCCAGGCCCCATCCCGCTCGGCGCTGTGGCCTGTCGGAGCTGTATTCCTTTATGGCCCTATCCCTAAACCCCAGGCTCGTGAAAAAAATAAAATTAAAAAGAGACCTTTGGGTCATAAAAGTCAAATCCATTTAACAAATGAGGAACTGTGCAGTTGCTGGCACCACTCCCTCGGGAGGCGGACAGGCCAATGGGAACCGAGGCGCTGGGACAAGCGTTGGGTACACGTGAGAGGGGATCCAAGGGCCTGTGGAGGTTGAAAAGGACTGAAACCAGTGAGTTATGGAAAAGCTAGCTTTTAAATTATTTTATTCAAAACTTGAATTTTTAAACAGTTTTTCTCAAGTCCTGATAACATTAAGTATTCTGCATACACTTTGTTCAGAAAGTAAATATTTCAGGGTCACAAAGCCAAATGCATACGCAATTGCTGAAGTAAATCTGGATGTTTTAAAAGTACCTTTTTTCCAGGGACCAGCAGAGGGTGCTTTGTGCCCATGTCACTAAAATCACGGAGCCAGAACGATCTCAGTATATCAATGAAAAAGGATGTTTGAAATCAGAATGTGTGGACTAATTCGAACTACTCTTGCAGTGTAAAGATGACCACTCTATAAATAAAAGCCAAATTAGGTCTCAAAACTGCCATTGCTTATTCTCTTGAATGACTCCTTTGAAATGGGTTATTTTGCATTACTGTTTTTAAAGGACTGAGAAAAGCAACTTTTGTTCTCTCATTTCAATCAGAATTTACTGGGGGTTAAGTATATGTGCTTAAAAGATTAGGCCAACCAGGTATTTAAACATGTTCTGATTCCAGAAAGGATGGGTGGAAAGCCAGTGTGTTTTCAGTTCAGTGTTTCTTGTCTAAGCTTGGGTAACCTGAGAGTTCAGAATGCTAACTTTAACTGAAGTCCTTCAGAATGGATTAAACCTTAGCCTGACAATCTTGAAGGGGCACAGTAAGTGCTGTTGATACCCGTGGCTCCAACACAAGGATCCCTGCCATTTAATCATGTTTATTTTTAGCGGAACTGTTTTTTAGTCATAGAACCTTCCTAACCCCATAGTGGTATTCTTTTTAAATCAAGATTCCAAGTTTACACTTGTGTAATGATATGTTAACTAGTTGTAACCGAGCCATATAGGAAATTAAGGTTACATTTCCTGTGTTACTTTTAGGTTTCCCTGGAGTTAAAGTTGTCTTGGTTTGTTTAGTTTTTTGTATTTATCCATTCAACCTCACATTCTACCAGTGTTCTAAATCTCTACTCAACATGTTCAGATGAACAAGGTGTTCATCAATTTCATTTTTCTGAAGAAATCTCTCCTAGAGCGTTCTGACTTGCCTAATATGAACTGGCTGATCTCATCTGTCTCCTGAGATCTCCCTTCACCATTATTATCCTGGGAATTCTCTTTACCTGTGTTGGGCCTTATGTTTAGTATATCCTACAATTTTCTTTTCTTGGTTTCCTACTTTATTTTATGAAGCATAAGCTCTTGTAGTTTCGTGAAGAAGGGAATGAAAAGGGTGTGAGATGTACTTTTTAAGGCTTAGCATGTCTGAAAAAGTTTTTCTATCCTCACACTTAATTGATAGGTTGGCTAAGTATTAAATTATATGTTGGAAATAATATTTCTTGAGACATCTGAAAGCATTATTACGCTACCTTCTATCTTCTGGTGTTCCTCCTGATTTTTTATGTGACTTATTTTTCTGGAAATTTGAATCACACTTGTCCCTCAGTATCCTTACAAGTAGGACCTCCCATGGATACCACGATGCTCAAGTTCTTTATTTAAAATGGCCTATAATCTATACACTTCCTCCCAAAAACTTTAAAATCGTCTCTCAACTACTCATAATATTTGATACAATGTAAATACTACATAAGTAGCTGTTATGCTGTATTGCTTAGGGAATAATGGTAAGAAAAAAATCTGTACCTGTTCAGGTACAGGCACAAAGAATACTTTCCCAAATTTGTTTGTTTTGTTTTTGTTTTTACTCCAAGGCTGGTTGAATCACAGATGTAAAACCCATGGATTTGAAGGGCGAACTGTATCTTCTCTTCCTAACCAGTATTTTAGAATCTTCTGATGAGGATTATTTTTGTTTTTTCACTCTCCCATGTGGGCAGTCAGTAACCTCTTTCAAACTAGAAATTCATATCCTTAATTCTGGGAAATTTTCTTGACTTACTGGATTGATGAGTTCCCTACATCTGTTTTCCTCTGTTCTTTCTAGTATTTCCATTATTCAGTTACTGAATGCACTTTATTGTTCCTCTTGAGTAACATAATTTCTCCTATATTTCATTTTTTAAATTTTCTCCACTTCCTGGGAACTTCCTTCAACTGCATCTTCCAGATTCATGGTTGGTTTGTTTTTTGTTTTGTTTTGTTTTTTAATTTCTGCTGTTATATTTAATTTACATTTCCCCTGAAGATCCCTTTATTATATCTTGTGCCTGTTTTACAGTTGCTTAGCTTGTTTTTTCTCTGATAAGATTAATAGGTGTTTGAAATATTTTCTCTCTGCAGTTTTCTCTAATTAGCTTGCCTCTGTTTTGTTTTTTGTCATCTTTCCTTTGTTGGCCAGTAATCCTTAGTTGTCAAGTATGTTTAAGAGTGAAGATTCTGGAAGTAGAAGAGCTTAGGGATGGTTAATATCCTTATAATTGTTTTTACTAGGCTAGTTGGGGAATCCATTCCAGTGTCATTCCTCTTGGCTTGGTCAGATTCCCCAGGAAAGACTTCCAGTCTTCTACCAAGAGGGTGAAGGCCTGATTGTATTACAAGAGCCATACTGGGGAAGAGAGCAGGAGGTCTCCCTGTTTTTCATGTGACACCTTAGCTCCACCATGCCTAGAATTTTCCTCTAGTCCAGATATCCTGTGTTTGAGTCTCTCCAGAAAATAAGCCTAGTCTTTTGCCAAAGTGTGGGATCAGGAGTCATCTACAGCTAGGCAGGGGAACTAGAGTCCTGTTACTTCTTAAACTTAGAATCTTTCTTATCTTAGTGTCCCTGCTTGATACCCACCTCCAGAACAATCTGGTACCACCAATTTTTGAGTGTTTCTTTTTTTTGGGGGGGGGAGGGCAGTGTTGAGGGGAGGAAAATAGGGGAGAAGTATTGGATTCTGTAATTAAATCAGGTTGGTGCTTAACTGTCCCACTGCTAGCCTAGGATTTAATTTTTTCAGATCTTGTAAATTATTTTTCACTTTTCTATCAGCTTTCAGTTTGTCTTAGCTGTTGTTTCTCCCTGTCTTTCTCATTCTTGAGAGCTTATGATTTTTTTACTGTTTCAGGCAGATTTAGGGAAGGAACAAAATTATATGCATAGGTTCAGTTTGTAATTTGTAAGTCTTTTTGGTGATAATCTTTTTAAGACATTTTTGTGTCTGTGGTCACTAGTTTAACATGATAAACTTTTTTTCCATTCCAATTTTACAGTTCCTGATGAGCATCTATTATCGTAAGTACATACACTGTTGTGTTTTGATTTCTTTTTTTAAACATTAAGGGCCAAATCTTTCAATATTGATTCTTAGCTTTTAAAACTAGTCTTACTAAACTAGTTAGCTACTACATATTTTTTACATAATTTTAAAAAATCTCAAATGAATAGCCAACACCATAATACAAGGCATTCCTGTATTGCCCTATTTACAACTCTTCTTTAACATTGTTCTAGAAATTATATCTGTTACACTTACACATAAAAAAATTAGAAGTATACCTGTCTTCAAAAAAAGACAAATATTATTTGCAAATGATATCACTATTTAAAGAAAAGAGAATAAAATATGGCCAATTATTTTACAAAATCAAAAATAATTTTCCTTCATGTCACAAAATCCAAGAATACAATTACAATCTCAATAGCAACAAAAAAGTAAAAGCTACCTAGGAATAAGTGATACTCAGTTGTTTTTGTTTTGGTTTTTGGTGGTACTGGGGATTGAACCCAGGAGCACTCTACCACTGAGCTATATCCCCAGCCCTGCCCCCTGCTTTTTTTTTTTTTTTTTTTTGAGAAAGGATCTCAAAAGTTGCCCATGCTGGTCTCAAACTTGAGATCCTCCTGCCTCAGCCTCTCAGCTAAGATTATAGTCATGCCCAGTAATTAGCTTAATGGTAAGGAAGTAGAATTTAGGAAAATGCTTTAACTTTTTCTCAAATTCTTGATTTTTTTATAAGAATTGCACATTATAACAAAAATTAATTAGTACTTTAAAAACAAAGAAAATAGGCAAATCATTAAAAAATGCATCTAGCCAAAAACTGCAGAAAAATACAAAATAATTAGATAACTGTTCATCTGTAAAACTGGCAACCACAGAAAAATTTTGGCAGAAATTTAGAGAGGGGCATAACTGATACCTTGCTGGGAGGAATGTAAATTGAAAAGTAACCTGGCAACAGGAAATAATAGCCTTTAAAACACAGTTTTTGACCTAGATATTCTACTTATAAGTATATTCCAAGGGAGTAATCATAGATATTCATAAAGCTTTTGCAATGAGCATATTCATCCAGTATTGTTTATGGTAGTAAAACAAAAATGCTGGAAGCAATCTATCCAAAATAGTTGGGGAGAATAAAACTCTTTGTAGCCATTCTTTGTTCAAGAGATGCTCACAATAGGTCCTAAAGAAGACAAAGCAGGTTTAAAAAATTTCTAAAGTCAACTGTGATTATCTTTAATTCATAAGATTTTCACCATGTTTTTTTTTTACTTTTTTATTAACTAAATCTTCAACATGTTTAATATAAAAATTCTAAAGACCTCTTTCCCGCCCCTTCAGTAGTTTTGCACATTAGAGTATAGGAAAATGAAGTAATTTTTAATTTCTAAAACACTATCATATATATGTCTGTCTATACATATCTACATGTACACGTGTGTATATATATATACATGTGCACATACATTCTGTGTATAATAATTACAAAAACAATAGTAGGAAGGAAACAAATGTTTGGAGCTAGAGCTAGATAATGCTCAGTGGTATAGAATGTGCTTAGCATGTTTGAGGCCCTTGATTCAATTCCCAACACATACACACCAAAAAAAAAAAAAAAAAAAAAAAAAAAAAAAAAAAAAAGCCAGAGAGAGAAAGAAAGAAAGGAATGTGACTCCAAAAGGATGAAAGAAATATTGGAAGAAATACAAGGTAGCACTACACAAAAGAATAAAAGAGGGTTTCTTTATCAGTATAAGTTACTCCTTTTATTTAAAAAACCAAGAACATCTGAAATAAATGAACAAGAATATTAATGCACATTAATTCTGGGAAGTGAATAAGTCCATGGATTTTGCTATATTTTCTTTTTTTCCAAATTAAAGTGAATTTTTTTTAAATGCTAAGGATGGAATGGCGTGGGGTGGGGTAGCTCAGTGGTAGAATGCTTGCCTAGCATGCATAAGTGGGTTCCATCCCCAAAACTGTCAAAAAGAAAAGAGTTCTGAGGATGGTAAACCTTTGGGTCAAGTAACTAAGGTGAGTGGCAATCAGCCCTTCTAATCTGAAACCTTTTTATTTCCCAGACTGAAGTTTATCTTTGGCTCATCAGCCATTCAGGCCTTGGACCTAGTTGATCGACAGTCCATCACTTTAATCTCATCACCCAGTGGAAGGCATGTTTACCAGGTAATAAGTCTAGAAGTGGGGATAATCTCAACACAAACCCTTAGGACAAAATGTTTTCTTGTATCTCTATGGAAACTGATGACCAGCTTGAAGTATTTCCTAACTGTTGAAAAGGTTTTGACCCAACTTAGTAAAGTTAACATATTTGTAATGTTTTAAATTTTTATGTGTTGGGTCTGGGGTTATAGCTTAGTGGTAGAGCACTTGTCTAGCATGCATGAGGCACTGCGTTTGATCCTCAGCACCACATAAATAAATAAAATAAAGGTATTGTGTCCATCTGCAACTAAAAATTTTTACATTTGTATGTATTTATTCAAAATTGACAAAAACTGCATATTTATGGTATACAAAATGGTGTTTTCATATATGTATACCTTGTGGGATGGCTAATTCAGGCCATTAACATGTCCGTTACCTCACATACTTATTTTTTTGTAGTAAGACCAAATTAAAATCTACTCTTAGAAAATTTCAAGTATATAATACATCGTTGTTAACTATTACTATGATATTGTACAGTAGGTCTCCTGAACTTATTCTGCCTAATTGAAATCTTATACCCTTGGACCGCCGTCTCCTATAATCCCCAATCTCTTGATAACCACCGTTTTCCTTTTTGAGCCTGGAGTTTTGACTGTTTTCGATTTCACATATAATGAGATCATGCAGTATTCCTTCTTTTTGTGCCTGTCTTGTTTCATGTAATATACTACCCAGGCATTTTAGTAATTAAGAGAAATATTTTCAAGAAATATTTTTGGTAGGATTGTATAGAACCAGCAATAATGTAAAAAGGCTGTTTGTCAGGTCTAATGGAGTACAGTCAACTTTTGCTTTCTTATTGTCGATAATAGAGGCACCCACCCCCAATAAGTTTATTGACATTTACATCTTGTTGATAATCTTGCTTATAGGCAAAAGCCAAAATGTATTTTGAGACCCTTCCACATATCAGAATGCTCTATCAAAAATGATCTTTCAAAACTGTTGTCAATAAATAACTAAGGATCAAACTGCTGAATGCAGTCTACTTGGACCTGAGTTTTGCCCTCTTCAATCTTATGATAGGGTTAGATAGATTTGTGAAGTAACAGACTCTTATCAGACTCTGAATTACTTTTATGTGTTATTGATTATTCCCACCAAAAGTCTGCAAAGTATATTTTGCAGGATACTTAAATGAAGAAAAATAAAGTAACAGTTGCATCTGGTTACCTCACACTGCCTGTTCTAAAATCTGAGGCTAGAATAAAGACTATTTAAACAGCCAGCCAAACTAACTGCTACTCCCCCAGGCTATATGAGACAAAGGTAAGTGCAGCTGGAAGACAGTCTTATGAAATGAAAATATTGGCAGTGGTGTTCTGGCTTAGAAGCCATCAGCCTTTGTCTACTGTCCAGGCTTTGCTGAAGACCAGGACATGGGAATTTTTTCATTGTTTGAATTTGGTTTTTTTTTACAGTGAACTTCTCAGAGCCGAGACCAGTCAGTGAACTCATTGAGAGATCACATCAGTTAATTCTTAGGAAATAAATGACTTGAGCAAAGCCTGCCTGGACAAACAAGTGCCTTTGCTCAGTGAATTCACTTGCCATTCCACATTACAGCATAGACCTGGCAGAGTCATCCTGTTTCCTCATTAAGGAGAATAATGTTGGATGCTACAGTTAAAACTTTGAACAGTATTTTCCTACTTACAGATGAACTTACAGATGAATAATCAGTCACTGAATTTATTGTTTACACATGAGTAGGTACTTCTATAATCTTTTCTGGTATTTCATGTTTGGAGTTTTTGGGTTTTTTTAATCTTTATTTTATTTATTTATTTTTATGTGGTGTGAGGATGAAACCCAGTGACTCCACACATGTGAGGGAAGCTCTCTACCCCAGAGTCACAACCCCAGCCCCTGTGTTTGTTTTTTATGTCACCTAAACACCTAAAGCTAGAGGAGCCCATCACATTTTCCCCATGTCTTTTAGTTTTGGAATTTTGGTCTCAGTTCCATTATCAGCATAACTCTTGACCTGCACAAGCAGGTGTCTGGTTGACCTCTAGTTCTGGATCTCATCATTAATTCAAATCTTAAAGTTCTTGTTTAACATATTTTAATTATTGTTGACTTCTTATTCCTCCCAGTGTTCAGTGTGACTTGTTTAGTTTTTGTCATTCACATCCTGTATTATATTCCATTGTTTTGTTAGCCATAAAAACTCTGACTTTCTACAATTGTGACTGTCAGCTTGGACTTTGATTTAAATGAGACTGAAGAAATCTTTATACACACTCAAGTTAACATTAATGGTCGCATTGTATGGTAATACAGTAAGACTTTGGTTTAAGTCAGGAGTTGTGTAAAAAGATAGAAGCTGAGGGCTGGGGCTGGGGCTCAGTGGTAGAGTGCTTGCCTCACATGTGTGAGGCACTGGGTTCAATCCTCAGCACCACATATAAATAAATTAATAAAATAAGGTACATCAACAACTAAAAAATATATTCAAAGAAAGATAAAAGATAAATCAAACACTGCCTTGTCTTTCCACAAGACACCTTTATTCCATAAGTCAACCCTAATAGTCTTACTGTCACCAGATGTAATGTGTACTTATTCTAAAGTCACCATTTTGTTGTTACACCTGAGCTGCTTTTTAGAAACTTTGGCTCAATTTGAGAAGGAGTGGCTAAATTATGCTGTGGTAACCATGATCTCCAAATCTGAAAGGCTTACAGAAATAAAGTTCTCCATCTCCTTCATGCCACACATCCATCAGGACTCAACTGCAGCTCTGCTCCCAAGCACCTTCAGTTTAGGGATCCTAGTTAGTAAAGCCACCCCTATGTGGAACTCAAAGTTAAGAAGGCCTGGTGTGCTACAACTTTTAACATTTCTGCCTACCTATTCATATTTTGCTGGCTAAAAAGCAAGTCACATAGCCAGCCTATATTCATTTGGAATAGGAATGTATAATCCTTTTTCCAGAAAGAAATAATACAACTTACTGCTGCAAAGTGTCATAAGAGGCTTGTAGTAGTCATAAAATAAAGCTGTTACCCATGAATGTATGACCATCTAGATGGGTCACTTCCTTAGAACCTAACTGAAGTCAAAGTTAACTGTGAACTTCCTCTAAGTGAAGTTCCTACAAATCCAATCTGAGTGTCCTCTTCTTTGCATGTACATTTTTAAAATCATACTTCTGAGAGTAAGCATTCCAAACTATGAGTGGATGAACTAGGAGCAATTCCCGTAAGAGGATATCATTTTTCCATTGAAGGGTGAAGAAACTGAATTAAATTTTCCCTAAGGTCAATTTCCAGTTCTAAACATTTGTAACTCAGATTTTTGCCTGATTATTGGGTTCACTAGTTGTCCACTGCTAGATAAGGAGGAAGCAAATGCAGAATTTACTCTTTTGATGGTACATACTGCCTTTAGCAGTTGAACATTTTACTTTGAGTCTTAGCCAGCCTGTAAAAGGATCAGGCAAGGGAACCTCCGTAGAATTTATCCCCATCCTTAAGTCACCGGGCATTTGTTCAGCGTAGTTCAGGAAGCATTCTGATAGATAAAGGGCCCTGCAAAGAGAAGGAAACACTGAATCATTCAAGTTGGTGCAGAATCCCAGAGGCTTATGCCTAAGTTTATTTCTAGAGAGAAAAGATAAAGGAGATAACTAAAGAAAGAAAAATTCTAAAGGTTTATTCATTGGTAGTTTGGAAACCCAAGAATTATTAATTTCTCTGTTAGATGTTGGTGAGTTTTCTTTAGGATGAAGTGGGAAATAATCTGCTTTAATGTTCTCCCTTCAGTTAAGTCTTCCAGATGTACTAGGTCAGTTTCTCTATTCATACTTAGTGGTGTAGGTGATATGTTCATATAGGAAATACATAAGATGTGGTTTTAATACCTAATTTAAACTGGGACTAAAATCTTTAATGGTTACAGCAGGCATCTTACCCAGTCATTGGTCATTCCTGGAAATCTAGGAACCCCCAAGGAATTCTGCTGGTTTTGTCATAAAACTTTACCAGAATGGCTATGGAGGTGGCACAAGCCTGTAATCCCAGCTGCTCAGGAGGCTAAAGCAAGAGAATTGCAAGTTTGATGCCAACTTGGGCAATATAGTGAGATCCTATGTCAAAATCAAATTTAAAAAAAGGGCTGGAGATGTATCTCAGTGGTAGAGCCCCCCTGGGTTCAGTCCCCAGTACCACCACCCCCTAAAAGAGATGGCTACATCATGTCCAGGGAACATATGACACAGAAGCACACACTTGAATCTGCTATTTCAGGTTAGTCTTACCTGTTGCTTTATTCTCTGTGAGGGAGAAAGAAAAGATCCTTGGAGTGCTGACATTATATGACAGTATAAATTAAGTGAGACCCTTTCACAAAATACAAAATGAAAAGGGCTGGGGAAGTGACTCATTAGTTGAGTGCCCCCAGGTTCAGTCCCTGGTACCAAAAAAATTTTAAGAAAAAAAATTTTTAACGGTCCTGTGCTTTTTCATTTAGATTACCTTCAAGCCTAAATATAACCTGAAGGCCCTGTGACAAATAATCTTCTAGTTTGGAAATTAACTCAAGAAATGAAACACTGTGTTAGTCAGCTTCCCACCCTGTAACAAATATCTGAGATAAATCAACTTGAAAAGAAGGTTTATTTTGTTTGTTTCAGAGGTTTCAATCCTTGGTCCTATTCTTTTGGGCCTATGGCAGCAAATTATGTACATGGCAAGAATATGTGGTGAATGAGGCCTATTAACCTCATAGCAAACAGAGCAGAGAGAAGAGAGGCACAGGGTCCCAACATCCCCTTCAAGGGCACAGTCCTAGGGACCTAACTTACTCCCACTAGGCCTGTGTCCTAAAGGTTCTGCCACCTCCCAGTAGTGCCACAGACTGGCAACAAAGCCTTTAACACATGGGCCTTTCTGGCACATTCAAGATCCAAACTATAGTAAGCTTCCAACCAAAAGGTTTTGACTACTTGGTGGAAAAGATACCTCCAACAGATTTGTCCAATAAGGAGCGAGGCTGTAGCTCATCTTAGCTCTGGTTCAATCCCCAATAACAGAGGGTGGGAGGGGACATGACACCAAATTTGTCCAGTCATATAACCAACAGATCTTATTAGATCTTACCGTCCGTTTACCTGTCCTTTGTGTTCTTTTGACTGCCACGAAGTTTTTTGTTCTTAGACTGAGCCTCTTAATAACCCCACATATATCTACATCCTCCTTCCATCCTGCTAAATGAGTGGGCAGATCTGGGCTTGCCTCTTTTCCGGAGACCTCCATCCTGAGCAGCTGAGTCATCCCTTTTGCAGGATTCTTTATTTATTCTCCCCACCCTCAAATGCTTTTCAAAAGCCCTTCTCTACTTTCTTCTGAGACCTGTCTTACTCCTGCCTGACCACTCACCCTATACCTGTTTTCACACTCTTTTTAGGTGTGTGGTAAAAGCTTCAGAAACATGCACATGCTGTGAAATACCAAAGGTTAAGAAAAAAACACAATAAAATGTAGATGAGGGAAGATTTTCCCTCCACATCTTGATAGTCAGCACATGGAGTAAGTTCTCTGATTCACTAAGCATAGGAACAAAATGGTCTGTGTGGATGGTTGAACTAGCCTGAAACTCTTCAGTTCCCATTGTCCTAAAGGGTAAGCACCGAGAGGCAAGGAAGAGTTTGCATTGCTCCAGGAAGAGAAATTGAGTTTCCCCTTCTACGTAAAGCATTACTGCATTTCTTTCCAGTGCAGTTTGCGGAGACTTTGAGTCATTAAATGGATAAAGGGAAAGAGGTGGTACCCAGAAGCATACCTTCTGAGAGCTGATCCATTTGTCCTTTTCTTCCTAGGTACTTGGAAGTTCTGGTAAAACGTACACGTGTTTGGCTTCTTGTCATTACTGTTCGTGTCCTGCGTTTGCATTCTCGGTGCTACGGAAGGGTGATAGCCTACTGGTAAGGCTGGGGAAGGCTCTTGCCACCGTATTTATGTTAGGGGAGAAATTGCTAGCCCTTATTTCATGTTCTAAGAGCTGCACAAAATGGGAATTTTTTTCTGGGAATTGAACCCAAAGGTGCTTTACCACTGAGCTACAGTCCAAGCCCTTTTTATTTTGAGATAGGGTCTTGCTAAGTTGCCCAGACCATGAATTTGCAATCCTACTACCTTAGTCTCACAAGTAGCTGGGATTACTGGTATGTGCCACCATGCCCAGCTACAAAATGCCCATTTTATTGTATCGAAACAAATAATTTATTGCCTTGATTTCAGTGATTCTTTTGGATTTAGCCTCTCCGAATGTCCTTTATAGAACTACATTGGTTTCCTTCTTTTTTATTTGAAAGGGCATGGATGCGGCTTTGGGGCGGATAGAAAGGTAACCCTGGAAGTTGGCACTCAGGAAGTAGAAGGTCCAATAAAAATTGAAGATAAATTGGATATTGGCAACTTGTATATACCCAGCTCTAGCCATGAGGTATATATCTTCCTCCTACCTAAGACAGCCTGGTGGGCTGGGGTTGTGGCTCAGTGGTAGAGTGCTTGCTTAGCACGCATGAGGCCCTGGGTTCGATCCTCAGCACCATGTAAAAATAAAGGTATTGTGTCCACCTACAACTAAACAATATTTAAAAAAAAAAAAGCGTGGTGCTACACTCAACCTTCACATGGGGCAGGAATGCTTTAGTCTGTCCCTCCTGTCTTTGCTGATTTCATCGGCAGCCGGAGCATCAAGCAAGAACAGGACATATCCACATACTCATGCCCTCCTGAGAGGAGGTCACTATTTCTCAAGTCTTGCCAAAGAAGAAGATAATGGAGTCCACCCCATTCTTGCCTTTCTTTTACACTGATAATTTCTTAAACATCTTGGGAACTGGATGCCAAGTTGGGTATCCCGTTGTGCAAGAGGCCACATTCATAGCTCATGTGCCGTAAGTATTTGTCACTTATAAAACAACAAGATTGAATGAGGGCCTCTTCAAGATCTGAAGCTGTGTTCTGTGACATAAGGTCCAATTGCATCATCTCCCCAGAGTAGCAGATAGGCTAGTATATGCCAGAGTTTTGCTCCTCTCTGATGCTCAGCCCTGCCCCTGAAGTATAACAGTGATTAAGTGAATAGACTATACGTTCTGAGTATATGGTTAAAATGGAGTTAATACCTGTCCTCATGGGTGGCTGTCAGATAAGTGAGATAATGTGTGAGAAGCACTGAGGAACAGTATTTCTAAGTACTCACTGAGTAGCTCAAAGAATGTTAGCCATTGCCTTGACAGCTCTCTAAAGCAAGGAAGGACCTAACTGAAATCATAGCAAATCACAGGTAGACTGGCCAGTGGTGGCCCTACTTATCCTAATATGTCTGTATGTTTTGTGTTCCAGTGTAAGCATCTCTTGGCAATTTATCTTAGTCAGATTATGAGGACCTGTCAGCAGTTAAGTGTCTCTGACAAGCAATTGACGGACTTGTTATTGATAGAGAAGAAACAAGAAGCATAACAAGTACAGATGGAATATCATCATCTTTCAAAAGTCCCATTGAGAAATACTTTCATCGTGTCATGATTCTCAAGGAAAAGAGATGAAATGCATCTTCCAGAAACTTGTTACCCTTCCTTTTCCTCCTGGATTATGGGAGGAACTCTGGGTTGGAGCCAAGGGCGAGGGAGGGTATGCATATGGTTTGGAGCCCTGTGATGTCTTCTCATGAAAAACCTGGACCAGCCTCTGAACCACTTGGGCAAAAAATGTCCTTGGATGGAATCAAGCACTGTAGCCTGAAATAAAGTCTAATACCATGCTGTGTCCACAATTAGCTTCTTAAGTGACTGAAATAGTAGTAATTCTTAAAAGGTTGGGATGGCTGGTTAAATTGAGTAAGAACAAGTTTAGATGAACAGGTATTGGTTCTTTTCTTGAGGTCCAGAAAATCACTCAGCAACAGCAGAGAGATGGCTAAACAACAGTAAGTGTGAAAAGACTCTCAGGTTCTAGTTTCATTAAGCTTCTGGTATCTGTGGCTTTATGCCAAATCAGCTTAATTGTACTGTGTTGTTGGAGATGCAGCCTCTAAAACCACAGAGCTGGGTTTATTCTGCATGCATATCAGGGCTTTTAATGGGACAAATGAAAGAACAGACTAAAAATCTGTCCTGGAAAGAAGCTACAGATACTACTAGGGATTTTCCAGTCTGAAATAAAAGGCAGATTTTAAAAGGGTGGGGGTGGGTAGGAGACTCAGATGGACCCCAAGAGAGAACAAAGGAGCAACAATAGGATGAGAATGAAAACAAGACAGGCTTCAGCCCAGGACAAGAACTTCTTAATAAGTCAAGCAAATAAATACTTACTAAAGTAACAAAGCTAAAAGAGGATCGGAGAGGGACAGGAATTGCCTGTCTCTGCAGAGGTTCATAAACCTGCAGTATGCTTGTGGGAAGGGAAGCAATGTATAAACAGATGATTTTCTGGCCTAGGACCCCCCTTATCCCTGGGTCCCCTAAATACAACGTGCTAGTGAGCAAATGCTGGGTGAAAGGCCAAGGCCATACAAGTTGCGGTGCAGTTGTGGTCCGCAGAGCTTCATTATGTTGCAGTGTAGAAAAAAATATCTACCAAGACTTGCTACTTCAGAAATGGACTAGCCTTCAGGGTGTAGACAAGTGGATGCACCTGTGTACAAGGCAATGCAGGACCCTAAGTTCTTTTTTTAAATAAAATTTTTATTTCACTGAATATACATACACAATTACATAATTTTGCTTAGGAAAATTCTCACACTCTTGAGTTCCAACAGTTTGGCCAAACTTGAACTTAGAGAACTAAAATTCGGTACCTAGCTCTAGAAGGAGGACTCCAGTAGAGGACAGAATCCTGTTTCTCCAGTTTCTTCCTCTAGAGTATAGTTGTATATGGAAGAGAATGGAGCTTAAAATTGTTACTTGATGATAATTCTTAGGAATTTAGGAGACTATCATCCCCAGATTAATACAGAAGTTTCTTGATTAAAGAATTATACTTTTAGTTTCCTTGGTAGCCTTTCTGGGAACAAGTATACATTAGTACAGCCAACTTTTATTCTTCCTTTGCCTCTAAGTTAAAAAAATATTTGCATTAAAATAGTTCACAGTGTTTCACAGTAAAACAGTTTCAGTCATTTTCTACCATGAATGAGGCAGACTCTTAAAAACAAGTTTTTTAGAATCCATTCAAGCCATCAGCATCATCCACACAATAGGAGCAGCCAAACAATCATAAATAAATTTGTTGACCCTTGGAGTCTACTAATGGCATGTACATATTAGCTAGATATGTGGTAACTCCAGACAAGTGCACAGAAGAGACAGCTTGTATGCCTGTGAGGTGTAGCTATCTTTCACAGTGAGATTCAGTCAACTGTGTCCTGTCCCTTTGTATTGTGAATCTACCTTCTCTAAGAGGCCAGAGCCTAGGTCATAAGCCCACATTGAGAGCAGGCTGTGTCCCAGCCTGCCCATTCCCACTCTTGACATCTGTCTGGCAGAGAACATACCTGGAGATGATTTTGTGAAAAGTATAGCGGAAGTCTCGGTTCCGATAAGCATAGACAATGGGATTGACCACTGAATTGGCATGTGACAGGAGGATGGCCATGTTCATTGCCCACTTGGGCTTATCCTTAGCCTGGGCTGGCTGAAAAAGAGTGAAACAGTTGATGGCATGTACTGGTAGCCAACACAGAGCAAAAATCCCCACAATCATAGCCAGCGACTTGGCGGCATGGATCTCCCGCTGCAGGGTAGTCCTTGAGTGGTCCATCAGCTCCGTGCGCTGAAGCTGCCTGCAGGCCACCATGAAGATCTTGATGTAAATCACCAGCATTATGAGCAGTGGGGGCAGGACACACCCAAAGAAGTTGAAATATACCATGTAGCTCATGGGGACCACATTCTCAAAGAGACACTTCACAAGGCAGCAGCTTTCATTCATGGTTCCATCCCAGAGCTCTGTGCAGTTGTTAGTGGCACTGTCTTTACTGTTCCACCCCAGGAATGGAGTCAATCCGATGCCAAAGGCAAGGACCCAGAGCACAGCAATGACCCCTCTTGCTCGGGTCCCGGTGACCAAACTTTTATACCTGTTCAAAAAAACATATCTGTTATGGTCAGTTTATAGTACTCTGCAACCAAAGCCCAAGAGCCCACCTCTGCTTTTATTCCATGGCCCTTCCACCCTAACAACCTGTCAGGTTCACCCTCCAGAGAACCATGGCCAGTACTCACAACATTAGAGACACAAACAAGTACAAGCAGAGCTTGTTAGTAAGATTTTCATTCTTGAACTAGTAACTCATTTCTGTTTAGTGACAAAGGACAGACAATGATAACAGGTATAAATAGCTTTAAGGGGTACTTTGTTATGAACTCAGTACCAACCTTTAGTCTAAGTCTTCTGTAAGGTGCTGCTATAGGTAGTTGAGATACACCAATAAAGAGAACACAGATTCCTACTAAATGTTAAAGGATCTACATTCTAGCAGGGGAAACAATTAACAAATAGTATGGAGATACATGTGGTATAAAAAATGAAAAAGCAGAATGAGGAAGGTTAGGACTGACAGGGACAGAAGTTTTCAAGAAGTTGGTCAAGGAAGGCTTCATGGATCAGGTGACACTTAAACACAGGCATAAGGAAATGAACACTGGAGCCCCTGGTACCAGGTGGCACTGTTTGTGACTCTAAGCAAGAATCTTTCTCTTCTCCCACAGTAGCACAGGAAGTTTGCATCAGATAATGGGCAGAATCAATTCTGAGTATCTCTACAATTTGCTGACAAAGAAAAGTTCCAGCAATGTCCTCTCTATAGAGAACTGCTAGCAGCATACTGAATAAAAATTCTGAAATACTAGTAACTGGCCCATAATACATATGGAATGTATAAATTGTACTCAATGTAATGTGTTAACTAAATAAAATTTTTCTATAACTTCTTAGGAAGGAAGAAACTAGAAATTAACTTGATTCACATAACTTAAGACTTGTTTATGAGAAGTATGCAACTTATTTTGCCTGCAGGACAAAGCTCACTCCTCAGCGTGGCCGGCAGAGCCCTCCAGGCCTTAGTGCCTGCCTTTTCCTGACCGATGGCTCCTCTCTGAATTGTGCTGTTCTCAACAACAACCAAAAGAGCTATTCTTCTTTCACTGGTCATCTCCTCTCCTAGGCACCTCTTAGGTAAAGGTGGCTACTTCACTCCGGCGCCAGACACACACTTGTAATAGAGCCTGTTTGTCTGTTACATGTGTTTTCTCTCAATCAGAATGCCAATCTCCTAAGGACTGGTACCATGTTCCTTTGTATTGGGATTTCCCAGGACCTAACACAGTGCCTGGTACACAGTAGTTTCTTAATAAAATGGTCATTATGAATACATTGGATATCTGCAAGATTCTGCTTACTAGTAATACTAGTAATACTTGCTACTGGAGTCTTGGCCTCATGCTTTTTTTTTTTTTTTTTTTTTTTTTTTTGGTGGTGGTGGTACTAAGAATTGAACCTGAGCCACATCCCCAGCCCTTTTTATTTTTTTGTTTTGAGACATGGTCTCACTAAATTGCTTAGGGCCTTACTAAATTGCTGAGGCTGGCCTCAAACTTGTGATCCTCCTGCCTCAGTTGCTGCCTCCCCAGTTGCTGGGATTATAGGAGCACACCACCACCCCCTGGTACCTTGTCATTCACAGTGATCTCTAACCTTTTCTATTCCCTGTGAGGGCACCTCTCAGCAATAACCTGCTCATTTTTGGGGCCTTTACTATGACCTGCTGGGCTCAGTTGCTCACAGAATTTTTCTTGGTCAGTAAATCTATTTCCAAGCCTTTCTGCTTCCCTCCTTATTCAGGAATATAAAGCCTTCCTTGAAAAAACTGTTATTCCAGAGCTGGAGAGATAGCTCAGTTGGTGGAGTGCCTGCCTTGCAAGCACAATGCCCTGGGTTCAATTTCCAGCACCACAAAAAAGGAAAAAAAAAAAAAAGTAAAACAAAAAAATTGTTATTCCTTATCATTGCCTTTCTGAGGATGTGAATAACACAACTAGTCCCTGTAAGATAATGGAAACTTAAGAGCTAAGCACTTAGAATCACAGGATCCTGATCCACAAGGCAGCCTACTCCACAGCCCTGCCCTTTGTGAGACTCAACTATAATGAATTGAGCACAGCTGATTACAGGGCAGCCCTGGCAGATGGATTCTATATAGGATATGCAAACTATTGCACTTCCATTTCTCTTGTTCGTGATTGGTCTGGGGTGGACTGTGAGATGGTTTTGACCAATGAGACATGAAAGTATCCTAGGGGACCTCCAGGAAAGCTTTTATTTCCTAATAAAAGGAGAAAGAAACATGAAAGGAGGTCTACCTCCATGCCCACCTCTGCTTTTGATGCCCTCAGGGGTGTGATTCCCAGAGGTGCAGCATCCATCTTGTGATCATAAGGCATAAGCCTGAAGACAAAGTAGAAGGAAGGGAAGAGCCCAGCTCCTTGAAGACATCTTTGAATAACTAGCCCAACCCTAGAAATGTTATGGCTCCACATTCTTGTTTTAAGAGATAATTAAATATCTTGATTGCTTACACCACTGTTAGGTACTCAGTTACCTGCAGCCCAAAGAATACTAACTGGAGAGGACTTTTTTATCTTTTCTAGTCCAACCATTTTTATTTCACAAATGAAACAGATATATACTGTCTTTGAATGTAATAAGCCAATGTGAAACAAAGACCAGAGCTAAGCCCATACTCCCGGGCCTGTGTTCTTAATACTAAATCATGCTGCCTCTTTTTTTTATAGTCAAGTGATATTAGATACAGGGAAGCCAATACAGAGAGGGTCATGGGAAGTAGCTTCCCAATAGAATCCAACAGGAATTCACCCACATCTGAACTCAAAACTGCTGGATCCTGCACATGCGAAGAACTATTTTCATGCTAAATTGTCTTAGATAAGTAAAGAAAACAGCTTCCATCAGGTGAGAAGTTGGCCACAGCTTTCTCTATAAAACCCCATCACTAACCTGTCGTCCCTGTTGATTCATTATTTCATTCATAGAATTTCTTATTGATACCAAACCCTTGCTAGGCACTGGAAAACTAATCTCTGCCCTCCTGAAACACAGACTAATGGAAGAAACAGGAAATAAATAAGTAAACATACAAATATGTCATTATGAATTGGAGCGGGTTTAGCCACACCCAAATGAATAGGATGCAATGATAGTAGAAAAACAAGGAGACTTTAGATATAGGTTTTCTGGAAAGGCAATCTTAAGACAAAAGCTAGTGGATGACAAGGACTAAAAATTCTGAAAAACAGAGAACATTCCAGGCAGAATAGCACATGCTAAGGCTTTCAGACAAGAATGTTCCCTCGAGAAACAAAAAGGAAATGTGAATGAGCCTAAGATGGGGCAGGGACCAGTTCATAGGCCATGGGGAGCCACCGTAGGCTTGTAAGCAAAGGCATGGCACCAGCATATGTTGTATAAAGGTCATCTGGTCACAGTATGGAGATTAAATTTTAGGGAAGCAAGAAGAGAAACAGAGAAATCATTAGGAAACTATTTCAGTAGTTGATTCAAGAGAAGATGCTGACTTGGGCCAAAGTGATAGCCAAGATGATGTAAGTGGATATATATATTCTGGAGGTAGAACCAACAGGTCTTGAAGATGGATTGGGTGCTGGAAGATAAAAAATCAAGGATTCCTAAGGGTTTAACATTACTAAACCAGAGGATTAAGAAAAGGATGGGATGCATGGAGATTAAGGTCAAGAAAATGGTGGATGTCAGTAAACTGATCCAGAGTGAGAAGACATAAAATAAGGACAGATTATTATTAGAGAAACTAAGACTGTGAGGAAGCCAGAAGAGGTAGGGTACTGGGCACATGTGGAGAGACACTGTCAGCTGTGGCAGAAGGAAGGAGAACAGGTCCAGTACAGAGAAGGTGGAGGTTTGGTGGTAGCAGGATAGAGGCAGCATCTCCTTCAAGAGCTGCTGTCTCGGGCTGGGGATATAGCTCAGTTTGTAGAGTGCCTGCCTCGCAAGCACAAGGCCCTGGGTTCAATCCCCAGCACCGCAAAAAAAAAAAAAAAAAAAAAAAAAAAGGAGCTGCTTCCAGAGAAGGATGAAGAAAGTCAGCTGAGGGAGAAAGAGGAGGCAGCTGGGATGCCAGGGTTGCCGTCACAGGTAGTAGTTTTCCTTCTAGAAAAACATAGGGGGATACCTTGGTGGTCTAATGGTGGCACAGTTCTTATGGTTGACCAAGCACAGGCTGGGACCATGGGAGCTGAACTGAGAAAAGGGAAAGACTGAGAAAGTGAAGGAACACACACTAGGGTGCAGGATGCTTGAGCTGAGTGAGTGGTGAAGTCTCCATAGTGACTGCCATAGAGACTGACAAAGAACACAAAGTCACAGGAGGCAGCGATGAGGGGCAGTATGTGTGGACAACAGGAACTTCAAAAATGGGGGTCTTCTGTGGGGATTGCAGAAGTGGGAAAAGTACTCTGGAAAGGGAAGTGGAGGGAACCAAGAGAGCCACAGCCCAAGTCCCCACCTGAGGTCCAGGGAATAAATGGCAGTAAGGGAAGTGGTATTCTTGGGACAACAGATCTCGGTGGAGGCAGATGGTGGTGGAAACTTCACAGAGAAAGTGGAGGACACACAGGGGTCTGATGATGCTCAGAGAGCACAGTGTTTGGGAAGGAAAAGTGGAACCTTGAGTCAGATTAGCCAGGGTGATATAGAGCATTATGAAGTTGAATGTTAACCTTTTCTCAGGACCTGAAATACTTAGCTAAAGCTAAAATATACAAGCCACATCTCCATTTTCATCTTCAGTATGCCAGTGGTTCTTGAAACTTTAAAGAAGAAAAAAATGGGTTCACCATCCATTTCTCCATCTCAATTCTCCCTAATTTTCTAACTCCTTTCTAATTTCTCCCTAATTGGCACAGTTGTCCATGCTGCCAGCCTTTGAGCCACACAAGCAGATGCAAAGTTTTGGGGAGAAATACCTGCAGACCTGTCTTTCCCTGCAGTCCAGAACCATCTATAGCATAGAGCCACCAGGGCCTGAGCCCCCTACTCTTTGTAGAAACCGAGGCTTGGAGTGATTCAGTGATCATAAATTATGCTGACACAAACCCAATCTAATCTGATTGCAATTTTGCCCAAAGTGGTCACTTATCTGCTTCAGAGCCCCCAGCTTCTTTAGTGCTCATCTCACAAATCTCAGCTTCCTCTCTACCTGGCCACCCAGCTATAGATCTGCTGCTTCATTTTCTTCCCCAGACAAATCTGCCCTTGCTAGAGCTGCCTGCTGGTTCCAGAGAACCCCCACTCTCCAAGCAGCCACATGGGAATTGGGCCTCTGCTACTCTGTTTGGAGGTAGTCCTTAGGCAGCAAACAGGAGATACATGCCCTTTCTTATTCTGCTGGAGAACATAACCAAATTTCATAGACACTGCCTCCACAGGAAAAAGGTCTGGGCTCTAAAGACAAGACTTTCAGCGCTGGAGCTCCAGCTCCATGATGGCAGAACAGTTGGTCCCCATGGGACACACAGGCACAGGGAAGGGATTGGGATGCTATAGAAAACGGACCGTGCCGCTCCACACGTCACACACTGCTGGGAGGCTGTGCCAGACATCTCCAATGGCAATCTGCATGTGCTCTCATTTCCCGCTTCCAACTGTGCTCTGTTCTCTCCCTGAATGCCTGACTCCCTCCCAAGCCCCTAACGCCATGGGCTCCACACTTCATTCCCTGGGCACCGGTGGCTCTTTCAAGTCTGTCTGTGTGTGTGTGTGTGTGTGTGTGTGTGTGTGTGTGTGTGTATGTGTGTGTGTGTCTGTCTGTCTCCCCAAAACATTCCTGAAATACAAGGGCCAGATCCTGTTCCCGGGCCCTGTGCCAATCACTGCTTTGCTGCAGAGGGTGCTGAGCACAACAGTGAGGCCAGGAAGCGGGAGAGCTTCCTGAGAGTAAATGACAGGAGACAGAGGAGTGAATGCAGAAAACACAGGCAGCTTTATTACAAACAAGACGTGCACAAGCCCAGCTTTTGTGGGCCCCCATTTAAGGGTGTTCTAAGGAAGTCCGTACTCTGAGAAATAGCTATGCCCCTCCACTGTGCATGGAGCTGTGCTGGGATCCATCCATCTCCTTATAAGGAGCTCATTAGCTAAGGAGATTGATAGAAAAACAGTCACATGGAGGGAATCAACAAAAGGGAACAGTGTGAACGATGAGGTTACATAATAAAGGGGAACCACGCAGCACTGCATAACAAGTGCTGGCCTACTTTGGGGGCAGGGTCCACCTTCTCTGGCTCTGTGGCCTAGAGCTCAAACCATGCCAATCCCCAGGTCTCAGGGTGCTCCTAGTTTAGAGCCCCAAGGGCAGCTATCCCAGACAGTAACACTGATCTTGGGCTCTGTGCAGCCCCTAGCTGCTCAGTACAGCCCCCACTTAGAAATGCTGGCTCCATAACCTACCTGCAAGCTGCCGTTGCAGCTGCAACTTTTAATGCAGATAGAATAGGTACAAAAGCACTTTATAAATGCAAACTGCTAAGTAAACACACACTGGGTTCTAGCATTGCTTAAAGCTGTTGAGGGATGTTTTTTTCTTTATATTTGGTCTGGCTCACAAGTTTCATTCCTCTGTAAATACAAATATTTCTGCTACAAAGCAATATACTCGTACTTAAAAAATCTCATGTTCTCTAAAACTGCACTCAAGTAGTAGAACTTGTATGAAAAACAGGGTCAGGGCAGTCCACTCAAAAGCAACACAATTTTCTAACTACAGCACTAACGAAGTCACTTGTCACTTGGCCTAGTGGTTGCCTCCATACTTAGTCAAAATTTGCCAGAAAAATCCAATGGAGATCCTGGCAAAACTTATTAGAGCAAGGCAGAGGGGTGCCATGGCAATGCAGATAAAGGAGAAGTTTGAACCAGAGGACAGTTGGGCACTGAGGCAATGCAGCCTGCCACAGCCAAGATCCCAGCAGGCTGGGGTGTGGCTTTCTGAGGAAGGGATGCCAACTACAAGCACTGTTTTCATTCTCCTTGTTCCTGGGAGCCCACAGGGGTACCTGCTGCACAGGGGTCAAACAGTTTTTTCTCTTCCTACTTAAGACGAATTCTGCTCTATTCCATCTCGCCTGCCTAGGCAAACTCATACATGAACCAAGTCAAACATCCTTCTCCTATTTACCTACCACATGTGAACTAACTCACAATACAAAAAAGTATCTGGAAGCACAGCAGTTTGGACTAAAGTGCATCACTGTGCTCCCTAGTTCCCTATGACTGCCCTAAGCACCCCCATCCATGTACCCACCATAAAACTACATTTTCTGTCTCATCCTAGCTGAACAAGCTTCTCAGTGGTAGACTGTCTTGCTCACCAACGTGTCCAAGACACCTAACACTATGACAAGCAAATGCTGACAGAAAGCCTGTTTCTAAGGAAGAACTGGAATTCTGCCTTCTTTTATTTTTTTAAAGGGGTAATTGGTCTTTTTGTTTATTTCTAGTTGTAGATGGACACAATACCTTTATTTTACTTATTTATTTTTATGTGGTGCTGAAGATCAAACCCAGTGCCTCATACATGGTAGGCAAGTGCGCTTTCACTGAGCAACAATTCCAGCCCCCAGAATTCTGCCTTCTGAGTCGTGTGTGTGTGTGTGTGTGTGTGTGTGTGTGATTATGTGTGTGTAATATGTTTAGTTAGTAGCTCCAATTAAAGCAAGTCCTGGTTAGAGCTTGACCTTACAGACCATAAGCAGCTATCTGTAAAAGGAAACATTTCCATGAGTAGTTGCTTCCCATTTTTCACATTTCCCAAGGAACCAAACTAAAAGGGTTTTTAAAAAGTATTCACAGGCTAGAATGCACAAGGCCCTGGGTTCCATCTCTAGAACTGCAAAAATTAAATATTTTTGTACAGAGTATTCATGAAGAGAAAAAGAAATAGGAAATTTAAATAGCAGTGTAGCTATTAAAAATGTAGAATTCTTAATTAAAACCTTTCATACACACACACACACACAAAAAAAAAACTTAAGACCCAGAAGGTATTGTCACTAATGAATTCTAGCAAAAGTTTAAGGAACAGCTGGGCATGGTGGCACAAGTCTGTAATCCCAGCTACTCAGGAGGCTAGGCAGGAGGATCCTAAGTTCCAGGCCTACTTGAGCAATTCAGAAAGACCCTGTCTCAAAAAAAAAAAAAAAAAAAAAGTTTAAGGAACAAACCATTCTTATACAAAAAGAGCAAATGCTATTCTATTTTACCACATGAAGCTCAGGTCTAGGTATGGATAGAGAGCCCCTCTTTATCTATTTTTTTTTTTTTTTTTTGTAGTCGTAAATGGACAGCATGCCTTGATTTTATTTATTTATTTTTATGTGGCACCAAGGATTATTGAACCCAATGTCTCAGATGTGCTAGGCACTGAGCTACAGCCCCAGCCTCTCTTTGCCATTTGTGGGACACATTGAGGACAGTCTGCCTTGTCTCCATAGATGGCCACTGCTGTAGCCTATGGGTCAGTTGGAGAACAGTACAACGCCCACCCACCCATAAGAAAATAGGGTGTGGCTGGTCACCAGAGCTTCTATTTTGCTGAGTTCTTCCTAGGAGGGCAGGGCCCTTAGTTCCCCTGGCTCCCAGAGGGCTGCTCATCTACTTGAACAATTTCAGGTATGTCTGAACCCAGTGGTGGACCTGGCTGGGCCTGAGCAGAGACCCAATGCTGCACACAGATGTGTTTGAGAGAGATGCCATTTGTCCTTCATAGTCACAAAGGATGGGGAATGTAGTAGCAGAATAGAAAGTTGGCACACTCCCCACCAGTTCCCCATAAAAGGCGGTGATCTGGGTCGCTGCCACGGAAGCAGCCAGTTGAGAATGTGGAAGGGGGCAGGACCAGGTCTTCCAGAGCTCCCGTTGGGGACCGGTTTTTGGTGTGTCTCACATGTTGTTCTCAAATAATTGGTGGGCCTCACAAAGTACAAGGCTGTTGCATGCCAGATTCCTATCTCCTCCACAGAAAACAAGTGGCCCCTGTAAGAAAGGGCCACTACATGAAACCAAGTCATAGAAGAAAAAGACAATCTGTTCTCTGCCCCCAAAAGTGTCCTCCTAATGCTACAGTTAAAACACACTGCTTCAGATAATGACACTGTCAAAAGTACCAGGCTCCATATCGCATGACGTCAGAGGACGTCAGGAGGCACTGCCGGTATGTCCTATTACTATGATGTTAACCTTGATCACTTTGTTAATGTGGTATCTGACAGATTTGTCCATTGTAACTATTTCCCCCCTTTTAATTAGGAAAGGCAGTATCTCGTGGTACATATTTTGAAACTATAATTATCTTAGTCCCCATCAAACTTTTACCCACGAGTTTTGGGATCTATCAATGATTCTTGCCTGAATCAGCTATTACTATCATAGTGTTCCAAATGGTGGTTTGCTTAATTCAGTCATTCCTCCTCATTAACCATTCAGCATTCTATTGTAGCAGGAGTTCTTCCAGCATTTTTTTTTTTAAATCTAACTGTTATAGCAAGGAGAAATCATACTCCCACAGAATGAGGAAATCTACCCAAATTTTGGTTTATAAACACCATTCTCCACTATCAGGAACCAGGGCTCCTTAAAATGTCTGGTTCCAAATTCGAGCCTGGAATACCTTTCTGTGTCAGAAAATAAGGAAGTGCTCAAAAATGGATGAGAACACTTAAGCAGAAGTGAACTCGAAGGGGTTCTCAATGACCAAATTTGAGCATCTAATTGAGTAACAGGAATTATAATTATTGCATGAGAGTAATATTCTGTTAGTGCATACTGATATTTTTAAAAACTACAGAAAGGCAAGGAAAAGGTGAAACTCTTCTTTACAGAAGAATGAAAACTGACTCCAGGTGTGGTGCTGCATACCTGTAACCCCAGCAAACCAGGAGGCTGAAGTAGGAGGGTCACAAGTTCAAGGCCAGCCTGGACAACTCTTCTTCTTCTGCTTCTTCTTCTTTTTGGTACTGGGGATTAAAGCCAGGGGTATTTTACCACTGAGTTGCATCCCCCAGCCTTTTTATTTGGAGATAGTGTCTCCCTAAAGTTGCTTAGGGCCTAAGTTGCCCGAGTTGCTGGGATTACAGACCCACATGCACCACCCCACCCAGCTAAAATGTTATTGTCTTAAAAGACCAAAAAGAAAACAACTAAGGAACTGTTTCAGATTAAAGAAAACTAAACATATTAAATGCAAGCATGACCTTTCACTGGAACCTGGACTATAAAGAATATGATTGGGATAAATGGGGATATCTGACTATGGACTGTGGTACCTGTTAAAATTGCTGAGTATGATGATAATTTTGTGTGTGTGAGAGACAGATGGACAGGGAAAGGGAAAGTAAATGTAGCAAAATATTAACAATTTGTAAATTTAAGTGAAAGGTACAGTTGGTCCTCTATAGCACAGGTTCTACACTGAAAATATTCAGATAAAAAAACGCGTCTGAGTTAGGCATGGTGATGCACACCTCTAACCCCAGCATTCAGTAACAAGGAGGTGCAATCGAGTTTTTCACTTGGGAAAGACAGCAGTCCATGAAGAGTAGGCTAATAGGTCAAGTGAGACTACAGGCAGCCCAGATAGAAAGGAGACTGGCACCCTAGAATATAGGGCAGAGGTAGAGATGGGACCAAGGAGAAATGCATAGAGGCCAGGGAAAAGAGGCCAACAGGACCTGTTCTGTAATGTCTTTCGATAAAGCTTTATTAATTCCCTACATTAAAAAAGAAAGATTCAGTAGTGGTATTGAAATCAGCAATGGAAATTGAGATGGCATATACAGAAAGCAGTTTGGGGAAATTTGAGGACAGGGACTAGAACACCACAGGTGATAAACCAAGGACGGTGAGGTAGAGAAGTGGGACAGGAAGGAGCTGACACAGGAGCCCCGAGGCAAGGGTGATAAGCAGAGCTGAACTCCATGAAGCAGGAAGAGCTGAGTCCAGAGCCAAGGCGAAAACAGACCAGTCCTGACCCTCCCAAAACTTGCCATCGACTGTGTCTCTTGACCCACAGGCACCAGAAACAACCTAAGCCACCCTCTTCCAAAAAGTCCCTGTCTTCAGGATGGCACCATTCAGCTGCCCAGAGATCAAGGAGTCACCCTCCACTCTTCCCTCTCCCTCAGTCCAACATCCATCGGAGTCACCAAGTCCTCTTGAACCTGTTCCCCAGGATCCCTGTCTTCCCGTTAGAAGCACTCCACTCAATATGTGGTGTTACTTAGACACACTCACCAAAATGATCACTCAGAATGATCTGGAGTGAAGATCTCACAACCAATACATTCCCACTCAGCCTGCCCTGATCCGCCATGATTTTTAGGGCTTGTTCCCTGATTGTGGTCCCAGGGTCCATCTTCACTTCTCAGTTCTTTCCTATCCTGGTTTCTTGGCTGGCTAAGTGTCTTTACCTAAGGCCTCCCTGCTCTCAATTCAGCCACACCCCTTGCCTGACATCAAATGTCAACCTTTCTTCTTGCCTGGATGACAACTGATTTCCCTTATAATCTTGTCCCCTCCAACTCACCCCTCCAGCTGTCCACCAAAGTGACTTTTAGAATGCAACCTGATCATACCAAACGCCTGATTATAATTCTACATTGGCCTTCCAGGTCCAAACTAATTATCACTCCTCATAAATGCACATTTAAATGACAATGAAGATATACAAAAAGAAATTCATAATCATCCTAAAAACAGAAGGGGAGGGTGATCAGCAAAACGGAAATTTTGATGAATTTCTGGAAACGAGGCAAGGAGGATCACCAGGGCCGTGGAGTACTACACTGGCAACAGGGATGGCCAGGACAAGAGGCTCCAGCCAAGCTGACAGCAGGGATCAGCGAGGGATTTAGAAGAGGAAAAGAAATCAAAACTACCTATGGAACAGCACTGCAGGCTGCCTGCACCCATGGACACTTGGCATCTACTCCTTCACCTTCCACCCCCTTCCAGAGATGAAGCTTCAAGTCTAGTGATGGAGGAAGGCGTGGAAGAGTTTTGATTGTATATATTCTGTGCCATGTGAAGGCATCTGAACCATGTAAATCCAAAAATATGTTTTTTCTATTTATTTGGTCCTGAGGATTGAACCCAGAGACACTCTACCATGAGTTACATCCCCAGCCCTTTTCAGGGAAATAAGATCTCACTAAACTGCTGAGGCTGGCCTTGAACTTAGAATCTTCTTGCCTTAGCCTCCCAAATTGCTGAGATTATAGGTGCGTACCACCACTCCTGGCCCCACAAAATAATCAAAGCCCAAAATCTATCTTTTTTTTTTTTTTTGGTATGGTAACTTGAAGCCAGGGGCACTTAATCACTGAGCCACATCCCCAGTCCCTATTTATATTTTATTTAGAGTCAGAGTCTTACTAAGTTTCTTAGGGCCTCGCTAAATTGTTGCAACTGGTTTTTAACTCACAATTCTCCTGCCTCAGCCTCCTGAGCAAAATCTATAATCTTAAAAGTAAAAATATAAATGTTAAAATGTAAAAAAAAAAAAAAAGATGAACTAGGGGAAGAAAAAGTCAAGGAACTCTTCCATGAAGGAATCCAAAAGCAAAATATAGTCTACAAAAGAACATTTAAGAAACAAAGTCCAGTCAAGGAGAGGATGTATCCATTCATCTGTTAAGAATCCCAGAAAGAACAAGCAGGAAAAAAACGAATGGAAAAAAGGAAATATTCTTTTAAAAGCTAAAAGCTGATGACAGACCTGTCTTCAGATTGAAAAAGTTCACTAATAGTACCAGCCCCAGTGAAGGAGAAAAACCAAAGGCAATATTGAGACCCAACCTCATGCAACTTAAGAACACTAAGCAAATGCAAACAATCCCAGAGGCTTACAGATAGGAAACACAAGTTATGAATTAGAATCATAATCACACCAGACTCCTGAGCAACAATGCCTTCAGACTTCTGAGGGAAAAACTTATGAACCATCTCCAGTTGAACAACCAAGTGGGAGGAATACAAAGATTTTTGACATATAAGATGCCAGAAATAATCTCAAGACACCAGAAATAATCCCATGTCCTCAAAAAGTCACCTAAGGACATGTACACAAACTAACAAATATGGACTCCTATGAAGAGGGAAGAAAACAGAGAATACAGAAAAGAAAAGGGCCACCCCAAGGGTACAATGAAGGAAGTCAAACAGCTGTGCTCCCAGCACACTGCAAAGGCATGTTGACATTCCACAATGAGGATGAGTAAGAAGTCTAGACGATTCCAAGAGTATGGGAAGGCATGTTTCCTCCTTCAACTTTCTTTAATTCAAATGGGAAATTCATGATCTAAATTTGAAGCAGACTAAAATATGGCATAATTTTAAAAAAATGGAGAGCATCTAAAAATAGAAGCCATGTGACCTGGACATTAGAACTGTCTCCTTGAAAAGCATGGGTGTAGTGGCAAGACTGCACATCCTACTGAATCACACTGTTCTGGGGTGAATAAGATACACACAAATATGTATGCTATTTATCAATTTTCAATTTTCAGATACTCCATAGAGTTCAGGAGATTTTATTACAGAATAAACGTAAATGATATAAATCTTGACAACATAAAAAGCAGCAGCAAAACATGAATATGTTCAATACACAATTTATGTAGAAGTCACCTTAAGAAATAGTGGTTGCGGGCTGGGGAGGTAGTTCAGCAGAAGAGTGCTTGCCTAGCATGTGTGAAGCACTGGGTTTGATTCTCAGCACCACATACAAATAAACAAAAGCACTGACAACTAAAAAAGTATTAAAAAAAAAAAGAAAGAAAGAAATAGTGGTTGCTCCCAGCGGCTCTGGAGGCTGAGACAGGAAGATTGCAAGTTCAAAGCCAGCCTCAGCAAAAGCTAGGTATGCTAAGCAACTCAGTAAGACCCTGTCTCTAAATAAAATACAAAAAAGGTCTGGGGAGGGTTGGGGTTGTGGCTCAGTGGTAGAGCACTTGCCTAGCATGTATGAGGCACTGAGTTCAATTCTCAGCACCACATATAAATAAATGAATAAAATAAAGGTCCACCCACAACTAAAACTATGTATACACACACACACACACACACACACACACACATATATAAAAGGGCTGGCTCAGCAGTTGACTGCCTGAGTTCAATTCCCAGTACCAAAAAAAAAAGAAAAAGAAATAGCAGTTGCCTCTGACAGGCAAACTGGGGAGCCAGAGATCAGAGATGGGTGACAACTTTCCACAATTTACCTGTGTGTATGGTTTTAATTTCTTTACAACAGCATGAAAGTAAACCCTCTCTTAAGCAGGCAATGGAACGGTTGATGGAAACCAGGAGAAGAGACATGGAAGGAATGGTGGTGGCATCATTTTCCTCAACAGATATTATTTACAATTGATGGAATCAGAAATACAGGCTGAAATGTCTACAGGGGAAAATTCAAAATACAACACAAATTGGAAGGAATCAGGTAGGGAAGAAGGTCTGTGTGAACCGTAGTCCTCACGTCACGTGACAGGGAGTCAACAGATTCTGCTTAAGGATAGCAGCACAAAACCAGGTGTCAAATGACCCTCGAAGAAATCCCAACAGAAGTGGGGCCACCCCGGCAGGCAGAGGGACAGGTGACTGTCCAGGGAAGGAGGAACTTTTGCTTTCCTTTGTGTAGCCTTCCTACTTCTCGGTGTTCACTTCTGAGCTCACTGGCTGATTTCTAATTCAAAGAACAAAAAACAAAAGCAAAGAAACAAACACCCAATTCCTTCACTGATGCACTGCACCTCCAGGACAAAATCCCAGCAAGTGTGCAGGCCCTCCTGCATCTGCCCGGTCCACCCACTCTGCTCCACCGCCCAGCCCTGACTCCCCCGCTCACATGCACCTCTGACCACAGGAGCTCTCCCCGCTGCTCCTCTGCACCTCCACTCCCAGAAAAAGTGTTCTGGGAACCCTCTAGAAAAAGTGTTCCACCCACTTCAGCCCTGGTTGAGTTATTTGTGAGTCTGTTCTCAACTTGAATTCTGTCCAAGAAAGTACACTGGCTATTTGCCATTAAATACTTGTCGCCTGTGAAAGCCAATATCTCAATAGTAATGACGGTATCTCCAGCAACCGTTGGAATGGTTGGGCTTTAAGACACAGGTCACTGTGGTCATGAATTCGGGTCTCCAGACTAAGATGTTTCAGGGAATGCCCTACCTGGTGATTTATCCATCACCTGATATAAAAATGAATTATAGGACAAGTTGACCTGTATAGCTGATCCATGTGGCTGTTAACATCTGTAACGAAGCTGACACAACTGCTCTACAAGAGGCAGTTTTGCACTGCATTGGTGTTTCTGGTGTGGAAAGAAATGGCTCAGGGTTCGTATGGCATCTGTGTTCTGGATAATTTATTAGACAGCTGCATTTTAAATTTGTGTGATGCTTGAAGATGATTTTCTATAGCCACAGCTGTGAGGTATAATGACTGTTGTATTATTACTGATTTTTCTGAAACTACATTTGAGTATCACATCTGGGGAAGCTGTCATTTTTTAAAATATTTTATCTTTTAGTTGTAGATGGGTACAATACCTTTATTTATTTATTTATTTATTTATTTATTTATTTATTTATTTTGCAGTGCTGGGGATTGAACCCAGGGCCTTGTGCTTGACAGACAATTACACTATGAACTGAGTTATATCCCCAGCTCTATTTATTTGTTTTTTAGGTGGTACTAAGGATTGAACCCAGTGCATCACACACGCTAGGTGAGCACTCAACCACTGATCCATAATCCCAGTCTGGAAAGCCGTAAGTTTTAAAGGTAGTCAATTTAATGCCCTGTTCAAAGATGGAAGCTGAAACTAAATTATCCTAATTTTATCAAGTGGTCATTCCTGGATTTATCATTTAGGTTTTGTAAAATAATCCTGTTTCACTCACTGAGACTTTTGTTCTTGGGGAAGCAGGGAAGACACTTCCAAGTTCTGATAACCTCAGTGTGCTTCCCTAATTTAAAGCCATGTTGAAAGGCTCCATTCCCAATTCCTGGGTCAAGATGAATTAACCCAAATTGGAGCTCTGGAAACTTAAAACCATTTAGAAAAATGTGCACTACCTAAGTTTTGTCTATTGAGAAAAGTTATCCACCTATAAAAAAACTGCCTTGACAAAAAAAAAAAAAAAAAAAAAAAAATTCTCGTTGCCAATACTGGAGTCTCCAATCTGTTAGCCTCAGAGGCCAACACTGTAACATGTTAATGCCTTCAGGGGAGAATAACCACATCAAAGCCCAGTTCCTGAAGGTCAGTGATCGTTTGAAGCAACAGGAGAGGCTGAGCCTCAGATCTCCTCTGCAGAAAAAAGGGCGATGGGATGGGATCCCCACAGACTCTGCATCTGTCATCCACATTCTGTCCGATGTCATGCATACCAACCCAGGCAGAGCTTTCTCTTTCCTCAGTTGGCCATATTACTCTTCCACTAGTCTTCTGGGTAATATTGAAAGGGCCTCCATCACAATCTGCTCATGGCCTTGTTCACTTATGCTTGTGAGGACCACTGGTTACAGGGGGTGTTCTTAAATGGCCCTGGTGTTTGGAGTCTTTCTTTGCAGCTGTTCATATGATGGTTAAAGGGTCCTGGAAGATAGGCTTATCCATCCTGGCTTCTATATAACCCCAGGCTGAAAATAACTCTCTGAACCTCGGTATCCTCTTCTGTGAAGTATCTGCCCTCGTAGAGTTGCCATAAAGATTAGCTGAGATTAGATACATAAGTGCCAGCCCACAGAAAAGGCTTCAAAATGGTGACTACTATTCAAGATATTGAAAATTCCAATCCCCATATCTGTCTCAGCAGGGTACACCCATGCTGCAATCACAAGCTGAAGACTGGAAGAGTAAGATACTGAGATTAGGTCCTGCCAAGCGCTCCGTAAGGTGAGGCCCTGAGCACATGGTCACTGAGAATGCAGACTGTATGTCTTGTAGAAATGTTGCTTCCTTTTGTTCCTTCACACAAGCTCTTTTTCTACATAATCAGACAGCATCCATGCTATTTAGAAGCGGACAGAGATGTTCATCTGAAGCACAAAATCAGGTGCTGTCTCCCTGGCAGGGCAACCAGCTAGCCCCTTCTAGGCACATAGAGTGGCCTCAGGCTTTGACACTCTGGGGGCAGCTGCAGGTCCTGTTCCCAGGGCAGAGCCCATGGTGGCCGGGAGGACCCCTCCTCCCGTCCCTTGGGGGATCATGTCACAACCCAAGTGCTTGCCAACTCCACCTTATGCCCCCTTGCCCAGCAGTTCCCATGTGCTCTTCATGGCCATCCAGCCCAGTTCTACCCCGGGTTCTACCCCTAGCCAAGAGACAGGACTTTCTTTCGGGTACCTTCCAGACCCTGATTACAACCTGGTTCCAAGACCAGACCCGGGCCTCTGTCCAGGGATGTGTATGTCCAGCAGGGAACCAATACACCCAGAAGCAAGCCTCCTTCCACCCCAGCCAGGCTGCAGGGCCCCTCAACAATAAACACGGCCTCAGACAAGAGCTAACTATGATAACTGCTGCTAAACAGGTTGCTGTTTCAGGCTGAAGGCTGAGTTGAGAGGATTGTGATAACAGTGAGGGATAAGTAATAGCAAAGCAATACCCAGTCCCTCATGAAACCTCATTGCCTGCATTTCGAGGAGGAGCCAGGACCTGCCAGCTTTGCCCAAGGATTCACAGCTGGCTGCCCTCAGCCCAGCTCTCTGGCGGCAGCCCCTGCTGGCAAGCCCCTGCTGACTTGCCTAGCTGTCCCAGGGCATCTCTGAGCTCCATGCCACCCTGTCCTTGGAGTGTGAGGGATCCTCTCAAGAAGATGATTTCCCTTTATTCTTCATCAAAACTTATTGGACCAACCAGACTCAATGACACACATCCCAGCTACTTGAGAGGCTAAAGCTTATGTGTTTGAGACCAGCCTGGGTAACACAGCAAGATCCCCTTTTCAAAAAAACCAAAACACAGTAAACCAGCTTTTGACATCATCTCACCAGAGAGCTCTGGCCATCTTAGACCCTCCTGTCCTGTATTATTTTTAGCACCGTCTCCCCACACCTGTTCCAGCTGTTCCCCTGGACATGACATACCCTAATACAAGCTTGCACCCAGTCGCTTGTGTGTGTATTCATCCACAGTGTGGGTCTGTTCCCTGTGCCAGGCATGGTACTGAGTGCCAGGTCCTAGAATATGAGATAAAGCCCCTGCCTCACAGAGCTCACATGCTATGTGGACAGAGACCACAACTAAGTAAAGACATAATTTATCAGGATAAATAATTAAGGGTAAATAAACAGCAGCTGAAAGAAGCCTCTTCAGATGGGGTAGGGAGGAAAGGTAGAGCAAAGCTGGGGTTGGGGAGAGAACCTGGTACTCAAGATGCAACAGGGCACAGGATGGGGTGACAGAAACCAGGCTATTCAGTTGTCACCCTAAATGCTCACTAGCAGCACTTTAAGGAGGGGAATGATATGATCTGACTTACGTTTTAAATCCTCCTCTCCAGCAGCCATGTGGACAGCAGTTACAGGTGCACAGGAGAGGAGGTGGGGCCTTCCCTGGGGCCCAGCAGGAACGGGGGAGGGTCTGAAGAAATGCACCAAGAAGTAAAGAGAGCGTGTGGTCAAGGGAGAGTGATTTAAGCATTCTGTGTTGATGGGTGGTTTCCTGGGGCTAGTCTAACAAAGTATCACAAACTTGGTGGCTTCAAACAACAGAAACTGATTCTGGAGGCCAGAAGTTAGGGTGCTGGCAGGCCACACTCTCTCCAAAGGATCTAGGGGAGGATCTGTCCTATGCCTTTTCCAGTTCCTGATGGCTGCCCCTATGTTCCTTCACTTGGCCACATGACTATAATCTCTCCCTCTTTCTTCACACAGCTGTGTCTATCTTGCAAGGTGCAACTGCATTTAGAGGTTAAAATGCAAAAGCCCCTCCTCTCTCAAGAGCCATATAAGACAATATTCTTTCTTTTTCTTTTTCTTTTTCCTTTTTTTTTTTTCCTTTCCATATACAGGCATATTCTCAGGCTCTGGGAATTAAAATATGCACATATCTTTTGGGGGGCCACCATTCAACCCACTACAATGAAGATGATCTGGAAAAGAAAGATAACACCTCTGGGTGTGGTGGCACATGCCTATAATTCCAGCTACTCAGGAAGCTGAGGCAGGAGGATCACGGGTTGAAGGCCGGCCTTGGCAACTTAGGTGTCCTGACTGAAAATTATAAAATAAAAAGGGCTGGGGGTGTAGCTCAGTGGTAGAGCCTCTGGCTTCAATCTCCAGTTCTGGGAGAGGAGAAGGAATTATAACACTGATGCAAGAGAAAGTAGGTACACCAAGGAGGGGAGTCCTTGAGAAGGATGGAGGGGTAGGACCCAGACCTGAACATTTTCCTTCCTGTTTTATTTTTAAACAACTCTAAAGGTGAATATTTGGTGGAGGTCACATTTTCACACAAAGCAAAGTCTTGCTAAGAAGTCTTTAATACCTACTTCCCAGATTGGACAGGTGAACACTGAGGAAAAAGCCTCAGTGTGGCAGAAGGCAGGCATGGTGACAGGGTCAGGACCCAGGGACAGAGCAAACAAACATGCCCCTTTCTGTTGTTGACCTAGTCAACCAACCAAACACTCCCTGCAAAACACTCCTTCAACTCCAGCCTTCAGTGCTACTGAAACTTCTACCACTATGAAAGAGGAAACTGAGTCCTCAGAGAGACAAGGAAAGGTCCCCCAGTTAGAATGAATCACAGACACCCCCAAGCTCAGCTGTGGGTGTGGCACGAAGGAGAACAGGATTAGATTAGAGAGGAGGAACTGCTCCTTTCAGAAGCAGAACCAGCATGAGGATGAAGTGAAAGCCAGGGGCCACTGTGGGCAGAGACACACGCCCACCTCCTATAGCCCAGGAGCTTGGCCTCATGCACCACCCCATTACTGCCCACTTCTAATGGCTTCCCTGGACCGGAACCCCCAGGACCAATGTCAAGAACCACCTATGGATTAAACTAGAGGCAGCTGACCACCTTTTGTGTGTGGACACCCCTCATTCTGAAGGCAAAGGGCAGGACCTGATGTGAGCAGACATTCCTTTTTTATAAGTCAGGTCAAAGGGGTCATTTTTGTGTCTAGTATCACCTCTGGGCTCTCTTTTCCTCCTGCACTATCATCTCTTTCATGTTAGTAAACATCTTGGGTACCAGGAAACAAGTAGGAGCCTCATGCCTACAGCTTTACAGCATAGATCCCTTTCAAGTCCATGGATCCATGGAGCTAGTGACCTAGGGGCAAATCTCAGAAATGGAGTCAATGACCCAAGGACAAGTCTCAGAACTGTTTCTGCCCAAGGAAGAGGTATGCCTATACCTTTAGCCTTATTCCCTGGGCCTTACCTTTCTTACTGCTTGGTGTCATAGAGAAGACACCTCCTCCCCTACAGGATGCTTCTGACATGACTTCCATCTGCAGCCCATGACCTCAAGGAGGTCCCCAAAGCCAAGTCAAAGATTGGTGTGCCCTAGAATCCAGCCTATGTCAGCTAAACAAAGAGGAGCCTCAAACCTCCCAACTGTAGAAGGGTTCTCAAACTTCAGGGGAACTATCAATCCAAAATCTCACATATAGCCACCACAAAGATTCTTATTCAGTAGGGTCCCACCAGGTCCCATAATTTGTATTTTTTGAGCCAAGGTCTCACTATGTCACCAGGGTGGTCTCCAACTCTTGGCCTCCAGTGATCCTTCTGCCTCACCCTCCCAAGTAGCTGGGACTATAGGCACACGTGCTTGGTTCAGCATAATCTGTATTTTAACCTGTTCACAGGGAACCATGCTCTGGACCGCTGAAACAGCTGAGGGCAGAAGGCCTACCCCAAGCTCCAGCTCTCAAGAGGGCTCAGGGAAGTGTGAGGACCCAGGTACATCTTTCAACCCACCAGGATGGAGGCCAGTGTTATGAACAGGGCAGGGCCTTGTACACCTCTTCCAGATCTCTGAGCTCTGAGCAAGCCAGGAGTGAGCCTTCTTGGAGACCCCACTCAGCAATCCTCAATCATTCCACCTCCTCTCATCCTTGTGCCCTTAGTAAAGGAGAAGTCAGGGGCCTGTGATTCACACAGTGCCTTTCCCCTTAAGACACCCACACCCAATCTTTTCAAGGCCCCACCCAGCACAAATGAGGACAAGAACTAACAGATTTAAACTGTTATGGAACTTCCTGCTGCATCCTTGTGACCCAAGAGATTCTTGTAGTAACTCCCGGTTTAGCTGGAATGTCTCTGAGTCTCTGCCATGGGCAAGCCCAAGGAGCTTCTTGTAGATGGGGGTGTGTGACTGCCCTGCTGCACGCAAAAAGTCTAAAAGGCCATCAAGTACCCATTATGAGAACAAAGAGGGTCCTAAGAAAGAAGAGAATACTGTGCCACCCAAGTCCTGGGCTCTGTCACACCTGATAGAATGCATGAAGCCTCCTGTTCAGATGCCAAGGGCAGCAGCACATGAAACAACCTAGACGTGCACATCGGGCTCACAGCCTAACCAAGCAGGAGGTTCCTATTCCCTTTGGGACCCAGGACACAACCCACAGGGACCAGGCTCAGCATTTATGTCTACTAAAAAGATTTCTGGGAGCATTCTCCTGCTCAATTCCCACAAGCACATTTCCTTTACAACTACAGTTTACTGCAGGCAGACTCCTCCTCCAGGAATAGAAGGCCTTTTTTCTTGTTTCTCAAACACTGGTGCCACACACAGTTCTGCCAGACAGCCTGATGGCACAGGTGAGAACACAATGCCAGTTCTGAGTTGAGTCCCGGCTCTGACACTGATTCCCTATGTATCATCCTGAGCAAGACTCTAAATTTTCCTGAGCCACCATCCCCTCATCTACAAGATGCAGGTGGCAGTACCCTTCCTCTAGAATTACTTCAAGGATTAAAGGATATACATTTAATATAAACTGCCCGACACATAGCTGGCACTCAATAAATGAGTTCCTTCCCTTCCTACTCTTATAACTTAGCTTTCCAGGCCAAGCTCCAAATCTAAAGAGATCCCAAGTTCACCTTAGGCCAAAGGGGCCCAGGTACAAAGACACAGACACACCTTTCAACAAACCTTCAATGTTGAATTCATCAGCTACAACTGGGAATCCACTCCCCAGAATCCTACATTTTTTTCAGTGTGGAAAAAGGGAGAGTTGATTGAAGCATATTCTGAGAAAGAGTGAACATGTATGTACTCCGAAGTTTTCTGAAATCCTGGAAGCGCTTTCTCTTTCTCAGAAGCTGCTCCGACGAGGCAGCGGGGTATAAATGAGGTTACACAACGGCATGGAGACTCTACGACTTTTCGTTTGGTGAACCAGTAAGCACTGTAACTCTTTTTAAAAGTATATGGAGGTGACTTAAGTCACCATTAAATATGCAGGGACAAGTGTCCATAGCGTTCCCCAAATTTACCAGGCACCTTCTGCTTGGATCTGCCCTTGGCCGCCTTAGTTTGCAGCAGGCACATTCCAAAACTGGGCGGTGTGTCCATTCCGACAGCGCGAACTGCTAGCGTTCGGTTGCCTCGCCCTTGGACAAAATCTCCCAGACCCCCAGCACTCAGAGGACCACGTCTGGCCGCTGCTCTGGACGCGGTGCCCTGCTCTGCGACAGCTGCTCTCGCGGATACAGCAGCGGCGGGCGAGGAGGAAATAGCTTTAACCGTAGGGGTGGAGTTGCGATCACCAAACCTCCTGCGCCCGGGTTTCCACGCGCTAGCTGGGGCGCCTCGCAGGGCGCGCACTTCCGGAACCCCTAGAGTTGTTTATACACAGGTCTCCTTAGAGGGGCGCGCGCCTACGACGCGTGGGAGGCGCAGAGACTGCCAAGGCCTTTCTCTGGAGCACCAAGAGGGTCTCAGCAGTCTGGGCGCACGTGTCTCTGAGGATGGCCGGTCTCCTCCAAGCCGGGAACTAGAGCTCCGAGCCTCCGCGCGTCCACAACCAGGCCAATCTGGGGTACCTAAAGGCTGGACCTAGGTCTTGGAGAGGGCGGCTCCCAGAGGGGATTTGACTGAGCCCCGGGGTCGAAAGACGCCACGCGCCTCACCTGAGCGGGACGCGGATGGCCAGATACCTGTCGACGGCCACGGCCAGGAGGCTGAAGATAGAGCTTTGAGTGAGCACAAGCACAAAGCAGGCGAGAAAGAGGCAGCTGTGGAAGTCAGTGCAGAAGCCCAGGCTGATGGTGATGGCAAAGGGGATGGCGAACAGCCCCACGGCCACGTCGGCCGCCGCCAGGGACACCAGAAAGTAGTTGGTGGGAGTCTGCAGCGCGCTTGACGTGCCCACCGCCGCGCACACCAGCACATTGCCCGCCACCGACAGCGCGGCGATGGCGAGCTCCAGAGCCACGTATATCGCGTCCTGAGTCTCCAGCGGCATGGCCGGGCCAGCCGGGCCCCGGGTATCGCCTACCAGGGCCGTGCCGGGCGCGAGACAGCCGCGTGAGCCCTGCCGGGCACCGCCGGAGCGCCAGACCGCGCCTCCACTAGAAGCGTCTGAGCCGCCTAGCTTGCGCGCTCCGGTCGGGAGCTCAGGGGACGGGACTTCGGGCAGGCGGCAGTTACTATTGGCCAGACCGCCCGCCCGTCTGGGATTGACATAGCACCGCCCCCTCGCCCCATCCCGACTTCGCGCCAGCTCCAGTTGCTCTCGGACGGCAACCCGCGGCGTCCTTGTAGTGGCGGGTATCTAACAAAAAACGAGTTCTCCAACTTTTCCTTCGGGTCGGCATCAGTGTCCTGAGCAGTCTCACCGCCTTCCAGCCTGGGTGGTGCAGCGCGGAGTCCAGGCGACTCCTGGGGTTGACACCGCGCCTCTGCCCCGGGACGCCCGCCAGCCCCGGAGAGCTCGCTGCAAAAAGGACACTCCCAGAATCATTCCACCTGGCTGTGAAGTCCTGAAGCTTTTGGGTACTCCCCACCGAACCCTGCACAGGGCCCTGGGTAGGCAGAGCTTCCCCGCCTACAAAGTGGATGAGATCTCTCAGGAAGTGAGGGAGGCAACCGCGCCCGCAGGTTCAGCTTGAATGGCCTATTGGGGCCACTCGTTCACACCTGAATTGCACCGTCAGGCCACAAGATCCGGCAGCAAGGATCCTTCTGGGCTACTGGTACCCCTGCCACCCACCTCCGCAGCACCAGTCTCAGCCCCTTGCTCACTTTCCCGCCCTCCCCGCCGCTTCCCTGCGCTGCTCTGAACACTGCCAAGACAGCTACCTCTCTGCCTTCCACTTTATGACATGTTCCATGTCCTCTGCTTCATTGTCACCTCCCTAAAATGCTAGTGTTCCCTGGGCCCTCTTTTTATCCTTCACATCCTGGATAAACCTGGATCAAGCTCCAGCTTTCTTTACACCTTTAACTCCCAAAACTTTCCCCTGGAACCCTATCCGCCCTTGACTGCCAGATATGCCCGCCGTTGGACTCGCCAGGACAGCTGGTGCTCCCAAATCTAACAGTCCAAATCCACCAGACTCCTTTTCAACCCTCCCTCAAACCTGTGCTGTCGCTTCTTCTGAGATTCCGTCATTGGCTCTGCCACTCTCACCAACCCCAAGAAGTGTGCTGACGCCCAGCTTTCACCCTGCACCACCTCCTTGCAGTTGACTAGCAGTGTCACTGATCCTTGCTTCTCTCCACTTCCAAAGTCGTGGAGATCTCCCCGCCTATTGCCCCATCCCTCCCTCTCTCTGCCCAGGTCTCTGTGCTCCATCTGCTTTTGCAGTCCTCACAAACACCATTCTTCTAAAACACACCTGGCTGTGCCATTCTTCCACCAGAAAGCCACTGTCAGCAATCACCAAACAATAGTTAAGAAGATTGGCAACAGGAATAGATGATTGGAAAATAATGTTAAGCAAAAAAAAGCATGGGGGTGACAAAAGGTGCAGAATAGTTGCACAGTTCTGTAAATATGCCCCAAAACATTGAATTGTACTTTTTAAATGGAGGGATCATATGGTAAACAAACTTTATATCAATGTAATCAATGTAACTGCAATAATAACGATCAACACCACCACCCCCACACACACACCAACAGGCAATATAATGACAAACAGCAAAATCTCCAGATCACTCACAGTAGCTGTTCTAGATTATTTTAGGAATTTCCCCCCTATTTTCCTTCCATAGTGAAGAAAAAAAAAAAAAAAAACATGATTTTTAGAGAATTCTTACACACTTTTTATATTTTAAATATGCAATATTTAAATATACATTTTAAATACACATTGCATGCCCTGGCCACCTGAGTTCTGACAGCACCTGCTGTACCTGCCAAGTTCCCATAGCACTAGACACAAACTCTGCCACATAGATGATAAACTGAATGTCAGAGAGATCAGATAACTTGTCTAAGAGCACTTCCTTGGACTGTGGGGGTGGAACAATTTCCTGGGGTGATGGCTTTTTCAGAGTGGGTAAGATTTAGCAGTGGACTGGTGGTGGTGGATAGGTACGGGGTGGGGAGCCATGTGGGGCAAAGGGAAGGGAAGGGGCTTTCTCAGGGACAGCCATGACCAGAAGAGTAGAAAAAAGGAGACCTGGCCAGGGAAGGCTTTGGCTGCTAGGATGGAGTGTCTTCTGCTGGAGGTGCCGGATGCCAGCTCCAGGAGGTCTCTGGGCAAGGCATGATGACCCAAACATGATTTGGCAGGAGCAAATGGAGGGTTGGCAGAGGGAGAGGAGGCGCTGGACAGAGACCACCTGGTTGCTGTGAGTGGTTTTTACACACCATGTAACCTTCAGGCCTTAGACTCAGCTCCAGCATTGTCTATGTCTAGGATCCCCCACTTCCCCTTTCTACGACCGAGCCTTCTTCAGGAAACCTTCCCAGAATCATTTGAGTAGGAAGAATCTCCTAGTGCAGGGCTGTGCCCTGTCTCTGTGTTGCAGTCCACTGAGTTCCATGTCATCAGTGCCACCCACCAGCACAGCTTCTCTTCTCTCTGTCCCCTCCCCACTCAGGCCCTGCCTAGCACACCCGTGGACTCAAGCAACTGCCTTCCCTTCTCCACAGGGTTTATGGGAAATGAGTTTCCTGACTCCATCAACCATGAGTCTAGAACTCATAGTAGGATTTGAACCGGGTTCATTGGGTCCACAGGTGGCAGCAATGTTAGTAGAAAATTATTGTTCAGGGATCATGAGGAGTCTTGGGGGTTAGTCTTGACAGCAACTTGGGTACCACAGATGAAATGGACAAATTACTATAAAGATACAAATTGCCAAAACTAACTCAAGAAGAAATGACAAATATGAAAAAATTTTTTATACTTAGAGATTGTGTTAATATTTAAAAAAAAAAAAAAAATTTCCAGGAAAAAAAAAGTTCATGCCCAGAAAGTTTCATAGGTGAATTCTACCAAAGGTTTAATGAAAATAAACTTCCAAAAAGGAGAAAGATTGTTGCTCAGTGGTAGTTTGCTCGTGTAGCAAGCATGAGGCCTCAGCACCATATAAAAGTAAAATAAAGGTATTATGTCCACCTACAACTAAAAAATATATTTGAAAAAAAAAAGGAGAAAGGGAGGGAATGGTTATCCCCTCATCTATGAGGTAAATATTATTCTAATGCCCAAACCAGACAAAAATATAACAAGAAAACTACAAACCAATATTCCTTATGAATATAGATATTTGTCAATATACATGCAAACATTTTCAACTGAATTCAACAACATAGAGCAAGCACTATACACCATGACCAAATGGGATTTATCCTAGGAGAGCAAAGTTTATTCAAGATACAAAAATCAATCTATTTAATACATTTTTTAAATAGAATAAAGGAAAAAAAATCAGAGGATCATCTCAACATATATGGAAAAAGTATTTGACAAAGCATAACACCATTTTATATTTTTTAAAAATCAACAAAATAGGAATAGAAGGAAACATCTTCAACCCAATAAAGGTCACCCATGAAAAACTCACAGCTAATAGCATATTCAATGGTGAAAGACAAAAGGCTTTTTTTGCTGTCACCAAGTCTAATCAGCATTTTACTGAGGTTCTAACCAGGACAATGAAATGAAAAGATAATAAATAAATAAGTAGTATCCAGATTGGAAAGGAAGAAATAAAACTCTCTCTATTTATAAATACTGTTATTTTATATATACAAAAAATCCTAAGTAAGCCACAAAACAAATGCAAAAGCTTATTAGAACTAAAACAGGTTCTCAAGATTGTGAAATATAAGATCAATATCTTATACAAAATCTAAGATCAAGTCTATTTTTATTTGTTAACAATGAATAATCTAAAACTGAAATTTAAGAAAAAAATTTAACTTACACTAGCAGAAAAAAAAAAAGAATAAAATTCTTAGGAATATATTTAACCAGAGAAGAGCAAGAATTATACAATAAAAACCACAATCATCCTTGAAAGAAATTAAAGGACATCTAAATAAATGGAAAAACATTCCATGTTGATAAATTGAGAGATTTAATATCATTAAGATGGCAATACAACCAGACTGACCTACAGATTCAATGAAATCTATTTCAAATACTTGCTAGTTTCTTTGCAGGAATTGACAAACTTCTCCTAAAATTGACATGTAAATAAAAGGGACCCAGAGTGGCCAAAATAATCTTGAAAATAAAAACCAAGTTGAAGGACTAACATTCGTTTTCAAAACTTACTACAAAGCTACAGAAATCAAGACAATGTGGTACTGGCATAAGAACAGACATAAAGATCAATGGAAGCTGGGCATGGTGGCCCATGCCTGTGAGCCCAGAAACTCAGGAGGCTGAGGCAGAAGTATTCCAAGTTGGAGGGAAGACTTGGCAAATTAGTGAGACCCTATCTCAGAATAAAATAAATAAATAAGGAAGGGTTATGGATGCAGCTAAGTGTCAAATGCCCTTGGGCATAATCCCCAGTTCAAGAAGAAAAAAAGAGAGAGAGAGAGAGAGAGAGAGAGAGAGAGAGAGAGAGAGAGAGATATCTCAATGGAATGGAATTGAGAATCCAGAAATAAACCCTTACACTTATGGTCCACTGATATTTGACAAGAGTTCCTTGACACTTTAATAGGGAAAAGAAAAACCTGTTCAACAAATAGTCTTGGGACAACTGGGTATCTACAAGCAAAACACTGAAGGTGGATCCCTACCTCACACCATATGTAAAAATGAACACAAAATAGATAAAATACCCAATATATGAGCTAAAACTATAAAAATCTTAGAAGAAAGCCTAGATGTTAATCTTTGTGTTCTTAGAGTAGGCAACAATTTCTTAGCTATAACACTAAGACCCCTAGCAATCAATAAAAACTAGATAAATTGGACTTCATCAAATTGAAAAAGTTTTGCACATCAAAGGGAACTATCAAGAGAGCAAAAATATAACCCAGGAAATGAGAGAAAATGTTTGCAAATCATATATCTGGTAAATATCTAGTATCCATAATATGTTAAGAATTCTTACAACTCAATACAAAGGCAATCTATTTTTTTAAATAGACAGGGTTTGAATGCACAGTTCTTTAAAGAAGATATGCAAAAACAAGTCACATAGTTTATAACTTGATCCTGTGTAAAAAGGTAAAGTACAAATGGAGGAGAGGAAATGAGGTGCCCCAAGTCAGTGCACCATCCAGCCCCCAGGCAGTCAGGCAGTCTGACTGCTCTCTCTTCTGCCACCAGTGAGTTTCCTACCCATCCAATCTCTTCTCTGGGAAGCTTAATTTCCAACAAATGCTTAAGTTACAAACCCATTATCACTATGTCCCTGTCTCTGGAGACTTCTATAGTTGCTTCATTTGAAATGATGCACTTTTTTCTGTAGCTAATTTCAGAGACCTCAGGTGGAAAGTGTCATTTTCTTCCAGTGTGGTCTGCAAAACACATCAGCTGAGGAAGCTGAAAAGACATGAAAAGATTTTAGAATCCATTAATCATTACAACTGTTACTTCATTGCTCCCATGGGAAATGTGGGACTCTACCTCAAGTCAACTGTTCATTATTGTCACTATCAAGAACAAGAATAAGGGGCTGGGGAGATAGCTCAGTCGGTAGAGTGCTTGTCTTGTAAGCACAAGGCCCTGGGTTCGATTCCCAGCACCCAAAAAAAAAAAAAAAGAAAAAGAAAAAGAAAAGAACAAGAATAAGGAGCTTGTGGCAGCACCAGTTTGTGGCTCTCCAATAGTAATTCCTTCTTCTTGGTGGCTAACAGAACCCCAGTGTTGTTCCTGGAATTGGCAGTAATATGCCCACTCTAGAGGATGAATCGAAATTGTTCTAAGTCAACCAGATAGTCCCTTTCCCCTTTGCCAATGATTGGCTTAAGGATGGGCATGTAACTAATTCTGGCCAATAGTATATAAGGAGAATTATGCTGGAAGCTTTGGACCTTGCTCCTCTCTTTCAGGACACTGCTAAGTGAAAATGTGGTACCCAGAGCTATGACAGTCATTTACAATTAAGAGATGGCAAATATCAAGTGAAAACTAACTTACTAAAGGTGATGAGGAAAGATGGAACACAGAATCTGTGTCCCTGATCACATCTTTGAACAACTCAACCAACCTCAAAAACATCTCTCTCTGGACCTCTTGTTCAATAACCCTACAAACATCCCTGTGGAATAAGCCACTGTTGGTTATGTTTTCTGGGACCTGAAACAATGCATCCTACAGGATTTAGAGCTACATAAATATTTGAGTTCAAGAAATCAAAACCTCGTGGAAGAGAATAATGCCTGTGTGGGGGCTCAGAAAACAATACCTCAAAGCTGGCACTCTTACATGCTGAGAGACCTTAAAATCTTCCTCAGAATAAGTTCCCTCTGACCTTCCCTGTTTCCCCACTTCCCAGCACAGGGAGAGCCTTGCTGCAAAGTCCTCTTTTCTATCTGACAAGATCTACCAAGAGAGGAACACAATTGCCTTCAGTCTCAAATTTCATTAACCAGAGAAGACTAAACTCATATTGCAGGAAGACTGGAGTCTGTCAACACAACAGGACAGACTTTTATCATACAAAACTTTCCTCTATTTTGGCCCCAGAGAGAATCACTTACAAACCATTATTCTGCAGGCCCAGCAGACTTTGTCCCAGGTCATTGCCTGTTCGCCAAGCCCACTGAGTTCCTCTAAAAATCATTAACTATTCCTATAAAAATTATCTACCTTCTGCATTCTTCACCTCTCCTATAGAAAAAGGAGTTTCTTAACCGTGTTGAGCTAGTGGGTAATTACACTCTTCATTTGCCTCGTGCATGTAATAAATTTGTATGTCTTTTCTCCAATTAATCTGTCTTTGTCCTTTTGTTCCAGAGAAACTTCAGAGGGCAAAGGTGAAATGTCCCTTTGACCCTACAGTTGGGATCCAGTGACCTAGTCTCCAGAATAGGACCAGCCCTCTCTCCGTGACTGGGATTATTGCTTCACCTCTTTGAATCTTTGTTTCCTCAATTATGAAATGAGAAAGCTGAATCCAATGACCTTTGAGATCTCTTTCCACTCCAACCTCCTGTTTATCAGTGTCCAGAAAAGAAATCTAAATGCTATATCAGTCACAGGAAGTTCAACAGAATACAGCCAAAGGCTAGCAACTCCTCCAGTCTCCAGGTGTGGGCAGGCCAGGAGTGAGCCTTCACTCAGTTTCATCTCTGCTCTTTCCAGCATCTTGGGTAATAGCTCTAATTTGGGGTAAAATACAAAAATAATCAACGGAGAATTGCCCCCCCCCATTTAAGAGTAAAATGTATAAAGTTAGCACAGTGGCATGTGCCTATAGTCCCAGAAACTCAGAAGACTAAGGCAGGAAGTTCTCTTAAACTCAGGAATTTGAGGCTAGCCTGAGCTACACAGTTGAACCCAGGGTCTTCGGCATATTAGGCAAGTGCTCTACCACTGAGCTACATCCACAGCCCTTTTTATTTTAAGACAGGCTTCAAGTTGCCCAGGTTGTTCTCAAATCTGCAATCCTTCTGGCCTCAGCCTCCCCAGTAGTGGGGACACAGGCATGCACCACTGAGCCTGCCACTGAGCATGGCATCTTTTAATTTCATAATGTTTTTTGTTATATGAAAGTTTTCCATTTTTATGTGGCTAACCATATCCATCCATCTCTTCCATTCATGGCTTTGGGTTTCAAGTCTTGAGAATAAGAATATAATTTACCTTGCTCCCCACATAAGTCAAAGCATCCCTACCTCCTGGGTTGACTCCTCTCACTGTGAGTTGGAAACACATCCTTGCTCAGATGTGAAGTCCTCACATGTAACTTGGCACTTCCAGTCCCTGTTTTCTGATTCACAAATCTGTTTTTGTTTCTATTTCTGACTCTCTCTCTCTCTCTTAATTTTCTGGTACTGTCCTTAGAAAAGCATTACATCTTTACTGTGTTTTGATATCAGAGTGCATCCTTCATTATTCTTCCAAACTTTCTCAACTTCCTTCTTCCTGGCAAATTTAAACTCATTGTCAATTTTTAAACAAGCGCCGTCAGGCCGGCCCGTGCTGAACAAACACTCAGGTGAATATTATGGAGTTTAGCAGACAGTATTTTCTCTAAATGGAAAAATCTGGACACTTTAATGATAGTTTTGAGATTTGGCACTTGAGACTGAGGTCAGGTAAATAACCATAATGCCCGGGACCTGCTGTTTTTGAGTGAGTCGGGGTGTTGCTGAACCTGGAGCTAAGCTAAGTGCCCACGGTGCCTGCTCCACCCGAAGCAAATCACCACCCTTGGGAATTCAAATGTCTCCATGTTAGACCTGATATGGAAAATGAGTAAGCAAAGTGCTTCCTGAAAGGCATCGAGAGCAGGTCTGGAGCTGGTCACTTCACCCCAGGTATGAAAATCTCTCTTCTTACCACCTGCCTTGATTCCTCTTCCCAGTAGAGTGCCTAGCAGGAGACACATTCTAGGACAATGCCATGACCTTGGGCCAACTGTGTGGCTACCAGGCCATAGGACAATATCAGCTTGCCCAATTTGACATTTAATTTTAACTATCTTAGCCTTTTCTTTCTCTCTCTCTCTCTCTCTCTCTCTCTTTCTCTTTTTTTATACTGGGATCCAGCCCAGGGCCTTGTACATGCTTAAGCACATGCTCTAGTACTAAACTACGCTACAGCTCCCTCATCGTAACTATTTGTAAATGTACAGTTTGGTGGCATTGAATACATTCACATCGCTGTACAGCCAACACCACTAATCATCTCCAGAACTCTTCGTCCTGCAAAACTGAAACCCATTAGACATTAACTCCCCATTCCCCTTTCCCCTAGCCCCCAGCAAACACCATTCTACTTCCTCATGTAAGTGGAATTCTACAATATTTGTTCTTTTGTGTCTGATTTATTTTACTCAGCATAATGTTTCCAAGATTCATCAGTATTAGGGCTGGGAACATAGCTCCGAGGTGGAGTGTGTGCCCAGCATGCACAGGTCCTGGGTTCCATCCCCAGTCCTGCCACAACAACAACAACAAATCCATATTGTGGCATATTACAGGATTCCCTTCCTTTTTAGAGCTGAGCCATATTTTGTCACATGGACAGACCATGTTGCATTTATCCATCATCTGTCCATGGATGTGGTTGCTTCACCCTTTGGCCACTGTGAACAGTGCTTTGATGGATGTGGGTTGCACCAAGCTGACTTGTTTTTAAAGATGGGGTCCTGCTATGTTGACCAGGCTGGTTTCAAACTGATGGACTTAAGTGATCTTCTACCTCAGCTTCCCAAGGAATTGGGATTGCAGGTGCTCACAGGCTCAAGTTGACTTTTGAGACAGGATGATCCATCCTGGGTATCTCTAGAAGGAAGTCCTACCCCAAAACCAGGCTGGTCCCCACAAACTGAGCAGAGAAGGACATGTTCAATTTCTTCTTCGATGAGCACATTACTGCCTTGGCTCATCTTGACATCCACCCCATGGTTTTTCTAGGCTTTCCTGGGGGTCCCATTTGCCTGATACCTTGAAAAAATGCTCCTGGTTTCCTAATATAGGCTGGATCCACCTTGTATTCTAACCACTGTAATCCCTTTCAGGTTTAAAACATTCTCAAATCTGACCCTAATGTCCACCTCTTCTTTTTTTAATTACTTTTTGATATTTTTTTAAATTGTTGGTTAACCAAACATTCATTTTTTTATTTGCTGTTTTGAGACTTGAACCCAGTGCCTCATACATGCTAGGCAACCACTCCACCACTGAGCCACAACCCCAGCCCCGTCCACCTCTTCTTAAAACCCAAATTTCTACCAAGCCAAAGGGAACTTGTAGTTATGTCGTCAGAAAATTCCCCACATAAGTCTCTTTCCTGCATGTTCCCTCTCTTCTCTTGCTTTTACAGAGGCTGGGTTCTTCTCTGAGGAACTCTTTCCCTGTAATTCTCTCAAGAGGTGACTGTGGTGTTCCTCTCCCCACTCTTCTGGAATATTCCTCCTCTTTCCTTCCATAACAATTCAGTCTCTTAAAAACCCTGCCTTCATGCTATGCCACTCTTGCACTTGCTTGGAAGGTCACCTACTTACTGACCTTCCTCCACTGTCCCCTTTTTGAGTTTTCTTACCGTCCTCACACTTTCTCTCACCGGATACCCCAGTGGTCATTGTAGGTGGTTTCAACAATGTCATTTAATAAATTTTCTGATTCCCAACTCTTCCTCCACAATCATTTTTCCCTCTAACTTTTCAGAACCACCCACACCCTCAGTATTGTGTCTCTGAATGCTGTCCAAGGGATTGTCACCATTAGCAATTGTGCTGTCTCCAGAATTTTGGCTTCAGGTGGCACATCTCCAAACAGCACCTCTCATCTCGCCAGCCCATTTCCACTATAATATTCCCCCATCCCAGCCAGCTAAACTTCAGCCATGTGCCCTTGTATAGCTACACCAGCTGTGAAATTAAAGACAGATGTCCATCTCTGGTCAGTGAATGGCCACTGCCCCAGTCTTCTCCTCCCCATGATCAGTTGGAAGTCACGTGGGTTTCCACAGTCTGCCCTACTCAAGTGTGTGTGTGTGTGTGTGTGTGTGTGTGTGTGTGTTAGGCCCACACTCAGGCCTTCCCACATAAGACCCTTGCTCCTTCCAACACCCCCCTTCCACTCACCCCACAGCCTCCAGATTGTTCCCCATAACCTTGCAAACATGCCTTAATTCTTCCATCCTTTAACAGAAAAAAAAAAAAAAAAAAAGAAAGAAAGAAAAGAAAATACCCTCCCTAATCCTATATCCCTTTCTGGTGCTCTATCCGTTTCTCTATTCCCTTTTCAGTAAAACTGCTTCTGAGTGAGGTCTTCCCTCCGCCTCCACTTCCCCTTGCCTCCACTTCCCCCCTCATATTCTCTCCTCTACTTGTCAGGCTCAGTCCCCACCCAGTGCTGACACCATCCTATAAAGTCACCAGTAGCACAGATCTGGCCGAAGGTGACAGCCACTTCTCAGGCCTCTTCTTAACCTCTCACATAGTCTGCAGCACTCAGTCATTTGCTCTGTCTTGACACTCTGGCCCAAGACCCCCAGTCACCCCTGCCTTCCCTGCCTTCCTGTCTGTCCTCAGCCTTTTCCAGTAAGACCCCTGGGCCAACCATAGGCAGTTTTCTTTTTCCCTCCTGGATTCTACACTTCTGTATTTCCCTATCTACTCAGTTTCTCCACTTGGATGTAGAAAAGCCATCTGCTACGGCTTGAATATATTTTGTCGCCACCAAAACTCATGTTGAGGTTTGAGCCCCAGTGTAACAGTGTTGAAAGGTGGTGGAGCCTTTAGGAGAGATGAGTTCCTTTCTCTCAAGACTGGATTAATTCTCACGGGAATGGATTAGCTCTTGAGGGAGCAGGTTGTTATAAACTAATTTGGGCATCTCCCCTCAGTCTCTCACACGATTCTCTTTGCAGGTGGTCACTTGCCCTTCTGCTGTTCACAAGTTAAGCCACCAATTGCCCCTTTCCAGAAATCAATCAATGCTGGTGCCATGCTCTTGGACTTCCAGAAGAATGAGCCAAAACAAACCTCTTTTCTTTATAAATTACCCATTTTCAGGTATGCTGTAATACTAATAGAAAATGGATCAAGACATAGTCACACCTGACCCTTGACCCCACTCTACTTCTCAGTTTCAACAATAGCATTATCACAACACTTCGGCAACACCGAATTATCACCTATTCAGAGTCAAGGGCAACCAGCTATTTTCAAGATTGTGAAAGTAGTAAAAAAAAAATTGCTTTGGAGACAAAAATAAGGAATTCCTTCCATCCCATGCCTTACTCACAAATCTATTTAGTTTATATACATTTGAAAAGGGAGTCATGATTACTAACTCAGACTGATTATTTAAATATGCAGAGTGAAATATAACAGACAAATCCTAGTATTAAGTACACAATGAATGGTCTTACAATACTGACAGAAATTTCGCTAGTATTTGTTTTCATTTTGCTTTGTTTTTGATGCAAAGCACATACTATACCACTGAGCTACACACCTGACCCCTCACTGACATTTATGATTCAACACTATGGGAAGGGAAGAATGTTCATGTACATAACAACAGAGTATGCTTAAAGCTGATGAAGTTAACACATAACAGTGTAAGACTCCTATTTATAAATATCGATTCTCAGCACCACATATAAATAAATAAAAAATAAAGGTCCGTTGGTCACTAAAAAATATTTTTAAAAATATGGAGGAAAATATCAAAAGAAGCTTTCAAGGGCTGGAGTTGTAGCTCAGTGGTGGAGCACTTGCCTAGCATGTGTGAGGCAGTGGGTTTGATTCTCAGCACTGCATATAAATAAACAAATAAAATAAAGGTTCATCAACAATGAAAAAATTATTTTAAAAAGTTTTCAAAAAACTATAAAATGGCTAGCAGGCATGTGGGGGAAGGGTTAGGACACCACTGTCTTTTCATATAAACCTTACATACTATTTGATTTTTTAATGATAAGCTTGTGTTCCTATGGGAAAAGAAAGTAAATATACTCCCCCAGTTTTCATACTAAACCAGCATAGGGATCTCCTGTGACTAACAGCGTGTAGAGACCAAACTGAGGCCTTGGACAAAAATCTGTATGAATATGAAAATTAGAGTCATAACCATTGATTCTGTTTATCAATGTGATGTTCTGAACATGCCAGTAATTTTTTTTTTGTAATGAATAATGAAACCACATAGTACTTTTGGTGTTCTCTGCTTTTAAAAAAATTAAGGCCTTGGTTTACTTGGTGAAAATAAATAAATAAATAAATAAATAAATAAATAAATAAATAAAATAATAAAGTAAATATACTTATTTAAATGTATGTAAATCAGTTAAGTAGAATAAATCCCAAATGTATCAAGGTTTTAAAATAGAACAATGAATACCCGGCAAGGTGGCACACACCTGTAATCCCAGTGACTATGGAGGCTAAGGAAGGAGGTTCCCAATTCAGAGCCAGCCTCAGCAACTTGGCGAGACCCTGTCTCTAAAAAATAATTAAAAGGGTTGGGGATGTGGCTCAGTGATTAAGCACCCCTGGTTCCAATCCCTGGTACCAAAAAAAAAAAAGAACGAGGGCTGGGCATGTAGTTCAGTGGCAAAGTCAATCTAGCATGAATGAGGCCCTGGCTTCCATTTCTAGCACTACAAAGAAAAAAAATTTTTTTTTTAACAATAAGAGTTCTAGAAGAAAACATTGGCGTATTCCTTTTATTTCTTCGGAATGAATTTTCTAGCTTTGATTTAACATCCAAAGCCATAAAAGAAAATATAAAAATTTAAAAATCTTTCTGTATGGCAAAACCAAACAAACATCATAAGCAAAGACAAAAACAAACAACCATCTGGGGAAACTATTTGCATCTCAAATCCCAGACATCATCTAATATAAGGTTTCCAAACACTGGGTAAAGTATGGGCAAAGGTTATGGAAGGCAATTCACAGAAAAGCAAATGCAAAAAGAACTTCAAAACATTCAGCCTCATTTACAACAAAATGCAAATTAAAACTAAATTCAGACCCAATAGCAATTCCCACTTATCAGATTGGCACAAATCCAAAGGTCCTATAATGTGCTTTGTGGGCCAAGCCATGGGGAAAGATACATCTTCACATGATGCTGACGAAAGAACAAGTTATCCAATTCCCAGAGGCAATTTGGCAGTTTCCATCATAGGTATAAATGCTTGCACCCTTTAGCCCAGCAAAAACATGTTCGAAACTTATACAGACAAACCTATCTTTACACATGTTAATAATGACAGCATTGTCCCAATAGCAAGAGAGTAGAAGCAACTCATACATCCATCATCTATAGGATGACCCTACATCCCAGTTTTCTGGGGACAGCTCTGAGGCACACCTCTGCCCAGTATCATTAGTAACAGAGCCTTCCTTTAACTTTCAAAATGTCCAGATTTAGATTACAGAGTGTCTCAGTCCATTTTTTTGCTGATATAATGGAATACCACCATAGACAGGGCATTTTATAAAGAAAATACATAATTTCTCACTGTCTGGAGGCTGGGAAGTCCCGGGTCAAGGTGCCTGCATCTGGCAAGGGCCAAGCAAACAGGTGAGACAGAGAGATGAGAAGAATTTATCCTTTATTGAGAATTGATGGTGATAACTAATACATTCCCTTGATTACAGTAGTAATCAATTCATGAGAGTTTAATCACCTCTTTATTTTTTGTGGTATAGAGATTGAATCCAGGGGTGTTCTATCACTAAGTTACATCCCCAGTCCGTTTTTCATTGTCCAGGCTGGCCTCACATTTACAATCCTCCTGCCTCACCCTCTTGAGTAGCTGATATTACAGGAGTGTGCCCGCAACCCAGCTCTAATCACCTCTTAAAATCCCACTTTTTTAAAAAAATCCCACTTTCTAATACCATCGCAATGGCAATTAAGCTTCAACATGAGTTTGGGGCAGGGACCTCCAAACCATAGAACATGGCTACTGTAATCATAGGGGACTACATAAATAATTGATGCTATACCCATATGATAGAAATCCATGCAGCAGAAAAAAAGAATAATACTCTCTGTAATAATAGAATAGAATCCATCCTATTCTATGTATAATATCTCAAGACACCTTGCCAAGTGGGAACAAAACCCAAACAAATGAAAACAAAAAGTAAGGTACATAGCAGGCAATCTTCTGGGTTAAAAGAGGGGTATAATATAATAATATTCACATTTGTTTGCATATGAATAAGAAATTCTGGAAGGATACATACCATAAATGGTAACAGTAGTTATCAATATACAGTTTGGGAAGGCCAAAGAAGACTGAGTGAATGGGGGAATAAGTTTTTACTTTTGACCTAAGTAAAAATAAATTTTTGAACCTATTCTAAGAGACAAAATTTAACAGGTAAAAACATGAATTGTCACAGAGACTTCTAGTTTCCAACACAATATTGATTCTTTTCTTTTAATAACAGACCCTCAGACTACATTTCCCACCCTCATTTGCAACAAGGTATAGCCCATGGGACTAAATAAAAGTTAAATTGCTATTTGTGTCTTCTAGGAAGAATTAAAAGGGAAAGGGCACTTATTCACCCTTCCTCTATTCTGCACCTGGAATACAGTTGTGATGACTGGAATTCTGATAACCATATTAGATCCTAAGGACAAATGTCACTCCCCAGGGAATGTTAGAGCAGCAAGGTGCCTGGATCCCTGATGATTTTATGAAGCCAATGTATCAGCTCTGGACTTTTCACCTTTGGGCTTCTTTTTGTGTGTGTGGGAAATAAGTAAATTTCCCACATTGTTTGAGACACTATTTTTCAGGTCTCTTATTTTTTGCCTCTTTCCTAATACTAACTAATACATAGGTGTGCTGATCAATTACTGAAAGGATATTAATTTTTCTTATCCAGTTTTGATGACAAGATTTTTATTTTCTTGGTACTTTTTGGTATTTTCTATGCTAAACATGTATTTTAGTAACAACTGTCACTTTAAAACAATGTTTACATAGTTACAGGAAATGAATCTTACAGTTTCTGGTTTTGCATCCCGGGAATTTCAGTTTCAAAAGAGATGATGATGACGACCATGATGACGATGATAATAGGGACATCTCTTTTTTAGCTGCAGAAACCTCAGCTGCATCCCCCCTGCTATGGAAGGGTAACCTTAGGTCCTCCCACAGAGGAAAAGCTTCCTGTTGTTTTAAATTATAAATGGAATCTAGATGATGCTTGGAGCCAGGTCTGATTAAGATTTGCCAAATCCTGAGGCTCTACTTGTCTGCTTTCTGCTGGGAAACAGGTTTCCATTGTCTACTTACTGACTGTCTGAAGCTGGGAAGAAATCCTCCATGGCCTGAGGACATGCAGTTCACGCTGGTTCTGTCTGACTCATCTTGGGAGGTTTGAGAGGCCAGCAAACATTCTTGGAATCAGACGCTGGTTTCCCAAATTGCTAAATACAAATAATTGCAGAATGAGAGTCTTTATAGAAGAGGCATTGAAAGGGTCTCTGAGAGGACCCCATTAGCACAGCATCACCTGATTTGTGGTTCCCAGGTGCCTGCGATTCATCCTGTTGGGCCTTGGCTGGGCTTCTCCGGCAGGACTCCCACCTCTAGGGATGAGGCCTGTCTTTGTGTTCGAACTCCATGGCACAGTTGTCTATACAATGATCTGATGCGTTTTAGCATGTGGTTTTTATTAAAATATTTTTTGGGGGTGGGAGAGGGGAGTATTAAGAGTATATAGCTTCAAACTGTTTGGAGATTCCTGATGTGCACCTAATCTTGTTTAGACAAATTTACCCAATTCCTTTATAGAGAAAGGTTTTTTTTATAAAAGGTAGCTGGAGAAAGTGAGTCTTTTTCCATCTTGTACATCCAACTAACCCAGAGCCCCATGGGGTTTCCCTTCCCTTCTGTCATCCCTTCCCTTCCCTTCCCTCTGGGCATCTCCATTGCAACATCTGATGACCTGCTACTGACCCCAGGAGGCCCAGGCCTTCCAATGTATCTGCCCTGGGGCTTCCAGGCACCTATTGCATGATAATGATGCCAGGACATAGGGGTGGACCAAAGAGGGAGTCCTGAGATAGTCAGGGTCCCCTGAAAAGGGCAAATATACTCCAGGGACCTTAACTTGCTTGCTATTAAAAGCATGGTGTGTGCTTTCCAACCTTAATTCTCAGTTTGTCAGATACTGAAAGCTTGGTATGTGCCTTACTCATCCACCCTTAAATGACCTTATCAGCTTCAGAAGCCAGGTGCTTCTTCAGGGCCAGGATATTCTTGTCCTGGCTTTCTAATGACAAACAACATACAGAATAAAATTGGGCTGAGGATATAGCTCAGTTGGTAGAGTGCTTGCCTTGCATGCACAAGTCCCTGGGGGGGGGGGGGGGAATGTACTGCAGGGGGGAAAAAATGTTCAGGAGTCACTGAAACAACAAATTCCAAGGGCCCTTAACTTGTTACTTGTCCTTGTTTGTGTTCTCTTCCACTCCCCACTTATGTGTTCTCTTAACAGCTACAGCATCACAAGGCAGAGGGATTTTACACAGGATGCACTTTGACGTGGAAGATGTGACATTGGACTCCTGGATGATTGGCGAACTACCCCTCCCTCCAGGGTAAGGTGCTTGAAGAACACCTTTTGAAATGTACCAAAACCAATGAACATTCCTAAACTCTAGCCTAGACCACCACCCTTTCACATGATTAAAAGTAGTTCTCTCCTTTGTCCTAGGATCCAGCTTGACAGTCTCTTTCTCCCTGCTGTTTCCCTTCTGCTCAAGACCTTCCAAGAAGGACTCTTGTTCCCCTTGCAGGTTATTCCCCTTGTCTGGTTCTTCTGAAGGAGAATGCAAGAGTCCATCAAGCCAATAACAGACCCTAACTTCCAAGGTGAGAATATTAGGAGGTGGAGACTTTGGGAGGTGACTGGGTCCTGGGGTCGAGGTGAAGCTCAGAAGTAGAGCACTTGCTTAGCATGCATGAGGTTCTGGGTTCAATCTCCAGCACCCAAAACAAAACAAAACAAAACAAAACAACAAAGATTTAATGAGATAAGTTTCAGTTGTTTATAAACTACCCAGTCTATGGTACTTGGTTGCAGCTGCCTATAAGGACTAAGATGCCCACAACCAGAAGTAAGTTCAATGAACCAAGAAGGACAGAAGAAGGACAGCCACCCACAGGAGGTAAGGGGTAGAGTTGGGTCAGTCTGAGGACCACTGACCTTTACAGATGGAGGTCATGGTCCTGTGGGTAGAGTTAGGGGTGGCTTGAGTGAAGGACCAAAGAGAAGGTGTGATTTGGGGGCATTCCTTCCACATCTTCCTCATTCTTTCCTGGCCTCAGGGACAAGAAGCAACCGGTGGCCCTGGAGAGAAAGGTTTTGGTGTGGGGGTGCCAGGAGAGGCAAGAGCAAAGTGGCTGCTGAGTGCTCACCCAGGTCCTCCAGTGCCACCCTCTTTCTAATTTCTGAGGAAAAGAGCAAGGTAATTCCCTCGCCCAGGACACCCCCTGTCAGTACTGGATCCTGGAACTACTGTCCTGGGAATAGAGACCCCTTGTGAATGCAGATGGTAGAAGTCAGACATCCAGCAACTAACCAGCAACTAACCCAGCAGAGTTCTACAACAGAGCTGAGCCCCAGGGAGCCCTCCACAGCAAGTCACCCAGCTGCGAGGGACCTGAGGTCTCAGGGAATTCCCAATGGAGAAACCCCCTTCTCACACATGGCACCTGAGCACCACCTATCTGTCATCTCCTTCTTGTTGCCTTTGGGATGTTGGGCTTGGTTTGGTGGGTGGGCCAGTGGTTATGAGGGCTGAGAGCAAGGACTTGGGTGTCCGACATCCTGCCAATCTGAAATGGGGACATTCAAGATTCAAACTACTGATCTAATTTCTAACCCTCAGAATTGCAAGATAATAAATTTGTGTTGTTTTAAGTCCCTGAGTTTGTGGTAATTTCTTTCAGCAGCAACAGGAAACAAATACAAGGACTAATAGTGTATCATAGTCATGTTGGGGGTGGAACACTAGAGGGGATCCTTGACCCCAGCTTATGGTGGCAAGACACAAAATGGATGTTTCTTTGGGTTTCCGAAGACCTGAAGTTGAGAGTTGCCTTTCTCTAAGGAGTTAGGATCTGAAATCAGTGTGGAAGTTGGACATATGAAAAAAGATACCATCCTGAACATTTATGAATTTTCTTTCAACTGGGCCCAACACAGCCAAGTTTTCCTCCAGGGATGGGCTGAGCATTAAATGAAGCTAACTTACAGTTAGGGGACATGACTGAAACCCTGAAACCACACTCAGCAAACCGAGATGCTCATGCAGAGTGCAACCCACAGGAACTGAGACTGTTGGAGGGAACAACATACATCCTCCCTCATGCTTGCTCTGGGTCACGCGATCACTGACTACAAAGGCAGGTGGCAACAGACACATTCTTTCTTTTTCTTTTTCTTTTTTTTTTAATCTTTTCTCCCCGTCAACTCCCCAAATATGGGCAGTCAAATTTGTGGGAGTCACAAATGTGACTTTGAAATTCTTCCCTGGGTCTGAATATGGTCCATCTTCCTTGTCACAAGCTGCATGTCCCCATTGTTTGGCTCTGTCTGGCCACTGGAAGAGCCCAGTGTTGGCCTCCAGACCCCGAGAAGAAGGTCTGACCTTCACCATGATCCGACCATCAGACTGACTTTCTCAGGGCAAGGTTCCTTCCCTAGCCAGGTGTGTTTTCTAGGATCAGATTTTTCAAATGGCCAAATCATCTAAAGTCACACATACCAGTAAAAGAAAGTTGTGGCTAACCTTTCCCATGTCCCACTTTCTGTTCTGCTTCATTTTTCTGATAGGAGGGTAATGACATGCTTTAAGGAGGGATAAAAATAGCATCCCAGATGGACGAGAGGGAGGGGTAACAGGCCCTATGGCCAACACTACAAGATGTCCCAGCCAAACCTTTTGGGTTTTTTTTGCCCTTTTTATTTCTTATTTAGAGACAGAGTCTTGCTAAGTTGCTTAATGCCTCACTAAGTTGCTGAGGCTGGCTGACTTTTTTACTTCTGATACTTTATTCTTCATTTCTACTTTTTTCGAAATATCTTTATCTTCAAAGTTTAAAAAATATGGAACGCTTCACGAATTTGCGTGTCATCCTTGCGCAGGGGCCATGCTAATCTTCTCTGTATCGTTCCAATTTTAGTATATGTGCTGCCGAAGCGAGCACTGGCTGACTTTTTTTAACTTTTATTTTTTTATTTGTTCTAATTGGTTATACATGAAAGCAAACTGCATTTTAACATATCATACATATATGGAGTATAACTTCTCATTCTTCTGGTTGTACATGATGTAGAGTTACACTGGTTGTGTAATCATATGTGCACATAGGGTAATAACATCCGATTCATTCTACTATCCTTTCTACCCCCATATCTGCTTCCCTCCCTTCACTCCCCTCTCTCTAATCTGTTATTCCCTAGCCACCCCCTTATTGTGAATTATCATATCAAAGAAAACATTCAGTCTTTGATTATTTGGAATTGACTTTTTTCACTTAGCATGACATTCTCCAGCTCCATCTATTTACAGGCAAATGACATAATTTCATTCTTTTTATGGCTAAGTAATATTCCATTGTGTACATCACATTTTCTTTATCCACTATCTGTTGAAGGGCACCTAGGTTGGTTCCATAGTTTAGCTATTGTGAATTGAGCTGCTATAAACATAGACCTGGCTGGGTCACGGTAGTATGCTGATTTTAAGTCCTTTTGGTATAAACCTAAGAGTGGTCCAAAGGTGGTTCTATTCCAAGTTTTCTGAGGAATCTCCATACTGCTTTCCAGAGTGGTTGCACTAATTTGCATTCCCACCTGCAATATATGAGTGTACCTTTTTCCCTACATCCTCATCATTTATTGTTGCTCGTATTTTTTTTTTTTTTTTTTTTTTTTTTTTTTTGGTACTGGGGATTGGACTCAGGGGCACTCAACCACTGAGCCACATCCCCAACCCTTTTTGTATTTTATTTAGAGATAGGGTCTCACTGAATACTTAGTGCCCCACTGTTGCTGAGGCTGACTTTGAACTCACAATCCTCCTGTCTCAGCCTCCCAAGTTGCTGGGATTACAGGCATGTGCCACCATGTCTGGCTTTGTGTCTTGTATTCTTGATAACTGCCTTTTTGACTGGAATGAGATGAAATCTTAGTGTAGTTAAAAAATTTTTTTTTTTAGTTGTAGATGGACAAAACACCCCTATTTCATCTATCTTTATGTGGTGCTGAGGATCGAACCTCACATATGCTAAGCAAGCATTCTACCACTGAACCACAATTGCAGCCCCTTAGTGTAGTTTTAATTTGCATTTCTCTAATTGCTAGAGATGTTGAACATTTTTTCATACAGTTGTTGATCAATTGTATTTCTTCTGTGAACTGTAATGCTCTATCTGGGGTACAGCTGGTAAAGATTTTCTTCCATTCTGTAGGCTCTCTCTTCCTGTTCATGATTGTTTCCTTTGCTGTGAAGAAACTTTTTAGTTTGATTCATCCCATTTGTTGATTCTTGATTTTACCTCTTGTGCTTTAGGAGTCTTGTCGAGAAAGTCAGTTCCTGAGCTGACATATTATGAAGATTTGGGCCTACTTTTTCTTCTATTAGGCATAGGGTCTCTGTTCTAGTGCCTAAGTCCTTAATCCACTTTGAGTTTTGTGCAGTTTGAGAGATAGAAGTTTAATTTCATTTTGCTACATATGGATTTCTGGTTTTCCTAGCACCATTTGTTGAAGAGGCTGTCTTTTCTTCAATGTATGTTTTTGGCACATTTGTCTAGTGTGAGAAAACTATATTTATGTGGGTTTGTCTCTATGTCTTCTCTTCCGAACCATTGGTCTGTGTGTCTGTCTATCCAAGAACATGGGAGATCTTTCCATCTTCTAAGGTCTTCTTCAATTTCTTTCTTTAGTGTTCTGTAGTTTTCACTGCAGAGGTCTTTCACCTCTTTTGTTAGATTGATTCCCAAATATTTTACTTTATTTTCTGAGGCTATTGTGAATGGGGTAGTTTTCCTAATTTCTCTTTCAGTAGATTCATCACTGATGTATAGGAACACATTTTATTTATTTATTTATTTATTTACTTAATTTATTTATTTATTTTGCAGTGCTGGGGATTGAACCCAGGGCCTTGTGCTTGTGAGGCAAGCACTCTATTAACTGAGCTACATCCCCAGCCCGGAACACATTTTATATTTAACACATTTATGGGTATTAATTTTATATCCTGCTATTTTGCTGAATTCATTCATTAGTTCTAGAAGTTTTCTGGTGGAATTTTCCCAAGACCCAAGTCTTCTAAATACAGAATCATATTGTCAGCAAATAGTGATTGCTTGAATATTTTCTATCTTCTGTCTAATTGCTTTGGCTAGAGTTTCAAGGTTGATGTTAAATAAAAGGGGTGAAAGAGGGCATCCTTGCCTTGTTCCAGTTCTTAGAATGCTTTAGATTTTTCTCCATTTAGAATGATGTTGGCCATGGGCTTAGCATAGATAGCCTTTACAATGTTGATGTGTGTTCCTACTATCCAGTTTTTCTAGTGTTTTGAACATGAAGTGATGCTGTACTTTGTCAAGTGCTTTTTCTGCATCTATTGAGACAATCATATGATTCTTGTCTGTAAGTCTATTTATGTAATGAACTATGTTGATTGATTCCCTGGGATGAACCCCACTTGATCATGGTGTACTATCTTTTAAATATGTTTTTGTATGCAATTTTCCAGAATTTTATTGAGAATTTTTGCATTTATGTTCATTAGAGGTATTGGTCTGAAGTTTTCTTTTCTTGATGTGTCTTTGGTTTTGGTATCAGGGTAATACTAGCTTCATAGAATGAGTTTGGAAGGGTTCCCTCCTTTTCTATTTCATGGAATAATTAATTTGTGGAGTATTGGTGTTAGTTCTTTTTTGAAGGTCTTGTAGAACTCAGCTGAGAATCTGTCTGTTCCTGGGCTTTTCTTAGTTGGTAGACTTTTGATGATGTCTTTTATTTCATTGCTTGAAATTAATCTGTTTAAATTGTGTATGTCCTCCTGATTCAGTTTGGGTAGGTCATATGTCTCCAAAAATTTGTCAATTCTTCGAGATTTTCTATTTTCTTGGAGTATAAATTTTCTCAAAATAGTTTCTGATTATCTTTCTGTATTTCAGGGGTGTTCATCATGATATTTCCTTTTTCATCATGAATTTTAGTAATTTGAGTTTTCTCTTTCTCTTCATTAGTGTGGCTAAAGGTTTATCAATTTTGTTTACTTTATCAAAGAACCAATTTTTTTGTTTTGTCAATATTTTGAATCATTTCTTTTAATTTCATTGATTTTGGCTCCGATTTTAATTATTTCCAGCCTTCTACTGTTTTTGGTGTTGATTTCTTCTTCTTTTTCTAGAACTTTGAGATGTAATGTTAGGTTATTTATTTGTTGACTTTCTATTCTTTTGAGGAATGAACTCAATGCAATGAACTTTGCTCTTAGCACTACCTTTATAGTGTCCCAGAGATTTTGATATGTTGTGTTGCTATTCTCATTTACTTCTAAGTATTTTTTAATTTCATCCCTGATTTCTTTTGCTAACCATTGTTTGTTCAATAGCATATAATTTAGTCTTCAGGAGTTAGCGTAGTTTCTATTTTTTATTTTATCATTGGTTTCAAATTTCATTCCATTACGATCTGATAGAATTCAGGGTATTATCTCTAATTTTTGTTATTTGCTAAGAATTGCTTTGGGGCATAAGATATGATCTATTTTAGAGAAGGATCCATGTGCTGCTCAGAAGAAAGTATATTCACTCATTGATGGATGAAATACTCTATATATGTATCTTAAGTCTAAATTATTGATTGTATTATTTAGTTCTATAGTTTCTTTGTTTAGTTTTTGTTTAAAGGATTTATCCAGTGGTGAGAGAGGTGTGTTAAAGTCATCCAGTATTATTGTGTTGTGGTCTATTTGATTCTTGAAATTGAGAAAGGTTTGTCTGATGTATGTAGATGCTCCATTGTTTGGGGCATACATATTTACGATTGTTATGTCTTGTTGCTGTATAATTCCCTTAAGCAGTATGAAATGTCCTTCTTTGTCCCTTCTGGTTAACTTTGAAGTCCACTTTAACTGATATGAGGTTAGAAACCCCTGTTTGTTTACAAGATCCATGTGAGTGATTTCCCATTCTTTCACCTTCAGTCTATGGATGTCTTTGCCTATGAGGTTAGTGTCTTGGAGACAGCATATTGTTGGATCTTGTTTTTTAATCTAATTTGACAGTCTATGTCTTTGATGAGTTTAGGTCATTTATGTTCAAGGTTATTATTGAGATATGATTTATATTCCAAGTCATTTTGGTTTATTTCTAGTTTTAAATTTGAATAAATTTCTCGTATTTCTTTAATGTAGTTCTTCCCTTTGCTGGTTTTCACTTTTTTTTTTTTTTTCACTTCATCCTCTTGGAATATTTTGTTGAGAATGTTCTGTAGTGCAGGCTTTCTAGTTGTGAATTCTTTTAACTTTCATTTATCATAGAAGGCTTTTATTTCATCTTCGAATCTGAAGCTTAATTTTCCTGGATATAGAATTCATTTTTGGCATTCATTTTCTTTCAGAGATTGGTGTATATTATTTCAAGATCTCCTAACTTTGAGGGATTGAGAAATTAACTGAGATTATAATTGGTTTCCCCCTAAATTTAATTTGACATTTTTTCTCTCCCAGACTTTAAAATTCTATCCTTATTTTGTATGTTAGGCATTTTCATGATAATGTGCCTTGGTGTAGGTCTGTTGTAATTGTGTACATTTGGGGTCCTGTAAGCTTCTTGTATTTGACTTTCCATTTCATTCTTTAGGTTTGGAAAATTTTCTGATATTATTTCATTGAAAAGATTGTGCATTCCTTGGGTTTGCATCTCTGTGCCTTCAACTATCCTGATAAATCTTAAACTTGGTTTTTTAATGTTATCCCATACTTCTTGGACCTTCTGTTCATGGTTTCTTAACATCTTCTCTTCATGGTCAACTTTTATTTTCAAGATTATATATTTTGTCTTCTTTGTTCAAGATTCTGTCTTCCAAGTGATCTAGTCTGTTGGTGATGCTTTCCATTGAAATTTTTTTTTGGTACCAGGGATTGAACTCAGGGGCACTCAACCACTGAGCCACATCCCAAACCCTATTTTGTATTTTATTTAGAGACAGGGTCCCACTAAGTTGCTTAGCATCTTGTTTTTGCTGAGACTGGCTTTGAACTTGTGATCCTCCTGCCTCAGTCTCCTGAGCTGCTGGGATTACAGGCTTACAGCACTGCACCTGGCCTCCATTGAATATTTTTATATAATTCAAAAATTTAAAAAATATTTTGTAGTTGTTGGTAGACCTTTATTTATTTACATGTGGTGCTGCGAATCGAACCCAGTTCCTCACACGTGCTAGGCAAGCACTCTACTACTGAGCCACAACCTCAGCCCCCCTCTATTGAATTTTTAATTTGGTTTATTGATTCCTTCATTTTGAGTATTTCTGCTTGATTTCTTTTCAGAATCTCTCTTTATTGATCTTTCACCTCCTGAATTTTATCTCTGATTTTGCTCTGTACATCATCTTTTAACATCATATATCAGTTTAATTATGTACATTCTAAACTCCTTCTCTGACATTTCTTCTGTTGTGTCATCAAAGGATTCTATTAGTGGAGCATTTTGGTTTGTTTGGGGTGATATGTTCCCTTGCTTTTTCATGTTGTTTTTGTATATACCCATCTAAAATTGTAGATCTAAGGCAGTACAGTTTCTACCCTGTAGACTTATAGTGTCTCTGAAGGTTTCCAGTACCTCACCTTTAAGGGGGAGACAATAACATTGTCCAAGCAAACAATTTAGAGCCTTAAACCAAATACCTCCTATTAAGATGACTACAGTTTTGTTGCAATAAACAGAAATGTTTTCAATTATTGCTTACAATATAAACAGTAAATTTGCAAAATGGTTTACAATTTCATATGGTGGACAGAGAACAGAATTGGTGTACTATGTGATGTTTATGAGGAAGGAGAAGAAAAGAGAAGTAAAAAATTATAGGAAGTGTGAAAGAGGGGTTAATAGAGGTTGGCTTTAGCAGGAGAAAAGAGAGAAAGAGAATCCAGGGAAACAGAGAAGCAAGAGCAAAAATATACATAAAGTAAAAATTAAAAATATAAAGAAAAAATATATAACAAATTTGTAATATACTATTCAGACATCCCAATCCTCAATGAACTGATGCATGAAAAATACTTGGTTTCAAAAACGGTAGAAATGGGGCTGGGAAGATAGGTCTGTGGTAAAGCACTTGCCCAGCGTGCATGAGGCCCTGAGTTCAATCCCCATCACCACATAAAAAATAAACAACAATAAAATGATTTTTAAAAAATGGTAGAAATGTGGGGCTGGGGTTGTGGTTCAGTGTTAGAGAGCTCACTTAGCAAGTAAGAGACCCTGAGTGTGATCCTCAGCACCACATAAAAATAAAATTAAGATATTGTGTCCACTTACAACTAAATTTTAAATATATATATATATATATATATATATATATATATATTTTTTTTTTTTTTTTTAAGTATTAAAAGATGGTAGAAATGTGGGGCTGCAATTGTGACTCAATGGTAGAGCACTTGCCTAGCATGCATGAGGCACTGGGTTCAATCCTCAGCACCCCATAAAAATAAATAAAGGTATTGTGTCCATGTACAACTAAATTTTTTTAAAAAAATGGTAGAAATGTGAGAGGGAAAAAAGAAAAAGAAAAATTGAACAATTGTTTCCACTGAAGTTCAACAGTTTCTCAGCTTCCCTTCTCAGCAGTTAGGTGGTTGTCTGGAGTATGATGCTAGCTCCACCCTCAGGATGGGTGGGCTTGTTATGGTGGGAGGGTTAGTACTGGAGATGGAACTCCTGGAGGCAGGGTGTAAGCTTAGGTGTGCTCCAGTCTCTGCTGGGTGCTTGTTGGTCTGGAGATTTTAAATCGGTGCACTTCCAGGGCCCAGTAATTTCTGGTCCACCCAGCTAAATCTTTTTTATGGCATATTTTTCATAATCTAGAAAAGTAGCACTGAAGTTTTCACAAGGCAGGTGAGTTAAGTTAGCCTGAGTTCATTTAAAGAGCTTGGGAGGCTTGGAGGTTCTATTTGGAAACATATTGTATAATTTCATTCATGATAATAGAAATAACACCCACAAAGAAAAGAGGGAAAATGAAGGGCATAGGGAGGTTAGGTTTCAAGTTTCTCCCCAGGGTCTTTCCCACTTACCATCAAGCTGGAGAATGCTGGAAACAATTGTTCACAAGACTGACCACAGCCCTGAATTCAGGCCAGATGCTAAGATGTTTCTTCCCCAGAGTTCAGTGATGAATTCTGAGTTGGAAGGAGGGTAAGTGGCAGCTGGATGTTTCTACCAATTAATCAAAAATTATTTATCTAGCAACTGTTGCTCATCAGGTTGAGGCATTATGAGCAAAGAAATACATGCTCCACCCTCAAGGGGCTCAGAGTTAAGTATAACTAAACAGCCCAAGAATCCCAGTCCTTCTCACTTAGAGAAAGGAGAGTCCTCTATGGGCTGATGAGGCATAGGATAAGTAGAGTCTCCACAAATTGTTCAGTCCTCTGGGAAGCAGAGACCACAGTGAGCACTGTGTGCATCAGGCCTCATTGGGATCCTCCTACCTGATGCCTCATGGATCTTCCTGGGTTGGGCATTTCCCCTTCACTGTTGCTATGGTTTGAATGTGTCTCCCAAAAAGTCATGTGTTAGGAACTTAAACCCCCAAAGTCATATGTTAATGGTATTTGTAGGTGGGATCTTTGCGAGGTAATTAGATGAGGTCATGAAGATGACATTAATTGGCCTTATAAGAGGAAGAGAGACCTAAACTGACACACTTGATATATCTCACCATGTGATGCCCTCTGCCAGAAGCCCCTCACCATATGCTGGGACTGTGCTCACAGGCTTCCCAGTCTCCATAACTATGCATTAAATAAACCTCTATTCTTTATAAATAATTCAGTTTGTGGCATTTTGTTATAGTAACAGCAACTAAGACAACTGTATGAGGTGTCTGGGGTCAGAGAAGTTTAAGAAATGTCCTGGGCTTCAGTGCTAACTAGGAGGCCACTTCAAACCCAGGTATACCTACCTTTAAAGTGTGTATGCTGAGTCTAGTCATAGAATGTCCATGAAATAGGATTCATATGTGTAGCGGTCCAGGTCCAGGACAGGAACTGACCTGATGAGTTCCAATGATAGAAAATATAGATCATTCACAACTGTTAAGATACTGACCATCCATAAAATGCCCTCTTGTGCAAGTGTGAGAGGGAGTGAGTGTGCACAAACGTGTGTGTGCATGCACATGTGTGTGCACAGACTAAGTAGCTGGAGATGGAACAGGTAATCAAATATTGAGCAAATAAGACTTGGGATTTCCGTTTCTGCTTTTGCCTCACAGCCCTAGAGGGAAGGTGGCTGCTGTTCTGGCTGGCTGGCTGATAAGCCCTTATCAGATGATGCTAGTCTTGAGAAGCAGCAGAGGCCACTGGGAGAAAACGGTTGGGACAGTGGAACTTCTCTGGAGGGAGGAGGGAGAAGTGACAGCTCTAAGTGGGAAGCTCCTCCTGTCCTGAGTGGTGGGCTGGTGGCCTAAGACACTAAACTGAGTGGTGGCTTCCAGGTGACATCAGAAGAGCTACTTGTCACCTGCTGAGTTGGCACACACAGTGTCTTGGTGTCAGTAGACCCTGGCATCCTGTGTCATTTAAAATTAAAATTCACTTTGTTTATTCTATCTTGGTACAACTCCCTCCTGTTTAGCACCCCTTGTATATAGTTTCCAGGGCCTTGGTTGGCATTTGGTCACATGTTTAATGCTAAGCACATCATGTGCACATCTGCATAGCCTGGCAGCATCCAGTGAGGGCCTGAAGGGTGATCTGCACAAGAGCCTGTGTTGCAGCAAGACAACTATGGATGGGAGGAAGTAGAGGAGCCCTCTGGGCCAGTCCCTTGTTAAGTTCTTAGAATACCTGGAAACGGCAGTTGGGACTGAGATACAATGAAGAGCATATACACAGGATGCTGGTTTGAAAGCAGACTCAATGTAAGCTTGGCAGTTTTGAAAGAATGATAAATGTCACTGGGGAAAAATAATCAGACAGAACAAAATATATTTATTAGAAATATTATAGTCACATATCTTACACTTTCATGTTAATACATCTATGTTAGCATGTCATGTTCTGACAGTGCTTGGTACAATCTAATGTGCTCTTTATAGAAATGAGGCCACAGATGTATCAAACGTACTCAACTAATGGAGTTAAAATTAGTGAGCTACTCAGGATGTTATGGGTTCAGCAAAACTCCAACCTGGGTCAGAGGACTGAAATGGCCAGTGAATATGGGCAAAAAGTATTAAAAATACTTTTTAAGAAAGGCTGCGAGGTTATATGTTTTACTGCATCTCAAAATGGCCCTCAAGATGTAGAATGGTAAGAACTAACTTCTGGGTTTGGCAGGTGGGCTTGTCTCTAAGAAAGCGAGTTCTCCATCTCGATCCCTCCTGGGGGAAAGAGGGAAGGCAGAGATTGAGAACTGACATTTGTTGGTGGTAGGGAAGAGAACACAGCAGATAGCTGTTCTCTGAGATGGCTAATCACTTTTTTTTTCTTTTTCTGAGATGGTGTCTTGCTATGTTGTTATATTATCCAGGTTAGCTTCAAACTTCAGGACTCAAGTTATTCTCTTGCGTCAGCCTCCCAAAGTAGCTGGGACTATTGGGGATTGCCACCATGCCCAGCAGGACATTTTTGTCTTCTACCCATGGCATCTACTTTGGATGATTTCTACAAAAGCTGCATATCAACAACAGAATGAAAGACAAAAACAGAAGACTGACATTGTTTTTGAGGTGTGAAGGGCCTAGGAGGAGAGGTTCCTCACAATGCTGTCCTGGTGAACAGAGGCCCTACCACCACTCAGCTAAGAAGCAACCAGGAAGCAACTCAGTGCAGAGAACTGCAGACATCTCTTTATATCTTAAACGGCTTCTCAGAGTCTTGTATTTTGCAGCTTTTACATAAAAATTATACAGTAAATTTTTTTCTGTAGAACCATCAAATAATTTTAAGCTAAGTAACAGCTGAGAAGGAGATGGAAGAAACATGGCTATTAGGGCCTCTAAAATCATCAAGACAGACAACTGGAAATAGTACAGTTTGCTGAGAACTAAAGAAAACATAAGATGCTACTTTATTTTCTGAGTTTACCAATTTTTCATATTCAGTTTTGTGCTCTGAACTCTCCCAATCCCTCTCTAGCAGTAAGGGAACCTCTTTGAGTTATAAGAACAAACTGCATGTGGCTGTTCTTTCATAGGACATTTTCCCCTCTACTTTACTGATAAGAAGGGTTGAGTGTGGCCAGTCATGGGCAACGTGGGCTCCTACTGGAGAGGTGCTGGTACACTCCCCACCTGGAAGGAGGGAAACCGCAAAGCATCCGGCATCACTACACATAGCTCTGCTTGGCCCAGAGCTCCTTTGAAATCCTTTACACATCATCACTGCAAACAGTGACAATCGGGCTAACCACCTGACCCAAGACCTCAACTGTTTGTCCCACACAAAACCCTGGGGTAATCCCAGCTTAGACACAACCACCCACAGCTCAGCCCAACAACTTGGGATAGTATATCTCTTCACTGATGGTGGGCAAAGCAGAAGCTTGGAAATAATGAAGATGCACCAGTTATGTCAGCTGCAATGTTAATACAGGTACAGGAAGTAGCACAAATAATGACTTTCATTTGGATACATTCAGCTGAAGGAGCAAGTTAAAACTGTTACAGCTGAATCTCAAGCTTCCTTTTGAAAACAAGGGGCTAGTTATATAATTAACGCTGATTCCCAAACAAATGCTTGGGATCTCAGAGCTGCACTGCTACAGGGTCACCAAATGAGGTGTATGCTCCCCTCTGTGGCTGTGCATCAGAGTCCCAGAGGATTCTGAATGTACATTAGCTATATCTCTGCTCCCATTCCAGATATTCTGACTCACAGATCCAGGTAGGTTGGGCCTGTGGTTTCTAGAAGCTCCTCAAGGGATTTGGTTACAGAGCCACAGCTGAGAACCACAGACAAGACTGGGAGGCAGAAGCTGCAGCCCGACACAGTTTGAGACTCAGGGACGGCCCCGCCCAGCAGGGCCCAACTGTCAGTTCTAGAAAAGGCTACCCTGGAGGAGGGGGAAGAGCCCATACCACTACCAGGACAGGGAATGAACTTGCAGTCTCTGCAACCTATCCCTGAATGAGTGGCTCAGATCAGCAATCAGGATTCACTTTAAATTATGATGGCAGTAATTGTAATTTTGGGGGAGTTAATGTAAAGACACCCTTTGTCAGAGGGGTACTAACAGAGCTATTTGGCACTTAAAACAGCAAGTAATGGACATTTACACATTTACCTTGACTGCCTGTGTGAATGGTACCCTCCTTTGCTATAGAATGCACATTTATTTGCCCAAGTAGAATACCAAAGAGCCACCAGACCTGGACTGAGCACCGTGGGAGGTCCCTGCCTTTACTTAGGGTAACCAATAGGATATTAGGGGAAACTGCATTTCTGTCTGTTCAGTTATACATGGAGCCATCACTGCCACCCACAAGGGCTTCTTTTTGTCATGCAAAAGACCTAGTGAAGTCCCAAAGACTAAGTCCCCCTGGAGTTGGAATATTGTTTAGATTTGCTGTTTGTCCAGAGTCCAGAGAAATATACATCCTCAGCCTGTCTAACTGTGCAAAAATGTAAAGACCACAACAGACACAACATTTCACACACATAACATTTCATACACGCAAGTGACCCTGTCAAGTTCTTTGCATGTGACAAATGTGTGGGTATGAATAGGAGCATGAATAAGTGGGATAGAAGGTGCTGTGGACAATGACTGTGGTTTCCCTTTCAGTCTGTAAACCATCCACTGCACACACTTCCTGCTGTGAGACACCTCAGGGGGACCTTCAGCAAGGCACTGCAGGCTCCTTTGCATATCAAAGACTCAAATAGTTGAGTTCTACAGGGCCAATGTGTTTCCAAAGTTGCTTTGAAGCAAAAGTTTCTTATGTTTCTTTGGGGTGGTGGTGTTTGGTGGGGAGGTTGAGAAGGGCAGTTTCTATAAAGGCAAAAGCTAGGGTTTTTAAGTTAAAAAAAAAAAGACTGGTTTGAAGGTGTTGTACATCATAAATCTCTGTGCAGATTATGCATCAAGTCACCAAATGGGACTGGTGATATTCTGGGTTCTTTCTCACAGAAATGTGCCTGTGGGATCTTGGTTTGGAAAAAGGAAGGCCATCCTCTTTAGAAACTTCCCATGGAAGAGCAAAGATTCCCCAACTTATATTCCAAACGCATTTGCATTTGCAATAGGGACACTGTAGAATCCAGCTCTGTTTCTTCTTTGAGTGTTGGTCCACTTGGTTTGAGCCTTTCTTAGAAATCCAGGAGGCTGGGTGGTAGTCAGAGCAAGATTGGTGGGAACCAGGAGCTTCCAGGTGGGGTGGCAGCTGCTGCTTTTGGGCCCTGGGGTTTACGTCTCAAAGTACTTATAGATCTGGGCCACATACTGCATCACACTCTGCCAGTCAGGCCGGTCAGTGTACAGCATCTCACTGAGCTCCTGCAGGGAAAATGAAAGGGGACAAGTCACAAGGGGAACATCACAGACCCCTTCCCACTGAGGGACTCATATCTAGCTCATGGCTTTTACTGCCTAAAAACTCTCCACCTACACACACAAAAGATGTAGGCAAATGGACGGTGCTAAACGTGCCAAGTTAAAAAAAAACTTTTCATCCTATTTATTCAGGCTCTTATTTATTCCCTTTTAAAAAAAGCAAGGCATGACCTCTCATTGCTTTTGTTTTTAAAATGACAGCATTAAGAAAGTTTTTCAAACACATAATCTCAGCCATAATTTTGCTATCAGAAAATGGTTTCTACTTTCCTTAATTACAGGCAAATATAAGTAAATTAGTCTCTAACTTCCTAGGCATCCATTGCAGTGGACATGCTACCATGTACTCTCTGCTTCTTCACTGGACTTTTCCGTATGCCATTCCCCAAACTTGTTTTGCTGGCTCCCACTGTGGTGGATGCACCCTGTCTAAGAGGACTGCTGTCCACAGTTGACAAGAGGTATAGTTTACGTTCACTTCTTCACTGTTCCCAACTTTACAATAAGCATCTCTGGGCAGGAGAGTTTCCTTCTGTTGAATTAGTTACTTAAGAGAAATTCCTAAGAATAGAGTTGAGTCAATTTAAACCATTTGTTTTGCTAGCATTAAGTATTACCATTTCATGTGTGGGTTGTTGTTTATTGCATCAATTTAGTAAATTTCTTGCATTTATGTATTTACTTTTGCTAACTTATTCCTCATTTTAAAAATTTCATTTATTTATTTTTGCTAATTTTTCAATGAGCAAGCTAATACAGAGGGTATAAAGTGAGAGGTAAGAGGGCTGGGCATCCTGCAGAACACTCAGTCAAGCATTTTGAAAATTTGTGTCACTGGACTTGTTTAATAATTAACTCTGGGTTTGAATTTGTATTCTTTTGTGGTCACAGGAGAACAATAGGAAAGAACCTTGATGGAAAGCCAGAAGCAAAGATGCAATGGAAAAAATAAGGCTGAACTGAGCACATCTGTTCCTGGGTGGTGACACAACTAGCTGAGGCTGTTAAAGAGTCATTTATCTTCTGACTCAACAACATCTAAATATATTTTACCCACTTTGCTTCCTGGTTATGCTAAAAATTATCATTTGTATCATCATTCATTGGGAAGGGGTCGAAAAGGAACAACTGGAACAATGTACACAGATATGCCTAGAACAATTTTAAAAGAAAGAACAAAATCCCCAGATTACAAGGATCAAAAAGTCTCTTTCCAGTTGGGCATGGTGGAGCATAACTGTAAAATCCCAGCTATTCCAGAGGCTGAGGCAGGAGACTCACAGTTTGAGGCCAGCCTTGGCAACTTAGTGAGCCTTTGTCTCAGAAAATAAAAAGGGGCTGGAGATGTAACTCAGGGGTAAGAGTGTCCCTGAGTTCAATCCTCAGTGACAGAAAAAAACAAAACCAAAAACATGATCAAGAAAGAAAAAAATGTGCTGGGGAGATAGCTCAGTTGGTAGAGTGTTGGCCTCGCAAGCACAAGGCCCTGAGTTCAATCCCCAGTACCACAAAAAAAAAAAAAAAAAAAAAAAAAATTGATAAACTGGACTTTATAAAAATTAAAAACTGCTCTGAGAAAGATACTGTTAAGAGAATTAAAAGTTGTAGACTGGGAAAAAGTAGCTGAAAATCATATATGACAAAGGACTTTTACCTAGAATATTAAAAAAATTAAGTCCAACAATAAGAAAACAATCTGACTTGGAAATGGGCAAAATATTTGAATAGACACTAGACCAAAGAAGATATGTGGCTGGTAAACAGCATGTGGAAAAAAGCTCAACATAACAGTAGAGAAATGTCATTTAAAACAATAAGATACTCCCCTATCCCTTACTGGGGACTGAACCCAGGGGTGCTCTACATTGGCTATATCCCCAGTCCTTTTTATTTTTTCTTTTAAGATAAGATCACTAAATTGCTGAGAATGGCCTTGAACTTGCAGTCCTCTTGCCTCAGTTTCCCAAGCAGCTGGGATTATAGGCATTATATTCTTGGCAAGGAACTTTTCTATACCTATAAGAATGGCTAAAATCTAAAAACATGGCAGTACCAAAAGTTGGTGAGGATACAGAAGTAAAAAAAACCAAAAAACAAAAAACAAAAACTCTTTTGAACTCACATTTTAAAACTAAAACCACTACAATAAAAAATCAGTTGGATGTGGTGGTGTGAGACTGTAATTCTAGTGATCAAAAGATTGCAAGTTCAAAGTTAGCCTGGGCAATTTAGCAGCCTAATCTCAAAAAGCTTTAAAATAAAAGGCTGGGGATGTCACTGAGTGGTAGAGTGCCCTTGTGTTCAATTCTCAGTACTAAAGATATTAATTTGCCCAGTAATTTTCCACACAAGAAATAGCAAACACACAGGAAAGCAGCCAGTGGGTGCCAAAGCTGAACAGGGTGGGGTAGTGCTTGACAGTGGGATGGATACCTTAGGCAATTTTTTGAATAGATAATGGAGAGGGTCTCCAGGTAGCATTCAACCTAGAAGAGGATCTCACATCTTTCAACTTAATGCTAATGCAGGCCTCTCAGAGGAATTTTTGCTAAAGGTCTATCCACTCAAGATAAAAGGTGAATTTAGTGAAATTCCTGCATCTCTGTGTATCTAGACAAAAATAAAGTTTCAAGTGAATAATTATAAAAGTGTCATATATATTTTTTGTTTTGCCAGGAAATATACAGTTATACTCATTTGGCCATCTGATGGGCCTAAGGTCTTTTTCTGAACATGATCCAATGTTAGGGTTTGAAGTCATCTGTCTTACAAAGGCCAGATCCCATGATACAAGGTCTAGGAAGTTTTAACTGGACTTTTTTTTTCAACTAATGATACAAAAATTTAAAGAAACATGTGACGCAAAATGACTGCAGAATCCCTCTAGATATTTATAATTATTTATAACCTTTTAAGTAATATTTTTCACTGTGATTAATATGAAATATTAATTTAGAATTTAATGGGTTATTACAAAGCAAATATTATGTATAATTACCAACCAGATCAAGAACAGGCCCCTTCCTTTTCACAATCTGCTTTGACAGGCTGCCATTTGTCTTTCAGAATCTTTTGCAACATTAATCTGGCAAGAAGAAAACTTCTACTGTTCATATAAAGCTGATTCTGATTTTAAGATACAGAGATTAAGTACCCTTTACAATTGATACATCAGTCCTGATAAAAAGAAATGATTCTTCAATGAGGTGGATGCTATGGGATGGTTTCCCATGGGATAAAAATCTAACTCATGGAATGCTGAATTCAAAACAAATAAGAGGAAAAGGTTCCAGTCAGAATGAAAGTGAACTTGATTTGAAAAATAATGAATATGATTTTCCTCAATACTTTGGTGTTGATGAACTTATAATTAACATTAGAAATGTACTAAAGTTTCCTATTTCATTCATTTAATAGCATATAGTTGTTAATTACAATCTATAACCTGGAATTGTTCTAAGAACTTTTTAACTTAGTTAATAACAAAGAGAAGGTATTATTACACCCATGTCCATGGAAGTACTATTCACAATAGTGAAACCTGGAAACAACCCTGGTGTCCAAGGGATGAATGGATGAACAAAGGTATGGATTATATATTCAGCCTTTAAAAGGAAGGAAATTTGAACATATGCTAAACATGGATGAACTCTGAGGACATCATACTATTTGAAGTAAACCAGCTGGAAGGACAAATACTGTATGACAAATGGCATTGCATGACAAATACCACTTATATAAGGCACCTGAAAAAGGTAAATTCGTAGAAACAGAAAATAGAATGGTGTTTACCGGGCTGGGGTGGAAGAATGGGGAGTTAAAGTTTAACAGGCACAGGGTTTCAGTTTTATGAGATGAAAAGAGATGGAGGGGATGTGATGGTTGCACAACAATGTGAATATACTGAATATACGGAATGTACTTAAAAATGTGAATTAAAAAAATTTTTTTAAAATTTTTTTGTAGTTATAGATGGGACAGCATGCCTTTATTTGTTTATTTTTATGTGGTGCTAAGGATCGAACCCAGTACCTCATATGTGCTAGGCAAGCACTCTGCCACGGATCCACGACCCCAGCCCAAAAAATGTGAATTTTTAAGAGGTTTAAAAATGGCTAAAATGGTAAAGCTTATGTGCATTTTACCACAGTAAAACATAACTGATATCATTTATTGGTTTAAATGATTATACTAAATGTTTGAAAAGGCAATTGGAAAAAAAAGAAGGCTTCTTGCTCTTGGGAGATTATAGTCTTGTGGGGGTGGGGGAATGGATATATGCCATATAATCAGATGAATCATCATATAATAGGGCATGGGGATATTGAACGATGAATAAATTGTGCTTTAAAAAGTGCCCAAAAGATAGATAGGGCTGTCACAGAAGCAGGGTTACCTAGTGGTGATGAGCACTGGCTCTAGAGTCCACCTGCCTGGCTCTGATTCTTGCCTACTCATTAGCTGTGTGATCTTTTATTAACTGCATGTGCTCCTATCCCACCTGCACAGTGTATTGACCTCACAGGACTTTTGTGAGGGTTTGGGGGTCAATACATGGAAAAATCCCAGAATGGTGTGTGGTACATAGTAAATATGAGAAAAATTGTGTGTGTGTGTGCGCCTCATTAAGCTCAAAGTAACTATTGAAGCACACATAAAGTTTACACCAGAGTAGGCTCAGTCATGCCTAAGGTATACTTTAAATCCTGAGTTGGGACGACATTACTGCACTGGGGTCCTGAAGAACATGATCTGTGTGACTGTCCTTGGGCTGCTCTGGTTCACTTGGTGAGCAACAGTCCTCATGGACTAAATGAACAATGAAACAGTGTCCCCTCACCAAGCCACCCTGAGGACACATGTTACAGTCATTTCTGTGGTAATGACAATGATGCCACATATCCTCTCTTACCCAGTGCTTTCTGTAAGGAGTTGCTCACCTATGTGATGTGGCAAGATAAAACTCATTACATAGTGGGTGGGGAGGAATGCTGTCTAAAATCTGGGGGACACTCTAGAACTCTACTTCTTAAAGAGCTCATCCTTGCTGATCTGCTATACCCAGAAACTCGGCTGTATTTAAATATATGAGTATATATGAAAAATTTTCCTGCCTAATCTAACAATAGAACTTCATCAAAGATGGGATTAATTATCATCATCACTTCTGATTGGGTGTAGTTTTAAAAGTGTTGAAGGAGCATCTACTCATTAACCTGACTTCACTTTGCTTCTCTCTGATCTGTCCTTTTCTGAGTTGCTCTTTCCCTCAGTTTATTTTAAATTCCAAGATCACAGGGGCTGATAAACATTCTGAGAACTAAATGGAGACTGTTCCCTAAATAGTCAATGGCACTTTCCTTGAGACCAATAAGATTCTGGATGACAAGGCCCAAGATCATGATCAACCAGACTGCAACCTAACTGGGATTACCTTTGTTCTCCCACAGCTATACAACCTCTAGGTAGCTATTGATTCCCCAAAGCCAGCCCTAAGATCTGTATTCCCAGTGTGGCCACACTGAAATGGAAGTTCTCTTTTTGTTTCCCCACTGACTTCTTTACCTGTTTGATTTTTTTTTTTTTTTTTTTTTTTTGAGCGGGGATAAGTGCCTAAATCTAATCTGTTGGGATTCCAGAGTTGGGCTTCTGCTCTGGGACTGTGGTAATGATGCTGAGTATAACACAATACATGGCTTTTTAGTCCAAATCAAGATACTGGAAAGCAGAGGCTGTGAATGTAGCTCAGTGGTAGATGTGTCCAGCATGCTGAAGGCCCTGAGTTAAATCCCTAGCACCAATAAGATATTTAAAATCAAATTAAGAATATAAGAAATTTCTTTTTCCTGTATAAACTGGTTAAATTGCTTACAAACATTACTGAATGCTTTCAGGATTAGTTATCATGTCAGCAGCAGCTGACTACTGTCTATGCAAATGAAATTGCTGGCTCTGACAACTAGGTCAACAAAATTATTTATGTCCCAGCTCACTAACTTCTACAGTGCATAGGTGAAAATTATGAAAAAATGGCAAATTTAAAAAGAAGCAAATATTAACTACAATACTAGAAAAAAATATTCTCTGTATAATATAATTTCCTAACAAGTTCTCATTATTTCTGGTCCTTTTAAAGTGTTTGCACTTGTTAATTCGTACTTGTTGGTTGTTCCACTGTTTCCAAATACAGTATAAATGAGATCCCTCTCACTTCATTATGGTCAGATGTGTAGGGCCCCTCCCTTTCGATTTCTCTGGACTTAAATGTACATGATATGGACATTTGTTTTCTTAAAGGTTTAAAGGAATTTGGGCTCACTGGGACTCTTTTATTTGTGTGTCCATGACTATATTTTAAAGTATGAATTCAATTTCTTTAATGGTTAAAGTTCTATTTTTGAATATGTTTTGGAGAAATATTTGGATTTAACATTTTTAGAAATATTTTGGTATTTATCTGGAAATTTCTCTGTTTCCAATTTGTACTGGTATAACATTATTCATATTACTAAGATTTCTATGATAGCTGTACTTGCACTTTTTCATTTCTTGGATTCCTCCTGTCTGCCAAGTGTTATGAAATTGTATTTCACTGTTATGACAGCTTAGATTTTCCTGATAACTAATGAGACTGAACATCTTAAATAAGGCAATTCATGATCCTCTTTTGTGAGTTCCATATTCTACATTTTGATAATTTTCTAGTGGGTTGTCTTTCATTACTTGTTAGCTGGATTTTTTTTTTTTCTTTATAGATGATCAGTCTTGTCTTTGTATTTACTATAGTTTCATTACAATATTTTATTTTATTCATCCTGGTTGAGACTCTTTAAGAATCATGGTCTCTTGTCTTCATCATTCTGGAAAATTTTCAGGTACCTAATGTTCAAATATTGTCTCTATTCCATTATTTTTATCCTCTTCTTCAGGAATTTCCACTGGACATAGGACATGGAAATAGACTGATTTTATCTTCCATGTCTCTTACGCTCTGTGACACATAGTACTAGTTAGTTAATCTAACAGTCATTCCCAACCTCTATTTCCCTTGTAGGCTTCCCTATAAAGAGGCTGGAAAAATGTTACATGCTGACTTTTTCAAAAGCCCTTGTAGTCAGGGTGGTTGTGTAACAGTACTGCCAGTGAACTGGAGGGACCCTAGGAAGCCTTTGCTTTCCTTATCAAAGGAGAAAGGTATGAAGGATTTACTCTGTCTCTTCCCTCTTCTCCCTTCCCTGCAGGTGGGAATAACGTTTGGAGTTTGGCAGTCACATTAAACCAGAGAGAAATATGGGAACAAAAAGCCAACAGATAGGGCTGGGGATATAGCTCAGCTGGTAGAGTGCTTGCCTCCCAAACACAAAGCCCTGGGTTCGATCCCCAGCACCACAAAAAAAAAAAAAAAAAAAAAAAAAAAAAAAAAAGGCCAACAGATATATTGTAGAGTGTGGAGAAGAGACATTCTCCATCTTTGATTAAAACACTGAGCAGTGAACTAACTACTTTTGAACTTCTCATTAAAATAAAAAAAATTCTTTATGATTTCAAGCAACTGTTAGTTGGGTTTTCCATTTCTTGAAGCTGAATGCATACTGATATAAAGCCCCTATTATGTTTTCCATTTTTAAATGTTTTCTATTCTTAGTAATCTCTTTATATTTATTTTCCAGTTTAATAGTTTGTTTGCTGAATCTAATCAGTTTGGCAATTCGTGTCATCATTTTTAATTCCAAATTTTCATTTGTAGAAGCTTTTCCTGATTATTTTTCCAAAACTCTTTTTAATAGTATCAAGGTCCTTCCTTACTGTTTCTATTTCTTTTTTTGTCTCTTTAATATATTTAAATGTAGTCGATGTAAAGTCTCTCATTATTATATCCAATTCTGGTAGATAATCCTCTTGCTTATTGTACAACTGCTGACATAGCTGGTAACTTACTTGAGTGATATGGATGATGTGGAATTCTGATTTGTGAGCCTATTTCTAGCAGCCATTGTATTACCATGAGCTTCCTGCATCAAAGAGTAGAAGTCAAGGGCTTCATGAAGCACAGATACAAAATTGGACTCCAAACGTAATCTGGCCCTTTTTTTGCTTACAAGAGATTTCTGCCTCCCAAAAAATATCCAAGGTGGAGATAAGCTTCCTCATCACCTTTCTGAATGATGCAGGTGTAGCTTTTAAAATTTCTGCTTTCATTAAGAAGAGGAGTATGCTGTGAGCCTTGGTTTTATACAGGGATCTCAGTACCAGTGATTTGTTTATGGTAGGTACTTGTCTCTTGTTACTGTGAGGGCATTAAATAAAGTCTATAGCCAGGAGGGCCTATTAGGTATCTACTTATTATAAGCCCTATATCACTAATCCCATCTCTGCCCCCTGTGGTCTCAGGTCATACCTTATGGCTCTGTTTATTTATTTATTTATTTTTGTTTTAATTTCTGGCATCTGATTATTTTCTATTCTTTTCTGAGAGCTCAGCTATGTATTAACATTTTAAAAAATGATATTTCATTTGGATTTCTAAGTGATTTGAACAAGAGTGTTTTAATGATAATTTAGCCCACTGTATTCCCAGAATTGAAATTTATCCACAGTGAAAACTTAATGAAAAAACTCTAAATCATATGTGATCAGACCAATTGGATGACTCAGGGATCATGAGTAACAGATCTTCTGCAAACAGATTTCAGTGTTCTATACGAAAGCGTCTAGTAGATGGCATAAAGTTCTTTCTCATAGGGGTAGAATAAAGTATAAAAATTATACCAAATAGGATACTTACCAGGCTGGGTTTGATTCCTACACTTTCAGCTGCTTCAAATGCCAATAAGAGATTCCTTTTCTAGGTTAAAAAGACAGAGAGACTGAAATAATCAATTAAAAAAAAGTAGCTTTTGCTAGAAAAGAACATCAGTTGACACTCCCCTGTAGATTATTTACGATGAGACAAATAATAGTAAGTTAAATATACAAATAAAGGTCTCAGTTTAAAGATTAACATGTTGTAATTGCATTGAAAATAACATTATTGACACCTATCAAAGATAAATTTTTGTTACTTAGGAAATTTTAAGTTTTGTCAAGATTTATGACACATTCTGTTATATAACAAAGTTGTTTAATCATGCTGCTATATCAAAGAAAATTATCAGTTACATTTACACATAGTAAAATATAATCAAAAGAAAAACTGTTCCCTCTCTACATCCTGGCCATTGGAAGACCATTTTTTAATTTCTTTATTTCTTCTGATGATAACTTGATATCTCTGTAATAGGCTTACATATTCTAAAATGGTGGTTTTATGTACTGACTTCCTTACAAGACAAAAGAAAGTCTTAGGTACTATGCATCTCTCTCTTCATTTTAGGCACACAGATAATTTTAATTCCTTTACTGTTATTAGTTATGCTTGTAATTTTTAATAATATCCTTAAATTTCTTGTTCCATTGATCATGGGCAGAGCTCTCTGACTCCACTTTATATGACAAAGAGTAGTCTCCCTGTCTTCCCTCCACCTTGTCTAGTCTTACATTTAACTTGTTAAAACTTAGAATATCTGCTTCCTTTTCTAACAGCACATCTAAGTCTTCTGTGCTCTTTAGCATGATTCTGAAAGCTGAAAACAACAAACATTAAAGTGAGCTATGATTACACGTCCTTCTCCATAGTTCCAAAGTTATGATCCTCTGCCACTCAAGACATTGTTTCAAGTTGGGTGTGGTGGCACATGCCTGTAATCCCAGAAACTCAGAAGGCTCAGGCAGGAGGATCTCAAGTTCAAGGACAGCCCTGGTAACTTAGCAAGACCCTCAGCAACTTAGGGAGACCCTGTTTCAAGATAAAAAATTATAAAAAAAAGGACTTGTTATGTAAATCAGTGGTAAAATGCCTTTGGATTCAATCCCCAGAACAATAACAACAACAACAACAACAACAACAACAACAACAAATTTGCTTCAAAAGGATTTTCCTTTTCATTACTCTACCCACTGCTCAAATCATACCACAATTTTAGCCTGCTCCAGATTTGGATTTGACCTTTCTTCAAAAGTTTGTTTTTTTCCTACAGTTTCTGCTTATCTTGGACTTTTCTTAGTAGGAGAAGAATTTTGTGTCTCTTTATCATCTGGTTTCTTACTCATTTTGACAAAAGCTTAAAGTTTACAATATTCTCCTTGTGGCCTAGACTTTCCAGTCTAACAAGGAGGTGCTGCCTCTTAGACGGGGACTTCTCTACATAGCTTCTCATTTTCTCCTTTTACATACACTCAAGCTCTTAAACATATCATTCAAAAAATCCTTTAGCCCAGAGCCCTCCAGAACCTCATATCAATTTTTGGATTACACCCTAGTCTTACTAGAGTACATTCTTAGGTTTTCTTCTAAAGAAAGAATGTGGGGGAAAAACATTTTCTGGATGCAAACACATGTGAAAATGTCTTTTTTACTATCATACTTGGTTAACAGTTTGGACAGAAAATTCTACATTGAAAATAAATTTTCCTAAAAAATTAATAGTGCTGCTCCATAATCACTCAGTTCTAGCTTTTAGTGTCTTCCTAAAACTCTGGATATTCTCTGATGTTTCTTTGGAGAGATGAACTTAAGAATCATTTGGTCATGCTTCTAAACCTCCATAATTCATTTCAAAGCCATTAGGATTTATTAAAGTTTAAAATTGGTATATTAAATATTATTGAGAGAAAAATGTTTCACGACCTAGTCATGTTTTCTTTTTTAATTTTCTTTTTTCGCAGTGCTTGGGATTGAACTTAAAGAGTTTACACTTAAAGAGTGGTAGAGTGGTAGGCAGGCACTCTACCACTAAGCTATATCTTCAGCTCTTTTTATTTTAGAGACATGGTCTCATTAAGTTGCTGAGGTTGGCCTCAAACTTGTAATCCTTCTACCTCAGCCTTCCATGTGGCCGGGATTACAGGCATGTGTGACTATGGTTGTTTTATGTTCTTTGGTAGAAATTCATATACTTAGATATTATACATAGCCACATTTGGTAGAACACACCTGTAGTCCCATGTACATGGGAGGCTAAAGTAGAAAGATGGCTCGAGTCTAGGAGTTAAAGGCCAGCCTGGGCAACATAATAAGACCCCAACTTAAAATAAAATAAAAAGGGATGGGGATATAGCTTAGTGGTAAAGCACCCCTGACTTCCATCCCTAGTACTTGAAAAAAAAAAAGATTTTATACATAATTTTATATCCTATTCCATTCCCCCATAGTTTTACTTTGCCTGAGACTAAAGGGTTTGCCGAGAGGCTAAAACCAACTCTGATCAAGAAACCCAGTGAGAGAGAAGACCCAGAAAGATGTGGCTATATACGATTCTTCTAGCTGGTGGCTTTGAGAAACTGTGATCTTGCCCAAGATGCCAACCCTTTTCCTTGAAATTAACAGGAATTTATCGGTTAGACAGGAAATCTCATACTCGCTTCCATAACACTGTTCTTCTGCTGAGTGGGGCACTGTGCATTGGTTCCCACCTTCAATGCAGCCCAAACCTGTGGAAGCACTCTCCTATGTTGGTACTAATGAGGTCTTTGTCCTTACTGTAAAGTTCTTTTGGTTGGGATAGTAAGGGGCTCTGTAATTCTGTTTTTAGGCAACCATCATTCCTGGAAGTCAAGATACAAACATTTTTATGGCTTTTAAGATGTACTGTCGAGCTGGGGAGATAGCTCAGTTGGTAAAGTGCTTGCCTTGCAAGCACAGGGCCCTGGGTTTGATCCCCAGCACCGCAAAAAAAAAAAAAGATGTACTGTCAAATTGATCTAAAATGTTATATCAATTTCCTGTTCTAGCAATAGTGCCCATTTTTGGAACCCTTACCTGGACAAATTAGGACTTCCAAAAGGCTCTGCCAAATGTGTCAGGCTTAATAAGATATTTCATTTTTTTATTTGTATTCTTGGATTACTAGTAAGGTCTAAGGTGAAGGCGTTTCCATTTTTTTTTTTTTGGCACTGGGGATTGAACTGAGGGTCACTCAACCACTGAGCCACATCCCCAGCCCTTTTTAAATATTTTATTTAGAGACAGGGTCTCACTGAGTTACTTAGGACCTTGCTAAATTGCTGAGGCTGGCTTTGAACTCTTGATCCTCCTGCCTCAGTCTCCTGAGCCACTGGGATTACAGGTGTGTGCTACTGCACCTAGCTAGGTGAAGGCATTTCTAACCAAAGATTTTACAGGGAATTCTCAAGTCCCTCTAGAGTGATTTGCATGAAGCCAATTGTGTTTTCTTGGCAGATATTGAACATGGAATAGTCCATACTGGAAAACTGTCTCAAAATGCTCTGAAATACAACATGGAACATTACAGAGAGGAATATTTTTTGATTCACAAAAATGACTTATTTTTAGGGCTGGGGCGATAGCTCAGCTGGTAGAGTGCTTGCCTCGAAAGCACAAGGCCCTGAGTTCGATCCCCAGTACCGCAAGAAAAAAAAAAAGACTTATTTATTTTGGCAGCAGCAGGACCTGAGTGACCAGGCATCACTATCCTAATGCTCTTTCCCTGGAACATTGTCATAGGCACGGTGCAGCAGACTCTGACAGAAGCATAAGAGGGTAAGTCCTTTAAGGAGCTGGGGGTGGGAACTCATTTGTCTGCAAGCTTCAGTTTGGCCTCTGCCAACAAGGTGGGGACAGGGTGAGGCTGACCTTCAATGTCTGTCCTGGGAAAGAGGGTGTAGGTAGGCCTGAGACCTTCCAGATATAAGACAGTCTAAATACTCAACCCATAATAACTGTCACCAGCCTGGCTAGGGGACGTTGAGCTGTTGGAGTGCTTCTGAAACTGAAGGGAGAAATGATGCCAATTCCAGAAATTCTCCTCTCATGTTCATATTTCATTTCAGATATTAAAATATGCATACTCCACTCAATCACCTGACTATAACTCTTGCCCTGTGACTGCATATCCTTTTAATGTCACAGAAGACATCTTTGTTAGCTTTATCAGAAATTCCCTATTTAAAACTGATGTCAAGCTTACTTGTTTTAATCACTTTCATTCACATGGGAGCAGCTCATGGTTTCAGAAACTTCTGGGCTAATCAACAGCTATATCATACAATTTCATTCTTTTTTTTAAACTTTTTTTTAGTTGTAGATGGACACAATACCTTTATTTTATTTTTTAATTTTATGTGGTGCTGAGAATCAAACCGGTGCCCCACACGTGCGAGGCAAGTGCTCTACCACTGAGCCACAATCCCAGCCCTACAATTTCATTTTTTAAAATTATTTACTCATTTACTTTTTTATTTTGTTTCTGGGGATGGAACCTAGGGCTAAGCACACACACTACTACTGAGCTACACCTCCAGTCCCTATATATATGATCTATAGATTACAATTTTAATAGACTTTCTCAGATATTATAGGCCTTTCTTGGTGCTCTTTTTGATGTCTGTGTACACTGAAAGACCCACTAAAAGAACAAAATCCCAACACTGAGGCTTATAGAACAAGGCTGCAGGCTAGGGGCTGGATGATGTTGAGTCATCCTAATGATAGTTAAAGGATGTGTTTCATTCAAGTCAACTTGTTTCCACAGAAGCCTACTTCAAATATGCCCCTGATCGGGGACAGAGAGACATGAGTGATGGGAACATGAGGCTGAGGGAATAATCTATACACTGGGTCCACTGTGCTGGCCCCCACATGCTTTCACCTTTTTTTTTTTTTTTTTTTTTTCCCCCAGTGTTGGGGATTAGAACCCAGGGCCTTGTGCTTGACAAGCAAGCACTCTACCAACTGAGTTATATCCCCAGCTGCTTTCACTTTTAAAAGGCGATTTACCTGCAGCCCTGCCTTGCTTAAGTCCACAGGATATGTTACATTCCTCAGCAAGCTGCCTGTTATCTGCAGGAGATATGCAGGCCCAAAATAATGCTGATAAGAACACAAGTTACTCAGAAGAGGGGATTTTTGTGATCCTTATACAGACCAGACCCCAGAACTTAGGGAGATAAAGTTAATTTCCCCAACCATAAAATATGTAAGAGGAGGTTCTGATTAGAACTGGTCAGCATGGGCCAAAGTAACCTACACTTGTCATGGGGTGGGGGACTTGAAAGTCTGAAGTCATTCTGCTGTCAGTCAAAAGTCAAGAGGCAGACCTGAGTGAAACTGGAAACTTTCCTGGGATCCCCAATAAAACGAGTGCAGTAGAGAAATGCTGTCACTCTCCTGAAAGGATCCACTCTTCTCCTTGAGAGTAGCTCCTTTCCTCTTTTCTATTCTTTCTAATAGTCTGTTATTCTGAGCAACATTTCTAAAATCTTTCTGATTTGATGGTGGCGGGGGTGGACTTGAAGGAGGACCTTCAGTTTCCTGGAAGGTCCTAGCCCTGTAATACCCATTTTGGGAAAACCTCTGTGTATACCCTCTCTCCTCTGGTAAGATTCCCTCCACATTGGGTTTCACATATGTGCACAGCTTTATGCTGTTACTGGTTTGCTTAAGTTCACATACTCTGAAAATGCTTTTCCATAAATGTTATGAATCTGGCTTCTCTCACCAACAGGGCATGTTTGTCACACCTCGAGTAGTCACAAAATGTGGCTGCTGCAGTCACTGTCACTATTCAGAGGGCAGCCAGGATGGGGGTGTTTAGAAAATAGGAAGCTAGATGTTCCTTCAGGGAGTGGTGGACAGATAGTAACTAACAAACGAAGACCTGGGTGGTAGGACACAAATCAAACTCAAGTTGATGGAGAGGCTGTGAAGCCAAATAGATATTAAAATATATCAGGTCTCTGGAGCTGACTCCTAAACCACAACACAGACCTGTGGTCTTTCATCTGTGAGTGTTCCCTGAAGACAGTAGGATAGATCTGAAAAAAGGAATATGATCCAATGTGTAGAAATAGGACCTCTGTCCTATAAGAGCAATGGAAGGAAGGACACGGATGTCTACTGTCCTGCTGCATGTCTCCATGCTGCGAGAGGCCACTGGGCATAGAGTTCCAGTCCTGGTGTGGGAATCTCAGGGATCCAGAATAAAACAAGGGAGTTTTGGTCATCAGGAAGCAATGTTCATGACTTGAAGTATGAAAGCAAATACTTGCATGCCCATTATTTCTGAACAGACTTGAATTTGATTCAAAGACACAGAAGTCTGGTCTGTTGTCTGCAGACACATATCACTTTCAGAAGACACAGACTTGTTAGGGGTGTGCAAGTGCTTAAGCTTATACTCCTTAACAGTTTTAGAAAGGTCTTCTAATCACTTCCAATTGTTTTATGCTCACTATTTCCTTGACTGTTTTTGTAATATCACTGGAAAGGTAAGAACTGAAAAATGAAAAGGGTGGGGAGGGAATGGACACCCAGGTCACGGTCAGATGCAGGCTTTGCTTTTGAGGCTGTGTCAGATGCTGTGATGCATCCTTGGCCTCTGTGCCACCTTTTGGTTCCAGCTCCTCTCCTACTGTCTGGCTGCTACCTCCAACTTCCCTCTGTCGGGTCATCTTCCTCAACCTACAGCACAAACACTCATCTCTTTACACTTCTGCTATGGTTATCCATTTGATGTGGCTTGAATGTGCCCTCCAAATGTTCATGTGCTAGATGGTTGGCCCCCAGTGTGGTGTTGAGGTGGTGGAACCTTTAGGACATGGCGGGTAGTGGGAGACAATTAAATCACTGCATGCCTTCCCCTCATAAGAATCTAAAGTAGTTCTATGGGAGCATAATTAGTTCCTACAAGAGCAAGTTGTTATAAAAAGAGTAAGCCCAGCATCTTTGGCTTCTTGTCTCACCCCACTGATCTCTTCTGCACATGCTCCCACCATTGTGGTGTGATCTGCCGTGAGAGCCTTCTCAGAGGCTGAACAGATGGGACACCCAGTATTTGACTTTCAGTTTCCCAAACTCTGAGTTAAATATGCACCTTGTCCAATACAGTAGCCACTTGTGACATGTGGCTATTTAAATTGAAATTAACTAGTCATAGTAGTCATAGTTCATGTGCTCTACAGCCCATGTGGTTGGTGGCTGCCATATTGGACAGTGCAGATATTGTATCACTACACAGCACTGCTTTTCACTGGTGACTCCCAGATCTTTATTTCCAGATCTGACTTCCCATCTGAACTCCAGACTTGCTATCCAGTTCCTTTCCTGTCACTATTACCTACATATTTCTGACATCTCAGACTTAACAGGATTAGAAACAAAACCTTTTTCCTCCAACATGTTAAATAATTCTGTCCATCCTGCTTTATGGATTTATAAATAAAGCACCCACATAAAAGTGCTTTAAAATTTTAATATGCTCTGTGATGGTTAATTTTATGTCAATTTGACTATGAATGTCATTTGAGTCTTGATGTGGGTTAAAACCTCTCTATGCATTCCCAACCCCCAAAAATAGTTTTGTCAAACTGGACATCTAGGAGTTATCTTTGACTCCTTCCTCTTCTCCTCCCTACAACCAACCTGTGGTTAAATCCAGGTGATTCTGTATCTAAGACATATTTTAAGTCTTTCTAGATCTTTCCATCTGCACTACCAATGTCATCTTGGTTAATGGGTAAAGTCAAGGAAACTGAATTCTCTGGTTGACTCCTGCAATAGCCCCCTTGCTCCTTTTTCATTCTTGTTCTCCTTCCAATGCAATATTTCACATGAAAGTCAGAGAGCTCTTTTATAAACACAAATCATCTCTCCGCTGTTTGGAATTCTTCAGTGGCTTCCCACTGTGTACAGAGTAAAGAACAAATTTCTCATCAGAGTCATCTGTAGAAGCTCTGTGGGGTTTGGCCACCTCTGCTTGATCACCAACATCACCCAAACACTCTTCTTTACCCACTGGAATTCAGTCAGTGTTTTCTTTCAAGTCCTTAACAGCACCCAAGCATTCCCTTTTCAGTTGTTCTGTGCCCTGGAAAGCTCCCTTAGTGCTTTGTATGGCTGTCTCCTTCACATTTGTTCTTCAGACGTCAGCTTGAATACCAACTCCTCAGAAAGACTGTCTCAGTCTGAGTGGGGATGTTGCTCAGAGAAGATCCCCACTAACCACTCTCACAGTTTGTGTTTTCCTCTTGGCTTTTTCACAACTTTTAATTATTTATAATTTTATTTATTATAAGTTTACTTCTGTGTTTATCAACTGTTTACCTTATGAGGGAACAGAACAAGTGTGTGTTGTTTACTGTGTACTATGCTTGACAAGAAACACTGTTTTTTTGGTATCGGGGATTGAACTCGACCACTGAGCCACATCCCCAGCCCTATTTTGTATTTTTATTTAGAGATAGGGTCTCACTGAGTTGCTTAGTGAGATCTGAGGCTGGCTTTGAACTCACGATCTTCCTGTTTCAGCCTCCTGAGCTGCTGGGAAGGAAATCCTTTTTGAGGGAGTGAGTGCAGGACCCAGAGCACAGTGTTTTCTAAAGCACACTCTGTGGAATATGATTTTGTAGGCTGTACTAGGTCAGAGATTCACAAACTACTGCTTATGAGACAAATCTAACAGCCATCGCCACTCATTTACATATTGTCAATGGTCACTTTAGCTTAATGGTAATGTTGCATAGTTTTGATAGAGACCATTATGGTTTGAATGTGAAATGTTCCCCAGAGGCTCATGTGTTGAATGAAGGCTTGGTAACCAATGGAGCAAATGGAGCAAAGTTCAAAGGTGGGAAGTGACTGGATCATACGGGCTCTACTCTCATCAATGGATTAATCTGCTGATGTGTTCATTGCTGATGGCATTATTGGGAAGTGGTGGAAACTTTAGGAGGTGAAGCCTAGTTGGAGGAAATAGTATGTCACTGGGTGCATGCTCTAGAAGGGTATATTTTGTTTCTGGCCCCTCTCTCTCTCTACGCTGAGCAACTTTCCTACACTATGACCTTTTATTGTGATATTCTACCTCACTTCAGGCTCAAAACAATGGAGCCAGCACACCAGGGGCTGAAACCTCTGAAACTGTGAGTCAAAATAAATCCTTCCTCCTTTAAGTTGTTTTTCTCAGGCATTTTGTTGCAGTGACCAAAAACTGACTAACACACCAACTGACTCACAAAGCTATTTGACCCCTAACAGACAAGTCTGCTAACCCTTGTTATGGGTAATTATAGCAGAACTAAAAGAGAACAAAACAGAAGGTTCTGTGGGTCTGATATATGTTGGGTTAAACAAAATCACATGGAAATCTCTAAAAATGTGACATAATATACCATTTCCTTTTTGGTGTTTGCTTTTGTTTTTGCAATATTGGGGCTCAAACCTTGTGCATCCTAATCTTGTATCAAAGACAGTTTAATAATAAATGGTTTTTTTTTTTTTTTTTTTGGTATCAGGGATTGAACCCAGAGATGTTTAACCACTGAGCCACATCTCCAGCCCTTTTTAAATATTTTATTTAGAGACAGGGTCTTGCAGAGTTGCTTAGGGCCTTGCTGTTGCTGAGGCTGGCTTTGAACTTGTGATCCTCCTGCCTCAGCCTCCTGAGTTGCCAGGATTATAGGTGTGCAACACCATGCATGGCATAATAAATTAATTTAAAGTAACACTGGCACAATTTTTTAAAAAAAGCTTCACATAATGGCTATACTCCCTTTTTTGAAAAAAAAAAAAAAAAGGCATAAAATCTGTGACAATTGAGCAGTGAAATAGGGTGTTTTGCCACTGAGCTTAAACTGCTACCCCTGGAATAGACTTTGAAAAATGCTGGTTAACACCTTAAAACCATGAAGGTGAAATTCTACTGGATTTATCTGGACAATATGCGAAAAGAATTTCTCAGTAGCCGCAGTAAACTGACCTCAACTGTATTTTTTTAGGTAACAAGGCAGTAAGTATTGAGAAGGGAAGCTGAGAAGTATCTGCAAGTATTAGACATCATAGTGTACTTACACATTCAGTAGTTATTTATGTCTGGTATCAATATCCTAATATCTATTCCAAATCTAGAAATACCGCTCCAAATGGGAAATATCAACATAATTAGGAACACTCCTTGTAGTTCTAGAGGAAAACAGGATGACTGGCAGTGCCTTACTTTCTCTTGACTGTTCAGCTCATGGTACGGGATGTGGGCAGGCAAGTAGGTGTGGAGCAGAGCACAGAAGGCGAGGCCGTCACTCCAGCTGCTGCTGAAATTGGTGATGTCAATGTTCTGCAGTAGGGGAAAAAAACAGTATTAAATTCCCAAACTCTGCAATGTCAAAGAAAACAAGGGAGAACGTTCAGATAGGGATCTAACTTTGGGATTTTGGTAAGACAACATAGGAATAAACTACCCTAAATTGCTGAGAGTACATTTGATTTTGGTACCTGGAAAGGCTTGGTATGGTCCCAATTCTTTCATAGGACAGCAAGAAAAGAAGGCATCAATATTCAAAATAATAGGAAATTCTGGTTGCCCCCCTGCAGCAGTCATCCCACTGATTAGCTTTGTGTATCTCAGTATTTCCCAGACTTATTTGGCCAAGGGAGACTCATCATCAACATCATGCATAACCCAATCAACAATAAGCAAACCAAGATCAAACAAAAACATCATAAAGCCCAGCATGACTGGTCTGGCAGCTTGTCCTGCTTCCTCATCTGGAGAGCCTCCTCAATGGGGAGAGAACCCTTCAGGCTCAAAAGTCCCACTGGGAGCATACCAAACAGCAGGAACCACAAGGGGAAAAGGGGCTCCTCCTTCAGCACAGACAGGGAGGGCTCCTGGTGCTGCTTGGCACACATTAAAAATAAGCTAAAATCCAACTATAAAGAGCCTCCCAAGCAGGTTCCCTAGGGTTGCAACTCCAGGGTACTTCCACCTTGCAGATCTTCAGACCTGCCCTGCTTATCCTTACAGGGTTTCCTTTCCTGGATTCACAAAGCTTATCCCAGATGTGATGTCAGGTTCTAGGGCCCATGAATGCTTTCATGCTTAGGTGGTTCTATGCAGTGGCTACTCAAATGTATTGAAATAGCTTGAAAGAGGAGCCAGCAAGGAATTGCAGAAGTGGGGCCCGCTTGAGGCTTGGGTTTTACATCTGTGTTCTGAGTAGCCTGGAGGTGATAAAAAAAATTGGGCAAGTGCAGGACTCCTTGCAATCTCCACACAGTTGCTGGGGCTTGGAGGAGGCAGGGAGCCTTCCTGCTCCTCCTCAGAGCAACCTGTCCTAGGAAAAAGGGAAGTCATGAAAGCTGGCAAAGATTTTGAAGATGGATGACGGTCGCTGGCTCCTTCTAATAGAGTGGATGTTGATAGTCCCTCCTTCCCTCTGCCCAAAGGTCAATTGAAAGACTACAACCAGTCAGCTCTCTGAGTGCCCTGGTGGGGTTTTTTAGTGTTTCTATCAGAGGCAACTGGCAGCTTAAAGGACAGGAAGAAAGAAGTAGAACATGGCAAGAAGTTAAGTTAGAATAGGGAAGGGAGACTTCATATGGAATTCTTCTCAAAGTGTGTAGAGACGTTTTAGAGAATACACATAGGTGGAAATGTGTAATAAAATAGAGTATAATGTTTCCTGTGAAGTTTCCTTGGAAGCAAATAGTCTATGATCTCATTTGGGCTTTTTATCTAGATTTTTTCCAGTGTTACTTTGAGCCTGGCCCTTAGCCACAAGGCTGGTCAAATGCCTCACTTGGTGGGTAATGAAATTGAGGACAAAAGAGGTGGTGTGACATGTCAAACATGTGCCTCACTGAAGGGCAGAGACACCAAGAACCCACACTCCCTTCTTTCTATCAAACCTCCTCTTGCCTCTATCCGAGTCCAAGATGATCCCAGTGGGCCCTAGACCCTTTGTCCCAAAGCACACGCTGTCAGCAAGACAACTGTTCTTGAGTCTACTTTGCAATTACATTCACCCAGGGAAGGATATCTGGTTGAAAGCAACATACCACCATAATAATGCCTCTCCATTCTGGTTTTCATGACTCAAGCACAACCAACCTGTAACAGTTGCTAAGCATCAGTGTTACATAAAAGTCTGAGAGTGCCATTGTTGCAAGAGGCCCCTGTCTCGTTTTTCAGGTTGACTGTGTAATGGCTGGGACCACTGGGAAAGCTGATCACTGGAATACTCTGGCTTCAAAACCTCTTTGGGTTCAGCAGCTACCTGGGAAGACCTGGATACTGACTTAGAGATAAAAAATGTTTTGGCTTTATACTTTCAGAAGAGGTCTGTATGTTTAAAGAGCAGAGGGAAAAAAATGGGCTGGGAGTTGGGAATGACTTATTCAACCCATTCAGATTCAAGCATTCAAACTACACATCACCCTGGAAAGGGGAACTTAGGGGGAAGGACAAGGCCTATCTTTGGGAAGGGCTCATACCAAAATCAAGTTCTTTTCCTTTCTTTCTTTGCCATGCATGGGTCGCCTGAGACCCCATCTCTAACCCATCTGTCATATGCCTGTGGCCTGGAGGAGGGAAAGTCAGGATGTGTTTCCAAAGGCTACTTGCTTATGTCTATTGTTTACCATGGCCCCTGCAGCATCTTTGTAAACAGAAGCAAGCACCACAGCAGGCCTGCAAGTGTTCCTTCTGTAAGGCAACATAGACATATACCATCTTATTTCCAACAGAAGGCCACATTTTAAACAGGAAGTTGAATGCTCAGTGATCAAGATGAAAGTCCTTTAAGTCTCAGGTTCCAAAAATGCTGGGGGTGGTAAGAGTTGTGACATTGTCAAATGCCTACAATGTGCCTGCCATTATGTACTTTGTCATTTAATTCTCAGAACTGCCATACATGGTAAGTAGGGTTATGCCTGTTTTATAGACAAGAAAACTGCAACAAAAAGAAATACTAGTAGCTCAGTGGTAGAGAGCTTGTCTAGCATGTGCAAGGCACTGGGTTTGATTCTCAGCACCACATAAAAATAAATAAATAAAATAAAGGCACAGTGTCCATCTATAACTAAAAAAAAAAAAAAAAATACTAGTGCCAGAGTCAAGATCAAAGGCCAGTTCCATGGGACTACAAAGCACATATATTATTTGCTGTGGGACACTGTTACCCAGGGAAGGAAGAAGTGTGTGTGTGTTGGGAGGGAGACAGGGGTTGAGGTAGGACTACCTGAGAATTCAACATTATTTTCAATGCTGGAAGCAGACCCTGCAACTTCCTAGATTCACACCTAGGACAAGAATAAACAGAAACGCTGAGGTGAAAGAAAGCAGATTCTAGAGGCAGTTAAGGGTGTAACTTTGATTCCTTTACTCTTGTGAGTTAGTAAACTAGAACCACATTTTCTGTCACCAGGCTAATGATCACCAGGAACAGGCTCTGGGGTGAATAGCATCACTCTCCTAGCACTAGTGAATGTTACCACGCTGAGGAAATTATATGTCCCAAATGGGCCAGATTCTCTCTTCTTCCCCCAATTTATTATATATAAAACTTTTTAAATTTGCTAAACCTTTTTTTTTTTTTTTTTTGGGGCAGGGGTGGATACTAGGAATTGAACCCAGGGACACTTAACCACTGAGCCACATCCGAGTTCTTTTGTGTATTTTATTTAGAGAGGGTCTCGCTGAGTTGCTTAGGGCCTCACTGAATCGCTGAGGCTGGTTTTGAACTTGTGATCCTCCTGCCTCAGCTTCTAGAGCCGCTGGGACACTGTGTGTGTGCCACTGTGCCCAGCTGCTAAATCTTTCTCTTCCTAAAACATAAGAACATTTAATATACATGTATCTTGTGTCAATTATGATACTGTTAAACAAAAATTATGGGGGCCATTGATTTAGACACATCACTTACACTAAGCCACAGTGGATCAGACAGACCAAAATGGAGTCACTCATGCTAAATATCCATCATCAAACTGGAAGGAGACAGATTCTAAGACACAGCAGTTTTTCTTGAAAATAGGAGATTTCAGTCTACCTGAATCAGCATAATAAGGAACTCACCCTCTGCTTTCCTCTTTATAAAAAAGTAAGCTGAAGCAACATGATGTTAACATGTTTTCTGTTCATATTGCTATTTTTTTGTTTCCACTTTACAAAACCCACCATTTTGCCAATAGAAATGCTCACTCTATTTTATAGCATGAATGCTGCCTTAATCAATGAACTGAGAATAAAAGTCAATTAGATTTATAACTAATTTTATAATTTTCTCTTTCAAAAGACAACAATATGAAATACCATTTCCCTTCATCAGCACAATCTTCAGAAGCATTTTGAGAGGTCAAATGGATCCAAAGATGTGATAAAGTCATCCATCTCAAAATCAAGAAAGTGTCTGGTATATTAATTAATAGAATCCTACTTACGAATAGTTCTTCATACATCACTATAAATGGATAATAGGTTGAGACTAAAATCTCAGAAATCAAATGCATGATTGAAAGATCAAACAAAATCATCTGTCACCTCAGGACAGCTCAGAGATACAGGATGCTTCAAAACAGATTACAGCATGCAGGTCTCTCTGGCAAGTTGAGACATGTTTTATCTATTTAATTTACTTATTTATTTATTGTGTGATGGGGAGCTGTGTGGCTCAGTAGTAAAGCATTTGACTATCAAGTGCAAAGTCCTGGGTTCCATGCCCAGAATCACCAAAAGGAAAAAAGAAAAGAGATGAGACACATTTTAATGCAAGACACACTTCAGCAATAAAAAAGACTGCATAGAAATTGCACAAGAAATTATTATGGGAATTCCAAATTTAGGTAATCAAATCCCACATCTGGGTCAGGAAATGTTTCTCTTATGTGTAAACTGTATTCTCTATGTTTAAGACTTTTTACTGTTCTGACATTGGCAGAGATGGAGGACAATCAGCTATGATTTGTACTATTAGATTTATTTTAAGAATATTACACCATCAAATAAAAACTGTACCCTTTTTATTGCAGAGTGGAACAACCTCAATTCTTATTCCCTGAATGCCACTTGAAATGGTCTCAAATTGCATTTGAGTGCTAAGAGTGTCAACAATTCCACACTTGACATGGCTCACTGAACAACTCAAAATGTGTGTACACATTCTTATCTCAGATGAGAGGATGACTGTCAACCTGCAAGCACTATACACTTTTTGGGTGGTTGCTTTTGTTGCAATTATTACAAAAGTGGTTTCATTACCAAACACGGAGGCATACTTCTGGGAGTCATAATGTAATTTTTGTGAATGAGGAGTCGTGAATGAGGAACTGACATGGTATGGCACAATTTGGTCATTTTCTTTCTTTTTTTTTTTTTTTTTGACACAGATGTAAGATCACAGAAAATAGATGAGTTGATATATGCTTTCCCCTTACTTTACTCTGAAAGAGCCACACCACTTACCTTAATGTTCCCTTGTGGACCTTCTAGAGACTACTGCAAGCTGTGTGGTATGCGGGACACCTACCAGCAGAACTGAGGGAAGCACAAACAGGCTAAGAATGGGAGTGGGTGGGTCTCACTAAGCAGGATAAAGAAGGAGCTGTCTTTGAAGACCCTGGGCTTCATGGGGCTAACCCCATTTTGTATGCATGTTTGGTGGGGGGTAGAGGTTGAACCCAGAGGTGCGTTGCCACTGAGCTATACCCCTAGTTCTTTTTACTTAAATATTTTTATTTTGAGGCAGGATCTCACTAAGTTGACCAACTGGTCTCTAACTGCAATCCTCTTGTCTCAGCCTCCTGAGTCACCATTGCACCCAGCTTGGCCTGGTCTTTTCGACTGAAGAAGTCTCAGGTGTAAAAGAGGTAACATTATAAGCATATTCGACAGTTACATTTCTAGGAGCACTCAGAAGAAAATGTTGTAAGATACAGAATTTTGTCCCTTTTGGTGCTGTAAAATCATTTGAGAAAAATGAATACACTGAATCACAGATGAGAAGTTAAACCTCTAATGTTAATGAATATCCATGACTGCCTCCAGAATGGGTTTAGACTGTGATCACAGTTACAGAAGGATGAAAGCAGAGGTGGTACTCTTAAGGCATGGGACAGAAGCAAAGCAAGCCCCAACAACCTAGAGCATTTGCTTCTAGAAATTCATCTCATTTGTCTTCTATTGTCCTGAAACACCAATATTTAGTGAAAACATTACTCATAGGGAAAAGAAGCTACAGAGCACACACTGAAAAGAATTCTGTGCTCAATCTACTGAGGACACACAGCTGGATTTGGCAGTTGTATGACCTTATTCCCACCATTCCATCTTCTCTGAGGATCTGATTTCCTCTGTTGTACTTCTATGAATGGAACAACTCTGTGTGTACTAAGTGCCAAAGTTTAAAAACAATTTAAAAGCCTAAAAGCAAAGCTTCTGAGGAAATGGATTAGAAAATGTAGTATGTTCATTCCTGCAAGAATTAGCTCTCTCAGGCTAATGGTGACCTAAATATCCTTACTACCAGGTTTTCTCAGGGCTTTTCTTGATAGGTGACAGTTTTTTTTTTTGTTTGTTTGTTTTTTAATGTAACAATTTGTAGATCACAAAGGATAAAAGATGATCATTCCTCACTAAGGTTCAGCATGTATAAAAGCCCAGGGAGGCCCAAATTTACACTAATCAGTGAGTTCATGTGAAACTGCAACAAATGCAGCCTACAGTTCCTTATCTGCACTTACATTCAGCACTCATTCCTTGTCTTAGGCAGGTGTATGTACCATATAATTCTGGTATCTGTTTCAGCCTTAGGCCAGGTCATCTGGTCAACCTCAAGTGACCCTGCTCTGCATATGAACAGCATGGTCTTCTACAAGGACTTGTAGGGACCTGTACATAGTTTTTTTTTTTTTTTTTTGGGGGGGGGGGTGCTGGGGATCGAACCCAGGGACTTGTGCTTACAAGGCAAGCACTCTACCGACTGAGCTATCTCCCCAGTCCCTGTACGTAGGTTTTTGAGGCCTCCTCTCCACAGAGCATCCTATCCCATAGAATGAACTGTTCAAGCTGCCTTCTTTGGTTGCTGCCTTCTCAGCCCACTGTGTTCTGTTCATGTACCAGCTCTCAGTACTGCAATGTAGAGACTGTGTCCAAGTGGAGGGCTGGAAACCAGGGCATCACCTTGGGTGTCCCTTCCCATGAGGATTATTCCTGTGCTTGTTCTCTAGAGGTAAGCTCTAGACTGATACATTTAAAAATCAAAATTATAACATTATTAGAAGGAAATGTGGAAGAATAGTTTTATAATCTCAGGGAAACAAAGTTGTCTACAGCATGAAATTCAAAAAGCATAAAAGAATGGGCTGAGAAATCTCACTGTACAATGAAGTTTCTACATGACAAAATGAAAAACTATATATATATATGTGTATACAGAGAGAATGAGTGAGTATAAATGATGAACATTTGTAATATATTTCTATGACCAATAAGGAAGAGAGAACTCAAATAAAAATGGTCATAAGAATGAACCAGTGATGCATAAAAGAGGAAATACAGTCTTAAACTTATAAAGAGATTTCCAGTCTCACCAGAAAAATCGTGAAGTAACATTTTCATTAATTAAAAATTAAAAAGACTGCTAATTCATAGAGTTAAAGAAGATATGGGGAAATGGATCTTATGTTGAGTGATGGAAAAATAAAATGGTATATAGGATTTCAGGAAGAAAACTGGAAGTATTTTTTAAAAAATGAAATTATTTGACTCGTAGTATCGCACTGGGGAGATCTGTTCTAGAAATGAGAATCAAAACATAACTACATGAATGTTTACTGCAGCATTATTATTCAGAATGGGGAATTAGAAATATCCTAATGGTCTATCAAGTAGGTTGAGTAAACTTTTTTTAAAATTTTTAATTAAAAATAATCTATAAGAGTTTTCTGATCAGTAGACATTTCTGTGAAGTTCATGGGAAAAATCTGATTGTTCTGGTTTTTGATGTGTTTGTTGTATGTAATAACTTATAGGTACTTGATGCTTTTTGTTAAATTTTGACAGATGTCAGCCTAGAGATTTGGTCCTGTAGTTTTCTACATGTTTACTGATTTGGTTAAAGAAATCTGAGAAGGATAATAAATAACAAATTCATAGATTCAGGATCAAAAATATTTCAATAGGGAAAAAAAGGAATCAAATTAAATGAGATGAAATTTAACTTGATTCTTCTATATCTTCTGTGTATTTCCAATTTTTCCATAATGAAAATGTATTACTTTTACAGTGAGGAAAAATACACATTACTAAAAATAGTAACAAAACACACAGACAAAATAGGCCAATGTGAATTCCAAGGTAATGAATTTATAAAAGTTCTATTAACTGTAGGATTTTGGGTCAAATAGATTATGGGGGAATGCCCTCTCGCCCTATTTTTTCAAAATTTGAGGAAGACGTAGGGACTGGGTTATAGATTAGGGAAAGCAGATGTAATTAAGAACTGTTAGGGCTGGGGATGTATCAGTGTTATTACCTAGCATGCACTAGGCCTTTGGTTCAATCCCAGTGCCTCCTGCCCTCCCCCTACCCCACACACACTAGAGGGGATGGGGCACAAAGCTCAAAGGAAGAATGCCTGCTTAGCATGTTTGTGGAGGAAGTGACATTTGGGATTTCCAAGGCACGATCATAAAGAGTCTTGAAATTTCTACCCAGAGTTCTTGGAATGCTCTCTCTGGGGCCCCTGCAGCTTCTTGGGTATGTGGAAATCTGTGGAGAAAGACTGGCCAGTTCCCAACTATTTTAGCCTCTAGCCATTTGAGGCTCTAGACATCATGGAACAGAGAGGAGTCACACCTGAACTGCAGATCTTTGGGGGTGGTGGGGGACCCAACACCATTGTTATTCTAATCCAAAGTTTTGGGATAGTTTGTTATCTACTTGTAGATAAGCAAAACAACTTCACTTTACTTCTGTGACATCTGCTACAAAGGGGAGAATCATCTCTGTGAGAGTAGAAACCAATCTTTTGTTCCTAAAGCAGACAATTTGGGCTTTCACGGGAATTTCTGTCCACTTTTGATCTTATTCATAATATTGCTTTAATCGCTTATTTCTCTATTTAAGACTTTATATTTGTGCTTTATCTCCCAAATTGTGCCTGACAAGTTGTGTTTAAGAGTTTAAAACATGGACCTGAGCTAGGGATACAATGTGGTAGTAAAGGGCTTGCCTAGTATGTATGAGCCCCTAGGATTCCCAGTACCACAAAAACAAAAACAAAACAACAAAAATAAACCTATTAAATCAATCTGGTCAATTCAGTGTCATGAATATTATTATTAAACATGAGGCCTAGGGGGAAAAAAAAGAAAAAACAAACATGAGCTCCATGAACCAAGTTTATGATGGCTTCCATGGTTTGTGTTACCCCCTCTGGAATACCTAAGATGGGTAGAATGATTTTTGAAGTAGGGGCCTTATTTACCTTATTACCTTATTTTTCTTTGTCAAAGTTACTTGGCTCTTCTTGTTTTCTTCCAGGAGAATTTTTAACTATTTTGTTAAGGTCACGAATACCTTTTTTTTTTTTTTTTTTTTAAAGAGTTTACTTTTTTATGATTTTTCCCACTCTTTTGCCCCACTGGAAGAACTAAGGGCTTGGTACGTGGAAAAGAGGGCCAAGGTTAGCAAGTTAAAGAAATACTGTCCTGTGCTGTGTTTACCTGGCAAGGGCCAAAGCGGTAAGTTATAGGGACTGTAAAAAATAAACACTTCTTTGAGGATGAGAGCTTTCTAATGACAAGAGGACTGCTCTATCAATAGAGCTTTTTAGGCAGATAATGCACAGCCACTTTCTGAAACAGAATAAGAAGCTTTTCACACCAGAAGAGTGGCTGAGACTTGTGATGGTTAATTAACCATAGGTGTCAGCTTGACTGGATTAAGGACTAGTTAAAGGACTGGTAAAAGATCACTTTTGAGCACATCTGTCACAGTTTCTAGAGGAAACTTTGTGTGAGTGAAGAAGATCCATCCTCAATGTGGGCAGGCACTATCCAACTAGCTGGGAAATCAGAACAAAAAAGGCAGAGAAATGGATTTTCTCTCTTTTCTGGAGCTGAGATTCTCTGGGGTATCCTCTCCTGCCCTTCTGCATTCTGCATGGAATGACCCAGTGAGAAGGCCCTTGTCAGATGCTGGTGCCATGTTCTTAGACTTCTCAGCTTTTAGAACTGTGAGCCTAATAAACTTCTATTACTAATAAATTACCTACTATGCAGCATTCAGTTATAGCTATAAATGGGATGAAGACAGGGCTCTTATTTTTCCTGATTCCTCTTTATTCCTCCTTTTTTTACTTAAACACTTGAGAGTCTCCACCCTTGACATTTCCTCCCTGAGGTTCTCTGGTTTGGGTATCTTGACACTTGGTCTAGTTTGTTCATCTGTTTATTTTGTTGTACTGAGAAATGACCTCAGGGTTGCTTTACCACTGAGATATATCTCCAGCCCTTTTTATTTTGAAACTGGGTCTCACTAAGTTGCCAGGTTGGCCTTGAACTTGCAATCCTCTTGCCTCCGGAGTAGCTGGGACTGTAGACTTGTACCAAGGCACCGACCACTTGGTCTACTTTAACTGCAAGCTCTGGTTCCTAATAATACCTCCTGACCCATCTGGCTGAGTCTACATCCATGTTGGTATCCTCTACCTCAACTCTTGACAGCAGTCCACCTGACAGGGCTGATCCTACATAGCCAACATTAGCAAAGGAAGATGAAATGTCATGACTAAGCATGACTTTGGTTTTTCTACAGTGTCCTGTGAGCAGATCTTTTCTATATTCCTATATTTGATTCCTGGGAATCAAATGATTCTCTAGGAATCCCTAAGGAATCTGCTAGGAATCCCTAAGTCCAGATCATATTCCAGGTCTCTGGGGAAACCATTTTTGCAATTTTTTCCCTCAACTTTCCTCTTCTACCTTTCTGTTGAGTATCTTTTTGTTAAGTTCCTTCTTCTTATATTTTCTAAAAAAAGACATGGTTATTGGCAGCTCTGCTGGCCCACTCATCCTAGAATCACCCAATCATTCACTTGTCGGATCAACTCATTTGTTAGCAACCATAACACCCTAAATTCTCTTAGTTGAGAGCTTATCTACTTCAGTTCCCCAAGGAAATGTTAAGGAAAACTTATTATGAACTAATGATTCATAATATTCAACTAGTTATTATGAACTTATGTCCATAATTACAGTTATCAAACTTATTGAGCCCCTCTATTTATAAGGTATTGAGGGATATACAAACAATGAAGCATGGTCCCTGCGCAGCATGGTTCACCGCATGTATGAGTCAGGCAGGGCAAAACACTTGAGCCATGCACAGTGGCACATGCCTGTATTCCCAGCAACCTGGAAGGGTAAGGCAGGAGAATCACAAGTTCAAGGCCAGCCTCAACAACTTAGTGAAGCCCTAAGTAACTTAGTGAGACTTGTCATAAAATTTAAAAAAATATTTTAAAAAGGGCTGGGAATATAGCTCAGTGGTAAGCACCCCTGCGTTCAATTCTCAGTACCAAACCAAACCAAACAAGAAACACTTAAGTCTGGGATTTGGAGGAGGCATGATGAGGTTTGGTTTCAAAGAATGAGTAAGTTGCTAGCAGGATTCACAACACAGTTCTGGAACCCAGGAGACAAAGTCTGGGCTCTCCTTCTGTCTTTATTAAGATGATGATCAGATTGAACTAAGCCTTGGAACACTAAACTGTTAATTACTCTAAAGAAGAAATCAACCCAAATTGTGAGCAGCTCCGCAACTCCTCTTCCTTCCATCATGAAAGTAGTGACTGACTTCAGGAAAATGACTCAACTTTTCCGGCCTTTAGTTTCCTCATCTCTCAAATGAAGTCGCTGGATTATATCAATGATTTTGAAACGATTAGTCATGGGACCTGTATTTCCATCTAAGTTTCTGCAGAAGTCCCCCCGCCCCGTGGAGTTTGAAAACCACAAGATTCATGATCTTTTCTTTTTGTCTCCTTTCACATATATTCTATTTTGCACTGCCTGTACAATAGCCACTAATTAATTAACATTAAATGAAATTAAATATTCAGTTTTCCAGTCCCATTAGCCATCTCTTAGGTGCTCAATAGTCACATGTGGCCTGTGGCTACTGGACTGGACAGATAGATCTTTAATATTCTGAAAGGTCTTCAAGACAATGCTGGTCTGCATTTACACAAATGTGTGTATGTGTGTGCATTCATGTGTGTATGCAGAAATATCTCCTGTTCTATACAAATGTAGCATGTTTTGTATCCTTACCAAGATATACAAGGAGAGTTCCTTTCACTACATATGGAAAAACAGTTATAATGAAGATATTAAAAAGCCAGACAGCAAAAGGTAATATCGTCTCTGTCACTTACTAGTGGGTGCTTTGAGCAATTACTTGACCTTTTTATGCCTTAGTTTCAGTATCCTTAAAATGCATATGGACTTTAGATATGGCTGGGAGTCTACCTGCCTCCCATTGCCTTAAAAACCCTTAAGGACCCTGGAACCAACTGAATTAGACCCATATTACTAGCCTATATGAAAAGACATGTCTTATGATAATTCAGTAAGTTTTAGAAAACAACATGATTTTGTTCAAATCATGATGATCTAGAGCTCCAAATTGAGTATTTTTAGTAAGAAAAAATGTAAAAGTCGTTCTTCTATATTTTTAGATGTGCTTGCTAAGAAAATTATGCATAAATGAAGAATTCTAAGAAATTCTATTCTAAGGTCAAGATTAATTTATATTTGACAAATATTTTTCAACCCAATGTCAATCTCCCATCCTCAGAAAGACTGAATTCAACCCCTGAAATCACAAGACTCTGTGGCTAGACAATTTCTTTTTTTCCCCAAATGAACATTTCATGTGTAAGAAAGTGGAAAAAATGTTCAGTGCAGATTCACTTGGTGCTGTGATTATCTAAACAGACTTACATGCTCTCCTGGGGGATGGAGAAGGAACAGGAGCAAATATCAAAGCCTCCTTTTTCTTCATGAAGGTAAGATAATGGCTATTGGTGTTTGATATTATCAAGTGCCAATATCAGCTGCTAGCACACTTGACCCCAGGAGGTTCCTGCCCTAGAACAAATGGTCCAGGGCGCTTTATTTTTAAAATTTTTTTTAAAGTTGTAGATGGACACAATACCTTTATCTTATTTATTTATTTTATGTGGTGCTGAGGATCGAACCCAGTGCCTCACACATGGTAGGCAAGCACTCTACCACTGAGCCTCAACCACAGTCCCCAACATTTTTATACATATGAAAAATGCATACACTGGCAATTTTTTAAAAATTTATTTTTAACTGTTACAAAAACATTGTACACATTTATGGGGACACAATGTGAAGTTTAGATATATGTATATGCTATATATGTTCAAATCAGGATAAGCATACTTATATAACTCCTCAAATGTTTATCATTTCTTTGTGATGGAAACATTCAAAATCCTTTCTTTCAGCTTTTTGAAATATATGGTGACAACATCTACCATGAGGTCTTCACCAGAGCTGAGCTGATGCTGGTGCCATGCCCTGAGCTTCCAGAACTAAATAAACCTCTTTTCTTTATAAAACACCCACCCTCATATTATTTCATCATAGTGATGGGAAATGTACCAGTATACCTGGGGACAACCACCTGCTGACCTGGCCCACGCATGGAGCTCTCCTTCCATCTGCCCCAGAAAGTGTCCCTGGCAAAAGCAATTGAGCCTAGGCTCTGCCTCCAATTCTGACTTCTAGCCCCAACAGGGCCAGCTAAACTCTTTCTCATTAATGCAATTTGGTTTTTGAAGTACTTTGTTTTTTAACAATATATTTTTTGTTTGCTTGGAAAAGCCCTATTTACTTTGCTCAAATTTTGCAAAAACTGACTTCAGCTTTAAATCTCACAACTATCCCACAAGGCCTCTCAGCGTCTCAGGCAAGACCACCTCTGCTTTTTTACCTTTTAAATTCACACATTCTCCCATGCAGCTGGTAGGCAACTGGAAATCAGAAAAAGGAAACCAGTAAGCATGCTAAAAAAAGGAAAATAAGATACAAGGAATAAGATAAAAATACATACTAATAGTTACAAGAAAATGTGAATTAGCTAAATTTTCAGATTACTTATAAAGCTAAACTAATTATAAGAAATACATCTGGCTGGAGATGCAGTTCAGTGGCTGAGTGCTCTCCTAGCATAAGCAAGTTCCTAGATTCAATTCCCAGTACCACAAAAACAACAACAAAGATAAACCTAAAACATGTTACTAAGAAAGGGTGAAAAGACAGGAAGTACAAATATATCACACAAATAAGAGCTAAACATAAACAGGAATAGTAAAATTGGTATCATAACATATAAATCTCTAGCTCGTGAGGATTAACTGAAAAGGCAAAACCTACTAAGAAGATATAAAGGCTAGGAACCTTTAAATTTGGTTGAAAATATTTAAGGTCAAAAGGGAAACCAAAGATTTTGATCAAAAAAAAAAAAAAATCACAATCAAGAGTAAAAGACCTCTCAGAATTCAACAGATCAATGAGACACACAGTGAAGGGACGTGTTTCACTCCTGAATGAGATTCAGGGGCCACAGAGGGTATCTCTGGAACATGAATTCAAGAACAGAGCTTCATAACTGTGCAACTGAGAGGTCCTTTCAAGGATGTTCACTGGAAGAACAGACCATTTAGTCCCAACAGAAATTTAAGTCTTCACTTTTAGAGAATACAAAATCTGTCTGCAACTTTCAAATGAGAGGTTTCCCAACTACCACCCAACATAAAAAAAAAAAAAAAAAAAAAATCGGTTTTCATTGACCATTTTGGAGCATCAGAGTCTTGTAACTAGAATATAAACAGTTTCCTCCTTTTTTTTTTTTTTTTGGTACTGGGGATTGAATTCAGGGGTGCTTAACTACTGAGTCACATTCGCAGACCTTTTTTTTATTTTATTTAAGAGACCGGGTCTTGCTGAGTTGCTCAGGACCTGGCTAAATTGCTGAGACTGGCTTTGAACTAGAGATCCTCTTGCTCCAGCCTCCTGAGCCACTGGGATTACAGGAATGTGCCACCACACCCAGTAACATTTTCTTTCTTTCTTTTTTTTTTTTTTTTTGGGTGCTGGGGAATTGAACCCAGGGCCTTGTGCTTACAAGGCAAGCACTCTACCGACTGAGCTATCTCCCCAGCCCCACATTTTCTTTTAGTAACAATTTATTCTTAAAATCCCAATGACGTACCTCAAAGAAATAGAGAAAGCAATCATGAAATTCATTTGGAGGAATTAGACACCCAGAATAGCCAGAGCAATCCTTAGCAGGAAGAGTGAAGCAGGAGATATCAAAATACCAGACCTTCAACTATACTACAGAGCAATAGTAACAAAAACGGCATGGTATTGGCATCAACAGACAGGTAGACCAATGGTACAGAATAAAGGACACAGAGACAAACCCATATAAATACAGTTTTCTCATACTAGACAAAGGTGCCATAAACATTTACTGGAGAAAAGATAGCCTCTTCAACAAACGGTGCTGGGAAAACTGGAAATCCATATACAGCAAAATGAAACTAAACCCTTATCTATCACTATCTCTCACCCTGCACAAAACTCAACTCAAAATGGATCAAGGACCTCGGAATCAGACCAGACATCCTGCACCTAATAGAAGAAAAAGTAGGTCCAAATCTTCATCATGTGGGCTTAGGACTAGACTTCCTTAACATGACTCCCAAAGCACAAGAAACAAAAGCAGGAATCAATTAATGGGATAGATTCAAAGTAAAAAGCTTTCTTTCAGCAAGGAAACAATCAACAATGTGAAGAGACAGACTACAGAATGGGCGAAAATCTTTGCCACATGCACTTCAGATAGAGCACTAATCTCCAAAATTTATAAAGAACTCAAAAAAATTTACACCAAGAATACAAATAACCCAATCACAAATGGGATAAGGAACTGAGGAGACACTTCACAGAAGATCTACAAGCAATCAACAGATATATGAAAAAATGTTCAACATGTCTAGTAATAAGAGAAATGCAAATCAAAACTACCCTAAGATTTCATCTCACCCCAATTAGAATGTCTATTATCAAGAATACAAGCAACAATAGGTGTTGGCGAGGATGTGGGGAAAAAGGTACACTCATTCATTACTGGTGGGACTGCAAATTGGTGCAGTCATACAGGAAAGCAGTATGGAGATTCCTAAGAAAACACAGAATGGAACCCCCATTTGACCCAGCTATCCCACTCCTTGCCCTATACCCAAAGGACTTAAAATCAGCACACTACAGTGATGCAGTCACACCAATGTTTATAACAGTCAATTCACAATAGCTAGATTGTGGAACCAACCTAGATGCCCTTCAATAGATGAATGGATAAAGAAACTGTGGTATATAAACACACAATGGAATACTATTCAGCCATAAAGAAGAATAAAATTATGGCATTTGCAGGTGAATGGATGGAGCTGGAGAATATCATGCTAAGTAAAATAAGCCAATCCCAAAAAACCAAAGGCTGAATGATTTCTCTGATAAGTGGATGATGATACATAATGGGGAGTGGGAGGCAAGAATAGAGGAAGATTGTATAGAGGAAAATGAGGGGTGGGGAGGGGACGGGGGAAGGAAAGATAATAGAATGAGACAAACATCATTACTCTATGTACACGTATGATTACACAGTGTGACTCTACTTCATGTACAACCAGAGAAAGGAAAGTTGCACCCCATTTGTGTACAATGAATCAAAATTAAAACAACAACAACAACAAACTACCATAATTTATTCTGTCATCAATCTTACTACATTAGGCACTGTTATGGCTTGGATCTGGATTGTCCCCCAAAGGTTCATATACTGAAGGCATGGTCCCCAATGCAGCAATGTTCAGAGGTGGGGCTTTGGGAAACTGATTGGATCACGAGGGATTAATTCATTGATAGATTTCACTGCTGAATGGACTCCTGGGAGAGGGTGACATTATAGGAGGTGAGACTTAATTGAAGGAGTGGGTCCCTGGGGGCATGCCCTTGGGGAATATATCTTGTCCCAGCCCTTTCCTCTCACTCTCTGCTTCCTGGCTGCCATGAAGTGAGCAGTTTAACTCTGCCATGCCCTTCTGCCATGATGTTTTGCCTCACCTCAGGCCCAAAGCAATGGAGCCAGCCACCATGAACTGAAATCTCTGAGCACATAAGCTAAAATAAATCTTTACTTCTTTAACTTGCTTTTTTCAGTTGTTTTGTCATAGCAACGAAAATTGACTAACATAGGCAGTAAAGTAACTAACCAAGAAACAATATGTTAAATATCCCGTTATTACCAATAGTGTAAAAAAATAATATGCTTTATTATAGCAGCGGTACATGCCTGTATTTCCAGCTACTTGGGAGGCTAAGGCAGGAAGATCCCCAAGTTTAAACCCAGTATCAGCAACTTAGTGAAATACTGTATCAAAAAAAAAAAAAAAAAAGGTGAGGGGGAACTGGGAATGTAGCTCAGTGGTAAAGTGCCTCTGGGTTTAATTGTCAATATCAAGCAAAAATCTATCAATCAATAAAATATACCATGATCAAGTTGTGGTTTTGCTTCCATATAATGATGTTTCACCTCTAGGAAATCTATCTATACTGTTAATTATACAGATGAGTTAAAAGGGAATAAATCATGGATAGCTCAGTAATGCCAGAAAAGAATTTAATATCCTTATTTCTGGATAAATAAAAAAAACAAAACAAAACAAAAAAAACAAAACCCAAACTCTCAGTAAACAGACACAAGGTTTCTTTGGTTGACAAAGTATTTACCAGAAAACAATCCAAAAATCGTATTTAAAGGTGAGATACTAATGGAAAATTAGGTAAGACAACCTACCATCAATAGCATTATTCAATATTGTTCTTGACAATAAAACATAAAAAGTACAAGAGGTATAAGGGCTGGGGCTATATCTCAGTTGGTAGTGCCTACCTTGTATGCACAAGGCCCTGTGTTCAATCCCTAGCACCACAAAAAAGAAATGAAGGAAAAAAAGTATAAGAGGTATAAATATTGAAAAGAAACAAAATCATCATTATTTGTAATAGTTTACCTATAAAAGTCTAGAATATCAGTAAGTATAATCAAATAATAAAATGCATAAAGGCATAAAAATCATCATAATAATACAACTAATGAGGGTTAACATTCAGAGAGCCCTTGTGGTGGTGCATTAGCACAAAGCGCAGTCACTAATGGTCACCTTCTTATTTTTCTTTTTTTTTTTTTAATGCAAATCACACAATGAGGTTTTATTAAAGCAAGCTCGAGCCTGGACCGCAACCAGCCCCTCAGACTGATACAATGGCTGTGGGGGGGAAGCGACCTCCTTCTCATTTTTCTAAGCAGCTGCAACCTGTGTCAGAGAATCAAAGTAACAGATTAATAGAAAAAAATAGAGTCAAGACACATACTAAATTTCCATTTATTCCTGGATCTATCAAGTAGTCAAAGAAATATTGTTAAAGAAATGATGCTAGAATGCTAGGCTGGGAATGTAGCTCAGTGGTAAAGTGTTTACCTAGCATGTGCAAGGCCCTGGGTTCAATTCCCAGCACTGGGCATGCTGACACACACACACACACACACACACACAAAAACAAACAACAAAAAAAAACAAAAACAAAAAACCCAAAATAAATAATGCTAAACAAATAGTTATGCCATCTATCCATTTAGGCTAAAACAGGTAAAACTCTTACCCAATAAATTATGAAAGGAAATAAAGGAGTGTATAGTGTACACCTTCACCACTAGAAGACAGTGGAGCTGTACCTATAAATTTATGACAGGAAATAATTTCTGAAGTATAATTTTTTGCCCAATGAAACCATCAAGTATCAGGGTAAAGAACAGATGCAAAGTCATATAATTTTACCTTCCATGAACCCATTCTCAGAAAGATACTGGGGGAAAAAAGAGGGATTAGGAGGCAGAATTAAAGGATGTGGGATACAGAGGATCAAAAACAAGGAGCTGGATGCAGTGGCACATAACTGTAATCTCAACGGCTTGGGAGGCTAAGGCAGGAGGTTTGTGAGTTCAAAGTCAGCCTTAGCAACTTAGTGAGGCCCTGAGCAACTCAGCAAGACCCTGTCTCTAAATAAAATAAAAAAGGGCTGGGGATGTGCTCAGTGGTTAAGCATCCCTAAATTCAATCCCTTGTACCAAAGAGAAAGAGAGAGAGAGAGAGAGAAAGAGAGAAGCAAAGATACAACAGTGACTGGGCACCAGGCAGAGAGGATAGTGTGTGGGAGGCCAAAGATTTCAGGTCAGGTTTCCTCGAAATGAAACTGGCGGAATCTGACTCATATGATGCATGGAGGTATTCAAAAGAGTTGGGGGTTGAGCAGTGATACGAGATGTGCATCCCTAAATCTAAAAATCCACTTGAAAAGTTTCAGATTCTGGAGTACTTTGGGTCTCAGATTTTCAGATTAGGGACATTCAAGTGGTTCTATGAAAATATTCCAATCCAGAAAACTCTGAAAACAGAAACACTTTTGCTCCCAAGCATTTCAGATAAAGGATCATCAACCTGTAATTACATAGAAAACTGAGTAAAACAACAAACAAAACAATTTTAAGTGCAGGAGGAATAAAAGGTTGTGCAAAAAGAAAAAAGTAATAATGGCATGCACTGTACTACTACATGGCTGTCAATGAATCACATTTCTATCATCTTAATGAGAATTCTAAAAACATATAACCAGGAGAGAATAGGAAGAAAGGAAGAATGGGAGAGGAGGATTTGAAAAGATAAATCCTCATTTCTCCTATTATGATGATAGAACCAGACCTGGTTGTGAAATGAAATTACAAAAACATTATGGTAAGAGATCAATGCCTGGGGAAGGGGTCAGTTCTACTCCTCTTTCTCTGCATTTCTCCAGGAAGCCTAATTAACCATGGGTCCCTATCTTTTGGACTGTCAATAACTGCCCTAAGAGTCTGACCTCCCTCTAGAAATGTAATAGATGTCTGAGAAAAGAGTTGTTTCTTCTTACCTATTCTGTGAACATGCTTTATGTTAAGAGACCCTGAACAAGTTCTTCAGCTGCATAGATTAGGCATTTTTTTTTTAAAGAGGAAAAAGCCCCAGTTATAGGATGGGTCTAAGATGACGTCAAATAACCTATCAATATTGTAGGAAACTAGATCAGGGCTCAGAATTAGAGTTCTTGTTCTCCTCTGGGCTTGCTGGTGTAAAAGTTTAGCATTCTCCTCTCCTAGTGCTGCTTGCTGCTTCTTGATCAGTCTGTTTCCTGCAACACTATCAGGAGATCGAGACATAATAATAAAAAAAATCCAGAGACAGCAGTTTTAAGCATGCTTCTTAGCAATACAGAGGGAAAGCCCACAGAACTGTCTGGATGACTTGACAGTGCTTGACTCTGGCGAGTGGGAAACAGACCTCTTAAGACAGGCTGGCTGCTTGCTCCTAAGACCTTATTATGGGCATATATAACTTAGATAAAAATAAAAACTAAAACTAAACCAAAAAGATCTCTCACAAATTTGAGGAATAAATATGACCACACAAATAGACAAACATGCAAAGCAAGTTCACTAGTAATTCAGAAGAACTCTAAAAAGGATTAACAAACTGATAACAGGTGCAGCACTTCCATTAGTGATGAAAAATTATAAGAAATGTCATTATCTTGTCCCAGGCTTTAAGATAAAAAGAGCATGCCTATTTAGGATTTAAAAAAAAATTTCAGTTGTTGATGGATCTTTTGTTTTTATTTATTTATTTATATTCAGTGCTGAGGATCGAACCCAGGGCTTCAAACATGCCAGGAAAGTGCTCTACCACTGAGCCACAATTCCAGTCCTCTATTTAGGATTTGAGAAGGCATAATATTATACATCAAATTATAGAAGTGTAAATAAGATAATTTTATAGGAGAAAAATTTGGTAATGTGGATCAAAATAGAAAATGCAACACACCCTTTCACAAAGCAGATTCATTTCTAGGAATTTATTTTACAAAAACTTCAGAACTGTTTCACAAGTATTTAACACAAGCTTAGAAAAAGGCATGGTGAATGATATTTATCATCATGACAATTTTTAAAAATTTTGAGGAAATTCATGTAACACAAAACTTGCCATTTTAAACTAGTTTAAAGTGTACAATTCAATGGCTTTAATATTCATAATGCTGTGCAACCATTACCTCTACCTAGCTGCAGGACATTTTCATCACCCCACAGGACACCCTGTACCTACTTATTAAGCAGTCATTCTACTCCCTCTTCTCCCCTTCCACACAACCACTAGCAATCACTAGTTTGCCTTCTGTTTTTATGGATTTTCCTATTCTGGATCTTTCCTATAAATGGAATCATACAAAATTTGGCCTTTGTATCTGGCTTCTTTCACTCGACATGTCTTCAAGGCACACTCATGTTTTAGCATGTGTCAATACTTCACTCCTGTTATGGCTAAATAAAAAGTTCAGGGTCTATGACTGCTAGGAGAAAAGTAGAGTCACAGCAACTCAGTTAGAGCTATTCATAGATTTATTATAAGGAAAGGATAAAAAGCAAAATCAGCAAAGGGAAAAGTCACATGGGGTGAAATCCAGAGTAAACTAGGCACAAGTTTCCAAGAATTTTCTCCCAGGGGAGTTATTCAAGTTAATTCTCCCAGCAATGATCTGTGAGAACATGTATGCAATATGGCTTACCAGGGAAGTTCACTAGTGACCCAGGTTCCATGGTTTTTACTGGGGGCTGGTCATGTAGGCCCCCTCTGCCTACCACATGCCACACTCCAGAGGCCCAGAAGGAAAGCAGGGGTTTAGCATGAACCAGTTTTTGCAAAAAGAGTTTAGGCAAAGCAAGTCACTCTTTACCAATTAGGGTAATAGGAACCCTCCTGAAATCTAAGTTCCTAGATGCCAGCCAAGAGATAGCCTTGCAAGCAGGCTTCTAAAGATAAATGTTCTGGGCCTACTATGTTCACTCTTTTTTTCCACAGTGGCAAAAACATGGCTGCCAACAGCATCTTGGTTTTATGTGGTATTACAGAATAATCTTTCAGTTTTATTTCCCATATTTCTGGGGAAGGGGTTACTGCACCTAGCTTAGAGTATCATGGCTGCTGCTTTAAAGTTCATGTAGATGAAGGGAGGAGTCCTTCCCCTTCTGCTACACAATCACAGGTCCTTCTGTGCCCTTTGATAGTTTTGTTCAGCAAGTTCTTATGACTTGAAGTTTCATACATATGGGCATGCACACACAACTGAGAATGAGAGAGTGCTCCAAAGTGTGCAAGAGGAAACCAAATGGAAGGATGGGTAACCAGGAGAGGGCTTCGAGTCCATCGCAACTTAGGAAATGAATGGGTGGCACATTCCTGTAAACCCTGAGGCTTAGAAAGTTGAGGCAGGAGGATTACAAGTTTGAGGTCAGCCTGGGTAACTTAGTGAGACCCCGTCTCAAAATAAAATAAAAGGCTGGGGATATAGCTCAGTGGTCAAGTGCTCCTGGGTTCAACCCTAATGCCACAAAAACCAACCAACCAAACAACAACAACAACAACCAAACAAGAAAGTTTTAATTTTCCAACAAATTTCACTATTGCCTCAGGTTGTAACACAAGGCCCATGTCATTTAAAATGTTTTCACAAATCACTGTGTTGTAAACTGTGACAAAAGTAGAAGATGGGTGAAAAGTAGCCCTAGCAGAGTAGAAACTCACGATGACTTTCATTTTCTACTTGGAATCTATCTTTACAATGAAGACAGGAAAAGGACCTCTCTGGTGACCATAAATAAATCAGAGGATTTTACTTTCTTTGAATTGTAGCCCTCGAGAGACCTGTCTCAAAAAAAGAAAACAACATATACAGCCTCAAATGGCCTGACATTTCATAGGTTGTTTGTTACTGGATAAGCATATTCCACTGTGTCTGTGGGAACTCAGAGATGGAAAAACAGAAGTTACTTGCAATGTGGGTGTTCTGTCCAGATTCAAAACATGATTCACTTTGGGCAAAGCTTGATTTTTTCTTCCAAAAAAGAAGCTAAGGTTCTAATTAACAGATTAATATCACACTCAAAGATACTCCCTTGCTATCTGAATTCTTAACAATATAAAATCAGAAACTGAACAGAGTCAGATAAATTTTCAAGTAAACCCCTTAACAGCTGAACCCTTGATTCTTCCTATCTGAAATCCAAGAACCAAACAGGGTTTGAATAACAGGAGATCCTTCATTGATTTGTCTAAGGGAAGGGTTAGCAAACTTTTTCTGTAAAGGCGTAGACTGTAAATAGCTTTTGTTTTGTAGGTCATCTAGTCAAAAGGTCTCTGTTGTATTACTTGGCTGGGCAGTTGCAGTAGAAGTAGTTATAGACAGTATGTACATGAATGGGTAACAATAATATGAATGGGTTACAAATGAACTGTTTTACAGTAACACTTTATTTACAAAAACATGTGGTAGGCCAGATTTACCCCTTGAGCCATCTAAATCGAGACTTTAATCTAGTTCAACAGCATCAGACCCATATTATTACAATTTCAAATGGCAAAAGCTTTGATGATATAAAACATTCACTACTATTATCTTTATAAAATAAGAGGGTACTGTGACAAAATCAGAAAATTCTGAGTTATAGTATGTGAAAATCAGGGTAAGGACATGTTACTTGGAAAAATACTATTTTTCTGAAAAATGTTTCATCAATCTTTTATGCTTATATTTTAATTTTAAAAGAGGCAGTTTATCAATAAATATCTTGTTAATTATCACATGGTTTTGAAGTGGAATGGCAGAGATGTGATAGAACCCAACCCAATAGGACCCTAAAACCCATTCCTTGCCTTACAGTTTCAGAAGAGCAGACTTTCGCTAGGTATCGTTTTTCTACTTTAATTTTTTTTTCCAGAAAAGACCTGGTTTAATTATTGACTGTAATACATCCTTATGGCCTTTTCCCTCAGACTTTCCACTCCCAAACTATGTTATAACATTCAATACATGAATATATTTTGGTTATGAGTCAAGTTAATAAAATAAACACTTGCGAATCTAAATGAAAACTACATTACTGCTGGGTGCGGTGGTGTACAACTTTAATCCCAGTGGCTTGGGAGTCTGAGGCAGGAAGATCTTGAGTTCAAAGCCAGCCTCAGCAACTTTGTGAAGCCCTAAGCAACTCAGCGAGACCCTATCTCTAAATAAAATTTTAAAAAAGGGCCTGGGGATGTGGCTCAGTGTCCCTGGGTTAAATCCCCAGTACCAAAACAAAACAACACAACACAAAAACAAAACAAAACTATGTTATCAATATCTTGCTTGTTTTACTTCAATTATTTTTTAACACATAAAATAATACATGTACTTTTTTGGAAGTCATAGTGAAGCCAGAAATAAAGACAGGCAGTTAGTATAGAAAAGGTAATTGGGTCGAACAGAGAAAATTTGGATCAGGGAAGTTGAAAACCACCCCTGGGAGACTGAAATGTTCATGTCTCCAGAGCCCTTTGATATCACCCCTCCCAAAAAAGTTGTTAATGAAGCAATTCCTGAGCAGACAAAGAGCTAATCAATGCCTCATGGGTTGCCTGCTCCCTTCCTGCCTAATACTCCACTTTGGCCCTTCCAGCCCACCTGCTCACCCCCTGGCCATTCCATCCACATCTCCCTGTCACTAAGCAGGATGCAGGGAAATGAACAAGATAAGGGAGGAGAACAAAGGAAACTTTAGATGTATAAAAGGGACAAGACTTCCTCCTTTCATGGATTCTGCCTTTGGATCCCCTTCTTCCACACGGGAGAAGTCTGTTTTACTATCCTTTAATAAAGTTTTAAACTTTCTACTCTAAGCTTGCCTTGAAGTGCTTCTTTGGTGTTATACTTCCACATCTGAGGAAGCAGGATTCGTTAAGGTAACTAAACGTGGTATCAATAGTTTGATAGGATGTAACTTGGGCTGGGAGACAGCTGTTGGTAGAGTGCTTGCCTCACAAGCACAAGGCCCTGGGTTCAATCCCAAGCACCACACGCACACACAAAACAAAAACAAAAACAAAAACGAAACAACAACAAACTTAAATAGCAGCTCCTATCCCATCCCTACCTCTCCTCAGTCCCCTACTTATGTTGCATTTATTATAACTTAAAATAAATAAGAGCTTTATTAAAATTTAAGTCAAGTACTACAAAGTTCACTTTTTAAAATGTACCATTCAGTAGTTTTTAGGATATTCACAAGGTTGAGCAGCCACCATCACTCCACTTCCAAAACACTTCTATCACACCAAAACACAACCAAACCCCCCAAGGATCCCCGTTAGCAGTCACTCTTCATTCTCCTCATCCTCTACCCTCTTATTATTGATTCACTTTCTGTATCTATGGATTTGCCTAATCGGAACACTCCATCTAAAGGAAATCATATGATACATGTCCTTTTGCGTTTAGTTTTTTTTATTTTAAAATGATGCAGTTTGGGGGCTGGGGGTATAGCTCAGTGAAGTCCCAGTTTCAATCTCCGCATCAACAAAAAGGAGGGCCAGGGATGTAACTCACCTAGCATGCATGAGGTCCTGGGTTTAATCCAGGACAAAAGAAAAAAAGGATGAAGTTTTAAAAACAAACTTTTTCATAAAACTATTATATGTTAATTCTATGGAATATAAAAAACAGGAAAGCATGAACAAATTTTAAATACCCAGAGATAACCACTGTTAACGTTTGTATACATTTCTTGTACAAAACTGAAATACTATAAAGATGTCTTAGAATCTGTTTTTTTTTCTTTTTTTTTTTTTGTAGTGCTGGGGATCAAACCCAGGACCTTGTGCATGCTAGGTAAGTGCTCTACCATTGAGCCACACCCACTCCCAGATCTTACTTTTTGACTTAATGTACTGTGTACATTTTTTCCGACTGCCATTAAAGAGATTTTCCCAAAGCATGAATATTAAGGACTATAATATTCCATTGTGTACATATATCATAATTTACTTGATTCCCCTACTATTAATTTATATTATTTCCAGTACTTTTTAAGTAATCATAAATAAAACTATAATAAATGTGCTTGAAATTTCATCTTTATAGGTATCCATGCTTATTTCTTTGACATAAACACCCAGAAATATGATTTAATTGTTAAAGGGCATTTTAAAGATTCATGCTACACATTGCTAAATTTCCCTCCCTAAAGTTGGTATTCATTTGCACTTCCACTAAAGGCGCAGTAAGATTCTTACTTTGATCACTTCATCACTTAAAAAAACTTACAGTATGATAAGTAAAGAAATGGTATTTCATTTATGATTTCTTTGATGACCAGTGCGACTGAACAATTTTTACATTTAATCCAAACAGCAATTTTACTTTTTGACAACTTACAACTATTTATAATACTTATTATTGATTTATTTTCATTTTGTTATTGATTTTTTTTTTTTTTTGGAGCTGGGAATCAAATACAGGGTCTCAAATGGTAGGCAAACATTCTCCCACTAAACTACACACCCCATAAGTGATTTAATTGTTTTAATGTAAATGGAGTTTGCTCTATTGAGGACAAGGATCTACAGTCATAGGTGGTTGTCAGAGCCTATGCTACAGAGAAGATATTCAAAACTCTGGGAAGGCAGGATTATCACTTTTCCCCGCTTGAAGATGAATGAGGAATACAATGGAAGACACATGTAAAGTATATATGTGACTTCAGGGAACCATTTTCCAGTTGGGACATGGCAAAGGTCACGTCATCATCTCTACTATGGGGTTGAACTTCCACTCAGAAGCCTTGCACTCCATTTCCACCAGAAATAATAACTCATGATGCAAAGAGTCAACTCTCCAGTCTCATCTAGATCCTTCTGTACCCTACCCACCCATTACCCTCAGCTATACCAGATTTGTTCTGTCCCTCCAATATACTACACTCCTTTCTTCCCAAGCCCTTTATACTAACTGTTTCTCCTCCTGGGGTCTTTTCACCCAGTCTCCACATGGCTGGTTCTGATTTACACATCACCTCAGATGGGTCTTCCCAATCCACAGCTCTTCTATCACTACTGTACTCTCCTTTTTAATTCTCTGCATAGCACTCAGGCCCATTACCTCCTTCTTCTTAGTTCTTTCTTGTCTGCCCTACTGCCCTTGACCCACCCACTTCCTAGAGGTCTAGACATAGTTGCTGAATAGCATCTAACAAGTATTCAGTGTTGAGTTAGTTCTCCCTATCTGTGGGTTCTACATGTGTGGATTCCACCAATCTCATATCAAAAATATTTTTTAAGAGTTAGTTTTCCCTATCTGCAGGTTCTACATCTGTGGATTCAACCAACACCAGATCAAAAATATTTTTTTTAAAAATACTGCATCTGTACTGAACATGTAGATTTTTCTTGTCATTATTCTTTAAACAATATAGTATAGTAACTATTTGCATAGTCTTTACATTATGTTAGGTATTATAAGTAACCTACAGATGTTTTAAAGGAGGATGTACAAAGGTTATATACAAATATCATAATATCTTATATAAAGGACTTGAGTACCCATGGATTTTAGGATTCTTTAAGAGACTCTGAAACCAATCCCGTATAGATAAGAAGATGACTGTATATCCCTTGAGTTTATGTATGAATAAAGTTAGTTTTGTAGCACTACCACAATCACAAACTTAGGTCTAGAACTAAGTTTGATTATTCCCCAATCAGTATTTATCTCACTGTCTCAGGTCAGAGCTCAAAATAACCCTATGGTATTCCCTCCACAAACTGCTATGCATTAAAACTATCAGGAGCTCCCCACTCAAGTTGCTGGCCTCAGCCTGATACAACACTACTCCTAGGTGTACAGCAGCATCTCCCCATCCCTCCAGGTGCTGGGGATATAACCCTGGGCCTTGCATATGCTAAATACAAGCTCAACTACTGAGCTACACCCCAGCTTCCAGTACCCGGTTTTCAACTATAGTACCAGGCTCCCATTAGTGCTCTGAACCTCACTCCTCTGGCCTCAGTGCTTGTGAAATAAAGCTGTAGGGTCCTTGGATTTTTATTTTTATTTTTGTTATACATGAAGTAGAGTCCATTTTGATAATTACGCAAGCATGGAGTATATCTTATTCTAATTAGGAGCCCAGTCTCGTGAATGTACACAATGGGGGCCCTCAGATTTTGATCCAGCCTTGATTAAAACAAAAAGATAAAATGTGAATCACACTGATGTGTGGTGGTGTGCTATTGGAAAGAAAAGATCTTGTTGGCGATAAATTTTCTTATTAAATTACCTTGTTTAAATTATCTAACTAAAGATATGGAAGAGATGATTAGAGGATATTTATATAACAGTGACCACAAAAGCACTTAAGAAAAAAACAATCCAGGCATGCAAAAGGTCATTTGAGTTTAAACCTGTGGAGATTAGGTTACTGCTCACTGTGAATCAGTTTTTCTGTTCAAAATTTCCTGAGCTATTCAACTTTTCTCCACAATTTTTTGTTTTAATCTCTCATGAATGAAGCCTTTAATGATGCAGCATACCAGGGCAACAAAGCTTGTAAATCAGGTTTATTACCAGAAATAGCCTTTATTTATTAATGTACAGAATATAAGAAAATAAATGTTCATGTAAGTGGTAAATGAATTCAAGAACTTGGAGATAAATAACAGTCATATTTATTTCTATATCTAATTATATCTAGCCTAGGTTTTTCTTGTTTATTAGAAAGCTCCAGAATCTTTGTCAGGCCTCAGAGAATGCTTAAAATAAAAAGTGCCTCTAAGTAAATCCAACTATGGAATCTGGTTCTTTCATGTTGCCTATGGGTTGATGGGGACAGGCTGGCACCAAAACATCAAAGTGCTGAGGTCTTCCCAATACCCACAAAATGCCATGTGGGGTGGTCTATGGTATCGAATCAACAACCACAATGCTGCAGGGCCCTTTGTCTTGGGGCCCTCAGACCTCACTTAGGCTGAGAATGGTGAGTTTCCTCTGCCTTTTGCCTTCCCTTTGCCAAGGAACCCAAAATGGAATGCCCTCTGATGAACATGTGGAATTCACTTTATATCTCTCCAAAGTCCTTTGTCACCTCTTAAGAAGCACAAGGAGGCAGAACCATCCAACATCTGCATAGGTGTAACATTGGCCCTGCCATGTCCTGAACTCTTTGGCTAATACTGGTCAAGGTCTCAGGGAAATTTCAAAAGGGTGAAATATGCCAATACCCTGAGCAACCTTGGAAGTGGATTCTTTTTTCTGAGCCTGCAGGTAAGAGTGCAGTCTAGATGATACCTGGATATGGAGGCAGAGAACCCTGCTGAGCTTTCAGGGTCTTTGGATCCCCCAAATTGCAAACTACTAAGTGGATGTTATATTCGGAACAATTTGCAGCAACAAAAACAAATAGAGAAGCTATTGGGATCATGAGGTAACATAGCATTCTATAGTCCTTTGGTAGGCTAAGATGTTTGTTTACCTTAGGTGACAGACAAGTGATTTTCTCTTCTTCAGGCTATTAGTGTTTTCACTATTCATGATTGTTTTCTAATTGTTTTTACATTATGAAGATTCTTGGCAACTTGAGATACAGATAAGAATGTTCTTGGGTTGGGGTTCTCTATGTGTTGCCTATTCACACTAGAATCACTAAGGTATCTGGTTTTAGCCCCTTGGGGCTGCTATAATAAAATATCACAGACTAGGTGGCTTATAAACAATAGAAAATTGTTCCTGATTCTGGAGGCTGGGAAGTCCAAGATCAAGGCAGATCAGTGACTGGGTAAAGTCCATTTCCTGGTTTATAGGGATACCTTCTGGCTGTGTTACTGGAAGATGGAAGGGGTGAGGCAGCTCTCTGGGGTCTGTTTTATAAGGGCACAGATTCCATCAGGGAACCTTACTGAAGTGAGCTCATGGAACTACAGTGGAATGATCCTGAGCTGCAGCAATGGCCTGATACTGTGATTGGGGAGGGGGTCTTCACCCCATTCCTGTGGGTTGCCAGGAATGCCCTTGACTATGGCTGGAACTACCTTCCTGCCTGGTGACAACTGAGGTGAAGACCTGTGCCTGCCTGGAGCAGGGCCACCCAGGGCTAAGCATACTCCAGTGCCTCTCAGCCTTGAGCCTGGCCTGGCCATCCAGCCCTGTGGGTGCCCCTGAAACCCCTGTGCTTGGTTGAACTGCTGCCAATGCTACCTCCCTCCCTTCCACATTGCTACCAGGACCCAACAGGTGATGAATCTTGCCTGCAGTCTCCTGGAGGGGTAGCAATGAGTACCTCTGCCATCTCTTGACAGCTGAGTGCAAAAGAACCTACCACATAAAAGTAGATTGCTATATCAAGGGCAAACCCCAGTGTACAGCAAAGAATTGGTAAGACCTGTATAGAAATCCTGTTATTGATCATGCTAAGTGAGATAAGCCAATCTCAAAAAACTAAAGGACGAATGATCTCGCTGATAAGCGGATGAGGACATGTAATGGGGGGTGGGAGGGGTTAGCGTTAGGGTTAGGGTTAAGGAGGGTGTAAGAATGGAGGAAGGAAGGACTGTATAGAGGGAAAAGAGGGATGGGAGGGGTGGGGGGAAGGGAAAAAAATAACAGAATGAATCGAACAACATTACCCTATGTAAATTTATGATTACACAAATGGTATGCCTTGACTCCATGTACAAATAGAGAAACTCATGTATCCCATTTGTTTACAATAAAAAAAAAAAAGAAATCCTGTTATTGTATGCAACAACTGGCTGTGTGCTTACATGAGCCCACCTGTTTGGCTATATAAGCTTCAGTCCTCATGTTCTCAGAAAGCTAGTTCAGGAACCCTGTCCTGTGCACTGTCTCGCTTGTGCTCAAGTCTAAGTTCCATTAAAACCTCCTTTGGATGATATTACTTTGCCTTTCCATGATTTCTATTTCAAATTAAGCAAAAGAGTCCAAAGCTGACCTAGTAACACTAAGAGCTGAGAGCCGGCAACACCACAAGAGCGTACTTTGGTTTTTCATGGTTTCTATCCCCAGTTGACCAAAAGAAGCCCTGGAAGACTGGCAATATAACCACTTGACAACATAACTGCCTTCCAAAAGCCTGTCTCCTAAAATAATCACACTGATGATTAGGTTTCAACATGTGAATTTGTTGGAAGGAGGATGAAAACACTCAGACTACAGCAGTAGTTTAAAAAAATAAACAAATTTTGAGGACTGGGTTCCTCCTCATGGGACCTTGATTCTTTAAATCTACGGGTAGGCCCAGATACAGGTATTTTTTAAAAGCTCTCATGGTTCCAATGTGTAGTTTGTATTGAGAATCATGCCTTGTTGGGCAGAATGCTAAGATGCCTTCCATGATCTCTATTCTCTGGTGTTATACCATGATGATTCCATATTAGGTCACAAAAGTGATCTTACATATGCAATTAAGGTTATTAATGAACTGACTCTAAGGTACGAAGGTGACCTGGGTGGGTCTGAGGGGTTACACGCAAGTTTTAAATGCAGAGCATTTTTCTCTAATGGGTAGCTGAAGAGAAAGAGACTGGATGCATGAGTTTGAGGTGCTAGGGTGGAGATGGAGGGGGCCATGTGGACAACACCCAAGGGCAGCCTCCAGGAGCTAAGTGAGACTCCTGGTGGACAGCCAACAAGTAAATGGGGACTTTGATCTTACAACTACAAGGAATCTGTCAATAATCTCAGTGAATTTGGAAGTTGCTTGGTTCTTCCCCAGAGTGTCCAGGTGAGGATGCCACTCAGGTGACACCCTGATTTCAGTTTTGAAGGACACTGTCTTCTTCCATTTTCTGTTGTTATAACAAAATACTGGAGTCTTGGTAATTTATAAAGAAAAGATATCTGTTTGGGCTTATGGCTCTGGAGGCTGGCAAGTCCAAGATCATAGTGCCAGCATCTGACAAGGTCCTTATACTGCATCATAATAATGTGGCAGAGGGCATCACATGGTGAAACAGAGCAAGTATGTTAGCTCAGATCTCATGCACTCTTCTTATAAAGTCACTAATGCCATCAAGTTTACCCCACTCTCATGGCCTCATTTAATCCTAATTATCTCCCCAAGGTGCTACTTCTAAAAACTATTAACATGAATTTTGAGATTAAATTTCCAACATACTTTCAAGCTAGGTGAAGCTGTGCATGCCTGTAATCCCAGCTACTCAGAAGGCTGAGGCAGCAGAATCACAAGAATAAGTCTAGCCTGTGCAACTTAGTGAGACCCTGTCTCAAAAAAGAAAGGGTCAGAGATATAGTTCAGTGGTATAGCACTTGCCTAGCATATGCAAGGCCCTGGGTTCACTTCCCAGCATTGGAGGAAAAAAAAAGAAAAAGAGTTTCAATACACATTCTAACCAAAGAAGACTTTTAAATGTAGAACCCAGTCATGCCAAGTGGGACCTCTGACATACTGTGAGCTAATAAACAAGTGGGGTTTTAAGTTGCTAAGTCTGTGATAACTTGGTACACAACGACAACAACAAAAAACTAAAACAATGATACAGATGAAAGCATTAAAAATCCTTGGTCATTTCTAGCCAAATTCTTCAAATCAAACTTCCCTTAGCATAAACTTTGATATCACTTTGCACCTTTCTTCCTTTCTACTATAATACTATTCTTGTGTTCTAATTTAACACAGGAAACCAGAGGTCTTTAAACCTTTTAAGCTCATCATGCTAAAAATTGCTAAGTGATGAATCCTATTTTTTTTTCTTCCTTTATGGAACTGAGAGTGAAATCCAGGGCCTTGTGCACTACAGGCAAGTACACAACCACTGAATTGTACCCACCCTGGATTCCTGATTTTGATATACAGATAAGACATAGAGAATCCCTACTCGGGTCCTTGGTTAAATCATGATGTTAACCACAGAATCCAGGACATGGCAGGGCACTAAGAATGTGGCCACTTGTGTAGGCCATTTTACCCTGTCATGTTTTCTTGGGAGGTAACAAAGGACTCTGGAGAGATTTAGAATAAATTCCATACATTCATCAGAGGGTATTCCAGACCCAGGGCCCTTGTCAAAGTGAAGGCAGAAGGCAAAAAAACCTGACTGTTCTGAGATCTAAGGGCACCAGGACAAAGGTCCCTTGTAGCACCATACTAGCACAGCTGCAGAGTATACCACATAGTATTTTGTGGGTATCTAAGATCTTAACACTCTAGTGCTTTAGTGCTACAAAGTCTTTGTTTCTTGCTGCTTGTGAGCCAGGACCCTTATTATCTCCTTTACATGTGTCCCCTCTATCTTCAAACCCAACAATAGTGTATTGAGTACTCTTTGTACCTCAAATCTGATTTCCCAACTGAGCCACAGAAAATTCTATACTTTTAAAGGGTTCTTGTGATTAGGTTAGATAGACATGGATAATCTCCCTTTTCCATAGAGTGAAGAGGCAATTTTGTAACAGTAGTCCATTTTATGCTTTAAATATAGCTCTTGCTGCTCTGCCACTGCAACTGCAACTTATTTTTAAAAGGGACATGGTTTTTGTTTTTGTGGTATTGAGGATTGAACCCAGGGCCTTGTGTGTGTGAGGCAAGCACTCTATCAACTGAGCTATATCCCCAGCCCAAAAGGGACATGTTTTTTCTCTTCCTCTGTCCCTGTTCCTCCTTAATCTCTTCCCATGAAGGATATGGAGAATAAGTCCAAGGACATTTCCCCTATCTGCAGCTATTCCCCCATGCCTGGCCTGGGGTAAAACTGAGGCTTTAGTCATTTAAAAGTTCAGACCTCAGTCAAAGGGAAGAAACACAGAAGGAACTCACACCTGAGGAGCACCTGACCCCCTAACCTAATGGGTTAGCTGACCCCAATACAATAAGCCCCAGGAAATTTCCTATCCACACTCCAGTCCCAACTTAATGGATCAGCTGACTCCAATACAATGGACCCCAGGAACTGCCCTCCAGGACCCACCCTAAGTGAAGCCTATAAAACCCAGACCCTTGTTTTAGCCCACCAGCCATCCCCCCGACCCCACATCTCCCACATTGACCAATTGACTCCACTGCTGAATAAAGAGCTTGCTGATCCCGAGGTCTGCTTCCCACTTTCCACCTTCTTCATTTGTGTACCATTTGTGCTTACACCTCCTCCTTAATCTCTGTGGAAACAGGATTACCTTTCTTCCCCATCCTAGGCAGAATTATCTGTCCTTGAGCACATACCCATCACTGGAACCAAGTAATTCAGACTTGTGGATGGCACCAGAACATCTCAGAAATGACTGTCTCCCAAATTAACAACTGGAATTACAACTCCAGACAGAGGAACACATGGAATGTAGCCACTGAACCTCTTTAAAAGCCCCCTGCTGGACAGAATCTTAGCCTCTGGGACAGGAATCCCTGTGTTTTCTTTTGCAAGCAAAGCAATCAGATTTCTTTTTCTCAAAACTGTGTCCTTGTTATTGGATTGGCACCAGAGGCAAGGACCAAGATTTCAGTAACAATTTTACAAGGGTGAGGGTTCCTGGGGGTTGTTCTTAGAATTCTGTCACATTTACCATCTTGGCTCTCTACTTCATTAGAATTATTACTGGTAATTACATTAGAGTTGGAAATTTCTCTATGGTAATATAAAACTAGGAGCTAAACATAGATAAGAAAGGAAGATGTAGGGGGTTCTCTGGGTGATATCTGATGTGGAATTTAGTTAACAGGCATAAGGAGAACCAAGTTCAGGGATGGAGAGAATTTTCAGGGTCTTTCTGGACATCTGATATTCTGAAAACAGACCTAAGGATGATTTGAGCAGAATGTCTAGAAGGGTTTACTCTCCTATGAGAGGCATTTCAAGCTCAGTGAGGGCCTCCCTCCACTGCTAGGGTTCCCTCTCAATCCTCAGGTCACCTTAAGGCACCAGAAGGTGAACCTGGGGTTTTTGTACAGGAGTCTAACTTTCTAGTGCTACTGAGTTAGAGCCCACATCTTGTATTATTTAAAGTCCAATTGATGAAGTCACTACAGCGATAGCCTCCTGAACTGACAGCCTTCACTGACTCTGACCCTGTATGCCTGGCACTGTTGTACTCATATCCATGGGTTCAGTCATAGTTAACCATGGTCAACTATGGTCTAAAAATAATAAATAGAAAATTCCACGTTTTGAGAGAAAGACAGAAACCACATTTGTAAGACATTTATTACAATATATTTTCCTCTTAGTTATTGTTAATTTCTCCCTGTACCTAATTTATACATTAAACTTTATCACAGGTATGTATATATAGGAAAAACAGTAAACATTGGGTTTGGTACTATCCAAAGTTTCAGGTATCTACTGGGCATCTTGGAATACATCCCCTGTAAATAAAACAAAACTACTATATTTGATGTGCCATAACAATCTTGATTCAAAAACCCAACTCCTTCTGGTGAGGTGAACCTTCACTCAAATGTCACCTCCTAGATCCCTGCATTAAAATTATATCCATACACCCAGAATTTCCAATCCTCCTTCCCTGCTCTACTTTTCTCCACAGCATACACCCACTTCTAATCTAGTACATATTTTGCTTTTTAACTGCCAATCCCCATGAGAATGTAAGTTTCCCAAGAGCCTGCCTCATTCACTGATGAGTCCCCAGCACTTAAAATATTAACCTGGTATTGACTAGATCCCTCCATAAAAACTTATTATTATTAAATTAATATATAGAGGTATTTAACATAACATGTCATGCTATACTTTCATTCAGTAAGAAGAAGGTTAAGTCGAAATAAACTTGGTTACTGGTTTTCAAAACAACTATGAACCATACTGTTGAAAACGATTTGTTTTGGCTCCCTAATTCTGAGAGAACAAGTTTATGAGATATCTTAAACAAACAGATCTAGACACTATTCTATAAAAAGCAAATAAAGCAGACACATACAATTTATATTTCCCTCTAAATTTACAGACATTCAACAATGAGCGAAAAATATTCTTCAGGAAAATGTAAGTGGTAGGTTTCATCAAATGCAAAATGTTTTGAAAACTATTTTAAGATATTCACAAAACAACAAAAAAGTTGCTATAGCAGGAAATATTATTTTCACAACTATGACTGAAAGATCTTATTGTCTATCTCATCCTTGCCACCTAATTATAATGATGTTATATTACAAGGGGTCAATTTCTTCTGAAAAATTTGTCTTTTTATGTGCCTTCTGGCAGTTTTCTCAATCCATTTCTGTAGTGGGGAAATGACAGTGCCCAAAAGCAGCCACACTGTGGCTAACCCACAGTTAAGGCTTCATTCCTGACTGACTACTCTTGTTAATTGTTTTCTTCAATTTTCCATTACCATTTCTGTTTCTTTTATAGCAAAACATCCCATAATCAACTTTCTCTCTCTGGCTTTTTTCTTTTCCATTTCCTCAGTAGTAAGGCTGACATGCTGAGGGATACTGTTACTGAGATGGCCTCTGTTTTCAGAATGGTTCAACCCTCAGACAGGGGTTGACGCTTGGTGGACAGTCACTGAAAGAATAAACAATGGGCCAGAAGCAAGTGTGTCCTGTGGGAGCCTATTACTGGTATGAACATAAATAGTTTCTTAAACCTTTTTTTCACATAAAAAGAGAAGGCAATGCTAAAGATACCAAGATTCAAGATATGTGTATTCCTGAGTAGATTCTGGTTTTTCAGGTTTTGGGTGTTAGGTACTGCACAGAGAATCTCAGCTGTTTCTCAACTCTTTGGGCCGGATCTCAGCCAAGGCCCCAGTTTCTTTCTTGTCTTTTTTTTTTTTTTTTTTTTCTCTGTCCCTGCTACCCACAAAATTTTAAGATTTGGAAGAATATGTTGTGTGTGGTACCAAAATTTTTAAAAGTTTTAGCAAAATGGAGATAACAGTATGAGAAGGTTGAATCTGAGTAGAGAATGAGAAGCTGGCAATTTTAAATAGGGCATGTATTTAGTGTGAAAAGTAGAACAATAAATTCTAGAAGAAAAGAGGACAATATCTTTATGATCTTAAGATAAACAACAATTCTTAAACAGGATACAAAAAAGTACTGCCCATTAGAGAAAAGACTGATAAATTAGAATTAATTAAAATAAAGAACTTTGCTCACTTGTGAGAAATTGAAAATCTAGTGGTCCATTTTCAGATTACAGTATTCAGCTTTAATTGGATCCAATTGTAGTCTTTCCCTCTTTGCCTGCCCTAATTCTAAAATTAGCCAATCAGGTAGTTTGTAACCTGGAACTCCTCCAGAGTGAAGAGCACCCCTACATTACATTAGGTCAGACATATAAACTGATGGACTGCCCCGCCCAAGTGCTTCCTAGTTAGGTTCTGGTAGCGTGCCCTTCTGTCAGAAGTAAAGGTTAGGGCAGGTTTGCCCTGCAATGGCCGTGCCCATGGCGGAGCAATAAGGTTATGACAGACCAATGGTGGAGGAAGTGAATCACTGACAACTGTATTCCTTCTTCACAGATTGTCCAAAGCCATAGGGAAAACGGTGGAAAATTCACCATTGTCACTGCCAGAGAGAGTGATTTATGGCTTCATTCTTTTCTTAAGCTTCTAGTTTGGCTTCATACTTTGATCTTATGTGGGCTTTTATTCCTGAATCTTGGCTAACCTCCTTAGGCTTAACCTATTGGCCTCAAAAAGATTGGGCAGTTGCACTACTTATCTACCTCCTTATTACTACAGGAATTGGTTATGTACTCTTATTTGGAATTAACATGATGAGTATCTCTCCACTCAACTTGATTCATATAATCACAGAGAAATATGCTAAAAATAAACAGCAGAAGAAATACCAAGAAGAGGTCATCCTAGCATTAAGAGACACTCCTATTAGTGAAGTAAACCAAATGTTCCTTCTCACAGCCCAAGGAAAAACAAAAACAAAAACAAAAACTGAGTTGCATGTAAACATGCTAACATCAAGCATGGTAAGTTTTTGACAGAATAATTTTGACCATAATTATACTATTTTCTTATTATTGTTCAATATTGAAATGTAAAAAAAATGAAAGTTGTTCTTCTCTTCAGTAAATTTTGATTAATATTATAAATGTTTTCAAGTATTCATTATTAATAGAAAAATAAAATACTACATAAAAAAAAGAAGTAAAGGTTAGCCTTGCTCACCCACTTTTGAGCATGTGTTTGTTTCTTGTGGCACCTCATTATTTCTAACATGACTGAAAGAGTGGAAATTCAAGCCACATTCAAGATGGACTTGCCAAACATCTACATGACAAAAAAAATTATATCTAGAATATATAAAGAACTCCTTAAAGCAGTAAGGAAAAGAAAGACAAAGTGATTTTTAAAATAGGCAAGGGCTGAGTATACAGTTCAGAAGTAGAGTATGTTCTTAGTATGCATAAGAAACTGAACTTAATATTTAACACCAAAATAATAAAAGTGGGCAAAGGACCTGAATAAGTACATCCTCAAAGAGACAATCCAAATGGCCAATTGGCATATGAAAAGATACTCAATCCTATTAGTCCAAAGGAAAATGCAAATCAAAACCACAAAAAGATATATTTACCCAAAGACCATTAGTAAAAAGACTAAGGATAATACCAAGAATTCTTGAGAATGTTGAGAAACATATCTCTTTGTAAAGCTGGTTAGATATAAATTATTCAACTACTTCAGAAGTCTGCTTGGCCCTATCTACTATATTTGGATATAAGTTTACCTTATGGCCCAGTAATTCCATTCCCAGGTGGGATGAGAATATACATATTCTAAGAGTTCATGTACAAAAGCATGCTTGTACTATTTATAGTAACCCCAAACTAGAAATGACTTAGCTGTCTAACAACAGAATGTATAAATAATAATCATACCATGTGTTATTAAATGATAAATAAATTGTAGCTATTTGCAATAATATGGAGAAATCTTACTAACAATACTATATGAAAAAGGTCAGACATCAAATATTATAGTTTGTTTCTTCCATTTATATAAAAGTCAAGTACAGGCAAAGCTAACATAGTATTCGGGATACATATTTTTATAGAAAACTGTAAGAAAAATTGAGGTCAACAGGTATCATAGGGTATTGTGAGGGGTCATGGTTGGAAAGTCATGAAAGGTGGGAACTGTCAATGCTGTGCTTCTGGATGGGAACAGTGATAACATGGCTTGTTTCATTTGTAAAACTTTATATTTTATGCACTTTTATCTTTGTGTATGATTTCATAATTTTAAAAAAACCTATATCCAGTATTATTGCCCTATATGAACTTCACAGAAAATAAACACTGTCCTAATGAATCAAAATGCTTAAACTAAGTATAAGCATTCTTAAAACCACAGAAAAAAATTTTAGAAAAATTCTAGAAGACAACATCTTGGGATCTTCATGTGAATTAGGAAATTATCCATTTTGGGAGGATGCTTTACCAAAAACTGTGTCTGTGAGTGTAATAAGCCTGTTGGGTACACTGGGGTTGGGGAGCTTATGCCCCCTATGTGCAAAAAAAAAAAAAAAAGGCTCCCTTCCTGCTCCCTGCTCTCTGCCTTCATGAATGTGGACTGCAGGGAAGTCTAAATATTGGCTTTTAGTCCCACCTGCCTCTGTCTGGCGCAGTGCACAACTATCAACCCCCCCACCCCCTTTCCAGCAGCCCTTCTGGGGAAGAGAGAAAGATGACAATTGTATGACAATTGGACTACTATGGACATGCATATATGAAACACATCCTGGAACAGGACCACTACTGCCCAATCTAGCTTTATTGTTCCTTACCGCATAACCTTCTGTCTTCTTCTGGCACCATTTCAGTAGTGCATTGCGCTTGGAGCCACCATATTCCCGAGCCAGGGCTGCCAGAGGGTCTCTTCTTTCCACGCTGTTAGAAAGAAGAACACATAATAAGGAGAAGATACTGGCTTTTTTTGTTGTTGTTGCTGGGGACTGAACCCAGGGCCTGTGCTTCCAAGGCAAGTCCTCTACCAACTGAGCTATCCTCAGCGCAGATATTTGTATACTCAAATATATAAGAAACGAGTAACTAGATTGGAAAAAATAAAAGCCTAGGTTTATCCAGAAAGACTCCAAAGAGATAACGAAATTAGTCACATTAATAATGTATCTTATTATTTCTCACTGTATGAAAGAAAACCTAAATTGTGCTTCTCGACAATCACAAGTCTGGAAAGATTTAGTTTTGTTTTAAAATTCATCCATCTAGCCTCTTATTTATTTAATGAAGCACAAGGTAATTTGAATTAGAGACCTCTATACCTAACATAAAAAAACTTATCTCAAGGCCACACCTATATCTAAGGAATATGTAAAAGGTAATATGTAAAAAAGGAAGGGCATACTAAAAACACCAGATCTGCTGCTCATGGGAGGTAACAGAAGTAGAGAGGGAGGAAACATAGGTAAAATAAAAGGAAATGACTCAAAAACAGCGGTTTTGCACACACTAAAGTGACATTCAATTCTGAGCACCTGATGTAACCAATGTCGAGGTGACTTTGCTAATACCTTAACATCCCAAGACCAAGGGCTTAGATGCCCCGTCCTTGATTTTCCATCAACTTTGACATTAATTTTCATGCTAGTCAAAATTCCAAATATTAAAAAGGAACTTAAAACTACACAGTTCCTTCTATCACAACTAAACCAAAACATAACTATGTTTCTATAGGATTTTTGTACACTATCCTCTTTCTCCAACACCATGTGCAGTAGCTGAAGAATAGAAACTGACCAAGGGAAACACACCATAATGGAGGTGCCTTTCTGAAACATCATCTATAGCAGGCAATGATGTAAAAGCAATTGGATTTACTCCTAGGATAAATAGCATCAAGTTATAGACATAAGAATATTCATGATAGCACTCAAATAATAGTAAAAATTATAAGAAAAACCAAAGGTGCATTCATAGGCAGATACAAATGAATTGTGATCTAGTCATACAATAGAATACTCCATAGCAAAACTAATGAACAGCAAATGTATGCAAAAACATAAATAATATCAGGAACAATTTTTGAAGGAAAAGAAGACATGAAAACCTGTCATGTTTCTATGTATACAACATTTTAATATGCAATTTAAATAATATAATGTTTATGTTGTTTGAGGATGCAAGCATGCAAGGTAATACAGCAAAGAAAAGCAAGAAAAGACAAATATCAAATCCAGAATACTTGATTTCTTAGATAGAGGAGTGAGGTAATGCAAATAGAGGGGGTATGGGGAGGAAATTTCAAAAGTAAATTTCGTTAAACTGAGTGGTGGGTATCCAGGTGGATCTCCATCACAGTCTTTCATCTATTTTATTATTCCTCTATTGTATTGTTGGGGCTCAGAAAATAAGACCCTATGGACTATACTTTGACATGCTAAGAAGCCTTAGAAGCTGCTTTGGATTTAACATCTACTATAGTTTGTATCTGGAAATGTACCCCAAAGGCCCATGTATTAAAATCACAGTCTTCAGGGTAGTGCTATTAGGAGGGAGTAGAACCTTTAAGAGGTGGGGCCTAGTAAATAGGCCTTTAGGTAATTGGGAGTGTGTTCAAGAAGGTAACTGTGGTCCTCTCTTCCCATTCTTTTGCTTCCCAGCTAGGAGAAGAGCTATTTTACTTTACCACATATTGCCACCATGAAGAGCTACTATGTCACAGGTCCAGAATGAAAGGGCCAACAGATCATGGATTGAAACCTCCAAAATTGTGAGCCAAATCAACCTTCTCTTTGGGCTGGGGTGGTGGTTCGGAGGTAGAGCACTTGCCTAGCACTGGGTTCAATCTTCAGCATTACATAAAAATAAGTAAATAAAATAAAGGTATCGTGTCCATCTACAACTAAAAAATGTAAAAAAATCAACCTTCTCTTTGTTCAAGTTGTTTATCTTAGGAATTTGTCACAGTGATGGAAAGTTGACTAATATAAGTTCTCTTTACTTTCATTTGTCTTTCCCACTACCTGTGTAGGGAGAGGCTTTCTACAGATTTTCTTTTTCTACTTGATCAGAGCCAGCAAAAAAGGAGCACGATTGGCTTCAATCTTATTATGGAAATTTTATTAGCCAAAGAAGACTAACCTCATGTTGCAGGAAGGAAGACTGAAAGTCAAATATGACATCTAGAGAGAAGGCACTTTGTCCCAGGTCACTGTTTGTTTTCCTGGGTCTATTCATCTGCTCAAAATATGATCTACTCTCTCTGAAACTTTCTTCTCTCCTATGACAAAGGTATTTAGGCTGAGCACGGTGGGGAAGCTGTAATCCCAGTAGCTCGGGAAGCTGAGGCAGGAGGATTTTGAGTTCAAAGTTAGCCTCAGCAAAATCGAGGTGCTATGTAACTCAGTGAGACTCTGACTCTAAATAAAATACAAAATAAGGCTGGGGATATGGCTCAGTAGTCGAGTGCCCCTGAGTTTAATCCCTGATACCACCCCCAAAAATAAGGTATTTATGCTTCATTTAGGTGACCTTTTTTTGGGGTGGGGAACTCATGCTTTGTGGATGGTTCCCATGCTTCTGCACATTAATAAATTGTCTTTTTTTTTCCTGTCGATCTATTGCCAGTTTATGTCAGAGATTAAAATTATTAAATCTTCAGGGGGAAAGTTGAAACTTCCTACAGTAACCATTCAATATTTAATAAAAATCTTTTAAAATGATTTTAAAAAATGGAGTAGGATGAACCTAGACTGCAGCAATATGAACTAAGAGAGATATTTTAAGAAAAACAATTCAAATGCTAATTTAATTTTTTGTGATGAATGTTTTTCCATACCTGGCAGATCTATGAAGTCAAGCCTATGAATTTCTTTGGTCAGTGTCACTGTTAACTACAAAGTCCTAGTGATCATGGCAGGCCTCATGTCATCCCTCGGAAATGAGCTTCTGTGCCAGGCATGGTGGCACACACCTATAATCTCAGCTACTCAAGAACCTCAGACAGGAGGATTCCAAGTTCAAGGTCAATCTCAGCAACTTAAGTGAGATCCTGTCTCAAAATAAAAAACAAAAAGGGCTGGGTACATAGCTCAGTAATAGTGTGCCTTTGGGTTCAATCCTACTACTACAAAAAGAAAACAAAAATTTAAAAAAACTGAGCTTCTACGCCTTGCACATTTGAAAGGACAGAAATGAAAGCTTGTAAAAGTTACAGTATAAATAGAAGACTAAAGCATTCACCAAACATTCTTTCTTTAAAATATAAGTTAACTAAATATGCTCCCCTCCCCCAAATTTAATAATTCAGGTTGAGAACTTCTAAAGTAAGTGTTTACTATCATTACACGTGGGTTAATCTTAATGACATGAATATAAAGTTTACATAGGAAATTAATTTCACTAATTTATTTAACCTTTCATGATGAAAGGTATAATATAAATAGCATATTAATATACACATGGTCTTTTGTATGCATTTATGGCATTAATTTGAGAACTGTACTAATTCTGGTCTTTAAAACCTATCTTCATTTTTTAAATCTCTGCAAATAAACAGGACAATAAATAACATCTGGGGATTTAAATTAAACCCTTGAAACAAATGACTTCATCTATTTGGGTTCAAATATAGTCTATACCCAAAGAGTCAGAATATGAACTTATTCAGACTTTCATAAATCCTTTTATATATTGATTTAATTATGATATTTATTATAAAGTTGTTACACTAGACAGTTTTCTATCTACCATTTGTAAGTATATACTGAGTGAAAAGCAGTGTGTATTGTAGAAATCAAGGGCTTGGGAAAAATACCAAAAGGTAAGACAAAATATCTCCTATTCACTAAATTATAGCCATCCTGTGGACAAGAGCAAAGACGATGCAAGTTATTCATACTACAAAGCAGCATGCTCAAATGAATGTAAGACACCAGCGTCAGAGAAGGGGAATGCCAACGCTACCAAGTTGTACAATTTCATGGAAGGTTTAAATTTGAAGAAGCAGTATTTTGGAGTATAAAAGGACAAAAGGAAAGCATTTCAATCCAGTAAATAAATAAGGATTTAGAGTCAGAAATGTTTGCATTATATCACAAACGCATGGAGTCAGACAAGCTTGGAAGGAGTGAAAGACTGGGCCATTCTAGCTGGTGAGTGGGGGTGGCACTAAGTTGTGGCTTAGCTAAAAGACAAGGAGTGTGGATAACAGAGTAATGGGAGTTTCTGAGAAGTCTGCAGCTTCAGAAAAATAACACAGAGAAGCAGGGAAGACATGAGGGACAGAGGAAAAAGCTGAAAGAGTTACTGGAGTCTAGGTTACCAGAGCACCAGAGGGGAAGAGGTGCAGAGGTGGGGAGAGAAGACAGACTTGGTAACGACCTTGCAGCCTTAATGTTCTCTCCTTCTCTTACTAGATCCTTCACATCCTTGCTAATGTCCCTTTAAACACTAATCTCAAAAATGCCTTTCTAATCCTTATTATATGCCACTGTGTTCTGATTAATCCACCTTAAAGAGTAGGTCTGATCTTAACCACTATTCAAAAACAAAAACAAAATCCCACAGACTTAGTGGTTCCCCAATGCTTTACCGAAATAAGTATGAACTTTTTCTTGCCAGTGAGGACTATTTGCAACAGGCATCCAACCTGTCTTTTCAGATGTTAACATCCTAATTATCCATCTACCACATAACCCTTGACAGAAAGTTGCTGTATATATCAGGGTTCCTACCCTGAGAAGTCCAGGTTCTAGTTCCACATCTTGCTCATGATGGCAACTTATACATCTTGGCAGAATTTCTACAACTCTTTAGATTTCTTGATCCAATTAACAACTCAGCTCCCACCCCCTGACTCCACAGCACTTTGCTTATACTTTTTTTTTTTTTTGATAGCCCTTAATTTCATGTAGTATAATATTACTATCTACTGTCCTTCTTTTAGACTCACTGAAGGCAGGTACTATATTTGTGTATGTGTATGTGTGTGTGTGTGTGTGTGTGTGTGTGTGTGTACACACGCGCACGCGGTATTGAGGACTGAACCCAGGGTGGGGACTCTAGCACACCAAGCTACACTTTTAGCCCTTTAAAAATTTTTTTTGAGTAAGGATCTCTCTAAGTGGCCACGGTTTGCCTTGAACTTACAATCTTTCTGCTTTCAGTCTCCTGAGTAGTGGACATCAGATGTGTGCCACTGAGCCTTACTCAGGTACTGTATCTTAATAATTTTCACTCAAGAGGTATTTGAATAAGTAGATTGTCCATGGGGGACAAAACAGAAAGATGAGCCAGTGTTTTTATGATTTCTCATTGTTTAAAATATGGTACCTGAGTTTGCTTGGTGGTTTCAACCCCCCAGTGGAGGCGCTCAGCAGTCTGGTACTCCCAAAGCCCAGGGAGGGGGGTCTGCTCAGTGACTCCAATGAGGGACTCTTTCTGAGGTAAGGGTCTGGCTTCAGGTCCTCAGTTCTTCCCTTCAGAAGATCTGTGTGAGCAACAACATAATCACCTATCTTCGATGATGAGAAATTTGACTGGTCATCATATTTTATTCTTAAGTACAATTCTTATTTTATTCTCAAGTACAAATACACACACACACACATACACACACACAATCTTCTTTCCTGAAGTAGCAAAAATACAAATAGAAACATGGTATTTTCTAATGATTCTTCAGGCAGGACCAACTACATAAACTATAGGACCTAGATGCCAATTTCGAGATGGCTTTATCAGAGCATTAAAACAAAGTATGGGCCTGTCTAAGAGGCTATGCAACTACTCGGTTTGGATTCCATGAAGCTGGCTCTGTCCCCAAAGAATGTATTTGTTTTATTTTTTAGACACCAGAGAGAATGAGCTGGCAGGAAAATGCCTCATGATTATCAGGTCACAGTCAACAGCAGAGAAAAAGCTTGAGAACTAAGAATGGTAACTCTTTTATAAGAGAAAAAGTCATTCTCATCACAGGGTCTGGTTCATTAAAAAATTATCAAAAATCATCCTTCTAAAGGTTCTAAATACTGTCATATTAGTCTGAGTCAAAACAGTCCTCAAATGGGCTGAATCTACCAGATAATAAGATCATAAAAGTAGAGAACAGGAGAAAATTTTTGAGAATTTATTTATATTGACAGAGGAAATGAGCTCAGAGAATCAAGTTCAAAGGTATAGGACAGGACAGTGAGCAGGCTGAGCCCTCAGTTGCCTCCTGTGGATCCACATATAGTTACGCAAGAAAACAATACTTCTACAGCTAATAGCCACCAATTATGGGCAGTGAAGCTGGGAGTGAGACCAATTAGCTCTAAATACTGTAGAAAAATAGTGTTTACATCACTAAAGAGAACAACAAAAACAGCATATTAGTCCCTGTTTCTGCAGTTTCTGATGACCTCAATGTTGACAAGCAACAGCAGGAAATGAGAAGAAAACAATTTTACTGTGTAATCCTTTTTTATTATAGTAAATAATATTCCCATAAACAGGTGCCTGGTGGGGGACCAGGCAGGGAGGGTTGCCAGTGAGCTATTTACTCCCAGCAATAGTTGTGGTCTCAACTTCAATATTTATCTTGTCAATCAAAAGAATGGTTTCTCTTGACAATAGGAAACTTTGAAGCTGATGGGACACAGAGAAAAAGATACAAATACTATTACTCAAAGCTCACCTACCAAGTATACTTAAAAATGGTTAACATGGTGAATTCTATGGTATGCATCTTTTACTACAATTTTAAAAAAAGCACACCAAACACTATGTATATAATTATGTTATTCCCTATTTTATGTTACATAGTAAGTTATGCAGTTATGAAAATCAGGTAGGTTTTTAATCTTCTATTTTGGCTTTCTCCCTCCCCTGGGGCCCATGACTTTAAGTTCAGGCTAATATTCATTAACCACTCAGAAAATTCTAGGATTTTTAAAAATGATACTAAATCAAATGTGCTTATGCACTATAAATAGAAGAACAAAGTTTGATGATAGCATATCTGTTTACAATATAGCTTACTAAGTATTTTAAGCCCACTGTTGAGACCTATTGCTCAGGGAAAAAAAAAGATTCCTTTCAAAATATTGCTGCTCATTGACAATGCACCTGGTCGCCCAAAAGCTCTGATGGAGATGCACAACGAGGTTAATGTTGTTTTCATGGCTGCTAACACAGCATCTACTCTGCAAACATGGATCAAGGAGTAATTTCAAATTTTATTATTTAAACAATATATTTCATAAGGCTATAACTGCCATAGGTGATGATTTTAACAGCAAGAAGTGGATTATACTCAAAGACAGTGATATCTTAAGAGGTGCATTTTAAGAACTGTGGAAACAACTGGCAAATTCAAAATCAGATTTTTTTTCTTAAAATAGTTTTTTTTTTTTTTTTTTTTTTTTTAAAAGAGTAGAAGACAGCTGTGCGCGGTAGCACATGCCTGTAATCCCAGTGGCTCAGGAGGCTGAGATAGGAGGATAGAAGCTGGCCTCAGCAAGAGCAAGGAGCTAAGCAATTCAGTGAGAACCTGTCTCTAAATAAAATACAAGGACTGGGGATGTGGCTCATTGGCCGAGTGAATGCCCCTGAGTTCAATCCCTAGTACCCACACACACAAAAAAAAAAAAAAAAAAAAAAAAAGAGAAGATATTCTTTTGAGATTCAGTTTACATATATATGCATATATGTATATAAATGTATAGTAAGCATATAATTATATATTATAAAATAACAACCAAGTTTGGCATTTCTCTCTAGTCCATGCATGCTGAGAAGTGCAGTGAGGGCTGCACAACTGGATCTAACATCCACAAATGTATACATTCAGTGCTGGAAATCAGTTGGAAAAATACCACTGATTGTTGTTTTACTTTCAGGTTCATGAAAAGACAAGAAAGAAGAAAAATCAACCCCACAAAAAAGTAAGTCAAAACATCTTCATGTTTAAGGTAGTTTACCTGAGAGGGGAAGGTCTGGAAGATCTAAGCGCTGAGTCACCCCTTTGCTGGCTGGCCGTATGCTGCTGTAAGTCGAATGCCTCTATCAAAACAAAAGGGCACAAGAGCACAGGTGAGCTTGTGACAACAAGCACAACAGGATAACAGGGCTGGGGTTGTGGCTCAGTGGTAGAGCACTTGCCTAGCACATCTGAGGCACTGGGTTTGATCCTCGGCACCATATAAAAAAATAAAGTTATAAAAACAAAAAAGAACAGCATAACACAGGTGCATATGTGTGCATATGTGTATGTGTACATAAAACAGTTCTAAGCACAACAGAATCACCATTGGGGAGCTTTGAAAACAATAAATGCAACTGGCACAATACTCAAAGGGGAAAAAAAAGTGTAAACAGTGAAAAAAAATTTCAGTTCCTCATCAAAATTTATTTTTCCCAGAGGTAATCATTAATCAGCTTTGGGAATATCCTCTGTGGTACATTCTCTATATATTCAAAGAAATGTATAGAAAATACATTTTTAATGGCCAATAGTTGCTCAATGTCACTAATCAGGGAAATGCAAATCAACACTAAGGTCAGATGCCAGTGACCAGAAAGGAGTCAGACCAAAAGCGGCAGAACAAGGCTTTATTGGGGTTTGGCCCTCGGGCAAGATTCACCAGTCCACCGGGGTGCAAGGCCAGGGTGGAGGGCTGGGGAATCTTTTCATGGTTCCCCCTGGGGTTGGCTGGGGACTGTTGATTGACAGGCGGTTGCAAGACGGCCCTAGGGTTTATCTGCCGAGGTCTGGATTGGCTGTTCTTTGGCGGCCCGTGGGCCTGCTGATGCCCCGCCCCCATACAGCTGCTCAGACCTCCCTAACAAACACCACAATGAGATATCACTTCATTTCCAAAAGGAGGCCATTATAAAAACAAACAAACAAAAAACCTAGAAAATAACAAGTGTTGGTGAAGATGTGAAGAAAGGAGAACCGGTACACTGTTGTTGGGAATATAAAATGTACAGTTGCTGGGAAAAACTGTACGAATAAAAATAGAACTACCATAAGACCCATCAATCCTACTTTTGCATATTTTTCCAAAACAATGAAATTAGAATCTTAAAGAGATATTTACACATTGATGTTTAATGCAGAATTATTCACAATAGCCAAAATGCAGAAACAACCAAAATGTTTAGCCAGAGAAAACAGAAAGCTGCTATTCAAGAGAGCTGCTATACATCATGCTTATAGTTAATGATATTGTATTGTACTCTTTAAAAATTTGTTAAGAATGCAGATTTCCTAGCATGCATGAGGTCCTCGGTTTGATCTCCAGCATCACACACACACAAAAAGTACAGATTTCATGTTATATGCTTTTTCACCATCCTGAAAACAAATTCTCTGTTTTTAAGAAAACACGAAGGTTTTCATACCAATACATTTTTTGTGTACCGTTTTGCTTTGTTCATTTAACATGTCCTAGAGTGCTGGAGCTGCCCTGTATTCTTTCTCTGCTGGGTTGTATCCACCACCTTGACAGATCCACACAAGAACTGCCATGTGAGGCCATATGACCCAGCAAAAAGTACACAGTTCAAGAGCCAGTCTACTACAAACTAGCTGCATGACTTGGATTATGGGTTTCTTGGGTTTCTTTGTACTTTATCCTCTTTATAAAATGGAAAGAATACCAATAGCACCTACACTGGAGGGTTGCTGGGGTAATTAAATGAGTTAAAATCCATTTAGAGTAATCAAAACAGAGCTGGCGGGGCTGGGGTTGTAGCTCAGTGATAGAGCACTTGCCTACCATGCATGAGGCACTGGGTTTGATTCTCAGCACCACAAACAAATAAGTAAAAAAATTAAAAGTCCATCGACAGCTAAAAAAAAACAAAAACAAAAACAAAAACAAAAACAAAAAAACAGAGCTGGGCACACAATAAGCATTCAATGTTAGCTATTATTACCACAATTCTTTTGACCAATCCTCTATTTTATACTGGTATCGATATTGATACTGGCATTATGAAAAACGCTGTAATGAATATCCCATACAGTTGCCTGTGTACAGGGCCATTTTGAAACTTTCCAGAACATTCTTTGTTCATCTTTTAGTGGCCCTGCTCCACATTAAATTAAGCATGATACAGTGTACCCAATGTACACTGTGTAGCATACAATTTTCAAAAAAATATTTTGAAATGGGGTCTTGCTATGTCATCCAGACTGGCCTTGAACTTATGCTCCTCCTGCCCAAAGTCTCCTAAGTAGCTAGGATTACTGATGTGTACCATGGCATAGGCTTGAAAAGGTTTTATGTGTGTGTGGCGGGCGGGGGGAACAGTTCTGGGGATTGAACCCAGGGGCCCTCTACTACTGAGCTACATCCTCGGTCTGTGTTATTCTTTGAGACAGGGTCATGCTAGGTTGCTGAGGCTGGCCTTGAACTTGCAATCCTCCTGCCTCAGCCTCCCAACTAACTGGGATTACAATCATGTGCCACTGCACCTAGTTTCAAAAGTATTTTTAGCTGGGTGCGGCAGTACACCCTATAATCCCAGCACCTCAGGAGGCTGAGACAGGAAGATTGCAAGTTCAAAGCCAGCCTCAGCAACTTGGTGGCCCTAAGTAACTTAGTGAGACCATATCTCAAAATATACAAAAGAGCTGGGGATGTGTCTCAGTGGTTAAGCGCCTTTGTGTTCAATTCTGTTACCAAAAAAAAAAAAAAAAAAAAAAAGTTTTCTTTAAATTTTGCTTTTGGAGTAAATAGACTGAATAAAAGTAATAATACAGGACATCACTGTCTCCTTTATAATCTTGTGGAAAAGCATCCAATATATCACCATTACATGACTCTGCTGTAGATATATAATAGAGACTCTATCAGATTCAGGGATTTTCCTTCTATTTGCAGTTTTTCTAAATTTGTTTTTTAAATTAAGAAAGGTACTTGTTATCAAATACATTTTCCTGCCATCTACTAGGGATGACCATGTGATTTTTCTCCCTTTGTTCATGTGGTAAATTTCTCTGAATGTTTTCAACAGTTAAATAGCCTTGCAGACCTGGAGTAAATTCCACTTGACATGATCTTTTTTATGTATTGCTGAATTTGGTTCACAAAGATTTTGTTCAGGATTTTTGTATCAAGGTTCACACGGGAGACTGACCTTTGAATTTTCTTGTCTTTTAGACTTAGAAAGAATTAAGTATTAAATAATATTAATAATAATTAACTATAAGTTAAGTATGAAATACTTAATTTCATTTCATACTTAGAATTAAGTATGAAAACTATGCTGGCCCCTTAAAATGTATTGAGAAAGCATATCCCTTCTTCTAGTCCCTGTGTGAATTTATGTAAAATTGGTGTTATTTCTTCCTTAAATGTTTGAGGGATTTTTTTGTTAAAACATCTGGGCCTGATATTTCTTTTGTGGAAAAGATTTAAATTATTAACCACTTAAGATTTTCTACTTTTTCTGATGCCAACTTAGTTATGTTTTTCTAAGATTTTGATCATTTTATCCACAGTTTATAATTTTTAGCACAAAGTAGTAATGTATAATATCTTATTATTATTGTTTTAATGTCTATGGGATCTTTAGTGATGTACTCCTTTAAAAATTCCTAAGGAGTTGGGGTTGTAGCTCAGTGGCAGAGCACTTGCCTAGCATGTGTGAGGCACTGGGTTCGATCCTCAGCAGGACATAAAAATAAAAGAATGAATTAAAAATTCCAGATACATCAGGGCTGAGGGTGTAGGTCAGTGGTACAGCACTTGTCCAGCAGGCACAAGGCCCTGGGTATGATCTCCAGCACTGCAAAACAGTAAAAATAAAAATTTCTGGTATAGGTAATTTATACTTTCTCTTCTTTGTAGCAATCTTGCCAGAAGTTTATCAATTTCAAGTCTTTTATAATAATAAGCTTTATGCAGAACTCCTCTTCATAGGCTCTTGGCTGAAAATATACTAGTTACAAAAACCAGTTTTTGTTTTTGAAAGTGTCTTTTTTTGTGTGTTCACCTTTGAAGGATATTCTTTTTCTAGTCACAGAATTCTGAGAGCAGTTACTTTCTTTTAGCATTCTGCAAATGCTGCTATTTTGCCTTCTGGTTTCCCTCATTTTTTTTCTACTCTTTTTTTTTTTTTTTTTTTTTTTTTTTTTCTGTACTAGGGATTGAACCTAGGAGTAAAGTTACTACTAATAGCTATAACCCCAGCCTTTTTTTATTTTTTATTTTGAGGTGGGTTATCAGTAAGTTACTGAGGGCCTTGCTAAGTTGCTGAAGATAAACCTGAACTTTTGATTCTCCTGACTCAGCCTCCTCAATCACTGGGATTACAGGATGCACCACTGTGCCTGGCCTCCTTCATTTTTGTTGACAAAGCAGCTGTCAGTTTTGCTCTTACTCCTTTAATATTAAAGATACCCCTTAATATTAAGGTACTTTTAAGTTGGTTTTTCTTTTGTTTCCAGCAGTTTTAACTTGATGTGCCTAGGCAGTTTTCTTTGTACTTTTGTTGCTTGGGGTTCATATGGTTTCTTTTTGAATCTATGACTTGATATCTTTTATTGGTTTTGGAAATTCTTGACTATTATCTACTCAAATATTTCTTTTGCCCCACCTGTTCTTTTTCTTCCTTTGGGGAACTCCAATTACACAGCAGACCTTTTCACTATGTCCCATTTATCTCTTATGTCCTTTTCTCTATGTTTTATGTTAAGACATTTCTACTGACCTATATTTTGTTCTTTAAGTCTCTCTTACAGTGTTTAATCTATAGCCAAATCCATTTAGTTATTTAATTTGTGCAATTTCTAATGGATTATTTTTAAAAATAAATTGTGGGTTTTCTGAAATTATTTATCTTGTCTTTTATTTTCTTGACCATTTTAAAGTTTGTGTCTAAGACTATCAATATCTGTTCCTATTGTCTTTTTCTCTTGTTTCTTTACTCATTTGGTATCACCTACTTGCATGCTGGGGATTAATTTAATTTACTATATGGTCCTGCATTTGAAAAAATATGCATGTAAATTGAGATTATGGATAATATAATCTTCTTCCAGCTTATTTACTTCTGCTTCCAGAAGGCAGTTAAGAGAGAAGTTCACATACATCCAAACCTATGTCTGCACAGATTAAAAATTACACAAATAAAAACTTTAAGATATTAATGAACAATATTTTAGTAAACTAATGCCTAGAAAGATATTTCAAAGTAGGATACAAAGCTCCTTAAAATCATAAATGAAATGTAAAATTTCTATTCAGGAAAAGGTAACTATAAACAAAGTTAAAAGATAACAAAGAGTAGCAATATGTATCAACACAAATGTTTAAAAAGCACAATATATGGAGATGTCTCATAAATAGGAAAAAGACCAATAACTAAAAGAAAAATGGGTGAAGCATATGTGATCACACACACTCAAAAAACAACAAAATAACCTATAAATATATGAAGTGCTCAACCTTATCAATAAACAAAGTAAAATAAGATATCACAGTTCATTTACTCAAATCCTCGAAATTTATAAAGGGTGTCAAAATTCTGGGAAAACAGCACTTTATATAATGTGAGTGGAGTGCAAATTTCAGGGCAACATATCAAAATTTTCAATATGCCAAGACAGAGCAAATTTATTTCCTTTTCTAGTAATCTATTTTCCATTACTAGGAACCAATTTAGGTCTTAGGATTAGCTCACTAAACTTCATTCAGTTCCTTTGAATTACATGAGACTGGAAAGCTAAAGGGTATATTTTTCAAACTCCCTCAAAGTTTAGTTCACAGTGATCTAGCTTTTGTCAAGCAGGTTCATTCTGAGAAGATCTGAAAGGTGCAAGGGAGGGTAATTCTGCCCTTCTGCAGCTTTTGCTGGCAATCATGGCTTGGAGGCATATTGCTTTTCTCTAGCAGGGGAATGAAGATTCTGGGGTCTGATCCCATAACTTCATGGTATTATGAAGCAGGGTATAGAGTCTGTGTTCTGCCAGCATGAACTGCACCTGCAGCAGTATGGTCCTGAAGTTGGCCTTAGATCTTGACAGAAGTAGTGGTTCTAGGCAAGCACTTAGAGAAAGAATTCCTGATTCTGGTAGAAATAGAAGATTTTTTTTTTTTTAAGTTTTGTTTGTTTTGGTACAAGACACTGAACCCAGGGGTGCTTAACCACTGAACCACATCCCCTGCCCTTTTTAATTTTTATTTTGAGACAAAGCCTTGCAAAGTTGCTTAGGGTCTGTAAGTTGTTGAGACTGGTTTTGAACTTGTGGTCCTCCTGCTTCTGCCTCCCTAGTCATTAGAATTACAGGCACGTGCAAGATACCCAGCTGTAGAAGATGCTTTGATGGGCTAACTTGAGATGTTTCCTAGAAGCTCAGTGAGACCAGAACCTTCCCCTCCAGTCCTTCCAGTAACAAAACCCCTGAATCACTCTAGCCTAACTAGCTAAAGTGATTTCTGATATTTGCAAATGAATAAATCTTAATATACTCTTATACAGAAACAATTTCTTATTAGGTCAAAAATTTGTATAAGGACCTTCACTGTATTGCTTTTATAGTAAGTTAAATTCAAAACAATCTAAGTGAAGGATATGGTTACCTACTTGTCCTCCTGTCCCACCCTAAACTACTCCCATTACCTGGCCCTGCCTGACAAGAGAGCCTACAAAAAGTAACTAGCTCCTCCAGTGACCTGGCTCTGCTAGGGCCATGTAAGACCCAGATCCTCGAGGTGGCTTGCTACCATTTTTCCCCTGAAGATGTGCTCCTTGGGTGCTGAATAAAGTATTGCTGGTCCATGAGGTCTCCCTTCATTTTCTTTTTCTTTTTGTATTCTTTTCATTTGGTTCCCTGACCAGGAACAGGATATTTGGGGGATTCTTTTTACCTTTCACCATTCCAACAAACTTCCAGTTTTTCTTTCTCTCCATGAGACCTCCAAATCAGAGATCATTTTCTGCCATTTTGTTCCCGCATGCAACATTGGCCATTTCATTCTTCATAGAGGTAAGACCCCCTCTGGTCTCTCACAGAGGCACCCTGCCTGAGACCCTTGCCTTTTGGCTTATCTGAGCTCCAGGAGTCACTCCACCATTGATTGTAGAAGGGGATACCCTCTTATTCTCCAGTGGAAATCTGTCCGGTGACAGAAGAGAGATGTCAAGGGACACCTTGGTCTCTACCACCAACCAGTCAAACCTCTACAACATGGGGGCTCCCAGAGACTCCTTAGGTTGTCTCATTGCTCACCCAGACCCCAGGGGTCCTTCACCAATCTGGCTGCAATCTAAATTAGACAATCTAGTCAATAACCCAAATTCTGAATTCATGACCTTTGACCTCAAATCTTCCAAGACATAGACAGTTTTCTCCAACCAAATGGCAAATGGTCTGAGATTCCCTACCTCCAAGCCTTTTTTTTAACCTCTACTCAAAGCCCTCATTATGCCAACCTTGCTCTGTCCTACAAATGATTCTTGCCAACACCCACTCCATAAGTCCTCTAGATCAGATCCTGACCCCACTCCTCTTCTTCATTTACTGCTCCCAAAATAGTAATGAACTGGACCAGCTTTTGCCTGCAGGTCTCTGGAACATATCAGTGCTACCCATGGCAAAATGTATGTTGGGGAAAGCACTGGTCTGCATTTGGGTCTCCATCTGCCCCCAGCACATCCCTACAGGCTGGTCCTGCTTCACCGATTCTCCTCCACTCTTCCCTTAGGTCCCTGGCCTCTACCTTGAGGCCGAGGCCCAGGACACTGAGTGTGCCCACCCTGCTGGGATAAGACTCTCCCCATGGGAGGAAGAGCTGGTGCAGGGGCCGTGCCCCAGGGATGTGTGCCCTGGCAACAACCCACAGGATACCACAACATCATTTGCCATTAAGAGTCAAAAGAGACTGATAGAATTCTCCTGACTTGCCTCAGTTTCTTTTCTGTGGGAGAAATTTGGTGGGTGGGACAGAGGAAGGTTTGAGACAACTGAAGGCAGCTGACCACCCCCAATGTTGCATGAAAGTCTCATGTCCCAAATCTGACCCACATTCCTGATAAGTCTGGTAATTAATATCCTTAAAGATATACAGTCCCAAATAAAGACCTTGTCCTTATGGCCTTATTATGGGAACAACTTAGCTGTTATACCAACTGATGAGAGATTAATCATTTCTATAATCTTCATGATATTCACTGACAAGTTCCAGATGCTGCAACATTATTTTGTATTAATCTCATTCCAGTACTCATGTCTTTTTGTTTCTCTCATAGAAGCACCTGCCCCATGACTTTATGACTTGTTGTTTCTGAACCAGACTTGTGCCATAGACCACTCAACTAACCCTAGATATTCCTAAGAGGAAAACCCAAACTGTCTGCCCCATGTAGCCCCCTCTCAGCTCAAAGAAGCCAGAGCAACTGTCCTCCACTTTCCTCTAATAGCAGTTAAAATTATGTTTACAGAGGGAGGAATGGGGATGGATGACAAAAGGACAGTCAGTGTAGATAATAAATAATTGGGTCCCACTGGGAAGATGGGGACTGGCTGTAAAGGAAAGGAAATAATATACTAATATCTCCAAAGCCCTTCCCCCTTTTCCACCTGTTGCCAATGATACCTACCTCCAGGGATTTACTCCTCCCAGCAAGGAGTTCTTAATGAATCAGTGCCCTCTGGGTGGCTTCATCCCCACCCTTGGATCACTCCACTTTTAGCCCACCTTTTGTCACTAGTCACAAAAGGAATTGGGGAGGAAAGAGCATGCTAAATGCTGACCACCACATGCTTTCTATTCCAAGAAGCAATTTATCTACAGCCTTGCCTGGCCTCTGAGGATAGTATATATAACATTACCTAGCAAACTACCTGTTTACTGCAGGAGAAATGCAGGCCCAAAATAATGCTGAAAAGAGGAAACAAGTTTCCCTAAAGGAGGAGTCTTTGGGGACCAGATCCTGGCATTAAAATTAGATTACCTTCTCTAGACTTTCATAATGAAGCCAGAATTAAAGACAGAGAATTGTGTAGAATAAGTGATTGGGTCAGATCAAGAAAATGGAAGTTGATTTGAGTCCGGGAAGTTGAAAACTCTTCCTGGGAGACTGGAATGTTCATGTCCCCAGAGCCCTTTGATATCACCCCTCCCAAAGAGGTTGTTAATGAAGCAACTCCCAAGCAGAAAGAGAGCTATTAATCAATGCCCCTTGGGCCACTGCTCCCCTCCTGCCTAGCACTTCGTTTTGGTCCTTCTAGCCCACCTGCTCACCCTCCGGTCATTCCACCAACATCTCCCTGTCACTATGCAGGATGGGGGGAAATGAACACGATAAGGGAGAAGAATGCAGGCGAACAAAGGAAATTTTAGATGTATAAAAGGGACAGGACTTCCTCATTTCACGGATTCCGCCTTTGGGTGCCCTTCTTTCACCCAGAAGTCTGTTTTACTATCCTTTAATAAAGAGTCTTACTTTCTACTCTACACTTGCCTCAGTGTGCTTCTCTGGTGTTATACTTCAGCAGTTGAGGAAGCAGGACTTGTCAAGGTAACTGATAAATTGTGGTATTAATAAGTCACATTTTCTCCCCTCATCTGGTAGGAAAAAACCAGAAAATCTGTCTCAGTTAATTAGAGTAATACTACCCCTCGTCTGTCCTAGTTCAGAAATCCAGACTGTTTATTTTCTCTAGTGGAAACATTACCCACAGCAGTAACAAGCTTGCCTCCCACTTCAAATTGAGAAGCATAATATGAAATTTTGATCCTGTGAGCATGAGGACTCAAAAGGACAATGGGAACATGAAAGAAATTTTAAGGGCACCACTAGCTGGCAAATGTCCTCCCTTAAATTAAAATAGTTATCAGAAAGTTTGTATCCTTCATTCTGAGTAAGAATGAGCCAGAGGTCATGAAAGGAAAGGCAAAAACTGCTGATCCCTAGAGGCTCCAGGATCAGGGAGTTGCCCCTTAGCCAAAGAAAGTTTTCTTAGCATAGGAACCCATATTTCTGTTCTTTTTATTCTTGTTCACAGGGAAGCCTCATCCTCAAAAGTAATAGTAGGGGATGACCTAATCCCAGTTGAGATAAAGGAGATCCCTAATAATTTTCTGCATCAAACCTGGCCTGATTACCAACTGGGGAATAAAAATGGTTCAAATGCCCTAGGCATGAGGTACAACTCAAATAGCAGATTCCCCTGGCTTCTGCCAGATCTCACCAAGGCTTACATTGAAATGTAAATGACCAGAGGCCTGCCCAGCTTACAGGACTTGGGACCAGAGGGGGAAAATGGGCCACTTTAAGTCCAACCTGCTTGTCTTTACCTTGAGAATCCTTAACCCAAATATTTCAGAGCTCTTTCTTATTCTTTCAATATCTTAACTGACGAATCTGAGCCAAAAAGTAAACTGCATGCTGCTTTATTAGAGTAAGTAATGGCTGCTTTATTTTTTTTCCCTAGGACTTTTTTTTTTTTAATTCTATATTTTTGAGCTCCTGGTTTTATGGTGAATTCATTTTCATCTTGCATGCCTAAATTAATATGTTTTTCTTATCAGTCTTATTTTACTTAATTATAGGTTTTTACACTGTGTTTAGAGGCCAAATTTTTCAAGGGTTAGCTCTCAATCTAGTAAAGGCTTTGATAAACATCTGTAGTATTATGGTAGAAATCTATCAACAAACAAGATCTGTTTCCTGTCTGTCTTGTGTATCTGTGCATACTTGTGTATGGTCATGTCTACATATGTGCATGTGTCCATAAATCATGGACATGGTATCAAAATTGGCATATAGATAAATGAGTGCTCACAAATTAAAATTTAAATGAAAAATGGATCCAAATACCTTTAGCTCATGTGATTTAAAAAGTTCAATTTAGGGCTGGGGAGAAAGCTCAGCTGGTAGAGTGCTTGCCTCTCAAGCACAAGGCACTGAGTTCGATCCCCAGCACCGCAAAAAAATAAAATAAAATAAAAATAAAAAGTTCAATTTAAATTAGGTAAACAAATGAGAGTAAAAATGTCTTTAAAATTACTAACAAGTTTTTTTCTAGGTGGTCAAACAATTAATAAAACTTTGATGTCTAGAAAATGTCTAAAATGTAATATCCATTGTTTCTAGGATTTTTCTTCAACAAGGAAGAGATGGCTAATGCTGTTTGAAATAATTGTCTGATATCTTGGTTTTATAGTTAAAAATAAGTAAATTAGACTCGACATATATGGGATTAATCATAAATGTGTTAGAGACATTTGATTAATTTACAAAGTTAAAATGTTAGAATATCAGCTGCTAAATATGACGTCAAATATCCTTGACTTCTTGAATTCCATACGGTAATATACTCTTAAAAATTATGTATGTTTTCATAAATTTGTAAATGGGAAAAGGTTTAAGATTGCTGTGTCTCATCAATGTTCGTAGCTGCTCAGTTCACAATAGCCAGATTGTGGAACCAACCTAGATGTCCTTCAATTGATGAATGGATAAAGAAACTGTGGTATATATATATATATATATATATATATATATATATATATATATATACAATTGAATATTACACAGTCATAAAGAATGATAAAATTATGGCATTTGCAGGCAAATGGATGAAATTGGAGAATATCATGCTAAGTGAGATAAGCCAATCTCAAAAAAACCAAAGGACAAATGATATCACTAATAAGTGGATGATGACACATAATGGGGGGTGGAAGGGGTTAGTGTTAGGGTTAGAGTTAGGGTTAGGGAGGGGGGCAAGAATGGAGGAAGGAAGGACTGTATAGAGGGAAAAGAGGGGTGGGAGGGGTGGGGGGAAGGGAAAAAATAACAGAATGAATCAAACAACATTACCCTATGTAAATTTATGATTGCACAAATGGTATGCCTTTATGCCATGTACAAACAGAGAAACAACATGTATCCCAATTGTTTATAATAATAAAAAAAAAGATTGCTGTGTCTGTGTCTTCACTAAAACAATGTTATGAGAGTCAAGATTCTATCAGGTGTCATTTATACACAAAGAGTATAAGAGGTTTCAATTGGGTTTCAATTAGAGAAACATAATAAAATAAAAGTATTTCATCTTATTAAAGTAAAATACTTTGTCTGAATTCAGAAATTTACAAGGGTTGTTTCACAATGTAAATTAAGGAAAGGGGTCAATAGTTAGGTAAGAGAAAAAGGTCCTAGGTATGGAAATACATTTAGTAGGGCTGGGGAGATAGCTCAGATGGTAGAGTGCTTGCCTTGCAAGCACAAGGCCCTGGGTTCAATCCCCAGCACTGCAAGAAAAACAAAAAACAAAAAACAACCACCTTTAGTAGAAGGAAAAAGAAAATGTTTCTGGGTAAGAAAGTCTTTTGTGGTAAAGTAAAGTTGTAATACATCTAAATAAGTGATAAAGGGGCTGGGATTGTGACTCAGTGGCAGAGCACTTGTCCAGCATATGTGAGGCCCTGGGTTCAATCCTCAGTACTACATAAAAATAAAGAAATAAAATAAAGGTATTGTGTCCATCTACAACTAAAAAAAAAAAAAAGTGATAGGAAGGTCTGTGTAAGTGAAAGGTAAATTTCAAAAAGTTTATATGTAACTAAGTTGGTTGTATATAAGTAACACAATTAGTTAAAGCTATTCAAGGTTTTTCTGTGAGGTCAAATGTTAATAGACTAATATAAACCAAAGTTTACATCTTGAAATGACAAGGATTTCTTAGAAAATTAATTTACTATTAATATTGTGTTCATTAGGTTTTATTCTTTTAAAATTTTTTTTAGTTATATGTGGACACAATATCTTTATTTATTTAATTTTATGTGGTGCTGAGGATCAAACCCAGTGCCTCACATGTGCAAGGCAAGTGCTCTAACACTGAGCTACAGCCCTAGCCTCAGGTTTTATTCTTTGAAGCAACTAGTCTTGAAGGAATTAGGGTTCATACAACTCTGGTTAAACAACAACTGTCATTTTAGAGATTACACTACATTACAGAATCTAAATTTTCTTTAAAAGTTAAACTTCGTTAATATGAAAACATCAGTGTAATTGTGGCTTTTCTGTATACTAAATGTGTTCATATATCCTAGGAATACAAGTCTTTAAAGCAGGAGGTTTAAAAGAGCATTTTATTATGCTGGTGTTCTCCAAATTAAAGTTGTCTGTAATGGTAATTTTGTATTTATAACAAATTTTACTGGGGATTTCTTTATATCATTTAATGTTCTGTTACTGAACCTGTTATCAATAAGATATATGTAAAAATTTACATTACTTTTTAACCTGGGGTATAAATTTAATGTATTTCTAAAAGATAAAAAGAGCCTGATCTGTTTAAAGGTTAATATTACATGATCCAGATGTAATGTTATATTGTGTTAGCTAACATTCACACAGACTCAAGAAACAATATATAAACTTATAAAATGATATTTAAGAAAAGCTGGGGAGATAGCTCAGTCGGTAGAGTGCTTGCCTTGTAAGCACAAGGCCCTGGGTTCGATCCCCAGCACCCAAAAATAAATAAATAAAGAAAGAAAGAAAGAAAAAAGAGGCAAAGATTGCTTCAGAAATAAAACACTTTACCTAAGATTTGCCAAGAGCCCCACCTCAACCTGAGTTAAGACTGCCTCTCACCTTACTCCATGTTAAGATAATTTCCAAGTAGGCTAGACTTAAGGTCATTTAAAATCATGTTCAAAGGATACATTTTTTGTTATAAAGATTACTGTGATCTCTTGGGCTGGGGTTGTGGCTCAGTGGGAAAGCACTGCCTAGCATGGGTGAGGCACTTGGTTTGATCCTCAGCACCACATATAAATAAATAAAATAAAGCACCATTGACAAAAAAAAAATTTTTTTTAAAGATTATTGTGACCTCAAACAGGAGATATAATATATAACTAAGTAAGGTTTAAGATTATAAAAATTATGTTTCTTAGTTCATAGTCATTAGACAAACTCAACGTTTTTACTATTGTTAATTTCATTTTGTGTTTTCATTGCCAACTTTAAACGTCATCTGTTAGTGCTTTATAGAAGTACAACTTTCAATATGACAACCTGAGTTAATTTGAGGTAATAGGCCATCATCTACAGACAGGCAGGATGTAAGGTTAACTTCTGGTACTAATACTAACCCCAACTGAATAGGAGGGTAAATGACTGTAAAGTTAAAGACATTAAAGTTAAAACCCAGTACTTTTGCTTTAATCCTGGTGAAACTGGCTTGCTGAATGTTTAAGACCAAGGCTTAGACGTTAAAGTTAAAGAAGTAAAGGGGCCAAGAAAGTAAATAGTTAATGTTTGGTTCTTGCCCTCTCAGTCAGCATGAATCCAGGGAACAAAGTAACTTCTCAAAGGCCTTTGCAACTCTGAGCCACAGGTCTTCCTGATTAGGGGGATCCATGAGTCCCTGGAGAAAAAGAAAGTCAACCAGTGCACATGCTGCAAAAGAGGAGGGTCATTAAAAAAGGGACACATCCTTGAAGCTTCCAAGGGAAGTCACATGGCCACCAAGACCCTTGATCTTCCTACAGATGGCAGTGGCAGTGCTAAGAGGCTGCTCCCAAGCTCTCAAGAGTGAACCCTGAGGGAACTCAGCTGACTATTAAAAACAGATAGGAACAAGGTCAGTTTGACTAGTTTGGTCTAGAATACCTAGCAAAAACAGTTATAACCAAAGTACAGCTGTACCTGGGCATTTAAAAGAAAAAACAATAGTTCTTTTAATGGAATTTAAGACATACACTTGTGTCAGCCCCACGCCCTGATGCCCTCCAAATTTTGAGGCATTTTTTCCTTTGTGAGCCTCATATTTACCCCTGCCTACCAAAAATTGGACTGGTCTCTGTACCTTGGTCTTCCTTACTCCTCAAATTGACGTTTTACTTAACAACCCAAAGTTTGCCTATTCCAATGATGGCACACACCAGACACAAGAGAGTCCTTCAGTTTATTCCCTTTCGCATAGGGCCACAACCACTAGGACTAAAGAGATATCCACTGGGCTTAGCACAGGAGTAGCAGGATTAGGAACCTCTATTCACTATAAAAAATTGTCAGCATAGGTTCTTGAAGATTTCCAGCAGGTCACCAGTTTGGTACTGACTTTACAAAATCAATTGGATTCCCTGGCATGTGTCATCCTGAAGAGTCATCAGGACCTAGATTTCCTTACTGATGAACAAGGTGGCCTTTGCCTCTTTCTCAGGAAGAATGTTGCTTCTAGGTCAATCATTCAGGACTGGTAAAGGATAAGGTTAAGTAACCATAGTACTGATTGGAACAACAGAGGTGAGAATCCTAAAACCTAAACAGTGTGTTTAAATCCCAAATCCCAAATCCTAAAACAGTGGACTTCCTGGCTTCTCTCTCTTTCAACCCTCTAATACTCATTTTTCTTGTAATAACCTTTTCCCCTGCTTTGTTAATTTTATACAGAAGCAGCTTCTGGACAAGGTGACTCGTCTAACCCTTACCAACTCCAAAGAACACACAAAAGCCATTCTCCACTCACAACATGAGCCCCATAAGGAAGAAATCACCCACAATGATGCTGAAGTTTCCTCCCTCTACACTCCCTTCATGCTACAACTGCCAGGATTGTAGAGGAGCCTAAAATACTTCCTTATCCTCTTCCAGATCTCTAGCAGTAAGTAGTATGATGATATTGCCCCAACTCATTAGGCCCTTTACAGAGTCTGGAATGAAGCATATGGTTACCTACCCATCCTAAACTCCTTCCATTACCTGGCCCTGCCTGCCAAGAGGGCCCACCAGAAATAACTAGCTCCTCCAATGACCTGGCTCTGCTAAGATCATATAAAACCCAGACCCCCCAGGTGGCCTCCTGCCATTTCCCCCCCAAAGATGTGTCCATCTGGTGCTGAATAAAACTTCATTGGTAAATGAAGTCTCCCTCCATTTTCTTTTTCTTTTTATATTCTCTTTCATGTGCTTTTACCATCAATATGAGAGTAGCTAAATAAATCACTACATATAATGTAGCCTTTAAAAAAGGGTGGATTATTTCTCCATAGATTGACATTTTAAAAATATTCCTTCATTTTTTGAACAAACATTTATCGAGTTTCTACTGTGATATGACTATTATGCCAGTCATTGTTCTAAACAAGAGACTTAATAGCAAGCAAAGTATCAAAAATCCCTATCCTTATCACAAGTTCAAAACCAGCCTCAGCAACGTAGCAAGACTCTAAGCAACTCAGGGAGAACTTGTCTCTAAATAAGATATAAAAGGGGCTGGGAGGGGGTGGGGCTGTAGCTCAGTGGCAGAGTGCTTACCTACCGTGGGTGAGGCAGTAGGTCTGATTCTCAGCACCACATAAAAATAAAAACAAAACAAAATAAAGGCATGAAGTTCACCTATAACTATAAAAATAAAAATTAAAAAAAAAAAAAAAGGGCTGGAGATGTGGCTCAACAATTAACCACCTGCAGGGTTCAATCCCCAGTAATGTAAAAAAAAAAAATTCTCTGTCTTCACAGAACCTATGCTCCAACTATTAAAGTGAAATGAGTGTCAGAATAATGTGTAATCCCATTTGTAAAACTAACACATACTCCCTCTCTACACAGACACACACACACACACACACACACACACACACACACAAAGATATGTGTAAGATACTTGTAAATAAGAACATCTAGGATACACAACAAGCCATAAACAGTGGTTGTTTAGGGCCTTCTAATACCTGCATGGGAGAGACAGCAGCTGCTGGAGTGGTCCTCACTGGTATTCCACTTAGAGGATTTCTGGGGGTCTTATGGACAGAAATATTCTGTCCAGTTCCACCTACCAAGGAAAGAGATTAAAATACATGTTTATTCCAGCTCAAAAATCACAAATAATAGTTTTCAATTTCTTGTTACTTTTTTGGTGACTTGAATATTCCATGATGTTTAGTGCAACATTTACAATCCTTTTCTCTAGGCTACAGTTGGTTTGGGAAAATGTGAAGGGGAAAGTTAGCTGAGTGGGAGTTGGTCTTGGATGCAGGATACCTGAAGAAAAAGAAATGTATATGTAATAAGGTTTCTCTAGGAGGGAAGGAACAGGAACAGTCCTTACAGAAATCATTAACTATTGATTCATTTCCTATCTATTCAGACTGCCTCAAAGTGAATAAGAATATCAATTGTCAGTCTTACTCGAACACAGGAGCAGGAACCACATCTAGTGGCTAACCAGCAGAAATGTTAATGAGCACTAACAGGGCCTATTTCTGATGTAAAAGACCTTGAGACTCACCTGTGGGAAAGCCTGCAGACAACTCTTTTGTCCCAGAGTTGGGAAAACAGAAAGATGGGGATGAACCCAGATGAAAGTTATAGGAAGTCCACAGTCTTGGTAGTGTTTTCAAATGCCTGTTTTATATAGATTTTGCTCTATGCTCTACCCAGAACCATATATAAGCTCCTAACTAGCACACCGAAATAGGTTTTTCTGCTATAAGGCCCCCTCCTGCAGGGAGGGAATTCTATTTCCTCTCTATTAAATAAATTCTGCTCTGTTTATTTTTCCCTTCTGATTGTCTATGGATTTTATTCTTCAAAGGCAGGAATTTACAAGACAAGAACCCAGAGAAAAGAGGGAATCTAGACTCATCTCAAACTCCAGTTTCAATGGGGCTTTCCTATCTTTGAATATACATGAGGCCAGTTTAGTTGCAAACTATTTTAGCAGAGACAATCAAGTACATCCTGGGATGTGATTATTCTAGTCCTCCAATACAATGCATATTTGTTGTAGTCAAGGGAAGAAAGATAGTTAATGAGGAGAGATGCACATTCTGTTTCTTCAATTTACTGTACTTTGTGTGTGTATAAATATGTAATACACACACACACACATATAATTAGTATGAACGTGCATTTTTCTCATATAAGTAAGGGTAAGTATAACTAAAGAGAAATTATGAATCTGTCAGCCCATTACATAAAAGCTACAAATGCACCAAGATCAGGAATGACAAAAAAAAAAAAATCAGCATCAGAACTCCCAGGCAAGATCAGGTAGAAAAAAGTCTTAATAGCACACTACAAGGTGAGGATGGCCAGGAATCCCCCCAAAAAAGGCTGAATGCACACATGTGATGACTTGTTTTCTGGGAGACAAAGCCTCTGGCTGGAGATGAGAAAGCAAACAGTAGTGATCTGAATGCAATAAGAAGAAAAGGAAGCAGAAAAGGAAGAAGGAGGCAAGGCAGAAATTAGGGGCTGGGAAGAGGTGGAGAGAAAGAAGCAGCTGTGTTTGTTTTATCCATGAGCTAGACTCTCCATTTTGGTCTCACAGAGCCTCTGCCAGGTTCCTGCCCTCTTTGCACAGTGGCTGCATGAGGCGTGATTTAGAAAGAGACCTGTGGTCAGTATGGAGCAGAGATGATATGTCAAGACAAGATCTGAATGTGGAGCTTTGCTTATGGAAAAAAACTATGAAATACCTGAGCGTCCCAAGTCAAATGACTTGATCAGTGACTTAACAGTGGTTGCAGACTCTGCAGGTGCTGGAGATGTTCTGTTGACATAGACGCCATGCCATCGGCCAGCAGCATCAACCTCAGAGGGCTCTGATTCTTCATTCCCAGGTCTGCATGGTAAAGAGCATACCAAATTGAAAAGGTGGAGGATGTCCCCATGGGGAAAAGACACAGATGGAAATAGAACCAATACAGAGAAATACACAAAGCTGGAAGGAGAAATGTAAATTTAAAATGTTGTTTTCTATATTAGCTTTGCATGTTTAGGAAATAATGAAGGCACTCCTCTCAATTTTTCAAAGAGATGTTTTCCAGGAAATGGTCAGAAATAATGTTTATATGTAGAGTGACTTGACAGTCGCTCTAAATAAATGAGCTTATTCTGCAAATGATGAAAAAAATACAAATGTTTATTTATCATAAATATTTAGTTTCCTGTCAATGGCAGATGCAGATTGGCTTGTGGACATACATTCCAAACCTAATGCAGCATATTCAGAAGTTGGAAAGATAAAACCTTAGAACTCTCCATCTAGGATTTCAGGTTCCACCAATCAAAAAGACTGGGGCAAGACCTGGAGTGGGACCTGAACTGAGGAAAGAGGCAAGGGCATGGGACATTCACTATATTGACATAGACTGTAACAGAGACAAGAAGCTTCTGGTGTTAGCAATGGTGGCTGTAGCTTTCCAACTGGGCAGGGAGCCTCCCAATTTTAAGGCTCCCCAACATGATATAGGCATAAGGGACTTTAGAAAGTCATACTGGAGGCTGTTTCTTTAACCCTCCCAACAACTCTGCAAGCCATTTAATATCTATTTGCCTAAAGTGCAGTACATTATATAGAACAGAATCCTGCCTCATATATCCTGTTTACCCTCTAAGAGTAAGAATGGCAAGCCTGCATGATATTAAACTTCTACTCTTATCCAAATTTTCTTCTGGTTTTTTTTTTTTTTTTTTTTTTTTTTTTGGTACTGGGGATTGGACCCAGGGTTATTTAACCACTGAGTCACTTTTTTTTTTTTTTTTTTTTTAAATTTTGAAACAGGGTCTTGCTGAAGCTCACTTTGAATTTGCAATCCTCCTGCCTCAGCCGCCTAAGACACTGGGATTACAGGGGAGCATCACTGTGTCTGGCCACCCAAATTTTCTGGTAGGTTCTTGGCGTGGTTCCTAAATTCCAGCACAAACTCAGAATCTTTTAAAGACAGAATTTGTGATTCTGTCCTCTCATGCATGGCTTCCTCATCTACAGGACTTCAGCATGTCATCTAATCTCCTTGTAAATGAGCCAAGATAAGAACTCCCAACCTGACTGCTAAATCACGGCTTTTTAAAAAAAAAAAAAATCACATTGCCACAGCTGTTTTGCAAGATAATTAATTTATGAAAATGGATCAAATAAAATATTTCTGGCAGTATATTTTAATAAGCTCAATGGAAGTTTAAAATACTTAGTTCCTGATCTTTCTGAAAGAAAGCTTCATAAGCTACTGAAATTGAATTTACTCATCAATTCTCTTTGCTTTCTTCTGTTGCGCTGTAATCAACAGAGTAAATTTAAATGAAGCAGAATTTAAAATAGTGAAACCACTCTGCCCTATACTCTTGACTCCACATCCCTTTGAGTGAAAACAAAAATCAGCAAACTGAAAATTTCTTTGGAAAAAACCAACAGGCATTTCAGAAATTGTAGGGGGCTGGGTTTAAAAAAAAATTTAGAGGCTTATTGAAAGGAGTTAATGTGTCAGTGCTAAGAGTTTTTGTAGTTCCTCCTTGTGTTACACAGTATAAAACCAGATGATGAGCTGGGCACAATGGCACAACCTACAGTCCCAGTTACCTGGGAGACTGAGGCAAGAAGATTACTTGAGTCCAGGAGTTTCAGGCTAGCCTAGGCAACATAGCAGACACCCTGTCTTCCACCCCACTCCACCCCAATCAAAAAAACAAACAAAACAAGTAGAGAATAAAATCAGGTTAGGTCTAAGGAGGAAAAAAAAAACAACTTTTTATCAAGAAGATCATCAACAAGGTGGTCCATCATCAACAAGCAAGTCAATTTAAATGACTTGCTACCAAAGGGCCTCTAAGGAAGATCTTTTAAAAAAAAATTTTTTTTTAGTTGTCAATGGATCTTTTTTTATTTTATTTATTTATATGTGATGCTGAGTATTGAACCTAGGGCCTCACACATGCCAGGCAAGAGTTCTACCACTGAGCCACAACTCTAGTCTGTAAGATCATTTTTAAAAAAATAATTTTAATTTCATTCCTTGTTAATTAAATAGGAGGATTCTACCTTCTGTTGAGGTATTAATTTTAGTTATCTAAATTTCTCTTTGATTCAAAACATCAAATGATAAATAAGAAGACTCAGATAGCCTTCATAAGAAAACAAGGCCCTGCTGTCAGATATCCAAAGATGATATTTCAAATGATCCGCGTTCTTGGCTAAAATATCAGTCAGTATAAGAAGACTAAGCAAATTATGTAAGTAGATTAGAAAAATACCCACTATATACCCACCATATCATATAACTGTGTGTGTATATATGTGTGCACACTCACATGTGTGTAGAAGAGATACACAAAAGTCTGAATTGGATAAACGGAAAATAGTTAAGAATGTCATTGGTTTTATTAGTACAGGTTGAACATCCATTACCTAACAATCTGAGATCTGAAATGATCCAAAATCTAAAACTTCTCTGAGTATTGACGAAGCCAGAAGTGGAAAATTCCACACAAGCCCATATGAAAAGTTGTAGGTAAAGCATATGTGCACTAAAAATATTGTATAAAATTATTTTCAAGGCTATGTATATAGGGTATATATGAAACATCAGTGAATTTCAGGTAAAGACTTGGTTCTCTTCCCAAAATACCTAATTATGTATATGCAAATATTTAAAAACTTGAAAAAAATCTGAAATTCGAAGCACCTCTGGTCCCAAGAATTTCAGATAAGAGATATTCAACCTCAACTTTAGTTGTAAATAAGCCCCTAAATTCCCTACACCAGACTGAAATTACACATGTAGTCAAACATGCCTTGAAAAATCTCATTGCCCAAAAGTATAACTTAGATGACTTTGTAAATATGACTACATACAAACATATCTTTCAGTAATTTTAACATACAGTTTCCCTTACAACTGCTAACAGAAATTAATTTTTTGTATTTTGTGTTTAGGATACACATTTACAACAACAGAAATAAAGAATGTCTTCTACCTGCTCCCTGTATATGAAATTAAAATCATAATAATTTTAGCAAGATAAGTGTGTATAACTCCACTGTACCTGCTATAAAATATATCATGTATCTTTAAAACATTATTGATTTTAATTACCTATAAAAATTCTATGCTATTATACCTTACTTTAGAGGGAAAAGTTTGACAAAAGTCACATGGCTCATAAATGGGGAATATGGAATGCAAATCCAACTCTGGTTGGCTATGCTTTTGTCAAATTTTCCTTAATGCCTGAATGTTCCATGAGAGGCACACAAGGATTCTAAAACTCCTTAAAATTTATTTTAAATATATTTAAGAAAAAAAAAATGGTATCAGTATTTATTTCAGTAAATAAACCCTATTTTTATGCAAGAATTTGCTTGTAGGAGATAGTAACAAATAACCTGAGAATGACAGGCAGCTAGAGGTCAGATGCTTTGGCACATGAACCCACCATGCCCATACCCATTAACCACAGTGAGACATATGTCATCCACTCATGGAATACAAGTCTACCTTACATGTCTTAATTATCATTTAAATATGCACAGACATACATGTACATATATATGCATACATGTCTATAATTAGTTTTTCCTCTAAAAATTTCATTTAATCTCTCCAATTCATTGCTTTCCTTTTTTGGATGTAGAACAGAGTCTTCAAGTGACATTGATTTTCTACAATATTCACTTCATCAAGATGCCACTTGGGATGGTCTGTTTTGATCCAAGCATAGATAAGCTACTGTACAAGATGATTTTTGAAGTATTCAAAAATCCAAGTAATTCCACTTAGAAGACACTGAATTACACCACTGTTAAACTCATAACTGACAAATTATTATTTGTTAAGAGGCCTGGTCACACCAAACACATGCTTGCAACTGCTGTGGATCCTGGAGAACCCCACCCAGCCCAGGCCTCTCCTAGTGCCATTCAGGCATACTGCCTAGGACTTCCCTTTGCCCATCCAGTTTTTTAACTCAGCCCAGACACTCAAGTTTTGTTCCTTTTATGTCCTGCCTCTTTGCTCATTTTATGCCCTGCCTCTTGCTCATTTTATGCCCTTACCTAAAATGTACTTTTCTCAAAATACTTTTTATTATTTTGCACAAAACAAATCTTCCCCACCCCCTTCACCTCCCACAAGTACTGAGGAATGAACCCAGGACCTCACACATGCTAAGCAAGTGCTTTTGCACCGAGTTATAGCCTCAGTTCTATAAGAATCTACAAATCTAAAAGAAGTTTGTCACTTTGCTATGAGACACAAATTATGAAGTATTCTGTCTCTTAGGTGCCAAACAGTATCTTCCAACTGCAATACTGACAATTTGAACACATTTTAATCTCTAAATCTCAACATAGACTCAAAGAAATAGTAAAGAATCTTGCATCAGCAATGGAAACGATACCAACTACACAATTTGAAGTTTCTGCTACATAGAATAAGTGTGTATGTTAGGGAGAGAAAACACCAAAGGGCTTCCGCCAATTTCCTCCCAAAGAACATGGAGGTATGGGAAAAATTCATTTGTGTCCTCTATTCTCAATGGACAGGGATGGAGAGGAGCATGATGCCTAAGGAGAAAAGGAAAAGAACATGAAGACTGGATTATCTGGGGAAGCCAGAAATGGGTTATCCCAAGCACAAAGGGCAACAGCAACAAGGGACAAGTCAGGAGAGTCACAGAATGTACCTACTGTGGACAATGAGTCAAACAATAGCAAACCCAGGAAGCTGGCTCCCACATTGCAGTTTCTCCAAACAGAGAACAAACTAGATATTGAAGAATTTCCCCAACTAGGCACCTACTCCCTCTATACTCTGAGTTTCAATTTACCTTAAAGAGCCTTCCCTCTAGCTTAAGATGGGAGAAGATTTGATGCATCAGCAGGCAAAGTGAATGCATCTAAGCAGTATCTACAGATATTGATCCCTGACTCACTTTAATCAATTTAAGCAAGTCAGTGATGAGAAAAAGAATGCCCAAATACAAATATTTGAAAATTAAAATATTTTAAAATTTCTGATCTACAAAGATATTTCAGTACCTGAAATGAGAAGAGTAACTTCATTCAAGACAGAATAGACACTTGTAAATTTATGACAAGAAATAAGGCACTCTTGATAGCATCTACCTTAAAATTCAAAAAAATATGAAAAAGATGAAAGACAACAACTTAAAATGAAAGGTTGAACTTGAGAAATAATATAAGTAAGGTAATAATCCCATTAAAATATTCTTAAGGAGAACTAACTCAAAAGAAAAAGAAAAGAGGCATATTTTTGAAGTTTCTCTAGATATAGATGAAATGAACAATGAAAAGGGTTTTTTTTGCTTATTGGGTAAAGAATGGTTCTGGCAATGAATGACACTGGCATCACTGGCTATTTATTCACCTGGAAGAAAATGAACCATATCTCACATCAGATTAAACACACAAAGTATGGTCAAGTATCTGTGTGTGTGTGTGTGTGTGTGTGTGTGTGAGAAAGAGAGAGAGAGAGAGAGAGAGAGAGTGAGAGAGAAAGAGAGAGAGACAGAAAGAGTGTGTGAATGTGTACAAAATAGATGAAGAAAATTTAATAGTCTATTTGCATAATACTGGGGTAGAAGTCTTAAAAACAACCACCTCAGAAACAATAAAGGAAAATCCAAAAGATTACATTATATAACAATGTAAGGGCTGGGGGTAGAACTCAGTGCTAGTGCTTTACTAGCATATGTGAGGTCCTAGGTTCAATTGCCAGCATCACAACTAAATAAATAAGTAAATAAACGGAGATTCTATAAAATACAAAAATTTCCATGGTAATAATAGTCATATTATACTGTGATAAATACTGATTTATAAACTGGTAAGAAAAAAATAATCAGTTCAGTGAAAAAACTACACAATGTGTTAATGAACTATCAATTTCTAGCAGAGAAAATGCAAATAGTTAGTAAACATAAAAATATGCTCAGGATGGGCTGGGGTTGTGGCTCAGTGGTATAGCTCTTGCCTAGCAAGTGTGAGGCACTGGGTTTGATTCTCAGTACTGCATATAAATAAAGGTTCACTGACAACTAAAAGAATTTTTTAAAAATAAGCTTAGGGAAATGCAAAGTGTTAATGACATTTTTTTTTCTTATCCTGTTGGCAAAAATTAAAATTGATATTATCTCAATTGATAAGGCTATTGTAGAAGTGGGCCTTTGCAACAAGACGAAAACATTGGATTGGGATTGTGACTCAGTAGTAAAGCACTTGCCTGGCACATGTGAGGCACTGAGTTCGATCCTCAGCACCACATAAGAATAAATAAAGAAATAATAAAGGTATTGTGTCCATCTACAACAACAAAAAATATATTTAAAAAGAGACGCATCACAACTCTAAGGTAAATAATCTGGCAATATCTATACAAATAAAAACATGAATACTCTCTAATGTAACAATCATATTTTTAGGAACCCATCCTATAAAAAAGGTAGGGGGACGATGGCTGGGAGGGTAGCTCAGGGGTAGAGTGTGTGCTTAGCATGCTTAAGGCCCTGGGTTCAATTCCCAACACCAAAAATAAATATTTAAATAAATAAATTAATTAAAGATACAACCATATAGGGTTATGTTATAGGATTATTAGGGAAAAAACAAAGACTAGAAAATGTAATTTGGGGTCTCAGTAATATAATGCAACATTTGAATATTCTCAGGTACATGTAGAATACCAAGCACCTATTAAAATGCCTTAAATTTGTATATACTGCCCAGGACACATCAAATGAAATGTGAATGTGCAGAGTACTGTGCAGAATATAATTCCATGTTTATAAAAATAAAAAATGAGCCCTATGGGTACATTTATATGAGTAAAGGGAGAGGTAATCACTGTTAACACTGATTACCTTATAGGGTGATAACAAAAGGATTAATATTTTTCTTCATCCATCTCCATTTTATCATCAGTATTCCTACATATTACTTCATAATTAAGAAAAATCAAATTATTAAATCATCAACTTTTTAAAATTTCAAATAGTTTTGAAATTTTAGTCTAGACTTCAAATTCTTTTTATTTATTTTTTTTTGTGGTGCTGGGAATTAAACCCAGGGCCTTGTGCTTGTGAGGCAAGCACTCTACCAACTGAGCTATCTCCCTAGTCCCTTTCGAATTTTATATACTACTATTTTCTGATACTCTAGTTTTGCTTTAAATATTAATTTATGCAAAACTAATATTTGTGTTCATGCTCCTTTTTTCTAACAATGAAATCATTAAAAGTTACATTCATAGTCTATATCAACCTCTTATTTACAACTTATATTTAAAGTTTAGCTTGTTTCTACTTCAAACTCTAGTTATTTGATGTGACTTAAAGTTCTGAAACTAGGGTCTAGGGTTATAAGCTCAGTGGTAAAAGTACTTGTTTAGCATGTGCAAGGCCCTGGGTTTGATTCACAGCATGGGGAAAAAAAAAGTTCTTTAAATATATTAAGGAAAAAAATTAGAACAAAACAACATAAAGGTCCTAAAGAAATGTGATCAGTGATTAAAAATCAAACAACAGACACTTCTAAATAATAACATTTATTTAGCACTTCATAAATGCTTACATATAAAAATATTCAACAGTACCTGGAGTAAAGATAGTTTAAAATATGCATGTGAACACAGCTGTGCATTTTAAGTTGAGGTTGCACTTTTCTTATTGTTTTCTTATTTACTGTTTATATTTAAAAACACCCAGCAAGTAAATTTTAAGTAATTCTAAGAATTCTCAATCTGAGGTAAATACCTCCCAGAATAAAAATTTTAATCCTACTAGGACAATTTCAGCAGATGTTACAATTATTTTTAGAGAAGACATCAATGTCTCTTCTTTCCCACACAAAGTTAAATATCTTTAGTTAATCTGCGCTCCCAAATTTGACTCGCCAAAACATCTTCCTGAGTTTAAAGAGCATTCTTGATCCTAATTTTTCTTTTATTAGACAACAAATCTTGTCTTATCCTTAGCATGATGTAGCTAACAAACCCACACTGTATACACTGTAAACTGCTCCTCATGTGAGAAGTACAACAGGCTTTTGCCTGATGGAGTTTGCTGAATCAGGTAAAGATAATTTCTTCCAAAAGTTTATTTAATATTCTTCCAAAAGTTTAGACTCAAACTTTAAATTCTGGATCACTCTGAGTTGTATGTTTCTGCACTAAAAATCTTTAAGTTTCCAGGGTAAGTTTTATTTACAAGGCTTTTGTGGTAAGTTGTCCTTCACTGGTTTTCAGTTAGCATTGTCATCAAGCATACCTATCTGGTTAACTTCATCTTTTATTATCAACCAAACATCTATTTATGCTTAGCTCAAACAAGATTATGGAAAATAGAACAAAGCTTAGTGGTAGCTTGTTTCAGGTGAGGTAATGAAGAGAGACCCCAGCTTGGAAAGGTTCAATCAAGACTTCATAAAAGGGAACTTTCTAACTTCTTCAGAATAAGGCATCTTGCAGATGGCTTCTTATTTTGCCTTAGGTAGTGTGAATTCTCATATTATCAGATACTATACCAAAAGGCAACATATATAAACACCAAAAAAGAGAACCCATACATGGGCTGCATTCACCAACACTTGGAGTTTGCTATACCATTATTCTTTCTGAATACTCTAGTTATATATAAAATATTTCTTTCATAGGACTTGTTTTTTTACTTTTTTTCTGAACTTCATTTTACTCTTCAAAAAAAGAGAATGCTGAATCTTCTGAGAAAAAAAAGAATTATCTTTGATCATGCATGAGTTGATTCCAGAATGTAGAAAAAAGGTAAAGAAACTTGATTGCAATGACTCTGTATGGAACAATGAATATATGAGACAACTGGGTTCTTTATAAAGCAGTAATTTCTCCTCTACAGATTCCCCCTTTCATATAGAAATGGCTGTAGTTTCCAATCATGGCAAGGGCTGGACTGTCTTTCTTCCACCAAATGCTCTGCTAGCTGACAGAGACCATGGAGCTGTGAAGATAGAAATGGGAGGGAAGGCTGGTAAAGGAGTGATGTAAGGCAATGGGATCTTCGTTTATAACACAAGAATTAACAGCTTATACTGTCACACAGATAAAAGCAAATATCCACAATATCGCCAATAAGTTTTCACTCCTACTGCTGCAATTTTTTTGGAAGTCAAAGGGTTCAGACAAAAAAATGTCAAAGACTTCAAAATGCTATTACAAGGCTCCTTCCAGTAGGACTTCTCCAACAAAGACCTGTGTTGGAGAAGCAGAGAAGTCCAGATAAACATCTGCCCACTGTCATTTATAGAGAGGTTCATGCTTCCATCTATTGTCAAGGCCAAAAAAAAAAAATACATACATAAATAAATATATTTTATTATGACAGTCTAAAAATCCTAAAGGTTTAATGGAAGCATATCAAAATAAATCTGTAAAATGGGGATCAGGAAGCAGAGAGGCAGATGTAGGCTTAGAGTAGGACTGGGGACATAGGTCAGTGGTAGAGCATTTGCCTAATATGTGTGAGGCCCTGGGTTCAATCCTCAGCACAGCCAAAAAAGGGGGAAAAACACAATTACAGGTTATATATTTAATGTCAAACCCATAAATTGAAACTATAAAAGAAATATGTAAATAAATAGATTATGCTTGCTGGAGTAAAAGGATACCAGAGTACCAATTTTTACATTAAGGGTCAAATGAAATGCCAGTGGTATGACAATTGTAGGAGCTGAGGTCTGTTCAGAAACTGCTTAGGAATCCCAAGGGACCTGGCCCACTTCACCAAGGTCAGGGATTTAGTATCACAGAATGCTGGAAAAGACATATTAGCTACCCAAAAATATATACCTCCAGCTCCCACACCTCCCCTTCAGCAGTAGCTACAGAACACTTGCTGAGCAGTTGTGAAACATTAGAATGCTAAGAACAACACAGAGGGCAGCACAGGCACACACAAGGGATGTTAGGGCGTGACGTGGAAGTGCACACACAAGTTAAAAGCCAATTCCAGCAGAGTCTGCTCATGACAAGCCACCATGCTGCTCACGTCAGTTAGGACAATGTGAGAAGCAGTGGGTGGTACGGGCTAAACACATGTGAAGCTGAGATATTCTATCATGGCCACGAATGCCCTTAATTGGAAACAAATGTTAAGTGTTTTCAATGATCTCTTTCTTTTTAAGACATCTTCCATGAATGCTTGTTTGGTGTTATATGAAAAACACAGTAAGGGTTGGATAAGTCATCCTAAAAATAATGGCTTTTACTGTTGTAGAACAAGAGAATAAATGCTTATGGGTCACTCTGCCACTGTTCATGAAGCCCATATCATGTATTGCTCATCAACAACGTCCTTCATTAACAAAGTTTATGTGTGGCCATGGAATCACGATGCTGGGTTGCCTGTGTATTCTCTGTATCTGCCAGGCCTCAGAACTCAACTTTTTAGGAAGACAATCTGATGACCCCATTCCCCCTCATACTGCGGATCCAATCCAGGGCCTCGAAAATGCTAGGCAAGTACACTACCACTGAGCTATACTCCCAACTTAGATCTGATATTTTAATTTGAATGAAAGTCTTCATTTTGATGCCTTTCTCTTAATTGTTCAAAATGGAAAAAGCCAACATTGAGTAAGTTTTTCATTATCCTTTTATTCATTAATTTATATATCCAATAAAACAGACTGCTTTCAAATTTCTGTGACAGAAAGATCAGGCTCATAAGCCACGGCTAAAATTCAGAGATTTTTGAACTGAGGTTCAAAGATTATAACAAATAATTGGAGGGTTGGCACTCATTTCTGACTTTCCCACTAGAGGAAGACAAGCTGACCAAACAGTCTCAGAACAGCATAGTTTAAAGGGACCTTGAAACACTATTACATATGATGGAACCAGGCCTAGGAAGGAGACACTGCCAGTTGTTGGTAAGAATGTCTACTGCCTTAATTTCCCATGAATCTTAACATCAGTTATTCTTACTTTAAAATATCAGCTGGGGGTGGTGACATGAATGTGTAGTCCCAGCTACATAGGAGGCTGAAGAAGGAGAATTCCCTGAATGCACAGGTTTGAGACCAGCCTGGGCAACACAGCAAGACCTCATTTCAAAAAATAGATAAATAAAACAAAAATATCTCTAAAAATGTAACAGAACTGAAGATCTTTAGTAAGTTAAATAATATCCCACTTTGTTTTAGTTACTGAGTTGTTGGTAACAAACACTAATTTGTTTTTCTATCTAGGCTCATCATTCATTTGCCCACCTATCAGCCTGACTCTAACAATTTCCTTGAATACCAATCTGTTCAAAATGAGAATATGAACCGTTAACCCCATGTCACAGTCAAAGTGCTTTATGGATGCTCTTACCTTCTCTCAGTTGTGCCTGGAGGACCTCATCAGAGAATATTCTGCAAGTTCTGTGGCTGTGGCTGAGCCAAGAATGACCTTTGAGTTCTTATGAGATGACTGTCAAAGTCAAATTGAGTGTCAGTCAAGTACTAATTCAGTCAAATGGAAACACTAAGTTGCTGCAGGAGCTTTGAGAATTTGTCTCCATTTTGATTCATTGTACACAAATGGGGTACATCATTTCATTTCTATGGTTGTACACGATGTAGATTCATACCATTCGTGTAATCATACATGTACATAGGGTAATGATGTCCGTCTCATTCCATGATTTTTAGTTGGTTTCCATTTTTGCTCATGTGGTAGGTGCAGGAGGTAGCTGGGTCATCATTGAGTAACTTTCAAATGGCCAACTCTTTTTCTTTCTTTCTTTTTTTTTTTTTGGTAACAGGGATTGAACCCAGGGGCACTTTACCACTAAACCATATCCCCATCTCTTTTTAAAATATTTTATTTAGAGACAGGGTCTCAGTTGAGTTACTTAGTGCCTCACTAAATTGCTGAGGTTGGCTTTGAACTCGCAATCCTCCTGCCTCAGCTTCCTGAGCTGTTGGGACTACAGGCGTACACCATTGTGCCCAGCAAACAGTCAACTCTTTAAAGGGAGCAGCATGTCAGACAAGTGCAAAATCAGATAAGAAACAATCACCAGCTGTCTGATGTTCAGTCAAATACAATGACAGTCAAGAAACATTCTGATGCCTAATGATTTACAGTAATGTGCCATCTTCTGACTGGTGTCAATTCTAAAATTTTGAAAGGTTTTGTGATAAAGGATTAAATTGCTAGATTTGGAAGGTAGGTTTAAAAAAAAAATCACAGGAGCTGGGCATAATGGCACATGCCTATAATTTCAGTGATTCAGGAGATCCTAAGCAACTTAGCAAGACTCTGTCTCAAAATAAAAAATGAAAAGGGCTAGGGATATGGTTCAGTTGTTAAAATGACCCTGGGTTCAATTCCTGGTACCATTAGGGAAAAAAAAAAAAAAAAGGAAAAAGAAAAAGAGAAATTCTGTGTTTTAAAGAAAAAGTAACTTTCAATTTGAAGGTGCAGGATATAGTGTATGGAGCCCTGAACTACCTGGACACACAGAGATTTCCTATTATGTTAGAGCTCAAGTCTGTACCTTAGAATCTATTGAAGAAATTCAACATCTCATACAATAATCTATTTAGGAACACCACGAAAACTTAGGGCTTGTCTTTTACCATTTATCTTTAAAATAACATAGACAGAAAGCAACATAAGTTATGACTTAGTTCTTCTTCCTAAGACATACATTATGGAAGCAAGACAAATAGACAAAAGCAGACACAAAAGTGAACTACAACAACTTTGTAGTCCTTTCAATAGGGAACATAGTGAAATTCCGTTTTCCTATTCTACTGTCTTTCTATAAAATCACATCTGTGGTTAGAGGGTAGAGATATGACTGTAAATAATGATTTTGATTTTTTTCAAGACTGAAGTGTGGAACTTTACACATTATTCCTTCTCTAGAGGCCCCTTTATAAAAAGTCATGACAAAGGAGCAAGGGATTAATTAGAGCAGGTTTGATGACAGAATCAAAACTGAATTCTCAGAAGAAGAAATCCACTCTTTCCAATGTCCTGACATTCACGATCATAGAATACCTGACCTCAAGGTGCAGAAGCAAGCCAACAAACTTCTAATCCTGGAAAACAAGATCCGGGTAAACTGAACACATCAAAATTCAGAACCTACTAAATCTGATTTTATAAGAGTAAATTTTATATTTGAAAGACATCTAAAAACTCAAAATAATTTCCTAATATTCAAGAACTTTGAAGTTAAGAACAGTGACTTCTGATTGGAGAAAGATAATATCTTATTAGTGAAAGCCTAAAATATTGTTTATTAATTTTATCTGTCCCCCGCCCTTTAAATTTTAAATAATAATTAGTTTTAAGCTCACCTTAGGAACACCCTCCTCTTAAACATGTCCATTCAGTAGGACCTTTAAGCTAATACATTGTATGGTCTCCATTCTACCCCAAGAACAGAAGGAAAGTCATGAATTGGCCAGATCTTTTGTTTTCCACATTTATCCTTTTTAATAAAGTGGGTTATGTCAGCCCTTTATGAAATAGCCCATGGGAGCAGTGATTTGAACCCTGGATGGAAAGTTCCTAGTAAGGTAGTGGCATGGTTAATGACAGACTGATCAAAAAAAAAGACATCACAGAATTTGGCACAGAGAGACACAAAAGCTTTTGTCTCTATAACACAGCCTCATGCACAGTGATAAAGTGAGAAGCCAAAGTACTGTTCAGGTGCTCATCAGACTCACAGAGGTGGTGCTCTGCCTGTGACCCACCTGCTGTGGCCCTGCATGTCCCCCAGCTCCTTTTGTAGCCTGGCATTCTTCTCTTCCTCCTCCAGAAGCCTCCTCTTGACAGAGCGCAGTTCCTGCTGGGCCTCGCACTTGATGTCATTGGCCACAACCACTGCAGTCTGCAGGTCTGCCTGGAATCGCCTCCATTCTTCTGTCTCCTCCTGAAAATGCCAGAGTCCAAACCTGTGAGAGATGCCTGCTGTAGCAAGTATACAGGCAAGGGCCTAGAATCACCATATCAGTCACCATGAAAGAATGGCCAGCAATGAGGCCTGCATTAATGGTCTACTACGAAGAGGCACAGGTGGAAATTCCATCTTCAAGTCACAGAGTTCTCCATCCTAAAACTGATTGGTTTCACTTTACTTCCTGCCAACAAGAAGGCTCAAACTGTTGAAATTTTCCATGAGAAAGGAGACTAGAAAGAGCAATTGGTATTTTCTCAATGTTTCCAAACTTTGGGAAACAATTATAGTGAGATAATGGAGAAGGCTCCCTGTTGATAACCGTAACCCACACTCACCTTTATCTGTTTTGTCAGGGTCTTTAGCTGCCGTTCCAAGTCTAACTTCTGCTCCTCCAACTTGATCACATTGCCTAGAAGTAAGTGATTGAGAAAGGAGTTGAAAAAGTTGTAAGACTTCAGGGAGAAAGTAAGCTGGGTAGCAAAGGGATAGCTCCAGAGGCCAAAATAGGGCAAATTCATCCCTTCTACCATGAATTCAATTTTTAGCACCCTGCATATGGGGAGACAGCAGCAGAAGGTTCCTTTAAGATGGGGAATGGGATAATTTGGGAAATAAGTAGTGTTTATTTAGGATATACTGTCAGAAGTACCACCATATGGCACTATAGGAGAAGACCTCAACAGCCATTTACAATTATACAATTGTGCTGGTCCTCCCTGCTATTTGCACACAATCATCCTGAATAGTCTATCACTGAAAGGTAGAGGGCTTTTGTATAATAGAGGATGTGACTGGTTATTACTCCTGTGATTCTGAAATACATTTCCAGAGTTGCAGTTCTTAATCATAGTTAAATCTCAGAATCACATGTGGCACTTTTCAAAAGCACAGATTTGTAAGACACCAGCTCTAGACCCATGGGTCCAGAATCTCGGCGCACAGACAGAATTGATTCTAAGGGCTTGATCACCTCTCCCTAGTTAAGAACAACTTTCATCACTGGTTCTCCAGGTCTCCAATTTGCTCTATGCTGCTATCAGAGCCATTTAAATGTTCTCATCATGTTAGTCACAAAGTTAAAGTTCCTGAGTAGTTTCTCTATTCTAGAGCAGCACTTTTCTATTAAGAATATGAATCAAAAAAAAAAAAAAAAAAAGGAATATGAATCAGAATCACTAGAGGTTAAAAAAATCCTTAGAGTTATGTCCTATTCCAGAGTTATAAATCAGCAGGTGGAGCCTAAGAATTTGTGTTTGGGATCAATGCCTAAAGAGTAAGAAAATCCTCCTTTGCTTCTTTTTATTGCTCTGTCTGTTTTGTCAAGAATCTTACCTGAAGGAGTGATTAGGGCTGGAATTGAGTGTGCCTGGTTCTCCTAACAAAAATACACCTTAATACCTTAATATTCCTAATAGAAGTTTAAAAGCATCTTAAAAGATGCTCTGTTATTTTCAGTCTTGGGTAGATTATGATATAACCACTGGGGATGGGCCTGAAATTTGCTGTGGACATTAATTACATACTGGTTTTTCTGGTGTGTCTGGACTGACTCTTAAGAATTTAAGGACAATACAACCATATTCTCAATAGCAATATATTATAAAAACGAAACCCGAACAAAACAGATCTCCTTTGACTTTACTTTTTTCAAGGGCAGTGTTCTTTGGAAATACTCTTTAATTGTATCCTAGTACCACTGTTGAGCCTGGGTGATACTGAGAGCCAAGGTGCTACAGTGCATCATGTCTAAGGAGGAATGGAATAGGCGCTGTAACTAAATGCACAGGCACAGAGCGCGCAATTTTCATTATTTGTGGTAGCTACGTAAAGTTGCCAAGCTCACTCAATTAGCAAAGACTGAATCTCTGCTCCTTGGGGAAATACAGAGTTAGGTTCCTACAAGCCTCTGGTCCCAACATTTTTCATTAACTGAAATGCTGTTTGCATTACATAGGTTCATTTGCCAAATGAACATGTTGTTAAACATGTTAGAAACATGCTCTTCCCTTTTCTTTGTGACACTGGAAAGGTATTTTAAAAATTCTTCTGTAACCTGAAGAACCTTTCTTGCTAACAAGTTTTAATTTTTCTCACACCTTCTGGGTGTGCAATGAGAAGGACTGAACACTATCCTGATCTTAAGCGATATGAAAGTATCGCTTTCTTTGGTTTTTGACATTGCAACAATGCTGCCTGCTACACTTTTTATTGGCCTCTATCTCACATATCCACAAATTTATTCCTTTTCTATCTTCTCCATAGCTTTATCTTGCACTCCATAGCTTTATCAGCACTTTCCAGAGCAGCCTTATGAGCAGATTGAAGAAGTTCCTCTTTCTCTGGATGTACTAGGTTGTTCATTCATTAACATTGAACTCATGCCCAATGGCACAAAACTCAGTCCTGAACCAAGTTTATCTAACACACAAAATTCTCCATTAAGGCACATCACAACTTTCTTACACCTAGGGTCAGTAGAAAGTACTTCAGCACTACACAGGGTGTGTGTGTGTGTGTGTGTGCATTTTAAACAGCAAAATCACCAAAAACAAGCACAAAAATGCTTAAAAACATGGTGCTAGTAGACTGTAACAAGGACACTTATATACAGTATCAGAACTGAGACAAGAAGACAGGGTATTTTTAATCTCAGTTGGAAATGTAAGTGTTGGGATGACTCTAATTTTTTTACCTTTCTGTGCATGTCCAAAAATAACCATGAAAGCATCATGAGTAATCATATGGGAATTACATATAAGTTTTAGTTAATAGGTGAATTCATGAACACAGAATCTGTGAATAATGAGGATCAACCAAAGGGGAACTTCTCAGGCAACTAAGCTATTTTTAACCATTTCTCGTGTTGTTAAAAGCTTTGTGTATTCATTCTTTAGTTATAAAAGCTAAAAATATTATATGTGATAATTTTATAAGGTTTATTTGGACAAAGTAGGCAATATTTAATCGCTTTAAAATATTTCCCTATTCAAGCAAAGCTTATAAATAAACCATATATTGATGTCTCTTTAGGACAAGTGGCCAACATCTGTTAGCTGATATCCTACCATCAATGGGACACATGTTGGACTTGTTTTCTCCCTTAGACCAAGGGCACACATTGTTCATTCCAGTCTGAACCTCTATCCTTCAGATCCAAAGGACAACACATTGTCTGTACTTGATGAGTATAGCAAACAATTTATTCTGAATAACCCTCTCATACGCTGGGGACTATCCTTAGGAAAAGTCCATGTGAACTCTCACACAAAACTCAAAACAGACTCTAGGTGACAGTATATATCACATGTATCTGTCTTGAGACAGAGGCAGTACCATGGCTCTGCTTCATGAGGCATACCGGTACGTAACACATCTGAAATGCACCTACCTATTCCTTTTCATAGTTGCCCTATGCACTGACTCATGGTCAACAATCTCTTCTGTCATCATTTTCTGACTTAATTTAAGAAATTAATGATTATTTCTTAAGTGCCATTCTTCTTGAGAGATTACAGAGCACTGAAAAGACTCTTCGTAAACCCCAAACACACACATCCTAAGAAACTCTTCCACAGTCACCTGACAACATCAGTTTCTTTAGCATCCTACTCAGGCCTATTACACATTTCACCTGGACATGACTTTACTTACTTTCTAGCTCACTAATGAGTTGATTATTGTGTAACTTGACAGCCCGGTGCTGTTCCACCTGATCTTCCAATTCAAATATGGTTTCTTTCATGTCTTTTATCTCTGCATCACTCTCTGATGCTTTCTCTTGCAGTTTTAGGCTGGTTCTGCTCAGTTGTTCTGCTTGATGATCACAGATCTCCTTCAGGTAAGAATAATCTTTTTCCATCTAGAACAAAAAAGGTTCCCCATTTAGTTTAATGGCAAAGAAGTTCCCCACAAAGCAGTAGCAAGGCTCACTGATGCAACAGCAAAAGATGCTCTTAGCATGTAATGTTTCTTGCAGTCTTAGCCTGAGAAACAGACAGGCTGTAATTGTTCAGAAAACATGATGTGTATGTCCAAATGGCTGGATTCTGTGTCCCTTTTCATAAACAGAAAGAAACTACAAGTACTTAAAATAACTTACTTTCCCACACCAGGGTAGAACACTGCTTCTGTAAGAGGCACTGGTACTACACTGATAGAAGGGGAGGGATGTCTGGTGTGGCTGCCCCTGTCTTATATCCACCGTGGAGCAGTGCCCTCTGCTGGTGAGATACAAAATGCTCTGAAATCTGACTTGCAAATCCCCCAAATCTCAACCATAAGATACTTGTTGCAGTGTTTCTTTGGAGAAATTAAACACAAGTGTGATAGAAAGCAAAGAATATAGAAATGTGCATGCACCAGAAACAGAGGAGGGCACATAAAAGTCATTTCACCTGTTCAATTTTTAATAATTTTAAAATATTACTAATTGTAATAATTATTACAATAATTATTAATAATTATTAATTTTTAATTATTACTAGTTATAATAATTAACACAGAAAAGCACACCAATTAAATAACCCAGACATACTTAATAATAGTTGAGTTTTGCCACATTTGCTAATAAGTCTTTTACTTTATTAATATTTGTTAACACACCAACCTTCCCTCCCACCTCCGAGAGTGATAAGCAATATCCCAAAACTGATGTGTGGTCATTCCTTGAAGGTTTTCTACTTTTATAATACATACATGTCCCTATGATAATACACAGTATTGTCCTGGATATTTAAAAACTTTTATACGAATGATACATCATGTTTTATTATACTGCAGTATATAATAAGTAATATGCTTTTATCCTGTACAATTCTTATTATGCTCTTGTAACCTGTTTTTAACTGTGTTTTGGAGAGGTATCCATATTGCTACTCATCTCATTAGGTCATTGCTTTAATTGCTGCATATTATTGTTCCCCTGTCTGAAAATACTAATTAATTTATTATTATGAACAACACTGCAATAAACATCATTGACCCTTTTCTATAGTCCTTTAATTGACATTATTAAATAGCTGTATATTTAGGGGAGTAATTTAAACTTGATACCTCATAGATTTCTTCACAGGTTTTTTTTTGAGGGGAGGGGTTTGAGGGTCTTCATCTGCATTTTCCAATTGCATTTCATGTGCAAAACCTCCTGGCTATCAATTCTATGGGGACAAGGACCTTGTCTGCTTTATTCACCACTGTATTCCCTGTGCTTGTAGAGGGTCAGACACAGAGGAGGCAATTAATGAGTAGTTGATGAATGAATGAACAAACATTGAATGGCAATACTGCATGCAGTGTTTTTCACTTGGAAAGCTATAGGTGGATGGATAGATGGAAGGATGAATGGGATGAATGGAAGGGAAGAAGGGAGGAAGCAGGTAAGTAATAAGAAGAAAGAAAACCAATATGATGGGCTGGGGCTGGGGCTCAGTGGCAGAGTGCTTGCCTGGTACATGTGAGGCCCTGGGTTTGATCCTCAGCACCACATAAAAATGAGTAAAATAAAGATATTTTGTCTATCTACAGCTAAAAAAAAATTTTAAAAAGAAAACCAATATGAGAACCAACAAAGTACGCTGCCTATGTTAAGGGTCAGCATTCCTCTGTGAAACTTGTATTTCAATCGTAAAAATGTATGGCTCTGAACTGTGATGCAGACTATATCACTGCATAATTTGTGGTCAAAATATTTGAAAGCTGCTGAAGTTCATTAAAATGGCTAAGGGTGCAGACTCTGGGAGCTGGACTACCAGGTTTTAAATCTACCAAATCAAACCTTTTATTATTTTAATCTCTCTGCCTGAACAATGGGGTGGTTCAATAATATAATGTACTCAGAAAGTTTATCACAGTGTCTGGTACAGAGTAAGCACTTAATAAGGGTCATTCTTTCTCTTATAATGGGCTTATGTATACAATATGAATAATAATACAGGTCCATTCAACCAAGAAAAAAACAATTTGTGGAAAAAGCCAGAAGTCTTATAATCTTAACAATAGCTATTTTGTGAAATAGAAGACAATTTTAAGGAGAAAGAGTCACAACATTTTATATATAGAAGGCTAAAGTAGGAAAGGATCTGGAGTGCAGTAAGGGAAGGCAGCTTTGAGTCGTACATGCTCAGGCAGCTCATGGCCTTCTGCAGAGTACACTGCCTTTGCTGGGAATACTCAGGCAGAGGCATGTTATCTAAGGTCTAGAAACATGCATGTGATTAGCTGGGATGTCTGTGGGTCAGCTGAACAAAGGAACGCAAAGGTTGAGCACCCCAAGGAAGGTCTCTGAGGGCAACTAAGGCTGCTAGCCCCTTTGAGACTACTGTGTTCCTTGCGTGTAGGCTCATCATAATCATGGTATCAAAGAGTGGTGACATGGCATGGTGACAGGTTCAGTGTAGACTGTTGGGCCAGTAAACCTATATAAATCAGTTACTGTTTCAAATGCAGTTATACTTCCTGATTTTGGAGTAATTTTTTTCAAGTTTAACAATGTATTCCAGAAAACTATTTTTTTTAAAAAAGAACAGGAGGCTGAGACAGGAGAATCACAAATTCAAGATCAGCCTTAGCAACTTACTGAGGCCCTAAGCAACTTAGTAATATATAAATTTATAAAATTTATAATTATGTAAATAATTATAATAAATATTATTATTAAAAACATTTTAAAGAAAAGAAATAAATACCAGAAGCCCTTAAGTAGCTTCAACACTTCTTATAGGGACTTGATAAATAATAGGCACGTGTTTTAATACTCATTTCAAAGAATAACAAGGAGAGGGAGAAATTAAATCACTTGAAAAGAATAATCCTGTGTATCAAGTAGCTAAGACCAAAACCTTTTATTTTCATGACTGTTAAAGAGTTCTAGTCTGCCTTTTGTGTTGGCCTTTCTACCGGCCTGCAATCCAAATCTTTTGAACTTAGCTTCTCTGGCCCAGGAATTACACTATCAGACACTCAACAATGTGATTTTTCCCTTGAAAAGAGAAATCTCTTCCATGTATTCCAAACACCTCTCATTTTTGAAAATCAACTTCTTGTGGCTGGGGATGGGGCTCAGTGGTAGAGCCCTTGCCTAATGTGTGAGGCACTGGGTTTGATTCTCAGCACCACATAAAAAAAAATAAAACATGGGGAAAAAAAAGAATATTCCATTATTAAAAAAAAAAAAAAAAAAAAAAAAAAACAGAAAATCAACTTCAGAAATGGGGCCTGTAAGAGTGTATTACAAATAGATTCAAAGGAATTTCCCAGTAATACCAGGACTCCCTGGAAAGAGAGCAAAAGCCATTCCTGATGGCCTAAAATTGCCAGAGGCAGGTGGCAACAGAGGTAGCTCCACAGCCCCCAGGGGCAGTGCTGGGAGCACATGGTCAGGGAAGCTCTGAGATCAGACCCACCTAGAATCTTAGGAAGTGTCACTATCTCCCAGTGCCCAGCCAGATTGTCAGACACTGAACTTGGGAAAAAGATTATATCACAGGTCGGGTTCCCTAGAAACACTTAGAGATGGAGATGTGGAGACAGGAAGTTTATTGAGAACTCCTGGGTAGGGATGGGTGTCCATGATGCAGAAGAAAGAAGCAGAACCATGAAGTTGTCACCCAGAGGCTTCAGTTAAACCCTTGAGAAGCTCCACAATGAGGACACCCCTCACTACTGTTCCAGATGGAAGCAAAGCCTGGACCTTTATCCTTCTGATGGATTAGCCACACTATGTGGCTACCCTATGGAAGGCAGCTCTCCTCAGCAGAGTTAAGTCCTAGAAAGAGGAATTCAGTACATCAAAATAAAAGCATGTTGCGAGATGAAAATATGGCTTAAATATTTTAGTGTTGCGGTTATTTTTAGTAGGTTCTCAAGCAAAGAACTTTTTTGAAAATTAGACCCTGCCTTTCATATATCATTTCATTGTCCAGTCACATATCAATAACGTTGCATAGGCAGATGTAGAGTTGGGTCATTATAATAAATTTTAAATAAATTCCAATATTGTTGAAGTTGTATAGATAGTTTGGTTAGAACAGCAAAGGTCCATAAGTTATGTTGCGAATAGCAAGGTACATGGCTTGTAAAGTAAACCCTCTGTAACTGCTTCTTGTGTAAGGATGTTTGCAGTTTTTTGTTTGCTGATTGTTCATTGGTGATATGGGGATGGAACCCAGGGCCTCACACATGCTAGGCAAGAGCTCTACCACTAAACTACACCCACAGCCCATGTTTGTCATTTTACTTGGCTTTTGAATGAATTTGGTGATTATACTGTCCATTTGATAAAAATGATCTTAAGTACTAAAAAAAAAAAAAAGTAAATCATCTAGGAGGGAAGAGAATAGAGAAAGATGTTAAGATCCAACCCCCACACTTTCCAACAGTGCCTCCTTCTTCAACAAACCTCAGTAAACGTGAAATGTGTAACTAGGAGAACATCCTCATTACACACAGTTTTACTGCTTCTAAAGGGACCAGAGGGTCGAAGGAAGGCCTTAGGTACAGGAAATGAAGTAGCTCTGGCCCTGGAGGCTCTTTGGCCTAAAGGGGTGACCCTGAGGGTTCATCTATAGCTGGACAGGCAAGTGCTGACAGGAGACTCAATGAACAGGCTTGAATACCTTCTTTGCTTCACTTCAATAGACATGGCTCCTCCCCAAGCTGCTCCAGGTTCTATGCTCCCTCTTAGGAAACAGCACAACCAAACGTGCAACCACACAAGCTGGGGACTGTGAAGGGACCAAAACACCTCTTTCCAGTAATTCCCAACATCAAATTGGTCATCAAACCCTACTGGACTTAACTCCTAGAATACCTATGTTTAAATGAATCCTTGTCCTCCCTTCCATCCTGTTCCCTATTCAGTCCTTCATTCCTTCTCACCTAACTGTGGCCAAAGCAATCTTTCTTAACCTGTGATTCTGTCACTCCTTGTTTAAAATTCCTCAAACCAAAAAGCACAAACAACAACAAAACAATAAATTAGACTTCATACAATTAAAATTTTTTAAAAAGTGTGCCTCATAGGACATTAGAAGACAGTAAAAAATAATCCACAAAATCGAGAAAATATTTACAAATTATAGCTGTGATAAAGCATTATATTTAGAATTTGTGAAGAATTCTTAAAGTCAACCATAAGACAAGTAACACAAAAAATGTGTGAAGGATTTAAATTGTTTCTCCAAAGAAGAAATACAAATGGCAACCATGCACATGAAAAATGCTCACTATCATTAGACACTGGGGAAATGGCTAATGTCATCTTTGGGGAAGTGCACAAGGAGATACTTTAGACAGCTAACACAAAAAGACAATAACAAGTGAGAGGAGGATATGGGATGTGGTGAAAGTGGAACCCTCATACACTGCTGGTGGGAATATAAAATGGTGTGACCACTTTGAAAAACAGTTTGAGAGTTCTTCAAAAAATTAAACACAGAATTATAAACCAGGAATTCCACTCCTAGACATATGCCCAAGAGAAATGAAACATATGAATACAAAGGCTATACACAAACATTGACAACAGTACTCATAATAGCCAAAGAAGTAGAAACAACCCAAATGTTCATCAACTAAATGGATAAACAAAATGTGATAGATTCATACAATGGAATATTAGCTATAAAAAACAATGAAGTACTGATACATGCTACAATATGGGTGAACCTTGAAAGAACTGCACTAAGTGAAAAAAAAAAAGATGATAAAGCTCACATAGTGTATGATTTCATAAAATGTTCAAATCCAAAGAGTCACAAAATAGATTAGAGGTCGCCAAGGGATGAGAGGGCAAAGGTGATATTGAAGAAGTATGTTATGGTTAGTATATGTAGCTCTTGCTAATGTAGGAATATTCAGAGGTAGAATGATCAGCTTATGAGAGCTGTAACCTAGTCAGTCCATCCTAGTTTGAAAGGACTGAGTGGTAACTGTAGGCAGGTGGGTGTGGCTGGAGTAGGTGGTTCACTTGGGGGTGTGCTCTGGAAGGGTACATCTTCTCTGTGGTCCCTTTTCTTTATACCCTCTCTCCTGCTGCCATGAGGGGAGCAGCTCCCCTCTACCACACCTGTCCCCCATGATGTGCTGCCTCATCTTGGGCCCAGAACAATAGAGTCAGTCCTCTATGGACTGAGACCTGTGACACTGTGAGGCCCCAATAAATTTTTTCTTCTGTAAGTTGTTCTTGTCAGATATTTTGGTCACAGGGACATAAAAGTTGACTGTAATAAGTGGTACAGGTTTCTTTATTGGGTAATAAAAATGACCTAAAATTGATTGTGGAGATGGGTATACATACAACCATGAGAATATACTAAAAATTACTGGCTTGTACATTTTCTGAATTCTATCCCAATAAAACTGCTATTTAAAAAAAAAATCCTTCCAAGACTTACTCTGTCTTGAGGATGAAATTCAATCTGCATGGCTGGCATTTCTTCCTGTCCACTTCCAGGGACCATTTTATGTACTCCCGCAATGACAAAACATGTGCTTTACTTCCTCAAGGAGTCAGGCTTTCTGGCCTTAGGTCTTGCTATTCTCTTATTGTGACATTTCCCAGTCCCACTCTGCCCCCTTCACCTGGTAAACTCATTCTTACCTCTTCTCAAGATTCAGGCTAGAAATCAAACAAAAAATTTCTTGATGATTCAGGTTTTTGCCATAAATTTCTCCACTATATTATAGTCAAGTAAAATTCTTTTAGTAAATGAGGCTTTGTTTACTTAGGGAAAATAAACAACATTGGCCTAGGACCATATGGTATTTAGGGTCATTAAGTCTGCTCCATATATTTTCCTATCTCTTCTTTGCTTTCACTAACCAGAAAGTCATATAAATCAGTGATTAAAGATAGGCATATTGAGGTCAAATCCAGTTTTGAATTAATTAGGTTAATACTGACAATATCTACAGTATAAGGTTATAATGATTAAATGATCTAAAGACTCTAAGAGTGCCTAGCACATATAAAGCATTAAAATACTAGCTATTAGAAGTGCTAAGCAACTCAGAGAGACCCTGTCTCTAAATAAAATACAAAACAGGGCTGGGGATGTGGTTCAGTGATTGAGTACCCCTGAGTTCAATCCCTAATACTCCCCCCAAATACTAGCTATTATTAAAATATGATATAATTTGTTTTTAACATATTGATAAATCACAGCAGTCTCTTTTAATTCCATTGCAAATTTCTTTGCCATTCATTCATTCATTTATTCACTGACAAGTATTTACTGAATATCTAATATATGGAAGAAATAACAATGCTAAAACTATATCTAGCATAAAAATAAACAAACATGGAATAACAGCCTGAGTAACTTTGCTGTAAGAATGTGTGTTATGTTTGTTTTGACATCTGCCTTGGATACTACAAAACTACTTCTGCTTCATTCTTGGCCATTCTGTGAATAGATACTGCTGACAGACAGCTATACTACATTCTTACTGGCCTAAGTTTAAATTTTTCTTTCCTTTTTGCAATGCTGTTCAGCCAAGGGAGAAGAGGATATGCTAGTTTATTACCACTTCCGTTATGGAAAACTCAAAGATGTAGGATAAAAATCTGAATTTCACCTTTAGCAATTCATAGGCAAGTTGAAAAGCAGGGGCTGTGTGCTCAGAGTGGCACTGGCAGTAGCAGTGCTCCATTAAAGTGCTGCCCAAGAATGTACATAGGAGGGAGATGTTGGGGCAACTCTAGGGCTCACAATGAGCCCTGACGTCACATTCAAGGAAAAGAATGGTGCTCAGGCCTTTTCGCATTAAAAGCACCAACATGACTAAGGAGAAAAATGAATTTGTCACAGGGGATAAAGGTCTGGCAAGGAAGCTCAGAAAAGGGGGCAGTCCATGTAGGTCGACAGTGAGAAAAAAACCTCCTCTAGTGAAACCACAATTAAGTGTAGGGGCAAAGTCACAAGTGTTCCTTATTCTAATCCCCCTTCAAGACCACATTTCTTCTCCACCAAAGTTCAGCTTTCACTCTTGCTCACCGAGTTTCAAAACCAGAGACATCTGCTAGGAAGAACCTGGTATACACATCAACATGTAACTACTGTGTTTGGGGCCATGTTGCTGTTATATCTTACATAATAAGGGATACATGGGCCTTCCAGCTGTGTAATCTAATCTTTATGAGCTTCAGCTCCTGGTGCACAGCCAGGCAACTAGTGGGGGCCTGAGGCAAATTTCCCTGAAGGTCTCTCTCATGTTGCCATCCTGAGGTGCCTCCTCTTGAATCTACCTCCTCCAGGCTTCCACAGGAAAGCTGGAGAACAGGTCTTGTTTACAGAACTTCCTCCCTTGCCTTCCTCCCCATTGATGTTTTGTAGCCAGAAAATGGGGTAAATTGTGTCTCAATTGGAATTTCCAAGTCTTTGGTTAAGTAACTTTAACCATTCTCACATAGCATCAGTCTATCGTTTAGGCAGGAGAAACAAATATTCTCTAAACTTCCCCTCGACTCTACTCAACAGATTCGCCAACACTTCTAAGTACATCCTGAGTAGTTGTGAAGGGCAAAGGGTTTCACACACAGATCCTGGGGATCTAGGATAGTATCATTTATTGAGAGAAGCCATGAGAGTCCATGAGATAATGACCTAACAGAGCTGAAGGCCTCTTTGAAGAAGTGTCCCTGTAGCTGAGACTGAAAGCTGCAGAAAGCACCAGGCAAGAGAGACAGAGAGACTACTAAACAAATAGCCAGAGGCAGGCAAGGACCCGACCTAGCCAGGTCTGGCAAAGAGAAAGGCAGAGGGGCTGAGGCTAGAGTATAAGGATGCCAAGCTGCTGGGCTCTGAGCATGAATGAAGTGTTTGGTACAATGGGAAACCACTGAAGGATGTACATGATTAGATTACTATGAGTGCTTTGTGGAAAAAAGTAAAAATATGGAGTACTACGGGTAGGTTGGCAAACGGTACTCACAATTCACCCAAAAGTCACTCCCCTTCTCTCTTTCTATGGGAAACTCAATTTTGTTTAAGAATCAGGCTATGAACTTGTGATTTCAAAACAGGTGGGCTGGGATGCAAATGTGGTACTATTTTGACCAATCAGACATAAAGGGAAAGAAATTGGGGGAAGCTTCCAGAGCATCAGGTTCTACTGATAGAACTGAGAGGTCAGAGGAGACATTCTCTGCCTGGAGCCACGACATGTGGGGTCAAGCGGCCCAAAGAAGCTGAGCTACCCTGTACCCTTGGTAGGAGGCTTAAGAATAATAGAACAGAGCTACCAGCCCCCAGTCCTGGAATTATGGAGCCCCTAGACCACTGCTAGCAACTGTCTGCATTCCTGACCTCAAAATATGGAAGCAACGAGTGTCAACTGGTTTACGTCATGGACAGTGGGGTTTTCTGTTTCATATTGTCCAAGGCATCACCTAAGGATTCCACTGGACCACCTTAATACTTAAATCAGGTTTTAAGATCTCTTAAGTCCTTCAGACTTCTATTCTGAAGTCAGGGCTATAGGATTATTCACTCATTATATCTTCTCTCAAATTCCAGTTTTGCAATCTTTGACCAAAGGCTGCTCTAATCATTTTGGTCTCAGGCCCTACATAGGTCACATACTGCTTCAACTCTACTGGGCTCCCCAGACCACTCATGGTGAATGATTATTTATAATCTTCTTACTCTGCTGGAAGAGAACCATGAGTTTCTGCAGAACAGAAACCATTAGTTTCTAAGGATACCAACTATAAGCTTTAAGGCCTCAGTATTTTTCTTTAAAATGTTTAAAGTTTCAAACCTAGCCAAGGTAGGCTATTTTAAAATCAAGATCCCAAACAACTGAAAAAAGGTGAAAGTAAAAAAATTTAAACCTGGTACAGTGGCATATGCTTGTATTTCTAGTTACTCAGAAGGTTGAAGCACAAGCTTCCCTTGAGTCCAGGAGTTTGAAATGAGACTGGGCAACACTCTGAGAACTTGTCTCAAATAAAAACAACAACAACAACAACAAATTAAAGCTGAGTTGTCAGGGGCTGGAAAAAAATAACTCCAAGCAACTCCAAGCTGCTTTCTGGCTACAGGGGGCACCTGGGTACTTGTATGGTTCACAGGAGGCTGAGGCTTTGGGGTCCTATGGAAACCACACCCTTCTTCAAAACTGTACAGAAGTGTGTTACATAAGTTGCCAGAAAAAATTGTATAGAGTGTCTATCAGAGAAGATGAAAAGAATGGAGATACTGGTGAACTGCTAAAAAGTCCTATGAAACAAATACATAATTATTGTAAAAAATTCTACCGATTTTCTATTTATTTCATGAGGAAAAGAACCACATACTATTCAAAAAGAAGTATGTTTGAAGACTTCAGAGTTACTTCTGAGTCATTAAGTAACATATCTGAATTGAAACTTCTATAGATTCACTAAATCTATTAACTCTATCAGGTATAGTAAATCTGTTAACTATTAGATCATAGGATGGGTTGGCATTGCTTTTCCATTTGTGAATACATGACTTTGTTCTTTTATCATATCTACTTCTTCTGTCAATATTTACAGTGGATGAATATGATGCTTGAGGGATAAAGTTCAATCACCAAACAGTCTGCTGGTGATAAATAGAACAGTCACTTTTACAGTTGCTTAAAGCAATCATATGTGAAGATTCTGGGCAAAAATGTCAATGTGAAATGACTGAGCACTGAAGAATTAAGACTTACCCCAAGGATGCCAAGATGACTTAACAAAGGACTACTTTAGAGAATCTGTTATTGTAATTCATCTCAGTAACAAAATAAAGGAGAAAAAAGCAATATGATGGCACAAAAACTAACAGATGTCAGTAGATACAGAAAGAATTTAACCCCTATCCTTCATTTAAAAATCAGACACTTCTTAGCAAAACACTTACAATAACATAATATAGGTTATGCACCAAACATCTACAACAAATGTCATGTGTTTCATTTGGGCACAAGACCAGAATACACCCACCATCACACTTCTGGTCAACACTGTGCAATGGAAAGGGGCCTGCCTGAGGTCATGAGAGTAACCATTGGCAAGTCAGGAAGACCCAAGTCCAACACTATATATCCTTAATTATATAGTTCTGTGCTAAAATTGTTCCTGTATTCTTAAGGCATGGGTCACTTATGCATCATTATTTGAATTCACAGTTGTCGATGGATTAGCTGATTAGTCTACAGTGGGGATACAATAAGATACTAGTCTGTGCAATGGTTTGGATATGCTGTGCCCCCACTAAAACTCATAATGAAATTTGATTCCTAAAGTAGTAGAATTGGGAGGTGGGGCCTGTAAGAGGTGAATGGATGAATACAGTCTCATGGGAGCTCTCATGCTCCTGAAACTGGATGGCTGACCTTGACAGACGGTTGTTATAAAGTAAGCCTGACATCTCCCCTCACTCTCGTACACATGTTCCACCTTTCACATGCAGCAACTTCTCCTTCCAATTTTCATTCACCATAAGTTGAAGCATAACATGGCCCATACCAGATGTGACCACCTGGTTTTAGACTTTCCAGCCTCCAGAACCAAGAGCCAAAATAAATCTTTTTTCTTTATAAATTACCTAATTTCAGATATTCTGTTAAAGGAACAGAAAACAGAGATAGTCTATTCAATAGTTATGAATTATACTTTTTCTGTGTTAATATAAAACAGCAGGAAGATTAAGATAAGTTAGAGATTCACTGAAATTACAAATCAATGTGTAAACAACAGTGCAAAATCATGGACCTGGGGTCTTGATACACATAAAAAAAATCTTTTGTGGCTTCATGTCTCATCTTTTACCTCAGATTCACCTAAACACTGGCTAAAATTTTTTTCATCTTAACCATCAGTTTTGATAATTCTAGTTAGTCAGAAATAAGATAAGGAATATATGAATAACAGCTTGATTGTATAATACTTATAAGAGTTTGATATTAAATATATAACTTGTGCCTTATATTCTAGAGATAATGCAAATATTTGCCTTTTCCTCCAAATCTCATTAAGTTTATACCAGAAAATTCTAGATTTTATTGTCTTTATTTAGCCAAAGCCACATGAAAGCAAAAACTCATGCCTTTAAATGCTTTTATTATCAACCAAGAAAGAACAAAGTTAAATGAAGAAATTTATTCAAGATACTAGGAAGGTAACAAAAATGTATAAAAAGCAGTATGAAAGAACTTTAAATGATAAAACAAATATATAAATCAGAAATAGATTTTATAAATGTATCTAATGGGGTTATTATATTCATGAAAGACATACTCTATTATTTTGTGCAGAAAGATTAAATATAATTCCATCAATACAGGTTTGTATGCATAAACAAACTTGTAAAGGACACAAAAATGTTCCTGTTTTTTTCCTTCAAGATGTGATATTAAAGGTTATTTAGGTTGTTAAAGGTTATAAAGATTACTTTTTATACTTTTCTGTATTTTCTAAATCCTCTGTAATGAATACTTTTATGATAAAAAGTAAGCTATTTTCAAGATGCCAAATTATTTTTCACTGATACATATATTTAGTGAGACACCAATCAAAACAAAGAGAACTATAAAGGACTAAGAGAGGACTTAAAAAATATCCTTTGGGAGATTAAACGTTTTGTTAAAAAGTACTGAGTAATCTTTAAGCAAAACAGATAAATATTCTATTGGGTAACAGTGCAAAGCTTCATTTATCAATCTACAACTCAAATGAGTGCCTGGCTAGTAACCTCTAATTCTAATCCTGTGTTTTCCATAAAATACTTAGGAATTTAGAACATTATCTAACACAACCTACTACTAGGACCATCAGGAATTTAGAACATTATCTAACACAACCTACTACTAGGACCATCAGAAAGTAGAATGTAGAATCAGGTTGCAACTCACTGGTCTCAAGACAGATGAAGCAATGTAGAAAATTCTTCCTAAGAGCTTACAGCACAAAGTGTGCCTTAAACAGTGATAACGCACCCCGCCCCTCCCCACCCCCGCCCACATAAGGTGATAAGATGTTTTTAACCTCTCTCCCTAGCAGATTCCTAATTCACAGACCCAAGAACTTGATGAAGACAGAAACAAGAAGTCAGCTCTCTGTACCTGGCTCAGCCCCTCTCTGTGGAGTAGGCAGACTAACGTATAATAATTATCAATCTTGCATCACATAAGAAAATTCCATACCAATCAAAAGGTCATTTTAAAATGAAAGAAATAAAATAAATTAAATCATTTATTTGACTGTGGGCTGGAGAAGCTCTTTCTAAACTAAAAGGATAAAAAATTATTTTAAAGGAAATGATTAACAGATTTGAATGACATAATTTAATACCAAGTGTTGGCAAGGTCTCAGGGAAACAAGTGCTCTCATGAACTGCTGGTGGGAACAAATTGGCATAATATTTCTGGAGGGCAATTTGGCTGAATGTGTTGAAAGTCTTTAAAATGTTTATACTCTCTGACTCACTAAGTCAACGTCTAGGAATTTTTCCTGAAGAAATAATCAGAAAAAGACAAAAAAAGTATTTACAATATTGAAAGACCGGAAAGAACACAAACATCCAATAAAACACATATGTTTAATAACATGGGACTAGTGAATATAAAATACTTCTATAGTAAAAGACTATTTGCTATAATACCTAAAAGAATAACTGATTGGGAGAATATGCTCAGAAAATGTTAAATGCAACAAAGAAAAGTTAAAAACATGTACAGGATGGTTCTAAATGTTATTTTTTGCAGTGCTGGAGATGAAAACCCCAGGGTCTCATGCATGCTAGATAAGCACTCTACCACTGACCTATACCCATAATCCCTAATTTTTTTTTTAATTCATGAGATACACATATATATTTGGAAGAAAACACCAAAATAGTGGTTGTATTTATTATTATTATTTTTTTTTACAGTGCTGGGGATTAAACCCAGGGCCTTGTGCTTGCAGGGCAAGCACTCCACCAACTGAGGTATCTCCCCAGCTCTGTTGTATTGCTTGATGGGAAAATTGGGGATGATTTTAACTGTTATTAGTAGCTAAACTCATGCTGATAAACCTGCATAACTCTCAATCTTCAAGTCTCAAGTTTAATTGTCATTTCAAGTTTAGTTGTATTTCTTCCAGGAAGTATTATCCTGCACTAATCCTGCCCTACCTGCTTCCCATATGATCCTCTATGTCTCTCCTCTGCACTAGACTGAAGCCTCAGAATTTTTTTTTTTTTTTTTTTTTTTGGTATGTGGTGGTAGGGATGGAAACCAGGGCCTCATGCATGCTAGGCAAGCATCTACCATTGAACTATAATCCCCAGCCCTATGAAATTCTTTTTCAATACATCATACCATTTGATGTGATTTACTACATCCCCATTATACTTTCTACTGTCCATAGTCAGAATTTGGGTGTTTCCTTTTGACTCTCAATACCAATCTGAAATCTAACAGGTCCATTTCATTCATGAATGCTGAATTCATGAATGAAACTGACCAAACAAATGATTCTCTTTGCAATTTTAAGGTCAAGAAGAGAAAAGTTAGTAAGGATTATATCTGTTCTTACCTTAGCCAGTAGACTTGAAACATGTTTAATTTCACCATTTGCCTTTAGTAATTCTTGTCTGAGTTCTGTGCAAGACAGTTCCAGTTGATCTTTTTCAGCTCGAGCTACTTCCAACATTTCTTGGACTTTACAGTTTTCTGCTGTCTGCCCCAGGGTACTACTGGTCTCCATAGTTTTTTGCTTTTCTCCCTCCAAATGAGCTTTCAAGGACCCATTCTCCATCTTCAAGCCTTCCAAGGTAATTCTACATTCTTCCAAAGTTTTGGTCATCACGCTATTATTACACCGCTCTAGTTCTAGAAACCCATTCAGTTTTTCATTTTCTTCCTTTAGGTGCTTAATCATGTCTAAAGCTCCTTGGTTTTCCTCCTCTACCTTCCGTAAGCTACAGGTCAACTGCTGCTGTATATTGAGCAACTTCTCTCTTTCAAAGCGGCTCTTCTCAAGAATATCTGTGCACTTCTGCTCCAGCTCCAGGATTTTTCCTCCTTGGGCACTGGGCTCTTCATTCTTTACTCGCTCTTGTAAAAGATTTATCAGTTTCTCATTTTCTTGACTTAGCTGCTCTGCCCTCTCTCGATGCTGGTGAAAGGACGTCTCTAAAATAGTCTTCTCATCCACCAGTTTCTCATTCTCAGCTGTCAGTTCCTGCACCATTTGCTGCTGGTCTGATAACTCTTGCAGAGTAGCCTGCAGCTCTTCTGCAGTGCTGTGTTGATTTTCTTCCATCTTGTGTATCTTCTCTGTGAGGGAAGCCAGGGACAGCTCACTGACATTATTTGGGGAACTCCCAGTGGGGGAACACCTGGAGCTCTTAAAAGGGTTGCTAGTGGAGGACAGGGGCCGAGACGGGGTATCTGCAGTGATGTGCTCAAAATCCGAGGCATCTGGAGACAAGGAAGCTTTGGTAACATCGCTGCTTGAAGAACCTGATGTCCGTAATGCATTTCCATGTGTGTTTTTTTTATACTCTTCAATTTCACTTGACAGCTCATTTCCAGTTGGGCTTCCAAAGCTTGACTCTTGAGTTGTTGATGTTGGGCAGCTGCTATCACCAATGTGACTTGCTACCCCTTCAGAATTTGGTGACTGCTCAAGGTAAGTCAGTTTCTCCTTCAAGGCCCGATTTTCTTCCTCTAGGTCAGCAAGCTCTTTCTGAAAGATTTTGTTCTTCTCCTCAAGGGCTCTTAATAAAGGTTCTGTGTTACCTGGTGGGGCTGATATCCCATCTGCACTTGGGTCCGAAGCATCAGTCCCCTCAGTGCTCAGAGCCCTTCTCTCCTTGCATTTCTTTAGTTCACTTCGAAGTCTATTAATTTCACTGTCTTTAGCTTTGGCTTCTGCCAGAAGTTCCCGAACTTGAGACTCAAGCACCGCCTTCTCTCCACCTTCATTCTCTTGCTTGGGTTTTGCGGAAGTGGTCCTCAGATGTTTGGTAGGGGTTGGGGTACAGGAGGAAGTTGGACTGGACCCAGATTTCCTTGGGTTGGAGGGACCACGTGGCACAGACCTCTCTCTTGAGATAGTTACTGAGAGTTCCCGTGGAGCTGGAATGCCTGTCCGTTTGGTTGTTGAAACAGTCCCTAAAAACAGAAGAAAAAAATGAAGAAAAACACCAAAAAAGCAAGAACTTTTATAACAGAACCCAAATGACTTAAAAACAATGGCATAGTGAATGATATGGCTATCACCTTTCAACCATTTCCTCCTCTATTAGTTACCCTGCTCCTATTGGGGTTTCTGTATCTCCTCCCACAGCCCTACCCACTGGGGGAAGCAGACTCCTAGCCTGAGTTACTCAGACAATCCCATCCCCAGCTACAGTTGCTGGCTCAAGGCAGGGGAATATAGTTATATTAATATGAATGGGCACAGGAAAGGTTTTCAGGGCAAGCTGTCAAACACCACTGGATATCAGTGAGAAAGCCCATGAGTATGGAATGGCTCACAACCACTTTGCCCTTGTAAGTGAAAGGTGGGATTGCAGACAGAAAGTTATAAAGAAGGAAGCCAAATTTGTATTGGCACTGTTGAGCTGCAATACAAATTAACCCCAGAGGATACCCTGTTGCTGGTCTTTCAGCTATACCAGTCAACACATATGCTTCATATAAGTCACCATGAAATATTTTTCTTTAACATGCAATTTAATACATCTAAACTGATACAATGTTGGCAAATAAACAATAGCCATTTGACAAAATACAAGTTTATTAAACGTTTTTCAATATAAACTTGCAGAAAATATCATTATTAACATATTTTGACTGAGCACAACTCTAATTAAGAAATCAGAAGAGGGGCTGGGGATGTACCTCAGTGGCAGAGCACTTGCCTGGCATAAGTACGGCCCTGCATTTAGAATACTTATAATGGGAAATATAAAGTATAAAGAAGTATTTCTTTATATTCATCTATATTGTATCACAGACAACATTAAACAAAAAATTGGGGGCAAAAACCCAGAAACTGCCAGCTGGAGTTGTAGCTCAGTGCTTGCCTAGCATGTGTGAGGCACTGGGTTCGATTCTCAGCACCACATATAAATAAATAAAATAAAGATCCATCAACAACTAAAAAATTTTTAAAAAGTAAAAAACCCAGACACCATTCTCATTTGTGCTCTGAAACTGGAGTCCAATATCAGAGATGAAGGCGAAATGAAAATTCTGGATCTATTTAACAAATGCAAAGACCATTAAGGCTGATTGTTGCAATTCCGCTAACAAAGGATCCCAGAAGTGGTCACCAATCTCCAGGTCTCTACAAAGTAGAAAGCACGTGTAGGAGAATGCCCCCCTCTCCAGACACACAGCAGATTTAGAACCCAGCCTGGCCCAGGTGTTCCAACCCTCTCCCCAGACTGGGACAGGAATAGCCACCTTTCAAAATACCTGACTCTGAAGTGATGATGTACAGGTTGGTAGCATCCATTGCTAAGCATCTACCCCTGAGTCCTTTTGAAACTTTGATATAATAAAGTCTAAACTCTCATATTAATGTACAGAAACTATAATTTTTAAGGTAACTATTTCAAACTAAGTTCCTGGGACAGGCACTGAGTACCACAACAGATTTTTGATACTTTTAGGTATCCAGATGTCTCACTTTCATCATACTAAATTACTCAATGAAGAGAAGATTTAACTATTCTTATAAAATGAAGATTAAAACCACTAAGCAATGAAACATTTTAGTAACACCAGTTCTCTAGAATGAAGTCATCTTGGCAAGGACCATGATAAAAACCAGAAGATAACAAAAGTTTCACCAAAACCATGGCCCAACAGGCAAACCTGCAAGTCAAGGACTCATTATCACAGGTATTCCTAAAATACCACTAAATTCAGGCTCTCCTTTCTTCTTTCCTCCCTCCCCTCTTTTCTTCTTCCTTCCCTCTTTCTACTCTCCCTTTCTTCCTTCTTTCCACCTTCAATCATTTGTTGGTTTTGAAGATGGAGAGAACTCCAAAAGAACAATACAACAAATTATTTCTTGCTACAATTTAATTTCTTCCTTTTGCTTCTAAACCTTAACTGGTTCTTCCCAAAAATGTACCTATGCCTATCCAAACTACTCAGTTTTTTTTCAAATAGCAAACCAAAATAAACTACATAAATAACTAAATAAACTACATAAATAAACTACACCTAGCACATTATGAAACATACAATCCAGTTGTATTTTTTATTATATGTGTTCTTTTTTTCCTTTTTAAAAATACCTTTATTTATTTATTTTTATGTGGTGCTCAGGATCCAACTCAGTGCCTCACACATGCCAAGCAAGTACTCTACCACTGAGTACAACCCCAGCCCTTTTTTTCCTTTTTTAAAACTATATCTGTATCTGTTTTCTAAGGTTCTCTCTTCTGTTGCACACATCATTTCAGAAACCATAAGAAACAGAGGGAACATTTAAAGATAGCTGCTAAAATTCATCGTCATCACACTAAACCTAGGTTGGTTCTTGGCTACTCTCACCTTCTGTAAGTGCCTACTCTTGAGTCCAACACACCTCCTCAGGGCACTCAAGGGAAGGAGAAAAGTGGCAAAGATGTAAGCACCTGGAAGGCACCTCCCAGGAGAATCTCCTTCAAGTACAGACATCATCCACCAACTAAAGATGGTTCAACTCACGATGATGTGATGGTATATCTGTACAACCATATATAAAAAAGCTGTTTTTCACATTTAGTAAAGAATTCAATAAATTAGTGATATTCAACACTTTATTATAAACTTGTCTTTGTGTTAGATGATTTTGCCCAGCTCTAAGCTAATGTAAGTGTTCTCAGCATGTTCAAGGTGGGCTAGGCTAATAAAACCGGTAAGTTATCTTGGTGGGTTCAGTGAGCTAATGCATTTTCAAATTAGCCTATTTTCAACTTAGAATGAATTTATCAGGACATAGTCTCATCATAAGTGCAGGGAGAACATCTCTACTGTGAGTTAAACCTCACTGCTAAACAATGTATTCTAAATCCCTGACATTGGCCATGTTACCTTACATAATACATCCTTGCAAGGTGACAGCAGGATGTCAGGAGGAATGGGCAGATGGAACCGGGGTGGGCTCAGTCAGCACCTTCATGTCCTTTATTCTCTTCCCATCCCCCCCACTTATTCCCACTCATGAGCTTAGCTGGTTGGCTAACTGAAAGAGGTGAAAATGAAAGCAAGCTCCACCTCTTAACTGGGAAGACCAATACAAAAAATATATATATATATATATTTAATGTTACAGTTTTTACATTTTTTACATGCCAGTGAAAACAATGTTACACTGTGGTTGAACACAAGTACATAAAACTAAATATTCACAGACACACAAACTGGAAAGGAACATAGAATATTGAGAACAGTTGAATATTAAGCTGGTTGGTCGGTAAGTAATTTTCTGGTTTTTTTTTTTTTTTTAGTTATATTTATGCAGTAAATCTTTTAAAAAGGGGTAACTAAACAGTATATAGAAATTCACTACTAAACAAGGAAATGCAAATTAAAAACACAATGAGGTATCACTTCCCACCTCTTAGACTGGCTATTATAAAAAAGATGAAAGAAGAGTGCTGACAAGGATATGCAGGAAATGGAACCCTTTGCACATTGTTGGTAGGAATGTAAATTCCGGAGAACAGTATGGAGTTTCCTCAAAAAAAAAAATAGTATATGATTCAGCAATCCTCCTTCTAGGTAGTACAGAAAGGAAATGAAATATGTCCACAAGATATCTGTACTCCTGAGTTCACTGCAGCATTGGGAAATGGCTATGTCAGGTATTTGCATTCCCTTACATACTTACTAATTTTTGTGGTGAGACACTTAAAATCTCCTCTTTTAGTTATTTTTAATGTATTCAAAATACTGTTATTAACTAGAGTGATCATGTTGTACAATGAATCTTTTGAACTTTCTCATCCTAACTGTAATTTTGTACTTGTTAACCAATATTTCTTCAGCCCCAGTCCACTATTCAACTCTTTATTTCTGTGCAATCAATTTTTTAAGATTATACATGTAAGTAAGATTACATGTGGTATTTGTCTTTCAGTGCCTGGCTTATTTCATTCAGCATAATGTCCTCCAGGATCATTCATATTGTTGTACAAACAGTTTCTTTCCTTTGAAGCTGAATAATATTCCACTGTATATGTATACCATATTTTCCTTTTCCATTCAATTGCTGAGGGACACTTTGATTACTTCTATATCTTGGCTATTGTGAATAGTGCTGCAATGAACATGGGTATGCAGATATCTTTTCAACACATTTAGAAGTGGGACTGTTGGATCAGATGGTAGATCTATTGTTAATTTCTGAGAAACTCTCATACACAAGGTTGCTTCTCTGAAACACTCCTCTGGAGTCACACTTTCCTAGCTTTCCTCCTAACTCAGTGGCCACCCTCTGTTTCCTTTGCTGGCTCCTCATTCTCCCTCCATGTTTTCCATGCTAGAAATCTTCAGACCTAGGTCCTAGACATTTTTCACTTTATTACTTTATCTATTTTCCTGGTGATTTTACTCAATCTCATGATCTTAAATATTCAATCTCATGAACTTAACTGAAGACCCCCAATTAACTCTTACACAGACCTCTCTTCTCAGCAACATATTTTAAAGTCAAGGGACACACTTGATAAGCATAAGTGAACTATCATAAAAACACCTTAAACTATATCCAGGAGCTCAAATAGCCAGTTAACAGAAGTTTCAGAAATACTGGCCAGTGGAAACCAAATGGAGGAATTTAACAAAGAAGAGGAGAATTCTCCAAAGATGAAGAACATGTTCTAAGACTCATCTCAAGCAGAATTAAAAAGAGAAAAAGAAAAAAAAAAAGTCTCCCACATGAAGATATATTTTTCATGAAGCTTTAGAACACCAAAAATGCCTAAAAATTTGGGGAAGGCATATGGAAAGAGAATAAAATAAGCCATCATCATTCATTAGTAATACTGATTTCCAGAAGGCAACCAAGTAAATGCCTTCAAAGTTCAGAGGAAAAGATTATTTCAATCTAGAATTCTATATTCAACAGAAATATAAATCAATTACATAAATTAAAAATATATGTTAAAGGTCAGGTATATAGTTCATAGTACAGCACTTGTCCTGCATGCTTGAGGCCCTGGGTTCAATTCCCAGCACCACAAAAAAAAAAAAAAAAAAAAAAAAATCATTATCATTAAAAGATACACATCGAAGCATGCAAAGACTCAGAAAACTAAATTGTCAATACCCATTCTAAGGAAGTTATCTGAGGGTGTGCTCCAGGAAAACAAGGGAGTAAACCAATGAGGAAGAGAACAAGTGATCTAGGAAGCAGAGGCTCCATTACAGGAAACCAGTCAAGGGAAGTCTAAAGATGATACCTATAAACAAGTCTGGGAAAGAAGTCTAGACTGGTTCAAGAGGACAAAGTGCCACAGAAGGGAAGTTTCTCTGACAGAACATCTGCCTTGATTAAGAGCATGAAAAACAATGAGGATATAATTTTTAATAAGTGGAAAAACAAGAAGCTGCATAAGACAGGTAGCAAAACTATGACCTCACTCTACAGGGAAGAATACATACATAGTCACACTAACACTGACACTACTTAAATTGACCCACATGCAGAGCAAGCAAGACTGTTTTCTAGAACAATTGAATATTATCATATTTAAAGACAAAAAAGTTAAAGTACAGATGAAAGAAACTGAGAGGTACAAGACAAGGTAGAGAGGAGAGTAGCAATAATATCTTCCCCTGCCTTTACAAATGGAGAGCCAAAGATACAGTTGCCAAACAATAAAGAGAAAATGCATTATTAAAACAAAAGTAACAACCAAGATAGGAACTAAAAACAGTGACAACATTATGACATTGCAAGAAGTTGTAAAGTTAGGAGTTAAATCCTAATCTATCATAGCAAAAGTCAAAAAAGGTGTGTGTGAAAAATTAAATCATAGTAGTGTCAAAAGAATGAGAAAACACAGGGCTAGGGTTGTGGCTCAGTTGTAGAGCGCTTGCCTGGTATGTGTGAGGCACTGGGTTCAATTCTCGGTACCACATATAAATAAATAAAGGTCAATCGACAACTAAAAAATATTTAAAAATAAGAATGAGAAAACAAGCCAGAGACTGGGAGAAAATATTTGCAAATGACATATATGACAAAGGACTGATATTCAAAATATATAAAGAACTCTTAAAACTCAACAATATGAAAACAAACTGCCTGATTAAAAAGAGGCAAAAGATTTAAACAAATCACAGAAAGAGATATATAGTTGGGTGCAGTGTACCAGATAGATACATGACTGTGATTTCAGTGACTAAAGCGGAGGATTACAAGTTTGAGGCCAGCCTGAGCAACAAGATTCTGTCTCAAGATATAAAAAATAAATTAAAAGGCCTGGAATACACCTGGATTCAATTCCTATTACCACAATAAATAAGTAAAGAACGAAAGAAAGAACGAACGAACGAAAGAAAGACGGAAGAAAAGCATGTGAAAAGCTGCTCCATATCACATCATTGGGGGGCTACAAATTAAAACCACAGTAAGACTTCACTACATATTAATTAGAATGGCTAAAATCTCAAACACTGACAACACCAAATGCTGGTGAGACTGTGGAACAAACAAGAAATCTCATCTGTTGCTGTTGGGAACATAAAATGGTAAAGTGACTTTGGAAGCCAGTCTGGTAGTTTCTTACAAAATGAAACATGATTGTATTAGATGATCCAATAATCACACTCCCTAGTATCTAACCAAAAGAGCTAAAAAAAAAAAAATCCACACGAAAACCTGCACATCAGAGTTTATATCAGCTTTACTCATAATTGCCAAAACTTGGAAGTAATCAAAATGTCTTTGAGTAGGTGAATAGATAAGTTATGGTACATACAGACAGTGGAATATTATTAATGTTAAAAATAAATGAGCTAGCCAGCTGTTGTGGTGCATATCTCTAATCTCAGCAACTTGGGAGGCTAAAGCAGGAGGATTCCAAGTTTGAGACTGGCCTCAGCAAATTGTGAGGGCCTAAGCAACTTAGTGAGATTCTGACTCAAAATAAAAAATAAAATGGGCAAGGGATGTGGCTCAATGGTAAAATGCCCTGAGTTTAATCTCCAGTACAAAAACAAATAAATAAATGAATGAGTTGTGTTAGTCATCTGTCACTGTAACAAATATTTAAGATATTAAATATATCAAAAGATTTATTTTGGCTCACAGTTTTAGAGGTTTTAGTCTGATGGGTTAGCCCTGTCATTTTCATGGTGGAGCAAAATCATTCACCTCAAGGCTAGGAGGCAAGAGAGAAGAGGGTCCCACAATCACTATCAATAGTACACCCCTGATGACTTGAAGACCTCCCACTAGGCACCACCTATTAAAGTTGGCACTAAACTTTTAATACATGGCCACTTATTCAAATCACAGCACAAGTCATGAAAAGACATGGAAGAACCTTACGTGCATATTACTAAGTAGAAGGAGTCAATCTGAAAAGGCTGCACACCTAATGATTCCAACTATATGACATTCTGGAAAAGGTAAAACTATGAAGAAGTAAAAAAAAAAAAAAAAAAAAAAAAAAAAAAACAACTAAACTAAACTAAAACAAAAAAACTGGTTGCCCGGGGTGAGGAAGGAGGGAAAGATGAATAAGCACATCACAGAGGAATTTGGGGGCACTGAAAATACTCCATATGATACTACAATGGTGGGTGAATGTCATTTTACATTTGTCCAGATCTGCAGAACACACACCAAGAGTGAACCCCAGTGGAGCATATGGACTCTGGGTGCTAAAGATGTGTCAGAGTAGGTTCACTGATTATAACAAACAGTCTGGTGAGGGCTGTTGATAACAGGTGAGGTTGTGTGTTTGGAGACAGGTGATACACAATTTTGCTGCACATAAAACTAGTCTAAAAACAAAGTGTGTATGTGTGTGTGTGTGTGTGTGCATGTGTGTGTGTGCATGTGCATGTGTGTGCACACATGCACATGCACATGTATTTTAAATGCAGTATAATCATAATCAAATTGTTACCTTTGAGAAGAGGGACGAAAATTGAGAAGGGAACAAGGACAGTGGTCTTGCTTTTTTTTTAAATTTTTTTTAGTTGTCAATGAACACTTATTTAATTAATTTATATGTGGTGCTGAGCATTTAACCCAGTGCCTCACACATGCCACTGAACTACAACCCCAGCCCCTTGTCTTGCTTTTTATAGGCTTCTTGTCCTAGTCTGTGTGTATACTACTCTGATAATAAAAATTATGAAAAAGCAATGTGCATGTTTGTGAATACAGTGTTGAATCAGGCAATCCATTGGATTTTGGAGGCAATACTGATCCTTTTGACTTAAGATAAAAAGAAATTTGAGGCAATTCAGCAAGCTTCTCTGCTATAAGGAACTAAATCTGTTATCACATCTTGAGGCCCTACCTTGACCATGTAAAAAGGAATTTCTTCCATAGTTAGACTGCCCTTTGGGTAGTCTCACTACAGCGTGTTCTAGAGATTCATACAATCTCACATTAAAGTTAATGGAAACATTCTTTGCAACTCAGAGGAAGAAATACAGAAGAGACCTATACTCATCCAAATGAGCCAAATTACTCACTTTTTTTTTGTTACCAGCAAACAGTAATATCATCATTTAGAGATTTTTAAATCGTATCTTCCTTTCTTTTTTTGCAGAATGAAAAATTAATTTTGCTCACACTCCACTTGCTCAGCAACTTGGGTTAGAATTTTAAACACTTGCAAATCTACATCCTCCTCTTCCCCAAATATTCATGCTGTACCACAACCACCATGAACAGTGCTCCAGAATGAGGGGGACAATAAAGCTTCTGAACAAAAGACCCCTAACACTCAGAAGGGGGCTCCAGCCTGGAGAGGACACAGTGACTGCTCTGTGTTGGGCTGCAGGCTAGATGCGGGAGGACACAAAGCTGCAGTGTTTGTGAGAAGAGATAATGGTATGGTCTGACCAGCTTCGTGCAGGCAACCCACACAGCTGGCTACAGTTAGTCATCTCCAGAAGAAGCCAAAATGGCTCTGGAAGGGCAGCCCCCAACGTGCAAAAGTTTGAAAAGTGCAAAGCAGGCAGGGACATCTAATTTCCACTGAAAGCAAAGTGGCCAGAGGAATGCCTGGCCCCAGAATTCACTCAGCACACAGCATTAGCCTCCCTGCCCACTGTGTGGGCCAAATGAAATCCTCATTGCCCAACTTGAGAGCTTGGCACTTCTGAAGAGAAATCTCCCAGCATTGTGGGAAAAGAAAGCCCACGGTCTCCAGGCAGCAAACACTAAGAATGAGTTGTTGTTGAGGGCAATGGAGCTTTAGTGAATGAAAGATCTGCCTCTCCACGTGCAGCCTTGTTTTCGGAGAGATGGGAAAAAGTTCAGGTTTGTGGAGGCTCGATGCAAGTTAGAACCACCTAGTCTAGATCACAACAGAACTCTGACTCCTAAAAATACTACATCTGGCTTATCTGAAGCTCTGCCAGAGACCACTAAGAAACATTCAAGTTCCACCATTAAAAAATATTAAATTCATCTGAGAATTAGATGGAATGGATCCACTGAAACCTACTTATTCTAATTAATATTGCTTTCTGGGGGTATGATTTTTAAATTACCATGAGTCAAAACATAAAAAAACTTTTTAAGGAATCACCTACATTTCTTAAATGAGGGTTTACTATGGAGGAACTAATAAGGGGGATAGGGCTGAGAATCAAACCCAGAGCCCTGTGTATACTAGGCAAAAGTTCTACCACTGAGCTAAATCCTCAATCCAGTGCTTTGTTTTCAAAGTATATATGTATACAAAAATCAGCTGGCAAAATTATTATTTTTTGAGGCAGAGTCTTACTATATTTCCCAGGTTGACCTTGAACTCCTGAACTCAAGCCATCCTCCTGTCTCATCTTCCTGAGCAGCCAAGAATACAGAGATGTGCCACTGTGCCAGGTTTTTTGCCAAAGTATTATTATCATCATTTTACAGATCAGTAAACTGAGGCTTCACAATTTGCCTCAGGGTCACATAATAAGTAAAACTTCTGATAGCTAAGGAATTATAAAATCATTTCAGAACTAGAAGAAACAGAAATCATGTACCCCAATTTTTCATACAAAATAGTATCAATGGCATCCAATTTCTGCTGCTATTTACTAAATTTCCATGTTCCAGTTACTACTGAACATTTTCAGTGAAAGAGAACCCAGCCTTAGTCAAGCCAACATTGAGCAGCCCACATAGTTGGACAATTATCCTTCATGTAAAGCTGAATTTTTCTTCATTAACATGGCACACACTGGTTTTAGATTTTTTTCAGAACATGAACCACAAAGAACAAATTTATTGCTTCTTCAACATTACATGTTTGAGTATTTGAGGGCAACTTTGTTTTCAATACTTTTCTATTCTTTACTCTAAACATTCCTAATTCTTCTCAGTAGGCCTCAGATCCAGAGTTCATTTGTTGAATGAATTGTCTAGAAATCTTTTGACTTATCTATGGCCCTCTGAAACATTACCCAGAATCTCTGAAATGTTGCAGAAATGGTCTCTTTGAGTTAGGAATCTTTGAATTCCAACAGAAACACACAATAAATTTTCAACAATACAAAGAAAAGTGTTTGGCAGATGCAACTGAAAGTCTAGGCCAACTTAAGGCCTGGTTCAAGCAAATGATGTTCTTAGGGTCAATTTCTTTCCATCTCTTGCTCCTGCCTTCCTTCCTAAGTCACCTTCATCAATATAAGCTGTGTGCCCTCATGGCAGCATGATGGCTCGAGCAGCTTGAAGCCTCACATCATACCCCATCAAATGTCCCAACAAATGTCTCTCCAGATCTCATTCTTATGGGGTGTGAGCCATCCTTGACTCACAGAGGCTAAGGTTTCAGTGGTGAGCTACTGAAAGTGGAAAAATGGTGTTATTCAAGAATTCCTAGGAAGAGGAAATGGAAGCTGGAAAGTCAAACAAAACATGTCCAAATGTGGTCTGACCAATGCTGAGTCAGTTCTCTGGTATACTATTCTAGTATAGTAATATAGGAGGTAGAAAATGGTACGAGTCCCCTCTTACCTGCAGAGGATATATTCTAAGACCCCTAGTTGGGTGCTTGAAACCATGGAATAGTTACTGAACACTCTATATGCTGCTTCTTCCTTATACATACATTCCCATGAGTTTATAATTTATAAGTTACACACATAAGAGATTAACAATAACTAATAATAAAACAACTTATGACAATCTACTGTAATAAAAATTGTGTAAATGTGATCTCTCTCCCAAAATCTTATTGTATTACATTCACATATTTTTTGTGATGATGTGAGATGACACAATGCCAACGTGATGAGATAAAGTGAATGATGTAGACATTGTGACATAGTATTAGGCAGCTCTGTAAAGATTTCTTGAACACAAGCACCTTGATACCTTATGATTGATCTGATAACTCAGATACCTACTAAGTGACTAATAGGTGGGCGGTTTATACTGCATGGATATACTGGACAAAAGAATAATTCACATTCCTGATAGGAAGGAGCAAGACAGTGGGAGATTTCATCATACTACTCAGAATAGTGAGCAATTAAAAATTTGTGAAATGTTTCTATCTGGAACTTTGCAGTTAATATTTTTGGACTGCAATTGACTGTGGGTAACTGAAACCATGGAAAACAAAACTGCAGACAAGGGGAACTACTACATGTAAAACCAGTTGAAAACAAACAAATATAGAATATCTTGGGCCCTAGCAGACAATATTAGGCAACAATTTAAAATAAAAATTATATAAAAGGTTTATCATACATTTAGTATTAGCATCTGTAACACTTAAAAGGCAATGTTTAATGGTGGCAGGGCTGGATATCAAAATTTCAAACTTCTGTGATTATTACTAGGCTGGCATTTCTGGATGCAATGGGCAGCTAGGGTGGGCTCTGTCAAGGTTCTTCCAACATGAGCAAATGGACTTTGTCATCACAGTTACTTTTCTGTTCACCCTCATGTTCAGTTCAGAGCAAGATTCCCCTTAACTTCACAGCTGAACAGAGCCATTTATTTTCCCACGATTTAATGGGTCAGGAATTTGGGGGGAGCTTGGTTAGGCTGTTCTCACTTAGATGCTCTCAGGTGGTTGCAGTCTGATATTGACTAGGGTTGTGGTCATCTGAAGACATGGATGGGCTGGGCATCCCAGCTGGTTCACTCACATAGTGTCAGAATGGAGCTCATCTGGGTTGCTGATGGGAGCATCACATGGCAATTTCTCTACCTCGTGGTCTCATAGTAGTGGACTTGTTATACGATAGTTCAGGGCTCCAGAAGCAAGTACTCCTGCAAATAAGGAAAAGCTGCATGGCCTTTCACAGTTGAGCTTTAGAGTCACAGGGAGTTTCTTCTACATTTGTATGACCAGTTGAGGCAGTCCTAGATCTTCCTAGATTCCAGATGCACATTCTTGATGGAAGAATGGTGAAGTCAAACTGTAGAAAAATGTGTGGGAAGGCAGAATCACATCCATCTCTGGAAAATGCCATCTGTCATACCTCAGTAATGTGACAAGACCATCTTATAAAGGCATTCATTGTGTGACTCTATTTCCTAGAATGAAGTCTGCATCACTAAAATGTCCAGACAGGGAAGCCAACATGAATTCTACTGACAACTGTCCAATTCCAAAGACCACTGTGAAGACCTCTCCCTGGTAAGTAAAGGACTCTCAATTTTCTTCACTTTCTGGGGCTAGTTAGACACATTTCTTCACTCTCATATAAAGAAGGGCAAAGGTATGAATAAGAAACATTTTGTTGCTTCACCATTTTCTTCAAGATCTAAGACTGATAAAAATAAGTCCAGCATTTCACCAATGACCTTTGCTTTACCCTCAACTTACTTACTATTTCAAGTTTTAAAATAAGAAAACCAACCTCCTCTTGTGTAGAACCTATACTGCACCCAACATCTTACATGTATTTCTTCAAAATCCTATGCAGTAGGCACTGTTTTATACATATTTCACCAAGATGGAAACTGAGGCAGAGCTAGGTTAGATAATTTATTCAAGATTACATACCTTGAGCTAGGATTCAATTCCAGGAAATGTGGGCTCCAAAGTTCATACAAGAAACCACTAAATTCCCAATCCCCTGCATATGGAAATAATATATGCCCTTTCTAAAAGGAAAATAACCAAAATCCTATGCCAGCCTGTGATAATCATTAGGAACATGTTGATACAAACATGGCTGGTTTTGATTGGGATCATAGAATACACATAAAGCTGTCAACATCCCTTTGTGAACTATATTTTATCATTCTGGAATACGTTCCAGTTATAACTTTCAAGGACAATGTAATAGATCTAATTTGATCTTTTTTAATGATATTAAAAAATTTACTATTATATTAGTATATATACTAATTGTAGTCCTATGTGCTATAATTTATTTTAAAAATTCCTATTTTAGGGACATTCAGATTATCCAAAGACTTGAGCCACAATGAAAAAGGACTATATTTAGCAAATTTTCCCTAAATTCACTACATATATATGTACAGGTACATTTATTTCTAGTGGACAGAATCCCTGCATTCCTCAAAAGCAATATATATTTTCAATCACAATAGCTAAGGCCAGATTGCTTTCCAAAAAAGATTGCAATCATTTACACAATACTAACAATGTATAGAAATAGTTGTCTCTCTGTACCCTCACCAACACAGGAAGTTACTGTTTGATGGGTGAAAAATGCTTTCGTTTGCCTTGCATTTCTAAGATTATTACTAGTATTGAATATTTTTTTTTCTTTTTCCTTTTTTGTTTATGCAAGTTGAGTTGCTCATTACCCTATTGCCTACTGACCCCCACTACCACCTATTTTGGCATTTAGGGATTTTTTATTTATTTATAGGTATACAACATGTATTCAGGTTATTTTACAATATTTTCCCCAGGGTGTTACATTTACCCAAGTAGAGGCTACTTGTATCCCAGAATTTCTTCTTTATTTAACACTTAAGTTAATTTTAACAGATATATAAAAACAAAATTGTACATATTAATAATACAATAACATGATATTTCAATACGTGCATACACCTGTAATGTTTAAATTTGGTTAAATATATCTATCTCCTCAAACAAATATCATTTCTTTATCATGAAAACTTTCAATATACTTTCTCCTAACTTTCTGAAATGCACAGTTCATTATTATTAACTATATCTATCCTAAAATAGTACAAGTTTCTTTTTTTCTTCCTGAATAACATGATTTACAGTTGAACAAGTGGTTCCCAAAGAACATTTTAGCCTCTTTTGAAGCTGCGTGTGACCAGGTGACTCAATCCAGTCAAATGAATGAAGCTTTCCTGAAGGTGCTTCTTAACAGACATTTCCTTTATTCTCTCTCTTTCCTCTCCTCCATCTTTGGCCTGAAATTATACCACCTTGAACCAGAGATCAAGGTTTCACATGGTGGAGCTAGATATCACCAGGAGCCACAGTTGGGTACTGCTGAGAGTCACACCAGCCCTGGATCAATACCCGGTTCTATGTGAGAAATAAATGTGTCTTGTTTAAGCCACATTATTTTAGGGGTTTTGTTGCTTGCAGTAAAATTTAGTCCTAATATTGTGACTCTTAAAGGGTGATACTCCTTTCCCAGTAAGAGCAAAAAACAAAACAAATTATGCTTTTTGACCAACTTGAGTAAACTTACATTGCTGCAGTCAAATCCCTACTTCACATTTATGTATTTTTATGTACATTTATATATTCATTATAAAATACATAAATATTACATATACCATATTTATATATTTACATATACATATTTAAGTCACATTATGTAACATATATTTATTTAGAATAAATAATACCTTGCTTATATTTTGAGAAAATTTTTATCCAAATTCATCACATGCATGTTCTACATCTGTGTCTTCATCATGGCTAGAATTACTTTTAAGTTATCTATTCCAATTTGCAAAAAAAACTTGCAAAAAAGTGTTCATGATTTGGCACTGTTTGAATCCAGGGACAGTATGATGTTATCACTGAAATTTTTATGCTAAGTCACAAATACATATTTACATGGCATTATATCAGTTTTGAAAAAAAAAATGCTTCCCATTGGTACATATTTATGATCTCACTTACTATAGTCTTAATTTTTCAAAGCCTCAATTCAACATTAACTAACACTTAACTACGAGGTCATATCCCAGAGAATAAATACTAGATTTATTTTAAATTAGTCTCTCTTGGGGGCTGGAATTGTGGCTCAGTGGTAGAGCGCTTGCCTGGAATGTGTGAGGCCCTGGGTTTGATACTTAGCACCACATTTAAATAAATAAAATAAAAGATTCACTGACAACTAAAAAAACATATGTGAGTGTGTGTGTGTGTATATGTATATATATATAAATTGGTCTCTCTAAACCAACTCTTGTCAAGGCAGTCTCTCTCTCTCTCTCTAAAACTCTGAAGTTAAATCACATGGAAGTTATTTCAGTCTGTCTACCCTAAATGTTACTTTATTAAAATTAACAGGTCCAGTTTTTTAAAAAAACACTTTTTTGAAAGACCTGAATATAAAAGGGGCTTCCTTTCTTTATAATTACAAAATCTTGGGGGGAATTAGCCTCACTTCTAATATTTGGGAAGGACTGATAATTTTATAATATTAAATCTGCCCATCCTAGAAAACTGTGTAGTTTCTTTATTATTTCAGGTATTGTTTTAGGAACCACAAGGAGATTTAACACTTTTCACCTTATATCCTATAACTTTATAGTTAAAATTATTTCCAGATATCTTATATTCTGGATTTTCGCTTCCAGTTATTGGTAGTACAGGCTGCACATCCCTTTTCCAAAATTCTGAAATCTGAAATGTTCCAAAATCCAAAATGGATTTCAGATTAAAGATGCTCAAACAGTAGAATCTACTCATGCATTACAAAATCTGAAATCTGAATCACTTCTGGTCCCAAGCATTTTGGAAAAGGGATACTCAAACTGTATAGAAAAAATGTTGTGGTTATGCTATATTTATCTTTTTATATAACACAAAATCTTACTCTTAGGTCAAATTTGTTTTTTTTCCCTTTTTTCAATATTTAAACAAAAATGTTTTTGCCATATAGCATCAGTATCAAAATAATAATAAAAGTGATAATACTTCAGGTTTTATATTTTTTCTAGGACCAGTTTTGTGAATTTATATTTTGACAGAAAAATGCCAATTTCCTCGAGTTTTTCCTATGTATTGTAACTGATTTTATTATTTCTTCCATACCTGTAAATAGACCTTTACCTGTTTATATATATATATATATATATTTTTTTTTTTTAATGATACTTGGGATTGAACCCAGGAGCACACTATCATTAAGCTACATCCCCACCCCTTTTTATTTTTTATTTTGAGACAGGGTCTCACTAAGTTACTGAGGCTAGCCTCAAACTTGCAATCCTCCTGCCTCCGCACTTCAAGTAGCTGGAACTACAGATATGCACCACTATGCCTGGCTACTTTTTGCTTTTTCAAATAGTGTTTGCTCTTAATTACCTTCTTATTTAAATAGAAAACTCACTTCAGCTTTTATCATTATTTAGTTTTCTCCTTTGTTCTTTTGTCTAGTTTCATAAGTTAAATATTTCACTCATACATTTTCAGTCCATTTTTTCTTACACTAAAAGCACCTATAATTTAAAACTTCCTGATCATAACTTCAGTGCTATTTTACAGATTTTGCTTCAAAACTCACCTCTTTCTATCTATTGCTAGATGATTTATAATTTCTAGTGGACCTTTTTTTGGTGCAATAGGTTATTTAAGAAGGGTATCTCTTGGGCTGGGGCTGGGCACTTGCCTAGCATGTGTGAGACAATGGGTTTGATCCTTAGCACAACATAAAAATAAACAAAATAAAGGCATTCTGTTCATCTATAACTACAAAAATTAAAGAAAAAAAGAAGGGTATCCTCTTAATTTCAAGGTAGTTTTTTTAAAAATCATTTTTATTCTTACTACTAATTTCACTGGATTAAGATCAGAGGTTACTGTGTATAAAATCATAATTTCTATATTTTACTTTGTTTTCAGAGATAAAGTAATGATCACTTTCTGTAAACACTTGCTTGACATGGGAAGAATGTATTTCCTGCTCCATATATTTATTAAGTATACTGTTTATAACCTTTATATTTTTTGTTTCTTTCATAGGTTGAAAACTGGCAGCCTCCAAGCTACAGACATGCTTTGTTTGTCTGGCAAATGGCTTTAAAATGTATGAATCCCAATGCCTCTAGGCAAGGCATGCATTATCCAGTTCACTGTGCAGTTCCCATCATCCCTAAGGTCTTCTCCCTAATTCACATATTCATGCTACCCACTGGCCCCTTTGGGCATCCAAAGGTAGTCTAGTCCTGCCAAATTAGAAAATACACACATTATTAACATCATCTAGTGTAATATGCTTTTAAATGAATTCTTCTCTTATACCTAGTTTTCGTTGTACACATTTTACTGCATAGAGGTTGAAGACAGTTAAATATTTTTGTCTTTTATCAATACCATATCCTTTGTCCTATTCAACACTTTTATTCTTGATTTAGCTTTGTATAATGCTAATATTGCTAATCTTTGATTTTCAGTAGGTGAATTTAGCTTAGACTACGTACTGTAGTACAGTTTATTTGACATTATTGCTTCCACCTTATTTTGTTTGCTGTTTGTTCACTTTTATTTCATCACATATCCTTTCCTCACTTTTGCCAATTTGACATTGCTTCCCTCTCTTTCTTTCTTTCTCTCTCTCTCTCTCTCTCTCTCTCTCTCTCTCTCTCTCTCTTTCTTTCCTGCTTAGCCCTCAGTAGCATCTTAAAACACTGTTACTTTGGAAATACAGTTTGAGCATCCCTAATCTGAAAATCCAAAATCTGAAATGCTCCAAAAAGCACTCAAAAAATTCCAGTCTTTTGATTTTTTCAGATTAGGAATACTCAAGTTATACTGTTATCTATATTGTCAGTGGTTATCTACCATTCCTAACAGTCTTAACCAAACTTTAAGTTAAGTAACAATGTCTCAACAATAAGATCACTCAACAATAAGGATGGAATTTTTAGAGAAATTTTATATCTGAATGCCTTGGCTATTTCCAACCCTAATCCTGGGTTGTACTGAGGTAGCCTACAATTTTTAGTTCTAGGCTATGTCCTGAATTTTCCTAGGTGGTCATATCCTTCTTCTAAAGAATCCGTCTCACTTACACTTATGTATCTTCAATCAAATTAATATTTTCCATTTATGTATAGTATGTGTGATTTATGCAGACAATGTTTCCTGCTGCAAGATTGCCTGCTTGCCACTGTTTCTTATATTCTTAATCTTCCTCTATATTTGTATTCTGATCCAATCACCAGCATTTAATTGGATGTTTGATTATCTGTTCAAACAGGAAACAAATCTTCCATGTCTAAAAAGATCCTCCTTTTGCTCTGATTCATAGAATGGTAACTTTAAAAAAAAATTTATTTGTAAATGGACAATTATTTATTTATTTTTATGTGATGCTGAGGATCAAACCCAGTGCCTCACACGTGCTAGGCAAGCGCTCTACCACTGAGCTACGACCCCAGCCCTAGAATGGTATCTTGACAGGAATATTTAATATCTGACATTCTTTCTGACTAACTTTTGAACCTTTCTTTCCTATGCTTAAGGATTTCCCCTCCTTACTATTATCTGTGGAAGGCAGAGTCCACCGCCCACCAAATAAGCTGAAAATGCCAGTTTCTGGCCTTCCTGCTTGAGAGTAGGAGGGTCAATTGACTTTTCCATTATTTATACTCAACCTGGACTTTGATTTAGGAACTAATTTTGCAAAGCAAGGGCTATGATGGGAAATGTAATTGTGGTTGCAGCAACGTCAAGATCCTGGCCAAGTAGAGGCCAAGGTTCTCTCTGTGGACATCAGTGCTGGCCATATGTGGCATAAGCTACACTCTATGCTCAGGGACACTGCAGCAGCATACCCCCTGCACCAATTCTGAGTGAGATTTGCAGAATGTTTCTGGCTGCAGAGCCTCCCAGACTAGCTTGCTAGCCTTTCTGATAATTCCATGGCCATTCAATATCCTTCGAATTTTAATTTTTCTTCCAAAATAAACCCAAATCAGCTTCTGTGGTCTAAAATTAGAACTCAGACTCTTTTGGCTGATATAGAAGATTTACATTATATTTCTTGAGACTCTTTACTCCCAATGGACTGTATTCCACTGTCAAGTGAATGAGAATACCATGCTAATTCTCCTCAAAATAGACCTATCTTCTCCCTTAAAGTGGGACACACCATTTCTTTGCTAAATATGGGTTTGGTCCTCTGTATCCAAATTCTCATACAAAGGAAGACATGGAAGTTTCCATTATAGAACCCTGGTATGCATGAACTGGCACCTTTCCTGGACATGGGGAGTACCTCTATCTGGTCTAATGCCTCTGAGAATAATCAAAGAAGAACTCCTTCCTCAAGGAAATACTTAAAAACTTGAATACAGGTTATGGATCACTATTATTTAAAACAGAGAAAATACTGGACCCAACAAAAGGTTAAATAAATTATTGTAATACATAAAGAAGTAAATAAATGCTAAAAAATTTGGAGATATCTAATTACATGTTATGATACATTGTTAAATAAAAATGAATTTGAATCCACAGTATGATTTCAACTGTGTAAAAGTGTGTGTGCATCTGTGTGTGCAATGGAAATATACACAGAAATGTCAATAGTCATCATCTCTGAGAAGCAGGATTATGAATGATTTTGTTTTCGTGATACATTTTTTAGTTTCTTCATTTTATATAAATGAGCATGTACTACCTACATAATCAGAAAAAAATAAAAATAAAAACCCAGCAAAGTCATTTCCCTGATTCCCCTTTCATCATAATCAGTTCTTTTTTTTTTTTTTTTTGGTGCTGGGGATCGAACCCAGGGCCTTGTGCGTGCAAGGTAAGCACTCTACCGACTGAGCTATCTCCCCAGCCCCACCATAATCAATTCTAAACCCTTTATTATGACACAGTTTAGTCTCAAACAATATATTTCTTTATCTAACCTCCCACCCTTGCCCCTTACACCCTATGTCCTGGCAACATCAAAGATCTAACTATTCCTCAAAATTGCTGGATTACTTCACAACTTACTTCTTGGCAAGAGCTGTTCCTACTACCCCACCCAGCAAACACCTCCTCATCCTTTGATACTTAGCTCCATGTCCCTCTTCTGTGCAAAGACTTTCCCAATGCCACAAAGAATCAATAACTCTTCTGTCCAAGTTCCACATCTCTTTGCTTAGAGTGCCAATGTGGCAGTACCACCTACACTATGCTATAACCATGTTTATAGATCCTCCTCCCTGCAGAAGACTAAATAATGGCTCTCAACAACGTCCACATCCTAATCCCTGGAAACTGTAATTTATGTTACTTTGCACAGCAGAGTGATTTTGCAGATGTTAGAAAAGGATCTTGAGATGGAGAGATTATCCTGTAATAGCTGGTGGGCTTGAGTATTTACAAGGATCTTAGTATAGGAAATCAGGAAAATCAGAGACAAAAGAAAAAAAAAAAAAGCAAATGTGATAACAGAACCAGAGGTTGGGGTGAGATACAATGAAGATGGAGGAAGGGACCATAATCCAAGGAATGAGCACAGCCTCTAGAAGCTGGGAAAAGCAAGGAAATGAATTTTCCCCTGAAGCCTCCTGAAGGACTATGGCCCTGCTAACATCTTGACCTTAGACTTCTAACCCACTGTACTGCCAGAGAACAAATCAGTGTTCAAAGCAACTAAATTTGATAATTTGTTACAGTAGTGATAGGAAACTAATACACTCCCTTGCTATAGTAAGTGCACCTTAGGGCAGGCAACAGAGGGACACAGAATCATGAAGCAGCACTGTGTAAACATTTAGTGAGAAATGAAATGTTGCCCAGATCAAAGAAAATGACTGAAAGATGTAGGAAAATAAGGAAGAGGGGGAACAAAAAGAGAAGGAGGGGGTTAATATTTATTGTGACTTCAACATTTAGTTTATTTAACATTTACTAACATTTGTTGAAAGTCTATTAACTCATGTCATTCAAAGAAACCCTATTATCCCTATTTTACAGAAAAGGAAAATAAAGTAAGAAATTAAATAGCTAGCCTGTAATCCCAGTTAGTAAATAGGAAACTTAAGATAAGAATCCAGGAATTCTGACTCCAGAACCCATGCTGTTAACCTGTAATAAAAAAATCATGTACACAGGGATTTGGAGGAATTTTTGCACTTATAATGCAAAATTATATATCGTTTAAAATGAACTGAATTTATTTTTAAAAGGCTCTTGATTCAATGTGCTATGTTCAGTGCAGTTCTAATTCTTGAGTAGTCAAGAATTCACACTAGGATTCAAATCCTATGGCATGATGCAGAAGGGAAAATCCAGAGCCTGGGAATGATGCACTGGGACCTGTTCTTCCTGTGCACCCAATCCACCTTCCCACCCTCAACTTGGAGAGACCTGGAGACTGCTCTCTGCAGCAAGAACCTGAACTGGATATTGGTTAGAGAAGCCCTAGTAAAGCATCCATTCACTGGAGTTCTTTTCCTTAGTTAGGAATGTGGTGGGAGGAGTTATGTAAAAGTCAGACAGTGGCACTCAATCAATGCCCAAGAGCAACACAGTCATGGTAACAAAATTCAGCATGACTGTATGGTAAACAAGCCTTTAGAAAGTCTACCTTCCATATTTTCAGAAAGATTGGAAAGGAGATGACATTCACTTAAAAAGAAAATATGATCTCAGGAAACACTAAAGGCCCATATGTTAAAGGCTTAGTCCCCGTAGCACTACTGGGAAGTGGTAGAGTTTTTAAGTGGAGCTTAGTGGGGCTAGTGGAAGGCTTTAAGTCATTGGAGTCATGCCCTTGAAGGGGTCTGAGAGACCCAAGTCTCCTACTCCTTCTGGCATGACTGGCATCCCAGTCATGAGGTGAGGAGCTTTGCTTTGCCATGTTTTCCCCACCATAATGTGCTAACTTGTCACGGATCGAAAAACAATGGGACCAACTGGTCATGGACTGAAATCTCTAGAACTGTGGGTCAAAATAAACATTTTTTCTCTATTAGTTGATTATCTCAGGCATTTCTTATAGTGACAAAAAGTTGACTAACACAATATGCAAAGCACTGACTATCAGCAACACTGAATACGATGGGATATTTGCTCATTCTGTCTAAAAGAACACTGAGATGAAAATTTTTAAGATTTAAGAGACATGGAAGAAGACTGAGAAGATCCAATATAAGTATAATAGGAAGCATAAAAAATTAAAAATAATGGGAGAAAACTAACTTGAGATAAAGTGTTAAGAGATTTAAAAGGGATCACCAATGACCAGGCAAAAAAGAATGAAAAGGGATTCACACCAAGACATATATCAAATAAATGTCTGAGTTCTAAGTACTGTGCTGGTTTAGAGCAAGTGCACTCTGAGTAGAGGAGGTGAGTGGTTTTGATGGTACTAGAGCCAGTAGCCTAGGGATGACTAGATCCTCTCTGAAGGTCTGCCTTCACCACCATGGGGCTTTAGACAGAAGGTAGGCTCATGGTGAACAAATCATAGTGAAGACAAAGGAGCACTTTCTTGACAACTGGCCAGTCAAGGTTGAGCTGAAGAAGACAAGGATGATTCAGGCCTTCAAGAGGCCTCTGACCCAAACTCACTACTCTGCAAGGCAAGCTATAACCTGGCCTTCCCACCCTACTACAGGCACAAAGGAGGTAGGAAGAGGGCCTGGGGAAACAGGCCCTGACGAGGTCCACAGAAAGGAGAAGAAAATGAGTCAGGCCCTATCCCTGACCATCTAAGCCAGCTCAGCCATGGAACTAATCCCCCAAGAGTCAGTAATTTAAAGAAGAAAATACTGAGTGTTTATTTGTTTTCAGGATATTGAAATACCCCCTTGCAGCTGGAATTCATAAAGGAAATGAAGGAAAATACTTCTGGAAAAGGCAGGTTCTCCCTTAAACACCCCAACCCCATGCCATTTGGCTAATGGGGAAGGTAGAGAGATGTGACCACCTGGTTTCAATTTGGGACACTGTGAAGGACCATCTTAACTCGATGCTCTTTGGGATAGAAGAAGCCACTGTGGCAACTGTATCCCACTTTGCCCCAGTCCACTTCCTTTATCCCTCATTTTTATTATTTCTGAAGGTATCCCCTATAAACACACACCTGGGTCTTAAGGCCTATTTCCCCAGGAAGCAACCAAGATAATCAACTACTACCTCATTGTATATTTATAGTCCATGAACTTAATTTTAAAATTTATTTTATTTAAAAGCATCTTTTTTTAAAATTAAAATTAAATTCCTGGGTTAGTCTTTCATTTATTTATTTATTTGGCATTGCCTCCTACTTGCCAGGCACATTCTCTACCACTGAACTATACCTCCAGTTCTTGTTTTATTTTTTAAAATCAGGGGCCAAAAATTCAATTGCCTAAAGAACCAGATAAGCAATAAATATCTGTGAAGGGCAAAATAAAAACAAAGGGAATAGCAGGAACTGTGACATGTAGCGAATAAAATATTTTCAGGCCCAATAAAATATTCTTATTCAAAAAACTCTAAAGCTTTCTATAAGACAAATGAGCTTTGCCAATTTGTGTCATCTAGGCTATTCTTTTACAAATAAACAATCAGCGTACAAACAATTTGCATTCAGTATTGTTCATTCACCTTTATAGCAAGCATCTTATGATGTTTGGATATAATTCTGACAATTATAGTTTAAAATAGCAGTGTGCCTATTATCTAATGAACCCAACCACCATAATTACTTCATCATTCCCCTTATGGTAAGAGGGCTAAAATGCTGGGAGGTCACCCAGTCATGTTTGTGATAGCATTAGATAAGGGTGTTTATTGAATGTCTCCCATAATCACTTGTGAGCCTAGATTAATTTCTCTAAATTTAGTTTTAAAGCACTGTTCCTCATACATACACAATAAGCTTGACAGTTTTGTAAATAAAAGTGACCAGGACTTTCTCAAAGATAATACAACCATCATAATATTGCACAAATATTTTGAAATCTGGAAAGAACCTTCTTTGGAATAATGGTCAAAGCTGACCATTTTACCTAAATATGAAATAAAACAGAAACCTTTAGGTCAGTTAATAGTCTGCATTCTTTTCATGCCAGGGCAAAGGTTACACTTGTATTTTAGTTATTGTTTCCCTTTGTTTCCCAGACTTATGCAGCCTTATTTGGAAGTTTCCCTTTTTGGTCAGCAATTGGGGAAAAAATCTACTCTGTAGAAATTCAAAATGCTTTATAGTGTGAACTCTCCAGAGCATACAATATAATTCATACTTAAAAAGTTGGGAGGGTCTTCATGGATGCAGATATAGTTTAGGTTCTCACTTTACCAATTTGCAAAACCATCAATGTCAAGAAAGGAGGAGAGGGCTAGGGAGACAGCTCAGTGGTAGAGTGCTTGCCTTGCAAGCGCAAGGCCGTGAGTTTGATCCCCAGCACCACAAAAAAAAAAAAAAAAAAAAAAAAAAAAAAAAAAATGTTAAGAAAGGAGGAGAAATGAGCCCAAAGTGTCTCTCTGGATCCAGGGTTTTAATAGCCCAACCTATCACCTAGGGAAAACAGTTTGTTTATTCAATGTAATTCATTTATAATCAAGCCTCACCAGAAGTCTCTCCCTGTATTGGCCCTCTTCAAGCTAATCCATACTCCATCTCATTTTTCAAACACTAAACTTTAAGTCTACAGTCTTGAGAGGTAAGCAGACAAAAATTCTTCCAGGGATGATATCCACAATAACACTGGTAAGCTTCCTGTAAATCCAAGACTACAGAACAGAACTCTTCCATCGTTCTTCCTCCTTTTCTCCTCACTTCAGCTCACCGTTCTCCTCATATCTTTCTCACATCCCTTCTCAGCCTCCCAGCAGCTAGTTCCCTATTCCTTCTCACTTTTTAGGCATGAGTTCTCATGTGGAAAGAAGTCTGAATTTCCCTCCTCACAATTTCTGGGTAGGTCCCACCAAGCTCCAGGGGCTACTCAGCAGCCACAGCAAGCAAAGAAACTCTCTCCTGAGAAAGAAGAGGAAAGATTTACTTGGGAGATAACCTGAGAGTTGAGACTGAAAGGAAGAGAAGTAGGATGGTGTAATTTTTCTTCCAAATTATCTTCCAAATTGGAACACTTTTGAGAATAAAACTAGTAAAAGTTCAGTGGGACTCTCCTGAGTAAATTGGGGCTTATGGTCAACCTATGGAGGGGTTCACAGATATAGCTGTAAAGCAACATGAGGAAAGGTGCAAGAGCTCCAGGGTGAAGAGCAGGGCATGCTTCTAGGAACAGAGGGGGAGGTCTATGGCAGGGGAACAGCACCCCAAACTGCAATTAGAAAAACAATTCAGCTACCTGAGATTATGCCAACCCAGGTACAGAAAGAGATCTCTAGCAAAGCTAAAAATGTCTGTACCTTAACCTTTGCATCTTTTTATTAATAGGAGAAGCAGTAACTAGTCTGTCCACAGTTCTGGCAGGTTTGTTCTGGTTTCGAGGCATGCAGGAACAGATCAGAGGCAGCAGAGGAGGAGGAGGTTAAAAATGCTGACGAGCATATGACCACAGTGTGTGGACTGACCCCAGCAACAAGACGTCCCCAGAGCACACCCAGAATCAGGCTGGTAACGAATTAACATTAATGGTGGTGATCCAAGTGATGAGATGATGAGAAAATAGTAAATGGAAAAGGGATGCCTAATATACTTTAGTTTGTACCTGAAATGGTTGGCATAAGGTTCTGGATACCAAATTTATTATACAAAAAAGGTCATTTTAATGTATAGTTTATATCTAAAATTTAATCATTGCTTCAATTACAGTTACTGCTCTTTCTTATTCTCCTACGATTACTGATTGAAAATCCCAACCAAAACATAAAACACAAGAGTAGAATGCCAGAGAAACTTAGGGTATCAGGGAAGTGATGAGGGACACACACACACACACACACACACACACAGAAACACAAAAGTAAACACACACACACACAGACACACACCTTCTCACAAAACTTTGACTGCTTGCAAAAGAGACCATTTTACCACAGTTTGGGTCCAGCTGAGTAAGCATATAATTCCATGTAACTGGCACACTGTAATGTTTTCAGATTGAAGGGAGAGAAAAGAATATAACTATAAACAGATAATTTTCATAATAGTTTTATGACCACTATGAATAGGCTCTTTGTTTATCTGTTTACAGATCAGGAGGTTAGACTGCTGATAATCTGACCTTCCAAGAGATGTTTTTACTTCCCCCCTTAATTTGGTTGCTGGTGTTAGAAAAGCAGGACCCATTAGATAAAGGAGATAAATTATTTGGCAGATTACACAATGGGGATTTTCAAGAGCTTTGGAGATTGTTGGCATGAGTTTTTACTGGGTATAGTTTCAGGTCAAAATTTATGACTTTACATTTCTAGGTTTATCAGAAGCCCTAACTGTAACACTTGTCCACAACAAAGTTTAATTTGGGACAAATAGTTGGAAATAAGAGAAAGATCAAGGAGAAAAGACTAATTTTTCTGAACAGAGCAAGGATTAAAAAAGAAAATGAGCTGAGAAAGGATTGTGGTAAAAGAATATCTATGAATAGATATGAGTTTTGAAAGACCAGGGAAATAGGGATCCTCTGACAGGGATGAAAGGAGACAAGGTAGGCAAGTTCCCTGTGCTGACCTCCTCCCAGAGAGTCCTCTTGGCCCAGGACCATGAGTTATCTTTGTAGTGCTGTGGAAGAAAAACTCTTCTATGCACAAGCTCGTCTGAAGTTCATAAAATTAAAATATTTGTTTAATCCCAGTTTTAAATACTTGACCATATACATTAATTTAAAAATAATAAACCTACTCTCCCCTGAGAATTCAAATTTTTCCTGGGAACATGAAGATTAGCTGCCTTCAGTTCATCAGAAACCTACTTCATGCTAAGAACTCTTCAGAGTCAGGGGCTACAAAGATGACAAAGACAAGAATTCGGGGCTGGGGAGATAGCTCAGCTGGTAGAGTGCTTGCCTTGCAAGCACAAGGCCCTGAGTTCGATCCCCAGTACCGCAAAAAAAAAAAAAAAAAAAAAAAGACAAGAATTCAACATCCAAGGGCTGGGGGTGTAGCTCAGTTGGTAGAGTGCTTGCCTCATAAGCATAAGGCCCTGGGTTCAATCCCCAGCACTGCAAAAAAAAAAAAAAAAAGAAAAGAAAAAAAAATTTCAACATCCAAGGGAAGGCAGATGCCAGAGAGGACCTTTGGAAGTTGGTGGACAAACAGGATGAAGAAGAGGGAAAGAGAGGCTGGGGGTTGGTTGGAGGACTGTTCTGGAAGAAGTGTTTTGTCATGTGATAGCAAAATCTTCATAAGGACACACTGAGTCTTTCAAAATTCTCAAAATTTTCATGCTGCTTCTATGGTATTACATGGGTTGATGTGATCTGACTGGAACCATATAATTTTTTTTTTTTAAGTGAAACAATTCAACAGACTAGATCTAGTCAGGCAATATACCCAAATACTTTTCTGAGTTAGGATGTTTAAATGTCTAAAAACATAAAATCATAGAATGTTAAAGTTAGCAGGAAACTTAGAGCTAACCTTGCACATGCGCGCGCGCGCACACACACACACACACACACTCATATTTTTTACATAAGGCAACAAGGTACCAACAAAAACATGTTGTTAATTAACTTTTCATGTTAAAAAAAAATTCCAAAGAGAGGATTTAGAAAAATCTGATTTAAAATTCGTTATAAGGTAAAAATATTTTTCAAATCAATCAAACCATTATATCCAAAAAGAAAAATCCTGAGATTGGGATGGATGTCTAAAAAGCATTTTACAAAATTCAGCAAATATTTATGATTTTTTTTTTTCCCGGTGCTGGGGAGGAACCCAGGACCTTGTGCATGGTAAATATGTACTCAACCACTGATCTATACTTTCAGACTCTATTTCTGATTTTTAAAAACCAGAATAATGAAGGATAACTCCTTCATATAACAGATGATATCTATCTCATCTCTCTAGTTTATATGCTTCTGAGAATTTATGGTTTATCATAGAGGGCTTGCACCTTTCTTATTTATCCCCCAGGTTTTATACATTTTGTTTATTCTGTGACTATGACCGTTCTATCCCCACCCCCACACCCCCATCCCCACATGGGGTATTGAACCCAGGGCCTCACGAACGCTAAGCATGTACTCTACTAGGACCTATATCCCCAGTCCCCAAATGTAACCTTTAAATAAGGCAATCATTATTAATAAATCATTCATTGTTTATTCCTGATTACTACTAACATAAAAGAAAACCACTGTTATATATACATTCACATATGTAAATACATATATATGCATACTGCTTCATATTTGAATATGTATATTCATTTCCAAGATGGTTATCTTACGGAATTCTCCTTAGTTCTATGTTTTTTAAAACATCTTTTTTTGGGGGTGGGGGGGGTACAGAGGTTGAACTCAGGGGAACTCAACCACTGAGCCACATCCCCAGTCCTACTTTGGATTTTATTTAGAGACAGGGTCTGACCAAGTTGCTTAGTGCTTCGCTTTTGCTGAGGCTAGCTTTGAACTTGTGATCCTCCTGTCTCAGCCTCCCGAGCAGTTGGGATTACAGGCATGTGTCACTCAGCCCCACTCAAAAGATCTTAACTACTTTAGATAGTATATCTGAAAACAACACTGCACAGTCCTACCAGGGTACCACTGTTTTGTTTCAGACTTTTATGGGTATGTTTTTAGTTTCTTGTTAAGCTGCTTTAAGACCATTTTAGTTATTATCTTAAGAAATGATTCATGCCATTCCAATAGGAATTAAATGTTTATGAGGTAGATGTTAAATTTTATTAAATTATTGACATACATAGTAAAATATCTCATTAAATTTACTTATTTTGCAAATCCTACTTATATGATAATATTATTGCACTCTTGCAATAAGCCAGTTTTTAACTGACGGTGTAATATTTTATTAAATCTAAGGTATAAATTTGGCTTATATTCTAGTTAGAGCTCATACTTCCACATTAGTAAGAATGTGCTACTATAGACTATTGTAGTTTTATCTACTTCATTCTTTAACCATCTACTTCTATATTTTTTAATTCTAGTGCTTATTTTAATGTTCTTTAACATTTATTCAACAAATATTTACTAAGTGCCATCCATGGGCTAGGGAAAGAGAAAAAGTGAAATAGACAAAGTTATAACTTACTGCATTAATTTCTTCCCTTCTTAAAAACTTTCTTGCCTTTTTTTTTTTTTTGAGATAGGGTCTTGTCATATGGCCCAAGTTGGCCTCCATCCTGCCTTAGCCTCTCCCAAAGAAGTAGAACTCGGACAACTCGGACATGGTACTACCATGCCTGGCCTATTTTTTATTTTCTAATGCTTTTTGTATACTTCATTTATTTACATTCTCTCTTAATAATATAAGCTTTCAGAAGAATGAAATTTTTTATTATTTGTGGTCTTATTAGTATTTCATATTATTTTTCTAAATGATTTATAAATACAGGATTCAGTTCCTACTGAGTCAAAATATTAAAATAGTTAAGTTTTTAAAATTTCAGTTTTTATTATTTACAGTTTATTGATTATGATCACAGAGTAACCAGTAAAATTTCCCTTAGAAGACTACAATGAGTCTATATATGAGACTATAGTGAGGTTTTCTTTTTGGCCTTAATGAGTAGATAAATGTTTTAACCATTCCATGAACATTCTGAAAAAATGGTTTGTGTACAACACATGGTTAAATTCTCCCATTCTACTTGTGAGTGTTCCCATGTATTTCTAATAGATTTTGCTTTCATTACTGCCAGTGTTTTGCTATTTCGTGTACCAGATTTTGTAACTGCTACTTTTTCTTCTTGGATTATAATTTTACTAACATAAAATGTCCTGTCTCATTTGAGGTACTCAGGTTGTGTGTGTCTTCAACTGATCGTTTCTATTGTTTCAGTGAAGTGACCTTGTAAATTAAACAAAGCCTAGATAGACATCCACAGTTAGATCATGTTTGTTTTATTATCAAAAAAGATACTTTAGATAGTATCTTTTACCTATGACTTGCAGAAATGGGGCATTAAGATACAGAAAGTATAAGAAAAACAGCCAGTGTTCTATCAAGTCAAAGATCTTTGTAGTTAGGTAGAAAAATATTTACATATTTTAAATGCAAAAGAAGTGCAAACTCTAATCAAGTAGTATGCCCATATGAGTGTGGGGTGTGGGGGGGGAGTTTTTCAGGTTCCTATCAGGAGTGATAAGAATTAAGTAAAATATAACTTGATTCCAAAGTACACTGGCATTATAGCCACCTCCTTGTTTAAGTTTTGAAATCCATGCTATAGAAAGACTACAAAGATTTTGAACTTAGGAATCTATACCTAGTCAAACTATCAATAAAGGGTGAGGGCAATACAGATCAGGACAAGGTTGAGGAAATTTGTCATTCACAGACTGTCCTTGAATATGCTCAAACCAAATATGTTTAAGAATATGTTCGACCAAAACAAAAGGGGCTCAAGTTGATATCATCTGATGCCTAAGGAATCAATCCTTGGCCCTGCCTGAGATGTCTGTTTAAAAATCTCAGCCAACTGTGATGGCAATCCTAAAAATTATATGAAAAGAAATCCCAATATTATTTGGAATAAAATGTTCATGCAGTCAGGCATAGTGGTGCTAACAGGTAATCCCAGCAACTTGGGAGACTGAGGCAGGAGGATTCCAAGTTCAAGGTCAGCCTTTGCAACTCATCAAGACCCTGTCTCACAGTAAAAAATAAAGGACTGGGGATACAGCTCAGTGATAAAGCACCCAGTTCAATCCCCACTGCCACAAATAATTAAATAAGTAAATAAAAGTCATATAAACATCTTTTAATCATGGAAGGATTTAGAACAAGCAGAGAAATAGTTTAGAAGAATCAAACAAATAGTTAACACTAAGCTGCATTTTAGAATTGTATTTTTAATGTTTAAGAGAATTGGATCTATTAAAGAGTTACAGGTCAACCTTATGATTCCACTCTAATGTGTAATTAAGTAATTAGTGATTTTAATCTGGAAGTGTGCATTTACAGATTACATATGTAAAAAGAGAATGCATAAGTGTTTTGGAATACGTATGAGGACCCAAGAATCACTATGCGGATTAGAAAAATTATTAAATTTATAAAACTTAAAAAACTGAAATTGTTAGATTTTAACAGGAACCTAGCCATATTAATACACATAATTTAAAATGCTTAAAATGTTAGTGAAGTTTACATGTTGAACTGAGGATTAATCAAAGATCCCCTTAAAACTGATTATTAAATTTTATTGAATTTATAAATAGAATATCACAATGATGAACTCAAAAGCTTAAATTGGTTTTTTATTATTCACTTTAACTGACTTAAGTTTTTAAATCAAGTAGTACCTGAAAAAGCATATTAATGAACAGTTTAACCCATTCATATTTATTACAGCAACAGATACACTTGATCTTACTCATCTTTTTAAAATATGTGTTATCACTGATTTTTTTAATGTAGACACTTTCATTTTTAATAAAAAAAGGTGCATTTTCCAAAGTATGTCTCTAAGAACACTGTGAAATTCTTTTATGGAATAAAATATACTTGAGAAAAATGCATACTATACTCTCCTCTTAGTGGATATTAAAAACACTCTGACAAATCCATGAAATTGAAAACTAATGACAACAGAAGACAGTAATTCCTCTGCCATCTGACCAACCCTCCACCACCTGAATTCCACCACTAGCCTTGTCACACTAACAATATATTTAGAAAATTTACATATGACTTGCAGAAATGGGGCATGAGAGGAATAGATAGCAGCAAAATGCACTTACTCCTCAACTTTTATAGTGAGGGTCAGTAGAGAGCCTTGGAAGCTAATAAATCAAGAATCCATAAAAACATAGCATATTATGTAGAATTATAGAGATAACCACCACAGCTTTGAAATGCACAAATAAGATGAATTATGGATGAACAGAGGGATTAAAAAAATGAATGAATACAGCAAAACATTATTTATCATTATTCATAGAATCCAAGTGTTTAGTATTTTCAGATTAAAATTTTTAAAATGAAATATTGACACAAATGTGGTAGAGAATGATCATCAAAGAGACAGTCAGTGTTCACCACCATCCATGCTATCTTCTGCTTGACACATTGCAGACACCTTCCAGTCACTTGGCGTCCTGGTAGGGCTGTGTGACTGAGTTTGGACTGTGGAATGTGGGTAGAACTGGCATGTACCAAATCCAGGCCTGACCCCTAAAGCCTCCTGCAGGATCATCCAAGCACTCTCTGCTCTCCTGACTGCAGGCAGATAAATGGCAATCCAGGAGCCATATGATGAATACAAAGATGAACATCCACCAGCCTGAGTTTTTAACAACCATCAATAATTCTCCTAAAGGCACCCAACTTACAGCAGACTGCGAAAGGAGGGATAAATAAACTTTTCTGTCTAAACTGGCTATTTAGGGAATTCATCTGTAACCACAGCTATTACTACCTATAATACAGAGTGCAATTTGAGGAGGTAGTATAGATAGAAATTATTACTTAAAAGTATCATTTGTATTTATCTTTTAAATGCATACATACAAATTTAAAACAAGTAGTCTGAAGACTGTCAACCAGTACTGGGACTAGGGAAAGGCTTCTAAGTTCAGTTTCTAAGGGATCCTTCAGCCTACTGGGCACCTTTGCTTGAATACAAACAGGAAAAACTGCAAAACAGACCCCTTCCTCTGAGTTTATACCCCCAATCAGGCCCACTCATCCCTTTACCCAGATGTCTTTTCTTTTAATATATATTTTTTAGTTGTAGATGGACACAATACCTTTATTTTATTTATTTATCTTTACGTGGTGCTAAGGATCAAACCCAGGGCCTTACATGTGCGAGGCAAGCACTCTACCTCTGAACTAAACCCCAGCCCTATCCAGATGCCTTTGAGTAGTGTACAGACTACACAACCATGTTCAGCAGCCCTGACAATGCAAGAACTGAAAATCTGGTTGGAAACAAGGTTGTTAACTGGGAACTTCTGGGAAGTAAGAGATATGATCTTCAGCATGCAGTTCTGTTTCTAGCTGCCCTTACACATGAATTCTCTCAAGTCTTTTACTTGATCCATTTTTCTTACCCATCCTGCAATATCACGATACATCATAACAACCCAACTCAGAAGATTGCAGATACCACCAAAGATGAACTCTGTTTGCCACCACAGCAAATCCACAGGCTGGAAAAGAAGTAACTGTTAAAAACATGCCTCCAGCCTGGACACACCCCAAAGTGGGCAAGGAAGAGAAGACCAGGAAGAGACAGTACACTCCAGCACTCTGAAGCCTGCAGAAGGAGCCTGAGAGGAGAATTTTACCTCATTTATTTTTTATTTATTTATTTTGAGATGGGGGTCTCACTATGTCACCCAGGCTATAGTCCAACTCCTTGACTCGGTCTCCCAAGTAACTAGGACTAGAGGTGTGTGCCATCAGGGCCACCTTCATTTACCCTTTAAAAAGACCTTCTCTATCCAAACATCTGAGGTCCTACAGATACCTGTAATCCTAAAATTCTGACTGACCGCTCACAAAGTACAGATTCTAATCCAATGTACCAACTGCCAGTTGAGGTACCCCATCCTGTCCCAGTCCCCATGGTAAAGCAGAGTGAAAATACATTCATCTTTAACAAACTCTACTTTCCAGAATCTCACTGATACATTTCACCATAGCAAAAAGAGACTAGTTAAAATTATGCTCATCCTTTCAGTCAAATGCCCATCATTGAAAGTCTTTACCAAGATTTCCTAATCAAGTATCTTTAACTTGCAACAAATCAGACTGAGTTCCTATTCTGAAATTATATACTCTGAAAACTACAAACACAAAAAAAGTCATTAACATAAAAATACCTTGGATTTCCTATTCAGAGTGCTTTAAAATGTAAGGTCACTTAGAAATTGAACACAAAGATCCAAAAAACTCAAAAGCATTGACAAGAATGACAGTCTTTTTACAATTTTAACTCACAGGAAATAATAAACAGGGTTTTTCACAATTCTCGGGCACTAATTAGAGGTGTTTTGAAAATGTTACATATCCTTTACCTAATAATTTACCAACAGGGCTTACCCAAGCTTCTTTGCACAGAAAAACCAATATATTGTTCTTATTTTATGTATATTGGTTATTCTGAACAGAGAAGCTTGGACAAATATTGTGTAACTAAAGACTTCTATGTAATCTATGCAGTAAACCCACCCCTAACATTTTTCTTGACAGTGTTTCTGTGTAGTTATTAAAGTTTTCAGTCCTGGCTACTGTACAAGTCCAACATGCCACAAGTACCAGGGAGGCACCCACCTTTGCCCAGTCCCAGGAATATGGTCAAAATAAGCAGTTCAAGGACTGAGAAGTAAATGAAGAGCAATAGACTGAGGCTGAGACAACCAAGGTTTTAATCATAACACTGCTCCCAAATCAAGGGATAAATCATTTGGACAAATCACTTCACCTCAGAGCCTCAATTTCCTCGTTCAAATTAAAAATTAAAAATTACTCCTCTGAAAAAAATTTAATAGTTTTGACTGGTCACCTGCCACCAAAGGACTCCAGCATTAGGTCAATTACCTCTTTCCAATGACCTAGGATGCCATTTAAATCCATTGACTTCCCGTGACATACAGAAACGTTCTGTTTAGTTTTCAAACGCAATCCGTGGTTATCAGCATCTAACTCTGTGCGGGAGTCCAGGATGATGGACCAGAAGATGAAATCTAGAGCCCAGCTGCCTCTACAACAAGCTCACTTCATTTCTGAGGAAATAAAAATTTGATAAGCTGGAGAAGTTCTGCATCCCAAAATAAGGACAGATCACGTTGGGTAAGAAACAGTCACAATCAAGCCCTTGGTCTGAGTATGAGTAACAAATCAGCTGACGGGGTCGCCACCTTCCGCGGGACTTCAGAAAGTGTGTGATATGCAAATGATGCACTGCAAAACGGACAATAAGCCAGAAAACCACTGCCAAGTCACACTTTTCGTCGCAAATGCCCAGAAAGTCTGCGAGAACTGCCTACACCGCATAGGTGACAAGAAGGGTCAAAGGGGTTACACCGTGAAGACTGCACGAAGACCCTTCCTCGACCCCTTCACGGGCCCGGCCTGAGAGCTCCTTCCCGCTCCACTCTGAGTCCGGGCGGACCCGGGGCTTTCAGGTACGTGTTTATAACGAGTGGCATTTCCTGGTCGCGGAACAAGCACAGGTAATTTCACAACCCCATCAGCGCATTCCAAAGGCAAGAATCACACCGCGGGAACTTCACCTTTCCACTCGCCCCACTCCGCGCAGCGGGTAGCACGACGGCCGCCCGCCCGGGAAGCGGGTGGGGGAAGGGCGCTTGGAAGGGGAGGGGGCGCGGCACGACCCCCGCCAACCGCACAGACCTGGTTCGGGATCCTCTGGCCTCCCAGAGTGGTTGCCCATGCTCGGTCGACGCGGGTAGCTGCCGGCTGGTCGGCCTCGGACAGGGTGTCCACCGTGCCGCAGAGGCAGCTGCGTCCGCTGGTCCGCTCCAGTCAAAGAAAGGGCCGGGCGCCTTCCAGTTCCCGGCGGCCGCCGGCAGAGCCGCTCCTCGCGCCCGCGGGCGGGCCCGCCCCCTCATCTGCATACCGTCCGCCCTCCTTGATTCCACGCGGCCCGCCCCCCTCATCTGCATCCCGCTGGACAGAAAGAGCTCGCGCTCCTCAACTCTTCGCTGCTCGCCTGGCGCGGCCCGCCCATGGCATCTGCATATCACCCGCCCACTCATCTGCATATCGCTCCGAGTGTCCAAAGGGTCCCTCCCGGTTGTGGGACTGACGCACCGGTTGACCGACTTCTGGCCTCCATCCGCCCACACTGAGAACTGCAGTTGGACAAGGTAGGCTGGAAAAACCCCACTGCGGAGAGGCTAAAGCCAGGAGCCACTGAAAAGGCCAAGGTACTGCACGTGTGAAATTAGATGTATCAGAACCAGAAAAACCTAGAGTTGGCACAGTGAAGACGCTTAATAAGTATTTTTTGGATGGGTGAATGAATGAATCGATGGATAAACGACTCTTGAGGAGATGTAGAAAAATAATGCTCACAAAGACATGCCCACTAGCCAGGATAAATACTATCACTAGTAAGAAAAATGCATGTGGATCATACATAGAAACTATACTGCCACTACTGGGAATGATTAATTTATGCGAATTACCCTGAGCAGCTTTCTTTTTACAGTGAAAACACTTAAAACTAACTAAATCAGCAGTGACAGAATTTAGAATAAAATCAATAGTGGAATGCTAGTCCTGTCTTCTGCATCACTGAACGTTACAGTCCATTTTCAGTCATTTTTCCTAACTTAATAGACATTTAGGACATTGCTGATCACTCCCAGCATCTCAAAACTATTCACTTGATTTTCAGGATGTTACACTCTCCTAGTTTTTGATCTACCTCCCTGGTGGCCTCTTCTCAATCCCCTTTGTTGGAATTGACCTTTAGACTCTGGAGTGCCTTACAGCTCAACCACCTGACTTCTCTACTTTTTTGGTCTTTTATTTTCCAAATTTGTGTGGGGTTTTTGTTTGTTTGTTTGTTGGTACTGGGGATTGAATCCAGGGGTGCTTAATCACTCAGCCCCCATCCCGACCTTTTAAATTTTGAGATAGGGCCTTGCTAAATTGCTGAGGGCCTCACTAAATTGCTGACATTGGACTTGAACGTATGATCTTCCTGCCTCAGCCTCCCAAGTTGCTGGGATTACAGGCACATGCCACCATGCCTGGCCCAACTTGTGACTTTTAAATACCATCTCAGTATCTCCAGGCTGGTCCCCTCTTCTGAAGTTCAGACTTATTTATTCAACTGCTTTCTCAATAACTGTTCTTGATGATTCCCTTAGACCTAAATAAGCATCTCCAATTTAACCAGAACAAAACTGAACTCTTGGTTTTCTCCTATATATTTGCCTTTCTCCCATAAGTTTGCCTCTCTTATCTTTTCCATTTCCATAAAAGAATATTCCATTCTTCCGGTAACTCAGGCTGCAGTCCTCATTGCCTCTCACATGCCACATCCAGTTCATCAGCAAATCCTGTTAGTATAGACTGTGTATAACATAAATGCCACAGTGTCTCAGTACTTCTCACCTCTTCCACTTACTGTCAAGTCACTTACTGTCCAAGTCACCATCTTCTTCTGCCAGGATTACTGCTACTGCCTTCTAACCAGCCTTCCTTCTTCCCCAACTTCTCTTTATTCTTTTCTCCACATACTAGAACAGAGAGTGATGCTTCTAAAACCTAGCTCAAATCATATCATGCCTCCATTTACAATGTTCTGATGTTCTTCTATCTCATGTGAAGGAAAAGTAAAAATCAATGGCCTCCAAGTTCCAGAATAATTTTCCCCTCTCCCCCTCAGTGAATTCACCTTCCCATCTCACACTGCTTTTGCCACACCAGCCTCCTTCCTATTCCTCAAATTAGCTGAACATGCTCTCACCTAAGGGTCTTTACACTTGCTATTGCCTCTCCCTGGAACACTCATCTAGATACCTATGTTAAATAGACCACATGGTTCACTCTCACTTCCTAGGCCATCCTATCATTACGAGCTTCTCTTATCATACCACATTTAATAGTAAAACAGACCCTCGATACCCCTCTCTCCTTCTTTTCTGAACTCTATGATCCTTATCACCATTTTGTACAGTAGGTTCCGCTTATCAATGGGGGTTATGTTCCAGGTCTCCCAGTGGATGCCTGAAACTACAGATAGTACTGAACTGTACATATACTGTATGTTTTCCTATGTGTACATGCCTATGACAAAGTTTAACTTACAAATTCAGGCAGTGTAAGATATTAACAACAATAACTTATGTCACTAGTCTTGTGCTTTGGGATAATTAATAAGTAAATTAAGGATTACTTTAAATAGAGACACTGTGATATGGTGACAGTAGATCTGATAACCAAGATAGCTACTAAATGAATAATGAGAAGGGGTAATGTATACAGTGCAGATATACTGGACAAAGAGATGATTCACACCTCAGAGTGGGACAGCCTGAGATTTCATCATGTACTTATAATATCATGCAATTTAAAACTTATAAATTGTCTATTTCTGGAATATTCTATATTTTCAGACTGTAGTTGATCATAAGTAACTGAAATTGAAAAAGTAAGATTGAGGATGGGGGCTGCTATATACTATGTATATACTAATTATTTACCCTTCACTTGAATATAAGCTTCATGAAAGCAGGAACCCTGAATAAATGAACAAATGGATAAATGTACAGAATACACCATATATAAATTAGTCCTTAGACATTATTTCTTTTTAGTGGCAGTACCATAAGTTGATTTCTCAAATAAAATTAACTGAAGACAGGTGTCATAGTTTTCTTTCTGTAATCTACCAAACCTAGCACAGTTCTAAGCTCAGAGAAGCAAATGGACTAAGGAAAATAAATGACACAGGACAACAGTAAAGCAGAAATGTGTATGAGATCATGTCAACCCTCTCCCTTCCTTTTAAAAATGTGAAGAATCAGCACAGAAAAGATAATTGACTTCCCCAATGTTTCCAGAATGATAGGTAAAACCTGAGTTTGTGAACATTGTTAATAGCAATATAACTTCAGTTTATAGAATAGTCACATACTTACCACAGAGTTTGGAAACTGATGAGTCATTTTATTAATTTATAACATGTTGAGTCATTAACATGTCTCTTTATAAAAACTGGACAAGTAAGACATCAGCCCAACCTGTACTCCTATGGCTCTTTCAACTCTCACATCTAAAATGTGGATAATCCCGTGTATTTTATGTCATTAACATGGTTCAGATGTTGCCTGTCTCATCTCTTGCTGCATTCTCTTTAATGTGGGCCTTCATCTCTTAACAAGGGTGACTGCATTAGCTTCCAAGCTTACTTGCTGCTTCCAGTTTTACTTATGCTCAAATTGTTTCTCCTCCCCAACTTTTTAAAAATGTAAGTCTGACCATACAAAGCCTCTGTTTAAAAGCTCCCTGTGGCTCCCCTCTACCTTTAGGACAATGTCCCTGGTTCTTAAGCATCAGAAACAAGGTCCTTCATAATCTTGGGCCCCATCTTCACACCTCACCTTTCAAAAGTGCTGTATGGGGGCTGGGGAAATAGCTCAGTTGGTAGAGTGCTTGCCTTGCAAGCACAAGGCCCAGGGTTCGATCCCCAGCACCCCCCCAAAAAAAAAAAAAAAAAAGTGCTATATGCCCTTCTACTTTATATTCCAGCAACATTAAGCCAGTTGTAGTTCCCATAGTATACCCTACTATCTTAGGCCTTTGTGCATTTATATCTGCTATATCTGTTTGATTACCATCCCATAACTTGGCTGCCTGGCAAATGCCTAATCACCTTCTATGAATTGGATTGCGCCCCCTCATCCCCAAATTCATCTACTGAAGCCCTAACCTCCAATGTGATGGAGTATAGGGTCTTTAGGAGATAATTAAATTTAAATGAGACAAGAGTGAGGCAATCTGATAGGATTGGTGGCTTTAAAAGAAGATCTCTCTAGCCTCAGGCATAGTGTCACAGGCCTATAATCCCAGCTACTAGGGAAACTGAGGCAGGAGGATTACAAGTTTACAGTTAGCCTCAGAGGCTTAGCAAGACCCTGTCTCAAAATAAGAAGGGCTATGGGATGTAGCTCAGTGGTAAAGCACTCTGGGTTCTGTCCCCTGTATAGTGTGTGATGATGTATGTTTGTATCCCTCTCTCTCCCTCCCTCCCTCCCTCTGTTAAACTACAGTGAGAAGATAACCTTGTAAAAGTCAAGGAGAGAGCCCTCACCAGAACCCAACCATCCTGTCTGCACTGTGATTTCAAACTTCAGCCTCCAGAACTGTGAGAAATAAGTTTTTGTTAAGCCACCCAGACTCTGGTATTTGGTTATGGCTGCCCAAACAAAACTGTGGCATCATCTCCTCTGGTCAGCCTGCCCATCCCAGGCAGAATTAAGTACTTTCTCTTTCCCCATACTTCTCCACCTTGTAAATGCTTGCATTTCCCATGTAACTACACTATTTTAACCATTCTTCCTTAAGAGACTGTGAACTCTCTGAGTGGCAGTAATGCTGTCTTATTCCTCTTTGACTCCCAAATACCTAACATAAAGTAATTCAGTTAATATTTATTTGCTTTACAGTATGACAGAACATTAATTTCTCAAATAAAAAACTGACACAAATATTTGAATTTCTAAAGGAACCTTTGATACCTGGAGACATTCTATTATCACAATGAGAAAACACAAAGACATTAAATCTACTCAAATTTAATCTATAATTTTAACATAATTGAAATCAATCATGAAATTGATGTGTTTATTACTAGGTTCACCTGGCATTGGAAAATTTGGAAAGGAAAGAATAAAGATGAAATCTACCTTATTAGGGTTTCAAAATGCCATAAAATTACATTAGTATGTAATTATGATAAAATGGAAATTCCAAAAAATAGATTTAAAAGAATTTAAGGTAAAGTGGCACTTAAAGCTAAAATTAGGCAACACTCCTATCTCACTTCTTATGACAAAATAAATTCCAGTTCAATACTATTTTCATGGGAAAATATGAAAATATAAAAGTCCTAGAAGAATATTTTATAAAAACTATAAAATTTCATGTAAAATGTACAAAGGAAAAAGTTCTTTATTGTTCAGTTTTTCCATTTTGAACATTTTCAAATTAATACAAAAGTGTCACAATAATAATACAAAGATCACTGTTATATGACTGTCACCTACATTTAATTGTAAACATTTTACCATATTTGCTTTTTATTTCCACCTCCCAATAATTGGGGGAAACTGAGGGTAATGGTGAGGGGGTATATGGGAACTTTATACTTTCAACTCATTTTTCTATAAATATAAAAGTTCATTAATTTAAACATATCATAATAAAAGAATAACCTGGAGCTTTAAGTAACACTACAAAACAGGTTTAGCAGTCTCTGTGGATGACCTATCTATGAGACATCCCTACTTCTTCCTTATCAAAGAATTCCAGGGATCTGACCCTGACAGAAGGCTATACTCTTTTTAGTCCAGGAGTGATTCTTAATACACAGTCTGAGCCAATCATAGCTATTCCATTTTCCTTGCTAGTGACTAGACTGGCATGCTGTGTGATCCACTTCTGGCTAAGAACACATGAGGGGAGGTTTGTTGGTGGATGGGTTGTGAAAAGGTCTCTTGTTCTTAAGGAGACACTAGAAGAGATGTGTTCTTGCATTGTACTTTGTCTTTTCTGCTCAATATGGCCAAAACTACAACAGAGAACTAGCCAGAATGCCAAGCAACATACTCAGGATGACAGACCAGAAATATGAAAAGAAACTGGATCCCCAATGGCACTACCAAATCCCCAAATTAAACAACCTTATGATCACCTACTTTTACTTTATTGCACTGCTGTAAATGGAACCAGGGCCTTGTGCATGCTAAGCAAGCACTCTACCACCTCTTGTTTGGTTTTACAACAGTAATACACTTGTCCAGTGTTGAAGTCCAACTGAATCAGGAATGATCTGACCTAGTAGCTATTCTTTTTCTCTTCTTACAAGTAAAGAACTGAGGTCCAGAGAGATTAAGCTATCTTGCCCAAGGTCATGCAGATTAAAAGTAGGGAACTGAAATTTAATTCAGATTGGTTGCCTCCAAAGCACTTGTTCTTTCTACACTATACCATTTTGTCTCCAGTAGAAGCTGGGCACAGAATCTTCAAAGAGAAGCCAATATTTCAGGAGTCAGAGAAAACAAACAGTAACTTGCAACAAGTAACTATAAACTGTGGAATATCCTTAAGGAGAAAACTCTTAAAATTCTTCTTAAATTAGAAAGAACATGTTTTTTTTCTCAGTTTTTATTCTCAACTTGAATATGAATGACAGCACTACAGTCTAAAGGAAAGAAGATTGATATAATCAGCACTATAAAGATAACGTGTTTTTTGTTCATTTGTTTTTGGCAGTACTGGGGATTAAACCCAGGGGTACTTCACCACTGAGCTACATCCCCAGTCCTTTTCACTTTTTTATTTTGAAACAGGGTCTCTCCATGGTGCCCAGGCTGGCCTCAAACTTGCAATCCTCTTGCCTCAGCCTCTCAAGTCGATGGGATTACAAGAGTGCACCACTCTTCCCAACTATAAATCACCACTCTAAAACCATGTACAAGAGCACCAAAAGTTTAATTAAAAAAACAAAAAACAAACCCAGAAAATACCCCACACTTATCTCAGTCACAGACTCATTAAGTGACCCTGAACTGTTCAGGCCACTTCTTGAGAAGATTATCATCAACCCACTGCCTTGTCTCAAAACCTGGTACAAATAATAAAAAAAATATTATTACTAGCCTTTGATATTTTGAAGTACACACTATATGTGAAGAAAAAGCAGAGGCTGAATTCCTACAAAAGTATTTTGTGCCTCCCATATTTCCCTAGACGATATAAGTCTGCAGTTATAGATGGGGTTAACAATATACAGTGTATTTTTCTGGCTCTAATCATTTACTATTATAACTTGACCTTCATCCTCACTGCAAAGTTCCCCCAACTATTTCTGCAAGTCCCAGGAGTATGTTGTCTGTTCTCAGTGGACCTAGAACATATGTTCTTCACATTCTCTCTGCTTCCAAAATCCCTTGAGAAGCTCAGTGGCAGCAGCCCAGTCATCCGCCCTCTGCTCTGCTGCACAAGGAGGTCCCCCATTGCCTCTGATCCTGATTACCCCATAGTAGGCCCTGGGGCCTCTCCACAGGCCCAAGCCTGCCATCTACACAGTGTTCCTGGTGCAAACAGTTTCTGCTCCTCTGTGGTTACATCTTGCCCCTGCTACCGACCTCCTCTAGAGGACACCCATGTCTGGCCTGGATTCCCACTAGACCCAAGGCTGCCTCCCCTGACCCAGAACCAATATTGGTTGTAATAGTGATACCACTCCTGAGAGAGATGTTTGGAAAGATAATTACCATACCTTCTAAGAGGGGATAAGTTTTACTTAACTTTCTTCTTTGTACTTTATTTTTCCCCCTATTATTCCCTTTAATTTTTTTTAAATCATGGTAAAACACACATAAGTTTTATCATCTTAATCATTTTTAAGTGTTTTGTTCAGTGGCATGAAGTACATTCACACTGTTATGTATTCATTTCCAGAATTTTCATCTTGCAAAGAGAAAACTCTGTACCCATTAAACGATAACTCCCTATTCCCTCTTCCCCTAGCTCCTCACAAGCTCCTCACTGTTCTACTTTCTATGTCTAAGGATTTTACAACTTTAGGTATCTCATAAGAGTGAGATCATACAGTGCTTGTTCTTTTGTGACTGGCTTATTATACTCAGCATATTGCCTTCAAGGTTATCAATGTTGTAGCATGTGACACACTTTCCTTATTTTTAAGCCTGCATAGCATCTGTCCATCTGTGAATGGACACTCCGATTGCTTCCACCTTTTGATTATTGCAAACTATACTCTTATAAACATGAGTGCGCACATATCTTTTACAGTCCCTGCATTCAACTATTTTGGATATGCACTGAGACATGGAAATACTGAATTGTATTATACTTTTCTTTTTAAGACATCACTTTGTTCTGTACTCTTTAAGCTATCAAGCATAAATCATTTTAATAAAAATGGCATTTTCCTTACCCAAAATTGAAAATTACTAATTACCAAAAATAATAATTAAGCAGCTTTATGTTCATTCTGCTGAATATAACAGAAAAGATTTTCCATGCCTTAGAGGGAATTAGATTCCTTTATACAATAAATAATATTCAGTATCTGTTTTGTACATGATACTATTCAAGTTTTCCATATTCTAAAGGGAGGAAAAAAAGCTCAAATTTCTCAATAAGCCAAAGGCCAACTTGCTGAACAAGGACTTGGTTCACACAACAAAGAAAATCAAGAGAAACTTGAACATGAGGAGAAAGAGTAAAAGAGAAGGTAACAAAGCCAAGTAATTGAATCAGACACAAAAGTTCCTTAGGTAAATAGCATGCACATTGGTCTAGAAAACACTCCAATTATGAAAACGTGGCAGGAGAAGTCCAGGGAAGCTGTAGAAGGATAAAGAGCAGATTAGTGGTTGTCTGGAGCTGGTGGTAGAAACAGTATGTGACTAGAAAGGAAGGAGAGAGATTGTTCAGGTAACAAACATTTTAAAACTCATTTATAAGGATGGTTCTAACTCTGCCAATTTATTAAAAATCATTGGACTGCACATTTTAAATGGGTGAATTTTATGGTATATAAATTATTCTTCAATAAAGCTGATTTAAAAAAAGAAAGTCAAGGGAGGTAAGTGCAAGAATTTTCAAGACTCTGTATTATTTCTGAACTAAAATGAGCCCTCTCCTCACTTGGAATCAATTAGCATGACTGAAGTTAAGGGTGGTCTTGCCTGCTGGGAATAAAGGCCAGAATAACACAGACTTTGGGAAAAGATAAGGGAGAAAAGTTTCATGCTCACCCTGGAGTTTCTTGCTTACTGAACTGGGCTCAATTCAAAGCCACCAAGGATTATTAGGCAAGAAGGAGAAGCAGGACAAGTTGGCATATGGTAAAACATCATAACAGAAATACACACGAGATGCTACAGAAGATTTGAAAAGCAAAAAAGCATACCCTGTTGTGAATTGTTCCAGAAAGGTCTTTTGAAGGACATGCTACTTAGAAGCTGGTCCCTGCACAGCATTTCTGTCAATGTCTGCAGTGGCAGGAGGGGGTAGGGGCAGCAGGGAGGGAGGCACTTGGCACAGATGTGCACATTCTGCACAAGTAAGGTTGGGGCCACGGGGTCATGTCTTTGTTCACCAGGTTGAACAAAGGCTTGATTGTGAAAATGTCACGATCAAGGCACCAACAGGGAAAGGAGATAAGGCTGCAAAGGGGTCACATGAATCAAGGCAAGAGGTTGCCTTACCTAGTAAGGAATGCCTGAAGGTCGTGGAGTGGAGAAATAGTCTGATGAGAGTCATGGCAGGAAGATGCTCTGATAATACAGGAGCTCTCTCTTATGTACCATCTACTTAACATTTTACAGATAACCAATTCACCAAAATAGCCCATGCAGCCCATGTTGTAAGGCATACTGTCTGATATTCATGGCAAGATGAATATTTTTCGTCAGTGGTTCCTCTCCAAGACAACTGTGTACTTCTGCTCCCGGCACGGGGTTGTCTGTGTACTGAGTCAGGTGTATACGTCCCCAAACCTGTTTATGCTATTTGTATTGTATTTACCTAACTTAATTATTACAAAACCAATGAAATAGGAATGGTGGGCTGGGGGTGAGAGGGAGATTGTTTCTTCAAAAACCACACTGAATGCTTTGAAAAGCCTCGATGAAGGTGAGTCCCTAAGAGTGGGTACAGCAACTGCAAAAGACCAAGGGAATATGTACAAACATATGAAAAGATTCTGCATACAATCTTCTTGAGTATCTTTATCCTTGCTCATGTTAAAAAAAAAAAAAAAAAAAACTAAAGCTAGAATTGGTGGCACACACTATAATCCCAGCAGCTTGGGAGGCTGAGGCAGGAGGATCACAGGTTTGAAGCAAGCCTCAGCAATTTAGCAACTGTTAAGCAACCTAGTAAGAACCTGTCTCAAAATAAAAAAAATTTAAAAATGGGCTGGGGATGTGGCTTAGTGGTTAAGCACCCCTGGGTTCAATTCCTGGTACCAAACAAACAAACAGCAGCAACAACAACAAAACCCCTAACTGGAAGTTACAGAAGATGTATTACCAGTGTGGGAAGATGTTAAGGAACTCCAATCAATAGACCCAATCTAAGAAAAAGCTTTAGACTATAACTAGAGATTAGTGAATGAATGCACAAGTTGAATGTTTTAGGTGAAAATAAAATGAAGTTTATATGTTTATTTTTTCTTTAGAATTCCCTAATTTAACCAACTTTTTCAATTCATTGGCAAAGAATGGCCCCAATGACACAGGATGAAAGGCTTTAACCAACCAGCAGTGACTCAAATGGGGCGTTACCTTACATTAGATAAGAGATGATGCATTGGGTAGGGTTAGAGGAAATATCCCAAAAGAAATGAAAAGAAGTGGACACTGAGACAAGCCTCAAAAACTTAGCAAGATCCTTTTGAAAAAATTTTACAAAGGACTGGGAGTGTAGCTCAGTGGTAAAGTACCTTTAGGTGTTCAATTCCCAGTACCAAAAAAAAAAAAAAAAAAAAAAAAGAAGTAAGAGGAGAAAAAAGAAGAGGAAATGAAAGAGGAGGAAGAGAAGAAGGAAAAGGAGGAGAAGAAGAAGGAAGAGAGAGATGATTGCTGAAGACAGTTACATATTGAGGAAAATGAAGTTAGTAAAGCTAATATCAGAATTTCTGTCTGAGTGACAGAAATGTCACATCAGCTAGGGTAAATTCAGATGCCAGAGGAAGCAGTTAAGTGACTGCAATGAAGATACTAAACTGAACTTAGATATGTTGAGATTCCCATGTAAAATCCACGAGAACAAGGACTTCCATTGTTTTAATTGCCACATTCCTTCCACCCAGAAAAATGCCTAGAACATAACAAATACTAAATATTTGTTGAATGAATGCATATGCTGAACATCCTTGACATATTTTCAAGATGCAGGTTTGGGACCTTGTCCATCTTGTAACCCCAGGGCCTGGACTAGTAATTCCTACTTGGGAGGACATAGACAAAATACCTAATAAAAGGTCTTCAACCTTAAAGGCAACACTTTTGGGTTTGGAAAGGACTCTAATGAAGGTCTTCTAATCATCACCATATACTATCTCCATGAAGGACTTGTTCAGTGTAGAATGAAGACTTGTTTATCAATAATGTGGAATTCTTCATTTCCAGCATGCTTATCTCTGAAATTCCACAGCTACTAGAATATTATTCCAGATATTAGGTCAAAACCTGGTCCTAATTTTTAAAAAATTATTTATATATATATATATATATATATATATATATATATATATATATTTTTTAGTCTTTGATGGACCTTTATTTTATTCATTTATTTATATGTGGTACTGAGAATTAAACTCAGTGCCTCACAGATGCTAGACAAGTGCTCCACCACTGAGCCACAACACCAGCCCCCCTAATTTTACTTCTTACAAAAAAAAGGGAAAAGTTTAATTTTGACCAAAAAGCAATTGCTTGATAAAGTGCAAATGATGATAGTTTTGGAAGAAAAAAATGTCATCCTAAGAAAGCAAAGCTTCAAAGATGTTCAGAGCAGCTTTATTCAGAGTTGCCAAAACTTGGAAGCATCCAAAATGTCCTTCAGTAGGTGAATGAATAAACTGTAGCACATCCAGACAATGGAATATTATTCAGCCATGAAAAATGAATTAAGCCATGTGAAGATATGGAACAATACTAAATCCATATTACTAAGTGAAAGAACCCAATCTTCATAAAAAGGGTATATGCCATATGATTTCAATTAAATGACATTATGGAAAAGGCAAAACTATAGAGACAGTAAAAAGATCAGTGACTGAAAAGTTAGGGGAGGAAGGGATGAATAGGGCAGGGGAACTAGCCTGTATGATACTGCAGTGAGGGACGCATGTTACTCTATATTTTTCCAAACACAAGGAATGCACAACACTAAGAGAGAACCCTAATGTAAACTATGTAAGTGACAATGATGTGGCAGTATAGGCTCATGGATTGTAACAAACATGCCACTTTGATGGGGAATGCTGACAATGGGGAAGGGGAGGGAAAGAACTCTCCTCTCAATTTTGCTGTGAACCGAAAACCCTAAAATAATAGATCTTTCAATAGTTTTAAGAAAATAAGAAAGAAAACAAAACTGGAAGAGTCTAGGCAAGATGCTCTAGAGTCTAAGGCAGGTGAAGTTTTTAAATTTTAATTTTTTGCTATAGTTCCTAACTAGTTAAGTTAACTATAGTTCCTAATTCTGTTAAGGAAGATGTTTTTAGGGGAAAGTCACATTTTATAAAAAATACCTACATTTCAGTTTCCATTCTTGGTGCCTCATACTGTCATCCCTTGTTATCTGAGGGGGATTGCTTCCAGGATCCCTGGTAGACACCAAAATCCTTGGATGCCCAAGTCTCTTGTTTAAAGGGTGTAGTATTTCCATATAGCCTATGCACATCTTCTTATATATTTTAAGTCATCTCTAGATTACTTATAAATGCTATCTTAAACAGTTATTATACTATATATTTTTTAATTTATAATTTTATTTGTTCTAATTAGTTATATATGACAGTAGAATGGATTTATACAGTTTGATAGATCATACACAAATAGAGTGTAATCTCTCATTTTTATGATTATACATATTGTAGGATCACACCTGTCATGTAGTCATACATGTACATGAGGTAATAATGTCTGTTTCACTCTAGTATCATTCCTTCCCCCATACCCCTTCCCCTCCCTTCACTCCCCTCTACCTAATATAAAGTAACTCTATTCTTCCCTAGTGCCTCTCCCATTCTGAATTAGCTTCTGCATATCAGAGAAAACATTTGGCCTTTGGTTTTTTGGGTTTGGTTTATTTCACTTAGCATGATATTCTCCAACTCCATCCATTTACCAGCAAATGTCATAATTTCATTCTTCTTTAAAGCTGAGTAATATTCCATTGTGTGTGTGTGTGTGTGTGTGTGTGTGTGTGTACACCATAGGGAATCATGAAAAGAAAATAAAAATCTATACACGTTCAGTACAGATGCAATTTTTTTTTCCAAATATTTTCAATTTGAGTTTGGCTGGAAACACAGATGTGGAACCCATAGATGTGGGAGCCAACTGTATATATCATTTCATTTGATTGTCATAACTCTCTGTGACAGGTATGATTAACTCCATCTTCCAGATAAAGAAACAGTCTCAGAGAGGCTGCGCAGCTTGTCCAAAGTTACACATGATGACTCTCCAAGGAGGCTAGAAAATTCTCAGCATTGAATTCTGACACCAATGTGTAATAGATTCTGACTTAAGGATCAAGGTGAGAAAGGTTTCTCAAGAAACTAGGGTAACTATATAAGTTGTTCTTGATGTACTTATAAGCAAATGTATTAAAACTGCAAATAGGACACGTAGACTTGGGTGAATAGGAAGTTGGCAGAAACGTATCAGAAAATGATCTAAACACTGAGGAGCTCTGGTGGTTTAAAATGGTAAGGGCAAAATTCACCCCAGGAACCAGATGGACTAGTCAGGAAAAATCACCAATAGTAAACCACACTCTGCTCCAGGTCCTTTACACAGAATTTCATTTTAAAATCCACAGATTTGGCTACTACTCCCTGGGTTAGGAATGGAACTGGCAGTGGATTAATTTGCTTAAGATCACAAGCCAGGATGTACTGCAAGGACAGATGAAGTTATGTCTATGCCCTCCCTCACAGCCAACTTTTCCTATAGTTTTGTTGTTGCTCCACTGACTGTACAAGTATTTTCTGTTCCTCTGGCATCATGGTTCCTAAAGTAATATCCACATAAATGATTCAATATGTATTGATTTAATATATGATAAATTTCTTTAAAATGTTACAAAATTAATTCCCCACACATAAAACCATCTTTACTGGTTTGTCATTTGGAAATGATCAAATAAGGATAACTATCCTTGGGTTTTTTAGAAAAATCCACCCAGAGTTCACTGCTGCACCCGGCGAGGTGTGATGTCAACAATACATACTTCTATTCTGACCCTCTGTACATTATTTGCTTAGGAAAAGTAACTTGTACAGTATTAAACTAATTTTTGAAGTAGAAATCAATATACAAACAAAGATAATTCAGTGGCAAACTCAATAATCCAAACAAACTCTCAGGAAGAGAGAACACAACACTGAGAATCCACTGTGTGTCAGCAGCCAGGAAAAGCAGCATAAAATAGATCTGATCATGTTTTCCATTGAGGGACTTGAACATTTCAGAAGGTCATGGCTGAGTTCAAGGGCTGGAACTTTAATATTCCATGAGTTCAGTGGAAAGACCTCCAATTTCCCTTCCACTCAATGTGATGATTATGCAGAACCAGAAAAGCAGAACTTTCTTCTGGAACATAAAACTTGTTCTCCTGTAGGATTCTACAATTCTCTCCCTTTTCTCCTCTTTTATAATGAAGCTTGGGATATTGGCACCAGGTGATGATATTCTAACCATAAATCCACTTAAGTGAAGGAGTAAAAATCATGGTTACTCCCTTAGAAAAACTAATAAATTAATGCATATGTTTAGAAGTAGTGAATTTTATTCAAGGAATTTAGTCATGGCAATCTAACAGAAAGGGTGGTCACAGAAGAAAATGTCCTTTCCTTTTATCTTCTGTGCCATAGTCATATAGCATCTGAGTTTTTACAATGATCCCCATCATATATATTCACAATGCACCATCTACATTTCAGTTAGTAGACACTAATTAGGTATTAATATAAATATCTATCATTGATAACATATTTCATCCCTTAAGTTTCAACTAGTCTTTACTATTCCAGCACACTCCCAGGCCTAATTATTTTATTACTCCAGCATACCCCTACTCTTACTGTATTGTTACTCAAGCACATCCCCTACCCTTACTGTGTTATTACTTCGACCATCCTCTACCCTTACAGTATTAGTACTCCAGCACATGTTCCACCCTTATGGTATTATTATGCCAGCATTTGCCCCAATCCTTACCGATCCTCTTTCCTGCCACAGGTTTCACTTGGTCTAAGGGCACTTAAATCTAATAATAATGCTATATTTTTATTAAATATTGCTGTGATAGAGTAAACAGCAAATGAATATATTGTTTTAAGAGCAATAATAGAGGAAAGACTAACCTACTAGTAGAATATTCAGCTATATTATATTTGTTTCACATAATGACTTCATTGACTTTATAATTAAAACTTGGACCCTTTCAGATTTCCAAAGGAGAGGGTTGTTTTTTTTTTTTTTCGTTTGCAATGGCAGAGAAGCAAGGGCTATAATCAAAGCATAAAGTGGACCACTGTTACATTTCCCCACTGTCAATTTCTACATTCCATTTCTATGGAAAAATGGGCAATGATATCTCCAAGCTGTTTCCTGCTGAAAGAGGGTGGAGTTAGGGGAAGTAACCCAAAGTCCTTGTTCTCTATCAGGTAGGACGTGGACAGTTAAGAATATTCAGCATCAGGCAGTCCAGAGGTCCATGGTGGTAGATTGTGGGTGACTGGACAAGGCATCCATAGCAAGCTTGTTTGTTTTCAGTGTGTCAATCTCAGGAAAAGTTGTATGTTTCTCTACTGACTGGCTTCTTTTCATTTCATTACCATGAGTGGCATTTCCCTCTTTCCTCTGACTCGAAAATTCAGAAACAAGCCAGCAACCTATCACGGTGTATATGACCCTCCTAAATGTGATTTTGTTCTAGTTTTTGATTTTCCTATTTCCCAGCCCCATTTCCTCATTTGTTGTATTTTATATTCTTGCACACATCTCTGGAACACTTCTCAGATTCTTTCCTACAAGAAAAGTCATACATAAAAAATATACAATTCCATTTCTTGCTTTTCTTTTCCTTTTTTTTTTCATTCCTCAGTTTTCTTTACAATGATTTCACAAAATGCCGTCTCTACCACCTGCATTTGATTAAGGAAAATATAGCCGATGGGTGTGTTGAATGTTCATGGGTCCCCTTTCCACATGCCAGGCCCTGGGAAGACCCATGCAGCCCCCAGTAGAGGCAAAGGGCCTGTTCAAGTGCAATCACACCAGAGTACTACCAGAGTCTTCCCTTGATCTTTGATACTACATTTCTACAATGAGAAGTAACTTTCTCAATCAAAGGAAGCAGGAGATCTAACTTTTCAACAATGCAAACAACTTAAAATAAGAAACACATTTAATTGACTTTGAAATGTATGGTATTAAGAAAGCTACCAGCTGGGCTCAGTGTAGCTTAGTGGTAGAGTATTTGCCTAGTATATGTGAGGCCCTGGGTTTCATCCCTAGCTCCAAAGAAAGAAACAAACAAAGAAAGAGAGAAAAAAAAGAAAGTTCCTGAACCAATCTTTCTCAGCATGATAGCTGAGTACTGGGCAGTGAAAGGAGAAACACTGGCAGTGGGCCTGGGGTGGCTGGAGATGGCAGGTGGGAGAGGGATTTGTGAAAATGGCTGCATTGAGCACATAAGTAAATAGATAATAAGTAATAAGAAAATAATGTAAATAAGTAATAATAAGTAAATAATGAGAGATGTATTTCTCATTCCCAAAGAAGACAGTTATAAACACAGAATGGGCAAAGTTAGAAACAACCCTGAGATGTCCACATGAGTTGGAATTATGGCTTCATAATATATATATTCTATTTTAATATGTATTTTATAATATATTTTATAGGTATTTATAGATATATTTAATATGTATTTTGTATGCCTATGATATATAAATATAGTTGTCATAGAAATTTACAATACATATATATGATGTATAAATATTCTATGTGAGTATATATATCTATAAATTTACATATATAATATGTTGTATATGTGTATACAGGGAGAAACTTGTAACCATCTACTGTGATGAATAACACCATCTGGGTCCCAGGGAAACACTTCACATCTCCTTTCTTTTTCCTTGACACAAGAGGGAACTGCATCAGGAAACTGTGGAGGTCCATGGGTTGTACTGCTGTCCATACTGTGAATGCAGCCTGATTTGGAAAGCAGAGTATGAAACGAGGGAAGGGCTTCCTAAGAGATAACACAAATGATTTAATTTGTTAAACAGTTTTAGACAAAATGAATATGATCGAGTCTTCTGCTCAGCCAGGTATATCAAGTATTCATTGTCCATTTTCTTTTCTTTTCATCCCAACAGGTGGTTCTGGCAGGTGGTTCTGGAATGAATCCCTACACTATCTGCAACAGTTGGAAGGGCATCTGAGAGAAATTTTACAAAACTAAACAATTCTTATTACTCTCAAATTTGCATATATATAAATCTAAACATAAGTCATATGCAGTGCAGGTTTTTTGTTTTACTTTTTTGGTAGTGTTGGGGATTGAACCCAGGACCTTGTGCATGCAAGGGAAGCACCCTATCATTGAACTTCACCCCACAAGTGTAGTCTTGAGAAAAACAGAACATATCATAAGAAGGCAAACCCTACAAATACTGGGTAAGGTATTCCAATTCTAAGGTACATAGGTTCTTTTTAAAAAAAACAGCCATGTGTTCTAAGTGGAAGATTCTGTTAGGAAGATAGTCCAAGGAGGAAAAAGTAATCATGTTTTATGATTTCCTTCATTTTACAGAGAAGGAAATAATAAAAACAAGAGCAGAAATCAGTGAAACTGAAAGCAGAAAACAATAGAGAAAATTAATGAAACAATGCTGTTTTTTACAAAGATCAATAAAATTGACGAATGTCTAGTAAGACTAACAAAAAAAGAAAATACAGATTACCAATATCAGGAAGGAAATGAGGGATATCACTACAGATTCTGCAGACTCAAAAAAATAAAATACTGGGGCTGGGGAGATAGCTCAGTCGATAGAGTGCTTGCCTTGCAAGCACAAGGCCCTGGGTTCGATCCCCAGCACCAAAAAAAAATAAAAAATAAAAAATAAAATAAAATAAAATAAAATACTACAAATACATCTACACAAATAAAACTGCATCGACCAGAAGAAATGAATTGTTTGAAAAACACAACTCACTCAATGTGAAATAGGCAGTATGAACAGCAGTATAACTATTAGGGAGAATGTGAATTTGTAATTTTAAAAAAACTCCTACTCTCCATCTCCCAAAAAAAAAAAAAAAAAAAAAAAACCCAAAAACAAACAAAAACTCCAAGCACAAAAGGTTTCACTAGAGAATTCTACCAAATATTTAATAAATAATTAACACCATTCCTACATAATTTTTTTCCAGGAAAAAGAAGAGTTAGAAATACTTCCCAATTTACTTTATGAAGTAGCATTATCCTGATATCAAAACCAAATGGAAACAGTACAAAACATGAAAATTATAGACCCTCAGGAATACAAGTGGAAAAATCCTTAACAAAATGTAAGTAAATAGAATTCAGCAATATTCAAAAAGAATCATATACCATGACCAAGTGGGGGGGAAAGGCAATTTCAAGAACTGCAAGAAGTCAATCAGTGTAATCTACCACATGGACAGGTTAAAAAAAAGAAAAATCACACAGTCTTATCTATCAACCTGGAAAAAACAGTCAACAAAATACCATACCCTCTTAATAAAAATTGAAATAGAAATTCTTCAGAAAAATCTCAGAAAAACTGGAATATAAGGAAATTCATCAACTTAACAGTATTTACAAAAAAACTCTTAACAGCCATCATTAATGTCTAAAAACAAAATGCTTTCTCCTTAGGCAAGGATATTCACTCAATATTCATTCAACAAGGTGCCAGTATAATAAGGCAAGAAAAAGAAATAAAAAGCATATAGATCAGAAATAAAGAATAAAACTGTCTCTATTTGTAGATGACATGATTGTCTACATTAAAAATCATAAGAAATGTAAAATAAACCACAAATTCTAAGGACTTAGCAAAGTTGCAAGATGCAAGATAAATATAGGAAAATCCATTGCATTTTGATATACTACCAATGAATTCATGAACACCAAAATTAATACTATTATACCATTTACAATTATTAAAAAATGAAAATACTTAGTTGTAACCAAACAAGTACAGGATTTGTACACAGAAAATTATAAAATGCTGATGAAATAAATGAAAGGTCTAAGTAAACAGGAAACATACCATATGTATGGATTAGAAACCTCAATATAGTGAAAAAGTCAATTATCTCTAAATTGATATTCATATTTAACAAATTTCTATCAAATCTCAGGAGAAATTTTTACAGGTATAGGTGAAATTATTCTAAAATTTCAGGAAAGAAGAATAAAGTCAGAAGAATCAGTATAATTGATCTCAAGACTTATTATAGAGCTATCACAATCCTTACAATGATGTATTTGTGGAGGGGCAGACACGTATATCAATGGTACAAAATAAGAAATTCAGAAATAAACCTTTACATATATATATGCCCAACTGATTCTAACAAAAGTTCAATAGCAACTCAACGGAGGAAAGATACCCTTTTCAACAAATGGTGCTGGAGTAATTGGACATCCACAGCAAAAAATTAACCTTGAGCCAAGTCTCATAACTTGTATAAAAATTAACTAAAAATGGATCACACACCTAACTATAGATGCAAAACTACAACCTGTTTAGGAAAAAGTATAAAAGAAAATCTTAAAGTTCTGGTGCTAGGCTGTTTTAAATGTAGTTCAAAAGTACAATCCAGCTGGGTGTGGTGGTGTCTGCCTGAAATGCCAGTGACTTCGGAGGCTGAAGCAGGAAGATTGCAAGTTTGAGGCCAGCCTCAGCAAAATAGTGAGACCCTAAGCAACTTAGTGAGACCCTGTCTCAAAAAAATAAAAAGGGCTGGGGATGTTGCTCAGTGGTTAAGCACCCCTGAGTTCAATCCCTGGTACAAAAGAGAAAGAAAAAGAAAAAGAAAAAACTGAGAAATTGAATGTTATTAAAATTAATAACTTTTGTTTTGTGAAAGATGTTATGAGGATGAAAAGACAAAGTAGATACTGGAAGAAAACATTTATAAACCACACATCCAACAAAGAACTAGAATCTAGAATATACCAAGAACTCAAAGAACTTAATAGCAGAAAAAAATCATATTATCACCAGTGGCATATACCTATAATCTATGCTACTTGGGAAGTTGAGATGAGAGGATCAAAAGTTTGAGGCCAACCTGGGACACTTAGCAAGACCCTGTCTCAAAATAAAATTTTTAAATTGCTGGGGATAAAGCTCAAGCACTTGACTAGTTGGTGTGAAGCTCTGATTCAATCCCCAGTACTGAAAAAAAATCAAATTATCTAACTAAAAATTGGCAAAGAGTACATGCAGATTTCACTGAAGAGCATATACAGATAATAAAAATATGAAAATATGGGCTTAGGGAGCAGCTCAGTGGTATAGCACTTGACTAACATGAGTGAGGCCCTGGGTTTACTCCCTGGCACTGCAAAAAACAAAAACAAAACAGAAATATGAAAAGATACTCGACATCATTGGGCGCTAAGAAATATACATTAAAATTGCAAGGAAATGTCACTATAGACTTATCCCAATAGCTAAAATAAAAAGTAGTGATAATACCAAATGCTGGGAAGGATGTGGAGAAGTTGAATCACTCATACATTACTGGTGAGAATGTAAAATGGTAAAGCACCCCAGGTACACAGTTTGGCAATTCCTTAAAGAGCTAAACATGCATACCATAGGACCCAGCAATTGCACTCCTGGGCATTTTTCTCACAGAAATTCTTCCACAAAATGTTCATGCAAAAACCTGATGAATGTTTTAAACAATCTTATTCATAACAGCAAAAAATTAAAACAAAAAACTAGACATGATCCTGATTCAATGAGTGAACAGTTAGAGAAACCGAGGTGCATCTGTTCTGTAAAATACTATGAAGAAGTAAGGAACAGCATTTGACACATTTAATGACCTGAACTAGTTTCAGAAAACTATGTTGAATGAAAAATGCCAGTTCTAAAGCCTACATACTGCATGATTTCATTTATAAAACCTTTTTTTTTTTTTTTTTTTTTTTTTGCAGTGCTGGGAACTGAACTCAGGGCCTTGTGCACACCAGGCAAGCACTCTACCACTGAGTTCTACCTCAAGTCCTATAAAACATTTTTAAAATAACGAAATTACAGAAATGTAATACAAATTAGTTATGGCCAAAAGTTAAAAGCTGTGAAAGAAGGGAAGTGGATATTGTTCTAAAGGAATAACATAAGGAATTTTTGTGGTGGTGAAAATGTTCTATAACTTCACTGTATCAAAGCCAATGTCCTGGCTGTGACATGGTACTATCATTTTGCAAAAGGGTACCATTGGGGAAATGGGGGAAATGGTACAAGGGAGTGATCTGTATGACTTGTAACAACTACAATTATTGCTAAATAAAGAGCATATGAAATATATTTAACTAAATTTTAAAATATGAAATACATTTCAACCTTTATATTGATGTGAATTTACATTTTGAAAAAAATTTATCTAAAAATTATACATTTCAAAAAACCATTAAAAAAAAAAAACCCAGAAAGCATTACAAACTGCAAAGTAATAGAAAAATACTAAAATAGAACTCAGGGGAAAAAGTTGAGAAGAAAAAAGATTTGCCATAAATTCACCCACAACTATTTCATCAAAACAGTGAAAATGAAAATGTGTAAGAGCTATTTTTGTTACATTTACAAACCTATCAGTCTCTGAAATCCCTGAAACTTGATATCCTTTACTAGAATATTTGATTACTGATCAGAACACTGTGAATAAACAGCAAGCCCCTATCAGTGCTCTTGCAAAAGCCATCCATGTATCAGGTGTACACATGCCTCCTATAGCTCCCTTTCATTCCTTACATTATGCCAGCATTCTTGCAGGTGGAAAAACTTTATAATTATGTAAGTTCACAATATAATTTTGTTTTACATAGAATCACAAAAACAGTTTTACAGAGTATTATTATTACACACTGAACTTCTTAGAATGCAACAAACACATATCTTCAAGGGAAAACAGTACTTTGTTCAAAAGTTTTCCCTGAGATGTCGGCATTTCAGAAAGTCACCGATGTCAACACTGCTGTGTGTGGTATTTGAATCCCCCATGCTGCACTGGCTGGTCTCCTCTGTAGCATATATATTTTCAGTAATCTCCACCCGGGTACTGGCATTTAACTCTCTCCTAGTGGAGTCAGGCCACTTGTATTCACATACCTAAATGTGTTACTTTATTAAGAAATGGGGGCTGGGATTGTGGCTCAGTGGTTGAGCATTTGCCTAGCATGTGCGAGGCATTGGGTTCGATTCTCAGCACCACATATAAATAAATGAATAAAATAAAGGTCTATCAACATCTAAAAGATACTTTAAAAAAAAGATTAAAAAAAAAAAAAAAGAAATGGATTTCTTCTTATTTCTCTTCTACATGATAGGTAGGGCACCGTATTGATTTTTTTCCAGTCATAAATATGGCTTGCTGAATTTCATTTTACGATATTAAAGGGTGCCTTACAAAATAATCATCATTTAAAAAAAGGATAACTGGACCACAAGGTTGAGACCTCTGTAAGGAGCCCCTTCAGAAAGCGTTGCAGGGCTCTTTTCTCCTTGACTGCCTTCCAGTGGAAGGCCATACACGGGAAATAACCATGGCTGGCTGATAACAACAACAATATAAGTCACGGACAGCAATACTGGGGCACTTACACAAGCAGCAGGGAGAGTAAGGCCACCTTCGAGCAGCCACCAAGGCAATAACAACAAAACAAATCACTAAGAGAGAAAAGAAAATGTGCCCCAACTGTACTCCAGGCTTTATTGCTCTCCCTACTCTCATTCTGGTTAATATAAAACATTTCTCCCCTTCCTTTAACTGGGCATAAAAAGTTTGATCTGATACTCACACTCTTGCCAATGGAATTTCTCTCAATTTCCAATTCGGGACGCACACTAGCTTTCCTTGTAGGGTAATCACTACATCTATATGGAAAATTTTGGTAACTCACAAGAGAGGACCCATCGAGGACTCCAGAGAAATACGTACCCAAGAAACAGCTACCAGAAGAAACCAGAAATTTTAGAAAATCTCTAATTTACATTCTCATTGAAACCTAAGACTTTATAACAATGAGAGTAGGACAAGGAGTGATGAATAAGAAATACTGTGAAATCAGAAATTGGATGAAAGATAAAAAAACATGAGTGTACTGGAATGGAGCAAACTATGTTCTATGTATTTATGAATATGTCAAAATGAACCTCACTATTATGTATAACTATAATGTACTAAATAAAAAAAATTAGAAGAAATATGCAAAGAAAGAAAATGCAAAAAAAAAAAAGTCCACAGAAGTTGAAGTAAAGAAACAAACATACAAAGCAAAGCATAGTAGATAATATTCTTTTTAAATTCAGAGGATTCATGGAAGTAATTAAAAGAATCAAAGGAAATATGTGACATGGAAGATATACCCAGGAAACCAAACATACACATATTTTAATTTCCTGAAAGGAGACTCCAGGACAAAAAGAGAAGCAATAATCAAAGTAATAACTGAATGCCTAGAAGGCATTTAATAAAATCCACCTCTCAGTTCTAATAACAGCCAAAGTAAAGTAGGAAAAATAAAAACATTATTATCTGAAGTCAACTTTCTGCATCATATTTAATGGAAAAACACCAAAACTGCTCAAAGTAAGGTGAGAGCAAGTCAAGGATGTCACTAGTATTTAACACAACTCAGGTCACACAGGTAGACCAGCAGGAACCAAAAATAGAAGGAACGAGTACTGGTATGGAGGAGATGAAAGGCACTGTTCTCTGTGGCTGAGATAACTGACCACTTGGAAAACATATAAGAATCAACTGAAGATCATTAATGCTAAGAAGAAAGGGTGGCAAGGAAGAGCCAGTCACAAGTTAAACATCTAAAGTTACAAAAAGTACAATGAAGCCCAGCATGGTGGCACATCCGTCATCCCAGTTACTTGGGAGGTTGAGGCAGGAGGATCACTTGAGTCTGGAGATGCCAGTCTGGGTTAAATAGCAAGATCCTGCGTCAAAAAAAAAAAAAAAAAAAAGAAAAAGAAAAAGAAAAAGAAATTACAAGTACTTGCTTTGGCTGTGCTAATACTAAAATTGGAATGATGGAACGATACAGAGATTAGCACGGCCCTTGTTTGCCTAAGAATGACATTCAAATTCATTCTATGTTTTTAAAATTAAGGAAAAAATACAATAAGTAATCCTATTCACAATAGGAACAGAAGCATAATGTGAAGGCATAAACAGAGAACTGACAAGAGAGAAGAGATAAAATTTAGAGAAAAACAAAAACAAAGAGAGGATTTGCAGAACATGAAAAATAGCCAGGTTCCTGGATGGAGATATGGCAAAGACATCATCATTTTTAGGGGAGATGCAAGGAGAGTTCCCACTTCTCAGAACCACAGACTCCAAGGGGGGACCCAGAAAACACCATACCAAACCACACTCCACCTTGTGCCTATGCAGAAAGTCAGAGGAAAACCCTGACCCCATTCCAAGGCCCTATCTAAACCATGTACTCCTAGGAAACGTGGGGCCATAAAACCACTGAGTGCATCATGGAGCTAAGTGCATCATGGAGCTGAAAATGCAGGACTTTAACAAACCAAGTTCACAACAGCCTCACAACTGGGTTCACCCAGATCTGGTCAAAAGCTAAAACCCAAGCTAAAGCCATGTATGAATGGATAAACAAAGTGTGGTTCATCCATAGAATGGAATGTCAATTCAGCCTTAAAAAGGAAGGAAATTCTGACACATGGTACAATATGGATGACGTTTGAGAACATTATGCTGAGTGAAATAAGCCAGTCACAGAAGGACAAATACTGCATGACCCCACTTGCATGTTCAGTCTAAATTAATCAGACTCATAGAGACAAAAAGCAGAATGGTGAATGGCAGGGACTGTGGAGGAGGAGGAAAAGGGTAGTGACCATTCAGTGGGTACAGAGTTTCAGTCACATGAGACCAATCAGTTCTAGAGAGCTGCTGTATACTACTGTGCCTACTGACAACAATACTATGTTGCATATTTAAAAATTTGTTAAAGGGGTGGATCTCACATGAGTATTCTCACCACAATTTAAAAATGAATTAAATGTAGAAGAAATAGAAGGAAATAGTAAATCTGAAATGTTATTTTTTCTTTTTCTTTTTCTTTTGCCGTGCTGGGGATCGAACCCAGGGCCTTGTGTTTGCAAGGCAAGCACTCTACCAACTGAGCTATCTCCCCAGCCCCTGAAATGTTATTTTTTAATCACAAAATGTTGTCATCCATAAATGATTCCTCTAAAATTATGAAGCAACAACAAATTCATTCCTGGTACTCTGGCTTCAAATGGACTCAGACTCCTCAGCTGCCCTGAGTCCCTTCCCTTGGTACTCAACACTTCCTCCAGGACCTTTAGGGCTTATGATGAAATCGGCATGTCCTTAAGCTGAGCTCATCTCTCAATGCCCCTTACTCCCTTGCCTGTGTGACTTCTGCCACTGCCTTTTCATGCACATCTGTTCCCCTTTTCACATGTCCTGAACCTGCAGGCACAAGGTGCCCCAGGTTGTCCTCTCACCTCCAACAGTCTCTTGCTCTTGCTACTGCAAATGGACACTTCCATCTCTGCAGTTCCTGCAGCAGGACTGGGCATCCACCCCACCCCCTGCTGTTGCCTGGAATCTACTGACTCCACCACAAACTCTCAATTCCCTGACATTCTTGGTTCAGGTGTGCCTCCTGCATGGCATCCCCACCCTCACTTCCAAGACCTTCAGCATTCTTTTCCTTTATTCCCACCCTGGGAAGCCATCTATCTCTTGGTTTTCTCTCAGTTTCCCAAATCTGCAGGTCCTGTCCCCAATATTTACTAAGTGTGGATTAGAATAGTCAGTTTAATCTCTTTTTGCCTTAGTATCCTGATCTACAAAATGGAATGGTAATAATGATACTGCCCATAGGTTTGTAGTAAAGACTAAAGGAGACAAAACATGCAGAATATCTATTAGAATGGTGGTTAACACATAGTGAGCAAAGAATGTCAGTGTTGTTAGTAGCATTCAATCAGAGGTGAAGAATATGAGGGTCTATACCTGTAGCAAAAAGTACAGCAGACCCTGGGTTTGAATCTGGGAAACCACATAACCTACTTGAGTCTCTGTTTCTTTATACATAAGAGAGTGATGAGAACATTTACCTCCTGTGTCAGAGGAGTCAGCACCAGGCAGGAGCCTTGGGTCACTCCCTTCTCATGTCAGAGAGGGTAGGTAGATCAGAGACTAAGGTATTACCTGAGTATAATACAGGTAACTAGAGAATGAACAGACATGGGTACTGGTAAGGACACATACACCCTTGGAAGTGAGCCGTTCTGACCTTGGAACCACAACTGCTCCATCCTCATTGATAACACTTTAAGATATCTAAGATTTGGTGACATTAAAGCAGAATGTGGCCAAGGTAAAACTGGCACTGAGCACATTTCTATTTACTGAACTTTTAGAAAGAACTGACATCAATTTAAAATAGTGACATTCTTTTCAATCCTATATGTGCTATATATAAGATCATCTGAAAGAATACTTCTGTATTTTACCAGTTTTCAAAGTGTTCACCCTGTGGTCATGAGAGCCTCCCTGCCAGCTACCTCCTCCATGAGAGATCTGTGTGCCTTCATTATACCCTGGTGCCCATCAGACCTCATTTCACTAGCCCCACTGCTACCTTGAACAGAAATATGACAACACCTACCTTAAAACCTGTCAGGACAATCTAGCATCCCTACTTCTGGATACATACCCAAGAAATGAAAGCAGAGCTCAAAGAGATATATGTATACTGGTGTTCACAGGAGCTCTATTCACAATAGCCAAGGGGAGGAAACAGACCAGGTATCCTCAATGGATGAATGGGTAAAGAAAATGTGGTAAATATATACAGCAGAATATTATTTAGCCAGAAAAAAGGAAGGGAATCCTGACACATGCTACAGCATGGATGAACACTGAGGGCTTTTTACTGAGTAAAATAAACCAAACACAGAAGGACAAATACTATATCATTCCAATTCTAGGGTAGTCAAATTCATAGAGACAGAAAGCTGAATGGGGATTGCTAGGGTTTGGTGAGTAGAGTTATGGGGAGTTAGTGTTTCATGGATATAGAGCTTCTGTTTTATAAGATGTAAAGACTTCTGAAGATAGATGGTGGATAGATTGCAAAACAATTAGAATATACTCATGCCACTAAACTTTATACTTAAAGCATAGTTGAGATGGTAAATTTTATGTTATGTGTATTTTATCACAATTTAAAAAAATGCATCAGGAGAGTTATAAATGGTTGGTCTTACCTTTTAAGAACCCAACTACTGCTCCCCAGATCCCCAGTTACCAACCCAGCCAAGCCACTGTTACTTCTTTCCTAGATTAGGACAGTGGCCTCCAATTCAATCTCCTCACTCCTTCTATCCACTCACAAGAAGCTGCCAAAGAATTCCTTACAAAATGAAGTCAGGTCATATCACTGCTCTGTGAAAACTCTGCCAAAATTATCCAATCTGCCCTTCTCTTCCACGGCTGTTGACTTGCAGCATCTCACTGGCGTTCTCACTGGCTCCTTGGACATGCCAGACATGGGCTAGTCTGTTCTAGCAGTCATCTCTGCTGACGTGGCCTTTCCCACTTGTCCATCTGTATAACTTTATTACCTCTTCCATATGGGTCTATGTTGTTCTTTTTAGATATATATGACAGTAGAGTGTATTGCAACATATATATATATACATCTATATGGGTCTTTATCAGGTAGCACTATGAAGACAAGGATCTTTTTCTTGGTCACTGCTGTATCCCTTTTGCCTAGAATAGCACCAAACATGGTAGGTACTCAAAATATTTGTTGAATTAATGAATAAATAGAAGGGTAATCAAACCATTCATTCCTAAGAGCCAGAACTTGGACTGCAAAGGCATCTTGGTGTTTTTACAAGGCTGCCACCTCGTGGCCAGATTGCTTTACTGCTTTCTGGGGACTTCCCTGGCATCTCATTTGACCTTGAGAGAAGGGGTTTATGGAGCAGACAGGAACACAAGACCCACACCCCTCCCCCCCCCGCCCCATTCTCTAAAGCCTACACTGATTGAGTAAGAGGAGATATACTCAAAGTGTACCTCGGGAAGAATAAGAATTGGCTACAATTCAGATATGTTAAGACTGACGGAAGAAAATCAGAAAGTGCACGTTCAGTGTGGGTACCTGGGTTGACATGGGAGACACAAAGTCAAGGTTTTTTGATTTTTATGCAACCAAGTTTCCCTGATCTGGATAAAATACTATATTCTTCTTAAGGCTGTTGTAAAGATGAAATGCAGTAACAGACCAGAGGCCGGCACAGGGGCTGTGGGTGACAGGGCTTGTGTGGTAGTGGCTGCCCTTTTTTGACTTTTGCTGCTGCCTGTTTTTGTTCTTGTTGAAGCTAATTCTGGTAGAGCATAAAGCCTGAATCTGAAAACTGGAAATAGTCTTTAAACAAGCAAAAGGAAGAGGTTTCCAGAAAGTTCATGTCTCTCAATTCAACCAATTCCAATTCTACCACCGTCAAATGTTGAGTTAGCACAAAGGTAGACAGGAAGATACAATATAACCATTATTACCAAAAGATGAACCATTTTCTTCTGCTAATAGGCTTGAGGGGTTCTCCCTAAGGACAGATCAATTCCCAAAAAAAGATGTATTAATATAGGAATACTGCTGGACACAGTGGCATACACCTGTAATCCCAGTGGCTTGGGAGGCTGAGACAGGAGGATCTCAAGTTCAAAGCCAGCCTCAGCAATTTAGAGAGGACCTAAGCAGCTCAGTGAGACCCTATCTCTAAATAAAATATAAAAGCCGGCTGGGGATGTGGCTCAGTGGTTAAGTACCCCTGGGTTTAATCCTCAGGACCAAAATAAATAAATAAATAAAACAATACAGGAATATGAGTTGAAAATCACAGTACTATATTATACTTCCATGACAAAATTATTTTCAAAATTAATACAGCTGAACAAAGAAATGATAGATGTTTGAGGTGATGAATATGCCAATTATCCTGATTTGATTACGCATTTTACATGAGTCGAAGTATAATGCCGTATTCCATAAATATGTAGTTGTTATGTATAATTAAAAATAAACATATTGGGCTAGGGCTGTAGCTCAGTGGTAGAGTGCTTGCCTCCATGTGCAAGGCACTGGGTTCAATCCTCAGCACCACATAAATATAAAATAAAAAGATACTGTATTCATCTATAACTAAAAAATACTTAAAAAATAAACATAAGAGAAAAATGAATACGTAGGAAAGAAAATACAGATATGACCATATATGCATTAGAGAAAACAAGTTAAAATTCCCAAAATTAAGACTAGAGTGCCATAAAAAGACCTTTCTGCCCCATAAGAGTGTCCATAATTTATAATTATACTTTTCCTTTCAGAGGAAATCAACTATACATTGCCAGCATTTACCTGATTTTCTTCAATTGGATTATTTTCCTTCACAGCTTAACCTATGGAGAATTGCTTTAAGTACTGCAAGTATCTAGTGGTTGGTTGCCATTTCTAACATACAAGTAATTTCCATCTTTGTCTCAACCATACTAAGATTTTAAGATGTGCACTTATGACTAGTGGCAGTTTCATTTTTCTTTCTCTCTTTTTTTTTTTTTTTTTTTTTAGGTACTAGGGATTAAACCCAAGGGTGCTTAACTGCTGAGCCACATCCCCAGTCCTTTTTATTTTTATTTTTTTCAGACAGGGTCTTGCTAAGTTGCTGAGGCTAGCCTCAAATTGCAATCCTCCTGCCTCAGTCTCCCAAATTGCTGGGATTATAGGCATGCACCACCATGCCCAGCATTTTATTTTATTTTATTTTTTTAATGCATGTTGATACAGTTTAGAACTTGGATATCCCTCAAAGGTCCACATGTTATTTCGTTCCCAGGATGGCACTACTGGGCAGTGGTGGAACCTTTTAGAGGTGAGGCCTAATAGGAGGCCTTTAGGTCGATGGGGACGTGCCCTTGAAGAAGACTGTGAGACCCCAGCCCTTTTCTCACTCTTTTTTGCTTCCTGGCCATGAGATGAGCAGTTTTGCTCCACTATGTGCTCCTGCCATGATGTACTATCTCACCATGGCCCAAAGCAACAGGACCTACTGATCTTGGACTGGAACCTTCAAAACTGTGAGCCCAAATAAACCTTTTCTCTTCATAGGGCTAGGGATGTAGCTTGGCAGTAAAGTGCCCTGGGTTCAATCACCAGCATCAAAAACAAAACAAAACCTTTTCTCTTTGTTAGTTGATTATCTCAGATATTTTTTATAGTGACAGAATGCTAACACACATGTAGATAAAATGCAATCAAATATTCATTCCACCCAAACAAACACTACTGTATAACTGCTAAGGTGGCAACACCCAAAATAGGGAAGTGTGGATGCCGCTGCTCCCAACATTTGGTTCTAACAGATTGGAATTCACCACAAAGGAGTCAGTTTGGGGATCTCACTATGGTGTACAAAAGTGCCAGCTATCCAGAAGCTGGTACAAAAATGTTAAGGATTAATTGTATTTAATAATAAAAACTCCAAAGCTGGGATGTAGCTCAGTGGAAGAGCACTTCCTCACATGTATGAAGCCCTGGGTTTGAGCCCCAGCATGCACTAAGAGCAACACCAAAGACAAAATGTAATTCCAAATTCAGCTTTATTAAGTCAAATAATTTACGTGCATTAAAATAAGTGAACTGACAAAGTGAGTTTTAAAACCTAGAAGAATGTCTTACATTCCAATAGCCCATCACAATTTACACAATATTCACAGATATTTGTCCCAAGAACATCACTGTAGCTGTCTCTTTCATTTGATAAATAAGGAAGCTAGGGCCCCATGGAGTGTAAGAATGGGCCCACTTTAGGAGTTAGTGTTAAGCCAGGATCTTCAGCTAGAATCCTGAACGAAGGAGCATATGCACGAGTAAACAGTCAGATAAACACCAACAAATATCTAAGAAGCATGGCAAAAGGCAACATGGCAAAAGGCAAATAGAACAAAGGATTAGGTGAAGAGAAAAAAAAGTTTAAGATATGAGTTGTAGATGTGGCTCAGTGGTAGAGCAATTGCCTGTCATGTGTGAGGCCCTGGGTTTGATTCCCACATCCCCAGTATCACACACATACACTCACAAGGTTTAGGTTATAATTTGTATTTACCCTGTTTTTAACTTTTTATAGTAATCTAAGTATATGTTAAAAATTTTCAAACAGTGCAGAAAAATCTAAGATAAAAGACCTTCCCTCACCATTTTAAATTCTGGTTAACACTCCTCAAAGAACCAGACTTAAATTCTTTTAGAAAAAATATGATTTTAATAATTGCCATATCATTAAAAATAAAAACAAATGAGACTATACTATATTATATATGGTCCATGTTATTTTCCCCACTTAGTATCTTGGAAATCTTTCCCAATCAGTACAGATAAATCTGTGCCCATTTTCCATATTGTATACTATTCTACTGGCCCAAAACCTCATTATTCAACCAGCCCTGTACTGATACAAACTGGGGTTGTGTCCAGTATCTTGCAATTATAAATAATACTGCAAACATCTTCCTCATAAGTATTGGCGTCCTTTTCCAAGTAAGTCAGTAATGTTAAAAAATAAACAACAGAGGGGCTAGGGTGTAAGCTCAGTGGTAGGGCACTTGCTTAGCATGTTGAAGGCCCTGTGTTTCATCCCCAGCACCACAAATAATAATAATAAAAATAATAATAATAAACATTAGAAATACCTGATCAAAGTTACATATTTAAAATTTAGACAAATATTGCTAAATTTTTACCAAAATATGATTTGGTAAATTTTGGTAAATTGTCCTTTTGCTTCATCCACATGTGGTGTGCCAGCTCCTTGCACCCTTAGTGACACCAGCAATTGTCAACTGTTTTAGTTTCTGCTAATCTGTTAGGGGAAATAATATATGTAATTATTATTTTAATTAATATTTCTTTATAAATGAGGTTTATCATCTTCTGGTGCTGTATTTCTTTTTATACGAACTATCCATTTTCTATTGTATTATCTTTTATTTATAGATTTGTATAAATTCTTTGTAAATAAGCTCTTTGTTTCATATCTTGCAAGTAATTTCTGCTTTTTATAAAGCACTTTGAAATATTTATTTAATTACACTTTCAATCTTTTCCTTTGTGACTTTTGTGCCTGTTCCTACTTAGAAAAGTCCAAGGCTAAGACTATACGTTAATTCTCTGATGTTTTCTCTTTGTAATTTCATAGTTTCATTTTTTATTATTTAAATATTTACTGCACTTGAATTTTTTTATGAATTAAAATAGGGATTCAGCTTTAGTTTTTCCTGAAGCTTTAATCAGTCTTTTTTTGTGTGTGTAGTGCTGGAAATTGAACCCAGGACCTCACACATGCTAAGCATGGGTTCTCCCACTGAGCTACACCCCCAGTATCTCAGTCATTATTTTTGAAAGAATTATCCATCTTGGTATAAAATGCCAACTTCACCCTATACTAAATCAGTAAGTGTATCTTGAACTTTCTCCACTGTTCCACTGAGCTGCCTAATTTTTCTTCAGTTTCAAGATGCGTATAGTTATTCCCTTAATTACTATTTTTCAGTATAGGATATTTATTGTTCTACATCAGGTTTTCTCAACAGAAGTACCACTGACAGTTTGGACAGAACTGACCCCGGCATAAGATGTTTGGCTGCACCTCTGCCGTCTACCCACTAGATGTCAGTATCGCCTCCCAGTCTTGACAACCCTAATCATCCTCAGATATGACCAATCACTCACTGGATTGCAGGAGGGAACCAAGTTAAGACCCTACTGAGATCCAGTTTCAGATGTACTCCAGTATCATTTTATCCATGTTTCTACTCCCAAATTCCCACTGACATTTTAATTAGGATGAAAATGAATTCATAGAATAATTTAGACATCCTTATTACATTTAATGTATTATACTATTAAAAGTTTATTCCTAGGTATTTTACTTTTTTCATTTCTTCATAAATAGGGTTGTCATTACACTCTTATTTTTTCTAACTAGTCATTGATAAGAAAGCTATTTACTTATCCATTTGAGTCGGGTCTCACTATGTTGTACAGGCTGGGCCTACAAATGCCACTGAGCCTATAAAGACATATATATTTTATATCATCAAAGAAGCCTCTAGCCAGGCTTGATGGCACCCACCTGTAATCCCAGTGATTTGGGAGGCTGAGACAGGAGGATCATGAGTTCAAAGCCAGTCTCCAGCCTCGGCAATGGTGAGGGGCTTAGCAACTTAGTGAGACCCTGTCTCTAAATAAAGTACAAAATAGGGCTGGGGATGTGGCTCAGTGGTCGAGTGCCTCTGAGTTCAATCCCTGGTACCCCTTCCAAAAAAAAAAGGGGGGGGAGAAGACTCCATATGTTTACAGTCTACCAAGAATTTGTAATTTGTTATTAATGAGAAGATTGCTAATTGTAACAAATATATCTTATATATATATCAAGGTAACAAGGTAGTTTTTCTTCTTTGGTCTATTACTATTCTATAATAGATCAGATTGAGATTCTCTATTATGCATTCATTCTTGGATAACATAAATCCATTTGGTTGTGATATACACTACTATTTCTAAATTTCCTGTTGCATTCTACTTGCTCATATTTGATCTTACATTTTTTGCTTTTAAATAAACTTTTTATTTTAGAATAGTTTAGATTGACAGAAAAATCATAAAGATAATGCAGAGTTCCCATATACTGCACATATATTTTCCCCTACCAACATTTTATATTATTAGTATGGTACAATCATCACAAGTAATGGATCAATAATGATATACTATTTAATTAAGGTTCATACTTTGTTCAAATTTCCTTAGTTTTTATCTAACATCATTTTTCTGTGTTAGGATCCAATCCACATGCCATCTTACATTTAGTAATCTTGTATTCTTGGTCTATTCTTGTCTATAACAGTTTATTAGATTTCTCTTACTTTTTGTAGTCTTATGAGTCTGAAGAGTATTCAAGAGTTATTTTGTAGAATGTTCTTCAATTAGGATTTGTCTGATATTTACTGCTTGAATAGATTCTGTAGATTTATTGGGATTATATCTCTTATTCTGAATTACTGAATTAGGTAAAATCAACCTATGTAGTCCCTCACCCGAGCCTGTCAAACTATAGGCAACAACATGGTAAGAGACCCCATGACTAGCTCCATCACAGAGGGCTTTATCTTCTAAGTAATTCTCACTTGGATCACACAAGGAACAATCATGGGAAGGTTTTAGGAAGAAAAATCAATGTTAAAATTGGGGAAATCTGTTTGAACACTAACTGAGGTACATTATTAAGAATGTGCTTAATAAAAATGAACTTAAACATTAGAATCTGGTCAATATGAAAGATATATCAAAACACAAATATTACATAGGAAATTCTCCTAAAGCAGATAATCTCTAAAGAGTAGGCCTAGATAAGCAAAGGCTACAGTGTACTCAAAGAAAGAGAGCAAAGAGATCTGACAGATGTTCTGTACCATAAACTCCCCAGGGTTCTTGTTTATATTAACCTTTTGTGCCCTTCAACAGGTAAAGAAAATATGGTATATATACACAATGCAATATTAATCAGCTATAAAAATGAATGAACTGGGGCTGGGGTTGGGGCTCAGTGGTAGAATGCTTGCCTAGCATGTGTGAGGCATGGGGTTCGATTCTCAGCATCACATAAAAAGATAAATAAAGATATTGTGTACATCTACAACTGAAAATATTTTTAAAAAATGAATGACGTCATGATTTTGCTGGTAAATGGATGGATCTGGAGACTATCATGCTAAATGAAATAAGCCAATCCTCAAAACCAAAGGTCAAATGTTCTCTCTGATATGAGGATACAAACACACAACAGGGCAGAGGGGATAGAACTTTAATGGATTAGACAAAGGGTAATGAAGGGAAGGGAGTGGGGATAGGAATAGGAAAGAGAGTGGAAATAATCGAATATAACTTTCCTATGTTCATATATGAATACATCACCAGTAAAACTCCATTTCATGTTCAATTATAAGAATGGTATTCTAATTAGAATAAGTTATACTCCTTGTATTTATAATATGTCAAATTACACTCTATTGTCATGTATATCTAAAAAGAACAAATAAAAAAGATTTTAAAAAGAAATGCTGTTTAAGGACATATTGGGATGTCTGGTTTTTAATTCTTAGACAAAATAGGCACAATGGAATATATAATATGCTCTCTAAGATCTGAATGTTCCCCTAATGATCTCTGAGTTTACTTTCTTTACTTATGACTTGCAACTCTCCTAAATAGTTTGAGAAGCCTCACTTGGTTATTGAAAGAACTACTGAGAACTTTTTCCAGGAAGCTTTCTGAACATCAAGATGTTAATCTTGGGGAGGGTACAGGGGAAGGAAAGATAATAGAATAAGACAAAATATCATTACCCTATACATGTATGATTACACAAATGGTAACTCTACTTCGTGTACAATCAGAGAAACGATAGTTGTACTCCATTTGTGTACAGTGAATCAAAAAAAAAAGATGTTGATATTACATTTTGGCATCCATATTTGAGAGTGAAATTGGTCTGTCGTTTTTTTTTTTTTTTTTTTTTTTTTTTGGTGCTGGCGATTGAACCCAGGGCCTTGTGCACGCGAGGCAAGCACTCTACCAACTGAGCTATATCCCCAGCCCCTGGTCTGTCATTTTTTAGTGGTACTTTATTACTTTTGGGAATCAGTATTAGGCTGGCTTGGCTTGAAAAATCAGTTGGACTTTCATTATTCTTGGCAGTACTGACAATGGAACTCAGGGTCTCATATATGCTAGGCAAGAACTTTGCCACTATGCTACATCCTCAGCGTTTTTTAAAAAATTTATTTTGAGACAGGGTCTCACTAAGTTGCCCAGGCTAACCTCAAACTTGCAATCCTCCTGCCTCAGCCTCCCAAGCAGCTAGGATTACAAAGCATGTGTCACCATGCCCAGTCATTTGTTGTATTTTTTAAGTCAAGTGTGTGTGTGTGTGTGTGTGTGTGTGTGTGTGTTTATATGAAATCAGTCTTTAAAGTAGTAAAACTATTATACAGACACATCAGGCAATTTCCCTTACATCTAAAATCCACATATAACTTTCAGAGAGTCAACTTTTTTGAAAACTGAATAAATTAAAATATACCTTCAGAAAGGTAGTCTGGAACATGTTTTATGAAGAGCACAAACTCATAAGTGTACTAACTTTCAACATCTATAATAAATTAATAATGATATATTTCAGTTATTTTCCTATCTTAGACCATTTAACAATTCATGGAGAGCTATGTGATAAGAGTAAGTCCAAGAAATCCTTAGCTTTCTTATCTGAATTCACAAAAACTTTTTGCACCAAGATGACCACAGAATCTACAACACCCTGCCTGGATCCTGAGGATTTCACACACACATGGTGACAAGGGGATTACCGAGCAAACCATCACATTTACTTCCCTTTACCTTTCTGTTTCTCATGTGTCTCCACATGGATACATGTAAACTCCCCTTAGGGCAAGGACACTGCCTACATTAGTTCCTGGCACAGGGTGAGTGATTAAGAAACATCAGATGAGGGAAGAGATGAATGCATCACTGGTGTGCTTTTATATGGCCAAGATGAATGGCTTCCTGGTCCCTCCTACCTTGGTCCCTCCTACCTGTACTGCTCCTCAGGCGGCTCTCAGCAAGCTCAGAGATGGCTCCAGCTGTTGCAGTCTTTTTCAGTCGCGCTACCCCTGATGAGGTGGTACTTCCAGGTTTGTTGAGCATGTCCTCACTACTGGCCCTCTTGAGCTACAAGAGAGGTTGGAGGGAAAAGAGAGAAGATGAAGACATGTTTTCAGTAAGGAGTGCTGTAAAACAATAATGCATCTGAATGGAACTATGTGCCCAGTAGTTTAGATACAATACTCTGAGTAGCATCATTGTATGAAGTGAAAAAATGCCAAGTTAGGCAAACCTGTTCCTGTCATTCACAGGTCAGAGTATGATCTTCTATAACCATTTCAAAGAATAGCATAACATTATGGTGTATAGCCATCATGTCACATTTCAAATCAGTTGTTTCCCCTGATGTACAGAGAATACACTCCAAGACCACTGGCAATTCTGGAGTTTCCAGCCCCATATATACTGAGTTTCATTCTTACCATAGATCTTAGAAACCCTGGCATACAACTTTTTTCTTTCCTTATTAAGTTGAGAATTTATACCTCTTATCTGAATTGCCAGTATCATTACTCTTGCATTTTGGGGCCATTATTAAGTAAAATAATGGTTCCATGAACCCAAGCACTAAGATATCATGACAGTTGATCTGATAACCAAGACAGGGTGGGTAGTATATACAGCATGGATATATTGTACACAAGGATGATTCGCCTCATAGGCAGTATGGTGAAAGGTTTCATCATGTTACCCAGAATGGCAAGTGATTCAAAACTTATAAATTAATTATTTCTGGAATTTTCCATTTAATATTTTTGGACCATGGCTAACTGAAATTGTGGAAAGTGAAATGTGTAGATAAGGGGGATACTGAATGACTAAAAAAAAGCAGGTGGAGAAATAAACAAATGATGGCACTGATTGAAAAAAGAACTGTGAGCAGCACAAAAGGCAGGATAGAATGGTGCACAGAACATTTTTAAAATAGCTTAAAGTACATCAGGAGGAAATAGTTGGAGAATCTACCAAGTACTTAACACCAAGCACTCTGTAGAGCATCTCATACAGAAGATGTGTTCAAGCCACACTGGTTGAGGGCTCAAAGGCTGCTCCACTGGCTTTGGAGCCACTGACTGACTGAGGGTTAACACTTCACACATTTGCACAATTAAAAAAAGAAACATTTTCCATTTTCATATCATTTAAATTTCAAGGTATAACCACATGCCTCCAGAATGGTTTGAAACAGAAAAAATACCAATACCAAGTGTTGGTGTGTTCAGCAGCAACTATCAGGTCTTGCTGGTAGGCAGGCAAACTGGTAAAACTGCAGTATCTACTACAGCTAAATATTTTCACCTTACGCTTCAGCAGTCCCACTCCTACCTCTGTGTCCAAGAGGAATACTTCAAAAGAATGTTCATAGCACCTTTATTTATAACAGTCCCAAACCAAACAATACATATATAAAACATATGGGAAGGAACCTTCTAGGTGCTAAAATATTCACATATGCATTGGGTGGTGGTTACCTGAGTATGGACTTGTGTAAACATCCACTCAACTGAATAGCTAAGATCATGATGTGTGTACTTTGAAGAATTTACTGTAGTATGCTGTGCTTCATTAAAAAAGAAAAAGGAGGAACATACCTGAACATTGTAAAGGCTATTTATGCTAAGCCCATGGTCAACATCATTCTTAATGGAGAAAAACTGAAACCATTCCCTTTAAAAACAGGAACAAGACAGAGATGTCCTCTTTCACCACTTCTATTCAACATTGTCCTCGAAACTCTAGCCAGAGCAATTAGGCAGACTAAAGAAATTAAAGGGATACAAATAGGAAAAGAGGAACTTAAGCGGTCACTATTTGTGGATGACATGATTCTATATTTAGAGGATCCAAAAATCTCCTCCAGAAAACTTCTAGACCTCATCAATGAATTCAGCAAAATAGCAGGCTATAAAATCAACACGCATAAATCTAAAGCATTTTTATACGCAAGTGACGAAACAGATGAAAGGGAAATGAGGAAAACAACCCCATTTGCAATAGCCTCAAAAAAATAAAATAAAATACTTGGGAACCAATCTAACCAAAGAGGTAAAAGATCTCTACAATGAAAACTACAAAACATTGAAGAAAGAAATTAAGGAAGACCTTACAAGATGGAAAGATCTCCCATGTTCTTGGATAGGAAGAATTAATATTGTCAAAATGGCCATACTACCAAAAGTGCTATACAGATTCAATGCAATTCCAATTAAAATCCCAATGATGTACCTTATAGAAATAGAGCAAGCAATCATGAAATTCATCTGGAAGAATAAGAAACCCAGAATAGCTAAAGCAATCCTTAGCAGGAAGAATGAAACAGTGGGTATCACAATACCAGAACTTCAACTATACCACAAACCAATAGTAACAAAAACAGCATGGTATTGGCACCAAAATAGACAGGTAGATCAATGGTACAGAATAGAGGACACAGACACAAACCCAAATAAATACAATTTTCTCATACTAGACAAAGGTGCCAAAAATATGAAATGGAGAAAAGATAGCCTGTTCAACAAATGGTGCTGGGAAAACTGGAAATCCATATGCAACAGAATGAAACTAAACCCCTATCTCTCATCCTGCACAAAAATCAACTCATAATGGATCAAGGACCTTGAAATCAGACCAGAGACCCTGCATCTTATAGAAGAAAAAGTAGGTCCAAATCTTCACCTTGTTGGCTTAGGATCAGACTTCCTTAACAGGACTCCCATAGCACAAGAAATAAAAGCAAGAATCAATAACTGGGATAGATTCAAACTAAATAGCTTTCTCTCAGCAAAGGAAACTATCAGCAATGCGAAGAGAGAGCCTACAGAGTGGGAGAATATCTTTGCCACTCATACTTCAGATAGAGCACTAATTTCCAGAATCTATAAAGAACTCAAAAAACTCTACACCAAGAATACAAATAACCCAATCAACAAATGGGCTAAGGATATGAACAGACACTTCACAGAAGAAGATCTACAAGCAATCAACCAACATATGAAAAAATGTTCACCATCTTTAGTAATAAGAGAAATGCAAATCAAAACTACACTAAGATTCCATCTCACCCCCATTAGAATGGTGATTATCAAGAATACAAGCAACAATAGGTGTTGGAGAGGATGTGGGGAAAAAGGTACACTCATACATTGCTGGTGGGGCGGCAAATTAGTGCAGCCACTCTGGAAAGCAGTGTGGAGATTCCTTAGAAAACTTGGAATGGACCTACCATTTGACCCAGCTATCCCACTCCTCAGCCTATACCCAAAGGACTTAAAATCAGCATACTACAGAGATACAGCCACATCAATGTTCATAACTGCTCAATTCACAATAGCCAGATTGTGGAACCAACCTGGATGCCCTTCAATTGATGAATGGATAAAGAAACTGTGGTATATATATACAATGGAATATTACTCAGTTATAAAGAATAATAAAATTATGGCATTTGCAGGCAAATGGATGAAATTGGAGAATATTATGTTAAGTGAGATAAGCCAATCTCAAAAATCCAAAAGGTGAATGATCTCACTGATAAGTGGATGATGACACATAATGGTGGGTAGGAGAGGGGCAAGAATGGAGGAAGGAGGGACTGTATAGAGGGAAAAGAGAGGTGGGAGGGGTGGGAGGGAAGGAAAAAATAATGGAATGAATCAAACATCATTACTCTATGTAAATGTATGAATATGCAAATGGTGTGCTGTTACTCCATGTACAAACAGAAACAACATGTATCCTATTTGTTTACAATAAAAATAAATTAAAAAAATAATAAAGTGACCTTAAAAATTATAAAAAAAAAAAAAAGAAAGAAAGAAAAAGGGAGCTGGGGATCTAGTTCAGTGGTAGAGCACTTGCACAGCATGCCCAAGGTCCTGAATTCCATTCCCAGCACTGCAAAGAAAGAGAGAGAGAGAGAGAGAGAGGAGTAAATTGGGGGTGTGGGGTGGGGGTGGTTGGTCACAGAAGTTGCACTATAGCCCTTATTCAGGGATTCCAGAATTGTCTTCCCACCTCCCATTTCAGAGTAAAAGGTGTTTGCTCAAGTTTTCCAACCTCTCAAACTATCCATCAGATTGCCAGTATATGTGTTCAATATTAAATGGCCACAGTCTATAATGTCAGCAGCTTTTTCCCCAATAGAAAAAAATAAATGAACTATTATTCTGCCAAGAATCATGATCAAGTGCATCCCTCGTCCCCAAAGGAAAATCAAGTCTGATTTTAGACTTTGAAAATTCCTAAAAGGACACCTCACACGAAAAGTGGACATTGTTGCAGTTAAGGAAATTCTCAGAGCAACAGTGCAAGGGGTATGCACTCAGTTCTACTTTTCCTCTAATTGGCTGACATTGTTCAAAATCAGTAAGTCTGACTTGAAGTACAGAATTATCAAACCCTCGAGCAAAAGGCCCAGAGAGCAAGTGCTCAATCTGCAAATCAGAACAGGAATTCCACAAACCAGAGCACTTCCACTGGGGCAGAAGTAAAACCACTTCAGCCCCATCCCAACCACACCCTGAGATACCCTGTCCCTTCTTCTTTATGGGGTTGGTTCCTGGAGATGTGAGGTCTTGATGAGATGACAGGCAGAGGCACCAGGAAACAGGAGTTGGTAATCAGTGGGAAGACTTGCCTTGGGGCGCTGTAAGATGATCTGACCCAGCAATAAAGGTAGTGACAGTGATCTTAAGAATTGCAACGGGTGTTATAGGAGTAACAGTGACCAGGAGAAATGTTCTGGTGGCTGCAGAACCAGGCTCAGGACTAGAGGCTTTCAAGGGCAGAGTTAGTGGTAGGAGAGCTGAGACCCTCTGCACTAAACTCTAAGATACAGCATTAGGAGTTTATTTTTGTTTAGGGCAAGGCAGGAAGGGAGGGGGATGTATAAGGGAACCCAGGATATGGAATCTCTATATGCCAGCTTCCCAGCAATCACATGGGAAGGAGACAGTTAAGGGGAGGTAAGGGCTATACAACCAGGCTCTAGGGACAGATCCTACTCCACTTGTTCCTACCTATGTAACCAAAGGAATTGTATTATAGTCCCCCAATTCTAAAATAGAGAAAATAATAAACCTAGTTCTAGGATTGTACCCTTAATTAAGAACATAAGCACTAAATTAAGAACACGACAAGTATCAGTGGCTATTATTATTTATCTTCATCACCCTCACCAACATCACTGTTATCATCATCATTATAAACATCACTATCATCATCACCTTTATCATATCATCACCACATCACCACCACCACGACCATCATTACCACCCTCATACCCTAACTACCATCACCATCACCTCCATCATCACCTCCATCATCACCACCACCACCATCATCTCTATCATCACCATCAATATTGCAGCTATTGGGAACTCAGTCAGAGACCACTGGCTTTGCTGCCCTGAATATTACTAGTGTCCCTTCAGTGATGCTTCTCCAACCCAGAAGCAATTGAAGCATCTATTAACAAACAATAGCTTGAAAATAAAGCCGAACTGTTATGCTTCATTAGAAACCAGGAGACTGATAAGCTGTGGATTCCTGGGTTAGTTATGATATAGAAGCTATTTCCTCACCTACAAAATAGAAGAATTGGATTAAATCACCTAAGATCCTCCTCACTTCATATGTTCTAGTCACTATATTAGATTGTATACACGTTAGCCTCAAATAATTTATGGATCAGTGTTAGTATATATTATTTAAATGTAAACCTTTTGCTCAGAGCACAAATAATGGAAAATATTAAATGTCCTATGCTCTCTGAGCTTGTTCATTAAATACACTGAATGTATCAGTGCCTTCATGACTAAGACTCTTATTCACCCCTATCCATATACTACCATATAGTGGCTACTTTTTAACTTTCTTAAAATCAGAAAAACTATAATGGTAAGGGTCCCAGTGGTAAATGTCAAATACTGCACTAACTGGTCGAATATTACCTCTGCTTCAAACATGCTGAATTTTGATTATTAATCCTAAAACACTTTTCATAGCATAGATAAATATGAAAATGCCATTACTAACCACTTAATACCTAGATAAAGAACATTTCACGCCTAAACGAATGTGAGATAGCGAAGGTTCCTGAGAACCTTCTTTTTTAGCCTTCCCTCTGCTCTCTTCTTCTGCTCACACAAGGAGGTCTTTGGAATTTGGAGGCTATCTATAAAATCAACTGTTGCTAATACTATCAAGGTTTAAGGGAATTTTGACCACTAAATAGATAACTCATTTAATCTGTTAGCCTTTCAACTAATCCTGAAACTAGATAAAGTCCAGATTTGCATCCCAGGAAGAAGTGAGCAGGGGAAAGAAAGGAGGGTCCTTCAGGAACACTGTGATCCTAGGTAGCCTGGAGTGGCCCTATACATGCATGCAGGATAGAAGCGAGAGAATGGCAGGAGAGAGCTCCAAAGACACCCCTCCTCTTTCCTCCTTGTTACTGTGCCAGGACTGCTTCTTTGGGGGCCTAGAACTTTTCTGTTCTACCTAGACTCTATACTTCAGATAAGGGTTTACTAAAAATGTACTATTGACTGAGTATAAAGCATTCTGGAGGGAGCAGGTAAGTGCCAGGGAGAAGATGGGAGGGCAGGGGTGACAGTCACTTGTCCCAATAGTACACAGTGAGAGGACTGGGATTATCAGCTCCCCCAATGCCCCAGGTGCAATGGTATAGAATTGGGATCTGACTAAGCAGAAGTCAGGACCTATGTAAAACAGCAGGCAATGCAGCTAGATCTGCATTGGAGAGCCACCTCTGTGAGTGAGGGGCAAGTAGAGGCAGAGAAGTAGAAGGTGGGCAGATCCACCTAATGGGAGGCTGAGTTAAGGTAGAGTCTTTGTTTTGAAGATCAGGGCAGGTAAGCCTATGTTGAGGTTTAGGGATAGAATTAAGAGTACAAGTAGGTGGAAAGGAGCCAGTGATGGAGGCTCAGCACAGCTTGTGGGCACTTGTGGGTTCTTCCAGGTCCTTTACCTGAACATTCCTTCTCATTCCAGCACAACTCTATGATGCTATATGTTGGAAAACACTAAATAACTTGCTCAAGACTACATAGGTGTGATGGAGCTGGAATTTGAACCCAGGACTCTGTTTCTGTAGCCTATAATTTTTCCATAAAACCACCAGGTCAACCTTTTCAAAAAGCAATGGGAACTGGTGGCAGTGTGCACACTTGTAAAATCAGCACTCAGGAGGCTGAGGCAGAAGGATCGCAAGTTCAAAGCCAGCTTCAGCAACTTAGCAAGGCCCTAAGCAACTCAGCAAGACCCTATCTCTAAGTGAAATATACAATAAAAAAAAAAAAAAGTGGGGGCGGGGGCTGGGGATGACTCAGTGATTAAGTGCCCTTGGGTTGAATCCTTGATATAAAATAAAATAAAATAAAATAAAATAAAAAGCACCAGGAGCCAGGAGCCTCCTATCCACTTGATAGGGTCAGAAGGAAAACTGCCTCACGTTAGCTTGGTCCCACAGTTTAGTGGTCTAGGGGCTGGGCTGGAAATGCAGATGACCTGAGTCTGATCCTGGCTCTGCCAGTCACCAGTTATATGACTACAGGCAAATAACTTCACCTCTCTGTCCTTTGGTTTCTTTACCCTCAAAATAGATGTAATAATGGTACCTACCTCTTTGTGTTATTTTGAGGATTAAAGGAATAAGCCCTCCAATGTGCTTAAATAACTGTGTCTATGAGACAGACTTCAACAGAAGTCAGTTATAATAACCACAAATGAAAATCATCATTATTATTTTTATACTATTGTTACCCTATACAAACTGAATTCAAATTAAGGCAAGGATAAGAAGGGAGTATTTTTAGGAAAAGGTTAGAGCAATGTGATGGGGATTCCAGAGTGTACAGTAGAACATCAAGCAAATCATTAACTTCTCTGAAACTCAGGCTCTTATGTTAAATCCATTCAATAACAATATTTAGCAAAAATGTACAGTGTGCCTGCCTATGATATACAGGGCATGGCTAGTTCTATGGTTCAGATGCAGTTTGAGTGTCCCCCAAGGGTTCATGTGTTGGAAGCTTGGTCCCTTGTTAAGAGGTGGTGGGACCTTTAAGAGGTGGGGCCTAGTAGGAGGTCATTACTGGTCCTCTGCTCTAGCTTTCTGTCCCACCATATATTCTTTCTTTCTCTCTCAGTTTCTCTTTCTCTTCTATTCCCACCACTGTGATGCCATTCACCACAAAGCCCTCACCAATGCCCACTTGATGCCAATGTCATGCCCTTGAATCTCAAGAACTGTGAATTATAAAGGTTCCAAGAACCTCAGGTATTTTATTACAGTAACATAAAATGGACTAATATAGCCCAGGGATACTAGATACTTTATACAAGTATTGTGAGATTGGAAATGAAGTATATAAAACACCTTAGCAGAGGACTCGTTGTGCCACAAATGATAACTGCTCTTAAAAGTATTATTACTTAAGTTACACATGCAATTCTAGCTTGGAAGTCCACTTTTGAGGTCTTTTTTTTTTTTTGGTCAGTGACACCTACTACTCTGCCTCTTGGATCTGAAATGCCACTCTGCAACATATATAGATCTCATGCTATCCTTCTCAGGAATCAGGATAAATTAAGATGTGCTACAGGCCAATGTAACACCTCCTCATCACAAAGCACAGAGTATGCAGAGAGGCAAAGCTTATTTTTGTATTGCTAGGAATGGAACCAGGGCCTCATTCATGCTATGCACATGCTCTATCACTGAGCTGCACTCCTAGCCAGCAGAATTTTTAAAGGGAGCACTTTATTTCCCCTGCATTTTCCATGAGGACTTCCACATGAGAAAGACTGTGTAGACGCTTTCCTGGGAGGTAGAGTATACAGACTACAAACTGATCCTACCTGTCCTTGGAAGCTACTCATTCTATTGCTACATTTTTTGGATGCAACATCAACTAGGAAAAGCCCCTAGTCTCAGTTACTGATTTGTGTCCTTTCTCTATTCATGGCTGCATTTTTTGGCTCTGCTTCCTGGTCACACAATAACATCAGTACCATCCAAGGTTTCTGGTTTGTTATAGAAAATCCCTATAAAGGTATGTGCTTTGGTGTTGCTTTAATATGTTTAATAGGTATTTTTGCTAATTGTTTCACTGATATTTAAACTGCTGAGCACCTGCGTATAAAAGTTCACAAAATGAAAAAATTAAAATACCTCACAGATTAAAGATACTAAGAAATTCCTCTGAATTTCACAAAGATGAGGGGAAAACACAAAGTTCTAAAATCATCAGCCATAACATAATCTGGTCTTTAGAGGCAGATAACATGTTATGATTGCAGATAACAGTGGTCCTCAAATGTGAGCAGGCATCAGAATTGTGGGGAGGGTTTGTTGAAATGCAGATTGCTGACTTCACCTCCCTTTAAACCCGCCATCAACCACGTGTTTCTCATTTGCTATATCTAGGGCAGGGCCCAAGAATTTGCATTTCTACCGAGTTCCCAAGAAATGCTGATCTGTTGGTCCAGGGACCACACTTTGAGAACCAAAGTTTAGTGCAGCACTGTCCATGAAAATATGAGAAACAGTTTTTTATTGTGCGGTGGCCAAATTAAGAAGTGAACGAAAGCCAGGCAAGGTGGCACATGTCTGTAATCCCAGTGGCTTGGGAGGCTGAGGCAGGAGGATCACAAGTTCAAAGCCAGCTTCAGCAACTTAGAAAGGCACTTAGCAACTCAGTGAGACCCTGTGTCTAACAAAATATAAAAAGAAGGCTGGGGATGTGGCTCAGTGATTAAGCACTCCTGGGTTCAATCACCAGTACCAAAAAAAAAAACAAAAAACAAAAAAAAAACAAGTAAACTGAAACAGACAAAAGAATTTTAATAATATATTTTCTTTAACCAAATCTAAGCAAAATATTATAAACATGGAATTGATGTAAAATATAGTCATGTGTCAGTGACAGGTTATATTCTGAAAAATGAGTTGCTAGGCAATTTCATCATTGTGAGAACATCATAGAGTATGCTTCCACAAACCCAGATGGTGTAGCCTACTACACATCTAAGCTATATGAGATATTATATATATTATATATATACTATATATAGTATATATACTATATAAATATATAATTTATTATTATATAATATAATTTATTATTATATTATATTATATTATACACACACACACACACACATATATATAGTAGCCTATTGCTCCTAGGGCCATGATGAACAAAACAACATGAGATTAAATCAAGCACAAAAAAAGAGGATGCCATCAAGAGGCACAGTAAGCACAGGATGTGTGAGGCTGCTGCTAGATCACACAGCAGTTTTATGGTAAACTTTTTCTTTGTAAGTAGGAGTATACTCAAAATAATGATTAAAAATATAGTACAATAAATACATAAAACAGTAACATAGTTGTCTAATATCATTATCCAATTTTATGTACTGTACATAATTGTTTGTGCTATTCTTTTTATACAATTGATATCATAGTCACACAAACACACAAGTAATGCATTGTGCTATGATGTCACTAAGCCATAGGAATTCTTTAGCTCCATTGTAATCTGACGGGACCACCAGCATATATGTGTGTGTCATTGACTGAAATGTTGTTATATGACACATGGATAAATATTAGTGAGGTATTCTGCTTTTTTTGGTATTAACTCTTCAAACCTGGTGTGTAGTTTACACATAGAGCACATCCCAATTTTGACTAGCCACATTTCAAGGGCTCCAATACCCCATGTGGCTAAACGCTACCATATTTAGAGCATTTTGTAAGAACAATTATAGAAGACTGACTTGGTCCCCAAGCCTCATATAACATACCCACACTAAAAGACTGCTTTCCTAACCACAGTTGACCCCTGGGAGGACTGAGGCTGCCCCAACACCAAGCTCTGATCCCTGGGCCCCAGAAGGCTGCACAGGGTCAACACTTGACTCATACCTAGCCAAAACAAAAACAAAAACAAACAAACAAAAATAATCTGACCCAGGTTTTTGCTTGTTATTTGACTTTTTTCATTGTTTTTTAAAACAAATAGGAATGAGCAAAAAAGTGGTCAAGGCTTCTAGTCTACAAGAGTTCCATCTCTTGTAGGAGTCATGGCATGCTGGCCACCATGCTTCATACACATGCTAGAGGAGGCTGGGTGTCAGTGGGCATCAGAGAAATAAAGGGGCAGAGATAAATAGAGACATGCAACAGAAAAAGTGTCCTGGGCTAGTCTAGCCTCTCTTAGCTCTGGTCTTACACTCTTGTCCCTACAGTGACATGGAAACCTTAGAATCTGTTCATTATATATTAGCCCTCCAGATCCACAGGTTCTTATCCTCAGATTCAGTCAACCTCTGATCAAGAATATTCTAAAAAGAAAATCTGCATCTATACTGAACATGCCTAGACATTTTTCTTGTCATTATTCTCTAAACAGTACAGTATAACACCTACTTTCTTATATTGTATTGGGTATTACAAATTATCTAGAGATGAGTTAGAGTTTTGGGGAAGTTATGAATAGGTTATATGCAGATACTACACCATTACATATTAAGGCCCTTGATCATTCATGGATCTTGTCCATGGGAAGTGCTGGAACAAATAAATCCCCTACGAGTAGCAAGGATGACTAGATTCTCTTCTGCTGGAGCAAGCTCAAGCCAATGTTTCATCATATGCGACCCAGTGAGCCCTGGGTTGTCTAAACAGCCAGGATGGGGCGGCCTGTTGAATCTGAGTACTCCAGGTGCTCGAGTACAATGAGAATGATTTACACCAACATCCCCGATCCTGTCTGAACTCTTTGTTCCTGCTTTGTTCTTTCACTGCTCCCACAACTTGGCCACTATGGAAAGTGAGTATTTAATTCTACTTTTGGTGGTCTCGTTCACCATTTTGACCCATTAAAACCATATGGATCTATTTACTGTAAAACAAATAGAGTACGATGTCCACCATGGAGTTCAGGTAGTGTTATGTGAGTGTTCGTTGTATGATTCAACTTCTCTGTCTGCTTGTAAGTTTTTGTAGTAAACTATTAGGGGAAGGAAATCTACTTATTTTCTGACCTCACCATTTCCTCAGTTTCTCTTCTATTCTCTGAAGTATTAGTTTTCTTCCTCTACCCACAAATGTAGGTAGAAAGGAGATGGTAAGGGCAGAATAGGATGAAGGGGTAGGCATGGTTCAGTTCCTTCTACTACTCCTTCCCTCAAGCCCTGTCATTCTCTAGAATAAGAACAGTAGACCTCAGGAATTCAGAGAGCAGAAATACTCTAACATGAATATGTGCTTTTCCCTGACATTTTCCCTGTAGAACAAGTTTCACAAAACATCAACTTACTGATGACAGAAGTGGTCAACATCTTGCAATCCTGATGAAACATTCCTATATGTCAGGCCTTTTTTTTTTAATTTTTAAACATTCCTTATAGAAAATACTTCAATATATTCCAGAAGTAGTCCTAATGATCTATTATTGATAGAATATATGCATTCATTTAAAAATCTAAGTTAAAAATGTGATATTAGGTGAAAGATAATAAAAACAAAAAATAATGGAAATGAGGTTGAGTCCATTATGATAGAATAATAAAATTATGTGACCAACCCTTGAACTACATTTACTCCTCATGGCAACTAAGGTGTTACCTTCCTCTCAAAGTCAAGAAAACAGGAGCTCAGGATGGTTCCATGGCTTCTGTGAGATCTCACAGCTGGAAAATGGCAGAACCAGGTTTCCAAGTCAGGCTGCCCTGACCAAATGCCAAGCTCCTCTATTCCACCAGACTTCTACTCCCAGAACAGGGAACAGGGAACATGGGTATTCATCAAATACTCTGCACCTGCCAGGTAGCTGGTAACCTTTCTAAGCAGTAGGTTCAGACCTACAAACAACAAAACAGCAGAAAAATCCTGCCATCCTCGGATTTTTATATTTCAGTCACAGGGAGACAAACATTAAATAAGCAGATGTGTGCAATGATATAAGAGCCGAGAGAGAAATTAAGGGAGGGTAAGGAGGGCGAATGGAAGCCAAGGGGCACTCTGAATACAGTGGTCAGGGATGACCCCTCTGATAATGTGCCTTCCTGGTAGAGGTAATAGCCAACACAAACATGCTGCTGCAGGAGTGTGGCTGGCATGTCCGAGGGACAGTTGTCATGGTCATAGGAAATTGTGGTCAAAGCTGGGGAAGAACATGACAATGTCTGAGAAGAAATGGGGTCAGGTCTTGGGGGCATCACTGACTACTGCAAGGTCTTTGCTTTTCATTCTGAGTGAATGGAGAGAGCCCTAGAGAGTTTTAAGCAGAGAAGTGACATGTCATGACACGACTTTTGTGCTGAAAGGATCACTCTGGTTTCTGCTGAGAACAGAATATAAAGTATAAAGATGAAAGCAGAGTTTAGTGAAGCCAGGACAAGAAAAGGTAGATGGCTTGGCAGGTTACAGTTGGTGGAAATAGGTTGCCGTTGACATGTATTTTTAAGCAGAAGTGATGGCATTTCACTGATGCATCATGGACACGAGAAAAGATCTTGTGCCTGAGCAATCAAAAGGATGGTGTTGCTATTTACTCAAAAGGGAAGATTTGAAGGAGATTTGAGGGGTGGGGAAGGTGGAGTCAAAGGAATCAAGATCCAATTTTGGACATGTTATCTCTTGGGCAGCATTTAGACATCCAAGGGGCAATGTCACAGAGGCTGTAGGAGGGCTCCTGGCTGGAGATGGAAATTTGGATGTCATCCATATACAGTGTTAAAAGCCATGATAGGGCTGGGGATATAGCTCAGTTGATAGAGTGCTTGCCTTGCAAGCACAAGGTCCTGGGTTCAAATCCCCAACACTGCAAAAAAAAAAAAAAAAAAAAGCCATAATAATAGACACTATCACCTAGGAAAATGGTTCTCAATGGTGATAGTGCTGTCCTTGTGGGAGTATGTTGGAAATGTGAGGTATATATTTTCATGTCACTATTACTGGACATGCTATGATAATAGGTGGCAGGATGGGAACTCTAGATGTCCTACAATGCATGTGACAATTTTGCACAAATTATTTCTCCACCACCCACACAATTTTCACAGATTCTGTGACATTACATAGGTGGAACACCCTTTTCTTATCATTCAGTCCTAAGGCTTCCCTTCATTTTACACATAAAACTCTTAAGACATACTGAACTTTCTATTTTTCTTTTTTGCAGTACTGGGGGTTGAACCTACATGTACTCTACCACTGAGTCACACTCCCAGTTCTTGTTACTTACTTTTATGGTGAGACAGGGTCTCACTAGGTTGCTGAGGCTGGCCTCGTACTTGAGATCCTCCTGCCTCAGTCTTCTGAATCACTGGGAATATAGGAGTGTGCCACCACACCCAGTGACACACTGAACTTTCTAAGAATATAGCTATCATAATAAAACAAATTAGAAGACTACACTTCGTTTGACTCAGAATTTCACCAAGAGAACTCACTATTTCAAAACAATGATGTGTCATTGATACAAGCCTGGGTCAGACTGCATTGTCACTTTCACATCCATGAGCTCTCAGGAGCCGCTTGGGTCCTTTGCACAGTCATGCTTAGGCATTTGCAGATGGAAATACATGTCATTTAATACTCTCCTTTTATACTAGATTCTGGATACTACATTGATTTTTCAAACATCTGCTTGCAGGTTGGTGAAATTATTTATGAATTTCATCTCAGAACAGCAAAGGAGGTGTCAGGTGTGGCATGTGGAGAAACTCTGATATAGAAGATGAATGTAGCTGGAAAATAGGTGAATACAAAGACGGGGATGAGGAGGAAGGAGAAAATGAGAGAAGAATGTATTACCGGAGGGAGGACATAATCAACAGGGTTGATGAGTCCAGAGAAAGAGAGACAGAGATAGATACAGAGAGATACAGAGAGATACAGAGAGAGGAGAGGAAGATGGAGAATGACAGGGTTGGGAAGATTATGGGTGATCTTGAACCTCATCCAGGGAGGTGATGGGACAAAATTGCCTAGAGTCCACATAATCCAGGGCAGATGACCCTATTTTTTGTGTTAAACAATTCCTAGATTTCCTTTCTCAATCCCAGACCACCCCTGCTACCAGTCATTTGTTCTGTTTCCTTCAGTCAAGACATGCTGGTGCTCTGGAACTCTTCGTTATGAGCCTATATCCCTGTCCTGAAAGCCCACTGGTTTGCCTACTGCTCTCTCCAGTCCTCCCAACCAGGGCAACAAGGATCACCACAGCCTTGTCCTGGGCACTTCAGTCTATACCTTGCTAAGCCGGGACTCAAAAGCCAAGGAGGTTGAAGATTTAGAACTCTTCATGCCAGAAGAAGCGGTGGGAAGGGGCCGTGCACGTTCGGGGCCATGGCTTCCCGCTTTGACGACAGGACTCCAGGGCTTGGCAGCGCTCCTCATGTTTGTCCCAGGGCAGGGGGCTGTCTTTCTGTAGAAGAGCAGAAAAGGAAAACATGTGTCTCCGTAACTTGAACCTGCCAAGTGACATGGTAAAGCTTTACCCCTCTAGACTGCTGTCACAGAGAATGAGCACTTATGATTTGGCCGGAAACAGAAAACTCTATTCCCAAGATGACACTTTTGTATTAGGATAATTTTTACGACTCTAAAATAGACTTATCCAAATTATTGAAATGTGTAATATTTAGTGATACTCAGACATTATCTTTTGGCAAATTAATAGCTTATTATCCATCAGAGACACCTAACACAGTAATGTACTAGGTGTACACGCACACAATAGGACGGCATGAGTCAAATCAGGAAACATGCATAAGCTTTTGCAGCTTTCGGGCTGGCAGAGGAACAACCTACCTAATTTCTAAATAGACATAAATGAATTACTTGAAAGTTAGAATTCATGGAAGTACAAAATGACTCTTTTCTTCTTTTGGATAAAAATGGTTATCATTTAAAAATTAATAAAGCATATTTCAATTGGTCAGATCTGACATTATGGGGCAGAGTTACTGCTCTGACTAAATTATTTTATGAAATAAAAATTGTTCAAAGTAGCAGGATGCAGCTAAAGTTCTTGGGTGAAATCCACATACTGAGAGACTGGGAGGGTGGCCTGGATCTCACCACTGGCAATTAGTTGTAAAAATTATCCTAGTCTGTCATTACTGAGCCAGAAGTAGCTGGCCCACCCCTTTCCCTGATCCTCTGTTTCTTCTGTCAGCAATATAACAGGACTGGATTAAATACCCTCAAGGGTCTTCTTCAGCTCCAACCCTGCCTTTACCTATCCCTGGGAACTCTGATGGTCAAGAGTATGACATAGGGCACCCAAACCAAAGTGTTCCATCCTTTGAAAAAACATCAAAAAACACACTTTAAAAAAAAAATACTCACTTAGAGCTGGGGTGTAATCCCAGCAGCTTGAGAGGCTGAGGCAGGAGGATTGAGAGTTCAAAGCCAGCCTCAGCAAATTACCAAGGCTCGAAACAACTCAGCTTGATCCTGTCATTAAATAAAAATGTTAAAAAGGGCTGGGGAGCTCTCAGTGGTTAGTGGCCCTGGGTTCGATCCCTGGTGAAAAAATAAATAAATAAAACAAAAAAAACTCATAGGCTTGGGATATAGCTCAGTGGTAGAGTGCTTGCCTAGCATGGGCAAGGCCACCGTATGTTCCTGTCTCCTTTCTTGGCTGGAAGAGAACATTCCAACTGATAATACCTCTCTCCCCAAGAGTCATCTAGTTCCTCTTCCTATTTAAACAAAGTGATTAGCTGTGGGCATGGGTCCATGTGTCAGCTGTGATGACAGCAGCATGTGAGTGTCACTACTGGTGAAAATATTCTTTTTTTTAATTGGTTCTTTTTAGTTTTACATGTCAGTAGAATCCATTTTGACCTAATTATACAAGCCTGGAATATATCTTGTTTTAATATTCTTTTAAAGACTTTGTAATTTGTTTTCCATAATGTTTCTGAGAAAAATCACACATGATTTCAGTTATATGATTAGCTCAGAACCTTATTAATCTCAGCCTGGTTCCAGGTATCATGATTTAAAAAAAAATCTGTATAAGAAAAGCAGCTTACTTCTCATGTATTTTACTGATGTTTAGCAATGATTATTTTTCTTTCTCAAACTATGATTTTTATTGCTGGTTTCCACAGCAACAGCAAAAGAATGTCTAGGTTAAGACCTGTTCAGGAACTAATTTCATTACGACTCCCTCCCAAGATAAAATGAACTAACAGAGTCTAAATGATTCTTGAAGAGAATTAGTAATGACTACAGATCCAAACAGCAACACATCATTCTGACTTAGGGAAATGATTGAAATAAAATATCCATTTAATCAACACCACCTTTTATGGATGATTAGAACTACTTAGAAATGGCTATTACTTTAGGAACACATAAGGTGATTTTGCAATGCATCTAAGTGTTCCAAAATCTTCCCAGGTAATCCCTGAAACTCACCCAAAAGATAAAAAAAAAAAATATGAAGATGAAAAACAGCAAGAAAAGGAAAGGACATTATCCTTGCAATCTTTTTCCGAATACTTCTGGAATCCAAATAGGAAGCAAGGAAGGAAGGAGAAGAAAGGGAGGGAAGAAAGAAGAAAGGAAGAAAGAAAGGAGGGAGGCAGGCAAGTCATGTCAGTCAAAATTTGAAGATCTTGTGGCTGGAGTTGTGACTCAGTGGTGGAGCACTTGCCTAGCATGTGTGAGGCACTGAGTCCAATTCTCAGCACCACATATGAATAAAAATAAAGGTCCATCCACAACTAAAATAAAAAAATGTGAAGAGCTTAACTGCTCTCTTAATCTCTGGCAACAGATCTGATGATCTCCTGAATGGTGCATCCAAAAATGTTCAATCATTTTTCAGTCTGATGAGTTGCTTGCTCTGAGGTAAAGTTCTGCAGGTCACTTCATTTGTCATAGTATGCCTTTCTTTACTATCCTTCTGAATTCAGTTGTTATTCCCAAATGAATATCCCCAACGAACTCTTCTCATTTGAACCCCTCCTATTTCCCATGCTATTTTCTGAGTATCCTTCCTTCCTTTCTGCCATCATTTATTTTCTTGAATTCATCCTTGTATTCATCCATCAGCTAGATTATTTCCTTTCAATCCCATTTTCTTTCAGCATTTATAATGTACAATAATGAAATCACCAATGTCCTACTCACTGTAACCAGGAAGAAATGCCTGTAAGAGAAAATGCCCAGGATGTGATGCCTGGGAGTGACCTCATGACACCTGCTATGGAGAGACGATAGATTCTGTCAGTGCACTCTAGGTCAGTGCAGACAAAAGGATGGGAAAGGCGTGTGAGGAAGAGAGCTGTTCCCTATTCTCCATCAGAATGAATGGAAGCCTTGCTCCCTGCTTCCCAGGCTCCAAGTCTCAGGATCTTATTAAAAATCTCCTGTCTTCCACTCCAACTTCAACCAATATCTTCTTGATCCCATTGAGATCTTCTGGAGGCTTCTTTCTTTCCCCTGCTGTACCCACCCCCAGTTTGGGGTTTTCTGGAACAGACAGATATGACCTCTGAGCTGTGTACCTGTACAGCATAGCCCAAGTTAGCCTAGCCCTCTGTTCACTTGCAGAGCCTTTGGCCCAAAAGGAATAGCTATACCCCTTAGCCTACTCCTAGCTGACTCCAGGCTTCCATTCAATTCACTTCCCATTGCTCCTACTACCCTCTTCTCAGACCCCACCCTTAGGCCTGGCTCTGACATGTGGAACCAGTTAATCACATAAATGCTGCAGTGACAGATGAGCAGCTATGCTACCCAACTCTGAGTCTGGCAAAGCACTGCTAAGTGTTCTGTGAGGAAGGTTCATTAAATCCTTGCTGCAACCCTATGAGGTGTCACCCCCTGTTAGGGTCTAAATGTTTGTGTGCCCTGCCACCAAATTTGTATATTGAAACCTGATCCCCAGAGTGGTGCTGTTAGGAAGTAGGGCATCTGGGGAGGTGATCAGGCCTCACAAGTGGGATCAATGCCCAAGGGGTTTGTTTGCACCTTCTACCAAGTAAGGACACAGCAAGAAGGCACCATCTATGAACTAGAGAGCAAATCCTCACCAGACACTGGATCCATTGGTACCTTGATCTTTGACTCCCCAACCACCAGAACTGTGAGCAATAAACTTCTGCTGTTTATAAAACACAGTTTATGGTATTTCCATTATAGCAGCCCAAATGAACTAAGATGTTCCCATTTTACAGATGAGAAAACCTTATTAGGATCCAGGAAGCCAATGACTTGCCCAAATCACAGATTTTATCAGGAGCCAAGATTCAAACCTAGTTTAAATGAACTCCAAAACCTACACACTTAAACACCAGGATGGATATGGTCTCTCGAGATAATCTCTGTTCACATGGCAAGGCATGAGGGCTTGTGGATCAAAGGCACCTGGTCCAGATGCAGTTTCAGCTTGACTGTGAGCTTGGGCATGCTTTTTGAGCAACATGATTCTCAACATCTTCACCCAGTAAGACAGAGTTGAATGATGACTTCAAAAAATTGTGAAGCCTAAATGAGGAGGTTGGAATCAAATGCCAGGCACATAGAATGCTCTTAACAAATATGAGTTGCTTTCTAGACAAAATTGTTGATTGTGTTAAATGGAGTCCTTCTCTGCTCTATTAACTCAACAATCCACAGCGATAGATCAATTAAATATTCAGGGAAGGAGGCAGACAGACATACCAAATGTGAGGAAAATTTTTTAAAAATTTTTTTTAGTTGTAGATGGACACAATGTCTTTATTTATTTATTTTTATGTGGTACTGAGCATTGAACCAAGTACCTCACATAGGAAGAGGTAACCGTTCTACCACTGAGCTATGGCCCCAGCCCAAAAATGTTTTTCTTACAGAGCAATCTATTTTCGTTTGGAAATGTGAAAGAGGGAAAGTAGAAAGGGCAATAAACACCTAGGGCAGATGCCTTACAGTCATTAGAATTGCTGCCAACAAACCCCAGCTGCTGAAAGATAAACACAGGTGGAATGCTGGCCAAGTAATATTTTCTAATGGATACGAATTAACAACATAAAATGAATAGATGGTCTCTAAGTAAGTACAAAACAGCGGGGGTAAAAAGTGTTTCTTAAAAGTCTCATAAACATCACCAAAAGTCAAATCATTCGAGGGAATACTGTTAAATCGAGAAACCTGTTCCCAAAGAGAGTAGGAAGTGGAGAGAAAGGGGCAGACAGAGGGTGTTCCCAGGGATGTTTTCTTTTAATTTTTCAAACATTTTATTTTCTTACCAAGCTTCTTTCCTGTCCAGAATAGTGTAAGACTTGCCTTTAAGCTATAACTCATAAATTATACAGCATAATGTAGGAAAGAAAAAAGCCAGGGAGGCGGGGAGGGAGGAAAGGAAGGGAGAGGGGACAGCTATTTTAGGAATACAATGAGGTGCTTGGGCACAGGGAAGGTCAGAGCCCGTGCTCTGAAAACATGTTATTTTGCTACTGAATCTCCGCCTTCACAGCCTGTGTTGGGGGATTATCTTGGGTCTCTTGGTTTTATTTCCCTTTTAAGGCAAGAAAATGGGAAAGTGATTGGGAAACCATTCTGGATAATCAGAAAATAATGACAAGCCTGTGAGAGTGGGAGAGGGTGCTCAGGTCTCGGCTGCAAATACAATAAGCACTAGGAAGCGGAAAGCTAAAGCATTCAAGTCTGAGAACTAAGAAAATAAGAATGTGCACATAGCTCAATTACCATGGGACTCAGCAGGAAATAGAATATTAGTGAACGGCATGTTGAAAATATCTAGCTAGAGCTTGTCAGAACATGTGTTGAGTTTGCTACTGAGGTAGTGGTCCTAAGCCTGGTAGGGGACATATGGCACAGTATGGAGGCATTTATGGTGGTAACACCTTGGGCATTACTGGGTAGAGGCCAGAGATGTGGCTAGAACTATAACCCAAAGAGCAGTCCCATGAAATATGTGGCCTAAATGTCAGCAAAGCCGAAGTTGAAAAACTGCTATAGGGGAAGAAGGAGAGTCCTGGGATCCTGGGTTACAGAGGGACACACAATGCACCCAGTGAGTTTCCCATCTAACATGGAAACATTACTGTACCAAATCTGGTTAGGGAACAGCCAAAGAAATCCCAGACTTAAGTGGTGACCACAGGAAATTCTTTAAAAATGATTATTTCCTGTGATCTTGAGTTAAAAAACATTTTTCCCAATAGCCCTAAATTACTTCCTGGTAAATAAGGAAAAGGCAAGATTTCCCTGTGGTATCAGAAGAAAAACTGCAAACTAAAACACACTGGTCTCTTCTGCAGACATCACTGGAAGAAAAAGAGAATCAAAAAGTGACTAAACAGGGCTGGGGTTGTAGCTCAGTGTAAAGCACCTTCATAGCCCATGTATAACACTGGGCTCGATCCTCAGCACCACATAAAAATAAAAAATAAAAGTACTGTGTCCATCTACAACTAAAACAAATTTTTTAAGTGACCAAACAAAAATTAAATGAGAAAGGACATTTGTATATTACAGATCACACTACCTCAAACCTGAAAATAAACACTGAGAGTGGAATAAGAACTCACAGAAACTACGGCACACCGCCAATGGCAGAAACCCACAAGGAATAGGGTGTAATCTGGAATAAGAAACAGAAGCAGAGGCTCTTCACAAATATGATACACAGGCCATAAAGAGAGGCTGTAATCTGGCAGCTATATTGAGATCGAGTACTCAGAATCACTGGTCTGTGATGTCCTTATGTCTCTAAAGCTGAACCAAGAGGTCAGTATCCCAAAGAACTGAATGACCACTAATGAATAGTTATTTCCTTACCTATCATGTGGCTTCATATCGAAGACTTAAAAGTGATGAGCCAGAGCAGTAGAAAAAGAAGACAGAAATAAAATCCTTCAAGAGCCCTTTCTTTGCAGACAGTTTAAAAGGGTCTACTGCAGAATAACAAAGTAAGAATAAAATCTATACTATAAGAAAAACCAGAGACTTTCATATTTATTTAGATGGAAGCATCCTGTGCCATATTTATTCAGTCCCAGTTCTGGGTACCTGGCACATGCTGTTTCCTTTGCCTGGGATGCCAGCTGGGAAACTGAGGATTGCTGAGAGGAACGGTTGACAAAGGCGTGGGCAGGATTTGGAGAAGCAGCAGGGAAGCTGCAGAACCCTAGGACTAGGATTCTTTCATCCCTAGCTCTGCAAGAGGCAGGTAGAGGAAGCAATTGGAAGCTAGAAGGAACTGGACCACGATTCAGAATTTGGGCCTTTAGTAAAAAAACACAACCAACTCTGGAGACTCAGGGGAGGCAGCAGAGGAAAGGAACACCTCAGTGGAGCCAATTCTCTCCTCCCTCCAGTGTGCCAGCAAAAGCAGGGTATAGAGCATAGATGCAGTGTCTCTAGTGGAGCAGAGAGACGGTAGGGGAGCGAAGAGAGGAAGCCCAGGACACCTGCTCAGCACCCAACTTCCAAAGTGACCTTAAGTCTCTCCACACTAGAAAACCTCCCCAACCCGAGTCCAGGAAGGTCTCCTTGACTGTCCATTTACCTCTCTGTCAGTTGGCCTGTAAGCCCTCCTGGGGGTGGCCTCATGGCCATCCTTAGTGGAAGGGTCCAGAACAGACTCTCAATAACCAGCCTTGACCCTAACCTTCCCATTTCTGTCATCAGCATAGCCTTTCTCTTACTTTCCCAGACTCCAAATTTTAGAGTCATTTTGGATTCTGCCCTTGGGATACCAATTCTCAAATTCACACCTACCCATATGGGCAGATCAGACTCCTTGAAGCACCTTATTTGGGAACCCTGTCTTTGTCCCAGCAAAGGCCTGCACTGAAGTTCTTCCTGGAGCTCATTTTCTAGGTATTCCTCTCAGAATTCTGAGTGCTGGGCTGGGATTGGTCACTCCCTGCTCAAAACCCTTCACATCTTTCTTATTTTTAAGTAATATTTATCCACACTAATGAGGCAGGCACAATGTTCAGCATTTTCTTATATCTTCTCTCATGTTCCTGACTATCCTGCCAGGGAGTTTTGTCATCCATCTTAAAAGATCAGCAACAACAAATGCCCAGAAGTTTGTTAAATTCCCAGTATGGACCCAGGTAGCACTACTTCAAGCTGTGGACCCAATTCTGGGTCCACTGCTCCCCCTTATCCTAACAGCATACCTTAGACTGGGTAATTTATAAACAAAAGGAATGTATTGCTCACAGTTCTGGAAGCTGAGAAGTCCAAGATCAAGACACCAGCAAATTCAATGTCTGAGGGCTCATTCTCTGCTTCAAATTCACCAAATTTTATACATGAAATATGTATCTTTTTATCTATCAATGACATCTCAATAAAGCTGTGAAATTTTTATTTTATTTATGATTGTGCAATTAAAATATTAAACTTTAAAAAGTTTTAAGAACTATTATTTTTTAAAAACACCACCAGGAAGGAAGGGGTGTTGTTCAGGGGGAGAGTGCGCTTAGCATGTGTGAAGCCCTGGGTTCAATTGCCAGCACAAAAACAACAAAAAAACTCCACAAATCATTATGTCCAATGGCTTCTTGCTGCATTTGGGACAAAAAGTCAAATTCTTTGCATGGCTCTCAATGTCCCGGGCCATGCCCACCTCTCAGCCTTAACTTGGCCCACTGTCCCTTGCTCACTCTACTTCAGCTACAAAAGCTGTTTCCAGCTCCTTGAACATGCCCTGCTAGTTCCCATCAAGGAGCTTTGTACTTTGATCTTTCATCAAGATCACTTCTTCTAAGATACATTTCTTCCCACTTTGTGGAGTAGCTCTCTCACCCAAAGAGATAGATTGATTACCTTGATTGTGGTCCTATTTTTCAGAGTTTTTATTACCAAATGAAGACTTTCTCCGTAACCGATTATCTGTCATTGATTATCTGCCTCCCTTCACTACCATGGAAGACTGGTGCTATATTTGGATCTGAAATGTCCCCCAAAAGGCCCGTGTGTTGAAGGTTTGGTCCCCAGTCTGTGGTGCTATCATAAGGTGGTGAAACCTTAGGAGGTGGAGCCTAGTGTGAGGAAGTTAGGTCATTGGCAGCATGCCCTTGAAGGGGATACTGGGACCTCGGGTCCTTCCTCCCTTTTTCTTTGCTTCCTGGCTGCCATGAAGTAAGGAGATTCTTCTACTCTGTGCTTCCATCATGATGTACTGTGCCACCATAGGCCCCCAAACAACCATGAACTAAAATCTCTAAAACCTTGAGCCAAAATAAATCTTTTCCCTTATTAAATTGATTGTCTCAGGTATTTTGTTACAGTAATGGAAAGTTAATACAGTTGTTGACAGAAGGGCCTTGCCTCCCTTTTCCACCACTGTGTTCCTGGCACATAGTAGGTGCTTAACAAAATATCCATGAATATTAGATTCTACCTTTCACAGATGACATGCATGTGGAGATTTTTCTGCTCCTGACCCACCCAATCAGAAAGCTCCTAAAAGACATACAGGTCTCAACATAGGACCCTGTCAATACAAAAGGAGGCACTCACCTAAGCAGGTGCTAAAGTAATTGGTGAATACAAAACAGAATAGAAAACAATGACAATTCTTTTTCTGTAAGACTTATGAATGTCTCTAACCTTTGCAAAAAAGGAGGTCCCAAAATTGCTTTCAGGATGAGAACCTCATTGATATAGAGCCTTCTAGGATTATTACCTTAAAAATAGCATTCATGGGTTGGGGAGATAGCTCGGTTGGTAGAGTGCTTGCCTTATAAGCACAAGGTCCTGGGTTCCATCCCCAGCACCGCCAAAAAAAAAAAAAAATAGCATTCATGTTGATGTGTAAGTATTCATATTATAAAACTTAAACTCATTAACTTATAGTCATGCTTGAGAAATAGTTCCTAAAAATATTCAATACCAAATCTCTAAAGTCATTTCCTGCTCCATCTAATTTCCTGTATTTATTCCTGAAGGATGGCTTTTTAATTTTTTGGTATACATCCTAGTTTCATAGTCATAGTAAATAATATTTTTATGGTTTAAGGCTGAACTAGATGTCTTCATAGAAACATAATAAATGAATTTTTTAGTAGATATTTTATAAAGTTGGAACTGATGGTAACTACAGATTAAGGAAGGAGTAAAGTATTGAATGTGAGAACTTTATCTTTTATTCAACCTTTTCTATTTCTTCCTGAGGCCTCTATGTCAGGTGGGACAAAGGGCACTATGATGTCAGTGGCACAGCTTCCAGGACAAGTTGGTTCTGTCTCATTCTGTTTTATTTCCTCTTAGGAACAATGCAAGAACCCCACACACCCAGCAACTGCTGCAACCTCCACCAATGGGCTTTCATGCCCTTGAACCATTAAGACCCCAGAGGGAGGGGCAAACCCTATCCCCCAGCACTGCTGAGCATTGATGTAATAAAGGACCCTCTGTGACAAAACCCCACCCATGGGTGAAGAGGCCTGACCCTCACCACATCCACTACCCTCCTCTGCTCACTGGCTTTCTGACTACAGGAAGACATCATCAAGGAAGAAACTAGTACCAGCTCTGCAAACTCAGAAGAGGCAGCCCCCGCATGCCACATGCTTACGCTAACAACACAAGCTAACTATATTGCAAAGGGAACTCCACAAGAGAAACCTTGGGTCATCTCACAAGTTCACTTACTGCAAAAGTGTTTAAAAATTCAAGAAAGCAAGGAATGGTGGAAGCATTCCACCCACACTACCACTTCTGATTCAGAGGCAAGAGCTGGTGTCAACTCTTTCACCATCATTGAGGGAATAAATCCTACAGCAAGTGATTTTCATGAGTCACATGACATGACTTCCTCCACTGGCTCATTTCACTTCCAATAATTTATGATTACTTATTCTCTCTTCCTCCTGAAAGATACATTCATCTCTACCAGTTCCCCCCACACATCTGCATCAGATATTAAAGGTAGGGTATGCCCTGTCTCTCCTCAGGCTGTCAAATAAAGAATTCATTTAACAAATGTCCAAACTTTCTTGACGAATTCCTGACTGTGTGTGTGTGTTGGAGGAAACAACCAATTTAATAACTAAAGTGAAGTTTGAGCTTGTAAAACCTAGAATGTTAGCATGCAAGAGAAAAAAACAGACTGAACTCTGGCTCCTCTTTCTCCATGATGGAGGTCTTCTCCTTTCATATAGTACCTTCAGAGTCTCTTGATATCTGATATATTCATGAAGAACTTCCACAAGGTAGAAACAGGATTTCTATAATGGTGACCTTATTGACTTTTGTGAAGGCAGCCTCAAGTCATGTGAGTTTAAAAATCAATTGAGACCCTCTACTCTGATTTTTAAACTTCACAAGAAGGGCTGTGGCCCAGGCATGTGGGGAGGCTGGCAGGGAGAGCCCCTGACTGTCTGTCTGTCTGAAGAATTGAAGAGCTTCCTGGGAGAACTCAGCCTAGGAGAAGAAATATAGTTAAGAATAGGGCTATTGAAACAACACTGGAAGAGCTATTTCCTCAAGAAATTCTGAGGTGTCACACCAGATTTATTGTGCCTTCTCTGCTTTCTTATTGAAGATATGACTTTCTGGCACCTTGAAATTACAAAGCAACAGGGCAGTGACAGTGGAGGTGCCTAGGGTGATGGAGGTAGCAGCCTGCCAGGGAAAGGCTCCCATCTGTGGCCCCAGAAGTTATGGAGAGGTGTCTTCAGGACTGTGGGCAGCAGAGGCCTTAAGTGCAGTGGACATGATGGCAGCAACCATCTGGAATAGTGACTGAGTCTGTTAATTAATGTCACTCCTTAGGACCCATCAGGCAGAAACATGGGGAAGAAAGAACTTAGCTGGAGCTTCTGTAGGAACAAATAAAGCACAAACAAAATCTGGATTGTCTCTTCTGGGATCTAACTCATCCCTGTACTGTCATCCTGGGTATCCAGAGTCATGGGGGACATCCCCCTAATGAACAGAGAAAGTCTGTCCCCTTGCACATATTGTGGGAGACAGTTATTGCTCAGAGCACCATGAGTTCTGGATTTCTTTATTGTTAATGGATTAAGTTAAATCACTGAATGCAGCTGATTTCTTTTTTGTTCTCGCATTCCTGAAATTTTCTTTCCTAACCCACAGGCTTTAGCTATCTTCCTGTAGTGCCAGCTGGCTAATGAAAGCAACTGCTGTGCTTTGCAGGGTTAATTTATTCAGGGCCTGCAATATGCCCTATCTCTCCTCAGCACCAAACACTTCTAGTATTATATTTTAAATATATATAAGAACTACAAAGATGAGGGATTATTCTGCAGGCTGCTACCAGGATTATCTTGTCATGACACATTCCTTACACAGTCTTCAGGAGTAATTCTACAAGGAACAGCAAGCATGACATGATCTGTGCCCAGGGTGTGGGACAGAAATGGTTATGCTGAGGCTGCTCCCTAAGGATGAGTTCTTTATGACACAGTCTCATCTGTCAATGTCCTGGCCTTCAAAGAAGAGCGCGTGAGCTACATCATAAAGCCACCCTGCCTCTTCTTTGTTTCAGAATAAGGGACATCCATATGGGATGTTCCCCTCTGCTGCATACAGACTCCAGGAATAGCAAATGCCCAGCAGCTGCTGGGATACAACAATCTATAATCAAGCCTCCAGCCTCTCCATGGCTATTCCAAGCCCCAGAAAGGGTTCCCACCCCTGGTTCCTGCTTTCTACCTATCTCCTGCTCTTATCCTGTAAAACCCAGTCCATGCCCCCTTTACCTGGAGATTAGTATTCCTTCAAAAACCACAGTGAGCATCCTCAGCACCCTGTACACAAGCTCACCAGCACTCCTTATACCATAAGAATGTTCTGTTTACTTCGGAAAACATTATGGAAATATCTCAAAAAGTTAACGGAACTACCATATGACCCAGAAATCCTACTAGTAGACATAGTCTGGATCTGAAATGTCCCCAAAAGGCTGGTATGTTGGTCCCCATTGCAGCAACATTAAGAGTGGGGTTTGGGGAATTGATTAGATTCTCAGGGCTCTAACCTTAATGGGTTAATTCATCAAAGAATTCATAGCTGAATGAACTAGTGGGAGGTGGTAGAAACTGTAAGAAATGAGACCTGGTTAAAAGGAGTAAATCCTTGTGGGTGAGCACTTGGGGACTATAATTTATCTCTGACCTTTTCCTTTCTCTCTGCTTCCTAGCCACCATGAGATGAACAGTTTAGCTCTACTATGTGCTCCCTGCCATGATGGTCTGCACACTACAAGCTCAAAGTAATGGGGCCAAGTGACTATGGACCGAAACCTCTGTCACTGGGAGTCAAATAAATCTTTTGTCCTTTAAGTCAATTTTATCAGGTACTTTATTACAGCAACAGAAAGCTGACTGATACATGAATTATATATACACACATACATACACACACAAAGGAAGTGAAATCATAACAAAGAGATATCAGGACTCCTCTGTTCACAATAGCCAAGGTATAAAACAAATGTAGTATGTATACACAATGGAATACTATTCAGCCATAAAAAGAATGAAATCAATTCACTTGCAACAACATGCTTGAGCCTAGAACACATTAAATTAAGTAAAATAAATCAGATAATATAAATACTGCATAATCTCACTCATATTTGAATCTAAAAAAGTTAATCTCACAGGAGAAAAAAGTAGAATGGTGGTATCCAGAATCTGGAGGTGGGGTGAGGAGAAGTTGGTTAATACATACAAAGTTACAGTTAAATAGGAGGAATAAATTCTGAAGTTCTACTGCTCAGTAAGGTGACTAGAGCAAATAATAACACATTGTATATTTCAAAATAGAAGAGAGAATTCTGTATGTTCTCACCACAAAGAAATAATAAATGTTTGAGGTAATGGTTATGCTAATTGATCTGATCTGATCATTGCACAATGTGTTGAAACATCACACTGTACAATCATTACATGTCAAAAATAGGACAAATGTAGTTCAGCAGGAGAGCACATACTTAGTGAACACAGGTCCTGAGCTTTGCTATACAATTAAAATAATAAAATGTTTTTAAAAGCTAAAAAAAAAAAAGAAAGAAATGAATGAGCTACTGGTATGCACACAAAAATGGATGGATTTTAAATGCATTATGCTAAGTAAAAGCAGTCAGATTTCAAAGGCTCCTCACTATAGGCACAATTCTTATTCATCTTTCCATCCCAGGTCAAGTGTTACTTCTTCTCTATACCTTATTTGATTATAACCCTACCTACACTACGAAAAGAAGAAATAATTTGATATGCCTTCCAACCATTTTTCTCTCTTTCTTACATTTAATGTCTTCTTCGTATGACTAGGTATGCAAGTACCATCTCTCTCCAACTAATTCTAAGTATTAAATCTGAACCACTTTCGCATTTATGCACAGACCAGCATCTGGATCAATGTCCTACAGGTGGGAAGTACAAGAAGTTTTCTGTTTGATGGCCTAATTAAAAATTAAATGAACGGGCCAGGCACAGTAGTGCACCCATATAATCCCAGCAGCTCAGGAGGCCAAGGCAGGAGGATTTTGAGTTTAAAACCAGTCTCAGTAAAACTTAGGGTGCTAAACAACTCAGTGATACCTGTCTCTAAATAAAATACAAAATAGGGCTGGAGATGTGGCTCAGTGGTCAAGTACCCCTGAGTTCAATCACCAGTATTCCCCCATCACACACACAAAAAATTAAATGGACCTAGATGAACTGTGGCAGATAAAATTGGTGTGGTCAACACCGTAACAATATAGTCCAGGAGTTTATAGTTTTGAGGGTCTTTTGATGATATTTCAATGAATGAAGGAATGAATACCAAAGGATAAAGATCAGCATTAGAAAGAAGTCCACTCAAGGGTTGATGCATGTGAACAAGAGGATGCTTCAGTGAAAACTATAGCAAGGCTCAAATTCATTTGAGACTCATTCAAATGTTGAAGTCATAACCCAAGTACCTCAAAATGTGCCTAATATTTGAGAGATCTTAAAGAGGTAATTGAAGTGAAATGAGGTCTTTAGGGTGGGCTTTATTCCAGCATGATGGATGGCCATATAATAAAAGGAAATCAGGACACAGACATAGCAGAAGGAAGACCATGTAAGTACACAGTGAGAAAATGCCACCTACCAACCAAAGACATAATACTCAGAAAGTGTTAACTTACTGACACCTGGATCTGGAAATTCTGGCCTTCAGGATTGTGAAAAAAAAAAAAATCCTTATGTTTAAGACTGATGGCTTAGATTAAGACATCTAGCCTACACTGTTTTGTTATGGCAGCCCTGGGACACTAATTCAGCTGTTAAGAAATGGTAGGATATCAAGATGTGGACCTGGAAGGCATTCCAGGTGAGAAGAATACACCCAGAGGCAGGCAAGAGGCAAAGTCAGGTACAGAGACAGGCAGAAGAGCGATGCGAGGGTGTGGATGCTGGAGTGGCTCAGGTGGAAGTAGTAGATGAGCATGGGATGCAGTGCACAGCAGCCCTGGTCAAATGGGTTGGCAGCAGATAGCAGAGGTCCAGAATGGCAGGTTAAAGATCTTAGACGTTGGGTTGGGGGTGTAGCTCGGTGGTAGAGTGCTTGCCCAGCACATGTGGGGCTCTGGGTTCAATCCTCAGTACCACATAAAAATAAAAAAATAACATAAAGGTATTGTGTCCATCCACAACTAAAAATTATATTAAAAAAAAGATCTTAGACTTTATTGTATAGGCAAACGTGCCTCTTCCCTCTGGGGTTAGTGGCAGCTAGGTATTATCTATAATGGAAGGAGGAACATGGCAGCTTACCCAGGCATCCCATCAGGAAGTGGCACACACACCAGACAGAAAAGGGTGTCAGCAAGTTGGCCACTGCTGCCATGACAGCGGGGAGGGTGGTGGTGGGTTTTTATGTGGGAAACTCAGGACTACAGCAGAGCTGTCTTGTGAAAACAATGTTGATCAGAGCAACAAACATACAATGGAGTCCTGATGTCCATAACAACCATGACCAGCAGCTCTACCTTCAGGATAGATCAAATGTTATGGTTTAGATATGAGGTACCTCCCAAAAGTTCAAGTGTAAGTCAATGCAGGAAAGTTCAGAGGTAAAATGGTTAGGTTATAAGCGTCTTAACCTAGTGAGTGCATTAATCCACTTGAATGGATTAACTGGGTGGTAATTATAGGAAGGTAGGATGTGGCTGGAGGAGATAAGTCACTGGGAGCATATCTTTGGGGTATATATTTTGTTTTCGTGAGGGGAACTCTCTTCTGCTTCCTTTTGGTCATCTCCTGAGCTGTTTTTCTCCACTACATGTTTCCACTGTGATGTTCTGCCTCACCTCTGGCCCAGAGCAATGGAGTTGGCTAACTATGGACTGAGCCCTCTGAAATCATGAGCCAAATAAACTTTTCCTTCTCTAAAATTATTCTTGTCAGGTTTTTTGGTCACAGTGGCAAAAAGCTAACACACCAAATCTACCTGGATCATCTTCTGGATGCAGGGACCATCCCCAAATTTACTTCCATCCTTCTACTCACCCCTCTCCCTCTGCCAGCTAATCTTTCCATACTAACCATAGCCATTCTTTTAAATATACGTCAGATCCTGTCACTCCTCTGCTCAAAACCCTCCTGTGGGTCCCCATGTTCCTCAGAATAAAATCCAACCTTCCAACTGTGGTGTGCACACACGCCCTGCACCCATACCCTGGGGTCCTTGTCTCCTCATCATTCCCTGTGCTTTGCTGCACTGGGAGAGGAAAAGTCAAGTCCAAGAGGAGTCATGGGAACTCACTTGTTTACACAACCAAACAGCTGGGGACTGTTTCCTTCTTTTGTTTGCTCAACAAACATTTTTGGACCACCTATATCTCAGGCGCTATGGCAAGCATCAGGGTACAGGGATGGGCAAAAACAAATCCCATCTTTCCCTACCTGGGGTTCATGGTCCAGTTCAGGGAACTAGTAAATAACCATAAAAAGTCACAATTTAAATAGTGAAAATGCAAGAGTTTCACCATGAGGAGATGTGACCAGGTCAAGAAGGGAAAGATCCTTCAGGTGACATTCCCAGGGTAACAGTCATGAATGAAGCAAAAAGAGAAATATCCACACACAGAGGGAACAGCAAAGCAGGGGAAGGAGCAGGAAGGACAGGAAGTGGAAACACAAGCATGTAGGACTTATAGTTCCTGCTCTGCAGTGGGGAGGTTGGCAGGGGAACCTCACGAAAGATCCAGGATTTGCCTCACGATTTCCCTCATGATTTCAGGTGCAGGGGTCCACCACCCGTTATGTGCTCTGGCCCTGTCAGGTGGGCCCAGCCCTTCTCTGGGATGACCAAGGAAATGCCCAAATAGTCTCAGTAGTCCAAACCACTTCACTAAAGCTGCTGTACCAGTTGCCTGTCCCAGGGACCCCCTCCATGCTGAGACTATCAGGTGGCACAGGGGAAGACAGGAGGACTTCTGTATTTGTGCTCAAACCTCATCAAGAGGAGAGAGCTAGCTGGGCACACCTGTAATCCCAGTGACTCAGGAGGCTGAAGAAGGAGGATCGTGAGTTCAAACCCAGCCTCAGCAATTTAATGAAGCCCTGAGCAATCAGTGAGACCCTGTCTCTAATAAAATATATAAAAAGGGCCAGGGATGTGGCACAGTGGTTAAGTGCCCCTGGGTTCAATCCCTGGTACCAAAAAGAGAGAGAAAGAGAAAGAGAGAGCTAACAAATACTCCAGTAGCAAGTGGGTACCCCAGAGGTCTGTAAGCCCCCAGAACAGTGCAGACTTATTTTATAACTCACTACCACCCCCAGGATCTCATCCTTATCTACTTGTGACCCCTCCCCAATTCCTGTGCCCCAGGGTCACTTACCTCAGGCACTTGAGGCTCTTCTCATTATGAGGAGACCCATTACTTCAGCAACCAGATGCAGCTCTCATACAGCTGGTCCCAGAGGGACCCTCTGATTCCCCAAGTTGTAATGTTTTGCTGGCTTACCTCACCTACTTTTTTTTTTTTTTTTTTTTTTTTGCGGTGCTGGGGATTGAACCCAGGGCTTTGTGCTTGCAAGGCAAGCACTCTACTGACTGAGCTACCTCCCCAGCCCTCCTCCCCCACTCTTACAAAATAAATAAATGCCCTGCAGTCTCTCCCTATTTTTCTCATCTCTTTCCTGCAGTGTCCTTCCTGAATTCACTGACAATGGAATCATTCTCTGCCTGCTAAACATTTCTTTTCTCTCACATAAACAGCATCCCTTTGATGATCAAAGCTACCCTGTTTATGCCTAACACCATATTAAAGAGCTCTCCTTCATTAAGGATCATTTTAATTTGTAAACCTGTCACCATTTGGTTTGCATTGTTTCTCATTTACAGTAAGCCACAGAGTTTCCTTTTAAGATACATTAATAAGGTAACTTGATTTTAGGGAATTGAATATAGGTTGTGGCAACAACTGTGAAAGAGGAATTAAATGACTAAAATCTAGGAAACAGTGGTCCCAATGAAAGGAAGGGCAGTAGGGGTGCAGAGAAGGAGACAAAATAGGAGAGATGGGGGCGATAGAAAAGCATGAGGTGAGAAGTGATTGAATGTGAGCCAAGGAGGGGGCCTCAACAACATACTGCCATTGCCTGCAAGTGCTTCTCAGAACAGCCTCAGCTTTTTGATCCTCCTGACCTCCCTTCCAAAGAAGCCCTCCCCTACAGCTCTCCATCACATCCCCTTCAAGGTAGCCTCATAGCTATGATTATAATCAGTGATGTGATTCATTAGTGTGTTTACTGTCTCTTCTCTCCTAGTGTGTAGGTCCCCGAGGCTGGTATATTATCTCTCTTGCTCACCCCTGTCTCCCCAGGGCCTGGCACACTGCCTGGTTCAGACTAGGTACTAGATATATGATGGATGTATAACTGGATGCTATAGTTTGGGTATGGTTTGAATGTACCCTATGAAGGTTCATGTGAACAAGCTTGATCCCCAGTGTGTTGGTGGTGTTGAGGCGGTGGACCCTTTAAGAATTGGAGCCTTGGACCTGCAGTTGTAGCTCAGTGGTAGAACACCTGCCTAGTATGTGTGAGGCATCACATAAAAATAAATAAATAAAATAAAGGTGTCCATCTACAACTTAAAAAAAAAAAAAAGTTGGGGCCTAGTGGGAGGTGGCCAGATGGTTGGGAGGGACCACCCATGGAAGGGATTAGTGAAGATTCCTTGAGTCTCTGGTTAATTCCTGCAGAGCAGGGCTGCCCCTTGAATTTCTCTGCCTTACCCTGTGATCTCACCCTCTCACATGTGCTCCCACCACGAGGCTATCTGCTATTTTGTGACACAGCTAGAGACCCTAACCAGATGTTGAATAAATAAGGGCCACCTGATCTTGAACTTTTAACTTCTAAAATGTGAGCTGAATAAACCTTTTTTTAAATAAAATACCCAATGTCAGGAATTCAGTTTTAGCAACAGAAAATGGACTAAGACATTGGAGGAAGGGCTATTTTGGACCTCAGATGATGACTTTTAAAAACAGAGACAAGGGGGCTGGGGATATAGCTCAGTTGGTAGCGTGCTTGCTTCACAAGCACAAGGCCCTGGGTTCAATCTCCAGCAAAAAAAAAAAAAAAAAAAAACAGAGATAAGGAACATAGGATGGATAGGATGGAAAGGCTGGAAGAACACAATGACTCTAGAGAGTATGTATAAGTACTATAGATGGGGACACCACACAAAGTCTAAAAACAGGGACGGAAGTTATAAAAAGGTCATCACACATAAATAAAACAATTTTTCCTCCATGCCTCTTGGATTGAATGTTCTCAACAAGTTCCTTGTTTCTTTTCCTAAAACATAAGTTAAAACCTTTAAGAAATCTTCAAATACTGCCTCCCAAATGTGTTCACTTTTCCTAAAATTTGCCATCTACTTTCCTAACCCTGAGTTTCTACCCTAGGATCCTGTTCCCAAGAATCTTCTCGCCAGTGGGTTTGGAAAAATGCCTGTTTATAGCACTTACGTTTCACAAACAAAACAAAAACAGACTCATAAAAGATTTAAACACAGCCATATATATAACAAAAGGAAAAAAACGAGCTTACCCTAATTCTACTTCCCTTTTCCAGAGGCTACACAGTAAATAGCTTGATATCACACATCCAGTACTTTTTAAAGATTATATACACACACACACACACATACAAATAAAACTATGTAGTTTAGGTTTCTTAATGTAGATAAAAATTTACATTGTATTTTTTTTTTTTTTTTTTTTTTTTTGATGGTGCTGAGGATTGAACCCAGGGCCTTGTGCTTGTAAGGCAAGCACTCTACCAACTGAGCTATATCCCCAGCCTACATTGTATATTCTTATTTAAAATATGTGCAATATTTTCTTAGACATATCAAAGGCATGCATATTTTGCATTTTGATAGATTTTATAAATTTGCTATAGAAAAAAGATTTCCTAAGTTTTGTTCCCATTAGTTGCCAAGGCTCATCTCCATATGTTCTCTTTATACTTTTTTTTCCCTCATGCAAGAGATTTTATTAAGTGAACAGGTAGAGTGTCTGCCCACAGGGTGAGAAAGTGAGAGTGAGTGAGTGAGTGAGTGAGAGAGAGAGAAAGAGAGAGAGAGAGAAGGAGCAAGAGTGAGGAGGAAAGAGAGTGAAAGCGAGGAAGAGAGCTTTATACTGACTATTGTTCATGTTTTCAATTCTTTTGCTGATCTGTTGCATGGGAAATGATAAGTGATCAGCATTTGAATTTGGATTTTCATGCCTATTTCTGAGGTTGAATATTATACAGTCACTGGCCTTTTTCTTCTGGGATTTACTTGCTTATAACCTTTGCCCATTTTTCTTTTGTTTATACTTTTCTAATTTGTGGGTATTCTTCATTTACTATGAATAGCAATCTTTGTGGTATGTGTGTTACAAGTATTTCTTTCTGCCTGCACTCACCTGTCTTTATAGTATCGTGTTTTAACTATATAAAGTCAAATGTGTCATTCTTTTCCTTTTTGGCTTATGACAACCTTCCCCAACTCCCAAGATTTCATGAAACATTTCATAATGCACATTTATTTTTTTTATTTTTTAAAGGTCTTTTATTGAGGTGACAATATTATGTTAACTCATGATGAATTTTGTTTATTTGTTCATTTATTTTTACGTGGTGCTGAGGATCCCAATCCAGTGCCTCACACATAAGGTAAATGCGCTACCAAGTGAGCCACAACTCAGCCCCGTAATGAACATTTATGTGTATAAAATGCATATATGGGCTGGAGTTGTGGCTCAGTGGTACAGCACTTGCCTAGCACATGTGAGGCTCTGGGTTCAATCCTCAGCACCACATAAAAATAAAAAAATAAAGGTATTGTGTCCACCTAACAATATATTTTAAAAATGCATATATATTTATACTTTAATATTCCCTACATACATCAACATACATCATATATTTTCTCAAAGTGTGTGTGTGTGTTTTAATTTAGCTTTTATTTCCTCACCCCAAAAACTGTGAAATAGACACTATTATTGTCCCCATTTTACAGATAGTAAGACAAAGGGACAAAGAAGTTACTTAAGGCTGAGTCATTTGCCTCCTGTACCCAAGGTTTTAACCAGTACCTTATTTTGACTCAATATTACTCCACACAACTCATTCTTCCAACATATTATAAAAGCCACAAAAATTGCCACAATGTGATAATGGCATACAAATAGCTCCTATACATAAATAGATAACAAAAAACTAAAGGTATAAAAAGATAAAATATAAAATATTAGAGAACTTGAGGATTGTTCTTAAATAATAGTGGAAAAACAGGTTTACATTATGTTTTAAAAGTTGATTTAAATCTACTTTCACATCGTTTACTAAAGTAAATATTAGAAGGAAGTGAATCCTTAAATGGCAAGAACTTCAATATTAAACTAAGAAAAATGAGAGAGAGGACAGATTTTACTGTGGAAAAATGTTAAATAGTAGCATGTTTTGTTTGGTTTGGTTTCTGTTTTTGGTACTGGGGATTAACCCCAGGGGCACTTTACCATTGAGCTGCATCCCCAGCCCTCTTTAAATTTTGAGACAGGATCTTGCTAAATTGCCCAAGTTGGTCTTGAACTTGTAATTCTCCTGCCTCAGTCTTCCAAGTCCTTGAGATTACAGACATGCACCACTGCACCCAGTGGTTTTTAGACCTCATTTTTATTTTTATTTTATTTATTTTTAATTGTGTGTGTTGCTGGAGATTGAATCCAGGGCTTTGTACATGCTAGGCAAGCATTCTACCAGTGAGCCACATTCGCACCCCTAAAAACTTATTTTTAAAAACTCATTTTTAAAAAATAAACAACAGACTGGAAGAAATAACTGACAAAAACATGGCAAATATATCTTATTTAAAGACCATACAAATTAGTAAAAATCAAAAACAAATTTAAGATCCTAAAATAATGATCAAAAGAGAATGTATAACTTGCAAGCAAGCACGTAAAAAAATGTTCAGCCTCACTATATTGAAAGAAATGCAAAGTTACAAAACAAAAAGCCCTATTTTACCTATTCCCTCCCCATGATTCTGTCCACTGGTGGAATGAATGAAATTTAGCTGCACTCTCTCACATAGTATTGATAGAAGATAACTCAGCAGCACATATCAGGCATCATTAAAAAGTTCATGCCCAAGATGGGCATGTAGCTCAGTGACAGGGTGCCTGCTTAGCTCCAAAACACACACACACACACACACACACACACACACACACGTATACACATACACACATTCAAGGGCAATCCTCACATACACACACACAAAGTTCACACCCTTTTACCCAGTGATTCCACATCAGCAAATTTACAGATAAAGCCCCCAAAACATGAGAAACATTCCATGGCCAAAAATAGTTATTTATAATAGCAAGTAGTATTTATAATAGCAAGAAAGAAAGAAAAAAAAAAGGAAGGAAGGAAGACAGACAGGCAACTTAATCTTTAAGAACAAAGAATAAATTATTTATTAGACAATCACTTACTAGAACATTATGCATCATTTACAATAATTGTGAAACTATATAATAACATCAAAAACCCTTATGCTAGAAAATCTAGTTATACAAGTAGAAAGAATTATAGAAATTTTAGAAGTTGTTTTAGGGTGTGAGATTGAGTCACTGTTTTTTCTAACTTCCAAATTTGCTGAAATATGAAATCAGAACACAAGGTCTAGATTGAGAGACCCAAGTTCCTGTCCTGGCTGTACCACTCACTTGTCCACCTACCTATCTGACCATGGTCAAGTTACATTACCTCTCCATTCCTTTGTCTCCTCACCTATAAAGTGAAGGTTATAAAGGGGCTACTGGGAAAGAGAATCAAGTGAAATAATAATTGCAAAGAGCATGAATGCTGTACCTGTCTTCATAGAGGGTCTCAAAATGTTATTTTTATCATCAAGCAATTTAATGTATTTGAAAAATAAAACTGAAATGAGGGGGAAAAAAGGATAGTTCGCATGCAATAGTTTATTTCAGATTTCAGAAGTTTCAAATTAAAGTTTATTATGGTTTATTTTGTGCTCCCCCTCTACCTTTGGGGGTTTCTGTTTAGACAGCACTTGACAATGTTGACTCACTTCACAAAAGGAAGATTAAAGGAAGTGAAACATGGTTACTCTGAAAAAGAACCGCATAAGAATATGGAGTCTATGGAATGGAGTTGTAAAGGAACAAAGAAGAACCATGTTAATGTTTACTATAGCAGAAGCAGCAAATAGATATCTTAACCTTTGTACTGAGAAAGAAATGGGAGGTCATGTTTTTCAAGTAAATGTAGGATATGGCCTTCTTGCTTTACTGAGAAAGATATTTTATTCCAATGAGAAATTAGAGTCTATGGGGAAAGGAGATAAACACCAAAGACTTAATTTCTAGAAAACAGTAGTTAGGAAGTAATGTCAAATTGAGCCTTTTGGGGGGGGATACTGTGTAAACAGAAACAATATAATAAATAACTTCCTAGAAAAGTCACTATCTTTGTCATACTGTTACTTTGAAATTCTGCCATCTGAGGCTTCTTGAGTATCAAATTTCAGCCTTACCACAGTGTATTGCGCACTAGGACATTATCAGTCCCTCTGCAGGACCAGAAGGTGCATTCTATCTGCAGATCTCCTCCAAGAGAAGATAGCTCTTAAAACTTCATGTGGGCTAAGGACTTTCAAGTAGGCAGTTTTCTCCATAAGACTCTAGACTCTTGACAATAAGAACATACAGTAGCAGCCCTAGACACCGTGCTTATGAAAACAGATCTTCATACTATAAGTATTAACTAGTACCACAGAGAGAGGACTTGTTTTCCAAGAACTTTATACATTAACTGGAAGTTAGCATGAATCATCCTTACTTTGCAAGATGGGGAGCAGGGGGAAGAAAGACAAACAGTGAGACTTTTTTTTTTTTTTTTTTTTTTCAAGATAACAGAAGATGAATTCCAAGTCCATTTTCAACACTATACCCCCTCCCTGCCAAAGCATTCATGTAGCCTGAACTTATTCAGATAATGCATGGCAAAAGAAATCATTGATGTAGCCTTAGTGACATCAGGATTCATGGGATACATTAGACACTGTGCCAACAGCAGAAGGATCCCTAACCCCAGATAGAGCTGTCTTCTAAGATTTTCCATTCCCATCTTAAATATTAACCAACTACATACTTACTGCTAAACCCTCGGCTTCTCGTGCTTCTCGGGAGTTGCTGACCTCAATCAGCAAGTCAGTCTCACTATTCTGGGCTGGGTGCTGGTCTGGGAGGAAAACCACATTCAGAGAGCGCTTGAGCAAGGCTTCACTCAGGAAGCAGGCGGGCTCTGCTCACCACGCCTCTGCTTCTTCCTCTGCCTCTCCCTCACCGCGCCCCCCCATGCACAGTACAAAATCATATTTCTTTTTGACTGGGTCTGGAATACTTAATTTGTACCTTTCCAAAATCTAAGGATTTAAAGATATAGGCTGGCTAGCTTCTTGCTGATTGCTCCTTGAGATATCAAAAAGAAACAAACAACAAAAGACTCACCCCCACAAAACCCAGTCTGCCCTTCAGAAGTGGGTTTACTGTGAAGTCACAGGGTTCCCCACTTTCCACAGCCCCCTTGAGTGTAGCAAGTTATAGAGTATTCTAAGTGGGGAGGAGACACCAGAATGTACCTAGGAAGCATGTCGAAGCAGGAGGGTCTGATGAACTAACTAAAGGGGTGCTAGGAGCAGGGCAACTGAAGCTCTGCGCCATCAGTGATTTGGTGTGATTTCCTTATTCATCCTAAATTAATATGTTCATACCTAATTTTGAATTCAAGAGTTCCCAAATTATATGGGCATCCTCATAAAACCTGAGGTTAATGTCCCCTGCTACTACCGAGGGGCTATGGTACGTCCCAATGACCAAGGAATCTACTGCAACGGGGAGTGAGAACATGACCAGAAAACATGTGGAAGAAATTTTATGAAGTTTTAAGCAATGGTAGATCCACATGCACCAAGAACTCTAGTCAGTAGGTCTAGGGTAAGCTTAGTCATTGCCATAAGCTGGATTTTCATTGCTCTTTGACTAGATAATAGGTGTGACAACCAGCCAAGCAACTCTTCCCTGGCAAGTGGTATAAGCTTAGGGCAGCCTCAGTGACAGAGAATGCCCCACATAAGTGTAATTCTGCCCCCACTGAGACTCCAGCTTTCTCCAGGACAGACCACATAAAGAGCTGTGGTCAGGCAGCTCAGAGAGGCCTTCCCTTGCTAAGGTATTCTACACGGTGGCATGTGGCTCACCTGGCCAATGCTACTGCCTCTCATGGCCATTCCTCTTTGCCTTAAAGTAGGCAAAGAGCACAATGCATTGGATCTGCTCTCACTGGAGTACATCTACCTGCCTGGGGGAGGTTGAGGGCGCACAAGGAACTAACTCCTCTGGGTGACACCCTAGCACGTGGCACCATGGCACAGACAGGAGAGGCAGTAGTGGCTGAGACTGTCCAGTGACAAAAATCCATCTAAAAAAAAAAATACAACTCAGGGCTGCTTAAATAAATTGGAGAATTTATTGGCTTGAGTAACTAGAAAGTCTAGGAGTGAATTTAAGATGGCTTTAATCCAGCTAACACCCGAGGTTCAAATGATGTCATCAGAAATTGTTTTAATCACCTCTCAGTTCCACTATCCTAAGTCAGCATCATTTGAACACAGGTGCTCTTGGAAAAGGTAATCCTTCCTTGGGATTAGAGGTCATTAGCTTTCAAGATTCCAGAACAGAGGCTCTTCCCAGAGAAGCCCAGGGTGATATCCAACCCAGCAGCAGGGAAGAAGGACCAGGCAGACATACTAGTTATAAAAAGAGCAATTTCCAAGAGGAAAAAAAAAAAATGCTGGGCAGAAAAAAAGGATAAAGACATCACCTAATAGTGCCTTAGATTATCGAGTCTTTCCTATGATGTTTTACTTCCCCAAGTAGACTATAAATGTATTAATAGAAAGACACACACGAAATACTACTAGTGGTTATTTTTCAGATTGTAGGTAATTTTTAAAATTCACATTATACTTTCTAAAGTATGTGTTAAATTATATTATAATAAATTAGACACATGCTAGAAAAGATTTTACTTATAAGAAAAAATATATAATATCTATGAATGAACCTGATAAGAATAAAGGAATCATCCACCAAAAAATTCCATGATGCTTCACTGCATGACAAAAAAGAGGACTAGATAAAAAATACATATCATATTCTTCCAACCAGATAATCACTCTCCACAAATAATTTTATAAATGTATTATAATTCTAAGAAAAATTCTAATGGAATTAGAGGTATGAAGAAAAAACTTTATAAAATCTGAAATTCAGATTAGAAGAATTGATAATTTTTCTTTATAGAAGATTTAGAATAATTTATTCTCTACAGAAGAAAATTCTTGAAAAAAAAAATGAAAGGGGGCTAGTACTATCAGATATAAATAGAACCCCAAACTATAATCATTACAATGGTATGGTCCAGGAATACAGAGTTGACCAATGGATCATGAAAAAGTCATAAGAATGTAGATGACGACAAAGATGGTATTATGAGTTTGAAGATAAAGAATGAATTGTTTCTTTTTTAAAAAAATGGCATTCATAAAACTGACTAATCGCTTGTCAAAAAAAATAGACTCCTACTCACACTGTATGTCCAAATGAATTCTGATGAAATAAAGATTTAAGTGGAGAAAACAAAAAGCATTATAAGAACCAGAAGAAAATACACAAAATAATGTATTTGAATCAGGTAGGAAATACCTTGCTAAGCCTATATGCAAAGGCAGAATAATACATAAGGAAAAAACTGATGTGACTACTTGAAAATCCAAAACTTCTGAAAACTAAGAAAAACTCAGGCCAGGTGTGATGGCACATGCCTGTCATCACAGCTACTCAGGAGGCAGAGGCAGAAGGATGGCAAAAGTTCAAGGTCAGCTGTAACCACTTAGTAAGACCCTTTCTCAAAATAAAGTACAAAGGCTGGGGGACGTAGTTCAGTGTGAGAGTCAATGGCAAGATGAGACAAAGTGCATAGACTTTGGTTCAGTTATTCCATTTGTAGAAATGTATTCTAAGAAAACAATCATGAATAAATACTAAGCCGTATGAGCAAGTGTGATGAGCTTGTCCTTGATTATCAAAACAACAAAGGAAATGAAAGTCCAGTTGGTTGCATTGGGGTATATTACTGGTTAAATTTTGGCATATGTAAATTATATTCCAGTGGTACATATGATTTATATCTCAATTTAAAAGTGATACTGTAAAATATTTGATGCTATAGAACAATGATTAACATTTTATTGGGTGGAAAATACAGATTGTAAATGGTGTATACTGTAGGAGCCCACAGTTACATAAGGAAAGAAAAAAGACTGGGAAAAAGTCTGAACATTAAAAGTTATCTCTGGGTGGTGAGATAATATAAAATTTCAATTTTCTTTTCTTTTTTGATACTGGGGATTGAACCCAGGAAGGCTTTATCACTGTGCTACATCCCAGTCCTTTAAAAATTTTTATTTTGAGATAAAGTCTCACTACTTGTTGAGGGTCTTGCTAAGTTGCTGAGGCTGGCCTCAAACTTGCAATCCTCAGCCTCCAGAGTCACTGGGATTATAGATGTAAATCACTGCACCAGGCAGAAATTTCCATTTTCTTTATGTTATTTAATTTTTTCTAAAGTATTGACAATGAACATGTAATAGTTTTACAAGCTTTAAAATTCTACTTAAGCATAACAAAAAATATGTATCCTGACAGCATCAGACTCTTGGTAATTTCATGACTTTTAATGTACAAAGTAAGTTTAATTCAACTGAGGAAGGCTTTCTTAATTGTAGAAATAATTAAACCCTGGGTGAGATTTCCTTTGCAGAGACTTTGAAATCTCCCCTGGATTCCTGAAGAACAGAAGATGACTGACAACAATGGCACATTGATGCGTCCATTTGCTGGGAAGTGTCCGGATGGCCAAGCCTCAGACCAATGTTCTACAGCTGAAGGAAATCTCTGCGTGGGCTAAGTTCATAAGTGCCTCAGTGGGAAACCTGCCAGTTCTTCACAGAACAAGAATTTCCTAAATCCTAGCCAAAAATCGAGGCTTAAAAATGCTGTGTTTTACTCTTGGAAAATAAATTTATCAACCCTAAAAATAACTAGGACAAAGCCAAAAGATGAAAGTGACTCTGAATGAGTGTCAAACAGATGTTGAACTAATTTTTACAAAAACTGTCAGAGTAAGAGTTTTCAGGACTCCAACACAATAGCAGAGGGGTATCTAAGAGAATCTATAATGATTTAGGAAGGCAGGATATAACCCCCAGAGCAGAAAAAAAGGCAAAAATCTTCATGAGTTCCTAAGTTTCATCTAGCCAACAACAGATCCACTGCTTATTACCAGAAAATGGGTATAAATAGAAATTACTTATCAAATAGGTTAGCAGATCATAATGAGTATAACAATATACTAAATAAAATCTGAAAATTGACATAAGCACAGAATATAGAAATATATTTGTGTTAGTTTTCTGTTACTGTAACAAAATACCTGAGATAATCACTATAAAGAGGAAAGGTTTACCTTGGTTCAGAGTTTGAGAGGTTTCACTCCATGGTTGATTGGCTCCATTAGCTTTGGGACTGTGGCAAAGCAGCACATCATAGTGGGAGCATATGGTAGAACAACATTGCTGACCTCAAGACCAGGATGCAAAAGAGAGAAAGAAGAAGGGGCTAGGGTCCTGGAATTCCTTTGAGGGCATACCCCAATAACTGAAAGATCTCCCACTAGACCTCTTAAAGTTCTACCATCTACCAATGGCACCATCTTGGGGAACAACCCTTTAACATGAGCCTTCAGGGGACATTTAAGATCCAAACTATAGTAATATTGCTCTTCTCTGTAATATGTATAAAGTCTGACTACAAACACTCATTTCTACTAGGAAGAACACTTGTATATTAACCAAATCATCTCTTTAAATTACTTTAATTTTGTTTTAAGCATACAATTTCATTGTAAGAAATTACACAGAGAGAACTAATTACAGAGGGAAACATACCACACTGAGTAAGGGATGGTTAGTGAAGTTGGTCTTCTCATGAGATATGAGACAAGGTTCATCCTGTCCTCCCTTTGAAAACATAAAGGCAAGTTTCTTTCTGGTATGCATGACTTGGAACAAGAAGTTTATCACAAGTCACAATGTGTTTACAAGTCACAATGTGCTGAGGGTTTTGTTTTTTTTTAAAGACATCCTTTGGTTGTTGATGGACCTTTATTTTATAAATTTATATGTGGTGCTGAGAATTGAACCCAGTACCTCCACCACTGAACCACAACCCCAGCCCTGGGTTTTTGTTTTTTTAAAGCATTATGGACGTGCCAAGTGAATTCATGCACCACAGGTCATGACCTTGAGAGGTTATCTAGGGAGGGATGAGGACCATTTGGTTCCATGGAGACACCTCCTGGTATCTTCCCACCCAGCATAGATCACTCTACTTCTGGTACTGTACACCTGCCACCCACGCTGCACTTCCCTCCTGGGCTAAATTGATTTGCATTTGTTTAATTAGCCAGGAATAGGAAAGTAGCTACCCCTTTGATTCCAAAGCAGATGTTAAACTAATTTCAGGAGAGAATATGAGCCCAGAATAGTCTAAAGAATGACTCAGCCCCAGTCCCCGGCAAGAACTATCTCACTTGGGGATGTGCCTATCTACTCAACTCTCCTATCAAGTTCGGCATGTGCAATTCCTTTTGCTGACCTCCAGTTGCTCCTCTTTCAGAAGAACAATCATATTCCCTCTGCACCTGGCTTATATGCTCATATGAAGCTGAAGTCCCTGAGCCTCCTCTTCTGATCTCACACCTGCCTGACCACCCTGAACTCCAAGGTCATTTTCTTCCACCAATCTGGCCCTGCTCCATTAGCCACCCATGAGGGACCACCAACTCATTTTTCTTTGTTTCTGAGCTGGGTGTCCAAACAGAAATGAGCTGGGTACAGTGGTGCACACCTATAATCCCAGTGACCTGGCCGAGGCAGGAGGTTCACAAGTTTGAGGCCAGCCTATGCAATTTATTGAGAGCTTGCCTCAAAGGAAAAAAAAAAAAATTGGGGAGGGCAGGAATATAGGTCCATAGTAGCGTACCCCAGGCTTAATTCTCAGTATCGTGAAAAAAAAAAAAAAGAAAAATTGACCTCCCCTGAGACCACTTGGCCCTCAGTGCTTCTAAGTAATTAATTTATTCATCTTTAACTGGCTTTTTATTGACCCTCCTAAAGCACTTATGCTAATAATTTCTTAGTTAACTTTAACTCAGAGGGGGAGGGTCCCTAGGCTGACGATAATCATTATTCTTCAATTCAGCCTTATTATGAATAAAGTTGATAGTTTGATTTCAATCTGTCTACTTCCTGATTTATATCTTATTTCTTAATTGATTCCAAAATGTCTAGTTTGTGATGGTGGTTGGGAGGATGTGAGCGGAAGTCACGTGTGAATGGGAATGATATTAACACTGTTTCCCCAACCCCCAACAACTATTTGAACCTTTGCTCCCACCCTGTGTGCAGGAAGGGTCTTCCCTAAGACCACAGAAAGAAGGGAGAAATGCTTAAAGACAAAAGCAGCAATTAATGAAGCACAAAACATTTTAAAAGTGGTCATGAAGATTAATAAAACTAAAAGCTAATGTTTCAAAGGACTAACAAGATAAAAACCTTTGGCAAATCTAATCAAGGAAGAAAAAAAGAAGGTATCCAAATTAGAAACAAGAACAAGAACATAATTGCATATGTGGATTTGTAAACTAGGCAAAACCAATAATTTTCTAGGAAAACACAGATTACCAAAATTAACTCAAGAAGAAACAAACAGTCCACAGAATAAAGGAAAAGGATATGAAAAAGCAACTCACAAAAGTAAAAATACAATGACCAAACATGAAAAGATGCTTACCTTACTAAACACAGGTTAAGGCCACAAGGCATTTTAAAAACTCTTCATATGGACCAATATTTTAAAAAGAGATAAAAATGTTAGCAAAAATGTAGGAAATAAGCACTTTCATATGCTTGTGGGTATGGCTCTTGGGGGAGGTAACTGGAGTGGGGATTGTAAAGAGAGACTTTTCATATTTTACTTTATATGTATATTTGAATTTTTATAAGAATGCATTCTTTTTTTTTTTTTTTCTTTTTGGGTGCTGGGAATCGAACCCAGGGCCTTGTGCTTATAAGGCAAGCACTCTACCGACTGAGCTATCTCCCCAGCCCCAAGAATGCATTCTTATGTGTTGTAACTGGAAGTTTTAAAATAGAACTTTTAAGTTCATATACAAAGGATTAATACCAGAATTGTTACTGTATGTTTAGATTGGAGAACAAAATTTGAAATGAGGACACAGAGTTAAAGTAGTTTATGGATCTGAAACATAGCAGGTAAGAAAAATAAAAAGTAGAAAAATTGGCTGCAAACTACAGATTGGATACAATATGGGAGAAAGCCTCACATGCAAAGCACTAGTTCTGTGAGACAAAACATTGTTCTATTTCACAGACTGCCTAGCAAGCCCTTGGTAAATGATTGCTAAATAAATGAAAGAAAAATAGAATCAAAGTCAATAAATCATAGAAAGCATTAGAAAATGTTATCTATCTGATTAGTTAAGGGGAGTAATTTAAAGACCTTCCAAAAGAATCCATGGGGGGGGGGAAGAAAAAGAAAAAGAAAACCAGTCTCTTAGTACACATTGTTCAGACAAGAATCTCAAGTGATGATCAAATACTGATGATCTGTGCTAAGTGAGTCACAGCAACTGAGGATAAGAGAATCCCAAAGCTTACATCTAACAGTCAGTGAATGGGATGGCCTCCGACACAGTCCTTATGACCAAGTGACTGTGGGACAAAGCACAGACTGCTGGAGGCTGGAAGTGGTGCTGATCCTAAATGCAAAATACACAAACCCAAATGCCCTAATCCTGAATGTTGAAGCATTGAAAGATCAAAATCTCTGAAGTCTAAAACCCCAGAAATGACAATCCCTAAAAAATAAAATCCTGAATGTTCAAATCCTGGAAGCGTAAATTCTAAAAACCTGAATTCCCACTGGGGGAAAAAAGAGCTATTATAAGAAGGGTAGATAGAGGAAAAAGGTTGGGAGGGGTGGGGGGAAAGGAAAAATAACAGATTGAGACAAACATCATTACCCTATGTACATGTATGATTACACAAATGGTATGACTCCACTTCATGTACAACCAGAGAAATAAGTTTTACCCTATTTGTTTACAATGAATCAAAATAAATAAATTTAAAAAAAAAGAATTTAAATACACACACACAAAAAAGGGTACAAAGGTGAATTCTGGGGAGGAGACTAGTAAGCAGTGACAAATTTAATTGAGACTTAGGCCATATTTCAGATGACTGCAGTAATAAAGCTGTGTGTACAAACTAGAAAGACCCTGTCTCAAAATAAAAAAATAAAAAGGACTGGGGGATGTGACTGTGGTAAAGCACCCCTGGACTCAATGCTCAGGACCTGGTAAAAAAAAAGCATGTTTATATTTGGACATTTTGAGACATCAGTTTTCTGTATGTTCTGTACAGTTTGTTTTGCTATGTATATAGTACATATAATGGACAAAAGAGTCCCAATTTTGCAACATCCAGTCTCAAGATGTTAAAGAGGTTGCCAGTATATGACCAAGTAGTTAGTAAAGCTGGCACATTTGGTACATTTTGTGTTGAAATTCAGAGGAACGCTTGTCATCTGTAAATGACTTCTGGATATGACTATGTTCAACCATCTCTTAAGTGTTATATATGTTTGTTCTTGTCCACTGGACTGAAAGTAGAGAGAAGGAAGTGAGGAGGGAAAGGTTCAGGAACAAATGATCATATTACAGGGCTGTGGCTGTAGCTCAGTGGCAGAGCACTTGCCTAGAATGTGTGAGGCACTGGGTTCGATCCCTAGCACTGCATAAACATATAAAATAAAGGCATGCTATCCATATACAACTATGAAAAAATTTTTTAAAAAAATGATCATATTAGAAGATACCTCAGATTATAACCATTTGCTAAATATGCAATTTTATTTACTAGTGTTGTATGCTTAGTGGACAGGTTCTTATGTGGAATATCTAGTCCTTTTATATATTCAGAAGTACTTGATATATTTAAAAGTAGAAGTAGTAGAATAAACTTTTGTTTAAATAACCTTATAAAAAAAAAAAAAAAGGTGGGGGGAGTTGAGGATGTCAAACGTAGAATGCTTGCCTAGCACGTGTGAGGCTCTAGGTTCCATCCCCCAGTGCAGCAAAAATAGATAGAAATGAACAATTTTTTTTAAGTTCAGAGAAGCACCACTACCATGAATAGAGCTCAGCCCCTAATCTAGTGGGATTCCTAGTCTAATTGTGAGTCAGACATTAAGAAACAATTAATTACAGTGATGTGACCACAGAGATTACAGAAGTATCTGCTGGGGTTTAGGGAAGAAGCCGGGAGGAACGTCTAACGTTTGGTAGACAGGAAAAGTTGGAGAGTTGGTGAAAGCCTGCCAAAAAGCAGAAAGGGCTTCACACACTAAATCACAGAAACCGGAAGAACCATGGGAGATTCTGGCAACCATCAGTCATTTCTGATGGCTACATTCTGTACATGAGGCATGAAAGATGGAACTGGAAAGCAAACAGAGTTTCAAACCTTGGATGGTTTTACCTGCATTGCTAAAGTGAGGTTACCTCTAGTCAGTAAGGGCAATTTAATCAAAGAATAAAGATAATCAAGTTCACATTTTAAAATGACAGCTCTATTCACAGTGCAGGGGACAGATTATAAGGGAATAAAACTGAAGGCCATTTAAACAGTCTGAATGAGAAATAATAAACTAAGAGAGTGACAATGAAAATAAGAACAGACTAAACTAACAGATTTCTAAATGGAAAAAACAGGACTTGATCACAGGCTGGATTTGGGGAAGGAAAAAGGAATTTCCTAGTTTGGGTTCAATTTGCTAGACTGGGAAAACAGGTTTGCCATGTATATTGGTTAACTCTTGCTGCAAAACAAATCGCCCACAACTATTGGCAGCTTAAAGCAACAAACGTGTGCCATCTCACTGTTTCTAAGGGTTAGGAGTCTAGGAGAGGCTTAGCTCTCTGGCCTCAAGCTCAGGATTTCTTGGGAGGTTGTAGTCAGGATGCTAGCAGGGACCTCGTCATCTGAAGGCTCAGCTGGAGCTAGAGGATTCACCTCCAAGTTTACTCACATGCCTGGTAAGGTACAGCTGGTTTTTGGTGGAAGGTCTTAGTTCCTTGCCAAGTGAACCTCTCTATAGCACTGTAAGAATATCCTAACAATATGGCAGGTGGCTTTCCCAGAGCAAGTGGTCCAAAAGAGAGAACAGAAAGAAGCCACAACGTCTTTAATGGCCTGATCCCTGAAGTTTCATGCCATCACTTCTGTCTTATTCCATTAGTTAGAAGGGGACTGTGGAGTCCAGTCCATAGTCAAGGGGAGAGACATTAAGCTCCACCCCTTAAAAGTATCAAAGCACTGTGGAAACATTTTAAAATCATCACACTGTGGAAGTGGAGTTCAATTCATGCTGAATTTGAAATGCCCAAGACATACCATTGGAGATGTCCAACAGTCAGGTGAACATACCTATAGATGGTGACTGTTGACTTCACCAAGAACAGAGTAAGGATTCAGGGGTAAGGAGGTCACAGAACTAAGAATAATTTAGTAAGATCATAGAATTAGGGAGGAAACTAAAGGTAAAGGAAACGGAGTCAGGCTGTCCTAAAAACTGAGCCATGAATGGATGTCAACAGTTAGAGGCAAAATAGGGGATGCTGGTAAGAGGCATATGAGTGTGTTTTTAAGTAGGCAGAGCACCTAAAATATGAATGATAGGGGATAACTGACAAAGATCTTGGCAGAATCCTTTATCCATCAATTTGAGGCCCAGGGAGGGACACCTCTTTATTGAGAGAAAGGGAAAAGAAGAAAGAATTAATGCTGTTTAGCACGGTTTTGTCTCTAGAGCAAATGGATAGTTAAGAAATACATTTCAAATCAATTTAGTTGTTACCTACACCTTCCTTTCTTCCATTCCACTGGATGCAGATCCTTGTTTCATCTCTCTGGCCTGTACCAGGTTTCAGTGGTGGCTTACCTGCTACCCCAATCTCTATCCTCCCTACAATCCCTGCTTCTCCCTGGAATGCCACTTCATTGGGCTGCTTATCTTAGCAGTGATGACTTCTACTTGGTCTCAGAATCTCCTCAATGGAAATCTCCATCAGCAGGCCCGATAGACTTGGTATCTTGGGGCTGTTCCTGCTTCCATCCTGTGGTCTAGTAGGATCCCAGCTTGGCTCCTTAGTTTGGGTAAGGTGATAAATATCTTTGAATCCTAGTTTCTCCTCAATGTGAAACAAATGAAACAGTGGTATATCCATTGATGTTATTACCTTTTGGGTCTATTCAAATTTGTTTGTATTTGATATCCAATAAATCTAGTTCCCTCTCTATTATGTATGGCCTCAACAAAATTTGGTCAACAGTAGGTGAACATTAAACTATGACGATTCATGGAAATGACTAGAATGATACCAGCAATTTCCTATTTTAGCAGTTACCATGGTGACCATGGGCATGTGTGGATGTTTAAAGGAGCTTTCTTTGAAACATTCCATCTTATTAACACATGATATTAAAACTATAGAAATTATGGAGAAATTTCTTATTTGAAAAATTTTAATAAACAAGCTAGCAATATTTTAGCTACTGTTTATAAATCACATACTTTTCTAGGTTTTTCTATTTACAGGTCCCTTTTCTAGGTGTTTTTCCTTGTCATACTTAACTCCATACAAGCCACTATAGAATGGGAATATTTTTCCCCTTCTGGACTGTTGAGGAAACTGGGGACCAGAGGGGCAAGGCAATTTATTCAAGGCCACACCATTTGCATGTAGATAACCTGAGATTTATACAGAATCTTACCTTACTCTAAGGTGCATGCTTTCCTATTTGCCACACTGTCATTCTAATAACTAGTAACTAATACTACTTATTAACTATGTCAACTTCCTACCAGATGTTGCCCCCAAGGTGAACTATCACATCACCCTGCTTTATTTTTTTCTCATAGAACTGATCACAACCTGAGATTTTATTTATTGCCTAACTCACCCATTAATTATAAATTCAATGAGAACAGGGTTCTTGTCTGTTTTGTTCCACTGCAATCAGTACACAAGAAATTGTCTAGCTAGAGTGGGTAATCAATAAATATTCATTTAGTTAAATGAATAAAAGTCCCAAAGTGGAAAAAAAAAGCACTAAAGCAAAAGTCTACATAAATAAAACAGTTTAAAAGAAATAATTTGACAAGCTCAAGACCAAATTTAAGTAAGTGTCCTAAAGAAATAACCAAATGTTTTTGGGGAACATACTGTGCTAGGTTTTCCATGTAAAGCAGTTAGCAAACTTGCAAGATCATAATAACAAAAATATGCTTATATTACCCTGAAATTATAGCTAAAGAAGTTCTTTATAGCTCATGCATACATTAATCTAAAAATTTCTATCAATTTTTTTTTCTTAGAGAGTATCCATAGCCAGCTTAATTAACTAAAGGAGGATGCTTTACTAAGGTGAAGTTATCAAATGTAACCTAAGTTGGGCCACTTAATGTCTATACATTACAGGCCAAAAGAAAAATTATCCTAATTTTCTCTGCCAACTTTATCAGCAAGTTCATTTCTTATGTCATTGGGCAGCTGGAGTAAGAGAATGTAGAATGAGTAACCAAGAATGCTGACTTCTGTCAGCAAAATCATTCAAAGTAGGTAAGTGGATGCATAACTTAACAATGAATTATGCCCACAGAATTATATAAAACATCCCACTGTTAAGTACTACTAAAATTTTCCAACATGACTTCCCTTCAAAATAATTTTATTGAATTAATTTAAGGCAGAAGGATCACTTGAGCCTAGGAGTTCAGAGCCAGCCAGAGCAAAATAGAAAGATCCCATTTAAATTAAAAAAAAAAAAAGGAGTTGTATAGATTGTCCACATATGGACATAAAAATATGTGCAGTAGCTATAGTATGATTATGTAAATATGAACAAATTTCTAAAAAAAATTTTACTGTATGCATAGAAAAGATCTGAAAAAAATAGAAACAAAACAGAGGAAAATTGGGAATTTTCACTATGTCAAGCATCCACATTGTTTGCAACTTTTACCCCAGAAGGAATTATTACTTTTTCCTTTTATCTTCTTTTCTTTCTTTCTTTCTTTTTTTTCTTTTTGAAATGAAGTTTCACTATGTTGTCCAGGCTAATCTTGAACTTGGGGGCTCAAGCAATCCTCCTGCCTCAGTCTCCTGAGTAGCTGGGACTACAGGTGCAGGCCACCACACCTGGCTACAAATTACTTTTCGAAAAAAGAAATTAAATTTAGAAACCAAAATATTTCTTTAAATCACATGTATATAATACATATAAACATTTTTTACTTGCTAAATGTAGTTTTTTTTTAATTGTAAACAAATGGGATACATGTTGTTATGTTGTTTCTCTGTTTGTACATGGAGTAAAGGCGTACCATTTGTGTAATCATAAATTTACATAGGGTAATGTTGTTTGATTCATTCTGTTATTTTCCCCTTCCCCCCACCCCTCCCACCCCTCTTTTCCCTCTATACAGTCCTTCCTTCCTCCATTCTTGCCCCATCCCTAACCCTAACTCTAACCCTAACATTAATCCCTCCCACCCCCCATTATGTGTCATCATCCACTTATTAGCGATATCATTCGTCCTTTGGTTTTTTGAGATTGGCTTATCTCACTTAGCATGATATTCTCCAATTTCATCCATTTGCCTGCAAATGCCATAATTTTATCATTCTTTATGGCTGAGTAATATTCCATTGTATATATATACCACAGTTTCTTTATCCATTCATCAATTGAAGGACATCTAGGTTGGTTCCACAATCTGGCTATTGTGAACTGAGCAGCTATGAACATTGATGTGGCTGTATCTCTGTAGTATGCTGATTGTAAGTCCTTTGGGTATAGGCTGAGGAGTGGGATAGCTGGGTCAAATGGTGGGTCCATTCCAAGTTTTCTAAGGAATCTCCACACTGCTTTCCAGAGTGGCTGCACTAATTTGCAGCCCCACCAGCAATGTATGAGTGTACCTTTCTCCCCACATCCTCGCCAACAACTGTTGTTGCTTGTATTCTTGATAATCGCCATTCTAATTGGGGTGAGATGGAATCTTAGTGTAGTTTTGATTTGCATTTCTCTTATTACTAAAGATGGTGAACATTTTTTCATATGTTGGTTGATTGCTTGTAGATCTTCTTCTATGAAGTGTCTGTTCATATCCTTAGCCCATTTGTTGATTGGGTTATTTGTATTCTTGGTGTAGAGTTTTTTGAGTTCTTTATAGATTCTGGAGATTAGTGCTCTATCTGAAGTATGATTGGCAAAGATTTTCTCCCACTCTGTAGTCTCTTTCTTCACATTGCTGATAGTTTCCTTTGCTGAGAGAAAGCTTTTTAGTTTGAATCTATCCCAGTTATTGATTCTTGCTTTTATTTCTTGTGCTATGGGAGTCCTGTTGAGGAAGTCTGGTCCTAAGCCGACATGTTGAAGATCTGGACCTACTTTTTCTTCTATAAGATGCAGGGTCTCTGGTCTGATTTCAAGGTCCTTGATCCATTGTTAGTTGATTTTTGTGCAGGGCGAGAGATAGGGGTTTAGTTTCATTCTGTTGCATATGGATTTCCAATTTTCCCAGCACCATTTGTTGAAGAGGCTATCTTTTCTCCATTGCATATTTTTAGCACCTTTGTCTAGTATGAGAAAATTGTATTTATTTGGGTTTGTGTCTGTGTCCTCTATTCTGTACCATTAAATGTAGTTTTAATATTTTAGTCTTTCCTTTTAGGTTCTATTTATTTACTCAAATGCAGGATATAAACAAATCCACTTTTCACATGTCTTCTGCCTAAACCTTCTCCAAGTAAGTTGAAATAACTTTACAGTTCCCTTTATTATTTCACTTGGAACTGTTATTAAAATGCCATGCTACCACTCCTTCAAGTGAAAGCAAACCCTAGGATCTGACATGAGGCTTCCTTTGTTGCTCCTTTTAATGACTAAGTTTTGTGCTTCTATACATCTTCAATTTAAAGACTGCATATAAAATGATTTTATATGGTTTTCTCATTTCCTCTTTTAAGATTTTTATTTTTAACTGATACATAAAAATTGTACATATTAATGGGGTGCCATATAATGTTCAATACATATAAACACTGTGTTATGTTTTAATCTTAATTCAATTTGTTTAGAATACTGTCACACTCTTCCAGATGAAGATAAGGAAAAGAAACTGAGCAACTGACTGACTTAAAAGGCATACAGTAATATAATAGGAGAGTCAATCAGTAAAAATAAAAGCACAGGTCTCCTATCCAAAGGCTGAACACAAGTTTTATAACACTCAGTAAATCATAAACCCTTGAGAGTCACTTTCATCAAACTACCTCCTCCATCACCTTACTTAAACAACTGGGAAGAACAGCCTCAGATCTTATAATAGCCATTTTTAGTATGCTGAGGCCAATAAAATGCTTTCCATTCAACAAGAGAAACAAGTTCTGAAACACTTCATAATTTGCCCACAGCCTACCAATATATCCATGCAACTTGACTATTCTCCACTCAGTCAGAACATTAGAAAAATACTTGAATCAGGATGAGAAGGTAGCTTAGCAGTAGAGCTGCTACCTGGAATATGCAAGGCCCTGGGTTCCATCCTCAGCACTGCCCCCAACACAAAAGTATATTCATATTTATATAAATGACTGTAAATTATTAAATATTATTTAAACACATTGATACTAAAAAAGGAATAAAAGGATGGGGGAATGAAGTTCTTCTCTACAGAAGAATACTAATTAACTAATGTAAAGAAAATAATAGATTTAGGAAATCACCATTTTGTAACCCAAATATATTCACCAAGATGTGCCAAAACGGTTGAGTAAAAGGTGGTCAGGGAAAAGCACATTCACTTGATATCAAAGTTTCACCCCACAGGTTATTTATTAATTACAAAGGAAGACATAATCAAGCTTACCATCCCCATCTGTTGGGCAACCTAACATCATGTGCCTCCTGATGACACCTGGTGAGGTATACAGCCTCACCTGTGTAGCCTTCTTGCCACTGCTATTCTTTTGAAACTCATTATGAATTTCATCAAAGACTTACACAAATTCAGAACATGGGACACTTTACTGGAAATCTTGCTTGTCCTCTTAAAGAAAGCTCAGTTTCAAAAAAAAAAAAAAAACATGGTGTGGACTTGGGCTATAGTAGGATGGAGATGATTTTCCCTATTCTTCCCATTAAGTACAGTTAAAAACTCTGGACATCAGATATGGAAAAAATATAAAATGGTTCTAAAAAGTGAAGAGCAGAAGCTAGCTGTCTAGGGAACCTAGAGCCTGAGGAATACCCCAGTGATGAGTCACTAAATTTTCTCATTGCCTCATTACTCCAAACTTGAACCTGAAAGAGCAAGTGACTTGGAAACACCTAAAGGCATAGATGTAAAGCACCTTAAGAAAAGCCTACTCAGGCCAAAGGACCAGGAAAGGGGCACTCTAGTAAGATGGAAAACATTTAGGCCATACTGCTCTACTCCAGCCCAATACCACACACACACAAAAGAACTAGGCCTCACCCTACCCCCATTCTAACAGGAGAGTGGGGAACCTAGGCTTCCACCTTCATGAAGGCACCCAATGCTGCACCAAGGCAGTGTCAGGAAAGGCTGGCAAGAATGAGGAACCCACTCCACCACCATCCTCCCAGGAGCATCAATGGAATTGGTATTTCCAGTCTGTCATAGTCTGTTTTTGTTTTTTTAAAATATTTTTTAGTTGTCAATGGATTTTTATTTTATTTATTTATATGCAGTGCTGAGAATCCAACCTGTCCTCACTCAAGTAAGGCAAGTGCTCTATCACTGAGCTACAACTCCAGCCCCATTGTTTTTGTTGTTGTTGCTGCTGCTGTAATAAAATACTGGAGGCTGGATACTTTACAAAGAAAAGAGGCTCATTTATCTCATAGTTCTGAAAGTCAAAGAGTCTTGATACCAGCATCTGTTCAGCTTCTGATGAGGGCCTTCCTACTGGGTCCTAACATGGCAAAGGATATCCCATGATGAGACAGAGCAAGCAAGTCAGAGAGGCTTGTTTTTATAACAAAGTCACTCCAGTGATAACCCATTAATCCTCTAATCCAAGTAGAATCTTTATGACCTAAACACTTTGCCAACTGGTTGCATTTTTTTTTTTTTTTTTTGGTACTGGGGATTTAACCCAGGGGCACTTAACTACCAAGTTATGTCCCCAGCCCTTTTTATTTTTTATTTTGAGACACGGTCTCACTAAGTTGCTTAGGGCCTCTCTAAGTTCCTGAGACTGGTTGTGAACTTGTGATCCTCCTGCCTCAGCCTCCTGAGCTGCTGGGATTACAGAAGTACACTTCCATGCCTGGCTACAAAGTAAGTTTTGATGAGGACATTCAAACCTAGCACACTCTTGCTCAGCAGGATGAAGGCAGCCCTTTCCCCTCCTGTTGGTGTAGTGTCATTCAATTGAGAAAAGATCATCAGGCACCAACATTGAGATAACACAGATGTCAGAATTATCTGATAATGATTTTAAAGCAGTCATCATCCTGAAAACAATTATGAACATGATTGAAATAAATGAAAAAAAAGAGTATCAGTAAAGAAATAAAAGAGATATTTTAATGGAATTTTAGAATTGAAAAATGTAATAACCAAACTCCCAAAAAATGTAAATGAAAGACAAAAGAAAGTTCACTCAACAGAAAGGAAATGAGGAAAGAAGGAACTTAAGAACATGAGAACAGAAGAAATAACCTCGTTAAAAAAAAGTATGTATTTACAATATTTCTATCTTAAGATTTATAAACTAGCTTCAAAGGTTGAAGCAAAAATTATAACTGTGATTCTAAATGTACGTAGAAACTTACAAATGGGGAAAGTAAAGAGAGATGAAGTTTCTACACTTCACTGAAGTGGTAAAACAATGATACCAGCCACTTTGAAAAGTTATGTGTATATAAAATAATACTTAGAGCAACCACTAATAATGCTATGCAGAGATAAGAAGAAAAACACTTAGAAATATCCAAATGGAATTCTAAAAATGTTCAAAAAATCCATAGGAAAACAGAAAAAGGAAAATCAGAACAAACTATTTAAAAAAAATAAGTTAAATATCAGATTTCAGCTCTAACCTATCAACGGTTACATAGATATGACTTACGGATGAAATTAAAAGATGGTAAAATACGTCATGCAAACTTTAATCAAAAGAAAACAGGAGCCAGGCACAGTGGCACACTCCTGTAACCCCAGCAGCTTGAGAGGCTGAGGCAGGAGGATCCTAAGTTCAAAGTCAGCCTCAGCAACTTAGCAAGGCCCTAAAGCAACTTTGAGACCCTGTCTCCAAATAAAATGTTTAAAAAGGGCTGGGGATATGGTTCAGTAGTTAAGTGTCCCTGGGTTCAAACCCCAGTATCGAAAAAAAAATTAAAAATTAAAAAAAAGAAAGAAAAAAATAAGAAATAAAAAAGAAAAAGAAAACAGGATTGGCTGGCTTAATAATAACAAGGTCAACTTCAAAAAAGATATAGCATATCAAAATGGGTGGGACATAACTAAAGCAAAGTTGAGAGGAAAACTTATAGTATTGATTGTTTACAGAAATTTATTCTTTACTAGTTCTGAAGACAAGAAGTCTGAAACTATGGTGTCCACAAGGCCAGGCTCCCTCTGACATCTCTGGAAAAGAACAGTTTCTTGCCACTTCTAGTTTCTTTTGGTTCCCAGTAATCCTAGGTGTTCCCTGGTGTTACCATTGAGGTGGTAAAACAATGAGCCAGTTTTCTTTGAAAAGTTTAAAGTTGCACCTCTCCTATCTACCAGAAGAAAGGAAATAAATAATAAAAATTAGAACAGAAGATAAGATATGAATAGATAAGATAGAATAGAAAAATAGATAAGAATAGAAAAATAGAGAAAACTGAAAGGCTAGAATGGAGCATTACTAGAGAGAAGAGAATAAGTACACAGAATAAGCAAAAACCCAGGACATGATGTAAAGTTATAGAAATAATGAGCAAAAATTCACCATAGAAAGTAAAAGGTGAGAAAAACCAACTGGACAGGAAAACTGCACATACTGGACAGGAAAACTGCAAACACTGCAGGAAAGCTTCCAGGGAATGATCAAATTCAAAATCAAATTCATTCAAGTATTTATCCGCACTCTCCAAAGATGATTATATAGCTTTTCCCTTCTATTTGTTTAATGTATTAGACTAGCATACATCCAATTATCAAAACAGTCAGGAATTCCTAAACTAAAATCTATTTGGTCAAAGTTTATTACCATTTTAATATTCTGCTGTAGTCATTTTGCTTTTGTTAAATTAGGATATTTACATATATACCATATGTAAACTTGGTCTGTAGTTTATTTTTATGGGCTTCTAATGTTCTCTATCTGGGTTATTTTAGTCTCATAAAATGAGTTGGCGTGCTTTCATGTTTTCTTATGTTCTGGCATATTTTACTAGCATGGGAGTTGTCATCATCAACCTTTGATTATTCAAGCATTCCTGATTCTATGTCAGAATTTCCCCCCACCTTTGTCATTCCTGCTTCCTACTTTTGGATTGCTCACCACTCCAACTTCAATCTATCCCAATTCTCCCTTTCCTTGAAACCACAAAACCCTGATCTCCACTTTCCAGTTATACTGAGCTAAGCCTCATAGATTTTGCAGATGAAGTACCAAAAAGAAAAAGAGAAAAAAAAAAAAGCCTTTGCCTCTTTGCCTTGTCCTGCCTAACTCCTTTGCCCGCCCACTTTATTTAGATACCACTAAGATACCACTTCTTCTAAGAAGTCTTATCTGACATACCCTGCTCCCTACCCCTGCTGCCAAATTTTGTGCTCAACCCGTCATCCTCTTTAGTAACTGCCTGCCCACTCATCTGTTTCCCCACCCAAACATTAACTTAATAGAAAAAATTTGAGTCTTACTCCTCACAATAATCTCAGCACCTGATACACAATAGGTACTTACTATGTATTTGTCAGAATGTTATCTGCTTGAGCACCCACCCCTAAGTCCAAGAATTCAAGATCTGAAATGCTCCTAAATCAAAAATTTCTTGAACACCAATATGATGCCACAAGTAGAAAACTTCACGTCTGATCTCATGTGACAGTGGCAAACACAAGTGCACCAAAAATACTGTATAAATTATCTTCAGGCTATGTGTGTATAAGGTGTATATAAAACATGAATGAGTTTTTGTTTAGACTTGGGTCCCATCTCTGAGATATCTCATGTTTAAGGAAATATTCCAAAATCCCAAGCATTTCAGATAAGGGTTACTTAAACTTTCATAACTTTGCACCTAAGCAACAAGAGAAGGAAGGAAAAATAAATCCTAGTGTGCTGCTGGGGGTGTGAAGGTGGGTGCAGTCACTCTGGAGAACATGGTGGCAGTACTAGGTTAAATTAAATACAGTTATCTGGCAGTATCCACAGGGCATTGGTTCCAGGATGCCACTCAGGTACCAAAATGTGTAGATGCTCCAGTCCCTTACAAAAAGTGGTATCGTATTTGTATGGGCCCTCCACATATCCTCCTGTAAACTTTAAATTTTCTAAAGGTTATTTGTAGTTCCTAATACAATGTAAAATGCTCTGTAAATAATTTTTATACTGTATTGTTTAGGGAATAAGGACAAGGAACAAAAGTCTACAGGTGTTCAATATAGATGTAAATTTTTAAAATATTTTCCATCCACAGTTGGTTGTATTTATAAATTCGAAACCTAGAGATATGAAGGGCCAATTGTTTAGGCACACACTGTGACCAGGCAATGCTACTCCTAGATCTAAATCTCAAAAAGACTCTCACACAAGCCCATAAGGAGACATGTATGAGTTTCGTTCAACATTTTTTGTGGTGCCTAGGAGTAGGAGTCAATCTGGGTACCATCCATAGGAGAGCAGAAAGGCAAAATGTGACAGTTATGAAGACCAGGGAGCTATAAAGCAACAAGGACAGATGGTGAGTGATAATAGACATGGTGGTGAGTGATACCGCTTAGAAATAGAATAAAGGCCATAAAATGACACTATTCGTGTAACCTAAAATTGCATATATACAAAATAGTATACATTTTTAAGTATACATACAATGAAAACATACATATGAAACACATCAGAATAGTGGCTATGAGAGGAAAGAAGATAAGAGTTGGGGACAGAGATCAAATAGAATGAAAGAGCATGTGAATCAACAAGTGTAGGACCAAGCAAAGCAAGAGAGGGGCTTGCAGGGACCTGTGATGATAAAAGTGTGAAGAATGAGAATATAACTAACTCAGTTCCCCATGCCTGGGGAAAGGGAGGAAACAGGTCTACAACCAGAAACCAGTCCAGAGAGTGAGGCAGAAAAGATGATTAATCTAAGCCCACACTCAGGTTCACTGACCTCAAAAAAGCCTTTCAAACTAAAACATTTCATTATGCCATCCACTGCAGACAGAATGCAGACAACTAAAGTAGTTAATGTCAGCTTGGTGCTTTGTATCATCATCCTGGGCACATAACAAAATTCTGTTACATGTTAATCAGGGGATGGAATGAAAAAGAGACTGCTTCCTTCCTTTTAGCTGTTCTTGCAATAATAGGCACCAACTGTAAGCATGTCATCCTTCCAAGGAATCACAGGATGTACCACTAAGTATGACTTGCTGTTCAGTCCTCAAGGAATTCTCAATCTGGTGGGAGATCAAATGTAGACAAACAAGAAGTTAAGAGATATAAACTATCTAATGCAGGGCTGGGGTTGTAGCTCAGTGGTAGAGTGCTTGCTTGCCTGTCACATGTGAGGCACTGGGTTCTATCCTCAGTACCACATAAAAATAAATAAAATAAAGGTATTGTGTCCATCTACAAATAAAAATATTTTTTATAAAACTAGTTAATATAATCACAGAAGGGGAAGTTAGTGATGAAATGTCACATGACCCTGGACAGAGTCTGGGGGAATAGAAATTACAGGGATGGCAGTGGTGTGAGGGTGGCAATCACAATGGTTCTATGGAAAAGACGTAAATGAAGCTGGGGATTGCCGTGTTGGATGATGTTCATCTTGAAGTGACTAGAGATCAATTAAGGGAAAAATAAATTTAAATGTTTGAGTGTCTCCTTCATGCTCTTTTGCAATTATACCTTCAAGTCTATTTAGCATGGGTGATACTGTGGTATCTTCCAAAGTCTGAAAATGGTTCTTTGGCCATAGTTTGCTTATTTTGTTTGTCTGTTTTTTTTCCCATGATGCTAGCAAACCTGGGCCCTCAGGTATGCTGGGCTGGAGGTATAGCTCAGCATATACCTCCAGCCCACACAGTTTGTTTTGTAATATTCACACAAATGCTGTTCTCTCCTTGAGAGAGGACAAAAGACACTTGATTATCTGACTGGGAGAAGTCACTTCCAGGTACAGTGTCCATATTTTTTTGAGAAAACTAGGAGGGAACTTTTGAAGAAAAGAGTGAGCATAGCAGGTCTGAGACTGCTGCTATTCCTAAAAGAACACAAGGTTGACCCAACGTGGCTGGCATTTGGAAACTTGGGGTTCCCACCATACTAAAGTGGTCAGAGTGACTCACTGTACCTAAACTACTTGTGTAAACACTCTGGTTTATGCTGAACACCTGTTTTCTTTCTGGGAGTCTGGAATGTGATAGAGGGGGATCTGTGTGATTAGTCCTTAGTAAAAACCCTGATCTTTGAGTCTCTAGTGACCATCTCTGGTTGGCAACATTTCCTACGTTGTCAGGGCTCATTGCTGGGGAAATTAAGCACATCTTATGTGACTGCACTGGGAAAGGACTCTTGGAAGCTTGTACCTGATTTCCTCCAGATGTGGACCCATAATGAACCTTTTTCTTTTGTTGATTTTGCTTTGTATCATTTCACTGTAATAAATTATGGCCATAAAAGCCAGGTGCAGTGGCTCACACCTATAATTCCAGCAACTCAGGAGGCTGAAGCAGGAAGATCACAAGTTCGAGACCAGAATGGGCAACTTAATGACACCCTGTCTGAAAATAAAAAAATAAAAAATAAAAGGGCTGGGAATATATCCCAGTGGTAGACTTCCTGGGTTCAATCTCCAGTATCGCCAAAAATAAAGATAATAAATAAATAAAATTATGGCCATGAGCACAACTATGTGATGAATACAATAAGTCACTGGCAGTATCTACGAAAGCTATGCACAATCTATATGACAAAAGTTGCACTCCTAGATATAAACTCACAGAAATCTATACATTCACTCAACAAAAGGCAAGTACTAGAATGTTTGCAACAGCACTGTACATAAAGTTCCAAACTGCAAAAACCCAAATGCCAGGGTAAAATGGATACATACATTATAAATACATACATAATAGGATAGATATAATAAGAATGAAATTAACCAAAAGTGAAATAAGCCAAACTCAGAAGGTCAAGAATAGTTATATTGTCTCTCACATGCAGAAACTAGAGAGGAAAAAGGAAAAGAAAGGCCTGTGGGGGGGGTCATTTCATGAAAATCAAAGGGAGATCAGTAGAGGAAAGGGACAAGGAGTGAGAGGAGAGGAGGGAGGGGAGAAGTGGTGGGGAGTGATACTGTCCAATTATATTGCTATATTTTGTACATGTATGAATATATAATTCATTACGTACAACTTAATGCACCAATAAAAAATGTGGAAAGAGAAAAAAAGAATGAAAATTAACCACAACTACACTCAAGAATATAGAAAAATCTCACAAATGTAATGTTGATGTAAAGAAGCCAGAATCAAAAGAATACATAATGTATAATTCTAGTATTAAGTAGAAAAATGCAAAACTAATCTATTGTGTTAGAAATCAAAATAGAGAGGTTGTGGGTTTAGCTCTGTGGTAGAGTGCTTACCTAGCATACACCAGGCTTTGGGTTCAATCCATGGCACTGCAAAAGTAAAACAAAACTATATAGACCAAAACAGTTGTTATCCTTGATGGTGAGCAGGACAAGGCAGGTTTGGGAACATAGGAAAAGTTGTTTCTTATTCTGAAAGCTGATTATTTGTATGTTTACCAAAATTCATGGAGCTAGTCATTTATAATTTTTATACTTTTGGCACATATTTATCTCAATTAAAAATTATCAAAAATGATTACCTAAGCACAGCAAAGTAGGAATGATATATGTAACTTACATGTCTTGAGAGATATAAAATGGAACAAGAAAGACTCAATCCAACAAAAATTATGAAATGGGTGGAGGCTAGCAAGGAGTAAGAAATAGAAAATGAAATAAAACAACAGGAATAAGCCCCCAAATATCAGTAATCAAAATAAATATAAGTGGTTTAAAGACAAAGATTTCAAGCCAGGCCTGGGTGTGTACCCCTAAAATCCCAGCTACTCAGGAGGCTGAGGCAGAAGGACCTCAAATTCAAGTCCAGTCTAGGCAACTTAGCAAGACCCTGTCTCAAAAAGCAAAACAAAACAAAAAACAGGTGGGGGTGTGGGTAGGGGAGGTAGCTCAGTAGTAGCAGTGCAATTGCCTAACATGGTGAGGCTCTGAGATCAATCTCCAGCACCATACACACACACACACACACACACACACACACACAAAAGATAAATTTTATAATTTTGTCCACCATTAGGTAGATGATTAAAAAAAACAGAAAATAACAAGTGTTGATTTAGAACCCTATATATCACTCTTGGGAATGTAAAATGGTACAACCTCTGATGAAAACATTATGGCAAGTCCTCAAAAAAATTAAAAATTGAATTAGTTTATGATTCAGGAAACAGGTTCTCAAAGAGATATTTGTACATCCATGGTCACAGCAGCATTACACACAATAGCTAAAATGTGGAAGCTGCACAAATGTCAGATGAACAAATAAGCAAAATGTGGTGTATACATAGAGTGGAATATTATTTAGACTTAAAAGGAAGAAAATTCTTACATGTGTATAAGATGACAAAACTTAATGAGGTACTACATTAAGAATCTAAAATAGCCAGGCATGGTGCACCCCTATAATCCCAGCGGTTTAGGAGGTTGAGGCAGATGGATCACAAGTTCAAAGCCAGCCTCGGCAACATAGTGAGGCCCTAAGCAACTCAGTGAAGCCCTATCTCTAAATAAAATATTAAAAAGGGCTGGAGATGTGGCTTGGTGGTTAAGCGCCTCTGGGTTCAATCCCCAGCAAACCCACCCCTCACAACCCCTGCCAAAAAAGAAAAGAATCAAAAATAGGCAGTCATAGGAAGTAGAAATGTAGTTGCCAGAGCTAGGAGAGAGGATAATGGGTATAGAGTTTCTGTTTTGAAAGATGAAAATGTTCTGGACAACAATGAATATACTTGACACTAGTAAACTGTACACTTAAAAATAGTAAATTTTGTGTTATGTATATTTTACCACAATTTTTATAAAAGATTAATAAGTAAAACAAAAATGTAACTAAAAGCTAATCACTACAGTAACAAGTAAAATGAAACACATAAAATTGAAAATAAATAAGTGAAAAAAATGTGCCAGAGAAATGCTAACAAAAAAGCAGATATAACAATATTAATACCAGAAAAATAGAATTAAAAGCAAAATAATTAAATGAGATATTTCTTTTATCCTCAAAAGTACAATTCAACCAGAAGATATAAAAATTGTGAATCTTTAAGCACTTAAAAACACAATTTCAAAAATACAATGTATAGCTAGGTGTGGTGGCACGTATCTGTAATCCCAGCAATTTGGGAGACTGAGGCAGGAGGATCCCAATCTTAAGACCACCCTGAACAATTTAGTAAGACTTTGTCTCAAAATGAAATATAAAAAAGACCAGGGATGTTGTTCAGTGTTATGGCACACCTAGGTTCAATTTCCAGTAATACCTACACAAAAAAATAGAATGAATCAAAATATACATATGGTGTACACATACACACACACACACACTGAGACACACACACACATATCAACATGTACATAGCCAATAGAAGTATAACACAAAAACATGTACACGGATCATAGTGGAAATCTTTACCACGACTCTCAGAATTAATAGGTCAAATAGAGGAAAGACAAATTAGGGAAATAGAGAACATGAAATGTAACCAATAAACTTCAGTTAACTATATAACTTTGTACCAAATTTAAGGGTACTGGGAACAGTTATAAAAACTGACAGTTCATTAGATTACAAATTGATATCTCTTTTTAATCTTTATTTTTCTTTCAGCAATGTGGCAGAATAGAAATCCCAACATTCTCCAGTCACAAAATATCTTTTAAAGATATATATACATATATATAATACTTTTTAATTCAGTGGAAGAAACATGGGGAGGGCCAAAATTCAAGAATGCAGACAAAATAAAGGCATTTAAAAATTTTTTTTAGTTGTAAACACACATAATATCTTTATTTTATTTCTATTTTTTATGTGGTGCTGAGGATTGAACCCAGTGCCTCACATGCTCCAGGCAAGTGCTCTACCACTGAGCTACAACTCCAGTCCCAAGACATTATGAGATATTATCAAAAACAGAGAATTTGTTTTCACTGAAGGAACTTCTAAAGAATATACTTGAAGGAGAAGGAAAAGGGTTCAAAAAAAAGGAAAGATACAAGAAGGAAAGGAACCAATTTTAAAATAATTTAAAAAGAAGGAATGGAGAGTGAAAAATGGTAAACAGGCAGACATAATAAATACTGATAAATACAATAAATATTGATCTAGAAAATAATAACAACAATAATATCTGGAAGGATTAAAGTAAAATACAGCAAAGGGAGATGAATGGAGTGTAAGAATCAGAAGATTCTTATTTAAAAAATAAGATTAAATAAGATGCTTATTTAAAAAAATAAGATTAATCCAAACTTTCAATTCAAAAGGTTAGAGCTTAAACAAAATAAATTCAAATTAAGTAGAAAGGTAAATAATAAAAATTAATGAAAAATAAAAATAAAAATCAATAGGACTAATCAATAAATCCAAAAGCTGGTTCTTTGAAAGGATTAATAAAATAAGCAATCTTAAACAAGTCTGACCAATAAAAAGAGAGAAAAAGCATTAGTATTAACAAAAAAGATAACATAAATACATGAGCTTATTTCTTACCACAGAATACTATATACATTATACCAAAATATATTAAATTTTAATAATGTTAAGGATTTTCTGACAATAGAAGTATTAAATTGACTTTGAAGAAATAGAAAACCTGAGAAATCAATGGTAATGGAAAAAAATAAAAAGGTAGTTAAATACTGATATCAAATTCCTAAAAAACATCAGCAAGGCCGCAGATATAGCACAGTGGTAGAGCGCTTGCCTAGCATGGGTGAGGCCCTGGGTTCAATCCCCAACACAGAAAAAAGAAGAAGGAGAAGAAGAAAGAAAGAAAGCATAAGTAGCAGCTCAGGCAGTCTGCAGTCAAGTTCTGGCAAACTTCAAGGAACAGATAATTCTTCTGCTTCAGAGCACAGAAAATGATGGGAAACTTCCCAGTTTCAGTAAGGACAGCAAAACCCTAATTACAAGCTCACAAAAATGGGGAAGGAAGAAAACTATATACCAACTTTGCTTATAAATATAGATAGCAAACCCTAAATAATGTTAGGTTATTGACCCTACCAAACTACCCAAAAGTGTACTTTAAAGTATCCCAGGATTTTACAGAAAAAAAATCCAGCAACATAATCACTTATATTTGTAATTTTAAGATGGAAACCTACATGGTCATATCAATGAATGCTATACAAAAGCTCTTGAAAAATACCAACGTACATCCCCCAGTTTAAACTCTTAATATTTAGGTATAAATACTAACATAAAAGCACATTTAGTGACTTTACAGGAGGAGCATTCCCCTAAAACTAAGCCCAAAGATGTTTAACCTTAAAAGTCAACACCGTAGAGAGAATGACCCATGAAAGAAAAGAAATAAAAAGCACAACAATTAGAAAGAGACATATGGTGTTGCTTAACAGACAATAAAATTATCTAACAGGAACAGCCAAACTAATCAGCTTAAAACTAGAATTAAAACAGATGTAGAGTTTAGTACGGAGTCTCAGCTTCAGCTCTACCTATTCAACTTGCTTGTTTTGAAAGTTAATCATGCAAAAACTATTTTCTATAGAGTAAGGTATTAGGATTGACAAATTCGTTCCCTCCACCCTTCCCCATCTTAAACGTTGAAATAACAGTGTTTGAAACTGGATAACCAAAATCTGCTGAAACCAAAAATCATTCTGAAGGGCTGAGTTGTGACTCTACTCAAAAACACTTTATCTCTAGCCTCCAGCTACTGCAGTTTCTAATGGATAAGCATGTCAACCAATCCAACATAATTCATCCGATAGAGGGCAAGGAAGAGCACCTTCACCGGAATTTCCCCCCCCCAAAGCGTAAACTGCTTATTATATAAACTTGCGTGCTGGCAAATGGAGCTCTCACAAAATAAAAATAAGATATTCGGAACGAAACTTGCTGTTTTAAACAATAAGTACATAAAACTAATTTTGTTAAAGGCATTTGGGAAAGGTGGCTGTTACTGTTGCACTCACGACAGGCTCTGCATCCCCGGGACACCCACAAGAATCCACAGGGTCCCCCTGGGCTCACCAGGTGCACTGCAAGGTGGCACCGCGAGCTAATCGGGGAGACCGGCACCTGCGCCCTTCCGAGGTCAACCCAGGACAGGAAGCGGGGCAGAGATCTGTGGACGCCAGAATGGCTAAGGTCTTCTACATGGCAATACCTATCCCCCATACACACACACACACACACACACACACACACATCTCGGGCACCAACAAGGAGGGTGTGGGAGGCTTCCTTGGCCAAAGGAGCCTGGGCCGGGAGCGCCCACGCACCTGTCCCACCACTTCAAGGGCTGGGAATGCCTCCCAGGGCCACTCTTCCGGAGTCACCTGACCCTCTGTCCCAGGCTTCTGCGCCAACCACCTCCACTTCCCCCCTCCCAGCCCGGAAAGGAGGGGGCGGCCACCTGCCACTATCACCTGCAGCACTGGTCCCTCCGCTCCCAGACTGAGTCGGACAGAGCATGACGTCCCTCTCCAGCTGGGGACAGGACCCGCTGCACGAAGGAATACCGGAGCCACAGCGGCGACCACCGCAGCGCGTCTTCCCAAAGGGACAGTCCTGTGTCCCTGCGCCGGTAATCCCGGACTCTCGCGCTCATCAGCTTAAATCGGGAAGACAATGCAACTGACGTTAATTAAGGGAGCCAGTGGCCCGCGCAGCTCCTGCTGACCCACCTCTTTAGGTTCCCACTCGGCTCTGCTATGCTGCCGCAGCCCGCAGCAGTCCCGACTCCGCGCGCTCGCGGATGCTCTGCGAAAGGTCCCAGCGATCCCACCAGCGCCTTCAGCTCCAGTCGCCTCCAGAGGGCGCGCGCTAGCTGGCGCGAGGCTCCCTGGGAGATGTAGTTCCGGAGCCTCTGCATCTTCAACCTGCACTCCCTTCATTCCTTTCGCTGCCTTGAGCAAGTGGTGGGTCATTTCTTTTTGCTCTTTCTCCTAAAACTTTCATCCTCCGCTTTTGGATAATCCAGGTTGGAGCGTCTCATTGGGAGGCCTGGGAGCCCTTCGGGCACTCTAGACCGGTGTTCTTAAAATGGCCCGCGCCTTCAGCATCTTGTGGGAACTTGATAAAAATGCAAATTCTCTATCTCTCCATGGCTATTTGATTTTTGTTTTGTTGTTTACTTTTATAGTGCTGGGGATTGAACCCAGGCCTCGAACATACTAGGTAAATGCTCTACCACTGAGCTATATTCCCAGCCCTATTTGGTTTTTGCTGAATTAAAACTGAAGTTGAGACCCTGCAGTTCACATTTATTGCAAGCCCTTTGTGTGATTCTGATGTACACTCAAGTTTCAGAACTTGACTAAAATTCCCCTCACTCTCCTCAAAGGACCTCATGGTTTCTATGACATTAGTTACACATATACATATATATCTTTGTGTCCTTGTATAGTGTGAGTCCTAGGCATTTATGTCCCAGCCTAGACTTCCCCTCTCACTTTAGCGTGTTACCCCAACATTTTGAGGATGCCTCTGAGGCACCTGAAACAAGGTCAAGACCAAGTTCAATCTGATTCTCCTCCAATGGGTCTCATGTCCACGGGCTGAAGAATGTTCACCTGGCAGTCAGTTACGCGGTGAAAATACCGCGGTACGGAATGACAGGACCTTGAATTGTATTTGAGGGAGTGAGGATCGTAGCCAACTCTTGCCAGGTTGTGGGGAAAAGGATCTCTGGTGGCTGGATATGGAAATTATATTAAAGGAGAGTTTTTTGGTTTGGTTTGGGTTGAGTAGAATCCCAGGCACTTGTAGAGGAATGAGCCTATGCTAGTGGTTCTCAACCAGGGGTGGTTTTGGTCACCCACAAACATTTGGCAACATCTGAAGATATTCTTGGTTGCCACAACTGGGGGCCGTGCTACTGGCATCTACTGGATAGAGGCCAGAGAGCCTGCTAAATATCCTATGATGAGCAAGGCAGTCCCCCACACCAAAAACTGATCCTGCCCAAAATGTAAACAAGTTCAGAGGTTGAGCAAATCTGGCCTAGGTAACAATAACTCCTCTATTGTAAAAGGAGGAAAGTAGAAAGAAGAGGGGAGGGGAGGTTTGGTTTGATAGAGGAAAGTCAAAGAAGTTTTCTCAGACCAGCCTGGTGTCACAAGCCTGTAACCAGCTACTCAGGAGGCTGGGGCAGGAGGATTGAAAGCTCTAGGCCTGCATGGAAAACTTGGTGAGACCGTGTCTCAAAATAAAATTTAAAAAGGGATGGGGATGCAGTTCAGTGGTAGAGCTCTTGCCTAACATGCTCAAGGCCCTGGGTTCAATCTCCAATACCTCAACAAACAAAAATCAATGGCATTTTCACCGGAAACGAAGAATATAACTTATCTGTGAGGTGGTTAGGGTAGTGTGTGGGGGGGTATTGAATGCAGAATTCTACGATCTAAGCTGAGCAAGAAGAGAAATAAAGGAAGAGGACAGCCAAATGTTTGGGAGGAAGTAGTCAGTTCAACAATCTAGGAGTTTTGGTGGTGCCCTATTTAACTTACTAAAGTAATTTAAAAACCCAACCAGAGAAGAGTTTCTATTAAGAGAATACGGATAATATCTGATAGCCAAGTCAGGATGAGAATGGATGGTATCACAGACTGGTTGTGCTCCCCTCCCCCAAATTCATATGTTGTAACCCAGTTCCTAGTGCCATGGTGTTTGCAGGTGGGGCCTTTTCAAGGTAATTAGGTTTAGACCTCATGAGTGGGATTAGTGAGATACCAAGAGCTCCCTTCACCATTTCATCCAGTCAGGACACAGCAAGAAGGTGCCATCTGTGGCCCAGGATGGAGACCTTAGCTGGCACCAAATATGCCTTGATCTTAGGTTTATCATCCTCTTGAATTATGAGAAATACATTTCTATTGTTTAAACCACCCAGCCTATGGTGTTTTTGTTATAGCATCCAGACAGACAGCTAGTCAGATGGCAAGCACAGAGTAGAGTTAGGACCACCATGTACCCCTTAGGGATTGTGCAGTGCCCAAGCTGCCCAGGATATAGGAGTGGAGTGTACTGAGATAATAAGGTCATGCACATGGATGTGGAAACCAACCACAAACATGGCAAAACACATTTTGCATAACTGGTGAATAACATGGTCAATGAATAAGAAAGTAACAAGGAAGGAGAGAAAGTGATAAAGTTCAATGTTTAAAGTTTTAAAAAAGCAGAACTTCTGACAAGAGTGTAGAAGAAGCATGCTCTGTTTTAGAAGACAGCAGACTCAGGTGTCCACAGGGACATTTGTGTTTAAATCAAAGCAGATATGGGAGCTACTCCAAGAGCTTAAGTTTAGAGGGGGATTTGCAGGTTATGGAGCTAAGTTGCAGGGGATTGTGGGTCAGGACAAGAACCTGAGAGGAAGACAGGTAGGAAAGGGAGCAGACAAATGAGCAGTAAAGAACCAGATAAGGTGCTTGCTTCGGCAGCACATATACTAAAATTGGAACGATACAGAGAAGATTAGCATGGCCCCTGCGCAAGGATGACACGCAAATTCGTGAAGCGTTTCATATTTTTTAAGGATTGTATAGAGGGAAAAGAGGGGTGGGAGGGGTGGGGGGAAGGGGAAAAATAACAGAATGAATCAAACAACATTACCCTATGTAAATTTATGATTACACAAATGGTATGCCTTTATGCCATGTACAAACAGAGAAACAACATGTATCCCATTTGTTTATAATAAAATAAAATTAAAAAAAAAAGAACCAGATAAGGATCAAGAAATACAGAGCATAGGGGGAAATGGTTGGTGGTATGTCATATTTTGGAAGTCAACTGGTGAAAACGGGTATCTAAAATTAAGACCGAGCCTCAAAATCAGAAATTTTGCCTTACTCCATAGGGTGGGGACTGGGAAGACATCCATCCTGGCCATTGCAGTCTTTATAAACCCTGGGACAACAGATTTTCTAATACTGAGTAAGAGTCCTAATTATAATAAATTCCTAATAAACAACCAACTTGTTCCTAGAATAAACTGACATATTACATTTAAATATATATATATATAAATATATCTACAAATATGTATATATGTATATATACACTGTTTGCTAATATTTTATTTACAATTTTTGCATTTATATTCAAAGTGTGAGTAAGCAATAATTTTTTCTTTGAATGTGTAACAGTGTTTGGTTTTGGAATCAATATTATACTCACATTCATGAAAAATCTGGATGCTTTTGCTCTTTCCTTTTACTGTGCAACAATTTAAGGAGAATTAAAATGATTTATTATTTCAGATTTGACCATTTACCAATTGAAAACGTCTGGATCTGATGCTTTTTTTAGTATAACTTTTTCATAACCTTTTTTTTCTGTGATAATTTTAAAATGTAGATTTAAAAATATTCTAGGACTAGTTTTGATAAAGTATGCTTACTTTAAAATAAATTCTCCATTTTTTTCTAAGTTTTCAAGTGTATTTGTGTTTAAGCAAAGTAGTCTTTTGTGAAACTTTTTCTTTTTTCTTTTGCAGTGCTGTGGACCAAACTCAGGGTGTACACATGCTAGGCATGCACCCTACCACTGAGTCACATTCGCCAGCTCCCCTGATTTCTTTGTCTTTTCTTTTTTTTAATTTTTTTGTTGTTGTTGAAGATGGACACAATGCCTTTATTTTATTTATTTATTTTTATGTGGTGTTGAGGATCAAACCCAGTACCTTATATGTGCAAGGAAAGCACTCCACTGCTGAGCTGCAACCTCAGCCCCTCCCCTGATTTCTAATTTTGTGTGTTTTTGCTTTCTTTATTATGTTAACTTTTAAAATTGTATTATTTTTTCAAAGAACCAATTCTTAACTTTTTGAAAAGCTCTATTGCTTTAGGTTGTTGTTTTCTTTGGATTGCAGGGAGATAACAGGGAATGAACCCAGGGTGTGCTTTACCACTGAGCTACTTCTCCAGTTCTTTTTTTTTTTTTTTTGAGACAGGGTCTTGCTAAGTTGTTTGGGCCTTGCTGAATTGCTTAGGCTGGCTTCAAACAAGCAATCCTCTTGCCTCAATCTCTCAAGTTGCTGGGCTTACAGGCATTAGCCACCTTGCCTGGTTCTCTACTGCCTTTGTTTGTTGTTCAACAATTGTGGTTTTTGGGGGTTTTTGTTTGTTTGTTTGTTTGTTTGTTTGTTTTGCTTCCTTTTGGGATATTTGTGTGGCTTTTTCCTTTTTGCAGTGCTAGAGATTGAACCCAGGGCCTCACACATGCTAGGTAAGCCCTCTACCACAAAGCTGCACCCTAGGCCTTTTCTGAATTTATGAGTTTTGATATATGTGTAAGTATTTAAGGCTAACACTTGGTCTTTGTATATAGATATATGTACTTTCTTAGATATAGCTCATAATTTCTGATAGATAATGTTTTTCTTGTTGTTGTTGTTGTTGTTGTTTCTTTTTTTGTGGTGCTGGGGATCAAACCCAGGGCCTTGTGCTTGCAAGGCGAGCACTCTACCAACTGAGCTATCTCCCCAGCCCCTAGATAATGTTTTTATTGCTATTTTGTAGATAATCTAAAATTTGGATTTTGAATTGTTTTTGAAATAGACTTCTTAAATCTGAATAAGAGTACAAGCATTTTGGATTGGGGATATAGCTCAGTGGCAGAGTACTTGCCTAGCATGCTCAAGGCCTTGGGTTCAATAACCAGCACCACGAAAAAAAAAAAAAAAAATGGAGAGAGAGAATATAAGAGTTTTAAACTTTTTAGGTATTAGGGTCTTTTGTTTCTGATTTAATTTTTAGTTTTATTTCATTGAGATCAGAGGTCAATGTTATCAATACTGCATTTTATTTTGAAAATACTGAGTTTTTCTTTGTGCCCTAAAATAGGGTTGATTTTTGTAAATGTTTCATGGGCATTCCAGAGGAATGTGTATGGTTTTCAGCTTATAGATTTTGGTATATGTCAATGAGATATAATTTGTCAATCATGATACTTAGGTCTTCTGTATCCTTAGATGTATTTTGACCTAATGTAATATGAAAAAGAGGAAATTAAAATCTCTTATTTGGGGCGGGCGGTCCTTACTGTGTTTTTGTCTTTCTGGATTTTTGTTTCTCCAATCTTTCCACAAATTCAAGTTGACCCAACCTCTACAACTATCCTAAATCTGGCCTGGGGATGTAGCTCAGTGGGAGTGCTTGCCTAGCATGTGTAAGGCCTTGGGTTCAGTTCCCAACCCTACAATGAATGAATTAGTAAATAAATAAAATCTATCCTCAATCCAATCAACTCTTATCATCTCCCCTGGTACTACTCGATCCAAGCCATCTTCCTCTCTCACCTGGATTATTGCAGCAGCCTCCTCACTAATCTCCTTTACTCTGTTCTGGCTCCACTTCAGTAGACTTTTCAGACTAGTCAGAGGGATTTTTTTTCACAGCATATGTCAGATCATGTTTCTTCTGTGCTCAAAACCCTTCAGGAAGTCCCCTATAGTAACCTCAGATTAAAAAACTAGGAATTTTTCCAATGACCCACAAGTCTATTACTACCTCCTACTTCTTTTCCCTTGCTTATTCCTCTCCAGTCATACAACATCCTTTTTTGCTCTTCAAATACCCAGATTTTGCTTCTGCTCAGAGATTTACAACTGGTGTTCCCTTTGCTTAGAATGCTCTTCCACGTAGTCACATAGCTATTTTACTTCCCTCAGGTCTTTTCTCAAATGAAACTTCCTGCTCACCATGTTTAAAATTACACACACACACACACACACACACACACACAATCACATCTCTTCTTATTCCCTTTCCAACTTTCATTTTTCTCCAAAACAGTTATCACTCTCTGATACAATTTACATGTTTTTTTTTTAATTCCTTACCTCTTCCAACTAGAATGTATGCTCCCTTCAAGTAACTTTAAGTCTGTTTTGTTCACTGCTGCTCTGTTAGTCTCTTTTGTTCATCCTTAGTGCTGAGAACTAGACATTTATTGAATGAATGAACTGTCAAATGAATTCATCTCACAATAGCAAGACTGGTTCAACATTAGAAAATTTGTCAATGTCATTCTCTGTTATAACACATCAATAGGGGAAAGCTGTGCAAAAATCACTTGATAAAATATAATACTGATTTCCATTTTCAAAAACCCTTAGTAAGCTTAAAAATACAAGGAAAATTCCTAAACTGGATAAATAATCTAGCCATCATAAATTTTCAGAAAACATAGCAACTTCTTGATGAAACATTAGAGCATTCCCTTTCAAGGTCAAGCCAAGAATGTCTGTAGTATCCCAACTAGTCCAAGAAGTCAAGAAGAAGAAACGAACTTTAATAAAAATGCCAACATTACCAAGTCTGGTGGCAAGGACCACACAGTACTTACCCAGAAGAAGCCCACCCAGGAGGTGGGAAGGCACAGTACATCCACATGATAAGGAATATTATTCAATGCCATGTGTTTTGGGGAGACAGAGAGCCCTTTTCTTCATATTTTTGGGGCTCTGGAGTATGGCTTATGTTCTTTAAAAGGAAATTTCCATCCAGAAATCTAGAACATATGATGCAAAGGCAAGACAACAGTCTAAGTGTTGAGAGGTTTTACCATAGCTCTGGAAGTGTCCAATGACAGTATTGGGCTGTAGCCTGCCTATTCCTGCTAAAAGTTAGTGTTTGTTCTTCCTACTTCTTGTCTTTTGCTTCTGCCTGCTTTCTAAACCTACTTGTGTGAGTCAGCTTTCCCTTACTATAAAATACCTGAGATAATCAACTTATAAAAGAAAAAGGTTTCTATTGGATACAGATTCAGATTATTTATTTAGTTAGTTGCAGTACTTGAGCTACACCCTCTTACTAGAAAGTATCTAGAACTCATAAACAAATTCACAGTAGCAGGGTTTAAAGCCAAAACCAATAAATCAATTGCATTTCTATACACCAATGATATGTCAGCTGAAAGAGATATCAGAAAAACTAATCCCCTTTACAATAACCTCAAAAAGTGTTTGGGACTCAACCTAACAAAAGAGGTGAAAGACCTATAATGAAAACTACAGAACTCTAAAGAAAGAAATTGAATATGACCTCAGAAAATGGAAAGATCTCCCATGTTCTTGGATAGGCAGAATTAATATTATCAAAATGGCCATTCTACCAAAAGAACTATACAGATTAAATGCAATTCCTATTAAGATCCCAATGACATTCATAGAAAGAGAAAAGGCAATCTTGAAATTCATTTGGAAAATGAATTTTCCATTTTCCAAGGATAGCTAAAGCAATCCTTAACAAGAAAAGTGATGCAGGAGTCAAGATAATACCAGAACTTAAATTATTCTACAGAGCTATAGTAACAAAAACAGCATGGTAGTGGCACAAAAACAGACATGAAGACCAATGGAAAAGAATAGAAGACACAGAGACAAACCCACATAAATACAGTTACCTCATCCTAGACAAAAGTGCCATAAACATACATTAGAGAAAAGATAACCTCTTCAACAAATGGTGCTGGGAAAACTGGAAATCCATATGCAGCAAAATGAAACTAAACCCCTATCTATCACCCTGTACAAAACTCAACTCAAAATGGATCAAGGACCTAGGCATTAGACCAGAGATCCTGCACTTACTAGAAGAAAAAATTGGCCCAACTCTCCATCATGTCAGCTTAGGAACCAACTTCCTTAATAAAACTCCTAAAGCACAAGAAGTAAAATCAAGGATCAATAATGGGATGATATCAAACTGAAAAGTTTCTTCACAGCAAAGGAAACAATCAAGAACATGAACAGAGATCCTACAGCATGGGAAAAAAATCATTACCACCTATACCTCAGATAGGCATTAATTTCCAGGATGTACAAAGAACTCAAAAAACTTAACACCAGAAAAATAAACAACCCAATGAATAAATGGGCAGAGGAATTGAATAAACATTTCACAGAAGAAGAAATATGGTCAAATAATATATGAAAAAGTGTTCAGCATCTCTACTAATTAGAGAAATGCAAATTAAAACTATACTTGAGATTCCATTTCACTCCAGTCAAAATGGCAATTATAAAGAATACAAATGACAATAAATGTTGGTGAGGATGTAGGGAGAAAGGTGCTCTCATACATTGGTGGTGGGACTGTAAACTGGTTCAACCACTGTGGAAAACGGTATGGAAATTCCTTAGAAAACTTGGAATGGAACCACCATTTGACCTGGTTATCCCACTCCTCAGTTTATACCCAAAAGACTTAAAAGCAGCATCCTACAGTGATACAGCCACATCAATGCTTATACCAGCTCAACTCACAATAGCCAAGCTATGGAAACAACCTAGGTATCCTTCAACTGATGAATGGACAAAGAAAATGTGATACACACACACACACACACACACACACACACGCACACACACACAGACCAATGAAATATTATGTAGCCATAAAGAAGGATGAAATAATGGCATTTGCGGGTAAATGGATGAAACTGGAGACTATCATGCTAAGTGAAATGAACCAATCTCCAAAAAACCAATGACCAAATGTTCTTTCTGATTTGTGGAGGCTAACCCAATACTAGGGAGATTGCTGAGGGGAGTAATAGAAATCCTTTGGATTAGACAAAGGGAAGGGGAGAGGGACAGGAAAGGCAGTAGAATTAATCTGTCTTAACTTTCCTAGCCTTGTATTTTAATACATGAGCAGGGTAACTCCACATCATGTACAATCACAAGAGTGAAATCCTAAATAGAATAAGTTATACTCTACATATGTATAATTTGCCAAAATACATTCTACTGTTATGCATAACTAAAAAGAACAAATAAATAAAATAAATGTTGGTGAAGTAAAACTAAAAAATTTTACTTTGAGACACAGTCTTGCTAAGTTGCCTGAGCAGGCCTCAAATTTGGGACTATCCTCCCAAGTAGCTGGCATTGCAGGTGTGTGCCAACATGCTTAGCACTTTCAGTGGTCTTAGTCCATGATCAATTGGCCCCCATTGCTTAGGCCTATGACAGCACATTGTGCAGGAGTGTGTGGCGGAGCTAAACAGCTCATCTCATGGCCAGAAAGCAAAAGAGAGCAAAAGGAAGGCTTTGAGTTTCCAGCAGCCCTTTCAGGGCATGCCCCCAATGGCCTGAAGACCTCCCACAAGGCCCTACCTCTTAAAGGTTCTACCACCCCCAAGTAGTGCCACCCTAGAGACCAAACCTTTAATATGTGGGCCTTCAGGAGACATATGCTAATAGCAACACTCTTAAGCATTTTCTCATGATTCTATTTCCATGTCATTCAAGTAAATTCCTTTTACACTTAAGAGAAACAGGTGATTTCTGTTGCTTGAAATCAATAAATTTGGTGTGGTGGGCACACTGAAGTTTCCATACACTTAAAGCCTTTCTCCAACAAGGCAATGCCTGGTCTACCCTTATATAGTTCTTGTGGTAATTCATTCATTCATCTCTTCAATTAGCTCAGTACCAAAGAAAGAGAATACAGGATTTTAATGTTATGGTGCATTTTAGTTTAGTTGAGTGGAAAATCTGCACTTCACGGGAGGCTAGAATGTACAATCTGAGACCTTTCTGAAATCAATCTAGTAGTTAAAACTTGGGACCAACAATCATAGCAATAAGATAGAAACAACACTTTGGTACATTTAGTTTGCACTGAGATAAATCATTGAAAACATTAAAGGAACTTGGGGTTCTGGGTTCCATCCTTGGCATAAATATATAATATATCTGAACATCCAAATACCAAAGAACTAGGTGTTGGAGGAGGAAGGAATGTAAAGAATGGTTAGTAGGTATCAGGATGTAGTTGATTATGATGTATAACTGTTAATGTTCTATAGCACAGTAGGGTAATTATGGTTGACAATTAATTGTAGATTTCAAAACAGCTAGAAGACAGGATTTTGAAGGTTATGAAGAGAAGAAATCATAGATGTTTGAGGTTATGGATATGTCAATTGCTATGATGTGATTATTACACATTGTATACATGAATTGAAGTTTCACAGTGTACCCCATAAATATGTTCAATTATTGTGTATAAATTTGTTTAACTTTAAAAATGAAATAAACTGCCATTGCCACTTGCCCAGATCTTAAGTAACTTGAATGTATTTCTGTTTGTATTGTTGTCATTAACAAAAGGACCAAGCTCCCAGAAGAGCTTATATTGGGATTTTTGCTGCCATCTAGCGGACTGATTTAATATTGACCTGTGTGAAAAATAAATAGCCCTGGGCTGGTGACTGCTTCCTCTCAGATCCTCTGAGCACAGTTCTGTGTTCAGGTACCTGCCTTCTCTACGTCTGTACTACTTAGGGCGCAACAGGATCTAATCTTCTATTCATCCACCTAGGGTCTAGCGCGGAATGGGGGTGGGGTTGGGGGCATTAGACCTTCAATATAAATAAATAACTAAAACAATAAAGCCATTTCAACAATAGCAGCAATAGCAGCTCCCATGTGTTGAATATTTTCAAAAAGGCCAATCTCTGTTCTAGGCACTTCTTACCTACTGTTTTTATATGAAACACTGCCCTAGGAAGTAGGTGATTTTTTCATTTTACACGTCACTCATCAAAGGTCAGTCCCTTACCCAGGACAAAGATTTATTAACCCTCAGATTTGCCAAATCAAATCGTTATGCAGTATAGTATAAAGAAAGGGGCTTTGGAGACAGAACTTTATTCTAATCCTCAGCTCTGCCTTTTATTTGCTGCAAAATCTTAGGCAATTTATTTAACCTCTCCGAAGACTCATTTTCTTATTCACAAAATGAGGCAAATAATAATATCTACCATCCCAGGTTGTCATTAGAATTAAATGCAACATTATGTTTAGTGAAATGAAAAGTCCCTTGGACAATATCTGGCATACTGTATCCTTTTAGTAGATACTTAGAATCTCAGAAATGATCATGATAATAATAAAATATTGCTGAAATGCCTTCCAGATTCATTTAAAATGATTGTGGGTCATGGGCAAGTAAATGAGGGCAGAAGAGAGTGGATTATAAACCTCTAGCCTCAGTAGTCTGCTTTTAGGGAGGAAAATCAAACAAAACACTTAGACTCTCGCATCTGCAAAATGAGAGATATCATAGGGATTACATTAAAACAACAAAACAAAAGTATGTCTAGCAGATGCCCAAAGTGACAGCTGATATTATCACTGTGGTGATCATTATTGTTGTTATAATTGTGTGTGAAAGGGTTGAGGTTTCGGCTCCATAGATGGTCATAATTATGTGAGACCATTGCTAAGATCCCTTCTAGCTTTGACAATCACTGATTCTAGTGTCCTCCAGAGAAATAGATTTGAGGCATCCTAGGAAAAGGACCATGCAAGGACTACAAACATGATAACTTAATTGACTCTGGAAATTCAGCAATACCTGATACGTTAGACAATTGTCTCTTGTGTGTGAATAAAACAACACAATCAAGACAGATTATTCTAACATTCCATTTACTCAGTTTTTTCTCAACCCTATCTCCCAGCAGCATATTAAAGATACATCCAAACTCATGAGCTGTAAAGATTCTCTGGGATTCATGCAGCCTTGTGATTCTTACAAGCATATCCCCTTGACTTCATTCATAGACGCCCTGAACTTGGTGTCTGGAGTGGGAGTATTTGCCCACTATTTCCCATCCTTCTCCTCTCTTAGTCTCATCTGGCTCTGTATCCAGCTCTGTATTGGCTCTGGATGGCTTCATGAAGGGGTAACCTGATAGCACCTCACCTCCTTCCCCTACTATGTATGTCTCCACTTCTCTGGGCTTCCATATTGACCAAGTTATGAGGTATATATAAGCAGCCCTGAATTGCAAAATGAATGCCTTATTGGGTAAATCATTGATTAATGGGAGCTGGTGGATAAACACTTCCTGATTTATACAGGTTATTGAGGAACATTTCTACAGATCTGGCAATCCTTTATGCATCTCCCTCCTGCCCTGATTCACTCCCCTCATTTCTCCTTCCTTCTCTCTGGGACTTTGCTCCTTAACATGGCCTTTCTATGAGCCCTCTATCTTAGGTCTTGCTTTGTGGGGCACATAGGTACTTAAGCATAAGGTGGCCCCAAAAGAGGTTAGGATTTGGGGGTTAGATTATTCACCAATGTCTTAATCTATTCACCAGTGTCTTAGGCTTTATGACGAAATACCAAGGACTGTCTGATAAATAACAGAAATTTATTTCTCACAGTTCTGGAATCTGGGGAGTCTAAGATCAAAGTGCTGGTAGATTGTGTCTGGGGGAGGATCTTCTTTCTGGGTTATAGATGGTGCCTTGCGGTTCTCTCTAGGACCTCTTTTATTTGGGTGTTAGTTCATGAATTTGGGAAGGATATAAACGTTTAGACCATGGCAATCAGTATGACAGCAATAAGACTATTATTACTGGTGGTGAGTGGAAGTACAAATAATCTCTTGCAAGCACTAGCATCAGAAGTAATCAGGCTGTCAGTTATAATTAATTTTTTTTAGAGTTATACCTAGAAGTTGGGTGTTGGAGGATGGGGTTGTGGCTCAGTGGTAATGCACCTGCCTAGCACATGTGAGGCACTGGGTTCGATCCTCAGCACCACATGAAAATAAATGAATAAATAAAGATATTGTGTCCATCTACAACTAAAAATATTTTTTTAAAAAGTCAGGTGTTGGCTTATTTTTTGGGGGGGTGGGGTGATACTGGGAATTGAACTCAGGGGTACTTGATCACTGAGTCACATCCCCAGCCCTATTTTGTATTTTATTTAGAGACAGGGTCTCACTGAGTTGTTTTGTTCCTCGCTTTTCCGGAGGCTGGCTTTGAACTCACCATCCTCCTGCCTTAGCCTCCCAAGCTGTTGGGATTATAGGCATGTGCCACCAGAAGTTGGGGTCATTTTAACAAAATCATACATTCATGGAACTTGACTTACTTCATTTCAGTTCCTGATCCCCTACTTTACTTTCCCTCCCCTCCTCCCTCCTTCATTCTCCTTTTACTAATTTATTTTATTTTTGATTGGTGCTTTCTACATATACATAAAGGTGAAATCTCTGTGGCATATGTTATAATTAAATGAGAAGAAGCTTGGGGATAGGGGTAGCTGTGCCACTTAAATTGTGTGGAGGTGCTATGGCCTGAGAGTTTGCATCCCCTGCCCCCAAATTCATATGTTGAAATACTAACTACAAGTATAATATATTAGGAGGTGGAGCCTTTGGGAGGTGATGAGGTCATGAGGATGGAGGAACGGGACTCAAAGGAAGCCCTGAGAGGTCTTTGCCCCTTACCATGTGAGCCATCAGCAAGCAGGTGTCATCTGTGAACTAGAAAGTGACCCTTAGCAGGCACCAAATCTCTGGGCAGCTTGCTCTTGGACTTCTAACCTCTCAACCTAACATAAATTAATTTCTGTTGTTTATAAGCCACTTGGCCTGTGGTATTTTGTTATAGCATGCTGAACAGACTAAGATGGAAGGTAATGTTAATTTTAAGGATTAGTTGTCTGACTTCTGGTTGATAAAAGAAGATGAAAGTCTCAGTGTAGCTTGTTTGGCAGCTTTTATTTTCTTTTTTTCTTCTGGTGTGTGTGTGTAGGGGAGTGGCACAGTGCACTGGGGATTGAACCCAGGACTTCATGCATACTACACATACACTCTACAACTGAGTTATATATTCACCTCCCTTGCAACATTTAAGAAGCAGTTGCAGAAAGAGTGCTGATGATAAGACCCCAAATCTCACTGTAAGAAGAGTGTTAAGTCAGTTGTGGTGGCACGCACCGACTCAGGAGGCTGAGGCAGGATTGCAAGTTTGAGCCCAGCCTGGGCAACTTAGTGACAGCCTGCCTCAAAATAAAAAAATAAAAAGGATTGGGGAACATATCTCAGTGGTGAAGTGCCCCTGGGTTCAATTCTCAGTACCAAAAAAAAAAAAAAAAAAAAAAAAAAGAAGAAAAAAGCAAAAGCAAAAGCAATAGAATTGAAAATGAGATGGAATGTGTAGTATTAATTGGGCTCTTGATCAAAGCTAGTGTCCTGATGAATGCGGGGGACTCTGAAATATGAAATGGGGACAATGATGTGGATAAGCCTGAAAAGTTTGAATCTACAGGCTCATTCAGCCTCCTTTTCCTCCCCAGAGGAGACATATTATGTAAGATGCCATTTGGTCTGCTGGAGATAGACCCGATGATTTCTAGGTTTTGGTGTAACTTAAGTGAGAAAGTCAGTCCCTGCTATGGTAAAAGACATCACACTTGTCAAAGAAGGCCCTGACTGCTATGTGCTATGTATGGGAGAACCAGGGGTTCATGTGTAAAGGTTGCTTTTGAAACAGTTGGACTGAGGTGGGTTGGAATATAAGTCTGGGTTTTTCCCTCCCCAGTTTGGGGGACTTCTTTCACAACTCAAGATCTTGTACTATGGCCAGCATATCCAGAACTGGTCCTAATACACTATTGGGATTTAATTTGGGCCTAAAGTAAGTGAAGAAGCTATTTACAGAACTTTCTTGACACTTTTAAGAAAGAGTTCAGAAGGTTTAAAGAAGTAGGAATTTTAGAACTGTTTACTTGCAAGACCTGAGAAGCCTTCAGAAGACACTGGCATTTGTGAGAAGTTTGATGACTGAGTGAGCAGAGAGAGTTGCTAGGAGCAATGGGGATGATGGGAATCTGGAAAGGAAAAGGCCCTGGATGCTCAACCTAACCTCACAAGAGGAAAAATTGCCACACTTGACCTCACATTATGGGTCTCAGTTAAATGCAGGCACACTAAAAATATTGCCCCAAATTACCTTCATATTATGTGTATGAGACATGAATAAAATTTCATGTGTAGACTTTAGACTTATCTACAAGATATCTCTTTATGTATATGCAAATATTCCAAAATCTGAAAAAAAAAAATCCCAAATTCAAAATACTTCTGGTCCCAAAGCACTTTGCATAAAGGATACTCAACCTGTATTGGGAAGCAAGATGGGATGGTCCATCAGGATTCTTTGACCTACAGGGATATAGAATATGGCTAATGGATCATAGTGTTTCTAAATGGAGAGAAAGATAGACAATAAACTAGGGCATTTTTGATATGTAGAATATTTTTTTAATCAAGAGTTTATGAGCAGAAATCAACTATCACAGTGGAAAATTACATTCCTTCCCAAGTTCCCAGATGTCAGTTCTCAGGGCCAGAGCACATCATTTGAAAAGGAAACCCTTAGGAAGAACTCCACAAGACTATGACAAAGATATATAATAAATATTTCCCCCAAAAGAACTGAGATCATTTTGCAGGGTAACTAAGCTCAGAATTTTCAAGGACTATGTGAGATGGGATGTGAGTTATGACTGATTGAAACCAGAGGACCAAAAACCTCGTGTGCTCCTGTGCTTAGAGTGAAGGTTTATAAAGTCCTGACTCAAGTCAGTGACCAATCCACTGCAGTTATTTCCTTAGGAACTGGGACCATGTAACAGACATTGTAATCAATATGAAAATATGAGATATTTTTACATTTTTTTTTTCATTTCAAGTCTGAAATCTGACCTGTGGTTGTTAGCTCTCTAGGACTTCCAACCTGCTCCATGCACAAGCTAGGTGCACTACAGGTGGTAGAGGAACCACAAACATTTGCAGTAGAAAACTATCAGAGTGCATGGAATGGCAAAGGCATAAGTGTATATCCTATACACTTATAGCTTATCTTAATTCAATTAGCCACATTTCAAGTGCCCAATAGCTTCAGGCTAATAGCTACCACATTAGACAGGGCAAGTCTGAAGAATCCTTGATCGTCTGGACATTTTGCAGATCATACTGGAACACTATATTGATGACACCACACTAACTGGACCCAATGAGCAAGAAAATGGCAAGTATTCTAGATTCATTAGCTAGACATCATGATAGAAGATGGGATATAAGCAAGACCTACAAAGATTCAGGGGACTGCCACACTGGTTAAGTTTTTTAAAGCTTGTTGGATGTTTGTGTAGAAAAGAATTTAACCAGCGGGTAGGGTGGTGCAAGCCTGTAATCCAGCTACTCAGGAGGATGAAGCAGGAGAATCACAGTTAGATGTCATCCTGTGCAACTTATTGAGACTCTGTCTCAAAAATAAAAAGGGGTCCAAATATTTTCTCTGTTAAGTGGATGATGATACATAATGGGGGGGAATGGCAGATGTGGGGTAAGAGAAGAACAGAGGAACTTTGGATTGTGTAAAGGGAAATGGGGTGGGAGGGAGTGGGGGAAGGAAAGATAGTATACTGAGACAGACATTATTACCCTATGTACATGTATGATTATAGGAATGATGTGAATCTACATTGTGTACAACCATAGAAATGAAAAGTTGTGGGCTGGGGTTGTGGCTCGGTGGTAGAGTACTTGCCTAGCATGTGTGAGGCACTGGGTTTGATTCTCAGCACCACATACAAACAAATTAAATAAATGTCCATCAACAACTAAAAAAATGTATTAAAAAAATGAAAAGTTGTATCCCATTTGTGTATAATGAATCAAAATGCAGCCTGTGAAAATTAAAAAAAATAATTAAATTTAAAAAATGCATATGACTTTAAGGAAGAATAAAAATAAATAAATTAATTAATTAATTAAATAAAAAGGGAGGGAATGTAGCTCTGTGGTAGACAGACTTCCAAGCATTTGTGAGACCCAGGGAAAGAAAAGGAAAGAAAGAAGTCACCTTGCCCAAAGACAGATTTGGCCTAGCAGTTGGCTTCATAGGTCCTTGGAAAGTCATTCCTGGTAGGAGAGTTTTTGTTTTGACTGCAGACCTTTGGCCAGCTAGATAATGACATGTGGCATCAGGGTGCACCCTACGAGAATGGACATGGATCATCTTCATGGGCAGTCAATTGTGCTTATATGATAGAACCCAAAACCCAAAGATTTTAGACACCAAGGCTTGGGTAAGCTTTCCTGGTTGGCAAAACCTCCATACTGGTAAACTAACTCTGGGGAGAGGACGACCAGAAGTTCTGTGTTTAGTACGTTTCTGAACACTCTCCTATGCATTTCTTCCCTTGGCTGGTGTAACCTGTAACCTCTGACTATAATAAATTATAACCTCATGTGAGTATAACAGCTTTCAGAGAGTTTTGTGTGTCCTTCTGGCAAATTATCAAATCTAAGGGAAGCCTTAGAAACCCCTGAATTTACAGTTAAATATGAGGGTGTAGACAGTGACTCCTAACTTAGTAGTTGGCTAACTTTTGTAACTTTATCATTACTGATTACACTTATTGTTTATTCACATTTACCCACATACCACTTTTTGTTGTTGTTGTTTTTGTTTTTTATAATGGATTGCACTTCACACTCTCCATCTCATTCACTTTACTTCTGCCTGAAGAAAATCCTTGAAAATATCCTTTAGGAAGATCTGCTGGTGACAATTTTTTGTTTTTGTCTGAAAGTGTTTTGCATTGAAATGTATTTCTGATGTGTATAGCACTCCATATTGGTAGGTACTTTTCATAGCACATTGAAGATTTAATTTCAGTCTTCTGGCTCTCATTACAACTGTTAAAAAAAAAATCACCTGCCTGTCTGAATGTTGTTTTTTGAAGGTAACATGCTACCCCTACTCCTAGAAATTTTTATTATTTTTCTTTGCTTTTTATTTCTTGACCTTTTCTTATAATTTATGTGTGGATTTCCTCTTATCCATTTGCTGTGCTTCTTGAATTGGTGGGTTGGTTTCTGTTATCATTTCAGAAAAAATGTCAGCCACTAGTTTTTCTACTACATTCTCTCTTCTCCCCTCTGGTTCTGCCCAAACATAGGGTAAACTTTTTCATTGTATTCTCCTATGACTCTTACCCTCATTACATGTTTCATCCTAGACATTTTTCTTCCATTTCACAAATTCTTTCTTTAGCTGCAACTGTTCTCACAAATCCATTTAGTTCATAGTTTCATTTTTATTTTTTAGTTCTAGAATTTCTGGTTGCTTCTTTTTCATATTTACTCTTTCAGTTGTTATTTATTCCAGTTCTTTGCACAAATTTTCAATCTTGTCTTTTATCCCTTTGAACAAAGTAAAAAAGCATTACATTAAAAGCTGTATCTGATAATTCTATCTGTAGATTTCATTTGACTATTTATTTCTTCTCTTTTTTTCCTGGTACTGGGGATTGAACCTAGGGGCACTCTATCACTGAGATACATCTCCAGTTTTGTTTTTTTTTTTTTTTTTTTTTTTTTTTTTTTGAGGCAGAGCCTTGCTAAATTGCCCAGGCTGGCTTTGAACTTTCAATCCTCCTGCCTCAGTCTCCTGAGCTGTTGAGATTATAAGCATGTACCACTGGGTTCCACTCCCATGTGTCTGTTTCTATTGCTTGTTGTTTCTCCTGGCTCTTGTTTCTAATGTTTTGTCTTATGTGTCTAGATATTTGTGGCTGTATACCAGACATTACATTTGAAAAACTGGAAGGGGAAATACTGGGGAATGATATTAGTCAAATTATACTGTTAAATCATGTGCATGAACAAATATGTAACAATGAATCCCACCATTATGTATAGTTATAATGCATCAATAAAAATATGGAAAAAAATTTTTGCTGAAATAATTTGAGACTTTGGGTGATGTTTTCTTAATCCAAGAGAAGTTTCATTTGCTTCCATCAGGCACGTAGGAGCACTAGAAGTCAGGATTTTCTAAATTTATAATAAGGGATTAGGATTTCCTGGACCACCCAGATGATTTGAAGATGGATTATAAACCCAAACCTTCAAGGGTGGTTTACTTCTTAAGTAGCTTCAGAATTCCAACTCAAAACAGGCCCTGGGCTCCGACATTTTCCCTTTAGTCTATGAGCTATCAACAGCATCACACAATCAACTCCGCTTCTTGTTTTTGTTTTTGTTTTTTGTCTTTTGTTTTTTTGTTGTTGTTTGTTTTGTTTTGTTTTGTTTTGTTTTTGGCAGTGGGGTTTGAACACCCAGGGCCTCACACATGCTAGGAAAGAGCTCTATCACTGAGCTACATCTCCAGGTCAGTCTTTTGCATAAGCAGCAAAAGCTCCCAAAGCAAGAGGCCCCCAAATGCAGAACTTAACTTTCTGGATTTTTTTCCCCATTTATCTTCACCATCTTTACCTGCTTATTGCCCCTATGTCAGTTAATATTTTTGTTCACCTTTTTTGGTTTTCCTCTGCATGTTGCCACATGAAATTATTTATTCCCCTGTTATTACTAGAGGTAGTTTCCCTTGGGCAAATTTGAGACTATTGTTACAATCTCTCAACTACCTTTTACATGTGCAATGAATTCCCATTCATCTGCCACAATCAAGAGACTCTAGATGCTGTTGGCTTGACTGAAACTAAAATCAGAAGCCACAACTTCTTTAGAAATTGAGTTTACAGAAGTATTGAGGCAAATGCTTTTGAAAATGTAAAACCCTGGATTTAGAATTGGGGTTGTGACTGTAGCTCAGTGTTAGAGCATTTGCCTAGCATTCATGAAGCTCTGGGTTTGATCCCCAGCACCACAAAAATAATAAGTAATTAATCATTATGTAGTGGATGAGAATTTTAAATTATACCAATACGTATTCTTTTTTAAAAAACATTTTTAGTTATAGATGGACACAATGCCTTTATTTATTTATGTGCTGAAGCTACTTAAGAAGTAAACCACCCTTGAAGGGTGGGTTTAGAATCGAACCCAGTGCCTCAAGCGTGCTAGGCAAGTGCTCTGCCACTGAGCCACAACCCCAGTCCCCCAATATAGATTCTTAATCTTCATCCCAATAAATCTGAGCTTTATAGCTGCTCACTAAAAGAGACCAAGTTTTCTTTTTATATATTAAAAAATGTGTCTGAGAAGTATCCTTGAGGTTATGTTTGCTATAGAACACTAGAAATTCTTTTTAGAATGTTTGTTTTAGAACATTATTCATTAATTTGTAAGAAGGGTTTGCTATAGGAGATTAATTTTATTCAGTGGCTTTGGGATAATTAACTTTCTGATTTTACCTCACTGACATATTGTAATTAATACAGCTAATATTAAAAAGTCTATGAGCCTGCCACAGTGGTGAATGCCTGTAATCCCAGCAGCTTGGGAAGCTGAGGCAGGAGGATCAAAGCCAACCTAAGCAGAAGCAAGGTGCTAAGCAACTGAGTGAGACCCTGTCTCTAAACAGAATACAAAATAGGGCTGGGAATATGGCTCAGTGGTCCAGGGCCACTGAGTTCAATCCCCAGTACCACAAAAAAAAAAAAAAAAGAGTCTGTGAAAGCCAGATGTGGTGGTGCATGACTGTAATCCCAGTGGTTTGGTAGGCTGAGGCAGGAGGATTAAGTTCAAAGCCAGTTTCAGCAACTTAGTGAGGCCCTCAGCAACTTAGGGAGACTCTGTCCCAAAATAAAAAATAAAATGGGCTAGGGCTGTGGTTCATTGGCTAAGCACTGCTGGATTCAATCCATGGTACCAAAAACAAAACAAAACAAAACAAACAAACAAACAAACAAAAAAACAGAAAAGAAAAAAAAATTCTGTGAGAAGTTCCTTAAAAATAGGAACATAATTAAAAGTACTGCTTCTGGTCAGGATTTATATTTTACATGTAAATTAAAGTGACTCAGATTAGTTTGGAGATACAATGCAGAGTATCAGTTTGTCACAACCAGGTATTTAAGCTAATGGGGTAGTCTTGCTGATTTTTATATTAACTTTATGCATATGTTTCATCACATTTTAAAAGATTAAATGATAATACTCTTAAAATATGAAATTTTTCTAAGCATATAAACACTTTAATTGTTGTGTTGGATTTGCATTACTCTGTGTGACATAATACCAAAGATAACTTAGAAGGAGAGAAGATGTGACTCAAGGTTGCAGTCTATGGTCACTTGACCCTGTCACTTTGGGGTTATGGTGAAGCAGAACGTCATGCTGGGCAGCATGCAGTAGAGCAAAGCTGCTCACTTCATGGTGTTCAGGAAAGAGGAGAGGGAGAGATGGAGAGGCTGGGGTCCCGATATCCCTTTCAAAGTCACATCCCCAAGTGACCTAACTTCCTCTCACAATGTTCCACCTCTTAAAGGTTCCAGCACCTCCCAAAAGCACCGCAGGTTGGCAACCAAGCCTTTAGCACATGCACCTTTGGGGGACATTTAAGATCAGAACATAACAATGGTGATGATGCAGAACTCACCTGAAGCATCTGGGCTGCTGCATATCACTCATTCCCTTACACTTTTTAAAATTATTTTTAATTTGTTGTTTTTAGATATACATGACAATAGGGTGCATTTTGACATATTGTACATACATGGGGTACAACCCATTACAATTTTGATCCCATTCTTGTGGTTCAACATGACGTGGAGTTACAAAGGTCATGTATTCATATATGAGCATAGAAAAGTTAAGTCTGATTCATTCCATTTTCTTTCCTATTCCCATCTCCCCTCCTTCCCTTTATTCCCCTTCATGTAATCCAATGAACTTCTGTACTTCCCCTCCCCACCCTCCCTTGTTATGGGTTAGCATCCACATATTAGAGAGAACATTTGACCTTTGGTTTTTTGGGACTGGCTTATTTCACTTAGCATGATATTCCCCAGTGCCATTCATTTACCAGGAAATGCCATAATTTCTTTCTTCTTTATGGTTGAATAATATTCCATTGCATATACAGCACATTTTCTTTATTCGTTTATCTGTTGAAGGACACCTAGGTTATTTCCATAGCTTGGCTATTGTGAATTGAGCTGCTATGAACATTGATGGCACTGCATCACTACAGTATGCTGATTTAAATCCTTTGGGTATAAACTGAGGAGTGGGATAACTAGGTCAAATGGTGATTCCATTCCAAGTTTTCTAAGGAATCTCCATACTGCTTTCCAGAGTGGTTGCACCAATTTACAGCCCCACCGGCAATGTATGAATGAAACTTTTCCCCCACATCCTCACCAACATTTACTGTTACTTGTATTCTTGATAATTGCCATTCTGACTGAAGTGAGATGGAATCTCAGTGTAGTTTTAATTTGCATTTAATTGCTAGAGATGGCGAACATTTTTTCATATATTATTTGACCATTCCTTTCTTCTGTGGAGTGCCTGTTCTTTTTTTTTTTTTTTTTGCGGTGCTGGGGATTTGAACCTAAGGCCTTGTGCTTGCAAGGCAAGCACTCTACCAACTGAGTTATATCCCCAGCTCCCAGCCTGTTCAGTTCTTTTGCCCATTTATTCATTGTTAAGCTTTTTGAGTTCTTTGAATATCCTGGAGATTAATGCTCCTTCTGAGGTCATCCCCTTACACTTGCCCAACAGACATGCTATTCTAGAATGTTGACTATGGAGGGAAGGATAGGAGAAAACTTCAACACTGACTTTGGTGTTAGATTGACAGCTATTGAAACCCTATCTCTCTCTTACTAGACTTGTAATTCTGGATCAGTTACAATGAGCCTCAGGCCATCCTTTGTAAATTGGGGGTACTGAGGGCAACCACTTCACAGGGTTTCATTTTTGTGGAGGTGGGGAACAGGAGTGAAAGATTAAGTGGAATCCTGATTATAAAGTGCTCAGTATACAGAGGGCATGTCTTAAGTACTTAGAAAATAATGACAGCTATTATTAGCTGACTGGGACATCTTCAGCTATCTGAGGGAATAAAGGCAACTCCAGAATTTCTAGTAGAAGAGATTCATGGTGAAGACGCTGCTTCTACATTGATTCCATGCCTAACTGGAGAAAATGAGGAAGGGTTTGAGAAGATGTAGAGGAACTAGTCCTCCCCTCAACCCTGTAGACACTTCTGTCATTCCAGAGATACACAGGGGATTCCTCTAACAACTCCCTCCCCTGAGTTTCCCCCTATCCAACCACCTAACTGGTCTACAAATACAAAATAACCCCTGTGAAGGGATTTGACTCCGGAAGGGAAAGGGAGAGGGGTACTGTGCTTTCTTACTAAGACTGTGGATATCCTATACTTGGCCCTCTGCTAGAAAACCACTTGTTTCCCTTGGACTTGTTACCAGGATCCCAGGGAAGAAAACCAACTGTGGGGTACCTGCTGACTAGGTTCAGCCACTCATCTCAAAAGAAAAACACTTGGAGAAGTTGATGGAATTAAATTTAATTTCAGTGTGCCACACCAGGAAGACAGATCTAAGGATCACTTTTTGGGTATCAGTAGTACTTGTGGGGTTATAAGAGGGAACGAACAAAGGCAAAAGCTGTGGAGTTTTTGTTTGTTTGTTTGTTTGTTTGTTTGTTGTTTGTTTGTTTTCCCAGTACTGGGGATTGAATCCAGGGCCTTGTGCTTGCAGGGTAAGTACTCTACCAACTGAACTATATCCCCAGCCCTGTGTAGTTTGTGTAGTACCCAGAGTCTTCTCAGTTTGTGGGGTTGGGTGAGCAATCTTCATGTGATGCTATTAGAAAACGCATATGGAAAATGAAAAACCCCAACACAGGGAGTGAAAAAGAAGCCATACACTGATGGCTTTCTCAGCACATTCCTTCCCAGTGACAGAACAGTTCCTAGAAAGGAAGCTAAAGCATTGATTCTTCTCCAAATAAATCCTTTCCCAGTGACAGCACAATGGGACCCTGAAGGGAAAGAGATAAATGCTGAAAGCTGACCCCAGACTCTCCATTCTTCTCCATGTAAAAATATCCCCAGTAAGAACAAATTTTTAAATTCTCACAAACCTGTTTTCTGAGTGCCCAAACTGATATGCTCACTGGACCACCCCTCAAAAATGACCTATATAAACCCAGTCCCTTTTATTGTTCAGTGGCTCATTTTCCACCAGGAGAGTGGGTCCAAGGGCGCTATTTCAACCCCCTCAGTAAACGGCTCAGATGAGGTTTGCATCCTGCCTGGTCTTTTTGTGCTAACAGATGCCAAGGGAGTAATCTCCATTTACTTCACTGGCCCAGTGATCCTGAACTTTAAGATAAACTGAGGGAAAGAGCCAGGTGCTGGGGTTCATGCCTATCATCTCAGCAATTCAGGAGACTGAGGCAGGAGGATTGCAAGTTTGAGTCCAGCTTCAATAACTTAAGAAGGCTCTAAGTAACTTAGTGAGATTCTATCTCAAAACAAAAAATAAAAAGGGCTGGGTATGTAGACCAAGTTCAAGTCCCAGTACCAAACACAAAAACAGAAACAAAAAACCTGGAGGGAAAGCACAAGTTCATAAAAGGACAGGTCAGAGAGGAAAAATGGAGTCATTTAGATTAATAATTGAATCTTCCTTCAGACTCATCTGGTATAGAAATCCCACTTTGTATGCCAGGTTAGCTCTTCTCTAACTTCAGCCAATCTTTCTTTGGATCTGAGGTTTACCGGCCACAGACAATGGTGCCGCCCCCCAACCACCTAATGCATATTGGTTTCCAAGGGAGGGTACCTTCCACCTTGGGGGATACTGCTCAGAATGTCCTCTGCTGAAGCTGGAAACAGATGTTCACCTCAGAACCAGTTCACACAGGAATCCAGGGACTCTTTTCTGTTCCATTACAATATCCTTCTTACCCAGGGAGATGCCTGTCCTTGAAATCTTTTTTAAAAAACAATTTTTCAGTTGTAGATGTACACAGTACTTTTATTTACTTTTAAGTGGTGCTGAGAATCAAACCCAGTGCCTCACACATGCTAGACAAGTGCTCTACTCCTGAACCACAAGCCCAGCCCTTTGACCTTGAAATCTTGACCATTAATTATCTTGTGACCTTGCGCAGTGACTTTTTTTCTGTAGTTTCCTCCACACCAAGACCAATTCTAAGTACTAGAACTAATCTGGAGGGTTTAACACAGTACCTGTGTAAAGTAAGTTTCAATAAATGTTAGCTTTGATGACCTTTCATGAATTTGGAAACATGCCTTGAAACAAAATAGGCAAATCTATTAACCTGCTCAAAATATGGAAAAGAAAATATGGAAAAGATCCCAGGTTCTAGGTAGTCTTATTATAGGGTTAAAGCCTTCTAGGAAACTAAGGCATTGTGAAATCCTAACTCTTGTGATCAAGTCAGAAAAACTTTAGACATGTGTTCAGAGTAACAGGCAATAAATTTATTAGAAGGAATGGGAAAGGGGAAAAGGGAACAAGCTCAAGGAGAGATTGGGTCCTCTGAGAGGAGAGGGACGACATACCTCTCCTGCACCGCGGTTTTATTAAATTCCAAAAAAATTTTCTCGGAGTCCTGCCCAGTTCACCTCTTTTGACTGACAGCAGGATGACAGACTTAAGTCCCCATTGCCTTGACAACTCTAGGTCACTTTGGCTCATGCTAATTCTAACTGGATTCTTAGCCATAAATTCTTATTCTTAAAGATTTCTTATGATTATCTTGTGAATTATCCTTCTCTGAGTGCGGGATCTGCTGTTAAAAGGATCACAATACTCTCCCCCTTCAGGATAACTCGGATTCCTCTCATTGACAATATTTCAGGCCTGCATCTCTCCTGTACAGGTAGTTTGCTAAGGAATGTGAAATATCCTGGAAGCCAGGCAGGGCAGCAGGTAAATTGCTTCTTGGAAAAGAAAGTGTGAGGGCGTCAGTACAGCAGGTTCATTTGATAGAATTATTTTCCCAACCTCCTTCCCTTCCACTCCTATTTGTCTGTCCCCTATCTGTCTTAGTACTGGTGCAATGAACAATCTTGGGCATGTTGCCTCCTCTTCTGTACCTGTTACCCTGTCTGTCCCATGAGAGTTCGTTGATTTAAAAACCCTGAGAATGTTTATTGAGTTGTTACAGTCATTCTTCTGGTTCCTTCCCTGCAGCTACAATCATCACCCATTCTCTCAGCGCATTCACTGGATGCTGAGAGTTAGCATTAAAGGTGGGGAGGCTTTATTCTTTCTGCTTTAAGGGTCGTGGGCGGGTCAGTGAAGATTCACAGGAAAATGACATTCGAGTAAGACTTGAAAAGATATTTACTAGCGAGACTTTCATGCCGCTGTCCTTTTCAAATTTGATCAGTCTTCGCGATTTCGTTCTGAAAGTAAGTTCACTTCTTTCTTTTATTCCCGAGGGTCAGTAAGACAGAGGGAGCCTTTGGAGCCGCATAAAGCAGATTATCCCTCCCATTTCCCTTTAAGGATCGACTTCGCCTAGAACCCGCCAGCCAGGTCAGCCCTGGGAGAACAGGGGCTGAAGGTGCAGAATAGCATAAGCCGGCCAGCACCTTTCGGGAGGGCTGAGCTGGCCCTGCCTTTCGGAAAGGCAAGCTCTGCAATGTGCCCCACGGGCTAGACGCCCCCCACCTGAGAAGCGTGCTTTCCCAACTCCAGAGCGGACTCCGGCTCCAGAACTGAATACTCAGCTTCAGCTTTGCAGAGACTGAATATTCAGTGTTCCTTCTGGAGCTAGCGCCAGCGGATTTAAAGCCTCCGCGGGAACAAGACTAGCTGCAGAGACTCTTGCTGCAGCCAAGAGGCTCAAGCCGCACGCGCGCAGGGTCACGTGGGCGGTGCGGACGCTCTCCAGCACCCAAGGGAGGAGGTAGGGAGGAGGGGGCGGGGCTGGCGGATGGGCCTCCCGTGAAGCCTCGCGCGGGGAAGGACCGGAACTCCGGGCGGGCGGCTTGTTGATAATATGGCGGCAGGAGCTGCCAGGGCATCCCGAGGAGGCGGTGGGGCCCACACCCGGAAGAAGGGTCTCTTTTCTGGCTAGTGCTACGGCTCCTGCGGACCCGGAAGTCCGGGCCAGTTGCTGAATGAGGGGAGCCGGGTCCTCCCCGAGACAGTCCCCCCGCGCCCTCCGCCCCGACCCGGGCCCCGCCATGTCCTTCTTCCGGCGGAAAGGTACCTGAGGGGGCCCCGGCGGGGGGCCAGGCCGGGCCTCAGGGGCGGCGGTGGGACTGGTGGCCCTGCGAGGGCTTCCTTCAGGGCGGCGGCGAGGCCCTCGGTGAGCCGCTTGCCTTCAGCTCCAACGCCCCCTGATGCCTTGCTGTGCTCCGGGACTCTGCAGGGAGGGAGAAGGCGGCGGCCTCGCGCGAGGTCAGAGGGGGAATGGTCGCGCTGGTCCAAAAGTGTTTTCTGAAACCCGTGGAAGTTTATGCTTGTTTGCCTAACGACTTTTCAGGATTTTTGTTGTTGTTGTTGTTTTGCGTACTGTGGGTCAAGATAGAGGAAAAAAATTTGTACCTTTTGACGGAAGTTTCTGGCTTTTCCAAATATTGAGGCTTTAATGCCTAAAAGCAACACGTGAAAAATTGTTTTTGTCAGCCAGTGCTCTTTTCCAGTTTCCTCTTTTTTGTGGGGGGGCAGGGATGGGAGGGAACTGCTGTTCCTAAAATAAAACGACTTACTACTGAAGTTTCCTAATGAGGAAGACCGCTTCTTTTGATGACTTAGCAAGTTTACTAATTACTGGAACCCTAACGTTATAAAAGAACTACTTATATTTCTGATTTTCAGTTGTAAAATGTGCCCAGTTTTTAAGTAGAGGCAGCATGATTTTGATTCTGGGAAAGATCATTGCATTTCTTTGAAAATACATATCCAAAGAGAATAAGGGAGAGTTTCTTTGGGTGGTAATGGTTATTCTATCAATTCTTCTTTCAGAGGAGATGTAGCAGACCAAAAAAAAAAAAAAAAAAAAAACTAAATCAGGGACTTAGGTTCACAAGACAACTCATTTACTAACAGTGTAAACTGGTTTAGGCAATTAACCCACTTTTCACTCTTCTCTCAAAGGAGTCTAAGGTGATTCCTGAAGGCCCCATTCAACTCCGACTAAAAAATTCCTCTTCAGTAGATACAAGGTTTTAGTAACTGATGCTGGGTGAAGAATGAATGAAACTGGTAAAAGATGAAGTATCTAGGTAGAGAGGGCACATAGTTTATGTTGAAGTGGTTAGGGTTTTTGTTGTTTGTTTTGTTTTGGGGGAAGAAAACATTGAAAGATGAGGCTAATTATATGTTGCACAACAGACTCTTGTCTTTATCATCTCCAGTCTGCCAGGCACTGTGCTAGGACCTCATGATTGAGCACTCAACAAGAAAAAGCTTTACTGTATGAGTGTCTGTTTACAAATTGAATAAAGCGTAATGAAAGAGTAACTTGATAGAAAAACCATATTTTGGTTAGATGTTAGGGAAAACGCTTCAGGTGACCTTGAAACAAAACCTAAAGGATCAGTGAGTCCGAGTAACTTTAGAGAGGACAGGGAAGAGCACTTGAGACAAGGAAATAAAGAGCTTGGGTGCCCTTCACAAAAGGAAAGAAGTCTACTGTGACTGGGGCATGGAAGGGTAGACAAGGATCAGAGGATTGAGAACTTTATAGGTTGTGGTTAGGTTTCATTTTAAATGCAAAAATAATATTTTAAAATTATTTAAAGAGGAGTGATTTGATATGTTTTAAAAAGATCATTTTTAGATGCATTTTGAAGACTGAATGTGGAACGATTAGAAAGATGATTAGGAATCCCATCCAGGCTTTAAATGCTATTTTTAAGTACCACCTATGTGTTTATGACTCCCAAATTTACATCTCCAGCTTGGTTTTTTACCCCTAAACCTAGACTAGTGTACCCAATTGTTGGTCCACTTTTTATCACTACCTGACAAGTTTATGTACAATATCTAAAATTTAACTTAAGATTTAGTCCTTCTAAACCTGTTCATCATATTTTGAGCTTTTTAATAGTGCTCTGATTTAAACTTTAGTACATCCTTGACCCCCCGCCCCCTCCAGTTTTAGGACTATTCCAGGTCATAGCCAAATCCAACCACTTCTCATCATTCTTGCTAGTAAACACCCTGGTCTAGACCATCCTCTTTGTTTAAACCGAGTGGGTAAGGAAGCCCTATGAGGAGATGTCATTTAAATCTCAGTTTAAATGTTAAGAGAGTAAGCAGCATTATTTTGCTGTAGCCTTGAATACGGTTTCCCTTCCATTTTTCATTCCTTTGGTGTATTTTCAAAACAAATGCATAGAAATGGATCCAGGTATGTTTGCAAACTGGGTATGTTAAAAAGAGTTCCTAGTGGGCAGGCGCTGGCACAAACCTGTAATCCCAACTGATCCGGAGGTTGAGAAAGGAGGATCTCAAGTTCAAAGTCAGCCTCAGCAATGGCGAGTCAGTAAGCAACTCAGTGAGACCCTGTCTCTAAATAAAATACAGTAGGGCTGGGGATATGGCTCTAAATAAAATACAGTTGGGTTGAGTGCCCCTGAGTTCAATCCCCAGTGTAAAAAAAAAAAAAAAAAAAAAAAGAGTTCCTAGTCATTTGGGAAAGGATGAATCAGTAAATGATACTGGTTTTCTATGTGGCAGGGAAAAAATAAAAAATTTCCAACTTCTTATATTTATATCAGGTGTCAGCAGGGTTTTTCTGTAAAGGGCCAGAAAATAAATACTTTAGGATTTATAAGCCTTATGGTCTCTGTTATACTACGCTAGTCTTGTGACTGTGCTACAGTAAAACTGTTTATGAAAAATGTGATAGGCTAGATCTGGTCCATGAGCTATAGTTTGTTAATCACTGATATACAGAAATAAATTCCAGGTAGATAAGAGCCCCAAATATGGAAAAGTAAAAACTGAAATCATAGAATGTAGGACAGGGTATTTTTAAAAAAATCATTCTAATCCCAGCAACTAGGAGCCTGAGGGATGAGGATTGCAAGTTTGAGGCCAGCATGGGCATCTTTGTCAATCCTGCCTCAAAAAAAAAAAAAAAAAAAAGGACTGGGGATATAGTTCAGCGGTAGATCTCACCTGGGCAGTCCCCTCAAAACAACAACAAAAAGTCCCAAATCCCCACAGGAGCCATGTGTCTTTGTGCATGCCTTCAGTCCCAGCTGCAGGGGAGACAGGTGAAGGGATGGCAAATTGGGGCCAACCTGGGCAGCTAAGTGAGACCCCTCCTCAGAAAGCAAAATAACATAGTCTGTAATGTAAATCTAGCTACTTAAAATTTTAAAAACTTCCTTGCAATAAAATATACCTAGGATATTTGTTACACAAACAACAAAAAGGATTAATATCTGTGGACTTAGATAATAAGTAAAAGAACTTGAAGAGGCGGGTCATGAGAGGAAACCTCAGTGGTCAGTAATCATGAAAGGGTGTCTGATCTTAATGAAAACAAGGAAATTAATTTAAAACATCAAATAGCATTTCAAAACTAGTAACTTGGCAGAAGTTAAAAATACTAAGGATGAGAATACCAGGCGCAGTGGCACACTCCTGTAATCTCAGCCACTCAGGAAGCTGAGGCAGGAGGATCAAAAGTTCGTACCCAGCCTCAGCAACTTAGCGAGGCCTGAGCAACTCCTCGAGACCCTGTCTGTAATAAAATATTTTTTAAAAGGGCTGGGAATGCGGCTCGGTGGTTAATTGCCCCTGGGTTCAATCCCTGGTACTAAAAAAAGAAAGAAAGAATATGAAGCATGGCTATAGTTGTATAAATTGGTTCAATGTTTTCATTAAAAATGCACATAATTGAGCCAGGCATAGTGGCACATGCCTGTAATCTTAATGTCTTGGGAGGCCGAGGCAGTAGGATTGCAAGTTCAAGATCAGCCTCAGCAACTTAGTGAGGCCTTAAGCAACTTAGCGAGACCCTGTCTAAAAATTTTAAAAAATGAAAATCAAATGTGGCTCAGTGTTTAAGCACCCCTGCACATTCAATCCCCAGTATCAGAAAAACAAAACAAAAAAACTCCATAATTTGTTACTTAGTAATTCCATTTCAAGGAATTTAGGCATGCTAGACAAGAGCTCTACCATTGGATTAACCCCCAAACCCTTATTTGTGTAAATTTTTTTTTTTTTTTTTGTGGTGCTGAGGCTTGAACCCAGGGCTTTGTGCATACAAGGCAAACACTCTACCAACTGAGCTACATCCTCAGTCCATATTTGTGTAATTTTTAAAGATGTATAGAATAATGCCATTATATTGTTGTTTACAGATGTATATGTGTTAATAGTCCAAAAACATGCTTAATAGGAACATATTGTATTTAGGTTTCTACTTATCATATTCAGGAACATAACATATTTAGGTTTCTATTCATCTCTGCAGGAAGAACATTAATATCAGGTGGTGACTCATGGGAACCTTAAACTACATGTATAAAACTAGGGAAAAGGGAAAATAAGCCAGAATGCTAATATTTGTCAGTGGGTTATATGTAGATTTTTGTGTTTGAAGTATAATAGGAGCTCTGATTAACAGGAGAATATTTTGAAGGTGGAGAATAGCTGTGGAGGTAGGTATATTTTGGTGGTACAATCAGTTGTTTTTAGAGGTGGTTTGAGTGTGGGAGGTAAGGGAGAGAATGTTAAGGATGATTCTCTGATTTTTGGTCTAAGTTTTGGGTGGCCGATGTTATTTAATGGGAGAAGATGAAGACTGAGGTAGGAATAGGTTAGAGAAAAGTTGAAAAATTACCAGGCAAGTTGACAATTAGCAATATGAATTAGAGATGAAAAAAGATTTAGAATGGAGATTTAAAATAGGAATTATAGCTTATCTATGGTATTGAAAGTATGGGAACACAGATCTTTACACATTGTGTACATGTACTGAAATGTCACTCTGTACTCCATGAATATGTGCTATTACTATGTGTCAGCTAAAAATGTATTTTCTGAAAAATGGGGAAGATCACTTAGAAAATACACATGTATATGTAGTGAAAAGAAAAAAGGCACCCACCCTTTCCCCAAGAAACTCCCAATGGGCAAAGGAGAAGAGGCCAGCAAGGGATAAGAACTGAAAAATGACTAGAAAACTAGGAGAGTGGAGTGTAACAGAAGCCTAGACAAGTTAATGTTTCAAGCAAGAGATTTGGTTGGTAGATGGAACTCTCCCTTGGTTATTCTGCATTTCCTTAGTTTATCTTCCTGAGAGTAGTGATCAGTACCTGAGATGCTCTTATTTTATCCATGCTGGTCTCCACACACTTGCAGGTAGATTTCTTAATGGCAGGATCACTGCCTTTTCTGAGAAAGAAGAGAATCTGGCACATGTTAGGCACTCAAATAGTTACTGGATTAAGACTTCAGTGAGGTACTCTGAGAGTTACTTCCTATAAGCACTTAAACTTTTAATATTTTTGAGCACAAGTAGAGAGGTGGGCACATTCTGGGATTTCTTATTTTGATAATCTTTTCATGGTGGGTTTAAAGACCCTTTATTGTTGAAAGAAAAACAAGAAAAGTGAAGGTGGTTAAAAATAGTCTTCAGATCCTGTAATGGAGTTCACACTTGGCTTAACTTCCTTTCTTGGATGTTATATTGTTAGTTTATCTGCAGTAGAATTTTTTACTGTTTTGTGTAATAGAGGGAAAATTATATGATCATTTTGGAGACAACTTGTTAGTCCTTAAGTGTTAAGAGGTTTAGAATGTTTGTAAGTTTAGAATGTTGGCCTTTGAGTAGTATGGGGGGGATACAGAAAAAGTAAGATATGATATACTACCAAAGAAATCTTTTCTTTACTATGCTTATAGTAGCCAGTACAGTGGATGGCATGTGGTAATAATACTAGTTAACATTTATCCTAAATTTACTGTTACTCTTCAGATGACCTTTACAAGTGTTTATTTTTTCATCAGCTAAGGTAGGTTTTATTATTGACCTATTTTTTATTCATCAGGGAGATTAAGACCCATTGAAGTAAAGTATCTCGTCCGTGGTTAATAAGTGGGAGAGGCAGAATTTGAACACAGGTGTTGTGACCACATGGTCTCCCGGTATACAACCCATGTTTTTTGATTGAATGCTGTTTAAAGGTCACCTTCTTAGAGAAACATTCCCTGACAGCTGTCCCACCCCATCCTGCTCCTAGGCCGTTAGTCCATTTTTCTGGAACTTTGAATACTCATGTGTTAGAATAAAGCTTCTCTGATTTTTGCAATGTATAGAATCGATCTCTTTGCAGAGGTCAGAGGTTGGTTATGATGTACTTTTGTCTTCTAGTGAAAGGCAAAGAACAAGAGAAGACTTCTGATGTCAAGTCCATTAAAGGTGAGTTCATCCAAAGTGATATGCTTCGCATTTATGAGCTCTTAATCCTGTTATGTTCTCCCTTCTTTTGGCATTAATCATTTCTGCCTTATTTTTAAATTATTTATGATTGTGACTTATTTCCCTCTTTAACCTGTAACTCCTTAATACTATCAGAAGATAGGCTTTTACTGAGCACTTGGTGGCTGCACTAGTGAACCATTACCCTCCTCATTCATCACACATTTGATTGTTCCCGAACAAGTGATTATCTATCTTTACTTACTGAAACAAAACAAAGGCTACTCACTTGAACAGTCTTGACAGCTGAGGGAAACCACTCCCATTTCTAAGGCTTGGTTTTCTGTTTATTCAGAAATGTGACTGATTGCTGTTTTTACTTCTTTATTACTTTTACTGAATTGCCTTATTTTAAAATTTATTTGGACAACTTTGTTCTCAATATATCATCCTTATTTATAGGTTAGAGTGTGCTTTTTTTTTTTTAAGATTATAATCTCTGCTGTGTTTTTGACTTATTTCATTATGTCCAGTGTATAGAGATTGGAATGGGAAAATTACAATGGAAATTATTTCCATATTCACTAGATATAAATTTCATAAATGTAACTTAATTACATCAAATCTGTAGATTGCTACATTTAGTTTTTTTTTTAATCTGTTTTTTATCTGTTGTGATTGACATTGAATGTTTATCATGTTATGTTCAATTTGCCAGGGAGAATAATTGTAATTTATTATGAGTTTTGCAAGATTAGCTTTGTTGTCTATTTCTGATAATTTAAAGCCAGTTGAATCCCACAATAGTTCAGACTGCCTTTTTTTAAGCCAAATTTGATTGGCACTGATAAAGGCTGAAAGTCCTTAGCCAGCAGCAGCTTGTGAAGACTAGATCTGATTGTGTGGAAGGAAGGAACTTTGATATTTCAGGAACTCAGAACACCAGTCTTCTATACCAGACTTTGCCATTGACATTCTGACCTTGGGAAGTCATGTAACTTTCATCAGATTTCTCATTTGTAGAATGAGGGGATTGGTCTAGCCATTTTGAGATCTCTAAATTTTAAATCTAGGCTAAAAATTTCTAAGCTCATTTTATGTTGTAATGCATAGTCTGTGCTTTGTAGTCACTGACTTAATCTTAAAATAATACAAAAGTAGTATGGGAGATACCCTTCCAAGAAGTTTGCAGTCTGATTAGAACGACAAACTTAGTCTCAGAACAATAGCAAATAAAGCAAAATAATAATAGCTACTGTTTATGGAATATGCTTTCTGTTCTAGTGATTAGACAAAAACCTTAGCTATGGCAGTGAATAATAAAGACTTATCCTTAATGAAAATACAGATTGGTAGAGGAGAGGAACATTAATCAATAATTCCACAGATAACTTGGGCTAGATTGGTAGTGATGGAATAGAAAGATATGGACAGAGTTGAAAAAAAATTAGGAGCTAAAATGAATAGAAATTTGTTATTGATTAAATATGAGGTATGAAGGAGAGGGAGACTTAAGGTTAATGGCTACCTTTCTGGCTTGCTTAACAGAAGAAAACTGGAAAATTATATGTTCAGTTTTAGTATTTAGAGTGATATGTGCTTTCGAGTTACTAATTTACATATGTTGTACACACAAGTAATTTTAGGGTCTAACTTTTTAATAAAAGGTTAGAGACTCTAACAGACCTATGGTTTAAGTCCTGCCTGTTGAAATGGCTCTTTACTAGCTCATAGTCCTAGGGCACACTATTTAACCTTTTTACTTTTGTGTCTTCACCTTTAAAATAGGGATTGCTGGATTATTATGCGAGGTAAATAAAATATTGTCCTCCCCTTAAAAGAAAGTGTTCATAGAGAAACCAAACCAATACAGTGCCTAATAATATATAGTAGGTTCTCCATTTGCAACTATTATCTAGTTCTAGCATAGTAGTCCCTCAGTATTGAATTAGTCAAATTAAGTGAAGTATTGCAAGGAGTTCAGATGAATTTGCAATTAATAAATGATTTATGAAGTTGAGGGGAAAGTTCATGGAAATGAAAGATGATTTTTTTCTTCTCCCTGCCAGCCTAGTGTTTTATTTCTTTGATTGTATATTATTCACGGGGAGCTTCAGGTAAGTAAAGGGAAATGGTTACAGAAAGATTGAGATGACATTATAGAGGGTCCTTAACTTCCAGAAAAGAAAGTGGAGACAGAGAAAATGGAGCTACTGTGGTTTTTGAGCAGGATACTGATGTACTTAACAGTGTTTATAAAAGTTCAATCTGCAAAGGTTATGTAGGATAGAGACCTTAGAAGTTCTTTTGTAATATAGGAGGACCAGTACTAAGGGTGCAGTTGAAAATGAACAGGTAAGTAGATATTTAAACATCTTGAAGGAAAAGGTACAGATATTGGCAAGTAAATGGATACTGTGAAATGGGACCATGAAACTGGGTGTGTTGGTGCATGCCTGTAATCCCAGCAGTTTGGGAGGCTGAGGCAGGAGGATCTAAGGTTCAAAGCCAGCCTCAGCAACTTAGTGAGGCTCTAAGCAGGGAGACCCTGTCTCTAAATAAAATACAAAAAAAGGGCTGGAGATGTGGCTTAGTTGTTAAGTGCCCCTGAATTCTAACCCCAAAACAAAACCAAAAACAAAAACAAAAACAAAGAAAAACCAAGGGGCGAAACTGATTTTGAGAACCAGAGACTGGTAGATTGAACAGAGATCAGGAAATTAGGAAGGCGAATTAGTTTAGAAGAACATGTGATAAGTTTGGTATTTGGAAGAATTGAGCTTGAAATGGCAAACTTAAGTGGGAATATCTAATAGTAAATGATTGTAGATACAAAACTGGAGTTCAGGTTAAAGAATAGGTCTGAGGTAGAAGTCAGGGATTCTCCAGCTGTTCTACAGAGGTGTCCGTAGTGAGGCATGAGGAAGACTGTTTTTCCCTTGAATCAGACAGAATTACTCTGGTTCTGTCCATTTTGCAGACATATCAGGGTCTGTATTTTATTAAGTTTATTTAGGGGAAGAAAAAGTTTACAACTTAAGGAAAAGTGTAAAAACTGTTGTTGTCGTAATAATTGGAGGTTTAAGAATAAATGCGCTGTCTAGCAAAAAGAATTAAAAAACAGCCTTAGGAGGACCAGAAGTTAAGGAAGAAGACTATTTCTGACACAGTGGACATTTAATAAATGTATTCTCAAACAATGAGAAGGATGAACAGATAGAAAATTAGGGAGTATAGTACCATGGAGATTGAAGTAAGATGGAATATCAGGAAGGAGCAGATAAATAAGAGGTACTAGTTCTAACAAGTTAAGGGTGGCAGAAGCCTTGCACAAGTGAATTAGTAGCGTATTACATTATCATAGACATCTAATTAAGAAACAGAAGTCTGACTTTTCCCATGGAATCTTACTTGTAACTTATTTTTTTAAAAGCACTTTTTAAAAAACTTTGTTTTTATGTGGTGCTGAGGATGGAACCCAGTGTCTCACATGTGCTAGGCAAGCGCTCTACCACTGAGCCACAACCCCAACCCTGTTACTTGCAACTTATTGTCTATATAAGAAAACTATTGTTTATAAGCTTGCTAAAATGATTTTGCTCCCTTCAATAAAAATAAAGTTTTCTTCTAAAGTTAGGCAAATAGTTTGAAGACATTTACTCTCCATTTCATAATTCCCAAAAGTCTTATTGAATGACTGATAAATTTAAATGCCTGTTAAACAGGTATAGAGATACATATTTTAAAATATTTTATCCTATAAACACATCCCAAGGAGCCATCCACTGAATTATAGTAGTATGTATTCTTTTTTAAAAATATTTTTTATATGTTGATAAACCTTTATTTTATTCATTTATTTATTTGTGGTGCTGAGAATCCAACCCAGTGCCTCACTCATGCTAGACAAGTGCTCTACCACTGAGCCACAACTCCAGCCCCAGTAGTATGTATTCTTCATACATACTTCATTACTCAGATTTTGCTTCTGAGATTATTGCTGAAATCAAGAGCATTTACACAGGTATCAGGAGATAAACATCTTTAATTACTGAGAGCATTTATCTTGAGGCAGAGAATGTTAAGTGACCTTTATCATTTTTCTCCTTGTTTTAGCAAGAAAGCAAAACTTCTAAAAACCTTTCATAAGAGTCATTGATAGTTCTGTGGAATACACAGGATAGGTAGAATCTTAATTTGTCTGTACTTTGACAGTTTTGTAATGTTGAGTTATTTCCTATTAGTGCATTGGTAACTAACTTCTTTATTCTGAAGTCAAAAGGATGATACTAGTATTTCTTCAGACTACTAAACAAAATCTATTTTGTAAATTTTTTTGTGTTACTGGGGATTGAATCCAGGCCGCACACATGCTTGGCAACCATTCTACCACTGAACTTTACTTCCATCTCACGTTTTGTAAATTTTAAGTGTGCTTCTTGTTTTTTTGTGTGCTGGAGATTGAACCTGGGGCCTTGTGCATGGGAGGCAAGCACTCTACCAACTGAGCTATATCCCCAGCCCAGTGTGCTTCATTTTTGAACTTTAATCATCAGTGTATTTTATCAGATGAGGAAATCTTGTTACTTGACTAAAAAAAAAATTCTAAAGATTATTTTGATTATTTCTTCAGTTCCCCCACCCAGTATTGATTTTATAATTTTAGTTTTGCTACTGAAGCAAGGATTAAGAAATTGAAAGGGTCCATATTTCAGAATGCTTTCTGGTTTTGGTACTTTCTGTTCTTCATAGACGAAGTTTTCAAAGAAGTATTTCTCTTATTCATGTTAAGTACAGTATTTTGAGAGTTATAAATAATATTGTGTTATTCTTTCCATTTTCTGCTATTTTTTTAGTTATCTTTCATCTTATGTATTTTTTGTTGAGTATGCTGCTTTAGCAAAGTGTTTTATGAAACTTATTTTTTTTTTAATTTTAGTTGTAGATGCACATGGTATCTTTCTTTATTTTTTTATGTGGTGCTGAGAATTTAACCTAGTGCCTCACACGTGCTAGGCAAGCACTGAGCCACAACCCCAGCCCATAAAACTTAATTTTTAAAACTTTCTGAAAGTAATCTGAAGAGTTTTAGATTATCATATAGTGCTTAGTTAACAACTTTTTATTATTATTATTATTACAGCTTCAGTATCTGTACATTCCCCACAAAAAAGCACTAAAAATCATGCCTTGCTGGAGGCTGCAGGACCAAGTCATGTTGCAATCAATGCCATTTCTGCCAACATGGATTCTTTTTCAAGTAGCAGGACAGCTACACTTAAGAAACAGCCAAGTCACATGGAGGCTGCTCATTTTGGGGACTTAGGTAAGTGGCTATCACTGTTCGTTGACTGCTGATAAAGAAAGGACTTCAGTACATATGTGAAACTCCTGTTACAGTATACTGAACAATATAATTGCAAGGGACTTTGAAAAAAATGTTTTTAAACCAAAATGTAAAAAAACATGACCAGTACAGAAATGAGCAGTTTCCAGAAGTACATTTGAACACTAAATACATAAAAAAGATGCCTTATTTTAGTAATATTGAGGGAAATCTAAATTAAAATAATGAGTTCAAACACATTAGCATATATTTAAGGTTTGGTCATTTGAATATTAGTGAAGAAGCAGGGAAATAACCATTCTTATTTAGTGATGATCTAAATTGGTGAACACTTTTTGGAAAGCAATCTGTTTGATAGTGTTTGTCAAAATATAAAATATGTGTGCCATATAGGCAACACTTCTTTGTAAAACCTGGCCCTTAGCTATGCTCACACAGAAGCACAAAAATCTGTATGTATGTGTAAGGTTATTTGTAGTAGTGTTGTTCATGATAACACAAGATTAGGAACAACATATAGATCCTGTTAAGACAGAAGTAATCACATTTGATATACTCATACCCTGGAATACAGTGTAGCCATTTAAAAGTCTAAGAAAGAAGAATATCTAAGATGCGTTAAAGCGAAAACAGGTCACATAGTAGTACATATGGTAAAGATCCCTGTTATGTTAATAAAAATGTCCTCCACAAAGAGATGTGTAGGAGATCCTTGTTTTCTGAGTATTTGTTACTCAAAACTTCTTCACTTACAAAAATTGCATGTTGTCATAAATAGAAAAAAAATCCATAAATGAATTAATTGACTTCTAATGAAATTATTCCCTCTTTTGACATCTCTTTGCTTACTATTGTATATACTCAACCTAGGATGTTTGACCTCTCTGGGTTACACTCAACAATGCACTACAAACAAAATGCTTATTGGTCACAAAGTAAAATTATAAGTTTTACTGGACGAATTGTTGGTGGGAATGTAAAATGGTATAGTCACTCTGGAAAGCAGTGTGACAGTTTCTTGTAAAACTAAACATAGAATTACCATATGACTCAGTAATTGCACTTTTAGACACTTATCTAAGAGAAATGAAAATTTTATGTTTACACAACAGTCTGTACACAAATGTTTATGGCAGCTTACTAGTGATAAAGTGAATGTCCTTCAGCAGCTGAATGACCTGGTAAATTCATACCACAGAATACTACTTATAAATAAAAAGAAATAAACTATAAACACAACAGGGATGAATTTCAAAGGAATTGTGGAAAGAGACGAAAGCCAATCATAAAAGGAATGTTACTGAAAGCTTGATCCTTGTCCCTGATGCCAATCCAAAAATAAAGACAAGTTTTTAAGAAAAAGGAAAAAGAAGTTTTATTGCTTTGCTAGCAAGGGAGAAATACAGGGAACTCCTGTCCCAAAGGCTGTGATTCTGCACATGAGTAGGAACAGGGGGCTTTTAAAGAGGTGATTCACAGGCTACATTTCACATGGCCTCTATTGAAGTTGTAATTCACTTGCTAATTTGGGAAATAGTCTTTTCTGAGATCTTCTGGTACCTTCCCCAAAGTCTGGATTATTTCATTCCAATGGTGGGTGTGTGCTCAAGAACAGATAACTGCCTAGGATGGTGAAGAAGGTAATCCTGTTTCCCCTGAGATTAGGAAGAGGGAGAGAGGGAAACATGTTCATTTTAAAAATCAGTTGCAGTGGCAGGACAGCAAGGGCTATATTCAAAGCATAAAATGGACCACTGTTACAGTAATATGGCAGAATTACATTTGCATAGCATTCTTGAACTGATAAAATTAGAAAAATGAAGAAATTAATGTCTGCCAGTTCTTAGTGATGGGGGAGGTAAGGAGGCTAGGTGAGTATGGTTATGAATGGGCAGCATGAGAAATCCTTGTGGTATTGATACTTTAATGTCTTGGCAGTGAATGCATGTATCTACACATGATAAAATAACGTAGAACTAAATATACACAAATAAATATAAGTAAAATTGAGGAAATTTGGAATAAAATTGGTGGATTCTATCATTGTGAGCATCATTGTATAATATTGTACTATAGTTTTCCAAGATACTACTGAGGTGAAAATTCAGAGATTCAAGGGCTCTTCCTTTCTTCTTTTTCCTCCCTCCCTCTCTTCCTTGATTGGGATAGAACCCAGGCCTTGCACATGCTGGGTAAGCAATGTGCTTCTGGGCTACAGTCTCAGCCCTACAAGGGATTTTTTATATTATTTCTCACAAATCTGTGTGAATTTACCATTATCTTAGAGTTTAATTAAAATTTTAAGTCTTACAAAATATCAGGATGATACTATCAAAGATGGATTAGTTAATGTTGACAGTTAACATTGACTAGTTAACATTTAGGATGATGGCACATGAAGTGCTTCCAAGGAGGAAGATTTAAATACCAACAGATTAAGGAAAATTTAATGAAACCCTCAGGTAATTTTATGAAAATGACTCTATGATCATGGTGTGAAGGTCCAAAATTTTTTTTACTTTCTCATTTATCCTAATAATTGGCTTGTGGTTATAATGATAACCTAAATTTAACTAAATACAAAGTAAGAAAAATGTATCTTTTATTAAATTTAGTTTTATTCTTTGTGGTAAGATCCCAAAGCTACTCTTACAAGTAATGTGAAGAGTTCTTAACATCTTTATAGCTGTATTCACACATTCACAATTTTTCTTCAGGATAAGTGCTCGTAAGTAGAGTCATTTAATAGAAAATTCTTGTAGTTTCCTAAGGTTTTATTGTGTGTTCCCGAATGCTCCCCTAAAAAGATTTTGCCAGTTTATATTCTCATCCCCAGTACATGAGAGTGTTCCCTATGTCCCTTTGCCTTTGATAGTACTTACTTATTTATTTATTTATTTATTGAAAAAACATCTTCCAGTTTGACAGGCAAAAATGTCATCTTATATTACTTTTTTTTTTTTTTTTGTTTATGCAACTTTATTGAAGAAAAGTCAATTGCCAGCAGAGCTATTAATTTCATCCATTGACAACTTGCATCATTTATTCAGTGCTACATTAAACAGCGTATTGAGAGATAGATTAACTAATAGCTCCAAGCCTCCTAACAATTTAAAGGAAAATACAAAATGTTTTGAGACCCTATTTTGGAATACAAAGGGTGTTTGACTTCCAATTTCCATTCTCTGTAGAACAAGAACAGGTCATTCCTTTATTGACATGCATAAAATACATCACATTTTCTGTTCTGCTGATGCTATAAATTCAATACCATTTGTCCAGCCATATCAGTTATGAGCATAAAGCGTATCATGTAACCTCAAATCTCTAACAGTGGAAGGTTTAAATAAAACGGATGCTGCTAGAATAATTTTGCTTCCTTTGATGTGACTACTGAGCATCCATCTCTCTCTCCCCCTCAGGTGATTTCTTAAGCATGTTAGAACAGTGAGGAAAGGTTTAGTCTTATAACCAAGTTAGAGTAAAGACATTGGCCACATAGTACACGTGCTCCATTTTTAAAAATAATTCTGAATCTTGGGTAACTATTCTCTTATAACTACTTTACAGTTTCTAAGATCAGTTATTGTCCAGAGCTGGAAGGACTCAAGTCTTCTCAGATGATCATGTGAATGAATGGAGGGAGGTAGACAAAAAATAAAATTAGAAAAGATGAGGTCTGATAGGGGAGCCTCCGGATAAGAAAATCAAAAAAGGAACAGTAATTTAAAGTTTATTCCAGCTATAATGCAGGTTATTCTGACTTTAAGGTAGCATCACATGGCATACTTCTGAGTCCATTCTGAGATATTCTGCTGTACTTATCTCTGTTTTATACATTTGTGCAGTCTCTGGCACGAAAGGGTCATTGGGTTTGGATCACATAGCAGTGAACAAATGGATAAAAGACCTTTAGAATAGTTTAAACAGGAGACCATTGTGATCTTAGAATATTGAGACAAATGCTGCCATTACTGTTAATATTTATATAACAAATTCTTGTTGTAAATGTACCCTCAGGTGGTTTGAAGGGCTAGTCTGTAGGAAAATGAATTGTCAAAAAGAATACACCACCTTGATATGGGCTGTCGTTAGGTCCCATAATTGTGGCTTGCCAGTGAAACATATCATGCCCACCTGGACCTGCAGAACATTGCCCTGGAGGATCATGGGTCAGGTCACTAAGTGACTTATTAATCTGTTTCAGCACCATAGTCTGTTTTTTTTTTTTTTTTTAATATGTTTTTTAGTTGTAGATGGACACAGTACCTTTATTTTATTTATTTTTATGTGGTGCTGAGGATCAAACCTAGTACCTCACTCAAGCTAGGCAAGTGCTTTACCAGACATTTTCTGGGTTTGTTTTTTTTTTTTTTTTGCGGTACTGGAGATCGAACTCAGGGCCTTGTGCTTGCAAGGCAAGCACTCTACCAGCTGAGCTATCTCCCCAGCCCTATTTTCTGGGGTTTTAATGAGGTCAGAAAACACTTTTAAATAAGTTTATTAGCACTTTTTATTGACCCTTTTTCTTTGCGACTGGTATCATAGATTATTCACATCATAAAATTATTTTTTTCTTTTAAGAATTTACATGGTTTGAATTAACACCAGCAGGAGATAATGAGGACTAAGTAACAAAGTGCTTTTCTGTAATTTAAATGAGTTTTGGATAGTTATTTTTCTCTTTGTTTATAAACCAAAATCATAGTATCTATAGTTCATTCATTGTGGTTGCTGGAAAATAATTTATTCAAGAACCCTCAAGTATCATTGTGCTAAAGTGATTGAATAATCTTTCTTTGTGAATTTATTTGTTACCTAACTTGATTTTTTTTTTACTTCTTTTAGGCAGATCTTGTCTGGACTACCAGACTCAAGAGACCAAATCAAGTCTTTCCAAAACCCTTGAACAAGTCTTGCGTGACACTGTTGTCCTCCCATATTTCATTCAATTCATGGAACTTCGGAGAATGGAACATTTGGTTAAATTTTGGTTAGAAGCTGAAAGTTTTCATTCTACAACTTGGTCCCGAATAAGAGCACACAGTCTGAACACAGTGAAGCAGAGCTCTCTGGCTGAGCCTGTCTCTCCATCAAAAAAGCAGGAAACTACGACATCTTTTGTAACTGAGTCCCTTGACAAGAGATTGGAGGGTTCTAGCTCAGCCCAGTTGCTTATGACTCAATCAGAAGGAATTAACCTGAATAATAGAACTAACAACACTCAGAACCACTTGCTGCTTTCCCAGGAATGTGACAGTGCCCATTCTCTCCACCTTGAAATGGCCAGAGCAGGAACTAGTCAAGTTTCCATGGACACTCAAGAATCCTCCACCAGACTTATAACAGCCAGTAGAAATAGTCCGTCTTCTCCACTAAAAGAATTGTCAGGAAAACTAATGAAAAGTAAGTATGTGATTTTCTTGTTTCTGTTTTTAATTCACAAAGCAGAACTTAAGATGAGAAATAAAAGAATTAGAATAGTATCTTCTAACTGTTTGCAAATTTGGGATGATTTGGAGAGCGGAGTGGAGTCAGACCAGTGTATAAAAAAGGAGCAGGAGGGATATCTAGAGTCATTGCATCCTTTAAGAGAGTTGGAAATCAAACCATTATCCATCTTCTGTCTCCATCTATTTTACTGCACTTTGCAGACCAAGTTTTTATATATATATTTTTTTAATTGTTAGCAGGTACTGCCAGATATGTATTGAAATTCTGTGCTAAGTGTATATTTGGATTTCATTTAATAGCCACAACACCTGTATGAAGTAGGAATTATTATCTGTTTTACAAGGGAGAAAACCATGACTCAAAGGTTAAGTAACTTGCCCTGGGTTGTACAGTAAGTGAGGAACTGGAATTAGAACCCAGGCATTTTGACAAACAGCACCCCTTACTTTCTCTTCCCTTCTCATGTCTTCTCTCCTGTTTTCTAGTAGTTTAGAAACTGCACATTCTTATTCCTTAGTTATTACTTCCTGGAATTCCCATTACACAAACTCCATGTTTTTCTCTTCTCTTTCATCTTATCTGTTCCTTGTTTCTCAAAGGGTTGGTGGCTTCTTTATGGGTTCATTGATTCCCTAAAGTTGGTTCTTTGTTACTGAATCAACTTTAGCATGTTATCTTCATTGTAAAATGATTGAATTCTTCATTTCTAGAAATGCTTTTATTTTCTTCAATTGTGTTTGATTGTTTTTCATAGTTTCTTGTACCTTTTACCCTTCATCCTACCTCTGAATCCTGTCTTTTACTTCCTTAATTTTATTAAACGTAGGGCCGGGACGGTAGCTTAGTGATAGATGATAGAGATCTTGCCTAGCTTGAGGAAGGCTCTGGGTAAACACAGCACCATCAAAAATAAATAACTTCATTGAACATATATTCATTGTCTGATAATTCCATTGTCTGTTGCTTTTATGAATCTGATTTAACATTTGTTTCTTCAGATTCACATTCTTTTTTTTTTTTTTTTTTTTTTTGCGGTGCTGGGGATCGAACCCAGGGCCTTGTGCTTGCAAGGCAAGCACTCTACTGACTGAGCTACCTCCCCAGCCCCAGATTCACATTCTTGGTGTGGTGTGATTTAAGTGATTTTTAGCTATGAACTTGTTTCATGACGTTCTGCCACCATTCTCTAACCAATTGAGCTTAACTGACTTTCATGAGCCTTTACCTGTGGGCATTTAAATACTCTGTGTAAATGAAGTTTTCAGGTGTATTTGCTTTTGCTTTTGTCATGCACTTGGGGCCTGCCTCACTACCTTTCTGGTACTACTTAAAACAGTTTATTTGGGTTTTTCAGGCCCTAAACCCAGAAGTAGTCTTGTGGTCAGGAATTGTCAAAAGATTTTTCTAGTTTTTTCCTCTGGCATCAGCACACTCTGAGAGGTCTTTTATTCCCCTCCTTAGTTGATCCACCATAGATGTTGCCCCTTGAACTTCTGGCTTTAGACACACCGTTTGTCTAATTTCCCTTGTTTGGGCCCTGGGCAGTTGCCCTTTAAAGTGAAAATTCCAGGTCTTTGGAGATTGAGCCATTTTTTTTCCCCCTTAAGTGAATGCCTTGCCTTGCACCTTTTTCTATCTGAATTTGTACTGATTCCTACAAAATCTAGAAAGCTTTGACTATCTGAAGTTATTTTTTAAATGAACAAAATTTATTCAGAATGTTAACCTTTGAGTTTTTTTCCCCACTCAGCAAGATAGCTTTGAAATTCATCCATATTGTTGATTATATCAATAGTTCATTTCTTTTTATTTCCAAGTAGTATCCCTTTGTATGGGTATACTTCATTGATCTACTGGAGGACATTTAGATTGTTTCAGTTGTTGATGATTTTAAATAGAACTGATGTAACCATTTGTGTACAGGTTTTTGTGTAGACATAGTTTTTATTTCTGTAGGGTAAATGTCTGGCAGTGGATTTGCTAGATTATATATGCTACTAAGTGTATATTTAATTATATAATAATTAAATCTAATTATATAATAATTAAATCTACTGCTAGACTGTTTTACAGAAAGTACCATTTTGCATTCTTAGCAGCAATGTGTGAGAGTTACTATTGCTTCTTATCTTAACCAGCACATGATATTGTCAGTGTTTTGTTTATTGTGTTTTTTTTAAACCATTCTAATAGATATGTAGTAGCATCTCATTGTGGTTTTACTTTGCATTTCTCTAACGGCTGATGATGTGTGGAGTATTTTTTTGTGTTTCTTATCCATGTTCTTTGGTGAATTGTTCACATCTTTCCCATAGTTTATTGGGTGGTCTGTTTCATTGTTGAAATTTGAGAGTTTCAGATATTCTGGTTGTAATTTTTTAATGTGATTTGCAAATGTTTACTTCCATGTAAGCATTTCAGTTTGACTTTTCATTCTTTTAAGTGATTTTCTCAGAGCAGAATAACTTTTGACTAAGTCTATCTTACCAACTTTTTCTTTTATAGATGTGCTTTTGGAATCATATGTAAGAGCCCTTTGCCTAATGAGAGGTCATAAAGATTTTCTCCCCATGTTTTCTTATAAAAGTATTTTGGCTTTACCCTTTACATTTTTATATATGATTCTTTTTGAGTTAATATTGTATAATGTGTTATGGTTACGTCAAGGTTTATGTTTTATGTTTATTTTGACAAATGAATGTTCAGTTGTTCCAACACTATTTATTTATTTATTTGCAGTGCTGAGGTTTGAATCCAAGGGCCTTTGCTTGTGAGACAAGCACTCTACCAACTGAGCTATATCCCCAGCCCTCCAACACCATTTATTAAAAGAATACTCTTACTGCATTAAATTGCCTTTGCACCTTGGCCACATTGGTGTAGGCCTCTGAGTCCCCAAACTTTGTTCTTTTTCTAAAATTATTTGGACTGTTCTAGTCCTCCCCATTATAAATTTTAGAATTAACTTGTCTACATCTTCCAAAAAAAAAAAAAAAACCTCTGCTGGAATTTTGTTAAAATTGTGTTCAATCTATAATTCAGTTTGGGAAGAATTTATGTGTTAAATATGTCAAAGAGTACAATCCATGAACATGCTATGTATCTCCATTTACCTAGGCCTTTGACTTCTTTTCATCACCTTTGTATAGTTTCAACATATGGAGCCTTCATACTTTGTTAGAATTATATCTTAAGTATTTCTCTCTTTTTCTTTTTGGTGCTATTTTGAATGATAGTGTATTAAAAATTGTGTTTCAAATTTTTCATGGCTAGCATATAAAACAATTGATTTTTGTTTTATGTTGTCTTTGTATTCTATGACTTACTAAACTCACTATTCCTAGGACCTTTTTTGTACGTTTCTTGGAATTTTTCTGTATAGATAATTATGTGGTCTTTGAATAGGAATGGGGAGTTTTATTTCTTCATTTCCAATCTGTTTGTTCTCTCAGTCTTGTTTTCTTGTCTTGTTCACTAGCTAGGACATCTATTACCATGTTGTTTAGGAGTGGTGAAAATGGATATTCTTTTCTGGAAGGAAAAGCATTCTGTTTTCCCTCATTAAGTCGGAGGTTAACTAAAGCCTATTTGTAAATGCCCTTTATCAGTTTTATGAACTTTCCTTATCTTGCTAGTTTGTTGAAAGTTATTGTTGTATTAAATCATAAATGGGTGTTGAATTTTGTCATACTTTTTTCTGTTATTTGATATGACTGGTTTTCCTTTTGTCCGTTAATATTTTGGATTATATTGATCGATTTTTGAATGTTGGATCAGTATTGTAGTCTCAGAATAAACTCCACTTGCTTGTGGTATATTTTTATTTGTTGCTGGATTTGACTTCAAAAGGTTTTTTAAAACATTTTTCTACCTTTGTCTTATAGTCCTTTTATCTGGTTTGGAAATGTCAGATTGAGTTGGTTGATGATGGTATTCAGTTTTTCTGTATCCTTCCAGATAATTTGTTTGCGATCATATTACTCTATTACTGAGAGAAGGTAGAAGTGTGTTGACGTCTCCAACTATAATTGTGAGTTTTTCCAATTCTTTTAATTTTCATTATTATTATTATTATCATTATTATTACTACTAGGGATCGAACCCAGGGGAACTTTACCACTGAGCTACATCCCCAGCCCTTTTTACTTTTTAGTTTGAGATAGGATTTTGCTCAGTGCTTAGGGCCTTGCTAAATTACTGAGGCTGGCCTTGAACTTGTGATCCTCCTCCTGCTTCAGCCTTCTGAACAGCTGATTACAGGTGTGTGCCACTGTGTCTGGCTCCAATTCTTTTAATTCAGTCTGGTTTTGTTTCCTGTATTTTGAGGCTCTGTTGTAAGGTATATACACATTCAGAATTATTTACTTACTTGGTGAATGGCTTCTTTTATCATGGTATACTTTCTTTATAGTAATGTTCCTTGTTCTGAGGTCAGAAATATCTGCTGTATGCCTTACACAGAAACTCCAGCTTTCATTTGATTAGTATTTATATGTTATCTTTTTTCATTACTTTGGGGCTATCTTTACAATTTTATTTGAAGTGAGTTTCTTGTAGGTAACATATAGTTGGATCGTATTACTTTAGTCATTCTGACAATCTCTGTGGGGTTTTTTTGTTGGTAAATTTAATTAGTTCAATATAGATTTTAGTGTAATTCTTTATATTAAATAATTACTGCAATGTGATTATATTACAATATGTCAGCATAATTATTGATATCGGTGAATATAATTATAGTATGGTCATAAAATATAGTATGTTTGGATTCATGTATCCCAGTTTATTATTTGTTTGTTGTTCTGTTCCTTGATTTCTCCTTTTCTGCTTTCTTTTGTATTGTTTGGAATTTTTTAGTTTATTGAGTTTTCTTTTTTCTCTTTTTTTTCATACTAGGGATTGAACCCAGGGACCCTTTACCATTGAGCTACATATCCAGCTCTTTTTATATTTTTATTTTGAGACAGTCTTGCTAAGTTGCTCAGGGCCTCGATAAGTTGCTGAGACTGGCCTCAAATTTGAGATCCTTCTGCTTCACCCTCCAGAGTCACTGGGGTTAAAGGTATACGCCACTGCACCCTGGTGTTTTTGAGTTCTTGATTGTATTTCTTTGTGTAGACTTTTAGTGGCTTCTCTGGAAATTACAATATGCATGCCTTTGCACAGTATACTTAAAATTAATATTCTATCATTCCAGTGAAATGTGGAAACCTTACTGTCACATAGATTTATATTTTGTAGTTGTCAACTATACATTGAAAGTCTTTCATAAAATGTTACAATTTTTGCTTTTTTTTTTTTATTGTGAACAAATGGGATACATGTTCTTTCTCTGTTTGTACATAGAGTAAAGGCATACCATTTGTGTAATCATACGTTTACATAGGGTGATGTTGGTTGATTCATTCTGTTATTTTTTCCCCTTCCCCCCACCCCTCCCATCCCTCTTTTCCCTCTATACAGTCCTTCCTTCCCCCATTCTTGCCGCCCTCCCTAACCCTCACTCTAACCCTAAAACTAACCCCTCCCACACCCCATTATGTATCATCATCCACTTATCAGCGAGATCATTCTTCCTTTGGTTTTTTGAGATTGGCTTATCTCACTTAGCATGATATTCTCCAATTTCGTCCATTTGCTTGCAAATGCCATAAATTTATCATTCTTTATGGCTGAGTAATATTCCATTGTATATATATATGCCACAGTTTCTTTATCCATTCATCAACTGAAGGGCATCTAGGTTGGTTCCACAATCTGGCTATGGTGAATTGAGCAGCAATGAACATTGATGTGGCTGTATCTCTGTAGTATGCTGATTTTAAGTCCTTTGGGTATAGGCCAAGGAGTGGGATAGCTGGGTCAAATGGTAGGTCCATTCCAAGTTTTCTAAGGAATCTCCATACTGCCTTCCAGAGTGGTTGCACTAATTTGCAACCCCACCAGCAATGTATGAGTGTACCTTTTTCCCTACATCCTCGCCAACACCTGTTGTTGCTTGTGTTCTTGATAATGGCCATTCTGATTGGGGTGAGATGGAATCTTAGAGTGGTTTTGATTTGCATTTCTTTTATTACTAGAGATGTTGAACACTTTTCCATATGTTTGTTGATTGTTTGTAGGTCTTCTTCTGTGAAGTGTCTGTTCATTTCCTTAGACCATTTGTCGATTGGGTTATTTGTAGTCTTGGTGTTGAGTTTTTTGAGTTCTTTATAGATTCTGGAGATTAGTGCTCTATCTGAAGTATGATTGGCAAAGATTTTCTCCCACTCTGTAGGCTCTTTCTTCACATTGCTGATAGTTTCCTTTGCTGAGAGAAAGCTTTTTAGTTTGAATCTATCCCAGTTGTTGATTCTTGCTTTTATTTCTTGTGCTATGGGAGTCCTGTTGAGAAAGTCTGGTCCTAAGCCGACATGTTGAAGATCTGGACCTACTTTTTCTTCTATAAGATGCAGGGTCTCTGGTCTGATTCCGAGGTCCTTAATCCATTTTGAGTTTAGTTTTGTGCACGGTGAGAGATATGGGTTTATTTTCATTTTGTTGCATATGGATTTCCAATTTTCCCAGCACCATTTGTTGAAGAGGCTATCTTTTCTCTATTGCATATTTTTGGCCCCTTTGTCTAGTATGAGGAAATTATATTTATTTGGGTTTGTGTCTGTGTCCTCTATTCTGTACCATTGATCTCCCTGTCTATTTTGGTACCAATACCATGCCGTTTTTGTTACTATTGAAGTTCAGGTATTGTAATACCCCCTGCTTCATTTTTCCTGCGAAGGATTGCTTTAGCAATTCTGGGTACAATTTTTGCTTTCAACTGTGGTACATGGTTTAAAGAATCTAGGAGGAAAATGGTTGTCTTTTATTTACCCAGTTATTTTCTATTGTTGTTGTTCCTTTATCTTTGAAGTTCATTTTATTGTTTCTGTTGTTTTGCCATCTCAGGAATTTCCTGTAGCATTTCTTTTCTTTCTTGGTACTGGGGATTGAACCCAGAGGGCTCAGTAGAGCCACATCCCTAACCCTTTTAATTTTTTTATTTTGAGACAGGGTCTCACTAAGTTGCTTAGGGTCTTGCTAGGTTGCTGAGGCTAATTTTGAACTTGAAATTCTCCTGCCTCAGCCTCCTGCACTGCTAGGATTACAGGCATGCACCACCATTTGTACCACCATGACTGGCCCCTTGCTTTCATTCTTGTTATTTCATTTGATAGAGAATTCTGGGTTGGTTATTATTATTATTATTATTATTATTATTATTATTATTATTATTTTATTTATTTATTTTTTGCATGGTGCTGGGGATTGAACCCAGGACCTTGTGCATAGGAGGCAAGCACTCTAGGAACTGAGTTATATCCCCAGCCCTTTTTTTTTCCCTTTTCCTTTTTAACCACTTTACAAGTTGTTTCATTGTTTTCTGGCCTGCATGGTTACTGGTGATTAATTTGTTACATCTTGGAATCATTATTACTATATATTTAACACTTTGCTTTTAAGTTTTTTTTTTTTTTTTTCTCTCTTAAGTATTCAACAATTTGGTTATGGTATTTAAACATGAATATGAATTTCTTTGTGTTTCTTCCTACTTGAGGTTTACTGAACTTTGCATTTGTATAAGTTTGGGGGATTTGGGGCAAATTTGGGGAATTTTCAGCCATTCATTCTTTTAAAAAAAAAAAAAAATCGACACTCTAGTGTTTGTCTGCTCCTTCTAGAATTTTTAATGATCAAATGTTAGAGCTCTACTATTGTTCTACAGGTTGGTTCCTAAGGCTGTATTTACTTTTTTTCCACTCTTATTTTTTTTCCTCCAACTTTGTAGCTTTCTGTTCATTTATCCTCAAATTCACTGATTCTTTCCTTTGTCATTTCCATTCTGTTATTGGGTCTTTGTTTTCTTAAAAAAAATTTTTTTTTTTAAATTCTAGTTGGACACAATACGTTTATTTATTTATTTTTAGATTGTGCTGGGGATTGAATACAGTGCCTCACATGTGCATACTGCCTCTGACTGCAGCAACCCCAGCCCCTATTTATTTTTTTATTTTTTTATTTTTTTGAGATGGGGGTCTCTTGCCTAGTGTAGCCTCAACCTTCTGCTTTCAAGTGATCCTCCTGCCTCAGCCTCCCAATTAACTAAGACTACAGGTCTGCACCTAGCTTGCCTAGTATTTATGAGTTAATTTTTTTTTTATGAGTTAATTTTTTAAAAAGTGTATTAACTACTGGGTGCAGTGGCACATGCGTGCAATCCCAGCAGCTCAGGAGGCTGAGGCAGGAGAATCATCATTTCAAAGACAGCCTTGGCAACTTATTGACCCTAAGCAACTCAGATACCCTGTCTCTAAATAACATACAATAAAGGAATGTGACTTAGTGGTTAAATGCCTCTGAGTTCAGTCCCTGGTACCAAAAAAAAAAAAAAAAAAAAAAAAAAAAGTATTAGCTTTTGTTTTAAATGTTTATTAATGTTTTAAAATTTATTAACATCCTTAATATGTGAAAACTTAAAGTTTTCTGAATCCCACAGAAAAGCATAACCTAGTTTTATGTTTCTGAAATTAGATTTAAGGGTATCTACACAAATTCCTACTGTGTTTGTCCAGGATTGGCAGCTATTTTTAATTAATGGAAAAGCAAGCAGTTGGAAACAAGCATATTTTATTTTTAAAATTTTTTACAGATGTTTTCTGCAAATTAGATGTCTGTTTTTCCTGCTTAATTTGTTCATACTAGCTATGCAACAAATGTTTGCTAAAAGAATGGAATTAGTTTAGATTATTTTAGATCTGGCAAATGGGAAACAGTTCCCCCAAATCTTCAAAAATGGTGTCTCTCACCAAGCCCTGGGTTATAGATAGGATAAATTTACAAGCAAAATAACTCCCCTTCCCAGAAACAATTTTTTACATAATTTTTTAGCTTGGAGACAGCACTGAGCTTTTTAGTCATGACCTTATACTTTCTTTTCTTTTCCCTCTGTAGATTCTTGTTTTAATAACATAAGAATACTTTTTAAAATTGACAGGTAAAAATTATATACAGTTATGGTGTAGAACATAATGTTATGAGGGGCTGCCAATGTAGCTTAGTAGTATAGCACTTGCCTACTACCATGTGTGAGGCAGTGGGTTTGATCCTCAGCACCACATTAAAAAATAAAATAAAGGTATTGTGTCCATCTACAATTTTAAAAATGTTTTTAAAAAAACATAATGTTTTAACATATGTATACATCGTGGAATGGCAAAATCATGCTATTAAATATTCTCATTACCTGACATACCATTTGCTTGTGTTGAGAACATTTAATCTTTTCTCTTAACAACTTTCAAGGGTACAATTAGTTATTAACTGTATTGTCCACATTGTGCATTTGCTATACACTGCATTTCATTTATCAATTCATCCATTTTGTAGCTGTGGAAATCAGAATGTAAGTGAAAATATAACATACTAAAATTTTTGGGATGAAACAAAAGTGGTACTAAGAGGAAAATTTGAAGCTAGAGATGTAGCTCAGTGGTAGAGCACTTGTTCTGGCATGAGTGAGGTGCATATAAATTTATAATTGTTTTCTCTTCCTAATGTAGCAGTGAATGTGAGATGAATATACAGACATGATTGCAGGATCATATAGTAGTCCTGTTTTTATTTTTATTTTTTGAGAAACCTCCATGTTATTTTTCATAGCAGTTGCACCATTTTACATTTCTACCAACAGTGTACAAGGTCAATCTTTTCCATATTCTTATCAGTACTTGTTATCTTTTGACTTTTTTGTAATGGTCATCCTAACAGGAGCGAGATGATATTTCACTGTAGTTTTGACTTACATTTCCCTGATACTATTGATGTTGAACATTTATTTCATTTTCAAAGGGGGCATTTGAGCCAGGTGCTATGGCACACACCTATAAATCCCAGATTCTTAGGAGACTAAGGAAGGAGGATCACAAGTTCAAGGTCACCGTGGTCATTTTAGCAAGATCCTGTCTTGAAACAGAATTTTTTTAAAAAGGTCCTGGTGATATAGCTCAGTGGTAGAGTACTTGCCCTAGCATGTATGAGGTCCTGGGTTCAATCCCCAGTATCACATACCCACAAAAAAAGATGTTTGTCTGTCTTCATTGGAGAAATGTCTTTTCAATTTTCAATTCCTTTGTCTTCAAACTGAGTGATTTGATTTTTTGCCATTGAGTTGTAGGATTTCCTTTTGTATTTTGGATATTAATCCATATCATATAAATGGTTTGTAAACATTTTCTACCATTCCAGAGTTTGTTTTCTTTGCTGTGCAGAAGTTTTTTAGTTCACTATAGTCCCACTTGTTTTTGTTTTTGATGCCTGTACTTTTTATGTTAAATCTAAGAAAGCATTTTCTAATCCAATGTCATGAAACTTTTTCACCTTATATTTTCTTTTAGGAATTTTATAGTTTGGGTCTTGTATCTTTTATCCTTTTTGAATTAATTTTGGTATAGGGTATAAGATAAAGGTCCACCTTTACTCTTTTGCATGTGGATTTCCAGATTTCCCAGTGCTATGTGTTGAAGATGCTGTTCTTTCCCTATTTTGTGTTTTTGGTTCACTTTATCAAAAATCAGTTAACTAGCCTGGTGCAGTGTCCATGCCTATAGTCCCAGCAGCTCAGGAGGCCAAGGCAGGAGGATCACAAGTTCAAAGCCAGCCTCAGCAATTTAGCGAGGCCCCAAGCAACTCAGTAAGTCCCTGTCTCTAAATAAAATACAGAATAGAACTGGGGTTGTGGCTCAGTGTTCAAGTGCCCTTAAGTTCAATCCCTGGTACCCTACCCTGCCCCGCCCCCCCCAAATTCAATTAACTGAGCTGGGGTTGTAGCTTAGTGGTAAGTGCTTGCCTAGCACTTGTGAGGCACTGGGTTCAATCCTCAGCACCACAGAAAAGCAAATAAATGGGGGCTGGGGATATAGCTCAGTTGGTAGAGTGCTTGTCTCCCAAGCACAAGGCCCGGGTTCAGACCCCAGCACCACAAAAAAAAAAAAAAAGGCAAATAAATAAAACAAAAGTATTGTGTTCATCTACAACTAAAAAAAAAAAAATTAACTGTATGCGTGAGTTTTTTTCCCTGCTTTCTATTCTGTTGCATTGGTCTGTTTATCTGTTTATGTCAGTACCATATCATTTCAGTTACTATAGCTTTGTGATAAATTTTGAAATCATAATGTGTGATACCTCCAGATTTGTTCTTTTTAAAGTCCTTTTTAGTTATTAGTCTGTTTAGACTTTTTAAAAATTTCTTGGTGATTTAGTAGGCTTTTGTTTCTAGAAATTTGTCCATTTTTCCTTGGTTATCTAATTTGTTAGTATATAGTTGTTTATAGTAGTCTCTTATGATCCTTTTTTATTTCTGTGGCATCAGTTGCAATGTCTCCTCTTTCATTTCTGATTTTATTTGCATATTCTCCCCCCATTTTTTTAACCTAGCTTAAGGGTTTGTCAACTTTATTGATCTTTTCAAAAACACAATTCTTATCTTCATTGATTTTTTTTTCTATTTTCTCTGTTTTGTTCTTTCCTAATCTTTCCTTTCTTCTCCTAACCTTGAACTTTATTCTTTTTCTAGTTTCTTGAGATATAAAGTTAGGTTGTTAATTTGAGATCTCTTTTTTAATGTAGGTGTTTATTATTTTGAACTTCCCTGTTAGTACTGCTTTTGCAATATCTCAAAAGTTTTAGTGTGTTGAATTTTCACTTATTTCAAGATATTTTCTGATTTCCTTTCTGATTTGTTCTTTGACCCATTCATTGTTCAAGAGTATGTTGTTTAATTTTGACATATTTTTGAATTTTGAAGTTTTCCTTTAGCTGTTGCTTTCTAGTTTCATTTCATTGTGTTTAGAAAAGATACTTGCAATGATTTCATTCTTAAATTTGTTAAGATTTGTTTTGTGACCTAACATCTTGTCTGTACTGGGGAATTTTCTTTGTATGCTTGAGAAGAATATATACTCTGTTAGATCTAGTTGTTTGGATGTTCAAGTCCTTAGTTTCCTTACTGTTTTTTTAGGTCTGTGTTTCTATTCATTATTGAAAGTGGGGTATTGAGGTTTCCTATTATTATGTTTCTGTTTCTCCCCTCAGTTCTATGTTTTCTTTATATATTTAAATGCTCTGATTTTGGATGCATATTTATTTATAATTGTTATATCTTCCTGATGGTTCTTTGTGATGGAGTTAAAATGGAGTTTTGTCTGATACACAGCTGGCTCTATTTTAATTACCATTTTCATGAAATACCTTTTCCTGACCATGTAGAGTATCTTCTTCTATTCCTTTGCTTTTAGCCTGTGAGTATCCTTACATCTGAAAAATTAAGACAACATATATTTGGGTCTTATTTCTTAATCTAGCCATCCACTCTGTCTTTTGGTTGGAGAATTTAATCCTTTTACATTTAGTGTAATTATTAATAGAGTAAGGTTTAACTTCCACTTGTAAATTGTTTTCCATCTTGTAGCGCCTTTGTTCTATTTTTCCTATCTTCCTTTGTATTTTGCTGATTGTGTGTGTATGCATGCATGCGTGTGTGCACATGCATGCCTGTTGGCATGCTTTTATTCCTTTTCTATTTTCTTTTTATGTGTCTCCTACAGGTCTTTCTTTGTGTTTGCCATGAGGTTTACATAAAACATCTTGTAACTACTTTAAGCTGGTGACAGTTGCAAACACATATAAAAACTATATTTTTACTCCCATTCCCATACTTTCATGACTCAGATAAGATATTTTACTTTATTTACATACCTTTTTGTTTTTCTTATAAAAATGGGAATACTAGCTGGATGTGGTGGCACACACTTTTAGTCCCAGCAGCTCAGGAGGCTGAGGCAAGATGATGCAAGTTCAAGACCAGCCTTAGCAATTTAGCAAGACCCTGTCTCAAAATAAAAATTGAAAGGAACTAGGAATGTAGCTCAGTGGCAAAGTGCCCTTGGGGTCCATCTGCAGTACCCCCTGAAAAAGTGGGGACGTGGGGGTGGATAATAATCTATTTTGCTAATCCAGGATTAGCATACCTGGTTTGTATACCTGTAGGGATTCTCTAAGATTTCAAGTGGGTCTGTGAGGTCAAAACTGTGTTCACAATTCTAAGATGTTATTTGTCTTTTTTACTTTGTTGACATTTGTAATTGGGGTACAAGTGGTGGACAGAATGGTACTAATAAGTTGGTATATTATTTACTGCCATTATGTCTGGTGAAACTAAAATGACAGTTTTACTTAAGGATGTCTTTGGTGTAATAAAGAATTTTATTTAAGCTGAACCCTTGAGTCCACGATGTACTGCTTTTTAGTATGTGTAATGAAATGGAAATTATGTATAAAGCTCTTCTTTATACTAAAGTACATCAGTTGGCTCAAAGAGATACACATGAGGTTGATCGTGGTTTGAGTTCAGTTAGCTCAAATCAACTAATATATATATTATATGTCTACTATTTTTTTAAAATTTAGTTGTAGATGGACACAGTACCTTTATTTTATTTATTTTTATGTGGTGCTGAGGATTGAACTCAGTGCCTCACACATGCTAGGTAAGTGCTGTACCACTGGGCTACAACCCCAGCCCTAGACTATCACTTTTGCTACAAAAAATGAACACTGACAAAGTATGGTTATTCAGACTTGAGTATTTGGCAGACATTTGTTTGGAAATGAATAAAGAAGCCTATCGCTTCAAGGAAAACACCTAAATTTATTGCCCAATGCTAAAATTTAAACTTTTCAAGTGAAAATAAGAATTTTGGAAAATTTCTAAATACCACCATGTGCTTTGACAGGTGTTTTAAAGCGTGTTCTCATAAGATCATTGGTGAAATTAATGATGGTTTTAGATTTGTATAAATCTAAAGATCTGTGTAAATCAAAATACAAATATTTTTCAAAGTGGTAGAAAACATTATGTTTATAAAATCATTCTTGAATAAAAGAACAGAAACTAGGCCTGAGATTTCAATGTAACAATATAGAAAGTTCATTGACATGGTTTTAGGTTCCACTAATCTTTTAAAAACTATCACATGTTCAGTTTTATTGTAATATTAAGAATATATCTACAGTTATCTCAAAAAAATTCAAATTCTACTTTTTTCAATTACATGTCTGATGTTCTTAATATATATTTCAATCAAAACATTGCTCAAGATTGAATGCCAAAGCAGATATGAGAGTCCAAATTTAGAGTTGCAAGAGTGTAAAACAGTGCCTTTGTCCTACCAATTTTTTTATTTTGAAAAAGCTGTTTTTCATAAAAATGTTCATTTTGAACACAAAAAATCTGTTATTTTTAACTTAATTAAAAAAATTTTAATTTCTAATACCTTAATATCTATAAATGAACCATACATAAACAGAAGTTCTTTAGGATTCTTATCGGTGCCCCTCCCCTCCTTTTTTTTTTTGGTGGTGCTATCTTCCTGTCTCAGCTTCCTTGCCTCATGGGTGCTAGGCAAGTTCTCTACTATTGAGCTACATCCCAGATTCTGGTTTTTTTTTTTTGTTGTTGTTGTTGTTGTTTTTGTTTTTTGGATACTGGGGATTGAGCTCAGGGGCCCTCAACGACTGAGCCACATCCTCAGCCCTATTTTGTATATTATTTAGAAACAGTTACTTAGCGCCTTGTTTTTTGCTGAGGCTGGCTTTGAACTTGCAATCCTCCTGCCTCACTCTCCCAAGCTGCTAGGACTCAGCTCATTTTTAGGATTGCAAAGAAATCCCGAGATTTAAAAGTTTGAGATTGGTTGTTTAACCTTCCAAGTTTGTTGAAGGTCAAAAGATTTGTATTCAGATATGTGAAATGATTGGTAAAATATTTTAAATATAGATTTATAAATAAGTTTTGCACTCTTACTGTTATATTGTGCAAATCTTTCAAGCTGGGAGAAGAGACAAAGACTGTACATAAATAATTGCTATTAATAATGAAACTTGTTAGCTCATAAGGTGACTGAAGGAGAGAGTTCACATAGAAATCTTCTCCACAAACCAAAGAAAAAGCAACTTTATGATGGAAGTTTATCTTGTAATAAAAGCACACAATAACCCAAACCCTGCTATTCATAAATATAGTCCATTGTGGTACAAGTTGCTTTTCGATTTTAAACTTTGTCCCCTTCTTCCCTTGCAGGTATAGAACAAGATGCAGTGAATACTTTTACCAAATATATATCTCCTGATGCTGCTAAACCAATACCAATTACAGAAGCAATGAGAAATGATATTATAGGTAAGCAGTGCTTAAAGTTACGGTCATAAAACCTGGCTTTTTAATTATTGACCAAGTGGGTTTTTATTGTTGTTTCTGTTTCTTTAAAGTACTAGAGGTTAAACCCAGGCCCTGCACATGTTGGGCAAATACTCTACCACTGAGCTTTATCCCCAACACTTTTGAGACAAGGTCTAAGTTTTGGTCTGTCCTCACTCACTTGTGTCCTGTGTGGGCAAAGGAAGGGTTCCTGTTGAGATGGGCTGGCTGCAAAATAAAAGCTAATATATATTTATATATATCAGAAATAAAGACAAAAAGGCAAGAATATGTTTGAAGCAGGGTTGTGACTGATTGAGTTGTCCAAAAGGATCTGGCTCTAACAAAGAAGCAGCCTGCTCTTGCTTTATTTATAGCAGTACAGATCAAAGGGGACCAGTAGGAGCTTCTTCACTAAAAACAGAATTGGGGGGGTGGAGGTAAGAAGGCCATTTGGCTTTTGTGCGTCATTCCCATCTCTGGTGCCTGTGCCTGTGAGCTGAAGCAGGATACCACATGACTCGGGCATTCTCAAACAGTGGATATCATACTGTGAGTTCCTGAGGCCAGGCATTCTTGGTTAATGGCCTGAACTTCGCCTGGTTCTCATACCAGTCATGGATAGCTCCCTGCAGTCCTCCAACTTCCTATCCTCCTGCCTTGGCTTCCCAAATAGTTGAGATTACAGGCATGTGCCACCATGCTCAACTAAGAGATTTTTAAAATTTTTTTTGGAGAAAATTTAATGAACATGGAATATAACATTCCCCTTCCTAGTCTGTTTTCTTAGTACTTTTTTTGTATCTGTTTATAGTTCACTTAAAACGTTTCTCTCTCATATGTGGACCTGAATTCCTAGATTTTAACCTGAGTAACAGCAAGAGCAAGAACAATAATAACACATTTATTAGTACTATGTCTCATATGATAAGCTAAGGACTTCCCATAGATAAACTCATTTCATCTTCTACAGAACCTTGTGGGATAAGTAGAGTTACTATTTTATGAATGAAGAAACTGAAGTAGAGGAAAGTTAACTACTTTGTTCACAGTAACATCTGGATTTGAGACTAGACTACTACTGTGCCTTAACTAATTGGTAGTGTTTTCATACTTAGGTTGGAACCAGCCTTCTCTTAAGCCCTCATACCCTTGCCAAAAAAAATGACTAGAATAGGAAATTCTAGGTGTTTCCCAGCACTAAGGGCAATAATTTCAGGAATTTTTTCCATCATACATTTATACATGTGTGTGTAGACAAGACTGAGTAAACAAGTTTCTCTGTAGATCATAGTTTAAAAAAAGTTTGAATGCTTTTACAGTAGTTCATCAGGAGGACCTATTCACAGAAAAAAAAACCAAAAACAAAAAAAACCCTGGTTCATTTATTTAAACAGCAAATAGTATATTCCAATAGGTGCTAGTACTAAATTTTGTATTTTTATTTACCTCAAACTTAGTACTTGTGATTTATGAAATAAAGTATATTACTCCAGTCGTAGTAGGTTATTCAGTGTGGGGCTTCTTCACTTCTTCCTGTAAGTACTTTGCACTCACTTGTTATGGACAAAGCATGACCCCCTTCCAGGCTCAGCTGTGATTCTTAAATTAGCACACCATAATTTCCAGTGAACACCTGTTGGCTATATTGGGATACATCAAATGATGCCCCTGTTTTCTTTTTTCTTCCATGCAGACACCTAAAACATAGGTTTGTGGCTACTGGTGGGTTGTGTCCATCTGAATTTTCGTGTTTGTGGGATACTATTTCACCTACTTTTGTTGACTAATGGTGTTATGGGATTTTGGTTTTCTTGTGGGGATGGGTACTAGGGATTGAACCTGGGGCACTAAGTTGCCCCACTGTTCTCAATCTTGAATCCTTCCTACTTTGGCCTCCCTAGTTGCTGAGATTATGAGTTTTCTTTCTTTTTTTTTTTTTTTTTTTTTTTTTTTTTTTTTTTTTTTTTTGCAGTGCTGGGGATCAAACCCAGGGCCCTGTGCTTGCAAGGCAAGCACTTTACCAACTGAGCTATCTCCCCAGCGGATTATGAGTTTTCTATGTAGTTGCTCTGTTTTTAAGTGGAATTTTGTTGCTACCATCTTTCAGACTTTCCTGAACCAACTTAATATAGTTGGGATGAGGTTGGCTCAAAGTACCAATTCTCTAGTCCATGTCTTGGTCTTTTCTGGTGACTAGTTCTCATCCTGAGGCTGTTTGTTGACTACCAGTCATCTCATTAGCTCATTAAAAGAAAGCTTTTTATCACTCATAAGACTTCCAAGAATTTTAGAAGATATATGTTAGGAAACTGGGTAAAGATCATGTACATATTTCACAATATCACAGCTAGGTTTGTCTAGGAGAAGGTGAGAGTAAATGGATCAGTGGACCAGGAAACTATAATACAAGCTGATCCTTGGGTTTTTTGGATTTCTTTAAGTTCCATCTAGCAGTGTGAACTCAGAGTGAGACCTAGTGGTTGTATGTCTAACGACCAACTAAATAGCTTCTTGATTTGCAGCTGTTTAGGCAGTTCCTTGTTTTATCACATTTGTGTTATAAATATTCCACCCGTAACTTTTTTCTTTTTTTGGGGGGGAGAGGGGGCATTTGCTGGGGATTGAACTCACGTTCTCATATGTGCTAGGCAAGTATTTTACCACTGAACTTACACCCCCAGCCCAACTAGTAACATTTTGACAAACTTATTTATCAGTAAATCTTTTCACAGATTCTTAGTACTTTAGGTTTCAATCCTAGGAATACAATTGCTGATATAAGAGTATGTTCACTTTTGAAACTTAAGTTAGAAACTGCCAAATTGCTCATTAAAAGATATGTCAATTTATAGTCCCACTCATACTATATTTTTCCCATGCCTTTGCTCAAGCATATTTAACAGTATGCTCAAACATTATTAAACAAGTACTTGTGTATATTGTTAAAAAAATTTGTGCTACTTTATTAAATAAAAGTGTAATGCCTTCTTATTCGAATCTGTTTATTATTTAGTGATCACTTATCTTTTCATATATTGGCCATTTTATGTCAGTTATTTTGAGTTGTCAGTTCTTTGCTCATATTCTTTTGGGACTTTTCTTACCCATTTGAAAGAACATTTGATAAATGAATGATAGTAGTCTCTTAATTAATGATAATAATCTCAGCTATCATATGCTGCAGATTTTTTGTTTTATCTTTTTATTTTGTTTTGGGGGTATTTGTATAAGAGTGTTATGTTATTAAATCTTTTGATTACTGCTTTTATATATATACTCAAAAAGAGTTTTTCAAGCTGTTACCTATATTTTCTTTTAGTTCTGTTTAAATCTCACTTATGTGTTCTTACTGTTATTTCCCAGTTTGATTCACAGATGGGTATAGTTTGCATTTAGAAGAAGCTTGACTCTTTACTGTTTCTTTTACAGCAAAGATTTGTGGAGAAGATGGACAGGTGGATCCCAACTGCTTTGTTTTGGCACAGGCCATAGTCTTTAGTGCAATGGAGCAAGAGTAAGCTAGTTTTGTATTTTCACATTTTGCATTTTTTGAGAATTTGGGTTCAGCGTTGAAAATGGACTTCACTCAACTAAAAACAAAGTATCTTTGAGGATTTTGATAATTTGGATATATGTAAAGTCATACAAGCATATTCAAAAATTCTTGGTTAATAGTTTCTTTTAAATATAAATAATTTGAACTCTGTTAAAAATAAAACAATTTCTACTTTTAATGTTAATATTGCCTAAGTTAAAATAATTTGTTTTTAGTTCTGAAGTCATTTTGGAAGTGATTGAGGTTAATGTGTGACTCTTCAAATTGGTTTGTTTATTTATTTAAATGATACGTCTTCAGATGGATATCCTAATTTTTTAGTTATTCTTGTAGTTCAATGTATGCTATATAATTAAATCCACATAGATTCGTTGAAACTGCCTCCAGGGTTTGTTTTTTTTTTTCAATTATCACTGCATGGCCTTAAACAAAATGTAGGTATTAATTTCTTTCATTTAGCATTTATTAAATGCTGTGTGCAGAGCATGGTTAGGTATCGTACCTGCCTCAAAGGAAGTTAACAGCCTAATAAAAGAAACAGGGCATGTTCTTTGATTACTGTAATATAAGGTAGCATGTGTTAAATATTAGAGGAGGGTTACAAAGTCTTGAGAGGTAGGAGAGAGTACTTAAAAGAGTCAGGAATAGGACCATGGGAAATGAGGTAGCCTCTCCCTAGGCCTTTTACATACCATAGGGACAGTATGGAAAGAGTCTTGTTTTTCCCAATTAAGCTCTTTCCTTGGGTGTTCCCTCAAATTTTCCCTTTTTTGTCCATGTGCAGGCACTTTAGTGAGTTTCTGCGAAGTCACCATTTCTGTAAATACCAGATTGAAGTGCTGACCAGTGGAACTGTTTACCTGGCTGACATTCTCTTCTGTGAGTCAGCTCTCTTTTATTTCTCTGAGGTAAATTCTGCATTTCTTTTTACACTCTACTAGAGCATTCCAGCTTCTGAACTATAAAATGCTGGGGCCCCATCTATAGAAAATGACATAGATGATATAAGTTATTTCCAAAGATGTATTATTGTATTAAGTTGTATCTAATGGCAAGAGTACTTTGATGGCATATTCATCAAAGAGACCATGTAGATTCCGTTAAAAATAAAAAGATACAGTGTAAAATAACTCTTAATTTTGAAAACTAATTTAGCTACTGCGTATGAGAGTGCATGTTTTTAATTATTTGGAACTTTTTTAAAATAGAAAAATTTTTGATAGATTATATTAGCTCATGAATATAAGAATTTTTTTGCAAAGTTTAAAATACATTACAGATAGAAGGGATTAAATGTAAGGTTTTGGTCACATTGAAATGCATTAAGTATACAGCCATCAGTAATTATTATCATTTTTGTAAGTCTCTTTTATGTACCAAACTAAAGCCATGGAATTTGATACTTAATTCCAGTGCATAAATAATTGCAGACCCAACTTCTGGAGAAAGAAAAGTAGTAAATTTTTTCCTATGCTCATCATTTTTACTTAAGCTGCTTAATAGGGTTACACAGTGAATCATTTGTAAGACACAAGTATACTAATCTCTTTGAGGCATGGTTTTGTTTAAAAGTAATTGTTAGGTTTCAGCAAATGAATTCTTTTGTTGCAAAGGAAATGACTATTAAGAGGATTCCCAGTCTCACAAAATGTAATCTGGATTCTTGGATTCTGCCTCTTTTGCCAGAATACTCAGTTGACTTGCTCCCACACCCTTACTTTGCCATAATTTAAATCAGTATTCATTCAGGTTAATATATCCTCATGCAGTGATAGAAATGATCAAGTGTAAAAGTTTTGGTTTGATTTACTTACTGTTTTTTTTGTTTGTTTGGTTTTTTGTTGTTTTTGTTTTTGTTTTGTTTTGTTTTGTTTGGTACCAGGGATTGAATCTAGGGGCACTTAACTACTAAGCCATGTCCCCAACCCTTTTTAAAAATATTTTATTTAGAGACAGGGTCTCATTGAGTTGCTTAGGGCCTCCCTAAATTGCTGAGGTTAGCTTTGAACTCCTGCCTCAGTTTCCCAATCCTCTGGGATTATAAGTGTGCAACACTGTACCTGGTTGCTATTTGTTTTTTTAATGGTGAGGAACTACTAATCCAATTTAGTGTAATTTTTATTCCATTTCACTAAAGTTTACATCCAACAGTGTGATGGGGTTTTTTATTGTTTTTGTTCATTTGGGGGGTTCTACCCCACCCCCACCCCCATAAAAATATTTTACAACTTATCTCAGATGTATCTCAAATGACTATATGCCCTGCTGCTGACTGATGTTAAGTGAAGAAGTGGATTTGTTTTTGCTTCTTGCTAAGTATTTTAATATTTAGGGCTTATAAGTAGACAAGTGAAAGAAATTCATTTCTAGTCTTATTTTCCCTTCTGTATTTTTCCTTTCTAGTACATGGAAAAAGAAGATGCAGTGAATATATTACAATTCTGGTTAGCAGCAGATAACTTCCAGTCTCAGCTTGCTGCCAAAAAGGGCCAGTATGATGGACAGGAGGCACAGAACGATGCTATGATTTTATATGACAAGTGAGTTTTATTGGTAGATGTATTCAGCAGATATTTACTGAGCATTTGCTATGTACTTTGAAAACAAAGGTGAATAAACTCAGTCTCTGCAGTCAAGGAGCTCAGATGAGACAGCATGAAAGCTGCTTTTTATATGGTGTATGTAAGCCTTTGTAGGAAACAAAAAGTTTCTGTTGGGGCAAGGGTACACTTAGGTGTGGAAGTCAGGATGACAATATGGTGTTCAGGGAGGGTTTCACAGGAGAAAGTTTTGATTTGGATCTGAAAAGTGAATTGAATTTTGTCAGATTGATGGGGGGTGGGGAGAGGAAAGAAAGTTCTAAATAAAGATACTAATATAAGCAGAGTCATGGAAACTTTGGGGAATGTGGCACTTTAAGAAACTTGAGTTTGAGGGCTTAGAGTTAGAACTGTACTTGGCATGCCTAAGACCCTGTGTTGAATCAGGAAAAAGGAAAGTATGGAAGGAACGTGAATTTGAATCATCAAAAGTATAAGGGATACAAGAGGAAAATGTAGCTGGTTGGTATAGATTGCAAAGAGCCTTAAATATCTTTGTTTGAATGTATCGTTTTCTGGTGCAAATCTGCTTTAAGTGAATGATAGTTGTGCATTATTGTTTGTTGTTTTATTTTTGGTAGCAGGGATTGAACTCAGAGCTTCACTCATGCTAAGCTAGTGCTCTCCCAAGCTATAGTCCCAAGCCAGTTTTTCATTTTTTTCACTGAAAAGATAAAGTTGGAAAGATCTTGTAGTAAACAGAATTCAAAATATTTGCTTGGGTAAGTGATAAAGACTGGCCAGATCCAAAATCTGAGGTGGTCTTTTCATTTAAATTTTCTTATTTTGTGAAGAAAAGTAATTCGTTATTTGCATCCACAAGTACATATTAATGAAAGTTATTTGAGGATAGAGAAAACTGTAAAGAATGTTAGATTTGGAAGGAGAGCCAAGAACATGTAGGCCAGTGGTTCCTGAACATCAGTCTGAAGGCTTATGCCAGGCTGCATAAGAGTCACCTAGGAGCTTGTTAAAAATAGGTTTCTAGTCGTTTCTAAGATTCAGATTCAGCACGCTTCAGGTGTGCTCCAGGACTCTTTACTTTAGAAGATAATTCCAGGTAATTCTGATGAATAGCCAGATTAGGGAGCTAATTGATTTTCTTCCTTTTGCAGATAAAGAAACTAAGGCCTAAAGACATAGTAATTTTCCCAAAGTCACAGGGCAAGTTAGTGGAAGAACTTGGATTGGAATATAATTCTTAATATTCTGTCCAATATTTAGTGCAAATTCAGTTGTAGAAGATAATTATATTTAAAAGATTGTTAAATGACTGTTAAGATAACAAGAGTTTACATTTAGAAATTTGGTCTGGGGTACCTGAAAATTCATATCATGAAGGAGTATTTATCAATTTAGTAATTACAATATGGGAAGCTCACTTTGTGTTGTGAAAATGTTGACTGAAAGATAAGAGTTTGATGCTGAGACAGTGGCACTAGCACTAGTAACATCCAGGGTAGAACTCAGTAACACAGTAGAGACCCTGTTTCCCACTAGATTCCACTTTACCTTTGGAAATGTTATTAAATGAAAATGACTATATGACATCCCACTGGCACCATCATTTTGCCAGGCTCATTGTGCCAGTTTTGATTTTATAACTCCGATCTTTTTTGTGGTTGTATCGTATATGCATCATCACTTATGATCATAAGCCTTTTTGTGTTTCTGTCAGAAACTAGATATAAGCTACTAAAGTGCTTGGAAGAGATTCTTTTTCTGATTTAATGTACTTTTTGTATCTGCTTCCTAATCAGCTTGCCAAAACACTAGCTACATTTTATCCCATCAAATTAGAAATCTTTTTTAATATTTTTTGTCATAGATGGACATGATACCTTTATTTATTTTTATGTGGTACTGAGGATCGAATCCAGTGCCTCACACATGCCAGGCAAGTACTCTACCACTGAGCCACAGCCACAGCCCTCAAATTAGAAATCTTTGAGTAACCATTATTCTTCTTTTCTTTTCTATATCAGATCATCAGCAAGTCCTATTAGTTCTCTCAAAATATATCAAATTCATCCACTTGGCCCTTTGTGGCATTTTGTTTTGAATTCCTACATGTTTATTGCTTAAGCCTCCAAATTATGATAGTGTACTCTCATTGTATCCTGAGCATAGATCTTTTATGTTCTCTATTCTGAGGAAATGACCATGTCTTACTTTTTTTTTTTTTTTTTTTGGTGGTACTGGGAATTGAACCCAGGACCTTGTGCTTGAAAGGGAAGCGCTCTACCAACTGAACTAGATCCCCAGCCCACATCTTATTTTTATATAAATCCATTTCTATCAACTAAGTTCTGAAGGAAGGCTGGGTGCTCATCAGATATGTGTGATTGATTGGTTTCTTTGCCTGAGTTGTAGCTTGACTTACATAGCTCTTAAACATCAGCAGAGTTGACTGGACAGAAGCTAAGAATGGCTGGAAGGCAGGTAGGTAGGTTGCAAATTCATCTAGGTATCTTTGGCAAAGTGAGAATAAATAAAGGTTATAGTAGATCTGTCATTACTGAGCTCTGTGGTTCTAGGTCTGCAGCTGAATCAAGTAGTGCCAAAAAATGCTTATACTTGCTATAGAATTTGATCTTACTTTGGATATCTTTCTGCCATAGATACTTCTCCCTCCAAGCAACACATCCTCTTGGATTTGATGATGTTGTACGATTAGAAATTGAATCCAATATTTGCAGGGAAGGTGGACCACTCCCTAATTGTTTCACAACTCCACTGCGACAGGCCTGGACAACCATGGAGAAGGTAACCAAGATCTTCAAAAGTGTTACAAGAAGTTTTTAAACTAGTGGAATACAGAAAATATACCATAGGAAAAAGCAAATATAACACAACAGTGGAAATTTGAAGCAGTATAACATAGTGACTGAGAACAGACGCTTTGAGTCTGCTATGAGTTTTGATATGTATTAATCTTCACCTTTACAGGCTGAGTGACCTTAGTACTAAAATTTTGTACTGCCATTGTCCTCATCTGCCAAGAATTGCACAGAATCTAGGATAAGCCTGTGGGATTATGTTGCTAATATGTGGCATGTGTATACAGTTGGGAAAGGTTAATTAAGTACTGTTCCATAGTACATTACACAAAAACTGAATTTCTGGAGGATCCAAGATGGCGGACTAGAGGGTGACTGCATCTCCCGTCACTCCAGAACTCAGGATTCAAGAAGGGGAGGCAATGAGAGACTCAGGCTAACATAGAGCCGCAGGGAGAGTCTCTCCCACTGGGTGAAGCTCGGCCCCGGGCGGCAGGCCCGGACCGGGGCAGCTTCTTGGAGCAGGGCAGGGCAGTAGAGTCTTCCCCAAGCAGCCCTGCTCCCTCCGGCGGCAGGCGTCTTCCACAGCCAGCTTCTTGGAGCAGGCAGCCCAGTGAGAGCCTTTCTGCACAGAGCCAGCCCCCAGCCCTGGAACCACTAGCGGGCTAGGGGCAGCTTTCTTCAGAAGCACTGCATTATCAAGTTCCTCCAAGACTTCAGGCTACTGAAGGCTGGGAGGTGATACACTGGAAATCTACAGGGACTCTCTAAGCCAAAAAGGAAATCTGCAATATCTCAGAGTCCCACTGATATCTGACCAATATGAGAAAACAAGGGAAGAAAATGTCCCAAACAAACCTAGATACTATATCAATAAAACCCAATGACAGCACAGCAGAAGAAATGTCAGAAAGGGAGTTCAGAATGTACATAATTAAAACAATCAGGGAAGCAAACGAGTAGATGAAAGAGCAAATGCAGGCATTGAAGGAGGAGATGAAAGAGCAAATGCAGGCATTAAATGATTGCACCAATCAACAGTTAAAAGAGCAATTACGGGAAGCAAGAGATCATTTCAATAAAGAGTTAGAGATACTGAATAAAAAGCAAACAAATCCTTGAAATGAAGGAAACAATAAACCAAGTTAAAAACTCCATAGAAAGCATAACCAATAGGATAGAACACCTGGAAGACAGTACCTCAGACATTGAAGACAAAATATTTAATCTTGAAAACAAAGTTGAACAAACAGAGAAGATGGTAAGAAATCATGAACAGAATCTACAAGAATTATGGGATATCATGAAAAGGCCAAATTTAAGAATTATTGGGATTGAGGAAGGCTTAGAGAAACAAACCAAAGGAATGAACCATCTGTTCAATGAAATCATATCAGAAAATTTCCCAAATCCGAAGAATGAAATGGAAAACCAGATACAAGAGGTTTATAGGACTCCAAATATACAAAATTACAACAGACCCACACCAAGGGACATTATTAAGAAAATACCTAACATACAAAATAAAGACAGAATTTTAAAGGCTGCAAGAGAAAAGAATCAAATTACATTCAGGGGGAAACCAATAAGAATATCAGCAGATACTTCAATCCAGACCCTAAAAGCTAGAAGGGCCTGGAACAACATTTACCAAGCCCTGAAAGAAAACGGATGCCAACCAAGAATCTTATACCCAGCAAAACCTACTTTCAGATTTGACGTCGAAATAAAATCCTTCCATGATAAACAAAAGCTAAAAGAATTTACAAAAAAAGGCCGGCATTACAGAACATTCTCAGCAAAATATTCCATGAGGAAGAGATGAAAAACAACGATGCAAATCAGCAACGTGAGGAACTAACCTAAAGAAATAGCCAAATAAAGTAGAAACCAAATCATGTCAAAAAAAAAAAAAAAAAAATGAGTCAAATGACTGGGAATACAAATCATATCACAATAATAACCCTGAAAGTTAATGGCCTGAACTCATCAATCAAAAGACCTAGACTGGCAGATTGGATTAAAAAGAAAAATCCAACAATATGCTGCCTGCAAGAGGCTCATCTCATAGAGAGATACCCATAGACTAAAGGTGAAAGGATGGGAAAAAACATACCATGCACATGGACACAGCAGAAAAGCTGGAGTATCCATCCTCATTCAGATAATGTGGACTTTAAGTCAAAACTAGTCAGAAGGGATAAAGAAGGACATTACATACTGTTTAAGGGAAGCATAAATCAGCAAGACATAACAATCATAAATATCTATGCCCTGAACATTGACTCATCCATGTACATCAAACAAATCCTTCTCAATTCCAGAAATCAAATAGACCACAACACAATAATACTAGGCGATTTTAACACACCTCTCTCACCACTGGATAGATCTTCCAAACAAAAATTGAATAAAGAAACCATAGATCTCAATAACACAATCAACAATTTGGACTTAACGGACATATATAGAATATAACATCCAACAAAGAAGGAATACTTTCTTCTCAGCAGCACATGGATCCTTCTCTAAAATAGACCATATTTTATGCCACAAATCTGTTAGCAAAACAAGAAGTCAGAGATCCTACCTTGTATTCTATCAGAGCATAGTGGATTGAAATTAGAAATAAATGACAGAATAAAAAATAGAAACTTCTCCAATACCTGGAGATTAAATAATACGCTATTATATGATGAATGGATAACAAATCATCAGGACGGAAATAAAAAAATTCTTAGAAGTAAACAAGAACAAAGACACATCATGTCAAAATCTCTGGTACACTATGAAAGCAGTACGTAGAGGAAGATTTATTTCATGGGGCACATTCAGCAAAAGAAGTAAAAATCAACAAATAAATGACTTAACACTACAGCTCAAAGCCCTAGAAAAAGAAGAGCAGACCAACACCAAAAATAGTAGAAGACAGGAAATAGTTAAAATCAGAGCCAAAATCAACGAAATTGAAACAAAAGAAACAATTGGAAAAATTAACAAAATAAATAGTTGGTTCTTTGAAAAAATAAACAAAATTGATAAACCCTTAGCCACACTAACAAAGAGAAAGAGGGAGAAAACTCAAATTACTAAAATTCAGAATGAACAAGGAAATATCACAACAGACACGAGTGAAATACAAAACATAATTAGAAGCTATTTTGAAAATCTATACTCCAACAAAACAGAAAACCTCAAAAACATCAACAAGTTTCTAGAGACATATGAATTATCTAAACTGAACGAGGAGGACATACACAACTTAAATAAATCAGTTTCAAGCAGTGAAATAGAAGAGGTCATCAAAAGCCTACCAACAAAGAAAAGTCCAGGACCAGATGGGTTCTCAGCCGAGTTCTACAAAACCTTTAAAGAAGAGCTCATTCCAATACTCCTCAAACTATTCCATGAAATAGAAGAGGAGGGAACCCTCCCAAACTCGTTCTATGAAGCCAATATCACCCTGATACCTAAACCAGACAGAGACACATCAAGGAAAGAAAATTTCAGACCAATATCCTTAATGAACATCGACGCAAAAATTCTCAACAAAATTTTAGCAAATCGCATACAAAAACATATTAAAAAGATAGTGCACCATGATCAAGTGGGTTTCATCCCAGGGATGCAAGGTTGGTTCAACATCAGGAAATCAATAAATGTCATTCACCATATCAACAGACTTAAAGTTAAGAATCACATGATTATTTTGATAGATGCAGAAAAAGCATTCGATAAAATACAGCATCCCTTCATGCTCAAAACACTAGAACAAATAGGGATAGTGGGAACATTCCTTAATATTGTAAAGGCCATCTATGCTAAGCCCATGGCTTATATCATTCTAAATGGTGAAAAACTGAAAGCATTCCCCCTAAAAACTGGAACAAGGCAGGGATGCCCTCTTTCACCACTTCTATTCAACACCGTCCTCGAAACTCTAGCCAGAGCAATTAGACAAACCAAAGAAATTAAAGGGATACAAATAGGAAAAGAAGAACTCTAACTATCCCTGTTTGCTGATGACATGATTATATATTTAGAAGAACCTGGAAATTCCACCAGAAAACTTTTAGAACTCATAAGTGAATTCAGTAAAGTAGCAGGTTACAAGATCAATGCTCATAAATCCAATGCATTTTTATACATAAGTGATGAATCTTCAGAAAGAGAATTAGGAAAACTACCCCATTCACAATAGCCTCGAAAAAAATAAAATACTTCGGAATCAATCTCACAAAAGAGGTGAAAGACCTCTACGATGAGAACTACAGAACACTAAAGAAAGAAATTAAAGAAAACCTTAGAAGATGGAAAGATCTCCCATGTTTTTTGATAGGCAGAATTAATATTGTCAAAGTGGCCATACTACCAAAAGTGGTATACAGATTCAGTGCAATTCCAATTAAAATCCCAATGACGTACCTTACAGAAATAGAGCAAGCAATTATGAAATTCATCTGGAAGAATAAGAAATCCAGAATAGCTAAAGCAATCCTCAGGAGAAAGAGCAAAGCAGGAGGTATCACAATACCAGATCTTCAACTCTACTACAAAGCAGTAGTAACAAAAACGGCATGGTATTGGTACCAAAACAGACAGGTAGATCAATGGTACCGAATAGAGGACATGGACATAAACCCAAATAAATACAATTTTCTCATACTAGACAAAGGGGCCAAAAATATGCAAGGAGAAAAGATAGCCTCTTCAACAAATGGTGCTGGGAAAACTGGAAAACTATATGCAACAGAATGAAATTAAAGCCCTATCTCTCATCCTGCACAAAACTAAACTCAAAATGGATTAAGGACCTCGAAATCAGACCAGAGACCCTGAAAATCAGCATACTACAGAGATACAGCCACATCAGTGTTCATTGCTGCTCAATTCACCATAGCCAGATTGTGGAACCAACCTAGATGTCCTTCAGTTGATGAATGGATAAAGAAACTGTGGCATATATATACAATGGAATATTACTCCGCCATAAAAATGATAAAATTATGGCATTTGCAGGCAAATGGATGAAATTGGAGAATATCATGCTAAGTGAGATAAGCCAATCTCAAAAAAACCAAAGGAAGAATGATCTCGCTGATAAGCGGATGATGACATATAATGGGGTGTGGGAGGGGTTAGCATTAGGGTTAGGGTTAGGGAGAGGGGCAAGAATGGAGGAAGGAAGGACTGTATAGAGGGAAAGGAGAGGTGGGTGGGGGGGGCGGAGGACGAAAAAATGGCAGAATGAATCAAACAACATTGCCCTGTGTAAATTTATGATTACATGAATGGTATGCCTTTACTCCATGTACAGAGAATCAAAATGTATCCCATTTGTTTACAATAATAAAAAAAAATGAATTTCTGGAATTATTTATAAAGATCAAATCTTTTAAAAACTGGTGGTAACAAAATATCACCAGTTATCCAAGGATAATATTTTTTTCATAGTTGAAATTAAAATTGTTAAGATTTTAAAGGAAAAATCCAGATCCGTAACATATAAATAATGTTAACTTTCTGTGTCATAAGATTAAAATATAGCCTGGTGTGGTGGTGTATGCTTGTAATCCCAGTGACTCAGGAGTCTGAGATGGGAGGATCACAAGTTCAAAGCAAGCCTCAGCAACTTAGTGAGGCCCTAATAAGCAACTTAGTGAGAACCTGTCTCAAAATAAAAAATAAAATACAGAGAAAAAATGGTAAGATAGTCCTTACTAAATGTTTGTTAGGTAAGGAACTTGCACTAATTTTAAGAACACCAGCAGAACCCTGGTGGATAAGTAGGAAGAAGACAGTGAAGACATGAATGATTCATTTAACAAGTTCTTTGAGTATTTCTATGTTAGTTGTTTGTGTTATGGTGTTAAATAAAGGTGACTTCTTCTCCCCCCCCCAGCTTAGTCTATAAAGAAGATACATACTAAATACAGACGTAAATATTTACAATTGTGCTAAGTGCTGTGAAGGAAAGCTTTGTAGTAAATGCAAATAATAAACATGGAAACTTAACTCACCATCATTAATAATTATTAAATGGAAATAAAATCTTTTGTGTACCATTAGGCATTTATTTAACAACAATTTGAAAAAAACAACACACAACCCAGTTTTAGAAAGCTTGTGTAGAAATAGGTACTTGATATATTGCTAGTGACACAATATATCCTTTTGAAGGACAAATTGCCCATATATACCAAAGTTAAAATTAAGCAAGCAGTCATATTCCTGACTATTTATCTTAAATCAGTTCAGGGACTGGGGTTGTGACTCAGTGGTAGAGTAGCTTACGTAGCATGTGTGGGGCACTGGGTTTGATCCTAAGTACCACATATAAATAAATAAAGGTTAAAAAAAAGAATGCTTTACAAAAAGCAGTTCAGAAGCAAACATTAGTATATGCACAGAAACTTTAATATTTATCATAAACCAGAAAGATCTAGTTTCAGATTATATCTGCTCTGTAGACTGTTTTCTGCTCAGTGTTAGTATCAAGACATGTAACTTCTATGAGAAACGTTTTGTTGCGGGGACCAACAAAATTGTATGCATCATAATTTTAATTGCCATGTAAACTGTGTACAGTGGGATAATATTCAGGACAAGGAGATATATGAATGTTCGTTTTAACTGGTAGAATTACAAGTAAATTGCGTCTATTAAAATACAGTTTTAGATGCGTTTGATTTTTCAACTTTAAAATTATGCTTTTTCTCTCTTTCAGGTCTTTTTGCCAGGATTTTTGTCCAGTAATCTTTATTATAAGTATTTGAATGATCTCATCCATTCAGTTCGCGGAGATGAGTTTCTGGGTGGGAATGTTTCACTGACTGCTCATGGTTCTGTTGGCCTTCCTGATGAGTCTCATCCAGGTGGCACTGACAGTGCCACTTCTCAGGTATTCACTGATTTGCCTACCAGTAGGAATATACATACAAGTCCTTTCCTTGATATACCAGTAATAGATCCTATTTGTAAGTTTTAAGTTGTAGACATAAAAGAGAAAAAATTAGTCTACTTATTGTTTGTTATGATCAAAGTATTTGTGGTTAATAACCATATACTACTATATTATGAAGTATCTTACTGTTTCAGGCCATTATTCTGCTTGACATTGTGATTGTTCCTCTTGGTAATCAAATATGAAATTCATTTTTAGCCTCTGAAGTGCTCTTTGTGTAATTGAGAAATTTTAGTAGCTAAATCTGGATGCTTTTTTTTTTTAAAGAATTTTTTAAAAAGTTAAGTTTCATAATGTTGACCTTTTGAGTTCATTTTGAACTAGAATGCTATATGTATATTTCTCTAACTTTTGGGTTTTTGGGGGGAAGTTTTAATCCTATATCAAACCATACCAGATTATCCCCACAATCACATGAAATGGAATATTCCCAAGGCAGGAATATAAAGGAGGCATTAAGAAGTTAACAAGTTTTTAGGCTGTGGATGTAGCTCAGTCATAGAGTGCTTAACTAGCATGTGTGAGACCCTAGGTTCAATCCCTAGCACTGTCATAAGTAAGTACATATATAAATAAATATGTTTTATTAGTTACATAGTGGTAGAGCCAGAAGTATTACCCACCTAGTGTTCTTAACTATAGGCTTTATCATATAACTTAATAATCTTATTACTTTTGACAAATAAGTAACACTGCAAATTTTTGGATGCTGGGCTTTGGATGACTTTTGTAAGACAGTGCTACTTTACTACCATCAACAACAAGGTTCTCCTGAGTATTTTTTCTCGTTATTAAGTTTACACAAGGGGTGACCTGCTAAGTGTGGTTGCTGGTTTTTTTTTTTTTTTTTTCTATAAACCAGGATGACTTGTTTTTATTTATTAATTACTTGTTTATTTTGGGTACTGAGATTGAACCCAGGGCTTCATGCTTGGTAAGAATACTCTACCACTGAGCTACATGTGCAGCTACGTAAAATTTGTGTATTTTTGGTTGAAGTATATGACATATAGAAACTTGCACATATCATAACTGTATATAATTTGAAGAATTTTCACAAACAGAGCTAACCCACGTAACTGACATTCAGATCAAGAAATAGAACATTACCAGCCAGAAGCCCTCTGGAGCCCCTTCTAGTCTCTATCCTCCTTCCTAGCTACTGTCCTGTCTTGACAGCGTAGATTAGCGTTACCTGTTCATTTTATAAATGAAATCTTATAAGTTTTTGGCATGACTTTATTGTGATAATTCACATTTACATTGTATTATTCAGTGGTTTTTAGTATATTCAGAATTTTATCTTTTTTATTCCACAAAGTAGTTTTATATCCCAAAAGGAAATCCTCTTAACTTTAACTACAAATCCCCACTCATTCTTCCAACCATAGGTAAAAGGTTCACCCATGTTCAGTGTGTATCAGTCAGTTGATAGACATTGATTTCCCCTTTCTGCTATTATGAATTATGGTACTGTGGACATTTGTGTACAAATCTTTATATGGATTTGTGTTTTCATTTCTGTTGTTGTATATACCTAGAAGTATTATTTGAGGAATTGTCAGACTTTTTTCCAAAGTGCTGTACCATTTTGCAATCCCACCAGCATTATATATGAGATTTCTAGTTTATCCATTCTCACCAGAACTTATCATCTGTCTTTTTGTTTATAGCCATCTCAGGTGTAAAGTTCTATCTCATAGTAGTTTTTATTTTCATTTCCCTGATTACTAATAATCTTGTGCAACTTTTCATGTGTTTATTGACCTTTTAAAATTTATCTTTGGAGAAAGTTTATTCAAAAATTTTGCCCACTTTTATATTGGGTTGTCTTTTAATTGAGTTGCAGTAGTTCTTTTTGTATTCTAGATATGTCCTTTATCAGACTTACCAGATAAGTGATTTGCAGATATTTCCCTAGTTTTATAGGTTGTATTTCTTACTTTTCTCTATGGTGTTTTGTTTGTTGGTGGTTTTTGGCAGTACTTGGAATTGAACCCAGGAATTGAGCATGCTTGGCATGTGCTCTACCACTGAGCTACAACCCTTGCCCTCTTGATAGTGTCTTTGAAATTCGAAATTTTAAATTTTGATGAAGTCTAGTTTTTCTATTTTGCTTTGGTTGCACAGACTTTTGGTATTATGTCTAAGAACCATTGCCAAATTTGCAGTAACCATGATTTACGATTTCCTGTGTTTTCTTCCATGGGCTTTATATCTGATCCATTTTGAGTTAGCTTTGCATGTGATATGAGGTATCCAGTTGTCCCAGCATTTTTTATTGAAAAAAACTATTATCACATCTTTGAATGATAGAAAAATCAATTGATCACATATCTATGCATTTGCTTCTAAACTCTCAGTTATATTCCATTGCACTTTGTGTTAATCCTTGTGCCAGTACCACCTAGTGTACTATATCTTGTAGTACTATATCTTTGTAGTAAGTTTTAAAATCGGGAAGTATATGCACCATAGCTTTTATCTTCTTTAATTTCTTTTGATCACATTTTAGAGTTTTGTTTCTAAGTTTTTCTTTTTTCTTTTTTTTCCCATTTGAGTAGGGCATGAACTTGGGTGTTTTTACCACTGAGCTATATCCCCAACAGCACCACACACCCCCCCCCGCTTTTTTTTTTTTTTTTTTTTTTTTTTTAAAGACAAAGTCTCACTGAGTTGCTAAGGCTGCCCTCAAACTTTGCAGTCCTTTTGTGACAGCCTCCAGGTCGCTGGGATTACAGGTGTGTACTACTGTGCCCAGCCCATATTTCTTTTTGATGCAATTGTAAATAGAATTGTTTTCTTAATTTAATTTTGGATTGTTCTAATATGCTGATTTTTGTGTGTTAATTGTGTGCTTTGAATTTTGCTGAATTTGCTTGTTAGCTTTCATAACTTTCTTGTGGATTCTCTAGGATTTTCTATGTAAAATGATGCTTACTATGAATAAAGATAATTTTCTTTCTTCCTCTCCACTTTGGATGCTTTTTTTTATTTATTTATTTTTTTTTTTGCGGTACTGGGGATCGAACTCAGGGCCTTGTGCTTGCAAGGCAAGCACTCTACCAGCTGAGCTACCTCCCCAGCCCTGGATGCTTTTTATTTCCTTTTTTCACCTAATCACTCTGGCTAGAACTTTTAGAACACTGTGAAGTAAAAGTGGCAAAAGCAAGCATCTTTTTCTTGTTCTTGATCTCATAGGGAAAGCGTTTGAGCTTTTCATCATTTAATATAATGTTAAATGTGATAAAAAATTTTATCAATATGCTTTTATCAGATTGAAGAAGTTCCCTACCAATCTTAATTTTTAAATTCTTTAATCACAAAAGGGATTTTGTCATTGGTCCTTTCTGTGCCAGTTGAAATGGTAACATAGGTTTTTGGGGTTTTCTTTCCTATTGATATGATGTGTAAGATTGATTTTCAGGTAATAAACCAACCTTGCTTTCCTAGGATAAATCCCACTTGGTTATGGTGTGTAATGCTTTCAATATGCTGCCAGATTTAGTTTTGTTGAGGTTTTTATATCAATATTCATAAATATGCATAAAATAATACTTTTACTCCATAATATGAGAGGTCGCTCTTGGTTTTCTTGTGCTCTCTGGATATGGTATCTAAGTAATGGTTGTCTCAGAATTAATTGAAATGTATTCCTTCTTTATTATGGTGCCTGTTACTTTTCGATTTAACTGTGTGTCTCAGAGATTATTCTTTCTCAGCACATAAAGAGAGTCCCCCTCTACTCCATTACTGAAGTGTTTGTTCAATTATTTTGTTCATTTACTGTATCCCTAAGTTATAAATATTAGACTTGTTCCTCCCTTTTTAAATTTTAAACAGTTCTACAGCAAGTGATCTTTTATATATGTCATTTTGCTGAAGTGTGAGTCTGTCTGTAGTTCAATTTCTAGAAGTAGAATTTCTGGATCAACCCATAGCTCTGCATTTCATTAAAAATACCAATTTTAACTTGCTTTTTTTGTGGGAGTGGGGAGTAGGAGGTAGAATGATGGAGAGGAACATACTGTACTCAGCTAGCTTGTCACTCTAGAAAGGGTTCTTTAGCTTCTGTTTTGTCAAACATCTTCACTGAGAATCCAAAACATTCATGATCACCCAGTAAAAAGTTGGGCTTTGTTAGCCAAGATATGTATGTCTGGGTGTATGAGAGTTTTGCACACTGGGAAAATAATGCCTATAAGGACAGCACATTTGTTGAAACTTAGGTCATTAAGTAAACAGATTTGTCATATTAAATGCATATGTTTTACATTTTAATCTTGTGCTTTCCTTCAGTTAGTTTGAGGGTACATTTCAGAATTGTTGCTATTAAGCTTCTCAGTAGTAAAGGGGTTGAGTGAAAATCATATACTGAAGAAAATTTTGTACATATCTATCATAGTCCAGACAAAGGACTGATTTGTGTCCTGAATAATGTACTACTGATTTTATAATTTCTGTTGTAGTCCAATGTGAAAAAAGCCAGTATTAAAATTCTGAAAAATTTTGATGAAGCGATAATTGTGGATGCTGCGAGTCTGGATCCAGAATCTTTATATCAACGGACATATGCAGGGTAAGCTTAGCTCATGTTTAGAATTTTTACAAATGTATGGTAGTGCACACCTATAATCCCAGCTACTCAGGAGACTGAGGCAGGAGTATCACAAGTTTGACACCAGCCCTGGCAACTGTGTGAGAACCTGTCTCAAAATAAAATTTTTTTTTTTCATCTTTCAAGTAATTTTATTTTCTTTCTTTCTTTTTTTAATAATTTATTTATTTTGATTCATTGTAAACAAATGGGGTACAACTTGTTTCTCTGTTTGTACATGAAGTAGAGGCATACCATTTGTGTAATCATACATTTACATAGGGTTTTGTTTGATTCATTCTGTTATTTCAAAATAAAATTTTAAAAACACTAGGAATGTAGCTCAGTGGTAGAACATTTGCCTGTAATGCATGAGACAGTCCAGGCCCTCATGCATGATACAATAAACAAACAAAAACAACAAACAAAAGTACTTACATCTTTTAAAAATTTTAATTAAATTTTAAATGTTTTCTAACCTGTTATTATATGTCCAGTATTTTCATAGTGTGAGAGTAACATGGTAGCTAAAGTGAAGGCTCTGGAGTGATTTCCTGGGTTTTTATCTTGGATCTGCTACTTATTGGCAAGCTGTTTAACCTGTTGGTGTCTCAGATTTTCATCTGTGAAATGAGGATAATATTAATATTTCCTTGAGTTGAAGGGATTAAAAGAAATAATATATGAAAAGCATTTAAAATGTTAGCTTGATCTCTATTAGGCACACCATAAACATTACCATCATTATTCCACCAGCATGTGCCAGATTGATGAATGTCATAATAATATAGTCTGTCTCTTACACCTTTTGTTTGATTCACATGTTAGCTATTTCAAAGTTTTGGTCTTAAAAACAAAAAACAAAAATATGCCAACATAACTTATTGTGGACTACATAACTAGTATTTGGAAAAGGGAATGCAATCATTCCCTTTAAGAACTAGGTTTATGTTCATTTTAGCTGGCAACAGAAAGACAGTGATAGGCAAGATATGCCACTTACTAAGCGTTGCTATAGACAGATCTTAAAATTACTGCCCCTTCTCTGAAGATAACACACAAATATGTGTAGACTTGATTAACCTACCTCAGCCCCATCCCAGTCCCAGCAGTACCATGAAGGAGGGATTTCAACATATTTAATTGCTGTTTATCAGAAAGTAACAGTGATTTTTGGGAAATTGAGGAGTCTTTGTTGAAGAAAAGGGGCTGGAGTTGTAGCTTAATGATAGAGTGTTTATCTAGTACATGTGACACAGTGGCTTCCATTCTCAGCACCACATATAAGTAAATAAATAAAGGTCCATCAACAACTAAACTTTTTTTTTTTTAAATGTTACTTAATTGCATTTTCTTTGGAAAGTGCACTTCAGTTGTGTCAGACATAGTTTATGATCTTTAATTGTAATGATCTTTTAGAAAATAGTGGATGATAAGCCTGTATAAGTTAATTCTCACAGATGAGATTTATTCCTAAGGAATGGTTCATTTATATACAAAAGTCTTACCAATGGAAATGTTTTACTTCTGCATTTTTGTATGAATAAATGTATATTTAAAATAATTTATAAAATGGATCCAAAAAGAGAAATGATAATTTTTCTTCATCATTTTCAAAATTGGTTTTCATTGTTTGTTTTAGTTTTATGATTTTGGCATCTTCCTGAAGTTTTTGTCAAGACAAATTTTTATCAGTTGGTATATTGGCATACATACGTGCCATGAGTGAAATGAGAACTTATTAAGAATATCTCTAAAATAAAGTCCCCTTTATCTGAAATAAAATAATATATAGGTATCACAGAAATTTTCTTCTTTTAAGCAACTCTCAATTACAAATAGATTATTCTTATAAAAAATTAAATTTACCTAGAAGTTTAATGTTCTCTAATTTAACATACACCAATGCTTATTTTCTCCCCTTCCTACTTAGAGTAATTACTGTTAGGTTATGGTGTTCTTCCTTCTTTCCTTCTTTCTTCATTCCTTCCTCTCTCCCCCCACTCCCTCCCAGTACTGGGTATTGAACCCAAAAATGTTCTTCCATTGAGCTCCATCCCCAGACCCCTTTTCTTAAAATTTTGAGACAGGATCTTACCCATGCTGGACAAGAATTTGTAATCCTTATGCCTCAGCCTCCCAAGTCACTGGGATTACAGACATGCTCACTCTGCCTTGCTACTTGCTTATTTTTATGTAATTAATGTTGTACTATCCTATCTTGTGCTGTCATTCACAAGTTTTGGAGGATTTTTTGTTTGTTTGCTTGTTTGTTTTGTTTTGTTGTTTTGGTTTTTTTTCTTGTGAGGCTTGAACCAACCAGGGCATCATACATGCTAAGCATACATTGTACCAGTGAACTACAACCTCAGCCCCTTCTGTATAATGTATTCTGATCATTTGTTAGAGCAAGTCCTACTTATTTAGTTCTTCTTTTACAGAATTGTTTATTCTTATGCCTTTTCTCTTCTGCATGAATTTTAGAACTGTGAATTCCCTGTTTGTCATGTTTCATAAACATGTTTGAGATTTTGAATGAAATTTAATTGAATTTGCTTTCTGTGGCAGAAGGTTCTATTTTCAATAAACATTCTAGATTTATATGAAATACTTAGAAATTGATTTTAGCTATTAGAAGTTATAGTCTCTTTTTCTTCTTATGTAGGAAGATGACATTTGGAAGAGTCAGTGACTTGGGTCAGTTTATCCGGGAATCTGAGCCTGAACCTGATGTAAAGAAATCAAAAGGTCTGTGGTGCTTTTGTACTTCATATTTAAAGCTTTGCTCCTGTTACTCACTGGCTATAATTGAAGGACCATTTAAAGTTTAAACTGGTTAAAACCACCATATCTTTCACCCCCATGTTTACACAGGCTTCACATATTCTCTTCTGAATGAAAGTTACTGAACTGGCTTTACCAAAATGGAAGGCACAGTAGTAAGAAAAGGTTACTTACCTTTTTGTTTAGTGGCAAAATATCCAATCCACATTAGACTCGAGGATTTATCTTTATCTTATTAAATTTCCACAAAACCACTGAAAATTATGAGGTATATATGGAAAATACTAGCAGGTTGAAATTCAGGTCCTTATTTGGTTTAATCTGTAGAAGAGTGAGTTGGTCAATTCTAAGAGTTAGACTCATCTTTTTTTAAGTGCTGCCTTTGATTGATTTCAGCTTCCAAACAATTGATTTATACAGGAAGATTTTGGAAACAAATGGGAATCCATTTGGATGTGTGGTTGACTGACAGTGTCTTGAGGAAAGGATGCTAACTTTATTAAGTAGAAAGTACTCTATTTTAATAAGTATATTTAAAATTAAGAACTATTGTTAATCTTCCTATTGAATTTAATAATACTGCATTCCTGTTATGTTTATCTTTTTTTTTTTTAACACAACTGTAGTTGAATTACACTGCTTTATTTTGATGAATGCTCTACTTTTTGGTTAGATATACACTGTTAGAGTAAGCAAAAAAGTGCGAACAAATTTTGAAGCAATTTAGTACAAAAAGACCTGTTACCTACATGACCTTATTTATCCATGTAATTGATTCTTTTTATTTTCTGTTTTGTCAGAGAAGTCTCAGGTTCTCAATTAAAAAGAATGTAAGGGGCTGGGGAGATAGCTCAGTCAGTAGAGTGCTTGCCTTGCAAGCACAAGGCCCTGGGTTCGATCCGCAGCACCACAAAAAAAAAAAAAAAAAAAAAAAAAAAAAAAAAAGAATGTAAGGACTAAGGAAAAATATAAATAGTTTATTCAGCAAATAGTTTGCTTATTTTTTTCCTCACCTGGTCTAGGGATTGATTGAACCCAGGACCTCTGGCACACTAGGAAGGTACTTTGTCTCTAAGCTAATAAATCACTGGGCTAATATCTGCAGCCCACTAAATGATTTTTGAGTGCCTCTATATACTAATATTCACTGAGCATGTTAGAAGGTGTAGATCTTGCCCTCAAGAAACTTAGAGTCTAGTTAGTTGTATCTTGTCTTGGGTGATAAATACTGGAAAGAGGTAACCTTGGAACAGAGGAAGTGCTGGATGACTTCTGTGAGGCATTGGCCAGGAAGGACTCTACAGTGTCATTAGATAGCTTTTGTCAATGAGGATAATGGGGCCTCCAGTATTAACAGAAAAATCTCTAAGCTATTTGGTTTTTTTAAAAAATCTGATCTTATACCTCTGACAGCTCATGAAGAAATGTTATTCTCCAAATATAGATGTTGGAAATAGTATAGGCATAGCATAGGTATTGGGTGTTTGCAGTTAGTTTTATATGAAGTAAGTTATGTTATTGGAAAAGATACACAAGAAACTTTTTCCTAAACCATGATCTCTGCTCAATCTCTTTATGCTGTTCGTTCATTCTGAAAAAATGATAAGTGCCTATTATATGTCTATTGTTCTAGGTCCTGGGAAGAAAACAGTTTCTGTTCTTATAACTTAAATGATAGTGGAGGAGACAGTAAACAGATAATACTGTTTATGTACATGTGTTAATATATTTGTATATATGAGCATATATATATATATATATATATATATATATATATATATATATATAAAAAAGCATAAAAAGCAGGGTAACAAGGTTTGGCAGAGTAGTGGGGAGTGGTATTTGAATGGTCATCAGCAAATGCCTTGCTGAGATGACAGCATTTTGAGTAAAGATCTTAACCCAATAGGGGAGAAGCTCAGGCAATATCTGGAAGAAGAGTGTTCTTGGCTAAAGAAACAAGCAAGGGACAAGACCATTGTGGCTGGAGTGCAGTGAGCAAAGGGATGAGTGGTAGAAGGTGAGTGAGAGACCATGGCAAGGACTGGAAAGTATTGGGGAAACATGGGAGGTTGGAGCAGGGAAGCAATGTGATTTGACTTATATGTTAAAGGGATTGCTCTGACAGCTGTTTGGAAATAGAATGTAGGGCTTTAAGAGAAATAGAGAAAACATTCTGGTCAGAATCGAAGTAAGGGATGATGGTTGTAGATTAAGCTTATGTGGAGTATAGGCTGAAAGTGGGCTATATTGAAAGGTAGAGGTAACAGGGTTCTATCTCTACCAGCAATCCCATCCACCAGTTTACTTGTATTATTACTTTAATCAAGACATGCCTACATAAAGTAACAAATAGGAGTTTCTACAATTCCGTTAAAAACATCCACATACTGGTTCTTCCTTTGGTTTTCCAAATGTCTCTTAAGTATTTTTTGGTAGTATAGGAGCACAGAGATTGCATTCATTCACTCAGAAGGCATTCAAATGATTCTTGTGTGCCAGGCAATGTGCTAGATGTCAAAGATGATATAAATAGGAGGATATAACCTCAGTCTGTTTTTACTCTAGCTTCTTTCCTTCCTTATACCCTGACTTGTTAAACGTATCAGGCTAAGAACCTAACAGAATGCTCAATCTTCTGGATTTTCCTGATTGTTTTATTTATGTTATTGCTCTCTTCCCAACATTTTAAAAAATATATTTACTTTTTTAAAAAAATTTTAGTTGTAGCTAGATCTTATAATTATTCATATGTGGTGCTAAAAATTGAACCCAGTGCCTTACACATCAGGCAAGCACTCTACCACTGACTGAGCTATAACCCCAGCCCTCTTCCCAGCATGCCTTGTAAACTAGAAGTTATACCTGAAATCTTTTTTTTAATTTTAATTTTTTAGTTGTAGATGGACACAATAACTTTATTTTATTTATTTTTATGTGGTGCTGAGGATCGAACCCAGTGCCTCACACACGCTAGGTAAGCACTCCAACACTGAGCTACAACCCCAGCCACTATACCTGAAATCTTGATGGTTTTAGTTACATGTTATAAGATCATAAGTGCTATGATTTATGTATATAAACACATATGAACTATTCTTCCTTTCACAGACTATAAGCTCTAATTCAACTATCCTTTATTCTTTTTCTGAGGTTTCTTTACATTTAGGGCCTCTGCAGGTGCTATTTTCCTCTGCCATGACTTTCATCCCACAACTGGCTCCTCCTTTTCTCAGCATAGTCTCTTCAGAGAGCCCTTTCCAACCCTCAAGATCTAAAATCATCTGTACACCAACATACCACTTCTTTATTTTCTTATACATTGGCTGAAATTATCTTATTTGCATACTTATTTATAGTCTATTTTTCATAATGGAATATTGCCTCTGAGAGCAGGGATTTATTTGGCACTGTATTCTCCAATTTTAAAATTATGCCTGGCACATGGTAGATGGATACCTATTAAATATTTTTTGGTTGAATTATTCTTTAAGAATTCCATTAGAGGAATGGGAGTGTAGCTCAGTGATTGAGTGCTTGTCTAACATGTATAAGACATGAGGTCAATCCCCTGTACCACCAAAAAAAAAAAAAAAAAAATTAGAGATTATGGGTGGTATAATTTTGGATCACATTTATTCAATTTAAGAAAAATATCCAACTCCCAGCACCACCAAATAAAGAAAAAAAAATCATTTGTTAAACTTGGCTGCATTTTGCACACTGACGTAGACCCTAAGAATATTTCTTAGCATTTTCAAGCTCATGCAATTTAGATGATACATTGATACATAATAGCTCCCCATTCTATAGATGAAGAAATCAAGTAGTGGGGAGATTGTGATTTGTTCAGAACACTGTCTTGACAGCAGTTGTTTACAGTTCAATTCCCCTTCCTTTACTTTCTTCTCCTTCCTTGCTGAGGACAACTGGACAGAATGTTTGTCATTTACCAGCCTATAGTTTTAATTTGGGTTTTGCATCTCTGATAATATAGCACTGAGGAATAAAAGAGTTTTGAGAAGAGTGTATCTCAGAGGCTTCTGAGAGTATGAGAACTTTGATTTAAGGGCAAGCAAGGTAATTTAAAAAGTTACATTAAAATCATCTAGGAGAAAGCGTAACAAGAAGGAATTATAGAAAGATGTTGTGAGCATTCATGTGACCCTGTAGTACAACCCTCTCAGTGCCTGGATAGAATCATGGGAAGCAAAATGTTGAGCGAGTCCTTGATGTCATATTAAGGAGCTTGGACTTCCATCATGTAGACAGGCATCAGGGATTTCTAAGCAGAATATTGACCAAATGTATTTCTCTGGCAGTAAAATAAGAATGAATTGCAGTTGGGGAGAGATTGGTGTCAGAGAAAACACTAGGATTAGGAGTAATTAGAAGAGGGTTTGAAGTAGTGGTAGCATTAATTAGAATGAGGGTCAGATTCATGAATCTGAGACTTCCAAGGATAAATTGAAGAGATTGCATTTCACGTTGGAATTTGGTGGCTTTTTTGCTGTGCCAGGAATGGAACTGAGTGCCCCATGTAAGCTAAGCAAACTCAGCTCTACTGCTGAGCCACATCTCCAGCCCTAGGTTGAGTAGTTTAACATAGGTTCTCTGAAAGAAAAATTTAAGAGAACACAAAAAAATAGTAGATAGGAGGAAGATGAGTCAGTTTATAACATGTTAAATTTGAGATGCTTTTATATAATTTGGAAATAAGGATTTGTCGTTCAAGGAGGATATTCTGAGTTATTGCATATTAAAAGAAGTTAAAGCTAGAATAGAATGAAGATATCCAGAAGAGAACATATTAGGGAAAAAAAGAGGACTGACAGTGGGGATACTGGAGAAACTCCCTGTTAAAGGGGGGAATACAGAATAGTCATGGAAGATGTAGGTATTACAGGTAAAGAACAGAGTGTCAGGAGGTAAGAGGCTGTTGGTAGTGTGACTCTGCAGATGGGCCTGATGAGAGAGCAGCACATTGAGTAACTGAACAGCTGGGTGAAATTTTAGGCAAAGCATTGAACACTGTAGCCCTGTTTCTCCTCATTGACAGTAAAATTTGACCAGTATATGAACCCTTAGCTAATAATAAAAATTATTGAAGGAAAAGGATTCAGGTTTTGTATTTTTTATGAGTGCTTTGTACATTCCTATCTCAATTTACTGAGTTAAACAGGACTTTGCTTTAAGAAATAATCTTCCAATAAAAGTTAATTTGGTGTGAGGCAAAGTTGGGAAAGGAACCTATTCAGATTATTGATAATTATTAATTATTATTAATAAAGGCTACCCACTTTTTTGGTGATTTTTAGCATGTGAGAGCAGGAAGCATCCTGGGAAGTTGAGTTACACTGTGGCTTGGATAGAGTATGGCTATTTAAAATTCCATTCTCACTCAGTTCATTTAGGCACACCAGATGTCCACCTTATAGCAACATAATCTATGCTAGAATTTTTATATAGGAACTGGTCTAAAGGTTTAAAAATATAATAAATGTATTGTTATCTCTTGATATATCACTGGTTTTTTACCTAAGACCAGTGTCCTGGTTAGATGTTTTTTTTTTTTTTTTATTATAAACAAATGGGATACATGTTGTTTCTCTGTTTGTACATGGCGTAAAGACATACCATTTGTGTAATCATAAATTTACATAGGGTAATGTTGTTTGATTCATTCTTTTATTTTTTCCCTTCCCCCCAACCCCTCCCACCCCTCTTTTCCCTCTATACAGTCCTTCCTTCCTCCATTCTTGCCCCCCTCCCTAACCCTAACTCTAACCCTAACACTAACCCCTCCCACCCACCATTATGTGTCATCATCCACTTATTAGCGATATCATTCGTCCTTTGGTTTTTTGAGATTGGCTTATCTCATTTAGCATGATATTCTCCAGTTTCATCCATTTGCTTGCAAATGCCATAATTTTATCATTCTTTATGGCTGAGTAATATTCCATTGTATATATATACCACAGTTTCTTTATCCATTCATCAATTGAAGGACATCTAGGTTGGTTCCACAATCTGGCTATTGTGAACTGAGCAGCTATGAACATTGATGTGGCTCTATCTCTGTAATATGCTGATTTTAAGTCCTTTGGCCAAGGAGTGGGATAGCTGGGTCAAATGGTGGTTCCATTCCAAGTTTTCTAAGGAGTCTCCACACTGCTTTCCAGAGTGGCTGCACTAGTTTGCAGCCCCACCAACAATGTATGAGTGTCCCTTTTTCCCCACATCCTCGCCAACACTTGTTGTTGCTTGTATTCTTGATAATCACCATTCTAATTGGGGTGAGATGGAATTTTAGGGTGGTTTTGATTTGCATTTCTCTTATTACTAGAGATGTTGAACATTTTTCCATATGTTTGTTGATTGCTTGTAAATCTTCTTCTGTGAAGTGTCTATTCATTTCCTTAGCCCATTTGTCGATTGGATTATTTGCATTCTTGGTGTAGAGTTTTTTGAGTTCTTTATAGATTCTGGAGATTAGTGCTCTATCTGAAGTATGATTGGCAAAGATATTCTTCCACTCTGTAGGCTCTTTCTTCGCATTGCTGATAGTTTCCTTTGCTGAGAGAAAGCTTTTTAGTTTGAATCTATCCCAGTTATTGATTCTTGCTTTTATTTCTTGTGCTATGGGAGTCCTGTTGAGGAAGTCTGGTCCTAAGACGACATGTTGAAGCTCTGGACCTACTTTTTCTTCTATAAGATGCAAGGTCTCTGGTCTGATTCCGAGGTCCTTAATCCATTTTGAGTTTAGTTTCGTGCATGGTGAGAGATATGGGTTTAGTTTCATTCTGTTGCATATGGATTTCCAATTCTCCCAGCACCATTTGTTGAAGAGGCTATCTTTTCTCCATTGCATATTTTTGGCCCCTTTGTCTAGTATGAGAAAATTTATTTATTTGGGTTTGTGTCTGTGTCCTCTATTCTGTACCATTTCTATTTTGATACCAATACCATGTCGTTTTTGTTACTATTGCTTTGTAGTAGAGTTGAAGATCTGGTATTGCGATACCCCCTGCTTCGCTCTTTCTGCCAAGGATTGCTTTAGCTATTCTGGGTTTTTTATTCTTCCAGATGAATTTCATAATTGCTTGCTCTATTTCTGTAAGGTATATCATTGGGATTTTAATTGGAATTGCACTGAATCTGTATAGCACTTTTGGTAGTATGGCCATTTTGACAATATTAATTCTTCCTATCCAAGAACATGGGAGATCTTTCCATCTTCTAAGGTTTTCTTGAATTTCTTTCTTTAGTGTTCTGTCGTTCTCATTGTAGAGGTCTTTCACCTCTTTTGTGAGATTGATTCCCAAGTATTTTATTTTTTTTGATGCTATTGTGAATGGGGTAGTTTTCCTAATTTCTCTTTCTGAAGATTCATCACTTATGTATAAAAATGCCTTAGATTTATGTGCATTGATCTTATATCCCGCTACTTTACTGAATTCACTTATGAGAAGGTTAGATGTTTTTTGTTTGTTTAATGTTTACTGTAAATTTGATACAAGATAAATAGATTATTTCATCAGGTAAGGAGAGTAGAAAAAAAAATTCCTAATTCTGAAACAGCTTTCAAAAGCACTTCTGTGATATTGTAAGTTAAATACTTTGTTATGGAAATAACATATCCAGTTTTTATCAGTAGTAATATTCCTTAATGTTTTGGATGGGATCATACTAGCAAAAAAATACCTGTGTCTAAAAGTAACAGCTTTTAAGTAAGATCATTTTTAATGTAAAATTATGCATGAAATCTCATTCAATATTGCTTTGTTTACTAGGATCCATGTTCTCACAAGCTATGAAGAAGTGGGTGCAAGGAAATACTGATGAGGTAAATTCTACTTTTAGTATAAAAAGATTCCTTTTATAAATGCTACCCCCTTTTCTAAAAAAGGTTTTAAGTTTTCTCGTTTTTTAGTTCCCATGTTTAAGCAACTTGACATTGGTACTCCCTTATCTAGAATATAACAAGAAAGGAAAGGCCCTTCTTAGCATCTAGGAATTACGTGGTGATGATACGAATGATTCTAGAACACAGGACTTCAGTTCAGAGACTATGACCATTGAAGTATATCCAACCATTCAAGTTTTCCTTCAACCAGCACTCATGATCATCCTTGCAGAAGCAAAAGCTATCTTTCCCTACTCTAAATTTTACTTTCAGAAGTGGAGGCGTGCTTTTTGAATAGCCAAGTTCATTAAGAGATGGGAGTGGGTAAAGGAAAGTGTTACATTTTGAACTTCTAACTGACTCTAGAAAACAGTGAATGACATGTTAATGTGTCATAGCCTGAGGGATCCATGGAAAAATACTTGTTACTGAAATTCTATCTATTTATAATTGATTTTAGAGCTCTGCTTACATGCATCTTGATCCTTCTAATGAGTAACCATTATCAACAGTTTGAATTACTTCCTTTAGGCCCAAGAAGAGCTAGCTTGGAAGATCGCTAAAATGATAGTCAGTGATGTTATGCAACAGGCACAGTATGATCAACCTATGGGGACATCTACAAAGGTAAGGATGGTTTCTATTCTGACTTAGCTTGTATAAAACTAAAAAGAATTATATCCAAGTATATAAAAATTAAAAAGGACATAGGGTACTTCTATGTCTGCCTTTTGAGGGTTAACTGCTATAGGAATTGCCTTATTATAAATAATCATATACCTGATAAACTAAAGTTTGTTTCCAAATATTGAACAATAGGCAGTATAGGACTATAATCCTAGAGAGGAGCATAATATTGAAGTGATCCTTCCTTCACTGACTAGAAACAGTTTACAAAGTACAGAGAGGGAAAAACCAAACAGTGCCCTAAAGGTTTACTGTATTAAGGAGTTAGAAGTCAAAGTTGGAATCGCTGTTACACTAGAAGTTGTAGGACAGGGTACCATAAAAGAGAGAGCAGCCCAGAAAGTGAGCTGCAGAGGAGAGGTCCCCTCAAGTCCTTGGCCAAATACTAATCTCTGTGTATGTGAAGTAAAAATGCACGTGTCTAGGGAAAGAATCCCCAGAAGTAGGATACTAAATGATTCTGGAACAGAGGACTAGGAATAGTTCATGTTTCTCCCAGTCATAATATTATACAAAACATTGGATAGTGTCCTCACAAAGATTATGTCTTATACTGGAGCTAAATTAGCCCGAGAGTAAAGCATCTCAACCAAGGTTAAAAACAAAATTTGAAAGGATCAAACTGCTCTATAAATAACAACTGCATGCCAAGACAAAGACCTAACCCTCCTGAAAGGAATACAACAAAATTGAGCTCTCCATAGTATCAAGTTACAATGTTTATCATCTAATCAAAAATTACCAAGCATGAAAGGAAGTATAGACTGGGCCTATAACCAGAGAAAACTCAATCAATAGAGTCAGGCCCAGAAATGAGAAAGATGGTGAAATTAGCAAAGACGAGAAAACAGCTATTTTAAATATGAAAAATATGTTTCAGAGGGCTGGACATGTAGCTTGGTAGTAATGCATTTGCCTAGCATGTGCATCCTTGGTTTGCTTCCCGGCACTACCACAAAAAAAAAAAAAAAAAAGATCAAGACATGAGTATAATAAGAGAAATAGATGATAGATGAAAACAACCCAAATGGGATTTTCGTGAAATAAAAAAATATTGTATCAAATGAAAAATATACTGCATGAGATAAATAGCTGCTTAGAAGCCCTAAAAGGTTTAGTGAAAAACAGTGGAAACCATCCAAAATGAAGTACAAACAGAAAAACTGGGAAGAAAAATGTATAATCCCAGCTACTCAAAGTCTGAGGCAAGAGGACCACAAGTTTAAGGCAAGCCTCAGCATGTTAGCGAAATCCTGTCTCAAAATAAATGAAAAGAACTGGGGAATGTGTGTAGCTCAGTGATAAGAGTAAACCTGGGGTCAATCACTAGTGAGGGTGGGAGAGGGAAGCTGAGCGAATAACAATTAGAAATTTTCCAGCTTTGATGAAAATAAAAACAACAGTCTTGTCAAAAAGCAAGCAAGCCAGAAAATAGCTGAACCAATCTTTAAAATGTCCAAGAAAAAAAATAACCTAAACAGTGAAGATATCTTTTTTTTTTTTTTTTTAGTTCTGGGTGGACACAGTACTTATATTTTATTTATTTATTTTAATGAGGAGCTGAGGATTGAACCCAGGGCCTCACACTTGCCAGGCAAGCGCTCTACCACTGAGCCACAGCCCCAACCCTAAGATATATTTTTAAATAAAAAAAAAAATAAAGACTTTTATCAAATAAAATCTTTAAAAAAAAATACATTTCCTGCAGACCTAAAACTAAAATAAATCTTAGGAAAGTTCTTCAGGAAGGACAGAGTGGTACCAGTGGTACAGAAATTTCATCTGTAAATAAATGAGTAAGTGTAAATGAATCTTACCTCCCTCTCCCTCTTTTTCTTTTACACATGGCACTGGGAATTGAACCCAAGGGTGGGCACATGCTAGGCAAACACTACCACTGAGCTACATCCCAGCCCTTTATTTTATTTTATTTTGACACAGGGTCTTGCTAAGATATCCAGGCATTGCTAAGTTATCTAGTCTCAAATTTGTGATCCTCCTTTTTTCATTTTTTAAATAAATTTATGTATTTAAGAGGGGTTTTTTGTTTGGTTGGTTTTGGTTTGGTTTGGGTTTTTTTTGTTGTTGTTGTTTTTTTTTTTTTTTTTGATTTGGTTGTTTGTTTGTAAAGTACTAGGGGTAGAATTCAGGGGTGTTTTACCCCTGAGCTACAACTCCAGCCCTTTTTATTTATTTTGAGATAAGGTCTCACTAAGTTTCCCATTCTGACCTTGAACTTTGGCTCTTCCTGCCTCAGTCTTTTGAGTCGCTTGGATTACATGCCACCATTTCCTGCAAGAGATAATTATTTCAAACCAAACAATAATAGTGTGTTGAGGGTCTGTAACATTCATTGTAGTAAAATGTATGACTATAATACAAAGAACAGGAAGAAGTGAAAGTAAACTTTTAAGGTTCTAACTTTAAAGATGAAATGGTATAACATACCATAAGCCTTAAAAGCAAACATGAAAAATGAAATGTATAGGTGATAAACCAATAGTGAGAGATAACCCAAACCCTTAAAAATACTGAACCTAAAAGATACAGGAAGAGAAGGAAAAAAGAAGAAAGAAGGTGGAAATTGATCATTGGAGCAAATAAATTGCAGAAGTACACCCACATGTAGCCAATTGATTTTTAGAATATGTACCAAGATAATTTAGGGAAAAGACCGTCTTTGTCAATATGTGATGCTGAAACAACTGGTTTTGTATACATAAATATATGGAAAAAATAGAGCTTGGCCCTTACAACATATACAAAATTAACTCAAAATGGATCATGGTATTAAATATAAGCGCTCAAACTCTAAAACTTGTGGAAGAAAATATTCAGGATTTTGATTTGGGAAAGATCTCTTAGAGATCATAACCCAGTATGAGCCATCAAATAAGGGGGAAAATAAGGATAAACTGAACTTCACCAACAGTGAAAACTGTTCTTCAAAAGATTCTGTTAAGAAAATGAGAAGACAAGCCATGGATTGGAAAAAGGTATTTGCAAACATCTTTCTGATGAAAGAATTGTATCCAGAATACATAAAGAACCCTTAAACTGCTGGATACAGGGGCACATGCCTGTAATCCCAGTGACTCAGGAGCTAAGGCAGGAGGATTAAAAGTTCAAAGCCAGCCTTAGCATTTTAGACCCTGTCTCAAAATAAAAAGGTCTGAAGATGTGGCTCAGTGATTAAGTAGTACCCCTGCATTAATCTCCAGTTACCCCCACCACCTCCACACTCAAAGAATCCTTAAACTCCTAAGATTGGCAATATAATTTTTTAACGGATAAGAACGAACACTACATAGAAAAGATATATGAATGTCAAATATTCACATGCATAAGGCACCCAGTAAAATCATTTATTAGGGAAATGCAAATTAAAGTTAGTGATATTCCACTATATCACTATATCCAAAAGAACCGCTGAGATTAGAAAGACTGACATTAATTAATTAATTTTCATGTGTTGGCAAGAATGTGGAACAATTTTATTACTGGTGGGAATGAAAAATGACAGTAGACACTTTTAAAAACAGTTTGGCAATTTTTTATAAAGTGAATTGTAAACTAACTAGCCAGATATTTCCTTGGGAAATCTGATGTTTTTTAAGTTCTTTCTTAGACTGATCACATTCCCCAGAGAAAACTCAACCAGTTTCCTGCCTACAAAATAAAGTGCAGGCTACCAGCTTTTTAGGAGCCAAATAAGGCAAAAGAGGGCTTAATATTCATTATATTCACCCCCTTCCTTGATCACCCTTTTCTCAGTACAGCATCCTTGCCCTCAGGTGTGTCTAATGTATTTTACTTTGCTCAGTGAAGAGATCTCAGGCTTTTTTGCTGACAGGGGTAGTTGCCTGACTGATTAGTTTGTAGAGCAATCCCTATAGATTTGTTTCTAGTTCTGACTTTTACCAAGTTCTCATGCTTGCACCCAGTCTCATTCCCTTTTTTGGATACAGATGCCATCACTTCCCCCAGGATTTGAGGAATTCCCTAATGTCAACTGGGTTGCTCCTCAGCTTTTTCTAGTTTTAGGATTGAGATTTTCAATTCTGCTAAGTTTATTTACCACTTGTCATTTGTTTCCAGCTTCTGAAATTTTGTTGCCAGTTTTCCTTTTTCCCCACTGGTGGTGTTTTGTTTTTTTGTTTTTTTGTTTGTTTGTTTTTTAAGCTGGTTTCAAGAAGGAGGGAGCTTGGTATGGTGGCACATACCTATCCCAGTGATTGCAAGTTTGAGGCCAGCTTCAGCAATTTAGTGAGACCCTGTCTTAAAAATTAAAAGGTCTGGAGTTAGGGCTCAGTGGTAGAGCATCCCTGAGTTCCATCCCCAGTACCATTCACACACAGAACTTTTTTTTTTTTTTTTTTTTTTTTAAATTTTCTGTAGTGCTCACAATTGAACCAGGGACTTGAGCATGCTAGGTGAGCACTCTGCCACTGAGCTATACCCCTAGACCCAAGAAAAATATGTTCAGTAACATCATATATCCCTCAGTAGGTTAGAAGTCTTGAATTTGGTTTAGGTCTGTCATTACTCTTTCCCTGCCAACTGTCTAACCAACTTTTTTTCTCTGAGAACTTTCATTACCAGAAATTGGTTTAATTGTGAACTTTTCACTGAGCAGATTCATACCAAGCCTCTATTCATTTTTGCAGACTGTATCTTCTTTTTCTGTATAAGGGTGATAATTTATGTCTATATTTATCTTCTGGTTCAGTCACACCTGAAATAGTAAAGAACAAGCTAAAGGTGTATGAAGACATGCAAGGTAGTTATTTTTGTGATTCCCCGTTATCAGGTTGATGATCAAATGTTTGAATAAGAAAATGTTCTTTAGAAACTATTTTGGAAAGCAGATATTTATAATTCAAGTTTTTCATTTGAGTTACATATTCAGATTTTACTACCACATGCTTTTCATTTTCAGGATATACAGGTACATTTCACTTTTTTTTAATACTTTGAGCTTCCTAGGCCTTGTCTTTGCTTGTCAGGGTATCTATCCTACCTGTCTCTCAGAGATCAGTGGTTTATTGATGTAAGGGGGGGGGAGCAAAAACAAAGAAACAAAAATACTCTAAGTTAGCAGAACTGAGTCTATTTAATTAGATGGCCTCACAAATGCTAGCCAAGTCCTCTACCACCACACTATATTCCAGCTCTTAAATCCACTTTTAGGCAATATGTGTGACTTTGGCTTCTCCAGTGCCCCATTTCCTCATCAATAGATCAGAGAAATTGGACAAAACCTTGAAAGATCCTCTTCTAATTCTTATTCCATGACTTTATGAAAGTGCAGTCCTAGGCCCATGTAGGATAACTCAATCTGTTTAGCCCATGTTGATTTCTCCCTCTGCTTTGAACCCCCAACTCTGCATTTGCCCATAGAATATGCTTGGATATTCCTTGTGAACTACCTTACATCATTATTAAATTGTTTGATGAGCATTTGCCATCTTACAAATAATGAAGGCCATGTCCTCTGCAATATTCCCCTGTGCTATAAGTAAAAGAGGTTCTCAACCTTGTGAACTTGGTGGTATTCCATATTATGGTTTTATTGTCATTTAATGAGTCCCCATGGATGGTGGTTTTGGATATTTGACATTTATCTCTGTTACAAACAACATTTTTATGAATGTTTTGTAAATAAATCTTTCCACTTCTTTTACACTATGGGGTTAATTTCCAGAAGTAGAATTACTGTCACAAAGTGGGACTGTTTTTCATTCTAATTTCTATTGCCAAAATAAAAAGATTAAAGCAAGTACTTAACCTCTTTAAACTTCCATGCACTCATATGTAAATGAGAATTATATTTTGCCTCACAAGGCTTTAGTCAGTTTTTGGCTGTCATAAGTTCTAGTGTATAGTAAACACTGAGTAATGTTGATTGCCTTCTTCTTTAGTCTGTATTAATAATATGTCACTTGTTATAGAAATGTACTTTACCATTTACTTTTTTTTTTTTTTTTTCTTTTCCTTTTCAGCTATGACTTAAGAACTGAGATAATGGAAATCTGCTTTTGAAAAATAAGAGAACTTTTTTCCTTTGGTTGGATTCTTCAACACAGCCAATGAAAACAGCACTGTATTTCATTTCACTGATATAACACTTATTTCTAAGAATGAATGGGAGACAATCCTAGACTTCCACCATATTGCAAAGTAACATGTAGACATAAATGATGCACATGATGTTCATACAGTGAGTCACAAAGCTACAAAGTGGTATTGTTTACATTACTAGAAAATTATTAGTTTTCCAATGGCAATAACCCATGTAAGAGAGAGTTAGCCCACTGAAATAGACTGGGACCACATCCTGTGAGAGGTAGATAGAGCTGATATTTGGTGCACATTCTTAGAGCAGGAATCCATCCCAAGCAGAATTACAAAACGTGGCAGAGGTGCTTTGCTTTGTCCTCCTAAAATTAACAGGTGAGTCAGCCCCACTGAGAGTCAGGCAGCTTTCAGTGGCAATGTGGGGCCAGCAGCTTGTGGAACAGGGTGAGGCTTCCTTGTGTAGTCTTTCTTCACAGAAGCATTAATTTAGAAGGAAACAGACAAATCACAGGTCATGTTTCAGTGACATTGTCCTTTCCTTTGGTGACAGCATATAATTTTCACATTTTACTTGCTCCTGAGATGCAGTATCTTTAAAACTAGTCTCTCCCCTGTTAACAAAAGGGCAACTTTAGTTTACTTTGAGAATTAGGTCTTACTCCTTTGGAATTCTATGCTCCAGTTACTTAACTTCCCCTTCAGAATACATGTGGGAAGAAAGACATAAGGATCACTCCAATTTTTTCCCTGTGGTACCTTGAATAAAATGTTTATTCACAGATTATAATTTTGTTTTTTAAAGTGGGGAGAGAAGTGTTCAACTTGTTTGATTGCCTCCCCCATTCTTTGTGAGTCGGAAGTGTGCAGTTGGTGGCCTTTTTTCTTTCTGTCCTCAGTGTAGAAAGAGACTCACTCACTGCCCTTCTACTCAGGCGACTTTGCATCGGGACTGCGCAGCCATCAGCAGGGCTGTCCAGTTGACATGCACACCCCGCCAACCACACTGTGCCAGTGCTTCCTCTGTGTGTGTGACTGAAGGGAAAGAACATTTTCTTAGGTATTACTGCTTTTGCTCAGACTTTGCAAAAAAAAAAAAAGAGAGAGAATATATATATATATATATATATATATATAATATATATATATATGCATAAATATATAGTTATTAATCACCTCTGTCCTTGAGAAAGTCTCGATTGAATAGAGAATTTATTCATTGCAATACTGATTGTATAGAGGCACACTGTTTCATCAACAGAAGAAGCAAAAAGGCTGTGTATAAGTTTTTGGTACTATGTACCACCTCTGTTCTTCTAAAGCTGAAGTATTCATGTACTTAAACCATATTCTATTTAATTGTGTTTGATTTTAAATATATATATATAAATTATATTTAAAATGGTGTCAACTTTCTGCTTTCAGGGCATTTATGGCTCTTCTGTTGAAATTTATTGATCCTGCCTAATATTTCCATTTGCTTTACAAAAACCCAGAACACAAGCCGCTACTGGACTTAGCCTTGTGTTTGAGTATAGGCATAGACTTGAAGTCTTTATTAGGTGTATATGCTGTGATTAATTTATTTTGTTCTTTTTAACAAGATATTTCGATCCATTTCACATTGCTTCAAACTTTAAATAGGAGAAAAGCAATATAAAGGTCTTAGAATAAAATGTGGTTTTGGGTGACTCTTGCTGCCTCTGCATGTTTTGAAATAACAGTTTCTGTAAAACTCTAGGCTATTCAAACTAGTGCTTTCAGTTAAGATAATTTCTAGTCATTCTATGTATACATTGTGTGCTTCTGAGTTAGAGATGCCAGTAGTTGTAAACTTCTTATAAAGAGAAGAATAATAAGTTTGAGATTTGGTTACACTTTTCTGCCTCACCTACTGTGAAACACAGAAGCAGCATTGACCTGAAATTATTAGCCAGATTTCATATTTGATCTAAAGTAGGTCCTTGTGCTCCTTTTAAAATTTGAATTGAATTAATCTATTATTGAGCAGTTGCTGTATTCGAGGTTCTATCATTGTGCCCACAAAATATGATTCCCTGGTAGGTTTTATAGGTTCAACTAATCAGTTGTACACTCTTTATTCTTATCATGTCACTGACATCAACACACATTGCTTAAAAAAGTAAAAATAGTAGTGAGAATGTGTTACCTTTTGTAATTTGAGGTCTTTATCACACCTATAAGACTTAATGAAAGTGAAAAGCAAATGTCAGCCAAATCTAGTGAAGAACAAAAAAACAGGGAGCAACTTTTTGTAACTTTCTATTTGGGTTCCAGTATTACTTAAAGTTATATGAAATGTAAGTGGTATACAATACTGGAACTTTGACTAGTTTAATAGAAATTTGGAGGGGAAGGTCATTATGAATTGTAGAAAATCTAAACTTAATTGCTATTTTATTTAGCTAAGCCACTAAAGAAGCCTCTGACTTCTCTATTTACACTGTTGGGGATCCTTCCTGACTCAAAATAACATCCCCACACTCCTACAGGAGTAGAGGCCATATTTATACAGTGACCTTTTCTTTTGCCCTCTCATCCCTATCCCCCACATTCCAATTGATTGGACCAGGGTTCAACTCCTGATCCGAATAGGTCCAAGACAGTTCTTTATCTGAAGAATTTTGCATGAGGAAGGGATGGTGACGTGGATGGGGCACTTAGAAAGACGAGTTGGCAGTGCATGGGCAAGCCTCAGAGGGCAGCTGCCTTGGTAACCCTCAAGACTATCCTGATTTCTGCATCCAGTCGTACATCCTTGCCTTGGACTCATTCATCCCTCAGCTATCCTTAAAATGAATCAGCCCAAAGTTAGCATTACATGCAACCAGAAGAACCTTGACTAAATCCTGCCAGTCTGCTCTGATTCCTAATGATCATGTGTGTTCTTCATGTCTTCAAAGTATTGCATTCTGGGAAAGACTTTTTCTTTAGTAAACCTTCCTTGGTCATCTGCTGTATTCTCTCAAAATGAAATCCTAACCTAATGGAACTGAAAGACACTCCTTCATTTTTGTAATGAGAAATTACTCAGGCCTCAGAAAAGTCCCTTACCTATTGCAGGATGGTCACCATTAGAATTTAGGCCTCCTAGGCCAGGGCCTCTTCATGCTTCCCTTCATTTTACTGAAGGAAAACATGATGTGTACTCTTAGCAATGTAATAATCCCAGAAATAGAAGACATTTCAGTTCACATAGCTTAAAATGAGAGGAGAGGGTAATTGTTACAAAAATATATAAATGCCGGCTGGGGTTGTGGCTCAGTGGTAAAGTGCTTGCCTAGCATGCATGAGGCACTGGATTCAATTCTCAGCACCACATATAAATAAATAAGTAAAATAAAGGTCCTTCAACAACTAAAAATATAAATGAATATATATATATAGGTAGACGCTGAGGAAGACTGCTTAGGCAAGATTGGAAATGGCTCAGAGTATAAGGAGAATGGTACTGTGGTTTCTGGACCCATGGGAATAGTCATAAAAGGCACTGTGAGCAAAAACCCAAGGGCATTTATCTTCAAGGAGGGTTTTTGCCCATCTCCTTGCCTGACACACAGGAAAGTGAGTATTCTTGCCTTAGTGATACTCACTAAAGCGTTTCCTCAGTTTCTTTCTTTCAGACTCTGTGCTGGCACATTTAGGATACCACAGAACTTCCCTGGACTAATTCTTTGCCTAAGACTGGGAGTGCATCCATTACCAGAAGGCATCACTGAGGCACCTGGAGGAGTGGGCCTTTAAATGTTCCATGAGTAGCTCTCGTAAGCATGAACTTGGGCAGAGAGTCTCTGGGAAGTCTTTGTGGCAGGGGTACAAGCAGCCCAGAAAGAGTGGGCTTCAGCTTGAAGAAAGCTGGGATTTGTCAAGGAGCAAATGAGAGGTGGGGATTATGAAAACTGCCATTTCCCCCACCTTCCATTTCCAAGTCCCATTGTCTTGAATGTGCCCTCAGGCACATCCCTAAATGATCTCAAGCTGGCCTCTGTCTACATCATAGTAACAATGCCATATGCCATATAACTTGTGAAAGTGGTGCTAGCTTAAAGAAGCACCTAGTCAGGACTTGACCTTTCAGATTAAGTGTAACTCTAGATGGTGGGTCCTAGCCTCTAGCTCACCAATGCCCGACAGCCCCACCCAGATTTTAATTTTCCTCATTTTGGTGAAGAACAACTATCATTCCCTCTAATTATTTAAGTATTGGTTTCATAAATATCCACCCTGTAAGTACCAGGCCTATTTATCATGGAGGGACACGGAAGGAATAGACCCTTTGGAACTTGCATTCAACTGAAGAGGTGGAAATTGGAAGTAGCATCTAAAATGTACAGTGGGTTGGAGGTATACCTCCATGATGGGACAATAGTGTACCATGAACAAGGTTCTGGGTTCTGTTCCCCCATCCCCACCTCAATGAGTTAAGATATGTGCTGGGTTTTTTGACTCAAGATGGCCTTTTGAGCCCATGATTCAACTCCTCAATCCACTCCCAAAGTCTACTGGAAGTCATCAAGCTCCTACTAAGCTCATAGGGAAAACCGTAGATGAAAGGAGGAGGGATGCAGGGCCTGAGAAGGCATACCCTTCCATGAGAATGGGTTGCTGTCATTCCATTTACTTGCTGCAAGACTAGAGATTTTGGTACTTACTTAGGCTTTGACTAAGGTGTCAACAATCTTGATGTCTGACCATGAAGACTAGTCTCTCTGAACAGGACAAGGCTTAGAAGAGGTCACAGGATCAGCCTCAGCTCCATAGGTCTCTTTGGAGCTTTGGGACACGTAGATTCTTAGAAACTAGAGACAAGACTAATGTGTACATGTGATATAAATTCACGACCTTGGGAAAACCTGCCTAGCTATCAAACTAAGTCCACGAAGTGATGAGCTCCTTATGAGTTCTACTTTAATGATGATGATAACCAGCATAATTGAGTACTTACCATATGCCAGGCACTATCTCATCTGATTCTTAACAACAATCTTGAAAGGTAAGTGCTTGTTTTTTCCTTTCTTATAAGTCAGGAGCCTAGGGGTTTTGAGGTAAAGGAATTTTCCAGAATCTCACACCCAAGCATGAGACTACCTCTTAACACTGCTATGCCAAGTAAAAATAGTCATTTACTCTTCCTTCTTTCATTTTCCCCAATAGGAGTACTCATCATGGAGTGGTAAAACAGATATGTCAAAGACTTAAGAAAAATTTAGGGTGTTGTGACTTATTTATTACCTTGAAGCAGTAGTTCTTAAACTTTCATGTCTGAATCCCTTGAAAAGACATTTTGAAACACAGGTTGGTGGTCCTAACATCCAGTTCCTGATTTAGTAGATCTGGGGTAGCCTAAGAATTTGCATTTTTACCAGATTCCTAGATGATGACGCTGTTGCTTTTTAGAATCGCTGCCTTAAAATCTTCCCTGAAAATTGAGAAATGAGTGTTTTCATTCCTGTTTATTGGAAATGCCATGCTACACAGAAATGTAATTTGAAATCTCTTATTATTCATGACTCACTCAAACAGGGAAAAGTCCTTTATTAGAATTCAGATGTTTATCAAAACTGAACAACATCTAAGCACTGCCCCACTTTCTTGGTCCCTAGGAGCCTGGACATGTCTGAGACCCTGAAGGCCTGTATCTCACAAGGATAAGGCTTAGAAGAGGCCACAGATCAGTTGCACCTCCATCGTCATCAGTAGTTTTCAGTTCTCCAACTTCAGTGCATTTGCTGGGGAACCCTGACATATTCCTTTAGGGCTGAGATTTTGGGCTATCAGGATGCCACCCAAGGTCCCCACAGAACCTTTTGCACACATCCTGTCTGATCCATTTCTTCTAGTTTGTCTCCTAGGTTTTTGATGCCAGCTGCCCTCTGAGGTCCTGATCATGACTTTACTGGCCCATCTCCTGTGCTGTCCACCTTCCTAAGTCCCATAGGATACAGGTACCTTGTTCTTCTTTCATCTTCTCCCTCCTCTCCATTCCTTCCTCCAGCACTTATTTCCTGAGGGCCTATTATATGCCTGTTCTAGTTGCCATGGATGCAGACCTACCACCTGTCCTGCAGTCTAGAAAATGAAGAGACAATTCAGTGTGATAAGTGCTGTGAGAGAGAGAGTAAGGAACCTGTTGGGGGCAGTTTAGGTGAGCATTCCTTTCCCCTTTTGTGATTCACAAACTTCCTGACCATCTCAGTCTTTCTCTAGGACCTACCCATTCTGCACATCTCTCTCAAGATACCATTTCTTGACCTGGGAATGTAGCTCAACTTGTGTGAGGCCCTGGGTTCCATCTGTAGCACTGCAGAAAAAGAAACCATTTCTTCATAGTCGTGACATGTTGATCACTTCCAACCCCTGACTGGACCAGTATTTCTTATCAACATCTTCCATAAGCTCCTTGCCAAATCCTTGTTCCATATCCTCATTCAAACCATTGCCACCTGGGAAGACTGTCCTCTGATCTCCTCTATTTGCTTGGCTCCCATCTATTCCTGACTCTCTCCCAAGTCTTCAATAGACTACTCCCAGCCTGCTTCACTCCTTCACTCCCACCCCAGGCCATCCCAGAAAACATCACTGTTCATGATGTTGCTCTGCCCAACAACCTGGCCTCCAGTCTAGCCTCTTGCTATTTCATTCCTCAGTCACCCACATAACCATCCTTGTCATTTCCTGCAATTTGCTCTACCCCTGGCTACTCCTCACACATTTTAGCCCATACCAACCTCAAGCAAGGCAAGTTTTGTATGGTTATAGGTTCCTCCTATTGGAAGGGATTAAAAAGGAGAAAACTTGATCATTCCAAGAAAATGTTCCTTCACTATTACAGAAGTTCAGTTTTTCAAACCAGCCTTTCAAAGAGCTATTTCAAAAGCAATAAGCAAGTGGTTGTGTTTAAGATATACAATCATAGACCTACATGGTAATTTGGTATGAGAAAGAATGGTCCTGACTTGGATCAAACTTTTCAATGAGTGTGTCAAATGTGTATTTTTAAAAGTGCTGCTACTCAAACAACTTAGATACAAGGGAAGGAGATACGCTTCAAGAAACTGGCTGTAGATCTGAAGATATTGAAACAGAAGATGCTTGTAGAGAATTTGAATAAACATTGTTACTTGAAACATGAGAATGGGAAAAAAGCAATATTTTGTATTACTGTATTATTGTATATACTGTTATTTTAAATAAGCATGTGTAAGTAAATAAATTAGCTATTATAAATAGACATTGACTATTTAATCAACATTCCTGAAAGTATGAATACACAAACGGATATCTTAATTAAAAAAACAACAACAACAACAAAAAACTTTTCCTTTTGAGATGGAATCTTGCAGTGTTGCCTGGGCTGGTCTTGAACTCCTGAGCTCAAGCACTACTCCCGCCTGAGCCTCCCCAGTAGCTGGAACTACCAGTGTATACCATCATGCCTAGCTCAAAAATATTTTTCCATTAGGAAAATAGGGATTTGACTTAAATAAAACATCACCTGTTTGCATAATGTTACTTGCTAAGTCTAAATTCCTTATTGAGCATTGAAGACATTGACAGACCTAATCTCAAAATAAGTTCTTTTCATCTCTGAAGTCCTTGTCACTGCCTCTTTTCCTTCTTCCAAAAAGCTTTTCCTGATACCCAATTCAGTTGAGTCCCCCTGTGCTGCTCTAAAAGTGTCCAGTTTGGAACCATTGAGTTGACTCAGGTCAGGTGTGATGTGGTACATGCCTGTAATCCCAGCAACTTGGGAAGCTGAGGCAGGAGGATCACAAGTTCAAAGCCAGCCTCAGCAACTTAGTAAGACCCTGTCTCAAAAACAGCTGGGGATGTGGTTCAGTGGTTAACTACCCCTGGGTTCAGTTTCAGGTACAAAAAAAAAAAAAGTTTTTTCAGGGTCTATCTCTTCTACCAGATGGAAGTGAGCTCTTCCCAAGAAAGACCTGGGTTTTTCCTAGGAAATGCTAGGTGGAAAAAAGTTTACTATCAATGAAGCAGCCCAGGCTAATGGCCTTCCTAGACTCATCAACCCAGACTTGGAACTAAGCCTCCCTATAACTTAGGGGCCTGAAAAACACCCTATCTACTCTAACCAGAGGCTGACTTTGAGGTGTTCCTCTCTTGGATTAGTCCAATAATTCACAAGGCATTATTTATTGGTGCTCAAGTGCCCCGAGACCCATTCTGAAGGTCTGCAAAGCCAGAACTATTTTTATACTAACACTAGAATGTGGATTGTTTTTGTCACTGTGTGAATATTTGCACAAAAGATGAAAAGTGATGGGTGAAATTTCTGGCAAGAGGAAGAGACACTAAACTTCATCTGTCATTTTTTTCTTCAACATCATGTACCCTCCAGGAGGGGGAAAGCCAGTTTCCCATAAGAATGTTCTTGGTGCAGCAACAACAATTACTGGGTTGGTGAAGTCTTAACCCTTGAGAACATGGTGGGGTTTTTTTTGTTGTTGTTTATTTTTTTTTTAGTACTATGTGTGACAAAATGGGAAGTCCACATAAAGTGCTTCTGCATGGCCATCCCTAGGACAATCACTTGTCCTATGAAAGCCACCATTTTCATGGACTACCATTCTTGAAAAGACAAGTGACAAACTGGTTATCAACTGACAAACTGGTTATTTAGACTTGGTACTTAAAAGACATTTTCTTGAAAATGAATGAAAGTTTGTCATGTCAAGGGAAACAACACTGACATTGCTGAGGATAAAATTTGAGTTGTCAAGCAAAAATTGATTTTGGAAAACAGTAGTTCATCACTGTGAATTTGACAGCTCCTCAATACTTAAAGGCATTTCTGATGAGATGAGATCTGGTTAACAAATTTGATTTTTAATATTGTAAAATGTGTCAACATTTGAAAGTTCTAAACCAAATAAACCAGTATTTTCCAAATGACCAATGCATGTTATACAAAACCACATGAAGTAAAAGTTTCATTGAGAGTGCAAGGTCTACCAATAGATTCTGATACAATGGAATATGAAAAGTCCATTGATACAGTTCAAATCCTTGTAACTAACCTTTAGGAAACAACTGTTTGTCAAATATTTGTGCACTATCAAAGAATATCCACAATGTCTGAATAGGCTGTGTACTTCTAGCTTTCTCTACTAATCTGTGAGGACAGATTTCCTTTTTCTTTTCTTTTTTATTCTTTGGTGCTGGGTATGAAACCCAGAGACTCACACCCACCAAGCAAGAGTTCTACCACTGAACTACATCCCAAGCCCCCAGATTGTCTTCAATTAAAATAGCCACATCACAACAGATTTAATACAAAATCAACAACAACAACAAACAAACAAAAAAAAAACCCTGAAGAATCCAGCTATCTTCTGTCAAAGTCAGACATTAGAGATTTGCAAAAACAATGTCACTTTTCTTACTAAATTAGATTTTGGAAAAGAGATTTTTATAATTATATCATGTTTTAATTTATTATGGCCTTACTGTTATCATTAAATAAATGAATGTTTAAAAATTTTCAATTTTAATTTTAATACAGTAAATATACCATGAAGACTTGAAACTAAAAAATTTGAGAACTGGATTAATTAAGCAAATGATAAAAGTGATTAAAATAACTAAGAAAAAGAAGTAGAAGAAGTGAAGACAAGTATGATATGCTATTAGAAATGAAACAAACTGGGCTGGGAATGTAGCTAAATGGTAGAACACTTGCTGGTATGCAGGAGATGCTGGGTTCCATCCCCAGCAATGGGGGGGGGGGGGCGGGCGGAGAAGCAACAGAGTGTCAATTTAAAAAAAAAAAACAACTCTTTTTCTTTTTCTCTTGTATTATTCATTTATTTATTTTTGTGGGAGGGGAGTACTGGGGATTGAACTCAGGTGCACTCTCACTGGGCTATGTCCCCGGACTTTTTAAAAATTTTTGAAACAGGATCTCACCAAGTTACAAGCTGGCCTCAAACTTGAAATCCTCCTGTGTCAGCCTCCCAAGTTGCTGTTGTTACAGGTGTGTACCACTATGCAAAGCACAAAGTATCAATTCTAAGAAAATGTTGTTTATTATATGAAAATAAACCTGTTATTTAATGACAAAAGTGGAAATTGTCGTTTCCATTTGTTAAACTCTGCAAGTCATCCAAATGATGTTTTAGAAACCCCATCGATTGCAGATGAACAAAGTCTTATAAACTTTATCAACTAATTAAAGCATTTATTCCAATAAATTATATAGATGCATGTGTGTTTAAGGATATTGAAATTGTAGACAGTATTACAAAGATTAAGATTCCATGAACAATATTGTTGATATTTAAGGGACATTCTCTACATATTAAACATACAAGCCACTTCATGACTTCAAATTTAATGGAAAAGTCATGAGAATGACTTGATGTAATTTCCTATTTTTTTGTTATTGGTGGTGCTGAGGACTGGCCACAGGGCCTCATGCATGCTAAGCACATGCTCTGTCACCGAGCTATCCCCTATCTCTGTAATTAGATCATTGTTCAGAAAAAGCCCTCATTTAATGAGTGAGAACCACATCAGACAAAAGATCACCCAACAATTTTGAAGTTATTAACAAATTAAGAATTATCAAAGTAATTTAACATAATTTGTTAATCTTTTTTTTTTTAAATTCTAATTAGTTATACATAACAGCAGAATGCATTTCAACTCATTGTACACAAATGGAGCACAACTTCTCATTTCTGTGTACTATGTTAATCTATGTGTCGGTAAGAAGCTTCATGGTATGTGTTGGTTTATTCAGACTAAAATAGAATGTCTATTCATATTTCAGCATATAACAATATGTCACCGTATATTAAATATTAGGTATTTTTAACACCCCAAATTGAAGAAAGGTTTGGTCCCTGTTCTCAGTAGCCCTTCAATGATGAAATTTGTTCCAGTGAATACATTGCTATGCTGAAAAAATTAGTCATTTAAAAACACTGTTTTTTAGAAGCTATTCACGGTTCTGTAGGAATTCATGCAGGCCCATCAGAAATGGCTCTTCTCTGCCCCACATGGTATTGGAACTGGAGGATCCAAAAGCCTCACTAAAATGTTCCATGAATCTTTCCAGTCATGGTTCGTTAGGACTGGTTGGGAGTATCAAGCCTTGTCTTTCATGTTGGGCTGGATTCGCTCATGACTGAAAACTTGATTCCCCAGTCAGACTCTGGCCTATCCAGTCACTATCCCCAAAAGGGTAACACTATCCCAACTTCTAGATTTAATTTTATCTGGTTTTTATGTCTGACTTTTTTTTTTTTCTTATGGATTTTTGTTTGGGTACTAGGGGTTAAATCCAGGGCTTCATGCATGCGTGCTCAACCAGTGAGCTACATCCCCAGCCTTTTAAAAATTTTATTTTGAGACAGAATCTAAGTTGCCAAGGCTGGTCTTAAATTTGTGATCCTCCTGCCTCAGCTTCCCAAGTAACAGGGTTATAAGTATGCACCATTGTGCCCTGCTTCCTGTTTGGCTTCTTTTACTCAGAATTATGTGAGAATCATCTGTATGTTGCCTGTAGTTGTCCTTCATCATTCTTGCTATTCAATATCCTGTGGTATGCATAAATCATAATCTATACACCTCTCCACTGGTAATTATTAAGGTAGTGCCAAGTGCTCCAATGAACACTCCGGGACACGAATTATGTTTGTATTAGTTAGCTTTTTTGTCACCGTGAACAAAAGACCTGACAAGATCATTTGGAGGAGGAAAAGTTTATTTGGCTCATGGTTTCAGAGGTCTCGGTCATAGACAGTCAACTCCCTTGCTCTGGGCCCAAGATGAGACAGAACATCCTGGAGGAAAGCAGTTTAGAACATGCCCACCAAGAAGCAGAGAGCTCTGCTCACCAGGGACAAAATACATATTCCAAAGGCACACCCCAGTCATCTACCTCCTTCAGCTACATCCTACCTGCCTACCTTTATCATCCAGTTAATACATTGAAGTAGATTGATGTATCAATTAGATTAAGACTCTGGAACAATCAGAACCTGACTGTTTCACCTTTAAATTTTTTTCTTGCCTTGTGAGCTTTTGGGGGAGACCTCATATCTAAACCATAACAATAATGAACATATATATAAACATTTCTGATTGGTATATACCTAGCAATGGAATTACTAGGTCATAAACAATACACATACTCAATATTGGTCAAACTAATAAAGTGTTTTCCAAAATGTTTGTACCAATTTACAATCCACCAGCAAAGTATGTGGGTTTTAGTTGCTTTACCTTGTCATCAATATTTAATATTATCAGTCTCTATCCATTTGGTGGGTGCCAGTATAGTCTTAACCTTCTCCTGGTGCACAATAAGGATAAGCTACATTATGTGGCCCCCAAGGGGATAGTGCCAGTGAGGAGCAGTCCCCTCACTTCTGTAGCCATGAGAGGAAATCCCCAGGAATTGCAAATCAACTTCCTGTCAGAACATGATTTGAAAATCCTCGTTAATGGGGGTAGGGAGTGTTGTTCTCTTGGTTCCCCTGGGATCTTATGGAATCATCAGACCCTGAATCAGGAGATATGGATCCTCATCCTGATCCCTCCAATTCCTTCTTGCTTCCTTTCTTCTTAAAGTTCATCTTCGCATACTCTGAATTCAGACCTGCACGCTCTGTGTACCAGTCATCTCTCAAATATACCAGCTCCTGCCAGGCATGTTGGTACATACCTGTAATTCCAGCAATTTGGAAGGCTGAGGCAGGAGAATTGCAAGTTCAAGACTAGCCTCAGCAACTTAGTAAGGCCCTAAGCAACTTAGTGAGAACCTGTCTTAAAGTAAAAATTAAAAGGGGCAGGAGGTATAGCTTAATGGCTAAGTGCCCCCGAGTTCAATTCCCAGTACAAAACAACAACAACAACAACAAAAAAAAACCATACACTAGCCCCTTCACACCTCTGAGATTTTGTTGCTGTTATAATTCTTCTGCCTGGCATGAATATTCTATCAAAACCCTCCATGAGGACTGTCAGCCTCAGCAACTTAGTGAGACCCTGTCTCAAAAATAACAAAAGGGATGTGGTAGTAGAATGCCCCTGGGTTCAATCCCCCCAGTGCCACAAAAACAACAAAAATTATTCCAGTACCCATGTTTTTCACTTTTGTATATTACTTTATAATCTTTTAAAAAGTTTTATATAATTATAATCAATGTATATAGTTTTCTTTGTTTCTGTAGTCTTCATAATTTTAATGTTTAAGGCGATATTGTATCAATGAATCATAACTCATTAAAACAGTCCTTTGTTAAACACAAAGATGATTTAACACAAGTTCACAGAAATGAAGGGGAAAAAAAAAAAAAACCTCGACGTTCTCAAAAGTCCAACTCATGTGTTACATTCTCTATAATGTTCTCCCTGATTCTCCAGGTTCCTTGAAACTCTTCACCATGTTACTTGTATTTTGCACTAGGGTCTTTGCTTAGGCCTTTGCATCTGTTGTCCCCTGTGCCTGAAACTCTTTTCCTTCCATGTGACTGACTTGCTCCCTCACCTTCTTATCTCTTTTACCCATTGATCTTTTTAGTGCCTGGCTCCTCCTGCTGGAAGGTGAGATCTTTGTGGGCAATCATTTGTGTCTACTTCATTCATCCCTCTAACCCCTTGCCTAGAAAAGTGCCTGACACACAGTAAAGCCTCTCTTTGTTGAATGAAATAAATCTTGTCTCAGTTCACCTGGTCATGTGACTCTGTTGTACCAACTATTTCCTTTTCTGTTTTTCCACTAAATAATCTATTCCTTGGTCTCAAGGACCACATCCCAGGCAGCTCTGTATTTTCACACCTAGCTTGACCTGACATATAGTGACTGGAGCACCCCACAAGCCAGTGTGATCTGTTAAAAGCAGAACTAAAACTAGAAACAACTAAGCAGACCTGGGTGGAATCATGGGAGACTAAAATGGATTTTAGACAAATCTGAAAATTGATTCAGGGGTACATGAGGAAGAAGGGTTCTCAGGCCAAGTTAGCAGGTTGTGCCCAAGTAAGTACAGCAACTGTAAATAACCCAGTAGGGATCAAGTAGAGGATGAAGGAGATGAAGTTAGGAAAGAAGTGAAGGAGTCACATCATTTCTTCATTCAACAAATAATTGTTTAACCTGGACAAGAGAGAAATTTGGGACTCATCAGTGAATGTTTAGGAGATAAAGCAACAACAAGTGTTTAGACAACAGAGACAAGAGCAGAGAGAAGGCAGGACCTTGGAAACATCAAAAAATCCTGGGACCTGGGGTGGTTAAGCCCCTGCCTAGCACATGCGAGGCACTGGGTTCGATCCTCATCACAGCATAAAAAAAATAAATAAAAATAAATTGTGTTCATCTACAATTAAAGATTTTTTAAAAGTGTTTTTTTTTGTTTTTTTTTTTGTTTTGTTTTGTTTTTTTTCTATACTCCTGTATAGAAGCAGGAGTCAATGAAGCATCTAGTGGGAGTGGTGGTGGGAGTATTAAGAAATCTTTCCTGAGCCAGGCACTTTGCTACAGAACTGTAGTCCCAGGATGCTGAAGCAGGAGGATTACTTAAACCCTGGGGTTGGAGGCCTGCCTGAGCAATATAGCAAGACCCTATCTCTTAAAAAAAAAAATCTGGGGTGTGGGTCATGCGCACGCCCTCGTCAAAAGCGTCGCGACGGGCGTGGCCTAGTTAGCTCATAGAGGGCGGGCGGTGGGGACGCGGGACTCCCGAGGCACAGCCAGTTGACTGGTCCACCTGGCAGTGTCCTGGTCAGCACAAGGACATTAGAGTGTGGAGGCGTAGGGGCAGCCCACAGGTCCTAGTTCCCCTGAAGCAAGAAGCATGGGGGAAAAGAATGAAGGAAGAAGGAGGAAGTTCCTAGCCTAGAATATTATCATTTCTAAAGACACCTTAAACTGGATACCAAGATTTCTGATCATAAGAAGTCCATGGCTAATGGAGATATAAAACTTGGAATCTGTGTTGTCCATTATTTTCTGAGTATAGAGGAAAATGATTGTGCCTCAGGAATTACTGACATTGGAAAATGTGGTTGTGAATTTTACCTTGGAGGAATGGCAACTCCTGCATACTGCTCAGAAGAACCTGTACTAGGATGTGATGTTGGAAAACTATAATAAACCGGTCTCATTAGGGTTTCAAACTACCAAACCGGATGCACTCTCCAACTTGGAGCAAGGAGAACTATGGATAATAGAAGATGAAGTCCAGAATAGAACCCTGTCCAGAAGTCAGGAAAGTTGATGGCCACCTGCAGGAGTACTCTCAAACCAAAGATTACTGAAGAGCATGCATCAGTGCAGTGATCAGAATACATTTAAGAATATCACTCATTTTAGCAAAACATTTTATTCAACTGCAGAATCATGATACAAATCATGATTTTTATACGAAAATTTTGAAATCAAGATTGTTAGTTAACCAGAAGAGAAAACGTGAAATAGATAACCCTGTTGGGTTTTAAAGGAAGTAAGAAAATCCACCTACACAATAATGATGAACACATGTATACTGAAATGAAATTCCTGGAAAGTACAAAATGCATAGGTACTAAATTTCAAGTCTCCAAGCATCAGAAAACTCAAAAAATTGAGAAACCCCTTGTATTCATTGAAGGTTAGAAAACCTTCATCAGAAAGTCTCAGCTCATTTATCATGAGAGCATTCATACAGGAAAGACACCTGGAAAGAGTCAAGGTGAAGAAATCATTCAGAAGTTTTATGATCACTAAGCATTAGAAAACTCATATAAGAGATATACCTTATATACTCAGTGAACATAGGAAGGACCCTACTCTGAAGAGCACTCTCACTGTCAGTGAGCAATCCCAGACAGCAGAGAAGTCCTATATGTGCAGTGAGTGTGGAAAGGCTTTACAATGAAGTGCTAATTGCTCATCAGCAAACTCAGTGGAGAGAAACCTTTGGTATCCCGTGAATGTGGAAGAGGCTTCACTGTGAAGAGCAATCTCATCATCCATCAGCACACTCATACAGGGGAGAAACCCTAGAGTGAATGTGGAGAAGCCTTCACCATGAAGAACTGTCTTGTTTTATGTCAGGGAACTCACACTGGAGAGAAACCCTACATTTGGAAATGAAGGTGGAAAAGACTTTAACCTTGAAGAGCAATCTCATTGTACATCAGCAATCTCATACAGGGGGGAAATCCTATACATACAGTAAATGTGGAAAAGGCTTCATTGTGAAATGTACTCTTGTCATACATCATCAAACTCACACAGGAGGAAAATCATATATGCAGTGAGAGTGGAAAAGCCTTCACCACAAAGCATACTCTCATTATACACCAGCAAACTCACATAGGAGAGAAACCCTATGAATGCAATGATTGTGGTAAAGCCTTCAGCCAGAAGATATGCCTCATACAACATGAGAGATGTCACACAGGAAAGACTCCCTTTGTATGTACTGAGTGTGGAAAATCTTATTTGCACAAATATGGTCTGATTACCCATCAGAGAATTCACACAGGAGATAAGCCCTATAAGTGCAATGAATGTGGAAAAGCCTTCACTACAAAGTCAGTGTTCAATGTACATCAAAAAACTCATACTACGGAGAGACCATATGGATGCAGTGATTTTAAGAAAGTCTTCTCCCGTTTGTCAAATCTTGTTAAACATAAGAAAATGCACACAAGAGAAATGGGTAGATTCATTCAAGTTGAAAATTTCTTTAACAGAGTCACAATATCACTTAGAAGTGAACTCATGCATCAGAAAAACCCTGTTTATGCAGAGTGGAAACATCTTCTGTGGCAACTCACTAAACATCAGTGACTTCACTAAACATCAGTGTTTCTAATAGATTGAAATGTAATCATGGCATTGCCTGTTGTGTGCCCTCAAAAGATTAAAGGATCTTCCCAGGAGATAAACCTGGTTTCAGTGAATTTGGTTGTGAGTGCTTTGGTGATCCTTTACCACTCATTTTCTGTCAATGAAAACATGTTAGATAAACTCAGATCTATTCAGTATGGAGAAGCCCTGAGCAAAAGTCTTAGCTCATTATCTGGAAAGAGTATAACTAGATAAATTCTGTGAATTTAGAGACTAGGAAAATCTTCTTTGGAAAAACTTTATTATCCAGGATCACCATGGATCATGAGCTCATTAATTGACAGAAATAATAGTGACCATGGCAAAGCTTTTACCCAGTAAATATACTACAATTATTGTCAGTGTTTACATTAATAAATACGACAAGATTTTAGTAACATTCTGCTTCATCATTTGTAAGGAAATCATATAGAAAAACTGTTCTTAACATGTTAAATGTAGGCCACCTTTGGCAAAATATTGGAAAGCTCCTGAAGGAAGAAGTTCAGTTAAAATGAATGTTCAAGTACTTTTGAGTCTAACTTTATTGTGTATCAGACAATATACCTAATGTGCATTTTCAGGCAGGCTACCTCATAATTCATTTCTAGTTGCCTGGCCAATGATTTCATATTTTTTTCCACTGATGCTGGACATCAAACTCAGGGCCTTCAGGCATGCTAGGGGAAAGTGCTCTACCACTGAGCTATCCTTTCAGCCCCATTTCTATAATTTAGAAAAATTGCTCTCTACATCGCTGATTATTTTTTATTGTAAGAAATATGTTTGGTCTTTGTTTCCTTGCATAGAGCTAAAACCTTTGGAATTTCATAAATGATAGGAATGTCTTTTTATTCATAATGAGGTCCTTTTAACCACATCTGAGTGTATCATAATGAGGTGATAGGAGGTGGGGCTGGTCACCATAAAGATCAAATGATTATAGGTTAGAATCCTGGGGAGAGGGGTCTGAAGATTGAACTCCTGAAAAATGAAATTGTAGAGCATCCAAATTGGTGAAAACACCTGAATACTGACAGGTTCTCACACCCCAGCTCTGAGAGGTTAGAGGCTTCTAAATTCTGGGTCCTTCCACACTTTGTACCATTTTGTTTGCCTCTTCATTTGTACCCTTTATAATAAACCAATAAATATCAAAAAAAGAAAATCTGGGGGACTGAAGGTGTAGCTCAAATTTCTAGCTCATTATCTGGACATGTGGTTGAGCACATGCCTAGCATGTGTGAGACCCTGGATTCCCTCCCCAGCACCACAGGAAAAAGAGATTTTTCCCTGATCTTTTTAAAAATTATTTTTTTATTTTTTATTTTAGTTGCAGATGGACACACTATATTTTATTTTTATGTGGTGCTGAGGATCAAACCCAGTGCCTCACATGTCTATGTAAGCACTCTATCACCGAGTTACAATTCCAGCCCCTCTTACCAGATTCTTGTTTGTAATATTATATTTACGTATAATAAGAGTAATAGGAATCAATTATAGAAAATTTTGAAAATTATGCCATCCAGTATTGGCATAGAAGCACATAGTTACATGTCCAATTTGCTTATAATTTTTGAGAATGACAGGGGTACTGTTAGTGTGCACAAGCAATTCTGGGTTTTGTGTGTTTTATTATTTGTGTATATTCTTTTTAAAAAATTTTTTTCGTTGTAGATGGACAAAATACCTTTATTTTATTTATTTTTATGTGGTGCTGAGGACCGAACACAGTGCCTTGCACATGCTAGGCAAGTGCTCTACCACTGATCTATAGCCCCAGCCCCCCTGTGTATATTCTTAATATAGTATAAACATATGTACTGGGGTTTTGATTTCAAATGGTCTTTTTGTTTATTTCTCATTTATTTTTGCTCATCTCCCTCTTTCTCCTCTCCCAGGAGACACGTGTTAACAATCCGTATGGATTTTTCCTGTGCAAGTCGAATAACATAGAAGCATATGTAAGCATATGCTTATTAACATATATGTAGACAATACCCTTCCCATGTATGGGAGAGCAATATAAAACAGGACCATGGGGTGCACACATTCCTGTATTTTGCTATTTGCACTTATTACCTGATGAAATTCCCTCCTTTTAGCTGAAGTAACTTCAACCCCTTCAGTGCCTGCATAACATTCCATAGTGTGGCTGTACCAGAATATATTCGGTCATTCTCCAGTGTCGGCCATTCACTGTTTCTGGGTGTGTATGCTCCCACGTGCAATTCCTCCCCCAAGAACTCTTTTGTTACAGTTATCCTTTATGTATTGGTGCTTTCATTTCTTGGGATAGATTCCCAGGAGTAAGATGGCTAGGTCTAAGAGTAAATGGATTTTCAGTGTGATAGATTTTTTCCAGATTACTTTCCTAAGATACTACCATAGTTCCCTTTTCTACCTCTTTAATCTTTGTCTGTTTAATGACAATAAAATGACATTTCCATTTTCTTCCACAAATTTTCCCCTACAAAATAAGAAATATGATTAGTAAAACTCTACATCATGTACAACTACAAGAATGGGAATCTACTTAGAGTACTTTACACTTCACGTATGTAAAATATGTCAAAATACACTTTACTGTCATGTATATCTAAAAACAACAAATAAAAAACTAAGGAATATGCACATCTTTTCATGTATTTATATGCCATTTAGATTGTTCTTTTGTGATTTGCCTGTTTTATTTGGCAATGTGTCAAATCTCTTTGTAGAAATATTTGAGATATATACACATTCATGTCTATGTACTATGCGTTCCCACACACACTTGACTGGAAAATATTGTTTTTTAAAATCTGTACTTTCCCTGTTGGCTTTGCTTATGGAATCCTTCATGATACATTCAGTTTTTAAATATGCCTTTCTGTTTTATTTTATTTTTGTCCATCTTCTGGGTTTCCTGTCTTAGTTAGAAACTTCCTTTTTTCTTCTTTTACATTTAATTTTTGAATTTCACCTAAAATTGAACTTTTCCTAAGCTACAAAAATGAAAAATGAAATTATACTTGTAAAAATTGCTCTTTAGTTTTCCCAACATAATTTATTAAATGAGGGACCTGTGTTTTGTGAGGTCTCGTTTGTTCAGTCCACACAGAAGAGGTCAGGCCCTGGGACTGGTCGTGGTGGAGGTATGGATAATAGACATTTCACAGAAGGGTTATGTGAAGAGAAATTTGGCTCTCAAATTCAAAGTTCGAAATCAGCACAAGTGGCACATGGCAGAGGAAATGCAACATGTTCAAAGAAATAATGACTCCAAGTCAGCAAGACCTTTGATTTGAGCATGTGTTAAGCAAAAGTGAGCCAATCAGAAAAGGGCTGGGAACACTGAGAAAGTAAAAAACGTCAGCACCAAGGAGACAATCTAGGTGAGACAGAATATTTGTTTAGGTTTTATTTGCCTTGACACAGGTGATGCCTCCAATAACATTGTCTGTAGTCAGCAGACACCCTGGGCTCTAGTTGAGCTCACTCAGTACCGTGGAAGCTCTTCTTCCCATGTAGCTTTGCAAGGACAAGGGTATATGATAGTCTATTGCTACAAGCATTCTAACCCACGGACAGTTCATATACTTATTCATGCAACAAAAATTTAGAAGCAAACATTAACTGGCCAAGTTCCTGTTCTCAAGAAGATAGTTCTCTAGAGGAGGAAGCAGACCATGAACAGAAAAAAAGAATAAAATAGAATATGAGCTAGGGATAGGACTAGGGAGAAAACTGAATCTGGGAAAGTAGATGGGAAATACAAAGGGAAAGATAGTTTTAAAACAGGTGAGAATATAACATCTGGAACAAGACCTGAAGGAAGTGAAGGTGTGTTCTATTAAGATATTTAGAGAGAAAGCATTCCAAGTGAAAGGAATAGCAACTGTAAAGGCCCTGAGGCAGGAGGCTGCTTGTAGCCCAATGTTGTTGGAGCCAAGTGAACCAGAAGGAAGGTGACTGGAGAAAACATCACTGAAAAAAAGGAGGCCAGGTACAGTAGGGTCTCAGATAATTTAAGGACTTTGACTTTTTCCCTGGGTCAATAAGAAGACGTTGTAGGATTTTAAATAAAAGAACAACATAATCTGGGTTACTTTAAAAAAAAAATACTTTTAAAAGCAGTTTTAGGTTCAGAGCAAAATTGAGCAGAAAGTTCAGAGAATTGGGGCTTGCTAGAGTATAGCTCAGTGGTATTGTACTAGCATGCTCAAGGCCCTGGGTTCAATCCTCAGCAACACACACACACACACACACACACACACACCACAGAGAGACAACAAAGAATTTCCAAATATTCTTTGTCTGCTCTCCCACAGCCATTCCCAATAGTTTTTATTCTTTATGTTGTATGTTTACAGATTTTGACAAATGTCAAAGTTGAGATAATTCTGCTCTATTTCTGGTTTGCTGAGAGTTTTGGTCATGAATGGGTATTGAATTTCGTCAAACACCTTTTACTGGTTTACTTTTTAATAGTCAAACTTTTCCTTAGATCAATAAATTGACCCTCTGGAGCATGTGTTTCATAACCTCTAGGAATGTATTACTGTGAACTGCTTTTGATAGAGACATCTCACTTTGATCTCTAGGTGTTCATGGAAATCAGGTGTGTGGACCTGGAAGGCCAAGTCCACTTCCTGAACTGTGGTCTCTCTAGAGCAGGCACCCCACTGTGAAGTGTAATGGAGGACAGGGGGCTGCTACTTTCTCTTGATGACCCCATTTCTGTCAATGTGCATGGCTGCAGGATAACCTCACAGCAGGGATCATGTTGGTTCCTCTGGTCTCTGTACTTCTTTTCTTTCTTTTCTCCTCCCTCCCTCATTCCCTTATTTATTTCCTTCCTTCCTTCTTTTTGTTTTGGGCATGGAACCCAGAGCCTTGCAAATGCTAGGCAAGTGCTCTACCACTGAGTTCCAGCCTCAGCACCCTCTTACTTATTTCTGCACTGAGACCACACACATGGTTTTATTTCTTGTTGCCAGTGGGTTTGCTTCTTCCTCCCTTTGAGGAAGGCCCACAGCCCCATGAGTTTCCTCCCTGAGAGCTGCGGCTGTCAGCTATGTACTATGTGGCTGACCTCAAGCAGGGATCCAGGCCAGGAGCTCAAGAGGCAGAGGAGATGGCTTTGGGCCCTGTGGTCAAGACAGAGCATTCACTTCCTCTTGAGTTAGATGAAAATATCAGATCAGCAATTCTCACCACACTGGAGAGAAAAAAGGGAAATTTCAGTTTCCCAGTGTTGGCAATTACACAACTATAAATAAATCCTCATGATTAGAGACTTCTCTAATGAGGAGACAAGGGCTACTGGATATGTATTAGGAGAGCAGCCTTGAAAATAAGACTATTCAACAGAGTCTCTGCTTATAATAAGCTGAAGAAAACCAACTCTTCATCTTCTACTTCATAATACCTCATCAGGACCTCCAGATTCTAACACCAAATGTTTCTCCAGTCAGCAAACATCTCTGTCACCACCAGCTGAGCCCAAGTGATCCTCCTGCCTTAGACTCCCAAGTTGCTGGGACTATAGGCACATGACACTGCACCTGGTTATCCTGAAGATGTTTTCAGGGTCTCAAAAAACTTTGGTTTATGTGGGGTCTATCTGTTGTCATACACTATATCAGAAACTAAAAAGGGCCAGGAGCGTGGTATATACCTGCAATCCCAGGGACCTGGGAGGCTGAGGCAGGAGGATTGCCAAATTCAAGGGCAGACTTAGAAACTTAGTGAGATAATTTCAAAATAAAAATAAAAAGGGCTGAGACTATAACTCACTCATAGGGTGCCCCAGATTCAAACCCCACCACTACCAAAAAAAGAAAAAGGAATTAAAATGAAGAATTTTTTAAAAAAAAATTTATAATTCATTTTAGAATAATAAATTCAGTAATATTAACAAGTGATATATTATGAAAACTATACTATTCAAATCAAAAATTGGTGAATATTGTTTTACATGTTTACAAGTCTTTTATTGTCTGTCTGGGCTAACAGAAAACAGCTGGATTCTCATATCTGTTTTTACATTCAATTTGTTTGATATGTTGTTTTGGTTGAAGTATATAAAGAAAATATGGCTTTATAGGTAAGTAGTTGAGAAAGAAAGGAGTATTTTAATAGCCTTTTGGATAATATTCTCTGATATTGCACCAAAATTTGACAAGTGGTTGTTTCTTCAAGGTTATTGATAATGACTAGTTGCAGTGATACACCCCTGTGATCCCATCAGCTCAGGAAGTTAAGACATGGATGGGATCATCAGTTGGAGGCCAGCCTTAGCAACTTAGTGAGACCCCAAGCAACTTAGTGAGACCCTGTCTCAAAATAAAAAAATACAGGGCTGGGGAGATAGCTCAGTCGGTAGAGTGCTTGCCTCTCAAGCACAAGGCCCTGCGTTCGATCCCCAGCACTGAAAAAAAAAAAAAAAAAAAAAAAAAAAATACAAAGGACTGGGGATATGGCTCAGTGGTAAAGAGCCCCTGGGTTAGATTCCCAGTACTAAAAATAAAAAATTAAAAAATTAAAATTAAAAAATAAAAAGAACTGGGAATGTAGCTGAGTGATAAAATAACTCTGGGTTCAATTTCTAGTACTGGAAAAAAAAACCAAAAAAATAAAAAACAAAGATTCATTACAATGTAGGATCTGACCATATCAAAGAATTTTTCATACTCTCGATTAAAATCTGTTGGTGGATCTTGCACTTTGAAAGGAACTTTTACATCATGCATTGGTTATTTGGAAAATACTGGGTTTATGTAGATGTTCCAAATGTTTACACATATTATTACACAAAATTTTAAAATCACATTTGTTAACCAGATCTCATCAGAAGTGTCTTTAAGTATTGGAGAGCTTATAGTAGTAAACTACTGTTTTCTAAAATCATAATTTTTGCTTGAAAACTCAAAATTTATCCTCAGCAACACTGTGGGTATTATTTTCCTTGATGTGACAGGCTTAATTAATTCAGTTTTAAGAAAAAAATGTCTTTTAAATCCTAAGTCTGAATAGCCAATTTGTCAGTTTTCCTTTCAAGTAAAAATGCATTTCATGAAACGGTGGCTGTCATAGGACAAGTGCTTTTCCTAGAGTCAGCCGCGCTCCAGTATGCAGAAGTGCTTTATGTGGACTTCCCATTTTGTCACAAATGGTATAAAAAAATATGTACTTGAGGTTGAGATCTCAGAAAAGCAGCACCAAACAAATTCTTATGATAAATTGGCTTTTTTAGTTTAATTTAATTTTTATCTTCGCAATGGCATGGTGGTGAAATACATGATGACAACTAGTACATTTTAGTGACATTGTCCAGATTCTGCTAAGATGTCAGATGTTTCACCCGTCACTGTTGTCACTGTTTTTGCAATCTCATTTCAAATGCTGGTACAGTGAAAAAAGCAATTCATCAGTTTGTATTATTATGAAAATAGTTCTGACTTCATAGAATTCCTGAATGTGTCTTGGAGACCTTCAGGAGACCTTAAAGTCCATGCTTTGAGAACCATTAAATGGATCTATCAACTTAATTTTTCTTTGTGCAGTGCTGGGAACAAAACCCAGGGCATTGTGCACTGAGCTACATCTATAGCCCCGCTTAATGGTAATTTTTTCCTCCAGTACTGGGGATTGAACCCAGGGGCAAGCTACCACTGAGCTACATCCCAGTCCTTTTTAAAAATTTTGAGACAGGGTCTCACTAGTTACCCAGAATTTGCAATCCTCCTGCCTCAGCCTCCCGAGTTGCTGAGATATGAGCATGTGCCACCATGCACACTATTTATTACTTTTTTGGAAACTCCTATTTTACAATTTGTATTAGACTTTATCAATCAGAATTAATAGCATTTCTTAGCTGGTTTGTCATCCAGGGCAACAACTGTCCATCAAGGTCCAAGACTTTATTCAGTTGTCAATATTTTAATTACGATATTCAGATATTTATCTCATTCTCCCTTCAGTTTGACATCTGGCAGTAAATATAAAATTTATTAAGGAAAAATTTAAAGTGATTTATTTAATTTACAAATTTGTTGCATCATCTAGAGATAACTAAATGTAATGACTAAAAGCCACATTAAAATGTCTGAAAGCTGTCTAAATCTTTGGTTGAAATGCTAGACTTTTCCCTTAGTGCACTGGCACTATCAGTACAAAATTTAATATAAAAAATTTCTCGGGCTGTGGCTGTAGCTCAGTGGTAGAGCAATTGCCTAGCATGTATCAGGCACTGGGTTCAATCCTCAGCCACCACATAAAAAGAAGTAAATAAAATAAAAGTATTGGGTCCATTTACAACTAAAAAAATTTTTAAAAAATTCTTGTTGTTTTTATTTGTTTTTGTGTTGGGGATCAAATTCATGACCTCTTGCAGGTTAAGCACACCTCCACACTGAGCTATGTCCTTAACCCTCCAAGAAAGTTTTCATATGCATATTTCTCATTTAAACCATTTTTTTTTTGAACACAGGCAATCAAATTTAATATGTGCTTAACCAGGTGTGGTGGTGCACACCTGTAATCCCAGTGAGTCCAGAGGCTGAGGCAAGAGGATTGCAAGTTTCAGACCAGTCTGGGCAACTTAGTAAGACCCTATCTTGAAGTAAATAGAAAGGGTTGGAGACGTAGCTCAATGGTAAAGTGCCCCTGGATTTAATTCCCAGTACCTGAAAAAAATAATATAAGCTTTCAGGTGTTGTTCCACATTATTTGCAATGCTCACTAAACAATCTTCAATCTTAAAATTTGCATTTTAAGTACATCGTTAAAATGATTCTATGTGGAAAAAAAGAGACACAGCAGTGGGCATGGTGTTGTATGTCTGTAATCCCAGTAATTCTGGAGGCTGAGACAGGAGGATTGTGAGATCAAGGCCAACTTGGACAAGTTAGTGAGACCCTGTTTCAAAATAAAAATTAAGAAGGGCTGCGATGTAGCTTGGTGGTAAAGTGCTCCTGGGTTCAATCCTCAGTACTGAAAACAAACAAACACACAAACAGAAAGACATGGCATTGATAGTGGTGGAAAATTATACCCCAACCTCTAAGTTTTGTAAGAACTTGTAGTAGCCTCAGAGATGTGCTGCCCAGACTCCCTTTGGAAGAAGGAGGTGCTTCCCAGCTGGGGAAGCACAGCCTCCAGTTATCAGCTCCTTCATGATCTCAGCAGCAGACAGTGGCCTTACTCCACCCTGTCAGGAGATGGAATGAGTGGGGCATTTTGGCTTAATGCTGGATAACTCTGATATTTTGCTCCAGAACTTTCTGTTGGGGAGGACTAGGCTTGGTCAAGCCTGTATCACATTCTTCTCCCTCTGTCCAAACCTGTTTCCACTTCTTTCCTTTCATGTGTTCATTTCTAATAATGATCTTACGTTAGCAAGATGGACCAGCATTTGTTTCTAGAGAACCAAATCTCAGACAGCTGCCTTTGTTTTGTGAGAGAGAACAAAAATCTAGATTTTGATGATACATCTATATTGACCTCATTGTTTTTTGAGGTTCTAAAAAATCCCATAATGACCAAAATCCCAAAAAAGCACACAATAGATTCTCTTTAAATTTCTGATTAAATTTTTTAAAATTTAAGATGTTTTTCATTTGGGGGCTGGGGATGCAGCTTGATGGAAGAGTGCTTACCTAGCATGTGCCAGGCTCTGGCTTTAATCCCCAGTACCATGTTTTAAAAGTTCTTCAATTTCTTTATTGTCTCATCAGTAAAATATCTTTTTTAAAATGTGGAAAGTGAAAAATATTTCTTTTAGGTATTTTGGTATTTCAAATGTTTGAGAAATAGACTCATGATATCCTTTGAACTGTGTCTCAGTGATGTTTGCAAATACTGTTTATTTCAACCATTAGTGTTAACAAAACATTGCCATTCCTATGAAATATGTAATTTTTTGAGCTAATGATTATGGCAATAACAAAAGTAAACCACTCATATTCTGGGTTGAAATAGCTAAGTTGTTTATTTTGGGTGCATTTTTTTGTACTGGGGATTGAACCTAGGGATGCTTTTATCACTGAGCTATTTTGAGGCATGGTCTCCCTAAGTTGCTGAGGGTCTGGGTTAAGCTGCTGAGTCTCCCTCAATTTGTGACTCTCTTGTTTCAGCTCCTGAGTTGCTGGGATTATAGGCATGTGCCAGTATACCTAGCAGAAGTGCAAATTTTAGACTGATTCCTGCACAATATTAAAACTGCCCCTGCCAGGAGTGTTGGCAGATGCCTATAATCCCAGCAACTTGTGAGGCTGAGGCAGGATAATAGCAAGTTCAAAATCAGTCTCAGCAATTTAGCGAGGCCCTAGGCAACTTAGACTGTTTCAAAATAAAAACATCTGGGGATGTGGTTCAGTGGATAAGTGCCCCTGGGTTCAATCCCTAGTACCAAAACAAAACAAAACAAAACAAAAACCCCAAAAAACTGCTCCCTACCATTCTCAATTTTGCATTGTATCGGTAGATTCCTAGGCTGAAGTTTATTATTACCACTTCAAAAGATTTATGTTTATTCCAAAGGTTTGTAGTTATGATATTTCTTAAAAAAAAACTTTAAGAAACATATACAAACTTCACTGTCTCTTCCTTTTATGTGCTTGTTTCCCATATTTTATTGCGAATTCTTGCATGAACAAATACCAAAACACCACACTCTAACCATTCACAAGAAATTCAAATCATCAGCAATTCGTGATCAAAGCAGAAACAATGGAACCAAAATAGAAGCAATAGCAATGATGCGATTTGAAGATAATGAAGTGGAAACTCGCCTAAATCTCAGAATGTCTCCCTGCCAAGCAGAATATTTCTCATATTGATTTTCACAGGAGGCCCTTCACTACCAGAAAATCCTATATTATTGGACTGATGAACTAATGAATTGATATTAGCATTTTACATTATTAATTTTACCTCAGTGAAGTTACTATTGTACTGTTTACTAATAGATACTGAAGCATTTCAATAGTTTATCATATTTACGTATTTGCTCACATACATTCACATACACATAGAGTTAATAGAACAAATTAAGAACAATGAAAATAAATCAGGGCTGGGGTTGTGGCTCAGTGGTAGAGCTCTTGCCTAGCATGTGTGAGTTCAATTCTCAGCACCGCATATAAATAAATAAAGGTCCACTGACAACTAAAAAGAAATAAAAAAAAAAAGAAAGAAAGTGAATCAAATTGATCGTTTGATTTTAGAGGAAAGTTAGATATCTTCCCTTGCCTCTATTCCTGAATAAACATGTATGTCAAACACTTTCTTGGGTATCTACTCAGTCCTTGCTTCTGGGGAATCACCTCTTCCCCCTGTGGACGGGCTTGGTGCCATGGCACACGTCTGTAATCCCTGCAATTTGGGAGGCTGAGGTAGGTAGATTAAGAGTTGGAGGCAGGGGGCTGGGGAGATAGCACAGTTGGTAGAGTGCTTGCCTCGCGAGCACATGACCCTGAATTCCATCCCCAGTACCGCAAAAAAAAAAAAAAAAAAATAGTTGGAGGCCGGGCTGGAGTTGTAGCTCAGTGGTAGAGCGCTTACATAGCATGTGTGAGGCACTGGGTTCAATCCTCAGCACCACATAAAAATAAATAAATAAATGAAGATATTGTGTCCATCTACAACTAAAAAAAAAAATTCCATTAAAAAAAGAATTGGAGGCCTGTTTTGGCAATTTAATGAGGAAACTGTCTCAATAAATAAAAAGGGGCTGGGGAGGTCTCTCAGAGATAGGGTGCCTCTGGGTTCCCAGTTTCAAAAAACAAAGAAAACAACAACAAAAACCCACCTGCTGGCTGCATTGTGATCAGCCTTAGTTACATGAGGTGACTTCCTCAGTTCTACTCCTTGGCTTTGAATGATTGTTAATTGCCCAGCACCTTGACTGAAGTTGTGCAGATCAGAATCCCTTAAGAATTTGGATTTGAGACTGATGGCTGTCAATGCTTATCTTTCAGCCACTTAGGAGATCTGTGACAAGAGAAGAAAGAGGTCCCCTCTTGGTCCCTGTTCTACTCGTAGTTTGCTTTGGAGGCCCTTCCTGGGAACACCAAAGAGAGGCACACCTGTATCTTTATCTCCATTTCTTTACTTTTAACTTTATCACATTTGATGCTTGTTATTTGCTACCCACTTAATCCTAACTAAACATTTCTTTAGCAAATCTCTTCTTACCCTCACATTTCTTTTGATAATGAGGGTCAACGTAGAAAAATTCTTACATGGGCAAGCTGCACATGCTTAGCCTATAAATACAGGGCACGAATGATGTTTACATTAAGGGCCTAGAGGTGGCTTCTTAACACCTTTGTAATGCCCTAGTATTATAGTGTGGGGATGTGATTTTAGTGGCATTAAAACATCTCAAAATTTTATATATGTGTATACATACATACATACACACACACACACACACACACACATATATATATATATATATATATACACATATATATGTTTCTAGCAGATACAACCTTGTATATGGGAGTTTTAGGGTGTTCAGTAGTAGGATCTTTAGGGATCATGAATTGTATCTTATCCACAAAACATGGAGACACAGATATGTGTAAAATATTCGTTGATTCCATTGGTTCAATTAACAAAGGTTACATTTGTTGTCCTCATCTGGATGGTGAGGTGACCAGCAGGAGGGCTAAGGGCTGCTCCAAGGAAGCACCTCAGCAGACAGACACTTGCCAGAATGGGCTCTCCTCCAGTTCCCTGTGATGTTAGCTACCGGTAGACACTATGTGGAAACTGCTGCCAGCCCTACTCCAGCTGTTATAGGCAGTGAATTCTCCAGATGTCTGCAGATAGTGTCCTTAGCAGATAAAGATGGTTAATCCCTAGAGCTGAAAAAGTTGGTCTCTGTTCACCTGAAAACCACCTGGGGGAGTAGATGGAGAAGAGTAGGGGTGGGGATCCTGAAGGCACTGGCCTGGGTTTGGTGAAGTACTGCCTAAGAGTAACTTTGATTTCACTATACTTAACCAATACTTAAATAGTTCTTTATTTGTGTTAGGCAGTGATCTAATCATGTTACACTTTTTAGCTCATTTACCATCATCATCATTATTATTTTTACTCATCATTATTATTTTTACTTTTAGCTCAGCTAAACCCTTAACAATCCAATGAAATAGTGGCGGTTCTCAATTTGAAGGCTCCAGATTTTCAGAAGCTAACACAACCACCTAGGCCAGACTTTGAAGTGAGGATCAAATTATGTGGGAGTGCACAGTAGTGGGAACAGAAATCCAAAGCCCTTACATTCTGAGGGTGTGAGGAAGGAGGGTGTTATGGTTTAAATATGGTTTGTTCCTTTGTTCCTTCCAAAACTCATGTTGAAACTTAATCCCCATCATGAGATGTTAAGAGACAGGACCTTTCACAGGTGATTGTGGTTCTGCTTTTGTGAATTGATTAACACATATAATTCCATTATTAGATTAATGGGTTATCTTGAGAGTGAGTCTGCTATATAAGACAGACTGGGGCTGGAGATGCAGTTCAGGGGTAGCATGCCTGCTTTGCATATGTGAGGCCCTGTGTTGAATCCCCAGCATTGCTGGGGGTAGAGGGAGAAGAAGAGAAGCCAGTTTGTCTAGGTTCCTCTCTTGCTCCCTGTTTCTTCTGTTATGATGACATGTGACTCTTCAGCAAGAAAGTCATCGCCAGATGTGTCCCCTCAACTTATTTTTATGTTTAAATTTTTAAAAATTTTTTTATTTGTTCTAATGGTGATACATGACAGTAGATGCATTTTCACACATTGTGCACGAATGGACCATAACTTCTCATTCCTCTGGCTGTACATGATGGTGTCCTCTCAATTTTGAGTCAAGAACTCTGAGCCAATGTAAACCTTTTTTCTTTATGACTTGCTGTTTATGGTTTGGATATGGTTTGAGCTTGGCCCCCAAAGTTTCATATGCTGGAAGTTTTGTTCTTAATGTAGTGGTGTTGAGGTGGTGAAACCTTTTTAAGAGGTGGAGCCTAGTGAGAGGCTGGTAGGGGTGCCACCCTCAGAAGCGGTTAATATAGTTCTCCAGGGATCCTAGGTAGTTTTCTCCAGAGTGAATCATTAGGAAAGAGCAAAACTGGCCTCTTCCCACTCCCTGGCTTCTTTGTCATGTAATCTTTCCATCTTTCATGGCTTCCATCATGAAGCCATTTGCCATGAGGCCTTTACTAGAGCTGGTACTATATACTTTGGACTTTTCTTTATAAAGTACCCAGCCTCAGGTATTTTGTAATAGCAATGGCAAATTGACTAATATACTTACTCAGTCTATGGTATTGTGTTATTGGAACAGAAAATGGAGTAAAAACAGAGGTTTCTCTCAGAATTCTGAACTGATTGCAACAAGGCTGGAGTTTTTTAGGGTCCTTGCTTGACCTTCAGAGATGGGAATACAGGCATAGGCAATGTTATTGAGGTGTAAGAGATAACATGAAAGCAAAGGTCCCAGGACAGACCTTACAAACATGTACAATATTAACTCTGCGGGCATAAGTATTTCTCTGAGAAGGGATTCCTGCACTGTAACCAGCTTCCCACAGAGGCTAAAGAGCCCCGCAAAGGTTCAGAATCCCTGCAGGACACTATCCCTTTAGCGACCCTGAGATAACAAAGCCCAAGAAGGGTGGGAGAAAAAGGGCAGTTTGACAGTTCGCCTTCTGGTTTGAGAAATCAAGGGAAAGTCGGGGCTCTGGGAGATGCTCCTTTGCCCTCCCTGGATTCTTGGGGGTCTACACTGCACAAGCAATACCCCCATCCCGCCTTCAGTTGGAGTTCAAGACTGATTTTTCTGAAGCCCGCCTCCGGGCAGAGAGACTCAAAGCCAGGGTGTGGCCGGCCCTAATCTACTCCCAGCGCCAGTACGGAGCCTGCAGCGGGTAACTCTCTCTGGCTACATGGGCCCGCACCTTCCTTGCCTCAGTGATAGTGGATTTGCTTTGGCCGCAGGCGCCGCGCCCGGACTCACGAACTCCTTTTCTCGGCGGAAGTAGCGGGCCTCTATGCGTGCTGCGTCCTACAAGACCTGCTGACGTCGCGGAGGGCCGGCAGTCGGCACGGGAGCGGCCGGCGTGCCCGTTCGCGTATGTTGGGCGCTGCCGCGAGGCGGGGACACGAAAGGACAGCGGCTGTGCGGGTTTTAGGGCGGCGGCTGCCACAGCAGCAGCAGCGCCCCGGGCGGAGAGGGCCGAAGCGACCGAACGAGCTGGGGATGGGGAGGACTGGGTGCCGCACCTCTTTCGGGTGCGTGTGCGACTTCGGGGTCGCACAGTGACGGCCACGGCGCCCCTGGCCCGGCATTGCCGAGGCTGCTTCGCCAGAGAGCTCGCGGCCGGCGGCAGGCCGGGCCATGAGGAGCGTCGGGGGCCGGGCCAGGCCTCGCTGACCTCGGCTCCGCGCGGCGGCCTCCCCCATTTCCGCTCCGGCCTTACGGCATGAGTGTCCGCCCGGGCCCGGGGCCGCGGCTGCCCCAGTCCCGCAGCCCGCGGGCGCGCTCGGGGTTCGCAGGCCCGCGGTGCTGATCCCAGTTCGCCGCGCCGCCTGCCCGCCCGCTGTATGCCCCGGGGGCGCGGCCATGGAGGTGGTGGGCGACTTCGAGTACAGCAAGAGGGACCTCGTGGGACACGGGGCCTTCGCCGTGGTCTTCCGGGGGCGGCACCGCCAGGTGAGCGCCGCCCGCCCAGCTGGCCAGGGCGAGGCCGGGACCCCTGGGCCGCAGCCCGACTAAGGGGTCCTGAAACTTGACTAGGCCGTGGGAGCGGGGGTCTCCCTACCTTGGCTTGCCGCCTGGGGCCTGCCATTGTGCGTGCTGTCAGTGTCGCGGGGTTTGTTTTGGTAGTGCGAGGATTGTTTTGAGGCCGGAGCCTCTAGGCAGCGCTCCACCTACCGACGGGCGCCGGCTCATTGATGTCCCCTCCTTGTCAGTAGTGCGCTTAGGGATTCGACCCCGTATGCCACCCAGGGAAGCCTTTCCACCTGAAGTTAACCCCAACGATTGCACTGCCCCTTGCATCTCTGGAGGCTCAATCATGGACCTTTGGTTCCCCGCACCTCCGGCCCTGGGTTGCCGGAACTAGTTACCTTTGTGGTTAATTGCAGACCCAGCGGAAGATGGGCGGGTTTCCCGTTAGCCTGAGGCTTTCTGGAACTGGGAAGTGTTGCTTTTCCCAGCATTTGTTCCCCTACACCGAGGAGTACACCTATACCTTCTTTCCCTCCTGGTTATAGGAGCTCCCAGTGTAGAAGATAGTTGGACGCTTCATTTACAGTAAAAATAAACATGAACGCATGTTAAAGCCTTTAAAAGTTTTTTTTTTTTTTTTTTTTTTTTTTTTTTTAAGCCTTTTCTGTTTCGCAAGTAGGGTCACATGAGGTTTTAGAATCTAAAGAATTTGGGAAGGCACTTTGGGAGTGGAAATTATAAAAGCTTCGACTGTTCTGATAGTTGCCAAGGGGCATGTTAAAAGTGAGCTGTCTTTTCATTGTTTTGAAAGTACCGAAAAACTCAAGAAAAAAAAAATTTAAACACTGTATAATCTAGTCAAACTCACAAATACTGTTCTCAGTTAACCATATCACCTTCCAAATTTATATACACATTTCTCCGCAAATCTTAGGTGGTTTAAAACTTTTTTTCATTTGATGCTAGTTCCTATTATGGTCTTCATAGTTACTGTTTTTAGTAGCTGCGTTGTTTGTTAAACTCTAATTTATGAGACCATGTTCTTGTTGAGATCGAGGTTCTTTTTCATTTTCCCCAGTGCCATACATTTGTTTGCTAAAAGGATCTTTGGTGCTTACAGATTTTTTCTGTTGAGTTGTTCTATGTGAAACGTTACAGGAGTGACTCTGTTTTTCCTTTTCAGAAAACTGATTGGGAGGTAGCTATTAAAAGTATTAATAAAAAGAACTTGTCAAAATCACAAATACTGCTTGGGAAGGAAATTAAAATCTTAAAGGTATGTTACTTTACACAGTGTTATATTCTAGGTTAAAGCTTATTCTAAATTTAATGAATATGTGATGACATTCTTTGCCATTTTGGTAACTGGATCCAAGTTTGAGAATTCAGCTTCTGCTCATTTTTGCATGATCAGTTTTTTAAAACATTGAGTACTCTGAAGTCTTTTTTTTTTTTTTAAACCAGGGATTGAATTTAACCACTAAGTCACATTCCCAGTTCTTTTAATTTTTTTTTTTTTTTTTTTTTTTTGAGACAGAGTCTGGCTAAGTTGCTTAGAACCTGGCTAAATTACTGAGGCTGGTTTTGAGCTTGAAATCCTCCTGCTTCAGCCTCCAGAGCCACTGGGACTACTGGTGTGCACCACCACTCCTGGTTTCTGAAGCTGTTTTTAAGAATAGATGTTTGTGGTTCTTGGTCAAACTTACAGGGATTTTGTGAAGACCGATTTTAGCTTTTCATAATTTCTTCTCTTTTTCACAGTTATCCTGTTACTGTTTGAGAAAAGAGCCAGGCAGTCCCAGCTGTTACATTTTTTCCTCTTCTGTTGACCTCGTACGCATAAAATTAAATTTTGGGGAGTAGTGGGGGGCACTTGGGATCTTTTTTCTTTATAAATTGAAGAAAGTTATTTTCCTTAGAGGTGGTCTTTTTAGATGATATACAGCCAATATTATCCAAGGGAGAGGCTTTGAGGAAGAAAGGGTTCCATGGTTAAATAAATTTGGAAATTCCTGTTTACTAAATACTTGGACAGTCACAAAACACTTGGCTCCTTAAAGTGAAAAATCTTACCAGTTTCAGTGTACTTAACCCAGTGTTTCCCAAACTAATATGAGCATGCAACCTTTATCCAACACTTACCAACTTTCCTCATAATTATCCTGCTGAGAGTTCTTTGGAAAGAGTTATAGTTCTTTGGGCTAAGAATTATACTTTGTTTTCTTGCAAGCTTATAATATGCTTTTTAAAAGCACCTTGGAATTTTATATCTGTTGCCATTAGAAATTTATATCAAATTTAGATTAGAAAGTCTTCAGACCTACTTAAATAGCATTTACTTTGTAAACAAGAGTACTCACTTTATTAGGAATCTAAAAAATTATGGTAAAGAAAATATTTAGATTCCAAGTTAAGTTTGGTCAGGCATATTTCTTTTCAGTCTAATAAACTGAATTGTTCTAGGCTACTAATAAAGGTGTAATATGCTAGAACTAGTATATATATATATGTGTGTGTGTGTGTGTGTGTGCGTGTGTGTACTTAAATTTGTATTTACATACTGAAATATATTAATATTGCTAGGATACATATTAATATTTAAAATTCTCAATTTCCTTAACAGGAACTTCAGCACGAAAATATTGTAGCACTCTATGATGTTCAGGTACCTTATTTTGGATTATTTTTTCTATTTTATATACATTTAAGTGAATTTTAATAAAAATTGTCTTAATTCTTTTTGAAAAGATACAGTATGAGTGTCATGTTTATTAGGAAATTATTTAAGATAGCATATAGTAGTAGGCTAAAATAAAGCGCTGTGTGAGTAAATTTTTTTACAACTGATAATATACTCTAAGGGTAGTATTGTTTTAGGTCAAGGAGTACTGATCTAGCATTTCCATGATAAATGTGAAAAGGACTATTGTGGGCTATTTAAAAATTAGAGTGTTTTTCTTTTCCTTTTTTTTTTTTTTTTTTTTTGGTATCAGGTATTGAACCAACCAGGGTCACTGAACCAGTGAGCCACATCCCTATAATTTTTTATTTCGAGATAGGGTCTCACTAAGTTATGGGGAAAACAACATTTGTAAATCATAAAAGAAATATTAGAAAGTAAAATGAATAAAAACAACACTGTGCATGTTTATCACAGATATATCTATGTTTGTCAACATGACATAAAGAATTGCATTGTATTTGGAGGTGGGAAAGCTTGGCTCTAGTCATCTGCTAAGGTGACATTTTTCTGTAGTCAGAATTGTTTGTGGAAATCTTTTTAAGAGGGCAGCCTTGGAGAAAAATACTGTGTTCTGGGTAGTGTACCAGTTGAATTAGTTGGTTTGTAGTATGTTTAAAAATTTTTTTCTTTTACAAACTCAAATCATACTTGGCTACTATGGTGTTCACTGTGTGAGAGCCATGGAGACAGACTTATGTAGATAACTGCAGATTCAGGTTTTCTCTCCACTCTAATTACTCTAGGGCAGACCAGTATACATGATTTACATTTCTTTTGTTTGGCTTGGTTGCACAGTTGAATTCCAGTAAAACAAATGGACATGTTATGTAATGTTATTTTTATTTCTAGTTAAAAACTTTTCTGTATTCATTTGCATTATTAAAATTCATTCATTTTTGCAAATTTTTGAGTGACTAACATATGCCAAGCATTACTCTGAAAGCTAGGAATTAAAAATAAATTCCTTGCTCTCGGTGTGCTTAATTTTAGTGGGTGAAACAAAATGGACTGTTTTAGATTTACTTCTAAAACTTATACTAATTTTTTTTTTTTTTTTTTTTTTTTTTGTGGTACTGGGGGTCGAACTCAGGGCCTTGTGCTTGCGAGGCAAGCACTCTACCAACTGAGCTATCTCCCCAGCCCTTGTACTAATTTTTGATGCTCATATCATACCACAAAGACACTAAACCCATGTTATGGGTTTTTTTTTTTTTGATAGTACAGGAAAATGCCATATTAATTTTGTATACCTTCTGAACATGTGTTTATTTCTTTAAGTTCAAAAATTGAGGACTGAGGATATAGCTCAGTTGGTAGAGTGCTTGCCTCTCATGGCACAAGGCCCTGGGTTCAATCCCCAGCACCAAAAAACCCAAAACAAAACAAAACAAAAAACCAAGAACTGGAAGTACCAGATCAATAGCATGCACACGTTTAAAGTTTTTGATTATAGGTTGTATAAATTGCAAAACATTTGCAATTTAAATTCCCATGTACAGAATATGTGAGTGCTGTGGGTGTATTTTATTACCTGTTTAAATAGGTGTAATTTATTCCTTCATTCAGGAAATTCAAAGCAGTATAGAAAGGAGGGGGAAGAAAGCCCTTTAAATTAAAAACTAAATCCATCTCACAATCCTAGATGAAATGTTCATTCTTTTCAGAGCTGTTTGTGTAGTTTGTCTTAGACTCTATAGATAGAGGGCACCAAATGGTACAAGCCAGTGCCTAGTACAAAAATTGTTAAATAATATTAACTCTTAATTTCCCTTTTCTTGAGAGGTACAGAAAACCCCAGTATTGCTGAGTCTGTTTTGCTTTCATAGTAGGGTATGCTTAGATTTTTTTTTTCTATTAGAATGAAAAGTGTTTTTAAGTACCAGCTTTGGTTGTAGAATGAGATAACATTAGGGAAACATGCAGTCAAAAACTCTGAATTTTCAAATAGGAATTTCAAGGTGACTGCTTTAAAGTGTTTTACTATTTTGTACATTGTGTGCTACTGGAACTAATATATAAAAATAAACTTAAGTAATATCAGTCAAATAAATATCATCTTGAGCATTTGGCTATCAAGTAAACATTCTTGAGCTAGTATTTTAGATTTGCTTCCTTAATTCTGATTGTTTATCAAGGGGTACACTAGGTTTAGAAACTAATACTTTTATCATCTTGAAATGAACATCATTTTTACTGACCATCATTTTTAGAGATCTGTCTAAAGTTTATGCTTTTTTAAAATTTATTTATAAATATTGATGTTAGAACCCAGGGCCTCACTCATGCTAGGCAATCGCTTTACCACTGAGCTACATAAATATAAATAAATATATATAAAATGAATAAATGTGTTTGTATGAATATATATAGATTCATAAAAGTGTGTGTGTGTGTGTGTGTGTGTATATATATATATATATATATATATATATATATATATATATATATAGTACCTGGGATTGAACCCAGCACTTAATCACTCAGTCACAACCCCAGCTCTTCTGATTTTATATTTTGAAACAGGATCTTGCTAAGTTGCTTAGGGCTTCACTAAATTGCTGAGGCCATCCTTGAACCTATTATCCTCCTGCCTCAGCCTCCCGAGTCACTGGGATTACAGGTGTGTGCCACCATGCCTAGCCCATATATATATATATAATTTTTTTTTTTTTTTTTTTTTTTGTGGTTCTGGCGATCGAACCCAGGGCCTTGTGCTTGCAAGGCAAGCACTCTACCAACTGAACTATCTCCCCAGCCCCATATATTTTTTTTTAATTTATTTTTATTGTAAACAAATGGGATACATGTTGTTTCTGTTTGTACATGGAGTAACAGCACACCATTTGCACATTCATACATTTACCTAGAGTAATGATGTTTGATTCATTCCGTTATTTTTTTCCCTCCTCCCCACCCCTCTCACCTCTCTTTTCCCTCTATACAGTCCCTCCTTCCTCCATTCTTGCCCCCCTCCCACCCCTCATTATGTGTCATCATCTGCTTATCAGTGAGATCATTCGCCTTTTGGTTTTTTGAGATTGGCTTATCTCACTTAGCATGATATTCTCCAATTTCATCCATTTGCCTGCAAATGCCATAATTTTATTATTCTTTATGACTGAGTAATATTCCATTGTGTGTATATATATGTATATGTATATGTTTATGTGTGTGTGTGTATATATATATATATATATATATATATATATATATACATACATACACACCACAGTTTCTTTATCCATTCATCAATTGAAGGACATCTAGGTTGGTTCCACAGTCTGGCTATTGTGAATTGAGCAGCTATGAACATTGATGTGGCTGTATCTCTATAGTATGCTTATTTTAAGTCCTTTGGGTATAGGCCGAGGAGTGGGATAGCTGGGTCAAATGGTAGGTCCATTCCAAGTTTTCTAAGGAATCTCCACACTGCTTTCCAGAGTGGCTGCACTAATTTGCAGCCCCACCAGCAATGTATGAATGTACCTTTTTCCCCACATCCTCTCCAACACCTATTGTTGTTTGTATTCTTGATAATCACCATTCTAATTGGGGTGAAATGGAATCTTAGTATAGTTTTGATTTGCATTTCTCTTATTACTAAAGATGGTGACCATTTTTTCATATGTTTGTTGATTGCTTGTAGATCTTCTGTGAAGTGTCTGTTCATATCCTTAGCCCATTTATTGATTGGGTTATTTGTATTCTTGGTGTAGAGTTTTTTGAGTTTTTTATATATTCTGGAAATTAGTGCTCTATCTGAAGTATGAGTGGCAAAGATATTCTCCCACTCTGTAGGCTCTCTCTTCGCGTTGCTGATAGTTTCCTTTGCTGAGAGAAAGCTATAAAATCAACATGCAAAAATCTAAAGCATTTTTATATGCAAGCGACGAAACAACTGAAAGGGAAATGAGGAAAACAACCCCATTTGCAATAGCCTCAAAAAAAAACCCAAAACTTGGGAATCAATCAAGCCAAAGAGGTAAAAGATCTCTACAATGAAAACTACAAAACATTGAAGAAAGAAATTAAGGAAGACCTTAGAAGATGAAAAGATCTCCCATGTTCTTGGATAGGAAGAATTAATATTGTCAGAATGGCCATACTACCAAAAGTGCTATACAGATTCATTGCAATTCCAATTAAAATCCCAATGATGTACCTTACAGAAATAGAGCAAGCAATTATGAAATTCATCTGGAAGAATAAGAAACCCAGAATAGCTAAAGCAATCCTTAGCAGGAAGAATGAAATGGGGTATCGCAATACCAGAACTTCAACTATACTACAAAGCAATAGTAACAAAAACAGCATGGTATTGGCACCAAAATAGACAGGTAGATCAATGGTACAGAATAGAGGACATGGACACAAACCCAAATAAATACAATTTTCTCATACTAGACAAAGGTGCCAAAAATATGCAATGGAGAAAAGATAGCCTCTTCAACAAATGGTGCTGAGAAAACTGGAAATCCATATGCAACAGAATGAAACTAAACCCCTATCTCTCACCCTGCACAAAAATCAATTCACAATGGATCAAGGACCTTGAAATCAGACCAGAGACCCTGCATCTTATAGAAGAAAAAGTAGGTCCAAATCTTCAACTTGTTGGCTTAGGATCAGACTTTCTTAACAGGACTCCCATAGCACAAGAAATAAAAGCAAGAATCAATAACTGGGATAGATTCAAACTAAATAGCTTTCTCCCATATATTTTTTAAAATAGAGAACTTTTCTTTTTTTGGTGTTGGGTTTGAACAAGCACCAAAATATGCTAAGTGCTTCTTTACCACTGAACTGGATACCCAGCCCCCAAATTGAGAACTTTTGACATTATAAAAATCAGTTTAGATGACACTTAAAACACATTTTCTTTGATTGCAAGAGTATTTTATGTTTTTAGTTACAATTCTCAAACATTGTCAGAACGACAAATTAGAAAAGAAATTCCCAGAGATAACCAGTTTGGTATATTTATTTTAAGTTTTTCTAAATATATTAATTCATTGTCATTGATACTTTTTATGCTTTTCATTATGAGAGATTTATTAATAATTTTGTACAAAATATAACTTTTATTAAGCTTAATGTATCTTGAATATCTTTTCAGAATTTTAATGCTGTAGGAGTAAATGACAATTTATGTAAAACCCAATTATTGCCCTCTGGTTTCACTCTTTTCCTTTTGGATACAGTGCTGCAGAGAAAGTTGTGTACATGTCTTTGATTAGTTTTATAGTGTTCTTGTAGAATAAGTTCCTTAAAGTAAAATGGCTTGGTCAAATATGTATCATTTTGCTTTCTAAAAGGTTAAACCAATTTATTTTGACCAGTAGTGACTTTTTTTTTTTTTTTGGACAATTTTATAGTAGGAAAATATTTTAAGTTTTTTATCTTTTTATTTCATAAATTTTTAGTATACAGATCATGATGCCTTTCTTATTTTTTTTTTTTTTGACTTTTCCATTGCTGTTCCGTGATGCTTCTGTTGTGTTTTTGTTACTGATTTCTTTGTGATTAATTTTCTGAGCCAGTTATTGAGATATACAGAAGTGGTCAACAAAACAGAAATGGTTTTTGTCTGTGTAGCTTATATTATATAAGGGGAAGGTGATAATAAGGAAATAGTTGCTGCTCAGTCGGTAGAGTGCTTGCCTTGTAAGCACAAGGCCCTGGGTTCGATCCCCAGCACCCCCCCAAAAAAAAAAAAACAGACTTGATGGGTGTGTGGAAGAAGAAGGCTAGGCTGGGGGTCGGTGGAAGTGGAAGAGGAGCAAGTGAACTTCTTGTGGGAGAGTGAAACCTTTTGTAAAGGCCACAGGCAAGAAAAATCACTAAGTTTGAGGACCTGGGAGAAGGCCAGTGTGACCAGACTACAGGAATGAGAGAGAGGGAGTAGTGTTGAATGGTGCTGGAGAGGCTATAGCAGGGACCAGTTGTGCTCTTTAGTCTAAGGACACTGCAAAGACCATTGAAGAGTTTTGTAAAAGCAGAAGAGTGAAGTCATGTCCGTTTTTTGAAGATAAATCTTGAGCGTTCTAAGCATGAGACAAGTATTGTCAGTTAGGAATACTACACTTAACCTGTTCTTTTGATTGCTGACAAAACTGATACATGAGAAAAAATAAAGTCAGAACTGTATTCTTGTCATTTTCCAAAATTATTTCCAAATGAATCAAAGGCTTAACTATGTAACATAAATAATAACAAACTTAGGATGACATTTAGATGACAATTAGATGACAATATATATTCCAAGGGTTAAAAAGACATTTTAAATCAATAGAAGACATTTAGAGCAGGATTGCAAAAAAATTTTTTTTTTGTACCAGGTATTGAACCTAGGGTGCTTAACTACTGACCCACATTCCAGTCCTTTTTTATATTTTATGTAGAGTTGATCTTGCTGAGTTGCCCAGGGCCTCGCTAAGATCTAAAACTGGCTTTGAACTCATGATCCTCCCACCTCATTTGTTGATTGAATTATTTGTATTCTTGGTGTAGATGAACTCTACACTTTAATAAATTTGTGTGAATGTATATAAATTATGCCTCAGTAAAATATAAAAAAGCATAATTGGCAAATAATGGTTTGAGAAAATATTTACAACATGACAACCACAGGCTGATATCTATAGGTGTATGTAAATTCTCTCAAATTGATAAAGATAATCCAAAGGAAAAATAAGCAAAGGACCTAAATTATTTATCATAAGAAAAATAAAAATGAATAATAGGTTTATCTATTTATACTCACAAACAAGGACTCAGGGAAATGTAAATTAAAGCTACAGTGAGATGTCACTTTTCACCCATCCAAATGGTAAAATTGAAAAGTGGAATAGTTCTTACTGGTATAGTTGGAGAACAGAATATTTCACTTAGCATTTACCAGCAAATGCCATAATTTTATTATTATTTATGGCTGAGTAATATTCCACTGAGTATATATACCACAGTTTCTTTATCCATTCATCAATTGAAGGGCATCTTGGTTGGTTCCACAGTCTAGCTATTGTGAATTGAGTGGCTATGAACATTGATGTGGCTGTATCACTGTAGTGTGCTGATTTTAAGTCCTTTGGGTATAAACTGAGAAGTGGGATTGCTGGATCAACTGGTGGATCCATTCCAAGTTTCTCACACTAGGCAAAGGTGCCAAAAACATACAATGGAGAAAAGATAACCTCCTCAACAAATGGTGCTGGCAAAATTGGAAATCCTTATGTAGTAAAATGAAATTAAACCCCTATCTTTCACCTGTATAAAACTCAACTCAGAATGAGTCAAAGATCTAGAAATTAGACCTTCACCAAATAGAAGAAAAAGTAGACCTGAATCTCCATCATGTTGGCTTAGGACCAGACTTCCTTAACAAGACCCCCATAGCACAAGAAATGAAAGCAAGAATCAATAAATGGGATAGATCCACATTAAAAAGTCTTTTCTCAGCAAAGGAAACAGTCAATAATGTGAAAAGAGAGCCTACAGAGTGGGAGAAAATCTTTGCCACACACACTTCAGACAGAGCACTAATCTCCAAAATTTATAAAGAACTTAAAAAACTTTACACAAAAAATAGAAAGAACCCAGTCAATAAATGGGCTAAGGAACTGGGCAGACACTTAACAGAAGAAGATATACAGGTTAACAACAAATATATGAAAAAGTGCTCATCATCTCTAGTAATGCAAATTAGAGAAATGCAAATTAAAACCACCCTAAGATTTCATCTAACTCCAATTAGAATGGCTATTATCAAGAACACAAGCAATTAATAAGTGTTGGCGTGGATCGGGGGGAAAAAGGTACACTCACACATTGTTGGTGGAGTTGCAAATTGGTGCAGTCACTTTGGAAAGCGTATGGAGATTCCTCAGAAAACATTCATGTTTTTGATACAGGGTTTTGTTGGGTCGCTCAGTCTGGTTTTGAACTTGTAATTCTACTGTTTTGACTCCTAAATAGCTGGGATTACAAATGTACACCATTGAGCTGTGCTTTCTTTTTCCCTTTATTAATGCATGTATGCAAGTGTACATCCACTCAACATTCTTTGAAAGCATGCAACCTTTTTTTTTTCTCCCATGTTGGGGATGAAACCAGGGCCCTGAGCCTGTCTAGGCAAGCACTCTACCACTGAGCTCCAGCCCCAGTTACACATTTTTTTTTTTTTTTTTTTTTTAATTAACCCTGAATTTATTTCTTTCCAAATCCAGGCCTCCTCCTTAATTTTATAGAATTTTTACTTTCTTCCCACCTCAGTGCCTCCTTAAGTGAACTCCTTAAGGGGTTCATAGGAGCAGTGAAAACAGTTTGTTGCTATTGTTTCTTCTTTTGTTCCCCCTTTTGCATTCTTGTGTGTTGAAATGAGTCTAGCTAGGGACAGTCTCTAGGAGAATAATTTCTGGATTATAGGCCATGGGAGGGCCCAGCTTTAGTAGATATTGCCAGTAAATTGCTTGGTACTCCTATTAGCAGGTGTTTGACCGTTCAATTGCTCTACATCCTCGCCAACACCTGGCAATTTTAGACATTAATTATGATTTTTCACTTTCATTTTCATGTTGACTACTGATTTTGATGGTGGATGTGGTGGCTTACACCTATAATTTCAGCAGTTTGGGAGACTGAGGCAGGAGGATCACAAGTTCAAGGCCAGCCTCAACAAATTTAGTGAGGCCTTGAGCAACTTAGGTCCTATCTTAAAAATATAAAAGGACTTGTAGATATATAGCTCAGTGGTAAAGTGCCCCTGGGTTCAATTCCCTAGTACCAATAAATAAATACATTCCTTTGAAATTAATATGGAAATATCTTGCCTGTTTTTCCACTGGTATGTCTTTTTATCATTGATTTGTTGGAGTTTAGCCAGACATAGAGGCAGATACCTATAACACAGTGACTTGGGAGACTAAGATAAGAAGATTGCAAGTTCAAGGCCAGCCTGAGCAACTTAGACCCTGTCTCAAAAAAAAAAAAAAAAAAAAAAAAAAGTTTTATTTCTTTATATATTGTGGGCATGAGTCTTTTACCAGAACTATGTATTTGAAATTACTTCTTCACACTCTAACTTGACTTTTTAATCTATTGGTGGTTTATTTAATGAACACAAATTCTTGATTATTGTTTCTTCCTTTTGTATTTAGTTGTTTGTATCATATTTAAGAAGGCTTTCTCCCTACCCTAGAGTCATGAAGATATTCTCCTTTATTTTTTCCTCAGTCTTTATTGTTTTACCTTTCACATTTAGCTCTGCAGTCTGCCAGGAAGTGATTTTTATATGTGGCATGAGGTAGAGGTCAGAATTTAGTCACATTTACAAATGGGCAGCCTTTTGATCTATAACTCTTTATTGAACCAGATACCCCTTTCCTTTTTATCTGGTAGTGTCTCCTTTGTCACAAATGAGAAGCCACGTATGTATGGGCCCATTCCTAGACTCTTTTCTATCTCCAAACTTTTACCATTGTTTTTTCCTCACTGTAGTTAAGCTTGGAAACCTAGTAGTATAAGTTCTTCAATTTTTGTTTTATTCTTTTAGACTACTTTGGTTATTTTTTGACATTTTCCTTTTTCACATAAATTTTAGAATCAACTTGTTAGTGTCTGTAGATACAAAACATCCTAGGATTTTGATTGAGATTACATTGAATCTTGGGAACTTCTTTGAAGAAAGATTTTAAATTACAGTTCAGTTTCTTTAATAGCTGTGAGTTTTTTCAAATGTTCTATTTCTTATCATTTTTGTGTTTTTTATCAAATTGTTTTTCAATTTATGTTATACATTTTCACATTGACATACACTTGTTAATAATATATTTTGTTTTTAGTAATTAGGTTTTAATTCTTAGTTATTAAGAAGTTTGAGTAGGGAAATGATGGAGTGAAATTCCTATGACTTCAGTTTTGTGGTTGGAGGTGCTGGAGAGAAGCAGAGGATAAGGATTTCTAGCTATCAGGAAGGGAGAATTTGTGTGTATTGTATAGCTTTGTAGCTGTGGCAAACTCTTGGTGTTCTGGCTCACTTCTCAGTCTTTCTGATTCTACAAGTACCTCTCTTCCAAGTTCTTTGGCATCCCAATACCAGGTGTTTCATTTTGTCTACAAGTGACTTGACTGATTCTGTAAGAAAAAGAACATTTTCTTTTTTCTTTATTTACTCTTTCCTGTCTCTTAGTGACTCATGTTCCAATATGGAACTTAAGCACTTCATTTAAAAAAAATGTGCCCTATTTTGTAAAGGGGGCCTGAAAGGAGGGGGTATTCAAGAGAAAGAATGAGATCGTCACTATTTTGAAGATGGGCAAAGGAAGATGTGCATGAGAGGTCAGGTTGTTTCTATTTCATTTATTATTATTAGATAGTGAATAAATGGAGAAAACTAAATAATTAGGTATACTTCCTAAATTGTGAATACCAAAATGGGAATTTGACCTCTTCTGTTGAGTGAGCAGAAGTTCCTTATGGCTGTTGAGCCTCCTCTTAAAAATTCCTAGCTCTCTTTTCTCTGCAATAGTTGGATATGATGCTGTTATATGAGTAAGCAACACTGATTTGAGATAATATTGTGCTTTATATTTGAGAAGAAGAAAATATTATTGAAAGTTGTCAATGTTGAATGATTTCTCATTATTTTAAGGATTACATGATATTTGTATTGGATTTGATCAGGTTTTGTGATGAAAACTATCTGGTTCACAGTAAAGATGATTTAACTCTTATAAATATATTTTATTTTCATTTCTGATGTGAGGAATCATTTATTTCTTACAGACTTGATTTTGTAGGCTATTGGGTGCTGGCTGTTCTCTGCCTCCTTCCTGATTTGTCAGTGGAGCCCTGCTGTTAGGAAAGCCAAGCTAGTTTTGTAGGCTTTTCAGGCTGGGATTCTGCTGTGATGGAAGCTGGCACCGTCTTCCTTAACAGATAGTAAATGGCATTTCCATTCTTGTGAACTTCTGCATACCCTTTTGGATCACAGAATTAGGCAGGATGTATTTTGATTTTTTATTTAGTCTTCTTGAGATACAAGTTTAGCGAATCATTCCTAAGTCCTGTGTTTTTTATAGGCATACTTTTACAAAATTGAGTCTTGAATTGTACCATCTGGCCCTGTGGTGACTGCATGTCAGCTTTGTGTTGCTCCTTGTTGCAGGAGCAACTGTCATGAAGCACCAGTTTATATTTCTGATCTGGGTGAATTGATACTCTTGTAAAATCAGTAAAAAGGAATTATTATAAAAGTGAAATAAAGAGGGCCTACAAATGGACATCTAGTTTTTGTTTCTGTTTTTTTTTTTTTTTTTTGGTGGAGGTGCTGGGAATGAAATGCAGTAGCACTGAGCTACACCTCGGCTTCCAGAGTTTTTATTATGAGGTTCAGCAGACAAAATTACCTTGTAGGATTGCTTTAAATAACTTTTCAAATTCTTCTGTTAATTTCTGTAGTTAACTTATTGTGGGCTGGCGTGAGATAATTTGCTGACTGGCACTGGTCTTCGAACCAACTCTGAGTAGTACTGCTCTACGCTATCCCCCTTCTGCCCTACCCTTCTTTCCTTTTCCCACAGAATACCTTATCTTTTGATTTTAGGATCTTGGTAAAGCCAACTGCTACTTGGAAGCACTATATTTTGAATCACATTTGAGCATAGGCTTAAGCCCAAGGGAGGCCCAATTTAAAATTTAGTTAATGCTATAAAAATTGTCATTGAAGAACCAATTAATCAGTCTTTGAATTATTTATTCAAGAAACAGACCTGGAGCTATGTATATTTGAAGGACTTTGTAAAATTTTTCAAATTAGTTCCTTACAACCTTGAAACATATCTTGGGCTGACATCTGATGAAGCATTTTTGCCAACAATTTGCCTAATTATGTGATTGCCCTAAATAAACATAAAAACCAGAAGAAAAGAACAATGCATCCTGAGTCATGTGTTCTAGAAATGAGACTGTATATTTTAGTGTTGCTAGGAAGGATTATAAGTCATTTTTCTGCCCCACTCATACTTTTCAAAGTGCAACTTCTTTCCCTAAGGACCCAAGAATTTTTCCCTTTTTCATAATTAGTAAATTTACCATGCTTTTTGTTTTAGATATTGTTTTAGGTTAGTCATAATCAAAAGACGAATTGCTCTTTAGTTTTTTCATAAGCAGAATTGAACTTCTTGATAAATTGTATCTGTTATCAAACCTTGCTTTGACTTTGAAGAGGAGGTGCTTACATCACTGGGAATTTTCTTTTCACTTTCTGATAGATTTTGTGTGTTCACTTTATTAATTTAATAATGATCAAGTATATTTTTAAAAAATCATTATTTTAAAATTTAGTGTTCTTTTTCTCTTAAGTGTGATATTTAATATGTTTACTTTTTAGGAATTGCCCAACTCTGTCTTTCTGGTGATGGAGGTAGGTATTATATGAGTTTCCATTGAATTCATTTCAAATTCATTTTGATTCATTTTTACTTTTAAATTGACAGTAGTTTATTATTAGAAATTTTAAATCAATAAAATTCAGTCATTTATATTCTACTTTATAAGAATATAAAATTTAAAAATCTTGATTATATATTTATAATGTTTTTAGATTTGTATGCAAATGACTTTTAATGAGAATGGATTGAATTTATCTTGAGTGACTGTCTTAATTTTAATTACATTTTCTTTTATGTGTTAGTATTGCAATGGTGGAGACCTGGCAGATTATTTGCAAGGTAATTTGTGTGTGAGTATGTTCAATAAAAATAATATTGCAGTCTATTTAACCCTCAGAGATGGTTCTGTTTCCTGCACTTGTGTAGAAAGTCAATAAATATTTGTGTTTAACTTGCAGTCACTTTGTTGACCAGTTGTTGTTTGTCGAGTTTTTTCCTATTTGCTTATATATGGTTACCTTTTTTCCTGTCTCTCTCTTGACAGTGAGAAAGGGGATCCTTTCCCCAGGAGGAAAGAAACCAAATAGAATCTCTCTCCTTCAAAAGACTCTGCTGGAGGGGCTGGGGATTGAGCGTAGTGGTACTGTGCTTGCCTAGTATGAAAGGGGGCTTGGTTTAATTCCCAGCACCAAAACAAAAAACTTTAGCTGACCACAGTGGCATATGCCTCTATTCCCAGCAACTTGGAAGGATGAGATAGGAAGATCACAAGTTCGAGGCCAGCCTGATTAACTTAAGATCCTGTCTCAGTAAAAAATAAGAAAGACTGGGGATGTGACTTAGTGTCAGTGCAAGCGTTGTTGGATTCAATCTCTAGTTCTGCAAAAGAACAAGAAAACTTGAATAGGTTGCCACTAGCAACCCTAAATTAAAAAATAAAATAAACAATTTGTAGGGGAAGAACACATCCAAGAATCTATTTATGGGAACATTTCTTATAATAAACCCAACAAAATTTCAATAACATTATAATGGATTAAATGTGACATTGAAATTATTTGGCACAGAAGTAAGCTTTTAGTATTAGATGGTACTTGAAATTCCGTACCTAAAATACATACATGTAAGGTTTGAAGGATTCAGATCCAATTGTGCACCTCCAAAATATTTTATTTTAATTATGCTATAAGAGGTCAACATCTACTTGTTTATCCCTTAAAAAATGCAAGGGAAATATGCAAAATGATAGTAAAAGGTTAATACATTCAACCGATAAACATATTGTAGCAAATGATGGTAAAAGCACTAAGGCCTGTGAATATACATAAAAAATGGACAGTGTACAAAAGTGAAACAATTTATTAAAAATGCTTGATTCTACTTAGCAGCCAGGGAGTACAATTAACAATGAGACTTAAAAAAATTCTTTTAAAATATAGAATATTGCCCACATTCACAGTGTGTGTAAAGAATAGCATAAAGTACACTGGTATATACTCCAAATTAAAAAAGAATTATAAATACATTTGAAACTTCTTGGAAGTCCTTCTACAGTTTCATTCCCATCCTTCCCCTAGAGGTAACTGTTGTCCTGAATTTGGCAGATTAAAAAAATCTGTCAATTTATAAAATGATGGTTTTAAAAATGTCTTTCTTGGGCTGGGAATATAGCTCAGTTGGTAGAGTGCTTGCCTTGCATGCCCAAGGCCCTGGGTTCAATCCCCAGCACCACAAGAAAAAAAAAACTTTCTTAAATAGATTGAATGCAGTAAGATGGGTACTTTGATTCACTGCCAGTGGAAAGAAGTTGAAGCTAGGAAGCACCTTGCTCTGTCTTGCTGTCTATCTCAGAATTTTGTGTTCCTTGACATTCTACGGGTTCTTGGTGAAGATGCCTTTGTGCTAGGGTCAGACCAAGTGGCACTTGTTATTAGCTTATAGTACTCATCAGCTTAGAGTTTGTTTTATAAACAATACAAACATGTTATCCAGTGAAGCAGATTTAAATTAATTTTGACAGTAGTTTTGTACTTGATGTTGAACTCTTGTGTTTGATATTCCAGAGCAGTATTGCTGGAACAGAGGACCAAATAGTGAAGAGTTTGAATGTTGGAGTTAACTAGGCAATCAACAGTTCTAGTTCCAATATTTATATCACTTAATTGCTGCGTAACTTTATTTTTTTAACTGCTCTCCATACCTTCTCTGTCATAGTCCTTAAGGAGGGATCTCTTGTAGTTTACAAATACTTCTAAAGACATATAAAAGAAATTATGGTCTTAAAGGAATTAACTGCATTTACATTGTCTGATTCAGTAGCCACTGACCTCATGGGGTCTAAATTAAGTTGTGCTGTAAGTGTAAAATGCACCCTGGGTTTTGAGCACATCAGTAGAACAAAATAATGATTAAATCTCAATATTTGGATATCATTACAAGTTAAAGTGATAATATTTTGGATGTATTGCATTGGGTGGGTTAAATATGTTAATTTTAACCTTTCTGGTTTTTTTTTTTTTTTTTTTTTTTTTTTTTTTTTTTTTGTACCAGAGATTGCCACATCTCCAGCCCTTTTTATTTTTTATTTTTTGAGACAGGCGTACACTACCTCATCTGGCTTATTTCCACTTTTTAAAATGTAGCTACTAGATGATTTAAAGTTACATGTGTGGTTCATATGGTATATCTGTTGCCTACAAGGTCTGGAATGTTTGGAAGGTTGACTGCCATTGTATTTTTATACACACACACACACACACACATACACACACACATATTTTAGTTGTAGATGTACACAATACCTTCACTTATTTTTCTGTGGTGCTGAGGATCGAACCCAGTGCCTCACACGTACTAGGCAAGCGCACTACTACTGAGTTAGAACCTCAGCCTGACTGCCATTGTAATATAACATGATCATTCAGTATTTTTATTTGCTCTGATAAATAAAAATTTCACATTTTCAAAAGATAGAAAATAAATTCCATCAATCAGAATCTTAAAACAAATTCTAAATTAGTAAACTGTATTTTAACATTAGTTATAGTAGAGTATTATAAGTGTGGCAGCTGTAGATGATTCTACTCTTTTGATGTTAATGTGTTCAAGAATTCATTCAAAATAGTTTTCATGTTGTCACTGAATTTGTTGTGTTTTTTTGTAGGTCAGGGCTACCAGGGATTGAACTTGGGGGCACTCAACCACGGAGCCACATTCCCAGTTCCATTTTGTATTTTATTTAGAGACAGGTCGCACTGAGTTGCTTAGCGTCTGGCTTTTGCCAGGACTAATTTTGAACTTGTGATCCTCATGCCTTAGCCTCTCGAGCCGCTGGGATTACAGATGTGCGCCACTGTGCCCTGTGCTTTTGTTGTTTTTGAAGTGAGAATTTCAGTTCCAGAATTGTGTTGAGAGGAGCAGAGCCTATATTGATATATATGAATCTGTACTATAGGTTGTGCTTGAAATAGCTTAAGCTTGGTCATTGTTTTTATTCCTCATGGGAGAAGTGTTAGAATTTGGACTCTGAATCAAATAAATTTCAGGTATATTCAATATTATGTCACAGGACAAAGATACAAGTTATAAGCACCTGCAGTCACTTTAAAGTAGCTAAATTATTCTAAGCCCCAAACTGAAATTATAAGTGAGTAAAATGAAAAAGATACGGTATCCATTTTGTTGGAATATAATTTAAGCAAAACATTACAAAGATAAAGTTCTAGTCATTGATTTGCCCCGCCAGCTAATATGAATTAATATGTATGTTGACATTTATAAGAAAGTAGATCTGGTAGAATGAGCTCCAAATTCTTTTTTTTTTTTTTTTTTTTGTATTCTTTTTTTGCAGAACTGGAGATGAACCCAGGCAGGGCCTCACATATGCTAAGCGAGTGCTTCTACTACTGAGCTTCACCCCAGCTCTGTACTTCAAAAAAAAAAAAAATTCTTTTTTTTTTTTTTTTTGGTATTGGGAATGGGTATTGAATCCATAGGCACTTAACCACTGAGCCATGTCCCCAACCCTTTTTATTTTTTATTTTGAAACAAGATCTCACTAAGTGGGATAGGGCCTTGATAAATTGCTGAGACTGGCCTAGAACTTGCAATTCTCCTGACTCAGCCTCCAGAGTGCTGGCATTATAGGTATGAACCCCTGGACTTGGCTCAAATTCTTAACTCTGTTCTTTTCCAAGAATGATATGAGAGATTTCATTTTTATATGTTTTTGTGTATTTTTTTCCCACTGGACACCAGGACAGGAGCCCCAGAAAATAAAAAGAGGGAGGATAGGTCAAGAATGTTTCTCACAGGAAGAAGATTTGGTAATTTTTAAACCGTGTTGGTTTATTTTATTTGAAGATATTAAGGACATAAATGTTAATATGTCATTAAGTGATTTTATTTTATTTTTGGTAACAAGGATTGAACCCAGGGGTACTTTTTACCATGGAGCTACATCCCCAGTCCTTTTCTATATTTTACTTAAGGCAAGGTCTCACTAAGTTCCTGAGGCTGGCCTTGAACTTGTGATCTTTCTGTTTCAGCCTCATTAGTTGCTGAGATTACAGGTGTGTGCCTCCATACCTGATGATATTAAAGTGATTTTTAAAACCATGAAATATCACCTGACATGTCATTATAAAATGATTTTAAGACCTTAATATTTCACTTGTTCCAGGTGTTAATTTTTACCTTTTAAAATTATACATGGAAAAGTTCTATAGATTGTATTCTGAGAATTGTATATGCAGAAATGTGTTCACAAAGGATTTAAATAGGTTTAAGGACGTTTAATCTTTAAAGTGGAATCAAATAACTGCACTTGTGGTGTTTAGGTCCATTATAATAGAAAGTTTCTCTTTGCATACTTACTACATTTGAGTGTGTATTATGTCTTAGACCTTCTGAAATCTTCATTATTAAGTGTGTTATTTAATCCTCAAAACAACCTCATCTGATCAGCCTCTTATCAGCTTTGTGTGGAAAAGGGAGAGAATGGATCATCTTCCAGGTCACCCAGGGAGGGAGGAGCTGGGATTTGAACAAAGGCAGCTTTATCAGACACTAAGCTATTAGCCATTACCTGCCCTAAAAGCTGCTGTAGTTAATGATTAATGAATACTTCTGATAATGTGTACACTATCTCCTTATTGTTGAAAACATCTCTTTGTAAAGGTATCTTTAGTTATGAAAGATCTTGTGAGGGACAGGGATGTTGGGGCAACAGAGAAGATATGAGGAATTATCTGTGGAGCACAGATCCCTGACCAGGTACAAGAGGTGGTGAATGCCACACAATGATTTCACCTGTTTTAAATTCATGTTTGTATAATGATTGAGTCTAAATAAGAACATTTATTCTCAGTTTTTGACTTACATGAAGGTTTGTAAAGGAGATTTGCATTTGTTGAGCATCTCTTTTGTTCAGAACTGTGTGTATGACTTTGGCCATTAAATACAAGAAGGGAAAAGCCAAAGAAAACAAACTTAGTGAGAACAAAAATGCAAATGCAAATCTACTCTCTTTACAACAGATTGGTTATCATATTTGAGAAATCTGATATCTCGTCATGATAGACTTCAGTTATTAAAGTAAAAAAGGAATAAATGTGAATCCTAGTTCCTTTTTCCTTTCATGCCCTCCTTCACAACTCAATGCTCTTGATGGAATATGCAGATGGTGTTTGATTTATGTGCTTAAATATTTATGTGACTCCTTTTCTACCAGCTAAAGGAACTCTCAGTGAAGATACTATTAGAGTGTTTCTACATCAGATTGCAGCTGCCATGCGAATCCTGCACAGCAAAGGAATAATCCACAGGGATCTCAAACCGCAGAACATTTTGTTGTCTTATGCCAATCGCAGAAAGTCAAGTGTCAGTGGTATTCGCATCAAAATAGGTAAACAGCCATGTTTTGCGTGGTGGAAAGGACATTTCTGAGACTCAGTATTTTTAGATAATTTTAGTTTGACTTCTGGCAGTTTTTTGGTGCTCTTGTATCAAAATTATTTGAAGCAGTCAATAAAAAAATAGTTCAAATGCTATATCTCTTTTGTGTAGATATGTTCATCTCTCCATGTTGTCTGTCTTGATAAGATCACTATACTGTAGACAGCCTCGCACTTAATGCTAAAAAATCTTATCTTTTCTCTTTATCGTTTTATGTAGATATTATTACGTCTGTTAGTGCTAGGCTATGAAATTAGGGAATTTTTTTTTTTTTTTTGGGGTACTGGGGTTTGAACTCAGGGCTGCTGGGATTACAGGTCTGTGCCACTGTACCTGGCTTGATTTTTTTTTTTTTTTTTTTTTTTTTTTTGCGGTGCTGGGGATCGAACCCAGGGCCTTGTGCTTGCAAGGCAAGCACTCTACCGATTGAGCTAGCTCCCCAGCCCCTGGCTTGATTTTTATATGTAGTCTATATCTGGTATTTAATGAGGGCTATATTAATGAATCATTTATTGCATTAGCATTTTTATTTGTGAAGATTGGTATCCTGTGGTTACAAAACTTGAGTAGTGAACTGTACCGTTGATTGTTACTACTATTTTTTGGTTTGTTGAAATTGAGATAGCTACTACTTTTCCTTTGGTGGGCAGACTTATTCAATAAGTTATTTTTCACAATTTGTGCCTTCTTGTGTCTTAAAGAATCATATGATATATGTTAATTGTGAGCCAAAGGTATCATTTGTTTTTCCACTTTTTATTTTGTGAAATAGCGGATTTTGGTTTTGCTCGTTATCTACACAGTAATATGATGGCTGCAACATTGTGTGGATCTCCGATGTACATGGTGAGTAAGTTTGTATCCTTGGTTTAAGGCACAGCACCATAAGCATTGAAATCTAAATATTTTGCTTGTTTCTGAGTAATTTTGATTTTTTTTTTGGGAGAGGGGTGCTGAGAATTGAATTCAGGGGCACTCAACCACTGAGCTACATCCCCAACCCTATTTTGTATTTATTTAGGGACAGAGTCTCACTGAGTTGCTAAGTGTCTCCCTAAATTGCTGAGACTGACTTTGAACTTGCGATTATCCTGCCTCAAACTCCTGAGCCGCTGGGATTACAGGCCTGTGCTACTGCACCTGGCTTGATTTTTATATATAGTCTGAATTGTTATTTCTATTATTAATGTTAATTATACTATCAGTACTGCAGTTATCTTGTGCTTTAGCATAGTGAATATGAAATTAAGTCATTTCTGCCCATTTGTTTTTATTTTTAATAGCTAATAAAAGAAATCCCCTATTAAGTTGAAAATAAAAATTCATGAAGTATAAAAATACTATGCTTGATGTGTAGTGCTTAGGAGTACTTAAAAATACCTCTTCTGTGTAGATATGTTCATCTCTCCATGTTGTCTGTCTTGATAAGATTGCTGTACTGTAGACAGCCTCATACTTAATGCTGAAAAATCTTATCATTTCTCTTTATTGTTTTATGTAGATATTATTATGTCTGTTAGTGCTAGGCTATGAAACTAGGGATTTTTTTTTTTTGGGGGGGGGTACTGGGTATTGAACTCAGGGTCCTGTATGTGCTAGGCAAGTGCTTTACTGCTGGCTATACCCATAGACCTAATGTGAAGTATTAAGTTTAGAAATAACTTAATTCTAGAACTTCAGAACTATGTGAAGTAAATGTCTGTTTCTGTTCTAAATGTAAGATAGGTTTATAGGTCTCTAATTGGGCTTGGGGAATAGCTCAGTGGTATACCCCTATCTCTTTATTTGATGAGAAGTGGGAAAAATACCTGTAACAAAGTAGTAGAGAAATGCCTTTGCTTTTAAGATACATTTTATTATTGTGCTTTACATTGTGATTTTTATTAGAAAAGCTTTCAAATTGAAGAAAAATGTAGGGAAAAATGTAGCAGATGCTTATGTACCTACCATCCATATTTAATGAAGTTAATATTTTGCCATGTTTGACTTGAACTTTGTTTAGAAATTAAATATTTAAGACAAACCAAGTCCCTTTTGTACCTTCTCCCTAATCTCATTCCCTACTCTCCACCTCTCATAGCCTTGAGGGAATCTTTGTCCTATACTATAGTTGGTGGATATTTTTCCTTATTGTTTTAATATTCTCACTGTACTTTTTATCCATTTGTTTCTCCTTTTCATGCAGCATTGTTTTTGAGATTTACTATCAAATCTCAAAACCTAATAATAATGTAGACCTCATAATTATGTAGGTCTAAATTCACTGCAGTGTCATTTTATTAGAGAAATATCACAGTGCGATGATTTTTTAAGTAGTTAGGAGTGTGACCATTGTCAGTTAATTAATATGTGCATGTTAATTATGTAGCTAACATTTATGTCTCTTCAATTTTCTACATTCAGGCTCCTGAAGTTATTATGTCTCAACATTATGATGCTAAGGCTGACTTGTGGAGCATAGGAACAGTGATATATCAATGCCTAGTTGGAAAACCACCTTTTCAGGTAGACTGACTTTTTTCTTCTGTTTCAGTTTTGGAATCTTCTCATTTTTTAGTTGCCTTTGACCTATAAAATGAATACTTTGAAAGCAGTATTTTTGGCTCCTTTGAGACTTACTTTGATTTTGTTATAGGCAGAAACTGCTGTGGTGAGCTAGAACATCTTTTGCTTTCATTTGCCTGCCCTTTGTAGTTGGAGTGGGCATGAAGGCTGGAGGATATTTTCCAGACTTGTGAAAACTAGCTGGGGTCTAGCAGTGGTGGGAAATGGGTGTGAATGTTGAAAAAAGCACTTTCTGCTTAACCTGGTTTTGGGGTCCTGGAATCCATGTGTAGGTTGGAGCTGGTCTGGGAGATCACTGGAAATCGTGTCTCCAACTCTGACAGTGCTGGGTGAGAAGGAGGTAATTGTTGAGGCTTTATGTAAATTACTTTGGGTTTTTCTTCTTCTCCCCTACCAGCCCATAAAGAAGTGGCTCTACAGAGAATAATTATGATGAATTCTGTTGAGTTCATATTGCCAAGTTAAATTTCTTAGTTACAAAGGTTTTTTAATCCGAAAATTTGGAACAAAGTGAAATTGCCTGCCCAAGTTTAAACAAAATTGGTGACTGCCAGGGTAGTCATTTTTAATTTTCCAACCTAGGTTGTATGTAGTGTCAGTTTCATTAATCCTGCAACTCTTACTGTAAGGATACTGTTTATTGCTATGGAAAGAATGGATAGTGACAGTATACTTAGTTTTTTTCCTTGAATCCTTTGAAGGTCTTAAGTTGTTAAATATATCTGGATTTTACACAATAATAATTTACCTTTTGGGTAGATCATGTAACCTCCAGAATAGTAGTTTTTTTGTTTGCTTGTTTGTTTTGCAGTGCTGGGACTCAGCACATGCTGGGCAGGTATAATACTAGAGTTTCATTCCCAACCCTAGAATAGCAATTCTTACCATTGACAGTTTGACATTAGAAAAGGTACATTATATCTGAGTGTAGAATTTGTGTACTTTTTCAGAAGTTCCTTAAGGATTATTCTTTCAGCAATCCATGGCTTTCAAGTTAAAATTATATGTTCGCTGTATCAAGAATACAAGTATTGATAATATGGTTTGGAAGCTCTACCCCTGCCTCCACTTTTTTCAGGAAATTAAGCTCCCTCCCTCTTTTTTTTTTTTAAACAGGCCAATAGTCCTCAAGACCTAAGGATGTTTTATGAAAAAAACAGGAGCTTAATGCCTAGGTATGTGTTTAGATTACACCGGGTTTTACTCTTTGTGAGCACTGTGTTATTTGTGTGAACCCTAGGTGTTCTATGTATTTCTGTTAATGAGACTTTTTTCAATTGACAGTGATGTGATAGCAGGAAGTTAGAAAATTGCAGAGGTACCTGAATAGTGCTGGACCATTTTATTTCTTGTTTTTTAAAAATAAAGCAAATATAGAGAAAAAAATTATAGAAGTTTTATGTGTTCTTTGTGAGGAGGCAGACAGAATAGATGTGCATAAAGTAGAAAGTAAATTCCTGCCTAAGCTTTGCCCTGTTCTGTAGGATTAACAAGAGTTTGCTATGTATCTATCCAAATCTTTTATGTGGGAGTTTTTTAATACATATTTGAGTTTATAAATGTGTTTGCACATTACACATGTAGTTTAAGACAAGTTACACTGTATTTTATGAATTGTTCTGAAACATAAGTTTTTTACTCTGTAGAATATCTTAGACATTCAATGACAGTATGTAGAGAGATACTGCATCCTTTTGAATGGCAATCTAGAGTCCTGTAGTTATTTAATCAAGTCCTTGTTGTTTTCATTGTTTGGTTACTATAAGCAGGCTTTAGTGAAGTAAGAAGGAGTGTGTGTTTTTGTGCACGTGCACGATCACGCCTTTGTGCATTTCTTTAGATTGGACTCTTAGAAATGGAATTGTTGGAATGAAAGGTATGCTTTCCAAATAGGCTGTCCCAACTGATACAGCAATTAAGAGAGTGCTTCTTTCCTCACATTTTTATCAACATGTAATATTAAATTAACAGACTTGATGCCTCATAAATGGAGCAGGACCAATTAGATATTAATTTAATTTGCATTATTCTCTTCATTACTGAAATTGACTTTTTTTTTCTCTTTTGGTATCGGGTAATGAACCCAGAGTCTCTTGCATGCTATGCAAGTGCTCTACCTCTGAGTTATACCAGAGCTGGCTGGTTTTTTTTTTTTAATTTACCTTAATATCCTTTTGTAGTTTTTATTCCATTATTTCTATGTTCCTATTACTCAGTTTTCAATTACTTTGCCATTTTCTTATTGGATTTAGGAAATTATATTCTTACTTGTATTTATTTGATCACAACCCTTTTCAGGCAGAACTGGAGGTGGCTCTTTTTCTAATAGAGAGCTTCATAGTAACTGTTTATGCAAGTTGTGTTAAAACTCAGATGCTTGTGCTGTGCTTCTTGAGCGTTTTATTCTTACAAATTTTCTAAACCAATAATAGTCATAATACAGGAATCTTCTCAAATGGGTTATTTCTCAAGGGCTTTTGTAATGCTCTACCTTCTTCCACCAATATATGATGCTTTGCTGTGGTCTTGTATTTGTGAAACTGCATATACATTTTCATTTGCCATAATGAAGGCAAAAATAATGTAGTTAATATAATTAATATGATTAAATAACAACTTAGGTTGTTGTTTACTTTTCCCTAGTATTCCTAGAGAAACTTCACCTTACTTGGCTAATCTCCTTTTGGGTTTGCTTCAGAGAAACCAAAAAGACAGAATGGACTTTGGTAAGTAATAGTTTCAAATTTTGTGTGCTTTTTAATTTTACTTTTATGTACTCTGAACAGATTGAAAATTGATACTATGAAGATGTCAGAAGAAAATTAGTTAATTTTACTTTTTGTTTATTTTCTTTCACAAATTTTGTTAATATTTGAGTGCTTATTATATTCTAGGTATAGAGATAAAATAATAAAGAAAATCCCTGTCCTCATATAGCATATATTCTAGTGGGGGCAAGACAAAATAAATGAATTATAAACTGTAATTGCATACTATGTTAGAAGGTGCAAGGTACTGTGAGAAAATTTAAAGAAATGGGGTGGGGGATTGAGATTTTAAGGTCAGAGAAGTAAAGTCTTCACTGAGAGAATGACATTTAATCAATTTGATCAACTTGAAGTGAGGGTGAGCTATGTGGCTGGGTGTGGAAAGAGCTTTTCAGGTAGTTTGAATAGCCAGTACAGAGGTTTAGAGTAGAGAGCATGTATGGAAGCTTGAACAGCTAGAAGGCTAGCTAAAGACAGATTTTTCTCTAAACTGTACTGGGGAGCCATTGGAAGGTTTTTGAGTTGAGGACAATTGATCTGATTAATGTTTTTAAAAGAATCAGTGTGCCTGCTTCTTGGGCATGGTCTCTGTGTAAGGGGAAGGTCAGAGACTGGGAGACTCTTCAGGAAAGTCTTGGTTACCCAAATGAGACAAAATGGAGCTTAGATTGGAGTAATAGCAGTGGAGGTTGTGAGAAGTTGTTGGTTTCTGAAGGCAGAGGCAACAGTGTTTACTGATGGTTTGAATGAGGGGTATGAAATGAAAGACTCAGGGACTACTCTGAGAGTTTTGGTCTGAGCAACTGTAAGGGTGAAGATGTTAGTTACAGAGTTAGGAAAACTATGGGCAGGGCAGACTATGGGGACCAGAAGAGGGGTTCTTCCTGGTTATGTTACATTTAAGATAATTGTTAGATATCTAAGTGAAATTTGAAGGGTTAAAAAAAGGCTCTCAGAGGCACTTGAATTTCAGAGGAAGGGTCCAGGGTTCATTTTGGAAGTTGTTATCTAAAGAGGTGATATTTATTAAACAGATAGATTTCTAGTATAGTGTTTAAATTCCTTTATTAATTCTTTTTTTGAACATTCGAGTCATTTTCTGAATGGTTGCTTTAGGGATTACAGTGTACATCACAAGCATAGTCTACTTTATATAAATACTAGTTGAATTCCAGTAAATATAAAAACTTTGTTTTTCTGATGTTGCTCCATTCCCTCCTCCCTTTATGCTGTAATTGTTACATCTATGTTATAATCTCAACAGTGTGGTGTTATAGCTACTGCTTTATTCAGTCTTATGTCTTTTTCAGAAGTTAAGGGAAGAAAGGAAAAAATAGAGAAAAATCTGTATATTTACCATTCCTGGTATTCTTCATTTCTTCTTGTGGATTCAGATTACTGCTTAGTGTCATTTTTTGACTCCAGTATAATTCCATTCCTTCTTGTCTGTCTACTTTGTGCTATCATTGATTAAAGTCTGTTTAAAGGTTACATTCTCATTTTTCATTACAGAAGCATTTTTTAGCCATCCTTTTCTAGAGCAAGTTCCAGTAAAAAAATGTGAGTACTCTTTTTTTTTTTTTTTTTCATTTTTTACTTAGAGTGAATGCAAGTTGATAGAAAAATTAGAGTTTTGTATTACAAAATAGCAGTTGTCTTTTCATCCATATCCAAGTTGAAAAAGATTTAGTAATTGCTCTATTTTTAGTTGCATCCATGGAGGCTTTACTTGCTAGTTGAATGCAAAGTTTTGATTAAAACAAAGATGTAGTAGTTTTGACAGCTCGTTCTATTAGACAGGTCTTATAATGCACTACAATGTGATATAGCTCTTTGTCTGTGTTTATTCCCCAGCTTGCCCAGTCCCAGTGCCTGTGTATGCTGGCTCTATCCCTGGAAACTCCTGTGGCAGTTCTCCATCTTGTCGCTTTGCTTCTCCACCAGTAAGTTCTGATTTTATTAGAAATAATTTCAAAATTAGTGCTATTGCATTTATTCACAAATGGAGCTTGTTGTGGAGTCTCTTTTTATGTGTAGTGTTTACTAATTAAGCTGAGGTTTAAGAGAAGGTGTTAGAGTTGGGTCAAGTGGACCTATTTTTGAACTTCTTCCCTTTCTTTGCTATGTAGCTTCAGCAAAAAATATTACCTCTCTGGGCCGTTTCCTCTGAACACTGATTACAATATTATTACCACTTTTTATACTCTATAGGATTTTGGTGGTGATACTTGTAAACAAAGAATACCCATTACAGGTGAATAAGCAATAAATATTTGTTTTTCCTGGATGCTGTAAATTTCAGGATTACATAGGATAACTAATGGTAGAGGAGTGACCTTGGAGCCATTATTTACTGGCTTAGATTGTCTTTATTGTGATTACTGACCCCTTAAAGTTGCTTCCACTCAATCCTCTTTTCTTCTTCTGAAGTTCCCAAGCTATTTCCTCCTTGACTCTGTTTCCTCCAGTTTAAGTACTTTCTCCTGATCCTCACTCGGGATTTCTGATTACTCGGGTCGCTTCTTACTCTACTCTCCCAGGGTTTTATTTTTTAAAAAACATTTTTAGTTTAGGTGAACACAATACCTTTATTTTAGATATTTATTTTTATGTGGTACTGAGGATCAAACCCAGTGCCTCACACCTGCTAAGCAAGTGCTCTACCACTGAGCTACAATTATAGCCCATCTCCCAGGGTTTTGCTTAGCTCTCTTCTGTGCTTTTTTTGACTCTTCTTCCAAATCCTCTCTTGCAGTCTTGTGACCTTGAGGCTTTTATATAGCTGAAGGTTCAAAGCTTTTGTGTCAGCTATTGTGAATATTTTCCAGATTAGCCAGACAGACATGAATTTCTTTAATTCTGTTGGCAAAATGGTGGAGGACCTGTAAAGGAAGCAATTGTGTGATTAGCCAGTTGAGACAATTCATGTTTAAGAGCATGGAGTTTGGGAGTTCCTACTTTCGGTAGTAACTAGGACAAGGACCTTAATTTCTCTGAGCCCTCCTTATATGTGAAACCAGTACAATTTACCTCCTACACAGGGTTCTTTAAGTATTAATGAGCTTAAGCTCTTACTATGGTGTCTGGCACACAGTTAGTACTCAAGCAGTGACAACAGCTATTATTATTTTTCAGGGAAATCTGCTAGTTCATAGCTAAGGCATATTGGAAAGTAATCTATTACTAACAGACAAGTCTTGAAACTGATAAAAAACCTTCTTATAGAACTGTATAAACCCAAACCAAAAGTGGATGTGTTAGTAAGGCCTACTTTATCTTCTGTGAAGGAGAAAAATTAAGAGGGGATAAAGAACTTTGTATATTTCCTATGTCAGTCCATAATATTTGAAAAACACAACAAAAGAAACAAACACAAAAAGCCACAATGGAGTTTGTTGGGGAGAAAGGTAGAGGAAGTGTATTGACATACAATAACTGTAGACTTTATTTGAAGCTGGGTAGACTGGCCTCAGTCCTGGCCCCACTGCTTTCTCACTGGTAACTCTGAGGAGAGCTGAGTTTGGATGTCCTCCTCTGGAACTACGTCTGGTTAACCTTTGCTTGCAGGGTTTTTTGTTGTCGTTGTTGTTGTTTAATTAATTAATTTGCTTTCCATATTATGTATCACATTGTGTCAAATATATACTTCATAATAGCTATAATTACTATGGGTAGGCCCTTTCCACGTATAACCACTACCATAAGGAGTTTCTAATTGTGTGTACAATAGGTGGTAACTCAGTAATTTCTAGAAAATTGTGTGTGTGTGTATGTGTGTATTGTGTATTTTATATATATAAAGATATATAAATTATATGTATATATGTATATACATACATACATTTTATACGCACACATACACACACACATACATACACATACAGAGCAAGGGGCAGGGCATAGTGGTGCATGCCTATAATACTAGCTATTTGAGAAGCTGAGGCATGAACACCATAAGTTGTAGGCCAGCCTGAGCAACTTAGTAAGGCCCTGTCTCAAAATAAAAAATAAAACGGAATGTGGGAGAGTGCCTCTGGGTTCAATCCTCAGTACCACCAATAAATAAATAGATAGATAGATTGTAGGTAGGTAGATTGATAGATGATAGATAAAATAGATAAATAGAGGTGATCCAAGATGGCGGCCTAGAGGGTGACTGCACCCCCAGTCGCTCCAGAACCCAGGAGTTAAGAAGGGGAGGCATTGAGAGACTTGGACTGAAATAGAGCCACGGGTGAGTCTGCCCACTGGGTAAAGCTCGGCCCGGGTGGCAGGCCCAGATAGAGGTGGCTTATCGGAGCAGGGCAGGGCAGCTAGAGTCTTCCACAGGCAGCCCTGCGCACTCCGGCGGTGGGCCCCGCCCACACAGCCAGCTTCTCCAGGTTCTCGGAGCAGGCCCCCTAGTGAGAGCCTTTCTGACCAGAACAAGCTCCAAGTCCCGGAGCCAGCGCAGCGTACTCCCAGTGTACGCCAGCACGCAAGCAACTTCAGGGACCAGGATAGGGCAACCAGAGACTTCCCCAAGCAGCCTGGACCCCTGCGGTGGGAGGTGCCTTTCAAGGCTAGCTTCTCGGAGCAGACCGCCCAGTGAGAGGCTTTCTACGTAGAGCCAGCCACAAGTCCCCGAACCAACGGAGAGCTTTTATCCGTAAGCAGCCTCTGGGATCAGGGCAGGGCAGCCAGAGAACTCTTCAGGCGGCTCTGCCCACTCCGGCTGCAGGCTCTTTCCAAGGGGCGATCCAAGATGGCGGCCTAGAGGGTGACTGCATCCCCAGTCGCTCCAGAACCCAGGAGTTAAGAAGGGGAGGCATTGAGAGACTTGGACTGAAATAGAGCCACAGGTGAGTCTGCCCACTGGGTAAAGCTCGGCCCGGGTGGCAGGCACAGATAGGGGTGGCTTATCAGAGCAGGGCAGGGCAGCTAGAGTCTTTCCCAGGTAGCCTTCCACACTCCGGCGGTGGGCTCCTCCCACACGGCCAGCTGCACGGTGCAGGCCCCCAGTGAGAGCCTTTCCGCACAGAGCCAGCTCCAAACCCTGGAACCAGTAGGGGGCTAGGGGCAGCTTTCTTCGGATGCACTGCATTATCAAATTTCTCCAAGACATCAGGCTACTGAAGGCTGGGAGGTGATACACTGGAAATCTACCGGGACACTATAAGCCAGTAGCGGAAATCTGCAATATCTCAGGGTCCCACTGACAGCTGACCAATATGAGAAAACAAGGGAAGAAAATGTCCCAAACAAATCTAGATACTACATCAATAAAACCCAATGACAGCATAGCAGAAGAAATGTCAGAAAGGGAGTTCAGAATGTACGTAATTAAAACGATCAGGGAAGCTAATGAGGAGATGAAAGAGCAAATGCAGGCATTGAAGGAGGAGATGAAAGAGCAAATGCAGGCATTAAATGATCGCACCAATCAACAGTTAAAAGACCAAATACGGGAAGCAAGAGATCATTTCAATAACGAGTTAGAGATACTGAAAAAAAAGCAAACTGAAATACTTGAAATGAAGGAAACAATAAACCAAGTTAAAAACTCCATAGAAAGCGTAACCAATAGGATAGAACACCTGGAAGACAGAACCTCAGACATTGAAGAAAAATTATTTAATCTTGAAAACAAAGTTGGCCAAACAGAGAAGATGGTAAGAAATCATGAACAGAATCTACAAGAATTATGGGATATCATGAAAGGCCAAATTTAAGAATTATTGGGATTGAGGAAGGCTTAGAGAAACAAACCAAAGGAATGAACAATCTATTCAATGAAATAATATCAGAAAATTTCCCAAATCTGAAGAATGAAATGGAAAACCAAGTACAAGAGGCTTATAGAACTCCAAACATACAAAATTACAACAGACCCACACCAAGGCACATTATTATGAAAATACCTAACATACAAAATAAAGACAGAATTTTAAAGGCCGCGAGAGAAAAGAATCAAATTACATTCAGAGGGAAACCAATAAGAATATCAGCAGATTTTTCAATCCAGACCCTAAAAGCTAGAAGGGCCTGGAACAACATATACCAAGCCCTGAAAGAAAACGGATGCCAACCAAGAATCTTATACCCAGCAAAACTTACCTTCAAATTTGACGATGAAATAAGATCCTTCCATGATAAACAAAAGCTAAAGGAATTTACAAAAAGAAAGCCAGCATTACAGAACATTCTCAGCAAAATATTCCATGAGGAAGAGATGAAAAACAACGATGCAAATCAGCAACAGGAGGAACTAGCCTAAAGGAATAGCCAAATAAAGGAGAAACCAAATCATGTCAAAAACAAATATGAGTCAATTGACTGGGAATACAAATCATATCACAATAATAACCCTGAATGTTAATGGCCTGAACTCATCAATCAAAAGACATAGACTGGCAGATTGGATTAAAAAGAAAAATCCAACAATATGCTGCCTGCAAGAGACTCATCTCATAGAAAGAGACACCCATAGACTAATGGTGAAAGGATGGGGAAAAACATACCATGCCCACGGACACAGCAGAAAAGCTGGAGTATCCATCCTCATTTCAGATAATGTGGACTTCAAACCAAAACTAGTCAGAAGGGATAAAGAAGGATATTACATGCTGCTTAAGGGAAGCATAAATCAGCAAGACATAACAATCATAAATATCTATGCCCCGAACATTGGCTCATCCACGTACGTCAAACAAATCCTTCTCAATTCCAGAAATCAAATAGACCACAACACAATAATACTAGGCAATTTTAACACACCTCTCTCACCACTGGATAGATGGTCCAAACAAAAATTGAATAAAGAAACTATAGATCTCAACAACACAATCAACAATTTAGACTTAACGGACATATATAGAATATACCATCCAACAAAGAACGAATACACTTTCTTCTCAGCAGCACATGGATCCTTCTCTAAAATAGACCATATTTTATGCCACAAAGCTACTGTTAGCAAATACAAGAAGATAGAGATAGTACCTTGTACTCTATCAGATCATAGTGGATTGAAATTAGAAATAAATGACAGAATAAAAAATAGAAACTTCTCCATACTTGGAGATTAAATAATACACTATTATATGATGAATGGATAACAGAAGACATCAGGAGGGAAATAAAAAAATTCTTAGAAGTAAACGAGAACAAAGACACATCATATCAAAATCTCTGGGACACTATGAAAGCAGTACTTAGAGGAAGATTTATTTCATGGGGCGCATTCAAAAAAAGAAGTAGAAATCAACAAATAAACGACTTAACACTACAGCTCAAAGCGCTAGAAAAAGAAGAGCAGACCAATACCAGAAGTAGTAGAAGACAGGAAATAGTTAAAATCAGAGCCGAAATCAATGAAATTTAAACAAAAGAAACAATTGGAAAAATTAACAAAATAAATAGTTGGTTCTTTGAAAAAAATAAATAAAATTGATAAACCCTTAGCCACACTAACAAAGAGAAAGAGAGAGAAAACTCAAATTACTAAAATTCAGAATGAACAAGGAAACATCACAACAGACACGAGTGAAATACAAAACATAATTAGAAGCTATTTTGAAAATCTGTACTCCAACAAAACAGAAAACCTCGAAGACATCAGCAAATTTCTAGAGACATGAATTACCTAAACTGAACGAGGAGGACATACACAACTTAAATAAACCAATTTCAAGCAATGAAATAGAAGAGGTCATCAAAAGCCTACCAACAAAGAAAAGTCCAGGACCAGATGGGTTCTCAGCCGAGTTCTACAAAACCTTTAAAGAAGAGCTCATTCCAATACTCCTCAAACTATTCCATGAAATAGAAGAGGAGGGAACCCTCCCAAACTCGTTCTATGAAGCCAATATCACCCTGATACCTAAACCAGACAGACACACATCGAGGAAAGAAAATTTCAGACCAATATCCTTAATGAACATCGACGCAAAAATTCTCAACAAAGTTTTAACAAATTGCATACAAATATATATTAAAAAGATAGTGCACCACGATCAAGTGGGTTTTATCCCAGGGATGCAAGGTTGGTTCAACATTCGGAAATCAGTAAATGTCATTCACCATATCAACAGACTTAAAGTTAAGAATCACATGATTATTTCAATAGATGCAGAAAAAGCATTCGATAAAATACAGCATCCCTTCATGCTCAAAACACTAGAAAAAATTGGGGTAGTGGAACATTCCTTAACATTATAAAGGCCATCTATGCTAAGCCCATGGCTAATATCATTCTAAATGGTGAAAAACTGAAAGCGTCCCCCCTAAAAACTGGAACAAGGCAGGGATGCCCTCTTTCACCACTTCTATTCAACATCGTCCTTGAGACTCTAGCCAGAGCAATTAGACAAACCAAAGAAATTAAAGGGATATGAATAGGAAAAGAAGAACTCAAACTATCCCTGTTCGCTGATGACATGATTATATATTTAGAGGAACCTGGAAATTCCACCAGAAAACTTTTAGAACTCATAAGTGAATTCAGTAAAGTAGCAGGTTACAAGATCAATGCTCATAAATCCAATGCATTTTTATACATAAGTGATGAATCTTCAGAAAGAGAAATTAGGAAAACTACCCCATTCACAATAGCATCGAAAAAATAAAATACTTGGGAATCAATCTCACAAAAGAGGTGAAAGACCTCTACAATGAGAACTACAGAACACTAAAGAAAGAAATTAAAGAAAACCTTAGAAGATGGAAAGATCTCCCATATTCCTGGATAGGCAGAATTAATATTGTCAAAATGGCTATACTACCTAAAGTGCTATACAGATTCAATGCAATTCCAATTAAATCCCAATGATGTACCTTGCAGAAATAGAGCAAGCAATTATGAAATTGATCTGGAAGAATAAAAAACCTAGAATAGCTAAAGCAATTCTCAGTAGCAAGAGCGAAGCAGGGGATATTGCAATACCAGATCTTCAACTCTACTACAAAGCAATAGTAACAAAAACAGCATGGTATTGGTACCAAAATAGACAGGTCGATCAATGGCACAGAATAGAGGACATGGACACAAACCCAAATAAATACAATTTTCTCATACTAGACAAAGGTGCCAAAAATATGCAATGGAGAAAAGATAGCCTCTTCAACAAATGGTGCTGAGAAAACTGGAAATCCATATGCAACAGAATGAAACTGAACCCCTATCTCTCACCCTGCACAAAAATCAATTCACAATGGATCAAGGACCTTGAAATCAGACCAGAGACCCTGCATCTTATAGAAGAAAAAGTAGGTCCAAATCTTCAACTTGTTGGCTTAGGATCAGACTTCCTTAACAGGACTCCCATAGCACAAGAAATAAAAGCAAGAATCAACAACTGGGATAGATTCAAACTAAAAAGCTTTGTTTCAGCAAAGGAAACTATCAGCAGTGTGAAGAGAGAGCCTACAGAGTGAGTGGGAGAATATCTTTGCCAACCATACTTCAGATAGAGCGCTAATTTCCAGAATCTATAAAGAACTCAAAAAACTCTACACGAAGAATACATATAATCCAATCAAAAAATGGGCTAAGGAAATGAACAGACACTTCACAGAAGAAGATGTACAAGTAATCAACAGATATATGAAAAAATGTTTAACATCCGTAGTCATAAGGGAAATGCAAATCAAAACTACCCTAAGATTTCATCTCACCCCAATTAGAATGGTGATTATGAAGAATACAAGCAACAATAGGTGTTGGCGAGGATGTGGGGAAAAAGGAGCACTCATACATTGCTGGTGGGGTTGCAAATTAGTGCAGCCACTCTGGAAAGCAGTGTGGAGATTCCTCAGAAAGCTTGAAATGGAAACACCGTTTGACCCAGCTATCCCACTCCTTGGCCTATACCCAAAGGACTTAAAATCAGCATACTACAGAGATACAGCCACATCAATGTTCATTGCTGCTCAATTCACCATAGCCAGATTGTGGAACCAACCTAGATGCCCTTCAGTTGATGAACGGATAAAGAAACTGTGGCATATATATACAATGGAATATTACTCCGCAATGAAGAATGATAAAATTATGGCATTTACAGGCAAATGGATGAAATTGGAGAATATCATGCTAAGTGAGATAAACCAATCTCAAAAAAACTAAAGGACGAATGATCTCGCTGATAAGCGGATGAGGACATATAATGGGGGGTGGGAGGGGTTAGCATTAGGTTTAGGGTTAGGGATAAGGAGAGCGGTAAGAATGAAGGAAAGAAGGACTGTATAGAGGGTAAAGAGGGGTGGGAGGGGTGGGGGGGAAGGAAAAAAAATAAACATCATTGCCCTATGTAAATGTATGATTACACAAATGGTATGCCTTGACTCTATGTACAAATAGAGAAACAACATGTATCCCATTTGTATATAATAATAATAAAAAAAATAGATAAATAGAAAGAACTAGGGACATTGCTCAGTGACTGAGCACTCGCCTAGCATGCATGAGACCCTGGGTGTAATCTCCAGTTCACCAAGGTATATATACTTTAATTGCCTGTGGGAACAAGGATTAGGGGCATCAAAATCAGACTGAGGATTGAAGAAGGCTTTTCTGAAGAGGGGATTGTTTGAGCTGAATTTTTAAGAGTTGGCAAGATAAATTACCAAAAAGATAGTACAGGAAACAGGAGTCACATACATGTAGTCATAGAAATGTGAACTACTGAAGGAACCCTACTTCTCCTTGGGGACTTGCATTTAAATTTGTTAGAATTTAAAATAGTCACACCAGCACCATATCAAGTATTTGGTATCCATAGGTAGCTAGTGGCCACCATCTTGAACAGCCAGAACTTTTCCATCATTGCAGAAAGGACAGAGTTGCTCCAAGTAGTTCAGTCTGTTGGTGTAAAGGCATTGAAGTGTGGTGGTGGGGAAAATAAAGAAGAGAGGAAGACAGGAAAGAGACTGCCTCTTGACAGGAGTTAGATGCTGAGCAAAGGAATTTAAACTGTATCCTTAAAGCTGGGGTGAACCATTTGAATGATTTTAAGTGGAGGAATGAATGATATGATCCTCTGTGTGTTTTAGCTAAATTCTGTAGCAGGGTGGATGAATAGATTGGAGAATGAGACATGGAGTTAAAAGGTTTCACTACTAGAGAAAAGACAACCTGAGAGTATTGCAGCTCTTACTGTCATCATCATCATTCTTATTTTGAGAATGAGAGCCTGAATTAAGGCAGCAATAGGAAAGGAGAATAGGAAGGTCAAGCCTTTGTAGATCCTAGAGATTGTTTGAACTTGGGAGAATTAAGGAAGAGGAGGATTGGTTGGCTGGCGAAGTCACTCAGTGAGGAAACATGGGAGCAGTGCTTGGGAGATACAGATGAGGAATTACTATTGTGCAGGTATGGATGTGTTGTCTAGGCATGTGAGCACATATGGTCTAGAGCCCACTGGAGAGAATATAGGCAGGAGATGATGATTTCTTTCCATAAGTGTTATTTGAAGATAGGGAGAGAGTGGTCAATAGGATAAAGATACAAAGTAAGGACTGAGGGGTTGGGGAACCCTGAAAAATTCTATATTTTTATCCCATTTTTCAAGAGGCAAATGAGAATATGTACTCACAAAAGAGACAAAGGAGGGGTCCCCATGAAGTAGGAGGAAAAATGGTAGAGAGCAGGGCCATTGGATGAAGGGGAAGACCATCAGAGTCTTTCATGAAGTATTGGCAGAAGTTATTTTTAAGCTTAATAAAGGCAGTTTTATTGGAGAATTGAAGACAAAAAATGGATTACGGTAGATTAAGGGATATATAAGAGGTAAGGAATTTGAGTCAATAAAGATTGATAATTTCAAGAAATATTGTTAAGTAAAAAAGAGGGCTGGGGCTTATAGCATAGTGATAGAGCACTTGCCTAGCATATGTGAGGTCCTGGGTTCAATTTCCAGTATCTATTTCTCTGTCTCTCTCTCTCTGTCTCTCTCTGTGTCTCTCTCTGTGTCTCTCTCTCTCCCTCTCTCTCTCTCCCTCCCTCCTTCCCTCCCTCTTCCTCTCCTCTCTGTCTGTCTGTCTGTCTCTCTCTCTCTCTCTCTCTCTCACACACACACACCAAAAAAAGAAAGAAGACGTGGTAATTAGAGGATTAGGGGCATTTGAGATGTGAGAAAATTAAACATATTTATGTGTAGAGAGGCAAAAAGCCAGAATCAACAGAGGGTGAAAATATCAGGAGCTGATCTGTGTCCGTGGGGAGTTGGTGGGTTGGGAGTGGAATGAAGACCAAGACCAGGTGGAAAGGTTAGCTTTGAATGGAAGGGAAGCATCTCTTCTGTGAAGATGAGAAATGAGAGAACCAGGCTGGTTGTAGATGTAAATACTTTCATTAATAGCAGGGAAAGAAATTGAGAAAGTTCTTGCTTAACCCACAGTCAAGAAATTGTGGGGTTAGGTACTTGAAATCACATCTCAACTTGACTGCCTTTTAGTTGTGTGGTTGCAGTCAAATTACCTAACCACCTGAGCTTTTGTTTATTTAGATGTGGAAGGGAGTTCAGAATAAGGCTGGAGTTAGATAACAAGTGGAAAGATCTGAACCCATCTTGCCTTTTCTTATTACCTTCAGATATAAAGTTTTCAAAAAGCAATGAGATTTTACATTATGTATGTCACATACAGAAAAGGAAGTAATAAGGTGTTTTGAGACTGATTTCATTGCATGGTGATATTCAGGGGAGCAGCAGGAATGAATTGGACATTTAAGGCTTGGTGTTAACAGCATGATGTAGTGTGAGTTCATTGTTTTTAGAAAACTATTGTATAATCAAGACATTCAGTAAGAGTTAAGAGAGAACTTGAATGAGGCAATTGCTGAAAAGTACATAGCTAGTGATGCCTTAGTATTTGCTTAAGTAGATTTCCATGCTTTTCTTCCCTGCCTGACCTGTCTTCTACAATCTGCTTCTTCTCTTGACAAAATACAAAGAAAAGGAACACACCCACACTTGTAGTTTTCCAAATTTTTTTCCCCCGCGAGTATAAATGGATTTCTAGTCTAACATACAGTTACCCTTATTGACTTGTCTATTTTAACTTATGTCATATGGTCTCTCACTTCCTGTTTGTAATGTTTTCTTCACTGTAGAATTAGAACTTTTTTGTTAGCAGAATGTCATTAATTTAAAGTCCCTGGGCATTTTTTCTTTAGTCATTAAATGAATAGTTACTGAGTATCTGCTTTGCTAGGCCACAAGCTGGGTTAGGAGATGTTGCAGTGATAAAACTTACCTCAAAAGCTTCAGGAGAGGGGCTGGGGAGATAGCTCAGTCGGTAGAGTGCTTGCCTTGTAAGCATAAGGCCCTGGGTTCGATCCCCAGCACCAAAAAAAAAAAAAAAAAAAAAAAAAAAAAGCTTCAGGAGAGGGTGATAAGTCATATGAAATATTTTTAATAAGTATCATTTTTGGAAAACATTTTAGAAGTCTTTATACAAATACTTTAAAACTGCTTTTGTAAAAGAAAAACTTTCCAAAGAGATTTTTTAAAAAAATCTTAGAATGAATTGAAATTTGTGCCCTATTTTATGAAAAAAAAATCCTTAGTCTAATGGCTGTTCTGATTTGTATTTGATTATTAGGCCAGTTTTAATTTTATGTTGTTAATTTTAGTCCCTTCCAGATATGCAGCATATTCAGGAAGAGAACTTATCCTCCCCACCATTGGGTCCTCCCAACTATCTACAAGTGTCCAAAGATTCTGCCAGTACTAGTAGCAAGAACTCTTCTTGTGACACGGATGACTTTGTTTTGGTACCACACAACATCTCGTCAGACCACTCATGTGAGAATCTTTTCTACTTGTACACATTATATTTCTTAATTTGCTAAATTAGCATTCTTAACCTATATAGCACACTTTCTTGTGTAGGGCACCTTTTCAAATGGGTATTTTATTTAGTTGTTTGAATTCTCAGAATTATTTACCTACCTTTCCAAGATCCGTTTAATCATCTTCTCTAAAACAATAATTTTGGATACTGAAGGCACATGAAAATTTTATAAGAAATTATCTCAAATTTTGTCTCCAAACAGAAAAAGAGAAGCCATCAGAATAAGTAAAATGAACTTTAATGGAAGGAATTAAAGGAAAAACTCATTTAAGAAAAAAATCTAAGTTTAGAGAGTCTTTTAGGAAATACATCCAGGAATAAGTTTAAGAATAAACTTCATATATATATAGGAAGAATTTTTTATAAAAGAAATAGAATCCAGGTTAACTAAGTATAGTCATTGTTCCTTGGAATAGTAAAAGGTACCAGAAAATCTACAGAAGAGAGAGATTAAATAAAACTGTTAGAGGAAAACCATGATTTAGGTATGAAAAAGTAGAATCAGAGGAGCTAGAGATCTGGTTCTTTTAGCAATTGAGTAATACTAAGTGCTGACTATATGTAGAAGTTTGCATCAAGAGGTTTATTTAGTTGTTTGTCGGATACTTAATAGGTACTGCCAGGTGTTGTGCTCATTGTTGCAAAGGCCCAAATTCCCAGACTGATTAACTTAAGGATTTATTGCCTGGGAAGGGAAAACATGGACCACAGCAAGTGTGTGTATAATTTATAATCAGATCTGTGAGAACTGTAAGTTACTTTTAAAAATTATCCAGTACAGTGGTTTTGTTTCTTTACAAAAAAATTATGAAACTTTTAAAATTAGGAAATATTTCAAAACAGAAAATCATAGATACTGAAGTTACCTACCCCATGCTAGGCTGCTTTTTATACATGTCAACATTTTGCCATATTTACTTTAGATGTTTTCTCTAAAGATATAAGAATTCTATAGGAACATCTAAAATTTCTTCTTTCTGTTCTTTGTAGACAGATATTCTTCCTGTAAATATTTTTATATTTTAATATGTATTCATATATAAGATATAATATTTTAATCTTTTCACAGTTTTAAGTAATCGATATATACAATGCTTATTTCCCCCTAGTTTCCTTTTGTATATATATGTGCATATATGTATGTATACGCGCGCGCGCGCGCACACACACACACACATATTTTAGTTGGCAGTGAACTTTTATTTTATTTATTTATATGCAATGCTGAGAATCGAACTCATTGTGTTGCATATTCTATGCAAGTGAGCCACAACCTCAAGCCTAGTTTGCTTTTTTATTCCTGTTTTTATCATAGATCTGGATGCATATCTAATTATGTGTTTTGTTCATTTTTAATATTTGAATTTATAGCACAACTAAAGCCCAGATTGCCCATTTCTCTACTGATTTATACTATATTATAGTGCCTTCCCACTGTTTACATCGTACTCTAATAGGGTACTTGTGTACGTGTGCCAGAATTTCCTCTAAGTAGATATGCTAGATAGGTACAACTTCAACTCTGTAAAATACTTGTACAAGCAGATTGTACCAGTGGTCTCTGTCCTGCTGCCCCAATATTATAATGCTATTCTCCTATATTTCCTTCTGAAAATTTTTAGTTTTTTCATATTTAACTTTACCTGGAATTCATTTTTGTAAATGGGGTAAGATGTAAGGATCTGTAATTATCCCAGTATGATTTATTGAATGTTCTATCTTTCCTCCACTGATAATGCAGTGCCAGATTTGTCATTTCAGACTTAAATATACAATTGGATTTCTTTTAAGATTCTCCATTCTATTGCATTGGTCTAGTTGTATTATTTTATAATAATTTTTATATTTGTGTGTCAGCATGTATGTGAGATCTGGAGGCAGTAGTAGGGAAGTGATAGTATTTGTAAGAATCACCCTGGCAATTGGCTTTTCTCAATTTTAGCTTGACAAATCCCATAAAAACCATTTTTGGATTTTGATGGGAATTGCATTGATTCAGTAGACGTGTTCAAGGATAGTTAGGATCTTTACAGTGTTAAATTATCTAATCAATGTATTTGTGCCTCCACTTAAGTTTCTTTGATATTTTCTGATATATCATTTTATAGTTTCCTGTATGAGAGCATTTACATCTTTGGTTTTATTCTAGTCACTATTTTTTTTTTTTTTTTTTTTTTTGGTGCTATTGTTACTAGAGTCTTGGGCTAAAGAGCTGACTCTGGTGAGCGTTTGGGGTCCCAAAAAATCAGGTCTGAACTCTTGCCCCAAAGAAATCAAACAAACAAAAGTAATAGTGAAAGAAGGAAGGGAACTTTAATCGTGTAGTTATGCCAGGAAGACAAGGGGACCAGAATTTTCGGCTCTGTCTTTGGGGATACTGACCTGAGCTCCCAGATGATAATAGACAAGAGGACCAGAATCATGCAGTCTTGGTCAGACTGAGGTTTTTTGATACGTATCTCAGGCTTGATTAGGCAGGGCTTTGTGAGCAGTGATAAGAGTGTTGCTGTTTCCACTCAGCTTCAGTTGTTTATCAATTAGACTTGTTGTTTTTGGAATCCAAGGTGACTAAGAGCAAAGGAACCAGATGCAAAATGGAGGCAGAGATGTCAAATTTTTTACATTTGCAGGCCCAAGTAAAGAGTCCCTGTTTTTCGCAAAAACAACTTCTAAGTCCTTGTTACACCAGTGTAAACTTCCTGTCATGGTCATTGTGCTGCCAAATCTCTAGTGTTAGTTCTTAGTCCTCATCTTCTTGATGTCTCCACATATGTTATAGTTGACCACATCCTTCTTTTTTTTTAAATATTAAACATTTGTTGTGAAATATATCATACATGTAACCAATCTAAAGCATTTTTGCAGTTTAAACATAGTATGTAACAAATACCTTAGTGTGCTCCTAATTTTCTTCTTTGTGTGATTTTCCATCTTTTTGACTTAATACTCTATATTTTAGGAAATATCCTTAATGTTTTCTTCTAATCCTATCAAAGGATAAAATTACAACAATTTTAATGTTCTTAATTGGATTTATTTTCTGTTCTGGAATTGAGCAACACTTTGTTGCATAAAACAGAATGTATGTTCCTATAAACTGAGCAGAGGAGCTTGATTTTAGAGACAGAAAAGGGCCGAAGAAAGCAGAAACAAAAACAAAACCAATTAATTATTTCAAAGTTACTTTTCTTGTAAGGCTCAGACAGGGAGACAGAATAATGAAAAAATAACTGATTGGTTAATATCAGGTTATGATTAAGGCAGAGAAAACTTTATGATCATGCTGATTGAAACTAGATTGGTTGGGAAATTTGTTATCTCTCTAATCCTGGTTTCTTGGAAGGTCAGATAAAAAGCTTAGATTGAGGTTGGTGATGTGGAGCTTTAGCTTGAGTGACTATTTTTAGCCTGGTCTGTTGGTTGGGATCTAGTGTAGAGCTTTGACCAAAACAATGGCCTCCTGTAATTTTTATTTAATACCATTCTATTGAGTTTTTCATTTATGCTGTCTCATTTTAAAACTTCAGTACTTTTCCCCCCCTCTTCTGACATTGTTATTACTTCAAGGTGCATTATTCTGTTTTTGTTATATGCTTGTCATAATTAAGAATAGAGGATTTAAAAACTGAAATTTTCCGTAGAGCTAGGTCTGATTGATAATATATACTGGGTATGGTGGGCTGGGGCATTTTCCTGGACTTTCTTTTTTGAAGGGCTATTTAGATGCCTCAAAGAAGATTTATCCAGTCTTCTGCCGGAAGAGTATAAACCTGATCCTGTTTGGGGGAACCAGTAAAGTAGTATGCCAGGAGGTCTCTATAGTCAGTGCAAAATTTCACTTACTAACTTTCCCTCATGAACCGTTTTTTTTTTTTTTTTTTTTTTTGTATCATGGATTGAACCTAGGGGGCACATAACCACTGAGCCACATCCCCAGCCCGTTTTTGTATTTCCTTTCTTATTTAGAGACAGGGTCTTACTGAGTTGCTTAGAGCTTTGCTAAATTGCTGAATCTGACTTTGAACTCGAGATCCTCCTGCCTCGACCTCCCGAGCTGCTGGGATTACAGGTGGCAGCACACCTGGCAAACCTTTTTTAACTATAGTACCTTTGCCTTTAATGCTTCCTGGTGCTCTATAGTCCAGAGACCCAGTTTTACTCTGTCCCAATAGAAATATCCAGTCTTTTGCCATAGTGGGGAATGGGCATTGCCTTTCTACTTTGAGTTAAAGAAAGGATACAAAATTCTAATGGTTTTTAAAATTCTATATTTTTAAAACTATTTCATATTTTAAAAAATAAATCTTATTGTGTATATTTAAGGTATACCACCTGATGTTATGCTATATATCTGTATCTAGTAAAAAGTTTACTATAATGAAACAAACCGACATATCTATCCTCTCATACAATTACCTGTTTTTCCCCCTGTGGTTTGAGCAGTTATAATTACTCATTTAGTAAAAAATCTGAAGACTGTTATTTACTATATTTTAACTGCTTCTAAATAGATTTTCAAATAAGCCGGAGTCGGTATTTTTTGTTTGTTTTGTTCCTACTTTCAAGGTTCTTCAGTACTGCTAATTACTCAAGACTTTTGGGATTCTGTGATTAAGTTGCTTTACTTCTGGGGTTAAATAGTGTATCTTCTTGGGTCAACTAGATTAATACTACTTGTCCATCAGTTTTCTATCTTCCAAATTTTTGTGGCAGTGAACTTTTCTGTTTTTTTAAATCTATGTGAATTTAGGCTGTTATCTTTTCTCTCATTCTTTGGAGTTTCAGAATAGCAATTTTGCATCAAAATTACAATACAAATATTACTTTAAGTATTATTACTTAAGGTCATTTAAAATCTTTCTGGATTTCTTTGTCCTAGGATAATCCATTAGGGATAAGCAAATTACTAAGTTTAAAGTCACTTGAAATAATTTCCCGCTGGTGATTAGGCTGCCAAGTTGATCTGTGGTTAGCTTCCTTTACTTCATTTTATTTACTTGTTCATTTATTTATTTATTGCAGTCCTGGGGATTGAATCCAGGGCCCACGACATACTAGACAAATACACTATCACTGAACTACATCCCCAACCCTTTCTTACTTTGAGACAGGGCTTTGTTATGTTTACCAGGCTGACCTTAAACCTGGGATGACAAGGGTGTGCCACTCTACCAGGCTTTATTTTACTTTTGATTTCTAGGGGTTGTTTTGTTTTCTTTTGATTTAATTTTGTTTTATGATTATATGTGGTTCCAAACTCAAAACTTCAAAACAAGTGAAATCTAGATTCTAAGGTTTGCCTCTTCTTCCCTTTTTCTTCCTTTCTCCTTAGAGGAACTATTTAATATATTTAAAATAGAATCCCCTCTTACCCTACTACTTGTTCCCTTGGCCTGATTTATTTTCCTTTATATTTCCTATCACTACCTGACATTATTGGGTTCTTTCACTTCTAGAATGTAAGCTTGATGACAGTAAGGACCTGAAATGTGTCAAATAGATACCTCTCTCAGTTCCCATGTAGGGTTATTCAAAGGAATATATGTGACTCTTTCCTCTTTTGAGTATAGGCTAGCAGCATTGTTTATTTCATTCATAAAGATCATATTATTTGATCAACACTTCTGTTGCATATCACATAAAATGACATAGAACAATGTGTTAGTGAATATAATTGTTCAGGGAATGAAGGGTCCCTGAGTTCTGAGCTGTGCAGTACTCCCACATACAGAGGACATAGGGGTAGACTATGGCCTGTGGCATATGCTACTGTGTCCAGGAGTCCTCAGCTTCCACAGTATCTTCAAAAGAGTTATACAGGAGGATGGGGGTAGTCAACAATGTAGTACTGAACATTAGATTGAGATAGACTTTGCTAAATGGTAATTTGGGATATAGTGTGATGTACGTGTTCTTTGCAGAATGGTGCAATAAAAATCACAGGCCTGTGGCCCCAGCTACTTGGAGGGTTAAGGTGGGAGGATCGCTTGAGCTCCCTTAGTTAACCTGGATAACATAATGAGACCCCTGTCTCAGCAACAACAAAGCATCTCACTCACCCCCCCCCCCACACACACACAATTACACAAACCTAGTAAAGGAAAAAAAGCTTTTAAAAACCAGAGCTTAGAGGCTAACTGGTATTGATAATACAACATGAAAAACTTGTTAGTGACCTATGGAAAGAATCTAATAAAAGCACAATTTTTGACTATTCAGATTCAGTGCAATTCCATTTAAAATCCCAATGATGTACCTTACAGAAATAGAGCAAGCAATCATGAAATTCATCTGGAAGAATAAGAAACCCAGAATAGCTAAAGCAATCCTCAGCAGGAAGAGTGAAGCAGCGGGTATTGCAATACCAGACCTTCAACTATACTACAAAGCAATAGTAACAAAAACGGCATGGTATTGGCACCAAAATAGACAGGTAGATCAATGGCACAGAATAGAGGACACGGATACAAACCCAAATAATACAATTTTCTCATACTAGACAAAGGTGCCAAAAATATGCAATAGAGAAAAGACAGCCTGTTCAACAAATGGTGCTGGGAAAACTGGAAATCCATATGCAACAGAATGAAACTAAACCCCTATCTCTCTCCCTACACAAAACTAAACTCAAAATGGATTAAGGACCTTGGAATCAAACCAGAGACTCTGCAGATTATAGAAGAAAAAGTAGGTCCAGATCTTCAACATGTTGGCTTAGGATCAGACTTCCTTACCAGGACTCCCATAGCACAAGAAATAAAAGCAAGAATCAACAACTGGGATAGATTCAAACTAAAAAGCTTTGTTTCAGCAAAGGAAACTATCAGCAGTGTGAATAGAGAGCCTACAGAGTGGGAGAAAATCTTTGCCACTCACACTTCAGATAGAGCACTAATTTCCAGAATATATAAAGAACTCAAAACACTCTACACAAAGAATACAAATAACCCAATCAAAAAATGGGCTAAGGATATGAACAGACACTTCACAGAAGATGTACAAGCAATCAACAAACATATGAAAAAATGTTCACCATCTTTAGTAATAAGAGAAATGCAAATCAAAAGTACACTAAGATTCCATCTCACCCCAATTAGAATGGTGATTATCAAGAATACAAGCAACAATAGGTGTTGGAGAGGATGTGGGGAAAAAGGTACGCTCATACATTGCTGGTGGGGCTGCAAATTAGTGCAGCCACTCTGGAAAGCAGTGTGGAGATTCCTTAGAAAACTTGGAATGGAACCACCATTTGACCCAGCTATCCCACTCCTTGGCCTATACCCAAAGGACTTAAAATCAGCATACTACAGAGATACAGCCACATCAATGTTCATAGCTGCTCAATTCACAATAGCCAGATTGTGGAACCAACCTAGATGCCCTTCAATTGATGAATGGATAAAAAAACTGTGGTGTATATATATACTATGAATATTACTCAGTTATAAAGAATAATAAAATTATGGCATTTGCAGGCAAATGGATGCAGTTGGAGAATATCATGCTAAGTGAGATAAGCCAATCTCAAAAAACCAAAGGACGAATGATCTCATTGATAAGCAGATGATGATACATATAGGGGGTGGGAGGGGGGCAAGACTGGAGAAAGGAGGGACTCTATAGAGGGATAAGAGGGGTGAGGGGGGAGGAAAAAATAACAGAATGAATCAAAAACTATTACCCTAGGTAAATGTATGATTACACAAATGGTATGCCTCTACTTCATGTACAAACAGAGAAACAAGATGTATCCCATTTGTTTACAATAAAAATGAATTAAAGCACAATTTTTGCAAATATTGGTTGGTAAAGAAATACTTAAACACTGCAACAAATATGGCACTTTACCTTGGAAAAGGCCATAAGTTTGCTGGATGAAGTGGCAGTGAAAAGGCAGCATCCTGTGTATTCAGATGGGTGCAGTTTTCTGTGTTCACCTATTATTTTCATGGATGGAATTGAAACATAAATGGACCATTCATGTTGTACTCAGACTGTTTCCCAATAATCATGTTGGAACAGATTTGCATTTTTAAAAGCATAGGGTATAACAGAACTGATTGTTTTTTTTTCTTTCTCCTTAGATGATATGCCAATGGGAACTCCTGGCAGACGTGCTTCAAATGAGTTCTTGGTGTGTGGAGGGTATGTTTGCATGTATTTTACTGAAAGTTTCATATTTTGTTATTTTTATGAGTTTTTAGAACTTTTGTTACTTGATTTAGTATTTATTTTGTTTCAAAATTGAACACTTTTCAAAAAATTTTGTGATAACAAACACACAAAATCTACCCTTTTAACCATTTTAAACTTACAGTTCAGTAGTGTTAAATATATATATTGTGCATCCTGTCTCTTGGATTTTATCATCTTGCAGAACTGAAACTTGATGTGAACTGAACAACACCCATGCCTATTAAACAATACCTCCCCTTTTCTCCCTCCCCTCAAGGACCTGGTAATCACCATTCTATTTTCTGTTTACGTGAATTTGATTAATTTAGATACCTCATGTAAATGAAATAATATAGTATTTGTCTTTTTGTGACTGGCTTATTTCACTTAGCATAATATCCTCAAGATTCATCCATGTTGTATCATGTGACAGAGTGCTTTCTTTTTTAAGGGTGAAAAATATTCCATTGCATTATATAACACATTTTGTTATCCATTCATACATTGATAGACATGTGGGTTGCTTCTACCTCTTGATTATTATGAATAATGCTACTGTGAATACATGTGTAAATATCTCTTCAAGATCTTTCTTTCAATACTTTATTTTTTGGGGGAGTACTGGGGATTGAACCCAAATCCCCAGCCCATTTATTTTTCTTTTGATACAGAATCTCACTAAGTTCCACAATTTTCATTTTGTTCTTTTTTTATAGTTTTCTTCCCTCTTTTTTGATATTATTTTGTTTCATGCCTCATTTTCCTGATTTTATTTATTATCTATCTGCATTCTCTTTTAGTTCATTGAGCAACTTTATGATTATTACTTTATATTTTTTTCTTGGGCTGTTCATAGATTTGTTTTCTTGGGATTGATTTCTGAACCTTTATCTGTACCTTTGTTGAATCATGTTTCTGTGTTATTTGTATGCTTCATGATCTTTTGTTGAAAATTGAATATTTGTAAAAATAGCCTTCTCTCTTAGTATTTATGAACTAACTTTGTGAAGGGAAAGTATTTATCACTTAGCCTGGCTAGAGATTCTAGGACCTCACAAACCTTTTCTGGGATATATTTTCTTTGTGGTTGTGCTTCTGCTTTTATCCTAGCATTCCTTTCTCCTGTCCTCCCCTCGCAGTGCTGGGGATTGAATCCAGAGCCTTGTGCATGCTAGGCAAGCACTCTAGTAACTGAGCTACAGTCCCAGCCCTTATATAAATTTGTTTGCTGCCTTTTTAGAGGATAAGGGAATTGCATAGTTCCAGTTTTTGCTGCTTTTGATTTGCTGCTCTTTTTTCTTCTTGAGTCATTTTTGGTTCCTTTCATCTTATCTTCCTATTGAATAATTTTTTAACTTTTCTTTCCTTCACCAATAAGTGTATTCTCCACTAAAGAAACACATCTTGGTAATGGTTTCTTCATTGCTATATGAGTGTTCAGTACAAATTGGAATATAATATCCATTCCTTGTGTATTCAGGCAAAACGTAGACATAGGCGTGAAGTTAGTGTATCAGAATTGTGAGACTAGTTGTTACCAACTGTTGATGAAGGCTATCTGCATACACAGCCCCTGGTTATTAAGGTGAGTCATCTGAGTCATCTAACTTTTTTTCTTGCTGGACCTTTCACCTGCTTTTGCTCTGCACCTATGGGCAGGTATTCCAGACTAGACCCTTCTCTGTTGCTGCTTTGGTCTTTGGGGAATTGCTAATAGTTTATCCCCTATTGGCTCCTCATCATGTACTACAGCCTGAGCTCATTTGGTGTAGGATTAGGATTCACAGGGATTTCTGTATACATAGATCCTTCCCTTCTCTCCCTCTGTGTTTTGACATTACATTCATTCTAACTGTATGTCTGCTATCCTTATCACCGATTAACCTCTCAGGATTTACTCTTTTCTTTTTTTTATTTTTTAAAATTTTTAGTTGTAGATGGACACAATACCTTTATTTTATTTATTTATTTTTATGTGGTGCTAAGGATCAAACAGTGCTTCACAAAGAGGGAAGTGGGCATCTCCTATTATAAAGATTGTGAATTTGAAGAAACTGCCATGCAGTCCCCTGCAAATTTTCTGTCCTTTTGCATTTGTGTCTTCCTCTCAGTATTTGTGGGAGTAGATAGAATGGTATGTGATTGTGCTACTGTGTGGTCAGACTGCTTAGTTGTTGTAGTATTTCATGTGTGAAAGATGATGGTCCATATAGAAAACTATCTAAATTGCCGGACCTCTGAAGACTCAGGACATACACAGACCTCTCTTATGTGTGGCTCATAGAGTTTAGTGATGATTAAATATTGGATTTCATATAAAGCTAGATAGAAAAATGGCATCAGTGATCTTATCTAACTGGATAGTCAGAATATCTAACTGATAATTCGGAGAAGACCTTCTTTTCTTTCATTCTTTTTAAAAATTAATGTAGTTTCTAGATTGCAACATAGTAATTATACATATTTATGGGATATAGTGTGGCATTTCAATACAAGTGTACATTGCGTAATGATCAGATCAGGACAATTGGCATACCTGTCATTGCAGAACTATATAATTTCTTTGTATTGAGATTTTTCAAAATCTCTCTTGTTGGTCATGGTGGCACACATCTGAGATCCCTGCTACTCTGGAGGCTGAGGCAAGGATTGCAAGTTTGAGGCCAACCTGGGTGATGCAGTGAGTCCCTGTCTCAAAGTAAAAAATTAAGAGAACTGAGTATGTGGTTCAGCAGTAGACCTGGGTTCAATCCCCAGTACCATACAAAACAAAACAAAACAAACATAAAACAAAACAAAAAACTTAGAATCCTCTCTCAAAATGTCTTAAAGTATTTAATATATAATTGTCAACTGTATTTACCCTTTTGTGCTATAGAACATAAAAGCTATTCCTCCTATCCAATTGCACCCTGTATGCATTCACCATTCTGTTTCCTTCTGTCCCTCCCCTACCGTACTCTTCTCAGATTCAGGTAACCACTATTCTATTCTTTCTTTTTTCTTTTTCTTTTTTGAGATCAACTTTAGCTTTCATATATAAGTGAGAACATGCAGTGTTTGTCTTCCTGTGCCTAACTTATTTGACTTAAGGTGATTTCCTCCAGTTCCATTTTTATTGTCACAAATAATAGAATTTCATCCCTTTTTATGGCTGAACAATTTCCCATTGTATGTTATGTATCACATTTTCTTTATACAGTGACACATCAGTGTATAACTAGGTTGGTTTTATATCTTGGTATTGTGAATACTGCTCAGTAAATGTGCAAATGCGAATGTCTCTTTGATGTACTGATTTCTTTTCCTTTGGGTTTGTAACTAGTAGTAGAACTGCTGGGTCATATGGTAGTTCTATTTCGATATTTTGAGGAAACTTCATACTGTGTTCCATATTACTAATGGTTTTATTAATTTACATTTCACTCATAGTATATAAAAGTTCCCTTCTCTACATTCTCACCAGCATTATTATTTTTTGATAATGTATGTCTTTTTGATAATAACCATTCTACGTGAGGTGTTATTTCACTGTGGTTTTTATTTAGTTTTTATTTGGTTTTAATTAGTTATATATGACAGTAAAATACACTTTGATACATCATACATAGATGGAGTATAATTTCTCTTCTTCTGGTTGTACATGATATGGAATCCCACTGGTCATATAGTTATATGTATACAAAGGGTAATAATGTCTGATTCTTCCTTCTATTCCCTCCTTCCCCCATACTCCCTCCCCTCTCTTCACCTCCCCTCTGTCTAATCTAAAGTAACTCTATTCTTCCCTAGCACCCTTCCATTGTGAATTAGCATCTGCATATCAGAAAAGACATTTGACTGTCATTTTTATTTTTAATTCGAGACAGGGTTTTTCTGAGTTGCTGAGTCTGGGCATGAACTATTGCACCCAGCTTGATTTTGTTATATCTGAATTATTAAGAAAAAGTGAGATTCATTTAACTTTTTTAGAATCGTAGGACAGAAAAATGAAATAAATCATCTTTCTTAAGTCCCAATATTATCCTTAATAATTTCTGGATAGGTTGTAAAACAAGTTGAAAGTCATCTGAGGACATACTGTTTCTGAATTTATGAAAAGCGAGGAAAGAAGTTATTAAAGAAACCAAATACTGACCCTTATAAATGTAGACCTCAGATCAGTTGCATACTTTAAGAGTTATAAAATGTGAACCTTATGTCAGCTTTATGCTTTGAGAGTTATACTGTTTTCAGTCTTCAAGAAGAGTTCCTTGAGAATGTTTACTCCATGCATGACTTGTAAACATTCCAGTCATCTCTGCTCTTGAACTTCCCTTCCTGTTCAGAGTTTTTTTTTTTTTTTTTTTCTTTCACATAGTAACGAATAGCACAGTGTGAGAGGGTGAAAGTTTTGCTGACTTTGCCTGTTGTAGGGGCATGTTTTTTTTCCCCAGATTAGTGATAGAAATTCTTAGTTCTCAATATGCACATGAATGCCCAGAATGTTATTTAAATGTTAGATGTATATGTGTATGGATGTTGGTATGAGTATGTGTTGGTTTATCTTTTTAACAAGATTATTTCTTGTTCACACACAGAAGTGATCATTTTGGCTCTTTCTAGAATTTTCTCTATCACTGACAGATCAAATGAAAGAAAAGCAGTCTTTCTGATATTTCTTTCCTTTTTTAATAATTATGGTGGCAGCAGTGTCAACCAACTGTGTCACCTCACAGTGAGACAGCCCCAATTCCAGTTCCTACTCAAATAAGGAATTATCAGCGCATTGAACAGAATCTTACATCTACTGCCAGCTCTGGCACAAATCCACATGGTTCTCCAAGGTAGGCAGTGTCTTGATTCTGTTTAAAAAATTTTTTCTTTAAAAACTTTTTGTTTTTATTATTGAAAATCTGTTACTTTCAAATATATAAATACATTTACCCACAGGTATAATCACTTTTAAGAATTTGAGAAAGAGCTTGTTAAGAAATGAAACCCCCCCAAAAAAAAAGAAATCCCAAATTGCATCAGATTATTTATATATTGTTTATTTTCCATTTGAGATCCCATTAAGATGGTAGCAGAGGAATAACAAAGGTCTGAGTCCACAAAGATACGTAAAATAAGGAACAAAATGTTCAGTGGTGACAGATTTCAGTAAATTTCTGGGAAATGAAGAGGATTGAGGAAGGGTTCCTGCTTTAGCAGGCATAGTGTGCATATAATCAAGGATTCTGACAGACTAAGAATCATTGTGCCCCACAGTAGCCCCAGAGAAGCGTGAATCTCAGAGTGGAGGAATTAGAACTTCCAACTTCTGGTTACTTGTTATATATATACATGTACATAGTCATATATATACATATATATATATATAGCCCATGAATATGAGATTACATAAATAAAAAGTTATTAACTCTTATAATAGCAAAGAATGAGAAAGAAGCCAACTGTTCACCAATAAGAGACTGATTTGTTATAATTCATTTCTGACAGGGAATACTATGCATTTTCTGTTCTGAAAGGGTAAGGAAGCTCTCTCTGTACTGAGGCAGAGAATTTCTAAAGTATGATATAAAATGAAAAAAGCAGAATGATATAGTATATTAAGCAGTGACCCATGAGGTCAAAACTGTTTTCATAATAATTCTAGGACATTGTTTGCTGTTTTCACTGCATTGATACATGTACTGATAGTGCAGAAAACAGAGATGAGTAATACTCTTGGTGCCTTAACTTAAATCAGGTGGTGACACCCAATTGTACTACTGTCAGCTTTTAGGCTCTTCACCCCCATATACTTGTGGTAAGAGGAATGTCCTTGACAAGCACTAAATTATTTCTCCTTGAAAATCACAATTATTGAGTAGATATACATATAAAGCACTTTTGGTTATTAGAATAGTCGTTTTAAGAAAAGCACTGGTATGATTGTTTTAGGTATAAGCTAAACAATCACTTTTGAAACCTCATCCTTTTTACTTTAAAGAATTACTGACAAACTATGATGTGAGTGTCTAGCAGCTCTTTTGTAAAAGTGAACCAAGCTTTATTACTTTGGAGAAAACAAGCAACAATAAATGTCTTTTTTAATTTTTGGTGATACTAGGGATTAAACTCAGGGACGTCATACCACTGAGCTATATCACCAGCCCTTTCTATTTTTCCCTTTGAGACAGGGTCTTGCTGAGTTACACTAGGCCAGCCTCACTGTGAGCCACCTGCCTCAGTTTCCTGAGTTACTGGGACTACAGGCATGTACCATGCACCTAGCATAAGTTACAATAAATGTCAATGATAAAATTGGAACATTCAAGTAAAAAGTAGAATTTTAGAAAACTTATATTCACCCTTGTGATCTTGATAGCTTCTGTTAGTATCTTGTCAAACATTTCTGTTAATATTGATGGTGACATTTTGATATCAATGTGATATTATATAATATGTTAAATATTTGGAATATCTGCATAATTCAATGAATCATTATTGTCCAAATGATGAAATGTTAAAAAAATTATGAAGAGATAAAAGATTCATTCAGAGTACAAGATACTGTGCAGCAGAATGGAGTTTAATGTAACAGTACAAGGTTTTGTGGAGGCAAGGCATGGCGGTGCACACTTGTTAATTCCAGCAACTCAGGAGGCTGAGACAGGAGGATCCCAAGTTCAAAGCCAGTCTCAGCAACTTAGACCCTAAGCAATTCAGTAAGACCCTGTCTCTAAATAAAATATTAAAAAGCGCTGGGGATGTGGCTCAGTGGTTAAGTGCCCCTGGATTCAAAAAGAGTTCAAGGAGATAGTTTCAGATTCCACGTTGCAGCAAAACTAATCTTTTAGAAATCACCACTTATTGAGGTTTCATTTAGTATCATAGAGAAGAGTATCAGTGATTTGAAAAGGCTATGAAATACTCCTTCCTTTTTTGGTGCATACCTGTGTTAGACTGGATCTACTTCATAGAAAACTTAGAATAACATATTGTATAATAGACTGAACGCAGAAGCAGTTGTGAGAATCCACATGTCCTTTTAAACCAAATGTTAGATTTGCATAAATGTATAATAATGTCTTGCTAATTAGTTTTGGAAATGTACATATTTTCATAGTATTTTATGTTAATTGTAATGTTCAATGAATTTATAAAATTAAAAATTTCTGAATTTAATTTTGAAAACATTAAATATCAATAGATATGTTATATAAACAAAAACTCTCTGGGATCTGCAGACCTAAGACCCAAAAGATTGGAAATAGTTGGCAGGTTGGGGATATGGCTTAGTTGGTAGAGTGCTTGCCTTGCAAACACAAGGCCCTGGGTTCAATCCCTAGCACAAAAAAAAAAAAAAAAAAGAAAAAAAATAGTTGGTATGTAATATATCACCTTTGGTGTTATAACAAGGTGAAAGTGCTTATGTGCACATTAAGGAACTCAGAAAGGATATGCTATAAAAATAGCAGTAACTGGGCTGGGGAGATAGCTTAGCTGGTAGAATGTTTGCCTTGCAAGCGCAAGGCCCTGAGTTCAATCCCCAGTACCGCAAAAAAAAAAAAAAAAAAAAAAAATTGCAGTAACCTTTCCAGGAGATTGGGAAAGTACTTAGAGTTTGTCAAAGGCAGGGGAGGTAGACTTCACCTTATATCATTTTATACTCTTTATATTTGTTCCACGTGACTTTACCTAGTTTTAAAAACTTCTTCATGGCTTATTGTTAGGAAATTTCAGGAAAAACAAACAAAGCAGAAATAAAGAGGAAATCCTAGAATGTGAGGGAATAATTCTCTTTTTCTCTTTAGATCTGCAGTGGTACGAAGGTCTAACACCAGCCCCATGGGCTTTCTCCGGCTGGGATCTGGCTCCCCTGCACCAGCAGACACAGTTCAGACAGTTGGACGAAGACTCTCTATTGGGTCTTCTAGGCCTTATTCACCTTCCCCTTTGGGTAAGGAGAGTTTAAAGCAAATTTTCTCAGTCTTTTCTTCTCTGTAACAAATTTGGCATGAAATAATGTCTTTACGAACATTGACTCATCATGGCAGCAATTCTGAGCTGATTGGAGACCATCTCCTATCCCTCCTGCTCTGTCCCATTCCCAGCGCCTCCTTGAGAATCTTTACATAAATCTGTTAGGATTGCTGTTGGAAATATAATAATATAAATGAATCTTAACATGTTGAAAATATCCTCATTGGCTTTCATAGCTAAACACAATGCCAGAAACCCTAGGTTAAAGTGCATAAAGTGCCTACCTACCTATCACTCAGATGGGTGAGAACTGAAACGTAGCATGTCATATTCACTATATACCTTCCAGCTCTAGTAGGAGTATAGTAGCAGCTTTGTTACATACTTTCCATTTGCCTAGAAAATATTTATGGTAATAAAGAGAACCCTAAAACAAACAAAACAACAACAGAAACTCTACCAAAGAAGAAAAACTTAAGAGACCAAGTATTGAAAGTAAGAGACAAAGAAAATGCTCAGGGCTGGTGTTGTAACTCAGTGGTAGAGTGCTTGCCTTGCACATGTGAGGCTCTGGGTTCAATACTCAGTACCACATAAAATAATTAAATAAATGAAAATAAAGGTATTGTGTTGATGCATAGCTAAAATATTTAAAAAAAAAAAAAGAAAATGCTCAAATTCAGAGCATATGTAAGGGAGAACAAAGCTACTGAGGGCAGTATTTGTAAGAAGCAGCATGAGGTAGTGGGAAGAGCAGGTGGTACAGAGGAGCCCCACCTGTAGTCAAAACTGATGAAATTTTAGGAGAGAGCAGGGTGGTAGGTAGTCCCCCAGGAATCCCAAGATGATGTTTTGTTTTTGTTTTTAAATGTTTAAGTTGCCCTATCACTTGTTGGAATGATTTTAGTTGAAAAATATTAAAACAAAATTTTGGCATTCCAGGTCTCCAAAGACAAAGGTTATCCTTGCATGTCAGTGAAAAGGTCCTTAGTATCTAATCTCTGCTTGTTGCTTTATCACCTGGACATTGCTCCTTTCTTATTGACATGTCTCTTTTATATTTAAATTCCATGGAACTGTCCCTCGTTCTCCCTCTGTGTCAGTTTGAGTTTTCAGGAAAGTGGATGCAAAGAAGGTATTAGATATCAGGAGGCTGATGGTTGGATGGGGAAGAGGGGAGCCAAGGAAGGGTCCTCAGATCAAGATGCAGGTCTGACACCTGGGAAAGGAGGATAAGAAGGAGGAAAATGGGGCAAAAAAAGTCTGAGACTATAAAACAGGTCTAAGAAAGTTTTAGCCTTACAGTGGGAGTAACCCTAAGCACTGTACTATCAGAGGAATTCCCTGACCCACTCCAACATGCCTGAATCAGTTATTGACTCCTGGGGAAACCTGACTTCAGACAAATGTGAATCCACAGGGACAGCCACTGGGCTGTCAGTTATCTGTGTCCTGCAGCTCCCTAATCCCCAAGCACTTTGTATAAACTCTTACATGTCTGTTATAGCCTTTTATTTGTTTATTTGGACTTTTTTCCTAATGATTTTGTTTCGAGGCTGGATGTATGGTACATTTTATCTTAGCTTACCTAGTGCCTAGCATATGGGTTATTCAATAAATGTTAGTTCAACTAAATTTTTGATAATTACAATTTTGCAAATTATGTATCAAGCAATTCATGCATGATTGTCTGTTTCTGTCCTTCATTAGTTTTGAAAGTTTTCTTCTTCCTTCCTCCATGTCTCACTTCATAGTTGGTACCATTCCTGAGCAGTTTAGTCAGTGCTGTTGTGGACATTCTCAGGGCCATGAATCCAGAAGTAGAAACTCTTCAGGTAGGAAAATATATTTAGTATATTAGCAGTTTGTATTTTATTATAAGTGAACTTGTTTTTTCAGTCTTATCAAAAGGATAGCATTGATAAATATTTGCATTGCTATCCTTTTTTTAGAATTTTGATCTAATGTTATATAGCTCATGTGTCCTTTGGGTATAAGATTCCTTTATGAAAATAGTCTAAGAAATTAAATAACTTAGATAAATTTTGGTTATTGTTGTGCAGATGATGAAAATTAATAGAAAATGAAATTTTATTATGGCATTGACTGGTAAATGGATGGAACCTAGAGACTACCATGCTAAGTGAAATAAACCAGACTCAGAAAATGAAAAGTTGAATGTTTTTTCTGATTTGTGGAAGCTAATCCTAAATAAGGGGAAAAAATTAAAAGAAAATGGGGGTGGGAATTCCATCAAAACAGAAGATCAGTGGAGTATAGGAAGGGGATTGAGAGGGAGGAAGGGAGAGGAATGGAATAAGGAAATGATAGTGGAATGAATCTGACCTAACTTTCCTATGTACATATATGAATATACCATGGTGAATCTCACCATTATGTGAATCTATAAGACACTAATTTAAAAGATCAACAACTATAAGTAAGTGGTAGGAAAATCAATAGAGTAGAGGAAAGGAAATAACAGGAAGGAGGGAAGGAAAAAGGGAAGCACTCGGGACTGAATTAGAGAAAATTATATTCTGTGTTTTTGTAATTATGTCAAAATGAATCCTAATGTTATATATAACTACAAATAACTAATAAATAAAAAATAAAAATAATAAAATATTTTAAATGTGCCTAAAAAATAAAAGAAAATGAAATTTTGTTGCTTTGATAAATATATTCTTGGTAAGAGCCACCAGTCAGCATAATAAAAAAGAAATATAGATGTTTATTTCTTTGTTATAAAATATATGTGTTGGAAAAGATGTGTTAATCACACTTTTATAAGTCAAATTCTGTTATTTAGGCATAAAAGGAGTTGGTTAGTTGAAGGAATCTTGTAAAGATGATGGTTAGGTCAGTAAGAATATTTGCATTTCCTTAATGTTATTAGGGATAGTTTGACTTGCACGAAACTCCGGAGAATGTGTAACTGGAACTCAATGTTTAGTGAACCTTCAGTTGACAGCAGCCTGATTTTTATGTGGAAAGGGGTGCCCAGTCTCCCAGGCTCTGGATGTAATGTTCCTTTAAGAGTCAAGAAAATCCATGGGGAGGTGTGTTTTATTTTTAGAGAATTCAAATATTTTAAGTTTTAAATGTGTCATATTCTTCAAACTGACAAAATACACAATACAAAATATCCTTATATCTGTTAGGTTTAAACAAAGTAAAACCCAGGATAGGTCTGTTAGCTTTATGATCTTCTTTCCTATGTCTTACATACTTTCTTTTCAAATAAGGAGTTTGAAAAGTCCTTTAGTTGCTATGTAAGAAAAGAGAATAATTGCTTTGATACACTCAAATATACATTCATATCAAGAATAGAAATCCAGGCTGGGAATATTGCTCATTTGGTAGAGTGCTTGCCTTGTATGCACAAGGCCCTGGGTTCAATCCCCAGTACCACCAAAAAAAAAAAAAAAAAAAAAAAAAGAAAAGAAAAGAAAGATTCAATGTTAGCCTTTGTTGTTTTCATTAACTTTAACCATTAACTACATAGATCCCTTTAACTTCATATTAATCTGAGTTGTTAACTCCTGACAAAAACAGTTCATATATCCATTGTCAATATATTCCATCTCCTGAGAATATGAACAATAGTATATTTGTCTTTGTTTTGTAAAGGATGCCAGAAAATATCTTAGCAAGCAAACATCTTGTGGAAAAATCTTGTTAAATATAAGACATTTGTTAGAATTCTCTTTCTAAAACTTGCCCTCTTGTTTCCTAAGTTTTTGCTCTGTACTTCTTTACTATGGGTTAACCTTTTCATTCATTTCCTTGGTAGGTTCTCCAGTGCCACAGGCTCAGTCACCACAGTCTCTCTTATTGGGTGCTAGACTACAGAGCGCCCCTACCCTTACTGACATCTATCAGAACAAACAGAAGCTAAGAAAACAGCACTCTGACCCTGTGTGCCCATCTCATGCTGGGGCTGGATACAGCTACTCACCTCAGCCCAGTCGGCCTGGCAGCCTTGGAACCTCTCCCACCAAGCACATGGGATCCTCTCCACGGAGTTCCGATTGGTTCTTTAAAACTCCTTTACCAACAATCATTGGTTCTCCTACTAAGGTGTGTTTCTTAAGCCTTTTTGTAGATCATGAACTGTTTTAGTACTTTATGGAAAGAATTCATGATGAGAATAACCCTAATTTTAATGAGCACTTACTATGTGTCAGGCACAGTATAAGTACTTGTTGAATGCTTTATGTGCATGATCTCGTTAATCTTCAGAAAAGGATACTGAAGTTTAGAGCTTAAATGAACTGTCGAAGATCACACAGGCTGTAAATAGAAGAGCCAGTATTTGAATCCATGTCTAACTCCACAGCTCATATTCCTGATTAGTGTGTCATAAAGCCTGCCAAAATTCTGAACATTTCATCCATCATATTAACTAGCTTACATATGTTTGTTTAGACCACAGCTCCTTTCAAAATCCCTAAAACACAAGCGTCTTCCAACCTGTTAGCTTTGGTTACTCGTCATGGGCCTGCTGAAGGGCAGTCCAAAGATGGGAATGACCCACGGGAATGTTCCCATTGCCTTTTGGTACAAGGAAGGGAGAGGCATCGATTTGAACAACAGAACAAAGCAGTGTTTGGCAGGTAAGATATTGTTTCTTCTCTAATCTTAAAAATAAAAACTATAATAGCAAAATAAGTACATTTTTATTATAAAAGCAACCAGACCACATTAGTAGCTGGCATATACTATATGATTGTTAATGCATATTGTATACTTCAGAATGTCTGAAACTTCCTCTAACTATGTAAATACAGGGCTTGTCCCTGAACTTGAACATTCTATTTCTGTCTTTTTTTTTTTGTTTTGGAAGTTTATCTTTACCCTGAATTGTTTAACATCTATTTTTTGTTTCCTTATTCTCTAATGTCCTGTTAACCCTTCTATTTTTAAAAAGTGAATTTCCCATTAATAACATCACTGTTCTTTTTAGATCTGTCAGTACTGGGAAGTTATCAGATCAACAAGTAAAGGCATCTTTAGGTGGACACCAGGGCAGCACTGATAGTTTAAATACAGAACGACCGATGGATATAGGTAAGAAAAATCTTATTTTTTTTAGGCAGGTAATTTGTAAGTATATGCATTACTTTCTTATTACTCTTGTAATGATCACAAGTTTGGTGGCTTAAAACAACTCAGATGTATTTTCTTAAAGTGCTAGAGGTCATCCCTGTCATCTCATCTTCCTTCCTCGTGTCTGTTATGACAGAGGCTTATTTGTTTCTTGATGATCAGCAGCCTGTGAGTTGGAAGAAATTCCTCCCAAGATTGTTTTTTATCAGTAAGATTATGTAGGCCAAAGTTAGCCTAAACATGCATGTACTCCTGAGTATTTCTTTGACAGCAACTGGATTCTTTAACGATCTGGTTACTGAGATCTCTGAACCTTTCATAGTTGGTCACAAACAAAAACAAAATGGATATTCCAGACCCTAACCCAGACTTGCTTAATCAAATTTTCTGGGGATGGATTCTGGGAATCCCTAGGTGATTATTATGTATATTCAGATTTGGGAATCTATTGTAATCTCTTTGGTCTTATTTTCTCTGATTTTTAAATTGATTCACTCTCTGAATATCCAAAGGAAGAAGTACCTGCGCCAACAAAATATCTGATTGAACATGGTTTCTAATCCAAAGAGATATTTCACTGTTCTCTCTTCTTGCTTGCAAGGTGTTTGAAGAGAAGGCCAGTGTCATTCTTATGATGGTTGTTTGTATGATGTCATTTCTCATCCTTTACTTTCAACCTTGCATTGACACTAAAGTCTGTCCTCTGTGGGAACAGAGTTAGATCTTGTTCATCTGACAATCTCCACCTATTGCTTAGATTATTTAATTTGTTTCCATGTTAATATTATTGACATAGCTGTAATTTACCTATACATTTTACTTTTTTTTTTCTTTTTTTGGTACTAGGGATTGAACCCAGGGGTGCTTAACCACTGAGTCACATCCTCGGGCCCTTTTTATTTTTTATTTTAAGACAGGGTATCACTAAATTGCTTAGGGCCTCACTAAGTTGCTGAGGCTGATCTTGAACTTGTGATCCTCCTACCTCAGCCTCCCGAGTTGCTGGGATTACAGGTGTGCATCACTGTACCTGGCTTGTTTTCTTTTTCTTTCTTTTTGTTCTCCCTTTACTGCTTTCTTTTGCACTAAGTGAATATTTTCTAGTTTTATGTTTTGATCCCTTTAATGATGTTTTTCAATTCTATCTTCCTTTCTTCCGTTCTTTTAGGATTGAATCCTGGGATGCTTCACTACTGAGCTTCATCCCCAGTCCTTTTTTTTTTTTTTTTTTTTTTTAAGTATTTTTAGGTGTATATGGACACAATATCTTTGTTTTTAAAAAATTTTTTAGCTATAGAGGGACACAATATATTTTATTTTATTTATTTTTTTATGTGGTGCTGAGAATGGAACCTAGTGTCTCACACGTGCTAGACAGGTGCTCTACCACTGAGCTGCAATCCCAGTCCAACACAATATCTTTATTTTATTTGTTTATTTTTATGTGGTGCTGAGGATCAAACCCAGTGCCTCACACATTACTATGGCCAAGACAGGAGGATCACAAATTTGAGGACTGCCTGGGCAACTTAGCAAGAGCAATGAGATCTTGTCTCAGAGGACGCCTGGGCAACTTAGCAAGAGCAATGAGATCTTGTCTCAGAATTAACAAATTTTAAAAAGGGTCTTGGGCCAGGCATGGTGGCACACACCTTTAATCCAGCAGCTTGGGAGGCTGAGGCAAAGGACCAACAGTTCAAAGACAGCCCTCAACAACTTAGTGAGGCCCTAAGCAACTCAATAGGACCCTGTCTCTAAATAAATAAACAATATTTTAAAAGACTAGGGATGTGGCCCTGGTTTCAATCCCGGTTCCCCCTCCTGGCCCCCCCGCAAAAGACTCAGTATATAGTTTTTTAGTGGTGAGGTAACCCCTAGTCTAATCTCCAATAACTGCCCCTACCCTGACACACACCAAATAAAAAAATATACAAAAATAACAAATGCTGTCAAGGATGTAAGAAAGGAGAATTCTTGTACACTATTTGGTGGAAAACAGGATGAAGGTTCCTTAAAAAATTGAAAACTACCAATACATAGTAGTCTCACTACTGGCTAAATATCCAGAGGAAATTAAATTTGTATGTTAAAGACATCTGTACTTTCATGTTTATTATAGCACTACTGTAAGATGAGATGCAGAATCAGCATAGGTTTCCATAGACTTGAGTGAATAAAAGAAAATATTTCAATATTATCAACCATAAAAGGGATGAAATCCAGACTTTTTTGGCAATAACAAATGAACATTATGTTAAGTAAATAAGTCAGGGACAGAAATATCACGTGTTCTCAGTCAATCACTTAGAAGTAGAGAATAGAATAGAGACCACTAGAGCATAGGAAAGATAGTGGGAGGAAGATAGAGGGCAGAAAATGGTACCAAATATAGTTTGGTGTGGGGGAGTAGTTCTCATGTTCTTTGGCATAGTAGGGTAATTGTAATCTACAACAATTAATAATACATTTCAAAATAACCAGAGAAGAATTTGAAGGTTCTCAACACACAGAAATGATAATAATTTGAGGAGACAGAAATGCTAATTACCCTAATTTGATCATTACACATGTATACATGTATAGAATCTTAATACTGTACCCATATAAATAAGTACAAATGTCATTAAAAAAATAAAAATTAAATGTAAAAAGTAATCTCTTGTCATTCCTGCATATTTTTCACCATATATAACATACAAATATATAACATACCATATATAACATACATGTAACATACAAAATACTTATTAGTTGACTGTTAATAATATTGGTAAAACTTGCAGTCAACAGCAGGTATTACTAGTTAAGTTTGGGAGTAGTCAGAAATTATACTCCAGTTTTCAGCTGTGTGAGAGTTGGTGCCCCCACCCCCTGCCAACCCTTGTGTTATTCAAAGGTTAACTATACTATGTTTTCTTTCTCTGTTTTGAGATTACTTAATTCTCATTGATCTGCCTTTAAATTCTGAGATTCTTTCTTCTGCCAATTCAAAATCTGCTTTGAGCCCCTACAGTGAATTTCATTTCTGTTATTATATAGTATTCTCTCCCTTATCTGCATCTGGGGGTACATTCAAAGACCTTTAGTTGATTCCTGAAGCTTCAGGTAGTACCAAACCCTATGTCCCATTTTCCTATGTATACATACCCAAAATTAAGTTTAATTTATAAAGTAGGCACAGTAAGAGATTAACAATAACATTAATAAACCAGGACAATTATAACAGCATACTGTAATAAAAGTTATGTGAAACATGGTCCTCTCGTTTGCTGTCTCAAAGTGTTTTTTTTTTTTTTAATGTTTTGGTATATATTCACTCTTCTTGAAAGGAAGAACTTAATGGCTTCTCTTTGGCCAGCATGACTACTATTCACTTTGGGGTCACTTTTAAGTAAAATAAGAGTTACTTGAACACACAACTATGGTGATACGGCACCAGTCAATTTGATAAGACATTAAATGAATAGTGGTTGGGTTATATACACTCTGGTATATTGAACAAAAGAATGTTTCACATCTTAGACTGGACAACATGAGATTTCATCACACTACCCCAGAATATAGAGCAGTTTGAAACTTATGAACTGTTTATTCTCCATTTTTGGACAGTTGACTGACAGAAAGCAAAACTGTGGATAAGGGAAGATGACTGTACTTTTTTTTTTTTTAGTTTGCGGTGCTAGGGATCGAACCCAGGGCTCTGTGCTTATAAGGCAAGCACTTTACCAACGGAGCTGTCTCCCCAGCCCTTGACTATACTGTTTAATTCCAGAACTTCCATTTTAAAAAATAATTTCTATTAATTTTCTCAGAATGATGAGACATTATTATCATACATACTTTTTGTTTTATTTTTTATGGTACTTGGGATTGAACCCAGGGGCACTCTACCACTAAGCTACACTCCCAGCCCTTAAAAAATTTTGTTTTGAGACAGGGTCTACAAAGTGCCAAGGCTCTTAGCTTCCTAAGTAGCCAGGATTATAGGCATGAGCCTCCATGTCTGGTTTCTTTACTTTTTAAAGCCTGATTTCCTTTCATTATTTGAACATGTTTAAAATAGTTACTGTGAAGTCTTGATTAGTTTGGCTTTTTAAAATTCAGGTAGTTTCTGTTGCCTGCTTTTTTTTTCCTGTATATGGTTATACTTTATTAATAATTTATTTGTATCATAATTTTTGTTGAAAAATGAACATTTTATGTATATTTTGTAGTAATTCTAGACGTGGCTCTCCTCCCACTCCCAGGTTGGTTTTTTTGCTTTCTTATTTGTTTCGTCTTGGTAGACTGTTTCAGTGAAGTCTGTTTACCTTGCATTATGAAGCCTGATATCATTCCTTAAAGGGTGCAAGTTGGCTAAGTGGACAATAATTTTGGATTTTTTTTTTTGTTTTGCAGTGTTAGTATTTGAATCCAGGAACTTAGACACATGCTGGCCACAGCTAATGCTCTACCACTTCGCTACCTGGCCATTGTTCACAAGGCGGTAGTTCTAGAAGGATTCTCTTTCTTCTCTGATCTCCCAAGTGGAGTCCTATCTTGGTATCACACTCAGCTGTTTCCTCCACTAATTACTAGTTGGTTGCTTTATGTTTTTAATGATGCCCTGGGAGATAAGTTGTTTCACAGGTCTAGTTTAATTCTGGCCAATTTGTAGGAATAGTCTTTGAGAACAGTATTTGAGCCTTGTTTGTAACACAGGAAGGTTCTTGGCTGTCTTTCCCTGGTTCTGATAAACTTTAGCTGGACTGTTGTTTAATTGTTGCTCTCATGGAGTTACCAGCTTCCTTTTACTTGCTTACCACCAAAATCTTCATCATTTTGACAGCACCCTAGGGTTAAACTTCCTATGATCTCTTATTTCAAACAAAGTCAGGGGCAATAGGGAGAACTTCAGAATTCTCTGTTTCCCTGCCTCCATAGCACTGGGAAGTGCTTCTCCACCACTGCTCCGGAGTTAGGAATGAGAACAGTTGCCCATTTGTCTTGGAGAGATACTCCAGCTTTGTAAACCTGGAGCTGGGCAGAGATGGAAGCCTCTGGTCTTCTTGATTTGCCTCTGCTGGGCAAGTAGCAGGAGTGAGTGCAATAAGGTCTCTAGTCTGCTGGCCTAGGCTAGAAGTTATACCCTGTGGGTAGAGAGCCAGAAACAGTTCTTGCTGAGTTGTGGATTTTCCTTCTTTTCTTCTCTTTTCTTTTGCAACTTACTGAGGATTGAATCCAGGAGCACTTTTTGCCACTGACCTGTATCTCCAGACCTTATTTTTTGAGACAGGTCTCACACAGTTGCTGAGACTGGCCTCAAATTTATGATCCTTCTGCCTCAGCCTCCCAAGTTGCTGGGGTTACAGGCCTGTGCCACTGTTCTTGGGTGGGTACACATGATTTTTCTTTAATAAATGTCTCTTCCTGTATGTCCTTCAGGACAATTTTTAGACCTTAAGTTGTATTTTTGGGTGGTGCTGTAGATTTGAATCGGGATCTCTCTCATGCTAGGTAAGGGCTCTACCACTGAACTATACCCCTAGCCTTAAGTGGTTATTTTAAAAAAGATTTTACCAGTATAGGTTGTTCACTGAGGAACTGGTCTGTGGAACTCTTCACACTGAGAATCTAGAAGTCATTTTCTTCTTGGTGTTTTTTTGCCAAGTTACCAAGTTACCTGGAGTTAGAATAGTTTTTGAAAACAGCTTGTCTGAGTGTGACCATATGTCTTATTCTCCTTTATAAATAAGTTTAATTTTAGAGCTTATTAATTCCACATGAGTGTGCATTATACTTTTAAGTACAGGTTAATAGATGTGAAACTGGATTTTTCATTCTTAAGAATATTTTAGGCATAAAATGCATCTTTGATAATTTGTATTCTCTTTTTCTTTTGCAATGAACTTTGTTATATCATTTGAAATTACAGATTTCTCTTTCTAGCCATGAAGTTTCTGTTTTGGAAAACAAAAACTATTGAAAACAGGAAAAACTTAAAACCTTCAGAAAAAAATAATTAGGGTTGTTGGGTCTTAAAATATACCCATGAACATCCTTAAAGTAAAATCTGGAGCATTACATTAAATAGAGGATACATCTTATAAAACAGTAGGTGGTCTTTAATTAATTTCTACTTACTGTTTCCTTGTTTCCTACAACATTTTTATGAACTTTTTTCCTTTTTAAATTCTTTTAGTTACACATGACAATAGAATGTATTTTGACATATTATACATGGAGTATAACTTGCATTCTTGTAGTTGTACATGATATAGAGTTACACTGATCGTATATTCATATATGAACATAGGAAAGTTATGTCTGATTCATTCTACTGCCTTTCCCATTCCCATCCCCATCCCCTCCCCACTCCTTTTTCCCACTCCCCCTTTCCAATCTGGTGAACCTCCACTCCTCTTCCCCCACACCCTGTTCGTGAGTCATCATCTGCATATCAGAGAGAACATTTGGCTTTGGTTTTTTAGAATTGACTTATTTCACTTAGCATGATAGTCTCTAGTTCCATCCACTTACTGTCAATTACCATAATTTCATTCTTCTTTATGGTTAATATTCCATTGTGTATAGTACCACATTTTCTTTATCCATTCATCTGTTTAAGGGTACCTAGGTTGGTTCCATAGTTTAGCTGTGTGAATTGATCTTTATGAGCTCTTTCTTCCTCTCTTGATATGTGCTCTTATTTTGTTATGTTTTGTTGTAGATAAGATGGACATTGAGGAAATCTTTTTTTGTATTTTGTTCAGTGTCTTTTATGATTGAATTAACCCTGCCTCCATTTGTGTTCCCAGACATGTAATGTTTGAGTGTGAAAAATCAATAATTTTATTGATTCTGCCTGTTTGGTAGATGAAACAATTTTCACCAACTCTTCATGTATCCCAAACTTAGTCCCTCAGTCCTTTTGACATCTGTCCTGTCTATTTTCAGATCCTGACAGATGGTAGGTTTTGTTCTAAGGCATAAATGTACTTTGTCTCAACTTTTTGTGTTTTTCTGAAACTGTATTACAATGGAGATTTCTGATCACCATTTCGGTTTAACCTCCAGTTTGTATTCCCAGTTCTCAGTTTCTGCTTTTTCAAATTATCTTCAATAGGTGTGACTTGGCAGTTCATGTATTTTAGAAGTATTCAAAACTAACTATGAAGGACTGGAGATGAGCCAGGCGAGGTGACATACACCCATAGTACCACTGACTAGGGAGTCTGAGGCAGGAGATTGTAAAGTTCAAGGCCAGCCTCAGCAACTTATGGAGACCTTGTCTCAAACAATAAAAAGGTCTGGGATGTAGCTCAGTAGTAAAGTATTTTTTTAGTGTGTGCAGGGTCCTGTGTTCAATCCTTAGTACCACAACAGCAAAACAAAAGTAACTAAATACTAGACTTTGGTGTGAAGAAGATTCACAGCTGAGATTACTGTGAAATATTTTAATGAAAATATTGTATCAAATTTCTGATTTTGAGTAATAAATGCTTTATGTTAAGAATAACTAATGTAAAAGTTAAAGTCTCCATGTAATTCCACCTCCAGATAGTAGAAATACCGTCAAGGTAACATGACATTTGTAAACTATTGTAGCTCCTGCAGGAGCCTGTGGTGTTGTACTGGCACCACCAGCAGGAACCACTGCAAGTTCCAGGGCTGTCCTCTTCACTGTGGGGTCCTCCTCCACACAGCGCCACAGCCCCCACTTGTACTCATATGGTTCTTCGAACAAGAACCACCTCAGGTGAGGAACATTTGTCCTGTTCAATTTGTGGCTAGTATTTGAGTGTGGTGTTCTGAGGGTGATGTAGGATGGCAACTTTAGTCACTGAATTTCTCTGGACTTCAGTTTCTTTGCCAGTGAAATGGGCCTATTTATTTTTCTTCAAGGGTTAAAAGAAGTAATGAGGAAACATTTTTGGGAGGAAAAAAAGACTTCGTAAAGTAAAAGTGCTATATTATATATATTAATCTAGAAATATCCATTATGCTATATGTTCATATGTAATATAAAATACAGTGTGAATGACTATCCATGAAGAAACAGTTGTGTATCCATAGTGCTCAGCTTATATTTTGAAATCTTATTTTAGTATATCTAATAAATCAAAAATATGTTTTTGTTTTTTAGAAGCTTAAGTGTTTTTTATTCTTTGGGTCCCCATGTTTCTGCTTATTCCTATATATGTTTAGATAGGCTAATAGGCTTTTTAATTATTATCCATACTCTATAAGTAGTTAATTAATATAAAAATTAAGAAAGTGTTTAGATTTGACTCAAAATCAGTATATATCATCATCATATATATTGTACCTTGTGTTATTTAAGTTGCTAATCAGGATATCACTATAAACAAAGATAGTGGGTGGTAGAACTAAAATCTTAGTTTTAAAAATGTTTTATAATCTTAAATGATAAATAAGAAAAATGCCATTTTATTTTATTTTATTATTTTTAAAAATTTATTTACATGTGTGCCTCACACGTTAGGCAAGCGTTCTACCACTGAGCTACAACCCCAGCCCAAGAAAATCACCGTAAAGATCTTCATAACACTTTATATCTGTTAACTACAGTGACTTTTTTTTTCTTTTGGTAGTAGGGATTGAACTCAGGGGCACTTGGCCACTGAGCCACATCCCCAGCCCTATTTTGTGTTTTATTTAGAGACAGGCTCTCACTGAGTTGCTAGCGCCTCCCTTTTGCTGAGGCTGGCTTTGAACTCAAGATCCTCCTGCTTAAGTTTCCCAAGCTGCTGGGAATACAGGTGTGCACCACCTTACCCAGTTTATAGTGACATTTTTAAAAACTATAATGCCCAGTGTAGTCAAGCTTTAGTGGGATATATGTGCTTATAGCTTCTGTAGAAAGTAATGTGACAATTCTGAGGAAAAGCTATAAAAATGTTTATAATATTCTATCTATGGTAATTCCTTTCTTGTTTATAACACCTACCACTTTTGAGTATTTATCACATAGAAGTCATTCAGAAGAGGGAAAAACTGTTAATTTCATTGCAATTACATGAACAAAATCAGAAGTAGTATAAATGACTCCAGATAAACATTGCATATATAGACAGTAAATTACTGTACACCCATTGCATCTTATAATTATGAAACTGATGAAGCAACAAGGAGAAATATTTATGATATAAATTTTTAGAGTAGAATATGAGAAAACTAGCTCTGATGTCTATAAAATGTACATATAGACAAAGATTGTAAGTGAACATGGAAAAATAAAAACTATTCATATGCTTAAGTAGGGTGGGGACCAGGGACTTTTCTTTGAACTTTTTACTCAGTAGGTTTTGTTCAATAAATGAGAGGAGCAGTAGGTGTAAAAGCCCCTTTGTGACTTAAATATAGGATGCTGTGCCGTGTCTTATGTTTCCTTGCAGTGGGGTCCAGCAGCTCAGGAGGCTCTCTGTGCTCTGCTAGTGGCCTAATGTGTGTGGGCTCCCCACTTGGCCCGGGCTTGGGCTCTTCCCCGCCAGGAGCAGAGGCAGCTCCCAGCCTGAGATATGTGCCTTATGGTGCTTCACCCCCAGCCTAGAGGGGCTCATCACTTTTGAAGCTCCCGAACTGCCAGAGGAGACACTGATGGAGGTAGAGAAAAGACTACAGTGGTGTGTTATTACAATGTTGATATGACATGCGTGCTCTAGTGATGACAAAAGGGTGAAATAAATTGAACGATTCTGAAATTATGTTTTTTCTTTTCTTCCCTGATACTCGAACCCAGGGGCATTCTACAGCTGAGCTACATCCCCAGTTCCTTTTATTTTTTTTTTTGAAACAGGATCTTGCTAAGTTTCTGAGGTTGCCCTTGAATTTATAATCCTCCTGCCTCAGCCTCCCAAGTAGCTGAGATTACAGACATCCAGAGCGCTTAACCACTGAACCACATTTCCAGCCCTTTTTTAAATATTTTATTTAGAGACAGGGTCTCCCTTAGTTGCTTAGGGCCTCGCTAAGTTGCTGAAGCTGGCTTTGAACTCGAAATCCTCCTGCTTCAGCCTCCCTAGCTGTTGGGATTATAGGCATGTGCCACCACTTCTGGCTTCTTTCTTATCACTTTGAAAAACATTACTGATACATTTTCAAAATAATGTCACTACACTCATCCGTAGCAACCTATGGTTCAAAGGAAGTGACACATACAGATTGTGTTCTCAATTTTTTATTCAAAGTTTATTTACTGTTTATAAGATTTTACAGCATAATCTGTCCTAAAAACATAACCTTTTATTCTCAAAGTTTCCTTTAAACATAAAAATAAATAGGCATCATTGGTTTATTATTTTTAAATAAAAATAATATTTATTATGTTATTATTATTTATTTGGTACTGGGGATTGAATCCAGGGGCACTTAACCACTGAGCCATATCCCCAGCCTTTGTTTGTATTGTTTTAGTTAGAGACAGGGTCTCACTGAGTTGTTTAGGTCCTTCTTACATTGCTGAGGCTGGCTTTGAACTCACAATCCTCCTGCCTCAGCCTCTCAAGATGCTGGGATTACAGGCATGTGCCACTTGGGCCAAGTTAATTTAAAATTTTTAGCAGTAATAGTAAACCAATAATGACAGATTGGTCATTAACAAAGTAATACACCTGCTATATTCATGTTTATAAATTAGTACCTTTCCTCTGTGGATCCAGTTCTACAGAAAAGAAATATATTTTATATAATCTGAAATATGTGAGCATAAATCCAAAACCAGAGTTTGTTTTATTTGTTTATTTTTTGTGGTACTGGGGATCGAACTCAGGGCCTTGTGCTTGCAAAGCAAGCACTCTACCAACTGAGCTATCTCCCCAGCCCCCAGAGTTTGTTTTATGATTTCAGAGATGTGTATGCTTAGTTCTTCACTCTCTAATTCAGGAAAAACACTCAGTGGAATAATGTGTCCTCGGTTCCTGGATGTCTGAGGTCTTAACTTAGACTAAGGTTTAAATTAAAATGATCAACTGTCCAACCAACTAAAGAGCAAATTTTCTCTCCATGTAGGATCTCTAACATTTCTATTTTGTATGAATAAGAATTAACTATTTCAGGCTGGGGATGTGGATCAAATTGTAGGACACTTGCCTAGCATGTGTGAGGCACTGGGTTCAATCCTCAGCACCACATAAAAATAAATAAATAAAATAAAGGTACTATGTCCATCTATAACTAAAAAAAAAAAAAAAAAAAAAAAATTAAAAGAAAGAAAACAGGGATTAACTACTTCACATAAAATTATAAAATATTGCATGCAAATTTTTAATAGTGATTTTGTGGTAGTAATTTTGAAAGTATATCTAGTCCAGTCTAAAGTTAGAAAAAATCTGAGTTTTTTTAGTCTCCATCAAATTAGATATAAATAACATTCCAGCTTGTGGTCCAACATATTGGAGCATATAGTTGACAATATGCTGTCACAGAGCAGAGAGACTCAGAAATTGAATAAATTATTCTCCTGTCTTTAGGGAAATGATACTCTTCTTTTAACCATGAAAGGAGAGTGAGAAACTTTTAGTACTTGCTTGAAATTTCAAAATACATTTACAATTTAAGACAAATCTCAAAGCAAAAATTGACTGCACATTTTAAAATGACAGCATCCCTCGGATTGCTGTTATGTCTTCCTGTGCTCCTCTCTAACTAACTGAAAAGAACATAGAAAATTAGAGTTTTGGTATTAGGAATGACTATTAACTGAAAAGCCACCAGAAACTGAAATAACAATAACTCACTAAACTTAAGAATTGTGATTGAGAGCTGGGCACAGTGGCACATACTTGGAATCCCAACTACTTAGGAAGATTCCTTGAACCTAGGAGATAAGGGACTAGCCTGGGTAACATAGCAGAGACCCCCATCTCAAAAAATAAAGTGATTTTAGTGTGCAGAGTATCCTTGCTTTTAAAATTTGAACTCAGGGCCTCACATAGACTAGACAGGTATTCTCTCACTGAGCACCAATCAGGTTATATCCTTTGCCCATTTTTTAAAGTTCTGTTTTGAGGCAGGGTCTCTTAAGTTTCCCAGACTGGCCTCAAACTTGTGACCCTCCTATCTCACCCTCCCAAGTAGCTGTCCATGCAGTTTTGATGTCTGTTTTGTCATGTTTTTGTCTTGAATATATTGATTTGATCTTTTGGTTTTTGTTTTTATTCTGGTAAAAGCATAGTGACCTCCTCTTTTTGGAGCTCTGAAACACATATAAACACTTGTACAAACCCACATTTGTTTTTATTTTTGTTAGTTTTCTTTCCAGCTTCTGAAATTTAAAATGTCAGTCTCCTTTGATCATTCTGACATTCCTAAGTATGGAAAAACTCTACATACAAAATGAATACAGACAAATTTTTTTCCCGTACTGGGGATTGGACCCAGGGCCTAGGCAAGCACTGTACCAGTGAATTGCATAACTTTATCCCCAGTCCTTTTGTTTGTTTCTGTTATCCAAGCTGGCCTCAAACTTGTCTTCCTGCTTCAGCCTCCCAAGTAGATGGGATTGCAGTTGTGTGCCACTATGCCCAACCATATACAGAAATTCTTAATCTAGAATTTTCTAAGACAGTGTCTTTGCTGCAGCGAGAACACACTGACACCTTACGCCATCTGAATGTGATGCTGATGTTCACGGAGTGTGTGCTGGACCTGACAGCTGTGAGGGGGGGGAACCCTGAGCTGTGCACATCTGCTGTGTCCTTGTACCAGATTCAGGAGAGTGTGGTTGTGGACCAGATCAGCCAGCTGAGCAAAGACTGGGGGTATGTGCCCCTACCCTGTCATTCATTGCTACATTCCTGTTTTCTGTATACTTGTGCCTGAGCTGCTGGCATTGTCATCCACTGAAAGTCAAATATTATTAAAAGCTTCAAAGGAATCTCTAAGTTACTTCATTGTTTTAGATGTCACTGTATGAACCAAGAGTATTTTATAATCTTAGCATTGCCTTTATAAGGAGATGGTTTGGATTTTTACCTGAGTATTTCTGTTGTAGTCAAAGTTCATGTCAAACCTTCTCCCTTCAGGAGTTGTATTTGCATTAAAAAAAATAAGGAGGAGGATATGCTCATAGAAAGGATTTGAGTGGTGGCTCAATGTTGGAATATCAAGTCTGGTGGGTTGGTTCACAAGATAACCCTCTGTTCCTGTCTTTGTGCAGGCGGGTAGAACAGCTGGTGTTATATATGAAAGCAGCACAGCTGCTTGCAGCTTCCCTGCATCTCGCCAAAGCTCAGATCAAGTCCGGGAAGCTGAGTCCATCCACGGCTGTGAAACAAGGTATGGCAGCTGTGGCTTTAGGAGCCCTGTAGTTGTCCCTTCCTGTCCAATGAAAGGAAAATTTCTAATGAGGAAGCACTGTGTTATTCAGTATTCTTACAGGGAGAAAGATGCTGATATTGGTTTTCACCATGTATTTGATACAGAGAGGTTGTTGTAAGGACTTCATTTTGTCTTTTCATACTGAAATAGAGATCATAAACCTGATTTCTAATCCTTTCAGTGATCATGTATTGTCACTTTCCTTATATCTATTAACAGGAAAACTGTATGTCTCCATGTCATCATTTCTAGAGGAAAATTAAAAGTAGTTCTCATTTTTTTTCAGTTGTCAAAAGTCTGAATGAGCGATACAAATTCTGCATCACCATGTGCAAAAAACTTACAGAAAAGCTGACTCGCTTCTTCTCTGACAAACAGAGGTTTATTGATGAAATCAACAGTGTAACTGCAGAGAAACTCATCTATAATTGTGCTGTGGAAATGGTAACCCTTTTTAAGATTTTATATTATATAGCACTACAGTATTTATCTCTAAGAGTGTCTTTTGAATCCCAAATATTGTGGTTACATCCTCCAAAAGGAGGAATTGAAGTTCAACAACACTTAAGTAACACTTAATGTAATTTATAAGTCTGGTTACCACTTTTGATAAAATTATATATTTTCTTTCTTTATTTTTGTGGTATGGTGATTAAACCCAGGGCCTTGTGCATGCTAGGCAAGTGCTCTAACACTGAGCTATATTACCAGCCCAGAATCTTATTACCTCTCCTGCTAAACTTTGCTAACATTAGGCATGATGTCATCTTTTAATAGTTTGTGTCTAAAAGCATTGGATCTGTTTTTACATTTTCTACTTTTTAAGACATTTTAGCTTAGTAGAACTATTAGGAAAAATACTGCTTTGTTAGCCATTAAAAAAATTCATGGGCACAAGTTCCACTTAACTGACCTTATTAAAGTATAAGTATCAAGAAAATGTACTTTTCCAGTTGTCTGGTTGTAATACCAGAAATAATTTGTTTTCTTTCTCCACTAGGGAAAATTTACTCTGAAGCATAGATAAAAACAGAAGCTATTAAATAAGTGGTTAAGTGGGGAAAATTTATTTTTGACTAATCTTTTTTTTTTTTTTTTACTCTAGTAACATAATTGATTTCACCCATTTGTCTACTTTGAATTTTACTATTATTATACCCTTGACCTATTTTGAAAGGCATTAAAATGATTAGTCACATGAAAATAACTTTGGAATATAAAATGACAGGAATAATATACATTTTATTGCTCCAAACTGTTGATAAGAATAATATGCACTGTATTACTCTATACTGAATTAAGACTTCATAAGGCCAAGTGTGGTGGCACGTGTCCTTTCCCATCTAATGAAAATAGAGTTTCTGATGAGGAGGCATTGTGTTATTCAGTATTCTTAACAGGGAAAAAGACCCCGGTTATTGAGGAGACTCAGGCAAGAGGATCTCAAGTTCAAGGACAGCTTGGGAAACTTAATGAGATCCTATCTCCAAATACTAAATAAAAAGACCTGGAGATGTAACTCAGTGGTAAATTGCCCCAGGGTTCGATCCCCAATACAAAAAGAAAAAAAAAAAAAAAAAAAAAAAAGATGATGATGACTTCTTAACAGTTTTGTGCCCAGAAAAATGTTCTTTCATAAGGAATTGTGATGCTTCTCTCCTTTCTGATAATAATAGTCCTGTAACTTCAATAGGTTCTTCCTTTTGCCCTGGTTATTTAGGAAGCTTAGAGGTATCAGCAGTTACATTTAGTTGTTTTTTTTTCTCTTTCCCTTTCATGACTCTGATTTTCTTTATCCATTTTATTTAGTTGACTATAATTGTCTTTAAATTATTTTTTGAAAGAGCATATTGACATTTAGAATACTAGATTACTGAGAGTTCTGTCATTTTAGTGATTAAAGAGAACTTAAGAATGCTGTTGGGAAAACCCAAGTGAATAACACTACCGTTCTCTTTCCAGAAAGACCTCTTCCCACCTTTCCTATCGCCAAGCTCATTCTTTCTTCTCTTTATGTCTCAGCCTAAACATCACCTTCTGGAGGCTTCCCCTAATATTTTGTTTCAGGGTTAGATGGACCTCCTCTGTATTCTGTGCCATCCTGATGCTTCCTCCTGAAATAACACTTGCCCCTTGGAATTAGAAATACATGTTTTGCAGACTTGTCTCCCTTCAGACTGTGAGCACTCCTTTATTGGTATGCGTAGTGCCTGGCATTGGTAGGTGCTCAATAATTATGTATGAATGTGAATGTAACTACACATACCTGAAAATTCTTTTGACTGGGAAAAGAAGCCAACAAATGACTTTTAACATTGTTTCATATTATTGTAATAAAATATTTTAATGAAATCTATTTTATTAAAATTTTTTAGGTTATAGATGGACACAATGCCTTTATTTTATTTATTTATTTTTATGTGGTGCTGAGGATTGAACCCAGTGCCTCACATGTACTAGGCAAGCACTCTACCACTGAGCCACACCCCAGCCCCTGAAATCTACTTTAAATGGTTCATCCTGATGAATCTTTAAGTATTATATAATTGGGTAGGCTATAGCATTTCATCAAAATTTCTTAATTTTAGGTAGATGCTCTTTAAAGCTGTACTGCCCAGATGAATTTGTATTTTCTTGGAAAATTTGAGAATCTTTTTGTTGACTGGTTCCAGGTTCAGTCTGCAGCCCTGGATGAGATGTTTCAGCAAACTGAGGATATTGTTTATCGCTACCATAAGGCAGCCCTTCTCTTGGAAGGCCTAACTAAGATTCTACAGGACCCTGCAGACATTGAAAATGTACATAAATGTAAGCTGACCTACATAATAGTTTCCCAGTAACTTCAGTTTGCTTCCCACATTTCCAGTACCTGAATCAACCAAGGTCTAAAAATATTAAATGGAAAACTCCAGAAATAAACACTCCATGTTTTAAATTTGTACAGTCCTGAGTAGTGTGATGAATGGCTTCATCCCTTTGTCTAGCATACCTATTCTATTAGATATGCCACCCTGTTAGTCACTTAGTAACTCTCTTAGTTATCAGATCTCTTGTCTTGGTATTGCAGTGCTTATAGATAGATAGATGCTTTCAGACATCCATTGGAGGTCTTGGAATATATCCCTTGGGGATAAGAAAAGACCACTGTATTTATTGATGGCAATTTAGTTGTCTTCTGAAGTATGTAATAAAAAGAGCTTAGGGTTTACAGATATACTGCCTAGGTTGAATCTTGGCTTTCCAAACTTAAGTAAATCACTTAAACTTTTTGTTGTCTTAGTTTCTTATTCTATATGATGGAGATAATAATGGCTATCTTGCAGGGTTGTGAGGATTAGAGATTATGCATGTAAATTACAGATTGTTTTAGTTATTAGTCTACACTGCATTACTTTGTTAGCAAGTGTGTGCCCGTGTATGTAGGAGAATGTTGTTTTTATTGTTGAATGCAACTGTCTTAAGCCTCCTGGGCTTAATGACTGAAGAATCCTACAAAGATCCTATGTACTGCAGATTGATACTATGTAGAATATGTACTAGAGAGTGATACTGTACTGGATATGTACTAGAGATGGATAGGATTACCAGGAGATTTTACTACTTATCAGATATAAGCCCAACAATCAGATTTTTGAGGAGAAGGTGGTGGACCTAGTAAAGTATACTTGGTCAAATCACATTTGGAAGAGCCACAAGGGGATAGCAGTCCTCATTATTTGTACTTATAAGCAAGCTACCTGTTAAAATCCATATGTTCTCTGTGTGATGTACTCCTCTAAATTTTACCACTAAGTTAGAAATCATATCTAAACTATTACCAGATAGAAAAAATATATATATATTCATATTCTATTACCTTCAGGGCAAAGATTGAAAAGAAACAATGATGCCAATAGAGTTAGTGATTTTTTCCCCTTAGTTGTTCTTTCCTCGGTTTTGAAAATATAAGTGCTTTTTATTATGAATTTAATTTTTTATTATTTTATTTCTAGATAAGTCTAGTATTGAAAGAAGATTGTCGGCACTCTGCTGTAGCACTGCGACTGTGTGAGCAGCAGGCTTGTCCATGGACCATTGTGGGAGCATGAGGTGATAAGTTTGGGATTACAGCTTGGTTCTGTCACCCATCCCCAGGAAGCTAGTTTAACTGGTGACTACCAAAGAACAAGCAGCAATTTCAAAAAGGAGAAACAATCCAAAACTACGTTTGTAGAAAATCTGCCTTACTGGAGAAGACACTCCCTTTTCCCCTTTTCTTTGTAGAAGGAGAAGAAAGAGTATTCCACTTTGCTCCCTGTTTGAACTTGGTAAATAAACGTACCTTAGAACTAGAATTATCATTTATTCTTATGAATAATTAAAACATGAAATAAGGCAAGTGGCACTTCACTCAGTTCACAGAACAATGTATGAAATGCCATATGTTTGCTGAGGTGTATACAAGCAAAAGAATCTACATCTCCTCAGGCAGTTTGATGTTTGGGGTGAGTTTATCTGAACCTGAGCGTGCATCTTTCAACAGCTCAGGAAGAAATAGTTTAAGAAGAAGCAAAAGATGGCTCTAGGAAGAAATTTTGAAATCTTCAATTTGATCTAGTATGGACACGTTAATTCTTCCAAAATCTTTCATGTTGCACTAATTTATTAAAACAACTGTGTATTATTGGATTTTGCAATTTAAAACTGAGGCACAATGGACTTGTTTAAAGTATTTTACTTCATTATATACATATACCCTTTCCAGAATTCACATGTAATCTCTATTGAACTTTTAAATGGTCAAAACTTGTGTTCATGTGAACCTTTGCATTTTTTTTTTAGTTGTTTATTTACACCTCAGATCTTCTTAGTAATATTTTGAGTTGCTGGTGTTTACTTTGCATTTTTCCTTGTGCATGCAAAATGTGCATTGATGCCTGCCACTTAGGTTTATTAAAGGATAGGTTTATTTGGACAGTATTAGAAAAACTATCATGAATCAAGAGCTACTCTTGAGAATTTTCATAGGGCCAAAACAAAGTTGGTGATCAAAGGCTTGTTAGTGATGTGGAGTTTCTACATGAAGTTAGTGAAAAATTAGGTTTGTTTTCTCTTAGGAAAATGGGCAGCTCTCTCCAGCCTAATGTGTATTTTTAATGTTAATCCTGACAGTTCACCAAATAGCTCATAATGAAAAAGCAGGCAGTTAACATCCCTTTAGGAATGGTTCCTACATTGTATATTATTTGGTTTCCTTTACTTACCTGCTTGAATACTTGAATAAACTGTTCACCAGTTTTAATCCTATTATTTTAAACCTTTTACATAAAATACTCTGAACTGACAGTTGTGCAGAAGCTCTTTGGCATTATTCTAATTTTAATGTACTGATAAAAACAAACAAACATGGTTTTCTTTTACTTTGACAAAGTAATGTAATTTCTACCTAATTTATCTGTATGAAATTCCAGCAGTTAATTTGAACATTTATTTATATAATGTTTGTATTTTTAGGTCTTTAATACAGTGTTTCTACCTCTCATTTGTAAACTGCATGCATTATTCTTGAAACTAGTTAAAACTTACTGAATCGTTGTGTAATAGCCTTTTATTATTGCCTATACAAATGTATATTAAGGTAAAATAAAACTGACAGTGTTTCTAGGTTACAGTTGGGTCCATATTAAGTGACATGTCAAGGCAGATACTTCCTTACTCTGGGGACTTGGTCATTAAGGTCCTTTGTCACATCCCAGGATTTAAGATTCTTGGTGACTGTCATTCAGGCTTCTATAAACTGATGATCCCTTCTCCTCCTTGCTTATTGATACTGTCTTTTGTATAATTTTTTAGAGTTAACAGTGCAATTTCATCCATGTTCTCTCCTCTGTTATCTCAAATGATCCTCTACGTGGGTGGGTAGGTTTATTCTGCCCCCTTTCTAACTTTTTTTAAACACAGGATGAAACAGGTTCAAAGAGGGTAAGTGATTGGTCTAAAGTCAGAAATGAGGAAAGTGGTCAAGCCATGCTTTGTAACTTCAAGTTCTTTCTTCATCTTGTGTAGTCAAGGTCTTGTTATTGTTGGTGTGTGTGAAACAGTGAAGTCTTAACAACAGAGCAAACTGTAAATTTATGAGTAACGATTCTGATTATACTTCCATTATCAAGGCTGATCGTTTTAAGAGATTTTTGCCTTGATTATAGCAATAATAAACAAGTGCTTTATGTTTCCATGAGTATTTTTTAATTTCTTTTTTTGTTGGGGGAGGGTACAAGGCTTTGAATCCAGGGGTATTCACACTGAGCTGTATCTCCTGCCCTTTTTAAATTTTGAGACAGTGTCTCACTAAGTTGTCCAGGCTGGCCTCAGACTTGTGATCCTTCTGCCTTAGTCTCATGAGTAGCTGGGATTACAGGTATGCATCTAGTATATTTTTAAATTTTATATCATTTATTTCATAAAGTGGAAATGGACCAGTCCACATGTTGACACCTATATTCAAATTAATATCTGGAAAATTATGGACGATTATAAATATAAATAGAGCAATTAGTAGTGAATTTGATAGTTAGCAATTCCTACTCCAAGATTTATTTTAACTGTCTCCTGTACTAGTCTTGAAGGTATGTTCTTGGTATAGTTATTTCCTACAGCCCTGTGCTCCCTTCCTTCCACTGAGAGGAGTCAGGTACAGGAGGAGGCTATTGTTAGGGCAGAATGCCAGCAAAGGTAGTAAGGAGGGAGTTGAATTGTATGCAGTGGACATAAGGATGTGGAATTGGGCCTCCAAACCAATATATCTGACACATCTGGGTTCCCATGCCTCCTTTCCGAAGGGCTTGCTTAGTTGCAGCTACCCCTGAAACTGTCTCAGTTCAGGAAGGATGGCATTTCTCCCTCCAGCTCACCCCTGTGCTGAGGCTTCCTCCTCTGGACTCAGCTAGCCATTTGCAATAACTTCTCTCATGGTTTGAGAATATTTTATTTAAAAATAGTGACATCCAAACTGGACACAGTGGTGCACAACTATAAGTTGAGGCAGGAGAATCACAAATTTGAGGTCAGTTTCAGCAACATAGTAAGACCTTGTCTCAAAAATAAGAAATGACTGGGGGTATAGCTCATTGGTAGAGCACCTCTGAGTTAAACCCCAGTGACAGCGCCCTTGCTGCTGCACATATGATGGGTGACACCCAATTTTGAATTTTGATCATTTTAGTTGAGAGAAACAATATTCAATGAGGGTTGATGACTTATTTCCCATGGTCCAGTGTTTTCTGGTTCCCACAAGAGGAGCTGTTCTGTCCTCACTAGAGTCATACTTAACAGTTCAGGAGGAGCTAACATTAGTGTCAGGCTGCCTCAGTGTCCAAGGATAATGAGAAGAAAGTTGAATTGGAAATGCCAGGCATGAGTGGCATGGACTCAGATACTTAAAAGTCCTTGAGGTGCTATTAGTGATTGGAGCACAGGCTCTGGTGGAAGTCTTCACACTTTTAGTCACAGTTATAGTCTCTGTTAGCACTTTTAAGTTTTTTTCTGGAATAAAGAAAAGTCGATTGGTATTTGTATAGGAAAGATTACTTCACAGGGAGCAGCTACTGCTCAGAGAACTTGATCCTGTCACACCTGATACTTGGATCTTTGAAGCATCTGCGCCTGCTTCTAGATGGCTTTAGACCATTTACTTCTGGGTTCTGGACCCTTGAAGTTATGTAGTCTTGTGACTACATAAGGACCTTCCCAGGTTCCTTTCTTGTTTATCAAAGCCTTGGTATAGTACTGTCCTTGAAGGGAGGAGTCAAGATGGTATTTTCCTTATCTGAATTAGAAAACGATCAGAAATGATCCCTCTATAAAAGCATTGTACACAGGAAAACTCCACTTAAAGAAAATCACAGCATTTGTGCTAGAGGCAAAGACAAACTGGTATAGAATCAAGGTGGTTTCAGCAATCAGAACAAACAACAGGCTGAAATCTTGCTACGATTGAGATCTTGTGCAGTATCCAGCAGAGAGCCTGCAGGAGACCTGACTAGAGTGAGGATCAGTCCAGAGGAGCACCTGACCCTGTGGTCCTGAGGGTGCTGTGCAAGGGGATTAACTGAAGGATTTTCCTTTTTGTAGAAGGCTTTTTAGCCCCATTTTCATATGCCATAAAGATATTCATAATTTTGATATATCCTGTCTTGACAACTCTTCCATTACCTCCCAGAGTAGATTTGGAGTAATGGAGACTATGGGGGGTGATGTTAGTTAGCTTTCCACTGCTGTGACAAAATTACCTAACAAGAACAATTTAGAGGAGGAAAAATTTATTTTCAGCTATGGTTTCAGAGGTTCAGTCCATGTTTAGCTGACTCTATTGCTCTGGGCCTAATGCGAGGCAGAACATCAAGGAAGAAGGGCCTGGTGAGGAAAGCTGCTCGTCTCATGACTGCTGGGAAGCAGAGTGTGAGGAACCAGGAACAAAATACATACCCCAAAGGTACACCCCCAGTAACCTACCTCCAGCCATGCCCTACCTGCCTACAGTTACCATCACTAGTCCATTCAAATTATTAAGCCATCAGATGGATTAATATACTGATTAGGTTTAAGCTCTCATAATCATTTCACCTCTTAACACAGGAGCTTTTGGAGATACCTTGTATCCAAACTATAATAGGGTAATGAAGCCCTGGGCCGGTGGGCCACAGGCTTGGCAGGGCAAGGCTGCCTCTCAAATAGTTCTGTCTTGCACAGTTAGCTTATATTATTAGGAGGTGCCAGCTTGAACATTTACGTGTTGAAAACTGTATTTTACAACTTAAGAATTTCTTTTTTTTTCTTTTTCCTCTTTTTTTGGTACTGGTGATTGAACCCAGGGCATCACTAGGCAAGTGCTCTATTACTGAGCTACACCCATGTGCCAGGCAGGAAATCACCAGATAACTGGGGGAAGACCTTCTATAGACTGGCCAGACCCAGACCACTACCATCTCCTCCTCCTCCTCCTCCTCCCCCCTCCTCCTCCTCCTCCCTCCTCCCCCCTCCCTTCCTCCTCCCTCCTTCCTCTTCTTTCTTCTTCCTCCTCCTTCCTCTTTCCTTCTTCGCCCTCCTCTTTCCTCCTCCTCCTTCCTCCTTCCTTCTTCCTTCCCTCTTCTTCCTTATCTTTTTTTCTTCCTCTTCCTCCTCCTCTTCTTCTTATTTCTCTTTCTCCTTCTTCCTCCTCTTCCTCCTTTTTTCCTCCTCCTCCTCCTCCTTTCATCATCTTCTTTCTTCTTCTTCTGTTGTTGATGGATCTTGATTTTATTTATTTTTATGTGGTGCCAAGAATCAAACCCAGTGCCTCACACATGCTAGGCAAGCACTCTACTACTGAGCCACAACCCCAGCCCCCAGACAGCTACCTTCTCCTTCCACCTCTCCTTGCAGATACAAAATCCTCCCAGTTAAGCAGGCTGAAAAGAGAACAGTGAGGCAAGAGGTGGCAGCAACAGAGTGGACCTGGTGGCTTGATCGTGATGTCAGCCTCTTGTGAGCCAAGGGGAGTAGGGACTGAAGGACTGAACTCTGTGCTTTTTTATTTTGAGACAAGGTCTTGCTTAGTTGCCCAGGCTGGCCTTGAACCCGTGATCTTCCTGTTTCAACCTCCTTGAGCTGGGATTACAGGTGTACACTACCACACCTGTCTTCTTTGGGGTTTCTGCAACTTGACAGCTCAGTTTAAGGGGTCCACTTGGTCTTTAGCTCTGCCCTGTTCAGCTGTGTGTCCTTGGGCAAGTTTTTTTTTTTTTTTTTTTTTTTTTTAACTTTCACATCTGTGAAGTTGTGAAGGAGTTTAAGTCTTCATTGAAGAGTTCAAGTCTTGAAGAGTTGGTGGCAAATTGAATAAGTTGATGAACATAAAGTTATTTGAACAGCACCTGGCACAAGTGAGAACATAGTAATACCTGCTATTCAGTAGTTGTCATCCTTTTGCTCATGTTTTCAGTTTGTTTCAGGAATGGGGAAAAGTAATTTGGCTTGCATTTGTTTGCAGGAAGTCCTGGACTTTATACTATAGCTGAACAGCTGCTCAAATGACTGGTTCTTGCAGCCCTTTTGTGCTGTTTACCTACCAACTACCCCAGCTTCAGGTATCCTCTGAGTTACCCTTTAGGTCAATGTTTTTTTGTGTGTGGTATCAGGGATTGAGCCAGGGGTGCTCTACTACTTAGCTATATACCCATCTCTTTTTATCTCTTGATAGACCTCTGTTTATTTATACATGGTGCTGAGAATTGAACCCAGGGCCTCACACATGCTAGGCAAGCACTCTACCAACTGAGCCACAAACCCAGTCCCAGCTCTTTTTATTTTAAAATAGGATCTCACAAGTTGCCAAGACTGGCCTCAAACTTGTTATCCTCCTGTCTCAACCTGCCAAGTAGCTGGATTAGAGGTGCGCACAACTGCAGCTGACTGTTTGGCTGTTTTAATGACATGCTTGCATTAGTCTAACATTTATTATTTCATCTGGAAAAAGCAGATGTGGAGAGTTATTCACCCAAGAGAAAAGCCACATAGCTTGCCGGTGGTGGGAGTAACTATTGGACCCTCAAGGACTGGGCTGGGAAGGCTGAGCACAGTCCAGAGCCTAATGCTCACTCTCCTGTCTTCTAACACTTTCTGATGATGTACAGAAAGAGAGGAAAGAAGAGCTTTATGAAATTTAGTGCCCAGATGTCTCCTGCTGGTGCCATCTAATGCCTAATGGAAGCAGGTCAGTGTTAGCAGCTTTGTGTAGTCCACTTGGACCTGGATCTGGAGCACAGGAGCTGTAGGTTTCAGAAACTATCCTGCCCCTGAAAGAAATAGTGTCTGGGACACATAAATAAACTTGGGCATTTGGTTGACCCACCTTGAGGCTTTCCTGTATGTTTCCTTGCCTGTGTCTATATACGGTGATGGGATTGAGCAGCAGGGGATTGTTTCAGCGGAAGGGGAAGAACTCCCACAGGCCCTACAACATTCTGGGACCACTTCCTTCATCCATGGCAGTAGATGTAGATCCTTTCTTCAGGAATGCCCTATAGGTGCACCCACCCATCATAGGGTTCAGTCCTTCAGTCCCTGTCCGTGGCTCACACAGGAGGAGGAGGAGGAGGAGGAGGCTGACGTCACAATCAAGACACCAGGTCCACTCTCGCCGCCACTTCTTGCCTCCTCTCACTGTTCTTTTTTCAGCCTGCTTAGTTGGGAGGATTTTGTATCTGCAAGGAGAGGTGGAAGGAAAAGGTAGTGGTCTGGGTCTGGCCAGGTCTGCAGAAGGCCTTCCCCCAGTTACCTATGTGGACAATAAAGTGACTCCTTGCCTGGCACACTGACCTTCCAGGAGGCATCCATGGGTGGTGTGTTAAGTTGCCATTGCTGTGAGAAAATCAACTTAAAGGAGGAAAGATTTATTTTGGCTCACGGTTTAAGAGGTTTTAGTTTGTGGTAGGGAGTACATGGTGGAACCAAACTGCTCAAGGCAGCTAGGAAGCAGCAGGGAAGGGTCTGGGGACAAGAAACCCCTTCAAGGGCACACCCCTGCTGATCTACTTCCTCCAACTAGGCTCTACCTTCTAAAGTCCCACCACCTCCCAATTCTGCCAACAGCAGGGGACCAAAACTTTGAAGGGTCACTCCAGATCAAAACTGGAACAGGAGGCCTGCAGTGAGAGGTTCTGATGGCCTGAACAGAGAGAGGCCTTTGCTTTGTTGCAGTTGGAGGGTGTCAGTAAGGATTAAGGGAAATGGATTGTATGAAGGAAATAACCAGATGCTGGCTCACTTAGGAATTCCCATTGGCACAGAAAGAGTGCAGGCAGCCTATTTGATACAGAAAGCCTTAAATTGAGGCTGTAAAGTAGATTTACAGTTTCTAGAGGAAACCCAGTGTTTTGACCATAAGTTTGTTTTTTTTTTGTTGTTTGTTTGTTTTTAAATCCCTTTTATGTTGTGAGAAGACAGCAGCCCCATAAGCCTGGGGACAACTTTTCTAAACTTTATTTAAATCTTTTCATCCATTTAGAAATGTAAAAAAACAAAACCCTTAATTGTAGACCATATAACAGTCAATGGACCTGACCTAGCACCTGGGCAGTAGTTTATTGGCCATTTCCAAAGAAACTATTAATGGAATAGACAGATGCCCAGGATACAGAGAACATATACCCATTGTATCCACAGTAACAGTACATTTTCCTTTTCCATCCTTGGAGTCCAAAGGATCCAGTTAACACCGAAGCATGACTCAGTGTCAGGAGCACAGCGCTGCCTAGCAAGTTTTTCTTTTAAGCAGAATATATTAAATTGTAAATTTATAGAATGCAAACATCATTTTGGAACATTTTGGGGGAAACAACTTTCTGCTTCTTTGAGAAATTAAGTGTTCACTTTTAATTTTGCTGTGTTGTCTAGGGCAAGTTACCTCACCTTCCTGAGCTTCAGTTTTTCTTCTCTTAAAAAAGACAAAAACAGTATCTTTGAATACAATTTTGGTAGGGAAAATGCTCTTTGCCTGGCCTGGTTCTGAATGCTAAAGAAAGCATCCATGCCAGGGAGGGTATCCTCAGGACCCCTGCTGGATTTCATTCAGAAAGGCTATAAGGATATGTGGATTTTGCAAAAACCAAGTCCAATAGCACCTTGCTGCTGGATAGACAGAGAACCCTGGGCATATCCTCCATAAACACTTTAGCTCTTCTTAATGTTGTAACATTATGAAACATGTATTTTAATCCTTGTGTGTCTGTTAATTGAAACAATTTCCTTTGAGTTCATATGCCTGTGGATCTCTTGGCCATACACTGTCAGTGGTAGGTGTGTTAGCTTTTCATTTGTTTGACTAAAATACCTCACAAAAACAATTTAGAAAAGGAAAATTTTATTTGGTGCTCGTGGTTTCAGAGGTCTCAGCCTATGGATGACCAGCTCTATTGTTCTGGGCTAAAGTTGAGGTAGAACATCATGGAGGAAGGGCATGCTAGAGGAGCACTGCTCTGTTCGTGGGCTGCCGAGAAGCACAGGAGTGGGGCCCTCTGGGAAGATGCACCTCTCCAGGGCACACTCCCAGTGACCCACCTTCTCCAGTCATGCCCCGCCTGCCTACAGTTACCACTCAATCCATTCCAACTAGGATGGACTGATTAGGTTACAGCTTTCCAATCCGATTTTTTCACCTCCTAACTTACCTGCATTAACAAAGGAGCTTTGGGGGAACACCTCATATCCAAACCATAATAGCAGGTCCCACTCCTGGGATTCATGTCCTCACCTCAGTTCTTTCTCTGACTTGGACAGCTGAGCAGGACTGCCCCTACCGTTACCCCTCTGCCTGTGCTGCCTGCCCAAGTACCGAGAACTGGTTGGTTCTGTCCCAGTGCCTGCGCTACTTCCTGAGAAATGACAGGGGCTTGCCTGAGGAGGAGGAAGGGTCAGTAAGGCACCTCCTTTTCAAGAGATCACTGTCATGGACACCTTTGAGAATTGGAGGAAAACCTCAGAAAAGATGCACCCTCATACAGCAACAGCTGCCCCTTGGTGCCCACCTTGTTCCAGAATGGGAACCCTCAGCTCCCCAGAAGACCACCTCCCTAAGGGAAATAGAGCGGAGAGAGGAGTCCTCACAGTTCCTGCCCCAAGGCAGAATGCTGAGGCAGGAGAATCCCAAATGCAAGGCTAGCCTTGGCAACTTAGTGAGACCTAGCTCAAAAAAAAAAAAATAAAATAAAATAAATAAATAAATAGTGCTGGGGATGTAGCTCAGTGGCAAAGCACCCTGGGTTTAATCTCCAGTTCTGGAAGGAAAAAAGAAAGGTAGACGTGGACAAAGAAGGCACTCGTTTGCCAGTGTTGGTCCTTTAGCTCCAGCACAGACACACTGCTGGTTCCAGATAGGCACTGTGAGTTGTGAGAGATCATAACTTTCTTATCCTTAGCAATTTCTCAGTAAAAAAAAGAAGCTCAAGGTAGGACCATGGCAGTGAGAGACAAAGGTGAGTAGAAGAAATATCAGAGCAGATGAGATCAAGGCAGTTCCCCTGGAGGTGAGCATTCCAGTCACCTCAGTGAGGACGGCCCAGCAAGTGGGTGCAGGGTCCAGAAGGAAGAGCTAGAGGATGGAGGAGGAAAGCACGGAGATGTGGTCTGGATCCACCCTGGGGAGCCAGAGGATCCTCCCTACTCTGAATCCTGAGGCTTGAGGGGCAGGAGAGGAAAGCAGTCACAGGGAGGTGGTTCTTGTCTTTTGGGGAAAACCAGCTTTAGGGTTCAGTCAGGGAGAAGGAGGGCTATGCTTTTCTGGGGGCCCAGCAACACATTTTGGACCATCAGGTGAGCCTTGGGGCCACAGGACTGGGTGGGGTGTGGGACAGGAAAAGCTGGGTGCAGATATTAGGCCAAGGTGAATAGGGGGGAAAAGTGAGACAGATTGTGCAAAAGGACAGCAGCAGGAGTGTCGTGGTCCTTCCTCTTGGTGGCAAGCAGGTCTCAAGGTCTCAGGGCCACAGCTGTGTGCTTGTGATTGGGCCCGCCCTTGCTGCACAGTGACCTAGGAGGTGATAGGAGAGAATGAAGCAAATGTGCAGAGACCAGCAGAGTGGAGACAGGGAGCAACAGGGAGAAGAAGAACAAGCAAGCTCCTCCACACTGCTGGGATTCTGGGTGCCAGGCCCCAGGCTGGCTCTCGTCCTCCTTCTGGATTGCTGCAGAACCACCTGGGTTCTCCTCTCCATGCTCATACTGCCTCCCCTCAGGTTGCCATTACAGTAGAGTTCAACTAAAACATATCCACCCAAACATTCAGTGGCTCCCCACTGCCCCTAGGACAGAGTACACATGCCTCAGTGCTGTATTCAGGGTGACCCAGGCTCTGCCCAGCCCATTGCATCCCATCTGCACTCCCTGAAGAGCCCTGCCAGTCGATGCCTTTGCCTGAAAGTCTTCCCTCGAAGGACCCACATTGCCCAGAATACCTCTCCTATTGTTAATCTCTTCATCGCCTCATACACAATGTAAAATTTGCCACTTAAAGTTTAGTAGTGTGAAGTACATTGGTGTGCAATCCATCACGACCATCCAGCTCCAGAACATTTTTTAATCTTCTCAAACTGAAACTCTGTGCTCTTAAATTACCTATCCCCACTTCCTCAGCCTCTGGCAGCCTCCATTCCATTATAGAGATACTAATTACAGTTCCTTTCCTACTTTTCACTGTTACTTTTCTTTTTGGAGGTACTGGGGATTGAACACACAGGTGATGTGCCACTGAGCTGTATCCCCAGCATGTTTTATTTTGAAACAAAATATTGCTAATTGTACAGGCTGACCTGAGATCCTCCTGGCTCTGCCTCCTGAGTAGTTGAGTAGCACACCTGAGAATACAGGTGTGCACCTTCATGCCCCAGTTATCACTACTCTTCCATTTGGTTACTGGGGCAAGAGGCCAGACCTGACATTTTGGGAACCCAGAGTCAGGCCTCTGGTCTAGAACTCCATAACGGTACCATGTGTCAGGATTCCTTCCTTTTTAAGGCTGAATTAAATTCCATTGTATGTGTGTCATGCAGTGATTTTAAATGGGCCTTATACTGTAAGTGTCTCAGGGTTCTCAGATCAGTTTCCAGCCCCTGCCCAGCATCGCCAGGGATGGCCACAGGTGGAATGGCAGGTACTCCCATCAGGGAGGCAACTGGAAGACTCACCAACTACCTATACCCCACCTAGGGTTTCAAGGTCTGAAATGCCACCACTTTCTTGGGCTGTATATTTGCCTTGTGTGCTCTGGGCCCTTTGCCCCCATGTGGAAATCTCCCAAGTATGAGGGAGCAAAAATGGCCCTTCCTTATCCTACAGCATCTCCTGACATGTAAGCAGAAAATAAGAAATTGAAGAATTTGTAAGAGTTGAGTGAGTCATGAACCAAAGGGGAAGGTCCTGTGACCTTTTACTTCTGTTAAGCCCAAACTCCTGAGACCCTCCAAGATCTCTTAAATAAGGAGTTTATCTAGCTGCTGAAATGCCAGCCAGAAAAAGAACCAGGTCCTGAGACAAGGTCCCGCAGATTCTAGCAGCAGAGCTAGCTAGCTAGCAGCTGGAAAAATGCCTGTTGGACCTATAGCTAAGAGCATTTTTCTAATGAAAATAAATTGTTTTCATCAATGCTACATTGGCTGTAGACAAGACGGGTTGGATAAAGTGAAGCAGGGAAAGTTCTGGGGTAAGTTGGCAGACCATAAAGACAAGTGCTTAGTGTTTCTGGGATGTTGGGTTGTAAGCAGGATGCAGTGGTGCCAGGTGGATTGGAAGCCTAGTGTTTTGAATCAAGGTTTTAACATGCATTTAGGTTTGGTCTTGTAGTTGTTAACTGATTGACTTAGGGTGTCTTCCCTCCTCCATCCTCTGGGCTCTTGTAATTAAACTTAGGATGTTTCAGATTTTTCTTTTTATTACTTCCTTCTCCCTACCTTTCCACTACACAAATGTATTCCTCATCTTGTCAAGTCATCAAAGAGGAGTTCCAAGACAATCTTTGATAAACATTGGGGGATTCCTACAAGATATAAGAGGTATTTCATGACTCAATGGGATGTGCTCTCATGTAATGGACTGGCTGAGCAACCAGCTGTGTCATTTGAGCAAGTGGAACTTGAAAAATGAACAAGAGATGGCCAGGATATCAGGGGGCTTGCCTGCCTTGCTGACACCATGTCTGGGGGACCTGCTGGCTAGGTGGGAGGACCCCTGTGGAAGGCATCAGGGTAAGTAGGAAATATCTCTCCCTTTGCAGGGGTCTGTGCAGTGGGCAAGTGATCTAGGGGGATGCAAATCCTCTGAGCCTTTTGGGAACACCAGTTAAGTAAAACTTGCTCTTGTGTAATTTTTCTCTGAAGGTGCAAAAAAAGAGAGAAAAGAGGCTACCCAAAAGGCATGGGATAGGGAGGGAGAGCAGGGGTTGCCCGCTTCCTTGGAACCATGGGCCAAACCCAAGCTGGATGGAAGTGCAATCACTAGGACCTATATATTAAGTTTGTTAGAAATACCAAGAACTCAAACACGCACTGGAAAGTGACTGTGCAAAGCAAACTTCACTTCTCCCAGAAAGGCATGCCACAGAACCTGGCTAGCAAGCAGCCCAGGTGTCAGTCAGCCTGCCTATGCCCCTAAAGCAGCACTGCCCTTTGCCCTGATTGGAGGAGCTTGGGGTTACAAACTACATGAAGGGATAATTTTATAATTGGGGAGGGGGCAAAGGGAAGGGCTATAATTGAAATGGCTACAATTGGATCCAATGAAGGCTTAGTTATGGAAATCTCACTCAGCTAGAGACCAAGCACCACTTGGAGGTTTGAAGAACTCAGGTTTATTTATACCAGCAGCTCCAGATGAGCTAATGTTCTGAAGTCCTGGGTCCTGAGTTGAGATTACATGGGATTTTTATAGAAAATGTGACATCATTTCTTTGCCATTATGACATTGGGGGGTTTGAATTCTTGGCCTGTGTGACCAAAGACCATGCACAGGGAATTTACAGTAGTAGTTTGCAGGTGTAAACAAGACAGTAAAACACATGCAGTGTTATCACAAAAAGGCCTTCAACACAGACAGTAGTAACTCAAGATGGCCTGAGTTTATCTCCTAAGACCTCTATTTCTTTTATTTTAAAAAATGTATTCTTTTTAGTTACATGTGACAGTAGAATGTATTTGGACATACCATACATACATGGAGTTTAACTTCCCATTCTTGTGGTGTACATGATGTGGAGTTATACTGGTCATGTATGCATACATGCACATAGTAAAGTTATGTCTGATTCATTCTATTGTCTTTCCCATTCCCATCCCCCCTGCTTACCCCCACCTCTTCCCCCACTCCAATCCAGTGAACCTCCACTCCCCCCACCCCCTAACCTATTGTGAGTTAGCATCTGTGGATCAGAGACAATATTTGGCCTTTGGTTTTTGGAACTGGCTTATTTCACTTAGTAGATAGTCACTAGTTCCATCTGATTACCAGTAAATGCCATCATTTCATTCTTCTTTATGGTTGAGTAAAATTCTATTGTAACTTTCCATTTTCTTTATCCATTCATCTGTTGAAGGGCACCTAGGTTGGTTCCATAGCTTAGCTATTGTGAATTGAGCTGCTGTGAACATTGATGAGGCTGTGTCACTATAGATGCTGGTTTAAGTCCTTTGGGTATAAGCCAGGGAGTGGAATAACTGGGAACCATCATTTGGTTCCATTCCAAGTTTGCTGAGGATTCCATACTGCTTTCCAGAGTAGTAAGAGCAATTTGCGCGTCCCACCAGCAGTGTAGAGTGTGCATTTCCCCACAACCCCTCTCCAACATTTATTATTACTTGTATTCGTGATAATTGCCATTCCGACTGGAGTGAGATGAAATCTCACAGTAGTTTTAATTTTTAATCAAATAGTTTTAATCTCAGAGAGTTTTGCATTTCTCTAATTGCTAGAGACACTAAACATATTTTCATATATTTGTTGATCATTCATATTTCTTTTTCTGTGAAGTATCTGTTCAGTTCCATTTATTGATTGGGTGATTTGTTTTTTTTGTGTGTGTGTGTGTTAAGTTTTTGAGTTCTTTACTTATCCTGGACATTGATGCTCTATCTGAGGTGCAGTTGGACAAGAGCTCCCATTCTGCCAGGCTCTCTCTTCCTGTTCTTGATTGTTTCCTTTGCTGTGAAGCTTTCAGTTTAATAAAATCCCATTGTATTGATTCCTTGATTTACTTCTTGCACTTAGGAGTCTTGTTGAGGAATTCTCTTTCTTATCTGACATGATAGAGATTTGGGCCTACTTTTTCTTCTAGTAGGTGCAGAATCTCTGGTCTAATGCGTTGGACCTTGATGAACTTTGAGTTAAGTTTTGAGCAGGGTGAGAGATAGGGGTCTAATTTCATTTTATTACATATGGATTTCCAGTTTTCCCAGCACCATTTGTTAAAGAGTTTCCAGGCAGCTGAACATGTGGAGGTTATTGCAGAGCAATGTTCCTAGAGAGGGCATTCAGGCCCAAGTGAAGAGTTGGTGGTTTTTATAAGAGCAGCCTTCATCATGTTTATGGTTCCTTTGTCTAGTATGAGATAACTGTATTTATGTGGGTTCATCTCTGTCTCCTCTATCTGAACCATTGGTCTTCATGTCTGTTTTGGTGCCAATATCATTCTGTTTTTGTTACCATAGCTGCCCAAGATCTATATTTCTAAGGACTAGGCCAACGAGGTTATAGTTTAGACGGCAGTTAATTGGCCTAGCAATTAAATGATGTAGGTGCATTCCTACAGAGTTCAGGAAGTTCCAAAGTATAAGAAAAAATGACTCTTTTTATAGGCACCTGTTGAATCTCTGGCCTTGAAAGTCAGGGATGTTTACACCTCAAAAGGGAGATTCCTAGAGACCACTATCTATCCGGTAGATAGGGACAGGTTCCCTGAAGAGAGGCTGACGGAGGGGAGGGGGAAAGTCAACCCTTTCCCCATGGTTCTTTATCATAATATTCTTATAATCTCATTATATGATCAGATCCGAGCTCTCTGCCGCAGGCTGGATACTAACTACATTCTGAAAATAACTACATTCTATTTCTCACACGTTTGACTGGAGTCATCACTGAACAGGAATCTGAGGAGTTCTCTAGATACAGAGACCTCTACTCAGATTTTTCTTTCTCTTTCTTCCCCTCCCACCCCTGCTATACTGGGAATGGAACCTAGGGGCTCTCTACTATTGAGCTACATTCTCAGCCTTTTTTATTTTTTATTTTGAGATAGGGTCTCACTAAGTTGCTGAAGGTCTTGCTAGGTTGCCCAGGCTGGTCTCCACCTTTTGGTCCTGCTGGTTCAACCTGGGTTTTTGGGATTACAGGTGTGTGCCACCATGCTCAATACCTTTCAGGTTATGGGCCACATCATATAAAAATTTTGAGGACATGTCAGGTATGAGTAGCAGAGCAAGAGATTTACTATAAAGGGAAAGTACACACGTAAGACTGGGTGGGTGATCTTGGAGAGACTAAGTCCTGTTACCTTAGTCTAGGGTTCTCTTTCCCTTTTTTAATTTGCACATTGTAATTATGCATAACAGTAGGCTTCATTGTTATGTACTCATTTGATCTGGGTCCTAACATTTAATGGAGTAGGTAGGGGGCGCTGAACTAGAGGTGGAGTCAGAGCAGGGTTTCACAGTTTTGTGCCAGTTTTCCTTGGGGTCGCTCACTGTGTAATTGAAAGCTTGGTCCTTATACCCAATGACAATTAATACCAATTTAATAATGAGGACATGTTTTGAGAAAAAGGAAAAAGAAGCTTTATAGCTTTTCTAGCAAAGGAGAAACACAGGGGACTCCCGTTCCAGAGGCTGTGATTCTGCCCCTCAGGAGGAACAGGGGGATTTCAAAGCAGCTCTTTAAAGGCTACATTCCAGGTGAGCTCTGACAAGGGGTTCCAGGATGCCCTGATTGTGTGTTAGGATTCCCCTTGTTAATTTGGGAAATATTCACTTCCTAGATCCTTTGGCAGATATCTCCTTCCTGTGGAGCACAGATAACTCAGGGTAATCTTGTTTCCCACTCCCAGGTTAGGGAGGGGGAGAGGGAGCAGAGGAAAAGAAAACATGTCCCTTTTAAAAATAAGCCTCACAAATGGACCGAAATTGAAGAATATCATGCTAGTGAGATAAGCCAATCTCAAAACCAAAGGAAGAATGAATCTCGCTGATAAGTGGATGATGATACATAATGGGACGTGGGAGGGGTTAGTTTTAGGGTTAGAGTGAGGGTTAGGGAGGGGGGCAAGAATGGGGGAAGGAAGGACTATATAGAGGGAAAAGAGGGATGGGAGGCGTGGGGGAAAGGGAAAAAATAACAGAATGAATCAACCAACATCACCCTATGTAAATTATGATTACACAAATGGTATGCCTTTACTCTATGTACAGAGAAACAACATGTATCCCATTGTTTACAATAAAAAAAAATATATATATATATAATATCAAAGGGCTTGATTTTCTAAAAAGAAAAAATATATTTTTTGCTTGAAGACAAAATTTTCCTTTTCCTAACTTAACTTGTAAAATTCTAACATGTTGTGTGATTTTGGAGGTGTCAAAGTGAATTAACAATACTGACAGGCTGTTTGGCATAGCTAAATGAGAAAATGACTAGAAAAAATAAACTGTAACATTTGTTTATAATATTCCTAAAACCTAACTGTATATCTAAGAGCTTAGTTGACAATAAAATTTCTAGAAAACTTATTGATGTAAATGTGTTACCAGCAAGTGTTATAATTCCTAGAATAATATGTAAGTAATAGACTAAGTATTCTAGAATCAGATTTCTTAAAGTATTTAAGATCTGTCAGTACAGTAGAAAATAATTTCTTTTTAAAATTTTATAAAGGAGCTCAAACTCCATTACAATGTAAATAATAAATATACTCTAAGAATGTTATACTTTATATTAAATGAGAAACAAGAGCCAAAAAAATAAACAACCTCTGAAACCAAAAAAATAAATAAATAAATAAATAAAAAATAAAAATAAGCCTCAGAGCTATATTCAAAAGGTGAAGTGGAGCACTATTACAATTGCTCTTGCATATTTTAATCATGGTACTTCCTATATTGCATTTCTCACTAGCATCTTAAATCTCTACCCAGGATTGTGCCCTTTATTATCATAATAGAGGTTGGGTCATTTCTTGGTCACCAAAGTCTCTAATGCACATTTCCCTTAGAAGGAATGACTCCTGCAAATGCCTTGTGTTGTCCTGTGGTCTTCTTGTTTTTGCATCAGTTAGTCACCAAATTGTGGACAAGGACCCGGTGAAAGGACTGGGACTGGGTTTGCTTATGAATTGTTAGTTTTTGCAAATTTGCAATTTGTGGGTGATTCTTTTGAAATTCAATGTCCTCTGTCCCCCCTAAATTCCTATCTCAGACTAAGGTTTTTGAAAATTGACCAGGAAGTGATGGGAGATGGGGACATGTGTGATATTGTGAAATATGTATCTGGCCTTTGGGTCCTCTTTGCTGCATGTAACTCCTAAAATCCTTGGACATCTCCAAGGTGTTGTGATTTGTGAGCATGGTGGGAACACCTGTAATCCAGTGACTTGGGAGGCTGAGGCCGGAGGATCTCAAGTTTGAGGTTAGCCTTGGCAATTTAGTGAGATTCTGTCCTCAAAATAAAAAATAAAGAAGGGCTGGTTGTGTGTGGTGGCTCAGTGATAAAGCCCTTAGGGTTCAATCTCCAGTACCACAAAATGCAAACAAACAAAAATGCTGAAGGGATGTCTTTTTGTATGTTAATGAGTCAACTGGTGGTTGGCAGTCCCAAAAAGCTTCAGGGTGGGAAATAGTCACCAGAAAGAGCAAAGCAGGATTAAAAGGGTTGAGACTTTAAGCCCACTCACAGCTTTTGGGAAGGAGTGAGAGGCTGAAGGTTCAGTTGATCACCCATGGCCAATGATGTAATCATGCTTGCCTACATAATGAAGTCTTCATAAAAATGCAAAGAACAGAGTATGGACAAGTTTCCAGGCAGCTGAACATGTCGAGGTTACTGGAGAGCAATGTTCCTAAGAAGGGCATTCAGGCCCAAGTGAAGAGGTGCTGGTCTTTACAACAGAAGCCTTCAAGTCCTGGAAAAGTGACTTCAGCAATGATTGTCATTATGACCCACACACCCGAGGACTTCTTAATTAGGTTTTTGTCACTATGCGACCAAATGCCTGATATGAACAACTTGGAAGAGGGAAAGTTTATCTTCACCCACAGTTTCAGACATCATGGTCAGCAGAGAGACGGGAAGGGAAAGGTCCCCACGGAAGATGCATCCTTCCAGGGACATCCCCAGGGGTCCACCTCCTCCAGTCATACCGCATCTGCCTAGTTATCTCCTAGTCAGTCCATTCAAACCTTGCCCACACAGCCTCTCTTCTTTTGGTGATTCTTCATTCCCAGAGAAGGGCAAAGTCTGGGCTCTACCCCAGACTGGACACTTGAAAATGCACAAATGGTGATTGAGAGTCATAGAAAATGACAAACCCCAACATAGTGTGGCCTGGGGAGAGAGAGTGAGGAAGAGGGCAATACACTGATAACATTCTTTCCCAGTGACGAGATCAGCCCTGGGGAGATGTCCGTCAAGCCTAGAATGACAATCTCTGGGAAGAAATCTAAGCATTGATCCTTTCCAAAATAATCCTTACCAGATGCTGACCACTGACCCCAGACCCTCCTTGCCCAGTAAAAACAAATCTCAAATTCCTGAGTGCCCAAACTGACATGTTGTCATTAAATCACTTCTCAGTGTAAACAGAGTCCCCCTTTGGCCAGTGGCTCATTTTCCACCAGGAAAGTGGGTCCATCAGAGGCATGACTCCATTGCTGAATAAAGGCTCTGTTGATCCATGAAGTTAGCACCAGGCTCAGTCCTTTTGTGCTAACAGTGATCCCTAAATAACTTTTAAGAGATAGAATTTATATTAAGTACATTGTAATGTGAGCAAGATATCAAGTCATTTACATCAAATATAATTGGCTGATAAAACATAGTTGTAATCAACTAAAAACAAATGTGGATAAATGAAATTGGTATACTGTGTGATGTATTTTTATTTTTAAACTTTTGGTTGTGGGATTGAACCCAGGGGCATTTGACCTCTGAGTCACATCCCCAGACCTTTTTATTTTTTTATTTTGAGACAGGGTCTTGCTAAGTTGCTTAGAGCCTCATGAGGCTGTTGATACTGGCTTTGAATGTGGAATCCTCCTGCCTCAGCCTCCCAAGTAGCTGGTATTACAGGCATGGGTCACTGCACCTGGCTTAAATTCTATTTTCAAAACACTGAAGAGCATGGAGGAATGCTCATGGATGAATTATCAGAGCAACTGGGAATATCAGATTATCCAAGTTTTATAAAACTGCCTAAATATGTTGAATATCTAGAGATGTGTGGGGTGATAATTTTCAAATTATCTAAAATTCTTTATGGTCTATACAATCCAGAATGCCATCAATATGTTCTGGTGTGTTGCACTGTTTTCTTTTTTTAATTTATTTTTTATTTTTTATTTATTTATTTTTTTATTATTATAAACAAATGGGATACATGTTGTTTCTCTGTACATGGCGTAAAGGCATACCATTTGTGTAATCATAAATTTACATAGGGTAATGGTTGTTTGATTCATTCTGTTATTTTTTCCCCCTTCCCCCCCCACCCCTCCCACCCCTCTTTTCCCTCTATACAGTCCTTCCTTCCTCCATTCTTGCCCCCCTCCATAACCCTAACTCTAACCCTAACACTACCCCTCTCACCCCCCATTATGTGTCATCATCCACTTATTAGCGATATCATTTGTCCATTGGTTTTTTGAGATTGGCTTATCTCACTTAGCATGATATGCTCCAGTTTCATCCATTTGCCTGCAAATGCCTAATTTTATCATTCTTTATGGCTGAGTAATATTCCATTGTATATATATACCACATTTTCTTTATCCATTCATCAATTGAAGGACATCTAGGTTGGTTCCACAATCTGGCTATTGTGAACTGAGCAGCTATGAACATTGATGTGGCTGTATCTCTGTAATATGCTGATTTTAAGGTCTTTGGGTATAGGCCAAGGAGTGGGATAGCTGGGTCAAATGGTGGTTCCATTCCAAGTTTTCTAAGGAATCTCCACACTGCTTTCCAGAGTGACTGTACAAATTTGCAGCCCCACCAGCAATGTAAGAGTGTACCTTTCTCCCCACATCCTCGCCAACACCTGTTGTTGCTTGTATTCTTGATAATCGCCATTCGAATTGGGGTGAGATGGAATCTTAGAGTGGTTTTGATTTGCATTTCCTCTTATTACTAAGATTGTTGAACATTTTTTCCATTTGTTTGTTGATTGCTTGTCAGATCTTCTTCTTCTGTGAAGTGTCTATTCATTTCCTTAGCCCATTTGTCGATTGGATTATTGCATTCTTGGTGTAGAGTTTTTTGAGTTCTTTATAGATTCTGGAGATTAGTGCTCTATCTGAAGTATGATTGGCAAAGATTTTCTCTCACTCTGTAGGCTCTTTCTTCGCATGCTGATATTTTCCTTTGCTGAAGAGAAGGTTTTTTTTAGTTTGAATCTATCCCAGTATTAATTCTTGCTTTATTTCTTGTGCTATGGGAGTCCTGTTGAGGAAGGTCTGGTCCTAAGCCGACATTTTGAAGCGCTGGACCTACTTTTTCTTCTATAAGATGCAAGGTCTCTGGTCTGATTCTGATATCCTTAATCCATTTTGAGTTTAGTTTCGTGCATGGTGAGAGATATGGTTTAGTTTCATTCTGTTGCATATGGATTTCGAATTCTCCCAGCACCATTTGTTGAACAGGCTATCTTTTCTCCATTGCATATTTTTGGCCCCTTTGTCTAGTATGAGAAAATTGTATTTATTTGGGTTTGTGTCCGTGTCCTCTATTCTGTACCATTGAATCCACCTTTCTATTTGGTACCAATACCATGCTGTTTTTGTTACTATTGCTTTGTAGTAGAGTTGAAGATCTGGTATTGCGATACACTTTGCTTCACTCTTTCTGCCAAGGATTGCTTTAGCTATTCTGGGTTTTTTATTCTTCCAGATGAATTCATAATTGCTTGCTCTATTTCTGTAAGGTACATCATTGGGATTTAATTGGAATTGCATTGAATCTGTATAGCACTTTTTGGTAGTATGGCCATTTTGACAATATTAATTCTTCCTATCCAAGAACATGGGAGATCTTTCCATCTTCTAAGGTTTTCTTTAATTTCTTTCTTCAGTGTTCTGTAGTTCTCATTGTAGAGGTCTTTCACCTCTTTTGTGAGATTGATTCCCAAGTATTTTATTTTTTTCGAAGCTATTGTGAATGGGGTAGTTTTCCTGATTTCTCTTTGAAGATTCATCACTTATGTATAAAAAATGCCTTAGATTTATGTGCATTGATCTTATATCCCGCTACTTACTGATTCACTTATGAGATCTAAAAGTTTTCTGGTGGAATTTCCTGGTTCCTCTAAGTATACATCATATCATTAGCAAATAGGGATAGTTTGAGTTCTTCTTTTCCTATTCGTATGCCTTTAATTTCTTTGGTCGGTCTAATTGCTCTGGCTAGAGTTTAAAGGAAGATATTGAATAGAAGTGGTGAAAGAGGGCATCCCTGCCTTGTTCCAGTTTTTAGAGGGAATGCTTTCAGTTTTTCACCATTTAGAATGATATTAGCCATGGGCTTAGCGTAGATGGCCTTTACAATGTTAAGGAATGTTCCCACTATCCCTATTTTTTCTAGTGTTTTGAGCATGAAGGGGTGCTGTATTTTATCAAATGCTTTTTCTGCATCTATCAAAATAATCATGTGATTCTTGACTTTTAGTCTATTGATATGGTGAATGACATTTATTGATTTCCTGATGTTGAACCAACCTTGCATCCCTGGGATAAAACCCACTTGATCATGGTGCACTATCTTTTTAATATGTTTTTGTATGCGATTGGCTAAAATTTTGTTGAGAATTTTTGTGTCGATGTTCATTAAGGATATTGGTCTGAAATTTTCTTTCCTCGATGTGTCTCTGTCTGGTTTAGGTATCAGGGTAATATTGGCTTCATAGAATGAGTTTGGGAGGGTTCCCTCCTCTTCTATTTTATGGAATACTTTGAGAAGTATTGGAATGAGCTCTTCTTTAAAGGTTTTGTAGAACTCGGCTGAGAACCCATCTGGTCCTGGACTTTTCTTTGTTGGTAGGCTTTTGATGACTTCTTCTATTTCATTACTTGAAATTGGTCTATTTGAATTGTGTATGTCCTCCTCGTTCAGTTTAGGCAATTCATATGTCTCTAGAAACCTGTTGATGTCTTCAAAATTTTCTATTTTGTTGGAGTATAGATTTTCAAAATAGCTTCTAATTATGTTTTGTATTTCACTAGTGTCTGTTGTGATATTTCCTTGTTCATTCCGAATTTTAGTGATTTGGGTTTTCTCTCGTCTTCTGTTTGTTAGTGTGGCTAAAGGTTTATCAATTTTGTTTATTTTTTTGAAGAACCAACTATTTATTTTGTCAATTTTTTGTATTGTTTCTTTCGTTTCAATTTCGTTGATTTCAGCTCTGATTTTAACTATTTCCTGTCTTCTACTACTTTTGGTGTTGGTCTGTTCTTCCTTTTCTAGGGCTTTGAGCTGTAGTGTTAGGTCGTTTATTTTTTGAGTTTTACTTCTTTTATTAAATGCGCTCCATGAAATAAATGTTCCTCTAAGTACTGCTTTCATAGTGTCCCAGAGATTTTGATATGATATTTCTTTGTTCTCATTTACCTCTAAGAATTTTTTAATTTCCTTCCTAATATCTTCTGTTATCCATTCATCATATAATAGCATATTGTTTAATCTCCAGGTGTTGGAGTAGTTTCTGTTTTTTACTCTTTCATTTATTTCTAACTTCAATCCATTATGATCTGATAGAATACAAGGTAGTGTCTCTATCTTCTTGTATTTGCTGTCATTAGCTTTGTGGCATAATATATGGTCTATTTTAGAGAAGGATCCATGTGCTGCTGAGAAGAAAGTGTATTCGCTCTTGGTTGGATGGTATATTCTATAAATGTCTGTTAAGTCTAAATTATTGATTGTGTTATTGAGATCTATGGTTTCTTTGTTCAATTTTTGTTTGGAAGATCTGTCCAGTGGTGAGAGAGGCGTGTTAAAATCACCTAGTATTATTGTGTTGTGGTCTATTTGGTTTCTAAAATTGAGAAGGATTTGTTTAACATACATGGATGAGCCACTGTTTGGGGCATAGATGTTTATGATTGTTATATCTTGCTGATTTATGCTTCCCTTAAGCAGTATGAAATGTCCTTCTTTATCCCTTCTGACTAACATTGGCTTGAAGTCCACATTATCTGAAATGAGGATGGATACTCCAGCTTTTTTGCTGAGTCCATGTGCATGGTATGTTTTTCCCCATCCTTTCACCTTAGTCTATGGGTATCTCTTTCTATGAGGTGAGTCTCTTGCAGGCAACATATTGTTGGATCTTTCTTTTTAATCCAATCTGCCAGTCTATGTCTTTCAATTGATGAGTTCAGGCCATTAACATTCAGGGTTATTATTGCGACATGATTGGTATTCCTGGTCATTGGGTTCATTTTTTTTTTTTTTGACACGACTTGATTTCTCCTTTATTTGACTGTTCCTTTAGGGTAATTCCTCCGTTTGCTGATTTACATCATTGTTTTTCATCTCTTCCTCATGGAATATTTTGCTGAGAATGTTCTGTAATGCTGGCTTTCTTTTTGTAAATTCCTTTAGCTTTGTTTATCATGGAAGGATCTTATTTCATCGTCAAATTTGAAGGTAAGTTTTGCTGGGTATAAGATTCTTGGTTGGCATCCATTTTCTTTCAGAGCTTGAAAAATGTTGTTCCAGGCCCTTCTAGCTTTTAGGGTCTGGATTGAAAAATCTGCTGATATCTGTATTGGTTTCCCCCTGAATGTAATTTGGTTCTTTTCTCTCACAGCCTTTAAATTTTGTCTTTATTTTGTATGTTAGGTATTTTCATTATAATGTGCCTTGGTGTGGGTCTGTTGTAATTTTGTGTATTTGGAGTCCTATAAGCCTCTTGGACTTGATTTTCCATTTCATTCTTCAGATTTGGGAAATTTTCTGATATTATTTCATTGAATTGATTATTCATTCCTTTGGTTTGTTTCTCTAAGCCTTCCTCAATCCCAATAATTCTCAAATTTGGCCTTTTCATGATATCCCAAAGTTCTTGCAGATTCTGTTCATGATTTCTTACCATCTTCTCTGTTTGTTCAACTTTGCTTTCGAAATTAAATATTTTGTCTTCAATATCTGAAGTTCTGTCTTCCAGGTGTTCTATCCTATTGGTTATGCTCTATGGAGTTCTTAATTTGGTTTATTGTTTCCTTCATTTCAAGGATTTCTGTTTTTTTTTTTTTCAATATCTCTACTCTTTATTGAAATGATCTTTTGCTTCCTGTATTTGCTCTTTTAACTGTCGATTGGTGCTATCATTCAATGCCTGCATTTGCTTTCATCTCATCATTGAATGCCTGCATTTGCTCTTTCATCTCTTCGTTTGCTTCCCTGATCATTTTAATTATGTACATTCTGAACTCCCTTTCTGTCATTTCTTCTGCCATGCTGTTGTTGGATTTTATTGATGTAACATCTAGATTTGTTTGGGACATTTTCTTCCCTTGTTTTCTCATAATGTTCAGAAATCAGTGGGTCATTAAGATATTGCAGATTTCCTCTATCAACTTATAATGTCCCTGAAGATTGCTAGTATATCCCCTCTTATCCTTCAGTAGCCTGAAGTCTTGGAGGAAGTTGATAATGCGGAGCTCCACGAAGAAGCTGCCTCTCTAGGGGTGGTGACCCTCAGGTGGCGTATATTCCCTGCTAGTGGGCAGAGGTGCCTCCACTTGTTGACCAATGGTCATCCAAAGGGGAACTAGGCTGTGGGCTGAGGCAAGTCCTGTTTGTGCCTGTGTCTCTGGTTTTAACCGTCCCTGTGGGAAAAACTTCACCCAGCAGGGAAGACTCACTCGGTGGGGACGTCTTGCTGATCAGTTCCCCTCCTAGAGGTTCCCCTCAATCTACAACTACCGCCTGGGCTAGGCTGTCTTCCTCTGCAACGTTCCCAGGGGCCCGGACCTACCTCCTGGGCCTGGGAGCCTCACCCTTCGCAGACGAGTCTCCTTAGGCCGCCTCTCCCAGAGACTCTGCCCGCAGTCCTGGAAACTTCGCTCCGCCCCTAGGCGTGTCTCTGTGCGGCTCTTCCAGCAAGAAGCCACCTAGCTCCTGGGACCCTGCTCTGCACCTAACCGCCTGGCTATGCGGCCCCTCCTCTGAGCCGCCACCTGGAGCCCCGTACAATAACTCCGATACCCAGAGAACCGCCACACACCTCCTCCTCCGGACAGCGGCCGGGTTTCCGACGCAGTCACTAGGAGCCCAAGCAATTCACTTCGCGTCTCCTCCTCCCGCCAACTGCTCGTAGCCCTAGGCAGTCACTCCAAGTCCAAGTGACCCGCCCTGTTCCTCCTCCTCCTCCTCGGGGTAGCCCCCCGGGTGTTCAGGAGCGGTGGCTCCGAGACCAAGTGACCCACCACGCTCCTCCTCCAGGCAGGCCACCGGTGTTCAGGAGCGGATCGTTCTGAGTTCAAACAGCTCGCCACGCAGCTCCTCCTCTGGCAACTGCCTGTGGCTCTGATGTAGTCACTCCAAGACCAAGCGACCCGCCGCGCTTCTCCTCTTCCTCCGGTGTTCAGAAGTGGTTGGTCGTTCTGGGTCTAAACAGCTCGCCACAGAGCTCCTCCTCAGGCAGTCGCCTGAGCCCCAGTGGTTGCTCCGAGTCCAAGCGCTATGCTGAGCCGCCTCCTCTACGATGATCCCAGTTGTCCGTGTTTACCGCTCCAGTGGGGGGAGGGGCATCTCGCCGAGCAACTCTACTTCACAAAGTTCCCTGCGTTCCGGGGCTACCGCCCCATCTGGGATGCCTTCCCAATGGGAGAGACTCACCCGGCGGCTTTGAGTTGGTCCCAAGTCTCTCACTATCTCCTCTTTTGAATCTTGCGTCCTGGAGCAACGTGAAATGCAGCCGCCCCCTAGTCCGCCATCTTGAAACTCCTGCACTGTTTTCTTTAAACTGACCATAAGTACCTGTTGTGCAGACCAGGTATTCTCTGCACTTTGTCACCCATGCCATGCTATTCATGTGAGACAGAGACCTCCTCTCTACTTTCTGCCCTGGAATCCAGGTCCTGACTCTGGAGATCTAAGACTATTCCTTGAAGTTCTGCAATTGGAAAAAGGCCCATTTATTCATAACTTGAAATGACAAACCAGTGGTTTAAAGATGACACTACCAAGTGTTTTTCTTACAGATTTTGGATATGATGTAACAGCAGGTCCTTGAAGAAGTCTCAGCGCATGTAAGCTTTCGCTGATATCCCCCAGCTCTGCCGAGCTCATGTCATTTTCCCATATGACCACCAGAGGGCAGTGCCAGACTGCTTGCCTGCACTGCCCATTGCAGGTTTGCAAGTTTTGCCCTCTAGAGAACACGTTTGATGATGTAGGTAATTTGTTTAGTAAATATTCATTTGCTTTTATTATTCATTATAATTTGGAAGCTGATGAAAATTCTCTACAAGAAACAAACACATGGTCATCCACTAGCTGGAAGATGTCCCTGTGTCACCAAGACATGAAAAATGATGGCTCCACCCCACATCTCTATTTGGATCTCCCTCCTCCTCTTTCCATCTTACACAAACATCCATGTAAAACATCTTGTCACAGAAAGATGTGATGTATTACAGATCTCTTTGGTCCTGTTGTTCCTTTTGTGATGGGAATTTTTTTTTTTTATTGTAAACAAATGGGATACATGTTGTTTCTGTGTTTGTACATGGAGTCAAGGTATACCATTTGTGTAATCACAAATTTACATAGGGTAATGTTGTTCGATTCATTCTGTTATTTTCTCCCTCCCCCCACCTCTCCCACCCCTCTTTTCCCTCTATACACTCCCTCCTTCCTCCATTCTTGCCCCCCCTCCAACCCCCCATTATATGTTATCATCCACTTATCAGCAAGATCATTCTTCCTTTGGTTTTTTGAGATTGGCTTATCTCACTTAGCATGATATTCTCCAATTTCATCCATTAGCCTGCAAATGCCATAATTTTATCAGTCTTTATGGCTGAGTAATATTCCATTGTGTGTGTATATATATATATAAAAATGTGTGTGTATATATATAAATATATATATATGTATAAAGTTTTTTGATATATATATATATATCTATATCTATATATATATCTCACAGTTTCTTTATCCATTCATCAATTGAAGGACATCTAGGTTGGTTCCACAGTCTGGCTATTGTGAATTAAGCAGCAATGAACATTGATGTGGCTGTATCTCTGTAGTATGCTGATTTTAAGTCCTTTGGGTATAGGCCAAGGAGTGGGATAGCTGGGTCAAATGGTGGTTCTATCCCAAGCTTTCTGAGGAATCGCCATACTGCTCTCCAGAGTGGATGCACTAATTTGCAACCCCACCAGCAATGTATGAGTGTACCTTTTTCCCCACATCCTCGCCAACACCTATTGTTGCTTGTGTTCTTGATAATTGCCATTCTAATTGGGGTGAGATGGAATTTTACGGTAGTTTTGATTTGCATTTCTCTTATTACTAGAGATGGTGAACATTTTTTCATATGTTTGTTGATTGCTTGTAAATCTTCTTCTGTGAAGTGTCTGTTCATTTCCTTAGCCCATTTTTTGATTGGGTTATTTGTATTCTTGGTGTCGAGTTTTTTGAGTTCTTTATATATTCTGAAAATCAGTGCTCTATCTGAAGTATGAGTGGCAAAGATATTCTCCCACTCTGTAGGCTCTCTCTTCACATTACTGATAGCTTCCTTTGCTGAGAGAAAGTTTTTTAGTTTGAATCTATCCCAGTTGTTGATTCTTGCTTTTATTTCTTGTGCTATGGGAGTCCTGTTAAGGAAGTCTGATCCTAAGCTGACATGTTGAAGATTTGGACCTACTTTTTCTTCTATAAGATGCAGGGTCTCTGGTCTGATTTCGAGGTCCTTGATTCATTTTGAGTTCAGTTTTGTGCAGGGTGGGAGATAGGGGTTTAATTTCATTCTGTTGCATATGGATTTCCAGTTTTCACAGCACCATTTGTTGAACAGGCTATCTTTTCTCCATTGCATATTTTTGGCCCCTTTGTCTAGTATGAGAAAATTGTATTATTTGGGTTTGTGTCCGTGTCCTCTATTCTGTACCATTGATCTACCTGTCTATTTTGGTACCAATACCATGCCGTTTTTGTTACTATTGCTTTGTAGTAGAGTTGAAGTTCTGGTATTGCGATACCCCCTGCTTCGCTCTTTCTGCTAAGAATTGCTTTAGTTATTCTGGGTTTCTTATTCTTCCAGATGAATTTCATAATTGCTTGCTCTACTTCTGTAAGGTACGTCATTGGGATTTTAATTGGAATTGCATTGAATCTGTATAGCACTTTTGGTAGTATAGCCATTTTCACAATATTAATTCTTCCTATCCAAGATCATGGGAGATCTTTCCATCTTCTAAGGTTTTCATTAATCTCTTTCTTTAGTGTTCTGTAGTTCTCATTGTAGAGGTCTTTCACCTCTTTTGTGAGATTGATTCCCAAGTATTTTATTTTTTTCGAGGCTATTGTGAATGGGGTAGTTTTCCTGATTTCTCTTTCTGAAGATTCATCACTTATGTATAAAAATGCATTGGATTTATGAGCATTGATCTTGTAACCTGCTACTTTACTGAATTCACTTATGAGTTCTAAAAGTTTTCTGGTGGAATTTCCTGGTTCCTCTAAATATATAATCATGTCATCAGCGAACAGGGATAGTTTGGGTTCTTCTTTTCCTATTCATATCTCTTTAATTTCTTTGGTCTGTCTAATTGCTCTGGCTAGAGTTTCAAGGACAATGTTGAATAGAAGTGGTGAAAGAGGGCATCCCTGCCTTGTTCCAGTTTTTAGGGGGAATGCTTTTAGTTTTTCACCATTTAGAATGATATTGGCGATGGACTTAGCGTAGATGGCCTTTACAATGTTAAGGAATATTCCCACAATCCCTATTTTTTCTAGTGTTTTGAGCATGAAGGGATGCTGTATTTTATCAAATGCTTTTTCTGCATCTATCAAAATAATCATGTGATTCTTGACTTTTAAGTCTGCTGATATGGTGAATGACATTTATTGATTTCTGGATGTTGAACCAACCTTGCATCCCTGGGATAAAACCCACTTGATCATGGTGCACTATCTTTTTAATATGTTTTTGTATGCAATTTGCTAAAATTTTGTTGAGAATTTTTGCATTGATGTTCATTAAGGATATTGGTCTGAAATTTTCTTTCCTCGATGTGTCTCTGTCTGGTTTAGGTATCAGGGTGATATTGGCTTCATAGAATGAGTTTGGGAGGGTTCCCTCCTCTTCTATTTTATGGAATGCCTTGAGGAGTATTGGAATGAGCTCTTCTTTAAAGGTTTTTTAGAACTCGGCTGAGAACCCATCTGATCCCGGACTTTTCTTTGTTGGTAGGCGTTGATGACCTCTTCTATTTCATTCCTTGAAATTGATTTATTTAAATTGTGTATGTCCTCCTGGTTTGATTTAGGTAATTCATATGTCTCTAGAAACTTGTTGATGTCTTCGAGGTTTTCTGTTTTGTTGGAATATAGATTTTCAAATAGCTTCTAATTATGTTTTGTATTTCACTCGTGTCTGTAGTGATATTTCCTTGTTCATTCTGAATTTTAGTAATTTGAGTTTTCTCTCTCCTTCTCTTTGTTAGTGTGGCTAAGGGTTTATCAATTTTGTTTATTTTTTCAAAGAACCAATTCTTTCATTTGTTAATTTTTTTGATTGTTTCTTTTGTTTCATTTTCGTTGATTTCAGCTCTGATTTTAACTATTTCCTGTCTCCTACTACTTTGTTATTGGTCTGCTCTTCTTTTTCTAGGGCTTTGAGCTGTAGTGTTAAGTTGTTTATTTGTTGATTTTTTTCTTGTTTTGTTGAATGCGCTCCATGAAATAAATCTTCCTCTAAGTACTGCTTTCATAGTGTCCCAGAGATTTTGAAAATGAACAATCTATTCAATGAAATAATATCAGAAAATTTCCAAAATCTGAAGAATGAAATGTAAAACCAGGTACAAGAGGCTTATAGGACTCCAAATATGCAAAAGTACAACAGACCCACACCAAGGCACATTATTATGAAAATAACTGACATACAAAATAAAGACAGAATTTTAAAGGCTGCAAGAGAAAAGAATCAAATTACATTCAGGGGGAAACCAATAAAAATATCACAGATTTTTCAGTTCAGACCCTAAAAGAAAATGGATGCCAGGCTGGGGAGATAGCTCAGCTGGTAGAGTGCTTGCCTCACAAGCACAAGGCCCTGAGTTCGATCCCCAGTACCACAAAAAAAAAAAAAAAAAAAAGAAAAGAAAATGGATACCAACCAAGAATCTTATACCCAGCAAAACTTACTTTCAGATTTAATGATGAAATAAAATCCTTCCATGATAAACAAAAGATAAAAGAATTTACAAAAAGAAATCTGGCATTACAGAACATTCTTAGCAAAATATTCCATGAGGAAGAGATGAAAAACAATGATGCAAATCAGCAACGGGAGGAATAGCCAAATAAAGGAGAAACCAAATCATGTCAAAAAACAAAAATGAGTCAAATGACTGGGAATTCAAATCATATCACAATAATAACCCTGAATGTTAATGGCCTGAACTCATCAATCAAAAGACCTAGACAGGCAGATTGGATTAAAAAGAAAAATCAACAATATGTTGCCTGCAAGAGATTCATCTCATGGAAACAGATACCCACAGACTAAAAGTGAAAGGATGGGAAAAAACATACCATGCACACGGACACAGCCAAAAAGCTGGAGTATCCATCCTCATATCAGATAATGTGGACTTCAAGCCACAACTAGTCAGAAGGGATAAAGAAGGACATTACATGCTGTTTAAGGGAAGCATAAATCAGCAAGACATAACAATCATAAATATCTATGCCCCGAACATTGGCTCATCCATGTACGTCAAACAAATCCTTCTCAATTCCAGAAATCAAATAGACCACAACACAATAATACTAGGCAATTTTAACACACCTCTCTCACCACTGGATAGATCTTCCAAACAAAAATTGGATAAAGAAACTATAGATCTCAATAACACAATCAACAATTTAGACTTAATGGACATATATAGAATATACCATCCAACAAAGAACGAATACACTTTCTTCTCAGCAACACATGGATCCTTCTCTAAAATAGACCATATTTTATGCCACAAAGCTACTGTTAGCAAATACAAGAAGATAGAGATAGTACCTTGTACTGTATCAGATCATAATGGATTGAAATTAGAAATAAATGACAGAATAAAAAACAGAAACTTCTCCAATACCTGGAGATTAAATAATATGATATTATATGATGAATGGATAACACAAGACATCAGGAGGGATTCTTTTGTGCGAAGTGATTTACTCCTCAGAGTTAGAATATAATTGAAATACTGGGGTCCTACTACAGGTCATTGGCAGCATGTTTATCAAATGGCAGATCTATTGGTTAGCACCGCCAAGGTCTGGCACACATTGTCAGCAAAAGCACTCAGTTTTTCTTTGGGGAACTTGACTAAAACCCTTATATTCTGAAATAGAGTATTAAGCCAGAATAATGAAATTGGTGATTTGGGAGGGAGATAAGGATATGATTTTAATTACCTAGAACTCTGCCCACAAGGCCCATCATTCTGCATTCTATCATGATTCTGAGACAGGGGCAAAGGATAGGTAGTCAGCATAGACAGTGAATGATCAGGTTGAAAAGATGAGGACTAATTATCAAAGAAAAGGAAATGGGATGCTAATACCTCCAGAGCATTCCCCCTTCAAGCAGTTGCTAACACCTCTGGAAAATGGCTCCTCCCCAAACAAGGAGTTGCTAATGATTGCCTCCTAGGCTTCTTTTTTCCTGCCTTGGGCACATACACAGGCTAGAAAGAGGTAGTGGGGAGGAGGAGAAGAAATCCAAGACTTGTAAAGGAGAGAAGATCCTTCCCTCCCAGAGGCATCCAGTTCTGGGACTTGAATGCTTTTTGGAGAAGTCTGCTCACTCTGTCTCTTTCTTTGCCTTGGCATTTCTCAGGTATTTAATCTTCAACACTGGGGGAAAGTGGACCCAATCCTGATTTCCAAGACCAGTGTCAATTCTTTGTGCCCCTCACCAGATAGTGACCTGGAAGCAGAATCTACACCTTGATTTAATTCTATCTCAGGCCCCGACCTGGCTCCAGGCAAACACTGTTGGATGAGGTGATGAAAGCACACTTGGGACCAAAGGTCCAACAGAATGGAGGACAATATTTGCAAATGGAATACTGTTAGAGCATCCTAGTTGTGAGGTCACCATATACATGGTGGGCACAGGTAGATTCTCCTCAGCAGCTACAGTGTTCTATGGGGCACCAGAAGCAGATTTGTCCATACATCTACATGATGTCAGTGAAGTCCCTCGTTCCTTACTAATTCAACCAGTGTGTGAAGAAGAGTCTGCCCAAAGGAACCGAACAAGCACTTCACGGAAGAAGAAATATGAATGGTCAAATAATACAAGAAAAAATGATCAACAGCTCTAGCAATTAGAGAATTGCAAATTAAAACTACACTGAGATTCCATCTGACTCCAGTCAGAATGGTAGTTGTAAAGAATACAAGTAACAATTAATGTTGGCAAGGATGGGGGGAGAAAGGTTCTCTCATACATTGTTGGTGGGACTGCAAATTAGTGCAACCACTAAGGAAAACAGTATGGAGACTTAGAGCACTTGGAATGGAACCACCATTGGACCCAGTTATCCCACTCTTGATCCAAAGGACTTGAAAGCAGCATCCTACAGTGATGCAGCCACATCAATGTTTATAGCAGCTCAACTTACAATAATCAAACTATGGAAACAACCTGGGTGCCCTTCAACAGATGAATTGATAAAAAAATGTGGTATATACACACAATGGAATATTAGCCTTAAAAAAGAATGAAATTATGGCATTTGCTGATAAATGGATGGAACTGGAGACTATCATGCTAAGTGAAATAAGCTTGTCCTAAAAAACCAAAGGTTAAATGTTCTGTCTGATTTGTGGATGCTATCCCCAAACAAGGGATGTTGGGGAGGGGAATAATAGAAATGGATTGGACTAGACAAAGGGTGACAAAGGCAAGGAAAGGCAGAGGGGAAGAGGAAAGACAGTAGAATTAATTGGTCATAACTTTCCTAGCCTTTTATTTGTATACATGACTATGGTAACTCCACATCATGTGTGACCACAAGAGTGGGAACCTAATAGAAGAACATATACTTTATGTATGTATATTCTGCCCAAATACATTCTACTGTCATGTATAACTAAAAATAAAAAAAAATATAAAATCTAATTAAAAAAAAGAAGAACCTTGCAAAGAAATCTTGAAAAATGAGTGAGTACAGAAGTGGGATTAATCCCTGGCATTGGCCATGCCAGGTAAAGGGACACAGGCTGAGAACTTGGATGGGTGCTGCCAAAGGATTCTCTGCCATGTCTCCTAAGGGATGCGCCAGGGCCTGTATCTCCAACATTCTCACCAGGTCTGTTCAGCACCAGCCTTAAAACCTGTCCACTTGATGGGGAAAAGTGACACCCCAGGAATGTGTGCATTTGTGTGTTGATTCAGAGGTTGAGCATCTCTGATAGTTACTGGCTATTGGCACTTATGCAGTCATTCCTTCTGATTTGCACAAGTTTGTCCTTTGTCCCGTAGGGGAATAAAATGGTTCATGATGTTCTTTGTGTCCCCGGGTATTAACCCTTTATATGCTTGAGGTTGCAAGGAACACTTTTTCTGGTTTGTCTTTCTAAGAATCTATGTTCTTTTTGTTTTGCTGTCAGTAATCAGTCATTTCCTTTGTGGCTTCTGACTCTTGAGTCACAGAAAAGCATTTTCAATTCCAATGTTATGAAAGTATTTTCTAAGAACCTTTACATTTTACATATAGACTTAGTCCTGCTGGGACTATAAATATAAAAAATAAAAACTTAGACATATATGGGATTTACCATTCAAAGAAAACCCCAACTTAAACAGTCCCTTCCAATATCATGTGATCAAACAGAAGTCAGACTTCACTGATGTGAAAAATCTATAACAGGCAAACCACACAGAGAACGATGAGTGGAGACAGAAAGGAGGGAAAGGGCAAGGCAGTGGACCTGGGCACCAGATACGGGAAAGGGATGCCCTTAAAGCCAACAACCTGAACACTTAGTAAATAATAATATCTTAAATTTTAAGTAAACCATTTTTAGTAAAAATTAGGTACATATAATAAAAAGGAGGAAAAACATAAATTGGAGGAAAAGGGAAGGTTAGCTTTGGGAAGGGAGCATGCTGATGCAAGGTGTGCTTAGTGGATGGTGCTGGCCGTGGGGCCACTAGGAGCTGCAGGCCTGGAGTTGTTGTTGATGGTATTCTGACCCCAGCCTTCCCTCACCATGGAGGTGGTAGTGGAAGGTGGGCTGGAAATTTACAATTTTTTGGTAAAATATTCTCTTTCTTATACACACACACACACACACACACACACACACACTTTTATGTTGATGATGTGGTACAGTCCTTCTCTTATAAAGGCTTATCATCTTTTCCTTAGAATATAAATCAGATCCCTAATAGATAGGATAGACCAATAGATATTTACTTACATGAATTTGAGATTTTTTTTGAACACCACAGAGAGTTGAAATACATGTGTAGTAAAAATGTCATGCTTCCTACTGAAAGAGGCAGAATGTAACTTTATGAAAATATATCTTGAAGTAGAATGATTTAAGCCCAAAATTAAATTCCTTGAAGTAAATCCCAAGCTTTCCTTACAAGTACAGTGCGCGGAGGAAACCTGGCAGAGGTGAGATTTCTATTCCTCTAGGGAACAGGATTTCACATTTCCAGGGCTTTGCTTTTCAAGTAATTTATTATTTTTTCTCTTTCAAAATCTTTATTATACATCATGGTTGCACAATTTGAGACTGTTTAAATACAACTGGTTTTCAAAATCTCTTTGAATATTTTCTAGATTACTACATGCAAGTGACCATGAAAAAATTTGGCAATTTTAAATTTTGAAGCTCTGAACGAGATACTTACATGAAGGAAACCATTACCATTCATAGATACGCACATTTAAAATAGATGCTCCAGCACATGGTACATGGAACATTTGGTCAGTAAATAAGTTGGTTACTGACCATTTTATCAAAGTGCCATAGTAAAACAGGGTTGAAGAAATGTGATTTGGGTTATTTAGCTTACTCATAAAGTAAGGTTAACTGACAAAACTTGCACTGAGTATTTTATAAATATTGGTACAAAAACCAGTGAACCATAAGTGACAATAATTTTCACATAGCAGGTTTTGTTTTGGATCCCACACTCCACATTTAGTGTATTTGAGATCAGACCCTATGCAAATGATCAGATGACTGCAACCTTCTTTCAAGAAATGTTGAACAAATGAATTTAGCACTAAAAAAAAATTAACACAGACTGGCAAAGTTTAATGGAGTTTGAACTAGCCAAATCTCCAATTTAACAAACATGAAATTGTGCATATCTGGGTTAGCTACATGCTTCACGAGTTCCGAGTTCCCCAAATTTTCCATTGAAAAGTATAAAGCCAAGAAAATGATATTTGCATAAATGTGGCAAAAGACTCCTTAAATTAAAAAAATATACATATATGTTTCAAAGTATTTATGGAAAAATCACGCCCCGTAGGACCCCTGGCCAGACTGACTGAGCCCCGTCTTCAGGATCCCTCACCCAACCTATCACTCCCTGCCTCTGGGGCCCTCACATCGACTGACTGCTCCCTGCCGCCAGGACCCCCAGACCAACTGACTGCGCCCTATCACGGTGACCCCAGACTGACTGATTGCACCCAGCATCCAGGATCCCACAACCACACCAAACACACCAGACCTCCAGGACCCCTGCCTGACCAACCACATCCCGCCTCCAGGACCTCCAGCTGACCACATCCACACCCTGAGCTGCAGTTCCCCATTTGCCAACACATTTGGAAGCCAGAGCGGCCATCTTGGATAATCCTGGAAGCCAGAGCTCTGATCTTTAGGTGGAGCAAATCCCATTCTGAGACGCCTGCTGGAGGCTTGAAGCTCATTGTCAGGTACCTCTCAAGCATCAGGCTACTGAACACTGGGAGGTTTCATTACTATATGACTGTTATACTGTGGATTTTCTTTTTTCTCCTGATAGAAAAAATTTAAGTTTTTATTTCTTTACTTTTCTTGCTCTCTTTTCCTTTTGTTTACCTATTCCCTCAGAGTCTCTTTCTCCCTTTTTTGCATGCTAACATCCAATTTCTTTTGATTACACTCTCACACTTTCTATTATCTAGAACTTTTGTATATTCTTTTCTTATCCCATTAACAGCCACATTCTACATCCCTCTGCATCCTCTTTGTCCTCCATTAGAAACTGCAGACCTTATTGCAAATCTGTTTGTTTTATTGAAGATAATATTTTAACTCATTAAGTTTATTATGACAATTTTGTTATTGTCCTCATAGGAGCTATTTGGTCTAGGATTCCATAGTGTCTGAATTGGGCACTTCTAATATTGATCTCCCTTTAAAGAAAAGGTTTTGGAAACCTATAGGGCCACTATAAGCCTATAGGGGGAAATCTGCACTACCCAAGATCTGCACTGCTAGAGGGGAAGATACAAAAACAACATGAAAAAACAAGGGAAGAAAATGATCCAAACAAATCTAGATTCTCTATTAATAGAATCCAATGACAGTATGTTAGAAGAAGTGTCAGAAAAGGACTTCAGATTATACATGATTAAGATGATTTGTGAAGCAAAGGATGAGATAAGAGAGCAAATGCAGGCAATGAATGATAATACCAATAAGCTGACAGAGCAACTGCAGGAAGAAAAAGATCATTTCAACAAAGAGATAGAGATTCTCAAAAAAACCAAATGGAAATCCTTGAAATGAAGGAAACAATAAACCAAATAAAAAACTCAATGGAAAGCATCACCAAAAGAGTAGACGACCACTTGGAAGACAGAACCTCAGACAATGAAGACAAAATATTTAATCTTGAAAATAAAGTTACCCAGAGAAGATGGTAAGAAATCATGAACAGAATCTCCAAGAACTATGGGACATCATGAAAAGAGCAAATTTAAGAATTATTGGGATTGAGGAAGGCACAGAGATACAAACCAAAGGAATGAACAACCTATTCAATGAAATAATATCAGAAAATTTCCCAAATCTGAAGAATGAAATGGAAAATCAAATACAGAGGCTTACAGAACACCAAATGCACAAAATCACAACAGATCCACACCAAGGCACGTTATAATGAAAATGCCTAACATTCAAAATAAAGATAGGATTTTGAAGGCCACGAGAGAAAAGCATCAGATTATATATAGGGGGAGAGCAATACGGATAGCAGCCGACTTCTCAACCCAGACTCTAAAAGCTAGAAGGGCCTGGAAAAACATATTTCAAGCTCTGAAAGAACATGGTTGCCAACCAAGAATCCTATACCCAGCAAAACTAACCTTCAGATTTGAAGATGAAATAAAATCCTTCCATGATAAACAAAAGTTAAAAGAATTTATAAATAGAAAGCCTGCACTACAGAATCTTCTCAACAAAATATTCCATGAGGAGGAAATGAAAAACAACAATGTAGATCAGCAAAGGGAGGAACTACCTTAGAGAAAAACCACTCAAAGGAGAAACCAAGCCAACTTAAAAACCAAAAATAAGCCCAAATGACTGGGAATACAAATCATATCTCAATAATAACCCTGAATGTTGATGGCCTAAACTCATCAATCAAAAGACATAGACTGGCAGAATGGATTAAAAAGAAAAATCCAACAATATGCTGCCTGCAATACACTCATCTCATAGAAAAAGACATCCACAGACTAAAGGTGAAAGGATGGGAAAAAACCTACCATGCACATGGACTCAGTAAAAAAGCAGGGGTTTCCATCCTTATATCAGATAAAGTGGACTTCAAGCCAAAGTTAGTCAGAGGGGATAAAGAAGGACATTTCATATTGCTCAAGGGAACCATAAATCAGGAAGACACAACGATAGTAAATATTTATGCCCCAAACAATGGTGCATCCCTTTATATCAAACAAATCCTTCTCAATTTCAGGGATCACATAGACCACACCACAATAATTCCTGTGACTTTAATGCACCGGTGTCACCACTAGATAGATCTTCCAAACAAAAACCAACCAAAGAAACCATAGAACTCAATAACACAATCAATAACCTAGACTTAATAGACATAAATAGAATATTCCATCCATCAACGAGTGGATTCATTTTCTTCTCAGCAGCACATGGAACCTTCTTGAAAATAGACCATATGTTATGCCACAAAGCAGCCCTTAGGAAATGCAAAAAAATAGAGATACTGCCTTGTGTTCTATCAGATCATAATGGACTGAGAGTAGAAATCAATGACAAAATAAAAAACAGAAATTACTCCAACACTTGGAGACTAAATAATATGCTATTGAATGAAACATGGATAAAAGAAAACATCAGGGAGGAGATAAAAAATTCTTAGAGGTCAATGAGAACGATGATATAACATATCGAAATCTCTGGGACACTATGAAAGCGGTACTAAGAGGAAAATTCCTTGCATGGAGCGCATTCCAGAAAAGAATGAAAAGTCAACAACTAAATGACCTAACATTACAACTCAAAGCCCTAGAAAAAGAAGAACAGAATAACAGCAAAAGTAGTAGAAGACAGGAAATAATTAAAATCAGAGCTGAAATCAATGAAATTGAAACAAAAGAAACAATTCAAACAATTGACAAAACAAAAAGTTGGTTCTTTGAAAAATAAACAAAATAGACAAATCCTTAGCCACACTAACAAAGAGAAGGAGAGAGAAAACTCAAATTACTAAAATTCATGATGAAAAAGGAAATATCATGACAGACACCACTGAGATGCATAACATAATGAGAAGCTACTTTGAAAATCTGTATTCCAACAAAATAGAAACTACCAAAGACATTGACAAATTTCTGGAGACATATACTCCTCCCAAACTGAACCAGGAGGACATACACAATTTAAACAGATCAATATCAAGCAATGAAATAGAAGAAGCCATTAAAAACCTACCATCCAAGAAAAGCCCAGGACCAGACGGATTCTTAGCCGAGTTCTACAAGACCTTCAAAGAAGAGCTCATTCCAATACTTCTCAAAGTATTCCAGGAAATAGAAAAGGAGGGTACCGTACCAAACTCATTCTATGAAGCTAATATCACCCTCATACCAAAACCAGGCAAAGACATATCAAGGAAAGAAAATTTTAGACCAATATCCTTGATGAATATAGATGCAAAGATCCTTAACAAAATATTGGCAAACCGTATCCAAAAACATATTAAGAAAATCGTGCACCACGATCAAGTGGGGTTCATCCCTGGAATGCAAGGATTGTCTAACATCCGTAAATCAATAAACGTAATCCATCATGTCAATAGACTTAAGGATAAGAATCATATGAATATCTCAAGTGATGCAGAAAAAGCGTTCGATAAAATACAACACCCCTTCATGCTCAAAACACTAGAAAAAATAGGGATAGTAGGAAAATACCTGAACATTGTAAAGGCAATTTATGATAAACCCATGGCCAACATCATTCTTAATGGAGAAAGACTGAAACCATTCCCTTTAAAAACAGGAACAAGACAGGGATGTCCTCTTTCACCACTTCTATTCAACATTGTCCTCGAAACTCTAGCCAGAGCAATTAGGCAGACTAAAGAAATTCAAGGGATACAAATAGGAAAAGATGAACTTAAGCTGTCACTATTTGCGGATGACATGATTCTATATTTAGAGGATCCCAAAAACTCCTCCAGAAAACTTCTAGACCTCATCAATGAATTCAGCAAAATAGCAGGCTATAAAATCAACACGCATAAATCTAAAGCATTTTTTTTCGCAAGCGACAAAACAGTTGAAAGGGAAATGAGGAGAACAACTCCATTTGCAATAGCCTCAAAAAAAAAAAAAAAAAAAAAAACTTGGGAATCAATCTAACCAAAGAGGTAAAAGATCTCTACAATGAAAACTACAAAACATTGAAGAAAGAAATTGAGGAAGACCTTAGAAGATGGAAAGATCTCCCATGTTCTTGGATAGGCAGAATTAATATTGTCAAAATGGCCATACTACCAAAAGTGCTATACAGATTCAATACAATTCCAATTAAAATCCCAATGACGTACCTTACAGAAATAGAGCAAGCAATCATGAAATTCATCTGGAAGAATAAGAAACCCAGAATAGCAATCCTTAGCAGGAAGAATGAAACAGGTGGTATCGCAATATCAAAACTTCAACTATATTACAAAGCGATAGTAACGAAAACGGCATGGTATTGGTACCAAAATAGACAGGTAGATCAATGGTACAGAGGACACGGACACAAACCCAAAGAAATACAATGTTCTCATACTAGACAAAGGTGCCAAAAATATGCAATGGAGAAAAGATAACCTCTTCAACAAATGATGCTGAGAAAACTGGAAATCCACGTGTAACAGAATGAAACTAAACCCCTATCACAAAACTCAACTCACAATGGATCAAGGACCTTGAAATCAGACCAGAGACCCTGCATCTTATAGAAGAAAAAGTAGGTCCAGATCTTCAACATGTTGGCTTAGGACCAGACTTCCTCAACAGGACTCCCATAGCACAAGAAATAAAAGCAAGAATCAATAACTGGGATAGATTCAAACTAAAAAGCTTTCTCTCAGCAACGGAAACTCTCAGCAATGCGAAGAGAGAGCCTACAGAGTGGGAGAATATCTTTGCCACTCATACTTCAGATAGAGCACTAATTTCCAGAATATATAAAGAACTCAAAAAGTTTTACACCAAGAATACAAATAACCCAGTCAAAAAATGGGCTAAGGATATGAACAAACACTTCACAGAAGAAGATCTACAAGCAATCAACAAACATATGAAAAAATGTTCCACATCTCTAGTAATAAGAGAAATGCAAATCAAAACTACCCTAAGATTCCATCTCACCCCAATTAGAATGTCGATCAAGAACACAAGCAACAATAGGTGTTGGAGAGGATGTGGGGAAAAAGGTACACTCATACATTGCTGGTGGGGCTGCAAATTAGTGCAACCACTCTGGAAAGCAGTATGGAGATTCCTTAGAAAACTTGGAATGGACCCACCATTTGACCCAGCTATCCCACTCCTCGGCCTATACCCAAACGACTTAAAATCAGCATACTACAGAGATACAGCCACATCAATGTTCATAGCTGCTCAATTCACAATAGCCAGACTGTGGAACCAACCTAGATGTCCTTCAATTAATGAATGGATAAAGAAACTGTGGTATATATATACAATGGAATATTTCTTAACTATAAAGAATAATAAAATCATGGCATTTGCAGGCAAATCGATGAAATTGGAGAATATCATGCTAAGTGAGATAAACTAATCTCAAAAAACCAAAGGACGAATGATAGGTAGATGATGACACATAATGGGGGGTGGGAGGGGGCAAGAATGGAGGAAGGAGGGACTATATAGAGGGAAAAGAGGGGTGCGAGGGGTGGGGGTGAAGGAAAAAATAACAGAATGAATTAAACATCATTACTCATGTAAATGTATGATTACGCAAATGGTGTGCTGTTACTCCATGTACAAACAGAAACAACATGTATCCCATTTGTTTACAATAAAAATAAATTAAAATTAAAAATAAAGAAAAAAATCACATAGTTTTAGCAAACTCTAAAATGGCAACATATATCAACTCCACATTGCAGAACACTTATGGTACTACTGCTGGAAAGTAGCAGAATGGTTACTTAAAATGAGGTGGTGGGGCAAAAGGGCCAAAATGAAGACCACATCATCCCTTGGGAAAAAATTTTACATTCATACCATAAAAGACTTCAAAGAGGATAAAACACAGGAAGCCATGAAATGGTAGACCCAGAAACACCTAGCATGAAACACTCCATATACATTTCTCAAATACATATGTAAAAACAAATAGAATTTTCAAAAATATTGAGTTGCTCTATTTTAAGATTTTAAGTCTTTGCAGGGTGTAAGGGTTACTTGGTTTTCTAGTTTTATTTGGTCACAAAATATTTAATTTTTTTCATGGAGAGAATAGGAGGTAATCATTAACCCAAAAGAATAAAATAAAAGGATTTATAATCAACAATATGCAGAAAAAAAGCAAAATTACAAATCCTAGTCTATCTGAATGAAAATCTTTCATGTTCATGCTGATACACATCTGAGCGCTTATCATCAATGTGTGCAGTTAAGGGAAAAAATGAAAAGGGCAGCGCAATTTAAATCTCCAGTGTTTCAAAGGAAGTACTTTTTAAAATGTAGGTACATTTAGTTGTTCTGTAAAATAGATGCCACACTGAAGGATAAAGGGAGACAATTGTGTAAGGAGTTCTGACTCCCCCACGACCTGGCCCTACGCACTGCAACCATCTTTAAACTGCTGAACTTAATCTCAACAGTTACCGTTTTTTGTTTTTGTTTTTTCTCCTCTTCAGTTCACATTTCAGGCTGTTCAGCAGATGCCTGTGATTCTGGAGAATCAAATTGCTGGTGAAAGTTTGTTCTGTTTCTTCAGTTTTTCAGGAGCTTTTCTCCATAAGATAATTTCCTGCTGCTTGAAGTACCATCTGTCTTCCTCATCAGTAAGCATCGGATTCAAGAAGTTCCCTACTGAGTCCTTTCCGTGAATCCCTGTCCTTGAAGTTCAGCTTGCCATATAGTGGCACAATGCTGGCCAGTAATGCCAGGGGTTGAACCCAGGGCTTCGCATACCCTAGACAGTCACTCTACCATGGATCTACACTCCTGGGACCTTTATTTAAAAGGCTCATGCTTCTGATGTAACCCTTCCACTTAGCTGTGAAAATACAGTAATCAGAACTGCTTGGTATCTTCCTGAATGAGACTTAATAGGGGCCCATATACTTTACTTCATCTAGAGATTTTCTCAAGCATCTTCAAAGATGCTGAAGTACCCAGTCACAATGAGCGTGGGAACCAGAAGGAGGATAGATGCACTTATTCTGAAGACATCTCTTCAACAGAACCTATCCCTTTGCTTCCAACACCTTATCTTTTCCCATCATTTCCAGGGTGTATGAGCAACTCATGATGGTATCATACATCCCCAGGTAACTTTAAGAAGCAGCAGAAGCAAGCAGTACTTCCAGCCAGGCCATCAGGCACCATCGCTTACCTGCCCAACAGCCCAAAGTCAGCATTATAGGTAACTGGCAGGACTAATCCCTTACATGGCTCCACCATTGGTTGTGGCCATGACAAAGACTTATATCCCTGTATTAGCTTTTACTCAGATGACTTATGGAGCCAGCTTCCTGTCTTTCTTGGGAGGTGTTAGATGGGGTTTTGCTCTGCCAGAAGGTAGTCCAGCCAAACCAGACTACCTTAATTTAGCTAATACTACGACTCCTATTGTGTTTTCATGGCTTGCCTGCCTTATTTCTGAAAGACTCAGTGAAGCCATAGTCTTAGTAATAGTAGGTTTGGGAATAGCATTACAGGTTGAAAATTTTCTCTTGCAACATTATCCAAACTGGTTCAAGGCCCTAAGAAGAGTTTTTGCTTCAGTGGTTTTTTTTTTTTTTTTTTCATTTGTAGTCATTTAACTACTTGAAGATATTTACCCAGAGAAAGGACCCAAGAGACCTGGTCAAGTGGAATAAATATACAACTATTTTATAAAGTTGCATTTTGGCATGACCTTTTTCCACTTCTGTTTGGCTCTTTCCCCCCCCCGTTTCACTAGTGGTATTTCTTTATAAGTTGTTTTTCATTTCTAAAAATTATTTCATAGTAATGCCTGAGCAAGAACTCAAAAATCCCTAACAGGTCTTTGTCATGCCATATAGGTTAGTTTACATTCTGTCTTTTTATGAATGATATGTCATCCACTTAAACCTTTCAATGTTTTATCTTGAAAAATATAAAATAAAAAAGGTTAAACCTGAAACAAAACAACAACAAAAAAGAGGTACCCTACTGAACATTTTTTGTTCACATCTCTCATGGTTGGTGTTGGATCATAGCCTGCTAAAAACAGTCTTATAAGAATGGATTCACCAATTCCTGTGATCTCTTTTTTAATCAGCTGTAACTCCGTGTGTGTGTGTGTGTGTGTGTGTGTGTGTGTGTGTGGTGCTGGGGATCGAACCCAGGGTCTTGTGCTTGTGAGGCAAGCACTCTACCAACTGAGCTATCTCCCCAGCCTCATGTGTTGTATTTTTATTCTTCCAATAAGACGTAAATTTTTCCAACAGTCACATCCTTTAAATGATATTTTGACTTATTGTGTTCAAACTCTATATGCAGATACCCTATTAAGAGGGAAGTGGGCATTGAAACATCAGGACAGGTGGCAAGCTGGTAAAAAATAAGATCATACTCTTTCACCAAGTCTGTCAGTCTGCTCACTATTGTCACCTTAAGAAGATACCTTAAGCGGACATTGGCATCAATGTAAGATTCACATGGCTTTTCAACTTGCATAAAATCGAAATCATAACTTCTGCTCTGAGTCAGTTTTCCAGGTAAGGCTAGTTCTTTCACTAGGTTTACAAATTCATGTCATTCTTGTCCTTAAAGAGTTCTTTCCTGAAACAGATTCTCCATTACAGAAGAGACGGGCCTTTCTACTTCGCCATCTTCAGTTTCTTTTCTGTCATTTTCCTGGTTTTCCCATCATTAAGGACAACATCAATTTCACAAATGGGACCCAAAAAGCCTCCAAGGATACTCATTGTTAGCACTGCCACCGCCATGTCCCCACCACTTCACTCCTCTTTCATATGTCATTTAAAGGCTTTGGATGTATCTAGCGTAGATAGTGCTGCTGAGATTCAGTATAACCCCCATTGTTTCTTGTGTGTTTTTAGCTGTTATTGTAAGCTGTAAGATAGGAGGGGGTTTTGATTTTTGGTGTTGACAAAACAAGACTGGGAGAACTTGTTTGGTCCTTAAGATCTGAACATTTGTTTGGGATTGAAAGACAGAGTAAAACCCAGTATTTTGCTGAGGAATCTAGCTAGTGAGGGAGGTGGACATGCTGTGGCCAGGGACCTAATGAAGCAAGGCACAAGGCAGTGAGGAGGAGGGCGTAGGTGAAGAAGAAAAAGGTAGAAAATGATAAGCTACTGTAAGACTAATTCTTTAAAGGAGAGTTGGAGTTAGCTACATTGATAACAAACCAACTAGAACAAATAATATTGCAGGGACAAAAAAGTTCTTTTCATAATGATAAGGGGCTCAGTTATTCAAGAATTTGTGATAATCCTAAACATTATGAACTGGGAACGTAGTTTCAGAATGTGTGAAGCAGATTCTAGTCACTGCAAGGAGAAATCAATATGTCCAAGATAGTCAGTGATTTCATTATTCCTCTGTCAGTAATGGATAGAACAAGTAGAAAATCAATGAGCTTGCAGAGGACGAGAATGACCCTGTCAACCAGGAGACTCTACTTCATAGTTTAGAACACTCCATTCAGGGACAGCAGAAGATCCACTCTTTTTGAGTACAAACTCATTACTAAGACCATATTCTGGAACATAAAACAAGGCTCATGCTAATAATTATTCAAGTTATACAAAATAAGTTCTGTGGCCACACTGGAATTAAGAATGACTTCAATAATGGAAGTCTAGAGTCTGTGGTAACTAAACCACACCTTCTAGATAAACCATGAGTCAAAGAAGAAATCAAAAAGGGAATCAGAAAGTGTTTAGAACTGAATGAAAATGAAACAGCACTTCAAAATTTGTGATAAGTCATTAAAATCTCTCTAGGGAGAAATCTGTAGGACTCAACACTTGTATTGGAAAAAACTTTCCTTACATGTTTTGTAGTTTCCAGAAATTTTTCACCTGCTTGCTTACATTTATTCCTAGGTGTTTATTCTTTTCAAGGTCAGTTTAATGGAATTCCTTTCTTCATTTCCATTCAGATTGTTCATTGCTAGTATATATAAGACACCACGGATTTTTTTTTTTTTTTGGCAGTGCTGGGGATTGAACCCAGGGCCTCATGCTTACAAGGCAAGCACTCTACCGACTGAGCTATCTCCCCAGCCCTACCACTGATTTTTATGTGTTGATTAGGTCCTCTGCAAGTTTGCTGACTTCCTGTGCTGGCTTTGGTAGTGTTTCGGTAGATTCTTTGGAATTATCTGTATGTAGCATCATATCATATCATCTGCTAATAGGGCCTCTCTTCCTCCTTTCTGATTTGGATTACTCCTGTCATTCTCCTTCTTGCCTAGTTGCTCTGGCCAGCAGACAGTCCAGTGCTGAGGGGCAGTGGTTCAGGAGGCGTCCTTTGTTGTTCTTGCTCTTCAGGGACAGTTTTCATTCTTCCACCTTTGTTAGCTCAACTCTGGGTTTCCTTCGTCATCCTTTATGAGATTGAGGAAGTTCCCTTCTCCTCCTAGTATGTTGGGAGTTCTTATCATGTGACATTAATGTCCTAAAGGCTTTGTTTTCCTTTTTAGTATAGAAACTTTGGTGTTTGTTTTATTGTGACTGGTGCTGATTCCAAAAGCAAAGTCTCCAGTCGCAGTCATAGGTGATGTTACAGGAAGAACTGCCATCATTGTGGTGTGGAGACCTTTTCCATTATTATTAATTGTGTAGGTACCATTGTTATCTGTTGACTTATTTATTAACTGTGCACATGTAAAAGGATGATGGTGTGACCAGGTAAGTCTCACATGAGTTGGTGCCTTGTATAAAATACTTACTTTGGCTCACAAACTGAAAAAATGCTCATTTATTTATTAAAAGATTGGTAACTGCTTAGTTAAGTATTGTACAGTTGTTTGTTGATGATAATATATAAACTGTCTTACAGTTGAAGTAGGCTACAAAGTTGATAACTATTTCAAAACTGAGGCCTGGGATGTGGCTCAGTGGCAGAGAATATGTTTAACATGTAGGAGGCCCTGGGTTCCACTCCCAGCCTCACATACACAGACACACACACACAGACACACACACACACACACACAATCACAGATTGTCTCACACATCATAAAACAATGCACAAAAGAGTACAGCCTATTAAAGGAGGGTAGAATGAGCACTGGTTAACTCACTGCACTGAAAGCCTTCCCTGTGCTTGCTCTAGCCCCTGTTTTCTCCCACAATGAAGTTGTCACTAGCCTGAGAATTGTCCATTCTTGTCCTCACCATTCTTTACAATCTACAGTGAGAATGTGTTTCTTAGTGCTTTATTATTTTGCTTGGCTTGTAGTTGATGTTACCATAAATGATTTCTCTGGGTACACTTTTGTTCAGGACCATGGTTGAGATTTACTTGCTTAATGACATGGATCTGGACATTATTATTTTTTGCTGCGGTATGATCTTCCCTGGTGTAACTGTTACACCTGATTTATCTGTTCTCCAGGCATTGAATATAGAGGTTTTTTTTTAGATTTCCAAATAGTACTGCTTTGATCGAGATGATTATAGGTTTGAGGGCAGCCTAGCGACTCAGAGAGAGCTTCAGCAACTGAGCAAGACCCTGTCTCAAAATTCAAAAGAAAAAGAACCAGGGATGTAGCTCAGTGGTGAAGTGCCACTGGATTCAACACCCAGCAACAAAAAAGATGAAAATAAAAAAATAATAAACTTAGACCTGTGTGGCATTTACCCTGTGAAGGAAACTTTAGCAGCCCCTTCAAACATTACATGACCAAGGAAAAATCAGACTGCACTTTATTTGAGAAATGCAGACTAGGCACATCACAGGGTTAGACTGATGAGGGGTTGCTGGGGACTAGCAGGAGGTGAGGGGAGGGGAGGGAGTGGTTATGGATAACAAATTCAGGAAAATGTTCTAGAATTACATAGTGGTGATTAGTGCACAGTTTTGAAAATGTACTTAACGCCAATAAACTGAATCTTTTAAAAACAAAATCTTTAATTTAAAAGAAGCTAATTTAAACAAAAATATAAATACATAAAATAAATACAAGGAAAAAATAAATGGCAGGAGAGGGTAAAGGCAGCACTGGGGTGGGAACAGGTATAAGGGGACACTCAGTGGGTGTTGCTGGCTGAGTGGCCAGTAGGAGGTGCTGTCCTGGAGCTGCCATTGCAGGTATTTCCAGCTCTAGGTCTCCCTCAGGTGGTGAAGGTGGTGGAACTTGATCAGGAGTCTCCACAAGCACCAGAGGGGACCCTGCAGCTGCAAGAGGAGTAAAGGTTGGCAACTATCCATGTTCCTTCCAGGAAGAAAATACTTCCCACTGCATTTCACAGAGCTCCACACAGGACCCACCCCCACCCTCACCCCGGGAAGTGTTCCCAGAATGCATGTAGACAATGATGGCTCTGCTGCTTATTGTTCCTGCCCTGCCTGGGTTTCTGGAAGATCTGCTCTGCATGTCCTGCCCCATCCCAACCCCACATGCTCAGCCCCAACACCCCAGACCTCTTCACCTTCAGCCCCGTCCTCCATGGGCTCTGGGTTTTCTATCAAGACTTGGAGCCCATGGCCTTGGTCCTCCGGGTCAGGACCTATTACATAGATGTAACTGTAGATATTTCCAGGTGGACTGTGAATCAGCTGCAAGCCACGGAGTGAGGAGACCACCCTAGAGGGGAGGCGGGAAGTAGCATAAGAAGCCTGGCCTTTTCTACCATGAGATCAGTTTCCCCCTGTTCAGAGGAGTAGGCTGAGGCACAGGGAGGTACAGGGCCAGTTCCAGGACTAACAGCTATATGTGACCCTGTCACCCTGGGCAGGGCTCACCTTCCCAACATTAGTTCCGTCTCCTGGTGGGTGCTGGAACTCAAGATGCTGGACATGGAAGAGGAGTAGTCATCCTGCAAGGCAGACACCAGGGTCTCCTCCCCGCTCTCCGGTGAGTTTGCCTGGAACACATAGAATTCTGGTATCATCCACCTCTGTAGCCACCTCTCCCTTCTGAGGTGGAACATGGAGGAGACATAGAGTCAGTGTGCATCCTGTGACCCACCAGAAGTGTTTGGGGATGGTGTTCAGTGCAAAATCTAAAGCCCTAAGGGGCTTGTCCCGGAGGAGGAGAGAAGAGCCCCAGCAGAAAGAAGGCTGGCAGAGTTCAAAGAGGAATTGCCCAGGGAATAGTTAGACACAGTAGCAGCTTGAGGTCAGTTTGTGAGCTGACCACAGATGGTAGCTCCATGTATTAGGAGCATTACCCCATGAGTCCTACCAGAACATCATCCTCTGGAGATGAGAAAACAGGCTCAACCCTACAGGAAGGTCCCAAGTTGTGGATGTCTAAGACATTCTCTGTGGTGGTGTTAAAATTGCTCCAGGAGGGGATGAGGTCTAGGTGCCACAGTCCTGATAGGCTGAATGGTTGTGGGAACTGGGCCCACCTGGAAGGTGGTGAAGCCCAGAGAGACCCAGCCCCCAGCTCTAGAGTCCGGGGTGTGTTTTTTGAGACAGCAAGTGACAGAGAAATGGACCAAGTGGCAAGAGTTCCCTGATGTTTGAGATAAACAGAGCCCTACTAATCCTGATGATGTGGAAGACTTGGAGAGTGTGTGGAAAGACAGTCAGGTCACTCCCATCTGGACACCTGGGTCCAGGAGTTACAGTCAGCTGAATGGTGGGAAATCATCAGAGGAAGGGAAGTGAAGAGTGTCAGTGTTGCTGTTGTGATGTTGTCATGGGGACAGTGAGCTTGCGTGAGATCAAGGCCAAGACTTGAAAAGATGGTGGGAATGGGTGAGGAGTTGGTGCTCAGATCCTTATTGTTCAGGACTCTCCCCCTGAACTTTCTATGCCTACACAAAACATGGTCAGGGTGGTGTCTGGGCTTAGTGTCCCCCTCTGTTCTTCTCTTGGTCCTGGCTGTGTAGTCCCCTCTGCTCCCACACTCGCCCTGAGACTGAGCTCCTTCCAACTGATTCTTGCCCTGGCTCTCCCACCATTGTATTGGAGTTGAAGCCCCTCCTCCAGTTCTGTATGAGATCCTGCAGAGAGCAGGTATACAGAGAGCCTGGTAACTGGCAAGGAGCTACAGGACCTGCCCAGGCTGTGTTCAGGCTGTTTCTGCCTCTTTTTTCGTTCTTCTCCCAAACCTCATACAGACCCTGTGTATGAGGACAAGGGATGATACTGGGGGCCCAGAATGAACTCTGGACACTGCCAATCTCCAACTCCCACCCTGTCCTGGCAATGACCATGATAGGACACCTGGCTTATAGTCTCCAACCACCTGCTTCTGCCTCAACTCCCTATTTCCAAAACTCAGCTGGAAGGCATTGTAGGGGTACTCACGGGGGTGGACTGTTGTGTGTTCATTTGCCCAGGGCTGATGGGTTGTGGCCTTTTTCTTTTCCTGACACATGGGCAGAGGAGGTGGGAGTGGGAACCAACCAGCACTCCATTCTTTGTAACAAATTCTGCTGTTGGTGCATCCTGGGGCTGGAACCTGCAGAAGGGCCATGCAGCCAGAAAGGAAGCTCTGTCTGTGGATCTCCTTGAGCGTTGTCCCCTAGGTATGCAAGAAAACATGTTGGCTTGTGAAGTGTATTTCACCAAATGAGCTGGGGAGGAGGCTGTTGCTAGAATGTGGGTGTCTGGTTATGAAGTTCCAAGTTTTGTTTGGATCTATCAGCAAGGAACAGAGGCCATGTCTTGGGGTCCCTGACCTGATGCCTCCTCAAGATAGAATTACATATGTGCCTCTAGGCTACTGTTGGGTCTCCTCCAGGACCATGACATGTCCATATGTGTACACAGACATCCCCAACACTGTCCACTACGTCTCTTGACAGGACTGGGTGCACCCAGGGTCCCAGCTCTGAGGAGACAGACCTGGGTCTAGACCCAGTACCTTCTTCTATCCTTTCATGTGACATTGGCCAAGTCATCAAGTCTCTCAAGTCTTCCCCAGTCTCCCACCACACAGTGGGGTCATCTTGGCATCTGCTTCCTAGTGATGTCACCAGGCATATGTGAGGTAGAACTTAGAAAACCTATTGCCACCTGTGTGTAATGAACAGAAGTAGAAATAAAATATAGCAACCACTGGAATGTCACACAGAATAGAGCTAACAACAGGCCTAGTTTCCTTTGTCATGACTTTGTAACCTTGTCATTTTCCATCCTGGCCACCTTTTCTGTCTGCTTCAAGAGAGAGTTGAAATGCAATTATCAGATATCCTCATCTCTTGGCCTTCCAGTTGCTTCCTATTGTCTTCAGATCAGACCTAGGTGCCCCAACCAGGCCCGTGTGCTGGGTATATTGCTTAGCAGCTCCCAACTCCCCTTACCCTGGTGTGCACATCTGAGCAGTCCCCTCCCATTCAGTGTGACCTGGGTTTAGTGTCTCCTTTGTGACCTCTGGAGCATGACAAATGTTGATGTGGTGACACCTCCAAGATTTACTGATGAAACAACTGTGGCTAACATGTCACTCTCTCTTTTCTTGTTTCTTTCTTCTTCTTTTGGTGTCATTTCCTTGACCCTCTCTCCCTGGGATCTCTGGCTCTGGGGAATCTGCTGTTCTCTTCTGTGGCTCCTTAAGGAAAGGCTTTTGAGTTTTAGGACAGAGATGGCAACAGATGGGGAGAAATGAGGCCTTGTCCTAGTGGAGTCCTGGCAGTAACCCTGTGACTCAGTTTAGAAGCAGATCTTGCCGTAACTGAGCCTCAGCTAAGAATGTGGCCCCAGTCTCATGGGAGACATGGCAGAAGCCCCAGCAGAGACCTCCTGCACTTCTGATCCAAAAAAAAAAAAAAAAAAAAAAAAAAGTGAGAGCACAAATGTTTGTTGTTTCATTGGATTTATGTTAATTCTTCAAACAGTGTTGGGTCACTGTACAGTCTGTTAGTGCCCAGAACCTGCCACAGCATGGTCCATCCACCCTGCTCTCCTCCTGGGCTTCCTTCAGTCACACAGGCTGCCCTCCCACCTCCTCTCTGGAAAGCTCACTTCTGTCTTTGAATCTGTCAATATTTGATCCTCCCTCTGTGTGCAGGGCTGGATCTCACTTGGCCCCAGCTCTAAGGATTGATTCATCTCAGTGAGACACCTCTGATGGCCTCATATAGTGACTGTAGCACCTCCCATAGAGCCCCAGGGCTTATTTACATGTATCACTTAGTCCTTTCTTCCAGTTCTATTACTCTAGTGCTTTGTCCCTTTATTTCTCCAATTTGAGTTCTTGTGGGGCAGGGACCATATTGGTCTCCTGCTTTGCAGTTCCCAGGCCTAACTCAGCACATGGAACATGGTAAGCATTTGGGGCATTGTGATGGAATAAATGGGAGGCTCTTGGAAGTTCTTGAAACAGGTTCCAGTCACTGAGCAGCTCAGCTATTAGAGATGAATCCTCTTAGTAGGAGGTACAGTTCTGTGTGGTGGCAGAGGAATGGCCCCAGAGCTCTCTGGTGGCTCTTTCTGGCTGCAGATGTTCAGCAGAGCACAGAGATCTCAGTTTCCCTCAGGTGGTTAGTGGTCACCCTGCCCTGGTAGAGGAAAAACCACCACAGGAAACAGGGCTTTTAGGCCTCAGTTTACAAAATGTCTGAGGACAAACTCAGGGCCTGAAGATTCCAGGGTCAACAGAGGGACCTTCTCTTTTCCCTACTGGCCACAATGGCCCTGGAGTCCATTGACCTCCCAAAGCCTTTTCACCAGAGCCAGGGCAAGGACCTTGATTCCAGTTCTGCATGAGACCCTGAGGCTCCAATAAGGTGGTCATTCCACCCGCTGAGGATGAATCGTTTACAATTCACAACTGTGCTCGACCCCACATTCGTCTTCCTATCTTCTGTCTTCTATGAAGTCCTCCAGTGGGCATAATGCTTTTTCCAAAATCCAGAGCACAGTGTCACACCAGGAGTAATCTGAGATTGGTGAGCCTGCAGGACCCTTGTGATGACCAACTCCAAGTTCCAAAATATGTGGGAAAGGAAACTGAGGCCTTCTTTCCTGTAGCCCCTCCTCCCAGGGCACTTGTTTTTGTCAAGTGTCCAGGCTGCTGAATATAGGGCCCAGGCCACGGCCTCCTTTTTGTATCTTGGATTGTTTTCTCTTTGTTTTTGGCTCTGCTGTGGATCAAAGCCAGGGACTCACCTGTGCCAGGAAGCACTGTCCCACTGAGCTACACCCAGAACCACCCTAATTACTCTCTTTGAGATGGCCCAGATCCCTGGGCACCTTAGGGACACCCCCAAAACTGAAATTCTGGCATCTCTCCCCCTTTGTATTCACAGGCTGTGTGGGGTTGGGCAGTTCTGTGCTTCAGGGTCCCTTGTTATTGTCCTCCCAGGATGAATGCAGCTGCATTGTGCTTGGTTCAGCCTGTCCTTGTGCTCATAGCCTGTGTGAGCTACAGGCAGCATATTCATGGAAATAATGCCACACCACACATGCCATCATTCCTGAAGTGTGAGAGCCTATTTCTCCCATCTCCTCAATATAAGAAAATGTAGTCAGCATCTCTTAGCCACAAGGATGTCAGGGAAGGGATGGATCTCCAAAGCAAATGTGAGGTGCTATAATTATTAGATATGGGCTTGAATGGGATCAGGTGAAGGCACCAGATGCTCAGAAGCATGCAAGACATCTCCAGTCTATGTCATGGTCAGATGGGAGCGTGTATGTTCCAGGAGAGAGAAGAGTCTGGCTTGAGTTCACACAGTGATTCAAGGAGAAGCTGGGGCCTCAGCTGGGATTAGATTTTCCCGCACTCAATAAATTCCACAAATACTAGTATTGTATGTGCACAAGAACATGAGAGAGAGAGAGAGAGAGAGAGAGAGAGAGAGGGGAGGGGCTGCTTTTTTCTGCAATGGAAGAACTAGAGTTGGTCGTAGATGCTGACCTGGACTGCATCAGGCAGTCACCTCACTGTCTGTCCCAGACTCTCTGGAGCTGGTTTCTATCCCCAAGCCTACTGCATACTCTGCTCTTACAGATGCTGCATTTAAGGGGGTTTAAAGGGGAAAGGGAAGGACAGAGTGCCACACAGTTCTGCTGGCTCCATGCAAGCTGATCTCCAAGTCTGCACAATAGTTTCCTCACTTCTCATCAGCTGGAGCTGTGGTCACTCTTAGTGCCAGAGAGGTGAGGAATGACAACCTTTTCATTTGGAGAGCAGCTTGTCCTATGAACTGAATCTTAGTTCTGAAGAAATGGATAAAGTAAAAACCATGTGTTCAAGAGCAGACTTTTTCTTTTTCTAAACCTCTAGATAAAGGGGAGGGAATGGAGTCTTTGGGGCATGTTGGGCAGTGGTTTGTCTGTTACCAAACTAGGCCTGTCATGGTTTCCTCACAGTTGCTCAAAAGAGATTTTCTTCATAAGGCAGCCAAGCCTGGTAGCCAGAGACCCCACACTCAAATTTGCCTCCCTGAATATAGGGATTGGGGACTTTTATGTGATAAGGAGCCAATGAAAGGTGATTCAAGGTGTGGGATTTAGGTGTCTGTGTTCACAGTCAAACTACATGGTGCTTGATGGGACAGGTGTTCAGGAAATGGCTATGGCAGCATGATCTGAGGGTGGAGGTTTTGGCCTTCTGACATCAAAATTCACACATGGATCGCTTGTGCAGGCCCAAGTGAATGAGTCGGGGTTCCAGTTGGTTTGAGCTAAACAAAAACCTGCAAATTTTGAAAAACCATTTAGGCAATTGTTAATATTGAGACCTGCATGGTTGAGTTGTTATATATAGTAAAGTTGGTGAGAGTTTTATATCTTTTAGCTCTGTGAATTGTAGAATTGGTGATAAAAGAGACAACTAAGAGCTTGTGAAATTAGAGTGTTTATACAAGTTTTCCTTCAGATTCATTGTAAGAGCAGAGCAAAGGAGGTGCCTCCCAATGTGATAGGTAGAGAGGAATGAACAAATTAGCAAGGACGTGGAAAAATTAGTACTTGTGAGGAAATGGTCAAGTACATAATTAAACAAAGGTAAGTTGAAAGAATATCTTTCTTTGCACCGAGTGTGTCAGAATGCTATGTAATAATGAATACTAGCTATGTTTGTTTATAAGAAATGCATGTCAACCAGCACTGTGAAGTTGGGCTGGCAGTGATTCAGTTTGTGGATGGTTACAAATTGAAGCAAGGCAGGATGGGCAATGTTAACATCAGACAAGGTGGACTTTAAGGTGCCAACTTGTGATGTGCTGTAGTGATGGAAAGAAAGCTATAGCAGAAATAAAGCAGTCAGGAGCCTGCATGAAGTAAGCAAGATGATGGTGAAAATTTCCCAAAGCCAAAGCTACTGGAAATGTCAGGAACCTCAATAGAAGCACATGAACAGGAGGGGTATCAATGCATATCTCTGAGAATTAGTAAAAAGAGAATGAATACCTTAGGTTTAGTAAGTAGATTTTTGCTTATACAAACACGAAATATACATGTCCCATGGAATCACAGCAAAAATTAAAGATTTGACCACAAAGGAAACCTTAACCACTACAGAGAACTAGAGGAAAGGCTGTAATTTTATCAAGATCTAATAAGATCAGTAATAAATAATAGTGTGACCAATAAAATAGTGCTTGGATATTAAGAAACACTTCTGGAAAACACTAGATTTAATCTGTAGAAAATTGTCAGGCATATTCAGAAACTGTTGAGAAAGTAATGAAAATAAGAGCCCTTTATTCTCATACTCCTGGAACATAAGCAAAACTCATCCAGTGGAGAAATTGGGCTTAGGTGGCCTCTATATTACTACATCAAAGCAAAAATAAATGGACTTGCATGTCTTAAGTATCACAAGATACTAGTTGGAATTAACTGATGAAGATAAAAACAAATTAATGAGCTGGGAAACAAAGATGTACTTACATTCACATATCAGAGAGGTGAGGCATCCCACCACGGGTTGGCCTTAAGGAGGAAACCTCATTTCATTGTGAGTTGCGCTTTCCTTGCAAAGGAAGAAGGGAGTAGCAGACACAGAGGAGATTCGGCATGAGAAAGGAGACCTAAGTACAAATCCAGAGTGTGTATGGGAAAGACTCATTCCCCAGGCAGAGAAGGATGATAGAGACACACCAGTCAGTACTGTGCACCCATCAGGTTGCCTGCACCTATGACATGCTTGCAGCACCAGCCTTGATGGAACGCGTCTGGGAGCATCCAGGAAAATTAAAAATGCAAATATTAATAGGAAACCTTACATAGGAATAAAACCATCAGGAAGTTCCAGGGTGCTTATGGAACATTGGGTCAAAACTGCTAGCAAATTGTTCTATCAACAGGAACATTTAGGTGACATTCATGTTGCACATTATTAACACTGGTATCAGCCAGGAGAAGGAACGTACTAAAGCTGTCCACCTGCACTGGAGGGATTCCATACCCTGGTGGGGCATTCAAAGATGCAGAAGAGTGACTGTGATAAGACCTGATTTGTTGGGGGGTGGGTGGGTTTCTTCTTCTTCTTTTTTTTTTTCCTGTCTTCTGCTGAACTATTGGTATTATTGTTTTGTTAGTCAGCTTTCCATTACTGTAAAAAATACCTGAGATAAATCAACTTACAAAGAGTAAAGGTTTATTTTGGTTCATGATTTCAGAGGTTTCTATGCATGGTCAGTTGACCCACTGTATTTTTCAGTATATCACAGCAGAAGGAAGAAGCTGAGGAATCCTCCAACATTGTCAGTCCAGAAAGCAAAAGAAAAAGAGGCTGGGGTCATAATATCCACTTCAATAGAATGAGCCTAGTGACCTGAATTTTTTTCCAGCAGGTACTCCTCTTAGTGGTACCACACCATGTCCTGAGAGCATTCAGTCTGGTGACAAGACTGAGATGGTTAAACCATGGGCCTTTGGGAGCACTTATCCAAACCACGGCATTGGTGCTGTCCACAGTGGCATCCAGACCACCATGAGAGGAACACATCACAGGCTAGATCCCCTTTTAAAATAATGACAACTCAGAATGTGTTGTGTATGCTTTTATTTAATTTTATATGTTATACAAACAGTAAGAAAAACATTGTAATACATAATGGAATATTCATGAGATGCTGGTGTTGAGGAAGGAGCAAACTGAGTGAGTATGAGCAAAAGCCTGAGCTAAAACAGGTTAAAACAGGTTAAAACATCTTAAAAACAGGTTTTTAAGATGGCAGAATGGAGGAGGTTGCTCTTCTGGCTGCTCTATGAAGTGAAACTAAGAAAGTGGACAGGCAGCTTCTCAGTGACATGGGTGAACCAAAAAAACAAAACAAAACAAAACAAAAAAACCCAAAAAAAACCGAGGGGAGGTCTTTACTTGAATTTAATATTGGACACTGAAAGTAGGTTGGGGACTCAGGAGGTTGGATATAATAAAATAAGGAAGAAATCTCAAGTGGCACAGCCACTATTGTGGCCAGGCCAGAAGCACCAGCCAGAGCAGACCCTCCATGAGAAACATGGAGGAATAAGGGAATTAAAGAATCCTGCATTTTTAGGAGACCTGAGGTGTATCTGGGTACACAGCGTTTAGAGACCAAGGACATTGCCTGACTAAACTGAAAGGCGCACGGCACCATATACTTTTGTGGGAAAGAAGTCACCGTGTCTCCAGGTGGCATGCAAAGAACAAAAGTGGGAACCATTTTGCAGCTGTGGTGCGTGGTGCATGGACCAGCCACTGAGAGAGTGAACCCAAGTCTGGCCCAAAATACAGGCCCAGTAAACACACACTGCACAACATAGTGTTCTTAAGTGACCAGGAGAAAATCAAATGTTGAGAGAGGTTTACACAGGGGACAACTAGACATGGAAACCCACCCAGTTCTACCCCTCACCCCCAAACCTGGGTGCCTGGAGGACCCATTGGGAGAGACAGATCTGGCAGGGAATTTGGAAGGGTGGGGGCAGAAGAGATTCAGTTTGAACACTGAACCCAAAACCAGGAAATGTGGGGGCCACAGGTGATACAGGGGACTAAGAATTGGCTCCTCCCCCACACAAGTGGACCCCAAGGGAGATGCCTGGGGTACAGTCTTCCAGCATGAACTGGCAGCTGCTGAGCCCTGGGGTGCACTGATTTAAATTCTCCAGACAAATTGGCATTCAGCAAAGAGCCTGGAGCCCACCTGAAGGCTAAACCCTGCCTCCAGGAACTCTGCCTATAGGATTCCCTCTCTCACTAGAGCAATCTGGAGGGTGATTCCCACATAAAACTGCTGAGAAGAATAGTTGAGAATCTACTGAACTCCAACACAAAGAATTCTTTAACTTTTCATTGAAATTGCTTTTTTTTTTTTCTCTATTTAGTTGTGACCTTAGTGGTACATTTACATTTATACATACTCATATTTTTTTTTTCACTTTTCTTGCAATTTCAAAGCTAGTTATTTTTCATGGATCAGTTTTTGAGGAGTAGGATGTTTGATTAGTATATTTTAGTTTAGTTTTGTATTCTATTTTTTAAATTTTCAAAACCATATATATATATATATATATATATATATATACATATGTACATATGTACTTATATACACATATATATGTATCTTACCTTTTTCCCTTGATTCTCTTTCTCTCTTTTCTTCCACTAACAGTAAATCTATATTGTTCCTTCACTCTTCCTTTAATGTTTTACTTCTATCTTCTCTACTCCTCCCTCTTAATCATCACATTCTATATGACTTCTGTTCTCCCTCCATCCACCATTTGAAATTGTAAATCCTGTGACAAACTTTCCATTTTTAATTGTAGGCAATAACGGATCACATAATTTCTGTTTATTGTAATAAACATTGTAGATATCACAATAGGAACTATTTGGTTTAATGCTGTACATTTTTTGCATTGGTTGTTATTATTTGTCTCCCTCTAAAAGGTGAGGTACTGGAATCCTTTAGGGACAAATACCTGAGGATGAACCTACAACCTCATATTCATACTGCTACATGGGTACACACACAAATAACATGAAAAAGCAAAGGAATAAATACCCTAAACAAACCAAGATACTTTGACAACAAAATCTAATCACACCACAGTGGAAGAAATGTCAGAGAAGGAATTTATAATGTATGTAGTTCAACGAATATGCCAAAGTAAAGGATGAAGTAAGGAGTAAAATCAGAAGGAAAATATGGGAAGTGAAAGATCACTTCAATAAAGAGATTCTGACAAAAAAGTCAAGCAGAAATCCTGAAGTAAAGGAATCAAGAAACCAAATTAATTAAATGGAAAGTATTACCTAGATCACTTGGAAGAGTTTCAGGCAATGAAGATGAAATACATAATCTTGAAAATAAAGTTGACTGTGGAGAAAAGTTGCTAAGAGACCATGAACAGGGGCTGGGGTTGTGACTCAGTGGTAGAGCACTTGTCTAGCATGTGTGAGGCACTGGGTTTGATTCTCAGCACCACATATAAATGAATGAATAAAATAAAAGTCCATTAACATCTAAAAAATATTTTTAAAAAAGACCATGAACAGAACTTCCAAGAAATATGGGATAACCTGTAAAGAACAAATTTAAGATTTATTGAGACAGATGAAGGCTAGGAGATATGAACCAAAGGAATGCACACTCCTTTCAATGAAATAATATCAGAAAATGTCCCAAACCTAAAGAATTAAATGGAACAAAATTCTGGCAAAATACATACAAAAACATATTAAGTGTACAACAATCAAGTGAGGTTCATCCCAGGGATGCAAGGTTGGTTCAACATCCAGAAATCAATAGACTTAATGTTAAGAATCATATGATTATTTCAATAGATGCAGAGAAAGCATTTGATAAAATACAACACCCCTTCATGCTCAAAACACTAGAAAAATAGATATAGTAGGAACATACCTCAACATTGTAAAGGCTATTTATGCTAAACCCACAGCCAACATCATTCTTTTTTTTGCTTTATTTTTTAAATTTTTAATTCATTTTTATTATAAACAAATGGGATACATCTTGTTTCTCTGTACATGAAGTAGAGGCATACCGTTTTTGTAATCATACACTTACAGTTGTGGCTGTATCTCTGTAGTATGCTGATTTTAAGTCCTTTGGGTATAGGCCAAGGAGTGGGATAGCTGGGTCAAATGGTGGTTCTATTCCAAGTTTTTAATTCATTCTGTTATTTTTTTTCTTCCCCTCTAACCCTCCCACACCTCTTATCCCTCTATACACTCCCTCCTTCCTCCATTCCCACACCCCATTATGTGTCATCATCCGCTTATCAGCAAGATCATTCTACCTTTAGTTTTTTGAGGTTGGCTTATCTCACTTAGCATGATATTCTCCAATTTCGACCATTTGCCTGCAAATGCCGTAATTTTATCATTCTTTATAGCTGAGTAATATTTCATTGTATATATACCACAGTTTCTTTATCCATTCATTAATTGAAGGACATCTAGGTTGGCTCCACAATCTGGCTATTGTGAATTGAGCAGCTATGAACATTGTTGTGGCCATATCTCTGTAGTATGCTGATTTTAAGTCCTTTGGGTATAGGCCAAGGAGTGGGATAGCTGGGTCAAATGGTGGTTCTATTCCAAGTTTTCTAAGGAATCTCCACACTGCTTTCCAGAGCGGCTGCACTAATTTGCAACCCCACCAGCAATGTATGAGTGTACCTTTTTCCTCACATCCTCTCCAACATCTATTGTTGCTAGTATTCTTGATAATCGCCATTCTAATTGGGGTGAGATGGAATCTTAGGGTAGTTTTGATTTGCATTTCTCTTACTACTAAAGATGGTGAACACTTTTTCATATATCTGTTGATTGCTTGTAGATCTTCTTCTGTGAAGGGTCTGTTCATATCCTTAGCCCATTTGTTGATTGGATTATTTGTATTCTTGATGTAGAGTTTCTAGAGTTCTTTATATATTCTGGAAATCAGTACTCTATCTGAAGTATGAGTGGCAAAGATTTTCTCCCACTCTGTAGGCTCTCTCTTCGCATTGTTGATAGTTTTCTTTGCTGAGAGAAAGCTTTTTAGTTTGAATCTATCCCAGTTGTTGATTCTTGCTTTTATTTCTTGTGCTATGGGAGTCCTGTTAAGGAAGTCTGATCCTAAGTCAACACGTTGAAGATTTGAACCTACTTTTTCTTCTATAAGATGCAGGGTCTCTGGTCTGATTTCAAGGTCCTTGATCCGTTTTGAGTCGAGTTTTGTGCAGGGTGAGAGATTGGGGTTTAGTTTCATTCTGTTGCATATGGATTTCCAGTTTTTCCCAGCACCATTTGTTGAACAGGCTGTCTTTTCTCCATTGCATATTTTTGGCACCTTTGTCTAGTATGAGAAAATTGTATTTATTTGGGTTTGTGTCCGTGTCCTCTATTCTATACCATTGATGTACCTGTCTATTTTGGTGCCAATACCATGCCATTTTTGTTACTATTGCTTTGTAGTATAGTTGAAGTTCTGGTATTGCAATACCCGCTGCTTCACTCTTCCTGCTAAGGATTGCTTTAGCTATTCTGGGTTTCTTATTCTTCCAGATGAATTTCATGATTGCTTGCTCTACTTCTGTAAGGTACGTCATTGGGATTTTAATTGGAATTGCATTGAATCTGTATAGCACTTTTGGTATTATGGCCATTTTGACAGTATTAGTTCTGCCTATCCAAGAACATGGGAGATCTTTCCATCTTCTAAGGTTTTCTTTAATTTCTTTCTTTAGTGTTCTGTAGTCCTCATTGTAGAGGTCTTTCACCTCTTTTGTTGGATTGATTCCCAAGTATTTTTTTTTTTTTTGAAGCTATTGCGAATGGGGTAGTTTTCCTAACTTCTCTTTCTGAAGATTCATCACTTATGTATAAAAATGCATTGGATTTATGAGCATTAATCTTATATCCTGCTACTTTACTGAATTCACTTATGAGATCTAAAAGTTTTCTGGTGGAATTTCCTGGTTCCTCTAAATATATAATCATGTCATCAGCAAATAGGGATAGTTTGAGTTCTTCTTTTCCTATTTGTATCCCTTTAATTTCTTTGGTCTGTCTAATTGCTCTGGCTAGAGTTTCAAGGACAATGTTGAATAGAAGTGGTGAAAGAGGGCATCCCTGCCTTGTTCCAGTTTTTAGGGGGAATGCTTTTAGTTTTTCACCATTTAGAATGATATTGGTGATGGGCATAGTGTAGATGGCCTTTACAATGTTAAGGAATGTTCCCACTATCCCTATTTGTTCTAGTGTTTTGAGCATGAAGGGATGCTGAATTTTATCAAAAGCTTTGTCTGCATCTATCAAAATAATCATGTGATTCTTGACTTTTAAGTCTGTTGATATGGTGAATGACATTTATTGATTTCTGGATGTTGAACCAACCTTGCATCCCTGGGATAAAACCCACTTGATCGTGGTGTACTATCTTTTTAATATATTTTTGTATGCAATTTGCTAAAATTTTGTTGAGAATTTTTGCATCAATGTTTATTAAGGATATTGGTCTGAAATTTTCTTTCCTCGATGTGTCTCTGTCTGGTTTAGGTATCAGGGTAATATTGGCTTCATAGAATGAGTTTGGGAGGGTTCCCTCCTCTTCTATTTCATGGAATACTTTGAGGAGTATTAGAATGAGCTCTTTTTTAAAGGTTTTGTAGAACTTGGCTGAGAACCCAACTGGTCCCAGACTTTTCTTTGTTACCAACAAAGAAAGGCGTTGATGACTTCTTCTATTTCATTACTTGAAATTGATTTATTTAAATTGTGTATGTCCTCCTGGTTCAGTTTAGGTAATTAATTTGTCTCTAGAAACCTGTTGATGTCTTAAAGATTTTCTATTTTGTTGGAGTATAGATTTTCAAAATAGCTTCTAATTATGTTTTGTATTTCAATCGTGTCTGTTGTGATATTTCCTTGTTCATTCCGAATTTTAGTAATTTGGGTTTTCTCTTTCCTTCTCTTTGTTAGTGTGGTTAAGGGTTTATCAATTTTGTTTATTTTTTCAAAGAACCAACTATTTATTTTGTCAATTTTTTTGATTGTTTCTTTTGTTTCAATTTCATAGATTTTAGCTCTCATTTTAACAATTTCCTGTCTTCTACTACTTTCGGTGTTGCTCTGTTGTTCTTTTTCTAGGGCTTTGAGCTGTAGTGTTAGGTTCTTTATTTGTTGTTTTTTTTTTCTTCTTTTATTGAATGCACTCCATGAAATAAATTTTCCTCTAAGTACTGCTTTCATAGTGTCCCAGAGATTTTGATATGTTTCTTTGTTCTCATTTACCTCTCAGAATTTTTAAATTTCCTTCCTGATGTCTTCTGTTATCCATTCACCATACAATAGTGTATTATTTAATCTCTAGGTGTTGGAGTAGTTTCTGTTTTTTACTCTATCATTTACTTCTAATTTCAATCCATTATGATCTAATAGAATACAAGGTAGTATATCTTCTTGTACTTGCTAACATTAGCTCTGTGGTATAAAATATGGTCTATTTTAGAGACAGATCCATGTACTGCTGAGAAGAAGGTGTATTTGCTCTTCATTGAATGGTATTTCTATATATGCCCATTAAGTCTAAATTATTGATTGTGTTTTTGAGATCTATGTTTTGTTCAATTTTTGTTTGGAGGATCTTCCAGTGGTGAGAGAGGTGTGTTAAAATCACCTAGTATTATTGTGTTGTGGTCTATATGATTTCTGGAATTGAGAAGGATTTGTTTGACGTATATGAATGAGCCAATGTTTGGGGCATAGATATTTATGATTGTTATGTGTTGCTGATTTATGCTTCCCTTAAGCAGTATGTAATGTCCTTCTTTATCCCTTCCGACTACCTTTGGCTTGAAGTCCACATTATCTGATAGGAGGAGGGATACTCTGACTTTTTTGCTGTGTCCATGTGCATGGTATGTTTTTTCCCCATCCTTTCACCTTTAGTCTGTGTGTATCTTTTATTATGTGATGAGTCTCTTGCAGGCAACATATTGTTGGATCTTTCTTTTTAATCCAATCTGCTGGTCTATGTCTTTCAATTGATGAGTTCAGGCCATTAACATTCAGGGTTATTATTGCGACATGATTGGTATTCCTGGTCATTGGGTTCATTTTTTTTTTTTTTTGACACGACTTGATTTCTCCTTTATTTGACTGTTCCTTTAGGGTAATTCCTCCGTTTGCTGATTTACATCATTGTTTTTCATCTCTTCCTCATGGAATATTTTGCTGAGAATGTTCTGTAATGCTGGCTTTCTTTTTGTAAATTCTCTTAGCTTTTGTTTATATTGGAAGGATTTTATTTCATCATCAAATCTGAAGGTAAGTTTTGCTGGGTATAATATTCTTGGTTGGCATCTGTTTTCTTTCAGGGCTTGAAAAATGTTGTTCCAGGCCCTTCTAGCTTTTAGGATCTGGGTTGAAAAATCTGCTGATATCCATATTGGTTTCCTCCTGAATGTAATTTGATTCTTTTCTCTTGCAGCCTTTAAAATTCTGTCTTTATTTTGTATGTTAGGTATTTTCATAATAATGTGCCTTGGTGTGGGTCTGTTGTAATTTTGTGTATTTGGAGTCCTATAAGCCTCTTGAACTTGATTTCCATTTCATTCTTCAGATTTGGGAAATTTTCTGAATTATTTCATTGAATAGATTATTCATTCCTTTGGTTTGTTTCTCCAAGCCTTCCTCAATCCCAATAATTCTTAAATTTAGCCTTTTCATGATATCTCATAATTCTTGTAGATTCTGTTCATGATTTCTTACCATCTTCTCTGTTTGGTCAACTTTGCTTTCAAGATTAAATATTTTTTCTTCAATATCTCAGGTTTTGTCTTCCTGGTGTTCTATCCTATTGGTTATGCTTTCTATGGAGTTTTTAATTTGTTTTATTGTTTCCTTCATTTTAAGAATTTCTGTTTTTTTTTCAATCTCTAACTCTTTATTGAAATGATCTTTGCTTCCCGTATTTACTCTTTTAACTGTTGATTGGTGCGATCATTCAAAGTCTGCATTTGCTCTTTCATCTCCTTGTTTGCTTCCTTGATCATTTTAATTATGTACATTCTGAACTCCCTTTCTGACATTTCTTCTGCCATGCCGTCACTGGATTTTATTGCTATACCATCTATGTTTGGGACATTTTCTTCCCTTGTTTTCTCATATGGCTCATTTATTTACCCCTCTAGTAGTGAAACTCTGGGATAGTGCAGATCTCCTATATTGACTAATATTGTCTCTGTAGGTTTCCAATAACTCACCTCTTAGCCTTCAGTAGCCTGAAGTCTTGGAGGAACTTGATAATATGGTGCTCCACTAGGAAGCTGCCCCTCTAGGGGTGGGGGCCTTCGGGTGGGGTATATTCCCTGTCAGTGGACACAGGTGCCTCCACTTGTTGACTGATGGTCAGCCAAAGGATCACTAGACTGCAGACTGGGGCTTGTCTGATCTGGGTCTGTGTCTCTGGTTCTACTTCCCTGGTGGGAAAGCCTTGTACAGCGGGGAAGACTTACCTGGTGGGGAAGTTTTGCTGGGCGGCTCTCCTCTGAGAAGTTCCCTTTGGTTCAGAACTACCACCTGGACTGGGAAGCTCTCCTCTGCAATGTTCCCAGGGGTCCTGACCTACCACCTGGGTGGGGAGCCTGGTCTTGCGAGTGATTCTCTTGCTGAGTGGCCTTCCTCTGCTGTGTTCCCTGGGGACCAGAGCTACCGCCTGGGTCTCGGACCCTCACTCTGCATCAAGGTCCTCTAGCCTCCTGTAGGTGTCTCAGGAAGGGAGCTGCCCTTCCAATGATGATGGCCATGCCCTCAGGAATAATTCAAAATGCCTGCACCAGTCTATAAAGAAGCCTCTGGCTAGCTCTGTGATGCAGGAGGACTGGCTGGTCTGCCAGCTTGCTCTGCAATGGCGACAGACCTCTGTATGGTGGTCAGGCAGGGTCACTCTGTGACGGTGTCTGTCTTTGGCCTGGTGGCTGGGCGGGTTGGCTGCCTGCTGCCTAGTTCCGAAAGGAAGGCAGGTGTGTGCCTGTTGGGACTAATGACACGTTAACTAACTCAGGCTGACTCCTTACTCCCTGGCGAGTGAGCAAGATCAAGGTTCTAAGGCGGTTTCAAAGGTTAATGATGATAAATCGGACCACCATCAGGGACTGGTTAAAAACAGTTCTGCAAACCTGATCAGTTCATGCTTGCCATATAGTCCTATGGGGGGGGTCCCATATAGTCCTATGGGACCCCCCCCCTCCCCCCCCCCCCCCCCCCCCCCCCGTGCCTTGCTGACCTGTAAGCTGATTGGTTCCCGCCTAGCCTCCACCCTACATAAAAGCTATGTGACTTCCTCAATAAACGAGTTCCTGCTGTGACGGGTCTCCCTGACGTGTCTAATTGTCTTCCGCCCGGAGGGCTGGGAGCGGGCAGTCAGTCGGCCCTACCTATCCTGGTCTGACCTTGTTGGGGAGCGTCCCGTTCCCTTGTCGCTGGTCGAGAAGAGCAAGGGGGCTTAAGACCCCGACATGTGCCCACCTGCTACCTCCTTGATGCAGGCAGCCTGACTCACCTGCCAGCTAGCTCCGTGACTGTGACCAACCAGTGATGGCGCTGTCCTGGGTGCAGGGGTCAGGCGGGGTCACTCAGTCACCAACATCATTCTTAATGGAGAAAAACTGAAAGCATTCCCTCTACAAACTGGAACAAGACAGGGGTGCCCTCTCTTGCCACTTCTATTCAACATCATGCTTGAAATATTAGCCAGAGCAATTAGACAGACAAAAGAAATTAAAGGAATATGAATAGGAAAGGAACTCAAGCTATCACTATTTGCTGATGACATGATTCTATATTTAAAGGATTCAAAAAAACTCCACCAGAAAATGAATTCAGCAAAATAGCAGGATATAAAATCAACACACACAAATCTAATGCATTTCTATTCATAAGTGATGAACCTCTGAAAATTAGGAAAACCACTCCATTTACAATGGCCTCAAAAACCAAAAAACAAAAACCAAAAAACCAAAAAACAAAAAAACACTTAGAATCAATTTAACAAAAGAGGTACAATGAAAACTACAGAACACTGAAGAAAGAAAGAACCCTAGAAGATGGAAAGATCTCCAGTGTTTTTGGATAAGCAGAATTAATATTATAAAAATGGCCATACTTCCAAAGGCACTATACAGATTTAATGTAATTCCAATTAAAATCCCAATGACATTCCTCATAGAAACAGAGAAAGAAAAATGAAATTCATCAGGAAGAACAAAAGACCCAGAAGAGCCAAAGCAATCCTGGGCAGGAAAAGTGATGCAGGAGGTATCACAATACCAGAACTTAAACCCTACTATAGAGCAATAGTAACAAAAATGGCATGGTATTGGCACCAAAATAGATAGACCAAAGGTACAGAATAGAAGACAGAGACAAACCCACAGAAGTACAGTTGTCTCATACTGGACAAAGGTGCCAAAACATACAAAGGAGAAAAGATAGCCTTTCAGCAAATGGTACTGACAAAACTGGAAATTCATATGCAGTAAAATGAAATTCAACCCCTATCTCTCACCCTGCACAAAACTCAACTCAAAATGGATTAAGGATCTGGGAATTAGGACTGAGACCCTTGAACAAATAGAAGAAAAAGTAGGCCCAAATCTTCACTTTGGCTTAGGACCCTGCCCTCTTGCATCTGTCTTTATTTCATTTAACACAATGACCTCACGGTCTATCCATAGTGTAGCCTGTGTTACAGTTTTTAAGACGAATAACATTCCATTGTATACACATGACACGTTTTGTTTACCTAGTTATCACTTAATGGACATTTGTGTTGTTCCCAAGTTAGCCAATATTATTGTGAATAATATTGTGATGACCATCAGTATCTGTTTGAGGCCCTGCTCTCAATTCTTTTGGATATACATGCAAATGTGGAACTGCTGAGTCACTCGGTAACTGTAATTTTAATATTTTGCGAGTGACCATACTGTTTTCTAAGACAGCTGCACCACTTTACAATGGGCCACATAAGCAGCCCACTCCTCCTTGCCAAGAAGCAGCAGTGCAGCAGTGGGGGAGCTGCAGAATGGCAGCCTGGGCAGGCTAGAGCACACCGGGGTCCAACTGCATTGTGGACTACCTGCTGCTGCCTTTAGGCCAGTGCCAGCAGGTACCATGGTTGCTGTGTATTCACATGGGCTGCAGCCACAGAGCTCTCCATGGTGGCACAGGCATGAAGTGCAGTGAGCCTGAGATCCAGCAAGTCAGGGCTGAGACAAATCAGGGCATGCTGTACTGTTGCACTGAGGCAGCCTGGCCCACTCCAAAGAGCACCACAGCTTGGAACACCAAAGCATCCACCATCTACCATCCAAGGACCTCAACCTTCCACTCCCCAGTGACCAGCAGGAAAGCTGCAGTGGGGAAGACCTGAAGGGTACTGCATGGCATTGGTACTTTTCCAAACCCTGATTAGCATAAATGTGTACCAAGACTGTTGACCCAAGTGCTATATAAACCTAGCACAGTCAGGTGGCAACCCCTTTTGAGTCCCCTCTCACCTACAAGATGTAAGTGGAAATGTTCTGTTTCTATTCACACTTGAATAAATCCTACTCTTACATTCACTCCTGCTTGTCTGTGAATTTCCTTCTTTGAATTTTTGAAACGAGAACTCAGAAAGACAAAATTGGCAGTGAGTTTCTGGGGTCTCCTGCCACACTGGAGGGCATAGCCCACCATTTAGAACTGCAACATGTTCTCAGCTGCAGAGCCCTACAATTTACAAAGGCCCCATCTCCAGTTTCACACTGGAATGTAAGGATTTCAACTTCTCTACTGTGATCATCCTGAACCAGGATGTGGACACTGAACCTCACCCTGCTACAGGTGCTGATCCTGGGACTGAGGGCCAGGACATGTGAGGAGCCCTAGTACCCACTTCCTCTGACCCATTCCTCTAGTTGGAGGAGCAGCAGGCCCAAGGAGGGACTTGACCCAAGGCACACTCTTGTTAGGGTGGATTCTTCAACCACTTAAACTTTCAAGGAGCATCTCCTTTTAGAGAACCCATCTTCTAGGGGCCACCATGCAGTCACACAATTCAGTCCCCCAACACAGCCCAGGCAACACAGCTGGCTTTAATGGTGGAGTGCATCAAAGCTTCACTTCCTTGGGCTTAAATGAAGAGCAGGATGAACTCACTACTGCACCTGCCATGGGGCTGAATGCTGAGTGACTGAGGCTGGACGCTGACCTGCTCATGCAGAGAGAGCAGCTTTGCACTTGCTGAGCAGTGGCTCCAGAGGCAGGGACTCAGAGAGTTGGTGGCTGCCTGGTGTGTGCAGGAAGTGCTCTCCCCAGTCCAGGTGCTGCTGTCCAGCCCTGGAGCCCCAGTGAGCACCAGAGGTAGGGTAGCAGGGCTGGGAAGGAATCCTGGGTCCTCAGAGTTCCAGTCACTCCAACTTTTGTCAAGCCTGCCTTGATGTCACCCCTCAGATACGGCTCTTCTCCTCTGTCATCAGAGCCTAGTACAGTCTCCTAGAATCCCCTCATTGATATATTTCCTTTTGCCTTGAGTCCTTCAGGCTCTATTTTGAAGCAATCATCTTTTATCTTCAATTTATCTAGATATAACTAGGAGGATTAAAAAAAGTTTCTAAGTGGAGCTGCTCCGTTGAAAGCAGGATTTGGGATCTAGTCTCAAGCATCTCCCCTCATTCCCATGACTTTCCCATCATCCTGGAGAAACCCCTCCAGGGAACCTTAGGGCAAGGAGAAGCCCAGCACTCTGGGGCCCTGCTGCTTCCAGGAGTTACAGGTCACACCTCTGTTTAAATTTATCCTTCTTACACCTGTGCAGTTTCCTAACCAGTGTTAACGTCAAAGGGGTTTTCTGGTCACATTGGTTGTGGTGGTTTGGATGTGCTACTGGTAGCTCTGGGTCAATTCATACAAATAAAGACGATTCCAGCTGCAGCAGCCACTGCACCTTTGGAGACACTGGCCTGGAGGAGGCAGAACACCTGTGAGAGCAGTTCCTGGTTCTGGTGCCTCTTTCTTGTTCCCTGGACCTGAGAGGCCTGGTGCACTGCCTTGGGGCTCTTCCTCAACTTCCTCCCTCTGCCACTCTGCTTCTGCTCTTTCATGTTTCTTCCTGGCTTAGACCTTTACCTCTGCCAGGAATGAGCCTATTTTTAACCTGGCTAAGTCTGCTTCTCATTCTTAGGTCTAGCTCAGTGGTTTCAAAAGTAAAAATGCCATTCCTGAATTTTCCAGATAAAATTAATGATCCTCTGCTCTGTTCAAAAAACAAGAATACATCTGGTATGGAAAACAACTTGGGCCTATTAGTCCAGTCAGGAAAAACAACATGGACAACAGTGGGGTCATCTTAGCAGGAGATTTGGAAAGATTTCTCTGACAGGATTTGGGATTGTGTTAACTAGTTTTGGGGAGAGTTCAAGGAAGAGTTTTCTTCTAGAGCACATGCTCTCAGGAAGCAGAGAATTCTTAGGGTGACCTTGTTACATCTTGTCTAGAAGAGGGGGGAATGAAATGAGGTGAATGTGGGTTAGGAGACAAATAGTCACTTACAGTTAGCCAGATTAGGGGATGTTGGTGACTTCTTTGAATAAAAACATGTCCAGGTTTAAATTATGTTAGATATTATTACAGAATAGGTTTTTTTTTTTTTTGGTATGTTTTGCTTTTAGTTTTTTTCCTGGTCACTTGTGCTTTCACACTGATCTCGTTGGCTATTGCTGCTCTGTGAAACTGGTTATGTTCCACAGAGACAGCATGGCCTATCTATGAGTGCCAGCTTGGGGTCTAAGTCCAGTATGAGTCGTGTCCTTATAAGAGTAGATGGAATGCACAGACCCAAGTTCCTGTGAGTAAAATGCCCTGTGGCAACTGAGGCAGAGAAGGAAGTGAAGCAGCTACAAGGCAGGAGGCACCAAGCATGGCCACAATGACAGGAAGCTGGAAGAAGTAAGGAAGGCTTCCCTTAGAGACTCTCCAGGGAGAAAGAACTTGCTGAAACTTTGATTTCTGACTTAGAGCTTCCAGAACTTCAAGGGAATAAACTTGTTTGTTTTAAGCTGTCCAGTATGTGGCCCGTCATTTAGGCAGCCCTAAAAAGAATCATACAAACACCTACTATATGTTAGGTCCTGGTGACAATAGTGGAGAAGGTCTAAGACCCTTGTCCTTAAGAGCTCAGTCTAGTGGGTGAGACAGACTTGACCTTCCCTTTCCTTGCTCTGAAGAGAATCCTTTTCCCCAGACACTGCCTGGTGAGGCTTCACTTAGCTTGGCATTGAAGACCCCTACTCACCACCCTGCCAGCCTCTCTGCTTTCATATCCCTTCTCCCCATTTGCAGGTAGAGCTTCAGAAACACTGACACTTTTTGGGTCACTGTACAGGCCACACTGCTCAGTGCCCTCCCTGATAAGCAACAGCAAAGGTCCCCATCCATCTCCCCTCTAGGCTGCAAGAACTAGATGTTATTGGTTTAAAGAAATATTTTTTTCATTGCTAGTGATCAAACCTAGGGCCTTACACATGCTAGGCAAGTACTCTACCACTAAGCCATATTCCCAACCCCTCACCACTATAGATTTTTAAAATCACTCTATTGCTCAGCCAAGTGCCTGGCAGAAGTGCCTAAAGACTACTGAAGAAAATGAGGTTAAACAAATGTAAGCTGGACACGGTGACCCACACCTATAGTGCCAGCTACTTGGTAGGCTGAGGTAAGAAGACCCCTTGAGTCCATGAGTTGGAGACTAGGCTGGGTAATATAGTGACACACTGGGTCAAAACCAAAACCAAACAAAACAAATCCAAGCCAGGTATGGTTGTGTGCACCTGTAATCCAAGCTTCTAAGGAAGCTGAAGCAGGAGGATCTGAAGTTCAAGGCTACTCTGGGCAACATAGTGAGACTGTCTCAAAACTCAAACACAACAACACAAAATCTGAAATGAGCACAAGAGATCTTTTTGAGGCCATGAAATGTTCTTAAATTGAATAGTGTGTTACAAAATTCTGCAAACTTACTAAAAATCACTGAATTCTATACATGATAACAGGCAAATTTTGTGATATGTAAATTATGGCATGCAAAATTGTTTTCTGAAATATTCAAACCTACTTGAATGGCTAAAAGGTGAAAAATACAAAGTGCAGCCAGAATGCAGTTGCACCACCATTGGGAGTGTTAATGGGTTCAGTTGAAATATCTGCTAATGGGAAAGAAATATATATATATAGCCTTAATTCCACTCAGTTATATGTCCCATGTGCTTATTAGGTGTTTGTCACCGTGACCAAAATACCTGACAGGAACAAATTAGAGAAGGAATAGTGTATTTTGGTTCATGGTGTCAAAAGTTCGGTCCACTGTCAACTCCCTTGCTATGGGCCTAAGCTGAGGCACAGCATCACGGTGGAAGGGCATGACAGAGGACAGCTGTTCAGCTCATGATGCCTAGAAGCAGAGAGAGAGGGAAGAAGGGGCACACTTCCAGGGTTGCCTCCAGTGACTTACCTCCTCTAGTCATTTCCCACCTCCTCTAGTCATTTTCAAACCCAGTAAGTTTATCAAATTAATCAGTTAGGTTACAGCAGGAGGATCACAAGATCCAGGACAGCCTGGGAAACTTAGGAAGATACTGTCACAAATAAAGAAAAAAAAAAAAAAAAAGAAAAAGAAAAGGACTGGGGATGTAGCTCAGTGGTAAAGCATCCCTGGTTTCAATCCCAATAACACACACATGCACAAAACCATGTCGTAGAGTTATAATTTGTACATCATAAAATGTGATCATTTTACATTGCACGCTGCCAAGCTTTATGAGACTCTAGAACTTTTATGTGCTTGTGAAAAGTTCTCTCCCTCATTTTCACAGGTCCCAGGCAACCACTGATCTGCTTTCTGTCACTATAGATTGATTTTCATTTTACCTTTCCTAGACTCTCATAGAAAGGGTCTCACATAGTGTTTTGGTCTTTCCTGTTTTCTTTCACTCACACAATTTTTTTTGAATGCTGGGGATAAAACCCAGGGCCTTGAGTTTGCTAGACAAGCACCCTACCACTGAACTATACCCACAATCCAGCTCTCACACAATGGTTTACATTAGCATACACAAGCAGGATTCCATTTTATGAATACATCACCATTTGTTTATTCATTTCTGGACCAAGGGATATTTTAAATGTTAAAAACAGTCCAAGGGACATTTGGGCTGTTTCCGATTTTGGAGCTTATGTTTAATGCTGCTGTGAATATTCACATGCAAGCTGCATGCTGAACATTAGTTTTCATTTCTCTTGGATAAGTACTTAAAAGAGGGAGTGCTGGGGTTAAGGAAAGTGCATTATGATTTTATAGGAAAGTAAGACACTGCTTTCCAAAGCACTGAGCCACTGTAGGTCCCCACTGGCAGTGTATGAAGATTCCCTCCACATCCTCACCTTTGTGTCAGTCAGTTTTCTGTCTCTGTCATAAAACACCTGAGACAAAAAGATAACTGAGCTCTAACTTTAAAGGAGGAAAGGTCTGTTGTGGTTCATGGTTTCAGAGGTTTCAGTGCATGGTTGCTTGGCCCCGTTGCTTTGGCCTGTGGCAGCACCGCACAGCAGAGTGGGAGCCCATGGTCAGGAAGCTGTTCACCTCATGGCAGCCAGGAACCAAAGTAAAATACAGGAAGGGGCTGGTTTCCCAATATCCAGTTTTAGTGCTCACTCCTGATAACACAACTTCCTCCCACTAGACCTCATGCACTAAAGGTTCCACTACCTCCTAATAGCACCACAGATTGGGGACCAAGGCTTTGACACATGGGCCTTTGGGGAATGTTTCCGATCCAAACTATACCAGTCTTTTTTTTAGCCATTCTGTTGGTAAACAGTGTGTCATTGTGTTTTAAATTTACATTTTTCTGAACGCTTACTGACACTGAGCATCTTTCTATGTCTTTTTTTTTTTTGGTTTTGGGCATTGAACTGAGGGGCACTTAGCCACTAAACCCTAACCCCACCCGCTTTTTAAAAAAAATATTTAAAAAATTGTCAATAGATCTTTATTTATTTATATGCAGTACTGAGAATTGAACCCAGTGCCTCACACATGCTAGGCAACTGCTCTACCAGTGAGCCACAACCCCAGCCCCCAGCCCTGTTTTTATTTTATTTAGACAGGGTCTCACTGAGTTGCTGAGGTCCTTGCTAAGTTGCTGAGGTTGACCTTGAACTTGCCATTCTCCTGCCTCAGTCTCCTGAGCCACTGGGATTATAGATATGCATCATTGCACCTGGCTCTCATTCAAAACTTCTGATAAATTTGATTTTATAGAACAAAGAGCTGCTAGTTTTTTTTCTGAAAACATTTTTCTTGTCTTTTTACCATGATTCTTATTTTAAAAGAGTAAAAATGTATTTTAATAACGTTTTGATTGTGGCAAAGAGTAAACTATTCTATTACTAAAAAGATAATGGCAAAATGAAAAATTTAAAGATTGTTTACATAAAAGAAATTTTGGCATTTTTGTACTCAGGTTTATCAATGCCTTCTGCACAACTTTTCCCATCTTATGGCTGGCATTCTTATTTAACTGGGACTTTTCTTTTTTAATTTCTCAAAGCCCCATTGATTGAATCATATGTATTCCTTTTGTTCTTTCTTTTTCTTTTCTTTTTTTGTGGTTCTGGGAATGAAACCAAGGGGTCTTGAACATACTAGGGGATCTTTCTACCACTGAATTCCTTCCAATTCTGCATTATTTTTGAATTATCAAAATGTTCTTAAGCTTTCCTTACTTAAATTCATGACTTTTACCTATATCATCAACATTGTCTTCTAACTGGCAACTTCCAGTGTTCTTTCAGTTAACAAGCTTTAGCTAAAGTAAATTTCTGCAGTAACCTTGGGCTATATTCCTTATTTCCTTTTCATATATGGTTATAGAAAGAAAGCTAAATGCACATTCTCTCTTTGCATAGGTTAATAAACCCCTTTCACTCTCCCATAAAAAGCCTCCCCACCCCCGCAGTACTGGGGATTGAACCTTGGGCACTCTACCATTGAGCTACACCCCCAGCCTTTTATTACAATTTTTAGACAGAGTTTCACTGAGTTGCCCAGGCTGTTCTAAGCCTGCAATCCTGCCTGAGCCTTCTGAAATGCTGCGATACAGCTGTGCACCACTGTGCCCAGCACTGAGGTTCTCTTTCCATCTCTGAAAAGTTAGGATTCTAACATCTACCAACAAACACATACTTTTTTCTTTTGGTGCTGTGGATCAAATGTAGAGTACCCAGCATGCTAAAGCACATGCTCTACCACCAAGTGACACCCTGAGCCTCAATAATACTTCTTGTAATTTAACTTTCATGTTTTCATTTGTTTATAACACAAAAAATGCTCTAATTTAATTTTCTTTAGTTTAAAATAACTGAAAAAGGTAAGTGAATTCAGTATTGCGTTTTACATGCTATAGGCTGTTGGCAGATGTACAAATTAAGCCTAAAAATAAGATACAAAATAGTTTACAATTTAAAACAGAAGTCTCACTTAACTGAGTCAAATAAATTTATATCCAAATGCTGTTGTCTTCATTTAGTAATGAACTTCTAATCCAAACATTGAAGGATCAAGAAGGCAACAAACAGGTGCGTAATTAAACATTCCCATACCTATCATCTTAAATTAGGAAAGAGTGAGCCTGAAATTGCATCTAATGCTCTCAGTCACTATTATGGAATGCTTGATTTTAACATTAAATGAAGAGCCACATTAACACTAACCCTTCATCTGTCACAGATGTCGAAACTGTAGGCTCAAAACTGACCCTGAACATATCAAACATTGAAAGACATTGTCACAGAAAGACATTGGTTGTGTGTACAATTGGAAGATAAAAATTAAAAGTCAGGATTTCTTACCTTGTGCAAGCGTTCCAAGAACAGTGCTTTGTGGTAAAGTTCCACGGCTTCTTCCGCCCTGGTCATGTTTGGCTTCCCTGTGATGAAAGCCTGAACCTCACTTAGACTCCCCACAGAGGGCTACGGTGCAAAATGGAGAGGTGCACCACATCAGTGTACATACAGTGTGCTATCACTTTAGCTTTTTTTTTGGTATAATGGACTCATCTAATATAATTCTTGTGGGAGTCCTCAAGTTTGGTCTGTGATTTCTTCTTCAGTCTGTATCCTCCTTTGTAATGAATTTCAAAAAAAAAAAGGGGGGGGGAAACTGTGCAGAAATTATAGCCTTATGGACTTTGAGCTCTTCTTCTAAACAGTTCTGCTTTCCTCCAAAAGCTTCAACCAGCTCAGAGTCTGAAGAAAACTAGGGATGACAGCACAATAACACATGTAATCAAAGAGTCCACATGTATCTACATCAAGGGAATTAGGTGTTCCAAACTCTTCACAAAGCTGACGGAGGATATTGACATTATGAAATCCTGAGGCCTCCATTCCAAACTTACCTATAAAGGTAGTGTAACAAAGCAGAAAACATGGGCATATCAATACCAGCTGTACTGATGTCCATTATTATCTCTGCCCCATACTTGGGTGAGGAAGAAATCAGTGTTTTAAAAATGAACACCTTTTTGCCAAAACGGCACAATGAACGGGAAAGCAAATTTCTTGAAATATTAAGTCTACATCAGTACAATAACTGTGTTTATGATGATCAGCTATATCTTTTTGCAATGTCCAGGCTTCTGGTCTAGCCAAACTGGCTTATAGAGAAAGCTCCTTTAAGGCTGAAGTTCCCTCATATTCCTCCACTAATGCATTGCCATCTCTAACACCCCATCTAGAGAGGAGTTCTCACATCTGCTTTGTGTAATAGGCAAACCCATTAGATTTTCAATGCTTCATAAACTTCTTTTTGAGGGTGACAAGGTCAGAGATTCTCTCTTTTATTTATTTATTTATTTTTGTCTCATGGTTTCTCATGGTGTGCCAAGGCTGTACAATTTTGATTCACAACCACAACCTTGTTGATGAATAGGATGATGAGAATAGGATGATGTCCCTAAGAAGAAAATGAAACACATGAAGATTTGTTTCTTTTTATCTAACATACATTTTCAATGTAACATGTTTCAATGTTAAAAAATGTTACAGACACTCCTGGATCACTCAAATAAATTTTATTTTTACAAAGCAACATAAAAATTTCAGGGCTGGGGAGATAGCTCAGTCAGTAGAGTACTTGCCTTGTAAGCACAAGGCCCTGGGTTTGATCCCCAGCACCACAAAAAAAAAAAAAAATTCAAATAACTCATTTTTTATATTAAAAAAGAAATAGAGACAAATAGAACAAGTCAGTCAAAATGCCTTTGCTTCTCTGGTAATCAAAGGCTGATATCATGGAGTTTAATTATGAATGTTTAAGAAATGAAACATAGGTAGATTTGTAAATTATATCACTTGTATATAATTGTGAAATGTTTCTTTTTCTTAACTACACTAGGCTGCATTTGGATAGGCAAAGTAAATGGACCAGGACACATAAATGGAGATTGCTAGTTTTCCCAGGTAACTAACTGGCAATTTTGGTTAAAGCACCTGAAGAAAATGTCAATTGTGCTACGAGCAGATTGTTTATGATAAAACCCATAGGAATCAGATTTATGTGTGTTCAGGGGGGAATCTAAATGCTGTAGAATTATGATCTACAATAACTTTCCCATAGCTCAATTCTCTTTTCATCCACAAAGACAAAACACAATTCTTATAGTTGCAAAAGAAAATCCAGTTAGCAAAACTGAAATTTACCTTTAAAAGTCAGGTGGGCCTGTGAGTTTCACGCTACCCTCGGGGAACATGAATGAGGACAGTTAGATGCATTAGCACCCATTTTCTTCAGTCACTCAGGCATTCCATCTGCTGGTTCTTCAGAGTATAATCCCAGTGGCCTTTATGAACTTTCAACCCTGGATTCAGCAGCTTCTTATCATCCATTTCTTGATACAAAACAAAAGTAATTTTATTTATTTTTTTCAAATGTATCTCAAGTCACACAGAAAAAAGGCAAGTTTACAGAAAACTGCTTTCATTGCAAATAATGATATGCTGTCAAGTTCACACATAAAATTTTCAGAAAATGTAAAGGAACCATTAAAATCAAATTATGACTGTGCTAGCTGCAATTTTGAACCATAAAATGTACCAGTTATGAACTTTCTAAGACAGCAAAAAAAGAAATGTCTGAAACTAATTTAAATTATAGTTTTAGGAAGAGTTTTAAAACACAGAGAAAAGTATTTTTCAATTTTTTAAAATTTATTTTTATTGTAAACAAATGAGATACATGTTTCTGTTTGTACATGGAGTAACAGCATACCATTTGCGTAATGATGTTTGATTCATTCTGTTATTTTTTCCTCCCCCCCTCCCACCCCTCTTTTCCCTCTATACAGTCCCTCCTTCCTCCATTCTTGCCCCCCTCCCACCCCCCATTATGTGTCATCATCTGCTTATCAGTGAGATCATTATTCTTTGGGATTTTTGAGATTGGCTTATCTCACTTAACATGATATTCTCCAATTTCATCCATTTGCCCGCAAATGCCAAAATTTTATTATTCTTTATAGCTGAGTAATATTCCATTGTATATATATACACCACAGTTTCTTTATCCATTCATCAATTGAAGGGCATCTAGGTTGGTTCCACAGTCTGGCTATTGTGAATTGAGCAGCTATGAACATTGATGTGGCTGTATCTCTGTAGTATGCTGATTTTAAGTCCTTTGGGTATAGGCCAAGGAGTGGGATAGTTGGGTCAAATGGTGGGTCCATTCCAAGTTTTCTAAGGAATCTCCATACTGCTTTCCAGAGTGTCTGCACTAATTTGCAGCCCCACCAGCAATGTATGAGTGTACCTTTTTCCCCACATCCTCTCCAACACCTGTTGTTGCTTGTATTCTTGATAATCGCCATTCTAATTGGGGTGAGGTGGAATCTTAGGGTAGTTTTGATTTGCATTTCTCTTACTACTAAAGATGGTGAACATTTTTTCATATGTTTGTTGATTGCTTGTAGATCTTCTTCTGTGAAGTGTCTGTTCATATCCTTAACCCATTTTTTGATTGGGTTATTTGTATTCTTGGTGTCGAGTTTTTTGAGTTCTTTATATATTCTGAAAATTAGTGCTCTATCTGAAGTATGAGTGGCAAAGATTTTCTCCCACTCTGTAGGCTCTCTCTTCTCATTGCTGATAGTTTCCTTTGCTGAGAGAAAGCTATTTAGTTTGTATCTATCCCAGTTATTGATTCTTGCTTTTATTTCTTGTGCTATGGGAGTCCTGTTAAGGAAGTCTGATCCTAAGTCAACAAGTTGAAGATTTGGACCTACTTTTTCTTCTATAAGATGCAGGGTCTCTGGTCTGATTCCAAGGTCCTTGATCCATTTTGAGTTGATTTTTGTGCAGGGTGAGAGATAGGGGTTTAGTTTCATTCTGTTGCATATGGATTTTCAGTTTATCCCAGCACCATTTGTTGAACAGGCTGTCTTTTCTCCATTGCATATTTTTGGCACCTTTGTCTAGTATGAGAAAATTGTATTTCTTTGGGTTTGTGTCCGTGTCCTCTATTCTGTACCATTGATGTACCTGTCTATTTTGGTGCCAATACCATGCCGTTTTTGTTACTATTGCTTTGTAGTAGAGTTGAAGTTCTGGTATTGCGATACCCATTGTTTCATTCTTCCTGCTAAGGATTGCTTTAGCTATTCTGGGTTTCTTTTTTTTTTTTTTTTTTTTGCGGTGCTAGGGATCGAACCCAGGGCTTTGTGCTTGCAAGGCAAGCAACTCTACCGACTGAGCTATCTCCCCAGCCCTATTCTGGGTTTCTTATTCTTCCAGATGAATTTCATGATTGCTTGCTGTATTTCTATAAGGTACATCATTGGGATTTTAATTGGAATTGCATTGAATCTGTATAGCACTTTTGGTAGTATAGCCATTTTGACAATATTAATTCTTCCTATCCGAGAACATGGGAGATCTTTCCATCTTCTAAGGTCTTCTTCAATTTCTTCAATGTTTTCTAGTTTTTCAATTTTTATAAAAATTCTTTGGGGCAATCACCAGTTATCATAATCTAACATTCTAAGAAATTTACAAATACCTTAGAGGTCAATACCAGTACTAGACATACAAAGAATGGATAATTAAATGACTAGTTTATTGTTTTTCTACTTTAAGATAAAATTGCTTAAACTGATCTTTCCTCTGAGTAATTGGGTATTTTACTGAAAGTGGGGGAAGTAAAGGTAGACAAAGCTAAATACCTTTAGGCTACTTCTTCCACAGTAATTTTGAGAGATGTTACAAATGGAGTGACATTCAAGGAAAAAACAAAAATTTTTACGCATATACTCCCCAAAACTTGAAATAAAAATACTACTATTATCTGATATTGTGACTTAATGTGGATAAGGCACAAAAAAGATAATCTTAGTGATTACAGATTGAATTCTGAAACAGAGAGTCTCAACTCTCAGAGCTGCTAGCAGGAGATACTTACTCAAAGAAACTCTTAAGAGAGGACACAGAGTTCAAGAATCCTCATAAATCTTTATAGCATCTGGATATATAAAATTTATCTGACTCAAAGGGATAATGGTTTAAGAAGAGTAAACACAACTTAAAACCTATTTTTGGAACCATCAGTAAAATCAATCAGCAGGCAGCTAACTCAGTCTCAAAATGAAAACAAAGTATTTTAACAAGTTGTAAACACATACACACAAATAATCACAGAAAACCTGCTGGAAAACAGAAGTGTGTCCAGATTATTGAAATGTACTGTTATCTCCATTATTGATATAGCATAACCTTAAGAATACATATTTAAGCTGGGCAAGATGGCGTATCACTGCAGTCCCAGCAACTCGGGAGGCTGAGGCAGGAGAATTTCAAGCTTGAGGCAAGCCTCAGTCACTTAGGGAGATCCTGTCTCAAAAGCCAAAAAAATTTTTTAAAGGGCTGGGGGTGTCACTCAGTGGTATAGTGCCCCTGGGGTTAAATCTGAGTATGGGAGTAGGGGAGATTCACATTTTAAAAAATCACTAGTAACATTTGTTTTCTCTTAAGATATACACACACACAGATATGTGTGTGTGTGTGTGTGTGTGTGTGTGTATATGTACACTTGTATATATATATGAAATAATACGTATAAACTTATTACCTAAGCATGCAGACATCTACTTATAGTAGTCAGGATGAGACCAGCACACTTCCTAGTAAATAGATGTTGACAATGTAAATAAAGTACCAGTATGACAATTACTCCAGCTAAATCATTCATGAACAAATTTCCTGTTGAAACTTACCTGCCTTCTATGGGAACACGATGCCCCCTAAATTTTGCTTCAGTGCATACTACAGGAAATTGGAAATGCTATGGGCAGAGACATAACAATACATTTCAAGAGAACTATGTGGCAAGGAAGCTAAAGAATTCAATATAGTATTTTCCACATTAAACAATATAAGACCAACAGACACCCTGTAGGGTTGAAGATGCAGCTCTGTGGTAAGGTGCTTGCTTTCCTGGCATTCGCAAGGTTCTGGGTTTGATCCCCAGCACTACACATAAATAAATTGATTCTTCCAGCAAGGTCTACTTGAAAATAGGTGATTTTTAAAAAGCATGATGGTGAGTGTTACTCACAGCTTTTTATCCCTGAATACTAGAAATGTAGAAAAAGTTGCTGCCTTTTTTTGGGGGGAGGGGGTAATTAATTTTGTATTTGTCAATTTTTCAAAATAGAAATTGAAATTATCAATTTCAGTTCAAACTTAAACTCCAACTCTGATAAATCCTAGTTTTCAAGTTGAACCCCAAGGAAGACTCAAGATTCGAGCAAGGCATGGTGATGCATGCCTGTAATCCCAGCAACTCAGGAGGTTGAGGTAGGAGGATCACAAGTGCTAAGCCAGTCTTAGCAATTTAGCGAGGCCCTAAGTCAGTTAGCAAGACTGTGTATCAAAATAAAATATAAAAAAGGGCTGGGAGTGTGGCTCGGTGGTTAAGTGTCCCTGGGTTCAAACTGTATCCTCAAGTTCCAAATCCTGGGTGTAATCCTGACTGTGCAGTTCCGGTTCCAAATCCATGTTTCTTCTCAAAATTCCCTGGGAACAATTTCATTGCTTCTCAGGTAACCCCAAATCCACTGCAAATGGTGCAGAATGTTATTTATTTCTTAATCTAATCAGATGCCTTTAGATGGTAGAAATAAGAATTAACAACAGTCTCATCTCTCTATGGGTTATGTTCTTTCCAGGCAAGTCTGGTTTGTTTCCTACAGACAGCAGAATGAAATCTAGTCGTTGTATGATATAACAGGAAAGGGAAAAAGGAAAGTAAAGCAAAACAAAAGGAAAGAAAGAAAAGGAAAGGGAGGGCTTACAGGACAAGAGAGGCTCAAAGGATGCAAATGGCTCCAGAAGTTTGATAAATCCTTTTCCACAACCACCATTCTTGGGAGCTCCCTTTGTTAATCCTATGCATGACCAAATCCCAGTCAGATAATGTGACTGTCTTAAAAAATGCTTCAGTGATTGCAGCAAAACCAACTGAAAAATCATGTTGAATGCAACAGCAAGAATAAACGACCCTATGAGAAACTGAGACACACAAGTACCCCAACTCCTTTACACCTCCCCATTCACCAAGACACAAAACTAAACAAAACCTGGGTCAGTATTTTTCAAAGAGTTTCGCAAACTCTGAAAAAAGCAGTGTTAAAACCAGATAAGGGGCTAGGGAGATAGCTCAGCTGGTAGAGTGCTTGCCTCACAAGCACGAGGCCCTGAGTTCAATCCCCAGTACGGCAAAACAAAACAAAACAAACAAAAAAACCAGATAGGGTTCTTCATCTCAAGAAGTTTTAGCACCTTGAAAGTGCTAAGTGCACTGTGAAGAGGAAGTATTTAGCATGACCTACAGGAAGGAATCCTGTTCCTCTACTGGATTCCAAGGAAAAAATTTATATAAAACACTTTGGAAAAATTGCATATCTCTGCCATAAAAACACTTTGTACAGCTTTACATAGGAGAGAGAACAGTGGGAATTAAGGTATCAGAATGAATTCTCTGTCACTGATTTATCATATATGTGAAAAAAGTCACTTAATTTTGATGGACTTCAGTGTTCCCACCTATAAAATAGGGAAGCCTGAAGTCTTGAGGTAAAGAGCCCAATCTGGCTTTAACACAATTCATGGATTTAAATCTACATATTTGATGTATTCTAATCTGTTATAGTTATCCTTATTAAAGCTCAAATTATCTCATCTTTGAACAGTAGAAGTTTTTCAAAATGGCTCCTGGGACCTTATGACAGAACCCTACTCACCTCTGATATCTTCTTTACTTTCTGGGGTTATATCTTATTCTAGGCATATCTTGTATTTTTCTTGCCTTAGACTTGGATCAGTCATTTTTTAAAGAAGACCTAATTCCTTTAAGTGTGAAGTGGTATTTGGAAGCCCCAGTCTGGGTGCGAGGGATGCTCATGACCTTTTTGGCTCACACAATTAAGAAAATCACAAACACACAAATGTATTTACACATGTACGTAGACTCATATATGTCATGAGTGTATACTAATGCTTTGGATTCAAATTCAGGTTCATAGGATTATTATTTACTTGTATTGATCTTATATGTTTCTCCTTTTTCACAAGGCAAAATCCTCTGTTCTTAATGCTGCCTATAAATTTCTCATTTACTTTATTTCAGAATATACAAACAAGTTTAAGGAGAAAAGCAACAACACTACCATCAACAAAGTGATAAATTAAAATTCTTGTTAAGCAATCCTTCTTAACCTTGGGATATGACCCACTTGAGATATTCTACAAATTACTGTGTATGTAAGTCACTTGGACTAGTTACTCTCTGATTATATATATAACCAACCAGAACACTTTGTCTTTAGTTATTGCATTTTCAAGTTAACTTTATTACATAGTTATATAAAATATTTAAGTAGGTTTTAAGTAAAATAAAAAAATTTCCGAAGAAGACTAGCTGCTATCCCTGTCTACACTAGTCTCTCCTGATCCCATAGGCAACTTTTCTATATTTTTATAAGATGCTCCAAATCTCTGTTTTGGAGTTACTATCCATTTGTTTCCTACTATGAGCAATACTGAAATTAACTAGTAAATTCTTCCTCCTGATTTTCAACCCCAGTATCTGAAGTAGTATATTTTTTTCTAGTTAATGCTTATAGGTAATTAGTGTGCTTAGTCTACGGTTCACATATTCTCCCCAGTTTTGAGAGTTAAACTAACTCACAAAACTATACATTGATTACACACTACACTGTTTCAATCTTAGCTGTATCAACAAAATATGTATTTAATAGTTATTACTAGTTTAAAGTACTAAAGACTGGTATAAATATAGCTCTCTGCTTCCGGATTGTCATATCCTGAGAGCTACTTTCCTCCTTCACATCTTTCTGACATGATGTTCTGCCTCACCTTAAGCCCACAGCAATGGAGCCAGTCACCTATGGACTGATACTTCTGAAACCAGCAGTTTTATAATTATCCTGGTTAGCAGGAAGAAGAAAAACTTGGGGAAGGCACACCTGCATCTTTACTGCCTCTATAAAGGAGAGATTTACATAATTTCTACTCAGGTTTCTCTATGAGAACCAGCCATCCAGTGCAGGGGCTGGGAAATGTCATGCCTAGCTGAGCAGCACTCCCAAGTGATAATTCCACTGTGGAAGGGGAGCACACATGTTGGTGGACAGGTAGCTATCTTCCAAAATAATGACTTCCTATTAAAGAGTTCCAATGATTCCAAATTGAAATTGGTTGTTTCATCCTCACTACTGAAAGCACACTATTATTGTTATGCCAAGTATCATCTGTTTGGAGTATAGTACAAGATTTGGAGTAATGTCAACTGCATGCAGGCAGACTAGTTTGAACTGGTACCTCACAAGTTGGTTATGGGCCCTAGGGTGCATTCTTTTGTCTTTCAAAACCTCTGGATTGATGTTGCTGCATCTGTATTACGAAGATAATATTGATATGTACACCCTAGGATTTTTCTAAAAATTAAACCATAGCAGGCATTTAAAACTATCAGCCAGTTCAACATATAGAAATCAATAAATGTAATACATCACATCAACGAACTTAAAGACAAGAATTATGATTACTTCTATAGATGCAGAAAAAGCATTTGACAAAATACAGTACCTGTTCATGTTCAAAATACTAGGAAAACTAGGAATAGTAGGAAAACACCTCAACATTGTAAAGGCTATCTATGGTAAGCCCCAAACCAACATCATTCTAAATGGAGAAAAATTAAAAGCATTCCTTCTAAAAACTGGAACAAGACAGAGATGCCTTCTTTCACCACTTCTATTCAACACAGTCCTTGAAACTATAGCCATAGGAATTAGTCAGACAAAACAAATTTAAAGGAATCCAAGTAGGAAAAGAAGAACTCAAACTATCTTTGGCAAACTATTTGCCAAAGAAATGATGCCACATTGAGAAGATCCAAAAATTACACCAGAAAACCTCTAGAACTAATAAATGAATTCAGCAAAACAGCAGGATATAAAATCAATACCCATAAATCAAATGCATTTCTACTGAAAAGCAATGAATCCACTGCAAGAAAAATTAGGAAAACTACCCCATTCAAAATAGCCTCAAAAAAATTAAAATACTTACAAATCAATCTAATAAAAGAAGTGAAAAAACTCTATAATGAAAACTACAGAACACTAAAGAAAGAAACTGCAGAAAACCTTAGAAGATGGAAAGATCTCCCATGCTCTTGGATAGGCAGAATTAATATTATCAAAATGGCCATACTACCAAAAGTGTTATACAAATTTAATGCAATTCCTATTAGAATTCCAATGACATTCTTCATAGAACTAGAAAAAGCAATCATGAAATTAATTTGGAAAAATAAGAGACCTAGAATAGCAAAGCAATCCTTAGCCAGAAGATTAAAGCAGGAGTCATCAGAATACCAGACCTTAAACTATACTACAGAGCAATAGTAATAAAAATGGCAAGGTATTGATACCCAAATAGACATGCAGACCAATGACACAAAATAGAAATCACAGAGACAAACCCAAAAAATGATTATCTCATACTAGACAAAAGGGCCAAAAACATACATTGTAGAAAAGATAGCCTATTTAACAGACGGTGCTGGGACAACTGGAAATCCATATATAGTAACGTTAAATTAAACCTCTATCGTTCATGCTGCACAAAAATCAACTCAAAGTGGATTAAAGATTTAGGCCCTAGCACAGAGACCCTGCATCTAATAGAAGAAAAAGTAGGCCCAAATCTTCATCATGTTGGCTTAGGCCCTGACTTCCTTAACAAGACTCCTAAAGTGCAAGAAGAAAAATTACGAATCAATAAATGGGATGCATTCAAACTAAAAAGTTTTTCTCACCAAAGGAAACAATAACATGAAGAGAGAGCCCACAGAATGGGAGAAAATCTTTACTACATGCACCTCAGATGGAGCACTAATCTCTAGGATATATAAAGAATTCAAAAAACTTAACACCAAAACCACAAATACCCTAATCAACAAATGGCCTAAGGAACTGAACAGATACTTCACAGAACAAGAAATACAACTGATCAATAAATATATGAAAAAATGTTCATCATCTCTAGCAATTAGAGAAATGTAAATCAAAACAGCTCTAAGGCCATGTGGTGGCACATGCCTGTAATCCCAGTGACTCAGGAGGCTTACCAGGAGAATCTTGAGTTCAAAATCAGCCTCAGCAATAGTGAGGCACTCAGTGAGCAACTCAGTGAGATGCTGTCTCTAAATAAAATACAAAATAGGGCTGGGGATGTGGTTCAGTGTTTGATTGCTGCTGAGTTAAATCTCTGATACCCTAAAAATTTAATAAATAAATAAATAAAATATCAGAATGTTTGGCACATAGTAAGGGATTATTAGACAGTGACTTGCTTCTAGTGTTGTCTCCTCAGCAAACTACAGGCTTACTGAAAGTCAAAGAACCTCTATAGATTTCCATTCCTCAGTACGGGACTTGACACCAATACATGAAAAGGGCCCAATAATGTTGAAGTGATTTATAGGAGCTGGTGGGGTCTTTGCAAAAGAATTGTAAACAGGATCAAAACAAATTCATTTTATCGAAGCAGCTAGGAGCCATCTATTTTCATTGGTCTCTCACTTATCTATAAAGGTGAAAAACACTAGGAAAGATGGTCTTACTCATGCATCTGTCACGAATCAACTTGATGCCTAATCCAAGCTTATCCACGAAATGAAGTTCTCTGAGATCCCTCGGTTGCCCATTCTCATTCCTTGTCATCCAATGCTGAGAAATTCTTCCTTAGGTAAGGGACACGTTTCTCCTACAGGAATGAAGAAGAAAAACCTTTAAGTGATGGCAGAAATTAAATCAGGCTTTGGCTTTTCCTGTTGAGAAAAAAACCCTTTAATCTTTCCTTATCTGATAAATAGTTTTTAATTTAAATGTTTTTGTACTTGTTACTAGAATTCAAATTTCTTTTCAGAAATGATATTCCAAACTGAACACATGCTAAATAAATGTCTCATATTCTCATGCAAAAAACAATGAAGATTCATAATTCCTTAAAAAGTAGAAACTTTTGTAGCCAGACATGTTCAGACTTTTTTCTTTGCTTTACTAAAATTAAAGCAGCTGTCAAAAGCGTTTCAATGAAGAAAAGCCCAGGACAGGATGGATTCTCAGTCAAGTTCTACCAGCCCTTTAATGGACTGCTAATATCAATCCTCCTCAAATTATTTCATGAAGTAGAAAAGAAGGGAACCTTCCAAATTCATTCTATGAAGCCAATATCACCCTGATACCAAAACCAGAAAAAGACATCAAGGAAAAAACTTTGAGCCAATATCTTTGATGAACATAGATGGAATAATTATTAATGAAATAATGAAAAACTCCATGCAAAAACACATTAAAAAAAGTACACTGTGATCAAGTGAATTTCATCTCAGGGATGAAGGTCATTTCAACATAAGGAAACCAATAAATGTAATTCACATAAATAGGAATCACATAATTATCTCAATAGATGCAGAAAAATCATTTGACAAAGAACGGTGCCCATTTATGTTTAAAATACTAGAAAAACCAGGGATAGAAGGACCTTATCTCAACATTGTAAATGTTCTATATGAGAAACCCAAGGCCAAAATTATTCTGAATTGGAAAAAATGAAAAGCATTTCCTCTAAAAACTGGAGCAAGGAAGCCCATTTTCACCACTCTTATTCAATGTAGTCCTTGAAATGCTTGCCTGAGTAATTAGGCAAGAGAAGAAAATTAAAGGAATAGGAATAGGAAAAGAAGAGATCAAATTATCTGTTTGCTGACTATGTGATCAAATATTTAGAAAATCCAAAAAAACTCCATCAGAAGACTACTAGAGCTCATAAATGTATTCAGCAAAGTAGCAGGATACAAGATCAACACTCATAAATCAATTGCATTCCTATATTTTCCAATGATGAATCCGCTGAAAAAGAAATTAGAAGAACTATCCTATTTAAAATGGAGTAGAAACAAAAACAACAAAAACAAAACCTTGGGAATCAATGTAACAAAAGAGGTGAAAGACTTCTACAGTGAAAAGTATAGAACACTACAGAAAGACGTTGAAGAAAACCTTAGAAGGTGGAAAGACCTCTTATGTTCTTGGACAGGCCGGATTAATATTGTCAAAATAGCCATCCTACCCAAAGCTTTATACAGAGTAAATGCAATTCCCACCAAATTCCAATGATGTTCTTCACACAACTAGAAAAAGCAGTTATGAAATTCATTTAGAAAAATAAAGTGATCCAGAATAGCCAAAGCAATCCTTAGTGAGAAAAACAAAGCAGGAGGCCTTACAATAGAGGATCACAAATTATACTACAAAGCTATAGTAACAAAAAGGGCATGGTACTGGCACCATAAAAGGCATGAAGACCAATGGAATAAAGACACAGAGAAAAAGTCACATAAATACAATGATCTCATAGTAGACAAAGGGGCCAAAAACATTCATTGGAGAACAGATAGCCTGTTTAATGACATGTGCTGGGAAAACTGGAAATCCGTACGCAGTAGAATGAAAATTAACCCCTATCCCCCACCCTGCACAAAATTCAGAGTTCATCAAAGACCTAGAAATTTGACTAGAAACCCTGCAACTCCTAGAAGAAAATGCAGGCTCAACAATTGAACATGTCTGTTGGTTCAGGACGTGATTTCCTTAACAAGACTCCTAAAGTGTCAGAAGTAAAATAAAAAAAATAAGATGGAATCAAATTAAAAATCTTCCTGGGGCTGGGGGTGTAGCTCAGTGGTAGAGTGCTTCCCTAGCACATGTGAGGCACTGTGTTCAATGCTCAGCACCACACAAAAATAAATGAATAAAATAAACAGAACGGGAGAAAAATTTTGCCACCTGCTTCTCAGACGGGGCATCAATATCCAGGATATAAAGAACTCAAAAGACTTAACACCAAAACAAAACAAAGAAACAACCAACACCAAATAACCCAATCAATAAATGGGCAAAGGAACTAAATAGACACTTCTCAAAAGAAGAAATACAAAGGTCAACAAATATATGAAAAATTGCTTAACTTTTATAGAAATTAAAGAAATGCAAATTAATACTATGCTGAGATTCCACCTCACTCCAATTATCAAGAATACAAGTAGAAATGAATGTTTGTGAGGATGTGGGGAAAAAGGTACACTTATACATTATTGGTGGGGACTGTAAATTAGTGTAGCCACTCTGGAAAGCAGTATGGAAATTCCTCAAAAAAACTAAAAATGGAACCCCCATGACCCAGTTTCCCTACTCCTCCGTATGTATCCAAAAATTTAAAATGAGCAGACTATAGTGACACCTCCACATCAATGTTTACAGCAGCACAATTCACAAAAGTCAAGCTATGGAGCCAACCAAGGTGCTCTTCAACAGATGAATGGATATAGAAAATGTGATATATATACACAAAGGAGTATTATTCAGCCATAAAGAAGAATGACTTTATGGCATTTGCCAGTTCATTGATGGAACTGGAGACTAAGTGGAATAAGGCAATCCCCAAAAGTCAAAGGTAGAATATTTTCTCTGATATCTTGGAATCTAATCCAAAATAAGGAGGTCAGGGAATAAAAAAAAGAGTAGAAGAAAGAATGGTGGAGTAGACAAAGGGGAATGAAGGGGCAGATGGGATAGGGAAAGACATTTCAATGAATCTGACCTAACTTTCTTGTGTACATATGTAAATATACCACAGTGAATCTCATTATCATGTACATTCACAAAACACTAATTATAAAAAAACTATAAATAAATAACAGAAAGATCAGTCAAGTAGAAGGAAGGGAAAAGGGGAAGGGAGGAGGAGAGGAGGAGAGCAAGTACTGGGGACTAATTAGAACAAATAATATCTGATTGCTTTTATAATTTTGTCAAAATGAATCCTATTGCCTCATATAACTAAAAAGAATAAATAAAAAAGTAAAATCTATATGGAACATTTTCTGTGTACTATATAAATGCTTCCAGTGAGATTTGGCATAGCACCATATAATCAAATTAATCTTTATAGTAAAATATATGAAATATACTTAGACAAAGCTGTGTTAGTTAGGGTTAGGTTTTGCTGCCAAGTCAATTCAGGCCATATCAAAGTTTTCCATCAAATGAGTCTTCCCATTCTACCCCAAAAATGGATTTTAAAACTTATGAAATTTCAAATTATAAATAAGAGTGTATGGACCTGCAGTTAGTCACTCAAGATCATGTAAGGAATAGTCTTGGCCTCTGCTGACACAGTGACACCGAGACTTGCTAAGAGAATTCAGCATCACCCAGGATGTAGGCCTTCACGTTAGCCCGTTGGGTGAAATCCAAGTCAAGGAGAACCAAGAAACAGGACCTGGTCTTGGAGCAGAAGTATGTGGGAGCCAAGGGAAAGCAGAGGAAAGTGTGTCTGTCACAGAGATGCAGGAGCGGCTTCCGAGAGTCCTGGCTCTAAGCACTTCAGCACTGGCGCTTTAGCCACAGAGGGGAAGCTGGAGAGGCAGGTCTACTTCTAAATCTGCTGCTCTGCGGGAGGCCGCTTACAGTGAGCTTTCTGCATCACAGTCAGGCAATCAAAGTACTGCTCCTCTGGCTAAGAAATCTCTTCAAGAAGAGAAAGCACAATTCTGCAGTCATCTGCAAGTCCCTGATGCCACGTTATTAGTGGAGATTAAGGCACGAGCTCTTGCTGTCAGCCCCAAGCATTGTTCCCTGGGTGCCCGTGGTCTCCACATGCAGCTCGGCATCACTTTTCTAGAAGCTCCTTAATCAGTCACATTGGTGCTGTTGACAGAAAGACCCTTGCCAGCTCCCTGGGGCCAGAGTGGTGTCCAGAGCTCTATGCTGGTCATCTTGGACTAGGGGTATTGCTGGGGAAGCCTCAGTATTGGACTCAATGGCCCAGATGCCTCAGCTCTCCATCCTCAGGGAGAAAGGCTCTCACAAAGTCCTTTGTTGGGAAGAAGGTCGACTGATTTAAGGAGTTTGAACCCCAGTCAGGCTCACCACCTCCAGCTTTCATCTGAGGAGGCTCTTGGGAGCTGTGTGCAAAGGCTGGATCGGGTGCAACACCACGGTGAAGAAGAGTGGGGTCCGTGCCCTCACCAAGCTCTTCATCGGTTCTTATCCTCTGCTGCAGCTGGAGCTTCTGGCATCTGAAGCTGCAGCGCTGGCGTTAAGTAACCATGGCCTGGATGCCACTGAAGCCAAAGCTCTGGAGCCTCCAACCTGGGGTGATATCTGCGTAGATGGGAGAGGGAGTCAAAGAATAAAGCTACTGGAATTAGAAAAAGAGAGAATATTCTTTTCCCTTGCCCACTGTTCACAGACCAACCAACTAACGAACAAAAATCATGTCAGAAAATATTTTATTCACATTAAAGGCAATATATTTATACTTAGGGGGCTGTTGGGGATTGAACCAGGACTTCAAGCATCCTAAGCATATGCTCTATCACTGGGCTACACTCCCAGCCCTGAGAGTATCTTTTAAGTTGACATTTTCTGTAAAATCCCATTGCATTACTGCAAATGAAGATCATTTGTTTGAATTTTATTCAAGGAGTCTTACCCCATGTGGGGTTTTTCTAATATAACCTATTATTCAAAACAGCTGTCCCAATGATACCTTTTTTCCCCCATTAAATATGTATTTTTAAAAGAAGATTAAAGGACATCACACTACACTAATCTATGCAACAGTCTTTGTGGTATAACAGTAAGAATGTTTCAAACTAAAAAATGAGGGAGAAACACAGGGATATGAGGAGATGAGCGTGGTATAGAGTTTTGGCTCTAGTGAAGAGTAAATTTAATTTTGGGGGTGGGAGGTATCTGAATAGTTGATTAACTTTTCCTAAAATAAAATTATATATTCTTAGTCTTCTCTTAGTATTTCCAGTTATCATTTTTGTAACATTTAGTGGTTCTGGTGATTGGAACACAAAGCCTCACACCTGCTAACTAAGTTCTAGCCCAGTTATGGAAAAAATATCTGCTATAAACATATTTACCATGTTCTAAACTTTATTCTCTCAGCTATTTAAATGATTTGAAAAAGAAAATCTTCAAAGAGTTATGAATAACCTAGGAACAGTCACTAGGGAAGTCTTGTAGATAATATTTCTTAAAGAGGGTAAGAAAACCCAAATCAATAAAAGAATCATTAAAAGAGATATTGAATTATTAGAATATCCCCTACCCTGATAGTCCCCCTACTACTTTCTTGTTGTCTTCCCCACTGCCCAGATTCCAGATGAGAAAACATCAGCACTTGTCTGAGTCTGACCGACTTCCTTTAATATGACGATCTCCAGTTCCATTCACTTTCCTGCAAATGACCATTTCATCCTTCTTTATGGCTGAATACTACTACTCCATCGTGGACCACATTTTCTTTATCCATTAATACACTGATGAGCATCTAGGCCAATTCCAAACTGACAGGGTTGAAATAAATGTGGATATGCAGGTATCTCTTTTATATGCCAATTTAGATTCTTTCAGGTAAATAACTGGGAGTGGTATATGTAGCTATTTTCTCATTTATGAAAATGAAATTTATATTAAACACTGTAATTGAAAATTATTGTGCATTTAGATAGTATGTCAAAATTTATGGTTACACTCAAGGAAATGTTTTTGCCTTCTATTAGTAGAGTTTGAAAAGTTGCGATTTGTTCTCATGAGGCTAAAGAAAATTTTAAAGGTTACAGAACAGATCAAAATATGCATATTTGCTAAAGGTTCTCTTCTCCATCTATACCAGAATCTTAATTTTTCCCTAATCTCATTTAGAAGAATGTTTGTTGTTTAAAGTTTTAAAAATTACCCAGAATATAGAGAAAGGTAATTCCCTAAAATCCACTCTTCCCACAAAGATAACTTGTAACACTTTGAATTCTACCTTTCTAGGGTGTCAACATAACTATTTTTTTTTTTTTTTTTTAGTACCAGGGATTAAACCCAGGGGCACGTAACCACTGAGCCACATCATCAGCATTTTTTAAAAAATATTTTATTTAGAAACAGAGTCTCACGGAGTTGCTAAGGGCCTTGCTAATCTGTTGAGGTTGCCTTTGAACTCTTGATCCTCCTTTCTCAGCCTTCCAAGTCACTGGAATTACAGGCCCACGCCACCACACCCAGCTCTTAACATAAACAGTTTTAAATGGGATATATCACATAGAGTTCTATAAAAAGCTACTTTCATAGTATATCAGCATTGCAGGAACATTGCCACATGGAAAATTTCACTTCGCTTTTTAAAAATCCTAGGGCACGTACCAGTAATCCCAACACTCAGGAGGCTGAGGTAGGAGAATCACCTGAGCTCAGGAATTCAGGAGCAGCCTGGGCAATATGGTGAGACCCTCTTTTCAAAAATAAATAGATGCCTACGTAGAACTGCATTATTTGTACATGCCATAATTCACATAACCAAATCTATAGAGGGTCATATCCAATTTTTCATTACAGTGTCACAATGCTGTTACATCTCTGCCCATTCAGCCTTATTAGAATAAATTTGAAAAGGTATGGTTACTAGATTAAAAGGTGTATATATTTCTAGTTCTGAGATTCACTGTCAGAAAAGGTGCAATTTGTACTGCTAGCACCTTTCATGAAAATGTCCAAAACACTGGGCTTTGCTAACTTCTGCAATCTGATAGATGAAAAATGATGCCATTGTTAAATTAATTATTAGGGAAATTGAATCTCAATATATTTATTAATCCCTTTATTGCTTTATAATTTTGCCCATTTTTTTCCCATTTGGCTGTTCCTTTTGTTGACTTGCAACACTTTCTATATTAATGAGAAAATATCAAGAGACTATTCAAATTAACCTGTTAAAACTCTTCTGGCTTTTGTTATAAATGTTTAGATTTTTTTTTACAAAGTCAATATTGTCAGTCTTCTCCTTTTCAACTTCTGGTTTTCCTGTTTCTTGCCATAAACATGTTTATTTCAGAAAACAAATATGTAATTTATATGTAAATATGTAAGTAGTTAGGACAAAATTTGATAAAATCTTTTAATTTGTTATGATCTCTAGATTAAATTATGAGGGTAAACACTAATCAGAGCAGAAATCTCATGACAATTTATAGCATAATTATTATTCATTAGGTAATTCAGTGTGCCATTTAAAACATCTTTTTTTAAATCCTAAATATGTCTTGAACTGAATTACCTAGTGTTGCTGGGAAATGAGATGGACAGATTTCCTGAATACCTGGAGGATGCTTTCAGTAGCCACAGAAGTGCATGGTGTTCGGCTTGTCCTGCACTGAACTTCCTGAGACTTTGCTTAACTGACAGTTCTTCCTCTGTTATTTGTGCAGCACGTATTTCTCTTCAGTCATGAATAGGCCTGAACTCTAGAGTACTACCTAAACCATTTCCAAACTGCTTTCCTTAAGCTTTTGTTAATGCCTTTCTGTTCTCTGACTATGAACTAGAAAATACATAAAGATTGATGAGGGTCAGATGAAAAAAATGCTATGCCAAAATAAGGAAGTCCCCATTCTCAAGTAGTGGCAAAGCAAAGTTTTGTCATAACTATACCTCAGGGATTCAAGTTACTTTTTATTTATTTTATTTTCTATTTTTTTTAGTGCCAAGGATTAGACCCAAGGGCACTTAGCTACTGAGCCACATCTCCAGCACTTTTTATTTGAGACAGGGCTTTGCTAAGTGGCTGAGGCTGGCCTCAAACTTACAATCTTCCTGCCTCAGCCTCCCCAGTTGCTGGGATTACAGGTGTGCACCACTGTGCATGGCAGGATTCATGCTATTTTAATCTGAATTTTAAAAAGTTTACTTACTTATAACTTTGCAAATGTTCATGTAAGCTGAGGTTGCCAGAAGCTTAGCAGATAAGTGAAGGGTGTTCAAGGTTGTGAAGCCTCAACTACTAAAGGTACAACACTATAAATGAGTGCTTGCCTGTGTCAAAAACTCAGAAGCTAATCAGGTTTTCAAATAATGATCAATTTTAAACACAACTGACGAACAGAAAAAGTGTACTGGAATAAACTCTCAAACAGCTGCCTCATATTTACATTTTTATAAATATATATCAAATTTTAACTCAAGTATGAGCCAAAAATGTTTTATTTGGATTCTTTTTAAATGCAAAAACAGTTTAATAGAGTAAAGCAATTTCAAGATGAAATGAAAAGACTATGAAATTTCCACAGAAAAATGCCCTTCTTATTATAGCCAACCCTTAACTTGCCTGGGAAGAGGAATGAAGCAACATGAACAATTCCCTGAACTGCAAATACACCTAAAATTTGGAATACACTTGTTTTTCCTAGTAGATCTACTTCAAAAATTCTGTTACGTTTATCCACTGCCTCCTAAACTCACTGTCTTATCTGTTTCCTCTTTACTTGCTCTACTTTAAACCATCTCCTCCCTGCTATTCTTTTTAAAAACATGCCATGCATTTTCTCAACTCAGAGCTTTAGTAATCACTACCCTTCAACTGGAAACCTCTTGGACCAGATAGCCAAACAGCTCACCCCTTGCGTTCCTCATGGCCTGTCACCATATCAGAAGTCTTCCATGACAGAACCATGAAAAAAGAGCAAGCCCTTAGCTCAGTGGTAGAGCACTTGTCTAACATGTGAATCCCTGGGTTCCATCCCCAGTTGGCAAGGATGCGCTTTAATCTGTACCAGGAATATCTGAAACATCTGTTTGTTTTTGCAATATATATATTTAAACTTTCACAATTCCTTCTGTGTGTTTGATTTGATAAATTAACCACTCCACTTCAAGGAGTGGCATCTTCGTTGATTCTTAAGGAACCATATGGCAATCTCTTGTGCTAATGTAAGATGACTCTCAGTATAGTTCTCCGTGCATTCCTTATTAAATCTGTATTTCTCTTGAGAAGAAATGTAATCAGTTGGTAACAAAACTTATGATGAGCAAGCTGACCTCAGTTACTCTCAACTACTAAGTTTACTCAACCTTTTTTAAAATCACAAAAAAATTGTTTTCACAATTCAGTACTTTTTATTATGTTCACAGAGCCTTATAACCAATTTTAGGACACTTTCATCACCCCAAAAGGCCCATAATCACTAGCAGTCACTCCCCAAAATTCCTCAACTATAGAAAACCACTAATCAAATTTACATCTATGTTTTGAGCATTGGCATACATAGAATTATAATCACATGTGGTCTTTTGTGACTGCCTTCTTTCACTTAAATATAATGTTTAAGGTTCATCCAAACTGTAACAAGTACCAGCATTTCATTTCTATTTATCTATCGTATAATATTCCACTGTATGGAAGTACCACATTTATTTTTACTCATTCATCCATTTACTCATTGATAGACATTTGAATTGTTTCACTTTTGGTCAGTATGAATAATGCTGTTATAAACATTTTTGTACAAACTGTATAGACACGTTTCATGTCTTTTGAGCACAGCCCTAGGAGTAAAATTAACATGTACTTTTTTATTTTCTTTTTTTGACCATTCAATCATTGTTCCATCATTCTTACTATTCATATTGAGACTGAGGAAGAAATTTTAGTCACTTTCACAATGTCACAAAGATCTAAAACTTTTAGGTGCGAGATGAAGAGGTTGAATAAAATTCCTGAGTTGAGTCATGGCCCTGTTATTCAATGTGATGTCACCATGTACCCAGAGAACTCTGGATATCTATAAAGATTAACTGAAGGACACTTGATGTAGTTCCCTACTGCCCAGCAGCTAAGCATCTTGTATAGGATATTTTATGCAAAAGATGCCCCAGCACTATTGAAATGGTGGGACTATTTTCTCCATGACACACATATGGGAAAAAAGTTAAACTATAAAATGTGGCATTTCTTATTACAGATAATTGAGAAAGAGGCCCTACCAGCTGTCTACATACTTTTCTGGAAGGGGCTGTGAATGTAAAAACATCTAAATGTGTTTCCAGAGAAATTACAAAGTGATCAAAAACCAAAAAACACCCCAAACTACAATACTATCAATATCTGAGAATTAACGTTTGACTAATGAGGCAAATCTTATCTTCTCTAAGCCAGGAAATCTTTAATATACTAATGAAATCTCCCAGACCAAGGTTAGATAGTGACAAATAATAAACCAATAACTAATGCTCCCATAGTGCTTCATGTAGGTCAAGCAGATATGTGCAGGCACACTCCAATGACACTACCAGAAAAGTACTGTCCACTCTCCTTTTACTCATGGTTTAAAGTGAGGCAGAAGTGATTACGTGAGAATGACACATTCACCCAGGTAGTAAGTGGTGGGACATGAGTCGAACAAAGGCCATATGGGTGCAGGATATATACCACAAAATCCCTCACAAATCTGCACTTCCATAAAGAAACTGTGAAAATGGCCATGTTTGGATTATTTTGCTGGAAGATTTCTATTTTCTCTGTGTAACCATCACACTGACAGTCTTTGATGAATAATTTCTAAGTAACTAGCACTATTTCAGATACTGCAGCTGCAAAGTCAACTCTACCCTTATGGAACCTGACAAAGCTTAGTAGGAATTCAGCAATATAATTCGTGTACAGAGGTGTACTGGTGAACCTGAGAATGTGGAAGAATCTGAAGCTATTTCCTAGAAGATCCCTATTTATAATAGTCCAAAATTGACATCAACAGACTTGGTGAACAATTTTAACCTAACCATCATGGCTGGTATACTGCAGATGCAAAGACAAATAAGACAGCATCTGCACCCGTAGGAAATCTGTAGTTCCAGCTACTTGGGAATCTGAGACAAGATCATAACCTTGAGGTTCACGTGGACAACTCAGTGAGACCCAGTCATCTGTGGGACACTGAGTCAAGAGCCAGGAGCCATCTTGGGATTACTGCCTTTTTGTTTATTTTCTGTTCTTCCTTTTCCTTTCTCCACCATAAACTATACATGGTCAGAGTTTTTGGGTTTTTCACTATTGTGTCTTCAGAGCCAGAACTTTGTGTGGTGCATATAGTAAGTGCACATAAGACTTTGCTGAATATATGAACAGAATAGTAAAACTTTTTTGCTTTCTCTGAACACACTGATTAGCATGGATTAAGGGAAATTTCACATTCAAAATGCCAAAGGGATCATAATTTTGCTGTGAAAAATTGAGAAATTGCCTGTATAGACAATTCAGATTTGATCAAATTCACAATTGAGTTTTAATCTTTGTAGTAGAGAGAAGGCCACTATTTGTATTAGAACTTAAAATCTCTTTTAGTTATTTTCAAATTTCCTTCTATAGATGTTCCAAAAATTTTCTAATCTTTTGCTCAGTTACCTCCCTCAGCAAATAACTTCATTTCCTACTTCGCTGATAAGACTGAAGTCAAGGCTGGCTTGGTGGTGAGCACCTGTAATCCCAGCGGTTTGGGAGGCTAAGGCAGGAGGATTGTGAGTTCAAAGCCAGCCTCAGCAACTTAGTGAGGTCCTAATCAACACAGCAAGATTTTGTCTCTAAATAAAATATTAACAGCTGGGAATAGGGCTCAGTGGTTCAGTCCCTCAGGGTTCAATTCTGGGTACAAAAAAAAAAAAAGACTGAAGTCAAACAAGTGTTCTATCTCAATATCTATGAGTATTGTTACAATCCTCTCCTTTCCTTCACCACCTATTTCTTAAAATTCACATATATATTCTGGTATTCACTTCTCAACATCCTATATCTTAACTCTTTTAAAATGAATTTGGAGATGTTAATTTGCAAACCTTTCCCTAATGAAATTTGCCAAGCTGAATGCTTCCTCCCAGTTTTTCCTTCTTTAATTCTTCATGATATTAAGAATTATTTATTTGGAAACAGCTATTTCTTGAGGACACCTTATTTTACAGTTTTTCCAGTTATGCCTCCTTTTCTTTTCATTACCCAAACACGGGCTGTCCCAACACTCTGTTCCTGGTGTGGTCTTTACTATTTTCTCTCTCTACTCTTTCCTATTAATAAACATCATTGGGATGACTATCACAAGAATACATTACTCAGGCCAGGGGTAAGCTCAATGATAGAATGCTTGCCATGACATTGTGTTTGATTCCTAGCATTGAAAAAAAAAATGAGTTGAAAATATACAATTGCAGCTTCATCTCCTCTCTCAATCTCCAATATTAAATCTTAAATTTCCAGCTGGATAGTAGTGTCTGATGTATTACCCAAAGCTCAAATTCAACATACCAAAATCTTAAAGCATAATTTTTTAAAGCACCTAATACATACTCGGGTTTCTATAAATGTGTGAAAGATAAAGGTAGGAAAGGAAACTCAATCAGTTCTCCCTTTATAAACATCTAATTTTTGTGGAAGATACCCTGGGTAATTAGTGTCAAAACTCTCTCTTCTACAATAAACCTGGTTCACCAACCCCAATGCAAACAACTTATACCAAGTTGTTATTAATTACTTCAGGCTCATTAAAAAAAAAAAAAAAAAAAAGAAAAGACTTGTCTCTGCTCCCACAACAATTCACCTTGCACACCAACATCAAATTAGTTCTCCTAAAATAACAGGTTCAATTAAGAACACAGAGTAAGTACAGACTCCTAGTCACAAATGCGTCCTCCTGTTCATAATCTGCATTTTTTATACATGAAATGAGCAACAACCAAACAAAAAACAAACCCCCAAAAGAAAACAAAGAAAAAGAAATCCCGGAGAATTTAGGAAACATCTCTTACTTTATGTGCACAAAATCAAGGTAGCCACCTCCTGGTCGCAGCTCCTGGTCGCACCTTCTTCCCCAGCAGTCGCGCCATCTGGCTCCACCCCTCTGGCCCGGACCTGAAGATCCCGCTCCGCCCGCCCGCGTAGGCCACGCCCCAAGCCGGAGACACGTGAGTCCTCTGCTTCTGCGGTTGCGGCTTTTGCTCGTGGAACCGCCGTTTGGCTCCTAGAGACACCCCCTGGAGAGCCTGCGATTTCTTCCTTGGACAGCGGCGGGTGAGTCAGGCCGGCTGGGGTCGGGGCAGGTAGGCGGGCGGGAGCCAGCGGCGAGTAGCGGTGCGGACTGGCGGCCCCTGGCAGTACAGAGCGCAGGTGCACCGGGCGGGGAGCCGCTCGACGGCCGCGGTACCGAGGGAGACTCCAGCCTCGCGCCGCCAGTCAACCCCTCGCTCTCTCCCTTCTTCCTTCCACGGGGTTGGCGGGGACCCGGGCCTAGGGCGCGAGCCCCAGGTTCCCCGCACCCTCTAGACGGCGTTGGGGAGGCAGTTCCTAATTATGGGACCTGCGGCGGAGCAGCGCAGGGAGCAAGTCCCAAGTCAGCATGGGATCTACTCTCCAGCCCTAATGTAGGCGCAGCCCTTAGTTTTAGTTTGCTTGGCCTTGTTAGTTGCGAACATTTACCTACGAAATAATTTTTTTTTTTTAGTTTCTGCATATTATCAACTTATTTTTATTTTTGAATATCACAAACATCAATCAGAATACTTTTAAAAATATTATTTTGCATGCATTTAACATATCTGACAAAAAGGACAAGTATCCAGTATACTTGCGTTATGAACTATGAAGTTTTAACTCAACAGCCAATTAACATATATTTAAAATGATTAGGTACAGGTAACAATGGAAAAACTTCAATGAATTAAATGGATGGCATCCTATCACTACGCATATGTTCATGTAACACTACTAGTAATGACCCTGAAGCACAGGCAAATGGAGATGGAGGACTCTCCCTAAAAAGCAAGTTTAAGGGATTAAATATCGTCATCATCATCATCACTACTAAGGACAAAGCTGCTGCCTGTGGACAGCCCATCTTCCTTCATGTTCCCCAAAGTCCCCCTCTCATCAGAATCGTCAAACACCTTCTCGTTGGAACCCTCCTCCTCATCAAACTTCTCGTTGGAATTGCCATCTTCAAATACCTTCTCATCTCCATCTTCATCTTCCTTTAGATCTGTATCTTCTTCGTCTTCCTTTTCACCTGACTCTTCAAACAGCTTTTCATCAGCATCATCATCATCTTCTTTTTCAATAGCATCTTCCCGCTCTTTTTCATTGGCAAACTCTTCATCCTCTTTCTCATCAGACTCATCATCAAAAACCTTTCATACATGTCTTCCTCTTCTTCCTTTTCATCAGAATCTTCGTCAAACTCTCTCTCAGAACCTTCCTCATCATCTAACACTCTCTCAGAGCCTTCATCAAATTCGGATTTGTCGGTGTCATTTTCTTCTAACTCTTTGTCAAGAAGGTTTTCAGGAAACTCCTTGTCAGAGCCATCTTCGTCAAAATCATTTTCAAGGCCATTTTCTTCAAATTCTTTTTCAGAGCCTTCTTCCGACTGTTTTTCAGAACCATCTTCATCAGATTCTCTCTCTGAGTCATCCTCTCCAGATTCTTTTTTGGGGCTACCCTCCTCTTCAGACTCCTCTCCAGGGTCATCATCTTCAGACTCTTTTGCAAGGCCGTTCTCTTCATAATCATGTTTGAGTTTCTTCTTTTTAGATTCTTGCTCAGGGCCATTCTCTTTCAACTCCTTCTTAGGACTATCCCCTTCGGCATCTTTTTCAGGGCAATCTTCTTCATATTCTCTCTTGGGGCAGCCTCCCTCACACTCTCTCTCAAGGCAACTCTTTCAGATTCTTTTTCAGTGAAGTCTTCTTTGACCTCTTCTTCAGGCCCACCTTCTTTAGCATCTTTTCCAGAAGCACCTTCTTCAACTTCTTCCCCAGCTTCTGTTTTTTCAAACTTCTTCTCATCAATAGGTTCTTCAAATGCCACTCCAGTTGCAGCTTCTTGGGCATTCATTTTAGATGTACTTGGGTGCTCTGAAAAATGCCTTATTCTAGAAGGCCCTGCCCTTTCTGGAGCACAGACAGAATTTGAACGCTGAAGGCCTCTGTTGGCCTCAGGAGCATTGAGGAATGCCTCCTTTCCTCTCAGCCTTTCCTCCCTTTCTCTTGAGGTCTCCTCCACCTGATAATCTGTAGTCCCATCCCATGCTTGGGCGGTGATCTGACGACCACTAAACCACCTTCCATCAAGGGTCTGAATACAATGATCAGCTTCCTCTGGATCCCTAAAGGACACAGAGGCCACACCATCTGGGTGTCTATCGGAGAGAAGGAGCTTCCTAATTTGTCCAAACTTTGAACACTCTACTCGAAGATCTTCTCTGATCTCATTCAGCACCAATGGATCATCCTCAAAATCCATAGGGCGAAACATATTTCTGATGATGACAAGTCGCTCATGGCGCATCCGGGATGGCCCAGCCCTCCTCTCAGGTCTCCAATCAACTGCTTCTGTTGCAGAGACAGCTTCTTCTTATAGTCCTTGCACTTCTTCTTCTTTGAGGCATCATATTCCCCCTTCAGCTGAAACTTTGCTACCTCGACATGTAATTTGTAGCCTCTAATTTCATCTTCATCCAAAAGTTTTAATGCAAGTTCCACAGATTCCCTCTTCAAGTAACAGCAAAGTCCATCTCCTTTAAGATTTCCTTGATTATCTTTGTAAAGTTTGACCTTAAATTCTTCCGTCTGAGGATCCCTCATAATAATACCAAACTTGGACATAAGCTGTATAAATTCATCCACTGTAATGTTAGGAGGCAAACCAGACACATATACGTTTGTATTTCTGTCTTCTTCAACATGAAACCATCCTGATTCAGCCTTTCTTTTTTCTCCCTTCTTTTTAGGATCAGCAGGTTCAGGGGTTTTTCTTTGTGGTGGTTCCTCTACAGTCCTAGTATTGGCATCTTGAACATTTGCAGTAGAACTAGATGCACCATCATTAGAGAAGCGGTAATTAGCCTGATAGGTAGCAATGAAATCTTCGGTGATCTAGACAAGAAAGTCAAAACCTTGGGGAACCAAGGCTTCTTGTCCAGGTCCCACTCATAGGGGGTGTCAGCCGGCTGCTGCCCAAAAGAATCAGGTTCTCCGCTGGGATCATTCTGGGTGTCATCGTCCTTGGTGTCTCCATACAATTCTTGCATTCGCAACTGCTCATCAAACTCATAGTTCGCATCCAAGTTGTTGCCGCTCATGTTTCCTACCTAGCCCACGGGCAGGGTTTAGACTAGAGAAGAGGCCGAGATGACGCGGGCCGCGTTGCCGCCGCTCGGTCCGGGGCGCAGCGGGAGCGCCCAGGCGCGCCGCTGCCGCCGTCGCCGCCAGCCGGGTCTAAGGCGATCGCGGCTCCCGCAGCAATGTCAGGAAATGATTTAAAAACGAAGCCCCTCAGGCTGACACAGTCGCCATTGAAAGAATGGTTTTATTCGAGTCGGAACTCAACCCGCAAAGGTTGAGGGAGCACCGAGATGGGCTTTTTAAAAAAATGTTTAGTTGCTGATGGACCTTCATATAGTTAGTTTATTTATATGCGGTGCTGAGAATCAAACCCAGTGCCTCACACATGCTATGCAAGCACCCCAGCCCACCCCCCAGAGGTACTTTTTTTTTTTTTTTTTTTTTTTTTTTGCGGTGCTGGGGATTGAACCCAGGGCCTTGTGCTTGCAAGGCAAGCACTCTACCAACTGGGCTATATCCCCAGCCTCCAAGGTGCTTTTTAAAGATACTGTTCTACTTTAAAATGTTTGACCCCCAATATATAGTATATTGATGATAAGGATTTATTTTTCTTATTTTAATGTTGGCTCAATTTGAATGATTAGGTTGAGTAAGGAATATGAAAATGTGGAATGGGGCTTTGGGGGTGATTGGAAGTATGATCTCTTTTTTTTTTAAGAATTTAAATACACAAATAAAACTAGTTCACCCACAATTTTGAACTCCTCTAAATAATACCTTTCTTTCCATCTTCTTTCCCTGCCCTGGTCTGTACCTTTATTACCCAGTTCTGCCCAATTCCTAAGCAACTTTGCTTATATAGTATTCAATATTTATTATATTGAATGTACATACAGTCTCAGTTGTACTTGAGTACCCCATTGTGGAACCTTCACAAATGTCCAGAATTTCTGCTCTTTAAAAAACTTATTGTAGTTTCCATCATGAAGCATAGAGTTTTGCCCTTGTTACCTTGGGGTAAATTCCAAGAGTTGGAAATACTGAATCAAAGTTTTGTATTCTTTCTTTGGCACTTGATATGAATTGCTTTCTAAACAAGCATGTTTGCAATATACATTTTCCAAAATCTGGGTCTTTGTGTGGTTCTGCTTAGTGTATATGGAATTCATCAGAGTGGCAAGTCATTTTCTGTGTGGGTCGAGATAGGATGTGCAGCTAGTGTTGTATCCTACTATCTACTACAAATCAGGTCAAGACCAAGTTCTATCTGCTACCTAGAATCCCTGCAGGCTTGAGTAAAATTTTTGATCTCTAAACTTCCCAGTTTCTAAAATGGGTTTAATTCTCATTCCTGCTTCTTTGGGTTGTCATAAAAGTTCAGGTTGGGCTGGCGCCATAGCTCAGTTGTAGAATGCTTGCCTAGCACATGAGAGGCACTGTGTTCAATTCCTCAGCACCACATAAAAATAAATAAATAAAGGCATTGTGTCTGTCTACAACTACAATTAAAAAATATAAAAGTTCAGATCACTCAGAAAACGTTAACCGTTAGACATAAGAAAACATTCTGATGACAGATGAGCAAAGTGCCTGAAGTCACAGAAGAATGGAAGAGCAATAAGATTTAAATTTTGCCATTAAATTCTCAATATTATTATTTTATTTATTTATTTATTTATTTTTTGGTTCTGAGGATTGAACCAGGGCCCCTGCATGAAGCACCCACTCTCTCAGCCCTTGATTTTTTTTTTTTATTATTATTGTATACAAATGGGATACATGTTGTTTCTCTATTTGTACATGGAATCAAGGCATACCATTTGTGTAATCATACATTTACATAGGGCAATGATGTTTGATTCATTATTTTTTTTCCCTTCCCCCCCACCCCTCCCACCCCTCTTTTCCCTCTATACAGTCCTTCTTTCCTTCATTCTTACCACACTCCTTATCCCTAACCCTAAACCTAACCCTAAATCTAATGCTAACCCTTCCCAACCCCCAATATATGTCCTCATCCGCTTATCAGCGAGATCATTCGTCCTTTAGTTTTTTGAGATTGGCTTATCTCACTTAGCATGATATTCTCCAATTTCATCCATTTGCCTGCAAATGCCATAATTTTATCATTCTTCATTGCGGAGTAATATTCCATTGTATATATATGCCACAGTTTCTTTATCCTCAGCCCTTGATTTTTAAAAAAGTAAATTTTCTTGAATGAGGTGTATCACTAATAAAAGTAATAATTCTTTTTTTTTAATTTTTTTTATTTTTTAGTTGTAGGTGGACACAATACCTTTGTTTTATTTTTATGTGGTGCTAAGGATCGAACCCAGGGCCTCATGCATGCTAGGTGAGCGCTCTACCACTGAGCCACAACCCTAGCCCCAATTCTTTGTTTTTTAATGCCTCTTTGTTGACAGACTACTTCAGGTGCAATTGTTAATCCTTGCAACTCAGCAAGATGAGGGTTTATTCAACATACTTTTGTTGAGCCTCTGTCAAATGCTAGGTGCTTTTGTAGGCACTGGGTATATGGCAAAAAAACAAAAACAAAACAAAACAAAAATGAAAAGTGAAAACTTGACTGCCAGGATTTTAAGTTCTGGTGGGGGAAACTTTATACCAAGTTTCTGTCCGTGTTTTCTGGAAGGTAAAGACTTAGGCCTAGGGATATATCCTAGGCCTGGCAGCTAGTAACTGTGGAAGGCAAGCCCAAGCCTTCACGTACCTCTATTAACTGTCTGCAGATAGAAGAGTTTTACACAGTGAGAAAATGGCATACTTCTGTGGTGTCTTGCTCATCTCCAATATGTATCATGATGCAGGGTCCCCAATTAGAAAAGAAAGATAAGTAGTTTTTAAATTTTTTTTCGTGTGGTGCTGGGGATCTAATCCAGAGCCTCACACACGGTGGGCAAGCTTTCTACCAGTGAGTCACACTCCTGGACTTGAGGATGGTTGGTGTTGAAATGACTGCTTGTCTGTCCACAGCAGCTGATCTCTTGCAGTATGGTTTAATTCATGAGACTTAGCAGACTGTCAGAGCTCATTCAGAGAGGAGTGTGATTTGCACTTTAAAAGATGCAGAGATTCTCTGGAAAGGATGGTTTTTCACATATGCTGTAAATGATTCTTACACATTCTAGAGTAGATTTAGGATCAACATAAAAGCAACTGTAGCTTAATAGGGGAAAAGTGTGAGTATTCTTTTTGTTCTTCATTTCCCACTAAAACCTTGTGCTCAAGCCAGCCTGTCCTGTCATGATTTTGAGGCTAGCCTTTAAGAGTCTCTTTTCTTGAGGGGTGATGAAGAGCACAACCTGAATTTTCACCAGGATCAAGGAAAATTAAAACTAGAAACAGTGTATCTATTTGAATAATTTGTGCCATGGGTAGTCACAGGGTATGACTGTATTGATAGTTGTTTCCAAATGGATGCCTCATCTCCCACTGTGCCATTTGGAAGATCTCACATTAGGATTTTTTTTCTTTAGTGTCCAGAGTGGTACACACTATCAGTAAGCAATACCCCCAATTCTTACTTTAGAATTTGATCCTAGTCTTATATGTGAAGACTGGAACTTGGGGAACCATAGGGTAATATAGGGCATCTGAGTCATGTGAGGTAAGGAAAGGCTTCAGGAAATACCCTGAAGAAAGGGAATGCATAGGATCAAGAGAACTGTCTTGAGATAGGGTGGGGGCTGTCTTGTGAACAAGGAATCTGATGTTTCTTGTAAGTCTTAAAAGACAAGAACCCATGGATAGAGGGTGTAGGGAGAGGAGTCTCAGTGTGTCCTAAGGAAGAATTTGAAACGATGAGCCCTTGGTGTGGGCCTCAGACCCTAGGACTGTTCAAGTGCCTGGTGGAGTGGTTCCTGCAAGAATCCTGCAGATAGGCTACTAACAGCAGGTTAGGGAGAGATGAGCTGAATAATTTCTATTATATTTTCATATATCTAAAATATTTTCATTCTGTTCCACGTACTCTGGAGAACACTGTTGTACTTTTAGGCACTTACTTGAAGGTCACAGAAAGGTGACCACTGCGTGCCTATTACTGTATTTAATTGATATCCAGGATGTTGGTAGTTGATTTGCACATGCATGTGTCCAATGTCCATGTGTTAAATGTGCGGCAGAAATTTTATGGTAACCCCGTGGGACCAATTTTCCAATTTGCATGGATGAGGGAACTGAAGCTAAGAGATGTGAAGTAACTTAGCATGGCCTCACTGTCAATTAAGGGGAAGTAGAAGTCAAGATGCTAACATGAGTTTTGTCCCAGAAGCCAAAATTTGTAATTTCTGAAGAAAGTTTTTGTTTCCTTCCTGGACCTCTACCCTTTTTGTAAACAAAGACTTGGATAGATGGTGAGGAATAGGAAGATGACAAGATCAGTTTTATGCATGACTCAGGTACCTGAGAGGCACCTGAAAGGTCACAGGGAGGTTTATGGGAAATGGGTTTTATAGGAAAAGCTGGGTGTAGATGGGTCACTTATTTTCTGCTTAAGGATTGATCACTCCATGTTTTTGCTAAGGGCTCTGCCATTTTTCTGTGTGTTAATCCAGGAGGAATTTTGTAGTCAGAATAAATCGAGGTTGTGCATAATTGACTTTAAGCAGCAAACAGTAAAACACGGACCTCTTCAGCTCTACTTTTCTTGTAAATTCTTCATTATTCCTATTGATTGTGAAAATTAGGTTTGGGTCTTTTGTAACATATTTCCATCAATTTGAAGCCCTAAAATCCAGATGAACTTTCTATTAATCCACATATGACTTTATCTCCCTGTAACATAAAAGACACCATTGTGGTGAAAACTATTTTTTTTCAGCTAAAGTTATTTGTGTGTGTGTGTGTTATTTTTAAAACATTCTTTCAGGATATTTTATATGATATGGTAATCCTTAACATATATTGTATCCTTCCAGGCTCTGAGAATTTGAAAACTGAGAAGGTGTTTGTTTTGTGTGAGGCCACCTGAATTAGAAACCAAGAGGAACATAACCAAAGGAGGTCTGGTGCTGTTTTCAGCATATTCCAATTCATCATGTATGGAGCATTCAAAGAAAATTGCTGAGTGAGTTAAATTTTCCCATTAAAATCTATATTAATTATATGATGTAAATTGGATAATCAGATTAGCTGTGATTGTCAAGCTTGAAAGCAGTTATGTTGTAGTTAATCTACGTACCATTCATATAAGTTAAAGGCTGATCTTTACATAAACTTTCCCAAGTCCCTACCTATTCATTCTGCACACATTTGTAAGTGCCAGGGATTGTGTTAGGTGCTGTGTGTTCATAGAATTACTTTGGTATAATGAAAATTGAAATGTATAGTAAATAAGAATACTTCACAGGTTACACTTCAGTTCAGTGTCAGATATTTGTTAGATGAATGTTAAACCCCTGCTCTGTACAAGACCTTGATCTAGACATGGGCTGTTATCAGGGAGCAGGCCAGTCAACTTTCTTCTCTCTTCCAAAGTTTACATTTTAGTACAAGAGCCATACAAGAAGCAAATCAACAAACCCAACAAGTTCAGATGGCGAGGAATACCCTGAAGACGGCAGCATTGAAGTTGGGGTGGGGCGGGTTGTATGACTTTTGATTGGGTGCACAGGTGTCTTAAACTGAGGGGGTAAGTGAACTGAGAAACCTGTAGGAGGCAGCACATGGAGGTCTAAGATTAGAGTTACCAGGCAGAGGGAACAGCAGGTTCCAAGGCCTTTGGTGTTGGGGAGGAGGCATTGGTGTGTGTCAGGAACCTGGCTGGAGGTCAGAGGGCAGCAGGAGTATAGGAGGTGAGGCAGGCAAGATGGAATATATAGGCCTTGGGTAGACATGTGATGGGGTAAGAGGGCAGGAAGTGAACTCATATAACAATTTAATACTGACTTCAAATTTCCTAATAAGAATAACTTTATTTTACTTTTATTAATTTCTGATCCTCCTTAAATAATAGAGATGTTGAACCTGTTCTATGACCTTAACTTTTCCCCTTTCTCTTCTCGAGGCAACTGGGGGTGGAGATGGGCAGATACACCAGGAACCTACCGTGTTGAGCTGTCTTGGACATGTGTACCATTGATCTTTTTGTGGAATATGGTTTATTGGCTCAGTACTTAATTCTGTTGAGACAGTTTGATTCAGTTGTCCAGTTCTATTAGCAAGAAGTCAAGCAAAGTGGAAGAGAGTGACGTTGTATCTGTCACTAATACCAAGTAGAGTCACATGTGGGATCTCCTGCCAGTTTTAGAGTTCATTTAATAAAAATTGCATAAATATATGAACCAGCTAGTCAACAGAATGAAAACATTGTCTCAGCCATTGGTTGAATTGACATCACCTTAGGCAGTATGAACAAATCTTGTGTGACTGCACTTTGAGTTATTTTGTTGTCTTTTTTTCCCCTCAAAGACAGGGTCTTATGGGGCACAGTGGCACATGCCTTGTAATCCCAGGTGCTTGGGAGGCTGAGCAGGAGGATCACAAGTTGGAGGTCTGTCTGGACAGCTTAGCGAGGCCCTGTTTCAAAATAGAAATAAAGTAAAAGGACTTGGGATGTAGTTCAGTGTTAGGTGCACAACACTGTAAAAAAAGCAGGGGATGAGGGACAGGTCTTGCTGGCTCCAAACTCCTGGGCTTAAGGAATCCTCCTGTTTCAGCCTCCTGAGGAGCTGGGAGCACAGACACATACAATCATGCCATTTTTCTTTCTGTTTTCTTGATGCAGGGGATGTAACCCAGGGGTTCCTGCATGCTAAGCATGCCTCCTTCCTCTGAGTTATACCCTGAGTTCCTAGTAGGTTATTCTTTATTTCCACCTAAGCTGCCATAGTTTAAACATCATGAAATGTTGTTAGGAAATACTTTTGCCAATTGATTTCTGTCACCAATAACCATCCCAAGTTACAAAGAAAGTGTTATTAAATCTTGGTAAACTCCTTTAAATTGTTGGGTATTTGAAATTATTCTAGCAAAAGTGATGTGAAGCTTGAGAGTCATACACCTTATTCTTGGCAAGTTATTTAGCCTTTCAGAATTGTCAGCAATTAAGGCTGTTGGGCGAATTAAATGGGGTAATCTGTGTGCCTAACACAGATCTTGGCACATCATAGGGACTCCATAGGGATGGAGCTCAGGGCCTCATACCTGCTAGCATGTGCTCTACCACTGAGCTACACCACCATCCCAACAGCTGTCATACCCCCTACAAACCAGGACTCTTAGTTCAAGTCATATGTGTTTTATGTATTGTTAGTTTCTTCTAATCTAAAATAGTTCCCTCGTGTTTTGTATGTTTATCCTGTGACATTGATGAATAAGTTGTCTTCTAGAGTGTTCCATTCGAGACTTAGCCGATTGTTCCCTTGCAGTTGATCACAAATATTTTGATATTAGATCTCGTTTCTCTTTGCTGTCATAGCATACAACATCTTGTGCCTGAGTTCTCAGTTACTCCAGGTGAAAAAAGGAGCATGTCATTTCTTGTACGGGTACTATGCTCAGCCTACCACAGCACTCATTGGTCACATATAAGGACTGAGAAAGTTGGATTTACTTATTTCAAGTCTGAAAGGTAATTCCCATCCAAGGCCATCATACAGTGAAGCCTGTTTAAAAAGTACAATTAATAGCATTCTGTTTATTATCTGTGGTAGCATCTAAAGCCTACTGCGTTTTGTAATGGTTCCAGTTTCCATGGATTATAACATTGGGGTATGGGGCAGACACTTTGTGTATTTTGAAAAATCTGAACTCTATGACTTTTCCTCCTCTCTTTTCTTTTTCTGCTAGAAACAAGAGTACAGATTCACGAGTCCATGAGGGGGAAGATGTTTTCATCATCCAGACTGACTCAGAGTGGGTAGTTCTCCAGCAGTGGTGCTGTTGCCTTCTGGGTTTCTGTTTGGATGTGAGCGTTTAGAACAGGGAGAGTTGACAGGAAAGCAAGAGTTCAGATAGTCTTAAAATCGGTGTATTCGACTTCGCTACTTTTTCTGGCATAAGTGCTGACCGTTATGTTTTCTTTCTGTGTGTGTGTGTGTGTGTGTGTGTGTGTGTACACACACATATAAACACTTTTTTAAGAGCCAGGGTCTTGCCATATGGATCAAACTGGCCTCAAACTCCTGGCCTGATGTCGTCCTCCTGCTTTAGCCTCCAGAGTAACTGAGACTACAAATGCACAGCACTGCTCCAGCCTTTCTCTGTCTTTGAAGGAAGGAAATAAACAAGTATTAGAGGAGAGGCTCTTAATGGTAACAGACTCCATGAAGTTCCTAATAGTCGATGGTCAGGATTGTGTAAGGCATGCAGGGAAGCATTTCTACTCCTACTTCTCAAATAATAAAACAGGCTAGGGAGGGGAATTCTCTTCTGTGAAGTTCTTAAAAGCTTTTGTTGAAGATAATTTAAATGTGGTCCCCACTTATAAAGTAAAGGAACTGAGAAGATAAGAAAACTATGCTCAAAGAACATATATCCAAATCCAGTGTGACATTTGACATGTGTTCTAGAAATGGGGAAGGTAACAGATGTGTACACTGGGTATAGAGAATTCAGTGCTGCGAGTCTTTCTGTGCCACTTTGAATGAGGAGGCACTGTGGAAGAGAAGGAGGTCACATGGAACCCTGCTTTTTCCTGTGCATTTGTCCTCAGATGTCCCCACACACCTCTGTGAATTTTCCACTCAGAATGATATTTTCCTTTTTTTTTCCATGACCTGGTCTGTCCTCCAATCGTAGGCTGTCCAGCTCAAGACTAGCCCCTCTTTCAGCTCAGTTTCCCTAGGATAAGTTTCCCCTGGGGTATTCTGTAACAACCTCACTCCCTTGGGTGGGGGGGGAGAGATGAGATGGCTCCAGGTAATCCTTCCCAAACTTGGATAAGGAGCAGGGGCCCCAAATGTCTCAGCTTGGGCCAGGCAGGGTGGCCTGCAGTGGACAGAAAGTGTCACCTGCTCATGTCATTTTCAGTCCTACCCTGTCCTCTCCCTGTAAGGGATACAAGATAGCCCACATTGACATAGGGATTATTTTAATCTGAGGACATTCGGGAAACCGTTAATAAAGTAGATGGATTTTGTTCAACTCTGGTTTTCTGCATAAAAGCAAAATCTCAGGAAGAGGACTTTTTCTCAACTCCTGTTGTCTGCAAAACCTCACAAAAGAATTCAGATGTCATAAATCTCCTTTCTAGAGTTAGGAGAATTCCAACCAGGGGAGACTTCTGTCCTGAGTCCAGAGAAGAAATCTCACCAAGATAAGAAGTCACTTCATTGTCACGGAACTGTCTCCTGTCTCCCATCTCTTCTGCAGAGGGCCTGGGTTTCTTTCCTAAATGCCGTTTCCTTTATGAGCCCTTTGTCTTCTCCTGCTTCCCAGGCTAAGATGGTATCGAAGCCCTGAATCCTGGCCACTTGTTCCTGCCACATTTTCTGAGTTCCTGCTTTTTTAGCATAGGAACTGAGGCCTTAGAATATTATTTTTAGTGTCTAGAAATCAGTTTGGATAGTGCATAATTTTTAGCTCAGAATCTGGAAATTGCTGCTTACCAAATTTAGTAACAGATATATAGATCAATTTATATAATAAATATGATAAATAACAAGGAAAGGTAAGAAAAAACAAATTTCCCAGGAATTTAGTCTTGGAATACAGTACTTTCACCTACATTTTTAATGTCTCTGTCCTGATCTTTACTTCCATGAGATGGTGTCACAAAACCCTAGCTGTCCCAGAAAGAGGAGTGGCAAGGAAGTGTCATTGCATCCCAACCCATGGAAAGTATATGTGCTATGAAAAAGTGAGGGTGTGGCTGTCCTTTATCAGGTGCCTTTGCTTCCTCTTCTGCTGAGACCTTGAGGGTCCTCAGCAGAGCTGGGCATGAGGGCACCAAGTCTTGGTATCCTGTGCCACTCTCCCCTTCCCCAGGCCTCTCCTGTGCCTGCGTGCTAGCGGATGCCCCGCCTTTTCTTTACCCTGCTGCAGCATTAGAAAGGGAAGGTGCAGGTAGAGATGGCCCAGACTGCTCTGTCCCCTGAGTGTCTGCAGCCTGCTGTCTCCTCAGATACAATTTGGGTGTGTTGGATAAATACTGGAGGCTGTGTGGATTGTCCAGGAGAGAAGTGGAGCTCAAGTTCCAGTCGAATTAGAATTTAGGACTCAGGAAGGGTGACTCTGTTAATCCTCGCCATTTTCATTTACCTTCCTTAGCATATTTTTGTCTTTAATCAACACCGTTGTCATCTCTTCCTGCCTTTTGTCAGTTTCTTTTTCCCCTAGTCAAGAACAGTAAGTAGCCCCCAAATCTTTCTACCTCTGCTTCACATTGTCCCATGCGTGCCCCAGTTTGTGTTAAGTCAGGTCCTCAGTCTCATCCAGGTGATGGCAAGCCTGGATGTCATAGTCTTCTTTCTGAAATCACCTACAGATTTGCAGATGTCAGATATAGCCTCCAGTTCATTTTTTTATTGATTAATTTTTTTAGAGTCCTGAGGATGAGCCCAGACTCATGCGTTCTAGGAGAGCACTCTACCCCTGTTACATCCCCCCCATTACTTTATTTTAGTACTGACTTAAGCAGCAGTTACTAAAAGTATAAGACAAATTATAAATGAAGAAAAGTCCATGAACTGAAGTTTTGCTGTGATTCAAGCAAATTTCATCATGTGAGTTAATTGATGGAAGCCCTGTTCCTTGTTGTTCCTGGTTTTGGATCTTAGAGTGATTTTATACTTACTGTCAGTTCCTCTAATCATCCTTCCACATGGAGTGCTTTTGTGAAAGCGTTTTAATTCACCAGATGTTAGATTTGTTATTCAATAATAACAAACCTACTCATCCAAATGTTCTGTGTTTCCATTCCCTCATTACAAATATCTGCTGAATGTCTGCGATGTGTGAGTTTCCACTACTGGTGTGTGAGGTGACTTTTTGGTTGATACAAGTAAAGATCTTTGTCCTTGTGGAGTTGATATTCCAGTGGAGGAAGACATACAGAGAATGATAAATAAGTTATCCAGTGTATTGAAAGTGATTAGCGTATGAATAAAGAAACTGGTGTGGCAGGGAATTGGAAGGTACAATAATGAGAGGGTAGAGGGGCAGAGTAAGCAAGCCTTGTTGTGAAGGTGATTTTGGAACAAAAACCTGCAGGAGGTGTGGGAGTGAGCCTGATAGAACCATCTAGAACCAAGCCTTCTGTGGCAAAGAGCAGCATTAGGAGGAGTGACCAGGACAGAGTGTGACTACACTGAGAAGGGGGCATGGGGCCAGGGGAAGGAAGGGGCTGATCATAAGAAAGGAGTGTGGGAGCCACTGTGAGACCTTGGGCTTTGGCCATGGGCAGAGGAGAGACCATCTCATGGTCTTGAGCAGAGGCCTGTGCAGTGTGACTTCAGTTTAAGGACAGGTTTCTGTGCATGGAGCATGCTCTTCAGGGATATTCCAGGAGGGACAGGACATGGTCACCAAATGGGTGACATGACCCAGATGTAGGGGCAGTGGTAAGATGCAAAAACCATCTGGAAAAGAGAAGAGCTGTAAGAAGTGGCTCTAAGGTTTCTGTCCTGAGTTACCCAGAGGAACAGTGTGCCAGTAATTGAGCTGGTGCAGGTTTTCTGGTGGAGCAGGTTCCTTTGGGGAAAAGAGCAGTTCCATTTAGGGTAGGTTACATTCTGAGATGTCTTGATGTACAGTCCAGTGGAGCCATGATACAGCTGTGGGACTGAGTTCAGAGGTGGATGGACTAGAGGTAGGAGTGCGAGAGTCACCAGCATTTACAAAGCCATGAAGTTGGATGAGAGGCTTTCAAGGGATGAGAGGAGACAGGAGAAGACAAGTGAAAGTCTTAGGTGGAGGTCAGGCAGAGAGAAACCAGCAGAGAAACCAAGGAAGGCAGGGGAGACCAGAGAGGGTTGTCCTGGAAGTGGTGTGCATTAAGTATGTGAAGGGACAGGGGTGAGCAGCTGCAGCGGATGCTGCTGAGGGACCAAGAAGTAGGACTGAGGATTGACTGGTGGATTTAGTCATGTAGAGGCCATGGAGCTTGATGAGAACAGTTTTGGGTTTGCTTGGGGGACCAGAGCTGCTTTGGAAGGTGTTTGAGAGAGAGGGAGAATGTCTGAATCAGAGATAGTGAGTGTAGACAGTTCTCCTGAGATGTACTGTGAAGGGGAGCAAAGAGATGGGGCTTCAGGGAAGGTGGTTAGGAGTTTTTAATGGAAGAAGGTCCCAGATATTTACAAGCTGATGAGTCTGAGCCAGGGGAGTGTGACAAATGATGGTGCAAGCAGGGAGGGAGGAGTGCTGGCACAAGGTCTTCCAGTAGGCAGGAGAGGGTGAGGGTTAGTGTGTCATTTTGGAATAATCTCTGAGACCAGTACTGTGTCAGAAGACAGCTTCCATGGGATCCTACCACCCTGCAAGTCTGCCTGTGCTCAGCCATCAGCCAGAGAGGAACTTTGACACCACAAATACTCCACTATTGACACTAATCCCCATTGCCTCTTGCCTGCCAAAGACACTGGTCTCAATGAAAAAAGAGTTAATCTGTTGAGAGGAAATGTGTGAGAACTCATGCAAATAGAAGGCATCACTGGTTCTGCATCTTGCACCTCAAGTCTTTGGAACAGGGAAATAAGAATGTTCTTGTTATTATTTTGGTGTTGTGGATGGAACCCCAGGCTTCAAGCATGTGAATCATGTACTGCTGAGTACACCCCCAGGTCAAGAGGGAGATCTCAAGTCTCCTACCCCTCAGTTGGATTTTCTGTGCCTGGGTTACAGGGATGTGACCACCCCCATCAAGGAGCTCCTGGTTATGTTGTACGCATGTAAGACCTCTTGTGCCAAGAGCATCATCATTGTGATCTCCTGCTTTCCTTACAGCAAACAGTGCAAGATGAGGAAAAGAAGCTCCATCATCTTTAAAATTATTGATCTCCATGATGTGCAAAGCTGGTAAGAATTCTAGGCAGATCCTTGACAACTAATTGGGCCCCCGACAGTTTTATTTTTACAGAAAAACTTTGAGAGCATTCTCTTAACCTATTGAGAATGCTGAACAGAGGGAAAATAGTAGTATGGTTTTTAAAAACAACTAGTTTTTGTCATCCATCCTTATCCACAAGAGATATGTGCCAAGACCCCCAATGATACCGGAACAGTGAGTAGTACTAAACTCTGTAGGAGCAGTACAGTACTGGGGCAGTAGATCTCATAACTGAGATGGTTACTGAGTGCCTATCAGGTGTATAACATGTACAGCATAGATACACCTTTAGAAGGACAAAGCAGCATATTATGAGATTTCATAATGTTACTCAGAATGATGTACAGTTTCAAATTTATGAATTGTTTATTTCTGGAATTATCCATATAATCTTTCTGGACTATGGGTTACTAAAATGACATAAGGCAAAACCATAGGTAAAAAAGAGTGAGAATGGGGGACTAGTGTAATGAGAAATTCTGCAGAGAATTCCTTTTCCATGTCCCTAAACATGGAGGTAATGAGAACAACTTTTGTTTTCCTGTTTTCCTAAACACTTTGTCCAAATGTGTATTAAAATGTCAATTTACAGTCACATTGAGGTTGTTTTGAAGGAAAACTATCATTCTGAACCCTGCTATTTCTCTAACACAGCAACTATTTGTATTTTAGCTTTTTCCCTTTCCAGGACTGAGAGGTATATTTTGTAAACCATGTGTATTATTCTGTTATGCTTTCTCGGGTAGCGTCCTAAGTATATCCCCTTGTTTATGAATATCCTACATAGTTTCCATTGTGTATGTGTGTTTGTTCATGTGGGAGCACTCTTGTACACGTCCATATGTGTGATTGTGGGTAAATGAATATGAGGACCATAGCACAGAGCATTTGCACAAAGAGGAAGTAATTAAAAAATCCCCACATCACTGCATTTTAAAACAGCTGCCATAGAATACATTTTCCCGTGTACCATACCAAAGAAGGAAAAAATTAAACAAACCCCAGGGACCTCAGCAGCATCTTTCCTTGAAAACACTGTAACAGGCAGTGGAAAAGGGGCACAGGGGCTCTTCACCAAGACTTCTGGAAAGTTTCTACCCTTCTAAGTGGAGGGACTACCAGGCTCACTTTTTTGCTCTTTTGTATAAGTATTGCTTTTTCAGTTTTCTCATACTGAATTTTCCTTACCCTTTGCTAATGGTGATGTCATGTATTCTTTAAAGATGCAGTGAAAGTTTTTCATTTGTCCTCACTTCCAGCTTGGTCCAGTTTCTCTGTAGGCTTTGTTATGCATATTAAGGAAACTTCAGAGAGATAGAATCTATTCTAATAGAATTTTTAGAGACATTTCTGTTTTTTTTATCATCTTTGCTATTTTATATTTTAAATTTATTTTACAAATTATGCATCTTATCATGTCAGAGATTCTGAACCATAAAGGTGCTGGGGTTTATTTGATAGAATAATTTCTTCATGATAACTTATTATATATAATATTAATTTTACATAATACTAATTCCCTGTGGTGCAACTTGTTTTGCAGCTGTTGATGTGATTGTATCTGCTTCATTTTCAAAGGTCTAACTCACCTCATTACTATGGATTGACACCAGAAGGAACTTCAAGGTTTCTCCTATATTCTTGTGGATAATTTAAGAGCATCTCCCTTCCCATTAGGGTATATTCAAGAAGAGGTGAGCCAGCTTGAGCTTTTTTTAATTTTAATATTCTGGTGAATGTGTACTTCCATTTCTTTGAGTTGTTCCTAAAGATTAAAATTTGAGGTATCCTGCTTAGTGATCTGTTGTGGTTTATTAATGATGTTCTGTGTATTTTAAATGTCATAATCAGTAATTCATGTTTCTTACTCATCTCTTAAAATTTCTTTTTCTTTTGAACCTCAAGTACTTAGAATTGGACTGGTCATTGATTATAACAAAGAAGTCAGTCTGATCATTGGTGGTCCATGTGTGGTCCTGGCCCTTTTGAATATCTGCATCTTTCCACTCTGTCTCTGTGCATCCCTCTGTAGTAGTTGGTAGCCATGACCCTAATTCCATCACCCAGGAATAAAACAAGAATCAGCTAAGTGCAATGGCACACACCTGTAATCCCAGCTACTCGGGAGTTTGGGGCAGGAGCATTGCAGGTTCGAGGCCTCAGCAACTTATCTAGACCTTGCCTCAAAATTTTAAAAAAGGGCTGGAGATGTAGCTTGGTGGTAAAGTGCCCCTGGGTTAAATAAGTACAAAAAAAAAAAAAAGTGAGAGAAAGAAGCATTGCAGTAGTTCCCATCTGCTCACGTGTCATGTGATCCTCCTCCATCCCATCCCATTTTCTGATCCTATCTATCCCACTGCCTGTCTCACTCAGGAAATCACTGTCTTGGATATTCATCGTTTTTCCTTTAATTTCCTTTTTAGATAGTTTCAGTTCATATATTTAATACTGAATTATATATATTTACAGTTTTAATTTGACAAGAAAAACTGTTACCTTTTGAGTGTTTCACCTCATGTTACATTAGTAGAATTTTGAATGTAACTGAAACTCATCCCTTTTGTGTTATGTGCAGTTACCCATTTTGAGGACTGAGAGGTGCTCTTTGTGCACCTGCATCTCAACCTAGTCATCCTTTGTCTGTATGAGTTGTTTGTAGGCTTCTGCTATTACAGTAGCTCCCCTGTGAAGATATTCAGTATGTCTCCAGAGGTACACAAGCCAGGGTGTATCTTGGTGAAATTGGAAAATTGCATGATGTGTGAATGTTTAATTTTTCTAGAGCAGTTATGTCAACTAACGTTCTCACTAGCAATGAGATTGATTTCCTGTGGATTCACTTTGTGACAATACTTACACTATGGAATTTTGAAATTCTTGTTAGTTGAATGTCTGTGATATGGTATCTTGTCACTTTGCTGGATGAATCTGCTGACTAATGGGGTTGAACATATTTTCAGATATTCTTCTTCCTCACTGAGAATGTGTTACATCAGTTCTGTTTATTCTATGGTCTTTTCATTTGTGTGGTTCTTCCTGAGCCGTCGACATTCTTTTTTACATTCTTGATTTGTTGTTATTTGTTTCCCTTAGATTTCTCAGTTTGTAACTTATCCATTTGTTTGTTTGTTTGTTTTGGTACTGGGGATTGAACTCAGGGGCACTTGACCACTGAGCCACATCCCCAATCCCCAGCCCTATTTTGTATTTTATTTAGAGACAGGGTCCCACTGAGCCGCTTAGTGCCTCACTTATGTTGAGGCTGGCTTCAAACTCACTATCCTCCTGACTCAACCTCCCAAGCTTCTGATTTACAGGCACATGCCACCACAGCTGGCTAACTTATCCATCTTTTAGTTGTCCTTGGGGAATCTTGGTAAGCTAACTTATTAAGTATTTTTCTTATAAAGTGAAATTCACACAACATAAAATTAACCATTTAAACATGAAAGGTCAGAGTTTAGTTCATTCACGGTGTTCAGCAGGCACTATCTGTCCAGAACTACTTCTTCACCTCTGAACATCCTGAACCCATTAAGTATGACTCCTTGTTCCTCTCACCCTACCCTTCTGCCCCCATTGCCTGGCAAACACTAATCTGTTTCCTGTCTCCAGGGATTTGCCTGTTCTCGACATTTCATATGAGTGGAATGATAGAATTTACCCTTTTGTCTGACTTTTTTCATTTAGCCAGAAGTGTGTGACGGTTGTGGTTTCTCCACATTCATACCAACACTTACTGCCTGGTAAATTTTGGTTATAGCCATCTTGGTGGGTGTGAAGTCTTATCTCATTGTGATTTTGATTTGCATTTCCTAACAGTTAATGACATTGAACTGTTCATTTAAACACGCACACACACACACACACACACAGATAATTAGGTAGGTAGGTAGATGGATAGAGAGATACTGAATTCCAGACTCTGTATTGGGTAAATGATTTTGAAATATTTCCCCCATTTGCAGATTGTCTCACTCTCTTGATAATGTCCCTGGATCACAGAAAGGTAATATTTTGATAAAGTCATTGTAGCTATTATTTGTTTTATAGATCTATTTCTTTTTTCCCCCCAATACTAGAATCAAACTTGGGATCTTTTTTTGGCTTGTTTTTTGAGACCAAGCCTCACTAGGTTGTCCAGGCTGGTGGTCTTGGCCTCCCAGACTCAAGCACTGGCCTCCTAGTACTGGAACTATAGTCATGTGTCTAGGTTCTGCTCATATCTACAAAAAAAAAAAAAAAAAAAAAAGTAAATCCAAGGTCATGAAGTTTTGTCCCTGTTTTCTAAACATCTCGTAATTCTAACTCTTCCATGTAGGTCATTAATCCATTTTGAGTTATTCTTTGTATGTTTTGCGAGATAGGGGCCCAACTTCATTCTCTTGTATATGGATATCTAATTGTCTAGCACCATTTAAAAAAAATTATTCTTCCTACCATTGCATGACTTTAGCACCTTGTGGTCAAAAATCAATTGACCATAGATCTTTGATTTATACTCCGGACTCTTGAGTTGGTCTGTATGTTTATCTTTTGCCAATACTAGACTCAATTTTGATTCAAATTGGGAATTTTGAGTTCTCCAGTTTTGTTTGTTTTCAACATTGTTTTGGCTCTTTGAAGCTTGCAACCCATATAAATTTGAGAATTAACTATTCTGTTTGTGCAAAAATGTTCTATGCATTTTTTTTAATGTGTAGTAGTTATACATGAACACAGAATGCATTTTGATTCATTATACCCAAATGGAGCACAACTTTTCATTTCTCTGGTTGTACATGATGTAGACTCATACCATTTGTGTGATCATACATTTACCTAGAGTAATGATATCAATCTCATTCCACCATCTTTCCCACTCCCATGCAACCTCCCCTCTCCTCCCCCCCGCCTCTGCCCATCGAGAGTTCCTCCATTCTTCCCTTACCTTCCCCGCCCCCCATTATGAATCAACATCCACATATCTGAGAAAACATTTTGATCTTTGATATTTTGGGATTGGCTTATTTCACTTAGCATGATGTTCTCCAACTCCATCCTTTTACCTTCAAATGTCATAATTTTCTCCTTTATAGTTGAGTAATATTCCGTTGTATATGTGTAGCATGGTTTTGTTTTTTTTTATCCAGCCCACTATTGAAGGGCATCTAGGTTGGTTCCATAATCTAGGTATTGTCAATTGAGCTGCTATAACCATTGGTGTGGCTTATATCACTGTAGTATGCAGATTTTAAGTCCTTTGGGTATAAACCAAGGAGTGGCATAACTGGGTCAAATGGTGGGTCCATTCCAAATTTTTAAGGAATCTTCATACTGCTTTCCAGAGTGGCTGCACTAATTTTGGAGTCCCCCCAGCAATGTATGAGTGTCTCTTTTTTCCCCACATCTTTATTAAGACTTGTTGTTGCTTGTATTCTTGATCATTGCCATTCTGACTGGAGTGAGATGAAATCTTAATAGTAGTTTTGATTTACATTTCTCTAATTACTAGAGATGGTGAACATTTTTTCATGTATTTGTTGATCGATCATATATGTTGTTCTGTGAAGTGTCTGCTCAGTTTCTTAGCCCATTTGTTGATTGGGTTACTTGTTTTTATGGTGTTAAGTTTTTTGAGTTCTTTATATATCCTGGAGATGTGTGTTTGGTCAAGATTCTTTCCCACTCTTAGGCTCTTTCTTCATGTTATTGTTTCTTTTGCTGAGAAACAATCCCATTTATTGATTCCTGATTTTTTTTCTTGCACTTTATGAGTTTTGTTAAGTCAAGTCCTAAGCCAACATGATGAAGATTTGGGCCTACTTTTTCTTCTGTTAGGCACAGGGTCTCTGGTCTAAGTCCTTGGTCCTTGATCCATTTGAATTGTTTTATGCAGGGTAAGAAATAGGGGTTTGTTTTCATCAGCTTTTTTTTGGTTTTGTTTTGTTTTTTGTTCCTGTGACTAAACGATCTGACCAGCACAGTTATAGAGGAGGAAAGGTTTATTTGAGGGCTCATGGTTTCAGAGGTCTTAGTCCATATAAGGTTGACTCCCTTGGAGCTCGAGGTGAGGCCGAACATCATGGTGGGAGCGTGGCAGAGGGAAGCAGCTTTCATCATCAGGAGGCAGAGAGAGAGAGAGACAGAGAGAGAGGGGGTGGGGGCACTCCACTCTCCAGATACAAAATATGTACTCCATAGCCATGTCCCAATTCACACCTCCTCCAGCCACACCCTACCCTACCACTTCAATTAATCCTATTAGGGATTACTTCACTGATTGGGTTAAGACTCTTACAACCCAATCATTTTTCCTTCATTGACATACATGTGAGATTTTGGGGGATACCTCACATCCAAACCATTAACAGGGTTTAATTTCATTTTGCTGCATATGGATTTCCAGTTTTCCCAGCACCATTTGTTGAAGAAGTTATCTTTTCTCTGATGTACTTGCACCTTTTTCCAGTATAAGGTAAGTATATTTCTGTGGGATTTTCTCTGTGTCAGAATTCTATGTGTGCCATTGGTCTACATGTCTATTTTGGTGCCCGTACCATGCTGTTTTTGTTACTATTGCTCTGTGGTATAGTTTAAGATCTGGTGCTGTGATGTCCCCTGCTTCTGTTTTTTGCTAAGGATTGCTTTGGCTATTCTAGGTCTCTTATTTTTCCAAATGAATTTCATAATTGCTTTCTCTATTTCTATGAGGAAAAACATTTTGATTTTAGTTGGAATTGCATTAATGCTTTTGGTAGTAGGGCGGTTTTGACAATATTAATTCTGCCTATCCAAGAACATGGGCAATCTTTCCATCTTCTAAGGCCTTTAATTTCTTTCTTTAGTGTTCTGTTGTTTTTATTGTAGAGGTCTTTCACCTCTGTTGTTATATTAATTCCTAAGTATTTTTTTTTTTTGAGGCTATTGTGAATGGGGTAGGTTTCCTAATTTCTCTTTCAGAGGATTCATCACTTGTGAGTAGAAATGCATTAGATTTTTGTGTTTTGATTTTATATCCTGCTATTTCGCTAAATTCACTTATTAGTTCTAGAAGTTTTCTGGTGGAATTTTTTGGATCCTCTAAATATAGAATCATGCTGTCTGCAAATAGTGATAGTTTGAGTTCATTTTTTCCTCTTCCTATTCCTTTAATTTCTTTTGTCTGTCTAATTGCTCTGGCTGGAGTTTCAAGGACGGTGTTGAATAAAAGTGGTAAGAGAGGGCATTCCTGTCTTGTTCCAGTTGTTAGAGGAAATGCTTTCAGTTTTTCTCCATTTAGAATGATGTTGATTTGGGGCTTAGCATACATAGCTTTTACAATGTTGAGGTATGTTCCTCCTATTCCCATTATTTCTAGTGTTTTGAGCTTGAAAGGAGGTAGTATATTTTATCAAATGCTTTTTCTGCATCTATTGAATTAATTATATGATACTTTCTTAACTTTGTCTATTGATGTGATGAATTAAAGTTTTTTGATTTCCAGATGTGGACCATCCTTGCATACCTGGAATGAACCCCACTTTATCATGGTGCACTAACTTTTTAATGTTTCTGTATGCGATTTGTCAGAATTTTAAGAATTTTTGCATCTATGTTCATCAGGGATATTGGTCTGAAGTTTTCTTTCCTTGATGTGTCTGTGTCTGCTTTTGGTATCAGGGTGATACTAGCTAGCTTCATAGAATGAGTTTGGAAGGGTTCTCTCCTTTTCTATTTGTTGGGATACTTCAAGGTGTATTGGTATTAGTTCTTCTTTGTAGGTCTCATAGAACTCAGCTAAGAATTCATCTCGCCTTGGACTTTTCTTGGTAGGCTTTGATGATGTCTTCTATTTCATTGCTTAAAACTGATCTTTTTAAATTGTGTGCGTCCTCCTATTTCAGTTTGGGTAGTTCATAGTTCTCTAGTTATTTGTCGATGTCTTCATGGTTTTCTGTTTTTGGAGTACAAATTTTCAAAATAGTTTCTGTTATCCTCAATAGTTCCTGTCATGATATTTCCTTTTTCACCATGAATCTTAGTAATTTCAGTTTTCTCTCTCCTCCTCTTTGTTAGTGTGGCTATGGTTTTATCAATATCATTTATTTTTTCAAAGAAACAATCAACTTTTTTTTCAACTTTTTCAATTGTTTTGATTTCAATTTCATTGAGTTCAGCTCTGATTTCAGTATTTCCAATCTTCTATTACTTTCTGTGTTGATTTGTTCATTTTTTCTATGGTTTTGAGATATAATGTTAGGTCATTTATATGATGATTTTTAATTCTTGAATGAATGAGCTCAGTGCAATAAACTTTCCTCTTAGCACTGCCTTCATAGTGTCCTAGAATATCAATATGTCGTATTGATATTCTCATTTACCTCTAAGAATTTTTTAATGTTCTCCCTGATGTCTTCTGTTATCTATGCATCATTCAGTAACATCTTATTTAGTCTGCAGGTGTTGGAGTCGCTTCTATTTTTTATTTTATCATTGATTTTTGATTTCTTTCCATTATGATCTAATAGAATGCATGTTTGTATCTCAAGTTTTTTTGTATTTGCTGAGTTTCTCTGTGGCATAATATATGGTCTATTTTAGAGAAGGATGCATGTGCTGCTGAGAAGGAAAGTGTGTTCCCTCGAAGAATGGAATGTTTTATATGTGTCTGTTAGGATTGTATTATTGAATTCTGTATTTTCTTTGTTTAGTTTTTGTTTGGAAGATGTATCCTCTGATGAGAGAGGTTTGTTAAAGTTACCCAGTATTATTGTGTTGTGGTCTATTTGATTCATAAAATTGAGAAGGGTTGGTTTGATGTATGTAAATGCTCCATTGTTTGGGGCATAAATACTTATGATTGTTATGTCTTATTAATGTATGATTTCATTGATGTATGAAATTTCCTTCTTTATCCCTTCTGGCTAACTTTGAAGTCCCATTTATGTGATATGAGGATGGAAACCCCTGTTTTTTAACATGGTCCATGAGTGATGTTTTTTTCCCCATCCTTCGACCTTTAGTCTAAGAACGTCTTTTCCTATGAGATGGATCTCTTTAAGAGAGCATATTGTTGGGTCTTTTTCTTAAATCCAATCTACCAGTCTCTATCTTTTGATTAATGAGTTTAGACCATTAACATTCAGGGTTATAATTGAGATATGATTTGCATTCCCAGTGATTTTGGTTTATTTATGTTTTCAACCTGTCTTGGTATCTCCTTTGATTGGCTTTTCCTTTAGTGTAGTTCCTCCCTTTGCTGTCTTTCATTGTTGTTTTTCATTTCCTCATCATGGAATATTTTGCTGAGAATGTTCTTGAGTGCAGGCTTTCTAGTTGTAAATTCTTATAACTTTTGTTTATCATGGAAGGTTTTTATTTCATCATCAAATCTGGAGCTTCATTTTGCTGGATGTATGATTCTTGGTTGGCCACCATTTTGTTTCAGAGTTTGGTTTATGTTGTTCCAGGATCTGCTAGGTTTTTTTCTTTAAAATAATTTATTTATTTTGATTCATTGTAAACAAATGGGATACAACTTGTTTCTTTGGTTGTACATGAAGTAGAGTCATATCATTTTTGTAATCATACATGTACATAGGGTAATGCTGTTTGTCTCAGTCTGTTATTTTTCCTTCCCCCCACCATTCCCCCCCTCTTTTCCTCTATAGAATCCATCCTTCCTCCATTCTTGCCTCCCTCCCATCCCCCATTATGTATCAATATCCGCTTATCAGAGAGCTCATTAGACCTTTGGTTTTTTGGGATTGGCTTATCCCAGAATGATATTCTCAAACTTCATCCATTTGCCTGCAAATGCCATAATTTTATTCTTCTTTATGGCTGAGTAATATTCCGTTGTGTATATATATCACAGTTTCTTTATCCATCCATCAGTTGAAGGGCATCTAGGTTGGTTCCACAATCTAGCTCTTGTGAATTGAGATGCTGTGAACATTGTTGTGGCTGCATCATTGTAGTATGCTGATTTTAAGTCCTTTGTGTATAAGCCAATGAGTGGGGTAGTTGGGTCAAATGGTGGTACCATTCCAAGTTTTCTAAGGACTCTCCACATTGCTTTCCAGAGTGGCTGCACTAATTTGTAACCCCACCAGCAATGTATTGGTGTACCCTTTTCCCCACATCCTCGCCAACACTTATTGTTGCTTGTATTCTTGATAATTGCCATTCTAATTGGGGTGAGATGGAATCTTAGGGTAGTTTTGATTTGCATTTCTCTTATTACTAGAGATGTTGAACATTTTGTAATATATTTGTTGTTTGCTTGTAGATCTTCTTCTGTGAAGTGTCTGTTCATTTCCTTAGCCCATTTGTTGATCGGGTTATTTGTATTCTTGGTGTAAAGTTTTTTGAGTTCTTTATAGATTCTGGAGATTAGTGCTCTATCTGAAGTATGAGTGGCAAAGATTTTCTCCCACTCTGTAGGTTCTCTATTCACATTTGCTGATAGTTTCCTTTGCTGAGAAAAAGGTTTTTAGTTTGAATCTATCCCAATTATTGATTCCTGTTTTTATTTCTTGTGCTTTGGGAGTCATGTTAAGGAAGTCTGATCCTAAGCTGACTTGATAAGGATTTATACCTACTTCTTCTTCTGTAAGTTGCAGGGTCTCTGGTCTGATTCCAAGGTCCTTGATCCATTTTGATTTTGAGTTTTGTGCAGGGTGAGAGATAAGGATTTACCTTCATTCTGCTATATATGGATTTCCAGTTTACCCAGTTCCATTTGTTGAGCAGGCCATCTTTTCTCCATTGTATATTTTTGGCTCCTTTATCTAGTATGAGAAAACTATTTATTTAGGTTTGTGTCTGTGTCCTCTATTCTGTACCATTGATTGACCTGTCTATTTTGCTGCCAATACCAAGCTGTTTTTGTTACTATTGCTCTGTAGTATAGTTGAAGTTCTGGTATTGTGATATCCCCTGCTTCACTCTTCCTGCTAAGGATTGCTTTAGCTGTTCTGGGTCTCTTATTTTTCCAAATGAATTTCGTGAGTGCTTGCTCTATTTCTGTGAGGTACGTCATTGGGATTTTAATTGGAATTGCATTGAATCTGTATAGCACTTTTGGTAGTATGGCCATTTTGACAATATTAGTTCTACCTATCTAAGAACATGGGAGATCTTTCCATCTTCTAAGGTTTTCTTTAATTTCTTTCTTTAGTGTTCTGTAGTACTCATTGTAGAGGTCTTTCACCTCTTTTGTTAGATTGATTCCCAAGTATTTAATTTTTTTCGAGGCTATTGTGAATGGGGTAGTTTTCCTAACTTCTCTTTCTGAAGATTCATCACTTATGTATAAAAATGCATTGGATTTATGAGCATTGATCTTGTAACCTGCTACTTTACAATAATTAAAAAAAAAGAAACCCATAGAGGGAACCACAATCTCCTTTACAATGAAGAAAACATCTGAGCCTAAGTCCAGGGGATTAGTTAGGGGTGAGGCAAAGTCTTCCTTCTCAGGAAGAGGAAACAAATTAAAGAGAATAAGCACAGCCCCTCTAGCAGATATTTCTAAGGGAAAGGCAGTTTCCAGGAAAATCCCATTCATTCCTGAACAATAAATAGTATGAAGATGATCTGCTTGGCACCCCACTGTTCCAGTGCTGGAACTCCAGGGGGTGCCAGAGGTCTTGCAGCGGGGCTGGAGAAGGGACCCTCCCTATTAGTGCCTGGTCACTCAGGCTTGCCAAATTCACCTGGTGTTCCCATTGGGTCTGGATCTTCTACGTCCTCAGAGTCCAGTTCCTATGTCCAGGGTTTCGGAAATTCTCCTGAAACACTCTCATTAATCTGTTTCACATTGATTTCAGTCCTCTGGGTTATGTTATCAGGTGATCATTTTATATCTAGAGTTTGTTGTTGTTTGTTTTTTTCATAGTCCTCAAGCATTTCCAAAGAAAACATTTACAAGTGGATCTAGTTCGTTGAATGCAGGATTGGAGATCTAGGGTTCTTGTCACCTCCTGTGACATCCCTCCTTCCCCCCATTATTTCCGAAAAGCCTCTGCAGGGACCCTCAGAGACAGAAGCAAACTGTTGCAGGGCCCTGCTGCATCTATCTATGTTGTGACCCTGCAGATCTGAACATACCTGCTGCTGTGAAAGCATTGTCCCCACTCCTTGTGCTGGTGTTTAAAGTATCAAGCTTGGTTCTCATGATTACATTGGTTGGACACATAGGATGTGTGCTGGGTAGTGCAGGGGTCAGTCCATACAAAGGACAATCTTCCCAGTCAGAATAGCCACTGCATCTTTGAGGCAAGATGCTGGCCTGCAGAGCAGAGCTCCTGTGAGGGTCTTTCTTGGCTCTGGCTCCTCTCTGTTGACAGCCTGGGTCACCAAGTAGGGGCTGTTCTTCTCCCTCTGTGGACCTACTCTAGCCCTTGATGCCTGGCCCTGACTAGAACTGTACCTCTGTTTTATGTGGCCAAGGCTGCTTCTCATTTTTTAGGTCCAACTCTGTTCTTACTACATAGATAACTGCAATCCTGAATTTCCCTGGCAAAATTAAACATCCTGCATAGAGTTCTCTTTCTGTTTTCCTGCATCCTGTCAGGATCATGCAGCAAAAAAAAAAAAAAAAAAAAAACCCAGAACCAAAATGAAGCACACGACTGTGTTTAAGACAACTTGTGTGTAGTAGTCACAGCAGTTGGGGAAAGCAGCAGGGGAACACTGGGATCCCTTTTGGTAAGGAGTGCTAAAAAGATTTGGAGCTTGAGGGACATTTTAAGGACAGAGGGACTCTCTTCTAGAGTGGATGCTGTCAGGAAGCAGGGAATTCTATTGATGGTGGTTTTCCTACATCTTATGCAGAAAAGGGAAGATGAGTGAGGTGAATGTAATTGGGGGAGAAGTAGCAGTCACTTAAGTTCACAGATAGGGGATGTTTGGTCACTTCTGTGAATTAATCTATGTTCAACTTTCATCTGTGTTCAGACATGGTTATAGATCAGACTTAATTTTTGGTCCAGATTACTCATTTCACATTGAATTTGCTGCATGTTGCTGCTCCATGAAATTGTTTATGCTTCACTAGGCCTTTAGGACCAGGCTGTGACTGTCAAACCTGGTCCTTGCAATGCCAGGCCCAACTGATAGGCCAGCTGCTAGAGTTACAGGCCAATTTCTTCTTTCTTACACTACCTCAGGGCCAGGTCCTGAAAGATGCCTCCAAGGAAAGGGTTTCAAATAAATTAAGAGAAAGAAAAAAAATGAGTTCTGGCCACAGAAAATTATCAAGATAGAAGAAATTGGGACAACTGTTAAAAGAGAGTCCAGAACAATGGTTTGTGACTAGGCTTCTACTGTCCTGGTCCAGTCTCCTTTTTGGCTCCAGTTGGGGTTGTCTGTTGACCTGCTCATGGTCCAGGTGGGAGCTTCTCTCCTGGGTGCTGTGCACATTGCTGCTGCTGGAGCCCCACGTGGCTTTAATGGAATGTTCATTGGTCCATCTCTGCAGCAACCTGTGTTTACTACATGCTGAGTATCAAGTGCCTTGTCAGAGTGTGAAAGCTGCCTCTGCCTGGGCCTCTAAACAGGTGTCTGACATGCACACAGATGGTTGGCCCTTTTATTGCCCTTTGAGGAAATCTTAGAGCCTGTGCAGGCACCTTGTAACCTCACCTAAAGCAAAAAGGATTCATTTTGTTAGGAGCTTAAAGACAAGGGCTACAGACTTGTGAGGGCTTGGGTGGGGCGAAAAGTTTTGTAAAAATTGGGCTCCTGTGCAAAGATCCCGGGGAAACATAACTCTTCTGACTCTGGGATGCCTGGGTAAATCAAATTACCCCATTGTGCTGTCTTTCATTTTCTTTCTTTTCATGGAAGGGTTTTTAGGCTGTTCTCTATATTCCTGGGTAGACTTGCATTATATTGAATGCTTTCTGTCACTGTAAGTGTGCACACACATTTTTGTACCTGTCCACATAATTTATAAAGACGGTGACTAGTGCTTCCTTTCTGTTCCAGGAGTTAACCATCTTGTTTGTCCCCTCAGGTCCTGACTCATTCATGGTTAAATTCTCCATTCTGAGGAGATGAGGACAGAGTTTCCCTAAAGTATGTGAAGGAGCTAGGTAAGCCTGGTTGCATCTTCTTTCTGCCATTTTTTAATTAATTTGCATTTTGTATTTAAAAAAAAACATAACCATAGAGTATGTGCTCTTTTTGTGTCAGAATTTGCTGAGGGCTTGGGTAGAGTGCAAAGATTTGTAACTATTTTCAGGATTTTCCATGCTTTTCCTGTGTCTGCTCTTCAGCCTTGCATGGCAGTACATAGATTGTTTATAGTTTGTCCATCATTCCTCTGCAATTGGATATCTGCAGTGTTTCCTGTGTTTGTGTGCATGTTTGAAAGAAGTTGCCATGGACATTCCTGAAAAAGACACTGTAAGCACTTATACTTTTACTTCCCTTCATTTCATAGCAGATCATAGGGGTAGACACATGTTTGACTTTGTGTGCATGGGTATGTGTGTGTGTGTGCGTGTGTGCGTTACTTGGGATTGAAGCCAGGGCCTCAGGCATGCTAGGGGAGTGGGGAGTGCTCCACAACTGAACCACATATCCAGTGCTTTTTCGTTTTTTTTCTTATTGTTAACAAATGGGATACATGTTGTTTCTCTGTTCGTACATGGAGTAAAGGCATACCATTTGTGTAATCATAAATTTACATAGGGTAATGTTGTTTGATTTGTTCTGTTATTTTCCCTTCCCCTCCACCCCTCCCACCCCTCTTTTCCCTCTATACAGTCCTTCCTTCCTCCATTCTTACCACCCTCCATAACCCTAACCCTAACCCTAACCCTAACACTAACCCCTCCCACCCCCCATTATGTGTCATCATCCACTTATCAGCGAGATCATTCGTCCTTTAGTTTTTTGAGATTGGCTTATCTCACTTAGCATGATATTCTCCAATTTCATCCATTTGCCTACAAATGTCATAATTTTATCATTCTTTATGGCAGAGTAATATTCCATTGTATATATATATATACCACAATTTCTTTATCCATTCATCAATTGAAGGACATCTAGGTTGGTTCCACAATCTGGCTATTGTGAATTGAGCAACTGTGAACATTGATGTGGCTGTATCTCTGTAGTATGCTGATTTTAAGTCCTTTGGGTATAGGCCGAGGAGTGGGATAGCTGGTCAAATGGTGGTTTCATTCCAAGTTTTCTAAGGAATCTCCATACTGCTTTCCAGAGTGTCTGCACTAATTTGCAACCCCACCAGCAGTGTATGAGTGTACTTTTTTCCCCACATCCTCGCCAACACCTGTTGTTGCTTGTGTTCTTGATAATCGCCATTCTAATTGGGGTGAGATGGAATCTTAGGGTAGTTTTGATTTGCATTTCTCTTATTACTAAAGATGGCGAACATTTTTTCATATATCTGTTGATCGTTTGCAGATCTTCTTCTGTGAAGTGTCTGTTCATTTCCTTAACCCATTTGATGATCGAATTATTTGTATTCTTGGTGTCAAGTTTTTTGAGTTCTTTATATATTCTGGAAATTAGTGCTCTATCTGAAGTATGAGTGGCAAAGATTTTATTTTGAGACAAGGTCTTGTAGAGCTCAACAGGCTGGCCTGGAACTTGTGAACCTCCTGCCTCATCCACCTAAGTAGCTGAGGTTACAGGTGGTCACTGCCATTCCTGGCTGTGTGTTCAACTTTTAAGGACACATTCAAACTGTTTCCCAAAGTGGATTTTATCAGCTTATACTCCTACAAACAGTATATTGAGTTATCCAACCACTCTGGTAAGTATTCTCAACTGCTGTTATTGTATTTTCAGAATTTTTGTCTTTCCCGAATCACAGTGAGTAAATGTTTTTGCATTGCATAAAAATAGTTTGCCTTGGTGATCATTTAAAGAGTGAAATGAAAAATAGAAATCCCATATAACCATACTTCCCTCCACTTGGTGGAGCTGGTGCCTCATCCATGTTGAGAAAAATGCCGGTTTGAGGCCCTGATGGCCTAGGAGGGCACTATGTCCCTGGCTGTTCATGGATTTTTCTTAAGTAGGCCATTCCCAAGTGTTTTTCTTTCCTTCCTCACATCATATTTCAGCAGGAATGGACAGAATGCAGGTGGAGGCTTGTCATTACAGCACAAGGGAGTGATGTTTTGTGCAGACACCAGTGGTTTCTGAGTTGAAATCCCCAGGACACATGCAGAGACAGGGACATCCACAGTTGGAGACCTTCCTATCTGTTGAGCTGTGACAGAGGCCTTGTCAGGAGGAGGCAGGAGGAAGGGCATGGGGGAGGGCATGGGTGGTGGCCCAGGTGTTTTTATAATTAATGTCTAATTTTCTCCCCCACGTGAAAGCATTTGAAAAACAATGGTGAATTGACAGTGGCTCCACTAAAGCTCATGACATTGTTTTAGGTTTCAAAATTTCATTTATATCAAAACCAAAATTCAGTACAAGTTTACTTCCCTGACTTTTATGAAAGCAAATTAAAAATATGTTTTTAAAAGGTACTTATAGTTCTTCCCCTTTTCAGTTGATTGAATTGTCATGTTTGGCCTTTGCTCATGAACGAGTGATGACCTTGAATAATTTTAAATTAATTTGCACTGGCTAAATCATCTTTCACAGGACCTCGCTGTGACTGGTGATGCTTAAAAATATATGTCAAAGTGACTTCCTAGTGCACATGGTATTGTACTATGCAAAATTTGTCAATCGCCTTTAGAGGATCCCCCAGTTGATGGTGATTCTTTAATAACAACTATGACTATTTTAAGCTGCTAAAAGTGAATTTATGTGAAATCTCTACAGAATTTAGTACAAAATCTGGTGGAGTTTTTTTTGCACGAGATATTTGTTGAATTAAATTTTCCTTTTTTAATATTTAATATCTGAAAATATTTTAATTTTCTGTATCTCCCATGCAATGGGGGAAATAAGAATGTAATGTTCTTTAAAAATTTTTTTGTATGCAAAAATATTGTTGTGCACTTATCTCCCAAAGTAATTGAAACTTTCTAGGACCCTACATTATTAACTTTTATTTACATTTTTTCTTTGTTCATTTTCAAATTTGGAAAGTATGTTTATGTCTTGTAACAGTTGGTCTTCAAACATATTTGCAGTTACTTTCTTTTCTTATAAGCAAATGCCTTCTATTATGAAATGCTGACTTACTTTGGCAACTATTCTCTTGTCATTGGAGAGTGAGTCTATTTGACTTTTTTCTACTCCCCTGCCAATATCAGCCCATATTGATGAGTTGTAGAAATTTTCTAATTTATTTGCACAAAGAAGGATTTGGCTGTGGTATAGGGAATTTATTCAATTGATAAGATATATGTAATGTGTATTACATAGAAAAACTTGGATACTTAATTTATATTTTATGTACATGAGCATATGATCAATGTTAATTTTGGGGTGAAATGTTTTTATTAAAATTACTGTGTCTCTTGATGTCACACAGATGGGGAAATCCCAGCCTCATTGTCCCTAAGCACTCTCCACCCTATGCATCCCTGCCACAATCAAGTGAGTCTCTTTATACTCCCAGCACTAAAACATCCTAGTAGAATTTCAGAGAGCAGGAGTCAGAGAAGGAACACACAAACTCTCTCCAACTATCTTTCTGCTGTCCTCTAATGAACACAGGTGTGATCAGATTCAATCAAATTAGTTAAGGCATAGGAAGAAAATTAGAACTATGCTGGAGCCATCTTCTAGGGTCATGGAGAGTGAACTGAAGGAGACATTCCAGTGTGGCATGCAGTTTATGTGGAAGAGGGAGTTATCTGAATAAATGTCCTTTCCTACAGAGTTTGGAATGGGGCAAAAGGCAGACAGTTAGTTTCAGGATACCCAGCAAAGGATATGATTTATGTGGAAGAGTAGAAATGAAACAACCTCTTGTCTCCACAGCTTAGAGATATCAGAGGAATCTATGAAAAAGAAGTTTCCTCAAAGAAAGTCATGTTCCAATTCTGTTTTGGTTTCAAGGGAAAGACTTCAAATGCTAACTACATTGAAGTATGAGGAAATAATTGGTAATTTTAGTAACACAGTAGACCCCTTTACCCTGCAGGATCTATTCCAAGATCCCCAGTGAATGCCTGAAACTACAGATAGTACTGACCCTTATATACAAAAAGTGCAAGTCCCCTCACTGTATCTCATGGCTAGATGGTTTTCAAGGGACTGATGAGTGAGTAGCCTATACAGCATGGATCCATGGAAAAATGGCGATTCACTTTAGGATCAGGACAGAGAATGATATTGCCTGATTTCATCGTTCTATTCAGAATGGTGAGTAATTCACAACTTTTATATTGTTTATTTCTGTAATTTTGAATGACATGTAATTCATGGGTAAGTAAAATCTTTGGTGAGAGGGAACTACTGTGTTTCAGTCATCTTTTTCATTGCTGAGAGCAGAAGACATGCCAGGAACAATTAGAGGAGGAAAAGGGGCTCAGTGGGGCTCACAGTTTCAGAGGTCTCAGTTTATAGAGAGTCAGCTCCATCCACTCCTTAGAGCTCAAGGTGAGGCAAACTGTGATGGTGGAAGAGTGTGGTGGGGGAAAGTGGCTCAGGACATAATCAGGAAGCAGAAAGAGAGAAAAAGCTCAGCTCACAAAATTTTTACCTCCAGTGACCTACCTCCTCCAGGCACAGACTTCCTGTCTACAGTCACCCCTCATTTAGTCACTATCAGGGGATAATGCACTAACTGGGTTAGGGCTCTCATAACTCAATCATTTCACCTCGAAACTTTCTTGTCTTATCTCAGGCATAAGCTTTTGGGGGACACCTAATATCTAAACCACATCATACTATAACATTTAAGTACACCATGAGATGCAAATTAACTTTGGAAAAAGAAATTGGGAATGTGGAATAAGAAAATTCTAATAACACCTTTTGGTGTCAAGGTGGAGATAATCCTATGAGTTATAAAGAGACTTCCAAGCTCTAACAATGATTTGGTGATCACAAGAACATGCATTGTGGACTTCTGCGTTTGGGCTTACCAAGTGACTATGGACATTTACTCCTCAGTATGTCACTTTCAGTGAATAATTTCTGTTACCAATCTGCAATTATTGATCATTCAGAACCTTTTTATGTGGTATATTACTTGAGGGGATTCTGCCACAGCACATTTTTGCAACATGAATTGATAAATTATGAATTATGAATTATGAGATTTGTGATCAATTTAGCTTACCCAGTTCTACACTGCATGAATTTCACCATACCAATAATTTTTTCAATTATAAGGATCATGCATACTTCCAAACAGAAGGATAAATGAATAACGATAATAACCATGTGTCAGTTAGCCAGTCATTTGTTCCCATGTGAAGTGGGTCAGTAATGAAGACAATGTGCATGACATTTTAAAGTAGAGGAGTCCAGTGCCAGTTTCCTCCCATTCTTTTTCAGAACCGCCACAGTGAGACACCTTCAGTCCTCAGTCATTCAAGACTTCTGGCTTCTTGATAGTGCAACAGAGATGCCAGTCCAGAAATGGAGAAGTCATCCAGCTCCTGGGGTAAGTTAGCATGAGAAAACTCATGAGTCTTTAGAAGTGTCACAGAACACAAGTGGCAGATAAGGCCTGAATAGGGACTTTCCAAAAAAGGTAATCTTGAAATACTAAGGTGCAGATAAGAAGGACTCAGCATTCCCTTTGGCCTCCTCCTCATCTCAGCAGGGAATGAGCTTCCTGAGCTGAGGTTCATCACAGGAGCTTTGCCAGGTTCTGGATCTATGAAGGCAGAGAGCTGGTAGAGGGTTATTCCAACTTGAATATTCTGAGAGGAAGAACCACAAACCAGCCTCCCCTTCCTCATTGTCTTAGGCTTGTTCACACACTGAAATCCCTTGCCTGAGGCAGAGTGTCCCCAGGTGCCTCAGATGACCCAAGGACAAAGAGATATGTGTCCTCTGACCCCCAAGGACACTATAGCATTTTGACTACAGGTTCTGGTATTTTTGTGATGAATCTGCCAACCATCAACAAGTCATGACTCAATTCTCCAACTTACCACCAATTTGGACTTCCAAGATGAAATTTAGGAAATGGGTCAAAATGTAAGCAGAGTTTAAAAATTAAGGTTAAAAACTATCTTGACTAGGAGGAACATTAGTAAACTCCAGGTACTTAGCACCACTGGATCTATGTTTTTTTTTTTTGATGGTGCTGGAGATGGAACCCAGGGCCACAAATGTGATAGCTAAGTACTTCACCACATAGAAACACCACCAGTTCAGTGCTTCTCTGCTTAAAACCGCACATGGACTTTTCAGACATAGTATGTCTGTAACCTGACTTCCATTTCAAATCTCATTTTATTTGTTTTCATGCAGATAGATATATATATATGAATAGAAATAGTCTTTAAACATTAATATTACAGTAAAAAGGAAAGGAAAGATCTATGATGTTAATGGTTAAATTTTAGAGTTACATTTGTAATTCAAGAAGATTTGAATTATATATATATGAAAATTTCTTACTATATTTAATAATAAAAATATTAAAACATGTAAGACATTAATAAATCCCAAACTGGTAAATACATGCTTGGTGTCTTAAAGTAAGATTTGCAGAAAACTATACTATACATGAAGAGAAATCAAAGGAATTTCTTTATTCAGGATATACAGCCTAGATTCTAAATTGTTAGTTGTGTTCTATTAATAATGACAACAAAAAGAAAAAAATAAAGACTTTGAACAAAGTAAGATGTCCTGGCACATTCCCCTCATAGATAAGTTACTAAGGCATTGTGGAAAACAGTATGGAATTTCCTCAATAACATTAAAATAGAACTGCCATATAATTGATCTAGAAACCCCACATTTGTTTAACCTTATTCACAATAGCCAGTGTATGGAAGCAACTTAAATACTTGTTGATCTGTTGATGGATAAATAAAGAATATGTGTTGTATGGTGGGGAGAGGGAATAATGAATATGAGAATAAGAATATTATTCAGTGTTTTTATTTTTGGTACTAGAGATTGAACCAAGGGTCTCCTGAACACTGAGCCTCATCCCAACTCTTTTTTATATTTTATTTAGAGACTTGGTCTTACTAAATTGCTTAGGGCCTTGAGAAGTTGCCAAGGGTGACTTTGAACTCACAATCCTCCTGCCTCAGCCTCCTAAGACACTGGGATTATGGGCATGTGCCTCTGCACCCAGTTATTATTGTCTATCTTTGATCAGTATGTTTTTATTTGTTCTTATTACTTGTACTTGATAGTAGAATATATACTCCATATATAATATATTCAGTCTTGAGAAAATTCTGTCATTTGTAATAGCACGGATCCCTGAGGACATCAGCCTGTGAGATCAGCAGACACAGGAGGGCAGATGCTTCTTGAGTTCCCTTTTTGTGTAATCTAAAATAGTCAAACTCATAGAAGCAGAGTCAGTGGTAGATGTCAGGGGCAGGGGAAGGATGAAAAGGGGTAGTTGATGTTGGTTAAAATGTTATGCCTTTCTATAAAATGTGGTTATACAAGATGGATAATTTCTAAAGATCTAATGTATGCATGGTGAATACAGCTAATAGGGGATGTTTGAAATTTGCTGAGGGTGTAGTTCTTGGGTATTCACACACACACACACACACACACACACACACTCAGAAGGAAATAATGACTTTGAATTGATAGATAAGTTCATTAATTTGTGTTGATCATTTCACAGTGTGTATGTATATCAAAACATTAAATTTTGTACCTTAAATATATAATTGTTTAAATTGACAGTTACACCTCAACAACAGTGTTAACAAAAAGAGTAATCTAGAGTCTGCAGGGTGTGGGTGCCAGTGCTGGGGAGAGAACAAGCTCAACCATTCTCAGGAGATGCACCCAAGGAACCATCCAGCAGGAGGACAGTGCCTTCTCACTACTGAGAAAAAACTTGTCTCTTTAGTCAGTCTTTGGGTTTGATTCCAGGTAACATTACCACCCTCCAGATCAAAAAGCACTCATGTGGATTTTGTTGAAGAAATTACATTGCTGCTCCTCACAAAGCTTCTACCCTCAGCTTGGAATGTTTTTGTATCAGATGTTCCAAGCACTATTTTGTTAAACCTAGGAGTTTTGTAGCTTTATCTTATTTGGAGTTATTTCTAGTCTTGATTCTAGAGAAGGGGATGAAATGAAGGAGCTGTATGAAACTAAGTTATTTACTAGATACAAATGTGAAAAATATAACAAAATCCTTTTGAAATCCTGTATGTGTTTCAAGGGGGCAGATTCCATGGATATTTAAAGCAAGATTTCTGAGACACTTTAGAATAACATATCCACATTCTGTGTTGGTATGCACAGCAGGAAGGACAGGAAAAGGTGTCATTAACCCAAAGTGCATGTGGCTACTCAAGAGCAGTGATCTGAACACACATGTATGAAAAATTATATGTTCAGGGATTTGAAGGGCCATTAAAATTAGCTACATTAGGTGCTGACGGCTTCTGCCTGGTCAGGAACAATGTGTGTTACCTGGTGTTTCAATGAGAAGTCTCCTAGAACTTGATTTTTCTTTCTTTTTAAAATTTAATTTCATTTTTTAAAATTTTGTATTTGTTCTAATTAGTTTTACATGACATTAAAACACATTCATACATTTTGGTAGATCATACATAAATGGAGTGTATTTTCTCATTTTTCTGATTATACATATTTTAGGATCACATAGATCATGTAGTCATACATGTACGTGAGGTAATAATGTCTGTTTCACTCTACTCTCCTTCCTACCCCATGCCCCTTCCCTTCCCTTCACTCCCCTTTACCTAATATAAAGTAACTCTATTCTTCCATATTCTCCCTCACCTATTGTGAATTAGTATCCACATATCAGAGAAAACATTTGACCTTTTTTTTTTTTTTGATTTGGCTTATTTTGTTTAGCATGATATTCTCTTGACTCCATTTGTTTCATAGTTTAGCTATTGTGAGTTGAGCTGCTAGAAACATCGATGTGACTGTATCACTGTAGTGTGCTGATTTAAAGTCCTTTGGGTATAAACCAAGGAGTGGGATAACTGGGTCAAATGGTGGTTCCATTTCAAGTTTTCTGAGGAATCTTCATATGGCTGTCCATAATGGTTGCACAATTTTGCATTCCCACCAGCAATGTATGAGTGTACCTTTTCCCCCACATCCTCACCAATATTTATTGTTGCTTGTATTCTTGATAATTGCCATTCTGATTGTAGTGAGATGAGATATTAGAGTAGTTTTGATCCACATTTCTCTAATTGCTACAGATGAATATTTTTTCATATATTTGTTGACTGATTGTATATCTTCCTCTGTGAAGTGTCTGTTCAGTTCCTTAGCCCACTTATTGATAGGGTTATTTGTTTTCTTGGTATTTTTTGAGTTCTTCATATATTCTAGAGATTAATGTTTTATCTGAGGTGCATGTGGTAATGAATTTCCTGTATGTTGATGTTGTCCCACTTCCATTCTTCACCTATGCTGTGTTTTGGTTGTTTTTAATGAGTTAAATCATACTGTTAAACTCAAGTTTAATAATTTGCTTGTTTCTGTTCCCATAATAACTGTGTCATTTTAGACATTAGTGCCACTTATACAATCACATTTCATGTGAGTGTAAGTATCAGTGCTGTAGCTACTTAGTTTCTTATTTATTATTTTGTGTTTGAAGGTTCTGAGTTGGTGGGTTCTAATTTCCTGAAATGTTCACAGTAGGCCTCTGTAAATTCTTCTATACAAGGAGCAAGAAAGAGTTAAACATACAAGCCTTTGGTTATTATTAACTTTCATGTATTAAATGGAAGTAAAGGATGGACCAAGCTTAGATGGTGGACCATGGAAATTTCACTATTTCATCTGAGAAACCCTACCAAGGAAAAATGTTGGGAAAGATGTTCACAATGTGCTTTTTTTTTGCTAGCAAAACATAGGTACAACCTTAGCATCAGAGTTCTTCCCAAGGTGGAAAACTGTGCTGAAACTACACATAGAGAAGTTGAATAGGCAAATTCCCAAGAGAATGATCAAGGACACAGGAGAGAGTCAAGGGGCTCATCTAAGCAGGATGAAAATCTTTATTTTCAACCAGATGTTGATGGAGTAAAAATCAAAGCTTAGGGCCTGCAAGCGGCTTCAGGGACCAGGACAGGGCAGCCAGAGACCTCCCGAAGCAGCCTGGACCCCTGTGGTGGGAGGTGCCTTTCAAGGCTAGCTTCTCGGAACAGACCGCCCAGTGAGAGCCTTTCTACATAGAGCCAGCCACAAGTCCCCGAGCCAACAGAGAGCTTCGATCCGCAAGCAGCCTCTGGGATCAGGGCAGGGCAGCCAGAGACTTCTTCAGGCGGCTCTGCCCACTCCAGCCGCAGGCTCTTTCCATGGGGCGATCCAAGATGGCGGACTAGAGGGGGTCTGCATCCCCAGTCGCTCCAGAACCCAGGAGTTAAGAAGGGGAGGCATTGAGAGACTCGGACCAAAATAGAGCCACGGGTGAGTCTGCCCACTGGGTAAAGCTCAACCCAGGTGGCAGGCCCAGATAGAGATGGCTTATCGGAGCAGGGCAGGGCAGCTAGAGTCTTCCACAGGCAGCCCTGCACACTCCGGCGCTGGGCCCCTCCCACACAGCCAGCTTCTCCAGGTTCTCGGAGCAGGCCCCCTAGTGAGAGCCTTTCAGATCAGAACAAGCTCCAAGTCCCGGAGCCAGCGCGGCGTGCTCCAGCCTGCAAGTGGCTTCAGGGACCAGGACAGGGCAGCCAGAGACCTCCCCAAGCAGCCTGGACCCCTGCGGTGGGAAGCGCCTTTCAAGGCTAGCTTCTCGGAACAGACCGCCCAGTGAGAGCCTTTCTACATAGAGCCAGCCACAAGTCCCCAAGCCAACGGAGAGCTTCGACTGCAAGCAGCCTCTGGGATCAGGGCAGGGCAGTCAGAGACTTCTTCAGGCGGCTCTGCCCACTCCGGCCACAGGCTCTTTCCACGGGGTGATCCAAGATGGTGGACTAGAGGGGGACTGCATCCCCAGTCGCTCCAGAACCCAGGAGTTAAGAAGGGGAGGCATTGAGAGACTTGGACTGAAATAGAGCCACGGGTGAGTCTGCCCACTGGGTAAAGCTCGACCCGGGTGGCAGGCCCAGATAGAGGTGGCTTATCAGAGCAGGGCAGGGCAGCTAGAGTCTTTCCCAGGTAGCCTTCCACACTCCGACGGTGGGCTCCCCCCTCACGGCCAGCTGCATGGTACAGGACCCCAGTGAGAGCCTTTCCGCACAGAGCCAGCTCCAAGCCCTGGAACCAGTAGGGGGCTAGGGGTAGCTTTCTTCAGAAGCACTGCATTATCAAGTTCCTCCAAGACTTCAGGCTACTGAAGGCTGGGAGGTGATACACTGGAAATCTACCGGGACACTATAAGCCAATAGAGGAAATCTGCAATATCTCAGAGTCCCACTGACATCTGACCAATATGAGAAAACAAGGGAAGAAAATGTCCCAAACAAACCTAGATACTACATCAATAAAACCCAATGACAGCACAGCAGAAGAAATGTCAGAAAGGGAGTTCAGAATGTACATAATTAAAACAATCAGAGAAGCAAATGAGGAGATGAAAGAGCAAATGCAGGCATTAAATGATCGCACCAATCAACAGTTAAAAGACCAAATAAGGGAAGCGAGAGATCATTTCAATAAAGAGTTAGAGATACTGAAAAAAAAAACAAACTGAAATACTTGAAATGAAGGAAACAATAAACCAAGTTAAAAACTCCATAGAAAGCATAACCAATAGGATAGAACACCTGGAAGACAGAACCTCAGACATTGAAGACAAATTATTTAATCTTGAAAACAAAGTTGGCCAAACAGAGAAGATGGTAAGAAATCATGAACAGAATCTACAAGAATTATGGGATATCATGAAAGGCCAAATTTAAGAATTATTGGGATTGAGGAAGGCTTAGAGAAACAAACCAAAGGAATGAACAATCTGTTCAATGAAATAATATCAGAAAAATTCCCAAATCTGAAGAATGAAATGGAAAACCAAGTACAAGAGGCTTATAGAACTCCAAATATACAAAATTACAACAGACCCACACCAAAGCACATTATTATGAAAATACCTAATATACAAAACAAAGAGAATTTTAAAGGCCGTGAGAGAAAAGAATCAAATTACATTCAGAGGGAAACCAATATGAATATCAGCAGATTTTTCAATCCAGACCTAAAAGTTAGAAGGGCCTGGAACAACATATACCAAGCCCTGAAAGAAAACGGATGCCAACCAAGAATCTTATACCCAGCAAAACTTACCTTCAAATTTGACGATGAAATAAGATCCTTCCATGATAAACAAAAGCTAAAGGAATTTACAAAAAGAAAGCCAGCATTACAGAACATTCTCAGCAAAATATTCCATGAGGAAGAGATGAAAAACAACGATGCAAATCAGCAACAGGAGGTGCTAGCCTAACGGAATAGCCAAATAAAGGAGAAACCAAATCATGTCAAAAAACAAATATGAGTTAAATGACTGGGAATACAAATCATATCACAATAATAACCCTGAATGTTAATGGCCTGAACTCATCAATCAAAAGACATAGACTGGCAGATTGGATTAAAAAGAAAAATCCAACAATATGCTGCCTGCAAGAGACTCATCTCATAGAAAGAGACACCCATAGACTAAAGGTGAAAGGATGGGAAAAAACATACCATGCACACGGACACAGCAAAAAAGCAGGAGTATCCATCCTCATTTCAGATAATGTGGACTTCAAGCCAAAACTAGTCAGAAGGGATAAAGAAGGACATTACATGCTGCTTAAGGGAAGCATAAATCAGCAAGACATAACAATCATAAATATCTATGCCCCGAACATTGGCTCATCCACGTACGTCAAACAAATTCTTCTCAATTCCAGAAATCAAATAGACCACAACACAATAATAGTAGGCGATTTTAACACACCTCTCTCACCACTGGATAGATCATCCAAACAAAAATTGAATAAAGAAACCATAGATCTCAATAACACAATCAACAATTTAGACTTAATGGACATATATAGAATATACCATCCAACAAAGAACAAATACACTTTCTTCTCAGCAGCACATGGATCCTTCTCTAAAATAGACCATATTTTATGCCACAAAGCTACTGTTAGCAAATACAAGTAGACATACTACCTTGTACTGTATCAGATCATAATGGATTGAAATTAGAAATAAATGACAGAATAAAAAACAGAAACTTCTCCAATACCTGGAGATTAAATAATACACTATTATATGATGAATGGATAACAGAAGACATCAGGAGGGAAATAAAAAAATTCTTAGAAGTAAACGAGAACAAAGACACATCATATCAAAATCTCTGGGACACTATGAAAGCAATACTTAGAGGAAGATTTATTTCATGGGGCGCATTCAAAAAAAGAAGTAGAAATCAACAAATAAACGACTTAACACTACAGCTCAAAGCCCTAGAAAAAGAAGAGCAGACCAATACCAAAAGTAGTAGAAGACAGGAAATAGTTAAAATCAGAGCCGAAATCAATGAAATTGAAACAAAAGAAACAATTGGAAAAATTAACAAAAAAAAAGTTGGTTCTTTGAAAAAATAAACAAAATTGATAAACCCTTAGCCACACTAACAAAGAGAAAGAGGGAGAAAACTCAAATTACTAAAATTCGGATTGAACAAGGAAACATCACAACAGACACGACTGAAATACGAAACATAATTAGAAGCTATTTTGAAAATCTATACTCCAACAAAACAGAAAACCTCGAAGACATCAACAAATTTCTAGAGACATATGAATTACCTAAATCAAACCAGGAGGACATACACAACTTAAATAAACCAATTTCAAGCAATGAAATAGGTCATCAAAAGCCTACCAACAAAGAAAAGTCCGGGACCAGATGGGTTCTCAGCCGAGTTCTACAAAACCTTTAAAGAAGAGCTCATTCCAATACTCCTCAAAGTATTCCATGAAATAGAAGAGGAGGGAACCCTCCCAAACTCGTTCTATGAAGCCAATATCACCCTGATACCTAAACCAGACAGAGACACATCGAGGAAAGAAAATTTCAGACCAATATCCTTAATGAACATCGATGCAAAAATTCTCAACAAAATTTTAGCAAATCGCATTCAAATATATATTAAAAAGATAGTGCACCACGATCAAGTGGGTTTTATCCCAGGGATGCAAGGTTGGTTCAACATCCAGAAATCAATAAATGTCATTCACCATATCAACAGACTTAAAGTTAAGAATCACATGATTATTTCAATAGATGCAGACAAAGCATTCGATAAAATACAGCATCCCTTCATGCTCAAAACACTAGAAAAAATTGGGGTAGTGGGAACTTTCCTTAACATTATAAAGGCCATCTACGCTAAGCCCATGGCCAATATCATTCTAAATGGTGAAAAACTGAAAGCATTGCCCCTAAAAACTGGAACAAGGAAGGGATACCCTCTTTCACCACTTCTATTCAACATCGTCCTTGAGACTCTAGCCAGAGCAATCAGACAAACCAAAGAAATTAAAGGGATACAAATAGGAAAAGAAGAACTCAAACTATCCCTGTTCGCTGATGACATGATTATATATTTAGAGGAACCAGGAAATTCCACCAGAAAACTTTTAGAACTCATAAGTGAATTCAGTAAAGTAGCAGGTTACAAGATCAATGCTCATAAATCCAATGCATTTTTATACATAAGTGATGAATCTTCAGAAAGAGAAATTAGGAAAACTACCCCATTCACAATAGCATCGAAAAAATAAAATACTTGGGAATCAGTCTCACAAAAGAGGTGAAAGATCTCTACAATGAGAACTACAGAACACTAAAGAAAGAAATTAAAGAAAACCTTAGAAGATGGAAAGATCTCCCATGTTCTTGGATAGGCAGAATTAATATTGTCAAAATGGCCATACTACCTAAAGTGCTATACAGATTCAATGCAATTCCAATTGAAATCCCAATGATGTACCTTGCAGAAATAGAGCAAGCAATTATGAAATTCATCTGGAAGAATAAAAAACCTAGAATAGCTAAAGCAATCCTCAGTAGCAAGAGCGAAGCAGGGGGTATTGCAATACCAGATCTTCAACTCTACTACAAAGCAATAGTAACAAAAATGGCATGGTATTGGTACCAAAATAGACAGGTAGATCAATGGTACAGAATAGAGGACATGGACACAAACCCAAATAAATACAATTTTCTCATACTAGACAAAGGTTCCAAAAATATGCAATGGAGAAAACACAGCCTCTTCAACAAATGGTGCTGGGAAAACTGGAAAACCATATGCAACAGAATGAAATTAAACCCCTATCTCTCACCCTACACAAAACTCAACTCAAAATGAATCAAGGACCTCGGAATCAGACCAGAGACCCTGCATCTTATAGAAGAAAAAGTAGGTTCAAATCTTCAACATGTCAGCTTAGGATCAGATTTCCTTAACAGGACTCCCATAGCACAAGAAATAAAAGCAAGAATCAACAACTGGGATAGATTCAAACTAAAAAGCTTTCTCTCAGCAAAGGAAACTATCAGCAATGTGAAGAGAGAGCCTACAGAGTGGGAGAAAATCGTTGTCAACCATACTTCAGATAGAGCACTAATTTCCAGAATCTATAAAGAACTCAAAATTCTACACCAAGAATACAAATAATCCAATCAACAAATGGGCTAAGGAAATGAACAGACACTTCACAGAAGAAGATGTATAAGCAATCAACAGATATATGAAAAAATGTTCAACATCCCTAGTAATAAGGGAAATGCAAATCAAAACTACCCTAAGATTTCATCTCACCCCAATTAGAATGGCGATAATCAAGAACAGAAGCAACAATAGGTGTTGGCGAGGATGTGGTGAAAAAGGAACACTCATACATTGCTGGTGGGGTTGCAAATTAGTGTAGCCACTCTGGAAAGCAGTACGTAGATTCCTCAGAAAGCTTGGAATGGAAACACCATTTGACCCAGCTATCCCACTCCTTGGCCTATACCCAAAGGACTTAAAATCAGCATACTACAGAGATACAGCCACATCAATGTTCATTGCTGCTCAATTCACCATAGCCAGATTGCAGAACCAACCTAGATGCCCTTCAGTTGATGAATGGATAAAGAAACTGTGGCATATATATACAATGGAATATTACTCAGCCATAAAGAATAATAAGATTATGGCATTTGCAGGCAAATGGATGAAATTGGAGAATATCATGCTAAGTGAGATAAGCCCATCTCAAAAAACTAAAGGATGAATGATCTCGCTGATAAGCGGATGAGGACATATAATGGGGTGTGGGAGGGGTTAGCATTAGGTTTAGGGTTAGGGATAAGGAGTGTGGTAAGAATGAAGGAAAGAAGGACTGTATAGAGGGAAAAGAGGGGTGGGAGCGGTGGGGGGGAAGGGAAAAAATAGTGAATCAAACAACATTACCCTATGTAAACGTATGATTACACAAATGGTATGCCTTGACTCTATGTACAAATAGAGAAACAACATGTATCCCATTTGTATACAATAATAATAAAAATAAAAAAAATATCAAAGCTTAATACAGGCCTCCCAGAAGTCGTGTGACTCCTACTAGATCCCCCAAATTGTCCCAGGTGAAAATCTACTTTGTCCATCCTAGTTCATATGAATGCTGGAAACCATCCCTAAGTCTCCTGGGACAAGAGCCCCACAATCTGCTCAGCACAAGGTCTGATGGAAGAGTCACAGTCTCTTCCGCTCCTGATGTGGTGAAAATGGTCAGAAGGTTGAGAAGATATATTTCTGGGACTCCTTCACAAGGATCCACATGCACCATGGTGAAGCTGTAAGTGGGGCAGGAGTTAGCTTGAGAGGATTTACATCTGAAACTCTTGATAGAATTAAGGGGAACATGTAGATAAAAGCAAAAATCTTTCATGAGACATTTGTCTGTTTCAACTGAGTGTTTTATGGAGATGGATACTATTTAGGATATGTTTCCCTTACCTAGTGTTGTACAAGAGAATCAGGAAAGTCTGCAATATTAATTAGACATTCTAAATGAGATCAAAAAGATTGCTTGAATCCACACAGGAAATAGGAGTCAAATAGCTTAGGATAGAAGCTGGAGTGTTGGAAAGGACAGATCTTGTATAAAATAATGGTAGTTAAAGTGTAAACTGGGCTTTGTGCAAAAACCCTTCAGCACCTCCAAGTGATGTCTGCTGAGACTTTGATCCAGAGAGTTTTCATTTGAAGGGCAGTTACCACCTTGCTATTAGTTGAAAATGCCCCATAACTGAAGGACATAAAATACTGCTGAAACACAAATTATGCATGATGTCTTAGGTGATGGAGAAATTTTCTAATAAGGAAGAGAGTGCCCTGATGGCTCATAATAAATGAAAAGGCTTTTGAAAAATCATGCTACCAGGGGGTGCACTTGACATATTGATGAGCAGTTTGGTGTTTTCCTTAGAACTGACTTTAGAGCTACCTGTGGAGATGCTAGGTTCTCTCCTCACTTAGACGCTGCTGTATCAACTGCTTTTGATTGACAATCAGACAATTGGTTGGTTTATGTGTGCCTGTTCCAAGAAAGCAGTCTAATCAAGAAAAGGTAAAAGCAGATCAACTTTGTGGACTGAATTACATGCTGTTGGCCCTATATTTGGTTTTTCTTCCTGACTCATGGGAGTCAGTCCCAGTGGCCTATCCTCATAGTAATGCAGAAGGGCAAAGGAAATCTGGCCTATTAAGGAACATCTCTATGGGGCCCTACCCTGTAGAAGTCACTATGGGAATGTGAGAGATACACTGAAGAAGGACATGCCATTGTCCACCAGAGGAGCTTCCTTCAAGGATTGGGACATGATTTGAATTGACAAGTAGGTTTCCCCATGTGTTTGTTTGAGTTGGTCAACTGTGTCCATGGTAGGGGGCTGTAGCAATTTAGAGATGCATTCTGTGAGGTGCAAGGTGCCAGTAAAATCTCTTCTGTGTGTGAGGGAGGCAGGAAAGGGGTGCCCCTGGATATGGGTCAGATTCCCAGAGGAGAAGGCCTTGCCCACAGCTGGCAAGCCTGTATCCTTGGGATACTAAGGTGTGTTATAGCAGGAACAGAAATCAGTGTGAACTGGTCTTTATGCTCCTAGTCATAGGTGCAAATGCTCAGAGTGCTGGAAGTAACCAGAACAAGTGATATAGCCCCCAGTAAAAACTCTGGACACCAAGGTCTGGTTAACTTCCATGGCTGGATATGCACCTCAATTTGCCAGGAGAGTGACTCCTCCTGAGGACATGCAAGATGTGTCTTAAGACTCTCCTGGGCCTCTACCTAGTCTCTTTTTTGAGCTGATCCTGATATGTACCTTTTATAATAAAAGGGATGATAGGTAAAGTGTTTTCTCAAGTTCTATGAGTCATTGTACTGAACTATTGAAGCTAAGTTGGGGAGAGCAGGAACCCTGAATCTGTATCATTTGGTGGGCAGAGCAGGGAAGATGGCAAGGTGGGTTGCAAAGGGTTTAAAGAAACATTTGGCAGTGATGGTATGTTACTTTGTTCTTTCTATAAATGCTTTCCTAGGTCTCTACATATATAATATTCAACAAATTATAAACTACCTATATGTAGTTTACTGTCACTGTATTTGTGTTATATTGGAGTAATAAAATCAATAAGACATATACATAAAAAGATATCTATCATAAGGAATTGACTCATGTGATCACGAACACTGATGAGTTCAAAGATCTCCAGTCAGTAAGCCATGAGAGCCAGTGGTGAAATTCCAGGTTGGTCCTGAACACCAAGAAAGCCACTCATGTAATTTAGGTAAGAAGGCATTGGTTAAGACCCTGGAACTGATGTTCCCTGATATATGAAGGCAGGTGATACCCACTGTCCCAGTTCAAAGGCAGTTGGGCAGGAGGAGTTCACTCTTATTCAGTGTTTTGCTCTATCCTGGCCTTCAACTGATTGGATGAAGTCCACCCATAATCGGGAGAGCAATCTGCTTTACTTAATCTACTGATTCACATGTTCATTTCATTCAAAACAATCTCACAAATATACCCTAAATAAGGTTGACTAAATATGAGAGATCACTGTGGCCTACTGATGTTAATCCTTGAGGTAATCCAAAGACAATTAATATGATTCAGAAAGTAATTTAAAAAATGTGCTGATACATGAACTATTAAAGTTTTTCATCTTCTTGACAATAAAATTTCATTGCTTTTTCAAAACAGTTAGAAATTACCACATGAATTTATAAGAAAATTTATAATTAGAAATGACAAGAAAAACAAGGAATAACAAGAGAAATTCAGAATTTATATCAGTCACGAATTCTAGTTTTCATTAGTAAATTCAAAATCTACTTGGACTAACTGTGATTTAAAAAATCTACAAATACATCCAACTTGTATTTAAAATGGATGAGGTAGGTGCAGGGACACGTGTGTAATCTCAGTGACTTGGAATGCCAAGGCAGAAGGATCATGAGTTCAAAGTCAGCCTCAGAAACAGTGAGGTGCTAAGAAATTCATTGAGGCCCTATCTCAAAATAAAATACAACGTAGGACTGGGGATGTGGCTCAGTGGTCAAGTGCCCCTGAGTTCAATCCCCAGTATCCAAAAAAAAAAAGGATGAGAATGTGAAAAGGGTACATACTGTATGTTCCCACATATATGACGTTCTGTAAATGGCACAAGTATGAAGACAAGAAAAGATTCCAGTGGTTGCCAGAGATTAGGTAGAGGGAGGGATGAATCTGTGAAGCACAGAGAATTTTTAGGTCATTTACACTATTTTGTATGATATGATAATGGATGCAGGTCATCATACATTTTTCCAAAGCCATCGCAAGTAGGACAGCAAGAGTTAAATGTAATATAAAATACAGCATTGGAAGATAAAGATGAGTCAATGTATGCTTGTCTGTTGTAAGAAACATTTCACTCTTCTGGGGGATGTTGATAACCAGGAGCCTGTGGTAGCCAGGAGATCTATAGGAATATTTACCCAATTTTGCTGTGCACCTAAAACTTCTCAAATAAATGAATTCTGTTTAAAACAACAATAACAACATATTATATTCCCCTAAAAGATGAGAGCAATATAAATGAAAATTCTTTATAATAGATAGAAATGAGAGAACACTTACTAGTCAGTGGACATGAATATATAGCTTACTGCATATTATTAAAATAATGGGAATCAAAATTTCTTAGAAGCCAAATTCTAAATAACCATTGACAAGTACTCATCTTCATTTTTAACTGTAATGTGACTCAGCATTTCCAAGGCACTCTGATGGCACTAAGTATCAGTCATGGCGGTTAACTGGTAATGAGTATGATGTTTCTGGAATGTTCATCCAGCCCAATGAAAGGCAAACACAACAGTTTTTAAAAACTATATTATTTGAATAAAGATAAAACTCATTTGCAAAGGCATACAATATCCTTCAGATTCATGCAAATCAAAAGTTCTCTAGGAAAAAAAAAACTCTGTGAAGTCTAACATACAATATAAGTCTTATTTTACATGAAAGCCCTTTTCCTTCTTTTCAAGGTGTTTTTTGTGGCTCAAAATTGTGGAATGTGAAAATTCCAAGTCAGTGAAGAGATGTGCCAGAAGATTGTGTCCTGTGGAATTAAATATTATCAGAACCATGTAGACACAACAAACAAACTTTGTAGTAGACACAATCTCACCTCTTTACCACACAGACAAAATCTTACCTTTTCATCGCACAGAGGAAAGAACCTTTCCATTTTCTCTGGAAATACTTCTTGCTGCATTGTGCTTTTAACCTTTATATCAGGAACCATTAAATGCCAAGGAATGATGTGAAAGAAGATCTCTAATAAATTTATGTTTGTGCATCCTTTTCAAAGCAAATATGGACAGCAGATGTAAAGGAATTTGATAATTTGCATTTTGATATAAGGATATATTACCACAATCTGTAGTATATGAATGTTTTTATGGTGACATAAAGGGGAAAAGTAATTACTAATATACTGCTAAATTTTATAATAGTATTTCATTAGAGCCTAGCATTTCTAAAATCCCACATGTCTCTTAGCCCACTGTGAGTATACTTGTAAATGAATCTACTTCAAAATCCAGAACACCAAAATTGGTTTTTCAAAAAGATACGCAAAATTAAATGCCCTAAATCTGGGTGAATAATAAAAAGAAGACTCAATTACTAAAATCAGAGATGAAAGTGAGAATATCACTATCAATTTTACATTATTAAAAAATTTAGCTGAGCACAGTGGTGATGCTTTATTCATAGCTACTCAGAAATCTATGGCAAGAAGATCACTTGCGCCCAGGAGTTCAAATCAGTCTGGTCAAAATAGTGAGAGACTGCCTCAAAAAACATATTATTAGAGAAAACTATGAAAAATTATATGCCAAAAAATTGAAAAGCAGGTAAGGAATGTGAAAATTCCAAGAAATATACCTTCCAAGACTAAATCTTGAGAAATAATAAAAAATGAGAATACACATAAAACTCAATAGGACATTAAATCAGTAATCCAAAACAACCTTCCAAAGAATCTTTCTGAAGCAGAACTGAACCTGATGACTTCACTAGGGAATCCTACCAAACATTTTTTTGACCAACATTTAAATAAGTATTACTTGCTTTCTTTTTCAACTTTTCCAAAATTCAAAGAAGAGAATATCCCTTGTGAATTCTGAGATGCCAGCAAGAACCTGATGGTGAAGCCAGATATAGACTCTCCAGAGGAAGAAAACTTGAGATCACTATCCTTTATGAATTCTGGTACAGAAGTGCACACAATACTAACAAATGCAATTCAGCAGCATATTAAAATGACTTTATAACTTGACAAAGTATAATTTTATTCTAGGAACAAGGGAATGTCTCAACACATGAATATCAATCAATATACCACGTTAGCAGACTGAAATAGACGGGGGAATATGATCATCTCTGCTGAAGCAAAAGAAGTATTTTACAAAATTCAACACCTTCTCCTGAAGCAAACAGAACAAAACAAAGACAAAAACAAACAACAAAAGAATTAACAAAGAGTAGAAGGAACTACTTCAACAAAGGCCGTATGTGAAAATCCACAGCTAACATCATACTTAGTGGGGAAAACTTGAAACCTGTTTGATAAAATTGGCAACAAATTTAGGATGCCTGTTTTTGCCCCTTCCATTCAACATAATATTGACAGTTCTGGCCAGAAAAAGAAAATGAAATTAATGCATCCAAATGGGGAAGGAAGAAATTAAAGTATGTCCCTTCACAGAGGACATAACACATATGTAGAAAACCCTTGAAGATTTCACACAGAAAGAGGTCAGAACTAATAATTCCAGTAAAATTGCAGGATATGAAATTAATATACAAAAAGAAATTAAGAACACAATTCCAAGGCATCAAACTTCCTGATTTCAAGAATGAAGAACTATATCAAGACAGCATGGTACGGGCATAAAAACCGGCACATGAATCAGCAAAGACGAACTGAGAGCCCAGACATCAATCCACACCTGTGGTCAAGTCATGTTTGACAAGAGGACCAAAAGGACATGAGAGGGAAAAGAGAATCTCCTCAGTACATGATGTCAGAAAGACTGGATACCCAGACATGGAAGAATGAAATTGGATCCTTATTTCCATAGGCAGAAGTGAACTTAAAATGGAAAGTTCCTTGATATTGATCTTAGCAATGATTTTTTGTATATGACACCAACAGCATGGGCAACAGAAGCAAAACTAAACAAGCAGAGTTACAAAAAACAGCAAAAGAAACAATCCATACAAGGGAAGGGCAGCACCCATGGGATTGGGGTGGGCGTGGATAGAAAGCATGTCTGATAGGGGTTAAAATTACTCAAATTGTGGGGAAAATGCCTGACTCAGCTTTTTCCCAACAGAGGTATACAGATGACCAACAGGTATGAAAAGGTGCTCAACCTCACTAATGGCTGGGGAATGCAAATTCAAAACCAAAGTGAGGTGCCCCTGAGCACCTGTTAGGCTGGCTCTTATCACGAAGTGTAGAGAACAAGTTGGTGAGGGCATGGATCAAGGGGGACCTTGTACACAGTTTGTTCAGAATTTCAGCTTCACTAGTGTAAAGTGTTCTGGAGGTGGGCAGAGGTGATGATTGCAAACCTTGTAATGTATTTAATATTGCACACTTAAAAGTGGTAAAAATGGTTAAATTTTATGATACATGCTTTTCTCACAGTTTAAAAAATGAACTTACAAAGCAAGAAAGTCTTATTAAATAAAAGTCTTAAAAAATAGATTTGATCCTGAAAGCTCTGCGGTTTTAGAGTTGATCCCAGGTATTTGGTTTTGTGTAAGCACATGGTTCTCATGAATAAAACTCGGTACCTTGGCAACAGTACTTCCTAATCATTGCTGTTATTTTCACTATGTTGAAAGATCCACACATATTCTCAACTCTGTACTTTGTGATTGTTTTTTTGGGTTTTAGCAACATTTGGTTTTTAGAAAAATTAACTTCCCACAGAAGTTAGACTTTTGGGAGCATGCTCCCAGTACCTCCATGGGTAACCAGCTTGATGCAAGACTTGAGATGCCAGGAGACATGTAAATCATGGGCTGCCTGCAGCCCAGACATTTATAATGAGAAGAGACTTATGTACATATGTAAGAAACAGGAGTAATTAGACTTCCTTCTTTCCTATTTGGATGACTTTTCTTTCTTTCTCATCTCTTATTTCTTTCTCCAGTACTTCCAATAGTGTACTGAATAAGAGTGGTCCTGCCTTGTACCTGATCTCACTGGAAATGATTCAGTTCTTCTCCACTCTGCAATTCTGCTTTGGTCTTCTTATCCATTGCCTTTATTGGGCTGAGGCACATTCTTCCTATATCTAATTTTTTGAGGGTTTTTATTATGAAGGAATGTGAACTTTTATCAAAAAATTTTTGTAATGATTTAAATGGTGCAATTATTTTTATTTTTGATTCTGTGTATCACTTTTATGTATTTATGTATGTTAAGTCATCATTGCCTCCCTGGGATGAGGTTCATTTGATGGTGGTGAATGATCTATTTGGTGTGCTATTGGATTAGGTTTTCTAGAATTTTTGTTGAGAAATTATGCATCTATGTTAATCAAGGATATTTGTCTATAGTAGCAAAAACTAGTTTTGTTTGTTTCTGTAGTGCCTATGTGTTGGTAGGGTATCAGAAGAGCTGTGTCCTCCACACTTTAACACAGAAGCCATCAAGTACTGAGATGATCTTTGCTAGGAGACTCTTCATTGATGATTCAGCATCTTTACTCACTATTAGGCTGAAGTTTTCCATTTCTTCATAATTTCATCTTGGTAGATTGCATGTGTCAAAGAACGTATCCTTATGTTCTAGATTATCCAACTTGCTGGCGTACAATATTGGTTTCTTCATAGGAGTTTCTTATGAGTCTCTGTATTTCTGTTGTGTTAATCATAGTGTCTCCTTTTTCATTTCTGATTTCACTTATTTGGGTCTTACTTTTTTTTCTTTATCTAGCTAAATGTTTGCTGATTTTGTGTTTCTAAACACCTACTCTTAGTTTTGATTTTTTTTCTGTTGTTTCTATAGTTCCTATTTTATTGATTTCTTCTTCGATTTTCATTATTTCCCTCCTTTCATCAAATTTGGGCTTAGTTGGTGTTTGATTTTCTAGCTTCTTGAGATGCAGTGTTAACTTTTTGGGATCTTTGTTCTGCTTTGATATGGGGGTTTACTGCTATAAACTTCTCTCTTTGAACTGCTTTTCTGTGACTCACAGGTTTTGATGCAGGGCCAAGAACCAGGGAGGAGGCTGAGTGCAGGGGCCTGGCCTTCCATGGTGGATTTCTTAATTGGTGGGACTGTTCTAGAGACCAGCAGGTAGAGTGCAGGCAGGCGCACAGAAAGGAATTATGCTGAGCTTTCTGATAAAGTTTCTGTTTCCTGTCTGAGAAGCAGCATTCTAAAACCATCTTGGCTGGGCTTTGAACAGCATAGGCTTTAATATTTTGAATTAATTGAAACTGGGAATCTAGACCTGTTGTCCAACATATACACCAGCAGAAACTCCAGAATGCCTTTCCTCTGTTACCAGTGTAGCTAGGCCCAGAGAATTTCAGAGGTAAATGTTTCCTCTTGGTCATTTCTAAGTACAAGAGTTATTAATATAAAGACCTCAATGTTTCTGCTAGGAGGTAACTATGACTTTCAAAATAATTTACAAAACAATAATTATATTGACAACTACAATACCATGTGGGTTTCTCTCTTTCTCTTTGAAAGATGGTCTCACAAAATTGCTGAAGGTCTGCAAAGTTCCCTGGGTTGACCTTGAACTTGTGATCTTCCTGACTGAGCCTCATGAGTCAGTGAGATTACAGTCATGCACCATCATACCCAAATTTCTGGCTATACCTTAGTGGTGCTATTTTCACTAAACAATTTGTTTTAAAGTAAAATGACCTGAAACAAGCATGTTTTTCAGAGAAATGAGCATGCTTCGTGACTTCCCTTTTTCTTGAGGTATAGTGTAAATCCTGATCTTTTAGAAGAACAGAAATAATCTACTAATATATTGAACAACAGAAGTAAACATGGATTACCTGATGATTCTGAAAACTATGATTATCCTATTTTTCTACACTTAAATAAAAATGGTATAACTATTGACCTTTCAAATTTTCTTTGAAAAAGGTTCTGTATGTCTAATATGTACAACTTGATATTTTGTTATCCATGTATGTTTTGAAATGATTAGTCATCACTCATATACCTAACATTTTTTATGTGTGTTGGGAAAATTGTAGATCTATTTTTTAGCAATTTAAGTTGTACAATCCATTGTTTTTAACTATAGTTAACATGCTGTGCATTTCATCTCCAGGTTTATTTATCTTGCAATTGAAAGTTTACAACATTTGACCCAAATCCCCACATCTGTACCCAACTAACTCCTGAAAACATATATACACATACATATAAAATATATTGTTACATATGTTATAGAAACAATCAGAAAATGAAATTTAAAAAAAAGCATTTTAAATATCAAAACATCAATAAAGACTAACCTAAAAAAACTACAACTTAAAATATAGCAAAACTTCTGAAATTGAAAAAAATCATGACTTCTACATAGCTAAAACAAAAGTTAGTGATACTAAAATATCTACAGTAAACTCAACTTAAGCATGCCCATAAGATGAAAGTGTTACTATTGTTACTATGCACATGGTAGTTTTGAGACAATGTGATTCCATGAAGAATAGTTTTTGTTAAAGAAGGGTTTGGGACAGAGCCTTTGCTAGTCAAATTTATTAGGAGTGCTGATGTGGCCAGGTACTGGGGAGCCTCCAGGGATAAGCAGATCCAGCAGTCTTTGTCTAAATGGGAGTTTAGATCATTGAGAAGGTGGTAAGTTTTGTTTAGGATCTGATATAACTGAGGGTCTAAATTATGTGTTTAGATAGGGGTCAGTGGCCTGGTTTAGTTTCCCACAGGTGGGACCTGAATCTTTGGGGAAATCTTGGCCTGGGAATTCCCAATATTCTCAAATTGTTATGTTTCCTGTCCAGTATATCCTCCTACATTTGTGACAGGGAATAACCTTTTCTGCCGGGTAACATTTGCTTGGCATTTTAGTGTAACTAGAGGCGCCTGGGGGAATAGAAACAGGTGGGGGAACATATTCTTCAGGAGGAAGTGCAGCATAGCAGGTAGGACATGTTGGTCCTTTTGCATAGGTTTGTACCTCATGGATGCAAAAACCATGGAGACCTGCTTTAATACATGTATCAAGTCTATTTTTCCAGGAGGTAGAAATGTATTTCTGACAGGTACACAGTGGAAAAGAACTGGGACTCATCGCTCCAGAACTTAGTAAGACACAAGTCATTACAAAAAGCAGTAGATTCCCCCTAGTAGGTTTACTACACTTAAGTCAAATATGGCTAGAGCAACCTTCTTCACTCAACTCTAGTCATTTGGGGCTGTTGCAGACCTAGGAATAACAGCAATTAATGTCATAAGTCCTAGTCCAGCAGGGTGACATCATGACCATTGTGCCCATTCATCCCCCATGGAATTCCTCAAACTTCCATGGAGGATTGACTAGTCAGCCTTCAGGTTTGTAACTGGAGCAAGGCTATAATTTCCTCAGGTCTTTTTAGCTGGCAGGTTAATGTCTGTGGTGTGGCCTGTGAAGTGTTGATCTGAGTGGGTTACTGGGGTTGGCCTCAGATGTTCAGGAGGTAGATATCTCAGTGTCAACTGTCATTTTAACTGGAGAGAGGTATATCCATGGGCCTATTCCTGTTGCTTTAATGGCAGTGAGAGAGATTAATATGACAATATGGAGTACCCACAGGTGAGTTGAAGTGACTCCTTCTTCCAATTTTTAATCCATGCAGAGTCTCTGGGCTGGTTTACATGCACTCGGTGTCTAAGTGAGAGGGAGCCCTCTCCTAAACCTCTGTAGATATCTGGTGAAGAGTCTTTCCTAGGACCTGAAGCTGTTGGGACAGGCTAAACTCATCTATCAGGTAGAGAGGGATGTACAAATTAGGAAGGATGTGGAAACATTAGTACTTGTAAGGAAATGATCAAGTACATAGTTAAACAAAAGGTAAGTGGAAAAAATATCTTTCTTTGCACTGTGTCAGGATGCTATGTAATAACAAATACTAGTTATGTTTGTTTACAAGAAATGCATGTTAACCAGCACAGTGAAGGAGGGCTGGCAGTGATTTAGTTTGCAGATGGTTACAAATTAAAGCAAGGCAGGATGGACTTTAAGGTTCCAACACGTGATATGCTGTAGTGATGGAAAGAAAAGCTATAGCAGTAATAAAGCAGTCAAGAACCTGCATGAAGTAGGCAAAATAATGGCAAAATTCCCAAAGCCAAAGCTACTGGAAATGTCAGGAACCTTGATAAAAACACATCATCGGGGAGGGGTATCAATGCATACCTCTGAGGATTAGTAAGGAGAGAATGAACATCTTAGATTTAGTAAGTAGATGTTTGCTTATATAAACAGAAAACACAGATGTCCCATGGAATCACAGCACAAATTAATTATAGATTTGGCCACAAGGAAACCTTAACCAATACAGAGAACTAGAGGAAAGGCTGTAATTTTATCAAGATCTAATAAGACCAGTAATAAATAATAGTGTGACCAATAAAATACTGCTTGGATATTAAGAAACACTTCTGGAAAACACCTAGATTTTAATCTTTAGAAAATTGTCAGGCATATTCAGAAACTGTTGAGAAACTAATGAAAATAAGAGCCCTTCATTCTCATACTCCTGGAACTTAAGCAAAACTCTTTCAGTGAAGAAATTAGACTTAGGTGACCTTACTACAGCAAGACAAGAATAAGTGGACTTGCATGGCTTAAGTATCACAAGATACTAGTTGGAATTAATTGATGAAGATAAAAACAAATTAATGAGCTGGGAAACAAAGATGTACTTACATTCACATAACAGAAAGGTGAGGCATCCCACCACGGGTTGGTCTTAAGGAGGAAACCTCATTTCATTGTGAGTTGCGCTTTCCTTGTAAAGAAAGAAGGGAGTAGCAGACACAGAGGAGATTAGGCATGAGAAAGGAGACCTAAGTACAGATCCAGAGCATGTATAGGAAAGACTCATTCCCCAGGCAGAGAAGGATGATAGAGACACACCAGTCAGTACTGTGCACCCATCAGGTTGCCTGCACCTATGACATGCTTGCAGCACCAGCCTTGATGGAACGCATCTGGGAGCATCCAGGAAAATTAAAAATGCAAATATTCCTAGGAAACCTTACATAGGAATAAAACCATCAGGAAGTTCCAGGGTGCTTATGGAACATTGGGTCAAAACTGCTAGTAAATTGTTCTCCTATCAACAGGAACATTTAGATGACATTCATGTTGCAATTACTAACCAGGAGAAGGAATGTATTAAAGCTGTCCACCTGCACTAGAGGGATTCCATACCCTGGTGGGGCATCCAAAGATGGAGAAAAGTGAGTGTGATAAGACCCAATTTGTTGGGAGGGGATTCTTCTTTTTTTCCCCCTGTCTTCTGCTGAACCATTGGTTTTATTGGCTTTGTTAGCTTTCCATTACTGTAACAAATACCTGAGATAAATCAACTTACAAAGAGTAAAGGTTTATTTTGGTTCATGATTTCAGAGATTTCTGTCCATAGTCAGTTGACCCACTGTATTTTTCAGTACATCACAACAGGAGGAAGTAGCTGAGGAATCCTCCAACATTGTCAGTCCAGAAAGCAAAAGAAAAAGAGGCTGGGGTCAAAATATCCCCTTCAATAGATTGTTCCTAGTGACCTGAATTTTTTTCCAGCAGGTACTCCTCTTAGTGGTACCACACCATGTCCTGAGAGCATTCAGTCTGGTGACAAGACTGAGATAGTTAAACCATGGACCTTTGGAGCACTTATCCAAACCACGGCATTGGCGCTGTCCACAGTGGCATCCAGACCACCATGAGAGGAAGACATCATGTGCTAGACCCCCCTTTAAAAATAATGACAACTCAGAATGTGTTGTGTATGCTTTTATTTGATTTTATATGTTATACAGTGAGAAAAACATTGTAATAAATAGTGGAATATTCATGAGATGCTGGCGTTGAGGAAGGACCAAAATGAGTGAGTATGAGCAAAAGTCTGAGCTAAAACAGGTTAAAACATCTGAAAAACAGGGTTTTAAGATGGCAGAAGAGAGGAGGTTGCTCTTCTGGCTGCTCTATGAAGTGAGACTAAGAAAGTGGACAGGCAGCTTCTCAGTGACGTGGGTGAACCCCTCCCCCCAAAAGAGAGAGAGAGAAGACAAAACAACAAAACAAAACAAAAAAACAAAAACGAGGGGAGGTCTTTACTTGAATTTAATATTGGACATTGAAAGCAGGTTGGGGACTCAGGAGATTGGAAAAATAAAATAAAGAAGAAATCCCAAGTGGCACAACCACTATTGTGGCCAGGCCAGAAGCACCAGCCAGAGCAGACTTTCCATGAGAAACATGGAGGGATAAGGGAATTAAAGAATCCTACATTTTTAGGAGACCTGAGGTGTATCTGGATACAGAGCATTTAGAGATCAAGGATGTTGCCTGACTAAACTAAAAGGTGCACTGTACCATATCCTTTTGTGGGAAAGAAGCCACCGTCTCTCCAGATGGCATGCAAAGAACAAAAGTAGGAACCATTTTGCAGCTGTGGTGCGTGGTGCATGGACCAGCCACTGAGAGAGTGAACCCAAATTTGGCCTAAAATACAGGCCCAGTAAACACACTTCACAGCATAGTGTGCTTATATTACCAGGAGAAAATCAAATGTGGAGTGATAAACTTCTACACAGGGGACAACTAGACAAGGAAACCCACGCAGCTCTATCCCTCACCCCCCAACCTGGGTGCCTGGAGGATCCACTTGGAGAGGAAGGTCTGGCAGGGAATTCAGAAGGGTGGGGGCAGGAGAGATTCAGTTTGGACACTGAACCCAAAACCAGGATATGTGGGGACCACTGGTGATACAGGGGACTAAGAATTGGCTCCTCCCCCACACAAGTGGACCCCAAGGGAGATGCCTGGGGTACAGTCTTCCAGCATGAACTGGCAGCTGCTGAGCCCTGGGGTGCACTGATTTAAATTCTCCAGACAAATTGGCATTCAGCAAAGAGCCTGGAGCCCACCTGAAGGCTAAACCCTGCCTCCAGGAACTCTGCCTATAGGATTCCCTCTCTCACTAGAGCAATCTGGAGGGTGATCCCACATAAAACTGCTGAGAAGAATAGCTGAGAATCTGCTGAACTCCAACACAAAGAATTCTTTAACTTTTCATTGAGATTTTTTTTCTTTTCTCTATTTTGATGTGACCTTAATGGTACATTTACATTTATACATACTCATATCTGTTTTTTTCTTTTTTCTTGCAGTTTTGAAACCAGTTATTTTTCATGAGTCAGTTCTGAGAAGTAGGATGTTTGATTAGTATATTTTAGTTTTGTATTCTATTTTTTTAATTTTCAAAATCATATATACTTATATACATACATATCCATATACTTACCTGTTATTCTTGATTCTCTCTCTTTTCTTCCACTAACAATCTCCATTTTTCTTTCACTCTTCCTTTAATGTTTTACTTCTACCTTCTCTCCTCATCACTCATAATCATCACATCCTATATGACTTCTGTTCTCCCCCATCCATCATTTGAAATTGTAAACCCTGGGGTAAACTTTCTGTTTTTAATTGTAGGCAATAACTAATCACATCATTTCTGTTTATTGTGATAATTAACATGTAGACATCAGAGTAGGAACTATTTGGTTTAATGCTGTACATTGTTTGCATTGGTTGTTATTATTTGTCTCCCTCTAAAAGGTGAGGTACTGGAATCCTTTAGGGACACTATGAATCCACAGGGTAGAACCTACAACCTCATATTCATACTGCTACATGGGTATATACACAAATAACATGAAAAAGCAAGGGAACAAATACTCAAACCATGATACTTCAACAAAAAAAATCTAATCACACCAGAGTGGAAGAAATGTCAGAGAAAGAATTTAGAATGCATGTATTTTCAATGGATCTTCCAAAGTAAAGGATAATGTAAGAAGGAAAAAATATGGAAAGTGAAAGATCATGTCAATAGAGATAGATTCTGAAAAAAAAAAAAAGTCAAGGAGAAATCCTCAAAATGAAGGAATAAAGAAACCAAATTAATTCAATGGAAAGCATTATCAACAGAATAGATCACTTGGAAGACAGAGTTTCAGGCAATGAAGACAAAATATATAATCTTGAAAATAAAGTTGACTGTGGAGAAAAGTTGTTAAGAGACCACAAACAGAACTTCCAAGAAATACGGGATATCCTGTGATGACCAAATTTAAGATTTATTGGGATAGATGAAGGCTAGGAGATATGAACCAAAGGAATGCACAATCCTTTCAATTAAATAATATCAGAAAATTTCCAAAACCTAAAGAATGATACGGAACAAAATTCTGGCATTCACATAGAAAAACAAATTAAGTGCACCACAGTCAAGTGGGGTTCATCCTGGGGATGCAAGGTTGGGTCAATGTCCAGAAATCAATAAATGTAATTCATCACATCAATAGACTTAAGAATCATATGATTTTTTTCAATAGATGCAGAGAAAGCATTTGATAAAATACAACACCCCTTCATACTCTAAACACTAGAAAAAATAGGGATAGTAGCAACTTACCTCAACATTGTAAAGGCTATCTATGCTAAACCCATGTCCAACATCATTCTTTATGGAGAAGAACTGAAAAAATTCCCTCTAAAAATTGCAGCAAGACAGGGATGCCCTCTCTCACAACTTCTATTCAACATCATGCTTGAAATATTAGTCTGAGCAATTAGACCAAAGAAATTAAAGGGATATGAATATGAAAAGAAGAACACAAGCTATCACTATTTGCTGATGACATGATTATATATTTAGAGGATCCAAAAAACTCCACCAGAAAACTTCTAGAACTAATAAATGAATTCAGCAAAATAGGATATAAAATCAATACACATAAATCTAATGCAATTCTATTCATAAATGATGAATCCTCTGAAAGGGAAATTAGGAAAACCACTCCATTCACAATGGTCTCAAAAAAAAAAAAAAAAAAAAAAAAAGAAGAAAAAAAAAAAACCACTTGGGAATCAATCTAACAAAAGAGGTAAAAGATATCTACAATGAAAACTACAAAACACTGAAGAAAGACAACCCTAGAAGATGGAAAGATCTCCCATATTCTTGGATAGACAGAATTAGTATTATCAAAATGGCCATACTTCCAAAGTCACTATACAGATCTAACACAATTTCAATCAAAATCCTAATGACATTCCTCATAGAAATAGAGAAAGCAATCATGAAATTCATCTGGAAGAGCAAAAGACCCAGAATAGCCAAAGCAAGAGTGATGTAGGAGGTATACCAGACCTTAAACTGTACTATAGAGCAATAGTAACAAAAATGAACATGGTGTTGGCACCAAAATACACAGGTACACCAATGGTACAGAATAGAAGACTCAGAAACATACCCACATAAGTACAGTTGTAACATACTAGACACAGGTGTCAAAAACATACAATGGAGAAAAGACAACCTCTTCAACAAATGGTGCTGGAAAAACTGGAAATCCATATGCAGTAAAAATGAAATTAAACCCCTATCTCTCACCCTGTACCAAAACTCAACTCAAAATGGATCAAGAATCTAGGAATTAGACCTGAGACCCTTCACCAAATAGAGGAAAAATTAGGCCCATATCTTCATCATGTTGGCTTAGGGCCAGACTTCCTTAACAAGACCCCCAGAGCAAAAGAAATATAAGCAAGAATCAATAAATGGGATGGATTCAAAATCAAAAACTTTTTTCTCAGAAAAGGAAATTTAATTGTTGAGGAAAAGTTTTGAGAGGAAATCTGTCCAAGAAAATTTGACACCCAGTTATTTCTAGTGAGTTTGTGAGTTGTCTTCAAACTCATGACACTCACAGTATAACTAAACTTTACATATGAATTTTGCATTTCATCAGGCTCTTAGAGAATTCAGCTTTATTATTATCAATATATTAACATTTCTGCATTTGTCTTGGAAATAATGTACAAAGGGAAAGACTGTTAATTCATGAGTAAAGACTTTGCAAAAAATTAGATAATGTTTAATTTTGGAAACTTCCCTGTCTGTTCAGTTGATACCAGTTACTGATGGTTTTATGACCTAGGGAAACTTTAAAATTAGGAGATGCTAAAATCTCAGATTACAGATTTCAAAATCCTGAGAAGGAAAGATTGGAGAGCTTCTGATTTTAGAGATACTCCAGTTAGAGAAGATGTCTTCCTTGTAGATATATCAGAATATTACAAATTCTAAACATTTAATCTTTGAATGTGTTTTTCTTGTCCTAAAATAATCTGTCCACAAGTATAAAACTAAAAATAGATTATTTTCCCATTTTGGTATTGGTAATGACTGTGTATTCCATTAAAAGAAATTTTTTTAAATAAAATGTTATATGATTTTAAAAAGAATGAAATGAGAAATCAAATACAGGACACCAAATATAGACCTACATCAAAGCACATTATAATGAAAATGCCTAACATACCAAATAAGAATAGAATTTTAAAGGTTGTCAGGGAAAAACAGCAGGTAACATTTAGAGGGAAACCAATCTTGATCTCAGTTGATTTCTCAACCCAGACCCTCAGATCTAGAAGGTCTTAGAATAATATAGACCAAGCTCTGAAATGAAACTTATGCCAGCTGAGAATTCTATGCACGGCAAAATTAAGCTTCAGAATTGGTGAAATAAAAACCTTCCATAACAAAATAGTTAAAAGAATTCACAAGAAAGCCTGCACTACAACACATTCTCGATAAAATATTTCCTGAAGAAATGAAAGATAAAAGTGAAAAACAGCAAAAGAAAGATCTACATTAGAAGAATAGTGAATCAAAGGAGAAACTAATCAAAAAAACCAGAAATAAGCCAAAATGGAAGTGAATAAAAATAATTTCTAAATAATAGCATAGAATGTAAATGGCCTAAATCCATCAAATAAAAGACATAGACTGAATGATTGGATTAGAAAACAAGACCAAACAATATGCTGTCTTGAAGAGACTCACTTCATAGTCAAATTATCCATAGACTGAAGGTAAAAGGGTGCAAAATCCTATCATTCATATGGATCTCGTAAACAAGCAGGATTTTCTATCCTCATATAAAGTGGATTTCAAGTAAAAGAAGGAAAAGGAAGGAAATATCATGCATCAATGAAATCATACATTAATAAGACATAACAATTGTAAATATTTATGCTCCAAACAATGGAGCATCTATGTACATCAAAAAACAAACAAAAAAAATTCTTCTTTATTTCAAGAATCAAAAAGACCACAACACAATAATACTGGGTAAGTTTAACATGCCTCTGTTAGCACTGGATATATCTTCCAAACAAAAACTAAATAAAGAAGCTATAGAACTAAAAAATATAATTTATGATTTAGACTGTAGAGACATATATAGAATATTTCACTCATCAGTGACCTAATACACTTTCTTCTTAGCAGCACATTGATCCTTATCTAACTAATATACACCATGTTATGTAAGCCATCACAAATGTTGGCATGCACTTGTAATATTAACAGTATAATTTTAGCATCTGCAGGGTTATTTTTATAACTACTTTTCCATCGATATTAATTTTTGTCTTACTTTTTTTTTTTTTGGGTGCTGAGGGTCAAACTTGGGGCACTCAATGACTGAGCTACATTCCCAGCCTATTTTGTATTTTATTTAGATGCAGGGACTCACTGAATTGCTTAGTGCTTTGCTGTTGCTGAGGCTGGGTTTACTTGAGATCCTCCTGCCTCAGCATCCTGAGCCACTATAATTACAGGCATGAGACCACACCATGGGTCCCATCCCCAACATTCAAAAAGAAAAATAAAGGTAAATAAAATAACAAAAACTTTTTGAAAATTTAAAAAGTTACAAAACACGTAATTCATATATAATCTTCCTATTTGAGGTATAAAATTGGATTTTTAAAATTCATTTTTATTGTAAATAAATGGGATACATCTTGTTTCTCTGTTTGTACATGAAGTAGAGGCATACCATTTGTGTAATCATACATTTACCTAGGGTAATAATTTTTGATTGACTCTGTTATTTTTTCTCCCCCTCCACCTCTCCCACCCCTCTTTTCCCTCTTTAGAGTTCCTCCTTCCTCCATTCCTGCCCACTTCCCACCCCCTATATGTGTCATCATCCACTTATCAGTGAGAATATTCATCCTTTGGCTTTTTGAGATTGGCTTATTTCACTTAGCATGATATTCTCCAACTGCATCCATTTGCCTGCAAATGCCATAATCTTATTATTTTTATGGCTGAGTAATATTCCATGGCATATATATACCACAGTTTCTTTATCCATTCATCAATTGAGGGACATCTAGGTTGGTTCCACAATCTGGCTGTTGTGAATTGAGCAGCTATGAACATTGTCGTGGCTGTATCTCTGTAGTACTCTGATTTTAAGTCCTTTGGGTATAGGCCGAGGAGTGGGATAGCTGGGTGAAATGGTGGGTCCATTCCAAGTTTTCTAAGTAACCTCCACATTGCTTTCCAGAGTGACTGCACTAATTTACAGCCTTACTAGCAATGTATGAGTGTACCTTTTTGCCCAGATCCTCGCCAACACCTATTGTTGCTTATATTCTTGATAATTGTCATTCTAGTTGGGGTGAGATGGAATCTTAGGGTATTTTTTTTTTTTTTTAATGTGGTGCTGGGGATTGAACCCAGGGACCTGTTTTTGCGAGGTGAGCACTCTACCAACTGAGCTATCTCCCCAGCCCCTTAGGGTAGTTTTGATTTGCATTTCTCTTATTACTAAAGATGTCGAACATTTTTCATATGTTTGTTGGTTGCTTGTAGATCTTCTTCTGTGAAGTGTCTGTTCACATCCTTAGCCCATTTGCTGATTGGGTTATTTGTATTCTCCATGTAGAGTTTTTTGAGTTCTTTATATATCCTGGAAATTAGTGCTCTATCTGAAGTATGAATGGCAAAGATTTTCTCCCACTCTGTAGGCTCTCTCTTCACATTACTGATAGTTTCCTTTGTTGAGAGAAAGCTTTTTAGTTTGAATCTATCCCAGTTGTTGATTCTTGCTTTTATTTCTTGTGCTATGGAAGTCCTGTTAAGGAAGTCTGATCCTAAGTCAACAAGTTGAAGATTTGGACCTACTTTTTCTTCTATAAGATGAAGGGTCTCTGGTCTGATTCCAAGGTCCTTGATCCATTTTGAGTTGAGTTTGTGCAGGGTGAGAGATAGGGGTTTAGTTTCATTCTGTTGCATATGGATTCCAGTTTTCCCAGGACCATTTGTTGAAGAGGCTATCTTTTCTCCATTGCATATTTTTGACACCTTTGTCTAGTATGAGAAAATTGTATTTATTTGGGTTCGTGTCTGTGTCCTCTATTCTGTACTGTTGATCTACCTGTCTATTTTGGTGCCAATACCATGCCATTTTTGTTACTATTGCTTTGTAGTATAGTTGAAGGTCTGGAATTGTGATACCCTTGCTTCACTCCTTCTGCTAAGTATTGCTTTAGCTATTCTGGGTTTCTTATTCTTCCAGATGAATTTCATAATTGCTTGCTCTATTTCTGTAAGGTACGTCATTGGGATTTCAATTGGAATTGCATTGAATCTGTATAGCACTTTTGGTAGTATGGCCATTTGACAATATTAATTCTTCCCATCCAAGAACATGGGAGATCTTTCCATCTTCTAAGATTTTCTTTAGTTTTTTTCTTTAGTGTTCTGTAGTTCTCATTGTAGAGGTCTTTCACCTGTTTTGTTAGATTGCTTCCCAAGTATTTTATTTTTTTTTGAGGCTATTGTGAATGGGGTAGTTTTCCTAACTTCTCTTTCTGAAGATACATCACTTTTGTATAAAAATGCATTGGATTTATGAGCATTAATCTTATATCCTGCTACTTTACTGAATTCACTTATGAGTTCTAAAAGTTTTCTGGTGGAATTTTCTGGTTCCTCTAAATATATAATCATGTCATCAGCGAACAGGGATAGTTTGAGTTCTTCTTTTCCTGTTTGTATCCCTTTAATTTCCTTGGCCTAATTGCTGTGACTAGAGTTTCAAGGACAATGTTGAATAGAAGGGGTGAGAGAGGGCATCCCTGCCTTGTTCCAGTTTTTAGGGGGAATGTTTTCAGTTTTTAACCATTTAGAACAACATTGGCCATGGGCTTAGTGTAGATGGGCTTTATAATGTTAAGGAATGTTCCCACTATCCCTACTTTTTCCAGCGTTTTGAGCATGAAGGGATACTGTATTTTATCAAATGCTTTTTCTGCATCTATCGCAATAATCATGTGATTTTTGACTTTATTGATATGGTGTTTTACATTTATTGATTTCCAAATGTTGAACCAACCTTGCATCCCTGGGATAAAACTCACTTGATCATGGTGCACTATCTTCTTAATATATTTTTGTATGTGACTTGCTAAGATTTTAGTGAGAATTTTTGCATCAATGTTCATTAAGGATATTGGTCTGAAATTTTCTTTCCTCAATGTGTCTCTGTCTGGTTTAGGTATCAGGGTGATATTGGCTTCATAGAATGAGTTTGGGAGGGTTCCCTCATCTTCTATTTCATGAAATACTTTGAGAAGTATTGGAATGAACTCTTCTTTAAAGGTTTTGTAGAACTCGGCTGAGAACCCATCTGGTCCCGGACTTTTCTTTGTTGGTAGGCTTTTGATGACTTCTTCTATTTCATTACTTGAAATTGATCTATTTAAATTGTGTATGTCCTCCTGGTTCAGTTTAGGTAATTCGTATGTCTCTAGAAACCTGTTGATGTCTTCGAGGTTTTCTGTTTTGTTGGAGTATAGATTTTCAAAGTAGCTTCTAATTATGTTTTGTATTTCATTTGTGTCTGTTGTGATATTTCCTTGTTCATTCTGAATTTTAGTAATTTGGGTTTTCTCTCTTCTCTTTGTTAGTGTGGCTAAGGGTTTATCAATTTTGTTTATTTTTTCAAAAAACCAACTATTTGTCAATTTTTTCTATTGTTTCTTTTGTTTCACTTTGTGGGGGTTCCCGGGGCCCCCAGCCTTGGACGTGGTCAAGATGGCGCCTGACGCTGAGCCAAAAGCGGCCAGCTATACAGTAAACAACCAGCGAATTCCAATGATTGGCTAGTTAACGATGTGACTAGAGCATGCCCCCTCGTGTACCCATCCTGTGCCTGCAGCTGTCCGCGTTTATCTCGTGTACTCTCCCCTGATTGATTGAAGTGTATATAAGCCTGGTGGGTGGGAGAGCGAAGGGGAACGGAACGGAAGAAGCGGAAGAAGCGGCAGCAGCAGCAGCAGCAGCAGCGGCTGGAGCTGAGCTGGAAGGAGGGAGTACGTGGGAGCTGGAAGGAGCTGGGAGAAGGGAAGCTGGGAGTGCGCAGAAGCTAGGGGTAAGAGAAGCGTAGGTGAGGAACTGTGCACAATAAACTTCCAAAGCTTCAGACATTTGTCGTGTCTCTCTCTGCGGCCAGAGGGGACCCGATAACTGGTGCCGAAACCCGGGAAGATGAAGGCCTTATAAAAGAAAACAAGGTAAGATATTTGAAAGAATTTTTTTTGTATACAAGTTGAACCGGTTATAAAAAAGTTAAAGGGTGTCAGGATGCGCCATTGGCGGTCCTGGGGACACGCGGAGTGCGGTCCGGTTGAAAAGTATCAGGAGTCCTGACGCGTAGAACGCGGGTTGAAAGGTATTGGGGTCCTGACGCGTGGAACGCAGGTATCGGGACGTGCCATTAGCGGTCCTGACGCGTGGAACGCGGGTTGAGGGGTACTGGGATCCTAACGCGTAGAACGCGGGTCGGGGGGGTATCGGGACACGCCATCAGCGGTCCTGGCGCGTGGAACGCGGTCTAATTAAAGTGAAAGTAGAAACACGCTTGGAGCGGTCCAATTGGGTAGTACGTAAAAAGCCGCTATAAAAATTTTAATGCGCACTTGATAGTTTTCCCTTCAGTAATTTTGTTGCTCCTGGCGGCTAGGCCACTGTTTGTTATTGTAATTGCCAAAACTAAAACTATTCAAATTAGCAACAATAGGGTCTGAATGCAGCAACCCCTCAGGGAACCATTAAAAAACAATGGGAGCCATTGAGAAAAAAAAAAAAAAAAAAAAAAAACAGCAAAGTAAGAAAAGCTGCTTAGTGTGCCACAAGGGGGATCTTCATGAACAGGATTTAATAGTAACAGAAAAGAATGCTTAAAGAGAATAAAGTGAGGAAAGATTGAGTGGTGGTGACCTAGAAAATAATTGCTCAAAAAATCTAAGAACAAGGGAAAAAAGGGAACTAAGTCTAACACAAAGAACCCCCAAAAAGAAATAACCAAGTGGTAGTGAAAACTTAGGAACAAGGGGAAAAGGTAGGAGAAACCTAAGCCTAATAGAAAGAGCTTCAAAATTTGTAGAACCTGCCCGTATTTGAGGAGCAAATGGAGATACCATCAACCATTAGAAAACTTTAAAGAGGCAGTTAAGACTTGGAGACAGCTATGCAGAGCAGTGTTATTTGGAGAACAATGGCTAATTGGAGAGCTCAGCTGTTGAAACTGCTTGCAGAAACATAGTGGCAAGGTTTCCCGATAGAAATGTTGAGATGAGAAGGCCAATACGCTTCAATAGATGCACAAAATCAGCAGCAAGGAGATAATGCCCTAACAAAAGATAAGAGATAACTATAGTAAAACCTGTTACACCTTATGCCCCAGGGCTATGTCCAAGATGCAGAAGAGGAAGTCATCGGAATAGTGCCTGTCAGCCTATTAGAGATAGGGAGGATAATTTCCTAGGGTCGAATCCTGAACCTCAAAAAAACGGGAGACAGGGCCCTCCCCGGGGCCCGCAACAAATATACGGGGTAATTCAACAAGTTCCCCGACGGTGGTATCCTCCCACAGAGAAGGGGAGTGCAGAGCCACCTCAGGAAGTGCCGGATTGGACATCTGTGCCACCTCCAGACTCATACTAACCCCAGATATGGGGGTGCAGATGATTGATACTGATTGGCATGAAAAAATCCCACAGAATAGTGTAGGACTATTACTAGGTAGAGGTTCCTCAACACTAAAAGGACTTATAGTACACCCAGGGGTTATTGATCCTGATTTCACTGGACAAATAAAGCCTTGGTCTCTTCACCAAAAGGAATTACGGTCATCTCTCCAGGGGATCGCATTGCACAAATGCTTATATTGCCCAGTCGACATTCCTTGTGGCCCAGTGAAAATACAAATAAAAGACAAGGAGGTTTTGGATCAACAGGAGCCACTTTAATAAACCTTACTATGGATATGGAACAGAGGCCCCTCCTAAAATTAAAAGTGGGAAATATGGAATTTACAGGTTTATTAGATATGGGAGCAGATAAAAGCATTATCAGTGCAATGGTCTGGCCAAAGCACTGGCCATTGATCACAGCAGCTCAGAGCTTGAGAGGCTTAGGAGTAGCAGAGAGCCCCAATCAAAGTGCTTCCTCATTATCGTGGAAAGATACAGAGGGACACACAGGAATATTTCAGCCATATGTCTGTAATGTTCCTATTAGCCTATGGGGACGAGACGTCCTGAAGCAAATGGATATGAAACTCACCACTGACCAGATTTACCAAGGGACTCCTGTAAGAAATATGTTACAAAATATGAATTATGATGATAAAAAAGGATTAGGAAGACATAGCCAAGGATCTACCCAACCACTGCCTTTACCTCCACCAAAAAATGATTCTCATGGATTGGGTTTTTCCTAGGGGCCACTGATAAACCATCAATCCCTATAATATGGAAAGATGATAAGCCTCGCTGGATTCCACAGTGGCCCCTAAAAAAAGAAAAGCTAGAGGCAGCTCATAAGTTAGTACAAGAGCAGGTACAAGCAGGTCATTTACAACATTCTACCTCTCCTTGGAATACTCCAATATTCTTAACAAAGAAAAAATCAGGAAAATGGAGGTTATTACATGATTTAAGAGCCATAAACGAACAAATGTACCCTATGGGACCCGTCCAATGTGAACTCCCTCTTGTCACTGCACTACCAAAAAATTGGCCTACTATTATTCTGGATTTAAAGGATTGCTTTTTCTCTATACCCTTACACAAAAATGATTGTTGGAGATTTGCCTTTACTTTGCCCTCTCTTAATCACACTCAGCCTGACCAGAGATTCGAATGGACTGTGTTGCCTCAAGGTATGGCTAACAGTCCTACTATATGTCAAATATACGTAGATAAAGCGTTAACAACTACTAGACAAAAGTTTAAGAGATTGTTGATTTATCACTATATGGACGACATACTTATTTGCCATCCAGAAAAAGAAGTTTTGTTAGAAGCATTACAATTTATAACTCAAGCATTAGAAAAGAGAGGACTAACGATAGCCCCTGAAAAATTACAATTAGAGGAGATCCAAGAATATCTGGGTACAAGGCTCACTGCTACTACAGTCAGACCAATAAGGTTGACCATCAGGACAGATCAATTGAATACCTTGAACGATTTTCAGAAACTCTTAGGTGACATTAACTGGATCAGATCCTATTTAAAATTATCTACAGGGGAATTAAAACCTTTATTCGATATATTAAAAGGTAATCCTGACTTGAATTCCCCTAGGAAACTTACTCCTGAAGCACGGATATCCTTACAGCTAGTAGAGAATAGACTTCAGCAGTGTTACGTTGATCGTTGTGATCCTACTCAACCATTAAGTTTACTCATAATCTCAGAGAAGCATACCCCTTTTGGCATAGTTTGGCAAGGAGGACCTCTGCAAAGTATAAATCTCCCTAGCTCTCCGGCTAAAACATTGCAATCATATCCCCAAGCTATTGCTCAGGTAATATTCAAGGGAATAGAATCTTGCATTACTGTTTTTGGAATCCATCCGTCTATTATTATAACTCCTTATTCCACTCAGCAAATTAAATGGCTAATTAATAATGATGATGATTGGTCAGTATTATATTGTTCCACTTCAGCTCAGTTCGATAACCATTATCCCCAACATCCCTGGATTCAATTCTGTAAAAATACTCCCATAGTTTTTCCAAAAGTGACTAGTGTCCAGCCTCTTAAAGATTGTGTAACCATTTTTACTGATGGCTCCAAAAATGGAGTAGGTGCAGTACTTATCGGTAAACAACTTCACACCATAATAGTTCCACCCAACTCCGCACAGGTTACTGAACTTGCAGCTGTAATATTAGCCTTTAAATTAGCAGATAATCAGCCATTCAATCTTATATCTGATAGCTTATATATCGTTAACGCTTTACAGGTTCTTGAAACGGTACCCCATATTTCTTCCATGTCCACGGTAGCTTCTTATTTTACTACGCTACAAAACCTTATCCTACAGCGTAAACATCTATTCTATGTAGGACATATTAGAGCTCATTCTAATTTACCAGGACCTTTGGCCAATGCTAATGACTTGGTAGATATGGCCACCAAATCAATTTTTGTTTTTTCCATAGAGGAACAGGCAAAACTCTTTCATGAAAAATTTCATGTAAATTCCACTACTTTGAGCAGAAAATTTCCTATATCTAAATGTAAGGCTCGACAAATAGTAAAAAATTGTCAACATTGTGCTCCTTTAATCCCAGTACAATCCTTTGGAGTTAATCCCAGGGGACTGCTGCCTGGTCATATTTGGCAGATGGATGTAACCCATATTTCTGAATTTGGTACTGTTAAGTATGTACATGTGTCAGTAGACACTGCTTCAGGGGTCATTATGGCTTCCGCTCATTCTGGAGAAAAGGTGAAAGATGTCATTCAACACTGCCTACAAGCATTTGCTGGCTGGGGCATACCTAAAGTTATTAAAACAGATAATGGTCCTGCTTATACTTCCAAAAGCTTCCAGTTGTTTTTACAAACATTTAACATCCAATTAGTCACTGGCATCCCATTTAATCCCCAGGGACAGGGCATTGTGGAAAGAGCACATCTTACTTTAAAAAATTGTCTAAATAAACAAAAAGGGGGAATAGGAGCCTCCTACAAGTCTCCTAAAGATAAACTTAACTTAGTTCTTTTCATTCTAAATTTCTTAACTCTGGATAGGGACGGCCATTCTACAGCTGATCGACATTATAATCCCCATAATACTCCTCAAGTATGGGCAAAATGGAAAGATATCCTGACAGGTTGTTGGAAAGGACCGGATCCAGTCCTTCGTTGGGTCTGAGGGTCTGTTTGTATTTTCCCACAGGATCAACAGACTCCAGTCTGGATTCCAGAAAGGCTAATCAGAGTTTTACAGCATGCAGATGATGCTGCTCCTCCTCACAATGGCGAGTCTGAGCCTTCCTCCAATAACAAAAACTCAGACGGAAAGGCAAACCCGGAACCTATGGGCCATTGTTAGCCTGGCCATATTTTTCATTTCTGACTAACATATTTTTTATCCTTCCTTTTCTTGTTTTTCACCAATTTCTTTACAAGCCTGTCAATTCTACTGATGATTTTTCAGGTTGTGCTGTTTTTGGTGACAAGGATATTTCTAGCCTTTCTTTGCTTTAACAGGAGGAATTTCTGTACTTTGCCGTTGGAAACATACTACAAATCAGACCCAGAGTAGAGCAACTCGTTCTGCTGACCCTAGCTGTGATATTGCTTTTCCTCCTACGTCAGCTTGTGTATTTCCTCCCTTTTATGTTTCTACCAACTAACATTTCTAATAACACCTCTTAACTGTTCATTAACTGTGTGCTATCTTTCATGATGCTGGAATGGTTCTTTTGTCACCTGTGCAATTTGCACATTTCTATCTTCTTACCAGTCCTAGTTTCTGTTGCAGATATAGAATTGCCAGTGCTATTATCAAGAAACAGAAGAGGCTTTGACATTGCAACAGCCGTGATCACTGCCACCACAGTCCTTGCAGTAGCAGCATTGACACAACCATAACAACGATCATTCGGCCGAGAATGCAGCTGCAGCCTTACAGACCATAGAGACTCTATCAGAGAATGGACTCTATAAGAACAAGTGGATACCTTGCAAGAACTTTTGGGACTGGGATGCGTTTATTCCCTGAGAGCTGCTTTGTGTTACCCGTATTGTAACTCCATTGGGACGTATATTGTTTATTTAATATGGCTATAAGGTTCCTCTTCTGTTTATAGATTTGTCAAACAGCGGGCAAGCTTAGGAGCTATGGTGGTACTCCTCTGCCTTGGCCTTCTTCTCTTCATTCGTTTTGGCATGCATCTGCAAGCTAGCCAATAGAGAGATCAAATTATTTTTCATCAGGCCATGACCGCCCTAAAGGCCGACAGCCCCCCATTAGTATGGCTCTTGATGCTGGATCGGTAGTCAAAGACGGGTAATGAAGGAGGTGGCTGTGTACCGACCTAAGACAGGAGCTGCAGCATGCTCTGCAGGCTCTGATGACGGGTAAGGACATATGCTGACCACTCAGCCTAAGACAGACACGGTCCCGAGCCTTAGTTTAATATTAAAGAAGGGGGATCTGTGGGGGTTCCCAGGGCCCCCAGCCTTGGGCGTGGTCAAGATGGCGCCTGACGCTGAGCCAAAAGCGGCCAGCTATACAGTAAACAACCAGCGAATTCCAATGATTGGCTAGTTAACGATGTGACTAGAGCATGCCCCCTCGTGTACCCATCCTGTGCCTGCAGCTGTCCGCGTTTATCTCGTGTACTCTCCCCTGATTGATTGAAGTGTATATAAGCCTGGTGGGTGGGAGAGCGAAGGGGAACGGAACGGAAGAAGCGGAAGAAGCGGCAGCAGCAGCAGCAGCAGCAGCGGCTGGAGCTGAGCTGGAAGGAGGGAGTACGTGGGAGCTGGAAGGAGCTGGGAGAAGGGAAGCTGGGAGTGCGCAGAAGCTAGGGGTAAGAGAAGCGTAGGTGAGGAACTGTGCACAATAAACTTCCAAAGCTTCAGACATTTGTCGTGTCTCTCTCTGCGGCCAGAGGGGACCCGATATCACTTTCGTTGATTTCAGCTCTGATTTTTACTGTTTCCTGTCTTCTACTACTTTTGGTGTTGCTCTGTTCTTCTTTTTCTAGGGCTTTGATCATTGTTAGGTTGTTTTTGTTGATTTTTTCTTCTTTTATTGAATGCACTCCATGAAATAAATTTTCCTCTAAGAACTGCTTTTATAGTTTCCCAGAGATTTTGATATGATGTTTCTTTGTTCTCATTTACCTCTAAGAATTTTTTTAATTTCCTTCCTGATATCTTCTGTTATCCATTCATCATACAATAGCATCTCATTTAATCTCCAGGTGTTGGAGTAGTTTCTGTTTTTTACTCTGTCATTTATTTCTAATTTCAATTCAGTATGATCTGATAGAATACAAGGTACTACCTCTATCTTCTTGTTTTGCTAACGTTAGCTTTGTGGCATAATATATGGTCTATTTTAGAGAAGGAGCCATATGCTGCTGAGAAGAAAGTGTATTCACTCTTCATTGGATGGTATATTCTAATAATGTCTGTTAAGTCTAAAATATTGATTGTGTTTGAGATCTATGGTTTCTTTGTTCAATTTTTGTTTGGAGGATCTATTCAGTGGTGAGAGAGGTGTGTTAAAATCACCTAGTAGTATTGTGTTGTGGTCTATTTGATTTCGAGCATTGAGAAGGATTTGTTTGACATAAATGGATGAGCCACTGTTTGGGGCATAGATATTTATGATTGTTATGTCTTGCTGATTTATGCTTCCCTTAAGCAGTGTGAAATGTCCTTCTTTATCCCTTCTGACTAACTTTGGCTTGAAGTCCACATTATCTGATATGAGGATGGATATCCAGCTTTTTTGCTGTGTCCATGTGCATGGTATATTTTTCCCCATCCTTTCACCTTTCGTCTATGGGAATCTCTTTCTATGAGATGAGTCTCTTGCAGGCAGCATATTGTTGGATCCTTCTTTTTTATCCAATCTGCCAGTCTATGTCTTTTGATTGATGAGTTTGGACCATTAACATTCAGGGTTATTATTGTGATATGATTTGTATATCCTGTCACTGGGCTCATTTTTTTTTTTTGACCTGACTTGATTTCTCCTTTATTTGCTCATTCCTTTAGGGTAGTTCCTCTCTTTGCTGATTTACATCGTTGTTTTTCATCTCTTCCTCATGGAATATTTTACTGAGAATGTTCTGTAATGCTGGCTTTCTTTTTATAAATTCTTTTAGATTTTGTTTGTCAAGGAAGGATTTTATTTAATCATCAAATCTGAAGGTAAGTTTTGCTGGGTATAAGATTCTTGGTTGGCATCCATTTTCTTTCAGAGCTTGAAAAATGTTGTTCCAGTTCCTTCTAGCTTTTAAGGTCTGGATTGAAAAATCTGCTGATATCCATATTGGTTTCCCCCTGAATGTAATTTGGTTCTTTTCTCTCACAGTCTTTAAAATTCTGTCTGTATTTTGTATGTTAGGTATTTTCATTATAATGTGCCTTTTGTAGGTCTATTGTAGTTTTATGTATTTGGAGTCCTATAAGGCTCTTGTACTTGATTTTTCATTTCATTCTTCAGATTTGTGAAATTTTCTGATATTATTTCATTGAATAGATTGTTCATTTTTTTCGTTTGTTTCTCTAAGCCTTCCTCAATCCCAATAATTTTTAAATTTGACCTTTTCATGATATCCCATAATTCTTGTAGATTCTGTTCATGATTTCTTACCACATTCTCTGTTTGTTCAACTTTGTTTTTGAGGTTAAATATTTTGTCTTCAATATCTGAAGTTCTGTCTTCCAGGTGTTCTATCCTATTGGTTATGCTTTCTATGGAGTTCTTAATTTGGTTTATTGTTTCCTTCATTTCAAGGATTTCTGTTCGTTTTTTTTTTTTCAATATCTCTAACTCTTTGTTGAAATAATCTTTTGCTTCCTGTATTTGCTCTTTTAATTGTCTATTGGTGTGATCATTCAATGCCTGCATTTGCCCTTTCATCTCATCCTTCAATGCCTGCATTTGCTCTTTTATCTCCTCATTTGCTTCCCTGATTGTTTTAATTATGTACATTCTGAACTCCCTTTCTGACATTTCTTCTGCCATGCTGTCATTGAATATTATTGCTATACCATCTAGGTTTGGGACATTTTCTTCCCTTGTTTTCTCATATTGTTCAGGTATCTACCCCTCTAGTAGTGAAACTCTGGGATATTGCAGATTTCCTCTATTGACTGATATTGTCTCTGTAGATTTCCAATAACTCACCTCTTAACCTTCAGTAACCTGAAGTCTTGGAGGAACTTGATAATATGGTGCTCAACTAGGAAGCTGGCCTTCAGGTGGGTTATATTCCCTGTTGCTCTGAGTTGTTCCTGAGTCTCTCAATGCTTCCTCTTCTTGGCTCCTGGGACTTGTCAAAGGTCCTCTAACCTCTCATAGGTGTCTCAGGAAGGGAGTTGCCCTTCCAATGATGATGGCCATGGCCTCAGGATTAATTCAGAATGTCTGCACCAGCCTATAAAGAAGCCTCTGGCTAGTTCCGTGATGGTGACAAACTTTGGCGTGGTGGTCTGGTGGGGTTGTTCAGTGGTGGAGTCTGTATTTGACCTGGTGGTTGGGCGGGTTGGCTACCCGCCACCCCACTCTACAAGGCAGGCGGGTTGGGTGCCCGCCTGCTACCTCCGCGCTGCAAGCAGCCTGACTGGCCTATCAGCTTGCTCCGGGACTACGACCAACCAGTGATGGCAGCAACCTAGGTGCAGGGGTCAGGCGGAGTTGCTCAGTTATGTCATCTGTCCTTGGCCTGTTGGCTGGGCGGGTTATCTGCCTGCCACTTACCTTCGGGATGTAGGCAGCCTAGCTTAGCTGCCAGCTCACTCCGCGACTGTGACAAACCAGTGATGGCACCGATCTAGGTGCAGTACAGTTGGTTTTTAAAAAGTTTTTTGTGCAACCTCCTTAACAATCTATTTTTCAGCATTTTCATTTCCCCTAAAAGAAACCCCATACCCAATAACAGTCACTCCCCATTCCTTGCCTCTCATGCTTCCCCAGGGCCTGGAAAACACTAATCTTTTTTCCATCCTAAAGAATGTGGACTGAAAGAATTTCACATGGAGACACAGGTCAAAGCTAAGCGCTGGAGCAGTTCCACTTTATTCAGAAAGGAGTGTTTATATAAAGCTGGGTGTGGGCTGATTGGTTGGGGCATGAAATGGGGTGAGAGTTGATAGGATGAGTCCCATTGCCACGGGTTTCAGGTGGAGGTGTTGAATACTGATTGGGTGTGGTGTGGCGCCGTGGGAACAGCGATGGGAGGTAGAATCCGGAAGAGAAGGCTGACCAGCGCCATGTTGGGGAAAGTAAGAGCTGTGACCTTATATTTCTCCCTTTTTGTTTTTATATTTTGGAACGGGGCACTATTTCATGCTGGATGGGGCGGAGTCTGGGAAGGGGTAGAGGGTTTCGGGAGAAATATGGTCAGGACACCCCATAACAAGGCCGAAAAAGGGAAGGTTTCTTGGTGGGTGAGGTTGGTGAATGTCCCCTGTAGCCACAGGTCCTGATTGTCTCATTCCATTTCCTCAGGTGGTAAATGGGTGGAATGAGCCAAGCATCCTGGTGAAGGGATGTGAGGAAAGAGTTCCATGAGCTGAGTAGTTTTTCCTTAACAGGTGGTGGTAAGATGTTCCCAGGGGGACGTGGGGAAGTGAAGTCATCTGTAACCAGTGGTTGATAGTACCTGAGGAGAGGCTGGTTGAAAGTTTGGTTAGAAATAGCCTGAAGTTGATGTTGAAGGAACTTTAACAAGCAGGGTAAAAAAAAGCAGGTGAGAGAAATAAAGAGTATTGGACCCAGGATTGGGAGTACCCACGTAAGGAAGGGGGACTGAAGCCAGAACAAAAGAGGAGAATTAGGAGTATGTCCTCAAAGTCCTGCAACCAAATCCTGTAGTTTAATAATGTTCTGTTCAACCACCCCAGATTGATTTATATAGAAACAACATCCTTCTCTGAGGAATAAACAAGTACCTCCTTTTTCAGCTGTAAGAAGATCTATGGCCCTGTGGTTTTGCAGTGTTACCTGGGCCAAAGAGGTTACCTGTTTCTGTAAGGAAGCTAGGGATTCAGCTGTTGAAGTGAAGGCACCTTCAAGTTTGGTGTTCAGTTGTTCCGTGGCCCATAGAGAGTGACCGAGGGCTCCACCTGAATAAGCAGCTCCAGTGATAGAAGAGACTAGTGATATTCCCACAAGTATGGGTAGGAAGGCAGCTCATTTTTGCCATGGGGAGGGAAGGAAAAAAGATTGAAGTTAGGAGGAACTATAGAGGTTTAATTGAGGCACAAGTGTGATAAGGACACTGGGAGAAGTGGAATCAACGTGGGTATATATGGTGTTTGTAATATGGTATTAGTGTGGCAGGTTATAGCCGAAGGATATATTGAGGATGGGAATGTAAGAAGGCAATGAATGAAGTGATCTGGTTCAGGTTCCCATAAGGGACAGCATGGATAGGTGTTATTGGTTTTGCAGAGGTTGGGAATGAGTAGGTAGAGGAGTTCAGAGGAACTGTGGCCAGGAGGGGTCGTTGCAAGGAGGCACATAAGAAGCAATGTAGAATCGACAGAGGTGAGATTTAGAAATTTAGCTGTTTCTTGGGTAAGATGTAGCCAAGAATAGATATGACCAGAAGGTGAGGATATATTTTGTAAGGTTTGGATAAGAACCTTTTTTGAGTGTTGTATATCTGAAGCAACCTGAGAGATTTGTGACCCTACGGGAGTGAGTTTGTGAGAGATGTGAAGGGTTCCGTGAGGTTTAGACCAGGTTCTGTAATAGATGAAGGCCTTTTCTCTGGTTGCCCAACGTGGGTTCCAGGGGTCTTTGATAGTGAATGAAATTGAGCCATTCTTCTGTTTCTGGAGATTGTTGGAGGCAGAGGTATAATGATGCCCATGGGTGGAGTCTCCCAGGTAGTGAATGTTGCATGACCAATATAGACAGCCCCCATAAATATCAGGTCACCAATGACAGTAATCTTTGATTTGGTCATATATGAAGCAGAGGTAGGGAAGAAGGAGGGGCTGACTGAAGAAGACCTTGGTTGTTGGTGGGAACATAAGAGTTATTGGGGCTAAACATCCTGTAGGAGGACAGGAGGTAGAGGTGGGAAGTAGATGAGTAGTTCTGGTGTTATGTTCAGTATAGGTTTCTGTGACTTTGAATGTCCAGACAAAAGCTGTGGCATGTGAGGGGAGACTTGGGAGGGTTAGGAGGAGTGGGAAGAGGAACAGTTTAGAGTTGAGCATTTTTGGGTATAGTTTGAGTATTTTTGGGTATGGGTTCAAGGAGTGAGATGCGAGAAAAGCGTAGTTTCAGAGGGTTTTGAGGAGAGGAGGAACAGGAGAACTTGGGATCAGTTTCGTGAGGAGGAGTCTCCTGATGAGCTTCTTTTGGATCGGCAGGGCAGGAAGTGGGTTTGAGCCTACAAATGTGAATCCAGGGAGAGAGTTGATTGTGGGGAAGAGCCAACATGGCAGCTGTGGGAGTGCATGAGATGACTTTAGTTGGTCCTTCCCATTTTGGTTGTAATGGGTTTTTATTCCCCGGAGGGCAGAAGTAGACAATTGACCAGGTGTCAAGGGAAATGTGTTTTGAGAGAAGTTGGGGTCAGGAAAAAGCCAGTCCTGGTATTTCCACAATTCAGTTCAAAGGTGGAAGAGGAGAGGTAAGGAATATTTGTTAGAGATAGGCCAAGGCTTGGGCGATAGTCCAGGGGGAATGAGGGGGCGGCCATACATGACCTTGAATGGGGAGAGAGATGAGGGTTTTTTTGGTAAAGCTCGCAAGCGTAAGAGGGCTAAAGGGAGTAGTTTAACCCAGTCTAAACTAAGTTCCATAGTTAGTTTAGTGAGGATATCTTTAAGGGACCTGTTTGTTCTTTCGACTTTTCCTGAGGCTTGTGGGCAATAGGGGCAGTGAAAATGCCAAGGGAATGATAAGGCTTGAGTGAGGGCCTGAGTAACTTGTGAAATAAATTCAGGGCCGTTGTCAGATTGGATGGATGTGGACATCCCAAATCGAGGGATGATTTGAGTCATTAAGATGTTAGCAAAGGTAGAGGCCCTTTTATTGGATGTAGGAAAAGCCTCGACCCATCCGGAGAAGATATCCACCAGTACTAGTAGGTATTTCATGTGTTTAACCCTGGGCGTATTGGTGAAGTCAATTTGCCAGTCAGCTGCAGGGATGTGCCCTCGAGCCTGATGGGAGGGGAAAGATTTAGGCTGTAAGGGTGTGTTAGAATTGGTTCATTGACAAATGTGGCATGTTGAGGAGATGCACTGTAAGAGGGCTCTATCATCCGCAGAGAGGGTGAAAAAGGATTGAAGAAAGATTTCAAGACTTTAGGGGCTAGAGTGATATAGGGAATGGAGAAAATGGAAAAGATGTTGATGATCTGGTTCATGTATATCCTCCAGAGAAGTGAGTGTGAGTTTAGGAGAGGGATTGGAAGTTTGGAGGGCAGCCGATCATGTGGCCTGATCAGCTTTGGAATTGCCAGCTGTGATAGGGGAGGAGTCAGTTTGGTGGACTTTACAGTGTGTGATACCAAGTTTAGATGGTAGTTTTGAAGTTTCTAAGAGGCTAGAAATGAGTGTTGAATTAGTGACAGAGGTGCCCTTGGTTGTTAGGAGTCCCCTTTCTTTCCATATTGCAGCATGAGACAAGAGAATATGGAAAACATATTTGGAATTTCCTGCTGCTAACTCACATGCCCTGGTGGCTGCCACGAGTTTGGCCTGTTGGTTAGTGTGTTTGGTGGGAGGGGTTTTGCTTCAATTATAGAGGAAAGGGAGACAATGGCATATCCTGCCACTCTGACCCCATCCTGTATGAAGGAACTGCCATCAGAAAACCATGTAAAGTTGGGACAAGATAAAGGCCCCTCAGAGATTGTTGTGGGGCAGGGCAGAAAAGTTTCCAGAGCTTCAGTACAGTTATGGACTGGGGGCTCTGGCAAGTTGGTTGTGATAGGGAGGAAGGAGGCGGGATTCAGCAGGGGACAGGGTTTGAAAGATATAGTGGGGTTCTGTAAAAAATGATACCAGTAAGGAGAGAATCCTAGAAGGGGGGAGAGATTGTAACCTTTTGTAGGTTAAGAGGTCATTCAGGTGATGTGGTGAAAGAATTGTGAGGGGAGACCCAAAAGTGAGTTTATGAGCTTCCTTTTGGAGATCATGGCTGGCTGCCAAGGCGCGCAGGCAGGGTGCCCATCCTCTAACGGTAGGGTCCAACTGCCTGGAGAGATAGGCTACTGGGGCAGAAGTTGGTCCATGGTTTTGTCCAAGGACTCCTAAACTTTGGCCTCTTTTTTCATGAACATAGAGAAGAAAAGGCTTTTTTAGGTCTGGCAGGTGGAGGGCTGGGGCCTGGAGAAGTGCCCTTTTTAATATGTGGAAAGACTGGGTGGTGGGTAATGTCTCATTTTGAGGGCCTTTTGCCATGTCATATAAAGGCCTTGCTAGGAGGGAGTAATTAGGGATCCACGTCCTAAAATACCCTGCTAAACCCAGGAAGGATAAGAGTTCGGCTTTAGTTTTGGGCATGGGAAGGGAGCTAAAGAGATGTTTCCTGTCGGTAGTGATGGCCTTTTTTCTGTGAGAGATGGTGTCATGTTTTGAGATTTCCATGGAGGGGCTGCAGAGGAGGAGGTCATCTACATATTGAAGGAGAGTGGAGTCAGGGCAAGTTGAGTGGAAGTCCTTTAGGTCCGTTGCCAGGACTTGTCCAAAGAGATGGGGTCTATCTCTGAAGCCCTGGGAAGGTCTGTCCATGTAAGCTGTTGAGAGTGTCTGGTTCTTGGGTCAGTCCAGGTGAAAGCAAAAATGTCTTGGGATTTAGATGCAAGGGGAATAGAAAAGAAAGCATCCTTAAGATCAATTACAGAGAAATGAGTGGAAGTAGCAGGGATTTGGGAGAGAAGGGTGTAGGGGTTAGGGACTAGGGGGTGGATGGGAATAACAGAAGAGTTGATGAGGCGGAGGTCTTGCCTTACTTGGTAAGAACCATTAGGTTTTCTGACTGCTAGGATAGGGGTATTGAAAGGGGAGTGAGTGGGTCATAAGTATTCTTTTTTTAGGAGATCCTGTATAGATGAGCTGGAGGCCAATTAGCGAGGTGGTGGGTAATGGGTATTGGGCCTGATTAGAAAATTGAGTGGGGTCTTTGAGTTGGATCTTAATAAGGGGGCAGGCGACTGTGGAAGGCTTACAGATATCCCAGACAATGGGGTTTACGAGGGAGGTGGGGATGGGGTAGTGTTTGTGTTTAGGGTGGTTTTGGGTAGGACCTGCGCAATCGGAGAAGAAAGGGATTGTAAAATCATCAGCTAAGAGAGCCATTTAAAAATGTGGTGCGGGGGACAATGGAGGCTGTATCGAAATTGTAGCTTTGAGGAGTGAGAGGATATCCCTGCTGAGAAGTATTACTGGACACTGGGGAATTACAAGGAAAGAATGGGAAAAAGGGAAACCATCTATAGAGCAGGTGAGAGGAGGTGTTTTTAATGGGAGTATGGTTTTTCCTCCTACCCCGACAATAGGAGAGGATGAAAGCAGTGTGGGTCCCCAAAACTCCCTCAAGACCGAAAAGGTGGCCCCTGTATCTAGGAGGAAGCTGATGCTGCACCCATCTACTTGGAGTTGCACCCTGGGTTCCTGCCTGTTGATAGTAATGGCCGGGGAGGAGGACCCAAGGCCCCGTCAGTCATTGAGCACAAGGCCCAAGAGGTCAGTACTGGGGTTTTTGGCCGCAACTCCCCTTTGGGAGGTGGGACAGTCTGAACCCCAGTGACCCATTTGCTGACATTTAGGGCAAGGCATGTTGGGGGTCCTAGGAGTAGGGCATGCTTTAGCCCAATGACCCTCTTTGCTGCATTTAAAACAGGCTCCCGGGGGATTGGTGTTTCCTATAGGCTGTTGGTGTCAGCCCTGAGGGGCCCTCTGTAGAGCCTGGGCGAGCATCTGAAATTTGTTGTTTTCTGCCTTTTCGTACCTATGGTACTTAGGGCATTCGGCTTCCTCATCCTGGTTATGGAAAACCTTAAAAGCCATAGCCAGAATTTCAATCTGAGGTGTTGCAGGCCCCTGCTCAAGTTTTCTAATTTAGCCTTTATGTTGGGGTAGCTCTGGGATAGGAGATATGTCATAAGGACATGCCTGCCATCGGGGGTTTCAGGATCCAAGTTGGTGTATTGTTGGAGAGCTTTAGTGAGGCGATCTAGAAATTCAGAGGGGGTTTCATCCTTTTTTTGGATTATCTCCTGGATTTTTTGGAAATTTACTGCCTTGCGAGCAGACTTTTATAGACCAGTGATTATACAGGCAGCAAACTGATCTCTTTAATTGTAGTCTGGCTGTGGTATTATAGTCCCAGTTTGGATCTTGTTCAGGGACTGTATGGGGGCCGGTATGGTGGTTGGGGTTGATTTGGTGAGTGTCATCTGCGTGAGCTTGGGCTAGTTCCCAGACCCATCTGTGTTCCTCAGGAAGTAAAGTGTTAGCTAAGAACATGTAAATGTCATGGTAAGTAAGACTATAAGCCTGTAGGACCCATTGGAATTCATGGATGTAAGTAGCAGGGTCAGTAGTGAAGGAATCTAGCCATTTCTCCAATTGAGTGAGGTCAGTCATAGAAAAGGGAACATGGACCCGAATAACACCTTTGGGTCCAGCAACCTCTTGTAAGGGTGCCATTGTATGGGGCTGGGTAATTTGGTTGTGGGTGCGGGACCTGGTGGCTGGTGGACTAAAGGAGGCCGAAAGGGAAGAAGATGGCGCTGCAGAAGATGTTGCCATGGAAAGAGAAGAAGATGGAGGTGGAGATGAGAGGGAAGATGGTGATGAAGCAGAATCAGGCAATGAAGGGGCCGGGGAAGTGGGAGCAGAAGGAGGGAGAAGATAAGGAGGCGGTTCATCAGCCGGGTCAAAGGAGGAGGAGGATTCAGAAGGGGGAAGTGAGGGTTTGCAGGCTAGAAGAACTTGGTGAGGGCTACAAGGGGTGCAGAGGTCAGGGTGGGACTGGAGAAGGGAGAAAGCCTCGATGTAGGGAATCTCCCTCCACCTTTTTAAGCGCTGGCAATAGTTAAAAAGATCTCGCAGAATTTGAGGGACAAGGGAGCCTTCAGGAGGCCATTGATTTTGATTATCCAAGTGATAGGAAGGCCAGTCCTGAGTACAGAATTTGATGAAAGATTTTGACTTGGTGTCTGGGGTCAGTGAGAGGCAAGCCAAATTGGAGAGTAAACATTTTAAAGGGGAATTGTTTGGGAGGGAAGAAGAGGCTCCCATCGTCCTCTGAAAGTAGAGGGAGAGAGAGAAAGAAGCGAGGGCGGGGGGGAGAGAGAGAGAGAGGGAGGGAGGGAGAGAGAGAGAGAGAGAGAGAGAAATCTCCGCGCCGGAAAATGAATGGATGACTCACTTAGGTGTCCCCAAGGAGAGAAACCATTCATGGGACCCAGTAGGGTTGGGGGAAAAGGGAAAAGTCAGGTCATCACCTGAGGATTCCCTTGCCAGGCAGAAATGCAGGGGGCCTCGGAGAACCTAGCACTGGGTTTTTACCGGAAAATGGTGGCAGGTGGGAGAGGGTAGAGAAGAGAGAGAGAATAAGAAGGGGTCTATTGTTCCCTCCCGCCTGATTGGATAACGGATGAGGCACCTAGGAGTCCACTGAGGCCATAAAGACGGAGGTGGGGTGTGATCTCCTCCCTATAACCAGACGTTGGGGGCTGCCAGAGGATCACGGTCAGATACCCCGCCATAGTCAAGTTAAGGGTGATTGCCTCTTGAGGGGTGACTCACCTAGAAATTAGCCAGTGGTGGTTGCCAGGTAGCCAGCATTCAAAAAGGTGGACACGGGCAAGAAGCTTTGACCATGCAGGGAGAGGGGGTCCTTGGTAGAGGTTTTCCCCCTCCCGGGTTTTGGCACCAATGAAAGAATTTCACATGGAGTCACGGGTCAAAGCTAAGCGCTGGAGCAGTTCCACTTTATTCAGAAAGGAGTGAATCCGGAAGAGAAGGCTGACCCGTGCCATGTTGGGAAAAGTAAGAGCAGTGGCCTTATATGGACCTTGCATACATGTAGAATCAAACAACATATGAATGTGTGTGTCTGGCTTCTTTCACTCAGCATCATGTTTTTCAGGTTCATTCATGTTGGAGTGTGTATCAGTCTCTCATTCCTTTTTATGCTGAATATTAACCCACTGCATGGCTATGCCACATTTTGTCCTTTAATCAGTTAATGGACATCTGGACCATTTCTACTTTTGGAGTAATGCTGCTATGAACATTCATGCACAGATTTTCTGTGAATATATGTTCTCCTTTCTCTTGTGTACATGATTAGTAATGGAATTGTTGGGTCATATCGTAACTCTACATATAACTATTTGAGGACCACACTGCATCCAAAGTAGCTGCACCATTTTATACTCCCCCAGTGATGCAGAGGCTCCCAACATTCTTACCAACACAGAGGACTGTCTGTCTTTTTCACTCTGACAATGATAGTGGCCAAATTAATGGTACCAAAACATGTTCTCACCATGTATAAGTGGCTTGGGATACCAGGATATGAGGAGGCCTTGTGAGCACAGGATGGGAATTGCCTCACCCCATTAATCCCCAGAGCCATCAGCACCTCACCACATAATGGGGAGACCTTGCCAAGTGTACTGCCCATTTATCCATGTCTCTGTGAGAAGCACTGTCAATGCTGGCTGCTGAGGTGGCTTTTCCAGGCTGGCAGCCCCTTTTGGCTATGTGGTCATTCTCCAATAAACAATAAATTTGACTTCTTGGGGTCATCTTTTAGGCCTGTGCTCTTCAGAATTCCAACATAGATGGAGTTTGAAATTTTCCTGAATGTTCCCATCACATCACATGCTCACAGGTGGTCTCTATCTGCCCATAAGAAACATGGTGTGTGGGTTTTCTTGTCCTATTCACAGCTTCCAGTTGCTGGAGGGAACCTCAGGATCTCATCACAGGATGTACTAATTTATTGTAATTACAAAGGGATTTTTAAACCCCCCTCAAGACTCATCTTTTATGGATGTTCCTCAATTTATGGCAGGTTGTGTCCAGCATAAATTTTAAATCTCTCAAGTCAGGACTGGGATGTAGCCCAGTGGAAGAGCTCTTGCCTAGCATGTGCAAGGCCATGGATTCCATTCCTAGCAAAAATAAAAAGAACAATGGAAGAAAGACATTGATTAAAAAATGCTTTGTGTACATGTAACCTCTCACACATCCCAGCTCAGCCACACAGCACACTGGGGAGTACAGTTTGTCTCCCCTCAGGATCATGAGATGACTAGAGGCTGCAGCTCAATGCCACTGCCCACCATGGACAGAGCAACTATCTTACACATTTCATCAGCCCAGCACAAGATCCGAATTGAAAATTTGAAACATGTTTTTTTCTGAATGTGCATATTTCTTTTACACCATCCTAAAGTAAAAAAAATTGTTATGTTGAACTGTCATAAGCCAGGGACTGTGTGTTCAGCTTCAATGAAATTTGGTACCTGAATTCTTTCCTGATTCTCCTGCCAGTGATCAGAGCCCCATGTCAGACTCTTGCAGCTCCTGCATTCTGGTCTGGCCACCTCAGATCAAGAATGGGTTCTGGTCCACCTCCTCTGAGGCTGCCTACCAAGTGGTCCTGGCTTCCCCATGTCTCTGAATCTCTTCTCTCTTCCTCTCTCTAAACAGAATGGATACAGGTAAACCCCAAGTGACAAACCATGACAAACCACAGTGGACACCCTATTTTTTTCCTGCCTCTGAGGTTTGCTGTTCCAAGGCCCCTTGCTGTCCCTTGCCTGAATCCCTCTCACTCATCTCAGATGTGCTTCCCATGGAACTAACTTTGAGCCTCTCTAGAATCCCATGCATATTCCCAACACTACAGTTTTCACTTTTTTCTTTCTTTTTTCTTTTCCTTTTTCTTTTCTTTTCTTTTTCTTTGCAGTGTTGGAAATCGAACCCAGGGCCTTGTGCTTGAAAGGCAAGCACTCTGCCAACTGAGCTATATTTCCAGCCCTTAATTTTTAATTTTTTATTTATTGCACCAGTTAACACATTTATTGGTCTTCTACTATGTGCCAGACCTTATTCTTGGTGCTGGGAGTTCTAGCAGTGAACAAATCACTTTCTAGTTGGTGGGGACCAGCAAGGTAAGTACTATCAACAAAATGAGTACAGTCTTGTGTCATCTACCAATGGGGCATGTTCTGAGTTGCAGCCTCAGGCAATTTCATCATTGTGTGAACATCAAGAAAACATTTATAAAGTTTGTCATGATGGTGCATACCAGCAATTTGGGAGGTTGAAGCAAGAGGATTGCATGTTCAAGGCCAGCCTCAGTAACATAAAGAGGCCATAAATAACTTGACCAGACCTTGTCTCAAAATAAAAATTAAAAAGGGTTGGAGATGAAGCTCAATGGTGCCCCTGTGTTCTATCCCTGGTAACAAGAACAACAACAAAACAAGGAATACACATAACCAAACCTAGAGAGCCTAGCCTACTACAAACCTGCACCATGTGTATAACATATTGCTCCCAGGGCCATGAAAAGCAAAGCAAAGCAATGAAGATGTCACCACAAGAGAAAAGGATTTAATCAAAAGACATGGTAAATGCATGATGTATAAATCTGTTTCTGGCTAAACCATGGTATAGTAAATACATACACTAGTAACATTACAGTAATCAAGTATTATGCAGTACACATAGTTGCATGTGTTGTACATTTAAACAACTGGGAGTGTTTACATCAGCACCACCACAGACATTTGAGCAAGGTGCCACTCTACAATGTTACAACTGCCATTTTGTCACCAGGTGGTAGGAATTTCTCAACCCTGTTATAATATTGTGGAACCACCATCCTATGTACTCTTGTAATGTGGCATATCACTGTAGGTAAATACCACCTCAGAGGGATAAATATGACCTGCAGAAAAATCTACAATAGGCAGGGTTGTGTCATGTGGCATGACACTGAGCAGAACCACCTGGGTGATGCACATGGAGGGAGGTGGGGGTGAAAGAATACATACTCAGGGGTCAGAGGCCATGATGGGGAACATGTGTCTTCCTCTCAGTAAGTGGGAGAACAGGAAATCCAAATGCCAGCTGCAAGTGGAAAAGGTTGGCAGGAAGCACCAGGTAGAGGCCAGGAGTCCCTGATGTGGTGAAAAGTGGAGAAGTGACATGATACAGTGTCCTGCATCTGCCTCCATCCCCACAGTGCAGCAAAAAGCAGATGCCCACAAAATATTTGCTAATCACAAATCCTCAAATCACATGGACAGAATGATGTGTGGTTGCTGGGGATTAGGGGGAGAATGGGTAGGGACTAAATTGAGGAAAATGTTCTGGAACTAGATGGCGGTGATGGTTGCACAAAATTGAACATGCACTCAATTGCACTGAACTAAACATTTCAAAATGAGTAAAATACTAAATTTTAATTAGTATTAATCATAAGAAAATAAAAATAATCTACAAAATGAATAGGAAAAGAAGGAAAAAGGTAAGGGAGGATAGGACTGCTCTGGGAATAGCAGGACCAAGGTGAAGCTCAGAAGCTGGCACTGACTGAGGAGCCTCTAGGAGCTCAGATCTGGTGCTGGTGGTGGAGGGTTTTCTGGCAGTGACCCTTCCTTTTGTGCTCAAGGTAATGTTGGAGGTACCTTTGGAGCTGCTTCAAGTGCTGGAGTGGCCCTACAATTACAAGAGGAGAAAAGATCACCACATGATCCTTTCAGGCACAAAGTATTGTCCACTGTCTTTTAGAGAGAGCTCCACGCAAAAACCAAACCTGAGGAAGAGTTCCAAGACTGCATCCAATCAATGATTGCTCTGTTTCTCATTGTTCCTGCCCCAACCCTGCTTCTGGAAGCTCTGCTCTGAGTGCCAATCCCATCTCCTCCCCACATATTCACAGGCCCCCACCCCAGTCCTCTCAAATTCAGACCCTGCTTCAATGGACTCTGGGTGCTCCAGCAGTTCCAGGAGAAGGTGGCCATGTGTCCCACTAGTTGCTTGGCATGTTGAGCTGGCTGATGTCCTAACCAGCTGTGTAGTGTTCCAGATAGAAGCCAAGAAGGGGGAAGTCTGCCCTATGGATACGGGTGGGCAGCAGCATGAGAGGCCTGACCTTTCTCTCTCAGTGCCCTCCGAGGCAACCCTGCATGGCTGCATGGCTGTGCCTCCTACCCCTGCCTATCTAGAGACTAGCCCCACCCTGTTTCCACCCCAGTGTGATGACTCTGGTCTATAGAGAGCTCTGGTAACCATGGGTGGACTGACAGAAACCCCAAATGGGAGAGTGTCCTTGACCAAGGGTGTGACCACCTGACCATTTTTAACATGACACTGTCTCTCTGCTCCCTCCCCAATGGCATGTCAACTCCATGAGGAAAGGGAGGTGGTTCTGCTGTGTGCATTGCACTCACTGTCTTAGGACTGGTTCTCCAATATTAGCTGATAAATGAAGGAAAAATGGGAGTCTGTCATGCCCAGCCTTCCAGGCCTTTACCTCACACACTGACATGCTGCCTAGTTCTCTTTACCTCATCTGGGTCGTCTTGTCCTACTTATATGTATGCATATCTAGAGGAGGTCAGAAGGATGTCACAGCTGTTCTAATGTTGAAAGTGTACCCTGTTATTTAGTGTGACTGTGTGACCTGAAGTAGTTCAAGAGAATAGGTGTTAGTCCCTGCTCTGTTCATTGGATCATGGTCAATGCCTACAAAATTGTCTGTGAATGGTGTGACTTCATGTCTATACATTAAAGGTTAGAATGTGATCACCTACTTCTAAGATATCTGAGTGTTTCTGAATCCCACTGCCAGCCCCTGTGTAATCCAGTTTTGCATTCACTGAGAAGTCCATCGTGAAACTCAAATGTTCTTCACAATGAAGAAAACAGCTTAACTCAACTGAGGGGGTTAATAAGGGATAAGGGAAAAACTTCATTGAGATGAGCAGGACAACGATGAGGACAGGAACAGCCCCTTCAGCAAATTTTTCCATGGAATCAAGTCCCAATAAATACTTTTCCTGGAAATCATACTAAGTCCTCAATAACCCTGAGACATTGACCTCTAGGTATCCAACTGTTCAGAGGAGCAGACTGAGAATCAGAGAGGTGCAGGGACCTTCCCAGGACCCAGAGTGTAGGTGTCCAATTCATGTGCCTGGAGTGTTGGGCTCACCTTTTGAACATAAAAACCTATTGTGTGGAGCTGAAGGTCCAGGAGATGCTGGTGAATGAAGAGTGCTAGAGGGGGTGGCCATCTGAGACATTAGGCTCCAGGGCCTCCTTCAGGTTCTCCAACATGCCAGCCTGGACCACCCAGAGTGGGGGTATCATCCACCCCTACAGCCAACTCTCCCTTCTGAGACCAGACAATGGGAGACAGGGAGTCACTGGATAAAATGTGATCTACCAGAAAGATTGGGGGCTGGAGTTCAAATCAAACTCTAAAGTCATTAGTGACTTGTACCAGAGCGGGGACAGGAGAGTTCCAGCACAATAGTGTTTCTGAGTTCAAAGTGGAATTGCAGAGAAAAGAGTTTAGAAATATTAGCAGCTTCAAGTCTGTTCATTAGGTGTGAAGGTGTGGTAAGTCCCTGCATTAGGAACATTATTCCATGAGTCCTGACCGAAGATCACATTCTGGCAATGAGGAAACAGGTTTATCCTGGTTGGGAGAGTCCCTGAATGGGGACATCCAGGCCATTGTTCTCTGTGGCACTGCTAAAATGACTCCAGGTGTCTGGGAACATATTTCCCGTTGCTGTGCACAGACTTATAATTTATATGGGTCGATTCACTGAATGTACCACCACAAGCCATATAGGAAACGATAGTATTTATTAAGACATAAAGTATATACAAAAGGAAAACCATCCCAGGTAGCATACCAAATCAGCACTGGAGAGATATCACAAGCATTTCACAACATACATAACCAAAGAAGACAGTCTTGTCACCTTTGAGTTCTTCTCATCTCTCTTAAATATACTGGAGTAAACATATAAAGTTATTGTCTGGAGCCACTGGGCTCAGTGCCATCAGTATCTTTGGTCTCCAGACCTGGATCTGACCAGGAGCCAGGCCTTGAGAGCAGAAACCAGATGTCTTTAAGTTGTTTTTTTTTTTTTTTTTTGTTTTGTTTTGTTTTGTTTTGTTTTTTAATGTTCTTGGGCAGAGAGCTTATTGCAAGTTGTTTACTCCCCGCCCTGATTTAACTTTTTGAAAGCACTCTTAAACAAGACTCCATTTTTCTCTACACCAGGGGAAATGAAGTCTAGGTCATACAGGACTAAAGGGTTGAATGCTGTGGTAACTGTATCTGGAATGTGGTACATACCCAGGTCCTGCCTTTGGATCCCTTGGTGTGTTCCTTGAGACAGCAGTGACAGAGAAATGGACAGGATAACATCTAATGTTTTCACAAAACACAGCCCTAGTAACCCTGGTCATGGAAGAGATACTAGTCTTAGAGATCAGGAACAGGTTCCTGTTCCCCTGGTGCTGAAAATTAAACACCCAAAAAATGCTGAGGCAAGTATAGAAAGCCAGTTTTATTAAGAAAGAGACAGGGACAGAGGTAGCAGACTTCTTTGAATAGAAGAGGGCCAGAGCTGTGTGTCTGTGGGAGTGGATATGTCTTGTTCTTTTATAGACCCCAGAATCCCCCACCTTCTGTTTCTTTTCCATGTACATGCCTAAGGGCAGGAAAGAGCAGCACAGCGGGTAACCCTTAGCAACTCCTTGTGCTGGGAAGTTCTGTCCCTGAGGTTAGTTGTTAGCAAACCAGTTTTTTTCTTTGATCACCAGCCCTCAACTTCACAACCCCCATCATTCATTACCTACATAGACTGCCAGACCTACTTCCCTTTGCCTCAATTTGTTGAGGAATGTGACATTTTCTGTACCTTCAGGAAGGGCTGAAGGCAGATTGATTTTTGGCAAAGAAATCATGTGGGGAGTCAGCACAGTGGGCTCACTTTATAAAATTATTCTCTTAACCTTGTGTTCCCAGCATCCTCATCTTTTTCTCCCCTTACAGTAGGACAGTAAGGTAACTACTTCACAGACATAAGCTGAATGTCAGAATGCAAAAGGATCACAGGACGTGAAGTATGTCAGTATTATATTCTGATGTTCCCACCAACATGTGGACAGGTGCACAGTCCTGCAGTAAAGTTTTTAGAATGTCATCTGGGATCCAGGTCCTTCTCTGTTCTTCTCTAGGCCCTGTCTGTGGAGTCCCCTCTGTGCCCACTCACCCTGAAGCTGAGCTGGTGCCCATTGGTGGTTACTGGCCCTGGCTCCTCATTAAGGATATGGAGCTGATGCTCCCATTGAGCAGCTCTTCAGTTACATCCTGTGCAGAACATGTGAAGACAGTGCCTGGCAGCCAGCAACAAGACCCAGGCCCTGCCTGACAGGTGTGCAGGCTGATTGTGCCCTTTGTATACATCTGATCCCCAGATCTTCCATCACAGTCTTCTACCCCATGGCAGATGACACTGGGGGCCCCGGCTGAACCCAACCTGCCAACCCAGGCAGGTTTACTATGAGAGGACACCAAGCTCACAATCTCCCATCACCAGCCTCTGCCCAGGAGAACCCTCCCTCAGGACCCTGTTCCTACACTCAGGATGAAGGGGTGAAACTGCACAGGGGTGCTCACAGGGTTGGCCTTGCCTGGATGAACATGCCATGGGCTATCTGGTATGACTACTTGGTCCCTCCTGATGAACAGCCTAATGCTTCAGAAGCAGGGGCTGAACCATTCTCTGACCCATTAGAGGAATCTGTCCCTGTGTGGCATTCTGAGGCTGGGGCTGGAGAAGCTGGGACATTGCAAAACATGCTGCTCTCACCGCAGGGCATCTTGAGGACGTGACCTCTGATGGCAGGATATAGAAGTCTACACTTCACTCATTATATGCCATGGTTTGCATGAATCACACATTGCTTCTTTGTTCATCAGTTCCTTCACTTTGTATTTTCTCCAGTTTTGTCCCTTAAAAATCAAGGAGCATGTAGAACTTCTTCTGTGAAGTGTCTGTTCATTTCCTTAGCCCATTTGTTGATTGGATTATTTATATTTTTGGTGTAGTGTTTTTTGAGTTCTTTACATATTCTGGAAATTAGTGCTCTATCTGAAGTATGATTGGCAAAGATTTTCTCCCACTCTGTAGGCTGTCTCTTCACATTAATGATAGTTTCCTTTGCTGAGAGAAAGCTTTTTAGTTTGAATCTATCCCAGTTGTTGATTCTTGCTTTTATTTCTTGTGCTATGGGAGTTCTGTTGAGGAAGTCTGATCCTAAGCCAACAAGTTGAAGGTTTGGACCTACTTTTTCTTCTATAAGATGCAGGGTCTCTGGTCTGATTCCGAGGTCCTTGATCCATTTTGAGTTGAGTTTTGTGTAGGGTGAGAGATAGGGGTTTAATTTCATTCTGCTGCATATGGATTTCCAGTTTTCCCAGCACCATTTGTTGAAGAGGCTCTCTTTTCTCCATTGCATATTTTTGGCCCCTTTGTCTAGTATGAGAAAATTGTATTTATTTGTCCATGTCCTCTATTCTGTACCATTGATCTACCTGTCTATTTTGGTACCAATACCATGCCATTTTTGTTACTATTGCTTTGAGGTATAGTTGAAGATCTGGTATTTCGATACCCCCTGCTTCACTCTTCCTGCTAAGGATTGCTTTAGCTGTACTGGGTTTTTTATTCTTCCAGATGAATTTCATAATTGCTTGCTCTATTTTTGTAAGGTACATCATTGGGATTTTAATTGAATTGCATTGAATCTGTATAGCACTTTAGGTAGTATAGCCATTTTGACAATATTAGTTCTGCCTATCCAAGGACATGGAAGATCTTTCCATCTTCTAAGGTTTTCTTTAATTACTTTCTTTAGTGTTCTGTAGTTCTCATTGTAGAGGTCTTTCACCTCTTTTGTTAGATTGATTCCCAAGTATTTTATTTTTCTCAAGGCTATTGTTGAATGGGGTAGTTTTCCTAACTTCTCTTTCTGAGGATTCATCACTTATGAATAAAAATGCATTAGATTTATGAGGATTGATCTTATATCTTGCTATTTTACTGATTTCGCTTATGAGTTCTAAAAGTTTTCTGGTGGAATTTCCTGGTTCCCCTCTAAATATATAATCATATCATCAACAAATAGGGATAGTTTGAGTTCTTCTTTTCCTATTTCTATCCCTTTAATTTCTTTGGTCTGTCTAATTTCTCTGGCTAGAGTTTTAAGGACAGTGTTGAATAGAAGTGCTGAAAAATGACATCCCTGCCTTGTTCCAGTTTTTTGGAGGAATGCTTTCAGTTTTTCTCCATTTAGAATGATATTAGCCATGGGCTTAGTGTAGATGACCTTTACAATGTTAAGGAATGTTCTTACTATCCCTATTTTTTGTAATGTTTTGAGCATGAAGGGATGCTGTATTTTATCAATGCTGTTTTCTGCATCTATCAAAATAATCATGTGATTCTGAACAGATATATGGAAAAATGTTCAACATCTCTAGTAATAAGAGAAATGCAAATCAAAAGTACACTAAGATTCCATCTCACCCCAATTAGATTGGCAATTAACAAGAATACAAGCAACAACATGTGTTGGCGAGATGTGGGGTAAAAGGTACACTCATACATTGCTGGTGGGGCTGCAAGTTAGTTCAGCCACTCTGGAAAGCAGTGTGGAGATTCCTTAGAAAACTTGGAATGGAACCACCATTTGACCTAGCTATCCCACTCCTCAACCTATACCCAAAGGACTTAAAATCAGCATTCTACAGAGATACAGCCACATCAATGTTCATAGTGGCTCAATTCACAATAGCCAGATTGTGGAACCAACCTAGATGTCCTTCAATTGATGAATGGATAAAGAAACTGTGGTATATATATACAAGGGAATATTACTCATGTATAAAGAATAATAAAATGATGGCATTTACAGGCAAATGGATGAAATTGGAGAATATCATGCTAAATGAGATAAGCCAATCTCAAAAAACCAAAGGATGAATGATCTCACTGATAAGTGGGTGATGATACATAATGGGGATAGGGTGGGAGGGAGTCAAGAATGGAGGAAGGAGGGACTGCATAGAGGGAAAAGAGGGGTGGGGTGGGGGAAAGGAAAAAATAACAGAATGAATCAAACAACATTACCCTATGTAAATGTATGATTACACAAATGATATGCCTCTATTTCATGTACAACCAGAGAAACAAGTTGTACCCCATTTGTTTACAATAAAAAAGATGTTGATTAATTTTGTCAATGTCATCAACTGCATTGCTCAACAGTCTATTGATGAAAATAAGTTAACATTCCTGAAACAAAATTCATTTGGTCACAATGTATGATGTTTTATAGTATTTTTTTATCATGGAAAATGTTTATTTTATACTTATTGAAATAGTGTTGTTAAAATGTTTTATCACATCAATCTTGTATGTATGTAAAACTGTGGGAAATAATCTTTAATTATAACTTCATATTCTGAACCAAAAAAAAAAATAAATCAAGTTGCTATGGTCATTGTTGGACAAGACTGACTTCATATGACTATATGCTCTTGTTTCCCTAAAGAAAACATCTAGGTGTGAAATTGGGGTTCATATGGTTGGTACATATTTAACTTAGAATTTATTTAACTATCTCTGAAAGTTGTTGTACAAAGCAGAATTTGGTGGTGTCCATTTTTCTTTTGAGGACAATAGATTCTATTATTGTATTTTTAGTTTTCTCTGATTTAATTTTGTACAAGTAGCCCAGGAAATGCTGTTTATGTTACATAAACTCTATGTCTATTGCCTTGAAGATAGTTATTTTACCCCAAGGTAAGGAAGTTTCTGACTTCTAATAAAGCCTGTGTTGTGCTTACCTGTGTGGGCTGGAGATGCTTGATTTTCTTCACACTTAATCAATTAGAAGTCCTTTCCTAATGGAAATATGAGTGGCCTCATCCCTGAGATAGTACTGAAAAGTGAACAGCATCCTCTGACCTCTGACCGCTGACCTAGGCCCATTAGTTGCTAGATCCAGAGCTGGGATTCATAGCCAGGCCTTGTTGTATTCCTGTGGGATATAACAAGCTACAAGTCAAGCACAGAAGATGAGTTACTTGTTGACCATGGTGGATCAGACTAAAAGAAAGACCACTATGTATCCAAGTCTAAACATAGACATAACCTGTTTTTTTAAACAATACTAAAGTGACCAGTCACCCCTCTACCCTCACTAATTGTGAGTGATTGCTGATTTTTCCCCACTTATATCTTTAACCTCACCAGAACCCTCTATTTTTAGAGATAAGATATAAGATTGGGAGAGAATACATAGCACTCGTGTTGGGGACAGAGATGGGAGGCCCACCAAATGCCATTTGCATGAGACTGACTGTGGACTTGAGACACAAATAGGTCTAAAGTTAAGAATGAAAGATACTTTTTGCAAACTGTAACAAAAAGGGAACAGGGATGAGTAACAACATCAGACAAAACAGATTTTAAGACAAACATTATTAAAAGAGATAAAATATTATTCATTAATAAGTCAATATAACAGGAAGAGATAATAATTATAAACATATTTGTACTTGGAATCAAACATGATGAATTTGAAGAGAGAAATAGACATTTTACAATAAGAGCTGGAGACATGAATTCCCCACTTGCAATAATTGATGGAAGGACTAAATATATCAGTATAGAAATAGAAGTCTAGAACAGCGCTACACACTATGTAGACCTAAGAAACATTACTGGGGCACTGTACCCAATCACACACAATACATGAGCCATGAAACTCTCTGGGACTGACCATACAGCCAATCACACAACAGTTCTCAATAAATTTTGAAAACTTGAAATCACTCAATGGAGTTTTACAAGTTCAATAATAAGAAAACAGACATAGATCTAGGAAGAGTATTGGAAAATTCACATTATATGATAAGGAAAAAACTCACTCATAGGCAATCAAAGGGACAAGGAAAAAATCACAAAGTTAGGAAATTTTTGGCAAAGAAATTATAACCACTTCATATCAAAACTTGTGGCAAAAGCAGCCCTCACAAATTTAGAGTGGTAAGTGCATACATTAACAAAGAAAGGTCTCAAATTACACATTAAGGCTCTCAAAAAAGTCAAGTGAAGCCATAACAAACCCAGGAGAAGGAATGTATAGTAAAGGTTAAAAAAGAGGTAAAAGAAGTAGAGAATTTAAAAGTAAAGTCAGGAGAATCAAAAGTTGATTCTTTCCTTTACACTATCCAAGGTGGGAGGAGGTGGGGGATGGAAAGAGTAGAATGAAACAGATAGTTTTCATTCTTTGTGTTTATATTATTACATGAATGGTGTGAAGCTACATTGTGTACAACCATAGTAGTGAAAAGTTGTGCCCAATTTGTGTTCAATGAATCAAAATTCAGTTTGTAAAAACAAAAATATCTTAATAAAAAATTTCTGAAAAATAGTTGATTCTTCGAGAAGAGCCACAAATTGGTAGTGTTAGCTAGCCTGACCAGAAAAAAGGAGAAAGAGTGAACATTAGAAAAAGTACCACCTGAGGTCATTATTACTAACCTTGAAGATATAGAAAGGGTTATAAGAACAAAATGTGAACAAGTGAGCAGCATGTGCACCATGAAGTGAGATAATCTATGTGAAACAGACAAGAAAGTGAAGAGCAACTTATAGAATGGGTGAAAATATTTTCAAATCATATTGCTCAGAGCCAAGTATTCAGAATGTATTAAAAGCTCTTATAACTCAATAAAAAATAGACAAATGCAACTAAAAGTAGACAAATGACCAAAGTAGACATTACTGCAAAGAAGATATACAATGGCAAACAACACAAGATATTCAATATCATAAGTCACTACAGAAATACTAATCAAATTTGTAATAAAATATCACATCACACCCACTAGGATGGCTGTAATTTAATAAAACACATAAAATAACTAGTGTTGGCATGGATGTGAAGCCAGAACCCTCATACATAACTAGGTCAGTTCTAAGATGCTGCAGCCACTGTGGGAACCAGTTTTGTGATTCCCAATTAGTTAAACCTACAATTAACATATGACCCAGCAACTCCACTTCCACATAGATACATATATAAACTATAATTATTTTTAAAGGTTGCTCAGTCTTATGAATGAATGTTCCTGGCAACAATAGTCAAACGATGGAGACACTGCAGATCGCCATCAAGTGTTGAATGACTGAACTAAATATTCGTACAATGAAATATTATTCAGCTTAAGAAGGAAGAAATTCTGACAGATGCTACAACAAGGATGAACCTAGGAAACATGTTCAGAGAAAGAAGTCAGACACAAAAAGTCATATCTTGCATGATTTCATTATATGAAAGGACCTCAACCTTCCACTCCCCAGTGACCAGCAGGAAAACTGCAGAGGGGAAGACCTGAAGGGTACTGCATGGCATTGGTACTTTTCCAAACTCTGATTAGCATAAATGTGTACCAAGAGTGTTGACCCAAGTGCTATATAAACCTAGCACAGTCAAGTGGCAACCCCTTTTGAGTCCCCTCTCACCCTACAAAATGTAAGTGGAAATGTTCTGTTTCTATTCACACTTGAATAATTCCTACTCTTAAATTCACTCATGCTTGTCTGTGGATTTCATTCTTTGAGTTTTTGAGACAAGAACCCATAAAGACAAAATTGGCATTGAGTTTCTGGGGTCTGCTGCCACACTGGATGGATAACCCACCATTTAGAACTGCAACAGCTCTTTTCCTCCCTGGGTTTCTGAATATCTACTGCACTCATGAATGACACAGTAACTATCCAGGCCAGGAAGTTCATGACCAACTGAACACATCAGAGGAAACAAATGATCATTGATGTTCTTCACCCTGGGAAAGCAAAAGTACCTAAAACAGAAATTTGAGAACAATTAGCCAAAATGTATAAGACCACATCAGATGTCATCTTTGTGTTTGGATTCAGAACCCATTTTGGAGGTGGCAAGACAACTGACTTTGGCATGATCTATGATTCATTGTATTATGCAAAGAAAAATAAACCCAAACATAGACTGGCAAGACACAGCCTGAAAAGAAAAAGACCTCAAGAAAATAGTGAAAGGAACGCAAGAACAGAATGCAGATCAGGAGGACTGCAAAGGCCAATGTTGGTGCTTGCAAAAAGTGAGCCTGAGATTGAATAAGACCCAAAGGAGTAAAGATTCTGCAATGACTTTATCTGTGGTGATTATGAGTTTTTTTCATGAGAATTAATAAAGTGTTAATATTTAAAAAAATAAAAAGAACTGCAACATGTTCTCAGCTGCAGAGCCCTACAATTTACAAAGGCCCCATCTGCAGGAGAAGCAGAGAAACTCCAGTTTCACACTGGAACATAAGGATTTCAACTTCTCTACTGTAATCATCCTGGAACAGGATGTGGGCACTGAACTTAACCCTGCTACAGGTGCTGATCCTGGGACTGAGGGCCAGGACATGTGAGGAGACTTAGTCCCCACTAACTCTGACCCATTCTTCTAGTTAGAGGAGCAGCAGGCACAGAGAGAGACTTGACCCAAGGCACACCCTTTTTAGGGTGGATTCTTCAATCACTTGAACTTTCAAGTAGCATCTCCTTTTAGAGAACCCATCTTCTAGGGGTCACCATGCAGTCACACAATTCAGTCCCCCAACACAACCCAGGCAACACAACTGGCTTTAATGGTGGAGTGCATCAAAGCTTCACTTCCTTGGGCTTAAATGAAGAGCAGGATGGACTCACTACTGCACCTGCCATGGGGCTGAATGCTGAATGACTGAGGCTGGACGCTGACCTGCTCATGCAGAGAGAGCAGCTTTGCACTTGCTGAGCAGTGGCTCCAGAGGCAGGGACTCAGAGAGTTGGTGGCTGCCTGGTGTGTGCAGGAAGTGCTCTCCCCAGTCCAGGTGCTGCTGTCCAGCTCTGGAGCCCAGGTGAGCACCAGAGGTAGGGTAGCAGGGCTGGGAAGGAATCCTGGGTCCTCAGAGTTCCAGTCACTCCAACTTTTGTCAAGCTTGCCTTGATGTCCCCCCTCAGATACGGCTCTTCTCCTCTGTCATCAGAGCCTAGTACATTCTCCTGGAATCCCCTCATTGATCTATTTCCTTCTGCCTTGAGCCCTCCAGGCTCTGTTTTGAAGCAATCATTTTTTATCTTCAATTTCTCTAGATAAAACTTGAGCATTAAAAAAAAGTTTGTAAGTGGAACTACTCTGTTGGATTTGGGATCTAGTCTCAAGCATCTCCCCTCATTTCTATGCCTTGCCCATCAGCCTGGAGAAAACTACCAGGGAATCTTAGGGCAAGGAGAAGCCCAGCACTCTGGGGCCCTGCTGCTTCCAATTTATCTTCCAGGAATTACAGGTCACACCCCTGTTTAAACTAATCCTTCCTACACCTGAGCACAGTTTCCTAAAGAGTGTTAATAATATCAATGTGGTTTTCTGGTCACATTGGTTGTGGTGGATTAGATGTGCCACTGGTAGCTCTGGGGTCAATTCATACAAATAAAGATGTTTCCACCTGCAATAGCCACTGCATATTTGGAGACACTGGCCTGGAGGAGAGAGAGAATGCCTGTGAGAGCTGTTCCTGGATCTGTCACTTCTTTCTTGTTCCCTGTGAGAGGCCTGGTACACTGACTTGGGGCTCTTCCTCAACTTCTCCCCTCTTCCACTCTGCTTCTGCTCTTTCATGTTTCTTCCTGGCTTGGACCTTTACCTCTGCCAAGAATGAGCCTATTTTTAATCTAGCTAAGTTTTCTTCTCATTCTTTGGTTCATTTCACTGGTTTCAAAAGTAATAATGCCATTCCTGAATTTTCCAGACAAAATTAATGATCCTCTGCTGTGTTCAAAAAACAAAAATACATCTGGTCTTGATAACAACTTGGACCTATTACCCAGTCCAGTCAGGAAAAACACCAAGAACAACAGTGGGGTCATCTTAGCAGGAGATTTGGAAAGATTTCTCTGACAGGATTTGGGATTGCGTTAACAAGTTTTGGGAAAGTTCAAGGAAGAGGAGTTTTCTTCTAGAGTGCATGCTGTCAGGAAGCAGAGAATTCTTAGGGTGACCTTGTTACATCTTGTCTAGAAGAGGAGGGAATGAAATGAGGTGAATGTGGGTTAGGAGACAAATAGCAGTCACTTACAGTTAGCCAGATTAGGGGATGTTGGTGACTTCTTTGAATAAAATAATGTCCAGGTTTTAACTGTGTCAAATATTATTACAGAAAAGAGTTTTTTGGGTATGTTTGTTTTGTTTTTTAATTTTTTTTCCTGGTCACTTGTGCTTTCACACTGATCTGGTTGGCTATTGCTGCTCTGTGAAACTGGTTATAGACAGCATGGCCTATCTCTGTGAGTGCCAGCTTGGGGTCTAAATCCAGTATGACTCCTGTCCTTATAAGAGTAGATGGAATGCACAGACCCAAGTTCCTGTGAGTAAAATGCCCTGTGGCAACTGAGGTAGAGAAGGAAGTGAAGCAGCTACAAGGCAGGAGGCACCAAGCATGGCCGCAACCACAGGAAGCTGGAAGTAAGGAAGGCTTCCCTTAGAGACTCTCCAGGAAGAAAGACCATGCTGAAACCTTGATTTCTGGCATAGAGTGTCCAGAATTTTAGGGAATAAACTTCTTTGTTTTAAGCTATCCAGTTTGTGACCCTTCATTTAAGCAGCCCTAAGAAGTTCACACAAGTACCAGTATATGTTAGGCTCTGGAGAAAATAGTGGAAAAGATCGAAGACCTTGTCCTTAAGAGCTCAGTTTAGTCAGGGAGACAGACTTGCCCTTCCCTCTCCTTGCTGTGAAGAGAACCCTTTTTCCCAGACACTGCCTGGTGAAGTTTCACTTAGCTTGGCATTGAAGGCCCCTACTGACCACACTGCCAGCCTCTCTGCTTTCATATCCCTTCTCCCCATTTGCAGGTAGAGCTTCAGAAACATTAAACTCTTTCTGAGTCACTGCACAGACAACATTGCTCAGTTCCTCCCCTGATTAACAATGGCAAAGTTCCGCATCCATCTCCCCTCTAGGCTGCAAGAACTAGAGTTATGGGTTTTAAAAAATATTTTTTTTCAGAGTGAGTGATCAATCCTAGGACATTATACATGCTAGGCAAGTACTCTACCGCTAAGCCATATTCCCAACCCCTCACCACTATAGATTTTAAAAATCACTCTTTTGCTCAGCACAGTGCCTGGCATAAATGCCTAAAGGTTACTGAAGGACATGAGGTTAAACAAATCTAAGCTGGACATGGTGACCCACACCTATAGTGCCAGCTACTTGGTAGGCTGAGGTAAGAGGACCCCTTGAGTCCATGAGTTGGAGACTAGGCTGGGAAACACAGTGACACACTGGGTCAAAACCAAAACCAAACAAAACAACAAATCCAAGCCAGGTATGGTTGTGTGCACCTGTAATCCAAGCTTCTAAGGAAGCTGAAGCAGGAGGATCTGAAGTTCAAGGCTAGTCTGGGCAACATAGTGAGACTGTCTCAAAACTCAAACACAACTAAACAAAATCTAAAATGAACACAAGAGATTTTTTGAGGCCTTGAAAATGTTCTTAAACTGGACAGTGGTGATGTTACACAATTCTGCTAACTTACTAAAAATCACTGAATTCTATACATGAAATCAGGTAAATTTTGTGATATGTAAATTATGGTGTGCAAAATTGTTTTCTGAAATATTCAAACCTACTTGAATGACTAAAAGGTGAAAAATAGAAAATGCAGCCAGAATGCAGGTGCACCACCATTGGAGTGTTAATGGGCTCAGTTGAAATATCTGCTAATGGGAAAGAAATATATATATAGCCTTAATCCACTCATAGTTATATACACTTTGTACTAATTAGGTTTTTGTCACTGTTACCAAAATACCTGAAAAAAACCAATAAGAGAAGGAATAGTGTATTTTGGTTCATGGTGTCAAAGGTTCAGTCCATTGTCAGTTGACTCCCTTGTTATGAACCTAAGCTAAGGCATAGCATCACGGTGGAAGGGCATGACAAAGGACAGCTGTTCAGCTCATGATGCCTGGAAGCAGAGAGAGAGGGAAGAAGGGGCACACTTCCAGGGTTGCCTCCAGTGACTTACCTCCTGTAGTCACTCCCCACCTGCCTATAGCTACCACCCACTGAGTTTATCAAATTAATCAATTAGGTTATAGTGATTAATCTTTTCACCTCTGAACATTCCTGCATTAACACAGGAACTTCGTGGGATACCTCATATCTAAACTGTAGCACCCCCAAATTAATATGTATCCATCCAAAGACATAAAAAGTTTCATAGCAGCAAAATTCATAATTTTCCCAAATTGCCATTTGCCCAAAGTTTTATCACCAGTAGATTGGGCAAATGTATGAGGAAACCACAGAGAAATAGGAACAAAACATCTACAGATACTCAGGACTCAAGTGTTCCCCTGAAGACATTAGGACCAAGTTAACCCAGCCACTTGCCTCTGATTGTCATCTGTCTCAGCTGCCCCAAATCTCACCCTCCAGAGTCCAACCATACTGAGATCCCTTTCCATTGCCCAATCTCTGCCCTTGTTGACTCATGAGTGAATTACTGCCATTATTGTAGGAAAAGGTTATTATCTCAGGCAAACGTTCATATAAGAGGATGAGTTTCCCCCCTCTTGCTTTCTTTCACCCTTTCTTTGTCCTTTTTTTAATGGCATGACATCACAAAAAAGCCCTCACGACGGTCAGACATGGTGGCACACACTCATAATTCCAGCAACTTGGGAGGCTGAGGCAGGAGGATCACAATTCTATGACAGCCTGGGCAACTTAGCAAGAACTTGTCTAAAAAAAGAAAAAAAAAATGAAAATAACTGGGGATGTAACTCAGTGGTAAAGCACCCCTGGTTTCAATCCCAATGATACACACATGCACAAAACCATATTGTAGAGTTATAATTTGTACATCATACAAATTGTGGTCATTTTACATTGCACACTGACATACTTTATGAGACTATAGTTCTCAACCACTGATCTGCTTTCTGTCACTATAGATTGATTTTCATTGTACCTTTCCTAGAATCTCATAGAAAGAGTCGCACACAGTGTTTTAGTCTTTCCTGTTTTCTTTCACTCACACAATTTACTTTGAATGCTGTGGATCAAACCCAATCCAGCCCCCGGACAATGTTTTTTCAGCAGTTTCGATAAGCAGGATTTCATTTAATGAATATATCACAATTTGTTTATTCATTCTCCAACCAAGGTACATTTTAAATGTTAAAAACAGTCCAAGGGACATTTGGGCTATTTCCAATTTTAGAGACTGTTTAAATCCGCTGTGAATATTCACTTACAAGTTTTATGTGCACATCTGTTTTCATTTCTCTCGCATAAGTACTTAATAGAGGAACAGCTGAGTCTTAAGGTAAGTGTATTGTGATGTTATAGGAAAGCAAGGCACTGCTTTCCAAAGCACTGAGCCATTGTAGGTCCCCACCGGCAGTGTATGAGGATTCCCTCCACATCCCCACCAAGAGTATTGTCAGTCTTTGTGTCAGTTAGCTTTCTGTCACTGTCATAAAATACCTGAGATATAAAGATAAGACTACCAAAAGTGCTATACAGATTCAATGCAATTCCAAATAAAATCCCAATGATGTACCTTACAGAAATAGAGCAAGCAATCATGAAATTCATCTGGAAGAATAAGAAAACCAGAATAGCTAAAGCAATCCTTAGCAGGAAGAGTGAAGCGGGGTATCGCAATACCAGACCTTCGACTATACTACAAAGAAATAGTAACAAAAACGGCATGGTATTGGCACCAAAATAGACAGGTAGATTAATGGTACAGAATAGAGGACATGGACAAAAACCCAAATAAATTCAGTTTTCTCATATTAGACATATGGAGAAAAGATAACCTCTTCAACAAATGGTGCTGGGAAAACTGGAATCCATGTGCAACAGAATGAAACTAAACCCCTATCTCTCACCCTGCACAAAACAACTCAAAATGGATCAAGGACCTTGGAATCAGACCAGAGACCCTGCATCTTATAGAAGAAAAAGTAGGTCCAAATCTTCAACATGTTGGCTTAGGATCAGACTTCCTTAACAGGACTCCCATAGGACAAGAAATAAAAGCAAGAATCAGATTTGTCTGCTGTGACCACCTGCAGTCTGCCAGCATACTGGCATACTGACGCCTTTTTTGAGTGCAGATTGCTCACTGTCAGGCACCTGTCATCTGCCATTTGCCTGCCTCTCACCTGTCCATCGCCTGCCTTATACCTATCCATCACCCAACACATGAGGTTCACCTCCTGATCATCCGACAACAGTCAGCAAACTGATTGCCAACAGCCAGTGGAGCACCAGCTGCCTGCTGTTGCCTGGAAGTTCACTGTTACAGTACCTGCAGGTTTGGTTACAGGTGGCTGCTGCCATTTTGAGACAACAGCCAGGCCCCATAGGACCCCTGGCCAGACTGACTGAGCCCTGTCTCCAGGATCCCTCAGCCCGACTAATCAGTCCCTGCCTCTGGGACCCTCACATCGACTGACTGCTCCCTGTCGCCAGGTTCCCCAGACCAACTGACTGTGCTCTTATCACCGGTACCCCAGACCTACACCCAGCCTCCAGGATCCCGCAACCACACCAAACACACCCGAACTCCAGGACCTCTGCCAGACCAACCGCACCCCGCCTCCAGTGCCTCCAGCTGACCACGCCCACACCCTGAGCTGCAGCTCCACATTTGTCAACACATTTGGAAGCCAGAGCAGCCATCTTGGATAATCCTGGAAGCCGAAGCTCCAAATTTAGGCAAATCCCATTCTGAGACAACTTCTGGAGACTTGAAACTCAATGTCAGGTACCTCTCATGCATCAGGCTAGTGAAGACTGGGAGGTTTGAGTACTATATGACTGTTATACTGTAGATTTTCTTTTTTCTCCTTATTGAATAAGTTTAAGTTTTTATTTCTTTACTTTTCTTGCTCTCTTTTCCTTTTGTTTACCTGTTCCCTCAGAGTCTCCTTCTCCCTTTTTTGCATGCTAACATCCAATTTCTTTTGATTACACTTTCACTCTTTCTATTATCGAGAACTTCTGTATATTCTTTCCTTATCCCATTAACAGCCACATTCTACATCCCTCTGCATCCTCTTAGTCCTCCATTAGAAACTGCAGCCCTTATTGCAAATCTGTTTGTTTTACCGAAGACAATATTTGAACTCATTCTGTTTATTATGACAATTTTCTTATTGTCCTCATAGGGGCTATTTGGTCTAGGATTCCATAGTGTCTGAATTGGGCACTGCTAATATTGATCTCCCCTTAAAGAAAGGATTTTGGAAACCTATAGGGCCACTATAAGCTTATAGGGGGAAATCTGCAATACCCCAGATCTGCACTGCTAGAGGGGAAGATACATGAACAACATGAAAAAAAAAAAGGAAGAAAATGATCCAAACAAATCTAGATTCTATATTAATAGAATCCAATAAGAGTATGTTAGAAGAAATGTCAGAAAAGGACTTCAGATTATACATGATTAAGATGATTCACGAAGCAAAGGATGAGATAAGAGAGCAAATGCAGACAATAAATGATAATACCAATAAGCTGACAGAGCAACTGCAGGAAGAAAAAGATCATTTCAACAAAGAGATAGAGATTCTCAAAAAAAAAAACCAAACTGAAATCCTTGAAATGAAGGAAACAATAAACCAAATAAAAAACTCAATGGAAAGCATCACCAAAAGAGTAGACCACTTGGAAGACAGAACCTCAGACAATGAAGACAAAATATTTAATCTTGAAAATAAAGTTACCCAAACAGAGAAGATGGTAAGAAATCATGAACAGAATCTCCCAGAACTATGGGACATCATGAAAAGACCAAATTTAAGAATTATTGGGATTGAGGAAGGCACAGAGATACAAACCAAAGGAATGAACAACCTATTCAATGAAATAATATCAGAAAATTTCCCAAACCTGAAGAATGAAATGGAAAATCAAATACAAGAGGCTTACAGAACACCAGATGCACAAAATCACAACAGATCCACACCAAGGCACATTATAATGAAAATGCCTAACATTCAAAATAAAGATAGGATTTTGAAGGCCGCAAGAGAAAAGCAACAGATTATATATAGGGGGAGAGCAAAACGGATAGCAGCAGACTTCTCAACCCAGACTCTAAAAGCTAGAAGGGCCTGGAACAACATATTTCAAGCTCTGAAAGAACATGTTTGCCAACCAAGAATCCTATACCCATCAAAACTAACCTTCAGATTTGAAGATGAAATAAAATCCTTCCATGATAAACAAAAGTTAAAAGAATTTACAAATAGAAAGACTACGCTACAGAATGTTCTCAACAAAATATTCCATGAGGAGGAAATGAAAACAACAATGTGGTCAGCAAAGGGAGGAACTACCTTAGAGAAAGACCACTCAAAGGGGAAACCAAGCCAAGTCAAAAACAAAAATAAGCCCAAATGGTTGGGAATACAAATCATATCTCAATAATAACCCTGAACATTAATGGCCTAAACTCATCAATCAAAAGACATAGACTGGCAGAATGGATTAAAAAGAAAGACCCAACAATATGCTGCCTGCAAGAGACTCATCTCATAGAAAAAGACATCCACAGACTAAAGGTGAAAGGATGGGAAAAAACCTACCACACACATGGACTCAGTAAAAAAGCAGGGGTTTCCATCCTTATATCAGATAAAGTGGACTTCAAGCCAAAGTTAGTCAGAAGGGATAAATAAGGACATTTCATACTGCTTAAGGGAACCATAAATCAGGAAGATATAATGATAGTAAATATTTATGCCCCAAACAATGGTGCATCCCTGTACATCAAACAAATCCTTCTCCATTTCAGGAATCACATAGACCACAACACAATAATTCTGGGTGACTTTAACACACCGCTGTCACCACTAGATAGATCTTCCAAACAAAAACCCAACAAAGAAACCATAGAACTCAATAACACAATCAATAACCTAGACTTAATAGACATATATAGAATATTCCATCCATCAACAAGGGGATTCACTTTCTTCTCAGCAGCACATGGAACCTTCTCAAAAATAGACTATATGTTATGGCACAAAGCAGCCCTTAGGAAATGCAAAAAATAGAGATACTGCCTGATGTTCTATCAGATCATAATGGACTGAGAGTAGAAATCAATGACAAAATAAAAAACAGAAATTACTCCAACACCTGGAGACTAAATAATATGCTACTGAATGAAACATGGATAACAGAAAACATCAGGGAGGAGATAAAAAAAATTCTTAGAGGTCAATGAGAACGACGATACAACATATCAAAATCTCTGAGACAATATGAAAGTGGTACTAAGAGGAAAATTCCTTGCGTGGAGTGCATTCCAGAAAAGAACGCAAAGTCAACAACTAAATGACTTAACATTACAGCTCAAAGCCCTAGAAAAAGAAGAACAGAATATCAGGTAAAGTAGTAGAAGACAATAAATCATTAAAATCAGAGCTGAAATCAATGAAATTGAAACAAAAGAAACAATTCAAAAAACTGACAAAACAAAAAGTTGGTTCTTTGAAAACATAAACAAAATAGACAAACCCTTAGCACACTAACAAAGAGAAGGAGAGAGAAAACTCAAATTACTAAAATTCGTGATGAAATATGAAGTATCATGACAGACACCACTGAGATACGTATTATAATGAGAAGCTACTTTGAAAATCTGTATTCCAACAAAATAGAAACTACCGAAGACATTGACAAATTTCTAGAGACATATGCTCCTCAGAAACTGAACCAGGAGGACATATATAATTTAAACACAACAATATCAAGCAATGAAATAGAAGAAGCCATTAAAAACCTACCATCCAAGAAAAGCCCAGGACCAGATGGATTCTCAGCCTAGTTCTACAAGACCTTCAAAGATGAACTCATTCCAGTACTTCTCAAAATATACCAGGAAATAGGAAAGGAGGGTACCCTACCAAATTCATTCTATGAAGTTAATATCACCCTCATACCCAAACCAGGCAAACACACATCAAGGAAAGAATATTTTAGACCAATATCCTTGATGAATATAGATGCAAAGATCCTTAACAAAATATTGGCAAACCATATCCAAAAGCATATTAAGAAAATCGTGCACCACGATCAAGTGGGGTTCATCCCTGGAATGCAAAGATGGTTTAACATCTGTAAATCAATAAATGTAATCCATCATGTCAATAGACTTAGGGATAAGAATCATATGGTTATATCAATTGACACAGAAAAAGCGTTCAACAAAATGCAACACCCCTTCATGCTCAAAACACTAGAAAAAATAGGGATAGTAGGAACATACCTGAACATTGTAAAGGCTATTTATGCTAAGCCCATGGCCAACATCATTCTTAATGTAGAAAAACTGTAACCATTCCCTTTAAAAATGGGAACAAGACAGGGATGTCCTCTTTCACCACTTCTATTCAACATTGTCCTCGAAACTCTAGCCAGAGCAATTAGGCAGACTAAAGAAATCAAAGGGATATGAATAGGAAAAAGGAACTTAAGCTGTCACTATTTACTGATGACATGATTCTATATTTAGAGGATCCAAAAAACTCCTCCAGAAAACTTCTAGACCTCAATGAATTCAGCAAAATAGCAGGCTATAAAATCAACACGCATAAATCTAAAGCATTTTTATATGCAAATGATGAAACATCTGAAAGGGAAATGAGGAAAACAACTCCACTTGCAATAGCCTCAAAAAATATAAAATACTTGGGCATCAATCTAACCAAAGAGGTAAAAGATCTCTACAATGAAAACTACAAAACACTGAAGAAAGAAATTGAGGAAGACCTTAGAAGATGGAAAGGTCTCCTATGTTCTTGGATAGGCAGAATTAATATCGTCAAAATGGCCATACTACCAAAAGTGCTGTACAGATTCAATGCAATTCCAATTAATATCCCAATGATGTACCTCACAGAAATAAAGCAAGCAATCATGAAATTCATCTGGAAGAATAAGAAAACCAGAATAGCTAAAGCAATCCTTAGCAGGAAGAGTGAAACAGGGGGTATTGCAATACCAGAATTTCAACTTTACTACAAAGAAATAGTAACAAAAATGGCATGGAATTGGCACCAAAACAGACAGGTAGATCAATGGTACAGAATAGAGGACATGGACACAAACCCAAGGAAATACAATTTTCTCATACTAGACAAAGGTGCCAAAAGTGTGCAATGGAGAAAAGATAGCCTCTTCAACAAATGGTGCTGGGAAAACTGGAAATCCATGTGCAACAGAATGAAACTAAACCCTTATCTCTCACCCTGCACAAAAATCAACTCACAATGGATCAAGGACCTTGGAATCAGACCAGAGACCCTCCATCTTATAGAAGAAAAAGTAGGTCCAAATCTTCAACTTGTTGGTTTAGGATCAGACTTCCTTAACAGGACTCCCATAGCACAAGAAATAAAAGCAAGAATCAACAACTGGGAAAGATTCAAACTAAAAAGCTTTCTCTCAGCAAAGGAAACTATCAGCAATGCAAAGAGAGAGCCTACAGAGTGGGAGAATATCTTTGCCACTCATACTTCAGATAGAGCACTAATTTCCAGAATATATAAAGAACTCAAAAAACTCTACATGAAGAATACAAATAACCCGATCAACAAATGGGTTAAGGATATGAACAGACACTTCACAGAAGAAGATGTACAAGCAATCAACAGATATAGGAAAAAGTGTTCAACATCTCTAGTAATAAGAGAAATGCAAATCAAAACTACCCTAAGATTCCATCTCACCCCAATTAGAATGGCGATTATCAAGAACATGTTGAGAGCAGGGTGGTATCTGTGCTGCTAACTGTCTCAAGGACAAACAGGACTGCTGGACCCCTGTGCTTACCAAGGTTGTTAAGAGATATTTGTCCGAGGAGTGTGCGGTTGCCTGGAGACCTTATCCGTCAAGGACGGGAGCGGGGCTTAGCCCCGACTCATCTCCTACATAGTTCACCCCTTCCCTCCTCCCTTCTTCCACTAGGACCGTTCAGTTCTGACAGGACCCAATGAAAATCAAATAGATTGGCCGGACCCAACCAGAGGAGGTTTAGCTGTTCAAATGTTAACCAATTAAAAGAACACTGTAAAACTGCTTGCCTTTGATTATAAAAACCCTGCTGACAAGGGCTCGGGGCCTCTCTTAGCGTCACTGGTTAAGGACGCAGAGGACCGGGTTCGAACTTGCTAATAAATGACTCTTTGCTGCTTGCATTGATCGTGGTCTCTGGTAGTCCTTGTGGGGTCTCGAGCCTTTGGGCACAACATATGGGGGCTCGTCCGGGATCCCCAAGCCCACCCAGACACCTGATCATAGAGTCATAAATGACACCTTCAGCCGGTGAGTAAGGCATTGCCGTGTGTTTTCTGGTCTGAATTGCCTGCAGGTTCTGGTTCTGGGCTGGCATAGTCCTGGTGGACGCACTATAGGACCCCAGCAGGGTCTCGGGAGACGTCCCCTCGACCCGTCGGGCGACTTGTCACATCTGGTGACTTTTGTCACATCTGAGCAGTTTGTGCTGCATTCTGGCGATTCATCGCATCTGGTGACTTTTGTCACATCTGAGCAGTTTGTGCTGCATTCTGGCGATTCATCGCATCTGGTGACTTTGTCACATCTGAGCAGATTTTGCGCTGCATCTGAGCAGATTTTGCACTGCATCTGGGCAATTCTGTTGCATTTGGGTGGCTCTCACATCTGGACAGCTTTTGCGCAGCATCTGGGCAGCTTCTGTGCTGCATTCGGGTGACTTGTCACATCTGGTTAACTCTTTGTCCCATTTGGGCATTGTGTTGCACCTGGGCAACTCCTTGATATAATTGGAAATTGTTTGTTTTTGTTGACAAAGTACCAGCTAGCCAATTTTTGATTTAGCATGCTATGTGTCTGTCTGTTTGTGTATTGTACTATATGGTCTTTACTCTTGCCTTCTATTAAATTCTTCATTGTGTTAATCCAATCTTAGGCTTAGGGATACTCATTGCAGGGTACTTTGCAGTCCTTCTCCTTGTTCCTGAGAGATTTATTTACTCCAATCCCCCTAGGCAGAGAGCTCAGCAGCTCCATTCCTCAAAAATAGTAAGAAATAATGTTTTGTGATTTTCTGCATTCAAACCTAACCTGATTTCTCAACCAGGAAGAAAAAGGGTTAAAAGAGTCCTGGGTGATCCTCCCTCCCCCCTGCCTGGCCTTGCTGAAGCCTGCATTGGAATGTAGGCTGCAGCAGTCTCAGCGGGAAAGGGGAGTAACTTGAAGATTAAAAAAAAAAAAAAAAAAAAAAAAAAAAAGGTGTTCGTTTTAAACTCCTGGGCCGCTACACAGAACTAATTCATTCTCTAGGATTCTTGTTTTGTTTTGTTTTTTCTCTAATGCTGTATTTTTGAGCTCGTAATTTTGATCCTGCATACCTAGGTTAATGATTTTTTTGATCAGTTCTATTTTTATTCAACTAGAGTTTTTGAACATCTGTTACATTGCAATGGAGATTCACCTATAAAGTTACAAGGCCTTTGATTTTGTATTATTTGTATGTCGTGCTAATGTCATGTTGTGTCTGTATCAAAACTGAGCGCTCCTAAAATTAAAATTTAAAAATGGATCCAAATACTTTTATTCATGTGATTTAAAAAGGTTCAATTTAAATTGGGTAAACTAATAAAAGTAAAATATCTTTAGAAATAACTTGCAAGTCTCCAGGTGGTCAAACTAATGAAATGTTGATGTTAAACAATGTCTAATATCAATTGTTTCTAAGACTTTTCTTCAACAGGAAAGAGACAGCAAATACTGTTCAGGACACTTGTCTGATATCTTGGTTTTTACAGAATAAGTGAATTAGAGTTAACATGTATGGGATTACTCAAATGTGTTTGTTGGTGACATCTGATTAATTTGCAAAGTTAAAATGTTCATTGTTAAATAACATCAAGTACTTTTAACTCCTTAAATTACATGGGGTAACATACTTAAACATTATTGGTGTTTTCATAAGTTGGTAAATTAAAAAGAGTTTAAAACTGCTTTGTGTCATTACTAAAAACAAGGTTATTAAAAGTTATGTTCTAACAGATAAAACCTCAACTCGGAGTGTGAGTGTTCCATCTGCTCCCTTACCACTTCCCCCCTGCTCCCCCTCCAGTTCTGCTAAGCTTCAAGGAGCTCTTAGATTTGGATTTAGAGCTACCATCTCCCCTTTCACTGTGTTTCAATTAGAGTACTATAAACCACAAAGTATTTTATCTTGTTAAATCGGAGTAATTTGTCTAAATTCAAAAATTTCATAAGAGTTGTTTCAGAATGTGGACAAAAAGGGGTCAACAGATAGGAAAGAGAAAAATAAAACGTTCTGGGTTTAAAAATATATTTAATAAAAAGAAAAAAAAATGTTTCTGGGTAAGAAAGTGCCTGTGTGATGGAATACATGAGGGTCTAAGTAAGTGCTAAGAAAGTCTGTGTGTAAGTAAAGGGCAAGTTTCAACAAGTCTGTGTGTAACTAAGTCAATTATGTGTATGTGAGACAGCTAAAGCTATTTAAGGTGTTTCCTAAGGTGAAATACTAATGTTCTGATATAAGCCAAAGTTTAATCTATATGGTAAAATGACATGGTAAAATAACAAGGATTTCTTAGAAACACTAATTTACTCTTATCTTTGTGTCTATTAAGTTTTATTCTTTAAAACAATTAGTCTTAAAAATTGGGGTTTATACAATTATGGTTAAACAACTGTTAAGAGTATTGTACTATGTTACAGTCTAAATTTTTCTTTAAAAACTAAATTTAGTAAGATTAAAGTGTCAAGGTAATCATAAAATGGTCACTCCTTGTATATTAAATGTATTCATATTTTCCAGGTATACAAGTTTTTTAAGCAGGAAATTTGTCAAGCTGCTATTCTCCAGAATAAACTTGTCTGTACTGGTAATATTAAACTTAAAGAGTACATTTTATTGGGGATTTATTTCTATCATTTAATGTTCTATTATGGGACATATTATCAGTAAGGTATATGTAAAATTGGTTACTTATTTCACTGAGATAAAAATTTAAATGTAAATGTATATCTAAGAGTTAGTGACAGCCTGATTTGTTTAAAGGTTCACATTGTAGAAGGTAAAAACATATTGCTACACACACACACAAAAAAAAAAAAGTTAAAAGCTCTCTCAGCCTTTCTTTGATTGATTCCTGTTTTGGATATAATGTTAGACTGTGTTAACTAATATTCATAGGGACTCAGAAATCAATATATGTAAACTTCTTAAAATGACATTTAAGAAAAAGTATAATGTACAATAGCAAAAATGGGACAACAATGACTGAGATTGGGGTCCCTGACTTCATGACGGTAGCATGTCTGGTACCTGGGAGTGTTCCTGTGTAGGAGCACAAGATGCCTAACTGCTGTAGCAGTAGCTCCCTGGGGAGGCTCTGTACAGGAGTCCTATCAGCTCTTACATTGATCTCAGGCACACAGTTCTTGGGCAGAAAGAAATTGTTTTGCTAGATAACCAGTGTTTCATCAGTTCCCTTCTCTAGTTCCTGCCCACCTTACAGTAACTTTGGACAGTGGACTTCTTTGAGAGCTACACGGGGTTCCTAACATTGCACTTTGCAGTTTTGGGAAAAAGATATGTAGATGTTCTAGTCTCTGTAACTCTCCTGAAAACAAAGAATAATGCTTACATAGCCTTTAACCTAATAATAAGACATGTATAAATGTTGCTAACATAACTCTTTAGATCTGCATTTCCATCAGAGAACAGAGCTCCATCTGATCTCAGCTTAATCTTCAAAATCGGTGTTTATAAACCTTTATTTTCTAATACTCCTTTGACCCTCACTGAACTTAAAAATTTGGTCATGCTGGTCATGGAAAAAGGGACAAAAATTAGTTTTAGGATTAGAACATTTTACTTAAGACTTGTGAAGAGCCCTGCCTTACCTGAGATAAGGCTCTGCCTCACCCTGCTACATGTTAGAATGACTCCAAAGTAAGGCAGGCTTTAACTCGTTTAAAGTTGTGCTCAAAAGTTTGATGTTTGTTGTAAAGATTACTGTGATCTCAAACAGGGTATATGTAGAACTCAGCCAAAATTCAAGATAACTATTATACAAGCTAAATATGTTTTTACTCTTGCTAATTTCACTGTGTAAAACTGTGCCTGTTACTATTTTGCAGAAGTAGCTGCTTCCAGAACATACAACCTAGGTAACTTGTGATAATAGGCCATCACCTTCAAAACAGATAGTATGTGGTAGTACTTTAATACAAGGGTAAATGACTGTAAAGTTATGGACATTAAAGTTAAAGCCCACAGCTCCCCACCCTATTCTCCCGGAGGAAGATCCAGACCCCCTTCTTGTTAACCTCCCTCCTTATATGCAAGCCCCTATTCCTCCTCAGGACCCAGGACTGGAGGCTGCAGAACAGAGAGAAGCGGCTGCAGCCGGAAATGAGGAAGAAAGAACTGGCTCGGGAGGGCTGGCAAGGTGAACGTGGAGCCGAGCCCAGCGGGCAGCCGGCCCCTCCCAACCAGAAACTCCAGATTCCACAATTGCTCTGCCACTCCGAGAAACTGGGCCGCCAGACAATGCTGGCAATCCCCGGCTTCAATATTGAACCTTCTCTACAAGTGATTTATATAATCGGAAAAATCAAAATGCTAAGTTTTCCGACAACCCTAAAGACTTGATTTCCCTTTTAGATAGTGTCATGTTCACTCATCAACCTACTTGGGATGACTGTCAGCAGCTACTCCGGATTCTGTTCACAACCGAGGAGCGTGAAAGAATCCAGATAGAGGCCAGAAAGTTGGTCCCCGGAGACGATGGACAACCTACTGTAAACCCTGACTTAATTAATGCTTCTTTCCCCTTGTCCAGGCCTCCGTGAGATTATGGGACTACAATACGGCTGAAGGTAGGGAGAGACTCCGGGTTTATCGCCAGACTCTAATGGGGGGTCTCCGGGCAGCAGCTTGTAAACCCACTAATTTGGTCAAAGTGTATTCAGTCATGCAAGAAAAACGGGAATCACCCTCAGCTTATTTAGAAAGATTAATGGAGGCATTTAGACGGTATACTCCTATAAATCCAGAGTCCCCAGAGAATCAGGCAGCAGTAGTAACGAGCTTTGTTAACCAGGCAGCACCGGACATAAGGCGTAAGTTACAAAAAATAGAGGATTTAAAAAGAAAAAGTATTCAAGACTTAATGAGAATAGCCCAGCGGGTATTCAATAACAGAGATGCACCAGAGGAAAAGCAGCTTAGGGCTACTAGGGAAATAACCAAAGCATTAGCAGTAGCAGTGCAGGGAGGGAGAGCAGAAAAAGAAGGAAACAGACTCCCGAGTAATCGACCACAACTTGGGAACTCCAGAGTGCATGATCTGGGTCGGAATCAGTGCACTTCCTCCTTACAGACAATGGTATACGGTGCTGGATTTAAAAGATGCCTTTTTCAGCTTGCCTCTAGCTCCAAAGAGCCAAGAGCTATTTGCCTTTGAATGGACAGACATTGATGAGGGTATCAATGGACAACTTACCTGGACGAGATTGCCGCAGGGATTCAAAATTCTCCCACCTTGTTGGACGAAGCTCTACATGAGGACTTAGGCACCCTCAGTCCTCAACCCTGCTGCACTGCTTCCTGACCCTGACCTGGACACACCCATACATGACTGCTCGGAAATCCTAGCCCAGGTTCATGGGCTTAAAGAAGACCTGCAAGATCATCCGCTGCTTGATGTAGATGCAGTATGGTTCACAGATGGGAGCAGCTTTCTACATTAGGGTCAAAGGTATGTGGGTGCAGCAGTAGTGACTGAGACAGAGGTAATTTGGGCTGAGCCTCTACCAATAGACACCTCTGCCCAGAAGGCAGAACTGATAGCCATGACTAAGGCTCTAACGATGGGAAAAGACAAAAAAAAAAAAAAAAATTTTGACTGTATACATGGACAGTCGTTATGCCTTTGCAACTGCCCATATTCATGGGGCTATTTACAGGGAAAGGGGATGCTAACCGCAGAGGGGAAATCTATTAAAAACAAGGAAGAAATTGTGTCCCTGATAGACGCCCTCTGGTTACCCAAGAAATTGGCTATCTACATTGCCCTGGGCATCAAAAACCATCTGATCCAGTATCCAGGGGCAACTGCACTGCTTAGCAGACAAGGTGGCACGTGAAGTAGCCCTCCAGAGAGACTTGATCACGATTGCTCAACTCCCAGACTCTGGCTCACAAACCCTCCCAAAAGACCCAACCTACACGGAAGAGGACTTATCATGGATTCGCCAGCAACCACTAGCCCAATGCTTAGATGGATTGGGGAAAGACTCTGAAAACTGAATGATACTTCCAGAACTGATGGGGCAGAAAGTGTTGCGCAGGCTCCACCAGTCCACCCACATGGGGACAAGAAAATTACAGGACTTGATGCTGCAAGCAGGAATTAGAATTAAAGGTGTGCAAAATAAGATAGAACAGATTGTCAAAAGTTGCAGAGTTTGTAAGTTAACAAATGCAGGATATAGCAAGTGGGAATCAGGAAATAGATTAAGGGGGGATAGGCCAAGGGCATATTGGGAAGTTGATTTCACTGAAGTAAAACCTGGAAGGTATGGGTATAAATATCTATTAGTTTTTGTAGATACTTTTTCAGGATGGGTTGAAGCATTCCCCACCAAGCGGGAAACGGCGCAGATAGTGGCTAAAAAGATTTTAGAGGACCTCCTGCCAAGGTAAGGATTTCCTGTGATGATAGGGTCTGACAACGGGCCAGCGTTTACTTCACAGGTAAGTCAGGGGCTGGCTTCAGTACTTGGGGCAAATTGGAAACTGCATTGTGCTTATCGACCCCAAAGCTCAGGACAGGTAGAGAGAATGAACAGAACTTTAAAAGAGACCTTAACCAAATTAACCCTGGAGACTGGCGGTAACTGGGTGACTCTCCTTCCCTATGCCCTATATCGGGTGCATAATTCTCCCTATAAGATGGGACTCACCCCTTATAAAATCATGTTTGGGACCCTGCCTCCAATACTCCCTGATCTGACTGAAAGAAAAAAAATGTAGATGATTTTGAACTTTTATCTTCCCTCCAGGCCCTGCAGAGGGCCCACAGAGAAGTCTGGCCTAAGCTCAAAAGTCTGTACGAGTCAGGCCCGCCTCCTATTCCTCACAACTTCCACCCGGGTGATTGGGTCCTAGTGAAGCGACATCGACAGAGCAACTTGGAACCATGGTGGAAAGGCCCCTACATGGTCATTTTGACTACACCCACCGCCCTCAAAGTCCACGGCATCGCCTCCTGGATTCATCACACCCACACCAAGTTGACTGAACCCCTTTCCGACATCGTGCTTCCTGCCCTAGACGACTCTGCCTGGAGAGTGGACAGGTCTAAGGACAACCCGCTAAAGATCAAGCCTTGCCGCCATAGACTGTGACTATGTTCTTGCTTTTGATTTGTTCTTTTGTTCTGGCCATAACCATAGCTGTAGCTCCAGTTTTTGGAGCCACCAACTTCAGCCAATATCAGCCCATTAAGCAGCAAGAATTAGAACAATAGAGACCCAAGATTGGCTCTCTAAATGTTCTTGGAAAGGGGGGATGTTGAGAGCAGGGTGGTATCTGTGCTGCTAACTGTCTCAAGGACAAACAGGACTGCTGGGCCCCTGTGCTTACCAAGGTTGTTAAGAGATATTTGTCCGAGGAGTGTGCGGTTGCCTGGAGACCTTATCCGTCAAGGACGGGAGCGGGGCTTAGCCCCGACTCATCTCCTACATAGTTCACCCCTTCCCTCCTCCCTTCTTCCACTAGGACCGTTCAGTTCTGACAGGACCCAATGAAAATCAAATAGATTGGCCGGACCCAACCAGAGGAGGTTTAGCTGTTCAAATGTTAACCAATTAAAAGAACACTGTAAAACTGCTTGCCTTTGATTATAAAAACCCTGATGACAAGGGCTCGGGGCCTCTCAGCGTCACTGGTTAAGGACACAGAGGACCGGGTTCGAACTTGCTAATAAATGACTCTTTGCTGCTTGCATTGATCGTGGTCTCTGGTAGTCCTTGTGGGGTCTCGAGCCTTTGGGCACAACAAACACAAGCAACAATATGTGTTGGAGCGGGTGTGGGGAAAAAGGTACACTCATACATTGCTGATGGGGCTTCAAATTAGTGCAGCCACTCTTGAAAGCAGTGTGGAGATTCCTTAGAAAACTTGGAATGGAACCACTATTTGACCCAGCTATCCCACTCCTTGGCTTATACCCAAAGGACTTAAAATCAGCATGCTACAGAGTTGTACCCACATCAATGTTCTTAGCTGCTCAATTCACAATAGCCAGATTGTGGAATCAACCTAGATGCTCCTCAATTGATGAATGGATAAAGAAACTGTGGTATATATATACAAGGGAATATTACTCAGCTGTAAAGAATAATAAAATTATGGCATTTGTAGGCAAATGGATGAAATTGGAGAATATCATGCTAAGCGAGATAAGCCAATCTCAAAAAACCAAAGGACGAATGATCTCGCTAATAAGTGGATGATGACACATAATGGGGGTGGGAATGGGGCAAGAATGGCAGAAGGAGGGACTGTATAGAAGGAAAAGAGGGTTTGGAGGGGTGGGGGGAAGGAAAAAATAACAGAATGAATCAAACACCATTACCCTATGTAAATGTATGATTACACACATGGTATGCCTCTACTTCATGTACAGAGATACAAGATGTATCCCATTAGTTTACAAAAATTAATTTTAAAAAATTTAAAAAAATATAACTGAGCTATAATTTTAAGGAAGGAAAGGTCTGTTTTGTTTCTTGGTTTCAGAAGTTTCAGTGCATAGTTGCTTGGCCCCGTTGCTTTGGCCTGTGGCAGCACAGCACAGCACAGTGGGAGCCCATGGTCAGGAAGTTGTTCACTTCATGGCAGCCAGGAACCAAAGTGAGAAACAGGAAGGGGCTGGCTTCCCATTATCCATTTTTAGGGCTCACTCCTGATAACACAGCTTCCTCCCACTAGGCTTCATGCACTAAATGTTCCACTACCTTCTAATGGTACCACATATTGAGGACAAAGGCTTTGATGCATGGGCCTCTTGGGAAGTTTTCTGATCCAAACTATAGCAGTCTCCTTTTTAGCCGTTGTGTTGCTTAATTTCATTGTGTCATTGTGCTTTAAATTTACATTTTTCTGAAGGTTATTGACACTGAGCATATTTCTGTATCTTTTTTTTTTTTTTTTTTTTTTTTTTTGGTTTTGGGGATGGAACTGAGGGGCACATAACCACTAAACTATTTCCCCCACCCTGTTTTTTAAAAATATTTTTAATTGTCAATGTATCTTTATTTTATTTATTTATATGCAGTGCTGAGAATTGAACCCAGTGCCCCACACATGCTAGGCAAGTGCTCTACCACTGAGCCACAACCCCAGTCCCCGGCTCTTTTTTGTATGTTATTTAGAGATAGGGTCTCAGTGAGTTGCTTATGTCCTTGCTAAGTTGCTGAGGTTGAACTTGCCATTCTCCTGCCTCAGCCTCCTGAATCTCTGGGATCACAGATATGCATCATTGCACCTGGCTCTCGTTCAAAACTTCTGACAAACTTGATTTCATAGAACAAAGAATTGGTAGGTTAAGTTGCTAGATTTTTTTCTGAAAACATATTTTTCTTGTCTTATTAGCATAATGATTATTTTAAATTAGTAAGAGTGTATTTTAAAGACATTTTGATTGTGGCAAAAAATAAACTATTCTATCGCTATAAAGATAATGGTGAAATAAAAATTTAAAGAATGTTTACATAAAAGAAATCTTGGCCTTTTTGTGCTTATGTTAATCAATGCCTTCTGTACAACTCTTCCTATCTTATGACTGGCATTGTTATTTAACTGAGACTTTTATTTTTTAATTACTCGAAGCTACATTGATTCATATGTATTCCTTTCTTTTTTTCCTTTCCTTTTTTTTTTTTTTTTTTTGTGGTGCTGGGAATGAAACTGAGCGGTCTTTAAGATACTAGGGGAGCTTTCTACCACTGAGCTCCATTCCAATTCTGCATTATTTTTGAATTACCAAAATGTTCTTAAGCTTTCCTTACTTAAATTCATGTCTTTTACCTAAATCATCAACACTGTCTTCTAACTGGGTACTTCTAATATTCTTTCAATTAATATTCTTTTAGCTAAATTAAATTTCTGCAGTTACCTTGGGCTATAAAGTTTATTTCCTTTTAATATGTGATTATAGGAAGAAAGGTAAACATGCATTCTCTCTTTGCACTCTCCTTTCACTCCTTTCACTCTCCCATAACCCCCCACCCACAGTACTGGGGATTGAACCTCGGGCACTCTACCACTGAGCTACACCCCCAGCTTTTTATTAGAAAGCTGAGACAGAGTTTCACTAAGTTGCCCAGGCTGTCCTAAACCTGCAGCCATGCCTGAGCCTCTTAAAATGATGGGATGCAGCTGTGCACCCCATAACCAGCACAGAAGATCTCTTTCCATCTCTGAAATGTTAGGATTCTAACATCTACCAACAGATACATACTTTTTTCTTTTGGTGCTGTGGACCAAATGTAGAATACTGAGCATGCTAAAGCACATGCTCTACCACCAAGCGACACCCTGAGCCCCAATATACTTCTTGTAATTTAACCTTTATATTTTCATTTGCTACAACACAAAAAAATGCTCTCCTAATTTAATTTCTTTTTAAAGTAACTGAAAAAGACAAGTGAGTTCAGTACTGTGTTTTACAAGCTATAAGCTGTTGTCTAATGTACACATCAAGCCTAAAAATAAGGTCCTAAATATTTTACAATTTAAAACAGAAGCCCCACTTCATTGATTAAAATAAATTTATGTCCAAATGTTGTCTTCATTTCATAATGAACTTATTCTAATTCCAAACATGTAAGGATCAAGAAGGCAACAAACAGGTAGGTAGTTATACATTCCCACACCTATCAACTTACATTAGGAAAGAGCGAGACTCAAATCATTTTTAATGCTCTCAGTCACTATTACTGTATGCTTGATGAAGAACCACATTAATACTGACCCTTCATCTGTCAGAAATGTCACAACTGTAGGCTCAAAACTGACCCTGAACATACTAACATTGAAATCATAGAAAGAAATTGGTTGTGTGTATAATTGGGAGATAAGCAATTTTAGAAATAAAAATTAAAAATCAGGATTTCATACCTTGTGCAAGCATTCCAAGAATAGTGCTTCGTGGTAAAGTTTCATGGCTTCTTCTGCCCTGGTCATGTTTGGCTTCCCTGTGATGAAAGCCTGAACTTCACTTAGACTCCCCACAGAGGGGGTATAGTGCAAAATGGAGAGGCGCACCACATCAGTGTACATACAGTGTGCTATCACTTTAGCATATTTTTTGGTATAATGGACTCATCTAGTATAATTCTTGTGGGAGTCCTCAAAGTTTGGTCTGTGATATCTTCTTCAGTCTTATCCTCCTTTGTCATGAATTTCAAAAAAATAATGGGGATATGCAGAAACAATAACCTTATGGATTTTGAGCTCTTCATCTAAACACTTCTGCTTTCCTCCAAAGGCTTCAACCAGCTCAGAGTCTGAAGAAAACTAGGGATGACAGCACAATAACACATGTAATCAAAGAGTCCACATGTATCTACATCAAGGGAATTCACTAAGCTGAACAAGGATATTGACATTATGAAATATTGAGGCCTCCATTCCAAACTCACCTGAATAAAGGTAGTGTAACAAAGCAGAAAATATGGGTATATCAATACCAACTGTATTGATGTTTATTATTATCTCTGCCCTGTACTCAGGTGAGGAAGAAAACAGTGTTTTAAAAAATAGGCACCTCAGGCTGGGGTTGTGACTCAGTGGAAGAGTAGTCACCTGGCATACATGAGGCACTGGGTTCAATTCTCAGCACCACATAAAAATAAAATAAAGATATTGTGTCCACCCATGACTAAAAAAAAAAGAAAGAAAGAAAAATAGACACCTTGCTTCCAAAATGGCATGATGAACAGAAAAACAAGTTTCTTGAAATATTAAGTCTACATCAGTATAATACTTGTACTCATAAAGAACAGCTATATCTTTCTGCAATGTCTGGGCTTATGGTCTAGCTAAACTGGCCTATAGAGAAACCTCCTTTAAGGCTGAAGTTCTCTCATATTTCTCCACTAATGCATTGACATCTCTAACATTTCATTCAAAGAGGAGTTCTCGCATCTGCTTGGTGTGATTGGCGGACCTATTAGATTTTCAATGCTTCATAAACTACTTTTTGAGGGTGGCAACACCAGAGGTTCCCTCTCTCTCTCTCTCTCTTTTTTTGTCTTGTGGTTTCTCGTGGCCATGGCCAAGGCTGTACAATTTTGATTCACAACATAGCCATGTCAAGAATAGGATAATGTTCCTAATAAGAAGATTAAAATGTAATCATTTCTTTTTATCTAACATACATTTTCAACATAACCTGTTTCGATGCTAAAAAAAAAAATTTACAGACACTCTTGGAACATTCAAATAAATTTTATTTTTATAAAAGTACATAAAAATTTCACATAACTCATTTTTATATTAAAAAAGAAATAGAGACAAATAAAACAAGTCAGTCTGAAATTTTAAAAATGCCTTTGGTTCTCTGGCAATCAAAGGTTCATAGCATGGAACTTAATTATGAATTTTTAAGAAATGAGACATAGGTAGATTTGTAAATTAAGAATATCACTTGTATATAATTGTGAAATTTTGTTTTCTTAACTACACTAGGCTGCATTTGTATAGGCAAAATAAATGGACCTGGACACACAGATACAGATTGCTAGTTTGTCCAGGTAACTTATTGGCAATTTTGGTTAAGGCAATTGAAAAAAAGGTCAATTGTGCTATGAGAAGATTGTTTATGTTACAACTCATATGAATCAGATTTATATCTGTTCAGGGGGGAATCTAAATGCTGTAGAATTATGACCTACAATAACTTTCCCATAGCTCAATTCTCTCTTCATCTACAAAGACCACTGAAAACACAATTCGTATAGTTGCAAAAGAAAATCCAGTTAGCAAAACTGAAATTTACCTATGAAATCTGTTGGGCCTGTAAGTTTCATGCTGTCCTTGGGCAACATGAATGAGGATAATTAGATGCTTTAGCACCCATTTTCTTCAGTCGCTCAGGCATTTCATCTGCTGATTCTTCAGAGTGTAATCCCAGTGGCCTTTATGAACTTTCAACACCAGATCCAGCAGCCTCTTTTCATCTATTTCTTGATATGAAATAAAAATAATTTTATTTTCTCAAATGTATCTCAAGTCACACAGAAAAAAGTTAAGTTTACTGAAAATGGCTTTCATTGCTAATAATGATAGGCTATAAAGTTCACACATAAAATTTTCTGAAAATGTAAAGGAAACATTAAGCTTGAATTATAATTCTGTGCTAGCTGTAATTTTGAGCCCTAAAATGTACCAATTATGTACTTTCTAAGAAAGCATAAAAGAAACATATCAGACATTTAAATTATAGTTTTAGGAAGAGTATTTCAAAACAGAGAAAAGTATTTTTCAATTTTTATAAAAATGCTTAGAGGCAACCACCAGTCATCATAATCTAACATTCTAAGAAATTTACAAACACTTAGGAGGTCAACACCAGTACTAGCTATAGAAAGAATGGATAATTAAATGACTGGTTTGTTGTTTTCTACTTTAAGATAAAATTGCTTAAACAGATCTTTCCTCTGTTTAAGTAATTGGTCATTTTACTGAAAGAGGGGAATTAAAGGTAGACAAAGCTAAATACCTTTAGGCTACTTATTCCATAGTAATTTTAGGAGAAGTTGTTATAAATGGAGTGACATTCAAGGAAAACCAAAAAGTTTTACCTTTATTCACCATAAAACCTTGAAATAAAAACATACTATTATCTGATATTGTGACTTAGAATGGATAGGGCATATAAGAAATAATTTTAGCAATATCAGATTTAATTTGAAAAAAAGAGTCTCAACTCTAAGAGCTGCAAGCAGTAGATGCATGCTCAAAGAGAAGAAACTCTTAAGAGAGGACACAGGATTAGAGAATATTCCTAAATCTTTAAGCTGTTTGGATGTATAAAATTTATCTGTCTCAAAGGAATAATGGTTTAAGAAGAGTAAACACAACTTTTAACATCTATTTTTGGAACTGTTAGGAAAATCAATCAGCAGTCAGCTAACCTAGCCTCAAAATGAAAACAAAGTATTTTAACAAGTTGTAAACACATACAAATAATCACAGAAAACCTGCTGGAAAACAGAACTGTGACCATATTCTTGAAAAGTATTGTCATCTCCATTATTGTTATAACATAAACTTAAGAATACACATTTAAGCTGGGCAAGATGGTGCATGACTGTGATCCCAGTAACTTGGGAGGACCAGGTAGGAAGTTTTCAAGTTTGAGGCAAACCTCAACAACTTAGGGAGATCCTGTCTCAAAAGTCAAGAAAAAAAATTTTTAAAGGGCTGGGGGGGTGCCACTCAGTGATATAGTGCCCCTGGGTTAAATCCCAGAATGTGGGGGTAGGGGAGATTCACATCTTAAAAAAACCACTGGTAACATTTCTTTTCTCTAATGATATACATGCACATAGATATATGTGTGTGTGTATGTACATTTGTGTATATATGAATTTATATGTATACATTTATTTACCCAAGCATGTAGGCATCTACTTAACAGTATTCAGGACAAGACCAGGAAGCCTCCTAGTAAGTAGATGTCAATAATGTAAAGTAGCAGTATGGCAATTGCTTCAACTAAATCATTTATGAACAAAATTCCTATTGAAACTTATCTGCCTATCTATGAAAACATAATGCCCCCTAAAGTTTGCTTCAGTGCATACTACAGGAAATCTGAAAGTTATAGGCAGAGACATTACAATACATTTCAAAAGAACTTTACAGCACAGAAGTTAAAGAATTTAATATATAATTTTTTGCATATTAAATGATATAAGACAAATAAACACCCTACAGGTTTGAGGATGCAGCTCTATTGTATGGTGCTTGATTTCTTGGCATTTGTGAGGTTCTGAGTTTGATCCCCAGCACTACAAATATAAATTAATTAATTCTTCCAGCAAAGTCTGTTTGAAAATAGGTAATTTTAAAAAAGTCTGATGGTGAGTGTCACAGCTTTCCATTCTGAATACTAGAAATGTAGAAAAGGTTGCTGCCCTTTTTTTGTGGGGGTGTAATTCATTTTGAATGTTGTCAATTTTTCAAAATAGGAATTGAAATTATCAATTTCAGTTCAAATTTAAACCCCAATTCTGATAAATCCTAGTTTTCAAGTTGAGCCCCAAAGAAGACTCAAGATTCTAGTGAGGCATGGTGGCGTGTGCCTGTAATGCTAGCAGCTCAGGAGGTTGAGATAGGAGGATCACAAGTTCAAAGCCAGTATCAGCAATTTAGCAAGTACCTAAGTAACCTATCAAGACTGTTTCAAAATAAAATATAAAAAATGGGCTGGGAGTGTGGCTCTGTGGTGAAGTGCACCTGGGTTCAATCTCTGATACCAGGGTGGAGAAAAGAGGATTCTAAGATGTCGGGGTTTCGGCCGGACCCCTGGCCCTAGGTGGAGCCTGGCCAAGATGGCGCCTGGCAAGCTGCCAGTGAGGTTGAAAAACTGCTATTCTGCACGTATACAACTAACTTCACCTTGAGGAAGTCTCAGTAATTGGTCAGGGCCTCTGCATGATTCTTGCGTGATTCTTAGGTGCTTCAAGTTATACCCATATACGTCTATCTTCTCCCCACATATCATGAATATTCTAATTAGTTGATATAACCTATATAAGTGACAATAACTTCCCAAAAGGGGAAGAAATAAAAAGAAGAATCAGCTGTTAATAAAGAAGCTTGCCACCCATCACGTCTCCGGGTCGTTCTTGCTGGCGAGAGCGACAAGTGGTGCCGAAACCCGGGAATCTTACGTGCCGCGGAGAGGTGAGTGAGGTGAGCAACGATCCGTGAAAGTGTGCACCCAGATCTGTCAGTGGACAGGGAAGTTTCCTAGAGACGAGAATATTGTGATTGCGATAAAGTTCCTAGGAACGAGAGGTTAAAGTTTCCTCAAAAAATGGGGAACGAGGTTGCTAGATGTAGAATGGAAGGTCCCTTGAAAGAAATTCTTAAAGCTAACGGCACTTCCTTAAAGACAAACTGCTTGGGCATTTTTAAAGCAGGTAGAGGAGATTTCACCTTGGTTTCTGGAAGAAGGATTGTTAACTATCCCACAGTGGGAACACCCGGGGGAAGATTTAAAGCGCTGTCCGGTAACGCTCCCAGGGACGTTAGCAGTTTGGTCATTAGTCAGAACTTGTTTGCGTTCCCCTCGGGAGGCTTTACAAAAGGCAGTTACACAGGGAGAGGAAGTATTGAAAAAGGTAAAAGAAGAGTCACAAAAGGATCCCCGTAAGAGGGACGAGTCATAAAAAGAGGTTCCCCAGAGGAGGGACGATTCATCACAAGAGGTTCCCCAGAGGAGGGACAATTCATCACAAAAGGATCCCCATAGGAGGGACGAGTGAAGTGGCCAGATACAGATTTATATAGTGGTACCAAACTGTGTATGTGTGTGCGTGCGTGAGAGAGTGTGTGCGTGCACGCGCTTGTCTTTTTGTTTGTGTGTTTAAACTAGTAAACTACCTCTTAGTGCTGTAAGATTTAATCATAGGAATAGAATTGTCTAAAACTAGGCTAAATTCAAAAATTTCATAAGAACAATAATTTTTCACAGACAAGGGTAAAATAAGTGGTAAGTAATAAAGTAATAAAATAATAAAACAATAAAGTAATAAAATAAGTAAGGCTAGGAAGCCCGGTAACAGAGAGAGGTTAATAGACTGAAAGCCCGGTAAAAGTTCACAAAAGGCAGACTCGTTGCCCGGTAAAATTAGTTAGTTTCAATTTATAAAGGGGTACCAAATTGTGTGTGTGGTGTGTTATTTTTGTGTTTGTTGTGTGGCTTGTTTGTGTCTTGGATCAATTCTTAATATTGTAAGAGATAATTGTTTCATGATTTTCTGCATTCAAACCTAACCTGATTTCTCAACCAGGCAAAAAAGGGGTTAAAAAGTCCTGGGTGATCCTCCCTCCCCCTGCCACATTGGAATGTGACTACAGCGTCTCAAGGAGAAAAGGGGGGTAACCTAAAGATAAGAAGAAAAGAAGAAAAAAAAAAGTGTCCGTTTTAAATTCCTGGGCCGCTGCATAAAACTGACTTATTCTTCAGGATTCTTGTTTTGTTTTGTTTTTTTCCTTAATGCTGTATTTTTGAGCTCATAATTTTAATCCTACATACCTAGGTTAATGATTTTATTTTTGATCAGTTCTATTTTTTATTCAACTGAAGTTTTTTAAACAGCTGTTTCATTGCAATGAACATTTACCTATAAATTACAAGGCCTTTGATTTTGTGTTATTTGTATGTCGTACTGTCTGGTGTTATGTCTTATCTGCATCAAAACTGAGAGCTCTTAAAATTAAAATTTAAAAATGGATCCAAATACTTTTATTCACGTGATTTAAAAGGGTTCAATTTAAATTGGGTAAACTAATAAAAGTAAAATATTTTTAAAAATAACTTACAAGTCTCCAGGTGGTCAAACTAATGAAATGTTAATGTTAAACAATGTCTAATATCAATTGCTTCTAGGACTTTTCTTCAGCAGGAAAGAGGCAACGGATCCTGTTCAGGACACTTGTCTGATATCTTGGTTTTTATAAAATAAATAAATTGGAGTTAACATGTATGGGATTACTCAAATGTGTTTGTAGAGACGTCTGGTTAATTTACAAAGTTAAAATGCTAATTGTTAAATAACATCAGGTACTCTTAACTCCTTTAATTTCATGGGGTAACATACTTAAACATTATTGGTGTTTTCATAGGTTGGTAAATAAAAGGGTTTAAACTTACTTTGTGTCATCACTAAACTAAAAACAAGGTTACTAAGAGTTATATCCTAACAAGTGGAATTCTATATATAAAGGGTCCCAAAAGTTTCAACTGTGTTTCAATTAAGAGTACTATAAACAACAAAATATTTAATCTTATTAAAATAGGGTGATTTATCTAAATTCAAAAATTTCATAAGAGTTGTTTCAGAATGTGAACAAAAAGGGGTCAACAAATAGGGAAGAGAAAATAAAAGGTTCTGGGTTTAAAAATGTATTTAATAAAAAGGAAAAGAAAATGTTTCTGGATAAAAAAGTCTGTGTGTAACAAAGGGCAAGTTTCAACAAGTCTGTGTGTAACTAAGTTGGTTGTGTGTATGTAAATCAGCTAAAGCTATTTAAGGTTTTTCCTAAGGTGAAATACTAATGTTCTGATATAAGCCAAAGTTTAATCTATATGGTAAAATGACATGGTAAAATGACAAGGATTTCTTAGAAACACCAATTCATTCTTAACTTTGTGTCTCTTAAGTTTTATTAAAAATAGGGGTTTATACAATTATGGTTAAGCAACTGTTAAAAATTTGTACTACGTTATAAAGTCTAAATTTTTCTTTAAAAACTAAAATTGGTAAGAACCAATTCCTCACTAAAATTAAAATAACTCTAACCACAGATGTACCTTATAACCCACAAAAACAAGGTATTGTTGAACATACACATCTCACCCTCAAAAATGTTCTTTATAAACAAAAAGGGGGAATAGAGGAGACCTTCAGGTCCCCTAAAGATAAACTTTCTCTTTGTCTCTTTGTTTGGGGTTTTTTTTAACTCTGGGTAATAAGGGTAACCCGGTGCTTTACTGGAGCTGCGGCTCAGTTTGTGTGTTTCCACGGAATAAACTAACTTACTACCTCTTTTTAGTCTCTTAGGAGGAACAGTTCAACTATGTAACAAAACAACTGCTTCTTTCAATTGTACTTTAGATTTGTGCTATCTCTCAATGTTAAAATGCTTCTAGGTTCCTGCTGGCAGACTTAATGTGTGTTCCTACCTTCCTACCAGTCCCAGTCTATGTTACAGATGATGAATTGCCAGTATTGCTTTCTAGAAACAAGAGAGACTTTGGAATCACCGCAGCAGTCATTACCACCATAGTTGCATCAGCAGCCGCAGCAGCTGTAGCCTTGACGACATCAGTACAGTCAGCAACTAAGCTTAATGAAGTGGTCCAGCAGACAGCTACTGCTCTGTCTACTCAACAAACAGTAGATCAACACATGAAAGCGGGAATTCTCTTGGTGAACCAGAGGGTGGACTTACTCCAGGAACAAATGGACATTTTGCAGGAACTGTTAAGCGTAGGATGCATTTATCACCTAAGAGGACTTTGTGTTACACCCATAGCTTATCATAACTTCAGCTATGCAGCAAATTTGTCTAGAATCTTGTCTGTTCAGCTACGTTCCAACTGGTCTTATGAATTTGATAATCTTACAGTTATTCTTAGATCTCAAATTGTTAGCCTTAATGCTACTAGAGTTGATGTAGCTCCAATGTCTGAAGTGCTAAATTGGTTATCCTCCTCTTTCAGTTTTATTAAGCAGTGGGCTGGTATGGGAGCATTATGCATGCTTATGATCATTGCTGTTATCTTCCTCTCACGCACTATCATGCGTGTGCGCCAGAGTCAAGCGAGAGATCGTATCATCTTCCATCAGGCCATGGCTGCCCTAGAGGCCGGCAGCTCCCCACAAGTGTGGCTCGCGAGGCTGGACCATTGACCAGACGGGTAAGGTAGTAGGTAACGCCGTACCAACCTAAGACAGGAGCTGTAGCATGCTCTGCAGTTATCCGATGACGGGTAAGGACGGTGGTTGACCACTCCGCCTAAGACAGGCTTGGTCCCGAGCTTTTCTTTTAAAAGAAAAAAGGGGGAACTGTCGGGGTTTCGGCCGGACCCCTGGCCCTAGGTGGAGCCTGGCCAAGATGGCGCCTGGCAAGCTGCCAGTGAGGTTGAAAAACTGCTATTCTGCACGTATACAACTAACTTCACCTTGAGGAAGTCTCAGTAATTGGTCAGGGCCTCTGCATGATTCTTGCGTGATTCTTAGGTGCTTCAAGTTATACCCATATACGTCTATCTTCTCCCCACATATCATGAATATTCTAATTAGTTGATATAACCTATATAAGTGACAATAACTTCCCAAAAGGGGAAGAAATAAAAAGAAGAATCAGCTGTTAATAAAGAAGCTTGCCACCCATCACGTCTCCGGGTCGTTCTTGCTGGCGAGAGCGACACTAAGAGATATTTTTAGCCACACTTTAAAATAAAATAGTGTCCTAGAAACCAAATTTGTTCTTTGTTTACAGGTCAGATCCTAATCTTACTCATTAAAACTTTATATTTAAAACAAAAACAGCACAGACAATCCTTCAAAAAAAGTGTGAAATATATTAAGAAAAATCTGGAATAAAAACATTAGGCAAAATAAAAAGCCTTCACCAAAGTGAAGGGAAAAAAAGTAACTTAAAAATGAACTTTAAATTTAGGAGCAATGGCAGATGTAAAAATTGGGTCAAAAAATTTCTAAGTTAAACAAATTCATGGAGTCTCTCCTGCAGTAGGCTGCTTCTCTTTTCCTTCACTCATTCTTGCAATTCTGTACTGCTTCATTTTTGTTAGTTTTGCTTTCTTCACTTCTACTCACTATAGAGCAAACTCATTAACAACACAAAGCATGCCAGTGGCACAAAGTTTGTTGAAACACAGGAAGAATGAGGGTTGCTTCCAGATGAAGAAATATAAGAGGGTTCAGGGAAGTGAACAGGCTTGACTACTCTTAGTTCCACAAATATGTGCATGCACACACATGAGAATTATTTTCAACTGAGAATTTTGAATGATTTGTAAGGATGCAAGACACTACTACATTGGTCTGTTTGAGATTTAAAGCACATCAAAAATGGGTTTTTGACCAGGTGCAGTGATGCACACCTGTAATCCCAGCAGCTCAGGAGGCTGTGGCAGGAGGATTCCAAGTTCAAAACCAGCCTCAGTGATTAGCAAGATCCTGTCTCAAAATATAAATAAATAAATAAATAAATAGATAAATAAATAGATAGATAAATGAATGAAAGTAAAAAATGCCTGGGATATGGTTCAGTGGGTTAAGTGCACCTGGGTTCAATCATCAGTACCAAAGGGGCATTAAAAAGAAAAGTTCAGTTTTCTGATGAGTATAGTCAGATACTCTAAAGTCAATTAAAGAGTTATAAGACATCATCAGTCCTGCAGGAGAAACAAGAGCACATAGCAAGCACTAGGGGAGTAGAGGCTGAGCTAAGGATGCTTGGCTATTCATTTCTCCAATAAGGAGTACAAAAAGAGCTGGAGGTTTTACCCTGGAGAGGTGGATTGAAATGAAAGGGTCTTTGGAATTTAGGGACAAAGTCTCTTTGTGGTAGCTCCTCCTTCACTTTAGAATGAACTGATTTGGGTGACATTCTTATCTCCAATGGGAGCATGAATACTAAAGTAAACATGAGCCATACAAAGATATGGCAGTGGGGGTGAATCTGGGTCAGATATAACCCTTAAATCTACCTTGTATCCCCAGTTCCAAATCCTGGTGGTATCTATTTCCTGCCACTCTGACACTTGACACGGTCTATTGGAGTAGAGGATCCAACACTTGACACGGTCTGTTGGAATAAAGGACTCGACACTTGACATGGTTCTGTTGATTGTCCTCCCTCTTGGGGGCCATAGGCGTGGTATGTCTCCATGTGTAGTTGCTTTTTAATATTAATAATCAATATATCATTAGAAACTTATTTGAAAAACATTGGGAAGGTTTTACTGTATTGGAACATAAAATAGTGCACAATAAAAATTTGGCAGTAGTACATAGATAAAATATATGAAAATAAACAATTGTAGCTGTGTTCAAGTTAAAAAGAGGCTGTGATTGCTTTAGTATAATAATAGACGGATAAAGAGGCATTCCTCTGAGCTTGGACACGGTGTTTAGCCTTTGTTGCTTTCTTAGTTTCAATATTGATTCTAGAGATACTTTACATAAAAACATTTAGGTTAGTCATAAATATAATTTGTGCTTTTCCTATGTTTAGTCTAATTCTTTAAGAATCAGAATAAGATTGTAGTCTGCTATTATATGAAATTAGAATAGACTAAGTATTAACTATAAGTTGATTTCTTTATCCTTTAATAATAGTAAAAGTTTCTCACTGTTAAACACTGCAGTTCATGATGGGGGTAGTTTCTCAGAAAATCTAGTGATGTGTTTGTTCTGAAGGTTGAAAGCTGGCAGATCATGGTGCCTTCAGTTTAGCTGGGAGACAAGTTTGTTTCAGATTAGCTGGGAGATTAGGTTGTTTTAATCTAGCTGGGAAATAAGGTTGTTTTGGTCTGAACTGTCATACAGAGAGAATGTGTACCTTGAGAAGAAGCATAGATTGTACTTTTGAAGGTTTTTCTTGTTTTAAACTAACAAAAAATGATATAATCATTACCAAAGAAAAATATCTATAAAAATACTGGCAGAAAAAATAAAGACAGATTCAGCCTCAGAACACTTGGTGTCTCTGTGTGCTGTTTCTCCACCACGCCGACACCTTCCATCCACCTAGGAACCCTGACCCCTGCTAGGGCTGGACCCCAGCAGTAACCCTGACTGTGCAGTTACAGTTCCAAATCCATGTTTCTTCTCAAAATCCCCAGGGAATAATTTTATTGCTTCTCAGGTAATCCCAAATCTATTGCAAATAACACAGAATGTTACTTATTTCTTAATCTAATTTGATGCCTTTAGATGATAGAAATGAGAATTAATAACAGTCTTATCTCCCTAGGGGTTGTTTTCTTTCCAAACAAGTCTGGTTTGTTTCCCAGAGACAATAGAATGAAATACAGTCTTTGCATGATGTAACAGTAAAGGAAAAGCAAAGCAAAGTAATGCAAAGCACAGTGAAAGAAAAGGAAAGGGGAGGCTTACAGAACAAGAGAGGTCCAAAGGATGCAAATGGTTCCAGAAGGCTGATAAATTCTTTTTCCAGAATGACCATTCTTGGGAGCTCCCTTTGTTAATCCTATGCATGAACAATTCTAATCAGATGATATGACTATCTTAAAACATGCTTCAGCAATTGCAGAAAACCCAACTGAAAAATCAAGAATAAACAATGCTATGAGAAACAGAAATGCACACATACACACATGCACAAGCCAACTCCTTCTCCCCTTACCCCATCCACCAAGACAAAAAAACAAAACAAAAACAAAACAAAACCTAGGTCAGTATTTTCTGAAGAGTTTTCCCAAATTCTGAAAAAAAAAAAAAAAAAAAAACAGTGCTAAAGCAAGATGTGACTCTTTACCTCAAGAATTTTTAGCACCTTGAAAGTGCTAAGGTGCACTGTGAAGAGGAAGTATTTAGCATGATCTACAGGAATCCTATTCTTCTACTGAACACCAAAGGAAAAAACTTACATAAAACACTTTGGAAAATTGCATACCTTTGCCAGATTTGTACTGCTTTATATAAGAGAGAGAACAGTGAGAATTAAGGTGTCAGTCTGAGTTCTCTGTCACTGATTTATCATTTATGTAGAATTAGTCATTTAACTTTGATGGACCTCAGTTTCCCCATCTATATAATAGGGAAGTGAAGTCTTGAGGTAAAGAGCCCTATCAGGCTTTAACACAATTCATGGATTTAAATCTACATATTTGATGCATCTTAATTATAGTTATCCTTATTAAAGCTCAAATTAGCTCATCTTTGAATAGTAGAAGTTTAATCAAATTGGCTCCTGGGACCTTATGACCTAACCCCACTCACCTCTGATATTTTCTTTTCTTTCTGGGGTTATATTTTATTCTAGGCATATCTTATATTTTTCATGCCTTAGACTTGGATCAGTCATTTATTAAAGAAGGCTTAATTCTTTTAAGTGCGAAGTGGTATTTGGAAGCCCCAGTCTGGGTGCGAGGGATGCTCATGGCCTTTTCAGTTCACACAATTAAGAAAATTACAAACATACAAATGTATTTACACATGTACGTAGACAAAAATGAGTGTATACTAATGCTTCTGATTCAAATTCAAGTTCACAGGATTTTTATTTACTCTTACTGATCTTATATCTGTTTCTCCTTTCTCGTATGACAAAACTCTTTGTTATTAATGTTGCCTATAAATTGCTCATTTACTTTACTCCACAATACGCAAACAATAACCTAAGGAAATAAGCATCAACACTACCATAAAAGTGATAAATTAAAATTCTTGTCCAGCAATCCTTCTTAACCCTGGTATCTGACCAACTTGGGATATTCTACAAATTACTGTGTATGTAAGCACTTGGACAAGTATACTCTCTGATTATACACAAACAACCAGAACACTTTGACTTTTGTTATTGCATTTTATTTGTTATTGCAATTTAACTTTGTTACATTAATTATATAAAACATTTAAGTGGGTCTCAAGTTAAAATAAAAAATTTCCAAAGAAGATTAGTTGCTGTCCCTGTCCACAGTAGTCTCTCCTGGCCCCATAGGCAACTTTACTATAATTTTATAAGATACTCAAAAACCATTTTGGGGGGTTATAAGCCATTGATTTCCTACTGTGAGCAATACTGAAATTAGCTAGTAAGTTTTTCCTTTTGTCTCTCAACCCCCATATCTAAAGTAGTATGTTTTTATTTAGTTAATGCTTATAGGTAATTAATGAGCTTAGTCTACATTTTACATTTTCTACCCAGTTTTAAGAGTTAAACTAATTCACAAAACTATACAGTGATTACACACTATACTGTTTCACTCTTACTTCTATCAATAAAATATGTATTTAATACTTATTACCAGTTTAAAGTACTAAAGACTATTAAAAAGAATATAGCTCTCTGCTTCCCGATTGTCATATCTTGAAAGCTACTTTCCTCCTCCACATCTTTCCAATATGATGTTCTGCCTCACCTTGGGCCCAGAGCTATGGAGTCAGTCACCTATGGACTGATACCTCTGAAACCAGCAGTTTTATAGTTATCCTGGTCAGTAGGAAGAAGGACAAGTTGGGGAAGGTCCACCTGCATCTTTACTGCCTCTATAAAGGAGGGATTTACATCAATTCCACCCAGATTCCACTACAAGAACCAGTCATCCAGCACAGGAGCTGCAAAATGTCATGCCTAATTAAGCAGCACTCCCAAGAGATAGCTCCAGTGTGAAAGGGGGAGCACACATGTTGGTGGACAGTTAGTTAGCTATCTTCTAAAATAATGACTTCTTATCAAAGATTTCCAATGATTCCAAATTGAAATTTTATCCTCACTACTGAAAGCATTCTATTATTGTTATTATGAGTATCATCTGTTTGGAGTATAGTATGAGATGTGCAGTAATATCAAATGCCTGCAGGTAGACTGGTTTGAATTGTAGCTCTCAAGCTGGTTATTGGCCCTAGGGTGAGTTCTTTTGTCTTTCAAAACCTCTGGATTGATGTTGCTGTATCTGAATTATAAAGATAGTGTTAATATATTACACCCTAGGATTATTGTAAAAATTAAATAAAATAAGGCATTTAAAATTTTCAGCCAGGTTCAACATATGCAAATCAATAAATGTAATACATCACATCAATAAACTTAAAGACAAGAATCATGATTACCTCCATAGATGCAGAAAAAACTTTTGACAAAATACAGCCTCTCTTCATGTTCAAAATACTAGAAAAACTATGGAGAGTAGGAATATACCTCAATGTTGTAAAAGCCCCAAAACAACATCATTCTAAATGGAGAAAAATTGAAAGCATTCATTCTAAAAACTGGAATAAGACAGGGATGCCCTCTTTCACCACTTCCATTCAACACAGTCCTTGAGATTCTAGTCAGAGCAATTAGACAGACAAAACAAAAGATACAAGTAGGAAGAGAAGAACTCAAACTATTACTATTTGCTGACAACATGATTTTACATTTAGAAGATCCAAAAAACACCGACAGAAAACCTCTAGAACTAATAAATGAATTTAGAAAAGCAGCAGGATATAAAATCAATACCCATAAATCAAATGCATTTCTATACATAAGGAATGAATTCACTGAACAAGAAATTAGGAAAACTACCCCATTCACAATAGCCTTAAAAAAAAAAAGACTTGGGAGCCAATCTAACAAAAGAAGTGAAAGAACTCTACAATGAAAACTACAGAACACTAAAGAAAGAAATTGAAGAAGTCCTTAGAAGATGGAAAGACCTTACATACTCTTGGATAGGCAGAATTAATATTGTCAAAATGGCCATTCTAACAAAGGTGTTATGCAATTCCTATTAGAATCCCAATGACATTTTTCATAGAACTAGAACAAGCAATCATGAAATTCATCTGGAAAAATAAGAGATCCAGAATAGCCAAAGCAATCCTTAGCAAGAAGACTGAAACAGAAGGCATCACAATACCAGACCTTAAACTATACTACAAAGAAATAGTAATAAAAATGGCATGGTATTGACACCAAAATAGACATGTAGACCAATGGTACAAAATAGAAGACACAGAGACACACCCACATAAATATGGTTATCTCATACTAGTAAAGAGGCCAAAAACATACATTGGAGAAAACAGATGGTGCTGGGAAAACTGGAAATCCAAATGTAGTAAAATGAAATTAAACCACTATCTCTCACTCTGCACAAAAATCACCTCAAAGTGGATTAAAGACTTAGGCACTAGAATAGAGATCCGGTGCCTAATAGAAGAAAAAGTAGGCCCAAATCTTCATCTTGTTGACTTATGACCTGACTTCCTTAACAAGACTCCTAAAGTAAAAGAAGTAAAATTAAGAATCAATAAAAGGGATGGATTCAAACTAAAAAGTTTTTCTCACAAAGGTAACAATCAATAACATGAAGAGAGAGCCTACAGAATGGGAGAAAATCTTTAAGACATGCACCTCAGATAGAGCACTAATATCCAGCACTCAAAAAACTTAACACCCAAAACACAAATAACCTAATCAATAAATGAACTAAGAAAATGAACAGACACTTGACAGAAGAAGAAATACAATTGATTAACAAACATATGAAAAACTGTTTATCATCTCAAGCAGTTAGAGAAATGTAAATCAAAACTCTCTAAGGGGCTGGGGATATAGTTCAGTTGGTAGAGTGCTTGCCTTTCAAGCACAAGGCCCTGGGTTCAAATCCCCAGCACCAAACAAACAAACAAACAAAAACTACTCTAAGGCCAGGCATGGTGACACATGCCTGTAATCCCAGTGGACCAGGAGGCTGAGGCAGGAGGATATTGAGTTCAAAACCAGCCTCAGCAACAGCAAGGCACTAAGTGACTCAGTGAGACCCTGTTTCTAAATATAAAATACAAAATTGGGCTGGGGATGTGGCTCTGTGGTTAAGTGCCGCTGAGTTCCATCTCTGGTACCCTAAAATATTAATAAATAAAATACCAGAATGTTTGGCACGTAGTAAGGAATTATTAGACAGTGACAAACTGCTAATGTCATCTTCTCAGCAAACTACAGACTTTTTGAAAGTAAAAGAACCTGCACAGATTTCCATTATTCAGTATAGGCCTTGACATCAACATGTGAAAGGGGCCCCAAAATGTTGATTGTTGAGGTGATTTATAGGAGTTGGTCTGGTCTTTGCAAAAGAAGTGTAAACAATATGAAAATAAATTCATTTTATCAGAACAGTTAGGACCCACTTATTTTCATTGGTCTCTCACTTATCTATAAAGGTGAAAAGCACAAGGGAATATGGGCTTACTCATGCATCTGTCATGAATCAATTTAATGCCTTATCCATGCTTCTCTGGAATGAATTTCTCTGAGATTCCTCAGAGTTGCCCATTCTCATTCCTTGTCACTCATTGCTGAGAAATTCTTTCTTAGGTAAGGTACACATTTCTCTTACAGCAGTGAAGAAGAAAAACCTTTCAGTGATGGCAAAAATTAAATCAGGCTTTGGCTTCTCCTGTTAAGATAAAATCTTTCCTTTTCTGATAAATATTTTTTAAATTTAAATGTTTTTGTACTTGTTACTAGAATTCAAATTTCTTTTTGGAAATGATATCCCAAACTGAACACATGCTTAAATAAATGTCCAATATTCTCCATTAAAAAAAATAAAGGTCCATAATTCCTTAAGAAGTAGAAGCTTTTGTAGCCAGATATATTCTAAAATTCATACTTTTTTGCTTTAATAAAATTAAAACAGCCATCAGAAGACTTCCAATAAAGAAAAACAAAGGAAAGGATGGATTCTCAGCCAAGTTCTACCAGAACTTAAGAAGTAATACCAATCCTCCTCAAATTATTTCATGAAATAGGAAAGAAGGAAATCCTTCCAAATTCATTCTATGAAGCCAGTGTCACACTGAGACCAACACCAGACAAAGACATCAAGGAAAAACACTTTGGACCAATATCTCTGATGAACATAGATTAAAAACTTTTTTAATAAAATAAAGAAGAACTGCATACAAAAACACATTTAAAAAGGTAGTTCACTGTGATCAAGAGAATTTTATCTCAGGGATGAAGGTTGGTTCAACATATGGAAATCAATAAATGTAATTCACATAAATATACTTAAAGACAGGAACACATAATTATCTAATAGAGCAGAAAACTCATCTCACAAAGAACAGCACCCATTTATGTCTAAAACACTAGAAAAAACTAGGGATAGAAGGAACTTACCTCAACACTGTAAAGACTATGAGAAACCCAAGGCCAACATTATTCTGAATGGAAAAAAAAAGTGGAAAACATTTCCTTTAAAAACTGGAACAAGGAATCCCATTTTCACCTCTCCTATTCAATGTAGTCCTTGAAATATTTGCCAGAGCAACTAGACAAGAGAAGAAAATTATAAAACTAGGAATAGGAAAAGAGCTCAAATTATCTGAGATTTGGCATAGCATTCTAATCAAATTAAATAAAATATATAAAATATAGTAAAAGTATATGAAATACATTAAATAGTAAAATATATGAAATATACTTACACAAAGCTGTGTTAGTTAGGGTTAGGTTTTGCTGCCAAGTCAATTCAGGCCATGTCAAAGTCTTTCATCAAATGAGTCTTCCCATTCTACCCCAAAAATGGATTTTAAAACTTCTGAAATTTCAAATTATAAATAAGAGTTTATGGACCTGCAGTTAGTCACTCAAGATCATGTAAGGAATAGTGTTAGCCTCTGCTGACACAGTGACACCGAGGCTCGCTAAGAGAATTCAGCATCACCCAGGATGTAGGCCTTCATGTTAGCCCGTTGGGTGAAATTCAAGTCAAGGAGAACCGAGAAACAGGACCTGGCCTTGGAGCAGAAGTATGTGGGAGCCAAGGGAAAGCAGAGGAAAGTATGTCTGTTACAGAGATGCAGGAGCAGCTTCCGTGAGTCCTGGCTCTAAGCACTTCAGCACTGGCGCTTCAGCCACAGAGGGGAAGCTGGAGAGGCAGGTCCACTTCTAAATCTGTTGCTCTGCGGGAGGCCGCTTACAGTGAGCTTTCTGCATCACAGTCAGGCAATCAAAGACTGCTCCTCTGGCTATGAAATCTCTTCAAGAAGAGAAAGGACAATTCTGCAGTCATCAGCAAGTCCCTGATGCCACGTTATTAGTGGAGATTAAGGCATGAGCTCTTGCTGTCAGCCCCAAGCATTGTACACTGAGTACCCAGTTTCCACATGCAGGTCAGCATCACTTTTCTAGAAGCTCCTTAATCAGTCACATTGGTGCTGCTGACAGAAAGACCCTTGCCAGCTCCCTGGAGCCAGAGTGGTGTCCAGAGCTCTATGCTGGTCATCTTGGACTAGGGGTATTGCTGGGGAAGCCTCAGTATTGGACTCAATGGCCCAGACGCCTCAGCTCTCCATCCTCAGGGAGAAAGCCTCTCACAAAGTCCTTTGTTGGGAAGAAGGTCGACTGATTTAAGGAGTTTGAACCCCTGGCCAGGCTCATCACCTCCAGCTTTCATCTGAGGAGGCTCTTGGGAGCTGTATGCAAAGGCTGGATCGGGTGCAACACCACGGTGAAGAAGAGTGGGGTCCGTGCCCTCACCAAGCTCTTCATCGGTTCTTATCCTCTGCTGCAGCTGGAGCTTCTGGCATCTGAATCTGTAGTGCTGGCATAAGTAACCTTGACCTGAATATCACTGATGCCAAAGATCTGGAGCCTCCAACCTGGGGTGATTTCTGCATAGATGAGAGATGGAGTCAAAGAATAAAGTTACTTGAATTAAAAAAAAAAGAATATTTTTTCCCTTGCCCACCATCCACCAACCAACCAACCAACCAACAAATAAAAATCATGTCAGAAATTTTTTTATTCACATTAAAGATAATATATTTATACCTGGGGGGATGTTGGGGATTAAACTAGGACTTCATGCATCCTAAGCATATGCTCTATCGCTGGGCTACACTCCCAGCCCTGACACTATATTTTAAGTTGACGTTTTTTTTGTAAATTCTCATTGCATTACTGCAAATGAAGATCATTTGTTTGAATTTTATTCAAAGAATCTTATTCCGTGTGGGATTTTTCTAATATAACCTATTATTTAAAGCAGCTATCCCAATGATACCTTTTTCCTCCTATTAAATATACAGTTTTAAAAGAAGATTAAAGTACATCACCCTACACTAACCTATGAAACTGTCTATTATGTATAACAGTAGGAATTTTTCAAAATAAAAAATGAGGGAAAGAACACAGAGATATGAGGAGATGAGCACAGTTTAGAGTTTTGACTCTATTGAAGAGTCAATTTAATTGGGGGGTGGGAGGTATCTAAATTTTTGATTGACTTTTTCTAAAATAAAATCATATATTCTTAGTGTTTTCTTAGTATTTCTAGTTATAATTTTTGTAATGTTTTGTGGTACTGGTGACAGAACACAAAGCCTCACGCCTGCTAACCAAGAACCCTAGCCCAGTTATGGAAAAAATATCTACTATAAACATATTTAACAGGATCTGAAATTCATTCTCTCAGCTGTTTAAATGATTTGAAAAAGAAAATCTTCAAAGAGCATAACCTAGAATAGTCACTAAGGAAGTTCTGTAGATAATATTTCCTAAAGAGGGTGAGAAAATCCAGATCAATAAAAGAGTCATTAAAAAATATATTCAATTATTAGAATATCCCCTTCCCTGATAGTCCCCATACTACTTTCTTGTTGTCTTCCCCACTGCCCAGATTGCACGTGAGAAACTTCAACACTTGTGTGAGTCTGACTGACTTCCTTTAATATGACAATCTCCAGTTCCATTCACTTTTCCTGCAAATGAGAATCTTATCCTTCTTTATGACTGAATACTATTAATCCACCTTGGACCACATTTTCTTTATCCTTTCATCCATTGATGGGTATATAGGTTGATTCCATAACTTACAGGGTTGAGATGCCTGTGGATATGTAGGTATCTCTTTTATGTGCCAGCTTAGATTCCTTCAGTTAAATAACTGGGAATGGTATATGTAGCTATTTTCTCATTCATGAAAATTAAATTTATATTAAATACTAAACTTGAAAACTATTGTGCACTCAAATACATATTAAGATTTAAAATTACCATGTCAATATTTGTGGTTATCCTTAAGAAAATGTTTTTACCTTCTATTAATAGAGTTTGAGAAGTTGGGATTTATTCTCTTGTCTTAAGAAAAATTTAAAGGTTACAGAACAGATCAAAATATGCAAAGAGTATATTTGCTAAATTTTCTCTTCTCTATCTACCCCAGAATCTTAATCCTCTTTCCTAACATCATTTAGAAGAATAATATGTTCATGGCTTAAAATTTGAAAAACCAGAAGAATATAGACAAAGGTAATTCACACTCTTCTCACAAAGATAACTTGTAACACTCTAAACTTCTTTTCTAGGGTTTTAACATAACTTTTTTTTTGGTACCAATGATTGAATCCAGGGGTGCTTAACAACTGAGCCATGTCTCCAGCCCTTTTTAAAAATATTTTATTTAGAGAGAGGGTCTCACGGAGTTGCGAAGTGCCTTGCTAATCTGCTGGGGCTGGCTTTGAAATTGTGATGCTCCTGCCTCAGCCTCCAGAGTTGCTGGTGTTACTGGCCTGTGCTGCCACACTTGGTTCTTAATATAACTTTAAACAGTTTTAAATAGGATATATGACAAAATTCTGTGAAAAGTTACTTTCATAGTATGTTAGCATTGCAGGAACATGGCCACGTTGAAAATTTCACTTTGACTTTTAAAAATCCTAAGGCGGACACCACCTGACCCCTGCACTGAAGACGGGCACCATCACTGGTCGGTCGCAGTCACGGAGCAAGCTGGTGGGTGAGTCAGGCCGCCTACATCTAGGAGCTAGCCAGAGGCTTCTTTATAGGCTGGTGCAGGCATTATGAATTATTCCTGAGGGTGTGGTCATCATCATTGGAAGGGCAGCTCCCTTCCTGAGACACCTACAGGAGGCTAGAGGAACTTTGACAGGACCCAGGAGTCAAGAAGGGGAGGTATTGAGAGACTCAGGACAAACTCAGAGCCACTGGGTGAGTCTCTCCCACTGGTTGGGCTCCCAGGATGGGGCAGTAGTCCTGAAATGCAGGGAACTTCATGGAGTAGAGTGGTCCAGTGAGACTTCCCTGCTGGAGCTGAGAACCCAGTCAACCAGGAGCATTGCAGAGGAGGGCCACACAGTGAGAGGCTTCGATGCAGAGTGAGGGTACGAGGCCCAGGTGGTAGCTCCAGTCTGAAGAAAATGTAGCAGAGGAGGGCCACTCAGCGAGGGAGTCAATCACAGGGCCAGGCTCTCCCCAGCCTAGGCGGTAGGTCAGGACCCCTGGGAATGTTGCAGAGGAGGGCTTCCCAGTCCAGGTGGCAGTTGTGGACCAAAGGAAACTTCTCGGAGGAGAGCTGCCCAGCGAAACTTCCCCACTGGGTGAGTCTCCCCGTTGGGTGAGGCTTTCCCACCAGGGCGGTAGAACCAGAGACACAGGCCCAGATCAGACATGCGCTAGTCTGCAATCTAGTCTCCACTTGGCTGACCATCAGTCAACAAGTGGAGGTACCTCTGCCCACTGACCTGAAGGCCACCATTCCTAGAGGGGCAGCTTCCTAGAGGAGCACTGCATTATTAAGTTCCTCCAAGACTTCAGGCTACTGAAGGCTAAGAGGTAAGTTATGGGAAATCTACAGAGACAATATTAGTCAATAGAGGAAATCTGCAATATCTCAGAGTTTCAATACTAGAGAGGTAGATACCTGAGCAATATGAGAAAATGAGGGAAGAAAATGTTCCAAACAAACCTAGATGGTATAGCAATAAAATCCAATGACAGCATGGCAGAAAAAATGTCAGAAAGGGAGTTCAGAATGCACATAATTCAAATGATCAGAGAAGCAAATTATGAGATGAAAGAGCAAATGGAGGCTTTGAATGGTCACACCACTCAACAGTTAAAAGAGCAAATGTGGGAAGCAAAAGACCATTTCAATAAAGAGTTAGAGATACTGGAAAAAAAAATGGACAGAAATCCTTGAAATGAAGGAAACAATAAACCAAATTAAGAACTCCAAAGAAAGCATAACCAATAGGATAGAACACCTGGAAGACAGAACCTCAGACATTGAAGAAAAAATATTTAATCTTGAAAACAAAGTTGACCAGAGAAGATGGTAAGAAATCATGAACAGAATCTACAAGAATTATGGATTATCATAAGAATAATTATGGATATCCCAAGAATTATTGGGATTGAGGAAGGCACAGAGATACAAACCAAAGAAATGAGCAATCTATTCAATGAAATAATATCAGAAAATTTCCCAAATCTGAAGAACGAAATGGAAAATCAAATACAAGAGGCTTATAGGACTCCAAATACACAAAATTATAATAGACCCACATCAAGGCACATTATAATGAAAATACCTAACATACAAAATAAAGACAGAATTGTAAAGGCTGCAAGAGAAAAAAATCAAATTACATTCAGGGGAAAACCAATACGGATATCAGCAGATTTTTCAATGCAGACCATAAAAGCTAGAAGGGCCTGGAAAAACATTTTTCAAGCTCTGAAAGAAAATGGATGCCAATCAAGAATCTTATACCCAGCAAAACTTACCTTCAGATTTGATGACAAAATAATCCTTCCATGCTAAACAAAAGCTAAGAGAATTTACAGAAAGCAAGCCAGCATTACAGAACATTCTCATCAAAATATTCCATGAGGAAGAAATGAAAAACAATGATGTAAATCAGCAAAGGGAGGAACTTACCCTAAAGGAATAGTCAGAAAAAGGAGAAATCAAGTCGTGTCAAAAAACAAAAATGAGCCAAATGACCAGGAATACAAATCATATCTCATATCTCAATAATAACCCTGAATGTTAATGGCTTGAACTCATCAATCAAAAGACATAGATGGCAGATTGGATTAAAAGGAAAGATCCAACAATTTGCTGCCTACAAGAGACTCATCTCATAGAAAGAGATACCCACAGATTAAAGGTGAAGGATGGGAAAATCATACCATGCACTTGGACACAGCAAAAAAGCTGCAGTATCCATCCTCATATCAGATAATGTGGACTTCAAGCCAAAGTTAGTCAGAAGGATAAAGAAGGACATTTCATACTGCTTAAGGGAAGCATAAATCAGCAAGACATAACAATCATAAATATCTATGCCCCAAACAGTGGTTCATCCATATATGTCAAAAAAATAATTCTCAATTCCAGAAATCAAATAGACCGCAACACGATAATAGTAGGTGATTTTAACACACCTCTCTCACCACTGACAGATCCTCCAAACAAAAATGGAACAAAGAAATCATAGATCTCAATAGCACAATCAATAATTTAGACTTAACAGACATTTATAGAATATACCATCCATCAAAGAGCGAATACACTTTCTTCTCAGCACCACATGGATCCTTCTCTAAAATAGACCATATTTTATGCCACAAAACTACTGTTAGCAAATACAAGAAGATAGAGATATTACCTTGTATTCTATCAGATCATAATGGATTGAAATTAGAAATAAATGACAGAGTAAAAAACAGAAACTACTCCAACACCTGGAGTTTAAATAATATGCTATTGTATGATGACATCAGGAAGGAAATTTAAAAATTCTGAGAGGTAAATGAGAACAAAGAAACATCATATCAAAATCTCTGGGACACTATGAAAGCAGTCCTTAGAGGAAAATTTATTTCATGGAGTGCATTCAATGAAAGAAGAAAAAATTAACAAATAAACGACCTAACATTACAACTCAAAGTCCTAGAAAAAGAACAACACAGCAACATCAAAAGTAATAGAAGACAGGAAATAGTTAAACTCAGAGCTGAAATCAATGAAACTGTAACAAAAGAAACAATAAAAACTTTGAAAAATAAATAGTTGGTTTTTGAAAAAATAAACAAAATTGATAAACCCTTAGCCACACTAACAAACAGAAGGAGAGAGAAAACTCAAATTACTAAAATTCAGGATGAAAAAGGAAATATCATGGCAGATACTATTGAAATACAAAACATAATTACAAGCTATTTTGAAAATATATACTCCAAAAAAATAGAAATTCTCGAAGACGTCAAAGGGTTTCTAGAGACGTATGATCCACCCAAACTGAATCAGGAGCACATACACAATTTAAATAGATCAATTTCAAGCAAGGAAATAGAAGAAGTCATCAAAAGTCTATCAACCAAGAAAAGTCTGGGACCAGGTGGGTTCTCAGCCAAGTTCTACAAGACCTTGAAAGAAGAGTTCATTCCAATACTTCTCAAAGTATTCCACAAAGTCAAAGAGGAGGGAACCTTCCAAATTCCAAAATCAGACAGAGACACATCAAGGAAAGAAAATTTCAGACCAAAATTCCTAATGAACATAGATGCAAAAATTCTCAACAAAATTTTAGAAAATTGCACACAAAAATATATTTAAAAGATAGTACAGCACAATCAAGTGGGTTTAATCCTAGGGATGCAAGTTTGGTTCAACATTCAGAAATCAATAAGTGTAATTCACCATATCAACAGACTTAAAGTCAAGAATCACGTGATTAAGGCAATAGATGCAGAAAAGGTATTTGATAAACTACAGCATCCCTTCATGCTCAAAACACTAGAAAAAATAGGGATAGTGGGAACATTTCTTAACATTATAAAGGCCATCTATGCTAAGCCCATCGCCAATATCATTCTAAATGGTGAAAAACTGAAAGCATTCCCCCTAAAAACTGGAACAAGGCAGGGATACCCTCTTTCACCACTTCTATTCAACATTGTCCTCGAAACTCTAGCCACAACAATTAGACAGACCAAGGAAATTAAAGGGATATGAATATGAAAAGAAGAACTCAAACTATCCCTATTTGCTGATGAAATGATTATATATATTTCGAGGAACCAGAAAATTCCACCAAAAATTTTTTAGAACTCATAAGTGAATTCAGTAAAGTAGCAGGATAGTAGATCAATGCTCATAAATCTAATGTATTTTTATACATAAGTGATGAATCCTCAGAAAGAGAAGTTAGGAAAACTACCCCATTCACAATAGCCTTGAAAAAAATAAAATACTTGGGAATCAATCTCACAAAAGAGGTGAAAGACCTCTACAATGAGAACTACAGAACACTAAAGAAAGAAATTAAAGAAAACCTTAGACAATGGAAAGATCTCCCATGTTCTTGGATAGGCAGAATTAATATTGTCAAAGTGGACATACTACCAAAAGTGCTATACAGATTCAATGCAATTCTAATTAAAATCCCAATGATGTACCTTACAAAAATAGAGCAAGCAATCATGAAATTCATCTGGAAGAATAAGAAACCCAGAATAGCTAAAGCAATCCTTAGCAGGAAGAGTGAAGCAGGGGGTATCGCAATACCAGAACTTCAACTCTACTACAAAGCAATAGTAACAAAAACGGCATGGTATTGGCACCAAATAGACAGGTAGGTTAATGGTACAGAATAGAGGACATGGGCACAAACCCAAATAAATTCAGTTTTCTCATACTAGACAAAGGTGCCAAAAATATGCAATGGAGAAAAGATAGCATCTTCAACAAATGGTGCTGGGAAAACTGGAATCCATATGCAACAGAATGAAACTAAACCCCTTCTCTCTCGCCTTGCTCAAAGCTCAACTCAAAATGGATCAAGGACCTTGCAATCAGACCAGAGACCCTGCATTTTACAGAAGAAAAAGTAGGTAAAAATCTTCAACATGTCGGCTTAGGATCAGACTTCCTCAACAGGACTCCCATAGCACAAGAAATAAAAGCAAGAATCAATAACTGGGATTGATTCAAACTAAAAAGCTTTCTCTCAGCAAAGGAAACTATCAGCAATGCGAAGAGAGAGCCTACAGAGTGGGAGAATATCTTTGCCACTCATACTTCAGATAGAGCACTAATTTCCAGAATATATAAAGAACTCAAAAAACTCGACACCAAGAATACAAATAACCCAATCAACAAATGGGCTAAGGATATGAACAGACACTTCACAGAAGAAGATATACAAGCAATCAACAAATATATGAAAAAATGATCACCATCTTTAGTAATAAGAGAAATGCAAATCAAAACTACACCAAGATTCCATCTCACCCCAAATAGAATGGTGATTATCAAGAATACAAGCAATAATAGGTGTTAGTGAGGATTTGGGGAAAAAGGTACACTCATACATTGCTGGTGGGGTTGCAAATTAGTACAGCCACTCTGGAAAGCAGTGTGAGGTTCCTTAGAAAACTTGGAATGGAATCACCATTTGACCCAGATATCCCACTCCTTGGCCTATAACCAAAGGACTAAAACTCAGCATACTACAGAGATACAGCCACATCAATGTTCATAGCTGCTCAATTCACAATAGCCAGATTGTGGAACCAACCTAGATTTCCTTCAATTTATGAATGGATAAAGAAACTGTGGTACATATATATAATGGAATATTACTCAGTCTTAAAAAATAATAAAATTATGTCATTTGCAGGCAAAGGATGAAATTGAAGAATATTATGCTAAGTGAGATAAGCCAATCTCAAAAAACCAAAGGACAAATGATCTTGCTGATAAGTGGATGATGACACATAATGTGTGTGGGAAGGGGGCAAGAGTGGAGGAAGGAGGGACTGTATAGAGGGAAAGAGGGATGGGAGGGGTAGGGGGTTGAAAAAAAATTAACAGAATGAATCAAAAACTATTACCCTCTCTTGCTTTTCTCTCTCCACTCACTTTCTTTCTTTCTCCTCCTCACTTTCCACACTATTTCTTGTGCATGCCCTTTCTCTTTTCCTCTCTTTTCATCTCATTTTCTCTCTTACCCTGCAGGGAGACACTCTCTTAGCTTAATAAACTCCCTTATGTGATTTCCTGTATCCAGCGTGGTTTTCATACATTGGTTCTATGACTCTGGATGGGCTCTTCCACTGTCTCTTAAGCAAGTGGAAACCCATCTGATGCCCCAGTGTCCCCCGGACACAGCCTCACCTTCCATTTTGCCTGGACACTCTGCTCTGCATCCATCACAGGACTTCAGATTGGCGGGTCCCCTAGGTGGGTTCCCCCAGGCCAATATAAACACTCCTCTGCCGACCTGAGAAGTGACCATTGATCCTGGACCCTTGAGGATGCTGAGGGGTGGGGGTACCCCAGCCACAGCTTTTATAGTTACAGTTGGCCCTTTAGTTGGTCTTATCTGCCGGGTGGATTCCTGACCTTTTGGCAGAGATTCTCTCTCAGGGTTGAGGCTTATCTCGTGCTTGCACTCATACTCGAAAACCCTAATGTCAGGTCCTCAACCCTCCTTGGCTATTGCCTGGCACACATTGGTGCTTGTGTGATGACACAATCAATGTGCTGCCTCCTCATCTCCAGCCGACTACTCTGGCCTCAGGACGCCCTGGCCACAGACTCAGCTGTATCTGTCTCCACCATGGGATCTGGGTCCTCCATTCCGGCAGATTCAACCCTGGGAACTCTTCGCCTGACCCCCAGCTTAAGGTCATCAAAATTCATTTGTGTAGCGAGCAGGCAGATGGAAAAGGATTCCTTATCTTCAAGTTTCTTCTTCCTTGCTTCTTGGCTCGTCCTGCAGGGTCAGGCACCTCTGGCCCCTGCTTCTCTGTCTTCCCCTGCTTCTCCATCTCCTTTACCCTGTTCTGTTTCTGCTTCCATTCCCCAGCCCAGCCTACCTAGTCCTCCTGCCACGAGGTCTCACATATACTGGTGTGGAGGGAGTAACCAGTCCAACCATCAGTGGCATGTCCCAGTAAGGAGTATGATATAGCAGCCCCATTTCCCACAAGTATTGGGAGATTGTTTCACAATTTTCTGCATTCAAACCTGAGTTGATTACTAACCAGGAAAAAGGGTTAAAATGCTCTAGGCATCAAGTTTCTGCTAGAACCTGTTAGCCCCTTTCAGATCTCAGTGAAGGCTTACATTGAAATGTAAATGGAGGAAGGCACAGTGGGAGGCCAGTCTCAAACCCAAAGGGGAAAAAAACAAAAGTGTCCATTTTAAATTTCTCCTGGGCTTCCACACAGCACATTTCTTCTCTCCCTTTTACCTCTTCTCTCTGCCCTTCTCTTTCTCATTTTCTCATGCTATAATTAATGGCCATTATCATTTTTCTTCTAGGACTTTTGTTTTTCTTAAATGCTATATTTTTGAGCTCACAATTTTGATCCTACATACTTAGGTTAATGATTTTTGATCAGTTCTTTTTATCCAACTCTAGAGTTATTTTTGAACATCTGTTACATTGCAATGGAGATAAACATTACAAGGCTTTTACTTTTTTGTTAAATATAAGTGTGCATAAAATTTAAAATTTAAAAAATGGATCCAAATACTTGTAATACTTGTAATTCACGTGATTTAAAAAGGTTTAATTTAAATTGCTTAATAAACTCCCTTATGTGAAAAAAATAAATAAATTGGGTAAACTAATAGAAGCAAAATGTCTTTAAAATTAACTTCCAAGTCTCTAGGTGGTCAAACTAATAAAATGTTGATGCTTATAAAATGTCTAACATCAATTTTTCTAGGACTTTTCTTCAACAGGAAAGAGAGAGCAAATACTGTTGGTACACTTGTCTGATATCTAAGTTTTTTTTACACTTGTCCGATATCTTGGTTTTTTTTTTTTTTTTTTTTTTTTTTTACAATAAGATGAGTGAATTAGAGTTGACATGTATGGGATTGCTCAAACATGTGTGTTAGAGACATCTGATTAATTTACAAAGCTATTCCATGGAGTAACATACTTAAAAACATTATTCTTTGTATATTAAATGTGTCCATAATTTCCAGGTATACAAGCCTTTAAAGCAGAAAATTTATCAAGCTGCTATTCTCCAAATTAAACTTATCTGTAATGGTAATTTTAAACTCATCATTTAAAGTTCTATTATAGGATTTGTTTAAAGGCTAATATCATGAAACATGAAAGCATTTTGCCATTTTGCCACACAAAAAGAAAGTTAAAAGCTCTCTCAGCCTTTCTTTAATTCATGTTTTAGATATAATGTTAAATTGTGTTAACTAATGTTCATATAGACTCAGGAATCAATATATGTAAACTTCTTAAAATGACATTTAAGAAAGAGTGTAATGTGCAGTAGCAAAAAATGGGACAACAGTGATTGAGACTGGGGTCTCTGATCTCATGACTGTGGCATGCCTGGTGCCTGGGAATGTTCCTGTGCAGGGGCACAAGATGCCTAACTGCTGTGGCAGTACCCTTCCTGGGGAGGCTCTATGCAGGAGTCCTATCAGCTCTGACATTGATCTCAGGCACACAGCTCTTGAGCAGGAAGGAATTCTTTTGCTAGATAACCAGTGTTTCATCAGCTCCTTCTCTGGTTCCTGCCCACCTTACAGTAACTTTGGACAGTGGACTTCCTTGAGAGTTACACAGAGCTCCTAACATTGCACTTTGCAGTCCTGAAAAAAAAAGTTACATTAATGTCCTAGTCTCTGAAAACTTTCCTGAAAACAAAGAATAATGCTTACATACATATATAAAGATTGCTGACATAACTCTTTAGATCTGCATTTCCATCAGAGAACAGAGCTCCATCTAATCTCAGCTGAATCTTCAAATTCTGTGTTTATAAACAAACCTTTATTTTCTAATACTCCTTTGCCCCTCTCTGAACTTGAGAATTTGGTCATGCTGGTCATGGCAAAAGAGGAAAAAATTAGCTTCAGGAAAAGCTCCACCTTACCTGAGATAAGGCTCTGCCTCACAACCCTGCTGCATGTTAGAATGGCTCCAAAGTAAGCCAGACTTTAATTCATTTAAAGTTGTGTTCAAAAGTTTGATGTTTGTTGTAAAGATTACTGTGATCTCAAACAGGGATTTAATGAATAACTCAGTCAAAATTCAAGATAGCTATTGCACAAACTGAATGTTTTACTGTTGGTGATTCCATTTTGTAAACTCTTAACTGTTGCCTGATTAATATTTTGCAGAAGTACTGCTTCAAGAGCAAACACCGTAAATTAACTTGAAATCGTATAGGACAGATAATGTAGACCCCAATTAGATAAAATGGTGTAAATAACTGTGTAGTTGTAGACATTGGAGTTAAAGCCCAGTACTCTTACTTTATGACTGGTGAGACTGGCTTGCTGGATGGTTAAGATCAGACTTAGAGATTGAGATTAAATACAGAGGCCAAGAAAAGCCAGTATTTGGGTCTTGCCCTCAGTCAGCCTGAGTCCAGGGAACAAGAGGACTTCTCTAAGGAGCTTTGAAACTCTGGGTCACATGACCTCCCAAACAGGAAGATTGATAAGGCCACTAGAGGATTAAAAGCCAATCAGTGCACCTGCTGCAGAGGAGGGTCAAGGAAAAAGGGAGACATCCCTGGCGCTTTCAAGGGAAGCCACCTCATTGAGGAGACCCTGACTAATGGATGGCACTAAAGCTAAGGCTCTTAAGTTCTCTACAAGTGACCCCTGTGGGAACTCACCTGACTCTTTAACAGACAGGAACAGATCACTTTGACCAGCTTGATCTTAAACATCTAGCAAAACAGTTAAAACTAAAATATAGCCATTTTGGGGCATTTAAAAGAAATAATAGTTAAATGTAACTTAAGATGTACACTTGTGTTAGCCCACTAGAATAAAGACTAAAAGCTACAGAAGAGAGATTCTTAGACAAATGTGCCTGATAATTATCAAGAGAAACTGCCAGAGTCAGAAAATTTTCATCAGCTTAAGGCCTACAGACCTTCCTAAGCTACACAGGTAGTCTTAATCTATGTTTGCTAGTATGATTATCTAGCCCTAAGTAACAGAAGTATAGAGATCTCTACTAAACACAGGTTATACCAATAAAGGGATATTTTTACAAAAATCAGATGACATTAAGTAACTTAACTATATTTTCTGGGGACATCAATGATATTGAGTTAAATGTTGTGTTTACATTCCCGATAACCTGAACAATGTTAAAGTTCCCAAATAAAGGCCTTGTCCTCTCCAGCCTTTGTTAGGCCTTGTTATGGGAACAACTTCTCAGTTCTTCCACCCTCTGATGAGGGATTCATTGGCATGTTTTTCCAGATTCTGCAACATTTATATTGTATTAATCTCATTTCAGTACTCATGTCTTTTTGTTCTTCTCTCATAGAAGCACCCATCACCAAATGCCTTTACAACCTGCTCTTCCCCACCCAGACTTCTACCATGGACCCCTCAATTAACCAGATTTCTAAAAAGAGAACTCCAAACTGCTTGCCCCCTGCTGCCCCTTTCCAGCTCAAGGAAGCCAGAATCGTCATCGGCCCCTTTCCCTACAGCAGTAAAGGAATTAAGCCAGAACTGGGTACAGGCATTTAGTGTAGAAATCGGGGATCAGTTAAATCAAAGAAATGAAGTCCATGAAAACCATCTGCCTCTGGAAGTCTGGAAGTTGAAGACTGTCCCCGGAAGAATGGACTTTTACATTCCACCTGCAAAACCAGCCCTAGTCACTTAGGCAGGAAGGAGAGATAAGGTGGGAAAGAACTGGAGAACAAAAGATTTTCTTATAAAAACAGAAACGGGGGATGTAATGTAATGTATAAAGCTGCTCCCCCACCCTTTCTGTTGCATCCATTTCCCCGCCTCCCAACTATTTGTCAGTCTGTGAACATCCTAGGTAGCTATTGGTTCATAAGTCAGTTTGCAAGTATCCTTCTCTGTTATTGGTCCCATTAACCTGGTGGAATTCAACTGCTTAAGGATAGCTACACCGCCATCTTTTCTCTTGCTTTTCTCTCTCCTACTCACTTTCTTTCTTTCTCCTCCTCACTTCCCACACTCTTTCTTGTGCACAACCTTTCTCTTTTCCTCTCTTTTTCTCTCATTTTCTCTCTTACCCTGCAGGGAGACACTCTGTTAGCTTAATAAACTCCCTTATGTGAAAAAAAACAAAACAAAACAAAAACTATTACCCTAGGTAAATGTATGATTACACAAATGGTATGCCTCTATTTCATGTATGAACAGAGAAACAAGATGTATCCCATTTGTTTACAATACAAATAAATTTTTAAAAAATCCTAAGGCATGTACTTGTAATCCCAACACTCAGGAGGCTAAGGTAGGAGACTTGCCTGAGCTCAGGAATTCAGGGTCAGCCTGGGCAATATGGTGAGACTCTCTTTCAAAAATAAATAGATGTCTATTTCGAACTGCATTATTTATATATGCCAAAATTTACATAACCAAAACTATAGAGGGTCATATCCAATTTTTCATTATAGTGTCACAATGCTGTTACATCTTTGCCCATTCAACCTTATTAGAATAAATTTCAAAAGGTAAGATCACTAGATTAAAAGATATATATATATTTTTAGTTCTGAGATGCATTGTTAGAAAAGGTGCAATTTATACTTTTAGCACCTTTCATGAAAATGTCCAAAACTCTGGGCTTTACTAACTTCTGCAATCTGATAGATGAAAAATGATGCCACTGTTATTTTTATTATTTATTATTAGGGAAATTGAATCTCAATATGTTTGTTAGTCCCTTTATTGCTTTATAATTTTGCCCATTTTTTTCTATTTGTTCTTTTTATTGATTTGGAACACTTTCTACATTAATGTGAAAATATCAAGAGAATATTCAAATTAACCTGTTAAAGCTATAATGGATTTTGTCATAAATGTTTAGATTTTTTTTTACATTGTCAGTCTTCTCCTTTTCATCTTCTGGGTTTCATGTTTCTTGCCCAAAAAATGTTTATATCAGAAAAAAAAATTATATGTAAATATGTAAGGAGTTAGGACAATATTTAATACAATTCTTTAATTTGTGTTATAATCTGTAAATTAGACTATGAGGGTACATACTAATCAGAGTAGAAAGCTCATATTAGAGTTATGGCACAATTATTACTGCTTAGGTAATTCAGTGTACCATTTTAAAAAGTTTTTTTTAACTGAATTAACCTGGTATTGCTGAGAAATGAGATGGATAGATTTCCTGAATACCTGGAGGATATTTCAGTAGCCACAGAAACGTGCAGTGTTTGGCTTGTCCTCCTCTGAACTTTCTGAGACTCTTTGCTTAACTGACAGTTTTCCTCACTTATTTGTGCAGCACATATTTCTCTTCAGTCATCAATAGGCCTGAACTCTAGAGTACTACCTAAACCATTTCTAAACTGCTTTCCTTAAGCTTTTGTTAATGCCTTTCTGTTCTCTGACTCCAAACTAGAAAATACAAAAAGATTGATGAAGGTTAGATGAAAAAAATGCTATGCCCAAAAAAGGAAGTCCCCATTCTCAAGTAGTGGCAAAGCAAAGTTTTCTCATAACTATACCTCAGGGATTTAAGTTACTTTTTATTTTTATTTTATTTTATTTTTTTATTGTAAACAAATGGGATACATATTGTTTCTCTGTTTGTACATGGCGTAAAGGCATACCATTTATGTAATCATAAATTTACATAGGGTAATGTTGTTTGATTCATTGGGTTATTTTTTCCCTTCCCCCCAACTCTCCCACCCCTCTTTTCCCTCTGTACAGTCCTTCCTTCCTCCATTCTTGCATCCGTCCCTAAACCTAACTCTAACCCTAACACTAACCCCTCCCAAACTCCATTATGTGTCATCATCCACTTATTAGTGATATCATTCATCCTTTGGTTTTTGAGATTGGCTTATCTCACTTAGCATGATATTCTCCAATTTCATCCATTTGCCTAAATGCCATAATTTTATCATTCTTTATGGCTGAGTAATATTCCATTGTATATATATACCACATTTTCTTTATCCATTCATCAATTGAAGGACATCTAGGTTGGTTCCACAATCTGGCTATTGTGAACTGAGCAGCTATGAACATTGATGTGGCTGTATCTCTGTAGTATGCTGATTTTAAGTCCTTTGTGTATAGGCCAAGGAGTGGGATAGCTGGGTGAAATGGTGTTTCCATGCCAAGTTTTCTAAGGAGTCTCCACACTGCTTTCCAGAGTGTCTGCACTAATTTGCAGCCCCACCAGCAATGTATGAATGTACCTTTCTCCCCACATCCTCGCCAACAACTGTTGTTGCTTGTATTCTTGATAATCGCCATTCTAATTGGGGTGAGATGGAATCTTAGGATAGTTTTGATTTGCATTTCTCTTATTACTAGAGATGTGGAACATTTTTCCATGTTTGTTGATTGCTTGTAGATCTTCTTCTGTGAAGTGTCTATTCACATCCTTAGCCCATTTGTTGATTGGATTATTTGCATTCTTGGTGTAGAGTTTTTTGAGTTCTTTATAGATTCTGGAGATTAGTGCTCTATCTGAAGTATGATAGGCAAAGATTTTCTCCCACTCTGTAGGCTTTTTCTTCGCATTGCTGATAGTTTCCTTTGCTGAGAGAAAGCTTTTTAGTTTGAATCTATCCCAGTTGTTGATTCTTGCTTTTATTTCTTGTGCTATGGGAGTCCTGTTGAGGAAGTCTGGTCCTAAGCCAACATGTTGAAGCTCTGGACCTACTTTTTCTTCTATAAGATGCAAGGTCTCTGGTCTGATTCCAAGGTCCTTAATCCATTTTGAGTTTATTTTTGTGCATGGTGAGAGATATGGGTTTAGTTTCATTCTGTTGCATATGGATTTCCAATTCTCCCAGCACCATTTGTTGAAGAGGCTCTCTTTTCTCCATTGCATATTTTTGGCCCCTTTGTCTAGTATGAGAAAATTGTATTTATTTGGGTTTGTGTCCGTGTCCTCTATTCTGTACCATTGATCCACCTTTCTATTTTGGTACCAATACCATGCCGTTTTTGTTACTATTGCTTTGTAGTAGAGTTGAAGATCTGGTATTGCAATACCCCCTGCTTCACTCTTTCTGCCAAGGATTGCTTTAGCTATTCTGGGTTTTTTATTCTTCCAGATGAATTTCATAATTGCTTGCTCTATTTCTGTAAGGTACATCATTGGGATTTTAATTGGAATTGCATTGAATCTGTATAGCACATTTGGTAGTATGGCCATTGTGACAATATTAATTCTTCCTATCCAAGAACATGGGAGATTTTTCCATCTTCTAAGGTTTTCTTGAATTTCTTTCTTTAGTGTTCTGTAGTTCTCATTGTAGAGGTCTTTCACCTCTTTTGTGAGATTGATTCCCAAGTATTTTATTTTTTTCGATGCTATTGTGAATGGGGTAGTTTTCCTAATTTCTCTTTCTGAAGATTCATCACTCATGTATAAGAATGCCTTAGATTTATGTGCATTGATCTTATATCCTGCTACTTTACTGAATTCACTTATGAGTTCTAAAAGTTTTCTGGTGGAATTTCCTGGTTCCTCTAAGAATATAATCATATCATCAGCAAATAGGGATAGTTTGAGTTCTTCTTTTCCTATTCGTATCCCTTTAATTTCTTTGGTCTGTCTAATTGCTCTGGCTAGAGTTTCAAGGACGATATTGAATAGGAGTGGTGAGAGAGGGCATCCCTGCCTTGTTCCAGATTTTAGGGGGAATGCTTTCAGTTTTTCACCATTGAGAATGATATTAGCCATGGGCTTAGCATAGATGGCCTTTACAATGTTAAGGAATGTTCCCACAATCCCTATTTTTTCTAGTGTTTTGAGCATGAAGGGATGCTGTATTTTATCAAATGCTTTTTCTGCATCTATTGAAAAAATCATGTGATTCTTGACTTTAAGTCTATTGATATGGTGAATTACATTTATTGATTTCCTGATGTTGAACCAACCTTGCATCCCTGGGATGAAACCCACTTGATCATGGTGCACTATCTTTTTAATATGTTTTTGTATGCGATTGGCTAAAATTTTGTTGAGAATTTTTGCGTCGATGTTCATTAAGGATATTGGTCTGAAATTTTCTTTCCTCGATGTGTCTCTGTCTGGTTTAGGTAAAAGGGTAATATTGGCTTCATAGAATGAGTTTGGGAGGGTTCCCTCCTCTTCTATTTCATGGAATACTTTGAGAAGTATTGGAATGAGCTCTTCTTTAAAGGTTTTGTAGAACTCGGCTGAGAACCCATCTGGTCCTGGACTTTTCTTTTTTGGTAGGCTTTTGATGACTTCTTCTATTTCATTACTTGAAATTGGTCTATTTAAATTGTGTATGTCCTCCTGGTTCAGTTTAGGCAATTCATATGTCTCTAGAAACCTGTTGATGTCCTTGAAATTTTCTATTTTGTTGGAGTATAGATTTTCAAAATAGCTTCTAATTATGTTTTGTATTTCAATCTTGTCTGTTGTGATATTTCCTTGTTCATTCCGAATTTTAGTGATTTGGGTTTTCTCTCTCTTTCTCTTTGTTAGTGTGGCTAAAGGTTTATCAATTTTGTTTATTTTTTTGAAGAACCAACTATTTATTTTGTCAATTTTTTGTATTGTTTCTTTCGTTTCAATTTCGTTGATTTCAGCTCTGAGTTTGACTATTTCCTGTCTTCTACTACTTTTTGGTGTTGGTCTGTTCTTCTTTTTCTAGGGCTTTGAGCTGTAGTGTTAGGTCGTTTATTTTTTGAGTTTTACTTCTTTTATTGAATGCGCTCCATGAAATAAATTTTCCTCTAAGTACTGCTTTCATAGTGTCCCAGAGATTTTGATATGATGTTTCTTTGTTCTCATTTACCTCTAAGAATTTTTTAATTTCCTTCCTAATGTCTTCTGTTATCCATTCATCATATAGTAGCATATTATTTAATCTCCAGGTGTTGGAGTAGTTTCTGTTTTTTACTCTTTCATTTATTTCTAACTTCAACCCATTATGATCTGATAGAATACAAGGTAGTATCTCTATCTTCTTGTATTTGCTAACAGTAGCTTTGTGGCATAAAATATGGTCTATTTTAGAGAAGGATCCATGTGCTGCTGAGAAGAAAGTGTATTCGCTCTTGGTTGGATGGTATATTCTATAAATGTCTGTTAAGTCTAAATTATTGATTGTGTTATTGAGATCTATGGTTTCTTTGTTCAATTTTTGTTTGGAAGATCTGTCCAGTGGTGAGAGAGGTGTGTTAAAATCACCTAGTATTATTGTGTTATGGTCTATTTGGTTTCTAAAATTGAGAAGGATTTGTTTAGCATACATGGATGAGCCACTGTTTGGGGCATAGATGTTTATGATTGTTATATCTTGCTGATTTATGCTTCCCTTAAGCAGTATGAAATGTCCTTCTTTATCCCTTCTGACTAACTTTGGCTTGAAGTCCACATTATCTGATATGAGGATGGGTACTCCAGCTTTTTTGCTGAGTCCATGTGCATGGTATGTTTTTCCCCATCCTTTCACGTTTAGTTTATGGGTATCTCTTTCTATGAGGTGAGTCTCTTGCAAGCAACATATTGTTGGATCTTTCTTTTTTATCCAATCTGCCAGTCTATGTCTTTTGATTGATGAATTCAGGCTGTTAACACTCAGGGTTATTATTGAGATATGATTTGTATTCCTGGTCATTTGTTTCATTTTTTAAATTTTATTTATTTATTTATGTTTTTGACACAACTTGGTTCCTCCTTTATTTGACAGTTCCTTTAGGATAATTCCTCCCTTTGCTGATTTGCTTCTTTGTTTTTTATCTCTTCCTCATGGAATATTTTGCTGAGAATGTTCTGTAATGATGGCTTTCTTTTGTAAATTCTTTTAGCTTTTGTTTATCATGGAATGATTTTATTTCATCATCAAATTTGAAGGTAAGTTTTGCTGGGTATAAGATTCTTGGTTGGCATCCATTTTCTTTCAGGGCTTGAATAATGTTGTTCCAGGCCCTTCTAGCTTTTAGGGTCTGCATTGAAAAATCTGCTGATATCTGTATTGGTTTCCCCCTGAATGTAATTTGGTTCTTTTCTCTCACAGCCTTTAAAATTCTGTCTTTATTTTGTATGTTAGGTATTTTCATTATAATGTGCCTTGGTGTGGGTCTGTTGTAATTTTGTGTATTTGGAGTCCTATAAGCTTCTTGAACTTGATTTTCCATTTCATTCTTCAGATTTGGGAAATTTTCTGATATTATTTCATTGAATAGATTGTTCATTCCTTTGGTTTGTTTCTCTAAGCCTTCTTTAATCCCAATAATTCTCAAATTTGGCCTTTTCATGATATCCCATAGTTCTTGGAGATTCTGAACATGATTTATTACCATCTTCTCTGTATGTTCAACTTTGTTTTCAAGGTTAAATATTTTGTCTTCAATATCTGAGGTTCTGTCTTCCAGGTGTTCTATCCTATTGGTTATGCTTTCTATGGAGTTCTTAATTTGGTTTATTGTTTCCTTCATTTCAAGGAGTTCTGTTTGTTTTTTTTTTTCAATATCTCTAACTTTATTGAAATGATCTTTTGCTTCCTGTATTTGCTCTTTTAACTGTTGATTGGTGCGATCATTCAATGCCTGCATTTGCTCTTTCATCTCTTCGTTTGCTTCCCTAATCATTTTAATTATGTACATTCTGAACTCCCTTTCTGTCATTTCTTCTGCCATGCTGTCATTGGATTTTATTGATGTAACATCTAGATTTGTTTGGGGCATTTTCTTCCCTTGTTTTCTCATGTTGTTCAGGAATCAGTGGGTCATTAAGATAATGCAGATTTCCTCTATTGACTTCTAATGTCCCTGAAGATTGCTAGTATATCCCCTCTTATCCTTCAGTAGCCTGAAGTCTTGGAGGAAGTTGATAATGCGGTGGTCCACAAGGAAGCTGCCTCTCTAGGGTTGGTGATCCTCAGGTGGGGTATATTTCCTGCTAGTGGGCAGAGGTGCCTCCACTTGTTGACCAATGGTCATCCAAAGGGGAACTAGGCTGCGGGCTGAGGCAAGGCCTGTTTGAGCCCGTTTCTCTGGTTTTACCATCCTTGTGGGAAAACCTCACCCGGCAGGGAAGACTCACCCGGTGGGGAGGTCTCGCTGGTCATTTCCCCTCCTAGAGGTTCCCCTCAATCTACAACTACTGCCTGGGCTGGGCTGCCTTCCTCTGCAACATTCCCAGGAGCCCGGATCTACCTCCTGGGCCTGGGAGCCTCACTCTTCGCAGACAAGTCTCCTTAGGCTGCCTCTCCTAGAGAATCTGCCCGCAGTCCTGGAACCTTCGCTCCACCCCTAAGCGTGTCTCTGTGCGGCTCTTCCACCAAGAAGCCGCCTAGGTCCTGGGACCCTGCTCTGCACCTTATCGCCTGGCTATGCGGCCCCTCCTCTGAGCCGCCACCTGGAGCCCCATACAATAGCTCCGAGCCCCAGAGACCCACCACACACCTCTTCCTCTGGACAGCCACCCGGTGTTCTGACGCAGTCACTAGGAGTCCAAGCAACTCACTTCGTGTCTCCTCCTCCTGCCAACCGCCCGTAGGCTTAGGCAATCACTCCGAGTCCAAGTGACCCACCCTGTTCCTCCTCCTGCTCCTCGGGGTAGCCCCCCCAGGTGTTCAGGAGCGGTCGCTCCAAGACCAAGCGACCCACCGCGCTCCTCCTCCGGGCAGGCCACCGGTGTTCAGGAGCGGTCGCTTTGAGTCCAAACAACTCTCCACTCGCCTCCTCCTCTGGCAACTGCCTGTAGCTCTGATGCAGTCAATTCTAGACCAAGTGACCCGCCGCGCTCCTCCTCTTCCTCGGGCAGCCCCACGGTGTTCAGAAGCGGTCGCTCTGTGTCTAAACAGTACGCCATGCTACTCCTCCTCTGGCAACCGCCTGTAGCTCTGGTGTAGTCCCTCCGAGTCCAAGTGACCCGCCGCGCTCCTCATCTTCCTCCGGGCAGCCCCACAGTGTTCAGAAGCGATCGCTCTGAGTCCAAACAGCTCGCCACGCAGCTCTTCCTCAGGCAGCCACCCAGAGCCCCAGTGGTTGCTCCGAGTCCAAGCGCTGTGCTGAGCAGCCACCTCTACGATATTCCCAGTTGCCCGTGTTTACCGCTCCAGCAGGGGGAGGGGCGTCTCACCGGGCAACTCTACCTCACAAAGTTCCCTGCGTTCCGGGACTACCGCCCCATCTGGGATGCCTCCACAACGGGAGAGACTCACCTAGTGGCTTTGAGTTGGTCCCAAGTCTCTCACTATCTCCTCTTTTGAATCCTGCATCCTGGAGCAACGTGAAATGCAGCCACCCTCTAGTCCGCCATCTTGAAACCCCCAAGTTACTTTTTATTTATTTTATTCATTTATTTATTTAGTGTGTTGGGGATTGAACCCAGGGGCATTTAACCACTGAGCCACATTACCAGTCCTTTTTATTTTGAGACAGGGCTTCACTAAGTGGCTGAGGCTGGCCTCAAACTTGCAATCTTCCTGCCTCAACCTCCCCAGTTGCTGGGATTACAGGTGTGCACCACTCTTCATGGCAGAATTCAGGCTATTTTAATCTGATTTTTAAAAAAGTTTACTTACCTAAAACTTTGCAAATGTTCATGTAAGCTGAGGTTGCCAGAAGCTTAGCAAATAAGTGAAAGGTGTTCAAGGTGGTGGAGCCTCAACTACTAAAAGGTACAACACTGCAAATGAGTGCTTGCCTGTGCCACAAACTCAGATGCTAATCAGGTTTCCAAATAATGATAAATTTAAACAACTGACAAACATAAAAATTATATATTGGAATAATCTCTCAAAATAGCTGCTTCATATTCACATTTTTATAAATATGTCAAATTTTAACTCAATTATTAGCCAAAAGTGTTTTATTTGGATTCTTTATTTAACAGAAATAGTTTAATAGAATAAAGCAATTTCAAGATGAAATCAAAAAACTATGAAATTTCCACAGAAAAATGCCCTTCTTATTATATCCAACACTTGTCTGGGAAAAGGAATGAAGCAACATGAACCATTCTCTGATGTGCAGATACACCTAACATTTGGAATACATTTACCTTTTCCTAGTAGATATGCTTCAAAAGCTTTGTTATGTTTATCCATTAACTCCTAAACTCACCTTCTTATCAGTTTCCTGTTTGTGCTCTACTTTAAACCATCTCCTCCTTATTCTTTTTAAAAACATGCCATGCATTTTCTCACCTCAGACCTTTAGTAATCACTACACTTTCAACTGGAAACCTCTTGAACCAGATAGCCAAACAGCTCACCCCTTATTTTCCTCATGCCCTTTCACCATATCAGAAGGCTTCCATGACAGGAACATAAAGAGCAAGCCCTTAGCTCAGTGGAAGAGCAGTTGTCTAACAAGTGTGAAGCCCTGGGTTCCACCCCAGCTGGCAGAGATGCTCTTTACTCTGTCCTGTACCAGGAATATTTGAAACACATGTTTGTTTTTGCAATGTATATATTTAAACTTTCACAATCCCTTCTGTGTGTTTGATTTGATATATTAACCACCCAACTTCAAGGAGTGGCATCTTCGTTAACTCTTAAGGAACTATATGACAATCTCTTGTGCTAATGTGAGGTATGACTCTCAGTATAGTTCTTCATGTGTTCCTTATTAAATCCATATTTCTTAAGAGAAAATGTAATCAGGTGGTAATAAATGTCAGAAATCTTATAACAAGTAAGCTGTTATTAAATTTTCTTTTTTCTAGCTGATATGACCTCAGTTATTCACAACTTCTAAGTTTACTCAACCTTTTTAAAAATCACAGAAAAAATTGTTTACACAATTCAGTACTTTTTATTACGTTCATGGAGCCTCATAACCAATTTTAGAACACTTTCATCACTGCAAAAAGGTTCATAATCATTAGCAGTCACTCCCAATTTCCTCTCAATCCCCCAACTGTAGAAAACCACTAATCATATTTCTCTGTTTTGAACATTGGCATACATGAAATTATAATCACATGTGGTCTTTTGTGACTGCCTTATTTCACTTAAACATAATGTTTAAGGTTCATCCAAACTGTAACACATACCAGCATTTCATTTCTATTTACCTATTGTATAATATTCCACTGTATGGATGATGTACCACATTCATTTTTATTCATTCATCCATGCATTGATAGACATTTGGATTGTTTCACTTTGGGTCATTATAAATAATGCTGTTATAAACAGTTTTGTACAAACTGTATAGATTTTTTTTAAATAGGTTGTGATTTATATGTGGTGTTATTAAATTGCTTTTTATTTTTATTTATTTTTTGTTGTTTGATTCATTCTGTTATTTCTCCCTTCCCCCACCCCTCCCACCACTCTTTTCCCTCTATACAGTCCTTCCTTCCTCCATTCTTGCCACTCTCCTTAACCCTAACCCTAAACCTAACCCTAACCCTAACGCTAACCCCTCCCACCCCCATTATATGTCATCATCCGCTTATCAGCGAGATCATTCATCCTTTTCTTTTTTGAGATTGGCTTATCTCACTTAGCATGATATTCTCCAATTTCATCCATTTGCCTGCAAATGCCATAATTTTATCATTCTTCATGGTGGAGTAATATTCCACTGTATATATATGCCACAGTTTCTTTATCCATTCATCAGTTGAAGGACATCTAGGTTGGTTCCACAGACTGGCTATGGTGAATTGAGCAGCAATGAACATTGATGTGGCTGTATCTCTGTAGTATGCTGATTTTAAGTCCTTTGGGTATAGGCCAAGGAGTGGGATAGCTGGGTCAAATGGTGGTTCCATTCCAAGCTTTCTAAGGAATCGCCACACTGCTTTCCAGAGTGGCTGCACTAATTTGCAACCCCACCAGCAACGTATGAGTGTACCTTTTCCCCCACATCCTCGCCAACACCTATTCAAACTGATATGTTTCATGTCTTTTGAGTATACCTGGGAGTGAAACTAACATGTATTTTTGTTTATTTTTTTGACCATTCAATCATTATTCCATCATTCTTACTGAGGAAGAAATTTTAGCCACTTTCACAGTGTTATAAAGATCCAAAATTTTTAGGTGTGGGATAAAGAGATTGAGTAAAATTCCTGAGGTGAGTCATGGCTCTGTTATTCAGTGTGATGTCACCATGTACCCTCAGAACTCTGGATATCTATAAAGATTAACTGAAGGACACTCGATGTCAGTTCCTACTGCCCAGCAACTAAACATCTTGTATGGGACATTTTATGCAAAAGATGCCCCAGCACTATTGAAATGGTGGGACAATTTTCTCTATGACAAACATCTGGGGAAAAAAAATGAAAATATAAAATGTGGCATTTCTTACTACAGATAATTGAGAAAGAGGCCCTACCAGCTGTCTATGTACTTTTCTGGAAGGGGTTGTGAATGTAAAAACATCTAAATGTATTGCTGGAGAAATTACAAAGTGAACAAAAACCAAAAAAAAAAAAAAAACAAAAACAAAAAAAAAAAACCCAAAAACTACAATACTATCAATATCTGAGAATTAAAGTTTGACAAATGAGGCCAATCTTATGATAGAAATTTCTTCTCTAAACCAGGAAATCTTTAATATACTAATGAAATCTCCCATGCCAAGGTTAGATAGTGACAAATAATAAACCAGGAAGTAATACTCCTATAGTGCTTCATGTAGGTCAAGCAGATATGTGCAGGCACACTCCAATGACACTACCAGAAAATTACTGTCCACTCTCCTGTTACTCATGGTTCAAACTGAGGCAGAAGTGATTACTTAAGAATGACATGTTCACCCAGGTAGTAAGTGGTAGGACATGAGTTTCACAAAGGCCATGTGGGTACAGGATATATACCATAAAATCCCTCACAAATCTGCACTTCCGTTAAGAAACTGTGAACATGACCAAGTTGGGATTATTATTATTATTATTTTTATTATTATTGTATACAAATGGGATACATGTTGTTTATCTATTTGTACATGGAGTCAAGGCATACCATTTGTGTAATCATACGTTTACATAGGGCAATGATGTTTGATTCATTATTTTTTTCCCTTCACCCCCACCCCTCCCACCCCTCTTTTCCCTCTATACAGTCCTTATTTCCTTCATTCTTACCACACTCCTTATCTCTAACCCTAAACCTAACCCTAACCCTAATGCTAACCCCTCCCACCCCCCATTATATGTCCTCATCCACTTATCAGCGAGATCATTCGTCCTTTAGTTTTTTGAGATTGGCTTATCTCACTTAGCATGATATTCTCCAATTTCATCCATTTGCCTGCAAATGCCATAATTTTATCATTCTTCATTGCGGAGTAATATTCCATTGTATATATATGCCACAGTTTCTTTATCCATTCATCAACTGAGGGGCATCTAGGTTGGTTCCACAGACTGGCTATGGTGAATTGAGCAGCAATGAACATTGATGTGGCTGTATCTCTGTAGTATGCTGATTTTAAGTCCTTTGGGTATAGGCCAAGGAGTGGGATAGCTGGGTCAAATGGTGGTTCCATTCCAAGCTTTCTGAGGAATCTCCATACTGCTTTCCAGAGTGGCTGCACTAATTTGCAACCAAGTTGGGATTATTTTGCTGGAAGATCTCTATTTTCTCCGTGCAACCATCACACTGACACTCTTTGATGAACAATTTCTATGTAAGTAGCACTATTTCAGACACTGCAGCTTCAAAGTCAACTCTACTCTTATGAAATCTGACAAAGCTTGGTGGGAATTCAGCAATGTAACTCACGTACAGAGCTACACTGGTGAACATGTTGATAATTAAGAAGTACCTCCCACCTTCCACCTGAGAATGTGGAAGTATCTGAAGCCATTTCCTAGAAGAAAATGTTGTGGGGCCCAGTTATCAATGCATATGAGACCACCAGAGAATACAGTAGAAACAATTTATTTAAGGGAAAGAGAAGAAGCAGGCTAGTGCACTAGGGGTGCAGCTCCAGAGCAGAGTTTAAGAGAGCTGCAGCCCCGAGTGACTCAAGCAGTCCATTTTTAAAAGGTCAAAACCACAAAAATTTTGGCAGGCTTAAAATAGGGGTCTTTTTTTTTCAAGAAATGCAAACAGTAAGCTTCAGCTTATCTATTTCAGGCTGCACTTGGTGGTTAGCGGGGTGGGCTAGGTGGTGGAGCTAGACTATCCAGATCTGAAACCAGCAGCTTCTGGGGCCTCTGGAGGGATGAGTTGCTTCACAGAAATGGTCACAATGACCTTAACTCATGGCCACATTATTTTATCTCAGATATCCTGCCCTTGTATTTACCACAGTCAGCACAACTCAAAGATTTTATTCACACCCATTTTGGTTTGGTCAATATTAACTAGATATATTTACTTCATATCAGAGGGTCTTTATCTTTTTCTTTTTATAAGGAGGCGTTACTCTTTCACATTTCCCCCTTTCGCAAAAACATTAGTCAGATCATTGAACTTATTATAGTTTGGGGTGAGAGGGGTATAATGGGTATAGCTTTACCGAATAATTTCTAGGGCTTTGATATCCTTTTAGTCAAGGTCTGTGGACAGTGCCTAAAAAGGATTTTGCTTTGGAGGAGATAATGCTTCCTAGTGACTGTTTTCTTTTGAGGATGATAAAACATATCCTCTTTGCTTGCAACCAGCATCTGGAAAACATTCATCTTGGGATATGAAAGTCATCAATGTATGGCCTTCATTATTATTCCCTTTTCTTTTTCTCAGACCTCATTATTTTGGGAATTTTTTATTTTCCATATCCATTATTCCTGACTCTAAAAGGAAAGGAGAATTGGCAATGACTCTCTGGTTACTTTGAGCTGGGAGGGTGCAAAGTGGGGGAAAGGGCTTCCCTTCAGAGTTCTGGAAGTGAACATGGGGGCATTCAGAAGGGGATGTGTGAGGGAAGTCCTGAGGTCATCCAAACGATGCTAACTCTATGTTCCTCCAGGAGTTCAGGTGGTGAGCGGTGGGAGAAGGAATGTTCTGGGATGTTTTCTGGCAGTTGCGGCTGAGCCAACCACTTTATTAAAAGACTGTAAAACTAAAAATAGGGAGAAGAAAAACATTATAGTTGAGGCCCAATCATATTTGGGGTGCTCCTCCCACAAGTTCATGGGCTTGGTTCCTTTGGAGCATAGTAAACAGGATTAATCTTGGGATCATATTTTTCTGATGGTTTAGGTGTTTCCATCCTGCTTGACAAATTATACAAAATAAGACCAGAGACACAATTAACATTATTGTTAAGGCTAGCAACCCAGATATGTGTGGAAAAGTACTTAAAAGGGTTAAGGGAAGATATCCCTTCAGCTAGACTGCTCCAAATTTCTTTCAAAAGTAGGTGGTTGGCAACCTAGATGTCCTTCAATTGATGAATGGATAAAGAAACTGTGGTATATATATACAATGGAATATTACTCAGCCATAAAGAATGATAAAATTATGGCATTTGCAGGCAAATGGATGAAACTGGAGAATATCATGCTAAGTGAGATAAGCCAATCTCAAAAAACCAAAGGACGAATGATATTGCTAATAAGTGGATGATGACACATAATGGGGGGTGGGAGGGGTTAGTGTTAGGGTTAGAGTTAGGGTTAGGGAGGGGGGCAAGAATGGAGGAAGGAAGGACTGTATAGAGGGAAAAGAGGGGTGGGAGGGGTGGGGTGGAAGGGAAAAAATAACAGAATGAATCAAACAACATTACCCTATGTAAATTTATGATTACACAAATGGTATGCCTTTACACCATGTACAAACAGAGAAACAACATGTATCCCATTTGTTTACAATAGAAAAAAAAAACATTTCAAAAAAAACCAAAAGTAGGTGGTTGGGCATTAGTCATGCCAGAACATGAGATGTAATTTTAACACATTAAATGATTGTGTACATTTTGTCACTGAATCTCAGTGTCATCGCATGGAATCCTAGTAAGGCAAAAGTGAATAATATTTTAATGGCATTGGAGTCTCTGAGTCCATCATAAATCTTGTACTTGTTCTGCCAACCATATAACAGAATTTTTAAGTTGCTGAACCTCATTTAGAATTTCCTGGCCAATATGTATTTGAGTTGAGATGTTTAGCTCAGACAAGACAACAATGCCAGCTATTAACAACCAGATGAAATGTTTAGTATTTTCACAGGGAGACAGGGGGCTATTGACCTTTATAAAAATTTGTCCTGGCGTCTGCCATTTAATCTGATTGACACATTGTTGTAACATACAGTTCTTATGCTTAACATATGTTTTGTGGGGCATCAGAGCTGTGGACTGACACAAGTGTACATCTTAAGTTTTATTTGAAAGAGCTGTTGTTTTTCTTCTAAATGCCCAGGAATGGCTATGTTTTAACTGTTTTGCTAGTTGTTCAAGACCAAGTTGGTCAAATTGACCTGTTCCTATCTATTGTTAAGAGTCCGCTGAGTTCCCACAGGGGTCATTCATGGGGAACTTGAGAGCAACTTCTTAGCTCCTTTAGTGCCATCTGCTAACTAGGATCTCCTTGATGAGGTGGCTTCCTTTGGAAGCATCAGGAATGTCTCCCTTTTTCAATGACTCTCCTCCGCAACAGGTGTACTGATTGGCTTTCCATCTTCTAGTGGCCTCATTAATCTCCCTGATCAGGAAATCATGTGACCCAGAGTTGCAAAGCTCCTTAGAGAAGTTCTCTTGTTCCCTGGATATAGGTTGACTCACAGTGTTCTGTCTCATTGACAGGGTCATGTTGACTTTAAAATACTGTTATGAAAAGTTAAATTTAAATTTGTTTAATGTATTTCTTTGTACGTATATTATTTCACATACATATTGTTTTGTTAGAGTTAGTGCGAATTTCAAGTTTCCAGCTGAAGCCTTAAACCTAAATCTATTTCCTAAAGAAAGGACACTGAAGAATGAACCAAAAGCTAAGTGGTAGGCCACAGGAAATTCTGATAATCTGAGGAGTGAAAAGAAAAACCAGCAAAGGAAAATGTGGAAAACACTGACCAAGGTAGGCCGTGACCAGGATAGACTGCGTATAAGAAATAGTACCTAAATAGTGTTTACTTCAAGCCAAGAACTTATCCTTTTCCTCTGTGATACCACAAAGTTTTAGACACACTTTCAATACTTTTCACTCTGTGAGGGCAAGATGTTAAAATTTCTATGTCCTCAACAGACTAAATTCCCAGGGTACTAGAACAGTGCCTTATTTTAATAACTACATGTTCCAAGCAACCTTGAGAGTATCTGGCCCATAAGAGATCTTTATTAATAAATGAGATATTAGAAATAGAGAATGAAATCAGGAAAGGCCCATACAAGCTAATAAAGGAGGGTGTGTAAAGAGTTTATTTTTCAGTTTTGAATTTTCTTCATTTTTCCTTTTTTTCTTCCTTTAACAAACTTTCAGGTCATCATTGATTTTACAAATCTTTTCTGTTCTTCTGCTACTAACTTGTTCTCCCTTCGACAACAATGTGAACACCAACTAAGTGCAAGCCACTTAAGCAGGTATTGTTAATTTCAACAGAAAAAAGGAGTTTACAGTCTAGTGTAGGGTGTATTTCATATGAGAGTCACTGCGCTGGCTTGAGTTGATTCTTAAAAGATGTTAGAATTTAAACATAAAAAAGTGAAGATAAAAGAAATTTCTTTTTTTAAATTGTAGTTGTAAATGAACACAATAGCTCTATTTATTTATTTATTTATTTATTATGTGGTGCTGAGGATTGAACCCAGTGCCTCACATGTACTAGGCAAGTGCTCTACCACTGAGCTGCAACTCCAGTCCTGAAAGATATTTTTTTTTTTCAGTGCTGAGGATTGAACCCAGGGCCTTGTGCTTGCAAGACAAGCACTCTACCATCTGAGCTATATCCCCAGCCCTGAAAGACCTTTTCAATAGAGAGAACAGCTTAAGAATTTATAGGTATTGCAACAGCCAAAATGTGGAAACAAACTAAATGTACATTGACAGATGGACAAAGAAAATGTGGTATATAAATATATACTATTCAGTCTTAAAGAAGGAAACATTTGAAAACATGGATAAAACTTGAAGACCTTAAGTCAAATGAGCATACATATCATCATAAGGGAGAACCTTTCTTCCTGAAAAGTGAGAATATAACCACTCTATTACATACAATGGCAACAACTGTAGCAAAAGCATAAGGCTTTCCTGTAAAGATTATTAGAGATAAAGGAACATTGAGTATTGGGAGTCTTTCTAGAAGAACTGTAGATAATTTTTCATTAACACACTGAAGAGCTGCAGTCAGTACAGGCGTTAATTGGAAAAACTGATGGGATTATGTAGTTTTTTCAACAGCTGAACAAAAGGTAACAACATGTCAGTAGTAAAAGAAATATATGGTCAAGCCCAGTTTAAATGTTCTAAAATTGTTGCAAATGAACTAAGGAAAATGTGGAAGGAAGAGTCAATTTTGGAACATGAGAAATGGAATAATGGAGTATTTTATGTCCTAAATAGTTAATAGGGAGTTGTCATTTAATTTTTTCTGTGGCCACAGGGAGGCCAGATTGTAATAGAATGTATTGCAATTTAAAGTATCTTCTGTAAGTATTGACCCAGCAATCAAAATATTATCCATATAATAAGAATATGTGAAAATAATTGTTGGAAAAGCTGAAGAGCCTTATTCACAAAATGTTGACATAATGTGGGGCTATTTAACATACCTTGAGGAAGAACTTTCCACTGATATCAGCAGGTTTATGATGATTGAAAACAGGAACTTTAAAGGAAAAATTTTTTTTGATTCTCAGGAAAGAAACAAATAGTAAAAACCAGTCTTTTAGGTCTATAACTAATAAGGAAAAATTCTGAGGAATTAGAATAGGGTTAGGCAGTCCACATTGAAATGGACACTAGGTTGTATACATTTATTAATTTCTCTTAAATCTTGTAATAATCTCCATTTCCCTGATTTCTTCTTTATGATAAAAGTGGGTGTATTTCATGAACTGGTAGATGATTCAATATGTCCCAATTGTAACAGTTCTTGAATGAGGGTGGTTTCCATCTTCTCCTTAGACAATGACCATTGTTCTACCCAGAGAGAAGAGGTGACCTTCCATTTTAATGGCTAGGCAGTCAAATCCACAAAGGCCCCTACAAAAAAGGCAATTCCATAGACATTTGTAACTTGTGCAAGATGTCTTTGCCCTATACAAGAAAGGGAACTGTCATAATGTATGGTTGAATATGAGTAATAACTTGTTGAGGGTTGGAAGGGGTAGAGAATCGCAACCATAGAGAGCTTTTAATCCCATTTTAGTTATTTCCTCCTATGCCCCAAACCAGGATGGCCCTTTGTAAGGGCCATGTATGAGGCCACATTGAGACAGGTATAACTGTAACATCAGCACCCATGTCTAATAACCCTGTGATTGCTCATTTAAACAAATGGTTAATTTTGGTCTATTTTCAGTAATAGGTAAACATGCTCCAATAATACAGAACAAAATTCTGTATTCCCTCTTTCATTAAGGGGTTTGGGGGCAGTAATATAAGGAATCACAATTAACTGAGCTATGGAGGATCCCTTGGGGAAGATTTAAGAGCATATGAGACCAAACTTGAATGTATATGACATCAGTATAATCAGAATCAATTACTCCAGGAATTATAAATTTTCCTTCTTTAGGACTGTGGAAGCAGGGAAAAATTAAACCAAAGATATCTTTGGGTAGAGGTCCTTGAGTTTGGGTAGCAATTTTACAAATTTCCCCTGAAAGACATTTGAGCACCCTCAGTAGTAACCACATCTATCCTTGTGCTCCCTCTAGTGGCATGAAAGGATTTGTGGAAGGAGCTTCTGTTTAAATCAGAAACATCTGTGAAGGAGACATCTGCAGGTGAAAAGGTTGCCCCTCCTTTGACCCTGGGTTGGGAGCAACCTGTAATTGGGTTCCTGATTTGTCTGTTTTATATCTGTATTGATTAGCCCAATGAAATCCTTTATGACAGACTGGACATTTCTGATTAGGCCATTTTTGTGACCCTTTTTAAATCTTACAGTCCTTTTGAAGATGGCCAGATTTTTTACAATTGTAACACAGTTTATGGGGGACTTTAAAGTAGCAGTCAGTAAAGTTGCTTTATGAGTTTCAGTTCCAACATTCTGACATGCCTTTATTAAATCAGAAAGTGTATTACTTCCTTACAATCTTGGTTGGCATTTCCGAAAGCCAGTTGTTTGGTCAGAATATTGGCAGCTTCCAAATTGTCTACTTGTCTTTCAATAGCTTTAGACAATCTGTTAACAAAATTAATGAAAGATTCCCCAGAGGTCTGTCAAATGACAGCAAAGGACTTGGAAGGATCCCGAGTGTCTGAGATCTTCCTCCAGGCTTTACAAACTAAGGTTCTAAACTGGGCAATGGCAGCTGTGGGCACCTGAGTTTGTTGTTGTAATGTCCCTCTTTGACCCATGCCAAACAAATCATCGTAATCACTATTAACATTTCCTTGAGCATTATCTTCAGCTTGAACATGCGCTAAATCTGAGTATTCTTGTAAAAATGCTGTATTTTGGGCAGGAGAAGTAATCATTTTCACCAATGCTTTCCAATCATTGGGAACCAAGGCATAACCTATTTTCAGGTCCTCTATCATATTAAGAGTGAAATTACTATTCTGCTCTCCAACACTGTCCTTCTTAATTCTTTAAACACAGCAAAAGGCAATTGTTCATACTCTGGCTGATTAACATTGTTTAACCTAATGGGGCAGACAGCCAAGGTCTGAGTTTATCCCTCCGCAGTTGCCTGCCTGAGACATTCAGATAGAGATGGGACTGGGGGAGAAGTTTGAGGAGGGGAAGGAGGAGGAGTGCAAGGAGATGGCTGAGAAAACAACTTCAGCTGTAGAGACTTCCAGAGAAGTCGGCAGTGCTGTCAAGGCTATTTTTGGGATAGCATCTTGACACAAAGACCAAGCATGTTACATAGGTATAGAATGCCCACAGCTCCTCTTGCAATTTTTTTCCCTATATCTTTCCAATCTTTGGGTCTTAAGGACCCACTCTCCAGATACCATGAACAGCAAGAATTTATTTCAGACAGCAAAGCACCAAGATCAGCATTACTTGTGGTATGTTTAGCCTTATGAAGCAAATAAGAAAGTTCCCAATGATGACGTTAAGTATCAGACAGGGAATTTCCATTGCTTACCAGTGGGATTGGGATCAGCCAATGAGAGACGCACGTCAAGCCTGTTACAGGTAGTAAGCTATCCCCTTCGCCCATCAACATGTTCAGAAGCTGGTTCCTGCTCAGGGCACCAGCTGTAAAGGTTAATTGGGGTTCAGCTATAAAGGTTAAGGGGATGGTTAATAAAGAGCCAAGTACACGATGGCAAACAGCAAGAAGTGGTTTTCATGGGAAAGCCAGTTCAGTTTTATTATCTATTCCAGGGTCATATCAAGTTACATTAAGTTACATAGTGCAGTTAGCTTTGCACATGTGCAGATCATACAACTTGTTTGCCTCTCAGAGTCCACTAGTACCAAAGTATTATAATGTAATGTCTCCAGGCCTCAAGGACAGAGGACTTGCAGAACATTTCTAAGTCATTCAGACAGAAGGTCTATTGTCTGAGGAGTTTACTCACTCAAGGATACTGCTCCTCTGTACACTGGCCTGAAATCCCTACAGATATGTGTGAGGGAAAGGAAGATATTAAAACAAATGAGCAAATAGATATAAATAAAATGATGACACTTAGTTTCAAATGGCATGACTCTGCTCCCCATGGATATTTGAAAATGTCTGCAGACATTTTTGGTTGCCACAATTGGGGGCAGGGGTGCTACTGGCACTTAGTGGCAAAAGGCCAAGGATGATGCTAAGGCAAGAGGCATTCCCCCACAACAAAGAATCATGAGGCCTAAAATATCAATAGCGCTAAGGTTGAGAACCCTGTACTAAAGAGTAAGGGATACAGGAGACAGCGAGAAAGAGATTAACCAAAGAAGCAAAACCTTTGGTAAAGAACATTCCTGGTGGAGGAAGACTTCTGCTAAAATTGGTTGAGAATTACAGCATGATGCTGGAAGTAGCTTCAAGGCTTTATTCGATGCTTTATAAAGGTAGGAAAGGAAACCCAATCGTTTCTCCCTATATAAACACTTAATTTTTATGGAAGACATGCTTGGCAATCAGTGTCAAAACTCTCTCCTCTACAATAACCTGATTCACAAATCCCAATACAAACAACTTGGATCAAGTTATTATTATTTCCGCATCATTAAAAAAAAAAAAACAAACTTGGTCTCTGCTCCCACAATAATTCATCCAGCACATCAACATCAAATTAGTTCTCCTAAAATAACAGAGGTTCAATCAAGAATAGAATAAGTACAAAATCCTAGCCACAAATGATTCCTCCTGTTCATACACTGGATTTTTATACATTAAATGAGCAAAAACCAAATAAACCCCAAAAAGAAAACAAACAAAAAAGGAATCTCGAAGAATTTAGGAAATATCCCTTACTTTATTCGTACAAAATCAAGGTAGCCACCTCCTCGGTCCCAGCCCCGGGTCGCAGCTCCGGGTCGCACCTACTTCCCCAGCAGTCGCGCCATCTGGCTCCACCTCTCTGGCCAGGACCTGAAGATCCCGCTCCTCCCGCCCGCGTAGGCCACGCCCCAAGCCGGAGCCACGTGCGTCCTCTGGCCCCGCCCCGCGCCATCCACTGCCAATCAGTCAGTTGGGATGCGGTTGTTGCGCGTGGAGCAGCCGTTTTACTTCATGAGAAACCACTTAGAGAGCTGGCGGTTTCTTCCCTGGACAGCGGAGGGTGAGTCAGGCCGGCTGGCGTCGGGGCGGCTGGGATCGGTGCCAGGTAGGCGAGCGGGAGCCAGCGGCGAGTAGCGGTGCGGACTGGCGGCCCCTGGCAGTACCGAGCGCAGGTGCACCGGGCGGGGAGCCGCTCGACTGCCGCGGAGGCCGAGGCTGCGGTACCGAGGGAGACTCCAGCCTCGCGTCGCCAGTCAACCCCTCGCTCTCTCCCTTCTTCCTTCCCGCTGGGTTGGCGGGGACGGGGTTTACCCCACCCCCTGTAGGCGCCTTTGGGGAGGATGCCTAATTACGGGACCTGCGGCGGAGCAGCGCAGGGAGCAAGTTCCACGCCAGCATCGGATCTACTCTCCCAGCTCTAATGTAGGCGCAGCCTTTAGTTTTAGTTTGCTTGGCCTTGTTAGTTGCGGACGTTTACCTACAAAAGAATGGTTTTATTCGTGTCGGAACTCAACCCCGCAGATTGAGGGAGCACGCGGGATGTGCTTTTTTTTTTTTAATTTTTGGTTTTTGATGAACCTTTATATAATTAATGTATTTATATGCGTCACTCAGAATCAAACCCAGTGCCTCACACATGCTAGGCAAGCGCTCTACCACTGAGCTACAAACCAATCCCCTCCCAGATTTGCTTTTTTTTTTTTTTTTTTTAAGAAACTGTTCTACTTTAAAATGTTTTACCCCCAATGTATAGTATGTTGAAGATAAGGATTTATTTTCCTTTATTTTAATGTTGGCTCAATTTGGGTGATTAGGTGGTGTAAGGAATATGAAAATGTGGAATGGTGCTTTGGAGCAATCAGAAGTAGGGTCTCTAATTTTTTTAAGAATTTAAATACACAAATAAAAATAATTTACTAGCATTATTGAACTCGGCTAAAGAATACCTTTCTTTTTTCCCTGCCCTGGTCTGTATCTTTATTACCCAGTTCTGCCCAATTCCTAAGCAACTTTGCTTATATAGTATTAAATATTTACTATATTGAATGTATGTACAGTCTCAGTTATACTTGATTACCCCACCTTTGCATATGTCCAGAATTTCTGCTCTTAAAAAAAAAATTGCAGTTTCTATCATTAAGCATAGTTTTGTCCTTGTCTCCTTGGGGTAAATTCCAAGAGTTGGAAATACTGAATCAAAGTTTTGTATTCTTTTTTTTGGCACTTGATATGAGTTGTTTTCTGTGTACATTATATGATTGTTTGCAATACACCTTTTCCAAAATCTGGATATTTGTCTGGTTCTGTTCACTGTATGTGGAATTCAGCAGCTTGGCAAGTCATTTTCTGTATGGGTTGAGACAGGATGTGCAGCTAGTGTTGTATACTACCAGCTACTACAAATCCAAGTTCTGCCTGCTGCTGAGAGACCCTGCAAATTTGAGTAAGGTTTTTCATCTCTAAACTTCCCAGTTTCTAAAATAGGTTTAATTTTCATACCTGCTTTATTGGGCTGTCATAAAAGTTCAGGTCAGGCTGGGACTGTAGCACAGTTGTAGAACTCTTGCCTAGCACGTGTGAGGCACTGGGTTTGATCCTCAGCACCACATAAAAATAAAGGTATTGTGTCTATCTACAACTGAAAAATATTTTTTTAAAAAAAAGTTCAGATCACATGGCCTGAGGATATTACTCAGTTGGTAGAGTGCTTGCCTCACATGCACAAGTCCCTGGGTTCAATCCCCAGATCCCCAGAACCACAAAAAAAAAAAAAAAAAAGGTTTGGATCACTCAGAAAATTTCAAGTATTAGACATAAGAAAACATTCTGATGACAGATGACCAAAGTGCTTAGGGGTCACAGAAGAATGGGAGAGTAATTAGGTTTGAATTTTGCCAGTAAATTCTCAATATTGATTTCTTTTTTGGTTCTGGGGATTGAACCCAGGGCCTCTGCATGAAGCACCCACTCTCCCAGCCCTTGATTTTTTAAAAATCAAATTTTCTTGACATGAGGTGTATCACTAACAAAAGTAACAATCCTTTGTTTTATGATGCCTCTTTGTTGACAGACTACTTCAGTTGCAATTGTTAATCATTGCAACCCTGCAAGGCCAGAGTTTATTCAACATACTTTTGTTGAGCCTCTGTCAAGTAGGAGGTGCTCCTCTAGGCACTGGGTATATGGAAGAAAAAAGTGCCAGCTTTACTTTAAAGTCCTGGCAAGCTTTATACCAGATTTCTCTCCATATTTTCTTGGAAGATAAAGACTAAGGCCTAGGGATGTACCCCAGACCTGGTAGCTAGTATATGTACAAGATAATCCCAAGCCTTCACCTGCCTCCACAAACCATCTGCAGATAGAAGAACTATATACTTCTGTGACAGTCTTGCTTATCTCCAGTATATATCATCATGCAGGGTCACCAATTCAAAACAACAAAAGAAGTGGTTTTTAAATTTTTTTCCTCTGGTGCCTAGGAATCTAATCCAGAGCCTCCCACATGCTAGGCAAGCTTTCTACCAGTGAGTCACTCTCCTGGGCTTGAGGATGGTTGGTGTTGAAATGACTGCTAGGTGTCCATAGCAGGTGATCTTTTGCACTTAGCAGACTGTCAGAGCTCATTCAGAGAGGAGTGTGATTTGCACTTTAAAAGATGCAGAGATTCTCTGAAAAGGATGGGTTTTCACATATGCTGTAATTCTTACACATTCTAGAGTAGATTTAGGATAAACATAAAAGCAACTGTAGCTTAATTTTATTCTTCATTTCCCACTAAAACCTTGGGCTCAAGCCAGCCTGTCTTGTCATGTTTTTGATGCTAACCTTTAAGAGTCTCTTTTCTTGAGGGGTAATGAAGAGCACAACCTGAATTTTTACCAGGGGCAAGGAAAATTAAAAGTAGAAACTGTTTCTATATTAATAATTTGTGCCATGGGTAGTCACAGGGTATGACTGTATTGATAGTCATTGCCAAGTGGATGCCTCATCTCCCACTGTGCCATTTTGAAGATGGTCTCACATTAGAATTTTTTTTAGTGCTGCCCCAACCCTGAGTAGTACATCCTCTACCAATAAGCAGTACCCCCAGTTCTTACATTAGAATTTAATTATAGTCTTACATTTGAAGACTGGAACTTTGGGGACGATAGTCAGGGTGATATAGGGCATTTGAGCCATGTGAGATAAGATAAGGAAAGGCTTTAGGAAATACCCTGAAGAAGGGAATACATAGGATCAAGAGAACTGTCTTGAGATAGGGTGGGGGCTGTCTTGTGAACAAGAAATCTGATGTTTCCTATAAATCTTAAAAGACAAGAACCCATGGATAGAGAGTGTAGGGAGAGGAGTCTTAGTGTGTCCTAAGAAAGGATTTGAAATGATGAGCCCTTGGTGTGGGCCTCAGGCCCTAGGACTGTTCAAGTGTCTGGTGGAGTGGTTCCTGCAAGAATCCTGCAGATAGGCTACTAACAGTAGATTGGGGAGAAATGAGCTGAATAATTTCTATGATATTTTCATATATCTAAAATATTTTCATTCTGTTCCACGTACTCTGGAGAACACTGTTGTACTTTTAGGAGCTTATTTGAAGTTTTGAGGGTGTAGAAAGTTGGCCACCACATACCTATTACTGTATTTAATTGATATTCAGGATGTTGGCAGTTGATTTGCATATGCATGTGTCCAATGTCCATGTGTTACATGGATGAGAGCTTAAGTAACTTAGCATGGCCTCACTGTCAATTAAGGGGAAGTAGAAGTCAAGGTGCAAACATGAGTTTTGTCCCAGAAGCCGAAATTTGTAATTTCTCAAGAAAGTTTTCTTCCCGAACCTCTACCCTTTTTATAAACAAAGACATGGATAGATGGTGTTAGAGGACAGCTAAGATCCCTTCCCATTCAGTGTTGGTGATAGTGTAGTGTTTCTTTCATTTATTTAAACCTCTCTGCTGTATTCTCATCATTTGCAGATGCTGTGCTCTCTTGTAAAGCAGGGATCAGCCACCCCTTTCTGTAAAGGGCCAGATAATGTTTTAGGCTTCATGATTATGCCCAGTCTGCAGTTGCATCCAGGATTAATTCATAAGCAAAGGAGTGTGGCTGAAATTTTATAACAAGAGGCTTTGGAGGAACCTGATTTGGCTCGTTGGCTGTTTTCTGTTCCCTGCTGGAAAGCCACATTAGAGGTCCTCCTTGGTCTCTTTAAGACTTTGTTCACCCCACATACATTCCTGTTTGTAATTCATTGGCTAAGGTTAATTATATTGTAGTTCCATATATTTTCTGATTTGGAATCCTAAACTGTCCCAGTTGGAATGCCCCTTGAAGACACTTGACTGGAGATATACTTTCCTAGTTCTCTGGGGGACTGTTCACTGAGCTACCTGTGACCAGATGGTTCCATGGCATGTATACACAAGAAGAACTCTTCCAGATGGTGACCTGGCTAAAAGTGGTGTGTTCACACAATGCAAAGACTGGACAGCAGTTAGAAAGAACAGAATAGGTCTCTTTTGTAACCCAACTTGTCAAAATATACTATTTGGTGAAAAAAGTATAGATTTGTGCAATGATACCTTTTGTGCTAGAAACATTGAGTGTATGTTTTTTCCATTTATTTTATAAGGGTCAGGCATGTGAATGCCTATAAAAGGCCCCAGGTATGCATAGCAAACAGGAACCCTCACTACTGGGGAGGAGCGTGGTGTTAGAGCTGGTGATTTTTGCCTTAACTGTGGTGTCTAAGATCTTCGCAAGAGGATGCATTTACATGCTACTTGCTTAATTAAAATTTAAGAATAATGAAAAGAATCAGCTGAGTTTTCAGTCTGTTTATAATCTCCAGCTGTCCCAGAGCTACCCCAAATAAACATTCTGGGAGGGGTCCCCTTCCCCCATGTCCTGCTGGATTATTGATATTTCATCCTATGCAGCATCCTCATTACATAATAGGGACAGGTAGTCCAGAGTAAATGGGATGAGAACCTCAGCTCTAATGACCTCTAGACCAGGGACCTTTGTACTTGTGTGTCCTGTTGCCTGTCAATTGGGTGGTCACTTAACTTTCCTTCAGGTCATTGTCTAGTCAGCCTCAGTGTTCCAGTTGAGGAATAGGAAGATGACAAGATCAGTTTTATGCATGACTCAGGCATCTGAGAGGCAGTTGAAAGGTCACAGGGAGGTTTATGGGAAAGAGGTTTTATAGGAAAAGCTGGGTGTAAATGGGTCACTTATTTACTGTTTAAGGATCAATCATTCCACATCCTTGCTAATGGCTCTGCCATTTTTCTGTGTGTTAATTGAGGAGGAATTTTGTTGTCAGAGAATAAAGGGAGATTGTGCATAATTGACTAAGCAGCAAACAGTAAAACACTGTGCTCTTCAGCTCCACTTTTCTTGTAAATTCATTTATTCCCATTGATTGTGAAATTAAGGGTTAAGTCTTTTGATAACATATTTCCATCAATTTGGATCCCTAAAATCCAAATGAACTTTCTTTTAATTCATATATGTATATATCTCCCTCTAACGTAAAAGACACCATTGTGATAAACTATTTTCTTTCAGTTGAGGTTTTTTGCTATTTTTAAAACATCATCTCAGATTTATTTTATATGATATGGTAATTCTTAATATATTGTATCATTCCAGGCTCTGAGAATTGGAAAACCAAGAAAGTTTTGATGTTTTGTGTGAAGCCTCCTGAATTAGAACCAAGAAGAACATAACCAAGGGAGGTCTGGTGCTGTTTTCAGCAAATTCTAATTCATCATGTGTGGAGCTTTCAAAGAAAATTGCTAAGTGAGTTATAATTTTGCCATTAAAATCTATTTTACTTATGTGATGTAAATTGGATAATAAGATTAACTGTGCTTGTCAAGCTTGAAAACAGTTATATTGTAGTTAATCTACGTAACATCCATATAAATTAAAGGCTAACCTTTATGTAAACTATCCCAACTCCCTACCTACTCATTCTGCATACATTCATTTATAAGTGCCAGGATAGTGTTAGGTGCTGTGTGTTCATAGGATTACTTTGGTATAATGAAAATTGAAATGTATAGTAAATAAGAATAGTTCAGAGCTTACACTTCAGTTCAATTTTAGATATTTGTTAAATGAATATTAAACCCCTACTTTGTATAAGACCTTGATTTAGACATTGGGGGTTATCAGGGAACAGGCCAGTCAACTTTCTTTTTTCTTAAAAAGTTTCCATTTTAGTATGAGAGTTATACAGAAAACAAATCAACAAACCCAACAAGTTCAGATGGTGAGGAATACCCTGAAGACGGCAGCTTTGAAGTCGGGTGGGGCGGGTTGTATGACTTTTGATTGGGTGCACAGGTGTCTTAAACTGAGGGGATAAGTGAGCTGAGAAACCTGTAGGAGGCAGCACATGGAGGTCTAAGGTTAGAGCCTCCAGGCAGAGGGAACAGTAGGTTCCAAGGTCCTTTCGTGTTTGGGAGGAGGCATTGGTGTGTGTCAGGAACCTGGCTGGAGGTCAGAGGGCAGCAGGAGTACAGGAGGTGAGGCAGGCAAGATGGAATATATAGGCCTTGGAATGGGGCAAGAGGGCAGGAAGTGAACTCATATAAATTTAATATTTATTTCAATTTTTATAATAAGAGTAACTTTATTTTATTTTTATCAATTTCTGATCCTCTTTAAATAATAGATTTTGGTTCTGTTCAATGACCTTCTCATCTTTCCCCCGCCTTTCTCTTCTCAAGATGACTCAGGATGAAAATGGCCATAGTGCAGGTTTACCAGGAACCAAACCAATGTGCACTGTCTTCAACATGTTTACCAAGACGTGTACCATTGATCTTTTTGTGGAATATGACATATTGCTTCAGTTTTTCATCCTCTACTATTGAGACAGTTTGATTCAGTTGTCCAGTTCTATTAGCAAGAAGTCAGGCAAGGTGGAAGAGAGTGACGTTGACTGTCACTAATACCAAGTAGAGTCACATGTGGGATCTCATGCCAGTTTTAGAGTTCATTTCATAAAAGTTACATAAATGTATGAACCAGCTAGTCAACAGAATGAAAATATTGTCTCAGCCTGGTTGAACTGACTTCACCTTAAGCAGGATAAACAAATCCTGTGTGGCTTCAGTTGTTTTGTTTTTTTCCCACCCAAAGACAGGATCTCACTGGGCACAATGGCACATGCATTATAATCCCAGCTGCTTGGGAGAATGAGCAGGAAGATCACAAAATTTGAGGCCTGCCTGGACAACTTACTGAGACCCTGTCTCAAAATGGAAAATAACATAAAAGGGCTTGGGATGTGGCTCAGTGGTAGGTGCCTGATACCATATAAGAAAGCAGGGATGTGGTGGGCAGGTCTTGCTGACCTCAAACTCCTGGGTTCAAGCAATCCTCCTGCTTCAGCCTCCTGAGTAGCTGAGACTATAGACATACACCATCATGCCATTTCCCCCCCACCCTGGTGCTGGGGATGTAACCCAGGGCTTCTTGCATACTAACCATGCGTCCTACCTCTGAGTCAATTCCTAGTCAGTTACTCTTTATTTCCACCTAAGCTGCCATAATTTAGACATCATGAAATCTTGTTAGGAAATACTTTTGGCCAGTTGATTTCTGTCACCAATAACCATCCCAAGTTACAACGAAAGTGTTATTAAATCTTGGTAATATCTTTAAGAATGTTGGATATTTAAAATTATTCTAGCAGGAGTGATGTGAAGCCTGAGAGTCATACACCTTATTCTTGGCAAGTTAGTTAGCCTTTTAAAATTGTAAACAGTTAAGGCTATTTGGAGAAATGGGGTAATCTGTTTTCCGAACACAGATCCTGGCACATCATAGGTACTCTGTAAATACTCATTCCTTTTCCTTGTCTACGGCAGGATTTTGTCAAATATTTAAGTATCACAAAGCTTTCAGGAGGCTTTGATAGAAAGGTGCCCTCTGCTGCTCCCTTATTGATCTCTCCAGTACTGCCTCCTTTTTCCTGTCTCCTAAGATACCCTAGATGGCTTCAGTAGAGAAAAGTGCATTTGAAGAAACAGTCTGAAGGGAAATTATGGAGGAGATTCTCCTCTAATGGGAACTGGATAAGGGAGGGCTACTGGGAAGCCTGGCAGTGAAGACTCAGGGAGGTTGGTTCACTCTGCAGACTTATGAGTGCAGGGAGGGAAGAGAGTGTGTTTTGGGAAGGAAGGAGGGAACTAATATTTGTGCATTTCATATTGTCACCAGATCTTTAAAAAGGGTTTAGGCGTGATGTTATGTATGAGGTCCCAGAAGTAGAAGAGTAAAGATTCAAATCCAGATCTCTATGACTCTGAAGCTCATTTTCAGCATCACACCTCATTCTTTTGTAAATCTGCATTCTGTGTTTTCCAACTTCTAAATTCTAATATTCATTTATTTGATGCAGTGCTGGGGGTGGACCCCAGGACTTCACACATACTAGAAAGTACTGTACCACTGAACTACACTCCAGCCCTTTCCAACATTTTCAATAAAAATTTTCAAATGTATGTGAAAGTTGAAAGAATGATACCGTAAGCACCCATCCATATGTATAACTATCACAAATGGTCAACAGTTAACATTTTGCCATCTGAATTTGTAGTTGTAGAATCACTTTAAAGTAAATTGCGGACATTGAGACAATTGGTGCTAGATACCTGACCACATATCTCCTGAGAATAAATAATTTCTCCTGTATAAACATAATATCATTGTAAATATTTAAGAAATGAACAATAATGCATTATTCATTTAATATCATTCTATATTTGAATTTCCATGGTTTTCCTAAAGAACCTGGTGCTGGGGATGGAGCTCAGGGCCTCATACCTGTTAGCATGTGCTCTACCACTGAGCTACACTACCATCCAAACAGCTGTCCTACTCTCCTCCCCAACAAACCAAGACTCTTAGTTCAAGTGATGTGTGTTTTACGAATCTCTAAGTCTCTTCTAATCTAAAATAGTCCCCTCATGTTTTCTATTTTTATTGACTGATGAAGAAGTTGTCATCTAGAGTGTTCCATTCCAGATTTATCCCATTGTTCTCTGGCAGTTGATCACAAATATTTTGATATTAGATCTCATTTCTCTTTGCTGTCATAGCATACAACATCTTGTGCCTGAGTTTTCAGTTGCTCCAGGTCAAATAAAGGAACATGTCATTTCTTGTGTGGGTACTATGCTCAGCCTAGCACAGCACTCACTGCTCACATGTAAGGGCTGAGAAAGCTGGATTTACTTATTTCAAGTCCGAAAGGTAATTCCCATTCAAGGCTGTCATGCAGCAAAGTCTCTTTAAAAAGCACAATTAATAGCATTCTGTTTATTATTTGTGGTAGCATCTAAAGCCTACTGAGTTTTGTAATGGTTCCAGTTTCCATGGATTATAACATTGGGGTATGGGGCAGACACTTTGTGTATTTTAAAAAATCTGAACTCTATGACTTTTCCTCCTCTCTTTTCTTTTTCTGCTAGAAACAAGAGTATAGATTCACGAGTCCATGAGGGGGAAAGATGTTTTCATCATCCAGACTGACTCAGAGTGGGTAGTTCTCCAGCAGTGGTGCTGTTGCCTTTTGGGTTTCTGTTTGGGCATGAGTGTTTAGAACAGGGAGAGTTGACAGGAAAGCAGGAGTTCAGATAGTCTTAAAATTGATGTATCTAGACTTTGCTAAATTTTCTGGCATAAGTGCTAACTCTTATGTTTTCTCTGAGCATGTACACACACATGCACACTTTTTAAGAGACAGGGCCTTGCATGTGGATCAAGCAGGCTCAAACTCCTGGGCTTACGTGGTCCTCCTGCCTTAGTGTCCATTAATAAAGGAGGAGGATTTTCTCAGCTCTCCTTATCTGCATAAAAGCAAAACCTCAGGAAGACGACTTTTTCTCAACTCTCATTATCTGCAAAACCTAACAAAAGAATTCAGGTATCATGAATCTTCCTAGAGTTTGGGAGTTTCCCAACCAGGGGAGACTGACTTCTATCCTGAGACTAGAGAAGAAATCTCACCAGATAAGAAGTCACCTCATTGTCACAAAACTGTATCCTGTCTCCCACCTCCTCTCCAGCGGACCTGTTTTTCTTTCCTAAAAGTCATTTCCTTTAGGAGCTCTTTGTCATCTTCTCCTTCCCCTGCTAAGAAGGTATAGAAACCCTAAATTCTAACTACTTCCTGCCATGTTTTCTGAGTTCCTGCCTTTTTAGCACAAGAACTGAGGCCCCAGAACATTTTTTTAATGTCTGGAAATCAATTTGGATAGTGCATCATTTTTTAGCTCAGAGTATGAAAATTGCTGCTTACCAAATTTAGTAACATATATAGATATATGTATATAATAAATATGATAAATAGCAAAAAGAAGGGAAGAAAAGTCAAATATCCCAGGAATTTAGTCTTGGAAGACACATATTTTCACCTCACAGTTTTAATATCGCTGTTGTGATCTTTGCTTCCTAAGGTTGGTGTCAGAAAACCCTAGGTGTTAAGGAAATGTCATTGTATCCCAACCTATGGAGAGTACATGCTCTATGAGAAAGTGGGGTGTGGCTGACCTATACCAGGTGCCTTTGCTTCCTCCTACACTGAGACCTTCAGGGTCCTCAGCAGAGTTGGGCATGAGGGCACCAAGTCATGGTATCCTGTGCCACTCTTCTCTTCCCCAGGCCTATCCTGTGCCCAGGTGCTAGGGACAGACCCACCTTTCCTATACCCTGCTGCAGCATCAGGAAGGGAAGGTGCAGGCATAGATGGCCCAGGCTGCTCTGGCCCCTGAGTGTCTGCAGCCTGCTCTCTCCTCAGATACAATTTGGGAGTGTTGGATAAATACTGGAGGCTTTGTGGATTGTACCAGAGAGAAGTGGAGCTGAAGTTCCAGTTGAATTAGGATTCAGGAAGGGTGACTCTGTTAATACTTGTCATTTTCAGGTACTTCCATTTCTTTTCCTTTGCACATTTTTATTTCAACACTGTTGTCATCTGTTTCTGCCTTTTGTCATTTTCTTTTTTCCATAGTCAAGACCACCATGTATCCCCCAAATCTTCTTTCTACCTCTGCTTTACGTTGTCCCATGAGTGCCACAGTTTGTGTTAAATCAGGTCCTCAGTCTCATGCAGGTTATGACAAATCTGGATTTCATAGTCTTCTTTCTGAAATCACCTGGAGATTTGCTGGTGTCAGATATACCCTTCACTTCATTTTATTTATTGTATGATTTTTTAGATCCTGGGGATGAGCCCAGAGCCTCATGCATTCTATGAAAGCACTCTATCCCTGAGCTACAGTGCCTGCCCCTTGTTTTATTTTAGTACAGACTCCAGTGGCAGTTACTAGACGTATAAGACAAATTTTAAATGAAGGAAAGTCCATGAACTGAAGTTTTCCTGTGATTTAAGCAAGTTTCATCATGTGAGTTAATTGGTGGAAGCCTTGTTCCTTGTTGCTCCCGGTTTTGGATCTTAGAGTGACATTATACTCACTCTGTTCCTCTATTCATCCTTCCACATGGAATGCTTTTGTGAAAGTATTTTTTAATTTACCAGATGTCAGACTTGTTATTCAATAATAACAAAACTTATCATCCAAATGTTGTGTTTTCATTCACTCATTAACAAATATCTGCTGAATGTCTGTGATGTATGAGTTTCCATTACTGGTGTGTGAGGTACCTTAGTGGTTGATACAAGTAAAAATCTTTGTCCTTGTGGAGTTGATATTCTAGTGGAGGAAGACATACAGAGAACATGGTAAATAAGTTATCCAGTGTATTGGAAATGATAATCACTGGGAAAAAAATAAACTGATTGGTAAGGAATCAGAAAGAATGTTCATGAGAGGGTAGAGGGAGAGACAGAGTAAGCCTTTTTATGAAGGTGATTTTGGGGCAAAAAACTACAGGTGTGGGAGTGAGCCTGATAGAACCACCTAGAATCAAGCCTTCTGTGCAAAGAGCAGCACTAGGAGGAGTGACCAGGACAGAGTGTGACTGTGCTGAGAAGTGGGGCATGGGGCCAGGGGAAGGAAGGGGCTGATCATAAGAAAGGCGTGTGGGAGCCACTGTGAGACCTTGGGCTTTGGCCATGGGCAGAAGAGAGACCATCTCATGGTCTTGAGCAGAGGCCTGTGCAGTGTGACTTCAGTTTAAGGGCAGGTTTCTGTGCATGGAGCATGCTCTTCAGGGATATTCCAGGATGGACAGGCCATGGTCACCTAATGGGGTGGCATGACCCAGATGTAGGGGCAGTGGTAAGATGCAAAAACCATCTGGAAAAGAAAAGAACTGTAAGAAGTGGCTCTAAGGTTTCTGTCCTGAGTTACCCAGAGGAACAGTGTGCCAGTAATTGAGCTGGTGCAGGTTTTCTGGTGAAGCAGATTTTTTTTTGGGAAAGAACAGTTCCATTTAGGGTAGGTTACATTCTGAGATGGAGCCATGATACAGCTGTGGGACTTTTAGATCTGAGTTTAGAGGTGTATGGACTGGAGGTAGGAATGTGAGAGTCACCAACATTTACAAAGCCATGAAGTTGGATGAGAGGCTTTCAAGGGATGAGAGGAGACAGGAGAAGACAAGTGAAAGTCTTAGGTGGAGGTCAGGCAGAGAGAAACCAGCAGAGAAGCCAAGGAAGGCAGGGGAGACCAGAGAGGGTTGTCCTGGAAGTGGTGTGCATTAAGTGTGTGAAGGGACAGTGGTGAGCAGCTGCAGCGGATGCTGCTGAGGGACCAAGAAGTAGGACTGAGGATTGACTGGTGGATTTAGTCATGTAGAGGCCATGGAGCTTGATGAGAACAGTTTTGGGGTTGTTTGGAGGACCAGAGCTTCTTTGGAAAGTGTTTGGGAGAGAGAGAGAATGTCTGAATCAGAGATAGTGAGTGTAGACAGTTCTCCTGAGATGTACCTTGAAGGGGAGCAAAGAGATGGGGCTTCAGGGAAGGTGGTTAGGAGTTGTCATTTTTAATGGAAGAAGGTCCCAGATATTTACATGATGAGTCTGAGCCAGGGGAGTGTGACAAATGATGGTGCAAGCAGGGAGGGAGGAGTGCTGGAGCAAGGTCTTCCAGTAGGCAGGAGAGGGTGAGGGTTAGTGTGTCATTTTGGAGTAATCTCTGAGACCAGTACTGTGTCAGAAGACAGCTTCCATGGGATCCTACCACCCTGCAAGTCTGCCTGTGCTCAGCCATCAGCCAGAGAGGAACTTTGCACACCACAAATACTCCACTATTGACACTAATCCCCCATTGCCTCTTGCCTTGGTCTCAATGAAAAAGAGTTAATCTGTTGAGAGGAAATGTAGGGAGAACTCATGCAAATAGAAGGCATCACTGGTTCTGCATCTTGCACCTTAAGTCTTTGGAACAGGGAAATAAGAATGTTATTATTACTATTTTGGTGTTGGGGATGGAACCTCAGGCTTCAAGCACGTTAAGCATGTACTGCTGAGTACACCCCCAGGTCAAGAGGGAGATCTCAAGTCTCCTACCCCTCAGTGGGATTTTCTGTGCCTCGGTTACAGGGATGTGACCACCCCCATCAAGGAGCTCCTGGTTATGGTGTACGCATGTTAGACCTCTTGTGCCAAGAGCATCATCGTTGTAATACCCTACTTTCCCTACAGCAAACAGTGCAAGATGAGGAAAAGAGGCTCCATTGTCTCTAAATTATTGGCTTCCATGATGTGCAAAGCTGGTAAGAAACCCAGATCCTTGACAACTAATTGGGAACCTGGGAGTTTTATTTTTACAGAAAAAAATTTGAAAGCATTCTCTTAACCAAATGAGAATGCTGAACAGAGGAAAAATAGTGATGCAGCTTTTAAAAACAACTAGTTTATGCAGTCTGTCCTTATACGTGCCAAGTGATACCTGGAACAGTGAATAGTACTAAACTCTATAGGAGCACTACACTACTGGGGCAGTAGATCTCAAAACTGAAATGGCTACTAAGTGACTAACAAGTGAATAACATATACAGCATAGATATACTGGATAATGGGATGATTTACCTCCTTAGAAGGACAAAGCAGCATATTATGAGATTTCATAGTGCTACTCAGAATGATGTGCAACTTAAAATTTATAAATTGTTTATTTCTGGAATTTTCCATATAACCTTTCTGGACCACGGGTAACTAAAATGACAAAAAGCAAAGCCACAGGTAAAGGGTGGGAATGAGGGACTAGTGTAATGAGAAATTCTGCAGAGAATTCATTTTCCATCTCCCTAAAACATGAAGGTAATGAAAACAATTTTTGTTTTCATATTTTCCTAAATATTTTGTTCAAATATATATTGAAATGACAATTTACAATCACATTGAGGTTGTTTTTGAAGGATAACTGTCATTCTGAAACCTGCTATTTCTCTAACACAGCAACTATTTGTGTTTTAGCCTCTTCCCTTTCCAGTACTGAAAGGCATATTTTGTAAACCATATGTATTGTTCTGTGTTATACTTTCTTGGGTAGCATCTTAAGTATATCCCCTTGTTTCTGAATACCCTGCATAGTTTCCATTGTGTATGTGTGTTTGTACATGTGGGAGCACTCTTGTATGTGTCCATATGTGTGCTTTTGGGTAAATGATTACAAGGTACATAGCACAGAGCATTTCTGTGAAGAGGATGGAATTTAAAAGTTCCCATATCACTGCATTTTAAAGCAGACACTTGCCATAGTACACATTTTCCTGTGTACATACCAAAGAAGGCAAAAATAAATCAAGCCCCAGGAATCTCAGTAGCATCTCTCCTTGAAAACATTTTAACAGGCAGTGGAAAGCGGGAGTAGGGGCTCCTCAGGGGCTCCTCATGGAGTCTTTTCGAAAGGTTCCACCCTTTCTTCCAATCTTCTACCTAGAAGGGACCACCAGGCTCACATTTTTGCTCTTTATTCTAAGTATTGATTTTTAAATTTTTTCATATTAAATTTTCCCTACATTCTGCTAATGGTAATCTCATATATTCTTTAAAGATGCAGTGAAGGTTTTTGATTTGTTCTCATTTCCAGCTTGGTACAGTTTCTCTATAGGCTTTGTTATGCTTATTAAGGAAGCTCCAAGGAGATAGAATTCACTCTAATAGAATTTTTAGCAATATTTCTGTGTGATTTTCATCTTTGCTCTTTTATACTTAAATTTATTTTAAAAATCATGCATCTTATAGTGCCAGAGAATCTGAACCATAAAAGTGCTGGGGTTTTTTGATATGAGAGTAATTTCTTCATGGTAACTTATTATATGTAGTATTTATTTTACATAGTACTAATTTCCTGTGGTGCAGCTTGTTTTACAGCTGTTTTTGTGCATGTCTGCTTCATTTTTGAAGGTCTAACTCACCTTGTTACTATGGATTTACACCAGAAGGAGCTTCAAGATTTCTTCAATATTCTCATGGATAATTTAAGAGCATCTGCCTTCTTATTACAGTGTATTCAAGAAGAGGTGAGCCAGCTCGAACTTTTTTTAATTTTAATATTCTGGTGAATGTTTACTTCCATTTCTTTGAACTTTCCCTAAAGAATTAAAATTGGAGGTATCCTGCTTACTGATCTGTTGTGTTTTATAAATTCAATTCTGTATATTTTAAATGTCTTAATCAGTAATTCATGTTTTTTTACTCATCTCATAAAATTGCTTTTTCTTTTGAGCCTCAAGTACTTAGAATTGTAATGATCATTGATTATAACAAATAAGTCAGTCTCATCATGTTTGGTTGTGGCCCTTTTGTATATCTCCATCTTTCCACTCTGTCTCTGTTTATCCCTCTACTGTAGTTGGCAGCTGTGTTCCTAATCACATCACCCAAGAAGAAAATATGCATCAGCACACACCTGTAATCCCAGCGACTCAGGAGTCTGAGACAGGATTATAAGTTTGAGACCTCAGCAACTTATTTAGACCTTGTCTCAGAATTTTTAAAAAGTCCTGCAGGTTTAGCTTGGTGATAAAATGCTCCTGGGTCAAATCATCAGTGCAAAATAAAATAAAAAAGAGTGAGAGAAAGAGAACCATTGCAGTAGTTACATCTACTCATCTGATCCTCCTCTGTCCCATCCCACTGTCTCATCCCACCCAGGAAACCACTGTCCTGGATCTCTGTCATTTTTTCCCTTTAATTTCCTTTTTAGATAGTTTCAGTTCATATATATAATGCTAAATTATATATGTATATTTACATTTTTAACTTGACAAGGAAAAACTGTAATCTTTTGAGTGTTTCACCTCGTGTTACCTTAGTAGAATTATGTGTGTAACTGAAACTCATCCCGCTGTTTTATGTGCAGTTACCCATTTTGAGTACTGAGAGGTGCTCTTTGTGCACCTGCATCTCAGCCTAGTCATCCTTTCTCTGTAGGAATTGCTTCTGCTATTATAACAGGTCCCCTGTGAACACGTTCAGTGTGTCTCCAGTGGTACACAAACCAGTGTGTATCTCGGTGAAATTGCAAAATTGCATGGTGTGTGAATGTTTAATTTTTCTAGAGCAGTTGTGCCAACTTATATTCCCAATAGCAAAGACATTGATATCCCATGGATCCATCTTTGCTTCAATACTTACACTACCAAATTTTAAAATTCACTTGAATGCCTGTGACACAGTATCTTGTCATTTTGATGGATGAATCTGGTAATTAATGGGGTTGAATATGTCTTCAGATATTCTTCCCCCTCATTGAGAATGTGTTACATCCATTCTGTCTATTCTGTAGCGGTTTCATTTGTGTAGTTCTTCCTGAACTGTAGGTATTCTTTTTTTCCATTCTTGATTTGTGGTTATTTGTTTCACTTAGGTTTCTCAGTTTGCAACTTACCCATTTTTTTTTTTCCTTCAGTACTAGGGATTGAACTCAGGGGCACTTAACCACTGAGCCATATCCCCAATCCCCAGCCCTATTTTGTATTTTATTTAGAGACAGGGTCTCACTGAGTTTCTTAGTGCCTCACTTTTCCTGAGCCTGACTTTTGAACTCTTGATCCTCCTACCTCAGCCTCCCAAGTCGCTGGAATTACAGGTACATGCCACCACACCCAGCAAACCTATCCAACTTTAATTGTCCTTGGGGAACGTTGGTAAGCTAATTTATTAAGTATTTTTATTACAAAGTAAAATTCACACAACATAAAATTAACCATTTAAACGTGAAAATTTAGTAGAATTTAGTTCATTCACAATGTTCAGCAGCCACTATCTGTCTTGTCCCAGAACTTCTTCATCACCCCTGAACACCCTGAACCCATTAAGAATGACTCCCTATTCCTCTCACCCACCCCTCAGCCCCCATTGCCTGGCAAACACTAATCTGCTTCCTATCTCCAAGGATTTGACTGGTCTAGAGATTTCATATAAACAGACTTACAGAATTTATCCTTTTGTCTGGCTTCTTTCACTTAGCCAGAAGTGCATGATGGTGCTGGGTTCTCCACATTCCTATCAACACTTATTTTTTGGTAATTTTTGGTTATAGCCATCCTGGTGGATCTGAAGTGTTATCTTGCTGTGATTTTGATTTGCATTCCCTAACAATTAATGACATTGAACTGACCATTTGCATACCTCCTTTGGATATATGTCCGTTCAAATCCTTTATCTATTTGTTGTTTTTTTTTTTGTTTTGTTTTTTGTTTTTTGTTTTTTTTGCGGTGCTGGGGATCAAACCCAGGGCCTTATGCTTGCAAGGCAAGCACTCTACCAACTGAGCTATATCCCCAGCCTCTTTATCCATTTTTTAATTGAGTTGCCTTATTATTTTCATAGGAACACACACACATACACACACACACATACACACACACACACACACACACACACAGATAGAAGAATACATACTGAATTCCAGACTATATTGGGTATATCATTTTTAAATATTTCCCCCATTTTGTTGATTGTCTCACTTTCTTGATAGTGTCCCTGGATGCACAAAAAGTTACAATTTTGGTAAAGCTGGTGTAGCTATTTTTTTTTTTTTTATTGACTATTCCTCCCCCACCTCCTGCCCCTGCCCCAATACCAGGATCAAACTCAGGGCCTTTGAGACACTACGTTGCCAAGACTGGTGGTCTTGACCTCCTAGACTTAAGCATGTATCTTCCTGCCTTGACCTCTTCAGTACTAGAACTGTAGTCATGTGTCCAGGTTCTGCTGTTATAATGTTTTGTGGTCATATCTACAAAAAAACTGTAAATTCAAGGTCATGATGATTTGTCCCTGTTTTCTCTACATCTTGTAGTTCTAGCTATTCTGTGTAGGTCATCAATCCATTTTTAGTTGTTTTCATATATGTTGTGAGGTAGGGGTTCAACCTCATTCTCTTGTATGTGGATATCTAATTTTCCAGCACCATTTAAAAATAATTATTCTTTCCCCCACTGAGTGACTTTAGCACCTTGTGGTCAAAAATCAATTGACCATAGATGTTTGGTTTATCTCTGGACTTTTGAGTTGGTCTGTATGTTTATCTTTTGCCAATACCACACTCAGTTTTGATTCAAATTGGGAATTTTTAGTTCTCCAATTTTGTTCTTTTTCAAGATTATTTTGGCTCTTCGAAGCTTGCAATTCCATATAAATTTGAGAATTAGCTTTTCTGTTTATGCAAAAAAGTTCTTTGGAATTTTTTTTTAATTTGTAGTAGTTATACATGACAACAGAATGTATTTTAATTCATTGTATATGAATGGAGCACAACTTTTTATTTCTCTGGTTGTACATGATGTATTGTCACATCATTCGCGTGATCATACGTGTACCAAGGGTAATGATGTCAATCTCATTCCACCATCATTACCACTCCCATTCTTCCTCCCCTCCCTCACCTCTGCCCATCCAGAGTTCCTCCATTCTTCCCTTGCCTTCCAGACCCCTCCCGCATTATGGATCAGCATCCATATATCAGAAAATATTTGACCTTTGATTTTTGGGAATTGGCTTACTTCGCTTAGCATGATATTCTCCAGCTCCATCTATTTATCTGCAAATGCCATGATTTTCTCCTTTAAGGTTGAGTAATATTCCATTGTGTATATAAATCACAGTTTCTTTATCCATTCATCTATTGAAGAGCATCTAGGTTGGTTCCATAACTTAGCTATTGTGAATTGAGCTGCTATAAAAATTGGTATCACTGTAGTATGCAGATTTTAAGTCCTTCTGGTATAGATTGAGGAGTGGCATAGCTGAGTCAAATGGAGGGTCCATACAAGTTTTCAAAGGAATCTCCATTCTGCTTTCCAGAGTGGTTGCACTAATTTGCAGTCCACTAGCAATGTATGAGTGTAACTTTTTCCCCAAATTCTTGCCAACAGTTCTTGTTCCTTGTATTCTTGATCATTGTAATTCTGAATGAAGTGAAATGAGATCTTAGAGTTGTTTTGATTTGCATTTCTCTAATTACTAGAGATGTTGAAGAACATTTTTTCATATATTTGTTGATTGATTGTATATGTTCTGTGAAGTATTTTCTCAGTTCCTTAACCCATTTTGATTGTATATCATTTTATGTGAAGAGTCTGCTCAGTTTCTTAGCCCATTTATTGATTGGGTTATTTGTATTTTGGTTTTAAGTTTTTTGAGTTCTTTATATATACCAGAGATTAGTGCTTTATCTGATGTGTATATCATTTTATGTGAAGAATCTGCTCAGTTTCTTAGCCCATTTATTGATTGGGTTATTTGTATTTTGGTTTTAAGTTTTTTGAGTTCTTTATATATACCAGAGATTAGTGCTTTATCTGATGTGCACATGGTACAGATTTTCTCCCACTCTGTAGGCGCTCTCTTCATGTTATTGTTTCTTTTGTTGAGAAGATTTAGCTTGAATTCATCCCATTTATTGATTTTTTATTTTATTTCTTACACTTTAGGAGTCTTGTGAAGGAAGTTTGTTCCTAAGCTGACGTGATGAAGATTTGGACCTATTTTTCCTTCTTTTAGGCACAGGGTCTCTGGTCTAATTCCTAGGTCCTTGATCCATTTTGAGTTGAGTTTTGTGCAGGGTGAGAGATAGGGGTTTAATTTCATTTTGAGGCATATGGATTTCCAGTTTTCCTAGCAATAAGATAACTTGTTGAAGAAGCTCTCTTTTCTCTGATGTATGTTTGTGGCACCTTTGTCACATATAACTCTATTTATGTGGGTTCGTCTCTGTATCTGCTATTCTGTACCATTGGTCTACCTGTCTATTTTGGTGCCAATACCATGCCATTTTTGTTACTACACTTCTGTAGTATATTTTAAGATCTGGTATTGTAATACCTCCCGCTTCATTTTTCTTAAGTATTGCTTTGGCTATTCTTGGTCTATTATTTTTCCAAATGCATTTCATAATTTACTTTCTCTGTTTCTATGAGGAAAAACATTGGGATTTTAATTGGAATTGCATTAACACTTTTGGTAGTATGTCCCCTTTGACAATATTAATTCTGCCTATCCAAGAACATGAGAGATCTTTCCATCTTCTAAAGTCTTCTTTAATTTCTTTCTTTAGTGTTCTGTAGTTTTCATTGTAGAGGTCTTTCACATCTTTTGTGTTGGATTGATTTCCAAGTATTTTATTTTTCTTTGAGGCTATTGTGAATGGGGTAGATTTCCTAATTTCTCTTTCAGAGGATTTATCACTGATGTATAGAAATGCATTAGATTTATGGGTAGTGATTTTATATCCTGCCACTTTGCTGAATTCACTTATTAGTTCATCAGTAAATAGTGAAAGTTTGAGTTCCTCTTTTCCTATTTGTATCCCTTTAATTTCTTTTGTATAATTGCTCTGGCTAGATTTTCAAGGATGATGTTGACTAGAAGTGGTGAAAGGCCATCCCTATCTTGTTTCAGTTTTTATAGGGAATGCTTTCAATTTTTCTCCATTTAGAATGATGTTGATTTTGAACTTAGCATAGATAGGTTTTGCAATGTTGAGGTATGTTCCTATATTCCCATTTTTTTCTCATGTTTTGAACATGAAGGGGTGGTATATTTTGTCAAGTCCCTTTACTGCATCAACTGAGATGATCATGATTCTTATCTTTTAGTCTGTTGATGTAATGAATTAACGTTTATTGATTTGTTTATGGAACCACCCTGTGTCCCTGTGATGAACTCCACTTGATCATAGTGCACTATCTTTTTAATGTGTTTTTGTATGTGATTTGCCAGAATTTTGTTAAGAATTTTTACATGTATGTTCATCATGGATATTGCTCTGAAATTTTCATTCCTTGATGTGTCTTTGGCTGTTTTTGGTATCAGGGTGATTCTAGTTTCATAGAATGGGTTTGGAAGGGTTTCCTCCTTTTCTTTTTCATGGAATACTTTGAGGAGTATTGTAATAGTTCTGCTTTTCAGGTCTCGTAGAACTCAATTGGTCCTGGGCTTTTCTTGGTTGGTAAGCTAGCTTTTATGGCGTCTTCTATTTCATTGCTTGAAATTGATCTGTTTAGATTGTGAATGTCCTCCTGATTCAGTTTGAGTAGTTCATATGTCTCTAGAATTTTGTCAATGTGTTCATGGTTTTCTATTTTCTTGGAGTACAAATTTTCAAAATCGTTTCTTATTTTCCTCTATATTTTAATAGTGTCCATTGTGATATTTCTTTTTTCATCATGAATTTTAATAATTTGAGTTTTCTCTCTCTTCCTTCTTGTTAGTGTGGCTAGGGATTAATCAATTTTATTTATTTTTTCCAAGAACCAACTGTTTGTTTTGTCAATTTTTTTTCAGTTGTTAATTTGGTTCAGTTTCATTGATTTCAGTTCTGATTTTAATTATTTCCTGTCTTCTACTTTTGGTGTTGATTTGTTCTTTTAGTTCTAGGGCTTTGCGATGTAATGTTAGGTCTCTATTTGTTGACTTTAATGCTTTTAATGAATGAGCTCAATGCAATGAACTTTCCTCTTAGTACTATCTTCATAGTGTCCCAGAGATTTTGATATATCAGTATTCTCATTTAAATATCTTCCCTGATGTCTTCTGTTATCCATGCACCATTGAGTAGCATGATATTTAGTCTCCAGGTGTTGGAGTAGCTTCTATTTTTTATTTTATCATTGATTTCTAATTTCATTCCATTGTGATCCAAAAGAATGCAGGGTAGTTTCTCTCTCTTTTTTTTTTTTGTTTTGTTTTGTTTTTGCTAAGAGTTGGTCTGTGGAGTAACATATGGTCTATTTTAGAGAAGGATGCATGTGCAGCTGAGAAAAAGTGTATTTACTTGTTGATGGGTGGAATATCCTATATATGTCTGTTAAGTCTAAGTTATTGATTGTGTTATTGAGTTCTGTGGTTTCTTTGTTCAGTTTTTGTTTGGAAGGTCTGTCCAATGATGAGAGCAGAGGGTGTGTTAAAGTCACCCAGTATTATGGTGTTGTGGTCTATTTGATTCTTGAAATTGAGAAGGGTTGAGTCGATGTATGTAGATGCTCCTTTGGGGCATAAGTATTTATGATTGTTATGTCTTATTGATATATGATTTATTAATGTGTGAAATGTCCTTCTTTATCCCTTCTAACTCTGGTTAGAATTTCCCTGTATCTGATAGAAGAATGGAAACCCCTGCTTTCACATTTCATTAGAATGATATGTTTTTTCACTTTCAGTCTGTGGATATCTTTTTCTACAAGATGGGTCTCTTAAAGGCAGCAGATTGTTGGGTCTTTCTTTTTAATACAATCTGCCAGTCTGTGTCTTTTGATTATTGAATCAGGGTTATTATAGTGATATGATTTCTATTCCTGGTCATTTTGGCTTATTTTTGGTTTTTAACTTGACTTGGTTTCTCCTTTGTTTGGCTTTTCCTTTACGGTAGTTCCTCCCTTTGCTGACTTACATTGTTGTTTTTCATTTCCTTATGAAATATTTTGCTGAGAATTTTCTGTAGTGCAGATTTTCTAGTTGTAAATTCTTGTAACTTTTCTTATGGTCTCTTTAGGGAAGGCAGCATATTGTTGGGTCTTTTTCTTAAATCCATTCTGCAAGTCTTTGCCTTTCAATTAATAAGTTTACACCATTACCATTCAGGGTTATTATTGGGATATGATTTGTATTTCTGTTGATTTTGGTTTATTTTTGTTTTTTTTCATTATTTTTTTCCTTTATTATTGTAAATAAATGGGATACATGTTGTTTCTCTGTACATGGAGTAAAGGCATACCATTTGTGTAATCATAAATTTACATAGGATAATGTTGTTTGATTCATTCTGTTATTTCTTCCCTTCCCCCCATCCCTCCCACCCCTCTTTTCCCTCTATACAGTCCTTCCTACCTCCATTCTTGCCCCCATCCCTAACCCTAACCCTAACCCTAACACTAACCCCTCCCACCCACCCCCCATTATGTGTCATCATCCGCTTATCAGAGAGATCATTTGACCTTTGTTTTTTTGAGATTCACTTATCTCACTTAGCGTGATATTCTCCAACTGCATCCATTTGCCTGCAAATGCCATAATTTTATCATTCTTTATGGCTGAGTAATATTCCATTGTGTATATATACCACAGTTTCTTTATCCATTCATCAATTGAAGGGCATCTAGGTTGGTTCCACAATGTGGCTATTGTGAATTGAGCAGATATGAACATTGATGTGGCTGTATTTCTTTAGTATGCTGATTTTAAGTTCTTTGGGTATAGGCCAAGGAGTGGGATAGCTGGGTCATATGGTGGGTCCTTTCCAAGTTTTCTTTTTTTTTTTTTTCTTTTTTTTTTTTCTTTTTATTGTAAACAAATGGGATACATGTTGTTTCTCTATTTGTACATGGCGTAAAGGCATACCATTTGTGTAATCATAAATTTACATAGGGTAATGTTGTTTGATTCATTCTGCCATTTTTTCCCTTCCCCCCCTCCCCTCCCACCCTTCCCCTCCATCTATACAGTCCTTCCTTCCTCCATTCCTGCCCCCCTCCCTAAACCCAACTCCAACCCCAACACTAACCCTTCCCACCCCCATTATATGTCATCATCCACTTATTAGCGATATCATTCTTCCTTTGGTTTTTTGAGATTGGCTTATCTCACTTAGCATGATATTCTCCAGTTTCATCCATTTGCCTGCAAATGCCATAATTTTATCATTCTTTATGACTGAGTAATATTCCATTGTATATATATACCACATTTTCTTTATCCATTCATCAATTGAAGGACATCTAGGTTGGTTCCACAATCTGGCTATTGTGAACTGAGCAGCTATGAACATTGATGTGGCTCTATCTCTGTAATATGCTGATTTTAAGTCCTTTGGGTATAGGCCAAGGAGTGGGATAGCTGGGTCAAATGGTGTTTCCATTCCAAGTTTTCTAAGGAATCTCCACACTGCTTTCCAGAGTGGCTGCACTAATTTGCAGCCCCACCAGCAATGTAAGAGTGTACCTTTCTCCCCACATCCTCGCCAACACCTGTTGTTGGTTGTATTCTTGATAATTGCCATTCTAATTGGGGTGAGATGGAATCTTAGGGTGGTTTTGATTTGCATTTCTCTTATTACCAGAGATGTTGAACATTTTTCCATATGTTTGTTGATTGCTTGTACATCTTCTTCTGTGAAGTGTCTATTCATTTCCTTAGCCCATTTGTCAATTGGATTATTTACATTCTTGGTGTAGAGTTTTTTGAGTTCTTTATAGATTCTGGAGATTAGCGCTCTATCTGAAGTATGATTGGCAAAGATTTTCTCCCACTCTGTAGGCTCTTTCTTTGCATTGCTGATAGTTTCCTTTGCTGAGAGAAAGCTTTTTAGTTTGAATCTATCCCAGTTATTAATTCTTGCTTTTATTTCTTGTGCTATGGGAGTCCTGTTGAGGAAGTCTGGTCCTAAGCCGACATGTTGAAGCTCTGGACCTACTTTTTCTTCTATAAGATGCAAGGTCTCTGGTCTGATTCCGAGATCCTTAATCCATTTTGAGTTTAGTTTTGTGCATGGTGAGAGATATGGGTTTAGTTTCATTCTGTTGCATATGGATTTCCAATTCTCCCAGCACCATTTGTTGAAGAGGCTATCTTTTCTCCATTGCATATTTTTGGCCCCTTTGTCTAGTATGAGAAAATTGTATTTATTTGGGTTTGTGTCCGTGTCCTCTATTCTGTACCATTGATCCACCTTTCTATTTTGGTACCAATACCATGCCGTTTTTGTTACTATTGCTTTGTAGTAGAGTTGAAGATCTGGTATTGCGATACCCCCTGCTTCACTCTTTCTGCCAAGGATTGCTTTAGCTATTCTGGGTTTTTTATTCTTCCAGATGAATTTCATAATTGCTTGCTCTATTTCTGTAAGGTACATCATTGGGATTTTAATTGGAATTGCATTGAATCTGTATAGCACTTTTGGTAGTATGGCCATTTTGACAATATTAATTCTTCCTATCCAAGAACATGGGAGATCTTTCCATCTTCTAAGGTTTTCTTGAATTTCTTTCTTTAGTGTTCTGTAGTTCTCATTGTAGAGGTCTTTCACCTCTTTTGTGAGATTGATTCCCAAATACTTTATTTTTTTCGAAGCTATTGTGAATGGGGTAGTTTTCCTAATTTCTCTTTCTGAAGATTCATCGCTTATATATAAAAATGCCTTCGATTTATGTGCATTGATCTTATATCCCGCTACTTTACTGAATTCACTTATGAGATCTAAAAGTTTTCTGGTGGAATTTCCTGGTTCCTCTAAGTATACAATCATATCATCAGCAAATAGGGATAGTTTGAGTTCTTCTTTTCCTATTCGTATCCCTTTAATTTCTTTGGTCTGTCTAATTGCTCTGGCTAGAGTTTCAAGGACGATATTGAATAGAAGTGGTGAAAGAGGGCATCCCTGCCTTGTTCCAGTTTTTAGAGGGAATGCTTTCAGTTTTTCACCATTAAGAATGATATTAGCCATGGGTTTAGCATAGATGGCCTTTACAATGTTAAGGAATGTTCCCACTATCCCTATTTTTTCTAGTGTTTTGAGCATGAAGGGGTGCTGTATTTTATCAAATGCTTTTTCTGCATCTATCGAAATAATCATGTGATTCTTGACTTTAAGTCTATTGATATGGTGAATGACATTTATTGATTTCCTGATGTTGAACCAACCTTGCATCCCTGGGATGAAACCCACTTGATCATGGTGCACTATCTTTTTAATATGTTTTTGTATGCGATTTGCTAAAATTTTGTTGAGAATTTTTGTGTCGATGTTCATTAAGGATATTGGTCTGAAATTTTCTTTCCTCGATGTGTCTCTGTCTGGTTTAGGAATCAGGGTGATATTGGCTTCATAGAATGAGTTTGGGAGAGTTCCCTCCTCTTCTATTTTCTGGAATACTTTGAGAAGTATCGGAATGAGTTCTTCTTTAAAAGTTTTGTAGAACTCGGCTGAGAACCCATCTGGTCCTGGACTTTTCTTTGTTGGAAGGCTTTTGATGACTTCTTCTATTTCATTACTTGAAATTGGTCTATTTAAATTGTGTATGTCCTCCTCGTTCAGTTTAGGCAATTCATATGTCTCTAGAAACCTGTTGATGTCTTCGAAATTTTCTATTTTGTTGGAGTATAGATTTTCAAAATAGCTTCTAATTATGTTTTGTATTTCGGTCGTGTCTGTTGTGATATTTTCTTGTTCATTCCGAATTTTAGTGATTTGGGTTTTCTCTCGTCTTCTCTTTGTTAGTGTGGCTAAAGGTTTATCAATTTTGTTTATTTTTTCGAAGAACCAACTATTTATTTTGTCAATTTTTTGTATTGTTTCTTTCGTTTCAATTTCGTTGATTTCAGCTCTCAGTTTAACTATTTCCTGTCTTCTACTACTTTTGGTGTTGGTCTGTTCTTCTTTTTCTAGGGCTTTGAGCTGTAGTGTTAGGTCATTTATTTTTTGAGTTTTACTTCTTTTATTAAATGCGCTCCATGAAATAAATCTTCCTCTAAGTGCTGCTTTCATAGTGTCCCAGAGATTTTGATATGTTGTTTCTTTGTTCTCGTTTACCTCTAAGAATTTTTTAATTTCCTTCCTAATATCTTCTGTTATCCATTCATCATATAGTAGCATATTGTTTAATCTCCAGGTGTTGGAGTAGTTTCTGTTTTTTACTCTTTCATTAATTTGTAACTTCAATCCATTATGATCTGATAGAATACAAGGTAGTGTCTCTATCTTCTTGTATTTGCTGACATTAGCTTTGTGGCATAATATATGGTCTATTTTAGAGAAGGATCCATGTGCTGCTGAGAAGAAAGTGTATTCGCTCTTGGTTGGATGGTATATTCTATAAATGTCTGTTAAGTCTAAATTATTGATTGTGTTATTGAGATCTATGGTTTCTTTGTTCAATTTTTGTTTGGAAGATCTGTCCAGTGGTGAGAGAGGCGTGTTAAAATCACCTAGTATTATTGTGTTATGGTCTATTTGGTTTCTAAAATTGAGAAGGATTTGTTTAACATATATGGATGAGCCACTGTTTGGGGCATAGATGTTTATGATTGTTATATCTTGCTGATTTATGCTTCCCTTAAGCAGTATGAAATGTTCTTCTTTATCCCTTCTAACTAACATTGGCTTGAAGTCCACTTTATCTGAAATGAGGATGGATACTCCAGCTTTTTTGCTGAGCCCATGTGCATGGTATGTTTTTCCCCATCCTTTCACCTTTAGTCTATGGGTATCTCTTTCTATGAGGTGAGTCTCTTGCAGGCAACATATTGTTGGATCTTTCTTTTTAATCCAATCTGCCAGTCTATGTCTTTTGATTGATGAATTCAGGCCATTAACATTCAGGGTTATTATTGAGATATGATTTGTATTCCCAGTCATTTGGTTCATATTTAAAATTTTTGACACATCTTGGTTCCTCCATTATTTGACAGTTCCTTTAGGATAATTCTTCCCTTTGCTGATTTGCTTCTTTGTTTTTTATCTCTTCCTCATGGAATATTTTGCTGAGAATGTTCTGTAATGCTGGCTTTCTTTTTGTAAATTCTTTTAGCTTTTGTTTATCATGGAATGATCTTATTTCATCGTCAAATTTGAAGGTAAGTTTTGCTGGGTATAAGATTCTTGGTTGGCATCCATTTTCTTTCAGAGCTTGAAAAATGTTGTTCCAGGCCCTTCTAGCTTTTAGGGTCTGGATTGAAAAATCTGCTGATATCCGTATTGGCTTCCCCCTGAATGTAATTTGGTTCTCTTCTCTCACAGCCTTTAAAATTCTGTCTTTATTTTGTATGTTCGGTATTTTCATTATAATGTGCCTTGGTGTGGGTCTGTTGTAATTTTGTGTATTTGGAGTCCTATAAGCCTCTTGGACTTGATTTTCCATTTCATTCTTCAGATTTGGGAAATTTTCTGATATTATTTCTTCAAATAGATTGTTCATTCCTTTGGTTTGTTTCTCTAAGCCTTCCTCAATCCCAATAATTCTCAAATTTGGCCTTTTCATGATATCCCATAGTTCTTGGAGATTCTGTTCATGATTTCTCACCATCTTCTCTGTTTGTTCAACTTTGTTTTCGAGGTTAAATATTTTGTCTTCAATATCTGAAGTTCTGTCTTCCAGCTGTTCTATCCTATTGGTTGTGCTTTCTATGGAGTTCTTAATTTGGTTTATTGTTTCCTTCATTTCAAGGATTTCTGTTTGGTTTTTTTTTCAATATCTCTAACTCTTTATTGAAATGATCTTTTGCTTCCTGAATTTGCTCTGTTAACTGTCGATTGGTGCGATCGTTCAATGCCTGCATTTGCTCTTTCATCTCATCGTTTGCTTCCCTAATCATTTTAATTATGTACATTCTGAACTCCCTTTCTGTCATTTCTTCTGCCATGCTGTCGTTGGATTTTATTGATGTAACATCTAGATTTGTTTGGGGCATTTTCTTCCCTTGTTTTCTCATATTGTTCAGGGATCAGTGGGTCATTGAGATATTGCAGATTTCCTCTATCAACTTATAATGTCCCTGAAGATTGTTAGTATGTCCCCTCTTATCCTTCAGTAGCCTGAAGTCTTGGAGGAGGTTGATAATGCAGAGCTCCACGAAGAAGCTGCCTCTCTAGGGTGGTGACCCTCAGGTGGGGTATATTCCCTGATAGTGGGCAGAGGTGCCTCCACTTGTTGACCAATGATCATCCAACGGGGAAGTAGGCTGCGGGCTGAGGCAAGGCCTGTTTGTGCCTATGTCTCTGACTTTACTGTCCCTGTGGGAAAACCTCCCCTGGCCGGGAAGAGTCACTCGGTGGGGACGTCTCGCTAGTCAGTTGCCCTCCTAGAGGTTCCCCTCAATCTACAACTACCCCCTGGGCTGGGCTGTCTTCTTCTGCAACGATCCCAGGGGCCCGGACCTACGTCCTGGGCCTGGGAGCCTCACCCTTCGCAGGCGAGTCTCCTTAGGCTGCCTCTCCCAGAGAGTCTGCCCGCCGCCCTGGAAACTTCGCTCCGCCCCTAGGCGTGTCTCTGTGCGGCTCTTCCAGCAAGAAGCCACCTAGCTCCTGGGACCCTGCTCTGCACCAATCGCCTGGCTATGCAGCCCCTACCCTGAGCCACCACCTGGAGCCCCGTACAATAGCTCGGAGACACAGAGACCCGCCACACACCTCCTCCTCCGGACAGCCGCCCGGTTTCCGACGCAGTCACTAGGAATCCAAACAACTCACTTCAGGTCTCCTCCTCCCACCAACCACCCGTAGCCCTAGGCAGTCACTCCAAGTCCAAGTGACCCGCCCTGTTCCTCCTCCTCCTCCTTGGGGTAGCCGCCCGGGTGTTCAGGAGCGGTGGCTCCGAGACCAGGTGACTCACCACACTCCTTCTCCAGGCAGGCCACCGGTGTTCCGGAGCGGTTGCTTTTAGTCCAATCAACTCACCACTCGCCTCCTCCTCTGGCAACCGCCTGTGGTTCTGATGCAGTCACTCACAGACTAAGCGTCCCACCGCTCTCCTCCTCCAGGCAGGCCACCAGTGTTCTGGAGCAGCTGCTCCGAGTTCAAACAGCTCGTCACGCAGCTCCTCCTCCGGCAACCGCCCGCAGCTCTGATGCAGTCACTCCCAGGTCAAACAACAAGCCACGCTCCTCCTCCTCCTCCGGGCAACCTCCCGGCACTCAGGAGTGCTTGCTCTGAGTTCAAACAGTTCACCATACAACTCCTCCCCTGGCAACCGCCTGTGGTTCTGATGCAGTCATTCCCAGACCAAGCGTCCCGCCGCGCTCCTCCTCTTCCTCTGGGCAGTCCCCCGGCGCTCAGGAGCGCCCACTCTGAGTTCAAACAGCTCACCACGCAGCTCCTCCTCTGGCAACCGCCCGTGGCTCTGATGCAGTCACTCCTAGACACAAGCGACCCGCTGGGCCTCTCCTCCTCCTCCGGGCAACCCCCCGGTGTTCGGAAGCGGTCACTCTGGGTCCAAACAGCTCACCACGCAGCTCCTCCCCAGGCAGCCGCCCGGAGCCCCAGCGGCTGCTCGAGTCCAAGCGCTATGCTGAGCCGCCTCCTCTACGATGATCCCAGTTGTCCGTGTTTACCGCTCCAGTGGGGGGAGGGGCGTCTCGCCGAGCAACTCCACTTCACAAATTCCCTGCGTTCCGGGGCTACCGCCCCATCCGGGACACCTCCCCAACAGGAGAGACTCACCCGGCAGCTTTGAGTTGGTCCCAAGTCTCTCACTATCTCCTCCCTTGAATCTTGCGTCCTGGAGCAGCGTGAAATGCAGCCGCCCTCTAGTCCGCCATCTTGGCCCGCCTGGAGTCTGATTTCTCCCTTTCCAAGTTTTCTAAGGATTCTCCACACTGCTTTCCAGAGTGGCTGCACTAATTTGCAGCCCCCCACCAGCAATGTGTTAGTGTACCTTTTTCCCCACATCCTCGCCAACACCTGTTGTTGCTTGTGTTCTTGATAATCGCCATTCTAATTGGGGTGAGATGGAATCTTAGGGTGGTATGGATTTGCATTTCTCTTATTACTAGAGATGTGGAACATTTTTTCATATGTTTGTCGATTGATTGTAGATCTTCTTCTGTGAAGTGTCTGTTCATTTCCTTAGCCCGTTTGTTGATTGGGTTATTTGCATTCTTGGTGTAGAGTTTTTTGAGTTCTTTATAGATTCTGGAGATTAGTGCTCTATCTGAAGTATGAGTGGCAAAGATTTTCTCCCACTCTATAGGCTCTTTCTTCGCATTGCTGATAGTTTCCTTTGCTGAGAGAAAGCTTTTTAGTTTGAATCTGTCCCAGTTATTGATTCTTACTTTTATTTCTTGTGCTATGGGAGTCCTGTTGAGGAAGTCTGATCCTAAGCCAACAAGTTGAAGATTTGGACCTACTTTTTCTTCTATAATCTGCAGGGTCTCTGGTCTGATTCCAAGGTCCTTGATCCATTTTGAGTTGAGTTTTGTGCATGGTGAGAGATAGGGGTTTAGTTTCATTCTGTTGCATATGAATTTCCAATTTTCCCAGCACCATTTGTTGAAGAGGCTATCTTTTCTCCATTGCATATTTTTGACACCTTTGTCTAGTATGAGAAAATTGTATTTATTTGGGTTTGTGTCTGTGTCCTCTATTCTGTACCATTGATCTACCTGTCTGTTTTGGTACCAATACCATGCCGTTTTTGTTACTATTGCTTTGTAGTTTTTTTCATTTTCTTTTAATGCCTGATATTTCTGGATAGAACGTTCAGTGCCGTGTTAAACACAAGTAGTGAATGCATCATCCTTGAATCAATCCTGAACTTACAGGTAAAACTTTCACTCTTTCACCATTAAGTCTGATGTTGGCCATGGGTTTTTCATAAATACCCTTTATCATATCAGGTAACTATCCATCAGTTCCTCATTTTCTGAGTCTATCATGAAAAGGTATTGGATTTGTCAAGTGCTTTTTCTATGTAGAAGTAGTTGTGCATTTTCTCCCTTTATTAATTCTATTGTGTGTGTGTGTGTGTGTGTGTGTGTGTGTTTGCTGTGAATTCCTTTATTTTGTTCATTTTTCTTTAATTTATTTAGGAGATGGGCTCTTGCTATGTTGCGTAGGTTGGTCTCAAACTCTTGGGTTCAAACAGTTGATCTTCTTGCCTCATCCTCCTGGGTAACTGGGATCACAGATGTGTAGCACCATCTGTGGCCATTACTTTCTTTTTTCTTTCTTTCACACCCTGATAGATAACATACTTGGAAAATTCCTTGGCTCAGTTATCTCAGGTTTTTTTCTTAAGCTGATTTATTTCTACCAATAAACCAGCTACTGAGCTTCTCATTTAGACCATAATGACTTCTTCCTCCTAGTTTTCTTCTTAAAATATTTTTTAAAATACTTTTTAGTTTCAGTGGACCTTTATTTTATGTATTTATTATTCATTCATTCATTCATTTATACGTGGTGCTGAGGATTGAACCCAGGGCCTCACACATGCCAGGCAGGTGCTCTACCACTAAGCCACAACCCCAGCCCTCTTGTTCTTTTTCATTACAACTGTTCATTCTTAAATGAATGATTTCCTCTCATAACCTCAAGGTTATGAGAGCAATTGGTCTGTTTTGATTAGAGTCCTTTTATATGTTTTACTAATGTTTTCCTTGGTTTTCATACCTTTCCTAGGGTGGGTTTTTGCTCTTTGATGTTTGTTGAGACAAAGACATACATGAAATCATTTAAAGAATTCCAGAAAAATGAAGTGCCTAAGTGAAAATATGTTTTGCTGCCTTGCTCCTTGAGACCATGGGAAGAGTTAGGCTTTCCCATAGATGCACTGATCCATGTGATCATGATAGATGCACCTGTGTATTCTTTAAATCAAATTTTTGTGTGTTTTCAAAGTTTCTCATGTGGTAGGCATCATACAATGTGCTTGGTGTCAATACTACTGATATTAAAATTGACTGGTATAATTGTGAGGAAAAAAACAATAGGCCAGCCATCTCCACCCGCCTTTGTCAGGCCGGGACCCCAAGGAACCCTTGCGTGGGTCAGGGTCGAGGGCTGCCCATGTGGAAGTCTTCACTGCAGTGGCCGCCCACCCTACCGTCCACTCTTGCTCCACACCGTCAACTCATCTCCAGTCTGCTGGACTGTTTCTGCTCACCATTCTGGAAGGAGGAGATGGAGCTGACGCTGGTGAGGCTGCAGTACAAGACCACCTTTGTCAGTATCAGATCAATTCAGTGAAGATATGATACCCACAGTGGGCTTCAACATGAGGAAAGTGACTAAAGGTAACGTCACAATAAAGATCTGGGACGCAGGAGGACAACCTGAATTCCAGGGCATGTGGGAATGGTTTTGAAGAGGAGTCAACACCATTGTTTACATGATAGATTCTGCAGATGGTGATAAGATAGAAGCCTCTTGAAATGAACTACATAATCTTCTAGATAAAGCACAGTTACAAGGAATTCTAGTACTAGTACTTGGAAACAAGAGGGCTCTTCCAAATGCCTTGGATGAGAAGCAGCTAATTGAAAAAATGAATCTGCTGTTGAGGATAGAGAAATTTGTTGCTATTCAATTTCTTGTAAAGAAAAGGATCATATAAATATCACACTTCAGTAGCTTATTCATTTAGATTCAAATCTAAATCTAGAAGAAACTGAAACATCTCCTGAAGTCTTCCAGTTCCTCTTGTCTATAATCCTAGAATTATATCTATTCCTCTGAAGTACTTCCCACAGTACAGTCCTTCCTAAACCCAAGAAATTTCCTCTTTCAGAGTTTATTTCTCATGTACACTGCTGAAGATGTGTATCCCTAGTCCTTCATAAAGAATCAGCTAGAGTTGTCATGATAAAGTCGGCAAACATGAAAAGGCTTCTCACATGTAATTGTCTTAAACTGTGTGTAGGGCTTTTTACATACACACACACACACACACACACACACACACAACCTCCTTAAATCAAGAAAATTGCATATTTCAAGACTGGACTTTCTGAATCAGTGTTTTATATTGTTTTTCAGTAAATATCTATAATACTTCATTATAGAGTTCAGTAGCTTAATACTGGTATGGACTTGATACAGCATGAAATTTCTAGTGCCATGCACAGTATGTAGAAAACCTTTAAGCCTGACTTATGTGAGATATAAACATAATGTTTATCTTGTCTCACAAATGCATGTGAAATGTATAACTACACCTTAAAATTAAAAAATGATCTGTAAAGAATAAGCAGAGGCACCAGATCAATGTTGGTTCTTTTTATTGGAGACATCCTACCTGATGAATTTTAAGAACATTCTGCTTTCTGAGAATCTTTTATCAACAGATAGCAGTGGGGATGTGGGAAGAGATGAGCGTGCTGTTTTGTATCTGTTCAGATCATTACTATTTTTTTTTTCCTTTTAACATGCTTTTTTAAGGGGTTTGAAATATAATAAAATCTGTTAAGAATGTTAAAAAAAAAAAGAAAGAAAGGAAAAAACCAAGATAATGGAAGCCAGGCACAGTGTGGTACATGCTGTAATCCCAGCAACTTGGGAGACAGAGATAGGAGTATCCTTTAGTGAAATAACAATTTAATGAAATGATTAAATTTTAAGAACATAATTTGAAAATTCTGCCAAGTTGAATTCAGAAACAAACTGCAGTTCAGTTTCAAAACAGTTTATCTTCCCTTCAGTCAGATCTTGAAAGTGGGTACATCTTTGACTCTAATAATCCCTAGCTCATGTAACTTCAGTTTTCAACATTAAAAAGATTCCAGGTCAGGTACCATGACACATGCCTGTAAACCCAGAAATTTGGGAGACTGAGACAGGAGGGATTGCAAGTTCTATGTCAACCTCAGTGATTTAGTGAGACCTGTTTCAAAATACAAAATAGAGAAAAGGGATGGGGACACAGCTCAGTGGTAAAGCACTCTAATCTCTACACCCCACCCCACAAAAAAAGATTCTAAAGCAGCAGGTGATACTTCAGTTGGTTTTGTTTACTTTTTGTTTTAGGACTCTTTTAAAAACAGTACAGGATAGAATGTCCTTTCACAGATTGGTTTCTTCAGCATGTGGTTATAACCATGATATGCTGGATAGTCATCTCTGGACCACACTAATTTGGAATTTGACAGTTAACTTAGATTTAAATTGGGTGACTATCCACCTTGTACTGTGAAACTGCATGTAATTGTGATTCGTGAGAGGAGTTTGTGTTGACTTTATAGAAGCATCTTCATATTGGTTATTTGTTGGCATAGAGATCTGAGCTAATCATTGATTATCCTATTGTTTTCTTAAAAGAAGTCTGTGTGTCTCACACCTTATTAGTACTTCCTTCCTAGGTAGTCAGTCATTCCTTCAATTTCCAAAAGAGATTTTTGTTTTGAACTTCTGTGTTTGCAAAACTTCCAAGGAATCAGAGGACAGTTTTGAGTGTTTTGGAATATTACTTTTCATTGACTGTGAGCACAATCTCTTAGAGACATGGTGGTAATCTCCAACCTCTTGTCTGTCACAGATCCCAGATTACAGGAACGAAGTCGTAGTGACCAAGTCTCCAGCCTCAACCAAGAGGTAGGTCGGATCTCATACCTGTCCTTTGTTTTCCTTCTGAGGATGGTTCTCATCAAGTACCAGACATTCTCAACCAGATTAGTACCCCTAGAATCCCTTCCTTCTCTTCCATGAACTGATTTTAAGATTGTCCAACATATCATGGTTATAACCACAGGCTGAAGAAACCAATCTGTGAAAGGACATTCTATCTTGTACTGTTTTTAAAAGAGTCCTAAAACAAAAAGTAAACAAAACCAACTGAAGTATCACCTGCTGCTTTAGAATCTTTTTTTGTGGGGTGGGGTGTAGAGATTAGAGTGCTTTACCACTGAGCTGTGTCCCTGCCAACTCTGTTTTCGGTTTCTCTCCCCCCACATCCCAGCCTGTGACTGCCAGTCATATTTCTTGACCAAAGGCATCCAGATCTGGAGAATACTAATTAGCACCTCTTTCCCTTCCAGATGGGCAACCACTTTTGGGTCTTTTAAGTTTTCCCCTTAAAATACTTGTGAATATACCTTGTGGTTGTTTACTGCCTCTTATTCAAAGAACCAAGTTAACTTATTAACAAAAATGAGAGGCCACATATTGGTACATGTTAAATGGTAACATTTTAAGAAACTAAAGCACCCTGAGCTATACAGAGTGGGCCACCCTGAGTCTGTACAGTGAGTTTAGCCTGAAGTAACTGCTGAGTCAGGGAACAGTACTTAAAATTGGATTTTGGATGAGAGAATTTCATATGGCATTATTTTCTATAGAAGTTCATCCACTGAATAGGGAAAGAACAAAAACACAGGTAAGAGTAAAGGGTTTTTTTCCTTAAAAAAAAAAAAGTCTTCTAAAATGATTTTCCAGTTGAATACTTTATCCCTGTGGATCATTGTTGAGTCCTGTGGATCATTGTTGAGTCCTGTGGCATGAAAGAAAACATCATAAAGTATCTCCACACTGGACCCAGGTTAATATCAAAAAATGAGAAGAGAGGTCCATAGTAAACCATGTTTTCATAAATCTTACAGATAAGTTGACATTATCAATTGAACATGACAATGTGTATGTTTAGTATATTAAGTCAAATAAGTTGATCATGGGACAAAACCATTCCATGACCTCATTCTTATGGCCTACTACCCAAGCAAAGCCAGGATCATGTCTCCACCCCACATGCCTTCTCTAAGCTTTATCACTGGGTCTCCTTTTGTCTATTTGATTGGGTTGTAGGAAACCTTGAGGCATTTCAGAACATAAACATTTCAATCAGCTTTTCTAAACATTTGTTTAAAGGCTGATTTATTTTTTATTTTTCTCTGATTTTCATGATTTTTAAAAATTAAGATGAAACACATAATATATATTTGTCCCTTGGCGTCTACAGGGGATTAGTTCCAGGATCCACCTCAGACACTGAAATCCACAGATGGTGAAGTCCCTTATGTAAAATAGCATAGTATTTGCACATGACCTATGCAAAGCTTCATGTATTCTTTAAATTATGTGGAAATTATATACAAATAATACTCCATACGGTGTAAAGTGTATGTAAATTGTTGGTATGCTGATAGATGACAAGAAAAAATTCTACATGTTCACTACAGTTGAGTCTCCCTGCCCCATGTATTTTCAGTCCTTGGTTTAATCCATGGATGTGGAATCTGGGTAAAGAGGGCTGTCAGTAATCATTTCAAAGGTTACAATTCTCTGGCATTTGATGCGTTTACAGTGTTGTGCAATCACTACCTGTCTCCAGTTTCAAAACTTCTTCATCATCTCAGGAAACAACTTGTGCCCATTACAAATTGTTCCCTGCCCGTACTTCCCCCCATCCTGCGGTGACCACTCCAGTGCTCTCTGCCTGTGTGGATTTGCCTGTTCTGAAATTTCTTATAAATGGAATCTCAGTATGTGACTCTCTGTGACTGACTTGTTACACTCAACATCCTTTCCTCAAGGCTTGTGGATATGGCCTGTGTCAGTGTTACAGGCCCAATTTCCTTCATGGTATTTGAGAGTCCTGGAGAATTCCTGCTAATGCTTTTCTGCCTGGGCCTCTGGTGGCTGCTGGGGACAGCACCTATCAGCTCAGTTGAGGTCAGAATAGCTTTTTAATTTAATAGTTGTTTTTTGTTTGTTTGTTCATTTGTTGGTACTGGAGATGTAACTTAGGGTCTCCTGCATGCTAAGCATACTCCCTACCACTGAGGTGCACACCCAGCCCCTGGTTATTGTATATAATTTTTTAACTCCTAAAACTATTACTTTTTATTATTACTTTTTTTTTCCCTAGTTCTTTGCTGAGACCTATTACTTTGCATAGGCTTTCTGGTTTTTCCATTGCTTTCAAGCATGTCATAATTATTCTTTGCCATATTCTTTTGATGGAGGCTCTAAATTGTCTGCCATATAATTCTAACATGTCTGTCCTCATGGTATTAGCATGTGTTGTTAATTGACTGTTTTCATTCATGTTGGAGATTTTCCCAGCTTGTAGTATGAGTGATTTTCAATTCAAACCTGAATATTTGGGTCACTGTCTCTGAATCTTTTGTAAAACATGGTTTTGCTGATTTCTTATGCTCTCGCAGAGAAAATGGTGGGGGAGGATAGGGGCTTGTTACTGGGTTGAAGATAGAAGTTGAGGTTTCCCACCTGACCTGTATTAACGAGTCAGGTTGGGAGGGGCTGCTGGTTACCTCTTTTTTTTTTTTTTATTATTGTATACAAATGGGATACATGTTGTTTTCTCTATTTGTACATGGCGTAAAGGCATACCATTTGTGTAATCATTAATTTACATAGGGCAATGTTGTTTGATTCATTATTTTTTTCCCTTCCCCCCCACCCCTCACATCCCTCACACCCCTCTTTTCCCTCTATACAGTCATTCTTTCCTTCATTCTTACCACCCTCCTTATCCCTAACCCTAAACCTAATCCTAACCCTAACGCTAACCCCTCCCACCCCTCATTATGTGTCCTCATCCGCTTATCAGCGAGATCATTCGTCCTTTAGTTTTTTGAGATTGGCTTATCTCACTTAGCATGATATTCTCTAATTTCATCCATTTGCCTGCAAATGCCATAATTTTATCATTCTTCATTGCGGAGTAATATTCCATTGTATATATATGCCACAGTTTCTTTATCCATTCATCAACTGAAGGGCATCTAGGTTGGTTCCACAATCTGGCTATGGTGAATTGAGCAGCAATGAACATGTGGCTGTATCTCTGTAGTATGCTGATTTTAAGTCCTTTGGGTATAGACCAAGGAGTGGGATAGCTGGGTCAAATGGTGGTTCCATTCCAAGCTTTCTGAGGAATCTCCATACTGCTTTCCAGAGTGGCTGCACTAATTTGCAGCCCCACCAGCAATGTATGAGTGTACCTTTTCCCCCACATCCTCGCCAACACCTGTTGTTGCTTGTGTTCTTGATAATCGCTTGTCTGTAATTTCCACGATCCCACAGTGCTGCGGACTCGAACCCGGGCCTCCAGCATGAGAGGCAGGCACTCTACCATTTGGGCTATATGGCCTGCCCTAATAATCGCGATTCTAATTGGGGTGAGATGAAATCTTAGGGTAGTTTTGATTTGCATTTCTCTTATTACTAGAGATGTTGAACATTTTTTCATATATCTGCTGATTGCTTGTACATCTTCTGTGAAGTGTCTGTTCATTTCCTTAGCCCATTTGTTGATTGGATTATTTGTATTCTTGGTGTAGAGTTTTTTGAGTTCTTTATAGATTCTGGAAATTAGTGCTCTATCTGAAGTATGAGTGGCAAAGATTTTTCTCCCACTCTGTAGGCTCTCTCTTCACATTACTGAGAGCTTCCTTTGCTGAGAGAAAGCTTTTTAGTTTGAATCTATCCCAGTTGTTGATTCTTGCTTTTATTTCTTGTGCTATGGGAGTCCTGTTAAGGAAGTCTGATCCTAAGCCAACAAGTTGAAAGTTTGGACCTACTTTTTCTTCTATAAGATGCAGGGTCTCTGGTCTGATTCCGAGGTCCTTGATCCATTTTGAATTGAGTTTTGTGTAGGGTGAGAGATAGGGGTTTAATTTCATTCTGTTGCATGTGGTTTTCCAGTTTTCCCAGCACCATTTGTTGAAGAGGCTATCTTTTCTCCATTGCATATTTTTGGACCCTTTGTCAATATGAGAAAATTGTATTTATTTGGGTTTGTGTCCCTGTCCTCTATTCTGTACCATTGACCAACCTGTCTATTTTGGTACCAATACCATGCCGTTTTTGTTACTATTGCTTTGTAGTAGAGTTGAAGATCTGGTATTGTGATACCCACTGCTTCACTCTTTCTACTGAGGATTGCTTTAACTATTCTGGGTTTTTTATTCTTCTAGATGAATTTCATAATTGCTTGCTCTCTTTCTGCAAGATACATTATTGGGATTTTAATTGGAATTCCATTGAATCTGTATAACACTTTAGGTAGTATGGCCATTTTGTCAATATTAATTCTGCCTATCCAAGAACATGGGAGATCTTTCCATCTTCTAAGGTGTTCTTTAATTTCTTTCTTTAGTGTTCTGTAGTTTTCACTGTAGAGGTCTTTCACCTCTTTTGTGAGATTGATTCCCAAGTATTTTATTTTTTTCGATGCTATTGTGAATGGGGTAGTTTTCCTAATTTCTCTTTCTGAAGATTCATCACTTATGTATAAAAATGCATTGGATTTGTGAGCATTGATCTTGTAACCTGCTACTTTCCTGAAATCACTTATGAGTTCTGAAAGTTTTCTGGTGGAATTTCCAGGTTCCTCTAAATATATAATCATGTCATCAGCGAACAGGGATAGTTTGAGTTCTTCTTATCCAATTCGTATCCCTTTAATTTCTTTGGTCTGTCTAATTGCTTTGGCTAGAGTTTCAAGGACGATGTTGAATAGAAGTGGTGAAAGAGGGCATCCCTGCCTTGTTCCAGTTTTTAGGGCGAACGCTTTCAGTTTTTCACCATTTAGAATGATATTGGCAATGGGCTTAGCGTAGATGGCCTTTACAATGTTAAGGAATGTTCCCACTATTCCTATTTTTTCTAGTGTTTTGAGCATGAAGGGATGCTGTATTTTATCAAATGCTTTTGCTGCATCTATCAAAATAATCATGTGATTTTTTAAGTCTATTGATATGGTGAATTACATTTATTGATTTCTGGATGTTGAACCAACCTTGCATCCCTGAGATAAAACCCACTTGATCGTGGTGCACTATCTTTTTAATATGTTTTTGTATGTGATTTGCTAAAATTTTGTTGAGAATTTTTGCGTCAATGTTCATTAAGGATATTGGTCTGAAATTTTCTTTCCTCGATGTGTCTCTGTCTGGTTTAGGTATCAGGGTGATATTGGCTTCATAGAACGAGTTTGGGAGGGTTCCCTCCTCTTCTATTTCATGGAATACTTTGAGGAGTTTTGGAATGAGCTCTTCTTTAAAGGTTTTGTAGAACTTGGCTGAGAACCCATCTGGTCCCGGACTTTTCTTTGTTGGTAGGCTTTTGATGACCTCTTCTATTTCATTGCTTGAAATTGATTTAAGTTGTGTATGTCCTCCTGGTTCAGTTTAGGTAATTCATATGTCTCTAGAAACTTGTTGATGTCTTCGAGGTTTTCTGTTTTGTTGGAGTATAGATTTTCAAAATAGCTTCTATTTATGTTTTGTATTTCACTCGTGTCTGTTGTGATATTTTCTTGTTCATTCCGAATTTTAGTAATTTGAGTTTTCTCCCTCTTTCTCTTTGTTAGTGTGGCTAAGGGTTTATCAATTTTGTTTATTTTTTCAAAGAACCAACTATTTATTTTGTTAATTTTTTGTATTGTTTCTTTCGTTTCAATTTCGTTGATTTCGGCTCTGATTTTAACTATTTCCTGTCTTCTACTACTTTTGGTGTTGGTCTGCTCTTCTTTTTCTAGGGCTTTGAGCTGTAGTGTTAAGTCGTTTATTTGTTGATTTCTACTTCTTTTGTTGAATGTGCCCCATGAAATAAATCTTCCTCTAAGTACTGCTTTCATAGTATCCCAGAGATTTTGATATGATATCTTTGTTCTCGTTTACTTCTAAGAATTTTTTTATTTCCCTCCTGATGTCTTCTGTTGTCCATTCATCATATAATAGTGTATTATTTAATCTCCAGGTATTGGAGAAGTTTCTGTTTTTTATTCTGTCATTTATTTCTAATTTCAATCCATTATGATATGATAGAGTACAAGGTAATATCTCTATCTTCTTGTATTTGCTAACAGTAGCTTTGTGGCATAAAATATGGTCTATTTTAGAGAAGGATCCATGTGGTGCTGAGAAGAAAGTGTATTCGTTCTTTGTTGGATGGTATATTCTATATATGTCGGTAAGTCTAAATTGTTGATTGCGTTATTGAAATCTATGGTTTCTTTATTCAATTTTTGTTTGGAAGATCTATCCAGTGGTGAGAGAGGTGTGTTAAAATCGCCTAGTATTATTGTGCTGTGGTCTATTTGATTTCTGGCATTGAGAAGGATTTGTTTGACATATACGGATGAGCTATTATTTGGGGCATAGATATTTATGATTGTTATGTCTTGCTGATTTATGCTTCCCTTAAGCAGCATGTAATGTCCTTCTTTATCCCTTCTGACTAGTTTTGGCTTGAAGTCCATTATCTGATATATGGATGGATACTCCAGCTTTTTTGCTGTGTCCATGTGCATGGTATGTTTTTTCCCATCCTTTCACCTTTAGTCTATGGGTATCTCTTTCTATGAGATGAGTCTCTTACAGGCAGCATATTGTTGGATTTTTCTTTTAATCCAATCTGCCAGTCTATGTCTTTTTATTGATGAGTTCAGATCATTATCATTCAGGGTTATTATTGTGATATGATTTGTATTCCCAGTCATTTGACTCATTTTTGTTTTTTGACATGATTTGGTTTCTCCTTTATTTGGCTATTCCTTTAGGCTAGTTCCTCCTGTTGCTGATTTGCATCGTTGTTTTTCATCTCTTCCTCATGGAATATTTTGCTGAGAATGTTCTGTAATGCCGGCTTTCTTTTTGTAAATTCCTTTAGCTTTTGTTTATCATGGAAGGATCTTATTTCATCGTCAAATCTGAAAGTAAGTTTTGCTGGGTATAAGATTCTTGGTTGGCATCCATTTTCTTTCAGGGCTTGAAAAATGTTGTTCCAGGCCCTTCTAGCTTTTAGTGTCTAGATTGAAAAATCTGCTGATATTCTTACTGGTTTCCCTCTGAATGTAGTTTGATTCTTTTCTCTCGCGGCCTTTAAAATTCTGTCTTTATTTTGTATGTTAGGTATTTTCATAATAATGTGCCCTGTGTGGGTCTGTTGTAATTTTGTATATTTGGAGTCCTATAAGCCTCTTGTACTTGGTTTTCCATTTCGTTCTTCAGATTTGGGAAATTTTCTGATATTATTTCATTGAATAGATTGTTCATTCCTTTGGTTTGTTTCTCTAAGCCTTCCTCAATCCCAATAATTCTTAAATTTGGCCTTTTCATGATATCCCATAATTCTTGTAGATTGTGTTCATGATTTCTTACCATCTTCTCTGTTTGGTCAACTTTGTTTTCAAGATTAAATATTTTTTCTTCATTGTCTGAGGTTCTGTCTTCTAGATGTTCTATCCTATTTGTTATGCTTTCTATGGAGTTTTTAACTTGGTTTATTGTTCTTCATTTCAAGGATTTCTGTTTGTTTTTTTTTTCAGTATCTCTAACTCTTTATTGAAATGATCTCTTGCTTCCCGTATTTGGTCTTTTAACTGTTGATGGGTGTGATCACTTAATGCCTGCATTTGCTCTTTCATCTCCTTCAAGCCTACATTTGCTCTTTCATCTCCTCATTTGCTTCCCTGATTATTTTAATTATGTACATTCTGAACTCTGTTTCTGACATTTCTTCTGCTGTGCTGTCATTGGGTTTTATTGATATAGTATCTAGGTTTGTTTGGGACATTTTTTTCCCTTGTTTTCTCATATTGGTCAGATGTCAGTGGGACCCTGAGATATTGCAGATTTCCTCTATTGGCTTATAGTGTCCCTGTAGATTTCCAGTGTATCACCTCCCAGCCTTCAGTAGCCTGAAGTCTTGGAGGAACTTGATAATGTAGTTCTTCCGAAGAAAGCTGCCCCTAGCCCGCTACTGGTTCCAGGGCTTGGAGCTGGCTCTGTGCGGAAAGGCTCTCACTGGGGGGCCTGCACCACGCAATTGGCCGTGTAGGAGGGACCCACTGCTGGAGTGCGCAGCGCTGCCTGGGGAAGACTCTAGCTGCCCTGCCCTGCTCTGATAAGGCACCTCTATCCGGGCCTGCCGCCCAGTCCGAGCTTTACCTGGTGGGCGAGCTCACCCGTGGCTCTATTTTAGTCCGAGTCTCTCAATGCCTCCCCTTCTTGAATCCTGGGTTCTGGAGCGACTGGAATTGCAGTCACCCTCTAGTCCGCCATCTTGGATCACCCCATGGAAAGAGCCTGTGGCCGGAGGGGGCAGGGCTGCCTGGAGAAGTCTCTGGCTGCCCTGCCCTGATCCCAGAGGCTGCTTGCGGGTCGAAGCTCTCCATTGGCTCGGGGACTTGTGGCTGGCTCTGTGTAGAAAGGCTCTCACTGGGTGGTCTGCTCCGTGAAGCTAGCCTTGAAAGGCGCCTCCCGCCGCAGGGGGCCGGGCTGCTTGGGGAAGTCCCTGGCTGCCCTGTCCTGGTTCCTGAAGCTGCTTGCGGGCCGGAGCACGCCACGCTGGCTCCGGGACTTGGAGCTGGTTCTGATCAGAAAGGCTCTCACTGGGGGGCCTGCTCCAAGAAGCTGGAGAAGCTGGCCGTGTGGGAGGGGCCCACTGGCAGAGTGTGCAGGGCTGCCTGGGGAAGACTCTAGTTACCCTGCCCTGCTCGATAAGCCAGTTATATCCGGGCCTGCCGCCCAGGCCGAGCTTTGCCCGGTGGGCGAGACTCACCCATGGCTCTATTTTAGTCCGAGTCTCTCAATGCCTCCCCTTCTTGAATCCTGGGTTCTGGAGCGACTGGAGATGCAGTCACCCTCTAGTCCGCCATCTTGGATTGCCCCTGGTTACCTCTTGTAACAGGAGGAGGGCCTCCTGCTTATGAATTGGGGTGGAAATTCAGGGTTTGCTGTCCACAGACACTGGCAGGCTGGGCACTCATTACCCTGAGGGAGATGAGAGTCCCTCTTTGACCTCCTTTTAAACCAGACCACTGAGCCACAGGCTGCAGGTTATTCTGTGGTGTTTGGCTAGAGTGAGGCCCTTCTTTTCCACTGGTGGTCTGACTCATCAGCCTGCCTTTTTCTTGTTTCTCTGGCTAGACAGTAGACTTTGGTTGGGTCATCTGTGGTCTTCTGTTTGCAGAGCTTGTCTTGAAAGTGAAGGAGGAGCTAATCTTTGTGGTGCCAAACTCTGCTGCAAAGGCTGCCATTATATTTGGCTGAACTTTTTTCTTTAAGAATTTATTTTAAAATTGTTAAATTTTTTTTTGTAGGAAAGAATTTTAAGTTACATGAAATCCAAATTTATTTCTTCTACTTCTTTTTTGCTTTTCTTGTTTATGTTTCTGGGGATTTAACCCAGAACCTTGCACATACTAAGCAGGTGCTATACAGGTAGCCATGTCCCCCACTCCTGAATACTAAATCTCAAATTTTGGGATATTCACCAGTTTTGGTAAACTATTCTTCATTTGACTCTTTCACTTTTCCTAAATACAGTTGTTCTCCCCCCCACACTTTTATGTTGATATGTGATACAGACGTGCTTTAGTGAAGGCTTTATCATCTTTTTCTTAGAAATATAAATCTGATTCCTCATTGGTAGGACCAGATCAATAGATATTTACTTATATGCATTTGAGATTTTTTAATACCACAGAAGAATTAAGCTACATGTGCTATGGTAAAAATGTGCTACTGAAAGAGGCAAAATTTAACTTTATAAAACTCTTATCTTGAAGTAGAATAATTTAAGCCTGAAGTTAAATTCCTTAAAGTAATTCCTAGCACCATAACCAAGCTTTTCTTAGTTGTACAGTGTATTTGAGAAACCTGGAAGAGGTGAGATTTCTATCCCTCTAGGGAACAGGATTTTGTGTTTTCAATGGCTTTGCTCTTCATATCATTTAAATGCCTTCGATGTGTCCAGTGTATAGTGTACTGATAACATTCAGTATACTTCCCATTTTTTCTGGTTTTTAGCTATTCTTGTGAGATGTTAGATAAGAGGGTGTTTTAATTTTTGATGTTGGAAAACAAAGACTGGGAGACCTTGTTAGGTCCTTAAGACTTGAACATTTGTGTGGGTTGGAAGACAAAGGGAACCTAGCATTCTGCTCCAGAATCTGGCCAGTTGGGGAGGTGGACATGCTATGAACAGGGACCTAGTGAAGCAAGGCACTAGGAGGAGGGCGTAGGTTAAGAGAATAAAGGAAGAAAATAATATACCACAGTAAGACTAATTTTTGAAAGGACAGCTGGAGTTGGCTCCAAACCAAATGAAGCAAAGAATATTGTGGGAACAAAAAAAGGTCTTTTCATAATGAAACGGGCTCAATTGTTGAAGATTTGTGATAATCCTAAACATTATGAACTGGTAACAGAGATTCAGAATGTGAAGCAGACCCTGATCACTGCAAGGAAAAATTGATAGGTCCAAGATGATAGTCAGAGATGCCATTATTCCTTTGGCAGTAGTAGATAGAACAAGTAGAAAATCAGTGAGGCTGCAGATGATCCTGTCAACCAAGGGCCTCTACTTCATAGTTTAGATTACTCCATCCTGGGACATCAGAAGATCCATCTATTTGGAGTGTTCCCAGAATGCATGCATAAAATGACAGCTCTGCTTCTCATTATTCCTACCCTGCCCCGGTTTATGGATGATCTGCCCTGCATGTGTAGCCCTGTCCCATTCCAACACACTCATAGACCTCGCTGTCTCTCTGCCCCAGGCTCTCTGGATCTGGTTTCCATCCCAGTCTGTCCCTGGCCCCAAATGCCTGGCCTCTTTGTCCTTTTCTATGTTACCTCTTTGGGCCTCCATTTTCTCTGACCTACACTCTGCTCCCCACATGTGGTGTCAGTGTCTGTGTGCCTCATACATGCCAGGCAAGCACTATAACACTGAGCCACAACTCCAGCCCCAACCTGCCAATTTTTCAAAAGCAACTGGGACAGACATTAACCTTGTGACCTTCAGAGTTGAGTTGTTATCTGGAGCTAAGCTAGTGGGAATCTTATCTTTTGTAGCTATGGGAGTTATAGAATTGGGGATGAAAACAGATAAAAAGCATGTAAAATCAGTGCTTTTTCAGGTTGTTCTTCACATTCGTTGTAAGAGCAGAGAAGGGGAGTCACCTCCCAGTGCAATAAACAGTGGAGAGGTATGTACAGATTATCATGGAAAAGGATCAAATAGTAAGTGGTGAGAAAATGGCAAGGTGAAGTGCATAGTTAAGCAAAAGGGAAATGGAAAGATCCTCCCTTTGCACAGAAAGTGTCAGGATGGTGTGTAAATAGAATGCTAGCCACGTTTTGTTTACCAAAAATGCACCATGTACAGCATGGTGGAGGAAGGCTGGCGGTAATTAAGTTTGTAATTAAGTTAGACATTCAAACAAGGCAGGATGGGCAGTATTAACATCAGTCAAGGCAAGATGGACTCCACAGTTCCAACCTGTGATGTTGCTTTCCAGTGTGGTTGCACCAATTTGCAGTCCCACCAGCAATGCATGAGTGAACCTTTCTGCCCACATACTTGCCAACATTTATTGTTACTTGTGTTATTGATAATTGCCATTCTGAGGTGGAGGGAGATGGAATCTCAGTGTAGCTTGAATTTGCATTTTTCTCATTGCTAGAGATGTTGAACATTTTTTCATATATTTGTTCACCATTGGTATTTCTTCTTTTGTGAAATACCTGTTCAGTTCCTTTGTCCATTTATTAATTGGTTTATTTGGTGGTTTTTGGTGTTAAGTTTTTAAGCCCTGTGTATATCATGGAGATTACTGTTTTACTTGAGGTGCAGGTGGCAAAGATTTTCTCCCATCCTGTAGGTGTTCTCTCTTTATGTTTTTGATTGTTTCCTTTGCTGTTAAGAAACTTTTTCATTTGATACCATCCCATTTATCGATTGTTGATTTTTTGTTTTGCACTTCAGGAGTCTTATTGAGAAAGTCAGTTCCTGAGTCTACATGACGGAGATTTGGGCGTACTTTTTTGTGTAGTAGGTGCAGGGTCTCTGGTCTGATGCCTCAGTCTTTGATCCACTTTGAGTTGAATTTTGTGCAGGGTGAGAGATAGGGGTTCAATTTCATCCTACTACATATGGATTTCCAGTTTTCTCAGCACTTTGTTAAAGAGGCTGTCCTTTCTGCAACGTATGTTGATGGTACTTTTGTCTAGTGTGAGATAACTATATTTATGTGGATGTGTCTCTGTCTTCTTTTCTGTTCCATTGGTCTTCATGTCTGGTTGGGTGCCAACTCCTTGCCATTTTTGTTACCACAGCTCTGCAGCATAATTTGAGGTCTCTTATTGTGATGTCTCCTGCTTCACTTTTCTCACTAAGGGTTTCTTTAGCTATGCTGGGCCTCTTATTTTCCCAAATGAATTTCATAGCTGCTGTTTCTATTTCTGAGAAGAATGTCATTTGAATTTTAACAGGAGTTGCATTAAATTTGTATAGCACTTTTGATCATATGGCCGTTTTGAAAGTATTAATTCTGCCTATCCAGGAATGTGAGGATCTTTCCATGTTCTAAGGTCTTCTTCAATTTCTTTCTTTCATGTTCTGTACTCTTCATTGTAGAACTCTTTCACCTCTTTTGTTAGATCCATTCCCAGTTTTTTTTTTCTTTGTTTTTGGTTTTGAGGTTTTTGTGAATGGGAAGTTTTTTTAAATTTTTCTTTCATCATTGGTTTATAGGAACACAATTGATTTATGGGTGATAATTTTATATCCTGCTACTTTGGTGAATTTACTTATGAGTTCTAGAAGCTTTCTCAGGTAGTTTCTCAATCTTCTAAATACAGAATTTTGGGTGTCTAAGAGGGGTCTACTGTGGTCAGAAGTGATGTGCATCAGGGAGAAGCCAAGTTCAGCATCTCTGTCCCCGCTCCCTCTTACCCGTGGTAAAAAGGAATAGTTTGAGCCCTTCTTTTCCTATTGGTATCCCTTTAATTTCTTTCTTTTGTCTAATTGCTCTGGCTAGTTCTCAAGGATATGTAGAATAGGAATGGTGAAAGAGGGCATCCCTGTCTTGTTCCAGTTTTCAAAGAGACTGCTTTCTCTTTTTTCTCCATTTAGTACAATGGTGGCGTTGGGTTTAGCATAGATAGCTTTTATAGTGCTGAAGTATTTTCCCACTCTCTAGTTTTTCTAGTGTTTTCATTATGAATGGGTGCTGCATTTTGTCAAATGCTTTTTCTGCATCTTTTGAGATAATCATGTGATTCTTTTGTTTCTATTGATGTGATGAATTATGTTTATTGATTTCCATATATTGAACCAACCTTGCATCCCTGGAGTGAACCCCACTTGATCATGGTGCACTATCTTTGTAATATGCTCTTTATGTGATTTGCTAGTTTTTCTTAAAGATTTTTGCATCTATGATCATCAGGGATATTGGCCTGAAGTTTTCTCTCATTGATGTGTCTTTGTCTTTTCTTTTTTTTTTTAACATATAAATGTAGACCTGCTGGATGAGTCGCACATAACTATATTCATCCAAGTGACTCAGGAGGCTGAGGAAGGATGATTGGAATTTGGAGGCCAGTTTTCCCATCTTAAGGGGGTCCTCAGAAACTTAGTGAGACTCCATCTCAAAAAGAAAAAGGGATGTGGTACAGTGTTAAACTGGGGATGTGGTACAGTGTTAAAGTGCCCCTGGGAACAATCCCCAGTACAAATGAAACAAATAAAACAAAAATTAACAAATAATACAAAAACTAAAAAGCTTAGATGTATGTGCGATTTACCATTCAAAGAAAATTGAAGCTCAAACAGTCCCTTCCAATGTTATGTGGTCAAACAAGTCAGACTGCACTAATGTGAAAGACCCAGAAGAGGAAAATGAGAGGGAGACAATGATGAGTGTTCCCTGGAGACTAGCAGGAGGGAGTGGGGGAGCGGGTGGGTCTGGGTACCTGGTACAGGATAATGGAAGGCACTTAAAGCCAAGAAACTGAACTCATTTTAAAAATACAGTCTTAAATTTTAAAAGTAACTAGTTTTAATGAAAATAGAAAAACGAAAAGGAGGAAAAAATCAAAGGGAGGAGAGGGAAAGGGCAGCTGTGGGTGGGAGCCAATACCTTGATAATATGTGTCCATTGGGAATTGAAAATTCTACACCTAGAGGTATAAGCTTACAGATGCAGATGTTCCTTCAGCTCTGTGGGGCATAGAAAACTGGAAAGAGTCTAGTGTTCAACAGCAACAGGGATGGTGGTTGTTGAGGCCCTGTCCTCAATGTGGAAATGAAATCACGTGAAACTTAAGTCACAACCTGCACCCTACCCAGGCACAAAGGGGGCACTCAGAGGGTGGTGCTGGCTGTGGGGTCACTAGGAGCCACAGGCCTGAAGCTTCTGTTGAAGGTGTTTCTGAGCCTGGTGCGCTCTCAGGTGGTGGAGGTGGTAATGTACGTTGAACTGGAGTTTCCTGTCTTTTCCTTCATCCTAACCTACTTATCTTCACAGTCTACTGTGAGTATATATGTTTCTAAGTGCTTTATTATTTTGCTTTGCTTGTTGTTGATCAGTGACGTCTCTGCATACTCTTTTGTTCAGCCCTGGTGTTGAGATCCACCTGCCTAATGACATGGAGCCTGATGTTGTTTTCCACTGCCGGATGTGTTCCCTGGTGTAACTGTTCCAAAGCTGATTTATCTTTTCTTCAGGCATTGCAGGTAAGAGTTGCTGTTCCCCCCACCACCACCATTTCCAAATAACTGCTTTGAGCAAAAGGGTTTAGGTTTGAGGTCAGCCTCAGCAGCTTAGCAGGAGCCTGTCCCAAATTGAAAAAGGAAAAAGACCATGGATGTAGCTCAGTGATAAAGTGCCCCTGGGTTCAACCCCAGTAACTAAAAAGTTAAAAAACTTAGACGTGTGTGACATTTATACATCTAAGGAAACTTAGTCACTTCCACCATTATGTGCCAAGGAGAAATGAGACTGCACTGGTTTGAAAAATGCAGACTAGGCAAATCACAGGACTAGAAAGATAAGGGTTTGCTGGGGTCTTGCGGGAAGGGAGGGGAGGGGAGGGGAGAGGAGGGAGTGGTTATAGATACCCAATTCAGGAAATTGTTCTGGAACTCCATATTGGTGATTAGTGCACAGAGAATGTACTTAATGCCAATAAAGTGAATCTTTTAAAAATGAATAAAATCTTTAATTTTAAAAGAAACTAATTATGCTAAAGTAATAAACACATAAAATAAAAAGAAAGAATAGAGAAAGGGCAGGGGAGAGGAATAGAGGCTCTAGGTTGGTCTCAGTAAGCAGTGCTGATTGAGGGACCAGCAGGAGTTGTTGGCCTGAATCTGCTGTTGCAGGTGTTTCCAGCTTCAGCTCTCTCTGAGATGGTGGAGGTGGTGGAACTTGAACTGGAGATTCCACAAGCACTGGAAGTGGCCCTGCAGCTGCAAGAGGAGCAAAGGTCAACAAACTCTCCATGTTCCTTGCAGGGATAAAATATTTCCCTCTGCCTTTCACACAGTTCCACACAGAAACCCAACCCCGGGCAGTGTTCCCAGAATGCATGCAGACAGTGACAGCTCTGCTTGTCATCGTTCCTGCCCCACCCCAGCTTCTGGAAGATCTGCTCCGCATGCCCTGTCCAGTTCCATTCCCCGGCCTCTTCCTCCATGGGCTCTGAGTTTTCTCTGAAGGCTGGCACCCGGGACCCTTGGTCCTCCATGTCAGGGCCTGTCATGGTGACCTGGCTGTGGATATTACCAAGTGGATAGTGAAGCAAGTACAAGTCAAGGAGTGAGGAGACCACCCAGGATGGAAGTGGGGCGGCAGCAGGAGAGGCTTGGCCTTTCCTCCCATGAGGTCAGTCTTGGTGGCACCACATTGCTCGGAGGAGCAGGCTGAGGCTCAGAGAGTTATATGGCCAGTTCCAGGCCTCACAGCTGTATGTGGTGCTGTCCCCCTGGGCAGGGTTTACCTTCCCAATATTAGGTCCAACTCCTATTGGGTGGAGGAACTCAAGATGGTGGATGTGGAAGAGGGGGAGTCATAGAGGGAGGCTGGCTGCAGGGTCCTCACCAAGCTGTCCATAGAGTTTGCCTGGAACACACATCCCAGTGCTGGTGTCATCCACCTGTGTAGCTATCTGTGCCTTCTGGGTTGGGACATGAAGGAGACATAGAATCAGTGCTAAACTATGACCCACCAAAAGTGTCTGGGGAGGCATTCGGTGCAATATCCGAAGCCCGCAAGAGAGGGACAGGACATCATTCTGTGTGGTGCAATTGAAGTGGCTCCAGGAGGGAATGAGGTCCAGGTCCCACAGCCCTGAAAGGCTGAATAGCTGTGGGAACTGGGTCCACCTGGAAGGTGGTGATGCCCAGGGGGGTCCCAGCTCCTGCCCAGTCTGGGGCGTGTTCCTTGAGACAGTAAGTGACAGAGAAATGAACCAATTGGCAAGAGTCCCCTGATGTTTTGGCTCAATGCAGCCCTACTAATCCTGACAATGTGTTAGACTTGGAGAGTGTGTGGAGGGACAGTCAGGCCACTGCCAGCTGGACATGTGGGTGCAGGAGTTGGAATCAGTTGGATGGCAGAATGCAAAATCATCAGAAGAATAGAGGTGAGATAGGGTCAGTTTCAGTGCTGTGAGGTTGTCACAAATATGGGAACGGTGACCTTGCATGAGGACAAGGCCCAGGCTGGCAGAGAGGGTGGGGATGGGCGAGGAGTTGGTGCTCAGATTCCTCATGGTGTAGGACTAGCCCCTTTTTCTCCCAGCCCTACAAGGAAGGTGGCCCTGGTGGGTCTGGGTCCTGAGTCACTTTTGTCCTTCTCCAGTGCCCTGCCAGTGGAGTCCCATCTGTCCCACACTTACACTGAGGTCCAGCTCCTTGCCAGTGGTGCTTGGCCCTGGGTCTTTCTCTGTTAATATGGAACTTACGCTCCAGCTCCTGTGCTGGTGGATGAGGGCATGGGAAGGCGGTGCCTGGTAGCTGGCAGGGAGCCCCGTGTTCTGCTGGCCTGTATTCAGGGTGTTTCTGCCCCTTGTGACCTTGTGCTCCCCAGACCTCATCCAGACACTGTGTCCCAGGCATCTACCCTGAGAGGACAGGAGATGACACTGGGGGCCCAGGATATACCCTGGACACTCCCATTCCCCACCTCCAGTCCTGTCCTGGGGGGCTGACCATGACAGGACACCAGGCTCCCAATCTCCCACCAGCTGCTCCTCCTTAGGTGCCTGTTCCCCATAGTGAGGAGGAAGGTGGTGGGGCTCTGCAGGAGTACTCACGGTGACAGTGTGTCCTGGGTGAACCTCGCCAGGGCTGTTGATCATGGGCCTGGGAGTAGTAGCCCCAGAGAGGATGTGGGAATGGGAGTGGGATGGGAAGCAACATTGTAACCTTTTCCAAAAGTTCCTTTTGTGGGAGTGCTGAGGCTGAGGCCTGGGGAAGGGGCCATGCAGTCACAGGGGGAAGTCTGACTGTAAGGCCTCCTATAGCCTCCAGTTTCACAGGGGAAACAGCAGAACATGGCTTTTTTTTTTTTTTTTTTGGTCAAATGTATTTCACCAAATGAGCTGGGGAGGAGGCCGTTGCTAAGTGGGGGTGCCTGGTTACAGGGTGCCAAGTTCTGTTTGAATCTATCACCAAGGAAGGGAGGCCGTGTCTTTGGGTCCCTGACCTGACCCCTCCTATGTCCCTCTGGGCTACTATCTGCTCTCAGTTCCAAGACATTTCTGTATGTGTACACAGCAACTCCAACACTGTCCCCCACAGCCATGGGTGCAGCCAGGCTCCCAGCTCTGTGGAGACACAGCTAGGTTTAAACCCAGCTCCTCCTTCTTCCTCTCCTGTGACATTGGACAAGTCATTGTGTCTCTAAGGCTTGCCCAGTAGCTCCCTGCACAGTGGGGTCTTCCTAGCATCTGCTTCCTAGCAATGTCACCAGGCATAGGTGAGATAACACTTAGAAACCATGATGTCACATGTGTGTGATGCACAAAATAGGGAAAATATGGAAACAGGAAGGATGTCATGTAGAATAGAGCTAAAAACAGGCCTTGCCTCATAACTTTGAAAATGCCATTTTCCTTCTTGGCTTTCTTTCCCTGTCTGCATCTTGAGAGGATTGAATTGCAATTAATGGGGATATTCATCTAACTCCACTCAGAATGGCAATTATCAAGAAAAGAAGTAACAATAAATATTGGCAAGGATGTGAGAACAAAGGCTCACTCATATCACTCTGGAAAGGAACAGTATGGAGATTTCTCAGAACACTTGGAATGGAACTACCATTTGACCCAGTTATTCTACCTCTGGACGTAAACCCAGAGGACTTACAATCAGGATACTACAGTGACACAGCCATATTAATGTTTATAGCAGCTCAGTTCACAATAGCTAAGCTATGTAATCAACCTAGGTGCTCTTTAACACCTGGATAAAGAAAATGTGATATATATACACAATGGAATCTAAGTTAGCCTTAAAGAAGAATAGAATTATGGCATTTTCCATTAAATGGATGAAACTGGAGAACATGATGCTATGTGAAATAAGCCAGTCCCCAAAGAACAAATGCTGAGTATTTTCTCTGATATGTGAATTTTAACAATAAGCGGGGGGTGATAGAAGTTCATTGGATTAGATAAAGGGAATGAAGGGAAGGGTGGAGGGATGGGAATAGGATAGACAGTAGAATGAATTGGACCTAACTTTGTTTATATATGAATGCATGACCAGTGAAACTGCACACCATGTAAACCAGGAGAATGGGATCCTAATATACTCCTTGTATGTATAATATGTTAAAATACACTCTACACTCATGTATTTGTAAACAAAAAATGTTTTTAAAAAATAACATGAGTTCCAACAAATATCTGCTTGAGTACCTGCTTTCAGTTCTTTAGAATGTATTCCCAGGAATACATTGCTCAATGGCATGGATACAACAGTTCAAAAAATTTGAAACCATATTTTCTACCGTGTCTGTACCATTTTACAGTTCTACTCCTGGTGCATATGGGTTTCAGTTGCTCCACTGTGACCATCCTGAATCAGGTGTGGACACTGAACCTAACCAAGCCTCTCTCACTGATTGTGGAACTGATGGCCACATTGTGAGGAACCTTACACCCCACTCCTTTACTGTCCCATTTTTGTGACTTGTGGGGCAGCAGTCCAGAGTGTGTCTTGCCCCAAGGTGCACACATGTTAGGGTAGCTTCTTTCACCTTGTGAACTGTTCAGGGAAGATCTTCTACCCAGGAAAAATGGTCTTCTAGGACCCACTATGCAACCACATAATTCAGACCCAAACTCAGCCCAGGTTGCACTTGCCAGCAGGGCTGAATGCTGATTGATTGAGGCTGGCAACAGACCTGTGTGTAACAGAGACCAGGTATGGCTCCAGTCATTCCCAATCTAGGGAATCAAACCCCACCCCTGGGTGTGCAGAATAAGCTCAGAGGAGCCAGCTATTGCTCTCCAGTCCTGGAGCCCCAGTGATAGCCAGAGGTGGGGCACAAAGTGCCTGGGAAGGCCTAGGACCTCAGTTCTTGGTCAGTCTTGTTAAGTCCACTTTTACATCCCTCTCAGCTTGGACTTCTTTCCTGCGTCCTCAGAGGCATCCTTAAGTCCCTGACCCTGTAGGTTCTCCTGAAACACCCTCATTGGCCCCTTTCCCTCTCCTGTCAGCCTTCCAGGCTCTTTTGAAGTTTCACTTTTGTATATTCGGTTCTTCCTGATATCCCTTGAGCATTTTCAATGAAATATGTATAAGTAGAGTTGCTGTTTTGACAGCAGGATTGGGGATGTAGGGTCCTGAGCATCTCACTTCACTCCTATTCCTATACTGGCAGTCCTGGGATATCCTCCCCAGGTCCATTCCATTAGGACCATGAGGAGCCCAGCAATGTGGGACCCTGACACTTAATATCTTCCTTGGAATTGCAGACCTGAGCTTGTCAGCCTCTCCCTGGGTGGCATTATTATTAAGTGCAAGAGATGAGGCTAGTTCATACTGCTTGCTGCTCTGCAAATTCAGAGTCAGATTGGTAGGAAAATTTTCCCAAGTCAACTTTGAAGGAAGGGAGAAGAAATTTTTGTTTCAGAAATATCTTCAGATGTTCTTGGGATGTAGAAATCTTTTAAAAGATAACAGGTAGCAAAGTGAGGCAAAAGGCAAGAAATATACATGTGCAGATTTAGTGAGCTTGACAGGCCAGGGCATGGAGCAGTCTCCATTCTCAGCCCTTCACCATGATTCCCAACTTGAGGAAGTTATCAATTTCAGACAGGCATCCAACTTCAGTCTGTTTTAAACCCCCCATTTAAATCTCCCCACACCTGGTGTGGAGCTTCCTAACAGGTGTTAACATTGTCAAGTATAGTTGTCATGATAAACTGGCTGGAGTCCATTGAATGTGCACCTGCTAGTGCAGGGGTCAGTTCACACAAAGAAGACCTTTCCAGCAGAATAGCCACTGTACCTTTGAGGTGAGACACTGGTCTGAAGGAAACAGACCTTTTGTGAGGATCATTCCTGGCTCTGGCTCTTTTGAGTTGAGCCCCAGCCCTGACAGGCCTGGTGCACCAAGTGGGGTCTGTTCCTCAACTCCCTTCCTCTGCAGCCCTATGCCTGCTCTTTCATACTTGGTCCTGACTAGACAGTTACCTCTGAAATTAACCTCTCTTTTTACATGAACCTATTTTTTTTCTGGCCAAAGCTCCTTTTCTTTGGTTCAGCTTAGTTTCTACTATATTTAATAATGGCATTCCTGAATTTTCTAGGCAAAATTAATAATTCCACACAGAGTTCCTTTTCTGTTTTATGGGTCCTGTCAGGTTCTTGAAGCCAAAACCAAAACCAAAATCAAGAACACGCTGTCAGGAAGCAGTAAATTCTTTTGGTGGTAGTCTTTCATCTTATTACAAAGAGGGAAGTCTGGAGTGAGGTGAACTCTGGTTAGAAGAGAACCAGAGTCATTTATAGTTAGCCAGGATGTTTACTGACTTCTTTAAATTAAACTGTCTTCAACTTTTATCAGTGTTCTGACATGGTTAGAGAGTGGTTTTTTCTTGTTTTTGTTGCTTTGTTCCTACTTGTGGTTCACACTGACCTTGATGCACATTGATGTTCCATGAAAGTGTTTGTGAATCACTAGTACTTTAAGGGTCTGGCTGTGTGTCAATCCAGGTCCTGTAGTAGCAGGCCAACCCATAGTTCTGGTTCATCTGCTGGAAGTCCAGACTGTTTTCCATTTTCTCATATTATCTCTTGACCAGGTCCTGAAAGATGCCTCCGAGGAAAGGGTTTCAAATAGATCAAGAGCAAAGATAAAGAAGGAAGAGTCTCTGTTCCTGAAAAACTGTCAAGAAAGAGACTTTATTATAATTAGGGGTCATATGCCATTGGCCAAGGAGCCTGAAGGAATCCAGTTTTTCCAAAAAAGGAAACTGGGGAAAGTGTTAAAGGAAAGAGGCCACAAGGTTTGTGAGGCTGCTGCTGGAGGAGACTGCTCCTTCTGACTCTAGTCTCCTCTTTCACTATGGCTGGTGCTGTCTGTTGATCTGAGCAGGGACCACGTGGAAGCTTTTCGTTTGAGTGCTGCACAACTTGCTGCTGCTGGAAACCTGTACAGCTTTCTTGTGTCTGTGGGTATATCCCTGCAGCAATCTCTGTTTACTAGATCCGGAGTAAAAAGAACCCTGCCAGATTCTGAAAGCAGCTCCTTCATAGGCCTCTCAACAGGTGTCAATAGGTGATGGTTGGCCCTTTATTGCCCTTTGAGAGAATTCCAGAGGCTGTGCCAGCTTGTGACCTTACAAAAACAGAGAGAAAAACAAGGGCTTCACAGTTGGTGTGAAGGTTGGACGGGGTGAAAAGATTTGTCAAAATGGTGCTCCTGTCCAAGGGTGTCAGAATAATTTGTAATTCTTGTGACTTCAGTTTGTTAAATCAAACTCCAACTCTGTTGTCTTTCATTTTCTTTCTCTTTTATGAAAAGAGTTCGAATGATTTTCCTTTTCTTTAGTACAAATGGGTTTATTTCATTGTTTCTGTCATTATAACTGTGCATGCAGTTTTGTACCTATCGAAGTAATTTATGAAACAGTGTAGTTAAGCCTTCCTTTCTATCCCAACAGTTAACCATATTGTTTTCCCCTCCTCAGTTCTGACTCATGCATATTTGATTTACATTCTGAGGAGAAGGATAGAATCTCCCTGAGGATGTAAAGAAGTTAGGTAAATTTTGCTATATATTTTTGTTAGTATATCAGTCATTGAGGTTCCTCCACTAGTTGTGTACAATAAATAGGGTCTTCAAGTCATTAATGATATTTTCATGGCATGCAGGGCCCTTGTCCCACTGGTTTTCTGTTAATAACTCTATTTATTCATCATGTGGAACATCCAGAGTCTTCTAAGCCTGCCTCAGGCTATTTCTTCTTGTACAAATCAGAGACAGAACCAATGGGATAGTTACATACAGGAGAGGGAATTTATTAGGGGGATTGGATCATGCAGTAATGGAGGCTAAAAGTTTCATGACAAGGGATGCTGGTAGTGGGGCTCACCCAGGTCCAAAGCCTTAGAACCAAGAACTCTAGTTCCATCCATTTTCCTGCAAATGATATTATATTGTTCTTTTTTTTTATGACTGAATAAAGCTTTTTTTATTGATTCATTTGTTGATACACACAAGACAGATTCTGTCACTTGACTCTTGTAAATTGTGCTACAATAAACATGACTATGCATGGTGAATATGCTTGCTTTAATTTTCTGGCATAAAAGCTGAGGAGTAAGAGGATTTTCAAGATGGAAGGCTGGAGGATGTTGCTTTTCTGGCTGCTGCGTGGAGTGAAACCAAGAAAGCAGCTTCTCAGCAAGTGAGGTACTGGAAACCTTCAGGGTCACAAGTCCACAGGACTCTTCTGCCTTATATCCATACTATTAGTTGGATAAACAAACAACATGAAAAAGCAAGGGGAAAAAAAATGCCCCAAAGATACTCCAATACAGAATCCATTGACACCAAGTGGAAGAAATATCAGAGAAAGAGTTTACAATATACATAGTTAAACTGATCTGCAAAGTAAGGGATGGTATAAGAAATGAAATAAGAGAAAATACAGTAAATGAAAAGATCACTTCAATAAAGAGGCAGATTCTGTAATAAAAAGAATTCCTTGACATGAAGGAAACAATAAAATTAAAAAATCAATAGCATCACCAACAGACTAGACCACTTGGAAGACAGAACCTCAGGCAATGAAGACAAAATATATAATCTTGAAAATAGAGTTGACCGTAGAAGATGTCAAACCATGAATAGAACTTTCAAGAACTATGGTATAACATGAAAACACCAAATTTTTTATTGGGATAGATGAAGGCATGGAGATACAAATCAAAGGAATGCACAATCTTTTCAGTGACATAATATCAGAAAATTTTTCAGACCTGAAGAATGAAAAGGAAAATCAAAAAAGAGGCTTACAGGTCCCCCAATGTACAAAATTATAACAGGTCCACACCAAGGCACATTATATTTAAAATGCCTGGCATACAGAATAAGGATAGTTTTAAAGACTGAGAGAGAAAATATCAGATTACGTGTAGGGGGAAACCAATTCAGATCTCAGCTGATTTCTCAACCCAGACTTAAAACTAGGAGGTCCTGGAATAACATAAACCAAGCTCTGAAAGAAAATGGATGCCAAACAAGAATCCTATATCCAGCAAAATTAAGCTTCAGATTTGAAGATGAAATAAAAACCTTCCATGATAAAAGTTAAAAGAATTTGCAACTAGAAAGCCTGCACTACAGAACATTCTCAACAAAATATTCCATGAAGATGAAATGAAAAAAAAAAAAAAGTGAAAACCAGCAATGGGAGGACCTACACTAAAGGAATAGTCAAAGGAGAAACTAATTCAATTTAAAAACTAGATGACTGGGAATACATATCATATCTCAGTAATAACCTTGAACATTAATGGCCTAAACTCATCCATCAAAAGATACAGACTGGCAGATTGGATTAAAAAACAAGACCGAACAATATGTTGTCTCCAAGAGACGCACCTCATAGGCAAAAATATCCACAGACTGAAGGTTAAAGGGTGGGAAAAAGCATCACTCACATGGATTATAAACAAGCAGGGATTTCTATCCTCAGATCAGATAAAGTGGCCTTTCAGCCAGAGTTCATCAGAAGGGACAAAGAAGGCCATTTCATACTGCTTAAGGGAAACAAAAAGGCATAACAATTGTAAATATTTTTGCCCCAAACAATAGAGCATCTATGTACATCAAACAAACCCTGTTCAATTTCAAGAAGCAAATAGACCACAACACAATAATAATGGGTAACGTTAACATGCCATTGTCACCACTGGATGGATCTTTCAAACGAAAACCAAATTAAGCTATAGAAGTAAAAAATACAATTGATAATTTAGACTTAACAGACATATATAGAATATTTCATCCATCAATGACTGAATACACTTTTAACAGCACATGGATCATTCTCTAATATAGACCATGTTATGTAAACTATCACATATTTTGGCATGCAGTTGTAATATTACCTTAATATATTTTTACATCTGTAAGGTTACTTTGACAACTTCCTTTCCATTGATATTTTTGTGTTCTTTTTTCTTGATTGGACTTGTTTGATTTTTATCAAGTTTTAGCTGCATTATTCCTTCTTTTTCATATATTTCTGTTCCTACTCTTATTTTGTTCTTTCTACTACATAATTTGGACGTAATTGGATTGTTACTCTAGCTTCTTTCAGATACAAGTACTTTGAATTATAAATGTTCATCTGAGTACTGTTTCATCCCAGAGATCCTGATACTTTAAGCTTTTATTATCATTTAGTTCAAAGCACTTTTTAGTTACTTCTCTTGTGCTTTCTTGATCTATGAGATATTTATAAGAATGCCATTTAATTTTGAAATAGTTGACATGTGGGAGTGGGGTTCTATATATCTTAAGGTGATTGATTTCTAATGTAATAAATCATGCAGGAAACACAGTCTACATGATTTCAAATTTTAAAAACAATGGAAATGCTTTTTATATTAATTGTATTGGTTACATACATGTCAAAGTTGATAAAATTGCAAACTTCAAATATGCACATTTTATTGCACTTCAATTTTACCTCAATAAAGCTATGGAAAAAAATTTGGCCTTCCCCAGAGCACTGAATCAGAATCTACAGTACCACAGAATCCCTAGGTGATTTGAATGAACTGTGAGGCCTCAGAATAACTGCTGGAAAATACTGATTCTTATTCTTGCCTGTACATCATAATCACTTGAGGAACTATTAAAACTTGAAGCTCAGGATGCACCCCAGTTCAATTATGTCACAATTTGGAAGGATGGGATACAAACATCAGCACCCTTTAAAACTCCCTCACTTGATCCCCCCCATTCAATTCTAATGTGCAACCAAGGGTGAGAAACAGATTTTGAAGTTGGTAACATTAATCTACAAAGCCTGTTATAATCCTTGCCAAAGTTATTTCCTCCATTAATTATTGCAGGGACTTTAAAAACTTTTTTGTCTTTTGTATTAAGTACACAGTAAATACTTATTTGAATGACTGCATTTGTGTCTCAAATTGTTTATAAACTCAGTAAATCACTCAAAAAAAAAAAAACTAAGGAATGAGATAACAGGATTATATAGTTGATCTATTTTTATCTTTGGGGGAAGCCCCATACTGATTTCCATAGCGTCTGTACTAATTTGCATTCCCAACAACAGTGTCTAAGAGTTCCATTTCCTCTGTATATATATAGTATGGAGGTTTTACTTATCCATAAAGAGCAGAATTGTGTTATTTGCTGGAAAGTGAATGTGAATGGAGTGCATCATTCTAAGTGAACTAAGCCAGACTTGGAAAGTCAAGGAAGCTAAACTGAAAGAGTTTTAAAAAAAATTTCAAAGGTGTTCCATGTGAATTTCATGGAAATAGAAGGTACACCAGTAGAGTTTGGGGATTAGAATGAGGGAGGATGGGAGGGAAAGGGGAGGTTTAAGAGAATGAATTAGACCAAATTGTGCTATGTGCTAATACAAATATATCACAGGGAAGCCTACTACTATGCGTAATTTACCAATATAAATATTAAAGACTAAAACCCTTAATAAAAGCCACGGAAATTCGACTTTTGCAAAAGTCTTGCAAAATTGCAAAGTTTGCCATTTTGAAGAGTTAATCAAATACTTTTTTACTGTTACTCTGTGGTGTAACACATGCTGAAGCTGTTGCAGCTGAAAACTGCTCTTGGTTTCATCTCATTCAGTGGGCCTCTATAACCTGACCTGCCTTCAGAAGAGTTTCCCTGAGTGAGAAGAAGGGGCTCCATGACTGGCGGGAGAGCAACCAGCCAGGGTGGTCAGAACTGCCTCCTCTTATGTCCCAGATTCAGGGCCCTGCTGCTTGGATGAGAAGTTAACACATCCGGAAAAAGGGGCTGGAGAGGGACCTTCCCAGTCCCCTGGTTCCCTCCAGGTACCGTGGTTTCTTCCTGTACTGGGTGATCCACCACACCCTTCGCCCTCTGATCTAGGGTCTGAGCTCCAGGGTCACTGCAGCCCCTGCCATCCCCATCAAGTCTCCAGGTGATGTCAGATGTGGAAACGGCCAATACCTTAATGATATGTGTCCATTGGGAATTGAAAATTCTACACCTAGAGATCATGAGCTTTCAGATGCAGATGTTCCTTCAGCTCTGTGGGGCATAGAAAACTGGAAAGAGTCTAGTGTTCAACAGCAACAGGGATGGTGGTTGTTGGGGCCCTGTCCTCAATGTGGATATGAAATCACGTGAAACTTACGTCACAACCTGCACCCTACCCAGGCACTAAGAGCCCACAGGCCTGCACGGGTAGGGAAGGACTGTAAGGATGAGTCCCTTTTGGGCAGGGCACTGTTAAGTTGGGGGACTTTGTCCTTCATTTTGTTCTTCATTCATATTGAATTTGGAATTGGTCTTCTCTTTCAAAAAATACCATTATAAAGAGTAGGTAGTTTACTGAATAAGATTTAATATGATGATAATCTTTATATAATTAAAAATAGTCACATTATTAAAGTATTTCCCTATGACAATGTATAAATAAAGGACTTTCTAGGTTCCTGCCACTATGGCTTATCATCATGTGTACGGCTGGACAAATCTTTCAGACTGTCTCACTTTGACTCATGCAGTGTGTTTATACCATGCCCTCACACCCATAATCAATTTCAAATATGTGTGTGTGCAGGTTTGCCATCCCCTTTATATACTTTTTTAAAAATGAGCTTCTCATTATAGACATCCTGGAAACATCTGTTTTTCCATTTAACAGCTTCCTTGTGTGGGCACTGGCAGACCCTACTCTGGAGCTGCAGTGTTCCCTGGAGCACCAGGAGCAGATTTGTTCATCCATCTACATGGATGAGGACTCTAGGTCCTTACTAAGGAAACCAGTGCTGTGAAGAAGAGCCTTGCAAAGAAATATTGAAAAATGAGTGAGTGCAGAGATGAGATTAATCCCGTGCATTGACACTGATAGGTAAAGGGACACAGGCTGAGAACTTGGATGGGTGCTGCCAGTGGATTCTCTAACAGGAGTATCCATGGCCACATCTTCCAGGATCTGTGCACAGGTCTGCGCCTTCCACATTCTCACCAGGGCTACTCAGCAACAGCCTTAAAACCTGCCTACTTAGTGGGGACAGATGACATCCTTGTAATGTGTACACTTACGTGTCAACATCCAGAGTTTTAGTCTCTGACCGACTATATGCCGTGATTCCCTTTTGATTTTCAGGTATTTATCTTTTGTCTCTCTAAAAACATTGACTCAGAAGGTTCTGTGCACCTCTAGGTATTAACTTTTTATCTACCTGATGTTTTTAAGGAATGCTTTTCTGGTTGTGTTTTGTCTTTTTGTTTTGCTGTCAGGAATCTTTTATTTTCTGTGTGATGTATGACCCTTGAGTCACAAAATGGCATTTTCAACTCTGTTATGAAAGCATTTTCTAAGTAGCTTTACTTTTTACATATAAACTTTGACCTGCTGGGTAGGTGGCACATGCCTGTATCCCAGTGACTCAGGAAGCTGAGGCAGGATGATTGCCAGTTGGAGGCCAGTTTCCCCAATTTAGGGAGGGGCTCAGAAACTTAGTGAAACTATCTCAAAATTAAAAAGGAAAAGGACTGGGGTAGTTTCCCAGTGGTAAAACATCCCTGGGTTCAATCCCCAGTACCAAATAAATAAGAATATAAAAATAAAAATCTTAGGTCTATATGGAAATTACATTTCAAAGAAAAGCCATTGTTAAGCAATCCCTTCCAATATTATGTGACCAAACAGAAGTTAGACTTCACTGATGTGAAAAACTCAGGCAAATCACAGAGATAGACTATTGAGTGGTTGCTGGAGCCTAGTAGGAGCGAGAGGGGGAGGAGGTGGGCATGGGTACTAGATACAGGAAAATAGGATGCATTTAAATCCAACAACCTGAACATTTACAAATGATAAAAAATTTTAAAGTAAACTGGTTTTAATTAAAATTAAATCTATAAAAGAAAAGGCAGAAAAAATGAATGGGAGCATTGCCACATTGCCTGCCTCTCAGGCTAGAGTTGCATACTGGTGGCTATACCAGTCTAGAGTACCAGGGGCAACCCTGCCCCAGTGACTCCATTGGGCATTGCCCCACCCCTGTGCCTCTTCTCTGCCTGAGCCCAGAGCCTCTCTTGGCCATGCTTTGATATCTAGGTTGAGGCATCCATTCCCCACAGCACATGACTGACTTCTGTACCTGTGGAGATGGCATTGCACAGAGATGCCACCATGTTTTACTGCCTATGCCACAACTGGGACAGTCCAGGAGCATGTTCCAGAATGTGGGCAGCAGAGCCTTGAAATCATCCTGCCCCCAAGGCCCTCAAGATTCATTTTATGATCAGGTCCACACTTCACTTGCTGGAAATGTGGGTTGTTTGCACTTTGGGGGAATAAGTAATGGTTAACAATGCTAAGTATCTTTTCATGTGTTCAAATATTCAAACCCTGTTGGGACTAATGACATGTTAACTAACTCAGGCTGACTCCTTACTCCCTGGTGAGTGAGCAAGATCAAGGCCTCAAAGGCGGTTTCAAAAGTTAATGATGATAAATCAGACCACCATCAGGGATTGGTTAACAACAGTTCTGTGAACGTGATCAGCTCGTGCTTGCCATATAGTCCTATTGGACTCTCGCCTGCGTGAACCCCATGCCTTGCTGACCTTTAAGCTGATTGGTTCCTGCCTAGCCTCAACCCTACATAAAAGCTGTGTGACTTCCTCAATGAATGAGTTCCTGCTGTGACTGGTCTCCCTGATGCGTCTGATTGTCCTCCGCCCGGAGGACTGGGGGGCAGTCAGTTGGCCCTACCTTTCCTGGTCTGGCCTTGTTGGGGAGTGCTCCCTTCCCTTGTCGCTGGTCGAGAAGAGCAAGGGGGCTAAAGACCCCGACATCTGGTGCTCAACGTGGGGCCGCTCAAGGCTGATCTGCAGCCAAAACGAAGAGGCAGCTTCAAAACCAAAAGTACTGGTAGATAGGGCCAAGTGAGTTCCGAGGTAAGGGCATCCCTGAAAAGATGGGTCAAACACACACCACACAAGGTGACCCTGAATTTTCAGCTCTTAGACACATGCTGAAGAGTAGGGGCCTTGAGTTGTCTGATACACAGGTGGAAAAAGCCTGGGACACCTTTACTCGGGTGACCCCTGGGCTTCCTGCCGCTAATCTTTTTGACTGGTCCACATGGGATCGTGTAGGAAGAGGGAAATCAATTTAGGGGAGGGTCCCCCATTGGGAGTCTACCCTATATTATCCGCCCTTAAAGCCTGTTTCTCTCCAGGACCTCCCAAAGGAGGCTCCAAGTTTCTCCCTAAAGAGCCACCGCCTAAAGAACTATCGGCTCCTCCCATTGCATCTCCTTCCAGATACTTGCCACATAGTAAACAATGTTGGGAGACCTTTAATGAGGAGCCCAGTCCATCTCCGTCTGCTCCTCCCGAGGTTGAGGAACCACGAGGGCAGCCAGCCTCTACACATAGCGAGGGCCCATTTCCGCCCCAGCGAGGCTCATTGCTGCCATCTTGTCCGGATGATGGGAAATCTTCCCGGCAGCCATTTTATGATACTGGGAGAGAACTCACTGACTCTAACCTCCCCCGTCCCTGTATGGCCTTCCTGGTAAATGCTAACCCAGGGGTAATCGGCCTGCTATATGGTACCCATGGGAGGTACAAGATTTAAAGGAACTAAAGAAAGATGTTTCAGAGGATGGGCCCAATTCCCCTTGGGCTGAAACCATCCTCCAGGGCCTTGCCCACCAACAGTGCACCACTCAGGATTGGAAGAACCTAACTAAAGCTGTCCTTCCTGGTCCTTTATATCTAAAGTGGTGTGCCTTTTTTAATGAAGAATGTCATGCTCAGGTTGAACGGAACCAGGCTGCTAACCCTCCTGTCCCAGTTACTTATGGGATGCTTTCGGGGTCCAGTGACCAATTCTCTACTGGCCTCTTATAGGCTGCCATCCCAGCCCCATATCAAGAACAAGTAAGAACCCTAGGGTTAGCAGCATGGAAAAAGCTAGAGGAGAGCCCCTCAGAACCACCCATCGCAGGGATTACCCAGAAGGCAACCTTCATTGAAAGGGTAGAAAGAAGCCTTCGGAGAAAATTTCCTCTGGGGCCCCTAAGAGATCAATTTGTTAAAATGTTAGTTTGGGAAGGAATGACTACCGATCACAAATTGGCCTGTGCAGGGATGAAAGATCGCTCCATGGGAAGGTGGATTGTGGCTACCACAGATATTGGCACGCAAGTGCATCAGTCTCAAACCTTGGTCGCAGCCCTACAGACCCAAACTGCCTCACTTACTGAGGCTCTCATGGCAGCCTTGTCACCAGTTGCGGCTAAGGGCAACCAGGCCACCTCAAGAGGGATTGCACCACTGGTCGGGTGTGTTCTGAGGCTCTGCCCGGACGCTCTACAGGTCCAGCTCAAAGGACAGCCAGTTCAGCTCAGCCACCCCCAAAACGCCTTGCCCAAGATGCAGAAAGGGATTCCATTTGCAGGATTGCAAATCTAAATTCGACATTGAGGGGAAACCTTTAAACTAATCAGGGGACACCCTCCAGCCCCATCACACAAAGGAGGTTTCTCCCCCAATAGCCCCCCTAAGGCACATTGGACTGTTCCCATTGTCCCCGGGGTCAGGCCAAAAATGACATTTTTATGCAGGAAAGAAATTCCGTTGTCTCATCAACACTGGAGCAGGTAGGACTGTGTTAAGAAAGGAGGAAGTTCCACCTCAATGGAGGTTGATTCCTGGCCCCCAGTTGCTTGGGGTAGGAGATAATACTAAATCAGAAGAAACCAAAGATTGACTCAAATGGCGGGATGTGGACGGTGCCCAGGGAGACATGCGCCCCCTCGTGGCCTCAGGTCTTACTGCAAATTTACTAGGACAGGATATCTTAGGGGAAGCAGAGGTCTATATAACAACTGATCACAAGGCAGTGTATGATGACCTCCTTGAACAAGAGGAATATGAACAACAATTTAATCTATCTGGTCCTTTTAGCAATTACAGAGGAGACCCTCTTTTTGAGGCATCTAGGCAGAAGGTCCCAGCCCCCCAGGTAAAGCCTCACCCCCAATCCTAAGGGCCACTGTTCCAATAATGCCAGTCATCCAATGGCTCCCAGGTCCCCCAATATGGGTGGAATAGTGGCCATTACCCCAAAATAAGCTTCAACGTTTAAGAAATATTGTACAAGAACAACTAGCATTAGGTCATATCAGACCATCTCTAAGCCCCTGGAATAGTCCAGTTTTTGTCATTCAAAAAACATCAGGAAAATGGAGGATGCTTCAGGATCTCAGGAAAATTAATAGTCGTATGGTTCCAGTGGGAACCCCTTTAAGGGGTCTTCCCTGGATCCCCTCTATCCCAAGAGATCTCTTGCTTCTTGTTATTGATATCAAAGATTGTTTCTTATCAATACCACTCCATCCAGACAATTGTGAGAAGTTTGCTTTCTCAGTGCCCTCTACCAATTACCAAGGACCAGATGAACATTATGAATGGGTGGTTCTACCCCAAGTCATGGCAAATAGCCCTGCATTTTGTCAACATTTTGTTTCTGAGCTCCTTCAACCCCTACAAAAAAAAGGCCACAAATTACTTTGTATATTTACATGGATGACATTATTATAGGAGCCACTAATGCCCTACAACTAAGCTCAGCATACAAAGAACTCCAAGGCCTTCTGGAGAAAGGAGGACTACATATATCCAATGATAAGGTTCAAACTGTCCCTCCCTTCAAGATACCAGGAACTGAGCTTAACTTGGATTCTGTTTGTCCCCTTAAACCTCAATTACTCCTCCAATCCTCCTATTCCTTGGTTGATTTACAAAAATTATTAGGGGAACTTAATTGGTTGAGACCATGGCTTCCTATCTCTACGGAGGATATCCTCCCTCTCTTTGACCTGCTATGGGACAAAGATCCTACAAACATTGTTACCCTACCTCAAGACCATCAACATATACTCCAAAAAACACAAGTAGCCCTTAACTCTACCCGGTTGGCTCAATACCGGCCTGAAGACCCCCTTAACCTCTGGATTCTTCCCAGCTCTCAGCTGTCCACTGTAGCCCTAACTCAGCAGGGAGAACCCCTTCAATGGATACACTCAGCCATAGGGGCGGCTCCTAGGGTCTATGCTCACCTCAACCAATTAGCTGACCTTATACTGCCCTTCAGCACTATGGAAAAGAGCCTAATGTTTTGACAGTGCCCTATCGCCTGTCAGATTTTGAATGGGTTCAAAGGAATAACAATAGAGTATCCTATGCATTGGAGGGCTTCTTAGGAAAGATTGACTGCCATTATGGGTCAACCAAATGGGTGTCCTCATTTTCAAAACTGAAATGGGCACCCCCTATGCTTTTTTCCACTAAACCCCTCCCTAAAGCTGTAAATGTATTCACAGATGGAGGAAAAGAGGGATTTGCTGTTGTAATTTACCCCCCCCTCCCAGATTAGTGAAATAGGAAGTAATTACCCATTTTGAACCAGTTAGCAGGTCAGCACACTTTAAGGAGTTATATGCAATTGCTATGGCCCTAACTCAAGTATAAGAACCCATAAATCTTTTCTCAGATAGCCTATATGTGGTAAACCTGCTACCCACATTGGTCTCCTCATATATCAAGTTAGATAAAAATCCTATTACCCTCTTGGTGATCCAGGTGCGGTCCTTGTTAAAGGAGTGTGCTGAACCCATATTCTTACAGCATCTAAGAGGACATCAAAATCTACCCAGCTCCCTTGCACAAGGCAATGCTGTGGCCGACCAGTTAGCCACATCAGGGAGCTCAATAGCTATGGCCCAACCCTCAACAGGACTTACAACTAGTCCAAGGCCTTCATGACTTGACACATTTAAATTGGAGAGGGTTACATCATAATTTTCCTTTGGTCCCTGTAAAGGATTTTAAAAAGATTGTAAGAACCTGCAAATCTTGCCTACTTTCTTACAGGTTCCACCTCTCCAATCCCTCGGGGTAAATCCCAGAGGTTTAAAACCTATCATTATTTGGCAAACTGATGTAACTCATTATGCACCATTTGGAAAATTAAAATATATATTCATGTCTATTGATACTTACTCCCATGCCTGCTGTGCCACTGCTCACTCTGGTGAAAAGGCCGAGCACGCTGAAAGCCATTTCTTACAATGTTTTGCCATTTTAGGCTTGCCTCAACAAATCAAAGTGGATAATGGACCCTGTTTTACAAGCAAGTCATTACAAGAATTTTTCAACAATTGGCATATTAAACACACTACAGGAATCCCATATAATCCAAAAGGACAAGCCATAATTGAAAGATATAATAAAACTTTAAAAAAATCAACTAATAAAACAAAAAGGGGAAAATAACCCCCATGATCAATTAAGAATAGCAATGCTTACATTAAATATTTTAAATTTCTCAAAAAATCAGCCTTTAACTGCCTTCCAACAACACTGGGCCAATCAGGTGCATTACCTGAAAGTTGAAGTTCAGTGGAAAGATCCATTAACTGGATGCTGGCGTGGCCCTGATCCACTAATAAGTTCTGGCAGAGGTTTTGGATGTGTGTTCCCAGTTGGAGAACCGAACCCTATCTGGGTGCCCACCAGGAACCTCAAATACCATCAACCAGAACAATATAATTCACCCAAGAGCACACCCTCTTGAGGTATGTTTACCTCAAGTATTCTAAAATCCCTCCTCCTCCTCCAACTTTGACTCAGCTGTTTCTGCTTCCATTCCCTGGCCCAGCCCACCTAGTCGTCCTGCCACAAGGTCCCACATATGCTGGTGTGGAGGGAGTAACCAGCCCAACCATCAGTGGCATGTCCTGGTAAGGAGTATGATATAGTAGCCCCATTCCCCACAAGTAGTGGGAGATGATTGTTTCACAATTTTCTGTCCAAACCTGAATTGAACCAGGAAAAAGGGTTAAAATGCCCTAGGCATCAAGTTTCTGCTAGAACATTTTAGCCCCTCTCAGATCCGGATCTCAATCAAGGCTTACATTGAAATGTAAATGGAGGAAGCCAGAATGCTCAGTAGGAGACCAGTCTCAAACCCAAGGAAGAAAAAAAGGTAAAAAGAGTCTTACCTAAACTCCAGCAAAAGTAAATTTTATGGTGCTTTACTAAAGTAATTAACGGCCGTATCATTTTTCCAGGACTCTTGTTTTTGTTGAATTCTACATGTTTTTTTAGCTCATGACTTTTTCATCAGTTCTATTTTTTTATTCAACTAGAGTTTTTGAACATCTGTTACATTGCAATGGAGATTCACCTATAAAGTTACAAGGCGTTTGATTTTGTGTTATTTGTATGTCATACTGTCTGATGTCATGTTTTGTCTGTATCAAAACTGAGTGCTTCTAAAATTAAAATTTAAAAATGGATCCAAATATTTTTAATTCATGTGATTTAAAAAGGTTCAATTTAAGTTGGGTAAACTAATAGAAGTAAAACATCTTTAAAATTAACTCACAAGTTTCTAGGTGGTCAAACTAATAAAATGTTGATGTTTATAAAATGTCTAACATCAATTTTTCTAGGACTTTTCTTCAACAGGAAAGAAATGACAAATACTGTTTACACTTGTCTGACATCTCGTTTTTTTTACACTTGTCTGATATCTTGGTTTTTTTACAATAAGATGAGTGAATTAAGGTTGACATGTATGGGATTACTCTAACGTGTTTGTTAGAGACATCTGATTAATTTACAAAGTTATTCTATTATTCCATGGGGTAACATACTTAAACATTATTCTTTATATATTAAATGTGTTCAAATTTTCCAGGTATACAAGCCTTTAAAGCAAAAAATTTATCAAGCTGCTATTCTTCAAATTAAACTTGTCTGTAATGGTAAACCTATCATTTAATGTTCTATATAGGACCTGTCATCAATAGGGTATATGTAAAATTTGTTAAATGTATTTCTAAAAGTTATTGAGAGCCTGATTTGTTTAAAAGTTAAACATAAAAACATTTTGCCACTTTGCCACACAAAAGGAAAGTTAAAAGCTCTCTCAGCCTTTCTTTAATTCATGTTTTAGATATAATGTTAAATTGTGTTAACTAATGTTCATATAGACTCAGGAGTCAATAATATGTAAACTGCTTAAAATGACATTTAAGAAAGAGTGTCATATGCAGTAGCAAAAATAGGACAACAGTGATTAAGATTAGGGTCTCTGACCTCATGACTTTGGACAGTGGACTTCCTTGAGAGCTACACGGAGCTCCTAACATTGCACTTTGCAGCTCTACCATCTTAGATCTACAGGCTCAACTTGATTCCTTGGCCGCTGTTGTCCTGCAAAATCGTCATGGTTTGGATCTGCTAACATCAAAGGAAGGAGGGCTTTGCCTGTTCCTTGGTGAAGAGTGCTATTTCTACGTCAACCACTTTGGCATTGTACAAGATAAAATCAAAAATCTACAAGATCTGGAATGTTGCAGGAGTGAGCTCCACTCTAATTTCCTCTGGACTGGGTTACATGGGTGGCTCCCCTACCTCCTCCCACTAATGGGACTGCTAATCACCATTATCCTTGTGTTCACCTTTGGGCCTTGCATAATCAATAAGCTTATCCATTTCCTGAAAAGCTAGGCTAAGTCTGTGCAGCTCATGGTGGTCCAACAGCATAATATCACCTTTCATAATGATGATTGGGAACCCTATAGGATCATGGATCACTCATATCAGGACACTGGGATCTAAGTGTGTCTCCCTTCAGCCCTGCTCCTCCTGAGGGGCCCGCCTGAAGTGCTAAGGTAGTAGTCAATGACGGGTAAGATCCTCAGAGGAGAACAACCTAAGACAGGCACACCTTTGAGCAAGGCAGACCCCCAAACTGCTAGGGTGATGTTCCTTGATGGGTAAGACCCTCCCAGGGATAACCTAAGACAGGCACACACTTAATATAAAACAAAAAAGGGGGATATGTTGGGACTAATGACACGTTAACTAACTCAGGCTGACTCCTTACTCCCTGGTGAGTAGCAAGATCAAGGCCTCAAAGGCGGTTTCAAAAGTTAATGATGATAAATTCAACCACCATCAGGGATTGGTTAACAACAGTTTTGCGAACGTGATCAGTTCGTGCTTGCCATATAGTCCTATGGGACTCTCACCTGCGTGAACCATCCACTTGCTGACATTTAAGCTGATTGGTTCCCGCCTAGCCTCAACCCTGCATAAAAGCCGTGTGACTTCCTCAATAAACAAGTTCCTGCTGTGACTGGTCTCCCTGATGCGTCTGATTGTCCTCTGCCCGGAGAGCTGCATGTGGGTGGTCAGTCGGCCCTACCTATCCCGGTCTGGCCTTGTTGGGGAGTGCTCCTGTCCCTTGTCTCTGGTTGAGAAGAACAAGGGGGCTAAAGACCCGGACAAAACCCCTTGTCCATTTTCTTCTTGTGTTGTTTGTCTGCTATTGTTCAGGTGTAAGAGTCTTTAATATATTTTGGATACTAGACTCTTATCAGACAACACGATCTGTAAATACTTTCTCCCATTCTGTGGTTCATCTGTTCACCCCCACCCCCATGGCTCCCACTAATGGGATTAAACCCCGGGACCCTTTACTATTTAAACAGCCATTTTTATTATTTTATTTTTCCACATTTTATTGGTACATTATAGTTGTACATACTGAAGGGATTTCTTATTACATACTCACACATGCACAAAATACAAAAATATAATTTAGCCAAGATCACTCCTCAGCACTTCTCCCCACCATCAGTACTTTCCACCTCTTGGTCCCTTTCCTCTGCTGATCGCCCTTTGATTTTTAGGAGATCTGCCCCTACCTTTGTTAATTTTTATTTTGAGACAGGATCTCACTAGGTTACTGAACCTGGCTAGAATTTGTGATTCTCCTTCCTCCTGAATAATTGGAATTATAGGTGTGCAACTCTGCACATATTTCATTTTCTTTATAGTGTCCTTGGTGCACAAGAGGTTTTAATTTTGATGAAATTCAATTTTTTCTTTCTCTCTTTTTCTTTCTTTCTTTCTTCCTTTATCCTTCCTTCCTTCCTTCCTTCCTCCCTCCCTCCCTCCCTTTTCTTCTTTCTTTCTTTTTTTTTTTTTTTCACAGTACTGGGGAAATTGAACCCAGGGCCTCATGCATGCCAGGAAAGCACTCTACCAACTGAGTCACATCCCCAACTTCTTGTCTTTTCATGTAATATTGAAGAAATTTTTTTCTTAATTTCCTTCAGCAATATTTTTATAGTTTTCAGAAGTTTTTCACTTAAATTTATTCCTAGGTATTTTATTCTTTTCAAGGCTGTTGTAAAAGGGATTCCTTTCTTCATCTCCATCCAGATTGTTCATCGCTGGTAAACAAAAGAGACCATTGATTTTTGTGTGTTGATCAGAGTGTCTGCAACTTTGCTTTATTTATGGGCTAGCTTTGGTAGTGTTTTCATACTTTGTTTGGGATATTCTGTATGTAGGATCATATCATCTGGTAATAGAATCTTACTTTCTCCTTTCTGATCTGGTTTGTCCTATCATTCTTCTTTCCTAGTTGCTCTGACCAGCACAGACAGTACAGTGCTGAGGGGTAGTCATTTAAGGGGGCACCCTTTTGTTCTTGCTCTTCAGGGACAGTTTTCAGACTTCCACCTTTGACTGTTCTGTTAGTTGTGGAGTTTTCTTAGTTGCCGTTTGTGAGATTGAGGACAATTCCTTCTCTTCATAGTGTGTTGGGAGTTCTTACTCATGAGACATTAATTTCTTAATTGCTTTGTTTTCATTTTTAATATATAAACTTTGGTATTTTATTTTGACTGGTGGTGATTCCTAAAGCAAAGACCCAAATCATTGGCAATGCTGGAGGAAGAACTACCATCATTGTGGTGTCAGTAACTTTTATTATTATTAATGGTGGTACATTGTTGTGCTGTTGATTTATTTATTAACTGTGTGCATGTAAAAAGTCTGCAGATGTTTGTGTGGTGAGTTAAGTCTCACGTGAGTTGGAACCTTGTATTAAGTGTTTACTTTGGCCCACAAACTGAAAAATGCTATCTTTTTTTATTAATAGATAAATAACTGCTTAGTTAAATATAGTGCTGCTGTTTTTGGTGATAATGTGAAAAATTATTTTATAATTAAACAGGGTTATAAAGTTGATACCTATTTCAAAACAACCATCAGAGGCCAGGATATAGTTCAGGGGAAAAGTGCACGCTGAGTATACAACTGGCCCTCCATTCCACTCCCAGCAACAAACACATACACACTCAGCTCTCAGAAATCACAGATTGTGAGAGATTTCAAGATGGCGGACTAGAGGGCAGCTGCATTTCATGTTGCTCCAGGATGCAGGATTCAAAAGAGGAGATAGTGAGAGACTTGGGACCAACTCAAAGCCGCCAGGTGAGTCTCTCCCGTTGGGGAGGCGTCCTGGATGGGGCGGTAGCCCCGGAATGCAGGAAACTTTGTGAAGTAGAGTTGCCCGGCGAGACGCCCCTCCCCCCACTGGAGATGTAAACATGCACAACTGGGAACTTTGCAGAGGAAGCTGCTCAGCACAGCGCTTGGACTCGGAGCAACCACTGGGGCTCCAGGCGGCTGCCTGAGGAGGAGCTGCGTGGCGAGCTGTTTAGACTCAGAGCGATCGCTTCTGAACACCAGGGGGTTGCCCGGAGGAAGAGGAGAAGCGCAGCGGGTCACTTGGTCTAGGAGTGACTGCCTCAGAGCTCCAGGTGGTTGCCAGAGGAGGAGGCAAGTGGTGAGATGTTTGGGCTCAAAGCGACCGCTCCTGAACACCAGTGGCCTGCCTGGAGGAGGAGCACGGTGGGTCACTTGGTCTCCGAGCGTCCGCTCCTGAACACCCAGGGGGCTACCCCGAGGAGGAGGAGGAAAAGGGCGGGTCACTTGGACTCGGAGTGACTGCCTAGGGCTACGGGCAGTTGGCTGGAGGAGGAGACGCGAAGTGAGTTGCTTGGACTCCTAGAGACTGCGTCGGAACACTGGGCGGCTGTCTGGAGGAAGAGGTGTGTGGCGGGTCTCTGGGGCTTGGAGCTATTGTACGGAGCTCCAGGTGGCGGCTCAGAGGAGGGGCCGCATAGCCAGGCGATTAGGTGCAGAGCAGGGTCCCAGAACCTAGGTGGTTTCGTGGTGGAAGAGCCGCACAGAGACATGCCTAGGGGCGGAGCGAAGTTTCCAGGACTGCAGGCAGATTCTCTGAGGAGATGCAGCCTAAGGAGACTCGTCTGCAAAGGGTGAGGCTCCCAGGCCCAGGAGGTAGGTCCAGGCACCTGGGAACATTGCAGAGGAAGACAGCCCAGCCCAGGTGGTAGTTGTAGATTGAGGGGAACCTCTAGGAGGGGAAATGACCAACGAGACCTCCCCACTGGGTGAGTCTTCCCTGCCGGGTGAGGTTTTCCCACAAGGACAGTAAAACCAGAGACACGGGCACAAACAGGCCTTGCCTCAGCCCGCAGCCTAGTTCCCCTTTGGATGACATTGGTCAACAAGTGGAGGCACCTCTGCCCACTATCAGGGAATATACCCCACCTGAGGGTCACCACCCCTAGAGAGGCAGCTTCCTTGTGGAGCACCACATTATCAACTTCCTCCAAGACTTCAGGCTACTGAAGGATAAGAGGGGATATACTAGCAATCTACAGGGACATTATAAGTCAATATAGGAAATCGGTAATATCTTAATGACCCAATGATTCCTGAACAATATGAGAAAACAAGGGAAGAAAATGCCCCAAACAAATCTAGATGTTACATCAATAAAATCCAATGGCAGCATGGCAGAAGAAATGACAGAAAGGGAGTTCAGAATGTACATAATTAAAATGATCAGGAAAGCAAACGAAGAGATGAAACAGCAAATGCAGGCATTCAATGATGAGATGAAAGAGCAAATGCAGGCATTGAATGATAGCACCAATCGACAGTTAAAAGAGCAAATACAGGAAGCAAAAGATCATGTCAATAAAGAGTAGAGATATTGAAAAAAAAAACAAACAGAAATCCTTGAAATGAAGGAAACAATAAACCAAATTAAGAACTCCATAGAAAGCAATAGGATAGAACACCTGGAAGACAGAACTTCAGATATTGAAGACAAAATATTTAACCTTCAAAACAAAGTTGAACAAACAGAAGATGGCAAGAAATCATGAACAGAATCTCTAAGAACTATGGGATGTCATGAAAAGGCCAAATTTGAGAATTATTGGGATTGAGGAAGGCTTAGAGAAACAAACCAAAGGAATGAACAATCTATTCAATGAAATAATATCAGAAAATTTCCCAAATCTGAAGAATGAAATGGAAAATCAAGTTCAAGAGGCTTATAGGACTCCAAATACACAAAATTACAACAGACCCACACCAAGGCACATTATAATGAAAATACCTAACATACAAAATAAAGCAGAATTTTAAAGGCTGTGAGAGAAAAGAACCAAATTACATTCAGGGGGAAACCAATACAGATATCAGCAGATTTTTCAATCCAGACCCTAAAAGCTAGAAGGGCCTGGAACAACATTTTTCAAGCTCTGAAAGAAAATGGATGCCAACCAAGAATCTTATACCCAGCAAAACTTACCTTCAAATTTGACGATGAAATAAAATCATTCCATGATAAACAAAAGCTAAAAGAATTTACAAAAAGAAAGCCAGCATTACAGAACATTCTCAGTAAAATATTCCATGAGGAAGAGATAAAAAACAAAGAAGCAAATCAGCAAAGGGAGGAATTATCCTAAAAGAACTGCCAAATAAAGGAGGAACCAAGTTGTGTCAAAAAAATAAATAAATAAACAAAATTTTAAAAATGAACCAAATGACTGGGAATACAAATCATATCTCAATAATAATCCTGAATGTTAATGGCCTGAATTCATCAATCAAAAGACATAGACTGGCAGATTGGATTAAAAAGAAAAATCCAACAATATGCTGCCTGCAAGAGACTCATCTCATAGAAAGAGATACCCATAGACTAAAGGTGAAAGGATGGAAAAAACATGCCATGTACACGGACACAGCAAAAAAGCTGGAGTATCCATCCTCATTTCAGATAATGTGGACTTCAAGCCAATGTTAGTCAGAAGGGATAAAGAAGGACATTACATACTGCTTAAGGGAAGCATAAATCAGCAAGACATAACAACCATAAATATCTATGCCCCAAACATTGGCTCATTCATGTACATCAAACAAATCCTTCTTAATTCCAGAAACCAAATAGACCGTAACACAATAATACTAGGTGATTTTAACATGCCTCTCTCACCACTGGATGGATCCTCCAAACAAAAATTGAATAAAGAAACCATAGATCTCAATAACACAATCAACAATTTAGACTTAACGAACATATATAGAATATACCATCCAAAAAAGAATGAATACACTTTCTTCTCAGCAGCACATGGATCCTTCTCTAAAATAGACCATATTTTATGCCACAAAGCTAATGTTAGCAAATACAAGAAGATAGAGACACTACCTTGTACTCTATCAGATCATAATGGATTGAAGTTTGAAATAAATGAAAGAGTAAAAAACAGAAACTACTCTAACACCTGGAGACTAAACAATATGCTATTATATGATGAATGGATAATGGATATTATATGATGAAGATATTAGGAAGGAAATTAAAAAATTCTTAGAGGTAAATGAGAACAAAGAAACATATCAAAATCCCTGGGACACTATGAAAGCAGTAGTTAGAGGAAATTTTATTTCATGGAGCGCATTTAATAAAAGAAGTAAAACTCAAAAAATAAACGACCTAACACTACAGCTCAAAGCCCTAGAAAAAGAAGAACAGACCAACACCAAAAGTAGTAGAAGACAGGAAATAGTTAAACTCAGAGCTGAAATCAACGAAATTGAAACAAAAGAAACAATAAAAAAAATTCACAAAATAAATAGTTGGTTCTTCGAAAAAATAAACAAAATTGATAAACCTTTAGCCACACTAACAAAGAGAAGATGAGAGAAAACCCAAATCACTAAAATTCGGAATGAACAAGGAAATATCACAACAGACATGACTGAAATACAAAACATAATTAGAAGCTATTTTGAAAACCTATACTCCAACAAAATAGAAAATTTTGAAGACATCAACAGGTTTCTAGAGACATATGAATTGCCTAAACTGAACCAGGAGGACATACACAATTTAAATCAATTTCAAGCAATGAAATAGAAGAGGTCATCAAAAGCCTACCAACAAAGAAAAGTCCAGGACCAGATGGGTTCTCAGCCGAGTTCTACAAAACCTTTAAAGAAGAGCTCATTCCAAAACTCCTCAAAGTATTCCATGAAATAGAAGAGGAGGGAACCCTCCAAAACTCGTTCTATGAAGCCAATATTACCCTGATTCCTAAACCAGACAGAGACACATCAAGGAAAGAAAATTTCAGACCAATATCCTTAATGAACATCGACGCAAAAATTCTCAACAAAATTTTAGCAAATCGCATACAAAAACATTAAAAAGATAGTGCACCATGATCAAGTGGGTTTCATCCCAGGGATGCCAGGTTGGTTCAACATCAGGAAATCAATAAATGTAATTCACCATATCAATAGACTTAAAGTCAAGAATCACATGATTATTTCGATAGATGCAGAAAAAGCATTTGATAAAATACAGCATTCCTTCATGCTCAAAACATTACAAAAAATAGGGATAGTGGGAACATTCCTTAACAGTGTAAAGGCCATCTACGCTAAGCCCATGGCTAATATCATTCTCAATGGTGAAAAACTGAAAGCATTCCCCCTAAAAACTGGAACAAGGCAGGGATGCCCTCTTTCACCACTTCTTTTCAATATCGTTCTTGAAACTCTAGCCAGAGAAATTAGACAGACCAAAGAAATTAAAGGGATACAAATAGGAAAAGAAGAACTCAAACTATCCCTGTTTGCTGATGATATGATTATATACTTAGAAGAACCAGGAAATTCCACCAGAAAACTTTTAGATCTCATAAGTGAATTCAGTAAAGTAGTGGGATATAAGATCAATGCACATAAATCTAAGGCATTCTTATACATAAGTGATGAATCTTCAGAAAGAGAAATTAGGAAAACTACCCCATTCACAATAGCATTGAAAAAAAAAAATACTTGGGAATCAATCTCACAAAAGAGGTGAAAGACCTCTACAGTGAGAACTACAGAAAACTAAAGAAAGAAATTAAAGAAAACCTTAGAAGATGGAAAGATCTCCCATGTTCTTGGATACGAAGAATTAATATTGTCAAAATGGCCATACTACCTAAAGTGCTATACAGATTCAATGCAATTCCAATTAAAATCCCAATGACATAACTTACAGAAATAGAGCAAGCAATTATGAAATTCATCTGGAAGAATAAAAAACCCAGAATATCCCCAGCACCCCAAAAAAAAAAAAAAAAAAAAAAAACCCAGAATAGCTAAAGCAATCCTTGGCAGAAAGAGTGAAGCAGGGGGTATCGCAATACCAGATCTTCAACTCTACTACAAAGCAATAGTAACAAAAACAGCATGGTATTGGTACCAAAATAGAAAGGTGGATCAATGGTACAGAATAGAGGACACGGACACAAACCCAAATAAATACAATTTTCTCATACTAGACAAAGGGGCCAAAAATACGCAATGGAGAAAAGATTGCCTCTTCAACAAATGGTGCTGGGAGAATTGGAAATCTATGCAACAGAATGAAACTAAACCCATATCTCTCACCATGCACGAAACTAAACTCAGAATGGATTAAGGACCTCAGAATCAGACCAGAGACCTTGCATCTTATAGAAGAAAAAGTAGGTCCAGAGCTTCAACATGTTGGCTTAGGACCAGACTTCCTCAACAGGACTCCCATAGCACAAGAAATAAAAGCAAAAATCAATAACTGGGATAGACTCAAACTTTAAAAAGCTTTCTCTCAGCAAAGGAAACTATCAGCAATGCGAAGAAAGAGCCTACAGAGTCAGAGAAAATCTTTGCCAATCATACTTCAGATAGAGCACTAATCTCCAGAATCTATAAAGAACTCAAAAAACTCTACACCAAGAATGTAAATAATCCAACTGACAAGTGGGCTAAGGAAATGAATAGACCCTTCACAGAAGAAGATCTACAAGCAATCAACAAACATATGGAAAAATGTTCAACATCTCTAGTAATAAGAGAAATGCAAATCAAAACCACCCTAAGATTCCATCTCACCCCAATTAGAATGGTGATTATCAAGAATACAAGCAATAACAGGTGTTGGCGAGGATGTGGGGAGAAAGGTACACTCATACATTGCTGGTGGAGCTGCAAATTAGTGCAGCCACTCTGGAAAGCAGTGTGGAGACTCCTTAGAAAACTTGGAATGGAACCACCATTTGACCCAGCTATCCCACTCCTTGGCCTATACCCAAAGGACTTAAAATCAGCATATTACAGAGATAGAGCCACATCAATGTTCATAGCTGCTCAGTTCACAATAGCCAGATTGTGGAACCAACCTAGATGTCCTTCAATTGATGAATGGATAAAGAAACTGTGGTATATATATACAATGGAATATTACTCAGCCATAAAGAATGATAAAATTATGGCATTTGCAGGCAAATGGATGAAATTGGAGAATATCATGCTAAGTGAGATAAGCCAATCTCAAAAAACCAAAGGAAGAATGATATCGCTAATAAGTGGATGTTGACACATAATGGGGGGTGGTAGGAGTTAGTGTTAGGGTTAGAGTTAGGGTTAGGGAGGGGGGCAAGAATGGAGGAAGGAAGGACTGTATAGAGGGAAAAGAGGGGTGGGAGGGGTGGGGGGAAGGGAAAAAATAACAATGAATCAAACAACATTACCCTATGTAAATTTATGATTACACAAATGGTATGCCTTTACGCCATGTACAAACAGAGAAACAACATGTATCCCATTTGTTTACAATTAAAAAAAAAAGAAATCACAGATTGTCTCCCATTTCATGAAACCAATGCATAGAAAGAGTCCACTTGCTGCTTGTTAGTTTAAAGAAAACTAGATTGAGCACCTGTGAACTCACAGCTCCATTTGAGAAAGCCATGTGGCCAAGTGCCCTGGAAGCCTTCCCTGGGCTTTTTATATCCTTTCTTTTCCCACATAGAGGTTGTCCTTAGTCTGAGAATTGTCCATTCTTATCCTCATTGTTCTTTATAGTCTACAGTGAGAATGTATGTGTTCTCACTAATAATTAGTGATTTATTATTTTGTTTGTCTTGTTGATATTAGCATAAATGATTTTTCTGCATAATCTTTTGTTCAGTACTGTAGTTCACATTTACAGGCCTAATGACATGGAGCTGGACATTATTGTTTTTCACTGCTGGATATGTTCCCTGGTGTGACTGTTACACAGCTGACTTATCTGTTCTCATGATATTGAACATAGAGGGGTTTATTTTTTTATTTCCAAGTAATACTTGCTTTGAGTTTGAGTGCAGCCCTAGCAACTCAGAGAGATCCTCAGCAACTGAGCAAGACCCTGTCTCAAAATTCAAAAGAAAAAGGACCAGAGATGTAGCTTAGTGGTAAAGTAGCCCAGGATTCAACACCCAGCAACAAAAGAATAAAAATTTAAAAATAATAAACTAGGGCTGGGGATATGGCTCAGTTGGTAGAGTACCTGCCTTGTAAGCACAAGGCCCTGGGTTCAATCCCCAGCACCAATAAATAAATAAATAAATAAATAAATAAATAAATAAATAAAAAACTTAGACCTGTGTGGCATTTACCCTGCTAAGTAAACTTCATCAGTCCCAACATTATGTGACCAAAGAGAAATCAGACTAGGCATATCCCAGGGCTATACTGATGAGGGTTTGCAGGGGACTAGCACTGAGGGGAGGGGAGAGAGTGGTTATGGATACCCTATTCAGGAAAATGTTCTGGAACTACATAGTGGTGATTAGTGCAGAGTTTTGAGAATGTACTTAAGGCAAATAAACTGAATCTTTAATTTTAAAGAAGCTAATTTTAACAAAAATAAGAATACATTAAAAGGAAAAAAGAAATGGCAGGAGAGAGTAAGGGCAGCTCTGGGGTGGGAACATGTGTAAAGGGGCACTCAGTGGGTGTTGCTGGCTGAGGAACCACCACGAGCTGCTGACCTGGAACTCTTTCCAGGTGTTTCCAGCTCTAGTTCTCTCTCAGATGGTAGAAGTGTTGGAAGTTGAGCAGTAGTCTCCACAAGCACCAGAGGTGACCTTACAGTTGCAAGAGGAGTAAAGGTCAACAAACTATCCATGTTTCTCCCAAGGACAAAATACTTCCCACTCACATTCATAGAGCTCCACCGAAGAACCTGCCCCTTGAAAGTGTTCCCAGAATGCATGCAGAAAATGACAGCTCTGCTGTTCATTGTTTCTGCCCCGCCTGTGTTTCTGGAAGATCGCCTCTGCATGTCTAGCCCTATCCCATCCCCACATGCTCACACTCAACATCCCAGACCTCTTCACCTTTGACCTCTTCCTCCATTTACTCTGGGTTTTCTATCAAGGCCGGGATCCAGTGGCCTTGTTCCTTCATATCAGGGCCTGTCACAGTGACCTGGTTATGGATATTACCAGGTGAATAGTGAAACAAGTGCAAGTCAAGAAGTGAGACCACCAGAGAGGGAAGGGGGCCAGCAGCATGAGAAGCCTGGCCTTTCCTCCCTTGAGGGTTGTCTTGCAGCCCACTGTGAGGCTGAGTGCTCAGAGAGGTGCAGGGTCAGTTGTAGGGTCTCTCAGCTACATGTGATGCTGTCACCTTGTCAGGCCTCACCTTCCCAACATTAGGCCCAGCTCCTGTTGGGCGGAGGAACTCAAGATGGTGGATGTGGAAGAGGGGGAGTCATAGAGGGAGGCTTATTCCAGGGTCTCCATCAGGCTGTCCATAGAGTTGGCCTGGAACACACATCCAGTGCTGGTGTCATCCACATCTATAGCCACCTGTGCCTTATGGAGGAGACATTGAGTCAGTGCTAAACTGTGACCCACCAAAAGTGTCTGGTAATGGCATTCAGTACAAAACTAAGGGACTTGTTCCAAGGGAAACAGAGGAACCCCAGAAGAGCAACTGCTGGCAGAATTCAAGGAGGAATTGTCAAGGGAATAGTTAGAAACATGAGCAGCTTCAGGCCAGTTTGTTACCTGGCAAGAGGTGGCAGCTCCCTGCATTAGAAGCATTATACCATGAGTTCCACCAGATTATTGCTTCTGGAGATGAGAAAACAGGCTGATCTCAGATAGGAGGGTCCCTGTGTGGGATCATCCAGGACATCATTCTCTGTGGTGCAGTTGATATGGCTCCAGGGGGGAATGAGGTCCAGGTCCCACAGCCCTGAAAGACTGAATGACTGTGGGAACTGGGTCCTGCTGGAAGGTGGTGAAGCCCAGGGGCCCCAGCTCCCACCGTCAGTCTGGGACAATAAGTGACAGAGAAATGGACCAATTGGCAAGAGTCCCCTGATGTTTTGACTCAACGCAACCCTACTAATCCTGACAATGTGTTAGACTTGCAGAGTGTGTACAAGGAAAGTCACACCACTGCCACCTGGACACCTGGGTCCAGGAGTTGTAATCAGTTTTTGGATGGCAGAATGCAAAATCATCAGAAGAATGGAAGTGAAATAGTGTTTGTGTTGCTGTTCTGATGTCACAAATATGGGAACAGTGACCTTGCATGTGATGAAGGCCATGGCTGGCAGGTTGGCAGGTGAGAATTTCATGCTGATTCCTTGTGGTTCAGGACTTTGCCCTTCCATCTCCAAGCCCTATAAGGAAGATGATCAGGGCAATGTCTGGGTTCTGTGTCACCCTCCGTTCTTCTCCAGGCCCTGGCTGAGGAGTCCCTTCTGCTCTCACAATCACCTTGAGGTCGTACTTCTTCCTGGTCCTGCTAGGCCCTGGCTTTTCACACATTCATTTGGATCTGAAGCCCCTGCTCCATTTCTCCATGAGAACCTGCAGAGAGTAGGTAAACAGAGTGCCTTGTGGCTGGCAGGGAGCCCCTGGTCCTGCCTGGTCTCTGTTCAGGCTGTTTCTGTCCCTTGTGTCTTCCTCATCCCCAAACCTCATACAGACCCTGTGTCCCAGAGTCCTATCCTAGGAAGACAGATGACACTGGGGGCCCAGAATGAACCATGGACACTCTCAATCCCCATATCCAGTCCTGTCCTAGGGATGACCATGAGAGGACACCTGGCTCACAATCTCCTACCAACTTTTCCTGCCTCAGCTCCCTGTTTCTGCAAACTCAGGACAAAGGTATTGCAGGGGTACTCATGATGGTGAACTGTGCTAAGTTCAGTTGACATTTGCTGTCTGGTGTGGGTCTTAGTCCTCTACTTGCACAGGAACAGAGGCCCTGGTAGTGGGAGCGAAATCAGCACCCCATGCTTCACCATATGTTCTTCCTACAGGATGCCCCAGGGCTGGGGTCTGGGAAAGGGGCTGTACAGCCAGAGAGGGAGCTATAGACTGGTAAGCAGCAGAATATGTTTCTTGGTCAAAGATGTTTCATCAAATGAGTTGGGGAGGTGGCTGTGGCTAGAATGTAGGTGCTTGATTATGAAGTTCCAAGTTCTCTTTGGATCTACCACCAAGAAAGGGAAGTCATTTCTTGGGGGTTCCTGACATGACCCTCCTCCAGATAAAATCATATATGTGCCTCTGGGCCACTGTTGGCTTTGTTCCAGTCCCTGGCATTTCCCTAGGTGTACATGGCAACTCCATCACTGTCCCTCACATCCCTGTGACATGCCTGGGTGTGACCAGGGTCCCATCTGTGAGGAAACACACCTGGGTTTAGACTCAGACTCTCTTCCTTACCTTTCATGTGACCCTGCATGAGGTATCATGTCTTCAGACTTTCCCCAATCTTCCCCTGCACAGTAGGGTTCATCCTAGCATCTGCTTCCTAGTAATGTCATCAGGCATTTTTGAGATAACACTATGGGCTTCTGTCACATGTATGTAATACACAAAATTAGAGATAAAATTCAGGAAGGTGTGAGATGTGGCATAGCATATATCTAAAAGTGGATCCAGTTTCCTACCTATGACCTTCAGAAGGTCACTTCCCTTCTTGTCCTTTTTCCTTGTCTTCATAATGAGAGGGTTGAAATCAATTAATTCAGTTATCTTCATGCTCTGTAGCCCTCTGAATGCTTCCCACTACATTTAAATTCAGAGTTAAGGGCCTGAACTAGGTCTTTATGCTGGGACTCCTGCTTAGCAGCTCTCAGCTACTCTCACTCTTGGTGTGCACTTCCATGATTTGCTTGTAAAATGTAGCTATCATCTTGTGCTTTTTCTCCAGAGTTTATTCCTTTCTGGGTCCCTCCTCCTCTGGCTCCCTTAGATCCCTTGTTATGGGCAAGCTGCTGTTATTTCATGTGGCAGCCTAAGGAGAAGGTCATGAGTTTTAGGATAGGGTTGGCAACAGATGAGGAGAATGCAGCCTCTGTCCTACCTGATTCCTGACAGTAACCTTGTGACTCAGCTTGGAAGCTGGTCTTCCCTAACTGGACCTCAGTTGAGACCACAGCCTGGTCTCCTGAGAGACATGGCAGGTGCCTCCAACTGAACCCTTCAAGACTCCTGATCCATAGAAACTGTGAGAACATGAATGTTTTGTGGTAGCATTTTTACATAGTGGTGGGTCAATAATATAATTGAGAAGGCCTTAGAAGCTGTCCCTTCATCCCTTTCCTTCTGGGCTCTCTCCAGTCCCACTGGTTGCCCTTGTAACTTCCTTTTTCCCTCAACTAGTTTTGGCTTTGAATTCTTGAACAGTTGATCCTCCCCTCTGGCACAGCCCAGGGTTGTGCAGGGCTGGATCCTGCAAAGCCTTGAATGACTTCAAGGCTTACTGGTTGCCAGGGGCATAGAGGAGCAATAAAACAGGATCCAAGGGTATTAGGAGGGACCTCTGAAGCTTCCCTTTCCCCTAATCACAAGACTTCTTCACCAGAGCCACTACCATGGTCTAGTCCCACTTCCACATCAAATCCTGAATCTCCAAAAAAGTGGTCTTTGACTTTTTCAAGGATGAGTGAGTCAGTGCTTTGCCACTTTGTTTCCTTCCCCAGTTGTCTCCAACATGCCAAACCTTTGTCTGGCTCAGAAGGGTGTCCAGGAGGCAGAAAGTATTATCCAAGGACTTGTGTGCACCAGGGGCTAGAGGTTGGTGAACCCTGGAACTCTTGCAGTGACCAACTGAAACTTCCACATTGTCAGGAAGGAAATTGTGGCTTCTGTCCCAAATTCTTTCCACACTAGGCAGCTTTTCCTATAGGAAGATGCCCATGCTGGTGGGCACAGGACCCCAGACCAGGCATACTCTGGTTTTCCTTAGGGATGTCCCTGTCTGAAATTCTGGTATCTCTCTTCCTTCCCTGCTATGGATCTGGAATATACTGCTTTGATATGAGCTGCTCATGTCCCAGGAAGGTGCTGCCTCCAGCATCTTCCTCCTTTTCCCTTGTCACCTCCCAGGATCCAGTTTCACTGTTATGTAGCACATTGCCCCCCATGGTATATTTATGTGTGTGTTTGTATGTGCTTTGAGTGGAATTGGTCTGACAAATGAAGGGGGGATAAGTTATCCAGGATCTTAGTAATTCTCTTTCTAAAGCAAACCTTGTAGGATATGGATGAACCCTGGTCTAGGAGATAAGGACCCTCCCTTTTCTCACTTGATTTATTTTAGTTTACAAAAATGTTAATAAATGGGTTGAGTTGTGGATGGTGTGTAGGCATGGGTAATGTGAGGTAATTTCTTTTTAGGCAGTTGAGGCATAATTGACATGTAATGTACTACACATGTCTAAATAATAAAAAATAACATTTTATGTACATAAACACCTTGGAAACCATCACCTGAATGATGAAAATGAACTCATGCTTATAGTCCCTTAAGGTTCCTCTGGCCACTTGTAATCACTACCTGTCCTCCCATCCATTGCAACCACTCATTTATTTGGTTTATGTCCTTGGTGCATAATTCTGTCCCTGTACTCATTCAGTATAATTATTTTCAATTTCATATGTATTGTTCCTTTTATGTACTACAAATTTTTTCTTCATTCATCTGCTGGTGGACATTTGTGTTGTCTCCAGTTTTGTACTTAAAAACAAAGTTGCTCTGATCATTTTTGTACAAGTCTTTGTATGCAGATATGCTTTCATTTCCCTGGGGAAACCATCCAGGTGTGAAAATGCTGGATCATGTAGTTGGTGTTTGTGTTTAACCCAGAAATTGTTAAGAGATTTTCCAAATTGGTTGTCATTGAAAGTAGAGTTTCACAGTTCCAGATTATTCCTGAAAGAATTCTTAATTCCTGTTATTGTATTTTCAACTTTTTCTGATATGCATTGTACAATAAGCCCAAAGAAAGGCTATTTCTGTTATATAAAACTCAATATCTTTTTCTTGGAGTAAATTTAAAAAAAAAAGAAGTAAAAATACCTCTAATCATATCATGCCAAAACCTTTTCAGTTTTTCTTGCATATATGTTAAGTCCAAATTCCGAACATAATATTTACTACAATAGTTCAGCAATTTCTGTACTGTGACATATTTGGATTGTTTCCAATTTTTAAATTTTACTTTACAAAGTGAGACAACTGCCAATATTCTGCTAAAGGTTTTCTTTAAGATTTGAGTATTTTACTACTGGGAAATTAGATCATTTTTTTATTCTATGATTTATTTACTCATTTTACATTGACAATAATTTAGGTATTTTACAAGGTACTATATGATCTTTGACTACATATATATTTAAAAAAGAGTCAGTCAGTTAACTGACATACCTACCACCTCACTACCATTTTGTCTCTTTTGGTGAGACTATTTAGAGTTCTATTCTTTAGCAATTTTGAAATACTCAATTATTAGCTGTTTTTACCAAGAAGTACAGTAGATAACTTAAAGTTTCTTCTCCATTCTGACTGAGACCTTGTACTCTTTGAAGACATCTTCTCTTCCCCCATTCCTCCTAGAAGTAGTTTTACATTTTTCTTTACTTTTTTTCCCTATAACAAGGATCTTGCACATGATAGCTAAACATCCCCCACTGACTACATACACAGTCTTTTGAATTTTGAGACAGGTTTTCACTATGTTGCCCAGGATGGCCTCAAACCTGCCATTCTCCTGCCTCAGTCTCCTGAGTAGCTGGGACTACAGATGTGTGCCACCATGCCTGGCTAGAAATAGATCTTAATAAAGTTGCACATGGGTGGTTCAAGTCCCTTGGAACAGAGTGCCATACTACTCACCAGTAGATCATGCTGTTTATAAATAACAAACAATAATAATATTGATATTTAAAGCACATTCGCTTGATAATTAGTGGTGGTTTATCGAGAGCATTTATCTGTGAATTATATTTCCAGGTGTCATTGTTTCTACTTGATATTCACTAGTATATGCTTTTGTAAAGAGTCCATTTTATAGACTTAACAACAAAGCCAAAGGAATAGCCTGCCTATGAATGATATTAACAGGAAGTGAGTGAGATCTTTTTAACAAATGCTGTTGTACATATACATGATTCACCTGATTTTTTTTTTTTTTGGTGGTTGTGAATGTTAGCATTTAATTTTGTTTAAAAAAATTTTAAGATAATTATACATTCACAGAAAATTGTGACAACAGTAAGAGATGTCTTTGTACACTTCGTTCCATATCCTTTGGAGTTTTATCTTACATATTGATGGAAGAATATCCCAACCAGAGACCCCCAGTTGGTACAATGTATGTGCAAGTTCTGTTGCATTTTCTCAGATGTGTGGGTTTGTGTAACCACCCTGCAACAGATACAGAATGTTAGTTCATGAGGCACAGATCTACCTTCATAATCCCACCATTCTTCCTTAACATTGTCAATTGCTAATCTGGCATCTCTGTAATTATGTAATAATATAGTATGTGAGTGTATTGACACCAACTTGTATTCTGCATTGTGACTCTGGTAGTAAGAACCACAAGTTCAGGCTCTACAAGTTCAAGGATAGAGTCCCCAGCAAGGCTGTCTTTACTTCAGATGCTGGCCTTGTTACAGGGATCCTTGGGATCCCCACACTTCTGACCAAATTGTTACTAATTGGGGGTTTCTGTTATCCTGTTACAGTAAAAGAAACTGAAACATCACATGGTACCCCAGAGATGTACACAATTTATGAATCAGGTAAATTTAAAAAATTTTAAAAATAAGAAAGGAAACATACAAGACATATGGATAGACATAAAACCCTATATAAAAATTTAAAAATTGACAAATCTTATTCTAAAGTATATTAAAAAGATAACACATAATGTCTGAATGTAATCTAATTCAAGAATGCAAAATTGCTCTAACATCCCAAAATAAGTCCATGTAGCTGGTCATGGTGGTGTAGGCCTGTTAATCCCAGTCACTTGGGTGGGAGAATTGAAAATTTGAAGTCAACTTCAGCTATGTTAAAGAAACCCTATCTCAAATTTTTAAAAAGGAGTAGGGTTGTATCTCAGTGGTAGAGTGCTCCTGGGTTCAATTCCAGTAGCACAAAAATGAATCAAATGAACAAATTTTGAGGATATTATGCTTAGTGAAATAAGCAATCACAAAATGACAAACTGTGTATTATTCTCCTTATATTAGGTAGCTATGGCATTCAAATTTATAAAGACAGAAAATAGAAAATAGAATGGTGGTTTCCAGGGTCTGGGAAGCAGAGTAGAGAAGGGTGAATTGTTTTTCAATGGGTGGGGAGTCTTGGTTTTACAAGAAGAAAAGAATTCTGGGCATGGATGGGAGTGGTGGATACACAACAAGATGAATGTCATTAACAACACTGAGTTGTACAAAAAGTAATGGTTAAGTGGCAAAATTTAATGTTATATGCATTTCGCCACAATTTAAGAAAAATTTTAAAAATTAATGCATATAATTATATCACATTAACAGAATGAGAAGAATTATTCCTAGAGTTATAAAACAAGTATTTGATGAAATGCAACAACAGTCCATGATAATAAACCTCAGAAAACTAGGATTTTAAGGAACTTCCTTAAGGTGATATACTTTATCTAAAATATGCCTCATCTCATGCTAATGATAAAATTTTTAGTTTTCCTTTAAATTTGGAGAAAAAAAAAGACAAAAATGTCTACTATCTCTACTTATGGAGATCCTAGCCAGTGCAATGAAGAAAAAAAGTATATAGATTATAAAGGATAAATTAACACTGATTTCTATGTATACACATTATCTATGATAAAGTAAAAACTGAAACATAGTCCAAAAGGAGTGAACTATTATAATTAAGAAGTGAATTTAGCAAGGTCACTGGTTATAAGACTGACTTTAAAAAAAAAAATACATATATACACATATGTACAAAAGATATTAGTTATATATATTGTAGCATCAATCAGAAAATCAAATTTTTTAAAATGGCATTTAAAATATCAGTAATATCAATAAAGGCTAACCTAACAAAATTACAACTGAAAATAGAGCAAAACTTCTGAAATTGAAACAAAGTTGCAAGACTTCTACAAAGCCAAAACAGAAATTAGTGATATTAAAATATCTGCAATAAATTCAACTTAAGCATGTTCATTAGTTGAAAGTGTCAGTATTGTTACTATGTCCATTCTCCCAAAATTAATGTATATATTTGAGGTAATAACAATTAAAATCATAGTTTATTTGGTGTGGAATAATTTTTTAAAAATCATTCGTAAAGTGATTATGAAAATACCAATGACCTAGAATTGCAGTGATGGTTTTGAACAAGAAGAAAAAAATAGAATACATATACTACCAGTTGTCATTCAGAACATTTTGTATTGGTACAATAACAGACAAATAGAATACTGGAACAGGGTAGACTAGATAACTGTCACATATATGATGATTCATCATACATGTTCCACTACAACCCAATTAAAGAGGGGAAGATGTATTTTCAATGAAAATGATGTTGAAAAAATTTATATTTATATAAGAAATTATCAATTTCTTCTCCATTCCACATGATACATAAAAATTATTTTCAGATATATCACAGACATAAAAGTGAAAAGTAAAATATTAGATATGTGGAAGAATATGTAGGAAAATATCTGATGACTTTAAACTAGGAAAAGATTTCTCAAAGTGGGCATAAAAATCAGTTAAATTTTTAAAAAAAGAAAAATTACTCTTCATCAACATTAAGAACTTATATTAATTAAAGGATATAATTTAGAGAGTAAAAAGGAAACTGTGTGTGGAGATGCTATATGTAATACAAATATCTAAAAGATACCTTGCATCCAGAATAAAGTATCTTACAAATGAAGAGAATGCCAGAGTTCCTTGGGTGAAAAAGGGTATTCATGAAGCTAATAAGAGTCTAAGAGACTCAGCATTATTAGTGACTGAAGATATGTAAATTTGACTTATAATGAGATATCAGCACATACTAGAATCAGAATGTTAAAATTTGGATCTTGAATATCTTCAATAAGCCAATGTGTTAAAGGTTTGGTCCCCAGGATGGTACTATTGGGAGATGGCAGAACCTTTGGGAACTGGAGTCTTGCAGGAAGTCCCTAGATTAGTAGGAGTGTGCCCCTGAAGGGGATCACAGGACCAGGGCCTCTGCCTCCTGTTCCCAGCTCATGGTGCAAGCAAAATTGCTCCACTACTCACTCCTGCCATGCTATGCTGCCTTGTCCCAGGCCCAAAGCAGCAGGGCCAATCAATCATGGACTGGAACCTTCAAATTTATAAGACAAAACAAAACTTTTCTTCTTAAAAAAGCTAATCAACACACTGGCCTTGGCTCCTTACCTCTCCATTAAAACTGCCAAGATATGGGAATGACTATATCATCACCATCCCCTAACCCAAAGGACTCTCTTCAGTCCTATGTCATTTTAATCTGCTAACTATGCTCCACTTGTTAAAAGGCTTTGCCTCTCACAGATTTATCTGCTTAAACCTGTTAACTGGATGTTATTGTTTTTTCATTTTTGGATGACCTTACCTAATGTAACTATTACACATTGATTTATCTGTTCTCCAGGGTTTTTCTTTTCTATTTCCAAATAATACTGCTTTGAGCAAGATGATTGTAAGTTGGAGGTCAGCCCCAGAAACTTAGAGAAATCCTCAGCAACTGCGTCAAAAATTGAAAAGAAAAAGCACCAGGGATTCAGCTCAGTGGTAAAATGGTCCTGAGTTAAACCACCAGTACCAAAACATAAAACAGTATGGCATTTACCCTTCAAAGGAAAAGTTAATAAGTCCCTCTAACATTATATGGACAAAGAGAAATCATGCTGCACTGACTTGAAAAATGTATACTAGGCATATCAGGGATAGAAAGATGTGTGGTTCCTGGGGACTAGCACTGAGGGGATGGGAGGTAGAGGTTATGGATACTGATTCAGGAAAATATTTGGGAACTACAAGATCCTGAGGAGCCTGAGTACTGCTGGGCAAAGGGTGCTTACCCTCATGCCACAGTGCAGAAGGAACAAGAATGGGCCACGGACCCCTCACAAGGATCTTGAGGAAACTGAAATGGTGGGAGTGGGGTGTGCACCTGAAGGACACTGAGGAGACTGAGCACTGCTCAGTGAGAAGCACTCATTTTCAAGATGCAGAGCTCATCTGGGGAATGGAGGGTGAGTGGTGCCCACCCTGAGGAATTAGGGCAGGCTCAACACTGGTATAGGAGGAACACTCACTCACAGCAACTAGGGATGACTGACACTGAGGGGCCACAGGTACTCCCCCTCAACACTGGTGTCTGAACACTGGTGGGTAAGGTGCACTCACCCACAGAACCCAGAGACTATTGACTATTGGGGTGAAAATGGTGCTCAACCACAAGAACCATGGTGACTGTGCAGTGGTGGGAGAAGGGTGCTCACCCATAGGACCTGGAGTCCTTGGAAACTTGTGGAGAGGATCCCTCAGCCAAGGTCTCAGTTACCTCAGTGATGGTGGAACAGTGGTGCTTTTTCACAGGTCTCAGGAAGTCCTCCATGATGGCAGCAAAATGTCCTTTGCCATATTTCCCACTGTCCTCTCAGAGTTGGAATTGTTCCTAATCCCAGAGGGTTTTTCCCTGGAGCAAAGATAGCACCCAGTGGCAAGTCACAGAAGATCCTAACAAGAGTTGGAAATTGGGCCATCATTCACTGGTCACATGGACCTCAGCAATCCTGGACATGTTTCATAAGCACACAGTCACATGAGCCAAAAGGTGTGGAAATGGTGGCGGATGAGTGATGGATGAGTGATGGATCCAGGTACTCAATGCTGTTTGAATTGAGATCCACTAACCATGGTCTTGTGGTTACAGGCTCTGTTGAGAAGCCTGTCTGAATGGCTGAACCAAAGGTCAAGCAAGGTTTATGGAAAGAGGAGCTATACATGTTTCTCCAAGTTTCCCAGGCAACGTTGACAAGGACAGTCTTCTAAGACCGAAGAGGGTATTCTTTTCTTGTGGGGAAAGGCACTCACACACACACAGTTTATTAAAGCAGCCAGGTGACATAATGCTCAGAGGAGACTAAGCACTGGAGGGCTAGGGTTGCTCACCCACAGGATGCAGAGCGACTGAGGACTTGTCGGGAAGTGGCACTTACCCCCATGACTCAGAGAATTCAGAACAGAGGTCGGCCGGGGGTTATCAGCAACAGGACCCAGAGGAGACTGAACCCTGATGAGGGAGGGGTCATTTCCACAGACCCTAGATGAAACTGAGCACTGAAGGTGTGCAAGGGGTGCTCACCCAAGAGCCCCAGAGAAGAATGATCAAGAGTGGGCCAGGGATACTCACCTACAGGACTGAAGAGACTGGGTCCTTGTGGGCAAGGGGTGCTCACCTACTGCCACAGTACAGAAGAAACAATAATGAGCCAGGGACCCCTCCCAAACAGGACCTTGAGGAAACTGAACAGTGAAGGAACTGAGGTGAACACCTGAAGGACACTGGACCAAGGACTGTAGGATCTAGAGGACACTGGGGAATGATGGGTGAGTGGTGCCCACCCCAGATAACCAGGGCAGAGTCAACACAGGTGGGGAGGGGCACTCACAGCAACTAGGGAAGACTGAGCACTGAGATACAAGGGTTGCTCACCCTCAGCACTCAGGGGTGTCTGAGCACTGGTGGGTGAGGGATGCTCACCGCAGGACTCAGAGAAGACTAAGCTCTTTGGGATGAATGGTGCTCGCCCACAGAAAACATGGAGACTATGTTCTGGTAAGAGACAGGTGTTAACTCACAGGACCTGGAGTCCTTGGAATCTTGTGGAGAGAATTCCTCAGCCCAAGGTATCAGTTACCTCAGTGATGGTGGGACAGTGGTACTTTTTCCCAGGTCTCACAAAGTCCTCCATGATGGCAGCAAAACTGTTCTTTGCCACACTTCCCACTGTCCTCTCAAGGTGGGACTTGTTCCTGATCCAAAGGTCCCAGAGGGTTATTCCATGGAGCAAAGATAGCACCCAGTGGCAAGTCACAGAAGATCCCTGACAAGAGTTGGAAATTTGACTGTCATCTACTGGTCACAGGGACCTCAACAATCCTGGGCATGATTCCATATTGCATTAGAGCACAGTGACATGAGCCAGAAGGTGTGAAAATGGTGGCTAATGAGTGATGGATCCAGGTCCTTCATGCTGTTTGAATTGAGATCCACTAACAGTGGTCTTGTGGTTACAGGCTCTGTTGAGAAGCCTGTCTGAATGGCTGCACCAAAGGTCAAGCAAGGTTTCTAGAAAGAGCAGCTATCCATGTTTCTTCAAGTTTCCCAGGCAGTGTTGACTGGGAAAGTCTTCTAAGGTCAAGAAGGGTATTCTTGCCTTGGAGGGAAAGGCACTCACCCACACAGTACATGAAAGGAGCCAGGTAGCATAGGGCTCAGAGGAGACTTAAGCCCTGGAGGTTGAGGAATGATCTCCCACAGGACCCACATGACTGAAGACTGTGGGGGAGGGGTGCTCACCCACCGGACTCAGAAATCCAGGCAGTGGTGGACAGGATATGTCAGAAACAGGACCCAGAGAAGAGCGAGCCCTGGTGAGGGAGGGGCACCACTCACAGATCCCAGAGGAGACTGAACGCTGGTGAGTCAGAGGCACTCATCCTCATGACCAAAAGAGACTGAGTACTGCTGGGTGAGGGGCACTCGCCTGCATGTCCCAGAGGATACAGATCAAGAGTGGGTCAGTGGTGCTCACAGAACTGTGGAGACTGGGCACTTGTGGGTGAGGATTGCTCGCCCACAGGAACCACAGGACACCAGAGACTGATGGGTGAGGGGCAACCACCCACAGGATCCATAGTGGAATAACACTGGTAGGTGACATATTCCACCCCCAGAATCCTGAGGAGAATGAGCACTGCTGGGCCAGGGGCACTCATCCTCGGGCGTCAGTGCAAAAGGAAAAGGATGGCCCAGGGACCACTCAAGAATAGGACCTTGAGGAAACTAAACAGTGGTGGGATTCAGGTGTGCACCTAAAGGATACTGAGGACACTGAGCACTGCTGGTCATGGGGCAGTCATCCACAAGACCCAGAGGACACTGGGGAATGGATGGTGAGTAGCGCCCACCTCGAGGAACCATGGTAGACACAAAATGGGTGTAGAAGGGGTATTCACTCAGAGCAACTAGGGAAGACTGAGCACTGAAAGACCAGGAGTGATCACCCTCAACATTCAGGGGTGTGTGAGCTCTGCTGGGGTAGGAGCACTCACCCTCAGGACCTCTGGGGAATGGAGGGGGAGTGGCTCCCATGCCCAGAAACCTGAGCAGGTTCAACACCTGTTGGGGAGGGGTGCTCACAGTAACTAGGAAAGAGCACTGAGAGGTCCACTCTCAACACTCAGGGGTGTCTCAGCACTGGTGGGTGAGGGGTAGTCACCTACAGGACCAAGTGAAGACACCACTGAGGAAAAAAGGGTGATCACCCACAGGAACCATTGAGACTGTGCACTGGTAGCAGACTGGTGCTCACCCACAAAATCAGGAGTCCTTGGAACCTTGAGGGGAGTATCCCTTGGTCCATGGTGTCAGTTACCTCAGTGATGGTGGGACAGTAATGCTTTTTCACAGGTCTCAGGAAGTCCTCCATTATGGCAGCAAAATTGTCTTTTGCCATATTTCCCACTGTCCTCTTAAAGTGGGAATTGTTTCTGATCCAAAGGTCCCAGGATCAGGAACCAGAGGGCTTTTCCCTGGAGCAAAGATAGCACCCAGTGGCAAATCACAGAAGATTCTAACAAGAGTGGAAATTTGTCCTCCACTGATCTCAGGGACCCCAGCAATCCTGAGCATGTTTTAAACATCCGTAAGAGCACAGCCACCTGAGTCAAAAGGTATGGAAATGAGTGATGAATCCAGGTCCTCAGTGCTGTTTGAATTGAGATCCACTAACCATGGTCTTGTGGTTGCCTGTCTGAATGGCTGCACCAAATATCCATGTTTCTTCAAGTTTCTCAGGCAGTGTTGGCTGGGACAGCTTTCTAAGGTCAATATTCTGCTCTCCTGCCTCTTTGCAGATTTTCCTACATTCCATCATTAAATTCTCCTCCCACTTCTCAACTATTTTATTTGTAATTCTTCGTTCAAGAATCAGACCAAACTGGGCATGGTGGCACACATATATAATCCCAGCAACTCAGGAGACTAAGGCAGGAGGATCACAAGTTCAAAACCAGCCTTGGCAACTTAACAAGACCCTGTCTCAGAATAAAAAAAAAAAAAGAAAGGGTTTGGGATGTAGCTTAGTGGTAAAATGCCCCTGGGTTCAATCTCAAGTACCAAAAAAAAAAAAAAAAAAAAAAAAAAAAAAAATAGACCAAGTATTATCCCTGACTCCCTGACTTCTGTACAATTACAATTAAATAGAATTAGGGCAAGAAGCAACTTTGCTTATATTGTAAAGAAAACACTTTTGGTTTGTGTATACTGTTGGTTTCTGCTTTTAAATGGATGGTTACAGATTATTATTTGAAGAAATAAAATCCCAAGTTTGTTTTTTCTAAATTTTACCCAAATAAAGAAGTTGGATTTAATTGTATCCTTGTTGTACTCACTAAGACAATCATTAGATTTTTAGTGAAAATATAAAATTTTTTCACCTTCCAGTGAAATATGTTAATTTTGAACTTTCCACCTGATGAACTGCAAATAGGTTAAAGATATAAATCCCTCGGTCTAAAGCCTGAGACCAAATATCTCCAACCAGAAACATCTTCTTAAGTTTGACCAGTTCATCTTCTCTTGTCAATTTCTAAGTGAGCCATAAAATGAAAAGCCTGAGTGTCAATATTTTAAAAAATCTCTGTGTTAATATAGTTTGCATTGTGGTGTGTCTGGCTTCAGGACACATGCTAAATCCTATCCAGTTAGAAAGAAAAAAAAATGTTTTTAATGCTTTATATTCTTTTGTCAACACTTTATTTTAAATAGTTGTGTTAAGTTTTTTTCTATCATTAGCATACAGTATCTTTTGTGGTTATTAATATTTAGGATCAAAATCAATTAAATTCATAAAGGGTGTGGGGAAATACATACTATCACCCTATTATATTCTTGAAATAGTTTTTAAAAGGTGGCTATCATTGGCTCTATGGGAGATCTGAATGATGAGCAAAGAGAGGGAGGGAGGAAAATAGGAACGAATAGAGGAAGGAGAGAGGCCCCTAGATGATGCATCTAAAGTGAAATTTGTTCATGAGGGCCTGGACAATGGGGAGGTTACTTTTGGGAAGGGTGGGACATAGGAAAAGTGTGGTCTTAAGGATGGTAGGACTGTAGCCACTAAGGGGTGGGCTGTGGTTTGGGTGAAGGGGAACTGAAACAACCAAAATCTTGGGACACTCATATGGCCACAGTTTTACACCAGACTGGGTCACAGGTACTCATGTCTAGGTTTTCATTCCACACCTTGATTTATTTTTTCCAGGACAGCCAGATCCTCCCTGAACCTCTTCAGCACAGCTTTGGTCCCAGGGCTTGACAAATACTCTCTTCATGCTGGCCCAGAGGTACCTGGGATGGACAGCTTAGAACCTATGATCCCAGTTCAGGGCGTCATACCTCCCTCTTTGCCTTCTTCCTCAGGACCCTGGGCACCTGGTTCTCACCATAATGGGTTGGTATCTGCCAAGCTGCCAAAATGAGGGACACCTGGAGAGAACCTGATTAACAGTGGGCAGTGTGGCCATCATTGTCTCCATAGTGGCATCCTTGGTGGTTGGTGGGGCATCCACATATAGGTTGCATTGGGGATCCAAATGTATCAGTCCAGCTAAGGAGGAGCAGGGACCTAGAATCAAGGCCTGCTAAGCTTGAAAACCCTATGACTTACCTGTATTCAGCTCCCTCCCTCACTGGAGGCCACAAATTCCCAGTTGCCCAGATTAATTACCTGGCCCAGGTGGATGTTGGAGTGCTTCCCAGCATAGGTGAAGATACACATGGTGACAAAGTTGCAAGACTGGGCCTGAGGCTGGAGAGAGGTAGGAAACCCTACAAGAAGTGGGGAGAGGGGCTGGGGATATGGCTCAGTTGGTAGATTGCCTGCCTTGCAAGCACAAGGCCCTGGGTTCAATCCCCAGCACCACAAAAAAAAAAAAAAAGTGGGGAGAGTTAAAGCTGCATAGGAGCAGAACTGAGAAAAACAAGGCAAAGAGAAGGGAACCAGCAACTCTCAGTGATGTGTGGAAATTGATATGACAGCAGGTGGGTGAGGGAAAGGAGGAGCTCTATTGAGAAGCTCCCAATCAGTGGGATACTGGGGATGGCTCACAATGATTTCAACTTCTCAGTTGTTCAGCAAGCTGGTAGCCACAGTGGGTAATTTATGTCATAGAAGTGGGCAAATGCTACAAGTCAGGGCTTGTTTTTTGGAGAGCCAGTTGTTAAACATTTTTAGTATAATTCCTACTGTGTCTAGGAGGCCTTTGGGGATTTTATATGGGTTGGAATTACTTCTGGAAGATTCTATATAAGAAGAGAGGATTTTGGAGATTTCTTTTATAACTTGTGTCTTAACTCTGAGGACAGGGACTCCTATTACCTGGGTCCTGGGCCCCAGCAGCCCAATTTCAGTAGTCTCTCAACAATTCTGTAGTTCATGGTCATCCCTCACAGCCACATCTGTCATAGAGTGCAGATACTTACTTCCACATATCTGCCAGACAAGAGGTTGGGACAAGAGAGTTGAGGTCCTCAGCTTCTTTTCACATGGCCAAGTCAGGACATCCAGCTCCACAACCAAGACACAGCCCTCTTGTTCTCTCTCCTAGCCTTCTTCTCCACCTTCATCCTCACCTTCACCAGCTCTGCCTTCTGGTTTGCCTTACCAATAGGTGATTCCCCAGAACCACAGTGCATCTTGTGCATAGTAGGAAAATTTGACTTCCAGGAGTCCCTGCTCAACTAACTCATTTCAGGGGGAACAGAATGAGCTATAGGTCAGAAGACCTCCGGCATGCTTGAGCAGGTGCAGGTCGCCTCCCTGACCTCTGCTTGCCATTTGAGGAGTTAGGACAGGCAGTCAGGCAAGTCAAACTGTCTGAAGCTATACCCAGAAAGGAGAGTAAACCCAGAATCAGAATCCCCTTTCCTTCCCTATACCTGGTAAAAAATTCCATGGTCTGATGGACTGGGGATATAGCTCAGTTGGTAGATTGCCTGCCTTGTAAGCACAAGGCCCTGGGTTCAATCCCCAGCATCAAAAAAAAAAAAAAAAAAAAAATTCCACTATTCCTAGACCAAAGTTTAATTTCTATGGTGTTATCACAGGTCAGGAACTACAAGTTAGAAGGAAAAAAGCAGGGAAGGGCAGTTAAAAGAGATCTGTGGCAGGACCCTGCAGGAAACAGGGTCTTCAGAACAGGTCTTCAGAAAAGCACAGACCTAGGGCTCAGTGGTCCCTCAACACTACTAATCTGCACTGCACAATAACTTCCGCAAACCACAGGCATAGTTCTTCATGATAACTGAAAGAAACCATTCTCCTTTTCTGCTCATATTCTTTTCGTAAGTCTAGGTGAATATTCTTCAAATTTTTTTTTCCTTAAAACCCCTCATAAGGGGGTTTTCAAGATGGCAGAATAGAGGAGGTGGCTTTTCTGACTGCTCTGTGATTTGAAACCAAGAAAGCAGACAGGCAGCTTCTCCAAAAGGTGGGTGAACAATAAAAGGGGGGGGGGCGACTTTACTGGAATTTAAAACTGGACATTCAAAGAAGACTGGGGGCACAGGATGTTGGATATAATAAAATAAGAAAAAATCCCCAGCAGTGCAGCCACTACCAGAAGCACCACAAACCAAGATTCAAGACAAGCACTGGGTCAGCTATGATGGTAAGAGGAAAGACGAATGGTGTGAGTCCCAGGGGCATGCTGTTTTCAAGAAATGTGATCTTAGTATCTTTGTTCAGGAAAAGAGGAGCCAGGGTGTGTTGGGGGCGAGTCCCCTTCAGGCCTTTGATCAATCCAGCTCCTTCCAGGACAACTACCCCACTGAAGCCTGACAGCATGCACTACACTCCAGGCCCACTAGGTGGTGCTGTTCTTTTTAGGCTGCATCAGGCATCATGGCCACCTGGCCACCCCCATCCTGCTACAGTTAATTAGCCTCCACCAGGCCTAGTGGACACAGAAGGGACAGGGAGTCGGGGAGGGGCCATGGTCATCTAGATTATCATCTGCCACAAGCAGCATTGCCTTCCCAACAGCTTCTCCAAGTCAGGTCTCACCTGGGATCTTGCTGAGTCAGGAAACTGGCCAAGGATCCTACCAGGGACACAAAATGATGGCTGTTGAAAGATCAGAGAGGGCAGGGGAGCTTGCAGAGTAGCTTGAGGGTTAGGTGATGATTGAATTGGGAAACTTCACACTGAGTCTCCTGGGATGCCCCTTCTTTCCTAGAATGCCCAAACAAGAGAGAGCTGGAACCTGGGATGTTTGATTTCTAAGTGGAGGTAGATGGCTGCTGTGATGTGGAGAGAATGGAGTCTATCACTTCACATGTGGGATGAAGGCCAGAAATGTGCTAACAAGTGAAGAGAGATGTTCTGTGCTCACTCTACCTGCCAGATCACACCTCCTATCCTGCTGCCTCACTAAAAGGGTGCACTCAAAAATTCTCTTCATATGAATCTCCTAGCGGTCCTTCAACTCACCTTAGATGCAAAAATATCTGCCCAACTTCTCTTCACATAATGGTTCTTTCTCTTGAACTTATTACTGCCTGTTTGGCACAAGGTCCACTGTGACATTGGCAAAGGTCCTTTTGCTAGTCCATGGAGGCTACAGATAGCATACCTGGGTCACAGATATTGGTGCAACAATGCTGTAAAAAGTGAAATCGATGGTAAAACAAGTGTCTGATGGCGTGATGAGCACAGTTTAAAAGGGCATAATGCAAAATTGAAAATGCATCATGCTGAAAGAGAGGAATGGTACAAAGTTTCAAAGCTGAATCTTCACACAAGCTCTTCACACAAGGAAGAGTAAAGGACATTATTGGGGCACTAAAAGCAGAAGGGTATTAGAGATTAAAACTAATTTCAGTGAAGAAACACTAAAAAATTGTTATCCCTGATGAACTCCCAAAAAAATCCAGAACATTTTGAAAAGACCCCTGCACCACCCGCTCAGGCCTATTTTAAAAGAAAAAAAAGAAAACTATCAGGGCACGCTAAAGGTGTTTATCTAAAGATTTAGCTAAGAAAGAGCAGGATAATTGGGAAAGTCAGAGGATGCCTAAACTAACCGGAGCTGATAAGCAGGAACTATAAAACTGTCCTGTAAAACCTCAGATACCAGATTCCTGACCAAGGACAGAGTAAATAGGATGAGATAACGAAGGACTGTAAATGGCAAAGTAAAATTATGGCTTGTGAAGCATGGCATCTTAAGTTCTGAGCCGCTCTATCCTTAACAAGGTTCCTTCTCGGGTCAGCTCCCCTAGCCTTCACAGATAAGGTGAGAGAAGTCTGAGTTTATACATTCTTTTTTTTTTTTTTTTTTTTTTAATTTATTGTGAACCAATGGGATACATGTTCTTTCTCTGTTTGTACATAGAGTAAAGGCATACCATTTGTGTAATCATACGTTTACATAGGGTGATGTTGGTTGATTCATTCTGTTATTTTTTCCCCTTCCCCCCACCCCTCCCATCCCTCTTTTCCCTCTATACAGTCCTTCCTTCCCCCATTCTTGCCCCCCTCCCTAACCCTCACTCTAACCCTAAAACTAACCCCTCCCACCCCCCATTATGAATCATCATCCACTTATCAGCGAGATCATTCTTCCTTTGGTTTTTTGAGATTGGCTTATCTCACTTAGCATGAGTTTATACATTCTTTACCATTTTTTACGACCCGTGCTGAGGGCAATTAGGGAAAGCCTGTGTTTATGCAGGTGCGGAAGAGAGGGGCTGCGGGCAATTTGGGGAAGCCTGTGTCTCCGCCTGTGTCTCTATCTTTCATCCCCCTCTCCAGTTAAAGTAAATTTATGGCTTCTCCAAGAATGTCTAAATGCTGGATTCAAAATAACCAATAAGAAATCTGTTGCTTACCGAGCGCGCGAAACCTGCCCCTTTACCCTATAAAAAACCTGTACCCCAAAGCCCGGTGTGCCAGTTCACCGAAGCTCCGGCTGAGGTTTTACTGAGCACCCGCAGGCGCCTGTGTAATCAATAAACTGCCTCTTGCTTTTGCAGCCAGTGATTACGTGAGTTCTTCCTTGGACAGGGGGTCTGAGGGTCTTTCAATTTCTTCCCCTTGAAAATACTATATAAATACAGCCTGAAATAATTATGAGATTATTCTGTAAGCAATGATAGTTACTGACAATAACTCAACTTGCAAATAACATCAATGACCTTGCAGATTCTTGGCCCTGTCCTGTTGCTTGCCAGTGACAGTTGATTGCACGTATACTGATTTTGCTTTTCTGGCACCTGACATTTGGGAAAAGGCATTCTTACACTACACTACCTACAGCCAAGTTTAAATTTAGACAAGTACAACTTTGGATATGCAGTCCTAAACGATGGCTCTCAAAATAAAGAGTGCACCAAACATCAGAAATTTAAACAAACACATCTCTCCTAAACTACAAAAATTAAGATCCAATATAGGCAAAACATGAATTTCAAAAACAGAAAGATTTAAAGAATATCTAAAGATGTAATTTGACTTACTGTGCAAGAAAAGCAGATCCTAAAGAATTCCCAAATTTCAAAATCCTTTATTTTCTTGTAATTGCTTATATCCACCACAAACTTGCCACATATCCATTGTCTCTGATTTGATTCTTTCAGTGTGAGTTCTTTCAAATAAGGGTTCTTTTGTCATTCCTTACACTACAGAGCATAATCAAATAATTCCCCAAACCATGGCAAAGGTGAGAACACTATTCTTCCACCACTTATACATGGCATCTCTTAAAAACATCTGTCAAATGTAGCAAAATCTATTTAAAAAAATCTTTAATACTATTGAGACAATACTTCCAATGATACAGGTAAACCAGGTTAAATACCTCTGTGCCTCTTGAAAAATATCAGCAGAAGGTAAGATATGTATTCAGTCACAATTCATACATTTAAAAAAAATTATCTTTCTAATACCAGGCACAGCAGAATGGCAAATTGCAGGGCCAAGGGCTGCTCTATTTTATCTTCACCTCTAGGTTTTCCAGATGACATTGTGTTTGATTTGGATAATGCTTAGTTGTACAAAACCACTACTTTTGCAGACAGCCTGGGAGTATGCCCATTAAGGCTACTATTTTGCAAAGATTATTGCAGTTGACATTTTTAATTTTGTGCCTTTAAACCTGGTGAGCAGTTTCTTCTTCAAGAGCTTGCTGATTAAATAATGGCATCAGCATATTCATGAGAAAGAATAACCATTCAGTTCTTGAGAGTCGTCTTATCTCCAGGAATACCTTTTCTTAAGAAATCCGTGTCACTGGTAAAGCACCATTGACTGCCACTGCAGCTCCATGCTAAAAACTCTCATTGCAATGAGTTTCCAATTAACACTGGTACATTTCCAACCTTGTTGTATTCACTTGATTTACCAGAGGACAAAATTCGGAGACATTGGAGGCTCTTTAAGGTAGGTGACTGGATCCTCTTCCAGTATGACTCTGTGAAATGCTTTGCTGGAAAACCTACCCTAGGCAAGCCATAATTTCACTGTTGATAACAATCCTTCAAATAATTTTTGTTCCATATCAAGACACACAGTCCAGGGGTGTATCATAATAGAAAGATTTGTCTCTGTCTCTTTAATGAGGAAAACAGTTTTAGTTGAAAACTGAGCATAAAATTATTTCAGTGATCCATGGTGGCCTGAGGTAGGACGAGTGGCAGGCATATATGTGAAACATTGTAAGTTCAGGTGGATAGTATAAAAGGGGACTTTGGAGATCATTCAAACCTGAACCTGGAGCCAAAACAATCACAATATACTCATTCCTTTCTCACTATTCTTATTACTCTCCGCCTTTTCCTTTGAAAAATTCTAACCAACATATATCTTGGCAGAATGCACAACCCCATAGAGGTGCTGGATCTTACCTATCATCTCAGGCAAGAAGGAAGTTGGTTCACCTTGGCAAGGCCAGTTTACTTAATTTAGGGAAGGCCTAAGCCACATAGTCAGACCCTGTCTGTAAGTACAAATAGGCAAAGGGAAGAGGTGATTGCCCATGGGATTTGTAATCAAGGAAAAATATTTCCTCGCAAAAAAAAAAAATCCTCATCCAATTTTCAAACTGCTGGTAGATATGTCTACTGCAATTCCTCTCAAGATTCATTACAGTGAGATTAGTTGCAGAAAGTCATAACCATTGAATTCTCATTCACTTCCATTCAAAATCCTGCTTCCTTGATTTTGATCATTCTCTAAGAAATGCCTAACTTGGTTACCAGTTCTCCTGTGATGTGAGAGCAAAAGACATGAGATCTACAATATTCAAAATGGAAAGGGCTATCATTGGGCATGTGGGGTTTGAAGGTCACAGAGGTTCCAGGCTCCAGTATGAGAATGTACATTGTTTTACACCAAGTGCTTGTTATGGGGCCTTGGGCAACATGTGTTGTGATGGGTGGCTTTGCTGACAGCCTGCCAGCACTGCAGACACTGCCTGATGTCACAGAATGGTGACATGACAGCACAATGACATCACAGTTACCATGGCAACCAGAGACAATTTCAGTCCTGGACACTTCAGATCAAGGTTCAAGACCAGCACTGGTTCATCTGTGATAGTAAGAGGGAATATGAAGGGAGAGAGACCCAAGGGCCTGCTGTTTTCAAGAAATGGAATCCTAATATTTTTGACCAGGAGAAGAGCTAGGGTGTGTTGTGGGCATGGCCACCGCAGGCCTTTGATCAATCCAGATCCTTCCAGGACAAGGGACCCTGCTGAAGCCTAAAAGAACTCACTGCTCTCCAGGTCCTCTAGCAGGCGATCTCCTCATTTGGCTGCAGCAGGCATCATGGCTGCCTGTCCACCAAGATCCTGCTCTAGGCAATTAACCCCCATCTGATCTAGTGAACCCAGGAGGGAGAAGGGTGCAGGAGGGGTCGTGGTTCACCCAGATTAGCACTGGTGAAATGCAGCATTGCCCTCCCAAACTGCTTCTCCTGGTCTGGGTTCACCTGGGATTTTGCTGAGTCAGGAAACTGGCCTGGGGCCCTACCAAACACACGGAATGATGGCTGTTGATAACTCAGGGCAGGGGAGCATGCAGTGTATCTCAGTGGGTTAGGTCATGATTAAATTGGGAAACCACACCAACTCTGGTGGGATGACCTTCCTTTCCTAAAATTTCCAAACTGGAGACAACTGTAACCTAGGAATTTTGACTTCTAAGTAGAGGTCCCTGGCTGCTGTGATACCCAATGAGGAAAGGATGGAGTCTATCCCTGAGCATTTGGGATTTAGGCCAGGAAAGTGCTAGCAAGTGAGGAGAGATGTTCTGTGCTCACTCTACCTGCCAGTACCCACCCTCTTTGCTGTTGTCTCATAACAAGGGCACTCAGAAATTTTCTTGGTATGATTTTCCTAGAGGCCCTTCAACTCACTTTTAGATGCAAAAGTATATGGCCAATCTCTCCTCACACAACAGTTCTTTCTTTTGACATTACTACTGCCTGTTTGGCACAGGCCCTTTCTGACAATGCCAAAGGTCATTTTACCAGCCCCTGGAGTCTATAGACAACAGCACTGTGTCACAAACATTGGCACAACAATGCTACATAAAGTGAAATCGATGGATGAAACAAGTGTCTGATGGTGCGATGAACACAATTTAACAGGCATAATACCAAATTTGAATATGCATCATGCTGAAACAAAGGAATTGTACAAAAGCTTAAAGGTGAATATTCAAACAAGAAAGAGTAAGGACATTTTTGGGACACTAAAAACAGAATAGTTTTAGAGATGAAAACCATCTTCTGTGAAGAGACACTATAAAATATTAATCCTCTTGATGGTACCAAAAAAATTCTAAGACATTTCTTTACCTTGAAAGTACTATACAAATACAGCAAGAAATAATTGCAAGATCATTCTGTAAGCAATGATAATCACTGACAATAACTCAACTTGCAAAGAACATCAATGCCCTTGAAAATTCTTGGCCCTTTGTTGTTGCTTGCAAGGGATAGCTGATTACACATATGCTGATTGTTCTTTTCTGGCACCTGACCTATGAGAAAAATTATTTCTTACACCACAGCACCTATACCCAAGCACTTAAATTTAAACAGGTACAAATTAGGATGTGCAGCACTGAACGATGGCTCTCGAAATGAAGAGTGCACCACGACATTAGAAATTTAAAGAAAAAATCTCTAATAAAATACAAAATTGAAGACCCAATATGAGAAAAACCTGAATTTCATAAACAGAAAAATTGAAAGAATAACTAAACATGTGTTTGGACTTAGTGAGCAGGAAAAGCAGATCCTCAAGCATTTCCAATATTCAAAATACTTTTTCTTGTAATTGCTTATATACACCACACACATGCCACAAACCTAATGTCTCTTATTTCTTTCTTTTAATGTGAGTTCTTCCAAATAGGGGTTCTTCTGTCATTATTTGTGCTCCCTACAGAGCACAAATAATTCTCAGAACCATGTTAAAGGTGAGAATACTACATTCTTCACCCAATATTACACAGCATCTCTAAGAACATACATCAAATGTAGCAAAATCTATAAAAATGCTTCATTTGTATTGATACAAGACCTCCATTGATACAGAAAAATCAGATTTTAAATATGCCCTGTGCTTCTGAATTATGTCAGCAGAAGGTAAGATATGTATTCAACAAAATTTCATACATTTAAAAAAAATGATATCTTCCCAATGCCAAGCACAACAGAATGAGAAAATGCAGGACCCAGGGCACCTCTCTTTTGTCTTCACCTCTCAGTTTCCCAGTTGACATTGAGGTTGACTTGGAAAATGCCAAAATGTGGAAGCCCACTTCATTTTAAGAGAACCTGGGAGTGTGCCCAAAAAGGCTGCTACATTCCAAAGAACACTGCAGTTGACATTTTGAATTTCATGCCATTAAACCTTGTTGAGCATTTTCTTCTCCAAGAACTTACTAATTAAGTACCCACATCAGCATGTTCATGAGAACGATATAACCTATCAGTTTCTGAGAGTTGTCTCATCTCCAGGAATACCTGCTCTTAAGAAATCCAGGTCTCTGGGATGCAATGCTCACTGCCACCACAGATCCATGCTGAAAACTTTCATTGAATAGAGCTTCCACTTAAAACTGGTACATTTCCAACTGTGATGTATTCACTTGAGTTAACAGAGGACAAACTATTGAGACTTTGGAGGCTTGGTGTTATCTGAAGAGGCTCTTTAATATAGGTGACTGGTTCCTCTTCCAGTCCTATTCTATGAAATGTTTTGCCAGAAAACCTCCTCAAGAGAAATCTAAACAATTTCTAATGAATTTTTAATTTCACTTTTGAGAAATATCATTCAAGTACACTTTGTTGCATATTAAGACCCACAGTCAGTGGTGTATCATGAGAGAAATATTTATCCATATGTCTTTAAGGAGGAAAATGTTTGTAGGTGAACACTGAGCAGAAAATTATCTCAGTGCTCCATGGTGTCCTGGGGTAAGAGGAGATGAAGGCCTATGTGTGAAACACTATATGCTCAGGTGGTTAGTATAAAAGGAGATTTTTGGAATCTTTCACACCTGAACCTGAAATCAAAACAATCACAATCTACTCATTACTTTCTCACTCTTTTTATTCCTGCTGACCTTTTCTTCTAAAAAATTCTAACCAGAAGATATCTAGGCAGATTGCATAAACACATGGAAGTGTTGGATCTCACCTATCATCTCAGGTGTGGGGGAGGTTGAGGAAGGTGGTTCTCCTGAGAAAACCATTTTCCCTAAATTAGCGAATGCCTAAACCACTTAATCAGACCCTCTCTGTAAATTTAAATAGACAAAATAAAGTGATGATGGATCACAGGGTCTGTGGTGCCAGGAAAATTATTTGCTGGCAGAAAAAAAAATCCTCATACCATTTTCAAAATTGTGGTAGATAAGTTTGCTGCAATTCAATATTAACTACAGTGAGATTGGTGGCAGAAAGTCATATCCATTGTATACTCAACTCATTCACTTCCATTCAAAATTTGGCTTCCTTAGTTTTGGTACTTCTCTAAGAAATGCCTAACTTTGTTACAAGTACTCCTGTGACATGAGAGCAAAAGACATAAGATCTACAATATTCAAAGTGGAAGGGACTGGCATTGACATGTTGCATTTGAAAGTCACAGAGGTTCCAGAATCCAGTAGGAGAACGCAAATTGTTTCACTCCCCAGAGGTTGTTTTATAGCTTGGGCAACACGAGTTTTGTTGGGTGGCTTCCCTGACAGCATTCCTGGACTACAGATACTGCCTGATGTCACAGAAAATCTGCATGACAACATGATGACACTGTCCCCATGGCAACCAAAGACCCTTCTGGTCCTGCCTATTTACCAAGATTCAAGACAAACACTGTCTCAGTTCTGATGGTAAGAAGCATAGCAAACGTAGTGAATCCCAGGGGCCTGCTGTTTTCAAGAAATGTGATGCTAATATGTTCATCCAGTAGAACAGTAGCCAGGGCTTTTGGGGGAGCAGCCCCCTCAGAACTTTGATGGAACCAGCTCCTTCCAGGACAAGGGACTCTGCTAAAACATGACAGTTCACTCCTAGCCTGCTAGTTGGCACTGTTTTCATTTTGCCGCACTTTGCATCATGGTCAACTGGTCAACCTGATCCTGCTGCAAGCAAATAGCCCACACCATGTCTAGGGAACCCGGGAAGGACAGAGGGGTACAGGAGGGGGCATAGGTCACCCAGGTTAACATCAGCCACAAGCAGCATTGCAGTCACAACCTGCTTCTCCAGGTCTGGTATCACCCGGGATTTTGCTGAGTCTGGAAACTTGCCTTGAGCCCTACCAGCTGCATGGAATGATGGCTGTTGACAGCTCAGGGCAGGCAAGAATGTAGTGCAGATCGGTGGGTTAGGTGATAATTGAATTGGGAAATATGCATCTCCTTTCCTAGCATGCCCAAACCACAGGCAGCTAGAACCTGGGAAGTTTGACTTCTAAGTGGAGGTGTGTGGCTGTTGTGATCCCTAGTGAGGAGAGGTCCAAGTCTATCAATGAGCATGTGGGATGGAGGCCAGGATTGTTCTACCAAGTGAGGAGAGATATTCTGTGCTCACTGCACCTGCCAGGCACCACCTCCTTTGCTGCTGCCTCACGACAAGGCTGCACTCAGAAATTTTCTTGGTATGATTTTCATAGGGGCTTATCAAGTCATCTTTAGATTCAAAAATACCTAGTCAATCTGTCTTCACATGACAGTTCTTTCTCTTGACCTTTCTACTGCCTGTAAGGAACAAGCCTGCAGCTATTTCTCCCCTGATTCTTCCCCCTCCCCACACACCATTTTGTATACTAGATTGTTAACTTTCTTGTCAGTCATTGGTCCAATTAGCTTGAGGGCTTTCACTTTTTTTTTTTTTTTATTGTAAACAAATGGGATACATGTTTTTTCTCTGTCTGTACATGGCGTAAAGGCATACCATTTGTGTAATCATAAATTTACATAGGGTAATGTTGTTTGATTCATTCTGCCATTTTTTCCCTTCCCCCTCCCCTCCCACCCTTCCCCTCCATCTATACAGTCCTTCCTTCCTCCATTCCTGCCCCCCTCCCTAAACCCAACTCCAACCCCAACACTAACCCTTCCCACACCCCATTATGTGTCATCATCCACTTATTAGCAATATCATTCTACCTTTGGTTTTTTGAGATTGGCTTATCTCACTTAGCATGATATTCTCCAGTTTCATCCATTTGCCTGCAAATGCCATAATTTTATCATTCTTTATGGCTGAGTAATATTCCATTGTATATATATACCACAGTTTCTTTATCCATTCATCAATTGAAGGACATCTACGTTGGTTCCACAATCTGGCTATTGTGAACTGAGCAGCTATGAACATTGATGTGGCTGTATCTCTGTAATATGCTGATTTTAAGTCCTTTGGGTATAGGCCAAGGAGTGGGATAGCTGGGTCAAATGGTGTTTCCATTCCAAGTTTTCTAAAGAATCTCCACACTCCTTTCCAGAGTGACTGCACTAATTTGCAGCCCCACCAGCAATGTAAGAGTGTACCTTTCTCCCCACATCCTCGCCAACACCTGTTGTTGCTTGTATTCTTGATAATTGCCATTCTAATTGGGGTGAGATGGAATCTTAGGGTGGTTTTGATTTGCATTTCTCTTATTACTAGAGATGTTGAACATTTTTCCATATGTTTGTTGATTGCTTGTATATCTTCTTCTGTGAAGTGTCTATTCATTTCCTTAGCCCATTTGTCAGTTGGATTATTTACATTCTTGGTGTAGAGTTTTTTGAGTTCTTTATAGATTCTGGAGATTAGTGCTCTATCTGAAGTATGATTGGCAAAGATTTTCTCCCACTCTGTAGGCTCTTTCTTTGCATTGCTGATAGTTTCCTTTGCTGAGAGAAAGCTTTTTAGTTTGAATCTATCCCAGTTATTAATTCTTGCTTTTATTTCTTGTGCTATGGGAGTCCTGTTGAGGAAGTCTGGTCCTAAGCTGACATGTTGAAGCTCTGGACCTACTTTTTCTTCTATAAGATGCAAGGTCTCTGGTCTGATTCCGAGATCCTTAATCCATTTTGAGTTTAGTTTCGTGCATGGTGAGAGATACGGGTTTAGTTTCATTCTGTTGCATATGGATTTCCAATTCTCCCAGCACCATTTGTTGAAGAGGCTATCTTTTCTCCATTGCATATTTTTGGCACCTTTGTCTAGTATGAGAAAAACCCACTTGATCATGGTGCACTATCTTTTTAATATGTTTTTGTATGCGATTTGCTAAAATTTTGTTTAGAATTTTTGCGTCGATGTTCATTAAGGATATTGGTCTGAAATTTTCTTTCCTTGATGTGTCTCTATCTGGTTTAGGAATCAGGGTAATATTGGCTTCATAGAATGAGTTTGGGAGAGTTCCCTCCTCTTCTATTTTCTGGAATACTTTGAGAAGTATCGGAATGAGTTCTTCTTTAAAAGTTTTGTAGAACTCGGCTGAGAACCCATCTGGTCCTGGACTTTTCTTTGTTGGAAGGCTTTTGATGACTTCTTCTATTTCATTACTTGAAATTGGTCTATTTAAATTGTGTATGTCCTCCTCGTTCAGTTTAGGCAATTCATATGTCTCTAGAAACCTGTTGATGTCTTCGAAATTTTCTATTTTGTTGGAGTATAGATTTTCAAAATAGCTTTTAATTATGTTTTGTATTTCAGTCGTGTCTGTTGTGATATTTCCTTGTTCATTCCGAATTTTAGTGATTTGGGTTTTCTCTCGTCTTCTCTTTGTTAGTGTGGCTAAAGGTTTATCAATTTTGTTTATTTTTTCGAAGAACCAACTATTTATTTTGTCAATTTTTTGTATTATTTCTTTCGTTTCAATTTCGTTGATTTCAGCTCTCAGTTTAACTATTTCCTGTCTTCTACTACTTTTGGTGTTGGTCTGTTCTTCTTTTTCTAGGGCTTTGAGCTGTAGTGTTAGGTCATTTATTTTTTGAGTTTTACTTCTTTTATTGAATGCGCTCCATGAAATAAATCTTCCTCTAAGTACCGCTTTCATAGTGTCCCAGAGATTTTGATATGATGTTTCTTTGTTCTCGTTTACCTCTAAGAATTTTTTAATTTCCTTCCTAATATCTTCTGTTATCCATTCATCATATAGTAGCATATTGTTTAATCTCCAGGTGTTGGAGTAGTTTCTGTTTTTTACTCTTTCATTAATTTGTAACTTCAATCCATTATGATCTGATAGAATACAAGGTAGTGTCTCTATCTTCTTGTATTTGCTGACATTAGCTTTGTGGCATAATATATGGTCTATTTTAGAGAAGGATCCATGTGCTGCTGAGAAGAAAGTGTATTCGCTCTTGGTTGGATGGTATATTCTATAAATGTCTGTTAAGTCTAAATTATTGATTGTGTTATTGAGATCTATGGTTTCTTTGTTCAATTTTTGTTTGGAAGATCTGTCCAGTGGTGAGAGAGGCGTGTTAAAATCACCTAGTATTATTGTGTTATGGTCTATTTGGTTTCTAAAATTGAGAAGGATTTGTTTAACATACATGGATGAGCCACTGTTTGGGGCATAGATGTTTATGATTGTTATATCTTGCTGATTTATGCATCCCTTAAGCAGTATGAAATGTCCTTCTTTATCCCTTCTGACTAACATTGGCTTGAAGTCCACATTATCTGAAATGAGGATGGATACTCCAGCTTTTTTGCTGAGTCCATGTGCATGGTATGTTTTTCCCCATCCTTTCACCTTTAGTCTATGGGTATCTCTTTCTATGAGGTGAGTCTCTTGCAGGCAACATATTGTTGGATCTTTCTTTTTAATCCAATCTGCCAGTCTATGTCTTTTGATTGATGATTTCAGGCTATTAACATTCATGGTTATTATTGAGATATGAATTGTATTCCCAGTCATTTGGTTCATATTTAAAATTTTTGACAGATCTTGGTTCCTCCTTTATTTGACAGTTCCTTTAGGATAATTCCTCCCTTTGCTGATTTGCTTCTTTGTTTTTTATCTCTTCCTCATGAAATATTTTGCTGAGAATGTTCTGTAATGCTAGCTTTCTTTTTGTAAATTCTTTTAGCTTTTGTTTATCATGGAATGATTTTATTTCATCGTCAAATTTGAAGGTAAGTTTTGCTGGGTATAAGATTCTTGGTTGGCATCCATTTTCTTTCAGAGCTTGAAAAATGTTGTTCCAGGCCCTTCTAGCTTTTAGGGTCTGGATTGAAAAATCTGCTGATATCCGTATTGGCTTCCCCCTGAATGTAATTTGGTTCTCTTCTCTCACAGCCTTTAAAATTCTGTCTTTATTTTGTATGTTCGGTATTTTCATTATAATGTGCCTTGGTGTGGGTCTGTTGTAATTTTGTGTATTTGGAGTCCTATAAGCCTCTTGGACTTGATTTTCCATTTCATTCTTCAGATTTGGGAAATTTTCTGATATTATTTCTTCAAATAGATTGTTCATTCCTTTGGTTTGTTTCTCTAAGCCTTCCTCAATCCCAATAATTCTCAAATTTGGCCTTTTCATGATATCCCATAGTTCTTGGAGATTCTGTTCATGATTTCTCACCATCTTCTCTGTTTGTTCAACTTTGTTTTCGAGGTTAAATATTTTGTCTTCAATATCTGAAGTTCTGTCTTCCAGCTGTTCTATCCTATTGGTTATGCTTTCTATGGAGTTCTTAATTTGGTTTATTGTTTCCTTCATTTCAAGGATTTCTGTTTGGTTTTTTTTCAATATCTCTAACTCTTTATTGAAATGATCTTTTGCTTCCTGAATTTGCTCTGTTAACTGTCGATTGGTGCGATCGTTCAATGCCTGCATTTGCTCTTTCATCTCATCGTTTGCTTCCCTAATCATTTTAATTATGTACATTCTGAACTCCCTTTCTGTCATTTCTTCTGCCATGCTGTCGTTGGATTTTATTGATGTAACATCTAGATTTGTTTGGGGCATTTTCTTTTCTTGTTTTCTCATATTGTTCAGGGATCAGTGGATCATTAAGATGTTGCAGATTTCCTCTATCAACTTATAATGTCCCTGAAGATTGCTAGTATATCCCCTCTTAACCTTCAGTAGCCTGAAGTCTTGGAGGAGGTTGATAATGCAGAGCTCCACGAAGAAGTTGCCTCTCTAGGTGTGGTAACCCTCAGGTGGCGTATATTCCCTGCTAGTGGGCAGAGGTGCCTCCACTTGTTGACCAATGGTCATCCAATGGGGAACTAGACTGTGGGCTGAGGCAAGGCCTGTTTGTGCCTATGTCTCTGACTTTACCGTCCCTGTGGGAAAACCTCCCCCGGCCGGGAAGAGTCACTCGGTGGGGACGTCTCGCTGGTCAGTTGCCCTCCTAGAGGTTCCCCTCAATCTACAACTACCACCTGGGCTGGGCTGTCTTCTTCTGCAATGATCCCAGGGGCCCGGACCTACGTCCTGGGCCTGGGAGCCTCACCCTCCGCAGGCGAGTCTCCTTAGGCTGCCTCTCCCAGAGAATCTGCCCGCAATCCTGGAAACTTCGCTCCGCCCCTAGGCATGTCTCTGTGCGGCTCTTCCAGCAAGAAGCCACCTAGCTCCTGGGACCCTGCTCTGCACCAATCGCTTGGCTATGCAGCCCCTCCCCTGAGCCACCACCTGGAGCCCCGTACAATAGCTCCGAGACCCAGAGACCCGCCACACACCTCCTCCTCCGGACAGCCGCCGGTTTCCGACGCAGTCACTAGGGGTCCAAACAACTCACTTCAGGTCTCCTCCTCCCGCCAACCACCCGTAGCCCTAGGCAGTCACTCCAAGTCCAAGTGACCCTCCCTGTTCCTCCTCCTCCTCCTTGGGGTAGCCCCCCGGGTGTTCAGGAGCGGTGGCTCCGAGACCAGGTGACTCACCACGCTCCTCCTCCAGGCAGGCCACCAGTGTTCAGGAGCGGTCGCTTTTAGTCCAATCAACTCACCACTCACCTCCTCCTCTGGCAACCGCCTGTGGTTCTGATGCAGTCACTCCCAGACTAAGCATCCCACCACTCTCCTCCTCCAGGCAGGCCACCAGTGTTCTGGAGCAGCTGCTCCGAGTTCAAACAGCTCGTCACGCAGCTCCTCCTCCAGCAACCACCCGCGGCTCTGATGCAGTCACTCCCAGGTCAAGCAACACGCCGCGCTCCTCCTCTTCCTCCGGGCAACCTCCCGGCACTCAGGAGCGCTGGCTCTGAGTTCAAACAGTTCACCACGCAGCTCCTCCTCTGGCAACCGCCTGTGGTTCTGATGCAGTCACTCCCAGACCAAGCGTCCGCCGCGCTCCTCCTCTTCCTCCGGGCAGTCCCCCGGCGCTCAGGAGCGCCCACTCTGAGTTCAAACAGCTCACCACGCAGCTCCTCCTCTGGCAACCACCCGTGGCTCTGATGCAGTCACTCCTAGACCAAGCGTCCCGCCACGCTCCTCCTCTTCCTCCGGGCAACCCCCCAGTGTTCAGAAGTGGTTGTTCTGGGTCCAAACAGCTCACCACGCAGTTCCTCCCCAGGCAGCCGCCCGGAGCCCTAGCGGCTGCTCGAGTCCAAGCACTATGCTGAGCCGCCTCCTCTACGATGATCCCAGTTGTCCGTGTTTACCGCTCCAGCGGGGGGAGGGGCGTCTCGCTGAGCAGCTCCACTTCACAAATTCCCTGTGTTCCGGGGCTACCACCCCATCCGGGACGCTTCCCCAACAGGAGAGACTCACCCGGCAGCTTTGAGTTGGTCCCAAGTCTCTCACTATCTCCTCTTTTGAATCTTGCGTCCTGGAGCAGCGTGAAATGCAGCCGCCCTCTAGTCCGCCATCTTGGCCCGCCCGGGCTTTCACTTTTTAAGGGTAATCCTCCTGCTATTTGCTATCTTTTCTCTCATTTTCACCTCATTCTCACTCACTCTCTCACTCTCTAGCTCTTTCTCTCTCTTTTGCCCTTAAGCAAAGTGGTTTCTGGATACTTTTTTTGGTACAATGACTCAGATGGCCTCTTCTACCACCACGTAGGCAAGTGGAATCTCATCTGTCACCCTAGATCCCCAGATGCTGGTCTCACTTTCCATTTGCCCAGATGCTTGGTTGCATATCCCCCACTGGCTTCAGACTGGTGAGTTTTCCCCTAGGTTGGCTTAAGCACTCTCTTCTGGCCTAAGGTGTGACCATTAGGGTGTGGGGGTTCTACTTTTACAGTTATTACTGGCCCCTTAGTTGATCTTATCTGACAGATAGTTCATTGAACTTTATGGTGGAGATTCTCTCTCTGGGATGAGGCTCCTCTCTCTCGATAATGTAATGATATTTGACTATAGTATCCTTTGAATAATCAATCTAGGTGGCCAGTGAATGGAACTTTGAATACTAATGATTTGAAGGACTTATACAACTTCTGCCAATGAGCAGGCTAGTGGAAAGAAATTCTTTACACTCAAGCTTTCTCTTTCTTGCACACTAAACTTGATTTTTGCGCTTCCTGCAGACCCAAACACCTTCTTTTGACTTCTTCTATCCCTCCTAATCCCTCCTCCTCATACACCTTTGACCCAGCTAACAAACCATCCCCATACCAGTCTTTTGCAGCAGAGGCATTTCTGTCCCATGCTCCTCCATCTTCTTTGCCCTTCTCTGTTTCTTCTTCCATCCCCCCCTCCAAGCTTGCCTAGTTGTGTTGTCACGCAATCTGGCACACATGTTCTAGTCCCTCTACAAAAAGGGAGTGTTCAGAGTTCATGTTCCTTTTTCCTTCCAATCTTTCCCAGATAGAGAAGCAGCTAGTCTCCTTCACCTCCAACTCTGCAAACTTCATTAATTTCAGTATCTTACAGTATCTTATGACATTACATGTCATATTTATGTGATCATGTCCAACACCTTGACACCCGAGGCGTGCAGGAGAGTCTGGGAATAGGCAAATAATTATGCAGATGAGGTTCACAAATCTATCCCGACCCATCCCATTGGGGCTGAACCAGCACCAGATAGGGAGCCCCAATGGGACTATAATAAGTGGATTGGGCATTTGCAGCAGGACAAGTTCCAAACTTGTGTCCTTGCAGGTCTCTGTAAGGCTGCCATTAAACCTATTAACTATGATAAACTTCAGGAAGTAATACAGGACAACACTAAAAACCCATCTGCCTTTCTAAGTCTTCTCACAGGGGCCATATTCATATATACACCAAGGATCCTGAAATTCTGGAGGAATGACAGTAACACATGACTTATTTTTTTTTCTCAAAGTTACTTGGACATAAAGGGTAAATTGAGACAGTGGATAGAGGGCCCCTCATCCCACAGCCAGAGGTTCTAGTGGTGGCATTCAAAGTGTATAATAGAAGGAAAGAAAAAAAGCAAAAAATTAAAATACCTAATGCTAAACAAAGCCTTTCAGCCAGCTAGACCTGCCCAGCCAACCACTCCTAGGGGCACCCTAGCTCCCAGAAGACCTCCAGGCCTATGATTCAAGTGCAAAAAAGAGGACCACTGGGCACAAATCTGCCCCAACCTCTGGCAACCTCTAGGTCCTTGTCCAAAATGCCATCAACTGGGACATTGGGCAGTGGATTGCCCTAATTCTTGGAGAAGTGCCAGGTGACCCTCACCCTCTTACCCCAGTGACCTACTGGCATTGGCAATGGATGGCTGAGGGGCCCAGGACTTTTATACCCGATGAACATCACTGTTTAGGAACCCCAGATGACCCTTTTGGCAGGCAACTCCCTTTCCTTATAGACACTGGAGCCACATTTTCAGTGCTTTGGGAGTTTTGGGGACCCACTTACCCTGCCAAATCCTCTATTGTTAGGGTAGAGGAAAAACCATACCATCCTCTACAAACCCCTCCAATAAGTTGCCATATCGGACAAATCTGCTTCACTCATTCCTTTTTGATAATTCCTATGTATCCCATTTCCCTCCTAGGAAGGGACATTCTAACCAAATTGAGTGTATCTATTTCCTTTCACCCACCATGAACCTCCACCAAGACTCCTCTGCTATTCCTCTGCTCATGACCTTGCAGGAACATACAACTGAACCTGAGTCTTAATATCTCCATGCTCCCTCCCTTGTTGACCTTAAGGTTTGGGTTACCCACACACCCTCTGTAGCTATATGCTCACCTGTACTCATTCACTTGAAGGATCCAACATTCTACCCAGCTCAGGCCCAATATCTCCTTCTCCAAAGGAACCTCTTAGGATTTCAACCAGTAATCCAGAATTTAGGGAGAAAGACTTCCTGCACCCTGCCAACTCACCTTATATCATTCCTATCCTGACTGTAAAAATCCTAATGGATCTTACTCTTTGGTGCAAGATCTCTGCATCATTATCTTGGCAGTTGTCCACATCTTCCCCATTGTGCTCAGTCCCTATACCTTGCTTTCCTCCATACCCTCCTCCACCACATACTTTTCTGTGTTGTATTTGAAGGGACACCTTTTTTACTGTCCCTCTTAATCTGATTCACAGAATCTCTTTGCTTTCACCTGGACTGATCCTCTCACTCAAGTTTCTTCTCAGCTGACCCATACAGCTCTCCCACAGGGATTTTGGGACAGCCCTCACCTCTTTGTCCAAACACTGTCTCATGATCTTCCTTCTCTTACTTTTGTTTCCTCCTCTATCTTACAGTATGTTGATGATCTTCTTTTATGTAATCCCTCTCTCAAGGACTCTCAAGGAGACCCTGTTAAGCTTCTAAATTTTCTGACTGACAGAGGATATAAGATCTCTCCAGCAAAGGTACAGTTTTTCCAATCTCAGGAGTCAGCCTCTCACCTGAATTTAAGACCATCACTGTAGAGAGAAAAGCACTGTTGCAGAACATGCCCACTCAATCTACCAAGGAAGAAATCCTTTCCATTCTAGGCCTAGCAGGATATTTACAATTCTGGATCCCAAATTTTTTCATCCTGGCAACTCCTCTGTAAGAGACTTCAAAGGGCATTTCCATTGAACCTCTTCTCAACCTAGTGGAAGTCCATTTCCAGATACTAAGGAAAGTTCTTCTTCAAGCCCAGGCCTACACCTCCCTGATATGACCAGAGACCAAGTTCTTATCACTCCTCCTCAGAAGGCCACAGCCCCTCTATCTCCCAAGTGGCAGGGACCCCATACAGTGATACTGGCTATGCCAATGGCTGTCAAGGTCTGAGATTTAGAGGGATGGCTACATGTATCTTGGGTTAGACTCTACTCTCAATTCACAAACTCCTCTCCTGATTCTAACCCTCAGACTTCTACCAAGCAATACTCAGCCACCCCAGTGGGACCTCTACACCTCAGGCTGAAGATCATTAAGCCCTCTGTACTTCTTCCCATTCTGGAGGCTGAGGACTAGAGCACCGAGGCACCAGACAATTAAACCCAGCCATGAGGACTGGACTGCCAGCTACATTCTTGCCTTTCTTGCCATTCACCCTGTCTATTTTTCTAACTATTTGATTTTTTCCACATAGATCTGTCCAGTTTGTATTACAGGACTGCCAGGACCTTATAAAGGATGAATCAGAGCCTGTCTATAAGTGCACTCCCTTGGGGAAGTATCCAGTCCCCAACTCCCACCTACTGCAATGATGTCTCCTTCCCCTGAGTCAGTTCTATGCCCTAGTACAGCAGGAAGCAATATTGAAGAAAGATCTTTACCCATATGCCCAAAGAGATCTTATAAAAACAATTTAGGGGAATGTAAGGAACAAGGCTGCAGCTATTTCTCCCCTGATTCTGCCCCCTTCACACACAACAATTTGTAATCTAGTTTGTTAAATTTCTTGTCAATCATTGGTCCAATAGCCCATAATTTTTCACTATTTAAGAGCAATTCCCCTGCTATTTGCTCTCTATTCTCACTTTCACTCTCACTCTCACTCTCACTCACTCTCTCACTCTCTTGCTCTTTCTCTCTCTTTCGCTCTTAAAAGCAGACACTCTTTTTGTCTGATAATAAAGTTTCTTGTATGAGTTGGACATGAAAACCAACTTCAGTGAAGAGATACTAAATAAAATTGTTCTTCTAGATTGTCTCCCAAAAAAATCCAGGACACATCCTCACCTTGAAAATACTCTAAAAATGCAGCAAGAAGTAATTGCAAGATCGTTCTGTAAGCAACAAGTAATTACTGACAATAACTAAACTTGCAAAGTATATCAATGCCCTGGTAAACTCTTGGCCCTTTCCTGTTTCTTGCAAGGGAGAGCTGATTACATATATGCTGATCTGCTTTTCTGGCACCTAACCTATGAGAAAAGGCATTCTTTATACCACAGCACCTACACTCAAGCACTTAAAATTAAACAAGTTCAAATTTGGATGTGAAGCACTGAACGATGGCTCTCAAACTAAGAGTGCAAAACAACATCAAAAATTTAAACAAAAACATCTTTCCTAAAATACAAAAATGAAGTTGCAATATGGCCTATATCTGATTCTCAAAAATTAAATTTTAAAGAATAACTAAAAATACGTTCGGATTTACTGAGCAGGAGAAGACCAAAAAGCATTGCCAAAATCCTTTATTTTTTTCTTGTAATTGCTTATATCAACCCAAAACATGCCAAAAAACTAATGACTCAGATTTTATTCTTTCAATGTGAGTTCTTTCAAATGGGGGTTCTTGTTTTTTTCTGTACCCTACAGAGCACAATAAAATAATTTTCAGAAACATGTTAAAGATGAGAATGCATCCTTCACCCAATTGTACACAGCATCTTTTAAGAACATCCATCAAACAGCAAAATCTATAAAAATTCTTCTTAAGTATTGAGACTAGACCACTAATTATACAAAGAAACCAGGTTTTAAATACCCCCTGTGATGCCTGAATGATATCAGCGAGGTTAAAATATGTATTCAGCCACAATTTAAACACATTTTAAAATATAATATCTTCCCAATGCCAAGAACAACAGAATGAGAAAATGCAGGTCAAAGTGCACCTCTCTTTTGTCTTCACCTCTCAATTTTCCAGTTGACATTGAGGTTGACGTGGAAAATGCCCAGGTGTACAAGTCCACTTCATTTGCAGACAGCATGGGAGTGTGCCCCAGAAGGTTACTACTTCACAAATACGACAGCAGTTGACATTTTGAATTTCTTGCCATTAAACCCTGGTGAGCATTTTCTTCTTCAAGAACTTGCTGATTAAATACCTGCATCAGCATGTTCATGAGGATGATATAACTTATCAGTTCCTGAGAGTTGTCTCATTTCCAGGAATACCTACTCTTAAGAAATCCCACTTAATGGGGAAGCACTATGACTGCCACCACAACTTCATGCTGAAAATTCTCATTGGATGAGATTCTACTTAAAACTGGTATATTTCAAACTGTGTTGTATTCACTTGAGTTAACAGAGAACAAAATATTTAGACATTGAAAGCTTGGCATTATCTGAAGAGGTTCTTCAAGGTAGGTGACTGGATTTTCTTCCAATCTGACTCTGTGAAGTGCTTTGCAAAAATCTCACCAAGGCAAATCGAACAATTTATAATTAATTTTTCATTTCACTTTTGAGAACAATCCTTGAAGTAACCTTTGTTGTATATCAAAACCCACAGTCCAGGTGTGTATCATGAGAGAAAAATTTATCCCTGCCTCTTTAAGGAAGAAAATGGTTGTAGGTGAACACTGATCAGAAAATTATCCAAGTGATCCATGGTGCCCTGGGGTAGGAGGAGAGGCAGGCATATGTGGAAAATATATGATCATGTAGTTAGTATAAAAGATATTTTTGGAATCATTCACACCCAAACCGAAAGCTAAAACAATCACAATCTACTCATTCCTTTCTCACTCTTCTTATCTCTCCTGCCCTTTTCCTTTGAAAACTTCTAACCAGCAGATATCTGGGCACAAAGCACAGCCCCATGGAGGTGCTGGATTTTGCCTATCATCTCAGATATGGAGGTGGTTGAGAAAGGTGGTTCTCCTGGGCAAAGGAAGTTTCCCTAAATTAGATAATGCCAAAGCCACTTAGCCAGTCCCTATCTGTAAATATAAAGAGGGAAAGGGAAGAGGTGACAGCTCACAGAGTCTGTGACCATGGGAACAATATTTTCTAGCAGAAAAAATCCTTACCAATTTTCTAAATTCAGGTAGATATGTTTGCTGCAATTCCTCTAAAGATTTATTACAGTGAGATTAGTTGCAGAATGTCATATCCATTCAACACTCAAATCATTCCTTCCATTCAAAAACCTGCTACCCTGGTTATAATCCTCCTCAAAGAAATGCCTAACATGGTTACCAGTGCTCCTGTGACATGAAATCAAAAGATGCAAGAGTTCCAGTATTCTAAGTGCCAACATCCTGGATCAGGAATATTGGGTTTGAAGGATGCCAAGGTTACAGTCTCCAGTAGGAGAATGCACATTGTTTTACTCCCCAGTGGGTGTTTCTGGGCCTTGGGCAACATGGGTTTTGGTGGGTCACTTTCCTGACAGCCTGCTGTTTTAAACTGTGCTCATTATGCCATCATCTGGCACTTGATTCAACCAAGAATTTCATTTTTTTCCAGCATCGTTGTGCCAGTGTCTGTGATCCTGGCCTGTGTTCTCCAGGTGCTGATATAAGGACCCTGGGCATTGTCACAGAGGTCCTTGTGCCAGACAGGCAGTAGTGAGGTCAAGAGGATGAGTGCTTATGTGAAGACAGATTGGCCAGATATTTCTGCAAATAAAGGTGAGTTGAAATGCCCCTTGGAAACTCATACCAAGAAATTTCTGAGTGCAGCCTTGTTGTAAGGCAGCAGCAAAGGAGATGGACCATGGCAGGTGGAGTGTGCACAGAACATCTCTCCTTGCTTGCTAGCTCTTTTCTGGCCTACATCACACATGCTGGGTGATTGGCTCCCTCCTCTCCTCATTAGGGATCACAGCAGCCACACACCTCCACATAGAAATCAAACTTTGCAGATTTCAGCTGTCTCCTATTTTGGCATTATATGAAGGGAAGGGCATCCTACCACAGTGTGATGTTTACCATTTCAGCCATCACCTAACCCACTGAGCTGCACTGCATGCTGCCATGCTCTGACCTGTCAACAGTCTACATTTCTTGACTTGTAGGGCCCTAGGTCAGTTTCCTGACTTGGCAATGTCCCAGGTGATCCCATACCTGGAGGAGTGTTTTGGCAGTGCAATGGTGCTGGGGCTGGTGCTCAGCTGGTTGACCCACATGTCCTCCCACACCCCTCCATCCCTCCCTAGTCCACTAGACTTCATGGGGGTTAATTGTCTGCAGCAGGATCAGGCTGTCATAACAACTTGCTGTGACATCAGGCAGTATCTGTAGCCCAGCCAGAATATCAGGGAGGACACTCATTGAAACCCTTAACTTAAGGCCCATAAACAACCCCTGGGGAGAGAAACAAAGTGCATTCTCCTAACAGAGCCTGAAAACTCTGCACCCTTCAAACCCAACATTCCAGATGCCAGCCCATTTCACTTTGAATATTGCAGCTCTCAGGTCTTTTGCTCTCATGTCACAGGAGCACTGGGTAACCACATAAGTCACTTCTTTGTGAGGGATCAAAACCTGGGTAGAGGTATTTTGAATGGAGGGGAACAACTGAGAGTTCTATGGATATGAATTTCTCAAGGTAAAGTATCTTGAGAAGAACTGGTGCAAACAAAACCACCAGAAGTTTGAAAATTGGATAAGAATTTTTTTCTGCCAGTAAATATTGTTTCTGGGATCACAGATCCTGTGAACCATCACCTCTTCCCTTTGCCTGTTTATATTTACAGACAGGACCTGACTAAGTTGCTTAGGTACTCCCTAATTTATAGAAAATGACTTTCCCTGGAGAACCACCTTCCTCAACCTCCTCCATATTTGAGATGATAGGCAAGATCCAGCACCTCCACTGGGCTGTGCATCTTGCCCAGTTATTTACTGGTTAGAATTTTTCAAAGGGAAAGGCCAGAAGGAATATGAAGAGTGAGAAAGGAATGAGTAGATTGTGATTATAATGGCTTGTGGTTCTGGTGTGAATGATCCCAAACTGTCCTTTTATAATAATGACCTGAGCATATAATGTTTCCCACATGTCACTGCCTCTCATCCTGCTCAAGGTCACCATTGATCACTGGGAAAATTGTCTGCTCAGTATTCAGCTACAAACATTTTCCTCCTTCAATAGGGATAAATCTTTCTTCCATGATACACTCCAGGACTGTGGGTCTTGACATGAAACCAAGGTTTCTTGCAGGATTGTTCTCAATAGTGAAATTTAAAATTCATTAGAAATTCGTTGACTGCCTCAGGATGGTTTTCCTGAAGTGATTTTTGAAGAGTCATACCAGATGAGGATTCAATCACTATGATATATGATACATTAGAATGTTCTAATAATGCCAACCCTCCAATTTCTAAACATTTTCTCCTCATTTAAATAAAGTGAATATAACACAGTTGGAAAAGTATCAGTTTTAAGTGGAAGGTCTTTCCAATGAGTTTTCAGCATAGAGCTGTGGTGGCCATCAGCAGTGCTTCCCCAGTGACTGGGATTTCCTGTTCCGTCCAGCGGAACCGGCGCGGAGAAAGGAGACACCACCAATCTTTAGTTGACCAGATTTATTGCGTCCTCCCTGTTTTTCTGCCTCCTTTGTTCTGCCACTATCTCCCTTCTCCTACCCTCTCCCTCTCTCCTCCCCAAGGCTCCTAGCTCATCAGCCAATTATAGCAAAGCTCTCTCTCATGCAGGAGAGCATGCAGAGGAATGTCAGCATAGCACTATATGAATCACGAGCTGTCCATGCGCGGCATGATATTAGATAGCCAATCCTAGAGCCTGGCGTCAACAGGTCATAAGTCTCCAAGGAACTAGTAGGCAAGCAACCTTTTTGGGTACTTCCTTATTTTGGTAGTCAGTGCCCTTTGGCTCACTGCCAGGCGCCATCTTGTCTAAGACGGCCCTCAACATGCTCCCCCTTTTTGTTATAAAAAGAAAAGGACAGCGACTGTGCCTGTCTTAGGTGCCAGAGTCAGACTTTATCCTTACCTGTCATTGGGAGTCAAAGAGCTGTTGGCATGCTTTGATCCCTGTCTTAGGTTGGTATAAAGTCCACCCAGTGCTTACCCATCATTGACTACCAGTCCTGTAATTGGGAGAGCCAAATCTGAGGATCAGAGCCTTGGTCCATGGCCATAAGGGCTTGCCGTACCACTAAGGCTTGCCGTTTTTGATGACTCCTTAGAGACAACAGATATCTGAGCAGCAATAATAACAGCAAGAACAACAATCCCATCATAGCAAAACTTCCCATCCATTGTTTACCAAATTGTAATGCTGACTGTAAGAAACTAATGGCTTCTGGCATACCCGGGACCTTGACCTGAGTACTATTTACTACAAATATAGAATTTCTTAATAGGGTAGTCAAATTAGCAAACTCTTTAGTCCATGTCCCATTAAGCATGCTACCAAGCCCTTTGGACAGATTGGCAGCAGCAGTAATATTAGAATAGGGTATCGGGGTAATTCATAGTGCTTGGGCATGCACTAGACAGCCCGTCTGTGCGGTAACAGTCAACATGTCCGCTTATTCTTGTAGTAAGTCCACTCTTTGGTTTAGGATCAGGATTCCCGTGGTGAGATGTGCGTTGATGTTTTCCTGGGCTATCAAAGCTTCGGCAGTGGCTTGTGACAGATTGTTGAGCACATGAGCAGTAGGAATAGTTCCTAGGGCAAGTCCAGCAGCAGTGACAGCAGCTGCCGCAGCTGCTGCAGCAACAGCAAAGGCTATAATGACTGAGATACCAAAATCTCTTTTTGCTTTCACGAGTAGGGAATTCCACTCACTATGAATTAAGGTCACTGGGACTGGAATGAATTTTGGAATCCTGGCAATCACAGCCAGAGGAAATAGTGAAGCATCCCAACAACTAGACACATAACACTCTTAACACATAACACATAACACTCTTAACACATAACACAGTTAAGGACCTCAGTATCATTATCATTGTTATCAGTAATGTTAATATTAAACTTAGAACTGTTAGACAGAATGAACACAAATGGAGACGTGACACATACGGGAGAAGGGGGAAAAGCCTGATAAAAGGAAGAGTAATTGGCCTCGCACCCTGTGTAACTATAAACAGGTGTATTACTTCCCTATATATAGGTTTGCTTTTGACTGTACCTTTATTGAATGAGAGAGAGATTGCCTCCCTGTATCATGGCAGTTTCTGAGGTGGCTAACTAGAGGAAGCAAAGATTACCTCTTAACTTGAAGCTTAGACTAGTAATAAGTGGCTATACAGTGGAACCAGCTGGTAGATAAGGGATACCTAGAAGTTCTGTACTAGGAAATAATTGAGGGAAAACTTGTGTGCCATGAGTGATATATCCCCAAAAGTTTTAGGAAGAGCTAACAACAGCAGGCTTACCACCATCACCATCATCTTGTGTTTTGGTGCCATTTTCTTTCTTATGGATAGTTCTTACCAAGTGCTCCAGGACCCAGAAAGGTTGTTGTTGGTCCTGAGGAAAAACACAAACAGATCCTCTCCCCCAAATTAATACTGGGTCAGGTCCTTTCCAGGACCCAGTCAAGATGTCTTTCCACATTGTTTGTGGATGGCCACCAGACTTTCCACTAAAATGTCTATCAGCCACAGTACAGCCCATAGCATCCAAAGTTAAAAAATTGAGGGTGAATAAAGCAAGGTTAAGTCTGTTCTTGGGAGGGGTTAATGCCCCTATTCCCCCTTTTTGTTTAGTTAAGCAGACTTTCAATGTTTGATTAGCCCTTTCCACAATAGCTTGTCCTTGTGGATTGTAGGACAATCCTGTAGGATGATAGATATTAAACTTTGAGCAAAACTGTTGAAATGAAGAAGAAGTATACGCAGGCCCATTATCTGTTTTAAATGATTTTGGCCTTCCCATAGTAGCAAAGGCTTGAAGGCAATGACTGATTACATCTTTTGTCTTTTCCCCTGTATGGGTGGTAGCAAATATATATACTGAGTAGGTATCTACAGTTACATGTACAAATCTTAAAGTACCAAATTCAGGAATATGGGTGACATATTTGGAAGGAGTCCTCTAGGATTGACTCCAAAATGAGGAACAGATAAATGAGGCACACAGGCAGGACACTGTTTTACTATATTTCTGGCTTGTTCTTTTGCAATGTTATATATTATTTTGAGAGTAGTAGCATTGACATGAAAATCTTTATGGAAATTAATTGCTTCTTTTTTTTTCATTTAACAATTTTATTGTCATAAATAACAGTGTTTAAGAATGTCCATTTCTGATACTATCTTCAACATGAGGCATAACATTTATAATGTATGTTAGTCAGCTTTCCATGGCTATCACAAGTACCTGAGATAGTCAACTTCTTTTTTTTTTTTAATTGTATACAAATGGGATACATGTTGTTTCTCTATTTGTACATAGAGTCAAGGCATACCATTTGTGTAATCATACGTTTACATAGGGCAATGATGTTTATTTTTTTCCCTTCCCCCCCACCCCTCCCACCCCTCTTTTCCCTCTATACAGTCCTTCTTTCCTTCATTCTTACTGCTCTCCTTATCCCTAACCCTAAACCTAACCCTAAACCTAATGCTAACCCCTCCCACCCCCCATTATATGTCCTCATCTGCTTATCAGCGAGATCATTCGTCCTTTAGTTTTTTGAGATTGGCTTATCTCACTTAGCATGATATTCTCCAATTTCGTCCATTTGCCTGCAAATGCCATAATTTTATCATTCTTCATTGCAGAGTAATATTCCATTGTATATATATGCCACAGTTTCTTTATCCATTCACCAACTGAAGGGCATCTAGGTTGGTTCCACAATCTGGCTATGGTGAATTGAGCAGCAATGAACATTGATGTGGCTGTATCTCTGTAGTATGCTGATTTTAAGTCCTTTGGATATAGGCCAAGGAGTGGGATAGCTGGGTCAAATGGTGTTTCCATTCCAAGCTTTCTGAGGAATCTCCACACTGCTTTCCAGAGTGGCTGCACTAATTTGCAACCCCACCAACAATGTATGAGTGTTCCTTTTTCACCACATCCTCGCCAACACCTATTGTTGCTTGTATTCTTGATAATCGCCATTCTAATTGGGGTGAGATGAAATCTTAGGGTAGTTTTGATTTGCATTTCCCTTATTACTAGGGATGTTGAACATTTTTTCATATATCTGTTGATTACTTGTACATCTTCTTCTGTGAAGTGTCTCTTCATTTCCTTAGCCCATTTGTTGATTGGATTATTTGTATTCTTGGTGTAGAGTTTTTTGAGTTCTTTATAGATTCTGGAAATTAGCGCTCTATCTGAGGTATGGTTGGCAAAGATATTCTCCCACTCTGTAGGCTCTCTCTTCATGTTTCTGATAGTTTCCTTTGCTGAGAGAAAGATTTTTAGTTTGAATCTATCCCAGTTGTTGATTCTTGCTTTTATTTCTTGTGCTATGGGAGTCCTGTTAAGGAAGTCTGATCCTAAGCGAACAAGTTGGAGATTTGGACCTACTTTTTCTTCTATAAGATGCAGTGTCTCTGGTCTGATTCCGAGGTCCTTGATCCATTTTGAGTTGAGTTTTGTGCAGGGTGAGAGATAGGGGTTTAATTTCATTCTATTGCATATGATTTTCCAGTTTTCCCAGCACCATCTGTTGAAGAGGCTATCTTTCCTCCATTGCATATTTTTGGAACCTTTGTCTAGTATGAGAAAATTGTATTTATTTGGGTTTGTGTCCATGTCCTCTATTCTGTACCATTGATCTACCTGTCTATTTTGGTACCAATACCATGCCGTTTTTGTTACTATTGCTTTGTAATAGAGTTGAAGATCTGGTATTGCAATACCCCCTGCTTCGCTCTTGCTACTGAGGATTGCTTTAGCTATTCTAGGTTTTTTATTCTTCCAGATGAATTTCATAATTGCTTGCTCTATTTCTGCAAGGTACATCATTGGGATTTTAATTGGAATTGCATTGAATCTGTATAGCACTTTAGGTAGTATAGTCATTTTGACAATATTAATTCTGCCTATCCAGGAACATGGGAGATCTTTCCATCTTCTAAGGTTTTCTTTAATTTCTTTCTTTAGTGTTCTGTAGTTCTCATTGTAGAGGTCTTTCACCTCTTTTGTGAGATTGATTCCCAAGTATTTTATTTTTTTTGAAGCTATTGTGAATGGGGTAGTTTTCCTAATTTCTCTTTCTGAAGATTCATCACTTATGTATAAAAATGCATTGGATTTATGAGCATTGATCTTGTAACCTGCTACTTTACTGAATTCACTTATGAGATCTAAAAGTTTTCTGGTGGAATTTCCAGGTTCCTCTAAATATATAATCATGTCATCAGTGAACAGGGATAGTTTGAGTTCTTCTTTTCCTATTCGTATCCCTTTAATTTCTTTGGTTTGTCTGATTGCTCTGGCTAGAGTCTCAAGAATGATGTTGAATAGAAGCGGTGAAAGAGGGCATCCCTGCCTTGTTCCAGTTTTTAGGGGGAACGCTTTCAGTTTTTCATCATTTCATAATGATATTAGCCATGGGCTTAGTGTAGATGGCCTTTACAATGTTAAGGAATGTTCCCACTACCCCAATTTTTTCTAGTGTTTTGAGCATGAAGGGATGCTGTATTTTATCGAATGCTTTTTCTGCATCTATTGAAATAATCATGTCATTCTTAACTTTAAGTCTGTTGATATGGTGAATGACATTTATTGATTTCCGAATGTTGAACCAACCTTGCATCCCTGGGATGAAACCCACATGATCGTGGTGCACTATCTTTTTAATATATATTTGTATGCGATTTGCTAAAATTTTGTTGAGAATTTTTGCGTCGATGTTCATTAAGGATATTGGTCTGAAATTTTCTTTCCTTGATGTGTCTCTGTCTGGTTTAGGTATCAGGGTGATATTGGCTTCATAGAACGAGTTTGGGAGGGTTCCCTCCTCTTCTATTTCATGGAATAGTTTGAGGAGTATTGGAATGAGCTCTTCTTTAAAGGTTTTGTAGAACTCGGCTGAGAACCCATCTGGCCCCGGACTTTTCTTTGTTGGTAGGCTTTTGATGACCTCTTCTATTTCATTGCTTGAAATTGGTTTATTTAAGTTGTGTGTGTCCTCCTCGTTCAGTTTAGGTAATTCATATGTCTCTAGAAATTTGTTGATGTCTTCGAGGTTTTCTGTTTTGTTGGAGTATAGATTTTCGAAATAGCTTCTAATTATGTTTTGTATTTCACTCATGTCTGTTGTGATGTTTCCTTGTTCATTCCGAATTTTAGTAATTTGAGTTTTCTCCCTCTTTCTCTTTGTTAGTGTGGCTAAGGGTTTATCAATTTTGTTTATTTTTTCAAAGAACCAACTATTTATTTTATTAATTTTTCCAATTGTTTCTTTTGTTTCGATTTCATTGATTTTGGCTCTGATTTTGACTATTTCCTGTCTTCTACTACTTTTGGTATTGGTCTGCTCTTCTTTTTCTAGCGCTTTGAGCTGTAGTGTTAAGTCATTTATTTGTTGATTTCTACTTCTTTTTTTGAATGCGCCCCATGAAATAAATCTTCCTCTAAGTACTGCTTTCATAGTGTCCCAGAGATTTTGATATGATGTGTCTTTGTTCTCATTTACTTCTAAGAATTTTTTTATTTCCCTCCTGATGTCTTCTGTTATCCATTCATCATATAATAGTGTATTATTTAATCTCCAGGTATTGGAGAAGTTTCTGTTTTTTATTCTGTCATTTATTTCTAATTTCAATCCATTATGATCTGATAGAGTACAAGGTAGTATCTCTATCTTCTTGTATTTGCTGACATTAGCTTTGTGGCATAAAATATGGTCTATTTTAGAGAAGGATCCATGTGCTGCTGAGAAGAAAGTGTATTCATTCTTTGTTGGATGGTATATTCTATATATGTCCGTTAAGTCTAAATTTTTGATTGTGTTGTTGAGATCTATAGTTTCTTTATTCAATTTTTGTTTGGACGATCTATCCAGTGGTGAGAGAGGTGTGTTAAAATCGCCTAGTATTATTGTGTTGTGGTCTATTTGATTTCTGCAATTGAGAAGGATTTGTTTGACGTACGTGGATGAGCCAATGTTCGGGGCATAGATATTTATGATTGTTATGTCTTGCTGATTTATGCTTCCCTTAAGCAGCTTGTAATGTCCTTCTTTATCCCTTCTGACTAGTTTTGGCTTGAAGTCCACATTATCTGATATGAGAATGGATACTCCAGCTTTTTTGCTGTGTCCGTGTGCATGGTATGTTTTTTCCCATCCTTTCACCTTTAGTCTATGGGTGTCTCTTTCTATGAGATGAGTCTCTTGCAGGCAGCATGTTGTTGGATTTTTCTTTTTAATCCAATCTGCCAGTCTGTGTCTTTTGATTGATGAATTCAGGCCATTAACATTCAGGGTTATTATTGTGATATGATTTGTATTCCCAGTCAATTGACTCATATTTGTTTTTGACATGATTTGGTTTCTCCTTTATTTGGCTATTCCTTTAGGCTAGCGCCTCCTGTTGCTGATTTGCATCGTTGTTTTTCATCTCTTCCTCATGGAATATTTTGCTGAGAATGTTCTGTAATGCTGGCTTTCTTTTTGTAAATTCCTTTAGCTTTTGTTTATCATGGAAGGATCTTATTTCATCGTCAAATTTGAAGGTAAGTTTTGCTGGGTATAAGATTCTTGGTTGGCATCTGTTTTCTTTCAGGGCTTGGTATATGTTGTTCCAGGTCCTTCTAGCTTTTAGGATCTGGATTGAAAAATCTGCTGATATTCTTATTGGTTTCCCTCTGAATGTAATTTGATTCTTTTCTCTCGCAGCCTTTAAAATTCTGTCTTTATTTTGTATGTTAGGTATTTTCATAATAATGTGCCTTGGTGTGGGTCTGTTGTAATTTTGTATGTTTGGAGTTCTATAAGCCTGTTGTACTTGGTTTTCCATTTCATTCTTCAGATTTGGGAAATTTTCTGTTATTATTTCATTGAATAGATTGTTCATTCCTTTGGTTTGCTTCTCTAAGCCTTCTTCAATCCCAATAATTCTTAAATTTGGCCTTTTCATGATATCCCATAATTCTTGTAGATTCTGTTCATGATTTCTTACCATCTTTTCTGTTTGGCCAACTTTGCTTTCAAGATTAAATAATTTGTCTTCAATGTCTGAGGTTCTGTTTTCCAGGTGTTCTATCCTATTGGTTATGCTTTCTATGGAGTTTTTAACTTGGTTTATTGTTTCCTTTATTTCAAGTATTTCAGTTTGTTTTTTTTTTTCAGTGTCTCTAACTCTATTGAAATGATCTCTTGCTTCCCATATTTGGTCTTTTAACTGTTGATTGGTGCGATCATTTAATGCCTGCATTTGCTCTTTCATCTCCTCCTTCAATGCCTGCATTTGTTCTTTCATCTCCTCATTAGCTTCCCTGATCGTTTTAATTACGTACATTCTGAACTCCCTTTCTGACATTTTTTCTGCTGTGCTGTCATTGGGTTTTATTGATGTAGTATCTAGGTTTGTTTGGGACATTTTCTTCCCTTGTTTTCTCATATTGGTCAGCTGTCAGTGGGACCCTGAGATATTGCAGTTTTCCGCTATTGGCTTATAGTGTCCCGGTAGATTTCCAGTGTATCACCTCCCAGCCTTCAGTAGCCTGATGTCTTGGAGGAATCTGATAAAGCAGCGCATCCGAAGAAAACTGCCCCTAGCCCCCTACTGGTTCCACGGTTTGGAACTGGCTCTGTGCGGAAATGCTCTCACTGTGGGCCTGCACCGTGCAGCTGCCCGGTGGGAGGAGCCCACTGCCGGAGTGTGGAAGGCTACCTTGGGAAGACTCTAGCTGCCCTGCCCGGCTCCAATAAGCCACCTCTATCTGGGCCTGCCACCCGGGCCGAGCTTTACCCAGTGAGCAGACTCACCTGTGGCTCTATTTCAGTCCAAGTCTCTCAATGCCTCCCCTTCTTAACTCCTGGGTTCTGGAGCGACTGGGGGTGCAGTCACCCTCTAGGCCGCCATCTTGGATCGCCCCGTGAAGAGAGCCTGTGGCCGGAGTGGGCAGAGCTGCCTGAAGAGGTCTCTGGCTGCCCTGCCCTGATCCCAGAGGCTGCTTGCAGATCGAAGCTCTCCGTTGGTTCGGGGGCTTGTGGCTGGTTCTATGTAGAAAACCTCTCAGTGGGCGGTCTGGTCTGAGAAGCTAGCCTTGAAAGGCACCTCCCACCGCAGGGGTCCAGGCTACTTGGGGAGGTCTCTGGCTGCCCTATCCTGGTCCCTGAAGCTACTTGTGTGCCAGAGTACGCTGTGCTGTGCTGGCTCCAGGACTTGGAGCTTGTTCTGGTCAGAAAGGCTCTCACTAGCGGGCCCGCTCCGGGAACCTGGAGAAACTGGCTGTGTGGGCGGGGCCCACCTCCGGAGTGCGCAGGACTGCCTGTGGAAGACTCTAGCTGCCCTGCCCGGCTCCAATAAGCCACCTCTATCTGGGCCTGCCACCCGGGCCGAGGTTTACCCAGTGGGCAGACTCACCCGTGGCTCTATTTCAGTCCGAGTCTCTCAATGCCTCCCCTTCTTAACTCCTGGGTTCTGGAGCGACTGGGGGTGCAGTCTCCCTCTAGGCCGCCATCTTGGATCGCCCCGTGAAGAGCTTAATTGCTTCTTGTACAATATTAAACACATGAGGATCTCAAGTAGTTAAATCTGCAGTAGAATTTCCTTGAGCTAAAGGCCCAGGTAAACCTGAATGTGCTGTGATATGGCCTATATATAAAGGTTTTTTGTGAGCCCACAGAAGAGTTTGTACTTGATAAAAGCATTGTTGTAAGGTAGATTGAGGACTAATGGGGCCAGCTGTCTCAAGCTGTGGCACAAGCTGTGCAATATAGAGACTGTCAGTATAAATATTTAAAGGTTCCTCAGGAAATGTTTGTAAGGCAGTTATTATTGCTTCAGGTTTTTGAGCAGACTTATGAGAAGTAATAATAGTCTGTACTTTATCAGAAACTACTGTAACTGTACTGGAGGAGGAGCCATCTGTAAAGATTGTTTTTGCTGCTGGGATACATTGAGCCTTAACAACCTGAGGGAAAATAACAGGATGTCTTTTGAAGAAGCTGACAATAGGTGAACTTGGCAAGTGATTATCAAATGTGGCCATGGTGGAACAATAGACAATTGCCCAATCTTCATTATTGTTAACTAGTATTTCAATCTATTTTGCCGTGTATGGGACAATAACTGTCTGAGGATGAACTCCAAAAACTTGAAGGGCTGTCTTAAGTCCTAATGTAACTAGATTTGCTACTATCACAGGATTCAGGGAAACAACATTTTTGGGGGACACTGGCAAATGGATCCATATCAGGAGTCCAGTTTGCCACAATAGACCTGTAGGAGTATATTCAGAATCTAATACTATGAGATTAAAAGGCAAGGATAGATCAACTCTATCACTATGAGCATTTTCTAAAGCTTGTTCTACTAACCTCAAGGCTTTTCTACCTTTAGGAGTTAAATTTCTGGGGGATGTAGGGTCTGAATCTCCTCAGAGAATATCAAACAGAGGCTTAAGTTGACCAGTGGTGATTCCCAAATTTGGCCTTATCCAATTTATATCACCTAATAATTTTTGGAAATCATTTAGAGTCTTAAGCTTTCCTGTGGCTAAATTGAATTTTTTGTGGCCTAACACAGGTATCTAATATTCGATGTCCTAGAAAGGTAATAGGGCTGTGGGTTTGCACCTTTTCTGGGGCCACATGTAATCCCCATTTTTCTAGGGTTTTGATAATATCATCAAATACCCCTAATAAGGTCTCCTGTTCCCTATGAGCCAAAAGAATATCATCCATAAAATGGAGACAATAAAGTCCTTTACAATTTTGTCTAATCCGTGATATAGCCTGGCCAACATATATTTGACACATAGTGGGACTATTTGCCATTCCCTGGGGAAGGACCACCCATTGGTATCTAGTATTAGGCCCTTCATTATTCAAAGAGGGAATGGAAAAGGCAAATCGAGGGCTATCCTCGGGATGAACAGGAATGGAAAAGAAACAATCTTTTATGTCTATAGAGATGATATGATAATGTTTTGGAACAGCAGTTAACGAGGGGAGACCCAGTTACTCTGGGCCCATAATCTGTATACTGGAATTTATGTCTCTCAGATCTTGCAAAAGTCGCCATTTCCCATACTTCTTATTTATGACAAAAATGGGTGTATTCCAAGGGGAAGTGGAAGGAATGATATGATTTTCCTTCAATTGTTGATTAACTATTTCCTGGGCCGCCTCTATTTTTTCTTTAGAAAGGGGCCACTGGGGGACCCAGATAGGATTATTGGATTTCCATGTTATCTTTAATGGTTCAGTGGCCCCTCCAGAAAACCCAGCCCCTTAGTCCCTGTTTGTCCTTTGGCTTGAATGGGGGCAGGTCATACCTTGTAGATTCTTGCTTAGTCCTTTTCCAGGGATATAACCTTGTCCCACCATGACTGGTAAAATGGTTGGGTTTAGACAGGAAATATTTTGTTCAACTGAGGAAGAAATGACAACATCCATCTGTGTTAAAATGTCTCTTCCCCAAAAAGTGACAGGCAGGTGAGCTAATACATAAGGTTGGAATGTCCCCCTTTTCCCATCAGGGTCCTCTCAAGATAATACAGCTGAACTTTGTAATGGGGTTTGGGCAAATCCAAGTCCCCGCAAGGTAATACTGGATGCTGTAATAAGCCATGATTTGTTCCAGTCCTTCTGTCTTATAATAGAGATGTCAGCATCCGTGTCTATTAGACCCTCTATGGGAGTACCATTAACTTTCAATTTAAGCATGGGTCTATTTTTTGTTGATTGTGCCCAAAAGACACCCAATCCTGCGGATCCAAACCTGTTGTCTCCTCCAATCCTTTGTGAACTGGGAAAAGTCCCATGATGGCCAGGCAATATCAATACTTGGGCTATTTTGTCTCCTGGAGAAACAACAGATACCCCTCGAGGGGAGGATAATATAATCTTTATTTCCCCAGTATAATCAGAATCAATCACTCCTGGAAATACTTGTAATCCTGACAGAGTTGTGGAACTCCGCTCCAACAATAATCTTACTGTGCCCTCAGGGAGTGGTCCATGTATGCCCGTGGGGACCACTTGTACTCCCATCTCTGGGGTTAGAACAAGTTGGGCGGAGGCACAGAGGTCCAATCTCCTGCTCCCTGATGTTCCTCAGGACAACGAGGAGCTAGTCGGAAAGGATTGTGAGTGGGGATCTGGACTATGGGATTCTGAAATGCCCCATATATTTGAGGGCCCCAGGTTGGGCCCCCTGGCCATTTTTTGACTGGGTAGGAAGAGGATTTCTCTCTATGTCAAATTTTGATGTACAAAATCTTGCCCACTGCCTTCCTTTCCGGCACCGGGGACATAGACCTGGGGCAGGTTGATTTGTTCCTTGCTGTTCTCTAGTCTTAGGTGTTCCCCTGGGCTTTAATCCTGTGGGTCCTTCAGGGCAGTCTCTTCTGAAGTGCCCTTCTTGCCCACACTTAAAGCATATTATTCCTTTAGCTCTTGATTGCCCCTGATTTGGCCCATGAAGAGCAGCAGCTATTACTTGTCCTGTAATGACTGCATCATTGATAGCCTTGCAGACCTTTTGGATTAGTCTATCAACAAAATCTGCAAATGGTTCATTACTCCCCTGAATCACCTTAGACAACTGCCCCTGTAAATCTCCTGACCCTTGAATTAACTTCCAGGCTTTAGTGGCAGCAGCAGCAATTTGTGCGTACACCCCAGGATCATAAATAATCTGCTGTTGAATACCTTCATAGTTTCCTTCTCCTGTTAGCATTTCTACATTTCTTTGGGGAAAGCCTGTGGCAGCATTATGGCATGCTGTTTCTAATGAGGTTTCCTGCCATGCAGTTTTCCACACTAGGTACTGCCCCCCTGATAGCACAGCTTTACATAGCCTTTTCCAATCTTCTGGCACTAGATTTAGCCCCGATACTGATTCCAACATACTAATTGTAAATGGGACCTGTGGACGGTATGTAGTCACTGGCTCCTTAAAATTTTTACTGTTTTGAAATCCAGAGGTTGGTGGAATCTTTGTCTATTTTGGACCTCTAGTACAGGGAAGAATTGTGGGACTGCTGAGGTTTCCTTAAGGGGGGTTTCTTCTCCCCGCGGTGAAAAACCCATCTGATTTACAGCATGAGATAACTCCTCCCAAGGGTACTTTGGGGGATATAGGGGGCAGGCTGCTTGAGGGGGAGCAGCTGCCTCCAGGAAGGGATTGGTATTCCTTCCCAATATAACTGATGGGGGCGACCGTGTCCTTGATGCTCTTTCTAATTCCTCCCAGTAAGCCCCTCCTCCTCTTCTTCCTCTTCAGGAGAAGTTACACTTAGTTGTTTCTTTATCTCTTCCAGACACATATTTCCTTTTTTTACTAAAGTTATTATTTTACATTTTTTAGATGTTAGACATTCCTTAATGAGCTGCCACATGGGAAAAGTACCTCTAGGTAATGGGAATTGCTTTTCTGCCTTAATAAGATCCTCTTTATCATGTTCCCATTGTGGAATATTTAGGACTCCCTCTTCCAAAAACCACGGACTAACCTTGGCCAGTGTAGTTACATATGCTGTTACAGTAGATCGTTTTATGGCAGTTCCATTAGCCTTAAGTACATCTTGTATGATTCGTATCATTTGATTTTTTGACACTTTTGACCCCATCCTGGAGTTACGAGACCTCCCTTTACCGGGGCTATGCAGACTCCCTTCACGGGGGTTATGTGGCCTCCCTTTACTGGGGTTATCCTACAGTTTTCCTATAGCTTACCTAAAGTTACTTAGTTTTCCTATAGCTTACCTAAAGTTACTTAGGTTTCGTATAGCTTACCTTAAGTTACTTATGTGGGAGGACGCAGAAAGAGGAAGAAGCGCCCCACACAGGCCACCACTTGTTCCATCCAGCGCAACCGGCACAGAGAAAGGAGACACCACCAATCTTTAGTTGACCAGATTTATTGCGTCCTCCCTGTTTTTCTGCCTCCTTTGTTCTCCGACTATCTCCCTTCTTCTACCCTCTCCCTCTCTCCTCCCCTAGGCTCCTAGCTCATCAGCCAATTATAGCAAAGCTCTCTCTCATGCAGGAGAGCATGCAGAGGAATGTCAGCATAGCACTATATGAATCACGAGCTGTCCACGAGCGGCATGATATTGGATAGCCTGGCGTCAATGGGTCATAAGTCTCCAAGGAACTAGTAGGCAAGCAACCTTTTTGGGTACTTCCTTATTTTGGTAGCCAGTGCCCTTTGGTTTACTGCCAGGTGCCATCTTGTCCAAGACAGCCCTCAGCAATTTCCTGAGAGTCATTATTCCTGCAGGTGAGACAACTCTCAGGAGCTGATAGGTTATATCATTCTCATGAATACACTTATGCAGATATTTATTCAGTAAGTGCTTGAAGAAGAAAATGCTCACCAGGGTTTAGTGGCATGAAATTCAAAATGTCAACTGCAGTTGTCTCTGTGAAGTAGTAGCTTTATGGGCACATTCCCAGGCTCTCTGCCAATGAAGTGGACTTGTACACCTGGGCATGTTCCAAGTCAACCTCAATGTCAATTGGAACACAGAGAGGTGAAGACAAAATAGAGTTGCCCTTGGCCCTGCATTTTCTCAGTCTGTTTTTATTTGCATTGGGGTAGATATTATTTTATTAAAGAATTGTATGAATTGAGGCTGAACACATATCTTAGCATCTGCTGATATCATTCAGAAGGCACAGGTGGCATTTAAACCCTGGATTCCCTGTATCATTGTACGTCCAGTCTCAATACCAATGAATCCTTTTTATAGAATTTTCATGATTGTGATGGATGTTCTTAAGAGATTCCCTGCAGAATTTTTTGAAAGATGTGGTGTTCTCAACTTTACCATATTCCTGAGAATTATTTGATTGAGTTCTGCAGGGTAAGGAATGATACAAGAACCATGATTTGAAAGAACTCACATTGAAAGAATGAAATCAGAGACATTAGTTTTGTGGCATGTTTGTGGTGGATATAAGAAATTACAAGAAAAAGAAGATTTTGAACTTTGGAAATGCTTTAACATTTGCTTTTCCTGCTCAGTAAGACCTATCACATTTTAGTTATTCTTTAAATTTTTCTGTTATTGAAATTCAGGTTTCATCATATTGGATCTTTGGTTTTTTTTTTTATTTTTACAGAGATGTTTTTGTTTAAATTTCTGATGTTGTGATGTACTATTTAATTCAAGAGCCATACCCAAATTTGTACTTGTTTAAGTGATTGCATGTAAGCGTTGTGATGTAAGAAAAGTCTTTCCTCATAGGACTTGTGCCAGAAAAGCAAAATCAGCATATGTGTAATTTTCTGTCCCTGGCAAGCAACAGAAAAAAGACTGGAATTTCCAAGGGCATTGATGTCCTTTGCAAGTTGAATTGTTTTCGATAATTATGGTTGGTTACAGAATAATCTCACGATTACTTCTTGCTGTATTTTTATCATAGATTGAAGCTGAAGAAATATTCTGGAATTTTTTGGGAGATCATTAACAATGACGATTTTTTTAGTGTCTCTTCAGCGAAGTTGGTTTTCCAGCCCCTTCTGCATTTAGTGCCCCAAAAATGTCCTTTACTCTTCCTTGTTTGAATATTCAGCTTTGAACCTTTGTACCATTCCACACTTTCAGGATAATGCATGTTCAAATTTGGTATTATGGCCTGTTTAACTGAGCTCATCAACATCATCAGACACTTGTTTCATCCATCAATTTCACCTTTTGGAGGATCCGTGTGCCAATGTCTCTGACACATTGCTATTGTCTGTGCCCTCCAGGGGCTAGTAAAATGACCCTTGGCATTGTCTCAAAGGGCCTTATGCTAAAATAGTAGTAGTAAGGTCAAGAGAATGGACCACTATATGAAGACAGAGTGGCCAGATATTTTTGCATCTAAAGGTGAGTTGAAGGGCCCCTAGGAAAATCATAGCAAGTAAATTTCTGAGTGCACCCTAGTTGTGAGGCTGTTGCAAGGGAGGTGGGGCCTGGTAGGTGGAGTGAGCATAGAACATCTCTCCTCATTTCCCAGCACTTTCCTGCCCTCCATCCCACATGCTCATTGATAGACACTGTTCTCTCCTCATTAGGGATCACAGCAGCCAGCCACCTCCACATAGAAGTCACACTTTCCAGGTTCCATCTGTCTTCTGTTTAGCATTTTAGGAAAAGAGGGGCAACCCACCAGAGTTGGTGTAATGTTTCTCATTGAATAATCACCAAACCAACTGAACTAGACTGCATGTTTCCCTGTTATGAATTGTCAACAGCCATTATTCTGTTTGGATGGTAGGGCCCTAGGCAAGTTTCCTGACTCAGCAAATTCCTGGATGAGTTCAGACCTGGAGAAACTGTTGGGAGGGCAATGCTGCTTGTGGTCAGTAATAATCAGCATGAACCATGCCTCTCCCATACCCCTCTGTCCCTCCCAGGTCCACTAGAACTGGTGGGGTCTAATTACCAGGCAGCCATGATTCCTGGTGTGGCCAAATGAAGATCTCCCACCTAGAGTGCCTGGAGTGTAGTGAGTGCAGTCAGGTTTCAGTGGAGCATCTTGCCATAGAAAGAACTGGATAGGTCAAAGGCCCCAGAGTGCCTTTCCCCCAACACACCCTGGCTCCACATTTCCTGGGCAAATATATTAGGATTCCATTTCTTGAAAACAGTAGGCCCCTGGAACTCACTCACTTCTTCCCTCTTACTATTACAGCTGAGCCAGTGCTTGTTTGAATCTTGGACTGTATAGGCCAGGACCAGAAGCATCTCTGGTTGCCATGGGAACCATAATGTCATCATGTGTAATACCATCTTTCTGTGACATCAGGTAATATCTTCAGCGCAGGCAGGCTGTCAGGGAAATCACCCACCAAAACCCATGTTTCCCAAGTTCCTGAAACAACCCATGGGGAGTGAAACAATTTGCATTTTCCTACTACAGATCAAAATTTCACCTCCCTTCAAACCCAACATGCCAGATGCAGCCCCTTTCACTTTGAATATTATAGCTCTCTTGTCTATTGCTTTCATGTCATGGAGCCCTGGTAACAAAGTTACCAGGCATTTCTTTGAGAAGAATCAAAACCACAGAAGCAGAATTTTCAATGAAAGTGAATGATTGAGTGTTCAATGGATATGACTTTCTGCAATTAATCTCATTGTAATGAATCTTGGGAGGAATTGCAGCAGACATATCTACCAGAAGTTTCAAAATTGGATGACAATTTTTTTCTGCCACCAAATACTTTTCCTGTGATCACAGACCCCATGAACCATCACCTCTTCCCTTGCCTATTTGTTTTCAGACAGGGTTTGGTTAAGTGACTTAGGCATGACCTAATTTAGGGAAACTGGCTTTTCTCAGGAGAACAACCTTCCTCAACCTCCCCAATACCTGATATGATACGTAAGATCCAGCACCTCCTCGGCACTGTGCATTCTGCCCAGATATCTGTTTGTTTCCTTTCTTTTCAAAGGAAAAGGCCAAGAAGAATAAGAAGAGTGAGAAAGGAATGAGTAGATTTTAATTGTTTTGGTTACAGGTTTAGGTGTGAATGATCCCCCAAATCTACTTTTATACTAATGACCTGAGCATATAATGTTTCACACATATGCCTGCCTCTCTCCTCCTAACCCAGGCCACCAGAGATCACAGGGACAATTTTCTGCCCAGTGCTCAACTACAACCATTTTCCTCTTTAAGTGGCAAGAATAAATCTTTGTCTCATGAGATACCACTGGACTGTGAGTCTTGATATGCAAAAAGTTACACAAAGAATTTTTCTCAAAAGTGAAAATAAAATTCATTAGAAATTGTTTGGCTTTACCTTGGGGAGGTTTACTGCAAAGCATTTCACAGAGTCAGACTAGAAAATGATCCAGTCACCTACTTCAAAGAGTTTCTTCAGATAATGCAGAGCTTCCAACGTATCAACATTTTTTCCTGTTAATTCAAGTGAATACACCATGGTTGGAAAAGCACCAGTTGCAAGTGGAAGCTCATTCCAATAAGAATTTTCAGCATGGAGTTGCAGCGGCAGCCAGCAGTGCTTCCCCAGGAACATGGGTTTCTTAAGAGTAGGCATTCCTGGGAATGAGTCAACTCTCAGAAACTGATAGGTTATATCATTCTCATGAATATACTGATGCAGATATTTAATCAGCAAATTCTTGAAGAAGAAAATGCTCATCAGGGTTTAATGGCATGCAATTCAAAATGTCAACTGCAATATTCTTTGTAATGTAGTAAACTTCTGGGGCAAACTCCAAGACTCTCTGTAAATGAAGTTGGTTTCTACATCTGGATGTTTCCAAGCCAACCTAAATATCAACTGGATAACCAAGAGTTGAAGGCAAAAGAGAGCTTTCCTTGGCCTTCCATTTTCTCATTCCGTTGTGCTTGGCATTGGGAAGATATTATTTTTAAAAAATGTAAGAATTGTGGCTGAATACATATCTTACTTTCTGCTAATATCATTCAGGAGGCATAGGGGGTATAAAACCTGGATTCACTGTACTATTGGAGGTCTAGTCTCCATACTAATGAAGCATTTTTATAGATTTTGCTAAGTTTGATGGATGTTCTTAAAAGATGCTGTGTACAGTTGGGTGAAGGATGTGGTGTTCTCATCTTTACCATGGTTCTGGGAATTATTTGATTGTGCTCTGTAGGGTAAGAAATGACACAAGAACCCCTATTTGAAAGAATGAAATCAGAGACATTAGGTATGTTGCATGTTTGTGGTGTATGTAAGTAATTAAAAAAAAAGAATTTTGCATTTTGGAAATGCTTTAACATCTGCTTTTCCTGTTCAGTAAGTCCAAATACATATTTAGTTATTCTTTAAAATTTTCAGTTTTGGAAATTCAGATTTTGCCCATATAGTGCCTTCATTTTTGTGTCTTAGCAGAGGTGTTTCTGTTGAAATTTCTGTTGTTTTGGTGAACTGTTTCTTTTGAGAGTTATTGTTCAGTGCCTCATACACAAATTTGTACTTTTTAAAATTGAAGTATTTCATTGTAAGTGCTGTGGTGTAAAGAATGCCTTTGCTCATAGGTCAGGTGTCAGAAAAACAAAATCAGCATATATATAATCAGCAGTCACTTGCAAACAACAGAAAAGGGCCAAGTATTTGCAAGGGCATTGATGTCCTTTGCAAGTTGAGTTATTGTCAGTAATTATAGCTGCTTAAAGAATGATCTCACAATTACTTATTACTGTATTTGTATAGTATTGTCAAGGTGAAGAAATACCCTGGAATTTTTTGGGTGACGAAGAAGAACAATTTTTTTTAGTGTGTCTTCACAGAAGTTGGTTTTCATCTTCAACACCCTTCTGATTTTAGTGCCCCCAAAATATCCTTTACCCTTCCTTGTTTGAATATTCAGCTTTGAAACTTTTGCATCATTCCTGTCTTTTATCATGATGCATGTTCTAATTTGGTTTTATGCCCAGTTAAACTGAGCTCATCACACCATCAGACACTTGTTTCATCCATCAATTTCACTTTTTGGAGGATCGTTGTCCAATGTCTGTGACACAATGCTGTTGTCTGTATCTTCCAGGGGCTGGTAAAATGATCCTTGGCATTGTCACTGTGGTCCTTGTGCCAAACAGATAGCCATGAGGTCAAGAGAAAGAACTGTTATATGAAGACAGATTGACCAGATATATTTGCATCTGAAGGTGAGTTGAAGGGCACCTAGGAAAATCATACCAAGTAAATTTCTGAGTGCACCCTAGTTGTGGGGGAGCAGCAAAGGAAGTGGGGCCTGGAAGGTAGAAGAATTAAGAACACAGAACATCTCTCCTTGCTTGTTAGCACTCTCCTGGCATCCATCCCACACACTCATTGATAGACACTGTTCTCTCCTCATTAGGGATCACAGCAGCCAACAACCTCCACTTAGAATTTAAACTTCCCAGGTTCCAGCTGTCCCCTGATTGGGCATTCTAGGGAAGGGAGGGGCATCCAACCAGAGCTGATGTGATGTTTCTCAATTAAATTATCACCTAACCCACCAAGATGCGCTGCATATTCCCCTGCCCTGTGTTGTCAACAGCCATCATTCCATGTGGCTTATATAACCTAAGGCAAGTTTTCTTACTTCACAAAATCACGGGTGAGCCCAGACCTGGAGAATCTGACTGGGAGGGCAATGCTCCTTGTGGCTGGGGCTAATCTGGGTGACCCAATCAACCTTCCACATGCCTCTGTCCCTCCAGGTTCCATTTGAAGTGGTGGGGGCTAATGGCCTGCAGCAGAATTGGGATGACCAGGTGGCCATGATGCCTGGTGTGGCCAAATGAGGTTTGCCTTTTAGCCTTCATTTTCTCAATTAAGTTGTACTTGACATTGGGAAGTCATTATTTTTCAAAAAAATGATTGAATAGTGCCTTACTATTGGGCATTCCTTACTATTTCTGCTGATATCATTCAAGAAGGGTATGTAAAACCTGGTTTCCGTGTATCATTGGAGGTCTAGTTCAATAATAATGAAGTATTTTTATAGACTTTGCTAAGTTTGAAGGATGCTCTTAGGAGATGCTGTGTACAACTGGGTGAACGATGTGGTGTTCTCATCTTTAGCATTGTTCTGGAAATTATTTGATTGTGCTTTGTAGGGTAAAGAATGACCCAGGAACTCCTATTTGAAAAAATTGCATTTAATGAATGAAATCAGAGACATTAGGGATGTGGCATACTTTTGGTGGATGTAAGCAATTACAAGAAAAAAAAACATTTTGAATTTTGGAAATTCTTTTGGATCTGCTTTTCCTGCTCAGTAAGTCCAATCACATCTTTTGTTATTCTTTATAATTTTCTGTTTTTGAAATTCAGGTGTTGCCCATATTGCATTCATTTTTCTATTTTAGCAGGAATGTTTTTGTTTAAATTTCTGATGTGGCGCACTTTTTATTTCAAGAGCCATCATTCAGTGCTGCATATCCAAATTTGTACTTGTTTAAATTTAAGTGCTTGCATATAGGTGCTGTGTTGTAAGGAATGCCTTTTCTCATAGGTCAGGTGACAGAAAAGCAAAATCAGCATATGTGTAATCAGCTGTCCCTTCAAGCAACAGAAAAAAGTCAAGAATTTTCAAGAATATTGAAGTCCATTGCAAGCTGAATTACTGTCAGAAATTTTCATTGCTTACAGAATGACTTCGCAATTGCTTCTTGCTGTATTTTTATAGTATTTTCAAGGTGAAGAAATGTCCTGCAAGTTTTTGGAAAACCATCAAGAAGAACAATTTTTTTAGTGTAAATTCACTGAAGTTGGTTTTCATCTCCAACATCCTTCTACTTTTAGTTCCCCCAAAATGTCCTTTACTCTTCCATCTTTGAATATTTAGTTTTGAACCTTTGTACCATTCCTCTCTTTCAGCGTAACACATGTTCAAAATTGGTACTATGCCATGTTAAACTGTGCTCATCATGCACCAGCACTTGTTACATCCATCCATTTCACTTTTTGGAGCACTGTTCTTTCAGTGTCTGTGGCACAGGGTTGTTTTCTGCATCCTCCAGGGGATGACAAAAGGACCCTTTTCATTGTCCAAAAGGGGTTTCACAAGACAGGCAGTAGTCAGGTCAAGAAAAAGAACGCTTATGTGAAGACAGATTGGTCAGATATTTTTGCATCTAAAAGTGAGTTAAAGGGCCCCTAGGAAAATCACAACAAGAGAATTTCTGAGTGCAACCTGGTTGTAAGGGAGCAGCAAAAGAGGTGAGACTTGGCAGGTGCAGTGAGCACAGAACATCTCTCCTTGCTTACTAGCACTTTCCTGGTCTCCATCCCACATACTCAGTGATAGACTCAATCCTCTCCTCATTAGGGACCACAGCAACCACCCACATCTGCTTAGAATTCAAACTTCCCAGATGGAAGCTGTCTCCTGTTTGGACATTGTAGGAAAGGAGGGGCATCCCACTAGAGTTGGTTTGATGTTTCCCAATTCAATCATCACCTCACCCACTGAGCTGCACTGCATGTTCCCCTGCTCTGATCTGTCAACAGTCATCATGCCTTGTGACTGGTAGGGCCCTAAGCCAGTTTTCTGACTTGACCAAATTCAGGGTGTGCCCAGGCCTGGAGGAGCTGGTTGGGAGGACAAATCCACCTGTGCCTGCTGCTAAGCTAGGTGCCCCTCACACACTCCTGCACCCCTCTGTCCCTCCCCAGTCCACTAGTCCTGGTGGGGGCTAATTGCCTGCAGCAGTATCATGGTGATCAAGTGGCCATGATGCCTGTTGAGGCCATGAGGCTGAATGATGGCAGTGTCACCTGGCAGGCCTGGAATGTAGTGTGGGCTGTCAGGCTTCAATGAGGTCCATTGTCCTGTAAGGAGCTGGATTGAACAAAGGCTTGCAGGGGCTGCACCTCAAACACACCTTGGCTATACTTTTCCTAGGCTAAGATGTTAGGATCACATTTCTTGAAAAGAGCATGTCCCTGGGATTCACTCCCTTCCTCTCCCTTTTTCCATCACAGCTTAGCCAATGCTTGTCCTGAATCTTAGTTTGAATTGGCCAGGACCTGAAGCATCTCTGGTTGTCAGTGGAACCAGGAGGTCATCATACTGTCATGTCACATTTCTTGAATCAGGTTGTATCTGCAGAGCAGCCAGGATGTCAGGGAAGGCACCCATCAAAACCCATGTTCCCTAAGGTCCTGAAACAACCCATGCAGAGTGAAAAAATGTGCAATCTCCTACCAGAGCCTGGAAACTCCATGCTCTTCAAACCCAACATGCCCAATGCCAGCCCCTTCCACTTTGAATTCTGTAGCTTTCACATCCTTTTCTCTCATGTCACAGTAGAACTGGTAGTGATTTCTTTGAGAAAAATTAAAACCAGGGTAGGAGTATTTCGAATGGAAGTGAATGATTGAGACTTCAATGGATATGACTTTGTGCAACTAAGTGCAATGAATCTTATCTACCAGCAGCAAACTTATCTACCATAATTTTGAAAGTTGGATGAGGATTTTTTTTCTGCCAGTTAATATTGTTCCTGGGATCACAGACCCCATGAGTCATCACTTCTTCCCTTTGTCTATTTATATTTACAGACATGGTCTTGCTAAGTGACTTAGATATTCCCTAATTTAGGGAAACCGGTTTTGCCCAGCAGAACCACCTCCCTCAACCTCCCCCATACCTGAGATGATAGACAATATCCAGCACATCCATGGGGCTGTGCATTTTTCTCAGATATCTGCTGGTTACAATTTTTCAAAGGAAAAGGCCAGGAGGAATAAGAAGAGTGATAAAGCAATGAGAAGATTGTGATTGTTTTGGCCTCAGGTTCAGGTGTGAATGATCTCAAAAATCTCCTTTTGTACTAAAGATCTGAGCATATAGTGTTTCACACATATGCCTGCCTCTCCTCCTACCCCAGGCCATCATGGATCATTAGGAGAACTTTCCACTCAGTGTTTATCTACAACCCTTTTCCTTCTTAAAAGGACAGAGCTAAATCTTACTCTCATGATACACCTCAGGACTGTGGGTCTTGACAGACCACAAAGGTAACTTGCAGGATTGCTCTCAAAAGTAAAATTAAAAATTCTTTAGAAATTTTTTGGCTTTGCCTTGGGTTGGTTTTCCTGAAAAGCATTTCACAGAATCCAACTGGAAGAGGATACAATCACTTACATTAGAGCCTCTTCAGATAACACCAAGCCTCCAATGTCTCCAAATTTTGTCCTCTGTTAACTCAAGTGAATACAACATGGTTGGAAAATTACCAATTTAAAGTCAAATCATTTCATCAACAGTTTCCAGCTGCAGCTTCAGTGGCAGTCAGCAGTGCTTCCCAGTGACCTATAAATCATAAGAGTAGGTATTCCTGGAGATGAGACACTTCTCAGAAACTGATAGGTTATATCATTGTCATGATTATGCTGATGTGGCTATTTAACTAGCAAGTTTTTGAAGAAGAAAATGCTCACCAGGGTTTAATGGCATGAAATTCAAAATGTCAACTGCTATAGTCTTTGCAAAGTAGTAGCCTTCTGGGGCACACTACCAGGATATCTACAAATGTTAGGGACGTCTACACCTGGGAGTTTTCCAAGACCAACTCAAAGTCAACTGGAAAACTGAGAAGTGAATACAAAAGAGAGCTGACCTTGGCCCTGCATTTTTTTATTCTCTTGAGCTTCGCATTGGAAAGACATTATTTTTTTAAAGATATGTATGAATGTGACTGAACGAATACATATCTTACCTTCTGCTGATTTCATAGGAGGCAGAGGGAGTATTTAAAACCTGATTTCCCTGTATCCTTAGAGGTTCTCGTTTGACAGCATCAGGCATCATGGCTGCCTGGCCACCACAATCCTGATGCACACAATTATCCCAACACCAGATAGTGAACCAGGGAGGGAAGGAGGGGTGTTGAAGGGCGTGTGGGTCATCCAGCATAGCACTGGCCCCAGAGGCACTGCCCACGAACCCACTCCTCCAGGTCTAGTCACCTGGGACTTTGCAAAGTCAGGAAACTGACCTAGGGCAATACCAGCCATATGGAATGATGACTGTTGACAGTTCAGGGCAGGGAGGCATGCAGTGCATCTCAGTGGGTTAGTTGATGACTGAATTAGGAAACATCATACCAACTCTGGTGGGATGCCCCTCCTTTCCTACAATGCCCAAACAGGAGACAGCTTAGAAGTTTGACTTCTAAGCAGATGTGGGTGGCTGCTGTGGTCCCTAATGAGGAAAGGAGGGAGTCAATCACTCAGGAGGAGTGATGGAGGCCAGGAAGGGGCAGGTAAGTGAGGAGAGATGTTCTGCGCTCACTCTACCTGCCAAGCCCTATTTCCTTTACTGTTGCCTTACATCTATGCTGCACTCAGAAAGTCTCTTGGTATGAGTTTCCAAGGGATCCTTCAACTCACCTTTAGATGCAGAAATATCTGGCCAATCTGTCTTCACATACTGGTTCATTCTCTTGATCTGACTACTGCCTGCCTGGCAAAAGGCCCTCTGTGACAATGTCAAGGGTCTTTTTTACCAGCCCCTGGAGGATGCAGAATATAGGTCAGTATCACAGACACTGGCACAACAAAGCTCCAGAAAAGTGAAATTGATGGATGAAGCAAGTGCCTGATGATAGCATGATGCACACAGCTTAAAACAGCTTAATACCATTTTTGAACATGCATCACACTGAAAGAGAGGAATGGCATCAAGGTTCAGAGCTGAATATTCAAAAAGAGAAGAGTAAAGGACATTTTGGGGGCACTAAGAGCAGAAGGGTGTTGGAGATGAAAACAAACTTCAGAGAAGAGACCCTAAAAAGAATAGTCATTGTGAATGGTCTCCCAAAAAGTTCCAGGACATTTCATCAGCTTCAAACTCTGATACAAAGACTGTAAGAAGTCATTGTGAGATCATTAGTAAGCAACCTAATTACTGACAATAATTTTACTTGCAAAGAACATCAATGCCCTTGAAAGTTCCAGGCTCTTTCCTGTTGCTTGCAAGGGACAGCTGATTCCACATATGCTGATTTTGCTTTTCTGGCAATGACCTATGAGGAAAGGCTTTCCTTATGCCACAGCACCTACATGTAAGCACTTAAGTTTAAACAAGTACAAATTTGCATATGAGCTCTAAATGATGGCTCTCAAAATAAAGAGTGCACTCCAACATCAGAAATTTAAACAAAAATATCTCTGCTAAAATTCAAAAATGAAGATCCAATATTGCCAAAACCTAAATTTCAAAAACAGAAAATTTCAAAGAATAACTAAAGATGTGATATGTCTTACTGAACAGAAAAAGCACATGCTAAAGCATTTTCAAAATTCAAAATCTTTTCTTTTTCTTGTAATTGCTTATATCTACCACAAACACGCCACATACCTAATGTCTCTGATTTCATCTTTCAATGTAAGTTCTTTCAAATTGGGGTTCTTGTGTCATTCCTTATCCTACAAAGAACAATCAAATAATTCCCAGAATTATGGTAAACATGAAAACACCACATCCTTCACCCAGTTCTATACAGCATATCTTTTTTTTTTTTTTAGACTTCATTAAGTGCATTATATTGCAGGTCAAATAGTGAAGGCATATAACAGGGAATGTAAAATCACTGTTATCTTTCCCATCAAATTATCATAAGTCTAGAAAAATGCTTCATTAGTATTGAGACTGGATCTCCAATGATACAGGGAAACTAGGTTTTAAATACCCTCTGTGCCTCATGAGTGATATCAGCAGAAGCTAAGATATGTATTCAGCCCCAATTCATACAATTCTTTAATAAAATAATATCTATCCCAAAGCAAAACACAACAGACTGAGAAAATGCAGGACCAAGGGCAGCTCTATTTTGTCTTCACCTCTCCGTGTTCCAGTTGACATTGAGTTTGACTTGGAAAATGCCCAGGTGTACAAGTCCACTTCATTGGCAGAGAGCCTGGGAGTGTGCTCCAGAAGGCTCCTACTTTTCAAATACTACAGCAGTTGACATTTTGAATTTCATGCCACTAAACCCTGTTGAGCATTTTCTTCAAGAACTTGCTGATTAAATATCTGCATCAGCATATTCATGAGAATGATATAACCTATCAGTTCCTGAGAGTTGTCTCATCTACAGGAATACTTACTTTTAAGGAATCCAGGTCACTGGGGAAGGACTGTTGACTGCCACTGCAGTTCCATGTGGAAAACTCTCATTGGAATGAGCTTCCAGTTAAAACTGGTACTTTTCCAACTGTGTCCTATTCACTTGATTTTACAGAGGATAAAATATTGAGAAATTGGAGGATTGGCATTATCTGAAGATGCTCTGTAAGATAGGTGACTAGATCATCTTCCATTCTGACTCTGTAAAATGCTTTGCAGGAAAACTATCCCAGGGCAATGTCAACCAATTTCTAATGAATTTTTAATTTCAGTTTTGACAACAATATTGCGTGGAACCTTGGTTGCGTGTCAAGACCCACATACCCGGGGTGTATCAGGAGAGAAAATTTTATCCCTATTTAAGGAGGAAAATGGTTGTAGATGAACTTCTGGTAGGGAAGGTAGGGAAAACTAACACTACATCTCAAAGCCCTAGAAAAAGAAGAACAAATCCACACCAAAAGTAGTAGAAGACAGAAAATGATTATAATCAGAGCTGAAATCAATAAAATTGAAACAAAGGGAACAATTAAAAACATTGACAAAACAAAAAGTTTGTTCTTTGAAGAAAATCAATAAAATCAATAAACCCCTAGCCACACTAATAAAGAGCAAAAGAGAGAAAACCCAAGTTACTAAAATCCCTGATGAAGGAAATATTACAACAGACACAACTGTAGTAATACCAAAGATAATTAGAAACAAGTATGAAAATTTATACTCCAATAAAATAGAAAATATTAAAAACATTGACAAATTTGTAGAGACATATGACCCACCTAAACTTAATCAGGAGGACATACATCATTTAAATAGAACAATCTCAAGTAATGAAATAGAAAACACCATTAAAAGTCTACCAATTAATAATCCCAGTGCAAGATGGATTCTCAGCCCAGTTCTATAAGACCTTCAAAGAAAATTAACACCAATACTCCTCAAATTATTCCATGAAATTGAAAAGGAGGGAACCCTTCTCACCTTGTTCTATATAGCTAGTATCACCCTGATAACAAAACCAAATAAAGACACATCAAGGAAAGAAAACTTCAGACCATTATCCCTGATGAACATAGATGCAACAATTCTCAATAAAATTCTGGCATCTTGCATATAAAAACATGTTAAAAAGATGGTGCACCATGATCAAGTGGGGTTCTTCACAGGGATGCAGCGGTGGTTCAAAATATGAAAATCAATAAACGTAATTCATCATATAAATTGATGTAAACAGAAGAATCATATGATCATCTCAATAGATGCAGAATAAGCACTTGACAAAATACAGCACCCCTTCATGTTCAAAACACTTGAAAAACGATGGATACTAGGAACATCAACATCATAAAAGCCATATGTGCAAAACCTGAGGTCAACATCATTCTAAACATAAAAATGTTGAAAGCATTCTCTCTAAAAACTGGAACAAGACAAGGATGCCCTCTTTCACCACTTTTATTTAACATTTTCCTTGAAACACTAGTCATAGCAATTAGACAAAAGAAAGAAATTAAAGGTATACAAATAGGTAAAGAAGAACTCAAACTATCACTGTGCCAATGATATGATTCTATATTTGAATGATCCAAAAACTTCCACCAAAAATCCTCTAGAACTAATAAATGAATTCAGCAAAATAGTAGGATATAAAATCAATACCCAGAAATCAAATGCATTCTTATACATCAGTAATAAATCCACTAAAAGAGAAATAAAGAACACTATCCCATTCACAGTCACCTCAAAAAAAAAATAAATAAATAAAACACTTGGAAATCAGTCTAACAAAAGAGGTGAAAGACCTCTACAATGAAAACTACAGAATACTAAAAAAAGAAATTGAAGAAGACCTTAGAAAGACCTCCCATGCTCCTGGATAGCAGAATTAATATTGTCAAAATGGCCATACTACCAAAAGTGTTATACAAATTTAATGCAATTCCTATTGAAAATCCAATGATATTCCTCATAGAACTAGGAAAAGCAATCATGAAATTCATTTGGAAAAATGAGAGACCCCAAATAACCAAAGCAATCTTTAGCAAGAAAAGTGAAGCAGGAGGCATCACAATACTGGATCTCAAACCATACTACAGAGCTATAGAAATAAAAAACAGAATGGTATTGGCACCAAAACAGTCATGTAGATCAATGGTATAGAATAGAAGACACAGAGAAAAACCCACATAAATATAGGTATCTCATACTGGACAAAGGTGACAAAAATATTCACTGGAGAAAAGATAGCTTATTCAACAAATTGTACTGGGAAAAATGGAAGACCACATGTAACGAAATGAAATTAAACCCTTATCTCTCACCCTGCACAAAACTCAACTCACTATGGATCAAAGACTAAGGCACTAGAACAGAGACCCTGTGACTACTAGAAGAAAAAGTAGGCCTGAATCTTCACCATGTCAGCCTAGGACCTGACTTCCTTAGCAAGACCCCTACAGCACGAGAAGGTAAATCAAGAATCAATAAATGGAATGAACTTAATCTAAAAAGCTTCTTTTCAGCAAAAGAATCAATAATGTGAAGAGTCTACAAATTGGGAGAAAAATCTTTATCACATGCACCTCCTTAGATAAAGCATTAATCTCTAGGATATATAAAGAACTCAAAAACTTAACACCAAAAAACAAATAACCCAGTCAATATATGGACTAAGGAACTGAACAGACATTTCACAGAAGAAGATATACAATCAATCAACAAATATATGAAAAACTGGGCTGGGGAGATAGCTCAGCTGGTAGAGTGCTTGCGTCGCAAGCACAAGGCCCTGAGTTCGATCCCCAGTACAGCAAAAAAAAAAAAAAAAAAAAAAAAAAAAAAAAAAAAAAAAAGAAAGAAAAATAAAAACAGTTTTCAATATCTCTAGTTATTAGATAAATGAAAATCAAAACTGCCCTAAGGTTTCATTAGAATGACTATTATCAAGAATATAAGCAATAATAGGTGTTGGTGAGGATGTAGAGAAAAAGGTACACTCATACATTGCTGGTGGGTATGCAAATTGGTGCAACCATTGTGGAAAGCAGTATGGAGATTCCTCAGAAAACTTGGAATGGAACCACCAATGGACCCAGTTATCCCACTCCTCAGTTTATACCCAAATGACTTAAAATCAGCATACCACAGTGACACAGTCACATCAATGTTTATAGCAGCTCAATTCACAATAGCTAAACTATGGAACCAACCTAGATGCCCTTCAACAGATAAATGGATAAAGAAAATGTAATATATATATATATATATATATATATATATATATATATATATACACACACACACACACACACATACACACACACACACACACACACAATGGAATATTACTCAGCTTCAAAGAGAATGAAATTCTGGCATTTGCTGGTAAAAGGATGGAGTTAGAGAATGTCATGCTAAGTGAAATAAGCCAAATCCAAAAAAAAACAAAGTCTAAACGTTTTCTCTGATAGGTGGAAGATAATTCACAATAAAGTGGGAATAGGGAAGAATAGTTACAGGAGTGAAGGGAGAGGAAGGGGAAAGGGGAAAAGAATGACAGAGTGAAACAGACATTATTATATCATGTACATATATGACTGCATGACCGATGTGATCCTACAATATGTATTATCAGAAAATGAAAGATTACCCTCTATTTATATATAATCTGTTAAAATGTACAAATGCATTTACTGTCATGTACAACTAATTAGAACTAATAAAATACAATAAATTTTTAAAACAACTGGACCAAGCATTATGATACATATTACCCATGCATTAAAAACCATGATATCAGGGGCAATCCAAGATGGCGGACTAGAGGGTGACTGCATCTCCTGTCGCTCCAGAACCCAGGATTCAAGAAGGGGAGGCATTGAGAGAAAAGGACTAAAATAGAGCCATGGGGTGAGTCTCCCCCACCAGGTGAAGCTCGGCCTGGACAGCAGGCCCAGACAGGGGCGGCTTCTCAGAGCAGGGCAGGGCAGCTAGAGTCTTCCCCAGGTAGCCCTGCTCACTCCGGCAGTGTGCTTCTCCCACATGACCAACTTCTCAGAGCATGCCACCCAGTGAGAGCCTTTCTGCACAGAAACAGCTCCAAGTCCCGGAGCCAGCGGCGAGCTCCGACCTGCAGGCAGCTTCAGGGACTAGAACAGGGCAGCCAGGGACTTCCCCAAGCAGCCCTGCTCCTCTAGTGGCAGGATCCTTTCATGGCCATCTTCTCAGAGCAGATCGCCCAGTGAGAGCCTTTCCACACAGAGCCAGCTGCAAGCCCTGGAACCAGTAGCGGGCTAGGGGCAGCTTTCTTCAGAAGCACTGCATTATCAAGTTCCTCCAAAACTTCAGGCTACTGAAGGCTGGGAGGTGATACACTGGAAATCTACCAGGACACTATAAGCCAATAGAGGAAATCTGCAATATCTCAGAGTCCCACTGACATCTGACCAATATGAGAAAACAAGGGAAGAATATGTCCCAAACAAACCTAGATACTATATCAATAAAACCCAATGACAGCATAGCAGAAGAAATGTCAGAAAGGGAGTTCAGAATGTACATAATTAAAACAATCAGAGAAGCAAATGAGGAGATGAAAGAGCAAATGCAGGCATTGAAGGAGGAGATGAAAGAGCAAATGCAGGCATTAAATGATCGCACCAATCAACAGTTAAAAGACCAAATATGGGAAGCAAGAGATCATTTCAATAGAGTTAGAGACACTGAAAAAAAAACAAACAGAAATCCTTGAAATGAAGGAAACAATAAACCAAGTTAAAAACTCCATAGAAAGCATAACCAATAGGATAGAACACCTGGAAGACAGAACCTCAGACATTGAAGACAAAACATTTAATCTTGAAACCAAAGTTGACCAAACAGAGAAGATGGTAAGAAATCATGAACAGAATCTACAAGAATTATGGGATATCATGAAAAGGCCAAATTTAAGAATTATTGGGATTGAGGAAGGCTTAGAGAAACAAACCAAAGGAATGAACAATCTATTCAATGAAATAATATCAGAAAATTTCCCAAATCTGAAGAATGAAATGGAAAACCAAGTACAAGAGGCTTATAGAACTCCAAACATACAAAATTACAATAGACCCACACCAAGGCACATTATTATGAAAATACCTAACATACAAAATAAAGACAGAATTTTAAAGGCCGCAAGAGAAAAGAATCAAATTACATTCAGAGGGAAACCAATAAGAATATGAGCAGATTTTTCAATCAAGACCCTAAAAGCTAGAAAGGCCTGGAACAACATTTACCAAGCCCTGAGAGAAAACGGATGCCAACCAAGAATCTTATACCCAGCAAAACATACTTTCCGATTTGACGATGAAATAAGATCCTTCCATGATAAACAAAAACTAAAGGAATTTACAAAAAGAAAGCCAACATTACAGAACATTCTCAGCAAAATATTCCATGAGGAAGAGATGAAAAATAACGATGCAAATCAGCAACGAGAGGAACTAGCCTAAAGGAATAGCCAAATAAAGGAGAAACCAAATCATGTCAAAAAACAAAAATGAGTCAAATGACTGGGAATACAAATCATATCACAATAATAACCCTGAATGTTAATGGTCTGAACTCATCGATCAAAAGACCTAGACTGGCAGATTGGATTAAAAAGAAAAATCCAACAATATGCTGCCTTCAAGAGGCTCATCTCATAGAAAGAGATACCCATAGACTAAAGGTGAAAGGATGGGAAAAAACATACCATGCACATGGACACAGCAAAAAAGCCAGAGTATCCATTCTCATATCAGATAATGTGGACTTCAAGCCAAAACTAGTCAGAAGGGATAAAGAAGGACATTACAAGCTGCTTAAGGGAAGCATAAATCAGCAAGACATAACAATCATAAATATCTATGCCCCGAACATTGGCTCATCCATGTACATCAAAAAATCCTTCCCAATTCCAGAAATCAAATAGACCACAACACAATAATACTAGGTGATTTTAACACACCTCTCTCACCACTGGATAGATCCTCCAAACAAAAATTGAACAAAGAAACCATAGATCTCAATAACACAATCAACAATTTAGACTTAACCGACATGTATAGAATATACCATCCAACAAAGAACGAATACACTTTCTTCTCAGCAGCACAAGGATCCTTCTCTAAAATAGATCATATATTATGCCACAAAGCTACTGTTAGCAAATACAAGAAGATAGAGATACTACCTTGTACTCTATCAGATCATAATGAATTGAAATTAGAAATAAATGACAGAATAAAGAAACAGAAACTTCCCCAATACATGGAGATTAAATAATACACTATTATATGATGAATGGATAACAGAAGACATCAGGAGGGAAATAAAAAAATTCTTAGAAGTAAAGGAAAACAAAGACACATCATATCAAAATATTTGGGACACTATGAAAGCAGTACTTAGAGGAAGATTTATTTCATGGGGCGCATTCAGCAAAAAAAGTAGAAATCAACAAATAAATGACTTAACACTACAGCTCAAAGCCCTAGAAAAAGAAGAGCAGACCAACACCAAAAGTAGTAGAAGACAGGAACTAGTTAAAATCAGAGCCGAAATCAACGAAATTGAAACAAAAGAAACAATCGGAAAAATTAACAAAAGAAATAGTTGGTTCTTTGAAAAAATAAACAAAATTGATAAACCCTTAGCCACACTAACAAAGAGAAAGAGGGAGAAAACTCAAATTACTAAAATTGGAATGAACTAGGAAATATCACAACAGACACGAGTGAAATACGAAACATAATTAGAAGCTATTTTAAAAATCTATACTCCAACAAAACAGAAAACCTCAAAGACATCAATAAATTTCTAGAGACATATGAATTACCTAAACTGAACGAGGAGGACATACACAACTTAAATAAACCAATTTCAAGCAATGAAATAGAAGAGGTCATCAAAAGCCTACCAACAAAGAAAAGTCCGGGGCCAGATGGGTTCTCAGCCGAGTTCTACAAAACCTTTAAAGAAGAGCTCATTCCAATACTCCTCAAACTATTCCATGAAATAGAAGAGGAGGGAACCCTCCCAAACTCGTTCTATGAAGCCAATATCACCCTGATACCTAAACCAGACAGAGACACATCAAGGAAAGAAAATTTCAGACCAATATCCTTAATGAACATCGACGCAAAAATTCTCAACAAAACTTTAGCAAATTGCATACAAAAATACATTAAAAAGATAGTGCACCATGATCAAGTGGGTTTTATCCCACGGATGCAAGGTTGGTTCAACATCCAGAAATCAATAAATGTCATTCACCATATCAACAGACTTAAAGTTAAGAATCACATGATTATGTTGATAGATGCAGAAAAAGCATTTGATAAAATACAGCATCCCTTCATGTTCAAAACACTAGAAAAAATTAGGGTAGTGGGAACATTCCTTAACATTGTAAAGGCCATCTATGCTAAGCCCATGGCCAATATTCTAAATGGTGAAAAACTGAAAGCATTCCCCCTAAAAACTGGAACAAGGCAGGGATGCCCTCTTTCACCCCTTCTATTCAACATTGTCCTTGAAATTCTAGCCAGAGTAATTAGACAAACCAAAGAAATTAAAGGGATGTGAATTGGAAAAGAAGAACTCGAACTATCCCTGTTCGCTGATGACATGATTATATATTTAGAGGAACCGGGAAATTCCACCAGAAAACTTTTGGAACTCATAAGTGAATTCAGTAAAGTAGCAGGTTACAAGATCAATGGTCATAAATCCAATGCATTTTTATACATAAGTGATGAATCTTCAGAAAGAGAAGTTAGGAAAACTACCCCATTCACAATAGCATCGAAAAAAATAAAATACTTGGGAATCAATCTCACAAAAGAGGTGAAAAGACCTCTACAATGAGAACTACAGAACACTAAAGAAAGAAATTAAAGAAAACCTTAGAAGATGGAAAGATCTCCAATGTTCTTGGATAGGCAGAATTAATATTGTCAAAATGGCCATACTACCAAAAGTGCTATACAGATTCAAGGCAATTCCAATTAAAATCCCAATGATGTACCTTAAAGAAATAGAGCAAGCAATTATGAAATTCATCTGGAAGAATAAAAAAACCAGAATAGCTAAAGCAATCCTCAGCAGGAAGAGTAAAGCGGGGGTATCGCAATATCAGCTCTTCAACTCTACTACAAAGCAATAGTAACAAAAATGGCATGGTATTGGCACCAAAATAGACAGGTAGATCAATGGTACAGAATAGAGGACATGGACGCAAACCCAAATAAATACAACTTTCTCATACTAGACAAAGGTGCCAAAAATATGCAATGGAGAAAAGATAGCTTCTTCAACAAATGGTGCTGGGAAAACTGGAAAACCATATGCAACAGAATGAAATTAAACCCCTATCTCTCACCCTGCACAAAACTCAACTCAAAACGGATCAAGGACCTCGGAATCAGACCAGAGACCCTGCATCTTATAGAAGAAAAAGTAGGTCCAAATCTTCAACTTGTTGGCTTAGGATCAGACTTCCTTAACAGGACTCCTATAGCACAAGAAATAAAAGCAAGAATCAACAACTGGGATAGATTCAAACTAAAAAGCTTTCTCTTAGCAAAGGAAACTATCAGTAATGTGAAGATAGAGCCTACAGAGTAGGAGAAAATCTTTGCCAATCATTTCAGATAGAACACTAATCTCCAGAATCTATAAAGAACTCAAAAAACTCTACACCAAGAATACAAATAATCCAATCAACAATGGGCTAAGGAAATGAACAGACACTTCACAGAAGAAGCCCTACAGTCAATCAACAGATATATGAAAAATGTTCAACATCTCTAGTAATAAGAGAAATGCAAATCAAAACTACCCTAAAATTCTATCTCACCCCAATTAGAATGGCGATTATCAAGAACACAAGCAACAATAGGTGTTGATGAGGATGTGGGGAAAAAGGTACACTCATACATTGCTGGTGGAGCTGCAAATTAGTGCAGTCACTCTGGAAAGCAGTGTGGAGATTCCCTAGAAAATTTGGAATGGAACCACCATTTGACCTAGCTATCCCACTCCTCGGCCTATACCCAAAGGACTTAAAATCAGCATACTGCAGAGATACAGCCACATCCATGTTCATAGTTGCTCAATTCACCATAGCCAGATTGTGGAACCAACGTAGATGTCCTTCAATTGATGAATGGATAAGAAACTGTGGCATATATATACAATGGAACATTACTTCACCATAAAGAATGATAAAATTATGGCATTTGCAGGCAAATAGATGAAATTGGAGAATATCATGCTAAGTGAGATAAGCCAATCTCAAAAAACTAAAGGACGAATGATCTCGCTGATAAGATGAGGACATATAATGGGGAGTGAGAGGGGTTAGTGTTAGGGTTAGTCTTAGGTTTAGGGTTAGGGTTGAGGAGGGTGGCAAGAATGGAGGAAGGAAGGACTGTATAGAGGGAAAAGAGGGGTGGGAGGGGTGGGGGGAAGGGAAAAAAATAACAGAATGAATCAAACAACATTACCCTATGTAAATTTATGATTACACAAATGGTAAGCCTTTATGCCATGTACAAACAGAGAAACAACATGTATCCCATTTGTTTACAATAAAAAAAAAGACATAAGAACAGAAGTAGAGGGGCTGAGGAGGGCACAGTCAGCCTTTGTGATGCTCAGTGGCCATCTTCAACCTTGTATCTTCCAAAGAATATTCAGTTCAAAGAAAGTGAGCTTTTTAAAAAACAGCACTTATACTTAGTGCTATATTGCTTTGTTATTCATACATTACATAGTCATTTAGGTGAAAGTCAAATTGTTTCTATGAGCAGCAAGACACTGACCCTTTAATTATGTTTTCAATCCCTTCTAATATTTTTCAATGACAACCCTTACATACAGTATTTAAAATTCTATATTACTTCAGTTGAGTTCAAAACATTTGACCTTTAAAACCCAGCACTGTTAACAAAGGTAAGGAAAATAAAAGGCTTAGGAAAGATTAATAAAAAAAAACATGATATCAGAACTATTAATATCCTTAGCTTACAAATGAGGACTATGAGGTTCACAAAGGTTAAGCCACTTCAGGCTTTGGCAGGTAAGACTGCTAAAATCTAAGTCTCCGGTTTAGTGATTTTGCCTTGCACAGCTATGTCTGTCACCAGGTCATATTAAATGCTGCAGCATGTGGTTATGTAGAATGCATGTATATGTCATTTCTGGAGAGATCCTTAAACAAGTTCCCTGTGGCTTTCAGAATTGGGATAAGTCTGGATGTGGCAGATTGATAGCAGTAAGCTCTATCTCTAAAGATCTGAGTTCTTGGATTTGATACTTATTTGCTCTGTGGCCTGTCATCTCTAGAATTTATTTTCTTCACCTTTTAAAAGAGTAGGATTAATTTAACAACTGAGATGAAATGTACAAATTCCTTGAAACTTACAACTTAAAACAGAAAATCTAAATAGCCTTGAACCTATTTAAGAAATTGAATTCATCATTTAAAACCTCTATCTTCCCTTCTTCACGGCTACAGGAATATTTCATCAAGCCTTTAAGGATTAAATAAAGTCAATATTATGGAGACTTTTTCTGAAAATAAAGAAGAGAATTGCTTGCAACTCATATCATCAGGTCAACATAATGCTGGTAAGAAAATCTGAAAAGGGCATAGAAAAAAGGCAAACAATATACCAACATCTCCAATGTAGACACAAAATTCCTCAACAAAATATTATCAAGTAGAATTTGTCAATACTCAAAAGGGATAAATGGATTGAGATCAGAACAGTAGGAATTACCTTCCACTGTCCCATATCATATCCTTGACAGACATCACTAGTCAATTGCTCTGTTGCTTTTTTTCCAAACTGAATCACTATAGGACTCATTCTCAGGTAGCTTCTATCAGTCAATTGAAGTTGACATATATAATCTATTTGACACCATCAGTTAATTGAATTAATCTGAGGTCATTTTATAAGCAAGTCTTTCCCTTTGGGTGGGGTGAATTCTTCCAGATTAGACATGGAAGAGCAAGAATGACTTGTTTTGAGCAATCCATATGAAAGAAGAAATCATAAAATATAAAATGCCTAAGGAGCATAACCTGCTTTGTTCTCATTTATTGCTCTATGGTCAGCCCCCAAGGACAAATTCTGACACAGACTGGTGAGTCAATGAATGACTTCTGAGGGAAACTACAAGTGGTTCTATTTTCATAATGTTGTTATTGTTACTGTCCTTGAATCAAGGAAAGCCAGCCATTAATGAGACCAGAGATTGGGGTCCAACCCCGGGGCTTCCATGTGAGATGTAGGCATGTATAGACAGATTATTCTTAGCTGAGTAACTTTAGCCTTGACTCTTTGGGGTTGTGGGCACCGAAATCTGTTTGCTCTGTTGACATTTGCACCTGGATGCCTCAATTATGTTTTAAGCTCATATTCTATTTCAGATTATATTGTCTTCCTGCTCTCCTTCCTCCAATCTGGTCATTCTCCAATGTTTGCTATCTCAGTGAAACTCACAACCACCCATGCAGTTATACAGGTCAGAAATGTAGGCAACAGTTTGCATATCTCTCTCCACCTCTTAATTAGTTCTCAGACATTTCACTTTTTTCTGTCTTCCTCACCATCACCCTGCTATGACCTCCCCTCATTCATTGCTTGAAAGTTTGCAAGTCTGCTGGCAGGTCTGTCGGCACCCACTCTACACCCTCCCCCAAGTGCATCCTACAGTTGCAGCCTGAATGATCTGCCCAAAATGCAAAGTAGTTGATTGACACACTGCTTAAAGCCTGCTGGTGGCATCTCACTGTACATAAGAGAAAGATCAAACTCTCTCATCTGCTCTACAAATCCCTGGGGATCTGTCACTGCTGTCTTCAGCTGCATCAATCACATGCCACTCGCTCCTGACTTTGTGTGTGTTCTTCTCACTGAGCATTTAGATCTTCCAAAAGCATGTTCTTACCCACTCTCCATCTAGAACACTCTTCTCCCTCCTCTTCATCTGAAAATTCCTTCAGAATTCTTGTTACTTTTGTGGGAAAGAAATCCTTTCACCTCCATTCCTTTCCCAGTGGGTTGCTATGGACTCTCAAAGAATCTGTTCCATTCATTTGTTTATTTAAGTTCATAATAAGACACTTGTATGATTAATATCTGCCTTTCCAAATGGACTATAAATTCCACTTAAGCACAAATTCTGTTAATTTTAGCTCCTATTTTATCTTCAGGGCCTAGCACAGTGCCTGGCACTCAATAGACATTCAATAAATCATTGACTAATGATCAGTGAGTGAGTGAATGAATGGAGGTGCCCAGTTGCCTCTTGTAGTAGGTTATGATTTTTAAATCTCAGCACTATTGTTTTTCATGGGTTAGTTCTTTTTGTGGGGGACTGTCACCTGAACATTGTGTGAAATTTTAACAGCATTCTTGGGTGCTACCTCCTAGATGCCCAGAGTGTCTTCTCTGTGTGACATGCCTCCAGACATTGCCAAGTGTTCCCTGAGGAGAGGAGGGAATTGAGAACCACTGTGGTAGATGTATTGAATATTCAAAGTATTTGCTTGATATTTTGGACTAATGGGATTCTTTGTTGTCCTATGAATTGTCAGATGCTTAGCTGCATCTCTGACCTCCACCTACCAGATGTCAGAGGCCTTCTCTAGTCAATAGACCTATCTACCAACTAGGTCTCCTTTCTGGTGTCCCTCCCTGTGTGATAAGGATACTTCCTGTACCACTGATGACATACTTGGCCACATGACTTTCTTTGGTCAACGGACGTCCAGTAGATGAGAATGTCATACCAGAGTAGAAACCATAGGAGCCAAGAGTGATCCCAGTACTGTTCTTTTCCTTCTGTCTCATGCCTGAGAATGGCTGCCCCTTCTTCAGTTATGGAATAATGCTGTTTTTTGTGACCACAGAATAGTTAGTGAAAGAGGATTGTTTAAATCCGAAGTGCCGGGGCCAACGAAAACTCAAAATGGAATGATAATTTATCTGTTTTTTTTTTTTTTTTTTTTTTTTTTTTTTCTGTTTTGGGACCTAAATAGGAGGAGAAAGAGGAGAAGAAAGATCACTCAGGCTCAAACTTCCAAGGTGTTCATTCAGTTTCTTAATGGGATATCAGGGCTTGGGACCCAGTCAGACTTCACTTCTTTAAGTGGAGGTAATAAATTATAAAGGAATCAGATAAAGTATAAATAACTCCATGAAGAGTCAATACATTTTCCAGAAACAGATAAGTGAAGGAAGATGCAAAGTACAAATGGAGACAGTTAATACCATGTAACTGTTAAGAGAAGAGGTTGTTGCTGGGCTTGGTGGTACATGCCTGTAATCTTAGTGATTCAGGAGACTGAGGAAGGAAGATTGTAGGTCAGCAACTTAGAAGACCCTACCTCAAAATTAAATTAAAAAAAAAAGAAATTAAAAAGACTAGTTATGTAACTTAGTGACAGAACACCATTGTGTTCAATCCCCAGTATCACAGGGGTGAGGGAACACATACTAATGTTCTTGTATTAAATCCAGTCCTCTACCATTTTTTTAAATAAAGTTTTATTGGAACACAGGGATGTTCATTCATTTACTTATTTTCCTTAGCTGCCTTTGCATTACAAGGACATAGGAGAGTAGTTGCAATGGAGAATATATGACTTTTGCAAAGCCTAAAATATTTACTAGTTTACCCTTTCCATTTTTTTTTTTTCTAAGAGTATGGGTTTGAGTCCAAGTTTCAACATTCACTAGTTGCATGATGTTGAGAAAGTCATGTCTCCTCTCTGGGCTTCATCTCATCAATCAATCAAATGGAGGGAGTAACAGGACTCACCTCATGTGATTATTTCATGTGATTGCTTTGCACATTGCCTGGCATATAGAGTATGCTTAATAAATCATAGCTATATTTTGTGTTAAATTGATTAATTCATTCAACAAATATGCATGAAGTGCCTATCATCATATAGACAATACGAATCCCAGGTTGGACCAATATTAAGTCTTCACCCTCAATGAATTTATGAGTGGGAAAAACAGATAATAAAAAATGATAGCTTTTATTAGTAGTACTATAAACAATGAATACCACTACTACTATTGAAATGAAACTACTCTGTGGACATAAGGCAAAAGTAGGTACTTAGTTGAGGCCTGGCAGTATGTTTTCTTCCTTCCTCACAGACACCCTGGCAGCTCATAAGGAAATGTGTTTATCTTGAAAGCAGCTGGCAGAGGTGGCATGGATGGGACTGAGTTGGTAGAAAGACCCCCTTTCTCAAACCCAGTTTTCTACACCAAATTATCCAAAATGAAGTCTTAACAAGTAGCCTTCCAGCTTGGTGTCATTCATTTTCCAAGGGTAATTCAATAATCCTTGGTGGTTGATAATTTATGTAAGGAGGTTGCTTTTTGTATCACAGCCTGTATTTTAATCAATGACCAGCAACCTGCTGACTGGGGCCAGAAGCAACAGGCTCTGTGTTGAATCCTGTTAACCCCAAGTCTTGGCTGCAGCCAGCTCCAGGCCAGCAGAGCGTTGCTGGCCACTTGGGAAGATGAAAGACTGATCATTTTAAGTTGAGAGTTCTACCTGTTAAAAGTAGAGATGCCCTGTCTTAATGGCCACAGAGTTCTGTCTTCTCTAGAAAGCTGATTTAATTCTCCAAGCCTAATTTGATCAATGCCACAGTCTTGTGAGGGGAGAACAGGTTATGTGTGTTTTGCCAGTGAAAAGCCAAAGCTCAGAGGTGGTTACTTATTTCACGCCTAGACTGAGTAAGGCAAGGGCAGTGCCTGGTCACTTGCAAGGAAGCCTTGGGGGTCTGATGTCTCAGATGTCCTGGTGTTAGCCTTTGTGTCATGGATGCCTTGTTCTTAGTGTGCCAAGGCAGTCTTCATGAAGCCAGGACTTGGTTCTCTCATGCATGATTTTATTTGCAGCACCTAGTACTCGGCCTGGAACACAGTGGGTGCTCAATAAATGGATTTAATGAATGAATGATGCCTGGACCTTTGAATATGTTGTTCTCTTTTCCTGAAATGCTCTTCACATCCTGGTGCTCTGCCACCCCCCATTCGTCCTTAAGGTCATAGCTTAGATATCCTCTTGTGCCAGTCAATGTCTAATCTGGAAAATAGAAATTATGACAGTTAATATAATATAGGGATTAGCTAAATACCTATTGAGAGAGGAAAGAGTAAAGGGAGAACACTGAGCTAACACATAGTAACTGCACTAGGTTAGCTTACATTTCTGCATAACAGCCCCCCCCCAAAAAAGCAAACACTAGATTTTTAAAATTTATTTTATTATAAAAATATGGGATACATCTTGTTTCTCTGGTTGTACATGAAGTAGAGGCATACCATTTGTGTAATCATATATTTACATAGGGTAATGTTGTTTGATTCATTCTGTTATTTTTTTCCCTTCCCCCCACCCCACCCACCCCTCTATTTCTCTCTATATAGTTGCTTCTTCCTCCATTCTTGCCTCCCTCCCACCCCCATTATGTGTCATCATCTGCTTACCAGCAAGATCATTCATCCTTCGTTTTTTTGAGATTGGCTTATCTCACTTAGCATGATATTCTCCAATTCCATTCATTTGCCTGCAAATGCCATAATTTTATTATTCTTTATGACTGAGTAATATTCCATTATATATATATATATCACAGTTTCCTTATCCATTCATCAATTGAGGGGCATCTAGGTTGGTTCCACAATCTGCCTATTGTGAATTGAGCAACTGTGAACATTGATGTGGCTGCATCACTGTAGTATGCTGATTTTAAGTCCTTTGGGTATAGGCCAAGGAGTGGGATACCTAGGTCAAATGGTGGTTCCATTCCAAATTTTCTAGGGAATCTCCACACTGCCTTCCAGAGTGGCTGCACTAATTTGCAACCCCACCAGCAATGTATGAGTGTACCTTTTTCCCCACATCCTCGCCAACACCTATTGCTGCTTGTATTCTTGATAATCACCATTCTAATTGGGGCGAGATGGAATCTTAGGGTAGTTTTGATTTGCATTTCTCTTATTACTAGAGACATTGAACATTTTTCATGTATCTGTTGATTGCCTGTAGGGCTTCTTCTGTGAAATGTCTGCTCATTTCCTTAGCCCATTTGTTGATTGGATTATTTGTATCCTTGGTGTAGAGGTTTTTGAGTTCTTTATATATTCTGGAAATTAGTGCTATATCTGAAGTATGCATGGCAAAGATTTTCTCCCACTCTGTAGGCTCTCTCTTCACATTGCTGATAGTTTCCTTTGCTGAGAAAAATCTTTTTAGTTTGAATCTATCCCAGTTATTGATTCTCACTTTTATTTCTTGTGCTATGAGAGTCCTGTTAAGGAAATCTGATCCTAAGCTGACATGTTCAAGATTTGGACTTACTTTTTCTTCTATAAGATGCAGGGTCTCTGGTTTGATTTCAAGGTCCTTGATCCATTTTGAGTTGAGTTTTGTGCATGGTGAGAGATAGGGGTTTAGTTTCATTCTGTTGCATATGGATTTCCAGTTTTCCCAGCACCATTTGTTGAAGGGGCTATCTTTTCTCCATGGCATTTTTTTGGTCCCTTTGTTTAGTATGAGAAAACTGTTTGTTTGGGTTTGTCTCTGTGTCCTCTATTCTGTACCATGGACCTGTCTATTTTTGTACCAATACCATACATTTTTGTTACTATTTCTTTGTAGTATAGTTGAAGGTCTGGTATTGAGATACCCCCTGCTTCACTCTTCCTGCTAAGGATTGCTTTAGCTATTCTGGGTTTCTTATTCTTCCAGATGAATTTCATGATTGCTTGCTCTATTTTTGTAAGGTACATCATTGGGATTTTAATTGGAATTGCCTTGAATTTGTATAGCACTTTTGGTAGTATGGCCATTTTGACAATATTAATTCTGTCTATCCAAGAACATTGGAGATCTTTCCATCTTCTAAGGTTTTCTTTAATTTCTTTCTTTAGTGTTCTGTAGTACTCATTGTAGAGGTCTTTTGCCTCTTTGGTTAGATTGATTCCCAAGTATTTCATTTATTTTGAGGCTATTGTTAATTGGGTAGTTTTCCTAACTTCTCTTTCTGAAGATTCACCACTTATGTACAAAAATGCATTAGATTTATGTGCATTGATCTTATATCCCGCTACTTTACTGAATTCATTTATGAGTTCTAAAAGTTTTCTGGTGGAATTTCCCGGTTCCTCTAAATATAAAATCATGTTATCAGCAAATAGGGATAGTTTGAGTTCTTCTTTTCCTATTTGTATCCCTTTAATTTCTTTGATCTGGATTTTCTGGAAATGTGCCTTTCCACGAATCCCTGTCCTTGAAGTTCAGCTTGCCATATACCGGAGTGACGCTGAAAACATGATTCTGATGTAACTCCTCTGCTTAGCTGTAAAAACACAGTAATCAGAACTGCTTGGCATCTTCCTGAACAAGACTTAATAGGGGTGGGTATGCTTCACTTCATCCAGAGGTTTTCTCAAGCATCTTCAAAGATGCTGAAGTACCGATTCACAATGAGGATGGGAACCAGAAGAATAGATGCACTTTCTCTGAAGACATATCTTCAAAAGATCCTATCCCTTTTGTTTCCAACCCCTTATCTTTTCCCATCATTTCCAGGGTGTGTGAGCAACTCATGATGGTATCATACATCCCCAGGTAACTTTAAGAAGCAGCAGAAGCAAGCAGTACTTCCAGCCAGGCCATCAGGCACCATCGCTTACCTGCCCAACAGCCCAAAGCCAGCATTATAGGTAACTGGCAGGACTAATCCCTTACATGGCTCCACCATTGGTTGTGGCCATGACAAAGACTTATATCCCTGTATTAGCTTTTACTCAGATGGCTTATGGAGCCAGCTTCCTGTCTTTCTTGGGAGGGGTTAGATGGGGTTTTGCTCTGCCAGAAGGTAGTCCAGCCAAACCAGACTACCTTAATTTAGCTAATACTACGACTCCTATTGTGTTTTCATGGTTTGCCTGCCTTATTTCTAAAAGACTCAGTGAAGCCATAGTCTTAGTAAAATAGGTTTGGAGATAGCATTACAGGTTGAACTTTTTCTCTTCCCCATTATCCCAACTGGTTCAAGGCCCTAAGAATAGTTGTCACTTTAGTGGCTTTTTTTTTTTTTCATTTGTAGTCACTTTACTACTTGAAAATATTTATCCAGAGAAAGGACCCAAGAGACCTGGTCAAGTAGAATAAATATAAAACTATTTCGTAAAGTTGCATTTTGGCATGACCTTTTTAAAATTCTGTTTGGCTCTTTTTTTTCCTTCACTAGTGGTAGTTCTTTATATGTTGTTTTTCATTTCTAAAATTTATTTCATAGTAATTGTTTGAGCAAGAGCTCCAAAAATCCCTAACAGGGCCTTGTCCTGCCATATTAGGTTAGTTTGCATTCAGTCTTTCTATGAATGATATGTCACTTAAATATTTCAATGTTTTATCTTGAAAAACGTAAAATAAAAAAGGTTAAACATAAAAAAAATTCTTTGGTCTGTCTAATTTCTCTGGCTAGAGTTTCGAGGACAATGGTGAATAGAAGTGGTGGAAGAGGGCATCCCAGCCTTGTTCCAGTTTTTAGGGGGAACGCTTTCAGTTTTTCTCCATTTAGAATGATATTGGCCATAGACTTAGCATAGATGGCCTTTACAATGTTAAGGAATGTTCCCACTATCCCTATTTTTACTAGAATTTTGAGCATGAAGGGATGCTGTATTTATCAAATACTATTTCTTCATCTATCAAAATAATCATGTGATTCTTGACTTTAAGTCTGTTGAAATGGTGAATTACATTTATTGATTTCTGGATGTTGAACCAACCTTGCATCCCTGAGATAAAACCCACTTGATCGTGGTGCACTATCTTTTTAATATATTTTTATATGCGATTTACTAAAGTTTTGTTGAGAATTTTTGCATCTATGTTCATTAAGGATATTGGTCTGAAATTTTCTTTCCTCGATGTGTCTCTGTCTGGTTTAGGTATCAGGGTGATATTGGCTTTGTAGAATGAGTTTGGGAGGGTTTCCTCCTCTTCTATTTCATGGAATAGTTTGAGGAGTATTGGAATGAGCTCTTCTTTAAAGGTTTTGTAGAACTCAGCTGAGAACCCATCTGGTTCCGGACTTTTCTTTGTGGGTGGGCTTTTGATGACTTCTTCTATTTCATTACTTGAAACTGATCTATTTAAATTGTGTTTGTCCTCCTGGTTCAGTTTAGGCAATTCATATGTCTCTAGAAACATGTTGATGTCTTCAAGATTTCTATTTTATTGGAATATGTATTTTCAAAATAGTTTCTAATTATGTTTTGTATTTCAGTCATGTCTGTTGTGATATTTTCTTGTTCATACTGAATTTTAGTAATTTGTGTTTTCTCTCTCCTTCTCTTCATTTGTGTGGCTAAGTGTTTATCAATTTCGTTTATTTTTTCAAAAAACCAACTCTTTATTTTGTCAATTTTTTTTATTGTTTCTTTTGTTTCAATTTTATTGATTTCAGCTCTGATTTTAACTATTTCCTGTCTTCTACTACTTTTGGTGTTCCTCTGTTCTTTATCTAAGGCTATCAGCTGTATTGTTAGGTCATTTATTTATTGATTTTTTCTTCTTTTATTAAATGCACTCCATGAAAAAAAATTTCCTCTAATAACTGCTTTCATAGTGTCCCAGAGATTTTGATATGATGTATCTTTGTTCTCGTTTACCTCTAAGAATTTTATTTCTCCCCTGATGTCTTCTGTTATCCATTCATCATTCAATAGCGTATTATTTAATCTCCAGGTGTTGGAGTAGTTTCTGTCTTTTATTCTGTCATTTATTTCTAATTTCAATTCATTATGATCTGATAGAATAAAAGGTAGTATCTCTATCTTCTTGTATTTGCTAACAGTAGCTTTGTGGCATAAAATATGGTCTATTTTAGAGAAGGATCCATGTGCTGCTGAGAAGAAAGTGTATTCTCTCTTTGTTGGATGGTATAGTCTAAACATGTCCATTAAGCCTAAATTATTGATTGTGTTGTTGAGATTTATGGTTTCTTTGTTTAATTTTTGTTTGGAAGATCTGTCCAGTGGTGAGAGAGGTGTGTTAAAGTCACCTAGTTTTATTGTGTTGTGCTCTATTTGATTCCTGGAATTGAGAAGGATTTGTCTGACGTACATGGATGAGGCACTATTTGGGGCATAGATATTTATGATTGTTATGTCTTGCTGATTTATACTTCCCTTAAGCAGTATGAAATGTCCTTCTTTATCCCTTCTGACTAACTCTGGCTTGAAGTCCACATTATCTGATATGAGGATGGATACTCTGGCTTTTTTGCTGAGTCTATGTGCATGGTATGTTTTTTCCCATCCTTTCACCTTTAGTCTGTGGGTTTCTCTTTCTATGAGATGAGTCTCTTGAAGGCAGCATATTGTTGGATCTTTCTTTTTAATCCAATCTGCCACTCTATGTCTTTTGATTGGTGAGTTCAGGCCACTAACATTCAGGGTTATTATTGAGATATGATTTGTATTCCTGGTCATTTTGGTTTATTTTTGGTTTTTAACTTGACTTGGTTTCTCCTTTGTTTGGCTATTCCTTTAGGGTATTTCCTCCATTTGCTGATTTATATCGTTGTTTTTCATCTCTTCCTCATGGAATATTTTGCTGAGAATGTTCTGTAGTGCTGGCTTTCTTTTTGTAAATTCTTTTAGCTTTTCTTTATCATGGAAGGATTTTATTTCATCATCAAATCTGAAGGTAAGTTTTGCTGGGTATAAGATTCTTAGTTGGTATCCATTTTCTTTCAGAGCTTGAAAAATGTTGTTCCAGGCCCTTCTAGCTTTTAGGGTCTGGATTGAAAAATCTGCTGATATCTGTATTGGTTTCCCCCAGAATGTAATTTGATTCTTCTCTGTTGCAGCCTTTAAAATTCTGTATTTATTTTGTATGTTAGGTATTTTCATTATAATGTGCCTTGGTGTGGGTCTATTGTAATTTTGTATATTTGGAATCCCATAAGCCTCTTGTACTTGATTTTCCATTTCATTCTTCAGATTTGGGAAATTTTCTGATGTTAGTTCATTGAATAGATTGTTCATTCCTTTGGTTTGTTTCTCTGTGCCTTCCTCAACTCCAATAATTCTTAAATTTGGCCTTTTCATGATCTCCCATAATTCTTGTAGATTTTGTTCGTGATTTCTTACCATCTTCTCTGTTTGGTCAACTTTATTTTCAAGTTTAAATATTTTGTCTTCAATGTCTGAGGTTCTGTCTTCCAGGTGTTCTATCCTATTGGTTATGCTTTCTATGGAGTTTTTAATTTAATTTATTGTTTCCTTCATTTCAAGGATTTCTGTTTGTTTGTTTGTTTGTTTGTTTTTCAGTACCTCTAACTCTTTATTGAAATGATCTTCTGCTTCCCACATTTGCTCTTTTAACTGTTGATTGGTGTGATCATTCAAACCCTGCATTTGCTCTTTCATCTCATCATTTGCTTCTCTGATCATTTTAATTATGTACATTCTGAACTCCCTTTCTGACATTTCTTCTGCCATGTTGTCATTGGTTTTATTGCTGTAGCGTCTAGGTTTGTTTGGGACATTTTCTTCCCTTGTTTTTTCATATTGGTCAGGTATCTACCCCTCTAGTAGTGAAACTCTGAGATATTGCAGATTTCCTCTATTGACTTATAGTGACCTGTAGATTTCCAATAAATCACCTCCTAGCCTCCAGTAACCTGGAGTCTTGGAGGAACTTGATAATGCAGTGCTCCACAAGAAAGTCGTCCTTCTAGAGGTGGTGGCCTTTAGGTGGTGTATATTCCCTGCTAGTGGGCAGAGGTGCCTCCACTTGTTGACTGATGGTCAGTCAAAAGGGGGACTAGACTGTGGGCTGGGACATGCTTGGTCTGGGCCTGTGTCTCTGGTTCTACCACCCTGGTGGGAAAGCCTCACCCGGAGGGAAAGGCTCACCTGGTGGGGAAGTCTCACTGGGCAGCTCTCCTCCAAGAAGTTTTCTTTGGTCCAGAACTAGCCCTCCTCTGCAACATTCCCAGGGAGCCTCATCCTGTGAGTGAGTCTCTCCTTGGGCAGCCCTCCTCTGCAAAGTTCTCTGGGGTCTGGAACTACTGCCTTTGCCAGGGAGCCTCACCCTGTGCCAAAGCCTCTTGCTGGTGGCCCCTTCTCTGAGAAGCCGCCTGTGGTCCTGTCCTGCTTCTGGTCCTGGGACCTTCGCTCTGCTCCAAAGCATCTCACTGAGTGGCCCCTCCTCTACAATGCTCCCGGTTGTCCAGGTTTACAACTCCAGGGGGTATGTTCCTACTATCCCTATTTTTCCTAGTGTTTTGAGCATGAAAGGGTGTTGTATTTTGTCAAACGCTTTTTCTGAGTCAATTGAAATAGCCATATGATTCTTATTCTTAAGCCTATTGACATGATGGATTACGTTTATTGATTTACAGATGTTAAACCATCCTTGCATTCCAGGGATGAACCCCACTTGATCGTGGTGCACAATTTTCTTCATATGTTTTTGGATACGGTTTGCCAATAAGGATCTTTGCATCTATATTCATCAAGGATATTGGTCTAAAATTTTCTTTCCTTGATGTGTCTGCCTGGTATTGGTATGAGGGTGATATTAGCTTCATAGAATGAGTTTGGTAAGGTACCCTCCTTTTCTATTTCCTGGAATACTTTGAGAAGTATTGTAATGAGCTCTTCTTTGAAGGTCTTGTAGAACTTGGCTGAGAATCCATCTGGTCCTGGGCTTTTCTTGGATGGTAGGTTTTTAATGGCTTCTATTTCATTGCTTGATATTGATCTGTTTAAATTGTGTATGTCCTCCTGGTTCAGTTTGGGAGGAGCATATGTCTTGAGAAATTTGTCAATGTCTTTGGTAGTTTCTATTTTGTTGGAATACAGGTTTTCAAAGTAGCTTCTCATTATGTTCTGTATCTCAGTGGTGTCTGTTGTGATATTTCCTTTATCATCACGAATTTTAGTAATTTGAGTTTTCTCTCTCCTTCTCTTTGTTAGTGTGGCTAAGGGTTTGTCTATTTTGTTTACTTTCTCAAAGAACCAACTTTTTGTTTTGTCAATTTTTTGAATTGTTTCTTTTGTTTCAATTTCATTGATTTGAGCTCTGATTTTAATTATTTCCTGTCTTCTACTACTTTTGCTTATTCTGTTCTTCTTTTTCCAGGACTTTGAGCTGTAATGTTAGGTCATTTAGTTGTTGACTTTTCATTCTTTTCTGGAATGTGCTCCATGCAAGGAATTTTCCTCTTAGTACCGCTTTCATAGTGTCCCAGAGATTTTGATATGTTGTATCATTGTTCTCATTGACCTCTAAGAATTTTTTTATCTCCTCCCTGATGTTTTCTGTTATCCATGTTTCATTCAATAGTATATTATTTAGTCTCCAGGTGTTGGAGTAATTTCTCTTTTTTATTTTGTCATTGATTTCTATTCTCAGTCCTTTATGATCTGATAGAACACAAGGCAGTATCTCATTTTTTTTTTTTGCATTTCCTAAGGGCTGCTATGTGGCATAACATATGGTCTATTTTTGAGAAGGTTCCATGTGCTGCTGAGAAGAAAGTGAATATGCTCATTGATGGATGGAATATTCTATATATGTCTATTAAGTCTAGGTTATTGATGTGTTATTGAGCTCTATGGTTTCTTTGGTTGGTTTTTGTTTGGAAGATCTATCTAGTGGTGACAGTGGTGCGTTAAAGTCACCCAGAATTATTGTGTTGTGGTCTATGTGATTCCTGAAATTGAGAAGGATTTGTTTGATGTACAGGGATGCACCATTGTTTGGGGCATAAATATTTACTATCATTATGTCTTCCTGATTTATGGTTCCCTTGAGCAGTATGAAATGTCCTTCTTTATCCCTTCTGACTAACTTTGGCTTGAAGTCCACTTTATCTGATATAAGGATGGAAACCCCCACTTTTTTACTGAGTCCACGTGCGTGGTAGGTTTTTTCCCATCCTTTCACCTTTAGTCTGTGGATGACTTTTTCTATGAGATGAGTCTCTTGCAGGCAGCATATTGTTGGGTCTTTCTTTTTAATCCATTCTGCCAGTCTATGTCTTTTGATTGATGAGTTTAGGCCATTAACGTTCAGGGTAATTATTGAGATATGATTTGTCATGATATTTGGTTTTTAAGTTAGCTTGGTTTCTCCTTTGAGTGGTTTTTCTCTAAGGTAGTTCCTCCCTTTGCTGACCTCCATTGTTGTTTTTCATTTCCTCCTCATTGAATATTTTGTTGAGAACATTCTGTAGCGCAGGTTTTCTATTTGTAAATTCTTTTAACTTTTGTTTATCATAGAAGGATTTTATTTCATCTTCAAATCTGAAGGTTAGTTTTGCTGGGTATAGGATTCTTGGTTGGCAACCATGTTCTTTCAGAGCTTGAAATACATTGTTCCAGGTCCTTCTAGCTTTTAGAGTCTGGGTTGAGAAGTTGGCTGCTATCCATATTGGTCTCCTGTCGCCGTCCAGTGGGACATAAAAACACATACACCTCAGATTGTCATGAAGCAACTTCTTCTTTATTCAGATCCCAGCAACAACAACAACAACCCCCAAAAAGCAGTCTCACCCTCAATATATAAGCAGTCATGCATAAGCAATTTCGATCAGATATGTCCACCCAATCCTGTTAAAGGTCAAGCAATCACGAGCTCAAGCATACATGTAGCCAATTGTAATAGCTTTCTGTTTTCTCCAGGCATACCAAGCATGCCCTTTGGCTCCCTGCCAGCCCACATCTCCCCTTGTTTGTTTATAAAAAGACCGTGCCTATCTTAGATTGTCCATGACAGAGCAACATCCTTACCCGTCATTGGAAAATGAAGCTTATATCTTCATTCCCTGTCTTAGGTTGGTATGAGCTCTTCACGAATCTTACCCGTCTCTGACTACTGGTCTAGCATAGCCAAACTTGGGGGTAGTTTCCCACATAACCTGTTAAGTCATAGGAGCCTTTTGGGAAGGGTGCTAAGTCAGGAGAAAAGGGTACAATAGGTAACTCTAATGTGGAATTAGTGGTAAGAATAGGAGGATATAGATTGGAAGAGTTAGTAAGGGGCAAAGGGCAAGGCCATGCCTTTACTATCCCCCATAGGTAACGCACGGCTCCTCCATTAACATGGTGAGGGATCATCAACAACAGCAGTTGGAGGAACTTCCACATCTTCTTGTTGTTCTTGGTTTTCTATTGAGGAAGACTTAACCAATCTTTCAGGCACCCAAATTGGTGATTGTGCGTCCTGCAGGAAAACACAAACAGATCCTTGGGTCCAGATTAATACCGGATCCGGGCCTTTCCATTGTCCCAATAGAATGTCCTTCCAGAGCACTTGAGGTAGATGTATTTTATTAGGCTCTGAATGACGGTCAGCAGCTGATTGGCCCTCAGAATTGAGATTTAAAAAATTTAAAATGAACAAGGCAACAGATAATTTGTCTTTTGGGGATCTGTATGATGCCTCTATTCCCCCTTTTTGTTTATAAAGCATGTTTTTAAGTGTTAAATGGGCACACTTAACAATGCTTTATCCAGTAGGATTATAGGGAATTCCTGTGACATGTTGAATACCAAAGGTGGAACAAAATTGTTTAAAGGCCTGGGACGTATATCCAGGACCATTATCTGTTTTAATTTGTTTGGGGACCCCTAGGATGGAGAAAGAATGTAAACAGTGTGTTACTACATCTCTGATTTTTTCTCCAGCATGAGCAGAGGCCATAATAAATCCTGAAAAGGTATCTATTGACACATAGATGAATTGTAGTTTTCCAAATTCTGAATAATGAGTTACATCCATTTGCCAAATATGATTGGGCTGAAGCCCTTTTGGATTTTCTCCTAATGAGGGGTTAGGAATAAGTGTAGCACATTTAGCACAAGACTTGACTATGTCCCAAGCTGTTGCCTTAGTAATCTGATAGCGTAAACAGAGTAGAAGCATTTACGTAAAATTTGGAATGAAAATTTTTTGCATTTTCAAGTGCATCAAAGATATGTGGGTCTCTGGTGGCCATGTCTGTTAGATCATTGTGTAAACTTAGAGGACCTGGAAGGCCAGTATGAGCCCGAACATGCCCAATAAAAAAAAGGACTTTTTCTATCCCAAATGAGTTTTTGTAAAGATTGTAAATACTTAGTGATGGTGGAAGTGAGGGAGAGCAGACCAGTTAATTCTAAATTTTGAATAGCATTAACAACGTATTTGCTATCAGAGAATAGGTTAAAGGGCTCATGATGGGTTCTGAATACTTCTATAGCTACTAATAGTTCTGTTTGTTGTGCAGATAGAGTATTAAACAGCAATGTTTCTGTAACATTATTTACAGTAATAGCACCCATACCATTTTTTGATCCATCAGTAAATATAAGGGTAGTTCCTATAATAGGTTCTTTTTGGGTGACTTTGGGGAAAATTATAGGATGTTGACTCCAAAATTGGAGAAGAGGATCAGATGGCAAATGATTGTCAAACACAGCAGAAGTACTAGTAAAGACTATAGCCCATGAATTTGAATTATTAATAAGATATTGTATCTGATCAGTAATATAAGGAGTAGTTATTGTCGAGGGATGTGACCCAAAGGTGGAAAGGGATACTTTTAACGCCCTAAGGATTAATTCTGCCACAGATTCAGTAAACAAGGATAAGACCTTGTTAGGGGCACAATTCATGTGAACCCATAGAATAGGACCCTTTTGCCAAAACACTCCTGTGGGTAACTTATTTGTGGCCAAGACAATGAATGATAAAGGCTTAGCTAGGTCAATATGATCAAGATGAACCTTTTCCATAGCTGTTTCAACAAGCTTGAGAACTGTTCGAGCCTTAGGGGTAAGCACCCACTTAGAAAGGGGATCAGAATCACCTTTAAGAGTGTCAAACAGGGGACCCAAACTTGAGGTGGGTAAGTGAAGGTAATGTCTAATCCAGTTAATGTCACCTAATACTGCTCTGGCGAAGGCACAGAGGTCCAATCCTGCACTTCCTCTTGTTTGTCTAATTGGGGAGTCAAAGGGTCTGAGGTACGGACTGGATAGCCCCATATATTTGTGGGCCCTGAGGCTGGGGGCCCTGATTCCCATTTTTTGGATATAAAGGGTTACCATCTTTGTCTCTAGTTGATTTACAGTCACTTGCCCAGTGTTTCCCTTTTTTACATCGAGGACATAATTTTGGCACAGGACTCTGGGGGCAGTCCTTTTTTATGTGTCCATATTGTTAACCCTGATAACACTGTTGGCCTGGGCGGGAGTTGGCATTGCCTCTAATGCCCTGTGCAAGCGCTGCAGCCATCACCTGACCTTGAATAAAAGCCTCATTAATATTCCTACAAGCCTTTAAATAGACTCCAAGGTCTTTGTTTTTCCAAGGTCTTATTGCTTCTTTACACCATTTATTTGCTTGCTCATATGCAAGCTGTTTGACTAAAGGCATAGCCTGGTCTACATTTCCAAATATACATCCTGCTGTTTGAATCAATCTGTCTACAAAATCGGCATAGGGTTCATTGTTGCCTTGAATAACCTTAGATAACTGTCCCTGAAGATTGCCAGTACCTGAAAGCGTTTTCCAAGCTTTAGTGGCAGCAGCACTAATTTGTTAATACACACCGGGGTGGAAATTAATCTGATTACCTTGCCCTTCATACAGTCCTTGGCCTGTCAGCATGTCTAGATTCCATTGAGGATTTCCCGCAACTGCATTACATTGGGCAGTATCAGAACATAACTCCTGGTTGGCCACCTTCCACATAAGATATTGTCCCCCAGATAAACATGCTTTTGCTAAATTACCCCAATCAGTCGGAGTAAGATTTTGACTTGCAACATTCTCTAATAAAGAAATGGTAAATGCAGCTTGTACTCCATAGGACATAACTGCCTCTTTTAACTGTTTCACTAATTTTATGTCTAATATTTGATGATATCTCTGATTGTTTTGATCTTCAAATACTGGGAATATTGGGAACACTGATCGAGATTCTACATCAGCCCACTGTCTGGGGGCCGCCCCTGTGCAGCAAGTACATGCACCCCTACAACTTGGAAAAGAATGGTGACCTGGATTATACACCGGAGGGCGTGGCGCAGTAGGGGCTAAATGCCACTGAGAGAACTACTTTTCTAGTTCTGTCTCAGATAGTTCCTGTTCTTCAGAGTCACATCCCTGTTCTGAGTCTGAACATCTACTTTCTCTTTCAGAAGCTCGACTTGATTGTTCTTCTTTTACAGTTTCTAATATCTCTTCCCCTTCTCTTAGCTGTTCTGGAAATTTTGGTTTTTTGGAAGTCAGGCAGAAATGAACTAATGTCCATATAGGCAAAGTACCAAGAGGGAGAGGCATTTTTTCATTTTGTTTATGGAGGTCCTTTCCCAAACGCTCCCACTGAGGGACAGTAAGGAGCCCTTCTTCTAAGAACCAAGGACAGGCTTCTTCTATAGTTTTAAGGAAGGTCCATGCAGTTTTAGACTTTAATGGAGTTCCATTTTCTCTTAACAATGCCTTAAGAGAGCCTTCCATGCGAATCCGTGAAATTTCCGATCCCATGGCTATAATATGGCCTCTCTGATCACCACAACAACAACAAACAGAAACCAAACAAGAAAAAGTAACAAAAATATTAACACAACTAACACCTTACACACATTATTTGCTACAGGACATCCTTTGCTGTGTCTTGGGACAGCCTTCTGTTAAGTTCCCTCACTAGGGGAGTCTTCCATTAGTACCTTAAGGCCACTGTTTCCTCGAATAGGGAAACCTGCTAGTTGACTGTGCTAGTGAAAAATTTTCTCCTTTATTACTTACCTGAGCGCTCACAGCTCCCCGTATGGGCAACCAAATGTCGCCGTCCAGCGGGACATAAAGACATGTACACCTCAGTTTGTCATGAAGCAGCTTCTTCTTTATTCGGATCCCAGCAACAACAACAACAACCCCCAAAAATCAGTCTCACCCTCAATATATAAGTAGTCTCATGCATAAGCAATTTCGATCAGATATGTCCACCCAATCCTGTTAAAGGTCAAGCAATCACGAGCTCAAGCATACATGTAGCCAATTGTAATAGCTTCCTGTTTTTATTCAGGCATATCAAGCATGTCCTTTGGCTCCCTGACAGCCCACAGTCTCCCTCTATATGTAATCTGATGCTTTTCTCTCACAGCCTTCAAAATCCTATCTTTATTTTGAATGTTAGGCATTTTCATTATAATGTGCCTTGGTGTGGATCTGTTGTGACTTTGTGCATTTGGTGTTCTGTAAGCCTCTTGTATTTGATTTTCCATTTCATTCTTCAGGTTAGAGAAATTTTCTGATATTATTTCATTGAATAAGTTGTTCATGCCTTTGGTTTGTATCTCTGTGCCTTCCTCAATCCCAATAATCCTTAAATTTGGTCTTTTCATGATGTCCCATAGTTCTGGGAGATTCTGTTTATGATTTCTTACCATGTTCTCTGTTTGGGCAACTTTATTTTCAAGATTAAATATTTTGTCTTCATTGTCTGAGGTTCTGTCTTCCAAGTGGTCTAGACTTTTGATGATGCTTTCCATTGAGTTTTTTATTCGGTTTATTGTTTCCTTCATTTCAAGGATTTCCATTTGTTTTTTTTTTTTTTTTTTTTTTTTTTTTTGAGAATCTCTATCTCTTTGTTGAAATGATCTTTTGCTTCCTGCAGGTGCTCTTTCAGCTTATTGGTATTATCATTCATTGCCTGTATTTGCTCTCTTATCTCATGCTTTGCTTCGCGAATCATCTTAATCATGTATAATCTGAAGTTCTTTTCTGACATTTCTTCTAACATACTGTCATTGGATTCCATTAATATAGAATATAGATTTGTTTGGATCATTTTCTTCCCTTGTTTTTTCATGTTGTTCATGTATCTTCCCCTCTAGCAGTGCAGATCTGGGGAATTGCAGATTTCCCCCTATAGCCTTATAGTGGCCCTATAGGTTTCCAAAACTTTTTCTTTAAGGGGAGATCAATATTAGCAGTGCCCAAATCAGACACTATGCAATCCTAGACCAAATAGCCCCTATGGGGACAATAACAAAATTATCATAGTAAACAAAATGAGTTTAAATATTATCTTCAGTAGAACAAACAAGTTTGCAATAAGGTCTGCAGTTTGTAATGGAGGACAACGAGGATGCAGAGGGATGTAGAATGTGGCTGTTAATGGGATAAGAAAAGAATATACAGAAGTTCTAGAAAATAGAAAGGGTGAGAGTGTAATCAAAAGAAATTGGATGTTAGCATGCAAAAAAGGGAGAAAGAGACTGAGGGAACAGGTAAACAAAAGTAAAAAAGAAAAGTAAAGAAATAAAAACTTAAAATTTTTAAAAAGGAGAAAAAAGAAAATCTACAGTATAACAGTCATATACTAATGAAACCTCCCAGTCTTCAGTAGCCTGATGCATGAGAGGTACCTGACAATGAGCTTCAAGCCTCCAGCAGGCTTCTCAGGATAGGTTTTGCCCCACCTAAAGATCGGAGTTACGGCTTCCAGGATTATCCAAGATGGCCACTCTGGCTTTGAAATGTGTTGGCAAATGGGGAGCTGCAGCTCAGGGTGTGGCTGTGGTCAGCAGGAGGTCCTGGAGGTGGGATGTGGTTGGTCAGGCAGGGGTCCTGGAGTTCGTGTGTGTTTGATGTGGTTGTGGGATCCTGGAGGCCAGTTTCAGTCAGTCAGTCTGGGGTCCCAGTGATAGGGCGCAGTCAGTTGGTCTGGGGGTCCTGGCGGCAGGGAGCAGTCAGTTGATGTGAGGGCCCCAGAGGCAGGGAGTGATCGGTCGGACTGAGGGATCCTGGAGATGGGGCTCAGTCAGTCCGGCCAGGGGTCCTATGGGGCCTGGCTGTTGTCTCAAAATGGCAGCAGCCACGTGTAATCAAACCTGCAGGTACTGTAACAGTGAACTTCCAGGCAACAGCAGGCAGCTGGTGCTCCACTGGCGGTCGGCGATCAGTTTGCTGACTGTTGTCGGATGATCGGGAAGTGAATCTCTTGCGTTGGGTGATGGATAGATGTAAGGCAGGTGATGGACAGACAAGAGGCAGGCAAATGGTGGATGATAGGCGCCTGACGGTGAGCAATCAAGAAACAGATGTCCTCTGCTTGAAACCAGAGTTACGGAGCAACAAGGAATGCAGCCTCCCTCTAGTCCGCCATCTTGGATCTCCTGCAACTTATTTTTTAAATGGACATGTTTCTCTACCTCCTTTTCTTGAATCCTGAGTCCTGGAGCAACATGAAATGCAGTCACCCTCTAGTCCGCCATCTTGAAACCTCCCCAAAACTAGATTCTTAACCCAAACAACATTCATTATCTCATCTTTTCTCTGGACCAGGAAGCTGGGCAAGGCTTTGCTGGATCCTCTGCCTCAGGATGCTTCACAAAGCAACCATTGGCATCAGTTGAATCCTGTAGTCTCATCCAGGGTCTCACCTGGGGAAGGATCTGTTTGCAAGCTCACTCAAACAGTCATTGACAGTCCCTTGTAGGATGCTTGAACTGGAGAATTTCATTTATCATTGTCATTGCCTGGAGGACTCCCTCAGTTCCTTCCAGGTGGACATTTCCATGGGGAAGTTCACAACATGGTACCAACTTCATCAGAGCATGTGAGCAAGAGAAAAGTCATGTTTGAGGCCATAGTGTCATTACTGAGTCTCAGAAATTACAGCACCTCTGCCAGTAGGGAGTGAGTCAGAAAGTCCATCCCTCCACTTTAGGAATGGGGCTTACATATGGACATGAACCATGAATGTCCAGGGACAGGTTATTACAGAGGCTGCCCTTGGTGAGTAGAAAGATGCTAAGTATACCATAGGGCTAGAAGAACAATGGAGAGGTTAGTTCTAGAATCTACATGTTTAAGGAGAGTCCCCATGGGGTGTAGCCCTGGCCAACTGATACTGATAATTCACACAGGGTACCATGAGATTGTTTCTAGGAGTGTGAGGAGAACACCTGGAAACAGGAGCTAACTACTCTTTCTGGAACAATTTGGCACTGACCAGGGTACAGGGACAGCCACAAGCAGTAACAGGAACAGAGTGTAGACTTGAGCTTCTCTCATGGTTTTAATCACATTTCATCCAAAGTCACATGGTGAAGTCCTAACCCACAGTGCCTTAGAATGTGACATTTGGAAAAAGGGTCATTGTTGATATACTTATCTAAGAGGTGGATTTGGGTGGACCCAATCCAATACAATGGGTGTCCTTACACAAAGGAGAAATTTGGACAGAAACACACATGGAAAGAAGGACATGGGGACAAGAAGTCAGAGATCATGGTGGCATTTCTACCTGCCCAGGATGCTGAGGGTTGCCAGCAACCCACCAGAATCAGGGGAAGAGCCTTGGGACAGATTCTCTTCCACAGAAGAAGGAAAAACCACACTCAAAAGGAGCAACCCTGCCAACACTTTGATCTTAGACTTCTAATCTCCAGAATTATAAGACAATAGATTTGTGTAGTTAAAGCCTCCCACCAGCTCGTGGTAAATAATTTGACTTTCTGTGGGTTCTGATACCCATGTCAACCATGGTCTGAACAATCCAGAAACAGGACTTGTACATTTTCAACAACTTTTAGTGCAGTAGATAATTATAATTGTTCTATTATATTGTTATTGTTAATTTCCTAAATTTTTTGTGCCTAATTTATAAATTAAACTTTATCATGGGTAGAATATGTACAGAAAAAAAAAACCACACAGGGTTTGGTACTACCATGGTTTGGAGCATCCTCAGGACTTGGAAGGCACTCCCTATGGTAATGGGAGTGGGGAGGTACTGCACATTGCTATGACTGCTCTGGGAAACTAACACAGCCTCCTTTAGCCTTGGGGTCATCTCTGAAAACATTCATCTTACAGAAACACTGGGATGCCGGCAGTAGTGTTGCCATCTGCTGGAGGCTGAGCCAGGATTGCCTGAAGGACATCACACACCTCTTTATGGAAGACTTTTGGTGACCTCCTCTATCCCATCTACACAGGCGCTGCTGGGTCTCCCACTCTCCTCTATGTCCCTTTGATTCCCTGTACCACCTTCTCTCAGGCACTTCCATATCTCTTTGGCTGATTATCTGCATCTCCCAAGTGCTATGTATGAACTACACCAGGGCAGACATCCTCACTGTCTCCAGTGCCAAGCATGGTTTTTAGCACACAGTAGGTGGTTAGTTAGTGGTCTTTACACTGAATAAACAAATGCTAGTAGAAACAGAAGAGGGGATACTCCAAGGCAGGGAGGTCGGGTTGAATCAATTTGAACAGCCATCACTTTGATTTTATCTCATTCAGTCCTGACACTAACCCTGCATGCAGGTACTTTGACCTCCATTTTGCTTATCAGAAAACTGGAGATCAAAGAGAAGAAAATGATTTGCCCAATGTCATCTTGATGACAGTTGGCAGAGCTGGGGCTCAAACCCCCTTTCAACTATCTAGTCCACTTTCCTCTCAGTTTTAGAGCCATCATATATTAAGAATTTAAATATCCCAGTGTTGGGGGCTATGCCATGCGGATTATGCCAAGATGGCACCTGGCAGCCAGCCAGAGGTTGTTTTGATCACATCGGCAGTGAGGAGGTTGATTAACATAAGCACACCCAGGTGATTTATCATTGGCCGTATTCTATTAAGTCCACACACACAACGTGTGCACAGGTGTTCCCGAGTGCTCCTGATTGTGCCTGCTTGTTTTGACCTTTACCATGATTGGGCAGCTAGCTCCTTGCCTAATCTTCGCATAATTAACATCAGCCCTACCCTTCACCTCCTGGAGGGGATATAAGCCGGCTCTCCTCAGGCGCCAGTGTTTCTGGATTTCCTGAATCATTAATAAACCGTTCCGAATTCAAGAGCCTCACTACTCACTTGTCTCCCACCAAATTGACTCCGCTGGACGGCGTCAAATGGTGGCCTGTATGGGGAACTCTGCGTATGGGGAACTCTGCGTATGGGGAACTCTGAGCACGGAACCTCTGCATTCATCTCCCCTCCCGAGAACTCAAACGGTAAGTAGCGAGGTAAGCTGCAGCCCCTGTCTCTAAGGCACTTAGATGCTCAAGATAGCTGGCCAGGTAGTGAAGTGCAAAAGTGTGTGTATTTTGTGTTGCTTGTGTATTTGTCAAATTCAAGAGTCTTGATACCCATTTGTCTATCCAAATGGTAAATAGCGAGGTAAGCTGAGGCCCTGTCTCTAGGGCAGTTAGGTGCTCAGGTAAGCTGAGGCCCTGTCTCTAGGGCAGTTAGGTGCTCAGGTAAGCTGAGCCCCTGTCTCTAGGACAGTTAGGTACTCAGGTAAGCTGAGCCCCTGTCTCTCTCTAAGGCAGTTAGGCACTCAGGATAGCTGGCCAGGTGATGAAATACAAAGAGGATGATAAAGGAGCTCCAGAGTGCATGTATTTTTTGTTGTTTGTTTGTACTACTGTTAGTGTGGTCTTTGTCCTGTATCAAATTTATTTAGTAGTAAAAGATGGGTTCAGAAATATCATGAAATCAATCTGAAAGGATGATTCAAAAAGGAGGCATAAAAAATATATTACAAGAAGGAGGTTCTGAGAAGGAGGGAGATACTGGGGAGGAACTAGAAAATAAGCAAGTTAACATTGAAAAGTTGCTAAAAGGCAGGAAAGACCATGAGATAATTAACCCCTCAGCTCCCCCTTATGATAAAAGGTGGGAGGACCCAACATTTTGTGGGCACTCTAGTCGGCCATGTTGTGGTGGAATCCCAAGTGATACCGGGGATCGCTGGGACCCTGTGGAAGGCCCATTAAGACTATCCTTCCCAGTCTTGGTGGACGGTCAGGGGCAGCAATTTCATCAGGTCCTAGAATTTAAAACAGTAAAAAATCTTAAAGAGGCAGTTGCTACTGATGGGCCCCAAGTTCTGTTTACCGTGAGTATGGTGGAATCCATCGCAACACTTAATCTGACTCCCAGTGATTGGGTGAGTATGTGTCGAGCAGTTTTGCATGGTGGACAATATTTAATGTGGAAGGTAACTAATCAAGAGCTCTGTGCAGAGACGGCTCGTAGAAACACAGCCACAGGTTTCCATCAACGAAACCTAGATATGTTGCTGGGACAAGGATATGTTGCTGATATGTTGCTGAACAACAGCAACAAATTACGTATGATCCAGCAGTCTATCTTCAGATAGCTACCCCTGCTGTTAGAGCTTGGAAAACATTACAAGGTTATGGGGACTTGCAAGGGCAATTATCCAAAGTTATACAGGGCTCAAATGAACCATATGCAGAGTTTGTAGACCGTCTGTTACAAACAGCAGGCAGAGTGTTTGGGGATTCAGAACAAGCAATGCCTTTAATAAAACAGTTAGCATATGAACAAGCTAATGGTGCAGGGAAGCAATTAGGCCATGGAAAAATAAGGATCTCAATACCTATTTAAAAATATGCAGAGATATTAATGAGTCAGCTATACAGGGTCAAGTACTAGCAGCTGCTGTCACTCAAGGAGTAACTCAAGCTATGGGAACCAAATCCGAAATCTGTTTTTCATGTGAACAGCCAGGACATTTTAAAAGGGACTGTCCAAACCCAAGTCATAGTACATACAAAAAAATGCCTGGAGTATGTCCAAAATGTAAAAAAGGAAAACATTGGGCAAGTGAATGTAAATTTGTAGTTGACATTGAAGGAAAACCATTCCCAAAAAACGAGATGAGGGGCCCTCGGGCTCGGGCCCCACAGATATTCAGAGTCCTGAAGGAAGGACAGCCAGTGGCAGATCCCATCAGAGTGATTCCTCGAACCCATTATCCATTAATTCCCTCATCAGACATACAACAGGAAGCGCAGGACTGGACCTCTATGCCACCACCAGAGTAGTACTAACTCCAGAAATGGGGTTTCAATTAATACCTATGGGTATCTATGGACCTCTTAAATCGGGGACAGTAGGTTTACTATTAGGGCGCAGTTCTGCTGCCCTAAGAGGACTCCATATAACACGAGGAATGATTGATCCAGATAATGAGGGAGAGATAAAAATAATGGTCAGTTCCCCAAAAGGTATTTCTGTTAAAAACCAGGGGGATAAAATAGCACAAATACTGGTGATACCCAGTGAACATGACAATTATTTAGCAAAAAAGAATTAAAGAAATAAATCAGGGTTTGAACCCACAGGGGAACCTATGACCATGCTTGACTTAGATCTAAACACTTGCCCCATGTATACTATAAGAATAAATGACAAGGAATTTGATTGGTTATTAGACACTAGAGCTGATCTTAGTATCATAACATTGACCCAATGGCCAAAAGATTGGCCTCTTCAAAAGGCTGACCAGACCTTACGAGGTTTGGGGGTTGCCTCAAACCCCTCCCCCCCCCCGGAGTGCACAGTTATTGAAATGGACAGATATGGAAAGAAACCATGGTACTTTCCAACCCTATGTCTTAAGAGATTTACTCATTAATTTATGGGGGAGAGACATATTAAGACAATTACAGATCAAGTTGACTAATGAACATATGCATATTAACCCGATAGCTTGTAATATCATGGTGAACCAGGGATCTATACCTGGAAAAGGACTGGAAGTACATTCACAGGGAATAACTGAACCATCCAAGCTATGAGGAGAAGTAATAAAGAGGGACTGGGTTTTCAGAGGGGGCCATTGAGCCAATAAAAATTACATGGAAATCACAAAAGGCTGTTTGGATACCTCAGTGGCCCCACAATACTCAAAAGTTACAAGCAACCGGAGAGTTAGTAAGACAACTGACCTTAGGCCATCTACAACCTTCTATGTCTCCTTTCAATACACCTATCTTTATAATTAAAAAGAAATCAGGAAAGTGGTGACTCCTCCAAGATCTTAGAGCAATTAATGATCAAATGGTAATAATGGGAGCAGCTCAATCCGGACTCCCTCAATTGTCTACTATTCCGAAGGATTGGAGAATTATAGTTTTAGACATAAAAGATTGCTTCTTTTCTATACCACTTCATAAAAACTTCCATGTTAACACTAACACTCTTCAAAAACGTTTTAAAATGACTAAAGAACAAGCTAGAACTATTGTCAAAAATTGTCAACATTGTGTCACTTATCTCCCAGTACCTCAAAATGGTGTTAACCCTAGAGGATTACAAGCCAATAATATATGGCAAATGGATGTTACTCATATCCCAGAATTTGGAAAGATTAGATACATGCATGTGTCCATAGATACTTATTCAGGATTTATTATGGCCTCCTTACAGTCAGGTGAAAAAACAAAAGATATTATAAATCACTGCCTATATACCTTTTCTATTCTGGGCGTTCCAAAAACAATAAAAACAGACAATGGTCCAGGCTATACATCCTTAACCTTTAAACAGTTTTGTTCTACATTTAGTATATATCATGTCACGGGTATTCCTTATAATCCCCAGGGACAAGGAATTATAGAAAGAGCTCATCTAACCATTAAGACCTTATTAATAAAACCAAAAGGGGGAATAGGGGAGTCATATCCACCTAAGAACAGATTATCCATAGCCCTTTATATTTGGATAAATCAGGAAAATCAGCAGTGGATCGACATGCTGCAGTTGACACTGACATAAAGCCACAAGCTTTATGGAAAGATGTTGTAACAGGAGAATGGAAAGGACCTTCCCCAGTCTTGATTTGGGGAAGAGGGCATGTGTATGTATTTCCACAGGAAGAAAAAAATGCCAATTTGGATTCCAGAAAGGCTAGTCCGAGCAGTTATGGTTTGTCAAGATGCAGTCGAGTCCTCTAGGTATCCTGCTGCTACTGATGATGGTGGTGAGTTTCGTCCAGGGTGAACAGTTCTGGCCAATAGTCAGGGTATTGCCTTGACTGGTTCCAGTCTCTCAAGGTGGTGCAGTCTTTCCTCTGTTCTTTTCCACTAATGAATCTACTGGGCAAGCTACCCTTAGGTGCGCACCACAATTGGACTCCCAAGTTTGCCCTGAATTTATCGCTAGAGAATGCATTATGCCTCGCCTTTGGCAGTGGCACACCTTGTGTGCAGTTGATTAATCATACTTTGGCAGATATTACCTTAAATAAAGAAAACAACTCCAATACAAATGTCACCGGTTACATGCCCAAAGCTATTAGTAATAAGACTGATTTTCATATCCATTAGTATGGCATTGCCAGTCCTTCAAAAAGCCTATTACTTGGCCTCCCTTATGGGAAGCTTGTCAGCACCTAGGACCTGATAAAAAGGTTTCCAGTAATCTGGCTTTTGGACCTTGGTATTTACCTAATCAGATATATATCACATCTCAAAGTACAAAAGATTTTATAGAAAATTTGGAATATAAAGGCAATTTCAACCCCTTATCCATCTGGTCCTTATGCGGACCTAAGGCATGTATGGATATAAGCCCCCTGGCTTTTGTAAAAGGAGGGTCTATAAGTAAAGGAAAGTGCACTGATCAAAAGGTTAATGGAGTTAATACTGAAATATGTAGAGAGAGTGAAACGATTATTTTTTCATGTACTCCTGTGTGCCTAGCTCTCCCTTTCCTTTTTGTGACTTTTAATGAGAACTCTCTAGACAGTTATTTTCAGATTGCACAACAATGGACGGATGGATTCGACGAGCTGGTAACAAGGCTTTGACGGCAGATCCTCACCAAGAACGCCACTAAGGTGGAAGTCAAAACGGGAGGGCTTATCACGGGAGCATTAGATAAACTAACACAATTTGACACCAAATTTGGGGGACTCTTAAGTCCCACACTAATAAGCTTGGTAATGCTTGTGTTAATTCTATTCTACATTTACAAACGCCTCAAAGCCAGTCAACAGGCTCATAATGTGATCATAAAATAGGCCATGGCCACCCTTGAAGCAGAACAATCTCCCAGTATATGGCTTAGTATGCTGGGTCGGTAGTCAAAGACAGGTAGCCATGGGAAAACACTGTACCAACCTGAGACAGAAGGGCCAACTCCGCTTTGGTATCCTTTGATGACAGGTAAGGACAGGATGTTGATTCCCAGGACCTAAGACTTGCCAGCTTCATTTTTATTTCATATAAGGAAGGGGGAAGGGGGAGATGTTGGGGGCTATGCCATGCGTACTATGCCAAGATGGCACCTGGCAGCCAGCCAGAGGTTGTTTTGATCACATCAGTGATGAAGAGGTTGATTAACATAAGCACACCCAGGTGATTTACCGTTGACGGTATTCAATTAAGTCCATGCACACAATGCGTGCACAGGTGTTCCCGAGTGCTCCTGATCATGCCTGCTCATTTTGACCTTTACCATTTTTGGACAGCTAGCTCCTCGCCTAATCTTCGCATAATTGGCGTCAGTCCTACCCTTCACCTCCTGGAGGGAATATAAGCCAGCTCTCCTCAAGTGCCAGTGTTAACGGGTTTCCTGAATCATCAATAAACCATTCTGAATTCAAGAGCCTCACTACTTGTTTGTCTCCCATGCCAAATTGACTCCGCAGGACGGCGTCATCCCAGGAACTGGATTAAATACTATCAGTATATCTCTGTCTCTATCCATTACATTAGATACATTATCATTTAATCTTTATTTCACAGAGAATGCAGTCCTGGTGGAGAGCTAGAAACCAAACTGAATATTCCACCTAAGCTCAACTCCACTATACAGACAGACACCTGAAATTCAACCAATGTCCCTCCAATAAGAGTAGATTAATAGATTGTTGATATAGCTGATGGTTTGTTTAATTGATGGCTTCTGTCATTATTAGGGGAAAGTTTAGAGGAACTGTTATGATTATAAGACCAACAACAATTAGTCTTGAAAACAAGAGTGCAGATTCAAATGTTATTTTTCCTTTTGCCAAGCTAAATAAGAACCTATACTTTTAGTCAAAGTTTTAAGAATTTATCTAGCAAATGTTTGAGCATGTATTATGTGTTTGCACTGTTCTCACAGCTGTGTGGTGTATAAAAGTGTACCATGCTCTTCCTGTCCCTAGGGACCTTGAAACATAGTTAAGAAAAAGAGATGCACACACAAAGAATGTTAATTAGCAAACAAGTTCATCTAGAGTAAATAGCACATTAGTGGAATGGACAATAAGAAAAAGATGTTTGTGGGAATTCTGAGGAGGGAGTATTAGTGGCAAAAGTAATGAAGGTAGAGAATCGGGCCCACCCCAGTGCCACCAGGTGAGACTTCCACACCAGGGATGCAGGCCCAGAGACTCAGATCCAGACCAGCCAGGCCCCAGCCTGCAGTCTAGTGCCTGTGCTGCAGTTCACCATCAGTCAACACGTGGAGGCACCTCTACCCAGTAACAGGGATTATACCCCACCTGGAGGCCACCATCCCTAGAGAGGCAGCATCCTTTTTGGGTCACTGCATTATCAAGTTCCTCCAAGATATCAGGCTACTGAAGACTAGGAGGTTATTGGAAACCTGCAGGGACACTATAAGTCTATAGGGGGGAAAATGCAGTACCTCCTAGAGGGGAAGACACATGAACAATTTGGAAAAGCAAGGGAAGAAAGTGTCCCAAACAAACCTAGGTGCTACATCAATAAAATCCAATGACAACATGGCAGAAGAAATGTCTGAAAGGGAGTTCAGAATGTACAAAATTAAAATGATCAGAGAAGCAAATGATGAGATAAGAGAGCACACAGAGGCATTGAATGATCGCACCAATCAACAGTTAAAAGAGTAAATGAAGGAAACAAAGGATCACTTCAATAAAGAGAGATTCTGAGAAAAAAACAAATTCTTGAAGTGAAGGAAACAATAAATTAAATTAAAAACTCCATAGAAAGCATAAACAATTGGATAGAACAACTGGAAGACAGAACCTCAGACATTGAAGACAAAATATTTAATCATGAAAACAAAGTTGAACAAACAGAGAGGATGGTAAGAAATCATGAACAAAATCTACAAGAATTATGGGAGATCATGAAAAGGCCAAATTTAAGAATTATTGGGATAGAGGAAGGCACAGAGAAACAAACCAAAGGAATGAACAATCCATTCAATGAAATAATATCAGAAAATTTCCTAAATCTGAAGAATGAAATGGAAAATCAAACACAAGAGGCTTATAGGACACCAAATGTACAAAATTACAACAGACTCACACCAAGGCACATTATAATGAAAATACCTAACATACAAAACAAATCTTTTAAATTTAAAGGCTGTGAGAGAAAAATCAAATTACATTCAGGCGGAAAACAAAACAGATATGAGCAGATTTTTCAATCCAGAACCTAAAGCTAGAAGGGCCTGGAACAACATTTTTCAAGCTCTGAAAGCAAATGGATGCCAACCAAGAATCTTATGCCCAGCAAAACTTACCTTCAGATTTGATGATGAAATAAAATCCTTCCAAACAAAAGCTAAAAAAATTTACAAATAGAAAGCTGGCACTAGAGAACATTCTCAGTAAAATATTCCTTTAGGAAGAAATGAAAAACAATGATGTAAGTCAGCAAATAGAGGAAATACCCTAAAGGAATAGCCAAACAAAGGAGAAACCAAGTCAAGTTAAAAACCAAAAATAGGAGGGGCCAAGATGGCGGACTAGAGGGCGGCTGTATTTCACGCTGCTCCAGGACACAAGATTCAAAAGAGGAGATAGTGAGAGACTTGGGACCAACTCAAAGCTGCCGGATGAGTCTCTCCTGTTGGGGAGGCGTCCCAGATGGGGCGGTAGCCCCGGAACGCAGGGAATTTGTGAAGTGGAGTTGCTCGGCGAGACGCCCCTCCCCCCACTAGAGCGGTAAACACGGACAACTGGGATCATCGTAGAGGAGGCGGCTCAGCATAGCGCTTGGACTCGAGCAGCCGCTGGGGCTCCGGGCGGCTGCCTGGGGAGGAGCTGCGTGGCGAGCTGTTTGGACCCAGAACAACCGCTTCTGAACACCGGGGGGTTGCCCAGAGGAAGAGGAGGAGCGCGGCGGGACGCTTGGTCTGGGAGTGACTGCATCAGAGCCACGGGTGGTTGCCAGAGGAGGAGCTGCGTGGTGAACTGTTTGAACTCAGAGCGAGCGCTCCTGAGTGCCGGGAGGTTGCCCGGAGGAGGAGGAGGAGGAGCGAGGCGTGTTGCTTGACCTGGGAGTGACTGCATCAGAGCTGCGGGCAGTTGCAGGAAGAAGAGCTGCGAGACGAGCTGTTTGAACTCAGAGCAGCTGCTCCAGAACACTGGTGGCCTGCCTGGAGGAGGAGAGCAGTGGGACGCTTAGTCTGGGAGTGACTGCATCAGAACCACAGGTGGTTGCCAGAAGAGGAGGCGAGTGGTGAGTTGATTGGACTAAAAGTGACCGCTCCTGAACACCGGTGGCCTGCCTGGAGGAGGAGCGTGGTGAGTCACCAGGTCTCGGAGCCACCGCTCCTGAACACCCGGGGGGCTACCCCAAGGAGGAGGAGGAGGAACAGGGCGGGTCACTTGGACTTGGAGTGACTGCCTAGGGCTACGGGTGGTTGGCGGGAGGAGGAGACCCGAAGTGAGTTGTTTGGACTCCTAGTGACTGCGTCGGAAACCGGGCGGCTGTCCGGAGGAGGAGGAGGTGTGTGGCGGGTCTCTGGGTCTCGGAGCTATTGTACGGGGCTCCAGGTGGTGGCTCAGGGGAGGGGCTGCATAGCCAGGCGATTGGTGCAGAGCAGGGTCCCAGGAGCTAGGTGGCTTCTTGCTGGAAGAGCCCCACAGAGACACGCCTAGGGGCGGAGCAAAGTTTCCAGGGCGGCGGGCAGATTCTCTGGGAGAGGCAGCCTAAGGAGACTTGCCTGCGAAGGGTGAGGCTCCCAGACCCAGGACGTAGGTCCGGGCCCCTGGGATGGTTGCAGAGGAAGACAGCCCAGCCCAGGTGGTAGTTGTAGATTGAGGGGAACCTCTAGGAGGGCAACTGACCAGCGAGACGTCCCCACCGAGTGACTCTTCCCGGCCGGGGGAGGTTTTCCCACAGGGACGGTAAAGCCAGAGACATAGGCACAAACAGGCCTTGCCTCAGCCCACAGTCTAGTTCCCCATTGGATGACCATTGGTCAACAAGTGGAGGCACCTCTGCCCACTAGCAGGGAATATACGCCACCTGAGGGTTACCACACCTAGAGAGGCAACTTCTTCGTGGAGCTCTGCATTATCAACCTCCTCCAAGACTTCAGGCTACTGAAGGATAAGAGGGGATATACTAGCAATCTTCAGGGACATTATAAGTTGATAGAGGAAATCTGCAATATCTTAATGACCCACTGATTTCTGAACAATATGAGAAAACAAGGGAAGAAAATGCCCCAAACAAATCTAGATGTTACATCAATAAAATCCAACGACAGCATGGCAGAAGAAATGACAGAAAGGGAGTTCAGAATGTACATAATTAAAATGATTAGGGAAGCAAACGATGAGATGAAAGAGCAAATGCAGGCATTGAACGATCGCACCAATCGACAGTTAACAGAGCAAATTCAGGAAGCAAAAGATCATTTCAATAAAGAGTTAGAGATATTGAAAAAAAACCAAACAGAAATCCTTGAAATGAAGGAAACAATAAACCAAATTAAGAACTCCATAGAAAGCATAACCAATAGGATAGAACAGCTGGAAGACAGAACTTCAGATATTGAAGACAAAATATTTAACCTCGAAAACAAAGTTGAACAAACAGAGAAGATGGTGAGAAATCATGAACAGAATCTCCAAGAACTATGGGATATCATGAAAAGGCCAAATTTGAGAATTATTGGGATTGAGGAAGGCTTAGAGAAACAAACCAAAGGAATGAACAATCTATTTGAAGAAATAATATCAGAAAATTTCCCAAATCTGAAGAATGAAATGGAAAATCAAGTCCAAGAGGCTTATAGGACTCCAAATACACAAAATTACAACAGACCCACACCAAGGCACATTATAATGAAAATACCGAACATACAAAATAAAGACAGAATTTTAAAGGCTGTGAGAGAAGAGAACCAAATTACATTCAGGGGGAAGCCAATACGGATATCAGCAGATTTTTCAATCCAGACCCTAAAAGCTAGAAGGGCCTGGAACAACATTTTTCAAGCTCTGAAAGAAAATGGATGCCAACCAAGAATCTTATACCCAGCAAAACTTACCTTCAAATTTGACGATGAAATAAGATCATTCCATGATAAACAAAAGCTAAAAGAATTTACAAAAAGAAAGCCAGCATTACAGAACATTCTCAGCAAAATATTTCATGAGGAAGAGATAAAAAACAAAGAAGCAAATCAGCAAAGGGAGGAATTATCCTAAAGGAACTGTCAAATAAAGGAGGAACCAAGATCTGTCAAAAATTTTAAATATGAACCAAATGACTAGGAATACAAATCATATCTCAATAATAACCCTGAATGTTAATGGCCTGAATTCATCAATCAAAAGACATAGACTGGCAGATTGGATTAAAAAGAAAGATCCAACAATATGTTGCCTGCAAGAGACTCACCTCATAGAAAGAGATACCCATAGACTAAAGGTGAAAGGATGGGGAAAAACATACCATGCACATGGACTCAGCAAAAAAGCTGGAGTATCCATCCTCATTTCAGATAATGTGGACTTCAAGCCAATGTTAGTTAGAAGGGATAAAGAAGGACATTTTATACTGCTTAAGGGAAGCATAAATCAGCAAGATATAACAATCATAAACATCTATGCCCCAAACAGTGGCTCATCCATGTATGCTAAACAAATCCTTCTCAATTTTAGAAACCAAATAGACCATAACACAATAATACTAGGTGATTTTAACACGCCTCTTTCACCACTGGACAGATCTTCCAAACAAAAATTGAACAAAGAAACCATAGATCTCAATAACACAATCAATAATTTAGACTTAACAGACATTTATAGAATATACCATCCAACCAAGAGCGAATACACTTTCTTCTCAGCAGCACATGGATCCTTCTCTAAAATAGACCATATATTATGCCACAAAGCTAATGTCAGCAAATACAAGAAGATAGAGACACTACCTTGTATTCTATCAGATCATAATGGATTGAAGTTACAAATTAATGAAAGAGTAAAAAACAGAAACTACTCCAACACCTGGAGATTAAACAATATGCTACTATATGATGAATGGATAACAGAAGATATTAGGAAGGAAATTAAAAAATTCTTAGAGGTAAACGAGAACAAAGAAACATCATATCAAAATCTCTGGGACACTATGAAAGCGGTACTTAGAGGAAGATTTATTTCATGGAGCGCATTTAATAAAAGAAGTAAAACTCAAAAAATAAATGACCTAACAACAACTCAAAGCCCTAGAAAAAGAAGAACAGACCAACACCAAAAGTAGTAGAAGACAGGAAATAGTTAAACTGAGAGCTGAAATCAACGAAATTGAAACGAAAGAAATAATACAAAAAATTGACAAAATAAATAGTTGGTTCTTCGAAAAAATAAACAAAATTGATAAACCTTTAGCCACACTAACAAAGAGAAGATGAGAGAAAATCCAAATCACTAAAATTCGGAATGAACAAGGAAATATCACAACAGACACGACCGAAATACAAAACATAATTAGAAGCTATTTTGAAAATCTATACTCCAACAAAATAGAAAATTTTGAAGACATCAACAGGTTTCTAGAGACATATGAATTGCCTAAACTGAACGAAGAGGACATACACAATTTAAATAGACCAATTTCAAGTAATGAAATAGAAGAAGTCATCAAAAGCCTTCCAACAAAGAAAAGTCCAGGACCAGATGGGTTCTCAGCCGAGTTCACAAAACTTTTAAAGAAGAACTCATTCCGATACTTCTCAAAGTATTCCAGAAAATAGAAGAGGAGGGAACTCTCCCAAACTCATTCTATGAAGCCAATATTACCCTGATTCCTAAACCAGACAGAGACACATCGAGGAAAGAAAATTTCAGACCAATATCCTTAATGAACATCGACGCAAAAATTCTAAACAAAATTTTAGCAAATCGCATACAAAAACATATTAAAAAGATAGTGCACCATGATCAAGTGGGTTTCATCCCAGGGATGCAAGGTTGGTTCAACATCAGGAAATCAATAAATGTCATTCACCATATCAATAGACTTAAAGTCAAGAATCACATGATTATTTCGATAGATGCAGAAAAAGCATTTGATAAAATACAGCACCCCTTCATGCTCAAAACACTAGAAAAAATAGGGATAGTGGGAACATTCCTTAACATTGTAAAGGCCATCTACGCTAAACCCATGGCTAATATCATTCTAAATCGTGAAAAACTGAAAGCATTCCCTCTAAAAACTGGAACAAGGCAGGGATGCCCTCTTTCACCACTTCTATTCAATATCGTCCTTGAAACTCTAGCCAGAGCAATTAGACAGACCAAAGAAATTAAAGGGATACGAATAGGAAAAGAAGAACTCAAACTATCCCTATTTGCTGATAATATGATGGTATACTTAGAGGAACCAGGAAATTCCACCAGAAAACTTTTAGATCTCATAAGTGAATTCAGTAAAGTAGCGGGATATAAAATCAATGCACATAAATCTAAGGCATTTTTATATATAAGCGATGAATCTTCAGAAAGAGAAATTAGGAAAACTACCCCATTCACAATATCTTTGAAAAAAATAAAGTATTTGGGAATCAATCTCACAAAAGAGCTGAAAGACCTCCACAATGAGAACTACAGAACACTAAAGTAAGAAATTAAAGAAAACCTTAGAAGATGGAAAGATCTCCCATGTTCTTGGATAGGAAGAATTAATATTGTCAAAATGGCCATACTACCAAATGTGCTATACAGATTCAATGCAATTCCAATTAAAATCCCAATGATGTACCTTACAGAAATAGAGCAAGCAATTATGAAATTCATCTGGAAGAATAAAAAACCCAGAATAGCTAAAGCAATCCTTGGCAGAAAGAGTGAAGCAGGGGGTATCGCAATACCAGATCTTCAACTCTACTACAAAGCAATAGTAACAAAAACGGCATGGTATTGGTACCAAAATAGAAAGGTGGATCAATGGTACAGAATAGAGGACACAGACACAAACCCAAATAAATACAATTTTCTCATACTAGACAAAGGGGCCAAAAATATGCAATGGAGAAAAGATAGCCTCTTCAACAAATGGTGCTGGGAGAATTGGAAATCCATATGCAACAGAATGAAACTAAACCCATATCTCTCACCATGCACGAAACTAAACTCAAAATGGATTAAGGATCTCGGAATCAGACCAGAGACCTTGCATCTTATAGAAGAAAAAGTAGGTCCAGAGCTTCAACATGTCAGCTTAGGACCAGACTTCCTCAACAGGACTCCCATAGCATAAGAAATAAAAGCAAGAATCAACAACTGGGATAGATTCAAACTAAAAAGCTTTCTCTCAGCAAAGGAAACTATCAGCAATGCAAAGAAAGAGCCTACAGAGTGGGAGAAAATCTTTGCCAATCATACTTCAGATAGAGCGCTAATCTCCAGAATCTATAAAGAACTCAAAAAACTCTACACCAAGAATGTAAATAATCCAACTGACAAATGGGCTAAGGAAATGAATAGACACTTCACAGAAGAAGATATACAAGCAATCAACAAACATATGGAAAAATGTTCAACATCTCTAGTAATAAAAGAAATGCAAATCAAAACCACCCTAAGATTCCATCTCACCCCAATCAGAATGGCCATTATCAAGAATACAAGCAACAACAGGTGTTGGCGAGGATGTGGGGAGAAAGGTACACTCTTACATTGCTGGTGGGGCTGCAAATTAGTGCAGCCACTCTGGAAAGCAGTGTGGAGATTCCTTAGAAAACTTGGAATGGAAACACCATATGACCCAGCTATCCCACTCCTTGGCCTATACCCAAAGGACTTAAAATCAGCATATTACAGAGATACAGCCACATCAATGTTCATAGCTGCTCAGTTCACAATAGCCAGATTGTGGAACCAACCTAGATGTCCTTCAATTGATGAATGGATAAAGAAAATGTGGTATATATATACAATGGAATATTACTCAGCCATAAAGAACGATAAAATTATGGCATTTGCAGGCAAATGGATGAAACTGGAGAATATCATGCTAAGTGAGATAAGCCAATCTCAAAAAACCAAAGGAAGAATGATATCTCTAATAAGTGGATGATGACACATAATGGGGGGTGGGAAGGGTTAGTGTTGGGGTTGGAGTTGGGTTTAGGGAGGGGGGCAGGAATGGAGGAAGGAAGGACTGTATAGATGGAGGGGAAGGGTGGGAGGGGAGGGGGGAAGGGAAAAAATAACAGAATGAATCAAACAACATTACCCTATGTAAATTTATGATTACACAAATGGTATGCCTTTACGCCATGTACAAACAGAGAAACAACATGTATCCCATTTGTTTACAATAAAAAAAAAAAAAACAAAAATAAACCAAAATGACCGGGAATACAAATCATATCTCAATAATAACCCTGAATGTTAGTGATGTGAACTCATCAATCAAAAGACACAGACTGGCAGATTGGATTAAAAAGAAAGACCTACAATATGATGCCTTCAAGAGACTCATCTCATAGAAAAAGATACCCACAGATTAAAGGTGGAAGGATGGGAAAAAACATAACCATGCAGATGGACTTAGTAAAAAATCAGGAGTATCCATCCTCATATCAAATAAAGCAGACTTCAAGCCAAAATTAGTTATAAGGGATAAAGAAGGACATAATATACTTACATTTATGCTTAAGGGAAGCATAAATCAGCAAGACATAACAATCATAAATATTTATGCCACCCAAAATGGCTCATCCATGTACATCAAACAAATCCTTCTCAACTCCAGGAACCAAATAAACCACAACATGATAATATTGTGTGACTTTAACATGCCTCTCTCACCACCGGACAGATCTTCCAAACAAAATTTGAACCATAGATCTCAATAAGACAATCGATAATTTAGACATACATAGAATATTTCATCCATCAATGAGTGAATACACTTTCTTCTCAGCAGCACATGGATCCTTCTCTAAAACAGACCATATGTTATGCTACAAAGCTACTGTTAGCAAATACAAAAAGATAGAGCTATTACCTTGTATTCTATCAGATCATAATGGAATAAAATTAGAAATAAATGACAAAATAAAAAACAGAAACTACTCCAACACCTGAAGATTAAGTAATATGCTATTGAATGATGCATGGATAACAGAAGACATCAGGGGGGGAGTAAAATTCTTAGAGATAAATGAGAGCAAAGATACATCATATCAAAATATCTGGAACACTACGAAAGCAGTACTAAGAGGAAAATTCATTTCATGGAGCAAACTCAATAAAAGACGAAAAAGTCAACAAATAAATGACCTAACATTACAGCTCAAAGCCCTAGAAAAAGAAGAACAGATCAACACCAAAAGTAATAAAAGACAGAAAATAGTTAAAATCAGAGTTGAAATCAATGAAATTGAAACAAAAGAATCAACTGAAAAAATTGACACAATAAAAAGTTGTTCTTTAAAAAAAATAAACAAAATTGATAAACTTTGAGCCACACTAACAAAGAGAAGGAAAGAGAAAACTCAAATTACTAAAATTTGAGATGAAAAAGGAAATATCATGACCAACACTATTGAAATACAAAACACAATTAGAAACTATTTTGAAAATCTATACTCAAACAAAATAGAAAATCTCAAAGACATCAAAGGGTTTCTAGAGACATATGATCCACCCAAACTGAATCAGGAGGACATACACAATTTAAATAGATCAATTTCAAGCAATGAAATAGAAAAAGTCATAAAAAGCCTACCAACAAAGAAAAGTCCAGGACCAGATGGATTCTCACCCGAGTTCTACAAGAGCTTCAAAGAAGAGCTCATTCCAAGACTCCTCAAAGTATTCCATGAAATAGAAGAGGAAGGAACCCTCCCAAACTCATTCTATGAAACTAATAACATCCTGATACCAAAACCATACAGAGACATATCAAGGAAAGAAAATTTCAGACCAATATCCTTAATGAACATTGATGCAAAAATTCTTAACAAATTTTTAGCAAATCGCATACAAATACATATTAAAAAGATAGTGCACCATGATCAAGTGGGTTTCATCCCAGGGATGCAAGGTTGGTTCAACATCCAGAAATCAATAAATGTAATTCACCATATCAACAGACTTAAAGTCAAGAATCATGTGATTATTTTGATAGATGCAGAAAAGGCATTTGATAAAATACAGCATCCTTTCATGCTCAAAACACTAGAAAAAATAGGGATAATAGGAATATTCCTCAAGATTGTAAAGGCTATCTATGCTAAGCCCGCAGCCAACATCATTCTAAATGGAGAAAAACTGAAAGCATTCCCCCTAAAAATAAGGCAGAGATGCCCTCTTTCACCACTTCTATTCAACATCCTCCTTGAAACTCTAGCCAGAGCAATTAGACAGATCAAAGAGATTAAGGGTATACAAATAGGAAAAGAAGAAATCAAACTATCCCTATTTGCTGATAACATGATTATATATTTAGAGGAACTAGGAAATTCCACCAGAAAACTTTTAGAACTCATAAGCAAAGTAGCAAGATATAAGATCAATGCTCATAAATCTAATGCATTTTTATTCATAAGTGATGAATCCTCTGAAAGAGAATTTAGGAAAACTACCCCATTCATAATAGCCTCAAAAAAAAATAAAATACTTGGGAATCAATCTAACCAAAGAGGCAAAAGTCCTCTATAATGAGTACTACAGAACACTAAAGAAATAAATTAAAGAAAACCTTAGAAGATAGAAAGATCTTCCATGTTCTTGGACAGGCAGAATTAATATTGTCAAAATGGCCATACTACCAAAAGTGCTATACAGATTCAATGCAATTTCAATTAAAATCCCAATGACATACATCATAGAAACAGAGCAAGAAATCATGAAATTCATTTGGAAGAATAAGATATCCAGAATAGCTAAAGCAATCCTTAGCAGGAAGAGTGAAGCTCGGGGTATCATAATACCAGAATTTCAACTATACTACAGAGCAATAGTAACAAAAATGGCATGGTATTCGTGCCAAAATAGACAGGTAGATCCATGGTACAGAAGAGAGGACACAGAGACAAACCCGAACAAACACAGTTTTCTCATACTAGACAAAGGTGCCAAAAATATGCAATGGAGAAAAGATAGCCCCTTCAACAAATGGTGCTGGGAAAACTGGAAATGTATATGCAGCAGAATGAAACTAAACCCCTATCTTTCACCCTGCACAAAAATCAACTCACAATGGATCAAGAATCTTGGAATCAGACCAGAGACCCTGCATCTTATAGAAGAAAAAGTAAGTCCAAATCATCATGTTGGCTTAGGACCAGACTTCCTTACAGGACTCCCACAGCACAAGAAATAAAAGCAAGAATCAATAATTGGGATAGATTCAAACTAAAAAGACTTTTCTCAGCAAAGGAAACTATCAGCAAAGTGAAAAGAGAGCCTACAGAGTGGGAGAAAATCTTTGCCACTCATACTTCAGATAGAGTACTGATTTCCAGAATATATAAAGAACTCAAGAAGCTCTACATCAAGAATACAAATAACCCAATCAACAAATGAGCTAAGGAAATGAGCAGACACTTCACAGAAGATCTACAAGCAATCAACAGACATATGAAAAAATGTTCAACATCTCTATAATAAGAGAAATGCAAATCAAAACTACCCTAAGATTCCATCTCACTCCAATCAGAATGGCCATTATCAAGAATACAAGCAACAATAGGTGTTGGTGAGGATGTGGGGGAAAAGGTACACTCATACATTGCTGGTGGGGCTGCAAATTAGTGCAGCCACTCTGGAAAGCAGTGTGGAGATTCCTTAGAAAACTTGGAATGGAATCACCATTTGACCCAGCTATCCCACTCCTTGGCCTATACCCAAAGGACTTAAAATCAGCATAGTTCAGAGATACAGCCACAACAATGTTCATAGCTGCTCAATTCACAATAGGCAGATTGTGGAACCAACCTAGATGCCCCTCAATTGATGAATGGATAAAGAAACTGTGGTATATACACACAATGGAATATTACTCAACCATAAAATTATGGCATATGCAGGCAAATGGATGAAGTTGGAGAACATCATGCTTAGTGAGATAAGCCAATCCCAAAAAACCAAAAGCTGAATGATCTCTCTGATAAGTGGATGATGATACATAATGGGGGGTGGGATGCAGGCAAGAATGCAGGAAGGATGGATTGTATTGAGAAAAAAGAAGGGTGGGAGGGATGGAGGGAAGGAAAAATAACAGAATGTGACAAACATTATTACCCTATGTACATGTGTGATTACACAAATACTCCACTTCATGTAGAACCAGAGAAACATGTTGTACCCCATTGTTTACAATGAATCAAAATAAATAACAAATTATTTTTTTAAAAAGTAATGAAGGAATTTAGTGCTGCTTTATTGGGTCCCTGTTGTGTTCCAGGCACTGTGTTCATTCCATTTTATAGATGAGGAAACTGAAGCTGAGAGAAGCTGAAGGACCTGCCCAAGATCACACAGCTAGTAAGGGATGAAGGGAGGATTTGACCCTGAGTTAGATCACACAGCTATGAACTCTTAATTACTTTGTAGAGTGTGTTGTACTCTGTGTGGCCACAGGCAGCAGTGGTGTTTTTGGAGGGATAGGGAGAGCTGTGTAAATTTTCTTTAAGTCGATGTCATTTAAAACAGGTTTTGAAGTATGAATAAAAGTTTCATAGTTGGAGAAAGAAGACATTCCACACAGAAGAAACATTCGCTGCAAAGCATATATGATTTGCCGTTTATGTCCCCTAATTCTTCCTTTATCTCTGTCCACCATGTTGGGATTTATTCAGCATGAGGGGACCAAGCAATGATGTTCACTTAGGAGGTTTCACATGGGAGATTTGATAAAGAGCAATTGGGGGAAATTTTCATATGCCTATGGGATATTTCCCATGAGAAAATTCTGGTTTGATAATCATTCTTTCCATGTGGAGATCATGGTGGTCTCATTATATTTATATTCTTTTGATTTTTAAACCATGATACAATTTCTAAGGATCTGATAAGTTGAGTTTTGCTTTCACTCCACTCTGGAAAAATTGCAGTTTACAGTCAATATGTCTGTTACCTAGTGGTTGAGCTAGCCCACTTGCTTTTTACACAAGTAGCCCCACTCTGAATGTATGGGAATGGATTGGGGGGAGGTACTTGCATAAGTAGAATTCTGATGCCAGATAGTGAAAACAGCAAAATCACTTCCCTTTCTTTCCCTCACAAAGTTAGAAAAATTTGGATGTAAACATGAAATAAAAAGAGTTAATAGCTAAGAGTAAATGATGAATGGGTGTATTTATACAATGAGAGAAATCTAACATTAACACTTCGAATGAGTCTCAAAGCAAGATATGCTATTGTGTCTTAATTGAGTCCCACCAGTTGCCTGGAAGGGTGGAGCCACATATGACTGAGACAACTTCTGCTTTTAATACCCAAGATCCAATGGAAGCTTGCAAACCTGAGCGGTCTTACCCTGGGAGACATTTTGTACATATGATGTAATAATGAGCAGGACTGATTATTAATGACCCAGCAGGAGTCTGTTAATCTGACAATATCTTTTTTAAAATTTGGATGAAATTGTAAAGCACTTCTGCATTTTTATTTTATTTTTTACATTTTTATTGGAAAATTACAGTTGTACACAGTGATGGTATTTGTTGTTACATATGCATACAAACACACAATATAACAATGCAAGTTTTGCAACAGTTCATTCCTTTTAATTTCTGTGTTGTGTTCCTAAGCAATTCCTCCCTTCCTTCCCACTATCTAAAACTTAAGATCAGCTTTAGTTCCTTGCTATTTTAACCAGTGCTGACATGCTAGGTAAAGGCACACAACTTTTAGATCTTTTTGATTTTTATGTGATTCCCCACCACCACCATTCTTTTCCTTTCTACCTTTAGCTTCTGCATTTGAGACAAAACATATGACCCTTGATCTTATTTTGCTTAACATAGTGGTCTAATATTCCATTCATTTTTCTGGAAGTGACATATTAGATCTTTCTTTGTGAGTGCATAAAACCCCATGTTGCATATATGCCATTTTTAATTTATTCACTCATCTGTTGATTGATGCCTTGGCTGGTTTCATAGTTTGGTATTGTGAGTTGTGCTGCTATAAACATGAGTATACACATATCACTGTAGTAAGATGACTTTGATTCTTCAGGACATATACTGAAGAGTGCTATAGTTGGTTCCATTCCTAGTCTTTTGAAGAGCCTCCATACTGATTTCCACAGTGGTTGTACTAATTTACAATCAGAAACAGTGAAAAATTGCTTTACTCTACATCATCTCCAGTATTTATTATTGTTTGTGTTCTTGATGACTGCCATTGTGACTGGTATGAGATGACATCTCAGAGTAGATTTGATTTCATTTCCATGATTGCTAATGATATTGAACAATTTTTTAATATTTTTGTTGTGCTAGAGTCTTTGAATCTTCTTATCAGGCTACATTGCCATACTCTGATGTGGTATAACACTAGGCTTGTTGGTAACATCTTAATGTACTGAAAAGGCTGATGGAGTGCACTAGAAAGTAGAGTTAAAAGCCTCTTGACACTATCCCCAAGCCCCTCTTCCCAATGTTATCCAAGAGAAAGAACCATGACCAAAGTTTTGTTACATACGGGATAAAGAAGTTGACTTTCCCCCCACCACAACTGCTAGGAGGGATCCTCTAGATACTTGAACTTTCCCTAATGATAGGGCTGTCTCTGTTGTTCATTGTGTTTGCTTTGACTATACTTGACTACATGATGGTGGATTGACTTGGAATCATGTGAGGCCAGAATAATGATCTTATTTTTAAATTGTTAAACCTGGTCATAATGGTTCACAGCTGTAATCTCAGCTGCTCAGCCAGCTTAGGATAATGAGCTTAATATCAGCTTTAGTTCCTTGCTATTTTAACCAGTGCTGACATGCTAGGTAAAGGCACGCAACTTTTAGATCTTTGATAGGAGTTGTCCAATGGTTCTTTTGAAAGAGGATTATACACAGCCATGTATCTCAGCCAATCTGCCAAGTCCTCCATCTCCCACATTCTGATCAGTGCTGTTCAGCATCAGCCTTAAAACTTGCCTGATCAATGAGTACAAATATCATCTCAGTAATGTGCATATTTGTATTGACATTCAGAGGTTGAACATCTCTAACAGCTACTGCCCACATACATTGATTCCCTTTTGAATTGCAGAAATATTTCCAATGTCAACTTTAAAAAGTTTGAATCCTGAGGGTTCTATGTGTCCCCACAATATTAACCCTTTATCTGCCTGAAGTCCTAAGGAACACTCATCCTCATTATAGTGTATCTATGTTGTTGTTTGTGTGTTGACATTAGGAGTTGGTCATTTCCTTTATGGTTTCTGATACTTGTATCATAGATAAACATTTCTAACCCCAAAGTTATGGAGGTATTGTCTAGGGATATTTTACTTTTTACTTGAGAACTTGGACCTATCTGGGATGTTCCCTTCTAATAAAAGTTGAACTTAGCCAGTCCCTTCCAATACTATACAGCCAAATAGACGTCTGACTGCATTGATGTGATAAACCCAGAATAGGCAAATCACATGTATAGAATGATGAGTTGTTGCTGGGGACTAGGAAGAGGAGAATGGGGAGGGACTCAATTGAGGAAAATGTTCTGAGTTAGACAACAGCGACAGTTGCACAATATTGAAAATGCACTTAACTGGGCCAGGCAAGGTGGAACTCATCTCTAATCCCAGTGACTTGGGAGGCTGAGGCAGGAGAATCACAAGGTCAGCCTCAGTAACTTCATGAGGAACTAAGCAACAAAGACCCTATCTCAAAATAAAAAAAATCAAAAGTACTGTGGATGTGGCTCAGTTGTTAAGTGCCCCTTGGTTTAATCCCTGGCTAAAAAGAAAAGAAAAGAAAAAGGAAAATGCAATGAACCAAATATTTTAATATGAGTAAGGACTAAATTTTATTTAAAATTAATCAAAAAAATAAAATAAACTACTAAAACAAAGAGGAAAAGAAATGAAATGGTAAAGGAGGATGGAATTGTTCTGGTCATGGCAAGTCCAAGGTGGAGCTGAAGAGCGGCACTGGCTGTGGAGTCTATAGGAGTTCATTTCTGGAACTGGTGGTGAACAGGTTTCTGGCAGTGATTCTTCCTCTGGTGTACAATGTGGTGATGGATCAGCAGCTGGAGCTGCCACAAGTACTGAAGGTGGCCCTGCAACTGGAAGAGAAAAATCACCAAATACTCATGTTCCTTCCAGGTACAAGATTCTGTCCACCTTCTCTCAGAGAAAGCTCCACACAAAAAACCCAGCCTGGTGGAGTTCCCAGACTGCATCCAACCAATGGTTTCTCATTGTCCCTGCCCCACTCCTATTTCTGAAAGCTCTACCCTGAGTACTCAGATCCATCTCCTCCCCACAGGCAGCCACGCCAGTCCTCTCACCTTCAGGCTCTGACTCAGTGGATACTGGGTGCTCCAGTAATTCCAGAATGTGGCTTTGTGTCCCACATGTGGGCCTGGCATGTTGAGCAGACTGATGTCCTGACAAGTTATGCAGTGTTCCAGACATGAGCCAAGGAAGGAGGAGACCACCCTTAGGGGAACGAGGGTGGGTGGCAGCGTGAGAGGTCTAGCCTTTCTGCCTCACTGCCTCCCAGGCAATCCTGCATGGGCCAGATACAGCTCTGGTAACCAAGGATGTACTGACAGAAACCCAATGGTAGGGAGTCTTTGATCAACAGTGTGACCACCCCACCCTTTTTCAGGAAAACTCTCTCTACTCCCTACCCAATGACATGTCAATTCCATGAGGAAATGGAGGTGGTATATATTGTGTGCATTACACTTACTGTCTCAGAGCTATTGTTCCATAAAATCTGATAAAGGGAGTCTGTCCTACTCAGCCTCCCCTAGGTCTTTAACTCATATATTGACAGGCTGCCCAATTATGTTTTCACCTCATCTGGGTAATCTTGTCCCACTGATATGCATGCATATCTAGAGGAGGCCAGGAGGATATCCTAGGCAGCTTCTATCCAGTTTCAATGTTGAAACTATGTGCCCTGATATCTAGTGTGAATGTGTGACCTTGACAAGTCCACAAGGCAAGGATTGCTGTCAACTCTTCATGGAATCATAGTCAGTGCCTAGAAAAGTGTCTGTACATAGGGTGGCTTAAAGTTTATGCATTAAAGAGTGGAATGCCATCCACCACCTGCTTCCAAGATGTATGAGTGGGCATGAACCCCTCTATCAGCCCTCAAGGAATCCAGAAACCCATAGAATGAGTCTCAAATCTCCTTTATGGTTTAGCCCAAGTCAAGAGGATAAATGAGGAGTGAGACAAAGATGGTTGAGGCAGAGAGAACAATAATCCATGATAACAAGCACAGCCCCCTCCAGCAGATCTTTCCTTGGGAATAAATACTGGTAAACACTTTCCATGGAAATCACTACTCAGTAACTCTCTAGGCTGACCCTCTAGTTTCCCCCACTGTTTAGAGACAAGACTGAGGATCAGAGAGGTGCAGGAACATTCCCAGGATGCAGAGTGTAGATGGCCAAGTAACACTGTGCCTGGAGGATGGGGCTCACCTTTTGAACATGAGGACCTGTTGTGTGGAGATGAAGGTCCAGATGGTGCTGGTGAAGTGGGGGTCCTGGGAAGGTTGGCCATCCAGGACATCAGGCTCCAGGGTTTCCTCCAATTTATCCAAAATGCCTGCCTGTACCACCCATAGAGTAGATGTATCATTCACCTCCTTGTCCATCTCTCCCATCTTGGGGTGTCAGTAACCATACTGGGAGCCACCAGAAAATTTGGAGCACAAACCAAACTCCAAGGCACTCAGAGGTTAGTGCCAGAGGAGGGACCAGAGAGCTCCAGCACAACAGTGGTTCTCAGAGTTCAAAGTGGAATTGCAGAGGGAATAGTTTAGAAGTACTAGCACCTTCAGACCTGTTTGTTAGCTGAGAAGTGGTTGTAACTCCCTGCAGTAGAATCATTATCCCATGAGTCATGACAGAGCATCACATTCTAGCAATGCAAAAGAAATTGTTTATTCTGGGTGGGAGGGTCCCTGATGAGGACACCAAAGCCATTGTTCCTTCTGGTGCTGCTGAAATGGCTCCAGGAGGGTCTGAGGTTCAGGTCCCACAGGCCTGAAGGTCTGAATGCTGTGATAACTAACTCTCTCCTGGAATGAGGCCCAAACCAGGGAGGACCAGCTTCTGCCTTTGGATCCCTGGGTGTGTTCCTTGAGAGAAATGAATAGTATAGCAAGAGGCCCCTGTTGTTTTGGCAAAAAGCAGCCCTGTTAAGCCTAATGATGTATAAGACTTGGTGAAGTCATGGAAGGACATTTCAGTAGGGGGAACATGGAAACTTGGGCACAGTAGTTTTAATAAGATGAATGTCAGAATGAAAAATCATCACAGGGGCTGGGGATACAGCTCAGTTGGTAGAGTGCTTGCCTTGCAAGCACAAGGCCCTGGGTTCAGTCTCCAGTACCGCAAAAAAAAAAAAAAAAGAAAAAAAAAAAAAAGAAAAGAAAAATCATCACAGGAAGTGAAGAGAGATATGTCAATGTCACTTTTCCAATGCTTCCACCAACATGTGGACAGTAATCTTACTGTCCAAGTCTGGGCATAGAGGGTGGGGATGGATGAGGAGTTGCTCACAGATTCTTGAGGAAATATGACTGACCCTTCCATCCTCCAAGCCCTGCAGTGAGGTATTTATTGTCATGTGGGCTCCAGCTCCTTCTCTGTTCTTCTCTAGGCCCTGTCTATGGAGTCACTCAGTGCCCATTCACACCGAAGCTGAGCTGGTGCCCATTAGTAGTTACTGGCCCTGAGTCCTTATTCAGGATATGGAGCTTATGCTTCTGTTGAGCAGCTCTTCAGTTACATCCTGTGCAGAACATGTGAAGACACTGCCTGGCAGCCAGCAGCAAGCCCCGGGCCTGCCTGACAGATGTGCAGGCTGTTTGTGCCCTTTGTGTCCACCTGCTCCCCAGAGTTCCCATCACAGGCTTCTACCCCATGGAAGGAGATGTCACTGGGGGCCCAGGTTGAACCTGACCTGCCAGCCCAGTCTTTAGTTGACCATGACAGGACACCAGGCTCATGATCTCCCACTCCCTTTCTCTGCCCAGGAAGACACTCCTCAGGACCCTGTTCCCCCACACTCAGGAGGAAGGGGGTGCAAGTGCACAACAGTGCTCACCGTGCTGATCTTACCTGGATGGAACTTCCCTGGGCTGTCTGGTGTGACTTGTTGGTCCCTCCTGATGAATAGCCTTATACTTCTGAGGCAGGGGCTGAACCATCTTCTGACCCATTGAAGGAACCTGTCCCTGTATGGCATACTGTGGCTGGGCCTGGAGAAGCAGGGATAGAGCAGAGCACACTGCTCTCACTTCAGGGTGTCTTGAGGCTGTGGCCTCTGAAGGAGGGATACAGAAGTTTATACTTTATTCATCTGATGCCATTGCTTGCCTGAACCACACTTTGCTTCTTTGTTCATCAGATCCTTCACTTTTATGTTGTCTCCAGTGCTGATCCTTAAACATCAAGCTACTATGGTCATTCTTGGACAAGACATCATATGGCTATATCCTCTTGTTTCCCTAAAGAAAACATCTAGGTGTGAAATTGGGGGGTCATATAGTTGACTCATGTCTAAATTAAAATTTATTTAACTGTGTTAAAAACAGACTTAGATTTTCCATTTTTATTGAGGATACTTAAACCCTAATATTGTGTTTTCAATTTTTCTGCAATTCAATTTTTGACAAGCAGTCCAGGAAGGTCTATTTATGTTACATAATACAGTATATCTATTACCCTGGAGATAATTCTCTTACCCAGATCTTAAGAAGCTTCTGACTCCCACTAAAGTCTGTCTTGCTTGCCTGGATGGGCAGAATATGCCTTATTTTCTTGGTACTTCATAAATTTGAAATTATTCTGCAAGGGGAAAATTACTGGTCTCATCCCTGAGATTTTGCTGAGAGGAGAAGGGCATTCTCTGACCTCTGGCTGCTGTCCTGGGCCCATCAGCTGCACTTGGCGCAGGCATTCATAGTCAGTTCTTTTTGTTCTCCTGTGGAATATAACACACTAACAGTTTAAACATAGAAGACAAGTCACTTGGTGACCATGATATGTCAGACCACAAGAAAGACCACCATGTATCAGACAGGACCTGGGCTTTTTCCACAATGCTGAAGTGACCAGTTACACCTCCACCCCCAGTAGTCATGAGTGACTGCTGCTTTTCCCCCAGTTACACCTTTAACTCACTCAAGCCTTATAGTTTTTCAGATAGGATGTGAGGTCAGGAGAAAATACACAGCACTTAATTTGAGGACAGTGGTCAGAGGCCCACCAAATGTCATCTGCAGGAGACTCACTTTGGACTCAAGACACAGATAGTCTTAAAGTGAAGATTGCAAAAGATACATCATGCAAAATGTAACCAAAAGGGAACTGGGTAACTGTGTTAATATCAGTCAAATCAGACTTTAAGATAAGCATTATTAAGGAGATAAATATTCCACATAAAATGAGAACATGCAGCCTTTGTCTTCTTGTTTCTGGCTTAAGTCATTTAGCATAGTGCCCCTTAGGTCCAACATGTGACCCAACATAGCTGAGTAATACTATTTAAGGCTGAAGAATATTCTGAAGATCCCTTACATTTTCCTTAGCCATTCACCTGTTGAATGATGCTTGGGTTGACTCCATGTTTTTGTTATTATGAATAATGCTGTGATGAACATGGAGTATATCCTCATGATGTGGATTTCAATTCCTTTGCAGAAGTGGCTTTGGATCTTATGGTGGGTGTATTTTTTCTAGAAACATTCACACCATTTTCTCCATAAAGGGTGTCCCAATTTACAAGCTTAATACCAGTGGATAAGGGCTCTCTTTTCTCCAACCATTGCCAACATTTATTATCATTGAACATTTTGAGAAGAGGCCTTCTAACAGCTGTGAGGTGATAATTCATTTTGAAATTCCCACTTCCCCAATGACTAGTGATGCTGAGTTGCCTTTTTGTACTCCTTACTAGGGGTCGCATGTGTTTTGAGGGTCTCCCTAAGATTCGTGTGTTGGAGGCTAACTTCCTGCCTTACCTTGTAATCTCTCTCACTCTCCTGTGCTCCTGCAATTATGTTGCCCTCTCCCATCTGCCTGGAGAGCTGAGTCAGTGTAGGCACCATGCCCTTGAATCTCCAGAACTGTGAGTTATAAAAACCTATTTGTAAAGCCACCTGGTCTCAGGTATTTTCTTCTGGTAACAAAATAGACTCACACACACCTGTTGGTTGTTTGCATATCATCCTGGAAAAAAGTGAATTGTCAGGTCCTTTGTCAAATTTCAAATTTGAATTTTAAATTGCATTTGTGAGTTCTTATATATTTTTGGTATTATCTCCATTGGATATATGGTTTGAAAATGTTTTCTCATATTGTATATATTGCCATTTCAAATATTGTATATATTGCCATTTCATTTTGTTCAGTGTTTCCATTGCTGTGCAGAATCTTAATTGTGTGGCACAGTATCACTTGTATTTTTACATTTCTTGCATGAGATTTTTGGAGTTACAATTACAAAGTAATTCCTAAGAGCAACAGCAAGTAGTCTTGCCACTCTTTTTTCTTTTAGAATGCTTATAGTTTCTTTTGCCTGTTTTTTGTTGGCTTTTGTGTATGGTAGAAAATATGGGTTCATTATCCTTCTGCTTGTGGCTATCCAGTTTTCCCAATGCTACACACTGATGAGTCTGTCTTTTCTCTATTGCATGTTCTTGAAAGTTTTGTCAGAAGGTTCTTAGCTGCATGTGCATGGTTTTGTATCCGGGCTGTGTCTTTTGGTTCAAATTCATATGATATTTGCTATTCTGTACTGTGTATCTGTGTTTATGCCAGTATCCTCATGTTTGGATTACTAGCACCTTACAGTGTGCTTTGAAATCAGTTACAGTGATGCCTCTACATTCTTCTTCCTCAGAGGGGGATGGCTATTTGTGATTATTGTGGTTCCATATGAACTTTAAGACTTTTTCCTATTTCTGTGATACTTATGTTTGATCTTTTGATGAGAGTGGCAGTGAATCTGTAAGTCAATTTAGGTAGCAATGACATTTTAGCAACATAAATTTTTCCAATTCATAAAATGGCATATATTTCCATCTGCCTGTGTCTCCAGTTTCTTTCATCAGTGTTTTGAGATTTGGTGGATAGATAAATTTGTTTTACTTAAATACATTTGGCTCAATTTATTCCCAAATATTTTATCTTTTTTGATGCTATTTAAAGAAATTTTAATCTTCATTTTTTGGATAGTTTATTAGGGTATATAAATGTAACTGATTTTTTTTGACAGTGAAGGATTTTATTTTATTTTTTACTTTCATCCAAACACACTCTTTGCTGAAAAACATAAAAGCATGCACAATTATGACATTCTTATAAAGAAAAACTAAGTGATAAGTAAGTTGTACATCAACAATAATAAAATAAAAGCTTAAATGTTATGTGAAACGATTTACAGGTAGGCATATATATATGACTTTTAATTTTAAAGAACAGTTAATTCAAGTCAACATTAACATATTGTTTCTAATTTTTCAAATGTTTTGATTCAAAGATGTTTGCAATTTCCATATATTATTGACCTTTTGTGAGAAGGAAGTATAGTCCTAAGAAACCCCATATTCAAGTGACCTTATGAAGTTTACTTTGCCTTGTTAAAATCAGTTATAACCCACATAATTCTAATGGTACTGTCTCTTAAAACTTGAATATGGAGGGGCTAGGGTTGTGGCTGGGTGGTAGAGCACTTGCCCAGCATGTGTAAGGCACTGGGTTCTATCCTCAGCACCACGTAAATAAATAAAGAAATTGTGTCCATCTATAACTAAAAATATTTTTAAATTTAAATGTGGAGCATATCCATGATATTCAAAGTTCCACAACTTAAATTCAGTTTTGTCTAATCAGAAATAACCTCTAAAATTAGAGTTGTTAAAAAAGTATTTAACAGGCATTTGTGGAACGAGCTGGCGGGTGAACAAGGCCACCTACATCGTGGAGGTAGGCGGCAGGCAGTTATCCCACCAGTCAGCAGGCCAAGACAGACATCATACTGAGCGACCCCGCCTGACCCCTGCACCTAGGTTGGTGCCATCACTGGTTGGTCCCAGTCGCAGAGCGAGCTGGCAGGCAAGTCAGGCCGCTTGCTTCGAGGAGGTAGCAGGCGGGCACCTAACCCACTTGCCTTGCGGAGTTGGGCAGTGGTTAGCCAACCAGCCAACCACCAGACAAGACAGACGCCATCACTGAACAACACCACCCGACAACCACGCTGAGGTTTGTCGCCATCACGGAGTTAGCCAGAGGCTTCTTTATAGGCAGATGCAGGCATTTTGAATTACTCCTGAGGGCATGGCCATCATCATTGGAAGGGCAGCTCCCTTTCTGAGACACCTACAGGAGGCTAGAGGACCTTTGATAAGACCCAGGAGCCAAGAAGAGGAGGTATTGAGAGACTCGGGACCAACTCAGAGCCACCGGGGAATATACCCCACCTGAAGGCCACCAGCCCTAGAAGGCCAGCTTCCTAGTGGAGCACCACATTATCAAGTTCCTCCAAGACTTCAAGTTACTGAAGGCTAAGAGGTGAGTTAATGGAAATCTACAGGGACAATATTAGTCAATAGAGGAAATCTGCAATATCCCAGAGTTTCACTATTAGAGGGGTAAATACCTAAACAATATGAGAAAACAAGGGAATAAAATGTCCCAAACAAACCTAGATGCTATAGCAATAAAATCCAATGACACAATGGCAAAAGAAATGCCAGAAAGGGAGTTCAGAATGTACATACTCGAAATGATCAGGGAAGCCAATGAGAAGATGAAAGGGGAAATGCAGGCATTGAATGATCACACCAATCAACAGTTAACAGAGCAAATTCAGGAAGCAAAAGATCATTTCAATAAAGAGTTAGAGATATTGAAAAAAAACCAAACAGAAATCCTTGAAATGAAGGAAACAATAAGCCAAATTAAAAACTCCATAGAAAGCATAACCAATAAGATAGAACATCTGTAAGAGAGAACCTCAGATATTGAAGACAAAATATTTAATCTTGAAAACAAAGTTGACCAGAGAAGATGGTAAGAAATCATAAACAGAATCTACAAGAACTATGGGATATCATGAAAAGAACAAATTTAAGAATCATTGGGATTGAGGAAGGCACAGAAAAACAAACCAAAGGAATGAACAATCTATTCAATGAAATAATACCAAAAAATTTCCCAAATCTGAAGAATGAAATGGAAAATCAAGTACAAGAGGCTCACAGGATTCCAAATACACAAAATTACAATAGACCCACACCAAGGCACATTCTAATGAAAATGCCTAACATACATAATAAAGCAGAATTTTAAAGGCTGTGAGAGAAAAGAACCAAATTACATTCCAGGGGAAACCAATACAGATATCAGCAGATTTTTCAACCCAGACCCTAAAAGCTAGAAGGACCTGGAACATTTTTCAAGCTCTGAAAGAAAATGGATGCCAACCAAGAATCTTATACCCAGCAAAACTTAACTTCAGATTTGATGATGAAATAAAATCATTCCATGATAAACAAAAGCTAAAAGAATTTACAAAAAGAAAGGCAGCACTACAGAACATTCTCAGCAAAATATTCCATGAGGAAGAGATGAAAAACAATGAGTAAATCAGCAAAGGGAGAAACTATCCTAAAGGAACAACCAAATAAAGGAGAAATCAAGTCATGTCAAAAAAAAAATGAGCCAAATGACCGGGAATACAAATCATATCTCAATAATAACCCTGAATGTTAATGGCTTGAACTCATCAATCAAAAGACATAGACTGGCAGATTGGATTAAAGAGAAAGATCCAAAAATTTGCTGCCTGCAAGAGACTCATCCATTGAAAGAGATACCCATAGACTAAAGGTGAAAGGATGGGGAAAAACATACCATGCACATGGACACAGCAAAAAAGCCAGAGTATCCATCCTCATATCAGATAATGTGGACTTCAAGCCAAAGTTAGTCAGAAGGGGTCAAGAAGGACATTTCATACTCCTTAAGGGAAGCATAAATCAGCAAGACATAACAATCATAAATATCTATGCCCCAAACAGTGGTTCATCCATGACATCAAACGAATCCTTCTCAATTCCAGGAATCGAATAGACCACAACACCATAATACTAGGTGATTTTAACACACCCTTCTCACCACTGGATAGATCCTCCAAACAAAAATTGAACAAAGAAACCATAGATTTCAAAAACACAATCAATAATTTAGACTTAATGGACATTTATAGAATATATCATCCAACAAAGAGCGAATACACTTTCTTCTCAGCAGCACATGGATCCTTCTCTAAAATAGACCATATTTTATGCCACAAAGCTACTGTTAGCAAATACAAGAAGATAGAGATACTACCTTTTATTCTATCAGATCATAATGGATTGAAATTATAAATAAATGACAGAATAAAAGACAGAAACTACTCCAACACCAGGAGATTAAATAATACACTATTGAATGATACATGGATAACAGAAGACATCAGGAAGGAAATTAAAAAATATTTAGAGGTAAATGAGAACAAAGAAATAACATATCAAAATCTCTGGGAAACTATGAAAGCAGTTCTTAGAGGAAAATTTACTTCCTGGAGTGCATTCAATAAAAGAAGAAAAAAATCAACAAATAAACGACCTAACACTATGGAAAGAAGAACAGAGCAACACCAAAAGTAGTAGAAGACAGGAAATAGTTAAAATCAGAGCTGAAAAAAAAAATCAGAGATGAAATCAATAAAATTGAAACAAAAGAAACAATTAAAAAATTGACAAAATAAAGAGTTGGTTCTTTGAAAAAATAAACAAAATTGATAAACCCTTAGCCACACTAACAAAGAGAAGAAGAGAGAAAACCCAAATTACTAAAATTCAGAATGAACAAGAAAATATCACAACAGACACGACTGAAATACAAAACATAATTAGAAGCTATTTTGAAAATCTATACTCCAACAAAATAGAAAATCTCGAAGACATCAACAGGTTTCTAGAGACATATGAATTACCTAAACTGAACGAGGAGGGCATACACAATTTAAATAGATCAATTTCAAGTAATGAAATAGAAGAAGTCATCAAAAGCCTACCAACAAAGAAAAGTCTGGGACCAGATGGATTCTCAGCCGAGTTCTACAAAACCTTTAAAGAAGAGCTCATTCCAATAAACCTCAAAGTATTTCATGAAATAGAAGAGGAGGGAACCCTCCCAAACGCATTCTATGAAGCCAATATCACCCTGATACCTAAACCAGACAGAGACACATAGAGGAAATATCCTTAATGAATATTGATGCAAAAATTCTCAACAAAACTTTAGCAAATCGCATACAAAAATATATTAAAAAGATAGTGCACCACGATCAAGTGGGTTTTATCTCAGGGATGCAAGGTTGGTTCAACATCCAGAAATCAATAAATGTAATTCATCATATCAATAGACTTAAAGTCAAGAATCACATGATTATTTCAATAGATGCAGAAAACGCATTTGATAAAATACAACATCCCTTCATGCTCAAAACCCTAGAAAAAATAGGGATAGTGGGAACATTTCTTAACATTGTAAAGGCTATCTATGCTAAGCCCATGGCCAATATCATTCTAAATGGTGAAAAACTGAAAGCATTCCCCCTAAAAACTAGAACAAGACAGGGATGCCCTCTTTCACCACTTGTATTCAACATTGTCCTCGAAACTCTAGCCAGAGCAATTAGACAGACCAAAGAAATTAAAGGGATATGAATAGGAAAAGAAGAACTCAAACTATCCCTATTTGCTGATGACATGATTATATATTTAGAGGAACCAGAAAATTCCACCAGAAAACTTTTAGAATTCATAAACGAATTCAGTAAAGTAGCAGGATATAAGATTAATGCTCATAAATCCAATGCATTTTTATACATAAGTGATGAATCTTTAGAAAGACAAGTTAGGAAAACTATCCCATTCACAATAGCTTCGAAAACAATAAAGTACTTGGGAATTGATCTAACAAAAGAGGTGAAAGACCTCTACAATGAGAACTACAGAACACTAAAGAAAGAAATTAAAGAAAACCTTAGTAGGTAGAAAGATCTCCCATGTTCTTGGATAGGCAGAACTAATATTGTCAAAATGGTCATACTACCAAAAGTGCTATACAGAGTCAATGCAATTCCAATTAAAATCCCAATGACATAACTTACAGAAATAGAGCAAGCAATCATGAAGTTCATCTGGAAGAATAAGAAACCCAGAATAGCTAAAGCAATCCTTAGCAGGAAGAGCGAAACAGGAGTATCATAATACCAGACCTTCAACTATACTACAAAGCATTAGTAACAAAAATGGCATGGTACTGACACCAAAATAGGTAGATCAATGGTACAGAATAGAGGACACGGACACAAACCCAAATAAATACAATTTTCTCATACTAGACAAAGGGACCAAAAAAATGCAATGGAGAAAAGATATCCCCTTCAACGAATGGTGCTGGGAAAACTGGAAATCCATATGCAACAGAATGAAACTAAACCCCTATCTCTCACCCTGCACAAAAATCAACTCACAATGGATCAAGGACGTTGGAATCAGACCAGAGACCCTGCATCTTATAGAAGAAAAAGTAGGCCCAAATCTTCAACTCGTTGGCTTAGGATCAGAATTCCTTAACAGGACTCCCATAGCACAAGAAATAAAAGCAAGAATCAACACCTGGGATAGATTCAAACTAAATAGCTTTCTCTTAGCAAAGGAAACTATCAGCAATGTGAAGAGAGAGCCTACAGAGTGGGAGAAAATCTTTGCCATGCATAATTCAGATAGAGCACTAATTTCCAGAATACATAAAGAACTCAAAAAACTCTACATCAAGAATACAAATAACCCAATCAACAAATGAGCTAAGGATATGAACAGACACTTCACAGAAGATTTACAAGCAATCAACAAACATATGAAAAAATGTTCAACATCTTTAGTAATAAGAGAAATGCAAATCAAAACTACACTAAGATTCCATCTCACCCCAATTAGAATTCCATCTCACCCCAATTATCAAGAATACAAGCAACAATAGGTGTTGGAGAGGATGTGGGGGGAAAGGTACACTCATACATTGCTGGTGGGGCTGCAAATTAGTGCAGCCACTCTGGAAAGCAGTGTGGAGATTCCTTAGAAAACTTGGAATGGAATCACCATTTGACCCAGCTATCCCACTCCTCGGCCTATACCCAAAGGACTTAAGATCAGCATACCATAGAGATACAGCCACATCAATATTCATAGCTGCTCAATTCACAATAGGCAGATTTTGGAACCAACCTAGATGCCCCTCAATTGATGAATGGATAAAGAAACTGTGGTATATATATATACTATGGAATATTACTCAGCCATAAAGAATAATAAAATTATGGCATTTGCAGGCAAATGGATGAAGTTGGAGAATATCATGCTAAGTGAAATAAGCCAATCTCAAAAAACCAAAGGATGAATGATCTCACTGATAAGCAGATGATGACACATATAGGGGGTGGGAAGGGGGCAAGAATGGAGGAAGGAGGGACTCTATATAGGGATAAGAGGGGTGGGAGTGGTGGAGGGGGAGAAAAAAATAACGGAATGAATCAAAAACTACCTAGGTAAATGTATGATTACACAAATGGTATGCCTCTACTTCATGTACAGAGAAACAAGATGTATCCTATTTGTTTACAATAAAAATGAATTTTTTAAAAAATTATTTAATAAATATATGGGTTTTATCTAAATTTTACTTTACAAGTAATAGAAAATGGCAATTCAGCATGAGGACACTTTTCACGGATCTGACCCATGCCTCCATTCACAGGTTAACTGTGCTCTTTAGAAACGTGTGCATATGAATGTTGTATACATAGACATACTAATGTATAGAAACCAATTCATACCACACTACTTTTCAAAAATATTTTTTGAAATGGCTTATTATGAAGTTTTGGAAAAGCAATGTAAGATAGTCAGACAAAATTTCCCTTGATTTTTTTTTCATTTTCCTTTCATAGTTCAACTGGTGTATTTCATCTGGGTTACAAAATAATTTTGCAACAAAAAATGACAAATAGAAAGCAGAATTGTTATCTGAAGGACCACTGGGCAGTTGTGTTTAAGTTATAACATATAAAAGAGCAGATCACACTTTAAAAAGGTCTTCTTCCATGGAATCATTGCATGACTGAAGTTGTGATTTGGTTCCTGGAAGGTAGCTCTTGTTCTTACTTTTTAGCTCCATTAAAACCAGTGGGAGTGGCTGGCGATATAGCTCAGTTGGTAGAGTGCTTGCCTTGTGAGCACAAGGCCCTGGGTTCAATCCCCAGCACTGCAAAAAAAAAAAAAAAAAACAGTGGGAAAGAGTCAAATTCACTCAGTTCTGATGAATTATGTATGTATGCAAATTAAGTCATTTCAATAAATACTGGAAATTTAATTATTTTTCAAATATAAAGTAAAATCAGGTAATAATGCAATACAATAAAAACACTCACTAAACAGAATTTCTTTCCCCATAAGCACTTCTTGGCCTTTTCCTTGAATGTCTTCATACTAAAATTTAATTTCTTTCATGGGCTTGCAGAAAGTAAGAAAAAGCCAAATATTGCATAGCTGCAAGATACTAAATAGTGATAAGAGTTTGGAGTTGTCAGGTTGTAAAAAAAAACGGTAATAACAAATATAGTGAAAAATGCTGCAAATACAGCCATCTGAAATATAAAACAAGGTCAAATTATATAATCTTAATAATCTTCAGAAGCTGACATTAGCTCATGGGAGGTATACAGAATAGCGTAAGCTCCACTTTGCTTTTACCTTTCCAGCAGCTTCTGCACTAAAGTTAAAAAAACATGTATTTTTGCCCAAGATTATCTGCAGCTCAACGTTAGTCACAAATTCTATTTGATCCAATGTTCAATCAACAAGTCTTTATTTGCAATTCTTACTAAATTCAGGAAACAACCTGACCTAAGTTGCAACCATGGGTGAGAGGCAAGGCAGTGCATTCCACTCTCTGGCGTGCCACCTGCTCATGCTATGACAGTGACCCACAGGCAGTCAAGCAGGGTCAGGTAAAGTTTCCTTCCAGCCTCCTGGTCAGCACATGAGAGCTGTCAATCCACCCAGGACCAACAGTGATGACAAAGTCTTCTTGAGACTTAGTTTGGAATGAATACATTTCCCAGGAAATTTGTTTCTTCTTTCTGAATCCAGTGAATCAAAGAATTCTATGAGCAACTTATCTCTTGGTTCAAAACGATTATGAAGCAATCTGCTCATATATTCTTGTTCTTCTGGGACATTTTTTCTGTCTATACAATCAATGTGAATATGAATTGTTGGCCATTCTTTGCAGAGAAATTCCATCATGGATGGTGGGTCTTCTCCCTGCCCTTTATTGTCTTTTTCTTCATAAACCACTGTAGCATCATAAATTGCACCTAAGTAGTTCTTCATAGAATCAAAAGCAATATAAGTTGCCTTTTTCCTTGGTGTCAGCACATGCTTTAATACTGGAAGGCCTTATTGAGCTGCCAATGCCTGGCTAGGGAAAGGATCTTCTCTGTTCTGTATTGTACCTTGTTCTTTCTGGGAAAAATCACAAGATACATTGGAGTTCCTGGGTTCTTGTAACTCTGCAGCTTTTTCCTCAAATCTTTTTCATAAAATTTGGTACTTCATTTTACATAGATTCCTCCATGCTGAGAAAAGTAAGAGCCATACAATGGAAGTCATTTCAGTCCATCCTTCAGCCCATAGTGCACCTGTCTAAGAGCATTTTGCCTGATGGCCAAAATAGCAACAATCCAGTCAACTGTGTTTTGAAGATTTGTTAAATATATTTTCTTTATTTTTTGACAATATCTGCACCCTCGTGTAGTTCTTGAAGAAGAGCACCATGCTCCGGTATAAGCAGTACCTCTGGTCGTTAAGTGCCTGGTGGAAGCCAGGGACCAGCAGAAAGGCGCACAGCAGCCACCAGACCCGCTCACCCCCGACCCCTGCCCCCAAGCCAGCAAGTAGGTAAAAGCCGAGCCCAGGAGCACGATGCCCGGCAGCAGTTAGCGTTTGGAGTAGGTGTGAAGCGCCAGGGACAACAGCATCTTCCCAGCTCTGCAGCAGCGATCTTTGCCTGCCCTCCCTGCCTGGATCCCGGTCTCTACCAAGGCCGGCACGCGGCCAATCACTGCGCAGACCTCACTGCGTGGTCGGGACGCTCCGCTGCCCCTCACCTCCTGGCCTGGCAGCCAAAACTCCAAGCCAGCCACTCGCTTCGGGTCTAGGCCTCCAGCGGCAGGGGCCCTCTGCCACCCGGGTGCGGGCCAGGAGTGCAAGGCTGGGGAGCTGCTCGCTGCAACAGCCCAAGGGAACTCTATGGCCCTGCAGAGCTCAAAGCTCAGAGCGCTGACCACAACTGATTTTCGTATGTAGATTTTTGTTCTCTGCAACTTGACTGAATTTGTTAATTAGTTCTAGCAGGTTTTTAGTGGAGGCTATAGCTATTTTTTCTTCCATTTCTTTTGTTTTCTTTTTTTTTTTTTTTTTTTTTTTCTTCCCCAAGGCACGTCACCTGCCAACAGAGATTACTCTTTCTACTTCCTTTCTGATTTGGATGCCTGTGAATTCTTTTTTGTGCCTAATTCCTCTGATTGGGACTTCCAGCACTGTGTTTAACAGAAGTTGCAAAAGGTGGACATCCTCATCTTGTTCCTGTCTTAGAAGAAAACCTTTCAGCGTTTCAACATCCTGTTGAGAGCTTCTCCAGGTTCTCGGAACGGAACTGGCCCGCTAGTGAGAGCCTGTCTGAACAGAGCACGCTCCGAGTCCCGGAGCCCCTGCAGTGCAGTGTACTCCTGCAAAGAACCAGCGGAGAGCCTCGATCTGCAGTCAGCCTCAGGGATAAGGGCAGGGCAGCCGGAGACCTCTTCAGGCGGCTCTGCCCACTCTGGCTGCGGGCTCTCTTCACGGGGCGATCCAAGATGGCGGCCTAGAGGGAGACTGCACCTCCGGTTGCTCCACAACCCAGGAGTTAAGAAGGGGAGGCATTGAGAGACTCGAACTGAAGTGGAGCCACGGGTGAGTCTGCCCACTGGGTAAAGCTCAGTCCGGGTGGCAGGCCCAGATAGAGGTGGCTTAGCAGAGCCGGGCAGGGCAGCTTGAGTCTTCCCAAGGTAGTCTTCCACACTCCGGCAGTGGGCTCTTCCCACACGGCCAGCTGCACGGTGCAGGCCCACAGTGAGAGCATTTCCGCACAGAGCCAGTTCCAAAACGTGGAACCAGTAGGGGGCTAGGGGCAGTATTCTTCGAATGAGCTGCTTTATCAGATTCCTCCAAGACATCAGGCTACTGAAGGCTGGGAGGTGATACACTGGAAATCTACTGGGACACTATAAGCCAATAGTGGAAAACTGCAATATCTCAGGGTCCCACTGACAACTGACCATTATGAGAAAACAAGGGAAGAAAATGTCCCAAACAAACCTAGATACTACATCAATAAAACCCAATGACAGCAGAGCAGAAGAAATGTCAGAAAGGGAGTTCAGAATGTACGTAATTAAAACGATCAGGGAAGCTAATGAGGAGATGAAAGAGCAAATGCAGGCATTGAAGGAGGAGATGAAAGAGCAAATGCAGGCATTAAATGATCGCACCAATCAACAGTTAAAAGACCAAATACGGGAAGCAAGAGATCATTTCAATAAAGAGTTAGAGATACTGAAAAAAAACCAAACTGAAATCCTTGAAATGAAGGAAACAATAAACCAAGTTAAAAACTCCATAGAAAGCATAACCAATAGGATAGAACACCTGGAAGACAGAACCTCAGACATTGAAGACAAAATATTTAACCTTGAAAACAAAGTGGAACAAACAGAGAAGATGGTAAGAAATCATGAACAGAATCTCCAAGAACTATGGGATATCATGAAAAGGCCAAATTTGAGAATTATTGGGATTGAGGAAGGCTTAGAGAAACAAACCAAAGGAATGAACAATCTATTCAATGAAATAATAACAGAAAATTTCCCAAATCTGAAGAACGAAATGGAAAACCAAGTACAAGAGGCTTATAGAACTCCAAACATACAAAATTACAACAGACCCACACCAAGGCACATTATTATGAAAATACCTAACATACAAAATAAAGACAGAATTTTAAAGGCCGCGAGAGAAAAGAATCAAATTACATTCAGAGGGAAACCAATAAGAATATCAGCAGATTTTTCAATCCAGACCCTAAAAGCTAGAAGGGCCTGGAACAACATATACCAAGCCCTGAAAGAAAATGGATGCCAACCAAGAATCTTATACCCAGCAAAACTTACCTTCAAATTTGACGATGAAATAAGATCCTTCCATGATAAACAAAAGCTAAAGGAATTTACAAAAAGAAAGCCAGCATTACAGAACATTCTCAGCAAAATATTCCATGAGGAAGAGATGAAAAACAACGATGCAAATCAGCAACAGGAGGCGCTAGCCTAAAGGAATAGCCAAATAAAGGAGAAACCGAATCATGTCAAAAACAAATATGAGTCAATTGACTGGGAATACAAATCATATCACAATAATAACCCTGAATGTTAATGGCCTGAATTCATCAATCAAAAGACACAGACTGGCAGATTGGATTAAAAAGAAAAATCCAACAATATGCTGCCTGCAAGAGACACATCTCATAGAAAGAGACACCCATAGACTAAAGGTGAAAGGATGGGAAAAAACATACCATGCACACGGACACAGCAAAAAAGCTGGAGTATCCATCCTCATCTCAGATAATGTGAACTTCAAACCAAAACTAGTCAGAAGGGATAAAGAAGGACACTACATGCTGCTTAAGGGAAGCATAAATCAGCAAGACATAACAATCATAAATATCTATGCCCCGAACATTGGCTCATCCACGTACGTCAAACAAATCCTTCTCAATTCCAGAAATCAAATAGACCACAACACAATAATACTAGGCGATTTTAACACACCTCTCTCACCACTGGATAGATCGTCCAAACAAAAATTGAATAAAGAAACTATAGATCTCAACAACACAATCAGCAATTTAGACTTAACGGACATATATAGAATATACCATCCAACAAAGAACGAATACACTTTCTTCTCAGCAGCACATGGATCCTTCTCTAAAATAGACCATATTTTATGCCACAAAGCTACTGTTAGTAAATACAAGAAGATAGAGATACTACCTTGTACTCTATCAGATCATAATGGATTGAAATTAGAAATAAATGACAGAATAAAAAACAGAAACTTCTCCAATACCTGGAGACTAAATAATACACTATTATATGATGAATGGATAACAGAAGACATCAGGAGGGAAATTAAAAAATTCTTAGAAGTAAACAAGAACAAAGACACATCATATCAAAATCTCTGGGACACTATGAAAGCAGTACTTAGAGGAAGATTTATTTCATGGAGTGCATTCAAAAAAAGAAGTAGAAATCAACAAATAAACGAGTTAACACTACAGCTCAAAGCACTAGAAAAAGAAGAGCAGACCAATACCAAAAGTAGTAGAAGACAGGAAATAGTTAAAATCAGAGCCGAAATCAACGAAATCGAAACAAAAGAAACAATCGGAAAAATTAATAAAATAAATAGTTGGTTCTTTGAAAAAATAAATAAAATTGATAAACCCTTAGCCACACTAACAAAGAGAAAAAGGGAGAAAACTCAAATTACTAAAATTCGGAATGAACAAGGAAACATCACAACAGACACGAGTGAAATACAAAACATAATTAGAAGCTATTTCGAAAATCTATACTCCAACAAAATAGAAAACCTTGAAGACATCAACAAATTTCTAGAGACATATGAACTACCTAAACTGAACGAGGAGGACATACACAACTTAAATAAACCAATTTCAAGCAATGAAATAGAAGAGGTCATCAAAAGCCTACCAACAAAGAAAAGTCCAGGACCAGATGGGTTCTCAGCCGAGTTCTATAAAACCTTTAAAGAAGAGCTCATTCCAATACTCCTCAAACTATTCCATGAAATAGAAGAGGAGGGAACCCTACCAAACTCGTTCTATGAAGCCAATATCACCCTGATACCTAAACCAGACAGAGACACATCAAGGAAAGAAAATTTCAGACCAATATCCTTAATGAACATCGATGCAAAAATTCTCAACAAAATTTTAGCAAATCGCATACAAATATATATTAAAAAGATAGTGCACCACGATCAAGTGGGTTTTATCCCAGGGATGCAAGGTTGGTTCAACATTCGGAAATCAATAAATGTCATTCACCATATCAACAGACTTAAAGTTAAGAATCACATGATTATTTCAATAGATGCAGAAAAAGCATTTGATAAAATACAGCATCCCTTCATGCTCAAAACACTAGAAAAAATTGGGGTAATGGGAACATTCCTAAACATTATAAAGGCCATCTACGCTAAGCCCATGGCTAATATCATTCTAAATGGTGAAAAACTGAAAGCGTTCCCCCTAAAAACTGGAACAAGGCAGGGATGCCCTCTTTCACCGCTTCTATTCAACATCATCCTTGAGACTCTAGCCAGAGCAATCAGACAAACCAAAGAAATTAAAGGGATACGAATAGGAAAAGAAGAACTCAAACTATCCCTGTTCGCTGATGACATGATTATATATTTAGAGGAACCTGGAAATTCCACCAGAAAACTTTTAGAACTCATAAGTGAATTCAGTAAAGTAGCAGGTTACAAGATCAATGCTCATAAATCCAATGCATTTTTATACATAAGTGATGAATCTTCAGAAAGAGAAATTAGGAAAACTACTCCATTCACAATAGCATCGAAAAAAATAAAATACTTGGGAATCAATCTCACAAAAGAGGTGAAAGACCTCTACAATGAGAACTACAGAACACTAAAGAAAGAAATTCAAGAAAACCTTAGAAGATGGAAAGATCTCCCATGTTCCTGGATAGGCAGAATTAATATCGTCAAAATGGCTATACTACCTAAAGTTCTATACAGATTCAATGCAATTCCAATTAAAATCCCAATGATGTACCTCGCAGAAATAGAGCAAGCAATTATGAAATTCATCTGGAAGAATAAAAAACCTAGAATAGCTAAAGCAATCCTCAGTAGCAAGAGCGAAGCAGGGGGTATTGCAATACCAGATCTTCAACTCTACTACAAAGCAATAGTAACAAAAACGGCATGGTATTGGTACCAAAATAGACAGGTAGATCAATGGTACAGAATAGAGGACATGGACACAAACCCAAATAAATACAATTTTCTCATACTAGACAAAGGTTCCAACAATATGCAATGGAGAAAAGATAGCCTCTTCAACAAATGGTGCTGGGAAAACTGGAAAACTATATGCAATAGAATGAAACTAAACCCCTATCTCTCACCCTACACAAAACTCAACTCAAAATGGATCAAGGACCTCGGAATCAGACCAGAGACCCTGCATCTTATAGAAGAAAAAGTAGGTCCAAATCTTCAACTTGTTGGCTCAGGATCAGATTTCCTTAACAGGACTCCCATAGCACAAGAAATAAAAGCAAGAATCAACAACTGGGATAGATTCAAACTAAAAATCTTTCTCTCAGCAAAGGAAACTATCAGAAATGTGAAGAGAGAGCCTACAGAGTGGGAGAATATCTTTGCCAACCATACCTCAGATAGAGCGCTAATTTCCAGAATCTATAAAGAACTCAAAAAACTCTACACGAAGAATACAAATAATCCAATCAACAAATGGGCTAAGGAAATGAACAGACACTTCACAGAAGAAGATGTACAAGTAATCACCAGATATATGAAAAAATGTTCAACATCCCTAGTAATAAGGGAAATGCAAATCAAAACTACCCTAAGATTTCATCTCACCCCAATTAGAATGGCGATTATCAAGAATACAAGCAACAATAGGTGTTGGCGAGGATGTGGTGAAAAAGGAACACTCATACATTGCTGGTGGGGTTGCAAATTAGTGCAACCACTCTGGAAAGCAGTGTGGAGATTCCTCAGAAAGCTTGGAATGGAAACACCATTTGACCCAGCTATCCCACTCCTTGGCCTATACCCAAAGGACTTAAAATCAGCATACTACAGAGATACAGCCACATCAATGTTCATTGCTGCTCAATTCACCATAGCCAGATTGTGGAACCAACCTAGATGTCCTTCAGTTGATGAATGGATAAAGAAACTGTGGCATATTTATACAATGGAATATTACTCCGCAATGAAGAATGATAAAATTATGGCATTTGTAGGCAAATGGTCGAAATTGGAGAATATCATGCTAAGTGAGATAAGCCAATCTCAAAAAACTAAAGGACGAATGATCTCGCTGATAAGCGGATGAGGACATATAATGGGGGGTGGGAGGGGCTAGCATTAGGTTTAGGGTTAGGTTTAGAGTTAGGCTAAGGAGAGCAGTAAGAATGAAGGAAAGAAGGACTGTGTAGAGGGAAAAGAGGGGTGGGAGGGGTGGGAGGGGTGGGAGGGGTGGGGGGGAGGGGAAAAATATAATAAACATCATTACCCTATGTAAACGTAAAAAAAAATAAATAAATAAATAAAAAAAAACAAAAAAACAAAAAAAACATCCTGTTGAGTAGGATGTTCTCTAGGGTCAGGTCCCGTAGCTTTACTCTATTGAGTGGCCTTCCTTCTAGACCTAATCTGTGGGAGACTTCATCATGAAAAAATGTTGAGTTTTTCAAGGTAATTTTTCTATACCTATTGAGATCATATGATTTTAATCTTTCATTCGTTTAGGGTAGTTTATCACATTGAATGATGTGTGTATGTTGAAGCATTTTTATATCAGAAATATCAAAAACATGATGCATGATTTGGTGTATGATTCTTTGAATTCGCTGTTGAATTTGGTTCCCTAGTATTTTGTTTAGGATTTTTATGCTTACATTCACTAGGCATATTCACCTGTACTTTCCCTTTTCTGTAATGTCTTTGGCTTTGGTGCCAGGTGTCTGTGCTTCTAAAATGAGTTTGGAATTGCTTCTTCCTCTTCACTTAGAAGAGAGTAAGAAGGACTGGTATTAACTTTTCTTTAAGTGCTTGACAGAATGCACTAGGAAAGCCATCAGGTCTGGCACTTTTGTTTGTGAAGAGGTTTTTGATTACTAATTCAACACCTTTATTCATTATTGGTCTGTCGGTGTGTTGTGTTTCTTCTGAATCCAGTGTTGTGTTGGTATCCCAAAAGGAGACCCTATACCCATGAGGAGTCACCTCCCATTTCCCTCCAAACTCAAATTCCAGTCCTAGGCAGTTGCTAACCAACATTCTATATCTTCTTTTTTTTTTTCCCCTCTTTGACTGCTACCTGCTATTAAACCCAGGAATGCTTTACCACTGAGCTATAACCCCAGATATTTTTAAATTTATTTTGACACAGGGTCTTGTTAAGTTACTAGGGGTCTCCCTCAGTGGCTGAGGCTGGCTTGGAACTTAGATTGCCCTGCCTTCTGAGTTGTTGTGATTACAGGCGAGCACCACAACTCCCAGCTCGATTTCTGTATTTTTAGATTGATCTGTTTTTTAGATTTCATGTTAATACTGATGAGTTTAAGGGGGTTGGGGTGAAGCTTCCAGTGCTGGATGATCCACCCCAACCCTTGCCCTCAGGTCTCAGCTCCAGGGTCACAGCCCCTACCTTCCCCATCAAGTCTCCACTCGACGAAGTGATGTCAGATGTGGAAACTGTGGCCAATACCTTGATATGTGTGTCCACTGGGAACTGAAAAGTCCACACCTAGAGATATATCTTAAACTATGAATTTTACAGATGCAGATGTCCCCTTAAGTTCTGTGGGGCATGGAAAACTGGAAAAGGACCAGAAGTTGCTACCACTGTGAAATTTCAACCTCTGAAAATATACCAGGGAGGAGGTTTGTCAGAGCCCTGTCCCCAGTGTGGACATGAGATGACAGAAGAGCTTGGGTCCCAACCTGCTCCCTACCCAGGCACTAAGAACCCACAGGCCTTCACAAGAAGGGAGGACTGGAAGGATTATGTCCTTCCTGGGCAGTGTACTGATCTAGGTGGTGGACAGTGTCCTTCATTTTATTCTTCATTCATACTGAATTTGGTATTGATCTTTTTTCAATAAATATCAAAAACTGAGTATGTAATTTACTGAATAAGAATTGATATGATTATAATTTTATATAATAAAAATGGTCATATTATTAAAGTATTTACATATGACTAGGTTCCACCTACCATTGCTTATCATCATGTATGGCTGGGCAAATCTTGCAGACTGCCTCTCATGTATGTCTCATTGATTGTTTCAGTGTGTTTTTTTCATGCTAGAATCAATTTCAAATATGTGTTTGTGCAGGTGTACCATCCCCTCTGTATTCCTTAAAAACAAATGAGCTTCTCATTCCAAAAATCCTGAAAACATCTGTGTTTTTCCATGTAACAGCTTCCTTGACTTCTCTCCATGTGGGCACAGGCAGACCCTCAGCAGCTAGTGTTCTCTAAGGCACCAGGAGCAGATTTGTCCATCCGTCTACATGGATGTCAGTGAAGGCCCTAGTTCCTCAGTAATTCAACCAGTACTGTGAGGAAGAGCCTTCCAAAGAAATCTTGAAAAATGAGTGCGTGCAGAGGTGGGATTAATCTATCACATTGGCCATTCTAGATAAAGGGACATAGGCTAAGAACTTTGATGGGTGCTGCCAAAGGATTCTCTAACACACACAACACACACACACACACTCACACACACTCACCTCCCAGAAATCACAGATTACATCACCTTTCATAAAACCAATGCACACCAAGTGTACACTTGCTGCCTGTTAGTTTAAAGAAAACTAGAATGAGCACTTGTGAACTCACTACTCTACTTGAGAGAGCCATGTGGCCGGGTGCCCTGGAAGTCTTCCCTGGGTTTTCTCTAGCCTCTTTCTTCTCCACATAGAGATTTTCACTAACCTGAGAATTGTTCATTCTTGTCACTGTTCTTTAGAGTCTATGATGAGAACATGTTTCTTAGTGCTTTATTGTTTTTCTTGACTTGTTGTTGATACTACCATAAATGATTTCTCTGCATACTCTTGTTCAGCAGTGTTGTTGAGATTTACCTACTCAATGACATGGAGCTGGATATTATTATTTTTCACTGTTGCATGATCTTCCCTGGTATAAATGTTACACACCAGATTTATCTGTTCTCCAGTCATTTAATATAGAGATATTTTTGTTCCATTTCCAAATAATACTGCTTTGATCAAGGTGATTGTAGGTTTGATGGCAGCCCTAGCAACTCACCGAGAGATCCTTAGCAACTGAACAAGAGGCTATTTCAAAATTCAAAAGGGAAAGGACCAGGGATGTAGCACAGAGGTAAAGTGCCTCTGGGTTCAGTATCCAGTACCAAAAATATAAAAATTAAAAAATAATAAAGTAGACCTGTGTGGCGTTTACCCTGCTAAGGAAACTTTGTCAGGCTTTTCCAATATTATGTGACCAGAGAGAAATCAGACTGCACTGATTTGGAAAATGCAGACTAGGCATATCACTGGGCTACAATGATGAGGGGTTGCTGGGGACTAGCGGGAGATGGAGGAGGGAGTGGTTATGGAGACCCGATTCAGGAAAATGTTCTGGAACTACATTAGTGGTGATTAGTGCAGTTTTGAGAATATACTTAATGCCAATAAACTGAATCTTTTAAAAACAAATAAAATCTTTGATTTTAAAAGAAGCTAATTTTAACAAAACTATAAATATATAAAAAGCCAAAAAGAAATGGCGGGGGGGAGGTAAGAGCAATTCTGGGGTGGGAACAGGGCTAAGAGGGCACTCAGTGTGTCGCTGGCTGAGGGACCACCAGGAGCTGTTGTCCTGGAGCTGCCATTGCAGGTATTTCCAGCTCCAGTTCTCAGGTGGTAGAGGTGGTGGAAGTTGAGCAGGAATCTCCACAGGTACCAAAGGTGGCCCTGCAGGTGCAAGAGGAGTAGAGGTCACCAACTGTCCATGTTCCTTCCAGGGAGAAAAATTCTTCCCACTGAATTCCACAGAATTCCACACACAAACCCACCCCTGGGAAGTGTTCCCAGAATGCTTGCAGACAATGACAGCTCTGCCGCTTATTGTTCCTGCCTTGCCCATGTTTCTGGAAGATTTGCTCTGCTAGTCCAACCTCATCTTATCCCCACAGGCTCATACCCCAGATGTCCTCACCTGTGCCCTCTTCCTCCATGAGCTCTGGATTTCCTATCAAGGCTGGATCCAGTGGCCTTGGTCCTCCATGTGGGGGCCTGTCACAGTGATATGGCTGTGGATATTACCAGGTGGATTGTGAAGCAACTGCATGGCAAGGAGTGAGGAGACCACCCTAGAGGGAAGTGGGGGGGCAGCAGCATGAGAGGCCTGTCCTTTTCTATCATGATGTCAGTTTTCTTGGTACCACACTGGTCAGAGGAGCAGACTGAGGTTCAGAGGTACAGGGCCAGTTCCAGGACTCACAGATGTATGTGACCCTTCCACCCTGGGCAAGGCTTACCTTCCCAAAATTAGGTCAACCTCCTGTTAGGTGGAGGAATTCGAGATGGTGACCATGGAAGAGGGGAATTCATCTAGGAAGGCTGGCTCCAGACTCCACCAGGCTTTTCAGTGAGTTTAGCTGGAACACACATAAAATGCTGGAATCATTCATCTCTGTAGCCACCTCTCCCTTCTGGGGTAGGACACGGAGGAGACACAGAGTCAGTGCTAAACTGTGACCCACCAAAAGTGTCTGGGGATGGATTTCCATACAATATCCAAAGCCCATAGGGTCTTGTCCCATAAACGTTGTCTCCTGAGCCCTAGCACTACAATGCCTGGCAGAGTTCAAAGAGGAATTGGCAAGGAAATAGTTAGAAACACTAGAAGCTTCAGGTCAGTTTGATAGCAGAGAAGAGGTGGTAGTTCCATGCATTAAGAGCATTATCCCATGAGTCCCACCAGAATATTGCCTTCTAGAGATGAGAAAACAGGTTCATCCCAGACAGGAGGGTCCTAAGGTGAAGATGCCCAGGCCATCATTCTCTGTGGTGCTGTTGAAGGGCTCCAGGAGGGAATGGTCATGGTCCCACAGTCCTGAAAGACAAAATGACTGTGGGATCTGCTGACTTCACCTGGAAGGTGGTGAAGCCTAGGGGGCCCCAGAGTTTGGGATGTGTTCCTTGAGACAGCAAGGGACAGAGAAATGGAACAAGTGGCAAGAGTACCCTGATGTTTGGGCTAAATACAACCCTACTCATCCTGATGATGTGTAAGACTTGGACAGTCAGGCCACTGCCACCTGGATACCTGGGTCCAGGAGTTATTATCTGCTCAATGGTAGAATGCAAAATCATCAGAGGAAGGGAAGTGAAATAGTGTCAGTGTTAATGTGATGTTGTTACTAATATGGGGACAGTGACCTTGCATGTAACCAAGGCCAAGGCTGGAGAGAGGGTGGGGATGGGAGAGGAGTTGGTGCTCAGATTTCTTATGGTTCAGGACTTTGCCCCTCCATCTCCCAGTCCTACAAGGATGGTGGTCAGGGTGGTGTCTGAGCCCTGTGTTCCCCTCTGCCCTTCTCTAGGCCCTGGCCGTGGAGTCCCCTCTGCTCCCACACTCACCCTGTGGCTGAGTTCATTCCCTGGCTCTTCAAACATCAGTTTGTATCTGAAGCCACTGCTTCAGTTCTTCTCTATGAGAACCTGTAGAGAGAAGGTGAGTAGGGAGCCTGGCCTGTATTCAGGCTGTTTCTACCCCTTGTGCCCTTCTTCTCCCTAAACCTCATACAGACACTGTGTCCCTGAGTTCTACCCAAGAAGGACAGAAGATGATCCTGAGGACTCAGAATGAAGCCTGGACACTCCTAATCCCCACTTCCAGCCCTGTCCTGGGGATGACAATGACAGGATACCTGGTTAATAATCTCCCATCACCTGCTTGTGCCTCAGTTCCCTGTTCCCCGCAAACTCAGGAGGAAGGTGTTGCAGGGATACTCATGGTGGGATTGTCTTGTGTTCAGCCAGAGGGAGCACTGGCTATGGGGCCCTAGAGTCTTGACCTGTACCAGCTGGGACACAACAAAATGTATTTGTGGAAGTTTTTTTTATCAAATGAGCTGGGGAGGGGCTATTGTTAGAATGAGGATGCCTGGTTACAGGGGTCCTAGTTCTGTTTGACTGTATTACCAAGGAAGAAAGGTCATGTCTTGGGGGTGCCTGAACTGACCCCTTCCTCCAAATAAAATTACAAATATCACTCTGGGCTACTGTTGGCTCTCCTCCAGCCCTATGACATTTCCATATATGTTCACAGCAACCCCAACACTGTCCCCCACATCCCTGTAAAACAACACAGCAATCTGTTTATGATCAAAAGGAAAGCTTTTCTTTGCACTGAAATTTTAAAAATTACTCTAGCAAGTGAAAAAATACTTGTGTACAATCATGTTAACAGAAACTGAAAAAGATTCCTTTGTGCACATTAATCTGGATATTAATGAAAACACTTCATTCTGGAAAGGAAAAGACTATGAACACAGTTGAATGAAGGAGTCAATTAGTAAGGTATCATAGGGTCTGAACAAATCTCTCTGCATTTCCATGAGATGCTTGGGTTGAGAGGCTGACTGTTTTTTATAATCCTTATTACCAACACCTTCGGTTCTGACCCTTCTTTAAAAACTCTTGCTAACCTCTCATGCTTTTGTAATTGGCAACATCTAGACCCACTTGGCATACTTTTGAGAGCAAAAAAAGGTCCTCCTTGGGTCATGAATATCAGACACTTCTTAAGAGGTCCCAGAAGGGCTGCTTTCAGAGCAGCAGATAAATCCTCTGTTTTGCCTGCCTACCTAGGTTCAAGCTATTTTATTTTCTTTCCACTTAATCAGTTTGAAATCCATTTCTGTTGCAGAGTGTGCAACATTTGGTATGTATTAAGCACAAGTTAGCTATAGAAATGGACCCACAGGCATATTCCATGTAAGTTATGGGGACCACTTCCCTAGCAACTGTGAGTTGAGTAGTGTCCAAGTGAAAGGCTCCCACCTAAACCACACATAGCAGCCAGAATCAAGGAGACTGGATCCAGGTTAGGAGCAGAATCCCCAAATAGAAACCATCTCATATCATCGAGTCAAACCCAGTATTGTGGTCTGTCAACTGAGAATAGAGTCAACCTAGTCAAGAACAAAGAAAATTATTTTTCTTTGACCATAATTATGATTACAATTCAGGATAATAGACACAAGCAACACTGAAAATGTACTCCAAATTTTTAAGGAAAGGTCACTGAATTTATAGCTTTAAGATGGAAGGAAGGGGGTGTTGGAGATTGCATCACCTCTTAGGAATTAATATTGGTGCTGACAAAAATCAAGCTGTCTCATAAGACCCAGACTGGGTGCCATCTCAGCCTCTGGGTGCTTTAGGGGAGGGGAAATGTTGAAATGAAGTCAACAGAGCCTAACAATGCTTCAGGAAACTCTGATTTGACCCAGTCCAAAGGTTCACCTGCAGATGTGTCTGAGATCTGATTCTCAGTGGTCTTTCCACTCCATTTAAAATGAAGTGTACCAAACCAATGCTACTCCAGCTTTAGGTTCCTTAACAGGCATTTTTTCTTTAACACTTGCCCCAATCTCCTTTCTTAGGAAAACCAATTCCTTCAGACTGCTCCACTCATGACACATGAAAACACACAATCCCTACTTATACCAAGAAGTAAGGAAATTTCTGCCTTCTAATAAAGATAAATCCTCTGTTTTGCCTGCCTACCTAGGTTCGAGCTATTTTATTTTCTTTCCTTCACAACTAGGCCTTGTTGTTCTCCTGTGGAATTTAACAAGCTAAGAGGACATCCACAGGAGACAAGTTATGTAGTGACCATGATGGATCAGACCAAAAGACAGATCACTTTGCAAGTCTGAACATAGAATGAGAACTTTGTCTACACCACAAAAGTGACCAGTCACCTGCTATTCTCACTAACCATGAGTGAATGCTGCTTATTTCAGAATTACAGACTCAGTTGAGTCTTCTCTCCTTCTGGATAAGATGTGAGATTAGGAGAGAATAAAGAGCACTTATGTTGGGGAGAGTGATGGGAGCCACCCATGTGCCCTCTACATGAGAACCAAGATACGTGTAGGCTGAAAGCAAAGGATGGTAATGATTCCATGCCAACAGTAACCAAAAGAGATATCTGTACTAATATCAGACAAAATCAACTTCAAGACAAATGTTATCAGAAGAGACAAATCATGATATTCTGTATTGATAGTATAGTCAATCCATCAAAAAGATTTAATGACTATACACATATTTGCAGTTAGAAACAAACACTGATGGATTTGAAGGGAGAAATAGATAGTCTAAAATAAGGGCTGGAGACTTCAATACCCCACTCTCAATAATTGGTGGAAAAACTAGACTAAATGTCAAAATAGAAAGAGGACTTGAACAACACTATGCATCAACTAGACCAAGAAACATAGGACACTGGACCCAACCATGCAAAACTCATGAGTCTTGAAACTCTGAGATTAACCACATATCAGGCTGCACAACAAGCCCCAAGGAATTTAAAAACATTGAAACCACACCACATATCCTTTCTAATGAAAATAGAAATCAATGAGAGAAAAAACACTGGAAAATTCACATTATGAGGAAACTAAATGACACACATTTAAGTAACCAAAGGACAAAGAAAAACTCACAAAGGAAGTTAGAAAATACTTTGACAAAGAAAACACAACCACTCTATATCAAAACATTTTTGTGAGAGCAGCACTCAAGAGAATTTGATATCTATCAATTCCTCCATTAACAGAAAAATATTTCAGATCAATAATCTAACTTCCCAAATAAAGAAACTAGAAAAAGGAGAACAAGATTAAACCAAAACTCAGGGGAAGGAAGAAAATAGTAAAAATTAAAGCATGGATAAAGTAGTCAACAGAACTGAAAGTTGGTTCTTTCTTTGAGAAGATCAAAAAAAATTGATCTTTAGCTTTAGCTCACCCCTCTCTTGGTGAGCTTCTAAGTCCTTGGAGGACCAAGGATCATCAGCAGCATATGCCAAACTGGATCAGGTTAGTACACTGTAAAGGAGGAACTCTGAAGAGAGGAGAGGCAAGTGGATTCACTCCAGTGTTCAGACATTTGAACCAGTGGAATTGAAAGCAAAATAAATGTTTGTCTGGTTTAAAATTTTTTAAAAATCACAATGAAATATCACCTAACCTACTAGGATAGCTATACTATTGAAAAACCATAAAATAACTAGTGTTGGCATGAATGTAGAGAAATCAGTCTTTTTGAAGTTGGTAGAATTGTAAAATGCTTACATCACCATAGGAGCCAATTTGGTAGTCCACAACAAGTTAAATTTAGAATTACTATATGACCCAACAATTCCATTTCCACATGTATATCCAAAGGAATTATAAATGACTGTTCATACATTTGTGCATGAATGTTGCTAGTCACACACTTCACAATAACCAACAGATGGAAACCCCCACATAAACATCAACTAATGAAGGTTGAACTACATGTGGTATAGTCATACAATGAAATATTATTCAGTTACAAAAGCAGGAAGTTCTCACAGATGCTACAACAAGGATAAACCTTGGAAATATTATGCAACGCAAAAGAAGCCAGACACAAAAGGTCATATATCGCATGATCTCATTTATATGAAATATCCAGAATAGACAAATCTGTAGACAGAAAGCAAATTAGTGAATATCAGAGCCCAGGTATGGGAAGTGAGAATGACAGTTTAAGGGGCACAAAGTTTCCATCTAGGATGGTGAAAGTGTTCTTGACTAGATGGTGGTGATGGTTTTACATCATTACAGGTGTACTAAATGCCACTGAATTGTGCTAATTAGAATAAGATATATTCCATGTTTGCATAATTGAATTCTGTCATGTATAACTAAAATGATCTAATAAAAATATAGAAAAATAAAATGAACAGAGGATGAATTTTACCTTAATGAATCAAAGATAGACCTGAAGTGAGAAAATACCCATACTGTTTTCTAAGACGGGTGCACCATTTTACAATGACCCACATAACCAGCCACTAATAAGCACTTATCCCTGCCAAGAAGCAGCAGTGCAGCAGGGATGAAGCTACAGAATGGTAGCCTGGGCAAGAGTACACCAGGGCCCAACTGCATCATGGCCTACCTGCTGCTGCCCTTAGGCCAGTGCCAGCAGGTACCATGGTTGCTGTGTATTCACATGGGCTACAGCTACAGAGTCCTACCTGGTGGCATAGGCCTGAGATGCAGTGAGCCTGAGATGCAGCAAGCCAGGGGTGAGGAAAACCAGAGCATGAGACAACCTGGCTCAGGCCTGCAGCGAAAGCCCACTCCACACAGTGCCACAGCTTGGAACACCCTAGCATCCACCATCTACCATCTAACCTCCTGCTCAACCTCCTGCTCCCCAATGACCAGCAGTAAAACTGAAGTGGGGAAGACCTAAATGGTATTGCATGGCTAACCAATGGCACTGGTACTTTTCCAAACCCTGACTGGAATAAATTTGGACCAATAGTGTTGACCCAAGTCCTATATAAACCTAGTATAGTCAAGTGGCAACCCCTCTTGGGTCTCTTCTTGCCCTGCAAGAATTCTGTTTCTATCCACACTTGATTAAATCCTACTCTTACATTCACTCATCCTTGTCTGTGGATTTCATTCTTTTAATTTGTGAAACAAGAACCCAGAAAGAAGAAATTGACAGTGAGCTTCTGGGGTCTGCTGCAACATTGGAGGGTATCACCCACCAATAAGAACTGCAACATGTTCTCAGCTGCAGAGGCCTTCAATTAACACAGACCCCATTTGCAAGAGAAGTGGAGAAACTCCAGTTTCACAATGGGACATAAGGATTCCAATTTCTTTACCGTGTTCATTCTGGACCAGGACACGGACATTGAACCTAACCCAGTTGCCAGTGCTGATCCTGAGACTGAGGGCCAGGACATGTGAGGAGCCTTAGACCCCACTTCCTCTGACCCATTCCTTTAGTTGGAGGAGTAGCAGGCCCAGAGAGGGGCTTGTCCCAAGGCACACTCTTGTTAGGGTGGATTCTTCTATCACATGAACTTTCAAGGAGCATCTCCTTTTAGAGAACCCATCTTCTGGGAGCCACCATGCAGTCATGCAGAAGACATGTTTGGGTAACCCTAAGATGGTGGCTGGCGTTGAGCCAAGAGGTGGCGCATAGTTAGTGTTAACATGGTGTGATCTACTTTTGTCTGATTAGTTAATGTCTCCTCTGTGCTAGTGGTCAACAGATATTCCTCATTCTTTCTTGATTGGTACCGAGGGGCGTGCTTCAATTGTGCTAAACCAAAGCTGATTGGCTGCCTTAGGTATATAAGACACACACCTACAGGAAGCACCTCGGATAAGCAGCACCTCTGATAGATCACTGGGCAGAGGACTAAGCAGATACCTCTAGGTTGCGGGTTGATGATGGCAGATTACAGAATGCAGGTTGCAGCTCGCAGAATGAAGATCGCAGGATGCAGGGCGCACCTCTAAGAAGAAGCAGTAGACCTTTAAGAAATAGCTCCTCTGATAATAGTAGCCTCTCTGAAAGTGTAGCAAGTCTCTTTTCCTGATAAGTAAAGTCTCTCTTCCTCTAAGCTTTAAGCAACGCCTGTCTTTCTCTAAAACTTCCTCTAAAAGCAAGTAAACCTCTCTTCCTCTATAAACTAACGAACAAGCAAGAAAACAGCGCACTAAAGAGAAAGATAATAGAAGTAGCTCAGTTTCCAGTCCACCTCTGATAAATACCTGTGCAATTGTTGCTGCAGGCGGTAACAAATATCGGCAGGATTGTTGCCGTGGGTGGCGACACAGTCACACAATTCAGTCCCCTAACACAGCACAGACACTCCCATAGCTGGCCTTAATAGTGGAGTGCAATGAAGCTTCACTTCCTTGGAGTTGAATGAAGAACAGGATGGATTGACTACTGCATCTGTCACAGGGTTGAATGCTGATTGGCTGAGGCTGAACACTGACCTGCTCATGCACAGGGAGCAGCGGTGGACTTGCTATACAGTGGTTCCAGAGGCAGGACTCAGTGAGTTGGTGGCTGCCTGGTGTATGCAGGATGACCTTTCCCCAGCCCAGATGCTGCTCTTCAGCCATGGAGAGACAGTGAGCACCAGAGGTGGGGTAGGAAGGCTGGGAAGGAATCCTGGGTACTCAGAGCTTCCAGTCACTCCAATTTGTCAAGTGTGCCTTGATACCCCTCCTCAGATATGGCTCCTCTCCTCTGTTCTCGGAGTTTAGTAGATTCTCCTGAAAAACCCTCATTGATCTATTTCCCTCTGCCTTCAGCCCTCCAGGCTCTATTTTGAAGCAATCATTTTCTATCTTCAATTTCTCTAAATATCACTTGAGCATTAAAAAAGTTTGTAAGTGGAGCTGCTCTGTTAAAAGCAGGATTTGGAATCTTTTCTCAAGCATCTCCTTTCATTCCCATGTTTTTCCTGTCAGCCTGGAGAAACCCTCTCAGGGAAATTTAGGACAAGGAGAAGACCAGCAGTCTGGGGCCCTACTGCTTCCAATTTATCTTCCAGGAGTTACAGGTCACATCTCTGTTTATATTAATCCTCCTTACACCTGTGTAGTTTCCTAACCAGCGTTACTATCAAAGGGGTTTTGTGGTCACAATGGTTGTGGTGGATTGGATGTGCAACTGGTAGCTCTGGGGTCAATTCAAATAAAGACTTTTCCAGTTAGATTAGCCACTGCACTTTTGGAGACACTGGCCTGGAGGAGATGGAATTTGCCTGTGAGAGCTGTTCCTGATTCTGGAACCTTTTTTTGTTCCCTGGACCTAAGATGCCTGGTGCACTGACTTGGGGCTCTTCCTCAACTTTCTCCCTCTGCTACTCTGCTTCAGCTCTTTCATGTTTCTTCTTGGCTTAGACCTTTATCTCTGCCAGGAATGAGGCTATTTTTAACCTGGCTGTTTGCTTCTCATTCTTAGGTCCAGCTCAGTAGTTTTAAAAGTAATAATGCCATTCCTGAATTTCCTAGGCAAAATTAATGATCTTCTACACTGTTCAAAAAACAATACAGCTGCTCTTGAAAACAATTTGGACCTATTACTCAGTCTAGTGAGGAAAAACACCATGGACAACAGTGGGGTCATCTTAGCAAGGGGGTGTTAGGAAAGATTTCTCTGATAGGATTTGGGATTGTATTCATGAATTTTGGGGAGAGTTCAATGAAGAGGAGTTTTATTCTAGAGTGCAAGCTGTCAGGAAGCAGAGAATTCTTAGGGTGATCGTGTGTATGTCTTGTATAGAAGAGGGAGGACTGGAATGAGGTGAATGTGGATTGGGACGCAAAGAGCAGTCACTTACTGTTAGGAAGGTTAGGGGATGTTAATGACTTCTTTGAATAAAATTATGTCCAGGTTTTAATTGTGTCAGACATTATTACAGAACAGGAGCTTTTTGCTTGTTTATTTGCTTGTTTTATTTTGGTTTTTGACTTTTTTTCCTGATTGCTTTTACTTTCACACTTATCTTGTTGGCTATTGATGCTCTGTGAAACTGTTTATGTTCCACAGAGATAGCATGGCTTATCTCTGTGAGTGCCAGCTTGGGGCCTAAGTCCAATATGAGTCATATCCATATAAGAGTAGATAAAATGCATTGACACAAGTCCCTGTGAGTAAAATGTCCTGTGGTAGTTGAGGCAGAGAAAGAAGTGAAGCAACTATAAGTCAGGAGGCACCAAGCACAGCCAGCAAACACAAGAAGCTGAAAGAAGTAAGGAAGGGTTCTCCCTTAGAGACTGTCCAGGAAGAATGACCATGCTGAATCCTTGATTCTGACTTAGAACTTCCAGAACTTCAAGGGAATAAACTTGTTTGTATTAAGCTATTCAGTTTGTGGTCCTTTGTTCAGGCAGCCCTAAGAAGTTCATACAAGTACCGACTATATGTTAGGCTCTGGAGACAATAGTGGAGAAGATCTAAGACCCTCATCCTTAAGAGCTCAGTGTAGTGGGGAAAGAGACCTTTCCCTTTCCTTGCTATGAAGAGAACATACTGCCTGGTCAGGCTTCACTTAGCTTGGCATTCAAGGCCCACATTGACCATCCTGTGACTCTCTCTGCTTTCATATCCCTTCTCCCCATTTGCAGCAAGTGTTTCAGAAACATTAAACTCTTTCTGAGTCACTGCACAGGCCACATTGCTCAGTGCATTTCCTAATTAACAATGGTGAAGTTACTCATCCATCTCCCCTCTAGGCTGCAAGAACTAGATGTTATGGGTTTTAAAAAAAATTTTTAGTGCTAGTGATCAAACCTAGGGTATTATACATGCTACACAAGTACTCTACCACAAAGCCATATCCCCAACCTTCCACAAATATAGACTTTTAAAGTCACTCTATTGCTTAGGAAAATACCTGGCATAAGTGCCTAAAGACTACTGAAGAAAATGAGGTGAAAAACAAATCTAAGCGTGGCACACTGACCCCCAGTTATAGTCCAGCTACTTGGTAGGCTGAGATGAGAGGATTCCTTGAATTCATGAGTTGGAGACTAACCTGGGCAACACAGTGACATACTGGATCAAAAACATCAAATCTAAGCCATGTGTGGTTGAGTATGCCTGTAATCCAAGCTTCTCAGGAAGCTAAAGCAGGAGGATCTAAATTTCAAGGTAAGTCTGCGCAACAAAGTAAGATCCTGGCTCGAAACTCAAACACAACAAAACAAAATCTAAAATGAGCACTAGTGATAGTTTTGAGACCATGAAAATCTTCTTAAATTGGATAGTGGTGGTGTTATAAAATTCTGCAAACTTACTAAAAATCACTGAATTCTATACATGAAAACAGGTGAATTTTGTGTTGTGTAAATTATGACATGCAAAATTGTTTTCTGAAATATTCAAACCTACTTGAATGGCTAAAAAGTGAAAAATACCAAGTGCAGCCAGAATGCAGGAGCATCACCATTGTGAGCGTTAATGGACTCAGTTGCAATATCTCCTACTAGGAAAGAAATATTTATAGCCTTAATTCCACTCATAGTTATATGCCTCATGTGCCAATTAGGTTTTTGTAACTGTGACCAAAATGCCTGACAAGAACAAATTAGAGAAAAAATAGTTTATTTTGGTTCATAGTGTCAGAGGTTCAGTCCACTGTCAGTTGACTCCTTGCTATGGGCCTAAGTTGAGACACAGCATCACGGTGGAAGGGCATGACAGAGGAAAGCTGTTCAGTTCATGATGCCTGGAAGCAGAGAAAGTGAAGAAGGGGCACATTTCCAGGGTGTGCCTCCAGTGACTTGCCTCCTTTAGTCACTCCCCACCTGCCTACAGTTACCACCCAGTTAGTCCATTCAATTAATCAATTAGGTTACAGCTTTCATAATCTAATCATTTCACCTCTGAACATTCCTGCATTAACATAGGAGCTTTGTGGGATACCTCATATATAAGCTGTAGTACCCCAAAATTAATATATGTATCTACCAAAAACATATGAAAGTTTCATAGCACAATTCATCATTTTCCCAAACTGCCATTTACCTAATGTTCCATCAATAGTAGAAGGGACAAATGAATGAGGGAACCACAGAGACATAGGAACAAAACATCTACAGTTACTCAAGACCCAAGTGTCCCCCTGAATACTTTAGGACCAAGTTATCAACCCAATCACCTCCCTCTGGTTGTCATCTGTCTCAGTTGCCCCAAATTCCACCCTCCAGAGTCCAACAATACTCATATCCCGCTCCTTTGCCTAGAGTCTCTGCCCATGCTGACTCACGAGTGAATTACTGCCATTATTGTGGGAGAAGGTTCATTATCACAGGTCAACTTTCATATAAGAGGATGAGTTTTCCCCCCTCTTGCTTTCTTTCACCCTTTCTTTGCCCTTTTGTTATGGCATGACATCACAAGAAAGCCCTCATGAAGGCCAGACATGGTGGCACACACTCATAATTCCAGCAACATGGGAGAATGAGGTAGGAGGATCACAAGTTTCAGGACAGCCTGGGAAACTTAGCAAGATCCTGTCTCAAAAAAATATATATATGAAAAAATGAAAAGGACTTGGGGTGTACTCAGTGGTAAATCACCCCTGGGTTCAAGTCCCAATAGCACACACATGCACAAAACCATGTCATAGAGTTATAATCTGTACATTATAAAACGTGATCATTTTACAATTTACATGGAACACCGCCATGCTTTATGAGACTATAGAACTTTTCCAACATTGTGAAAAGTTCTCTCCCTCATTATTATAGGTCCCAGACAACCACTGATCTGCTTTCTGCCACTATAGATTGATTTTAATTTTACATTTCCTAGAATTTCATAGAAAGGGTCTCTTACAGTATTTCAGTCTTTCCTGTCTTAAGCAGTCTTTTCTGTTTTTTTTTTCATTCACTATTTTCTTTGAATGCTGGGGATAAAACCCAGGGCCTTGATCTTACGAGGTAAGCACCCTACCACTGAAATATACCCCTAAACCAGCTCTCACATAATATTTTTCAGAAGCATCTACAAACAGGATTCCATTTTTTTAATATTTCACAATTTGTTTATTCATTCCCCAACCATGGGACATTTTAAATGTTTGAAAATAGCCCAAGAGACATTTGGGCTGTTTCAAATTTTGGAGACTATGTTTAATGCTGCTGTGAATATTCACATACAAGCTTCATTGTGCAATTTGTTTTCATTTCTCTTGGATAAGTACTTACAAGAGGGAGTGCTGGGTGTTAAGGAAAGTGCATTATGATTTTATAGGAAAGCAAGACACTGCTTTCCAAAGCACTGAGCCATTGTAGGTCCCCACTGGCAGTGTATGAGGATTCCCTCCACATCCCCAACAACAGTGTTGTCATCTTTGCGTCAGTCAGCTTTCTGTCACTGTCATAAAACACCTGAGACATAAAGATAACTGAGCTCTAACTTTAAAGGAGGAAAGGTCTGTTGTGGCTCATGGTTTCAGAGGTTTCAGTGCATGGTTGCTTGGCCCCGTTGCTTTGGCCTGTGGTAGCACCACACAGCAGAGTGGGAGCACATGGTCAGGAAGCTGTTCACCTCATGGCAGCCAGGAACCAAAGTGAGAGACGGGAAGGGGCTGGTTTCCCAAAATCCATTTTTAGGGCTCACTCATGATAACACAACTTCCTCCCAATAGACCTCATGCACTAAAGGTTCCACTACCTCTCAATAACACCACAAATTGGGGACCAAGGCTTTGACTCATGGGTCTCTGGGGAAGGTTTCTGATCCAAACTATAGCAGTCTTATTTTTAGACATTCTGTTGCTTAATGGTGTGTCATCGTGCTTTAAATTTACATTTTGTGAAGGCTACTGACACAGCATCTTTCCATGTCCTTTATTAAAATTACCATTTATATATCTTCTTTTGTTAAGCCTTTCTTTAAATCTTTTGCCATTTTTGAAAATTGGACTATTACTATGGGTGGGTTTTTAAGGGGAAATGTAAATAACTTGTCTTTAGTCATTACCCATTTTATCATTTTTACTTATTTATTCATTCAGCAGTACCCAGGATTGAATTCAGGTGCCCTCTCTCACTGAACTATATCAGCTCATTTTATTTTTTTTCAAAATGTGGGTATTGTTTACTTTAAGCAACAGTCCAGGATTGTGAGTACAACACACATTTTTAAAGATGAGACTGTCATTTCATGATCAAGCACTGGCATCATGCACACAGCATCAAACTATTCAGTAAGAACAGTGCCCCTGTGGGACCCGCTCCTGGATGGGGACCACCTTGGTGTGCTTGCCTCCCTGGCTTGCTTCACTGCTTTGAATCCCAGCGGCTTGATTGCATTGGAAGCCTTCCTCCTGCTCCTCGGCCAGTCAGTCATGTTAGTACCTGGCTCACTTCTTAAGGTTAAAAGAAAAGGCAGCTTCTTTGCTTTCAGGCAGCGAGTTGTGAGGCGCAGGCCTCTTCTATATGGCACAGGAAGATGCTTCAGCCAAGGGTATTGATACACAGGGCATCGCCATGGAGAAGCTCTGCATACAGACCATCCGGCATGGTGGGGCTGCCTGGGCTGCAGACTGCAGAAGGTCTGTCCAATCATGGTTTTTGACACATGTCCAAGAACAGTGTGTCAAAAACCTCAGTACAAAAGAACCTCTAACACATCAGGAACCAAATGATTTGTGCTTAAAAACATGGTACTAAGTGTCACAAAACTTTCCCTTCAATCTACTACTAGAAAACACTCATGCCATGGCCCACAGACCCAGGAGTCAGAGAAAGAGAAACCTGTTCTTCAAAAGGAAAAACGAGGAAGAAGAAAATGAACAAACAAACAAAAAAAAAGACAGCAATACATAAAGTCCTTCTTTTTAATGAAACAAATTCAAAAGATATAGAGTCAGGCTTGAGTTGTGTAGAAAACAAACGAACAAAATGACAGAGTTCCAGATAGTCAGTTAACCCAAGACCAGGCTGGACTTGCCACCAGGAGGGTTTCTTCTGGATGGTGCAGGTGCTGAGGCACAGGCTTTTGCTCACTCTGCCCCAGGCGGCCTTGCAGGTCTGTGTCCATGTTTTCATGAATATCACCTTCTCCCTTCAGATCAAAGAAGTCTCCAGAGCTTGCTTCAGAAGAGTGTCTTCTCTGTGGTCCAGATGACTCCAAATCTTCCCTGCCTCCACTAGATTTGGCACCTGCCGACTTGGCCCAAGAAGGGGGATTTTCTTCATGTGTTCCAAAGATGTTAGAGGTCATGTTATTCTTCCTCACGGGCTGTTCTGTTGGTTCATCAAAGCCTAATGAGAAAGTGGATCCACCACCCAGAGGCCACAAGACCCGGAAGCTATTCTTGCTGTTAGGGTCAACACCCTTGAAGGTGGTAGGAGGTGGTCATGGCACTGAGGAGCAAGATAGGCTGACTCGGAAGCAGAATGCCCAAAGCGTTGGATGCGAGTGGCGCAGAGGTGCTCCAGACCCACAACCGGTCACCGCTGCAGGAGCCTCCGCCTCATTTTATTTTTTATTTTGATACAGAGTCTTACTGTATTGCCCAGGCTGGCCTTGAACCTGTACCTCTTCTGCCCCAGCCACCAAAGTCACTGGGTCATTACCACTTTAAAGCATATAATCCAGTGGCATTTAGTACAACTATTATATGTACTTTCCTTGGCTTCAACATGTTTCTATTATCCCAAAAGAAAACCTGATACCCATTAGCATTTACTACCACTTCTTTCTTCTACCAGCTCTTGTCAATCACCAGTCAGCTCTCTGTCTAAATATATTTTCCTATTCTGGACATTTCATATGTGACCTGTCATGAATAATTTCTTTCATTTATCATCATGTTTCTGAGGTTCTTTTATATAGTAAAATAAATCAGTGTTTTATTCCTTTTCATGGATGAATAATTTTCCATTGAATGGACAGATCATATTTTGTGCATTCATTCATTTATTAACAGACATTAGGGTTATTTCCAACTTTGAGTCATTGGTGAATAATTCTGCTATCAACATTTATATACATGTATTTGTCTATGTTTTCACTGCTTTCAGGCATGTAACTAAGAGTGGAATGGATAAGTTATGTGCTAACTCTATGTCTAATTTTTCAAGGAAGTGTTCAACTGTTATGGTTTCAATATTAGGTATCCCCGGAAAATTCATGTGTGAGGTAATGCAAGAAAGTTTATCAGTGAAATGATTGGGTTATGAACCTTAACATAATCAGCGCATTAATTCTCTAATACAGATTAACTGGATGGTAACTATAGACAGATAGGGTATGGCTGAAAGGGGTGAGTCCCTGGGGGCAGGCCTTTGGGGTATATATTTTGTCCTTATTGAGCAGAACTCTCTCTCTCTCTCTCTCTCTCTCTGCTGCCTGATTGTCCTGTCCTGTGCTGATTTCCTCCACCACACTCTTCTGCCATGATGTGCCTCACCTCAAGCCCAGAGGAACGGAGCTAGCTCTCTGTGGACTGAAACCTCTGAAACTGCGAGACAACAAATAAGCTTCTCCTCCTCTAACATTGTTCCTGTCAGGTCTTTTGGTTGCAGCAATGAAAAAAGATGACTAAAACACTGTCTTCCACAGTAAATGCACCATTTTTACGTTCCCACCAGCAATGGTAAGTGTTCCAATTTCTCCACATCCCAAAAACACTTGTTATTTTCTGTTTTGTTTTTATTATTATGAACAATTTAGTGTGCATGCAGTAAACCTTACTGTTGATTCTTAAATCTTTCATATATTCTGGGTAGAGCTTGGCTGATAATAAAATCACTGAAGAAGAAAAAAATCAGGGAAAATTTGAAGAGAAACATAGTTAAGCACTGGATCTAACCATATCTGAAACTATCCCTGGCCTTCTTTACTGTGAAAATGAAGCAACCTCTCCCTGCCAACTTTTTGGTTTTTAGCTAGTTTAAATTGTGTTTCATTGCAAGATTCCTGATTAATACACTTATGATAGAATGTAAACAGAGGAAAATCTTCTTTCTCTTTGCTACTATCTCAAGCAAATACGAAATATGAGTGAGTGGTGAAAGTCCCTAAAGGAGGTACACCAGCCTTACTCCCTGGAAGCCCTAGGAAGGAAAATCAAGGGCCCCATCCTTAGAATTCTCTGGGAGTAACTTCCAATGAAGGAGGAAGAAGAAATGGCCTGAAGGGTGGTAGCAAAGGGGCTCTCCAGCTAGGACAGTGACAGAGCAGGTGGAGGAGGGGATCAATAGGTCCAAAAGACTCCTGCTCAGGATGATAGGTTTAGAGTAACCAAGCCAGAGGAATGTGATTTGAGAGAGGAGAGCATTTGCTGTAATGCTGACTCTGGTGGGGAGCAACCCAGTAGCATTGAATTGGGGATGCTACATGGGGAAATCATCAACATTTAACTATTCACTTTCTAATTATGGAAACAAACAAAAAAAATGTCCTAGCAGGTGGGATGCTGCTGTAAGAATACAGTGTGGGCCAAGAGTGCCAAGGAGAACAGAATGCCTGCTAAAAGCTCAAAGCCCCAGATCTTCACTGGGTGCTACTGAAAGAAAACTACCGCAGGAGCCTGTGTGTGGCCTGTCTCAACTTCACTATGATTTGGTTTGTTGCCAGATACCATGAATATATGTTTCCACTCCATCCTCTCAATATTGCCTGGAGGTAAAGATGAGGAAACTGAGGGTCAGAGAGGGACTTCTCAGGTCTATAGCCTAAAAATGGTAATATGTAATATGTTTCATTATGTGTAATGGTAATGAATGCCATATATGATGATAATAATACTATGTATACATTAGAAAATAAATACAAACTCACTTGCAAACACTTTAGTCATAGATTACTGGGTATTAAAGCAGGACTTTGTTAGGCACTTTACATGAAATGGCTGATCTACTGTGGTCACTTTATGAAGTACATGTTTTTTTGTTTGGTTTTTTGTTTCCTGCTATAGCTCCAGGTCTTGGCATTGGGCTTGGCATGTGGGAAGTACTCAATCAATGTGTGTTGAGTGAATGAATAGACATGAAGTCAAGCAGCAGGATGGCCCACATAACTATAGGCAGCAGGATTTGGACAAGTCATTTTTAAAGTCCAAGAAACATTGACCATTCACTCTGCCAAGTTAAAACATGGATAGTGCCTGGCACTGGTAAGGGCAAGGGACTCAAGCTTTTCTACCTTCCTGGTGAGAATCTAGATGAGTATACACATTCTGGGAAACAAAATGTTTCAAGGGCATGCCCTTTCAAGTAAACAACCTTCTAACAATTTGACATTGGGCAATGGTACAGATACAGATTGTATATAATAGTAACAAGTATCCAGAATTAGGGATTTGTTTAACAAAACTATGATCCCTTCATACCACAATAGCTCCTAAGTATAGCTAATAAAGAGTGTCAATTGTGTGCTGGTTCATAACTCACCTGGTCACCACAACCACCCATGAGGTAGATCCTGGTAACGTTCCCTTTTTACAGATGAGGAAATGGGTGCAGAGAACTAAAGGAACTTGCTTGAGATCACACAGCTGGGGAGACAAGAGAAAGAATTTGGACCCTGGTTGCTGGTTCCCAATCTGGGCTAATTTTGTCCATCATTTTCATAATGATGACATCAACCTAAATTTATCAACCTGGAACCTGGTGCACAATAAATTTTTAAATGAAAAATAAAGTCAAAAAAGTATCAGAGGTGATTACCTACATAGGATAAAGGCAGATGTATAATTTTATTCTCCTAGCTTGTTTGATTTTTTATGATATGTAAATATTATTTTAATCACAAAAAAATAAAGTTCTTTTCACTTGGGGGCAAACAGGAAAAAGAGAAAGGTTAGAGAATAGAGGAAGGGATCCAATGAGAGAAACTTCTAAGGATCCCTTGACTGGGGCCCTGGTCTTGGCCTCTGCTGTCTCCCACAGCAAGACTAGCTGCAGTCCCACTCCACCTTGGAGGCTGGATGGCCAGGGACTCAAGGGCAAAAAGGCAGCTGCAAAACAGCTTCCTCTGGTGACCTCTTACTCCATGGACTCCATGGAAATGTCATTGCTCACCTCCAACCCTAAACAGCTGCCGATGTAATGGGGTCCACTCCATGCCTTGAACATAACCCTTGCTGCTTTGCCACTGGTAATGTATTTTGAAAGTGATATGGTTTGTCTTTCCTCCTCTCTCTCTCCCCCTTCTTAACCATGAGGGAAGGAAGCAAGATGAACCTTCTTCCTGTCCCAGGTAGTTATTTTTTCTTCAGCTCAATGACCACAGGAATGAAGGAATCCAGACCTCAGGGCTGGTACAAGTGGGTCTAAGAAACGGCTATCTCTCGAGGTTACAAATAAATTATGAGACCTGATAGGGCAAGCTGAGCATTAGCCTTTGTATCCCTTTTTTAAAAGTCAGTTGCTCCCCCGGCAGTTAGAATCACAGCTGCTGTATTCTCCTTTGCTAACAAAGCAATAAAACTTTTTCCTTTTTCTCAAAACCTTTTCTTCATTATTGGCTTTACTTCAGACACAGGGACCAAACTTTCCATATCACTAACATGAGTGATCATTTTTCAGGTGAGGAAACTAAAAGCTCATAGAAGCAATGGTATCTCTAGGATGTCATTTCTGCAATGGAGAGGAGAGAGGAAGGGAGAACCTAGTCCTAGTGTTTGACAGTCATGTCCCTGTTTTCTTCATTTCAACAATCATTTGAAAACAAAGAATTATTCTGTCACTACACCATGAAAAACTTCTATTAAACTATAGCAAAGATTCCGTCCCTTCCATTCCCCCCATCCCTGCCCAGTACTTGGGATTTAAACCCAGGGCTTCATGCATGTTAGGTAAATGCTGTACCACTGAGCTATAAGTCAGCTCTTTATTATTTTTATTATTTTTAATTTTTGAGGCAGTGTCTGGCTATGACTGGGCTCAAACTTACAAAACTGCCTCAGTTTCTTTAGCAGGTGGGATTATAAGCATGCACTACATGCCCTTCTTTCTTCTTTTAAAAAACAGGTGAAGAGAAATGTCTTTGACTTTGGCATCTTGATTCATATTGTATAGGCAGCAGTTTGACCCTTGAATATGGACAATGATGTGTGTGGCAAGCTGGGCATTTCCATTATATGTGAAAGCCCACTGCAAGCCCCCAAATGGGTAAGGAATTAAGAAGTTTAACAATGAAGTAACCAAAGATGGCTTTAGCATGCAACTGTCCACAGGCTTTTAAATTGGGCTCTTGTTCCTTTCTTGCTTTTTACCTATTACATAACAAAGAAACCCCAAACTCAGTGCCTTAATACAAAATTTTATAATTATCTCTCAATTTTGCCTGGTTTACTTGACTTAGCTGGGTGGTTCTTGCTTAGGGCCCACACTGTTGCAGTCATCCTGTGGGTCATCTAGACTGGACATCCATCATGACTTACTCCTGTGGCTTAAATTTCAAAAATAAGGAGGTAGGGAAATTTGACGACAGACTTCCAGAGTTTTTGGAGAGTGGAAAGCAAATAGAGACATAGTATCTGCTAAAAGAAAACAAATGAAACCAAGCTTAGTGCCTGCAGGGAGAAGAACCAATGAGAAATAAGATGTCACTGTGGGCCCCTGTAAACAGTCATATGCTACAGCCAGCTCAGCTACATCATTCTTGGTTGCTGCTCATCTCCTTTACACCAAGCAAAAAGCACTCACTTGACAGACATTTCTTGAGTACCATTCTTGTGCCAGGCACATTGCTGGGCACTGGGAAAGAGTGAGAGACAAAAAGCTTGCCATTGTGGTGCTTAAAGTCTTTAAGGGTTGTGGTAGGGATATTTACCAAATCATTACCCAAATATAGGTTGAACATTCCTAATTCAAAAATATGAAACCCAAGTTGCTCCAAAATCTGAAATGTTTTGACCACTGATGTAATGCCATGAGTGGAATATTCCGTACCATGTGTCTCATCCACAGCCCAGTTGTGCAAGGGTAGTGGAGTAGGTTGCAGGAAAGACAAAGAAATTGCCCAGAAATGGCATGGGAGACATACGCTTTATTGGGAAAAGCTTGCAGGAGATTGGTAATTGCTCCAAGAAGAGTTCAGGGGTGACAGAAAAATAGCACCTCCATCTCTCAGGGTGCTTTACCAAGTAGGGCCTCCTCTCCCTCACAGCATTTTGTCCAGTGGAAACTGGCCGGATGAGTGACACATAGGCTTCCAATGCCTTCAGTTCAGTACCAGTTCCCACTGAGAGAGAGGGTTTTTTTATGTTAAGACTACAGAAACAGTGACATCAGCATTAACTTGCTTTGTTTACCTGTATGAACAGTTGTCCAAGGAGCAACTGTCCTGGCAAGTATGCAGAAATAGCTTTTGACAGATAACACTAACTTGCCCCAGTTCCCAGTGTTCACAAGAGAAAGCCAATTTCCTTCAAGATAATGTGTATACTGCCCAGGCTTGCCCTCTTTGTTCCCTTAACTTGGCTAGGGTTTGGGAAATAGAAAAAGGACAGTCAGGAACATGGTGTTTTACTATCCCACTTTTCTCTAGGGATGATACAAAGTGAAACTTTGTTTTGTGCACAAAATTATTTAAAATATTAGCGGGACCATAAAAAACTTAGGGACACCCTGTCTCAAAATAAAAGATAAAAAGGGCTGGAGATGTGACTCAAGGTTAAGCACCCCTGGGTTCAATCCCTGATACAAAAACAAAATTATTTAAAATATTGTGTAAAATTATCTTCAGGCTACGTGTATAAGGTGTATATGAAACAAATTTCATTTTTATAGGGTCCAATCCCCAAGATATTTCATTATGTATACGCAAATATTCCAAAATCCAGAAAAAAATCAGAAAGCCAAAACACTTCTGGTCCCAAATGGCTCTGACTGGCCATTTCAGACCACAGGTCAACATGTGAAGGGTAGAGTCAACACCACCTGTTGCACATGGTAGGGCTGTGTAGCGAATTCTGTCAGAACACAGAAAAGAAGAAAGTCTTACACAGGTCCTCTGGAAGAGAATCAGTTTTGTCATGAAGATATATCAGTGGGCTCAAAAACCTTGCAAAGAGGCATGTCTCAGTAAAGTAAGACAAAAGAAATATCTCAAACAACTACATTCCATGAACTGTCACATAATTTATAATCCATAAATTGAGATGCTTGTATCTTTTGTAAAATAAGATGTAGGACTATAAAGACCAGTTACCTGTAGTTCCCAGTGCAACCTCCGAAGAAAGATATCATGCCACACTGTTGTGAAAAATTCAAAATAGAATTGAAGAGGTAGTGTGGAGAGGGGGTTAGCTAGGTGCAGAAGTTCTACAGGGCCTCCTGAGTTGAATTTTGTCCATTACTTTGTTATTGGAAAAGTAAATAATGTAGGTGCCTGTTCTGACTGCAGAACTATTAAAACGCACAAAATAATAATACCCACTTCATGGTCTTGTGAGGAGTAAATAAATTGCTGCAAATGTATGTAAAATACTTAAAAAAGGACCTGGTCTCACACTTAGTAAGTGCTACATATATGTTGGTTATGATTATGTTATATACATATAATAATGAGTAAACATACTTAAGTTATAAAGAATTCAAGCAATGGATACCCAAAGCACCAATTCTTAAGAATAGGGCAGCAAAAGAAATAATAATAATAACAATAATAAGTGAGCACTTACGAAATGCCAGGAACCTTGCTGAAAGATCTCCAAGTATCATTTTATTCCTCTCAACAATCCCATAAAATAGGTACTGTGATCATCTGTTTTTCACACAAAGAAATTGAGAGTCAGAGAGATGAAGTGGCTTGCTCAAGGTTGCAGGCTAATAAAGACTTGACCCAGACACCTATAATTCCAAGCCCACATAATCCTTGCGACCCACACTCTCCCAGGTACACTAATAGGCATAGCCCGGTCTTCCGTCAAGCCCCTCGTATCTGCCGGACCTCCACCCTCGCCACGCTCACTGTGTCCTTCTCCCTTGGGTGGGCCACGCCCACAAACTCAAGCTGGGAATCTCCTTGATCCCCGCTCGCGGTCCCAGCTCCTGGCCCCACCTTCTTCCCCAGCAGTCGCTCCATGTGGCCCCACCCCTATGACCTGGACCGGAAGATCTCGCCCCACCCCCTCGAGTAGGCCACGCCCAAAGCCCGAGCCACGTGACTCCTCGAGCCCTGCTCCGGCCCCGCCCCGCGTCATCCCGGGCCTCTCTGTCGCTGCGGATGCGGTTCTTGCGCATGGTCCGCCATTTTGCTCCTAGAGACACCGCCTGGCGAGCCGGCCATTTCTTCCTTCGACAGCGGAGGGTGCGGCGGGGCCGGGGCCGGGGCTGGGGTCGGGGCCAGGTAGGCGGGCGGGAGCCAGCGGCGAATAGCGGTGGGACACTGGCATTACCGAGCACAGGTGCACGGGGCGGGAGCCCCGCGGCTCGACGGGCGGGGTGCCGCGGCCGAGGCTGCGGTGCCGAGGGAGACTCCAGCCTCGCGCCGCCAGTCAACCCCTCGCTCCCTCCCTCCCTCCTTCCCTCCCTCCTTCTCGCTGGGTTGGCGGGGACCGGGGCCTAGGGCGCGGGGGCGGGAGAACTCTAGACGCCTCTTGGGAAGCAATTCCTAATTATGGGACCTGCGGCGGAGCAGCGCAGGAAGCAAGTCCCAAGTCAGCATGCGATCTACTCGCGCATCCCTAATGTAGGCGCACCCCTAGTTTTAGTTTGCTTGGCCTTGTTAGTCGCAGGTGTTTACGTACAAAAGAGTCATTTTATTCCACTCAACTCAAACCTGCAGAGGTTGAGTGAGCACCGAGATGTGCTTTTTAAAGATACTGTTCTACTTTAAAATGTTTCATCCCCAGTATATAGTATATTGATGATAAGGATCTACTTTTTATTATTTTAATGTTTGCTCAATTTGGGTGATAGGTTGTGTAAGGAATATGAAAATGTGGAATGAAGCTTTAGGCTGATCGCTTTAGGTATGATCGCTAACGTTGTAGGTTTTTTCAAGAATTTAAATATACAAATAAAAATAATTTACCCACATTATCGAACCCCACTAAAGAATACCGTTCTTGTCCGTATTCTTTCCCTATGCTGTTCTGTATCTTTATTACACAGTTCTGCCCCATTCATAAGCAACTTTGTTTATATAGTGTTGAATATTTATTATATTGAGTACATAGTCAAAGTTGTTCTTGAATACCCCACTGTGGAGCCTTTGTTTATGTCCAGAATTTCTGCTCTTTAAAAAAGCAGTTACCATCACTGAGCATAGAGTTTTGTCCTTGTTTCCTTGGGGGTAAATTTCAGGAGTTGGAAATGGTGAATCAAACTTTTGTATTCTTTGTTTGACACTTTAATATGAATTGTTTTCTAAACAAGGCATGTTTGCAATAGACATTTTTCAAAATCTGGATATTCGCTCGGTTCTGTTCCCTGTAGGTGGAATTCAGCAAGGTAGCAAGTCATTTTCTGTGTTGGTGGAGACAGGATGTGCAGCTAGTATTGTATACTACCAACTCTTACAAATCAGGCATAGACCAAGTTCTGTCTGCTGCTGAGAGGCCATGCAGTCTTGAGTAAGGTTTTTCATCTCTAAACTTCCCTGTTTCTAAAATGGGTTTAATTCTCATATCTGCTTCATTGAGCTCTCATGAAAGTTCAGATCACTCAGAAAATGTTAAGCATTAGGCATAAGAAAACATTCTGGTGACAGATGAGCAACATGTCTGGGGTCACAGAAGAATGGAAGAGTAATTAGATTTAAATTTTGCCAGTAAATTTTCAGTATTGTTTTTTTTTTTTTTGCTCTGGGGATTGAACCCAGGTCTCTGCATGAAATGGCCACTGTCCCACTGAGTTGCACCCACAGCCCTTGATTTTTAAAAAAGCACATTTTCTTGGAATTTGGTGTATCACTAATAAAAGTAATAATCCTTTTGGTTTTTTGATGCCTTTCTGTTGACAGACTACTTCAGTTCCATTTGTTAATCACTGCAACTCAGCAAGATGAGGGTTTATTCACATTTTTGTTGAGCCTCTGTGCTCAAGTGCTAGGTGCTTTTCCAGGCACTGGGTATATGGCAGAAAGTAGTAAAAACTCTGTTGCCTGGACTTTGAATTCTGGTGGGAGAAGCTTTATACTAGGTTACTCTTCTTGTTTTCTAAAAGGTAAAGACTAAGGCCTAGAGATGTGCCCAGGCCTGGCAGCTAGTAACTATGGAAGGCAAGCCCAAGCCTTCACCCTCCCTCCTCCACTAACCATCTGCAGATAGAGAGTATTATACAGTGGGAAAAACAATGTACCTCGGTGCCAGCCTTGCTCATCTCCAGTATGAATCATCACCCAGGGTCACCAATTTAAAAAAAAAAAAAAAAGTACTTTTTAAAATTTTTTTCTTGTAGTGCTAGGGATCCAACCCAGAACTTCACACATGCTAGGCAAGCATTCTGCCACTGAGTTACACCCCTGGGCTTAAGGATGGTTGTTGTTGACATGACTGCTAGTCTGTCCACAGCAGGTGATCTCTTGCAATGTGGTTTAATTCATGAAATTTAGCAGTCTCAAAGCTCATTCAGAGAGGAGTGTGATTTGCAACTTTAAAAGATGCAGAGATTCTCAGGAAAGGATAGGTTTTCACACATGCTATAAATATCTCTTACACATTCTAGAGTAGAAGTGGGTTTGGGTTTTTTTCTTTCAAACCTCTACCCTTTTCATAAACACAGACATCTGTGTTAGAGGACATCTAAGTTCCCTTCCCACTCAGTGTTGGTGATAATGTCATATTTCTTTCATTTATATTAATCTCTGCCAGATGTTCATCCTTTGTAGATGCTGTGCTTTCTTGTAAAGCAGGGGTCAGCCACCCTTTTCTATAAAAGGTGAGATAACATTTAAGTTACGTGGTTATGTTCAGTCTGCGGGTGCTTCCAGGATCAACTTTTAAACAAAGGAGCGTGGTTGGATTTTATAAAAAGAGGCTTTGGAGCAACCCGATTGGGCTCATGGGCTATATCTGTTGATCCCTGCTTGAAAGCCATGGCAGACATCAGTGGTCTCTTTAGGACTTTGATCATCCCACATACATTCCTGTTTGTAATTCATAGGCTTAAGGTTAATTGCATTGTAGTCCCATATATTTTCTGATTTGGAATCCTGGGCTGTCCCAGTTGGAATGTCCCTTGAGGGCACTTGGCTGAAGGTATACTTTCCTAGCCCTGTAGTGGGACTCTGCACTTGAGCTACCTGTAACCAGATGGTTCCATGGCATGTGTGCACAACAAGAACTCTTCCAGATTGATGACGTGGCTAAAAATGGTGTTCACACCATGCAAGACTGGGTGGCATTTAGGAAGAACAGAATAGGTCTATATTTTCTAACCCAGCTTCTCAAAATATATTATTTGGTGAAAAAAACAAAGTATAGATTTGTTCAATGATAACTGTTTGTGCTAGAAACATTGAATGTATGTTTTGTCCATATATTTTATAAGGGTCAGGCATATGAATGCATATAAAAGGCCCAAGGTGTCCATAGTAAACAGGAACCCCCACTTTTGGGAAAGAGCCTAGTGTTGGGGCTGGTGATTTTTGCCTTAACTATGGTGTTTAAGATCTTTACAAGGAGCATGTGTTTGCATGTTACTTGCTTAATTAAAATTTAAGAATAACAAAAAGGATCAACGGACCTTCAGCCTGTTTATATTCACCAGCTCTCCCAGAACTACCCCAAGTAAACATTCAATGGAGGAAGTGCAAGTTCACTAGGCTTTCTGGGAGGAGGTCCCCTTCCCCCATGGCTTGCTAGTTTGTTGGTAGTCTATCCAATGCAGGATCCTCATTACATATTAGGGACAGGCAGCCCAGAGTAAATGGGATGAGAACCTCAGCTCTGTTGACTTCTAGGCCAGAGGCCTAATTTTTACTTGTGTCCTGCTGCCTGTCAATTGGGTGGTCACTTAACTTTCCTTAAGGTTATTATCTAGTCAACCTCATGTTCCAGTTAAGGAAAAAGGAAGATGAAAAGGTCGGTTTTATGTACAACTCGCACATCTGAGGGGCAGTTGAAGGATCACAGGGAGGTTTATGGAAAACAGGTTTTACAGGAAAAGCTGGATGTAGATGGGTCATATATATTTTAAGGATCAATCAGTCCACGTCCTTGCTAATGGCTGTGCCATTTTTCTGTGTGTTAATCCAGGAGGAATTTTGTTGTCAAAGAATAAAAGGAGGTTATCCATAATTGACTTTAAGCAGCAAACAGTAAAACACTGAGCTCTTCAGCTCCACCTTTCTTGTAAGTTCATCATTTATTCCCAGTGATTGTGAAAACTAGTTTAAGTCTTGATAACATATTTCCATCAATTTGGAACCCTGAAATTCAAATGAACTTTCTGTTTATCCATATATGTATATATCTTCCTCATAAAAGGCACCATTATGGTGAAAACTGTTTTCCTTCAGCTGAAGTTATTTGCTATTTTTAAAACATCCTTTCAGGTATATTTTATATCATATGACAATTCTTAACATATATCATATCCTTCTAGGCTCTGAGAATTGGAAAACCAAGAAGGTTTTGATGTTTTGTTTGACGCCACCTGAATTAGAAACAAAGATGAACATAACCAAAGGAGGTCTGGTGCTATTTTCAGCAAATTCTAATTCATCATGTATGGAGCTTTCAAAGAAAATTGCTGAGTAAGTTATGATTTTTACTATTAAATTGATTGTGTGATATAAATTTGATAATCAGATTAGCAGTGATTGTCAAGCTTGAAAGCAGCTATGTTGTAGTTAATCTGTGTATCTTCCATATAAACTAAAGGCTAACCTTTATGTAAACTATCCCATCTCCCTACATATTCACTCAGCACACATTCTTTGCGTGCCTCATAAGTGCCAGGGATTGTGTTGGGTGCTGTGTGTTCATAGACTTTAGTATAATGAAAAGTGAAATGTATAGTAAATAAGAATAGTTCACAGATTACACTTTGGTGTAATTTTAGTTATTTATTAAATGACTATTAAACCCCTCCTGTGTTCAAGACCTTGATCTAGACATTGAGGGTTATCAGGGAACAGGCCATTCAGCGTTCTTCTCTCTTACAAAGTTTACGTTTTAGTATGAGAACCAGACAAGAAACAAATCAACAAAACCAGCAAGTTCACATGGTGATGAATACCCTGAAGAAGGCATCATTAAAGTCAGGATGGGGTGGGTTGTATGACTTTAGCTTGGGTGCACAAGTGACTTAAACTTAAACAAGTGAGTTGAGAAACCTGTAAGAGCCAACACATGGAGGTCTAAGGTTAGAGCCCTCCAGGCAAAGGGAATAGCTGGTTCCAAGGCCTTCAGTGTGCAGGAGGAGGCATTGGTGTATGTCAGGAACCTGGGCTGGAGGTCAGAGGGCAGCAGTGCAGGAGGCAAGGCAGGCAGAGATGGACTATACAGGCCTCTGGTAGACATGGGATGGGGTAAGAGGGCAGGAAGAAAACCCATATAAAAATTTAATATTGACTTCAAATTTTGTAATAAGAATAACTTTATTTTACCTTTATCAATTCATGATCATCCTTAAATAATAGAGATGTTGGGTCTATTCTGTGACCTTCTCAGCTTTTCCCCCCTTTCTCTTCTCTAGGCGGCTGGGAGTGGAGATGGGCAAAGTGCAGGTTTACCAGGAGCCTAACCGAGGTGAGCTATCTTGGACATGTGTACCATTGATCTTTTGTGGAATATGGCATATTGGCTCAGTCTTTCATCCTCTACTATTGAGACAGTTTGATTCAATTGCCTAGTTAATTCTGTTAGCAAGAGTCAGGCAAGATGGAAGAAAGTGATGTTTTAGCTCTCAATAATATCAACTAGAGTCACATGTGGGGTCTCAAATGCCAGTTTTAGAGTTTATTTAATAAAAATTGCATAAATACATGAACCAGCTAGTCAGTTGAATGAAAACATTGGCTCAACTGTATTTCAGTTGACATCACTTTAGGCAGGATAAGCAAATCCTGTGTGGCTACACTTTTAGTTGTTTTTGTTTGTTTTTGGTTTGTTTCCCCCGCCCCCAAGACAGAGTCTTACTGGGTAAAATGGCACATGCCTTGTAATCCCAGCTGCTTGGGAGGCTGAGCAGGAGGATCACAAGTTTGATGCCAGCCTTGGACAACTTATTAAGACCCTGTCTCAAGAAATAAAATAAAAGGACTTGAGATGTAGCTCAGTGGTAGGTGCCCAGTACTGCAAAAAAAAAAAAAAAAAAAAAAAAGATGAAAAAGGTCGAGGGGTCTTGACCTCAAATTCCTGGGCTCAAGCAATCCTCTTGCTTTAGCCTCCTGAGTAGGTGGGACTATCGACATACATCACCACACCATTATTGCTGCTTGCAAGTGATGTATGTTTTACATGTCTTTAGTCAATACAAAATAGTCCCCTCATGTTTTCTGTTTCTTTCTTAACATTGACTAATGAAGAAGTCATCTTACAGAGATTTACCCAATTGTTCCATTGCATTTAATCACAAGTGTTTTGAAAGTAGGGATATTAGATCTCATTTCTCTTTGCTGTCATAGCGTACAACACCTTGTGCCTGAGCTCTCAGTTGATCCAGTTCAAATGAATGAATGTGTCATTTCCTGTATGAGTACTATGCTCAGCCTAGTATAGTACTTACTACTCACATGTAAGGGCTGAGAAGTCTAGATTTACTTATTTCAAGTCAGAAAGGTAATTCCCATCCCAGTGCCTGGGGAGGCTGAGACATGAGGATTGTGAGTTCAAAGCCAGCCTCAGCAAGGACAAACTGCTAAGCGACAAGGTACTAAGCAACAAGGTGCCAAGCAACTCAGTGAGACCCTGTCTCTAAAATACAAAATAGGCCTGGGGGTATGGCTCGGTGGTTGAGTTCAATCCCCGGTACCCAACCAAAAATAAATAAATAAATAAATAAAAGGAAGAAAGAAAGAAAGAGAAAAGGGTAATTCCCATTTAAGACTGTCATGTAGTCAAACCTGTTTACAAAGTACAGTTAATGGTTTTCTGTTTATCATCTGTGGTAGCATCTAAAGCCTAGTTAGTTTTTAATAGTTCCAGTTTCCATAGATTATAACATTGGGGTATAATGCAGATACTTTGTATATTTTATGAAATATAAACTTTATGCCTTCTCTTCCTCTCTTTCCTTTTCCTGCCAGAAACAAGAGTACAGATTCAAGAGTCTGTGAGGGGGAAAGATGTTTTCATCATCCAGACTGTCTCAAAGTGAGTAGTTCTCCAGCAGTGGTGCTATTGCTTTCTGGGTTTCTATTTGGTCATGAGTGTTTAGAACAGGGAGAGTTGACAGGAAAGGAAGAGTTCAGATAGTCTTAAAATTGGTGTATTTTACTTTGCTAATTTTCTTGGCATAACTGTTGACTTTTATGTGTTTGTGTTTGTGTGTGTGTGTGTGTGTGTATGTGTGTGTGTAATGCACATAAGTGCTTTTTAAGAGACAGGGCCTCGCCATGTGGATCAAGCTGTCCTCAAACTCCTGGGCTCAAGTGGTCCTCTTTCCGTAGCTTCCTGAGTAACTGAGACCACAAATGTACATCACCGCATGCAGCTTTTCTTGGTCTTTGAAGGGAGGATATAAGGAAGTATTAGAGTAGAGGCTCTTAATGATAACAGAATCCATGAAGTTCCTAATAGTCAATAGTCAAGATTGTCTAAGGCTTGCATGGAAGCATTTCTACTCCTGCTTCTCCAAAGAAAACAACAGGCTAGGGGAGGAGAATTTTCTTACATGAGGTTCTTAAAGATTTTATTGTAGATAATTTAAATGTGACCCCCACTTATAAGGTAAAGGAACTAAGAAGGTAAAAGACAATCTGGAAAGAACATATATCCCAATCCAGTGTGACATTTGCCATACATGTGTTCCAGAAATTGTGGAGGTCACAGATGTGTAAGCTGGTTGTAGAGAATTCAGTGCTGTGAATCTTTCTGTGCCACTTTGAATGAAGAGCCACTATGAAAGAGAAGGTGATCACATGGAGCCCTGCTTTCTACTGTGCATTTGTCCTCAGACACCTCTGTGAATGGAAACATTTCACTCACAATGATTGTTTTTTCCTTTTTCTTTTCATGTCCTGGCCAGTCTTCTAATGCTGGTTTCCCAACTGAACAGTAGTCCCCATTGCAACTCAGTTCCCCTTGAATAAGGTCATCCTGGGATAGCCTGTAGCAACCACACTACTCTGCATGGGAGGGGAGAGGTGTGAAGGCTCCAGGTTATCCAAACTCTGATAAGGAGCAGGGGCCCCAAGTGTCCCAGCTTCGGCCAGGTAGAATGGGCTAAAGGGTGACCAGAAAGTTACAGGTCCTTCCACCCTGATCATGCCATCTTCATCCTACCCTGTTCTCTCCCTGAAAGGGACACAAGTCCCATAATGGCATAGGGGTTATTTTGATCTGAGGATATTTGATAAAGGAATACAGACTTTTTCTGAACTCTCCTTAAAAGCAAAACCTCACAAAAGAATTCAGATATCCTAAATCTCCTTCTTTGAGTAGTTTGGAAGTTTTCCAACCAGGGGAGATTGACTTCTGTCCTGAGGCTAGAGAAGAAATCTCACCAACATAAGAAGTCACCTAATTGTCACAAAACTGTATCCTGTCTCCCATCTGTTCTCCAGCAGGCCTGTTTATCTTTCCTAAATTCTAACCACTTCTTCCTGCCACATTTTCTATGAATTCCTACTTTTTTTTGAACAAGAACTGAGGCCTCAGAACATTTTTTTAATGACTAGAAATCAGTTTGGATAGTGCATCATTTTTTAACTCAGTCTGAAAATTGCTGCTTACCAAATTTAGTGACCTATATAGAAATACAATATAATAAATATACAATAAATATGATAAATAGCAAGGAAGGAGAAGAAAAGCCAAATTTCCTGGGAATTGGAACACACATACCTTCCCCTAAACTTATTCTGTTCTGATCTTTCCTTCCTTAGGATAGTGTCACAAAATCCTATCTGTCCCAGAAAAAGGAGTGGCATGGAAATGTCATTGCATCCCAAACCATGGAGAGTATATGTGCTATGAGAGGGTGAGGGCATGACTGACCTTTGCCAGGTGCCCTTGCTTCCTCTTTTCAACTGAGCTGGGCATGAGGGCACCAAGTCTTATTATGCTTTGCTACTCTCCTCTTCCCCAGGCCTATACTGTGCCAGGGTGCTAGTGTACAACCCGCCCTTCCTGTACCCTGCTGCAGCATCAGGAAGGGAAGGTGCAGGCATTGATGGCTCAGGTTGCTCTGGTCCCTGAGTATCTATAGCCCTCTGTCTCCACAGAGGCAATTTGGGTGCAATTTTGGATAAATACTGTAGGCACTGGATTGTCCAGGAGAGAAGTGGAGCTGAAGTTCCAGTTGAATTGAAATTCAGGACTCAGGAAGAGTGACTCTGTTAATCCTTCCCATTTCAAGTACTTGCATCTCTCTTTGCATATTTTTGTTTATTTCATCACTGTTGTCATCTGTCTCTGCCTTTTGTCAGTTTCTTTTTCCCCTAGTCAAGACCACTAAGTATCCCCCAAATCTTCTTTCTACCTCTTCTTTACATTGTCCCATGAGTGCCCCAATTTGTGTTCAGTCAGGTCCTCAGTCTCATCCAGGTTATGGCAAGCCTGGATGTCATAGTCTTCTTTCTGAAATCACTTGGAGATTTGCTGGTGTCAGATACAGCCTCTACTTCACTTTATTTATTGATTGATTTTTTAGGGTCCTTAAGATGAGCCCAGAGCCTCATGCATTCTAGGCGAGCACTCTACCCCTGTTATAGCCCCACCCTTTACTTCATTTTAATACAGACTCCAGTGGCAGTTACTAGAAATATAAGACAAATTTTAAATGAAGAGAAGTCTGTCCATTAACTGAAGTGTTCTGTGATTCAAGCAAAACTTTCATCATTTGAGTGGTGAAGCCCTGTTCCTTCTTGCTCCCAGTTTGGGATCTTAGAGTGATTTTATACTCACTGTGAATTTCTCTACTCATCCTCTCACATGGAATGCTTTTGGGAAAGTATATTTTAATTTACCAGATGTCAGACTTGTTATTCAGTAACATTACCTGCTCATCCAAATGTTCTTTGTTTCCATTCACTCATTAGCCAGTATTTGTTGAAAGTCTGTGATGTGTGTCTGTTACTGGTATGTAAGGTGCCTTAATGGTTAAAACAAGTAAAGATCCTTGTCTTTGTAGAGTTAATATTCTGGTGGAGGAAGACATACAGAGAACATGATAAATAAGTTATCCATTGTATTTAAAGTGATAAGCTCTGTGGAAAAAAATAAACTGGTATAGCAAGGATCAGGAGGGATGGTGGTAAGAGGGTAGAGGGGCAGACAGACTAAGCCTTGTTGTGAAGGTGATGTTGGAGCAAAAAGCTGCAGAAAGGGTGGAAGTGAGCCTGATAGAACCACCTAGAACCAAGCCTTCTGTAGCAATGAGCAGCACTAGGAAGACTGACCAGGATAGAGTGTCACTGTACTGAGAAGGGGGCATGGGGCCAGGGAAAGGAAGGGGCTGATCTTAATAAAGGAGTGTGGGTACCACTGTGAGACCTTGGGCTTTTGGCCGTGGACTTGAGCAGAGGCCTGCACAGTCTAACTTCACTTTAAGAGCAAGTTTCTCTGCATGGAACATCCTGGAATCATGAATATTCCAGGAGGGGCAGGCCATGGTCACCTATTGGGGTGGTATGACCCAGATGCAGGGACAGTGGTGAGATGCAGAAACCATCTGGAAGAGAGAAGAGCTCTAAGAAGTGGCTCTAAGATTTCTGTTCTGAGTTACCCAAAAGAACAGTGTTGACAGTAATTGAGCTGGCACAGGTTTTCTGGTGAAGCAGGTTTTTGGGGGAAAAAGGACAGTCTGATTTAGGATAGGTTAAGTTTTGAGATGCCTTGATTACACATTACAGTAACATCATCAAGCAGCAATGGGATTTTTACATCTGAGTTCAGAGGTGCATGGGCTGGAGTAGGAATGTGAGAGGCACCAACATTTACAAAACCATGAAAGCAGATGAGATGCTCAAGTGATAAGGGGAGACAGAAAGACAAGTGAAAGTCTTAGGTGGTGGTCAGGCAGAGAGAAACCAGCAGAAGAATTCAAGGATGGAGAGGGAGACCAGAGAAGGGTGTCCTGGAAGTTGTGTGCATTAAGCATATGAAAGGATAGGGGTGAGCAGCTGCAGCAGTTACTGCTGAGAGGCCAAGAAGTAGGACTGAGTGTTGACTGGTGGATTTAACCACTAAAAGACCAAAGCTTCTTTGGAAGCTGTTTGGGAGAGAATGAGAATGTCTGAGTCAGAAATAGTGTAGACATTTCTCCTGAGATGTACTACAAAGGGGAGCAAAGAGATGGGGCTTCAGCAGAAGTGGTTATGAGTCATTTTTAATGGAAGAAGGACCCAAATATTTATAAACTGATGAGTATGCACCAGGGGAGTGTGACAAATGATGGTGCAAGCAGGGAGGGAGGAGTGCGGGAGCAAGGTCTTCCAGTAGGCAGGAGAGGGTGGGGGTTAGTGTGTCATTTTGGAGTAATCTCTGAGACCAGTACTGTGTCAGAAGACAGCTTCCATGGGATCCTTACCATCAGTTGTATCGGCACCCTGCAAGTTGACCTGTGCTCAGCCATTCTCAGAGAGGAAGTTTGCACAGCACAAATACTCCAAAATTGACACTAATCCCCATTGCCTCTTGCCTGCTGAATGACGTTGGTCTCAGTGAAAAAGAAACTAGAGTCATCAGTTGAGAGGAAATGTGGGGAGAACTCATGGAGACATGAGAAAAGAAGGTATCATTGGTTTCTGCCTCTTGTACCTTAAGTCTTGGAACAGGGAAATAATCATGTTATCATTATTACTTTGGAGTTTGGGGATGGAACCCAGGGCCTCAAGCATGTTAAGCATGTGCTCTACTACTGAGCTACACCCCCAGGTCAAGAGGGAAATTTTAAGTCTCACACTCCTCGATGGGATTTTCTGTGCCTGGGTTACAGGGATGTGAACACCACCATCATGGAGCTCCTGATTATGGTGTACGCATGTAAGACCTCTTGTGCCAAGAGCATCATCGGCGTGATCCCCTACTTTCCTTACAGCAAACAGTGCAAGATGAGGAAAAGAGGCTCCATTGTCTCTAAATTATTGGCCTCCATGATGTGCAAAGCTGGTAAGAACTCTAGGCAGATCCTTGACAACTAATGGGAGCCTGGGAGTTTTATTTTTACAGAAAAATTTGAAAGCATTCTCTTAACCAAATGAGAATGCTAAACACAGGAAAAATAGTGATGAAGCTTTTAAAAACAACTAGTTTATGCAGTCCATCCTTATCCACAAGAGATATATACCAGAACCCCCAGTGGATACGTGAAACAGTGAGTAGTACTAAACTCCATAAGAACACTATACTACTGCTGCAGAAGACCTCATAATTGATATGGCTACTAAGTGACTAATAGGTAGATAACATATATAGCATAGATATACTGGATAATGGGACGATTTACCTCCTAGGTAGGACAGAGCAGTATATCATGACATTCATAGTGTTACTCAAAATGATGTGCAATTTAAAATTTATGACTTGTTTATTTCTGGGATTTCTATTTGATCTTTTTGGACCATGAGTAACTAAACTCACAAAAAGCAAAACCACAGGTAAGGTGTGGGATTGTGGACTACTATAATGAGAAATTCTGCTCAGAATTGTGTTTCCAACTCCCTAAAACATGGAGGTAATGAGAACAACTTTTGTTTTCCTATTTTCCTAAACACTTTGTTCAAATGTATATTAAAATGACAATTTACAATCACATTGTGGTTGATTTGAAGGATAACAGTCATTCTGAACCCTGCTATTTCTCTAACACAGCAACTATTTGTATTTTAGCTTCTTCCCTTTCTAGGACAGAGAGGCATATTTTGTAAACTGTATGTATTGTTCTGTGTTATGCATTCTCAGGTAGCATCCTAAGTATGTCCCCTTGTTTCTATTTACATAGTTTCCATTGTGTGTTTGTACATGTGCAAACACTCTAGTATATGTCCATGTGTGTGTTTGTCAGTATATGATTATAAGGTACATAACAGAGCATTTGCACAAAGAGGAAGGAATTTTTAAATTCCCCTTATCACTGCATTTTAACACAGACACTTACCATAGAATACATTTTCTGGTGTACCATTCCAAAGAAGACAAAAATAAAATAAACCCCTGGGACCTCAGTAGCATCTCCTCTTGAAAACACTAACAGGCACTGGAAAAGGGGGCAGGGACTCTTCACTGAGACTTTTGGAAAGGTTCCACCCTTCCCTTCCAACCTTCCACCTAGAGGGACCACCAGGCTTACTTTTCTGCTCTTTGGGGCAAGTATTTCTTTGTAAATTTTTTCATATTGAATTTTTTCTCTACTTCACTGATGGTGATTTCAGATATTCATTCAAGATGCAGTGAAAGGGGCTGTGGTTGTGACTTAGTGGTAGAGTGCTTGCCTAGCACACTTGAAGCACTGGGTTTGATCCTCAGCACCACATCCAAAGAAAATGAACAAACCAAATAAGATGCAGTGAAAGTTTTTCATTTGCTATCATTTCCAACTTGGTACTACAGTTTCTCTATAGGCTTCATTATGCTTATTAAGGAAACTTTAAGGAGAGAATTCACTCTAAAAGAATTTTTAGAGACATTTCTGTATTACTGTCATCTTTGCTGTTTTATGCTTTAAATTTGTTTAAAAATCATTTCATAGTGCCAAAGAACATGAACCATAAAGGTGCTAGGTTTGTTGATAGGAGAGTAATTTTTTCATGGTAACTTATTATCTATTTTATTTTATTTTACATAGTATTAATTTCCTAAGGTACAGTTTGTTTTACAACTATTTATGTGCATGTATCTGCTTTATTTTTTGAAGGTCTAACCCACCTCATTACTATGGATTTACACCAGAAGGAAATTCAGGGTTTCTTTAATATTCCCGTGGATAATTTAAGAGCATCTCCCTTCCTGTTACAGTATATTCAAGAAGAGGTGAGCCAATTTGAACTTTTTAAAATTTTAATATTCTGGTAAAGGCATAGTTTATTTCTTTGAGCTGTCGCTAAAGAATTAAAATTTGTTGTAACCTGATAAGTGATCTGTTGTGGTTGATAAATGCAATTCTGTATATTTTTAATGTCTTAATTAGTAATTCATCTCTTTTACTCATCTCTTAAAATTGCTTTTTCTTTTGGACCTCAAGTACCTAGAATTGGACTAGTCATTGATCATAACTAGTCTCATCATTGGTCCATGCATGATCTTGACCCTTTTGAATATCTCCATCTCTCCACAATGCCTCTGTTCATCCCTCTATAGTAGTTGACACCCATGATCCTCATCCCATCACTCAACAAGAAAACAAAAATCAAAAACTAACTGGGTGCAGAGGTACCCAATTGTAATCCCAGCAAGTTCTAGGCCTTGGCAACTTATCTATACCCTGTCTCAAAATTTATATAAAGGTCTGGGGATATAGCTTGATGGTAAATCACCCCTGGGTTAAATCTTCAGTACAGAAAAGGGAGAGAAGAGAGAACCATCCCAGTAGTTCACATCTGCTCATGTGATTCTTCTCTGTCCCATCCCACTGCCTCGTCCCACCCAGGAAACCACTATTCTGAATCTCCTGTCATTTTTCCTTTACTTTTCTTTTTAGATAATTTTAGTTCATGTATCTAATGCTAAATTATGTATGTATGTTTACATTGTTAACTTGACAAGGAAAAACTAATCTTTTGAGTGTTTCACTTGGTGTTACATTAGTAAGAATTGTGTGCATTGCTGAAACTCATCCCTGTTGTTCATGTGCACTTATCCATTTTGACTACTGAGAGGTGCTCTTTGTGCAACTGTATCTCAGCCTATTCATCCTTTCCCCACAGGTTGTTTTTAGGTTTTCACTATTATAGTAGCTCTTCTGTGAAACATGCTTCAATATGTCTCCAGTGGTACACAAGCCAGTGTGTATCTTGGTGAAATTGCAAAATTGCATGGTATGTGCCTGTTTAACTTTTTCAGAGCAGTTATGCCAACTTATATTCCCACTACCAATGAGATTGAAATCCTGTGGATCCATCTTTGCTTCAGTACTTACACTACCAAATTCTAAAGTTCTTACCAGTTGAATACCTGTGATATTAGGTATCTTGTCACTTTGAGGGATGAATCTGATGACTAATGAGGTTGGACATATCTTCAGATATTCTTCCTCCCCATTGAGAATGTGTTATATCCCTTCTGTCTGTTCTTCAGTGGTTTCATTTGTGTGGTAGGCATTCTTTTTTTCATTCTTGATTTGTTGGTATTTGTTTCACTTTTATTCCTCAGTTTGTAACTTATTCATCTTTTAGTTGTCTTTGGGGAATGTTGATAAGCAAACATATTAAGTATTTTTCTCACAGTGAATCTTACACAACAAAAAATTAACCATTTAAACATAAAAATCAGTAGCATTTAGTTCATTCACAATGTTGAGCAACCACTACTCTGTCTAGTTCCAGAATTTCTTCATTACCCCAGAACACCCTGAACCCATTAAGTAATGATTCCCCTTTTCTCCCACCTACCTCTCTGCCCCTGTTGCCTGACAACCACTGATCTACTTCCTGTCTCCTGGGATTTTCTTATTCTATAGATTTCACATAAATGGAATTATAGAATTTATCCTTTTATCTGGCTTCTTTCACTTAGCCAAGAGTATGTGGTGGTTCTGGTTTCTCCACATTCTTATCACTTATTTCTGGTAATTTTTGGTAATAGCTATCCTGGTGAGTATGAAGTGTTATCTCATTGTGATTTTGATTTGCATTCCCTAACAACTAATGACATTGAACTGTCCATTTGCATATCTTCTTTGGTTAAATGTCTATTCAGATCCTTTGCCCCTTTTTTTAAAATTGAGTTACCTTTTTATTGTCATAGGAACACACATACACACACACACACACACAAACACATGCTGAATATCAGACCCTATATTGGGTAGGTGATTTTCAAATATTTCCCCCATTCTGCAGACTGTCACTTTCTTGATAGTATGCCTTGATGTACAAAAGGTTATAATCTTGATAAAGTTGGTTTAGCTATTTTTTTATTGATCTGTTTTTTCCCCCAATAGTAGAATCAAACCCAGGACCTTTTTTTGTTTGTTTTTTGAGACAAGAGTCTCATCATGTTGCCCAGGCAAGTGGTCTCGACCTCCTAGACTGAAGCAATCGATTCTCTTGCCTTGACCTCTCCAGTACTGGGACTGTAGTCATGTGTCCAAGTTTTATTGTTACGTATGTTTTTGTTGTCATATCTTAAAAAAATATATACTGTCAAATCCAAGGTCATCAGATTTGTCCATTTTCTAAACATTTCACCGTTCTAGCTTTTCTGTGTAGGTCTTAATCCATTTTGAGTTATTCTTTGTATATGTTGTGAAGTAGTGGTCCAACCTCATTCTTGTGTATGTGGATATCTAATTGTCCAGCACCATTTATTAAAACTTATTTTTCCCCCCACTGAATGACTTTAGCACCTTGTGGTCAAAAATCAATTGACCAGGGCTGGGGTTGTGACTTAGTGATAGAGTATTTGCCTAGCACTTGTGAGGCAATGGGTTCGATCCCCAGCACCACATAAAACTAAATAAATCAAAGAAAAAAAATCAATTGACCATAGATGTTTGGTTTACCTCTGGACTCTTGAATTGGTCTGTATGTTTATCTTTTGCCAATACCACACTCAGTTTTGGTTCAAATGGGAATTATGAGTTCTCCAATTTTGTTCTTTTTCAAGATTACTTTCTCTTTGAAGCTTGCAACTCTATATAAATTTGAAAATTTGCTCTTCTGTTTATGCAAAAAAGGTCTTTGGAATTTTGATAGGAATTGTATTAAATCTGTGGATCACTTTGGACTGTATTGTCATCTTAATATTTAGTCTTCCACCTATGAATAGATTTCTTTCCATGTATTTAGACATCAGTTTCTTCAGTATACAAGTGTTTTACTTTCTAGCCTAAATTAAATTTATTCCTAGGTGTGTCATTTTTATTTTTTTGATGTTACTGTAAGTAGAATTTTGTTTGTTAGAGTGTCCATTGATGGTGTATAGGAACACTACTGGTATTTGCATGTTGCTCTTGTACCCTGCAATTCTGCAGTGTTGATTTTTTAGCTGTAGTAGTTCATTGTGGGGTTGAGAGGGTGTGTTCTTTATTGTTTCCTGCATATAAGAACAGGTTACTTGCAAATGGAATTAGTTTGACTTCTTCCAGTGTGAGTTTTTTTTTCGTTTCCTTTTCATGCCTGATATTTTTGGGTAGAACTTTCAGTGCAGCATTAAACACAAGTAGTGAAAGCATCATTCTTGTTTCAATTCTGAACTTAAGGGTAAAAGCTTTCACTCTTTCACCAATAAGTCTGATGTTGGCTATGGGTTTTTCATAAATACCCTTTATCATTTCAGGTAAATGCTCTGAAATTCCTAGTTTTTCTGAGTCTATCATGAAAAGGTATTGGATTTGTCAAATGCTTTTTCTGTATTGAAATAATTGTATGTTTTCCCCTTTATTAATACTGTTATGGTAGGGGTGTGTGTGTTTGTTTGCTGGAAATCCCTTTTTTTTTTAATGTAGTGTATTTATTTTTCTCGTGTTGAACCACCCTTGCATTACTATATAAATCAGACTCATATAATTTTATTAGTCATATTTGTTATTCTTTGACATAAGAGCTCTTTTTATTTAAGAAGCCTTTTAAATTTTGGTTTATATTGTACTTTAGCTTTTTATTTTAGGAACTGTTTGTGTCACATGAATTATTTCTGTCTTCAGTAACTTTCCAAATAACTGCTTTTTATAATACTAAAAAGACAGCAGTTTATAGATCTCAGGAGCTTTTTTGCTGGTAAGATTTGAGGTCTTCTCCATACTCCAACTACCAATTTAGACCCTCATAGTGAAAATGACTCAAGAATTTTGGAAAGAGAAAAATCTAAAATATCTGCTTATTTTATTTCATGTTATACACCAAAAAAATTAGTGCTGATTCAGATGCTAATATAGACTATAATTTCTTTTCTCCCCTCCCTCTTTTTATTTTATTATTTTTTTTTATTTTGGAAATTGGTCTTGCTATGTCGTCCAGGCTGATCTTGCCTCATCCTCCTGGGTAGCTGGGACCACAGATGTGCACTGCCTTCCCTGGCTATGACTCGTTTTTGTTGTTGTTGTTGTTGTTGTTTTGTTTGGTTTTTGTATCCTTACATGTAATACAGTGGGAAAATTCCTTGGCTCAGTCATCTCAAGTTTTTTTAAGCTGGTTTATTTCTAACATTCATCCAGCTATTGAGCTTTTCATTTAGACCGTAATGACTTCTTCCTCCTAGATTTCTTGTTCTTTTTTCGTTACAGGTGTTCTTTATTTATCTGTATGATTTCCTCTCACAATCTCTGAAGAGACAGTAGACCTGTTCTGATTAGAGTCCTTTTATTTGTTTTACTAATGGTTTCCTTGGTTTGTAATATCTTCTCTAGGGTGGGTTTTGCTATTTGACGATGTTTGATGAGACAAGGAAATAACTAAGAATTTCAAAAGAATTCCAGAAAAATAAAGAAGTGCCTACATGAAAATAGGTTTTGCTGCCTTCCTCCTTGAGAACATGGGATGAATTAGGCTTTCCTATAGATGCAGATCCATGTGCTCATAATAAATTCATCTATGTATACTTTAAATCAATATTTTGTTCATTTACAAAGTTTCTCATATCACAGGCATCATTCAGTGTGCTAGGTGTTATTACTGCTGATATTAAAATTGACTGGTATAATTGTAAGAACAAAAAAACAGTGGAAGCCAGGCGCAGTGCTACACGCTGTAATCCCAGCAGCATGGGAGACAGAGATGGGAGGATCATAAATTCGTGACTAGCTTGGGAAATTTAGTGAGACCTTGTCTCAGAATTAAAAGTGAAAAGAGCTGGCAGTAACTCAATGGTAAAGTTTCTCTGGGTTCAGTCTCCAGTACTACCAAAAAAAAAAAAGGAAAGGGAAAACAATGGGAGTATACTTTGATGAAATAACAATTTAGTGAAATGGTTAAATTTTACAAAGATAATTTGAACATACTTCCAAGTTGAAGTCAGAAACAAATTGCAACTCAGCTTCCAAACAGTTTATCTTCTGTGCACTCAGACTTTGAAAATGGGTATATCTTTGACTCTAATTGTCATTATCACGTAACTTCAATTTTCAACATTAAAAAGATTCCAGGTTGGGTACCATAGCATATGCCTGTAATCCCAGCAATTTGGGAGGCTGAGGCAAGAGGATTGCAAGTTCTGTGTCAATCTCAGCAATTTAGTGAGACCTGTTTCAAAATAAAAAATAGAGGAAAGGGCTGGGGACATAGCTCAGTGGTAATGCTCCCATGAGTTCAATCCCTCAGTAACCCCTGTGCTCCCCCACAAAAAAGATTCCAAAACATCAACTGATAACTTTAGTTGGTTTTGTTTGCTTGCTTTTTGTTTAAGGGCTCTTTTAAGATAGTACAGGACTGATTGTCCTTTCACAAATTGGTTTTCAGCATGCAGTAACCACAATATGTTGAATAGTCATCTCTGGACCACACTAATTTGGAATTTGACAATTAACTTATATTTGAATTGGGTGACCATCCTCCTTGTACTGTGAAACTGCACATAATTGAGAATCATGAGAGGATTTTCTGTTGAATTTATAGAAACACCTTTATATCAGTTTTGTTGTCATAGAGATGAGAGCTAACACTGATTATCCTATTTTTTTCTTAAAAGGGATCTGTGTGTCTCACACCTTAGTAATACTTTCTTCCTAGGTAGGCCTTCCTTCAATTTCCAAAGTAGACTTTGGTTTTGGACTTCTCTTTTTGTAAAACTTCCAAGGAATCAGAGGACAGTTTTGAGTCTTTCAGAACATTCCTTTTCATTGACTGTCAGCACAGCCTCTTAGAGACATGGTGGTAATCCCCAACCTCTTGTCTGTCACAGATCCCAGATTACAGGAATGCAGTCATCGTGGCCAAGTCTCCAGCTTCAGCCAAGAGGTAGGTGGGACCTCATACCTGTCCTTGGTTCTGCTTCTGAGGATGGTTCTGATCAAGTCCCAGGAGTTCTCAACCATATGTCAGTAGTACCCCTAGAATCCCTTCTTTCTCTTCCATGAACTGATTTTAAGATTATCATGCCAACTCTACTTATTCTCAGTTCCTCTTTCTCTTCCCAACACCACCCCCCATCCCAGCCTGTGATATTTCATAAACAAAGCCATCCAGATCTGGAAAATGCTAATTAGCACTGCCTTCCCTTCCAGATAGGCAACCACTTGTGGGTCTTTAAATCTGTCACTTAAAATATGGTGAATATACCTTGTGGTTGTTTACTGCCTCAAAGAACTAAGTAAATTATTAACAGAAACATATCCAGTTGAGAGGCCACTTATTTGTACATGTTAAAAGGTAACATTTTAAGAAACTAAAGCACCCTGAGCTATACAGAGTGGGCAGCCCTCTGTGTTCAGTGAGTTGTGTTTAGCCTGAAGTAACTGCTGAGTCAGGGATACAGTACTTAAAATTGGATTTTGGATGACGGAATTTCATATGGCATTATTTTCTAGAGAAGCCAGTCAGTCCATTGGAGGGGGAAAGAACAAAAGCACAGGTAGGAATAAAGGCTTTTTTCCTTAAAAAAGGTCTTCTAAAATGATTTTCCAATTGAATACCTTAACTCTGTGGATCATTGTTGAGTCCTGTGGCATGAAAGAAAACATCATAAAGTACCTCCACACTAGACCCAGGTGCTGTTAATATGGAAGAATGAGGAGAGTGACCCATAGTAAGCCATGATTTCATGAATCTTACGGAGAAGTTGTTTGACGTTATCAATTAAGCATGGCAGTGTGTATGCTTAGTATATTAAATAAAATAAGTTAGTCTTGGGCCAAAACCGGTATGTAACCCCATTCTTAAGGCCTGCCTCCCACCACAGCAAGGCCTGTGTCCCTGCCCTACGTGCCTTCTGTAAGCTTTATCATTGAGTCTCTTTTTGTCCATTTGATTTAAGTTGTAGGAAACCTTGGTGCCTTTCAGAATATAAACATTTCAAACAGCTTTCCTAAACAGTTGTTTAAAGTCTGATTTATTTTTCATACTTTTTAAAAATTAAGATGGAAAACATAATATGTAATTGTCCCTTGTCAGCTACAGGGGATTAGTTCCAGGACCCCTACCAAAATCCACAGATGCTCAAGTCCCTTATATAAAATAGCATAGTGTTTGCATATGACCTATACACATCCTGTATTCTTTAAATTATGTCAAAATTACATATGTATAATACTTAATACAATGTAAATTCTATGTAAATAGTTGATACACTGATAGATGACAAGAAAAAAGTACATGTTCAGTAGAGTTGCAATTTTTTTTTCCCCAGATGTTTTCAGTCCTTGGTTGAATTCATGTGGAACTTCTGGGTACAGAGGGCTGACAGTAATGATTCTGAAGGTTCCAATTCGCTGGCGTTTGGTGTGTTTACAGTGTTGTGCTACCAATACCGATCTCCAGTTTTAAAACTTTGTCATCATCCCAGAAAAACACCTTGTGCCCATTACACAATTGTTCCCTGTCTGTACTTCCCCCGGATCCTATAGTGACCACTCCATTGCTCTCTGCCTGTGTGGATTTGCCTCTTCTGAATATTTCATATAAATGGACTCTCAGTGTGTGGCCCTCTGTTTCACTCAGTACCCTGTCCTCAAGGCTTGTCCACGTGGCCTGTGTCAGTTTTGCAGGCCTGACTTCCTTCACTTCCTTCATGGTGTTCATGAGTCCTGGAGAGTTCCTGCTAATGCTCTTCTAGCTGGGCCTCTGGTGACTGCTAGAGGTCAAAACAGCTTTTTAATTTAATTGTTGTTCTTTGTTTTTTTGGTGCTGGGCATGGAATCCAGGGCCTCCAGCTTGCTATGCTAAGCACACACCCTCCCACTGAGCTATACCCCAGGCCCTATTTATTATATTTTTTTTAACTCCTAAAATAATTTTTTAATATATATTTTCTAGTTCTTTGCCGAGACCTATTACTTGCATTGGCTTTCTGGTTTTTTCCATTGGCTTTCAAGCTTGTCATAATTATTCTTTGTTATATTCTTTTAGTGGAAGCTCTAAATTGTCTGTCATATAATTCTAACGTGTCTGTCCTCTTATGTTAATTAGCATGTGTTAATTGACTGTTTTCATTCATTTTGGAGATTTTCCTGGCTTCTGGTGTGAGTGATTTTCAATTAGAACCTAGATATTTAGGTATCTTTGTCTCTAGATATTTTGTAAAACCTGATTTTGCTGATTTCTTATGACTTTGGCAGAGAAAATGGTGGGGGAGGGTATGGGGCTTGTTACTGGGTTGAGAATAGAAGTTGAGGTTTCCCAGCTGACCTGTATTAACCAGCCAGGTTGGTTATCTCTTGTGATAGGAGCAGAGCCATTCTCTGCTGCTGAATTGGGGTGGAAGTTCAGGTTTTGCTGTCCACAGACACTGGCAGTCCCTCCCTGACCTTCTCCTAAACCAGACCACTGAGCCACAGGCTGCAGGTTATTCTGTGGTGTTTCTCGCTACAGTGAGGCCCTTCTTCTCCATAGGTGGTCTGACTCACCAGGATGTCTTTTTCTTAGTCCTCTGGCTGGAGAGTGGACTTTGGTTGGGGCTTCTGGGTCTTATGTTTGCAGAGCCAGTCTTAAAAGTGAAGAGGAGCTAATGTGTGTGGTGCCAAACTCTCCTGCGGAGGCTGTCATTGTATTTGGCTGAACTTTTTTTCTCTAAAAATTTCTTTTAAAACTGTTTGGAATTTTTTTTTTGTAGGAAAGGATTTAAAGTTATATGAATACTAAATTTATTTCTTCTTCTTTTTCTTCCTCCTCTCCCTCCCCTCCCCCACCTCCTCCTTTCTCCTCCTCCTCTTTCTCCTTCTTTCTTCTTCTTCTTCTTCTTTTTTTTATTTTTTTAAACATTACTGGGGATTTAACCCAGAGTCTTGCACATACTAAGCAGGTGCTCTACCAATTAGCCACATCCCCAGCCCCTGATCACTAAATCTTAAATTTGGGGATATTTACAAATTTTGGTAAACTTTTTCATTTGACTGTCTCACTTTTCCTAAATAGAGTTGTCCTGCACACACACACATGCACACACATGAAGGCTTTATTATCTTTTTCTTAGAAATATAAATCAGAATCCTCATTGATAGGACCAGACAAATGGATATTTACTTACATGCATTTGAGATTTTCTAATACCACAGAAGAATTAAACTACATCTGTTATGGCAAAAATGTTATGCTTTTTACTGAAAGAGACAAAATTTAACTTTATAAAACTTTATCTTCAAGTAGAATGATTTAAGCCTGAAGTTAAATTCCTTGAAGTAATTACTAGTGCTATAACCAAGCTTTCCTTAGTTGTACAGTGCACATAGGAAACCTAGCAGAGGTGAGATTTCTCTCCCTCTAGGAAATAGAATTTGTGTTTTCAAGGGCTTTGTTCTTCATATGTCATTTAAATGACTTGGATGTGTCTCATGTAGATAGTACTGATGAAATTCAGTATAATCCCCATTTTTTCTTTTTTGTTTTTAGCTATTCTTGTGAGCTGTTAGATAAGAGCATGTTTTGAATTTTTGGTGTTGGAAAACCAGAACTGGGAGAACTCATGCTCTCCTTGAGACTTGAACATTTGCTGTTCAGTAGGTGCTGGTGTTGGAAGACAGAGTGAAACCCAGTATTCTGCTTAGGTATCTGGCCAGTGAGAGAGGTGGACATGCTATGGCCAGGGACCTAATGAAGCAAAGCACAAGACAGTGAGGAAGAAGACATAGGTTAAGATAAAATATATTAAAAAGTACATACCGTGGTAAGACTAATTCTTTTAAGGAAAACTGGGGTTGACTACATTGATATCAAACCAGCTAAAAGCAAAGACTATAGCTGGGGACAGAGAACATCTTTTCATAATGATAGCAGGCTTAATTGTTCAAGAATTTGTTATAATCCTAAACATTATGAACTGGGAACATAGTTTCAAATATATGAAGCTAGCCTCAATAACTGCAAGGAGAAATCGATATATCCAAGATGATCATCAGAGATTCCATTGTTCCTCTAACAGTAATCGATAAAACAAGTAGACAGAAAATCAGTGATACTGCCGAGGACTTGAGTGATCCTGTCAAATGGGGCTTACTCCGCAGTTTAGAACACTCCATCCAGGGACAGAGCTCCATTCTTTTTGAATTCACTCATATTACTAAGGCCAATATTCTAGGACGTTAAAAAAAAAAAAATCTTCAAATTAGTAATGATTCAAGTCATACAAAATAAGTTCTGTGACCACACTGGAATTAAAAATAAAAATAATTCCACTCTCGGTCCCACATTGAACTCAAGTTGGAAGAGGCAAGTCCGGTCTCAAAATGGAGGGCCATGATCCAAAGGAACCAGAGCAATTGAAGAAGCTGTTTATTGGTGGTCTGAGCTTTGAAACTACAGATGATAGTTTAAGAGAACATTTTGAGAAATGGGGCACACTCACAGATTGTATGGTAATGAGAGACCCCCAAACAAAATGTTCCAGGGGCTTTGGTTTTGTGACTTACTCTTGTGTTGAAGAGGTGAATGCAGCAATGTGTGCTTGGCCACACAAGGTTGATGGGCGTGTAGTGGAACCAGAGAGAGCTGTTTCTAGAGAGGATTCTGTAAAGCCTGGTGCCCATCTGACAGTGAAGAAAATTTTTGTTGGTGGTATTAAAGAAGATACAGAAGAGTATAATTTGAGAGATTACTTTGAAAAGTATGGCAAGATTGAAACCATAGAAGTTATGGAAGACAGGCAGAGTGGGAAAAAGAGAGGATTTGCTTTTGTAACTTTTGATGATCATGATACAGTTGACAAAATTGTTGTTCAGAAATACCTCACTATTAATGGGCATAATTGTGAAGTGAAAAAGACCCTTTCTAAACAAGAGATGCAGTCTGCTGGATCACAAAGAGGTCATGGTGGCGGATCTGGCAACTTTATGGGTCGTGGAGGAAACTTTGGAGGTGGTGGAGGTAACTTTGGCCGTGGTGGAAACTTTGGTGGAAGAGGAGGCTATGGTGATGGAGGTGGTGGCAGCAGAGGTAGTTATGGAGGAGGTGATGGTGGCAACTATGGTGGTGGTCCTGGTTATAGTAGTAGAGGAGGCTGTGGTGGTGGCGGACCATGATATGGAAACCAAGGTGGATATGGTGGTGGAGGAGGATATGATGGTTACAATGAAGGAGGAAATTTTGGTGGTGGTAACTGTGGTGGTGGTGGGAACTATAATGATTTTGGAAATTACAGTGGACAACAGCAATCAAATTATGGACCCATGAAGGGGAGCAGTTTTGGTGGAAGAAGCTCTGGCAGTCCCTACGGTGGTGGTTATGGATCTGGTGGTGGAAGTGGTGGATATGGTAGCAGAAGGTTTTAAAAACAGCAGAAAAGGGCTACAATTCTTAGAAGGAGAGAGAGCAAGGAGTTATCAGGAAAGCTGTAGGTTACTTTGAGACAGTCATCCCAAATGCATTAGAGGAACTGTAAAAATCTGCCACAGAAGGAACGATGAAAAACTGTTACCCTAGGTAAATGTTTGATTACACAAACGGTATGCCTCTACTTCATGTACAAACAGAGAAACAAGATGTATCCCATTTGTTTACAATAAAAATGAATTTTAAAAATTAAAAAATAAAAGAAGGAACGATGATCCATAGTCAGAAAAGTTACGGCAGCTTAAACAGGAATCCCTTCTTGTTCAGGACTGTCATAGCTAGAGTTTGCAAAAAATGCAGCTATTGATTAATGCAATGTAGTGTCAATTAGATGTACATTCCTGAGGTCTTTTATCTGTTGTAGCTTTGTCTTTTTCTTTTTCTTTTCATTACATCAGGTATATTGCCCTGTAAATTGTGGTAGGTGGTACCAGGAATAAAAAGTTAAGGAATTTTTAACTTAAAAAAAAAAGAATTCCAATAACGAAAGTCCAAAGTGTGTGGTAACTAAATCACATACTTCTATATAACCCTTGGTTCTAAGAAGAAATCAAAAAGGAAATCAGAAAGTATTTAGAACTGAATGAAAATGAAACACAGCACATCAAAATTGTGATAAGCCATTAAGCTCTGTTTAAGGAGAAATTTGTCATACTAAACACTTAAAATAGAAAAGAAGATCTCTTATTAGTGATCTCAGCTTCTACCTTAAGAGACTTTCTAGAAAAAGAAAAGTAAATTAAAACCAAAGTAAGAGGGGCTAGGGATCCAGTTCAGTATACTTGCTTGGCGTGCAAGACCCTGGGTTCCATCCTTAGCTCCACAAAAAGAGGAAGGGGAGAAAAAATAAGCATAAGAAAGAAAATAATAAGATTAAAGCATAAATCAGTGAAATAGAAAATAAATAAACAGTAGAGAAAGCCAGTTCTTTGAGAATAAAATTGATAAGCCCTTGTCAAGTCAGGATAAAGAAGACTTTACCAGTAGAGACACTAGAGTACCACAAACTACAGATATTAAAAGCATAATAAGGGAATATATATTAATTTTATGACAGTAAATCTACAACTTAGGTGAAATGGACAAACTGCTTGAAAGACGCAAATTACCAAAGCCTATTCAAGAAGAACTAGGTAACCTGAATTGCCTTATACTTATTGAAGAAAGTGAATTGAAAACCTCCCAAAGAAAATTCCATTTTTGCATTTTTGGGGATGCAACCCAGGGTTTTACACACACTAAGCAATTGCTCTACCACTGAGCTACACCCCCAGATCCCCAACAAAGAAAATTCTGAGGCCCAGATTTCAGTGGTGAATTCTACCAAACATTTAAGGAAGAAAGAATACTAATATAATAAACTGTTCCAGAAGATTAAAGAATACTTTCAAATCATTCTTTGAGGCCATCATTACCCTGATAGCAAAACTAGACACAGACATAAAAGAAAACTACAGATCGATATCTTATGATCATAGTTATAAAAATCCTAAGCAACATTTTAGCAAACTGAATCCAACAATATATAAAAGGTAGTGCATCCTGACCATTTGAAGTTCCTCCCAGGAGCATAAAGTTGGATTAACATTTTTAAAAAATTGTAGTGTACCATGTTAACAAACTGAAAAATTACATCATTATCTTAGTAAACTCAAAAAAACTTTTGGCATAATTCAACTCTGTTTGAATGGGATAATTAAGTTCTATTCCTGATGAAAACTTTAGCAAACTAAGTCTGATAAAGAGAATGTGTGAAAAACTTCCAGCTAGCATCACACTTACTACTGAAAGATTGATTACTTTTCCCCTAAGATCAGGAACAAGACAAGAGGTCTGAGGTCAGCTCTTCCTCTTTTTTCTTTTTTTGGAGATGGGGGGTGGGTAACAAGGAATTGATTCCAAGGGCCTCACACATACTAGACAAGTGCTGTACTACTGAGCTACACCTCCAGTTCCTAGGCAAAGATGTTTTTGGAATACTACACCAAAAGTTCATAAGAGGAAAAAGATGGTCATTCATTTAGTAGCATATCCTAGAGTGTACTTTAACATAAGCAAAAGGATTTTTTTTTACAAAGCTATTCACCATAGTGTTAAACTTCATGCAAGATTTTGGATGTTTAGCTGGTTTAGAAGAGGATAGGGCATGGTAAATTATGTTTAGCTAATTATGGTATAGCTAATTTTACAGACTGTGAAATAATCAAGATCCTCTGGGAACAAAGAATTCTATGGAATATCAGATTCTAGTACACATTACGAAGAGAATGAAAGGAGAATGCACAGATTGGAAGAAATTGTTTGTAGACTATATATCTGATAAAGAATTGCACTCAGAATATAATAAAGAACTCTTAAAACTTCACAAGGGAACAACCAACCTGTTTTTTAAAAAAAAAAAAAACTGGCAAGGGATAAACAGACCCTTTGCAAAGAATATATATATGGATGGCAGGTAAGAATATGACAAGATGCTAAATGCCATTAGGAAAATCCAAATTAAATCAGCAGTAAATATACCACTGCACACTTTTGGAATAGATTATATTAATGACTGGCCATATCAAGCGTTGCTGAGGATGTGAAGGAACTGAAACTCTCAAGACTACTCATGGGAATGTAATATGGTATAACTGCTTTGGAAAAGAGTTTGGCAGTTTTTCAAAGAGTTAAATATATTGTTACTATATGATCCTGCCATTCCTTTCTTAGGTATTTACCCAAGAGAGAAAAAAAGCATATGCCTATACAGAGGTCTGTCCATGAATGTTTAGCAGCTTCATTTGCTAAACCAGCTGGAGCAACTCAAAAGTCCATCACAAAGTAATTGGTTAAACTGCAATATATTCATACAATGGAATATTACTTGACAGTGAAAAGGAGGAGTGAACTCTTGATAGATTTATAACATGGATGAATCTCCAAAACATTATGTTAAGTGAAAGAAATCAGACAAAAGTAGAATACACACTCCAGAATTCCACTTAATGAAATTCTACAAAAGGTTGAAGTATAGTGCTAACACATCAGTGGTTGACTGGGACTGAGGAGAAATTCATTACAAAGGAACACAAGAATATGCTCAACAGTGATGTATGAGTTCATTGTCTTCGGTATGCTAATGCTTCTGTGGACATGTGCATGTATCAAAACTTATGAGATTGTACACTTTAAATGTACAGTCTCTCATATCTCCATTTTACTTCATAAATCTATTTAAAAAATTAATGCATAATACTTTGACAAATATTTAATGTGCTTTGATCTCGTGTGGTTCTGAGAGGAAGGTAAGTAGCATGAGCAGTGACAGGAGAGGAAACTGAGGCTGAGAGGCAGTCACCTAACAAAATCAGGCTGTCTTCGATGATTGATTACAAATATAACCAGGCTGCCACCCATAATTTGTGCCTACAGCCAGATGTACACATCTGTCACAGGGTCTCTCCACACTTAGTCCTGGGTTCAGAGATTCAGGAGGTTATTTTATTCTCTTTTTTTCATTATTCCTTTGAAAACTGCATTTTACTTGTGTCTTCATGATGTTCTCTTCCTTCACATTGGCAGAGAACAGATGCTGCGTGAGTTTTGATTTTGCCTTTAATGCTTTTCCTCAGGGCACAGTCTTTTGCTGAGCGCCTGCGCCTGGGAATTGCCGTGATTCATGGAGAAGCACAGGATGCTGAGTCAGACTTGGTTGATGGACGGCACTCCCCACCCATGGTCAGGAGTGTGGCTGCCATCCACCCCAGCCTGGAGATCCCCAGTAAGTGCTAGAGCGTCTCATTCTCACTGTCCCCTGATTGTATAACTAACTGAATTGTGCTGTTTGTTTGTCATTTTTTAATGTAAACTTCCTCTTTTCATTTTGTTTTTTGAGTTGCCATAAAAGCTGATTAATACCTTTCCTGGCTGCACTATAATGATACACTTTTGCTGGCATAAGTGGTAGAGCCCTCTAGAAGCAGTTAATCCTGTCATTGCAAGACCTAGGAAGATGTTCAAACTCTTTAGACTGAATATGGCCCTTTAGGGAATTTTATTCATTTGTTCAGCAGTATATCCTAGAGTGTACTTGAACCAAAGTGAAAAGCTTATTATTGCACAAAAGTTATTCACTACAGTGTTATATTTCATGCAAAATTTTAGACATGTTTAATTGGTCTAGCAGAGGATAGGGCTTGATAAATTGTGTTGTGTCAGTATGGCTATTTATGCAGCCTCTGAAATAATCAATTCTATCTGGAAACAATGAAATCTGAGCAATGTAAGTGAATAAATAAGGCAGAACACAAGATTGTATACCAACCTATCTTAGCCGAGGCTGCTGCGACAAAATCTACCTCAGATGGGGTAATTTCTGAACAACAGAAAGTTACTCCTTGTGGTTGTGGAGGTTGGAAAGCTATCAGAGGATTCAGTGTCAGGTGAGGACCTATTCCTCACAGTTGCATCCTCACATGATGGAAGAAGATAGAAGACTCCCTTTTCTCAGGGCACTAATCCCATTCATGAGGATAGTGCCCTTATGACCTAATCACCCCCTAATGTCCCCATGTCTTAAAACCACGCTGGGAGGTTCCAAAATGAATTAGGATGGATACAGACATGAGACCATACCTTTGCCACCACTCCCCCCTGCACCAAAAAAAAAAAAAAAAAAAAAATCACAGCTACCTCATTGCAAAATACACTCTTTCCATCCCATGGAACCCAATGTCTCAACTCCAATTAAGTCTTAGCTTAATTTTGGCATTAAGTCAAAAGTCCCAAGTCTTGTGTAAATATTACCTCACTCGTCTATAAATAGGAATTATATAAAGCAAATTGCACTGCAGATGTGAGCCTGTGAAATCAAGCAGGTCCTGGGTTTCCAAAACATAGTGGCGGGACAGACTTAGGCCTTACATTTCCCTTCCAAAAGGAAGAAATAGGCAAGAGAGGAGGAGCAGGTTCTGACCAAGTCCAAAACCCAACAGGGTAAGCATCGTCAAGTCTTAAGTCTCCAGAACAGTCCTTTCTGACTCTGCCACCTTCCTGACGTACAGGCTGGACTGGGCCTGCAGGGCCCTGGGCGGCCTCACTCCCGCAGCCTTGCTGGGTACATTCCCCCTCCCTGTGGAGTTTGTCCCATGATGCCTACTTCTCAGGCTTGAGCTGCGTTCTGGTGGGTCTGGCAGCCTGGAGTCTCAGGGGCAGCCCTGCCCCCATGGCTCCGTTGGGCATTGCCCTAGTGTTGGCTCTCCATGGCAGCCCCACCCCTGTGCCTCTTCTCTGTCTGGGCCCTCAGGCTCTGGGGCATCCTTTGATATCGAGGTGGAGGCATCCATCTAGCAATGGCACTGTGCCATCCAGAGGAGTGTCCTGAGCCACAGTTAGGGCAGTCCAGGAGCACTGCTCCAGAATGTAGGCAGCAGAGCCTTTAAATCATCCTTTCCCAAAGCCTTCAAGTTCCATTGTATGACTGTCACACTACATCTGTCACTTGATAGAGATTTGGGTTGTTGCCACCTTTGGGAAACAGGCTGCCATGTATATTCATGTACAAGCTCCTGTATGCAGGTAGGATTTCCTTGCTCTTGGTTTATGCTGAGGAATGGAATTGCTTGGTCATATGGTAATTCTGTGTTTCACTTTTGGGGAAACTCTCAAGGTGTTTTCCTGTACCATTTTACATTCCTGTCAGTAGTGCACAAGGGTTCCAATAACTCCAGTGCTTATTTTCTGATTTTTCTTTTATTATTATCATTGTCATAGTGAGTGTGAAATAACATCTTATTGTGGTTTTGGTTTGCATTTCCCTAATGACTAATGATGTTAAGTATCTTCATATTTTCAAGTATTTGTATCTTTCATCCAATTTTTAATTGGGTTGTTAATCTTTTATTGCTGAGTTATAATTTTTTTTTCATATATTTTGGATACAAGACTCTTATCAGATACATAGTTTGCAAGTATTTTCTCCCATTTTGTGGGTCATCTTTTCACTACACCCTCTCCCACCTACAGTACTAGGGATTGAACCCAGGGGTCCTCTACCACTGACATCCTAATTCCTTTTTATTTTTTTTATTTTGAGATAGGGTCTCACTACATTGCTTGGCTGGCCTTGAACTTGTCGTTCTCCTGCCTCCCAAGTAGCTGGGATTACAGGCTTGCATCACTGTACCTGACTCACTTCCTTGATAGTGTCCTTGATGCACAGGAGGTTTTAGTTTTGATGAAATCCAGTTTCTTGTTTCATTTGTGGAGAATTTAACCCAGGGCCTTATGAATGCCAGGCAAGTGCTCTACCAACTGAGCTACAACCCCAGCACTGTTGCTTATTTTTTGGCAGTATTGAATATTGAAGAATCTTGTTTTCTTCAAAAATTTCTTTCAACCAGATTTTGTAGTTTCCAGAAGTTTCTCACGTGCTTGGTTGAATTTATTCCTAGGTATTTTATATTTTTCAAAGCTGGTGTAAATGGGATTCCTTTTCTAATTTCCATTCAGATTGTTTATTACCTGTATATAGAAGAGACTATAGATTTTTGTTTGTTGATCAAATTCTCTCTACCTTTGCTAAATTCACATACTGGTTTTGGTAGTTTTTTGGTGGATTATTTGGAATTTTCTGTATGTAGGATCATATCATCTGGTAATGGTCAGAGCCTTACCTCTTCCTTTCTGATCTGGATTCCTCTTATTATTCTCCTTGGCTCGGTGCTCTGGCTAGCACAGACAGTACAGTGCTGAGGGGCAGTGGTTCAGTCTTCTACCTTCGAATATCCTGTGAGCTGTGGGGTTTTCCCAGTTGTTCTTTATGAGATTAAGGAAGTTCCCTTCTCTTCCTAGTGTATCGGAGTTTTTAATCATGAGATATTAACTTCTTAAAGACTTTGTTTTACTTTTTTAATAAGAAATTTTGCTGTATATGTTTTATTCTGACCAGTGCTGATTCCTAAAGAAAAGCCACCAATTACGGTCGTTGGTGATGTTGGAGGAAGGATTGCCATCATTGTGGTATGGAGACCTCTCTTACTTTTATTAATTGTAGCATGTACCATTGTTATGCTGTTGACTTATTAACTGTGAACATATAAAAGACCTGTGGATGGTGATGCAGCCAGGTAAGTTAAGTGTGATACAAAGTTGATTATAACTGTTTTAAAACACACATTAGGAGCTAGGGGTGTAACTCAGTGATAGAGCCTGTATTTAGCGTGCATGAAGCCCTGAGTTCCACTCAAATCGTCACACACAAACACATGTGCCAAACAAAAACACATCATTTTACATGTTATAAAACCAGTGTATACATGAAGGATATAATTCCTGCCTCTGTAGGTAGTTTAAAAAAGGACTAGAATGAGCACCTGGGTACTCATTGCTCCACTTGAGAGAAAGCCCTGTGGCCAGGTGCCCTGGAATCCTTGCCTGGGCTTTCTCTAGCCTCTTTCTTCTCCCATCCAGAGGTTGTCACTAGCCTGAGAATCAATTCTTATCCTTACTTATCTTTACAGTCTGCCGTGACAACTTGTATCCCTAAATGCTGTATTATTTTGCTTTGCTTGTTAATATTACCGCAGTTGATGTCTCTGTATACTCTTTTGTTCAGCACTATTGTTGAGATTTACCTGCCTAACAACATGGAATTGCATATTCTTCTTTTTCACTACTGGATGGTGTTTCCTGGTGTAACTGTTACAGAACTGATTATCTATTCTCAGCATTGAGCATACAGTTTTTTTCTGTTTCCAAATAACACTTTGAACATCCTTATACCTGTTTGTGGATGCACCCATGTGTGAGTTTCTAGGAGCCTGGGGCTGAGTTGAGGAGTCTGCTGGCATGCACACTTGCAACTTTACTAATGCTTCCAGGTATTTCTGAAGTGCTCATGACAGTTTTCCCAGCTCCACAAGGGGTGCCCCATGTCTTTCCCAGTGCTTGGTGATTTCGTTTGTTCCTTTTTCAAATTAAAAATCTATCTCCTATACAGGGTAACAGCTATCCATTAATTTATTATTTAATTGGCAAAGGCTATAGTAATTACTCTAAAGTATTACACAGTCATAGGAAGTAGGGGAAAAAATGCAGGGAGGTATTTTGTGTTTCTGAACCAACTTCCTCTGTCTTGCTGAATTAGAATACAGTATCACAACCTGAAATTAACAGTGCCATGAGCCACAGAGCTCATTTTATTTATTTATTACTTTTTTTGTGGTGCTGTGGATCAAATACTGAGCACCATTAGGTCGCACCAGTTACAGGTCCTATGTGCAGGTGTGTGTGTAACCAACCACTGCAGAGCAATTTCATCACAAAGCTCCCTGATGGCACCCCATTATGGTCACACCTTCATCTTCTCCCACCTGATCCCTAACTCCTGGCTACCACTGATCTCTCCTCTGTCTCTACAGTTCTTATATTAGGAATGTCATACGCATGAAATGTATAGTTTGTAAACTTTTGAGATTGATTTTTTTTTTTTTTCATTAAACATGATTCCCTTGGGATCACTCCAAGTCATTTTGTATTTTAATAATTTTTCCCTTTTTATTACTGGGCAGTGTTTCATGATATGTAGGTGTCATTGTTCAACTGTTTGTTGAAGGACATTTGAGTTGTTTTCAGTTTTTAGGCATTATAAATAAAACTGCTCTGCACCTTCCTATATGGGCTTCTGTGTGAACAGAGCTTTAATTTCTCTGGGTTAATGCCCACAGTTGCATTTGCTGGTTTACATGGTGGTTGCCAGTTTAGTCTCACAAGATACTGTTTTACCAGTAGCACTTTTAAAGTATTATCTGTATTTTTTTGATCATAGTATTATTGTTATACTGAAAAGAGTAATCTATGTGTAAAATGAATACATGGATATTCATACAACTCTAGATAAAGCTTGATATCATAAAGGAACTCCGGGGAGCCCGGAAACCTGTCATCTATACATTGGGAAAGCACTTAACTGAACTGGATGTCTTTATTTTTTTTTTTCCACAATTTTTTGTATGTTACTTTTAATTTTATTAATTAATTGTCCATTAATTTTATTATACATTAATTTTTTTGGTGTGGTTCTGGGGATTGGTCCCAAGGATTGAACATGTGCTAGGCAAGCACTCTACTACTGATCTACATACTCAACCTTACCAATGTAAGTTTAAATTTCTGTGAAGATTAAACAAAATTAAGTCTGTGAAGCACAGAACACAGTGATCAATGCACAGTATTTCATGACAAGTTGTTTTTTTTTTTTTTACAGACTACATTTTGATTGTATACAAATGGGGTACAACTTTTCTGTGGTTTTTACACAATGTAGATTCACATCATTCATGTAATCATGCATGTACATAGGGTAATAATGTCTGTCTCAGTTCACTGTCTTTCCTTCCCCCACCCCCTCCCGCCCCATTTCTCTCTAAACAATTCAAAGTTTCTCCATTCTTCTCTTACCCTCCCCCTACCACCACCACCACCCATCCCCGTTATGTATCATCATCCACTTATCAGAGAAAACATTCAGCCTTTGGTTTTGGGGGACTGGCTTATTTCACTTAACATGATATCCTCCAATTCCATCAGCAAATGCCATAATTTTATTCTGCTTTATGACTGAGTAGTATTCCACTATATATATATATATATACACACCTGCTTTATGACTGAGTAGTATTCCACTGTATATATATACCACAGTTTCTGTTTCCATTCATCAGTTGAAGGGCATCTAGGTTAGTTCCTCAATTTCGCTATTGTGAATTGAGCAGCTATGAACATTGATGTGGCTGCTTTACTGTAATATGCTGATTTTAAATCCTTTGGGTATAAACTGAGGAGTGGGATAACTGGGTCAAATGGTGGGTCCATTCCAAGTTTTCTGAGGAATCTCCATACTGCTTTCCAGAGTGACTGCCCAATTTGCAATCCCACCAACAATATATGAGTGTGCCTTTTTCCCCACATCCACTTATTTTTGCTTGTGTTCTTTTTTTTTTTTTTTTTTTTTTTTTTATTTATTTATTTTTTATTATTATTTTTTTTATTTATTTATTTTTTTTACGTTTACATAGGGTAATGATGTTTATTATATTTTTCCCCTCCCCCCCACCCCTCCCACCCCTCCCACCCCTCCCACCCCTCTTTTCCCTCTACACAGTCCTTCTTTCCTTCATTCTTACTGCTCTCCTTAGCCTAACTCTAAACCTAACCCTAAACCTAATGCTAGCCCCTCCCACCCCCCATTATATGTCCTCATCCGCTTATCAGCGAGATCATTTGTCCTTTAGTTTTTTGAGATTGGCTTATCTCACTTAGCATGATATTCTCCAATTTCGACCATTTGCCTACAAATGCCATAATTTTATCATTCTTCATTGCGGAGTAATATTCCATTGTATAAATATGCCACAGTTTCTTTATCCATTCATCAACTGAAGGGCATCTAGGTTGGTTCCACAATCTGGCTATGGTGAATTGAGCAGCAATGAACATTGATGTGGCTGTATCTCTGTAGTATGCTGATTTTAAGTCCTTTGGGTATAGGCCAAGGAGTGGGATAGCTGGGTCAAATGGTGTTTCCATTCCAAGCTTTCTGAGGAATCTCCACACTGCTTTCCAGAGTGGTTGCACTAATTTGCAACCCCACCAGCAATGTATGAGTGTTCCTTTTTCACCACATCCTCGCCAACACCTATTGTTGCTTGTATTCTTGATAATCGCCATTCTAATTGGGGTGAGATGAAATCTTAGGGTGGTTTTGATTTGCATTTCCCTTATTACTAGGGATGTTGAACATTTTTTCATATATCTGGTGATTACTTGTACATCTTCTTCTGTGAAGTGTCTGTTCATTTCCTTAGCCCATTTGTTGATTGGATTATTTGTATTCTTCGTGTAGAGTTTTTTGAGTTCTTTATAGATTCTGGAAATTAGCGCTCTATCTGAGGTATGGTTGGCAAAGATATTCTCCCACTCTGTAGGCTCTCTCTTCACATTTCTGATAGTTTCCTTTGCTGAGAGAAAGCTTTTTAGTTTGAATCTATCCCAGTTGTTTATTCTTGCTTTTATTTCTTGTGCTATGGGAGTCCTGTTAAGGAAATCTGATCCTGAGCCAACAAGTTGGAGATTTGGACCTACTTTTTCTTCTATAAGATGCAGGGTCTCTGGTCTGATTCCGAGGTCCTTGATCCATTTTGAGTTGAGTTTTGTGTAGGGTGAGAGATAGGGGTTTAGTTTCATTCTATTGCATATAGTTTTCCAGTTTTCCCAGCACCATTTGTTGAAGAGGCTATCTTTTCTCCATTGCATATTGTTGGAACCTTTGTCTAGTATGAGAAAATTGTATTTATTTGGGTTTGTGTCCATGTCCTCTATTCTGTACCATTGATCTACCTGTCTATTTTGGTACCAATACCATGCCGTTTTTGTTACTATTGCTTTGTAGTAGAGTTGAAGATCTGGTATTGCAATACCCCCTGCTTCGCTCTTGCTACTGAGGATTGCTTTAGCTATTCTAGGTTTTTTATTCTTCCAGATGAATTTCATAATTGCTTGCTCTATTTCTGCGAGGTACATCATTGGGATTTTAATTGGAATTGCATTGAATCTGTATAGAACTTTAGGTAGTATAGCCATTTTGACGATATTAATTCTGCCTATCCAGGAACATGGGAGATCTTTCCATCTTCTAAGGTTTTCTTGAATTTCTTTCTTTAGTGTTCTGTAGTTCTCATTGTAGAGGTCTTTCACCTCTTTTGTGAGATTGATTCCCAAGTATTTTATTTTTTTCGATGCTATTGTGAATGGAGTAGTTTTCCTAATTTCTCTTTCTGAAGATTCATCGCTTATATATAAAAATGCCTTCGATTTATGTGCATTGATGTTATATCCCGCTACTTTACTGAATTCACTTATGAGTTCTAAAAGTTTTCTGGTGGAATTTCCAGGTTCCTCTAAATATATAATCATGTCATCAGCGAACAGGGATAGTTTGAGTTCTTCTTTTCCTATTCGTATCCCTTTAATTTCTTTGGTTTGTCTGATTGCTCTGGCTAGAGTCTCAAGGACGATGTTGAATAGAAGCGGTGAAAGAGGGCATCCCTGCCTTGTTCCAGTTTTTAGGGGGAACGCTTTCAGTTTTTCACCATTTAGAATGATATTAGCCATGGGCTTAGCGTAGATGGCCTTTATAATGTTTAGGAATGTTCCCATTACCCCAATTTTTTCTAGTGTTTTGAGCATGAAGGGATGCTGTATTTTATCAAATGCTTTTTCTGCATCTATTGAAATAATCATGTGATTCTTAACTTTAAGTCTGTTGATATGGTGAATGACATTTATTGATTTCCGAATGTTGAACCAACCTTGCATCCCTGGGATAAAACCCACTTGATCGTGGTGCACTATCTTTTTAATATATATTTGTATGCGATTTGCTAAAATTTTGTTGAGAATTTTTGCATCGATGTTCATTAAGGATATTGGTCTGAAATTTTCTTTCCTTGATGTGTCTCTGTCTGGTTTAGGTATCAGGGTGATATTGGCTTCATAGAACGAGTTTGGTAGGGTTCCCTCCTCTTCTATTTCATGGAATAGTTTGAGGAGTATTGGAATGAGCTCTTCTTTAAAGGTTTTATAGAACTCGGCTGAGAACCCATCTGGTCCTGGACTTTTCTTTGTTGGTAGGCTTTTGATGACCTCTTCTATTTCATTGCTTGAAATTGGTTTATTTAAGTTGTGTATGTCCTCCTCGTTCAGTTTAGGTAGTTCATATGTCTCTAGAAATTTGTTGATGTCTTCAAGGTTTTCTGTTTTGTTGGAGTATAGATTTTCGAAATAGCTTCTAATTATGTTTTGTATTTCACTCGTGTCTGTTGTGATGTTTCCTTGTTCATTCCGAATTTTAGTAATTTGAGTTTTCTCCCTCTTTCTCTTTGTTAGTGTGGCTAAGGGTTTATCAATTTTATTTATTTTTTCAAAGAACCAACTATTTATTTTATTAATTTTTCCGATTGTTTCTTTTGTTTCGATTTCGTTGATTTCGGCTCTGATTTTAACTATTTCCTGTCTTCTACTACTTTTGGTATTGGTCTGCTCTTCTTTTTCTAGTGCTTTGAGCTGTAGTGTTAACTCGTTTATTTGTTGATTTCTACTTCTTTTTTTGAATGCACCCCATGAAATAAATCTTCCTCTAAGTACTGCTTTCATAGTGTCCCAGAGATTTTGATATGATGTGTCTTTGTTCTCGTTTACTTCTAAGAATTTTTTTATTTCCCTCCTGATGTCTTCTGTTATCCATTCATCATATAATAGTGTATTATTTAGTCTCCAGGTATTGGAGAAGTTTCTGTTTTTTATTCTGTCATTTATTTCTAATTTCAATCCATTATGATCTGATAGAGTACAAGGTAGTATCTCTATCTTCTTGTATTTACTAACAGTAGCTTTGTGGCATAAAATATGGTCTATTTTAGAGAAGGATCCATGTGCTGCTGAGAAGAAAGTGTATTCATTCTTTGTTGGATGGTATATTCTATATATGTCCGTTAAGTCTAAATTGCTGATTGTGTTGTTGAGATCTATAGTTTCTTTATTCAATTTTTGTTTGGACGATCTATCCAGTGGTGAGAGAGGTGTGTTAAAATCGCCTAGTATTATTGTGTTGTGGTCTATTTGATTTCTGGAATTGAGAAGGATTTGTTTGACGTACGTGGATGAGCCAATGTTCGGGGCATAGATATTTATGATTGTTATGTCTTGCTGATTTATGCTTCCCTTAAGCAGCATGTAATGTCCTTCTTTATCCCTTCTGACTAGTTTTGGTTTGAAGTCCACATTATCTGAGATGAGGATGGATACTCCAGCTTTTTTGCTGTGTCCGTGTGCATGGTATGTTTTTCCCCATCCTTTCACCTTTAGTCTATGGGTGTCTCTTTCTATGAGATGTGTCTCTTGCAGGCAGCATATTGTTGGATTTTTCTTTTTAATCCAATCTGCCAGTCTGTGTCTTTTGATTGATGAATTCAGGCCATTAACATTCAGGGTTATTATTGTGATATGATTTGTATTCCCAGTCAATTGACTCATATTTGTTTATGACATGATTTGGTTTCTCCTTTATTTGGCTATTCCTTTAGGCTAGCGCCTCCTGTTGCTGATTTGCATCGTTGTTTTTCATCTCTTCCTCATGGAATATTTTGCTGAGAATGTTCTGTAATGCTGGCTTTCTTTTTGTAAATTCCTTTAGCTTTTATTTATCATGGAAGGATCTTATTTCATCGTCAAATTTGAAGGTAAGTTTTGCTGGGTATAAGATTCTTGGTTGGCATCCATTTTCTTTCAGGGCTTGGTATATGTTGTTCCAGGCCCTTCTAGCTTTTAGGGTCTGGATTGAAAAATCTGCTGATATTCTTATTGGTTTCCCTCTGAATGTAATTTGATTCTTTTCTCTCGCGGCCTTTAAAATTCTGTCTTTATTTTGTATGTTAGGTATTTTCATAATAATGTGCCTTGGTGTGGGTCTGTTGTAATTTTGTATGTTTGGAGTTCTATAAGCCTCTTGTACTTGGTTTTCCATTTCGTTCTTCAGATTTGGGAAATTTTCTGTTATTATTTCATTGAATAGATTGTTCATTCCTTTGGTTTGTTTCTCTAAGCCTTCCTCAATCCCAATAATTCTCAAATTTGGCCTTTTCATGATATCCCATAGTTCTTGGAGATTCTGTTCATGATTTCTTACCATCTTCTCTGTTTGTTCCACTTTGTTTTCAAGGTTAAATATTTTGTCTTCAATGTCTGAGGTTCTGTCTTCCAGGTGTTCTATCCTATTGGTTATGCTTTCTATGGAGTTTTTAACTTGGTTTATTGTTTCCTTCATTTCAAGGATTTCAGTTTGGTTTTTTTTCAGTATCTCTAACTCTTTATTGAAATGATCTCTTGCTTCCCGTATTTGGTCTTTTAACTGTTGATTGGTGCGATCATTTAATGCCTGCATTTGCTCTTTCATCTCCTCCTTCAATGCCTGCATTTGCTCTTTCATCTCCTCATTAGCTTCCCTGATCGTTTTAATTACGTACATTCTGAACTCCCTTTCTGACATTTCTTCTGCTCTGCTGTCATTGGGTTTTATTGATGTAGTATCTAGGTTTGTTTGGGACATTTTCTTCCCTTGTTTTCTCATAATGGTCAGTTGTCAGTGGGACCCTGAGATATTGCAGTTTTCCACTATTGGCTTATAGTGTCCCAGTAGATTTCCAGTGTATCACCTCCCAGCCTTCAGTAGCCTGATGTCTTGGAGGAATCTGATAAAGCAGCTCATTCGAAGAATACTGCCCCTAGCCCCCTACTGGTTCCACATTTTGGAACTGGCTCTGTGCGGAAATGCTCTCACTGTGGGCCTGCACCGTGCAGCTGGCCGTGTGGGAAGAGCCCACTGCCGGAGTGTGGAAGACTACCTTGGGAAGACTCAAGCTGCCCTGCCCGGCTCTGCTAAGCCACCTCTATCTGGGCCTGCCACCCGGGCTGAGCTTTACCCAGTGGGCAGACTCACCCGTGGCTCCACTTCAGTCCGAGTCTCTCAATGCCTCCCCTTCTTAACTCCTGGGTTCTGGAGCGACCGGGGGTGCAGTCTCCCTCTAGGCCGCCATCTTGGATCGCCCCGTGAAGAGAGCCCGCAGCCGGAGTGGGCAGAGCCGCCTGAAGAGGTCTCCGGCTGCCCTGTCCTTATCCCTGAGGCTGATTGCAGATCGAGGCTCTCCGCTGGTTCTTTGCAGGAGTACACTGCACTGCAGCAGCTCCGGGACTCGGAGCGTGCTCTGTTCAGACAGGCTCTCACTAGCGGGCCAGTTCCGTTCAGAGAACCTGGAGAAGCTGGCTGTGTGGGCGGGGCCCACCGCCGGAGTGCGCAGGACTGCCTGTGGATGACTCTAGCTGCCCTGCCCGGCTCCGATAAGCCACCTCTATCTGGGTCTGTCACCCGGGCCGAGCTTTACCCAGTGGGCAGACTCACCCGTGGCTCCACTTCAGTCCGAGTCTCTCAATGCCTCCCTTTCTTAACTCCTGGGTTCTGGAGCGACCGGGGGTGCAGTCTCCCTCTAGGCCGCCATCTTGGATCGCCCCGTGAAGAGAGCCCGCAGCCGGAGTGGGCAGTGCCGCCTGAAGAGGTCTCCTGCTGCCCTGCCCTTATCCCTGAGGCTGACTGCAGATCGAGGCTCTCCGCTGGTTCTTTGCAGGAGTACACTGCCCTGCAGGGGCTCCGGGACTCGGAGCGTGCTCTGTTCAGACAGGCTCTCACTAGCGGGCCAGTTCCGTTCCGAGAACCTGGAGCGCTTGTGTTCTTGATAATAGCCATTCTGATTAGAGTTAGATGAAATCTTAGGGTGCTTTTGATTTTCATTTCTCTAATTAATGGAGATAATGAACACTTTTTCATATATTTGTTGAAATTTTGGAGATTAATGCTCTGCCTGAAGTGTGTGTGGAAAAGATTTTCTCCCATTCTGTAGTCTCTCTTTTCACGTTATTGATTGTTTCCTTTGAAGTCTGGTCCTAAACCAACATGATGAAGATTGGGGCCTACTTTTTCTTCTATTTGGTGAGGATTTCTTATTATTTAAAACAGCAGTTGCCATTTGTTTTTCCCATTGTAAAAACATATACAAAAAGCATATTTCTCATATGCTCAGTGAAGAAAATTTAGAAAATAAGGAAAAATAGCAAGAAAAATCCTGACGGATAGAGGCACAGTTCCATTACCTTGAGTAAAAAACATTTCAGTTTCCCTCTGCATTTAAAAAAATTATCTGAGCCATACCTTGAGCACCTTGCATTGGAAAAAGGTATGATTCTGGCCAGTCACATACAGGGATGGAAACAGCCCTTTCCCCAGGTAACCTAAGGAGACTGCAGCCCTGCAAATGGTGAGTGCTGTGCAGGATGAAGCTCATGGTAGAGGCCTGGAGGGACATTGTGGGGGCCTGGTGGCATACCACCTGTATGTGTTAAAACTAAACAACAGATCTGTCACAGTACCTTTAGGCAGCCCCTTCCTTCTGGTTGTCTAGCCCATCTTTGCAAGTGTTCATGTGCCCTTTGCTCTACCCGTGATTTGACAGGATGATATCATCGATGATGTCGACAGCTTTCTTGCTGCAGCAGAGACCCTGAAGGAAAGAGGTGCATATAAGATCTTCGTAATGGCAACTCATGGCTTGTTGTCTTCTGATGCCCCCCGGCTGATTGAAGAGTCTGCCATTGATGAGGTAATGGGTTTGGTTAATGTGGGTACACTTGCCTGGGCATTGGTATGTCCAAGACCTTAGTCACAGAGAATTGGTACAAGAGGATGCTCATTTGTGTTAAAAATGGATTCAAATGTGGGCTAAATTTGCATTTCATTGATTATAAGCAGCTTGTCTGACACTTTAAAAAGAAATAACTTTGTGACATAAAATTTATGTATCATAGAATTCATCCACCTAAAGTATACAATCTGATGGTTTTTAGAGAATCCAAAATTGTGTAGTGATTACACCACAGAAGTGAGATCATACAGTATGTCATCACCTGAGATTAGCTTCTTTTACTTAGTGCAGTGTTTTCAAGGTTCATCCATGTTGTAGCATGGATCAATACTTGGTTCCTCTCTATGACTAAATAATATTCTGTGGTATGTACTACACTATGTTTTTCACCTGTTGCTGGAAACTTGAGTTCAGTTTGTATTTTTTACTATTTTGAACAATAGTGCTATGAGCATTGATGTACAAGTTTTTGTGTGGATGTGTTTTTAGCTCTCCTGAGTATATATTCCTAGGAGACAGAGAGCTAGTTTATATGGTAACTTAATGTGTAAACTTTTAAGGAGCTGCCAGACAGGTTTCTAAAGCAGCTTAAGTAACTCACAGTCCTGACAGCATTGAGGAACCTCCGGTTTCTGCACATCCTCCCCAGCACTTGTTATCATCTGTTTTCAGTCATAACTATCCTGGAGTGTGAGGTTATCAAATCTTAACCCAAGAAACATGGATAGCTTCACATTGATTGAAGGGAGGGGAGACCCCCTGTCCTGTTAAGTAGGCCTCAGAGATTTGAAAATACATTGCATTTTCAGATCAAGCCATGAAGCTGCTTAGCTTTCAGTTTTCTATTGTTTAGTTTTGTTTTCCTTTTTTGCAGTGCTGGGCATGGAACCCATGACCTCATGCATGCTAGGCCTGCTCTCTTACCACTGAGCTACACCCACAGCCCCAGAAGCTACTTGACTTTCTGATGCTCTTGGTTTTTCCTCTTGCTTCTTAGGTAGTGGTTACCAATACAATTCCACATGAAATTCAGAAGCTCCAGTGCCCCAAGATCAAAACTGTGGACATCAGCATGATTCTTTCAGAAGCCATCCGTCGCATTCACAATGGAGAGTCTATGTCCTACCTATTCAGAAACATAGGCTTAGATGACTAAAAGGCTTTCCTTTTTTAAAACCCCCAAGGGCCAAACTGGAAGCACAGGCATGAATACTGTGAGGACCCTTCTGGCTGGAACTGGATTACTTGATGGAACCCCTATGTTGTATTCCTCCCCCCTCCTCCCACCCTCTCCCTGTGGATTCCTGGGAACATAGAACAACTTTTTATGTTGGGTTGGGTATTTGAGTTTTGGGAGCAATTTTTATAAAAGAAAAACTATTCTCCTCTTAAATAAATTAAGACATGGTTGTTTTTAGTGTAACTATTAAAAAATAACACTTGGAGTAAGATCTTTGAGCTCACAAACAGCCTTTTATCAAAGTTACTTAAGCCAAGTGTCCAGAAATATTGTTAAAATGGTCTACTCTGACACCTGCAATTGAAAAGCCAAAAAGATTATACTGTTGACTCAAGTAAGTGATGTTTTTAGAAATGCTTTTATAGACAAGCATATGGAATATGTGGCTGTATTTATTTTCTTCAACAAAAGAAGGAATATAAAAATTTGTGTTTGTGTGTGTTTTTTAAAACTTAATGTTCTGGCAGTTGTTTTATAACTGAAATAAAATGTAAGCAGAATATATGTGCTGTGGTTGTTGAAATGTTTATCATCTTGTTAAATTTTCTGCATAAAGTTGCAGAAGGTACAAGTAGCCTCTTTGGAGGTAGGTAGCCTCTTAGCAGGGTAATGCTTTCTGATGATTGATTAGAGATGCTGAAAGTTCTGATGTGAAGTCACTTGACTGAGGCAGAAGTTTGAATCTCAGGACGAGAAGTGGTAGAGAGGGTGTGAGCAGCCCTCTGCATCTGTCTTTGACTCCTGTCACAAGAACACAGCCATTTTTGCATCAGTATATGTCACTGCAGGCCCTGGGGGTGACATGCTCTGAGATAGGGGAACATAACAAATGGTGAATGATGGGAACTTTGTCCATGTCAAGGGTCTACAAATTGTCTAGTTTATTAATAAAGTTTCAAGTTTAGAACTCTGACCTTCTCCCTTGGAGTGTAGCATACAGGCTACCAAGGAATGCAGGAGCCCCAGAGGTAGGCCAGTGAATGAGGATTTCCTTTGAGCTCACTCAGTGGTAGTCCCAGCCACTCCTGGGAGGAAACATAGACTTTCTCATAAAGAGGAGAAACCTTGCTTTCTGCCTTTGTTACAATCTGGATTAAAGTAGCAGTTGTTTTAGCCCAAAATTAAGATGAATCACTTGCTGTTTTCCATAGTGGGGTTTCTCAGTGCCCCTCAGAAAGCAGTGACTCAGAGGCTTGCTTGAGCAGGCCTGGAAGCCCACGTGTGCAGAAGCACTGAAGACTCTTGGAAGCTGCCCTGAGCATATGATGTTCACACACACCAAGTGGTGCCCACCTTGCCATTTTAATAAGAAAACACCCAGATGCAGTGGCACATGCCTGTGCTCCCAGCAGCTCAGGAGGTTGAGGCAGGCAGATCACAAGTTCAAAGCCAGCCTTAGCAATTAAGCACAGCTTGTCGAAATAAAAAGGGCTGGGGATGTGACTCAGTAGTTGAGCACCTCTCGGTTCAATCCTGGTAGCAACAAGGAAAAAAAAGAGCTTGGGAAAAGGTCTTTCCAAATCTAAGTTTTCAAATTCAGCGAATGTTCGTAATTAGCTTTGAAGAAGTGCCCTTGCCTTTATGACCATGTCCCTAGAAATTGAAATCCCTAATCTTCGTGAACAAATGGAATTTAAGAATGCTACATTGACAGCCACTTTGACCACTGTGTCTCCAGTAGGTTGTCATCCTCCCGACTAGTTAATCACATATGGGAAAAGAGCTTTGGAAATACATGTCAGCCTGTCTTAGCAGAAACTCAGGGTAACTGAAATGCACCCAAGAAGCTTCAGCAGCGAATGTCCCCTCTCCAGGTTCCGCTGCATTAGCTTTTCTCCACCTCTGCCCTGTGGATCCTGTCTCGTCACTTTCTGTTACAGATTACAGTGGAAGAAGTCACCGTACAGTCTAGCTTTGAAACTAGTGACACCACTTTACAATTGACCTTAGGAACTTCTATGTGGAATTAAGCACAGTGGCCCAGGGCCATCCCCATTATCTAGCAAGGCAAGCATGGGCTGTGCTCTAGATGACATTTGAGCGTGCTTTCAAGCTCTTTTCCGTAGGTTTCCTCTGCAGCTGTCTCCAGTGAGTTTCAGTCTAGTGGTGTTCATCCAAGTGTTCATGAACAAAAGTCAAAATTTGCAGAGTAGGCCATGTGTTGTGACATGTGCATGTAATTCCAAAAACTGGAGGCAAAGGCAGGAGGATTGTGAGTTCAAGGCCAACCTGGGCAAATTAGAGAAATTCTGTCTAAAACAAAGTAGAACTATGGATGTATCTCATTGATAGAACACCCCTGGGTTCAATCCCCAGTACCTCAAAAAAAGATTGCAGAAGGGAAGTGAATGAAAAAGTATGTGTAATGAGAATAGTCTGTGGAAAATGATGAATTTGTGGTTAAACTGGGATTCTGTGCAGCCCATGAAGACTTAAAGGATGTGAAGATGAATACCAAAAGGAACCCATATCTTGTATGGGTAGAGCCCTGACACCCACTGGCCTAGGGCTTAGCAGAGAGTGAAGGACACAGAGGAGGAGCCACCCCTCTGTGAAGGATCCTAGAATAGAGAAGACTAGCAGGCACTAGGCTCAGGCCCAGTGGTGCGTGAGTCAGGGAACACTGTGTGCTAACCTGCTATGGTTGGGGCAGAAGGATGGAGCCCATGAGGCCCTGCAGCATGGGGGGCAGCAGCATGGGGTGAAGGCTACAGGAGCATCCAGCACAGAAGACTCCCACCCAGGCCTCTCCATTACCCACCTCCCGCTCCCAGATGAAACCACAGTAACCAGTTTTTCTGTGTCTTACAGGTTTTCCTCAGCCAGAGAAGCCCCACTTACCCTCTAGACTACTATATCCAGAGACCATGGAGAGTTGAAGCCAGAAATAATACTAACCAAAAAAAAAACCAAATAAACTAAAAAGTGCTGAGTGCAGTGGCACATGTCTAGTGGCATATGTCTGTAATATCAACTCAGGAGGCTGAGGCAGGAGGATTGTGAGTTCAAAGCCAGCCTCAGCAAAAGTGAGGCACTTAGTAACTCAGCGAGATCTTGTCTCTAAGCAAAATATAAAAAAGTACTGGGGATACGGCTCAGTGGTTAAGCACCCCTGGGTTCAATCCCCAGTACCAAAAAAAAAAGACTGTTAGTTTCTAATTTGAATTGATTTTGATGTCATCATTTGATGAACATACACAGGATGTCAACAAGAGCTATGGATGGATAAACACCATTTCAGTCATTACTGTGTGCCAGGAGCATTCATCACTGGCTCTCACAATTTCTTTCATTACCGCTAACGCCCCATCACTGTGACCATTTGAGCTAGAACTCCAATGAATTAGTTCATTAATTCCCAGGCCAGTTCTCTCCATTCATCTCAAGCACACCTCCTAAATAGGTCTGCCAACCCTTTTGATGCAGGATGTGCAGCAGAGCTAGGAGAGCACACTGGCAGCCGTCTGAACATGATGCTGAGTGACCAACCTACCTGCTCAGTTTTGGGTTGTTTCAGGGTTGGCTGACTACCCTGATACAAAAGATATCTCATGTGTGTGTGTGTGTGTGTGTGTGGTGCTGGGGATTGAACCCAGGCCCTTGTGCACGCAAGGCAAGCACTCTACCAATTGAGCTATATCCCCAGTCCCAGAAGCTACCATTTATTAAGAACCATTGTCTCTCAGGACATTACACACTGTCCCTCATGGTCACAGCATCTGAATTGGATATACAAAGAAACTGAAGAGGTGAAGGACTTTTCCCACCAGTCAGTGTCAGTATTTGAACCCAGGGCTGTGATCCCAAAGCTAATATCTTTCATTTCACTCCAGGGTCTCAACCCAACACCCCATGATGGTTGTGCCTCTGCACATATGTGAAAGTACTATGTTAATTACATGAAGTAATACACATTGATGTCAAGGCCCAAAGTTGAAATTTGCATTGTTAACGTGGGACATTCACTGTTGCTCACTTAGAACTGTGCAGGCTTGTAGGCTTATAAATTCTCCCTTTTGTGCCTTGTGGATGAGCAAAGTTTTGTACACAAATTGACAAGTTGATAATTAGTTAGAACTATTGATACAAATTGAGGTGTATTAGGGTTCTCCAGGGAAACAATCAATAGATTTTACGTATGAAGAGAGAGAGAGACAGACAAAAACAAAAAACAAAAAACAAACAAACAAAAAAAAACAGATAAACAGAGAGCACTACTGATTTATTTTAAGGTTGCAAGATGGAACTGACAGGTCCAAAACTTGCAGGTGCACCCTGGAATCCAGGGGAAGAACAGCTATTGCAGTCTCAGGTCCAAAGGCAGAATTTATTCTTCCTGTTAAGGACTTCAACTAATTGACCTGCTCATGTTTTGAGGGGTAACCCACTTATGCAAAACCTACTGATTTTTTTAAATGCTGATTAAATTTAAGAAATGCCTTTAGAAGGCCAGGAATATATAGCTCAGTGGCAGAGTGCTTGTCTAGCAGGTGCAAGACCCTGGGCTCAATCCTCAGTATCAAAAAAAAAAAAAAAAAATTTCAAAAGAAATACCTTCAGAACAACACCTAGACTGGTTTGACCAAAACCTGGATATACCATGACCTTGCCAAGTTCGCACATGAAATTAACCATCCAATTAAGACATTAATTCTAATCCTCAGGGTAATCACTAAGAAAAAAAAATTAAAAACACAATAAAAGAAAGGAGGGAATCAAATGATAGACCAGAAAATATCAATAACACAAGGAAGTTGTGAAAGAATTAGGAACATAAAAGAGATAAGACATGGAAAACAAATAGTAAAATAGCAGAGGTAAGTGCTTCCTTATAAGTAATTATGCTAATGTAAACAGATTGAACTTTCCAATTAAAAGACAGCATCTGGCAGAATTAATTTTTTAAGAATGATTCAATTATATGCTGTCTACAAAAGTCTTGCTTGATTTAACTCCAAAGACACAAATAGGTTGAAAGTGGAAGGATGTAAAAAGATACTGAAGCAAAGAGTAACTATAGTTGAAGTGATTGTACAAATATCAAATAACCCACAAGACATGTTGCTGCAAGAGATAATGGCATTATATAATAACAAAGAGTGTTAATCCATCAAGAATAATTATATGTGCACCTAACAATAGAACCCCAAAATATGTGAAGAAAAAATTACAGAATTGAAGGAATACAGAGTTCAACACTTAATAGTTGGAGAATTCAACATCCACTTTGGGGGGTTGGGGAGGTTTGGTACCAGGGATTGTACTCAGGGACACTTGACCACTGAACCACATCCCCTGCCCTCTTTTCTTTTTTATTTAGAGACAGGGTCTCACTGAGTTGCTTAGCATCTTGCTCTTGCTTAGGCTGCCTTTGAACTCTCCATCCTCCCGCCTCAGCCTCCTGAGCAGCTGCGATTACTGACCTCAACATCCACTTTTAATAGAACAACTAGACAAAGAAGAGAGGAATTGAACACTGTAAACCAATTAGGTCTAATGGACATATTGTAAAACAATTTACCCAACAATAATAGAATACATATTCTTCTCAGGTGCACATAGGACATTCTCCAGTACAGACAATATGATGAACCCAAAAACAGGTCTCAGTAAATTTAAAAAGATTGAAATATACAAAATATCTTTCCTGACCATAATGGAATAAAATAGAAATCAAGAACAGAAGAAAATCTGGAAAATTCACCAATACATTGAAATTTTTAAATATACTCTGGCCAGACATGGGGGTGCACACCTGTAATCCCAGCTACTCAGGAGCCTGAGGTAGGAGGATCACACATTTAAGTCCAGCCCAGGCAACTTAGTGAAACCCTGACTCAAAGTAAAATAAAGGGTAGGGGATGTAGCTAGGTAGTAGAGGCCATGAGTGCAGTCCCCAGTACCACAAAAAAGAAAAAGAAAAATATTAAAAACTCGTAGAGCCAATGGATCAAAAAAGAAACCAGAAAATGAGTTAAAAATACTTTGAGATAAATAAAAATGAAACACCAAATGTTTGTGATATAGCAAAAAACACCAGAGTGAAATTTGCCGCTGAAAATGACTGCAATTAAAGAAGAAAAATATGTCAAATCAATAACCTAATTGTACACCTTAAAGTAATAAGAACAAACTAAATCCAAAGCTAGCAGAAGGAAGAGAATATTAACGATTAGGACAGAGGTAAGCAAAGAGAGAATAAAAACACAACAGGGAAAATCAATGCTGTAATGCTGGCCTCAGAATGAGTTCTCAATTCTTAGAGAAATTAGTGAAGAATTGGTGTTAATTCTTTAATAGCTGGTTAAAATCACCAATAAAACCATCTGGTTCTAGAATTTTCTTTAGTAGAGTTTTTGATTATTGATCCAATCTCCTTACTTGTATTGGCTGATTCAAGTTTTCTGTTTCTTCCTGAGTCAGTTTTGGTAGTTTGTGTATACCTAGGAATCTGTACATTTCCTCTGAGTTATCCAATTTAAATGCCATAAAATTGTTCATTGTGTTCTCTATAATCCTTTTTCTTTACACAAAATCAATTGTAATGTCTCTGCTCTCACTTCTAATTTTAGTAGTTCGAGTCTTCTCTTTTTCCCTTGATCAGTTCAACCAAAGATCTGTTGATTTTGTTGTGAGATATAGTGAAGCAGTGCACAATGGAAAAATTTAAATTATAAATACCTGTGTTAGTCTACTTTCTCCTATGTAACAAAATGCCTGATGTAATCAACTTAGGAAAAGTTTGTTTGGGCTTAGGTTTTAGAAGCTTCAGTCCATGGTCATTAGGCCTGTTGCTTTTGGTTTGGGGTGAGGCAGAGCATGGTCATGGGGAGCAATGCTGCTCGCTTCATGGCAGCTGGACAGCAAAACAAAGGAAGAGACTGTCATCCCACAACACTCTTCAAAGACATGTTCTCAATGACCTAAAACCTCCCCTAGATCCCACCTCTTAAAGGTTTCCAACACAACCAAGAACATGGACCCTTGAGGGACATTACAGATTCAAATTGTAGCATTCTACATTGGTTCTCAAAGACTCCTGTCCATCTCACTTGGAGATGCATTCAGTTCATCTTCAAGAGTCCCCCAAGTCTTAACTGTTCCAGCATTGCTCAAAACTCCAAGTCTAAAATCTCTCTAAGATTCAAGACAAACTCCCAGCTGGAGCCCCTATAAAAAGCAAAAGAACAAATTACATGCTTTCAAAATACAACAGTGCAGAACAAACAGTATCTAATTTAAGATGGAAGAAAGATTTCCAATCAACACCTGAAAGGCCAGAAAAAGAAGTGTAAACTATATCCCAATTTAAGTCAAAAGAAGGAACTACTAAAGATCAGAGTGGAGATCAAAAGTAAGCAAGAAAGAAAATAGAACACCGAAAGAGAAAACCAACAAACTTGATTGTTTGAAAACAAAAAACAAAATTGATGCATTTGGTTCATATCAAGGATTAGGTTTTAAGGTTGTCATGACATCCTGTACATGGTGGGCAAATTGAGAAGTGCTAGACTAGAAGAAGGGAGACCAGTCAGACCTTAAGACCTGTATTAGTCAGGGTTCTCTAGAAGAACATAACCAACAGGATACATACGTATATATGATTATAAAAAGGGGATTTATTAAATTAACTTACACAACCATAAGCTGGATATTCTGCAGTCTGGAGGGCTAGAGGAACCAATAGCTGAGCAGTCTAAGAAGCTGAAGCCTCAGAACAAGGATCAATGATGCAGCCCAGTTTGAGACCAAACTCTGAAAGTAGCTGGGCAGAGTCTGCTTTGGAAGAGTGAAGGAGCTGGAGTCTGATGTTCTCGGGCAATTGCAGCAGCAATCAAGAACCTGTTTGAGAAGAATTGAACTTTCAGCTGCTGCTGCTTCCTTGTTTTTCCAATTTGTGTTCCATCCAAGCCTCCAACATATTGGACAGCGCTGCCCACACTTAGGGAGAGTCTCCACTTGAATTTGCTATTCCACATGCCAGTCATTCCTAGACATAATGCATTGACACACCCAGAAGCCTCTTAAATTTAGGCACCTCTTAATCCGGTCAAGTTGACAATTCCATTTAATCATTACAAGAGCTAAGTGAGATTCAAGAAATATTTGGATAGCACAATCAAGAAGGCTGGATGAGTATACTAGGAGTACAAGGGGTCATTTGTTCATGGACTATACCAGGCAGTGAATCCAGCTCGACATTTGAGGCTCAAAGCTCTTCTCTGCCTCTGAGTTGCAGTGTGACCTTGATCAAGGTCCTCAATTTCTCTGTGCCTCAGGTTTTCCATCCATCAAAGAGTTGAGAGGGTTAAGGGTGGACAGTGTCCAGTTATAGGGTGATCACTCAGTAAGCATCAGCAGCCACAAAGATGATAAAGATCTGAGCTGGCTGCTGGGGTTCACCAATTCCACCAATCTTTGGGATGAAGAGGTTTGGATGGAAGGATGATGAGGGTTGGATCATTGAACCTGAGATGTTCTCAGAGAGCTGCCAGGTGGGAACTGGAAGTGAGTGTCCAGAGTTCAGCCATAGATCAGTGAACTGTAAGAGAAGGGAAGCTATCTGGGAAGGGATGGTGGGAGGAGAAGGAATCCACGCAGATCTAGGTATCAGGTACAGGTGGCAGGTGGGAATTCAGAAAATGTTGGTTGTCTTGGATTGGACATGTGAATAAAGACTTGGTCTCCTTCCCACTGCTCTTCACCAAGCACTCAGCCATGCTTTCCTCAGACGTTCTCCACTCCGTGGCTGAAAAGGATGAGCCTGGCAGAAAACAGTCTAAAGAGCTCATGGGGTGATCCTAGGAAGGGTTGTGGGCACTACTGCAGTCTGATCTGCCCATCTGAGCCAGGAGCAAGGCTAAGGCCTTACAAAAAAGTTCAAACTGCACAGAAGCACAGAAAGTGATAATAACCTCTTTATTTCCCCCCTTAAATTCCACTGCCTTTCCTTAGCAGATCGGCGTGTATTTCAGAACATTGCAACCACTCAGTTTTATACATAATGAAAGGATATCTCTACCTACCTACCTACCTACCTGTTTTAGTCAGTTTTTTCACCACTGTGACAAAAAGGCCCAAGAAGAACAATTTTAAAGGAGGAAAAGTTTATTTGGCACTCAAGCTTTGTCCATAGATGGATAACTTCATTATTCTGGGACCAAAATTATGCAGAACGTCATGGTGGAAGGGTGTGGAGGAGAAAAGCAACTCACAACATGACACTCAGAAAGCAGAGAGAGAGAACACCAGTTCTGCTCACCAGGGACAAAATATATGCTCCAAAGTCATGCCCCCAGTGTCCCACCTCCTCCAGCCACACTCAAGTGGATTAATGTACTGATTAGGTTAAGACTGTCATAACCCAATCATTTCACCTCTAAACTTTCTCACATTGTCTCACACATGAGCTTTTGGGGAACACCTCACTTCCAAACCATAATTCTCTATTTCTGAAATTCACTTTTTTCACTTGCCAATGTATCATCTTTCATGACATCACATAAAGCCACCTCACATTTTGAAAGTTCATTGCATTCTGTAGCATGGAATTTCCATCATCCCCTCAACCTGCTCTGGGTGGTCATGGAGGATATTTCCAATTTTCTGCTGCCCCAAGTATCTTTGTACTTGTAGCTCAGATCTCTTGTATTTTTCTACAGGATAGATAGGCAGATGATAATTATTAGGAATGAATGAAAAGACTTGTGTTTATTCCAAAAGCAGGGCAACAGATAAGCTGGAACTGGCATGGTGCTTTGGTTTGAATGTTTTAGAAGTTTAATTTCTCATAGTCATACAATAATGGAGGGACCATGTGGGACATTTCAGAGGTGATTAGGTCATGATGTGGAGCTGTTCTAATGGTGGTTCTAGCACTGACTCTTGAATAAACCCCTGTCACCATGTAGTACCCTGCACCATCTCCAGATTCTGCAGAATTCACTCCAGCAAGAAGGACCTCACCAGAGGCAAACCCTTGACTTTGGACTTCCCAGCCTCCAGAACTGTGAGCTAAATAAACCTTTGTTCTTTAAAAATTACTCAGTCTGCATTTAGTTGTAGCAACAGAAAACAGACTAAAGACATGATTTGGATGACTTCTTGGCTAAGAGAGTCTCCATCTTTCTTGGACTGAGTCAACCAGAAGGGCTGGGTCCCCCAGTGTGATTATACCTGGTCTCCTGGGGGGAGCATGTACACATGGCTGGGTTCAGGCAGGGGTGACATTTCTCCCCTGCAAATGTGGCCAGGTTGGTGCTGTATTTCTCCCTCTGTGTCTTCCTCTGCTGCGCTCTTCCTGTCCCCGTCCTTCAGGGCATAACTAGTAAATTACAGCTTCCATAGGATTTTTGATTGGAAGGCAGCACAATTATCTATAAATAGCTTATTCCCTTCTGAGCAAAGAGAGTGGATGAAATGCTATTGGTTTAGGTACTTTATCTTAATGAGACAGATTTAATAAATCTGTATATTACCCATCTGGATCCTTCAGAATATTGCAAATTGAGCTTTTGATTTATAATATGTTTTAAGCAATCACTTGGCAGTAAACCCCATCTGAAACTCGTTGGTTGAAGGCCAATGCAGCTGGGAAAGGGTGAGCTGAGCCTACCTGAGATTTACTATCAGTAGTGACTCATTTCCCACTCTCATTTCTGGTCTTGTATGGGAGAGATTAACCTTTACTCCCCCCTCAGTGTTGCCAAGTAACAGCACAGTTGGATTTTCAGGCCAGGGTGTTCCCAGCAGCAGCCACTCACTCATTAACACTTCTGGAAGGATTGCATGTCCGTGTCTGGTTAAACTCCAAATACTTTGCAAAGCCATGAGCAAAGTCTGTCGCTGCTCAGAGGTGTGATATGGGCAGCCAGCCCAGCTGTATACACTAATTTAACTAGTGAGTGAACATGGGGTCCTGATGAAATCCAAATGGAACTAGAGCTGTTACTCTCAACACTGTGGGGACCTGAAGCCAGATCTGCAGCTGAATCTAGCTCCACATCTTGAATGGTTGTGTCATGACAGATGACTCAGATGATCCAGTCTCCTGGACTCTGTTTCCTTAACTAGGATAAGATTTCACCTATGTTGTGTTGTTGCCTTGAGCATGACATGGTGGAGCATGTGCAGAAGAGTGAAATGTGGTCCTCAGGGTGGATAGAGTGTAGGTGCCCCGCCCTGTTGTCCCAGGCAGATCACAGGGTACCAAATTAATGATCAGATGGAGGGACTTGGGCCTTTCTCACTGGGCTAGTAAAGAACTGAAATGTTGGCAACAGGACTTATTGTCTGACATGGGGACATTTCTGAGACTGGACAATCATGGCTAGAAATGAAGCATAATGCAGGAGCCACTATCCCTAGCCTGTCTCAGTCCACTTACTCTGATAACTGCCCATCACAGTAATTTCCCCAGAGGAAACAACTCCCCACACTTCTTATACAAATTAAATATAACCCAAACCATCTGTTAGGCGACTTGGTCTTTTTTTTTTTTTCTGGGACTATTCAGATTTCCTTTAGATCTACTCAACTCCCTTTCTTCTCCCCCAACTCCCTCTGAGTTTCGGGAAGCCCCTCCTCCTGCTTCTCCATTCCTTGCTCCAACTCCTGCCCTTGGGATTTGCCCCTATGAGGGGGCCTAGGAAACAGAAATGCACCTGAAAGCAGTTGCTCTGCACGCAGTCATGTTGTGGGCTGGAGATGCCACTGTCTTCCTTGGTTTAATGATCAATTAATTCCCGGACAGAAAGCCCTTTCCAACCTGCTTTGTCCTTAGTTACTCAGGCTCAGAGCTGGCACCTGCTACAGAATGATGGCTGACAACTCCACCAGCGACCTCCATGCTCCTGGACCGCAGCTGAGTGTGACTGACATCGTTGTTATTGCTGTGTATTTTGCCCTGAACGTAGCCGTGGGCATATGGGTGAGAGAACCTGTGGGAGCTATGCTCTCAGGGTGGTTGCTTGGGATGGGAACCTAGGTCCAGCGTGTCCCTGGGGCTTCTACATCAGTCTCATCTGGTGGCCTGCTGCCCATTGCCTGAACAATAGAATCTGGCTACAACCAAGAGCTACTGGGTCAGAATCCCAAGGCATGGAGGACTACGAGGGCCTGGAGAATCTTCATTTTGAACAAGTTCCCCAGGACAACCCTAGCTCATAAGCCCTTTCTCTCTCCCTCAATAAGAGTCAGGTGATTTGACCCCATCTGCAGATTCCAATGACAGGAGGGCCCCTACTATGCAGGCACAGTGCCAGACCCTTCCCCGTACCCCATCCACCAAAAAGCCCCCAGAAAAGACCAACCTCATGTGCAGTTGAAGAGTTGAGGCTGCAAGAGGCTGGGACTTGCCCAGGAGCCCTGCATGGCAGGAGGAAGCTCCTCTTTAGTGTATTTGTGCTGCTGACCTTCAAGATTCTCCCACCAGGTAAGTAGGTGCCACACATGAGCCATGCTTCACTTCGCAGCTCCACATTTAGAGATCCCCAGGTGAAGTTCCAGAGCTCTGACATTTTCCCAAGAAAAATGAGTACCCCTTCTTATTTTCCATAATCCCTGGTCTGAGAGGCTGGGGAACAGGGGATCAGCCATGTCCTCTCAGCTTTCTGGGCTTTGGTATGAGATGGGCCTTGATCTGTGAGATGGAGTCATCATGTACCTCCCAGGGTGAGGTCTCCCTATCAAAGGGGTCCTGCATGGGACACGACCCTGCTGCTGCCATTGGATCTATGTTAGTAGGGGTACCAGTAGAAGTGGTTATAATGGATGGAGGTGGCGGTGGTGATGGTGGTGGTGGTGATGATGGTGGTGGAGTGGTTGGAGGGGTTGGAGGATGGTGATGTTGGAATGATGGTTGGTGGTAGTAGAGGTAGTCCTGTGGTTGTGGCAATGGTTAGCAGCAGCAGTAACTGAAATTAATTATGAAGTGACTGAATATTAAATAACAAGTGGCCCAGTGTAGGCCATTGGTAATTCTGGATTCTGGTCCTGACTCTGCTCTGTATAGACATCTGCTCTGTGTAGACATACCTTGGTTTATTGCACTTCACAGATAAAGTGTTTTGTTTTGTTTTGTTTTGTTTAATAATTGAAGTTGTTTGGCAACAGATGTTGAGCATATAAGTCTATGGGCACCATTTTTCCAACAGCATGTGCTCACTTAGTGTCACATTTTGGTAATTCTTGAAATATCTCAAACTTTTTCGTCATTATTGTACCTATGACAGTGATTTGAGATCAGGGTCTTTGATGTGACTATTATAACTGGGGCACCATAACTTTGCCTATAAGATGGCAAACTTAATTGATAAGTGTTATATGTTCTGTCTGCTCCACCACCTAGACATTCCCTGTCTCTCTCCCTCTTTTTGTGCCTTCCTATTCCTGACACAGAATTGAAATGAGACCAGTTAATAACCCTCCATGGTCTCTAGGTGTTCAAGTAAAAGGAAGCACTACACATCTCTCACTTTAAATAAAAAACTAGAAATAATTAAGCTTTGTAAGAAGGGCATGAACTAGAATGAAAGCTAAGCCTCTTGAGCCAAGCCATCAGCCAAGTTGTAAATGAACACAAAGGAAAAAGTCTTGAAGGAAATTTAGAGTGCCACTCCGGTGACCACACGAATAAGGAAGTGCAACAGCCTGTTGCTGACATGGAAAAAGTATGAGAGGTCTGGGTAGAAGATCAAGTCAACCACAGCAGCCAAGGCCTGATCCATGACTCTCTTCAACTCTATGAAGCTGAGAGGGTGAGGAAGCTGCAGTAGAGAAGCTGGAAGTGGGCGAACCCTTCCTGGGGTTTAGGGAGAAGAACTGTCTCCATGACATCCAAGTCGCAGGAGAAGTGTAAGGTGCTGATGGAGAAGCTGCAGCCAGTTATCCAGCTCAGACAACTGGTGAAAGAGGCCACTCTGAACAACAAATTTCCAATGTAGATTAGGATGGAAGAAGATGCCACTTAGGTCTTCACACCAAAGAGAAGTCAAAGCCTGGTTTCAAAGTATAGGTTGACTCCTTGTTAGGGGCTGATGCAGCTGGTGATCTAAGTTAAAGTCAATCTCCCTTACCACTCTAACCATCTTGGACCCCTAAAGGAATTCTTGCTTGCCACTCTGCCTGTGCTCTCTGAATGGACTACAGAGCCCCAGTGACAGCACATCTGTGTACATCATGGTTCACTGAATATTTTAGTTAATCCCACTCTTGAAAATTGTAGCTCAGAAAAGAAATAGATTCCTTCCACAATATTATTTACTGACAACACACCTGGTCACCAAAGAGCTCCGATGGAGATGCAGAACAAGATAAATCCTGCTTTTGTGCCTGCTAACACAACGTCCATTCTGTAGCCCATGGTCCAAGGAGTAATTTTGTCTTGCAAGTCTTATTTATTTATTTTCTTTTTTTACTTTTACAGATTGCACTTTGATTCATTGTACACAAATGGGATACAGCTTTTCATTTCTATGGTTGTACACAATGTAGATTCACACCATTCATGTAATCATACATGTACAAAGAGTAATAATGTCTGTCTCAGTCTACTGTCTTTCCTTCCCCCATCCCTCTCCTACTCCATTTCCCTCTACACAATCCAAAGTTTCTCCATTCTTCTCTTACCCTCCCCCTGCCACCACCACCCCAAACCCATTATGTATCATCATCATCCACTTATCAGAGAAAACATTCAGCCTTTGGTTTTGGGGGATTGACTTATTTCACTTAGCATGATATTCTCCAAGTTCATCCATTTATCAGCAAATGCCATGATTTTATTCTGCTTTATAACTGATTAGTATTCCATTGTGTATATATACCAGTTTCTTTATCCATTTATCAGTTGAAGGGCATCTAGGTTGGTTCCACAATCTGGCTATTGTGAATTGAGCAGCTATGAACATTGATGTGGCTGCATCACTGTCATGCTGATTTGGGTATAAACCAAGGAGTGGGATAACTGGGTCAAATGGTGGGTCCATTCCAAGTTTTCTGAGGAATCTCCATACTGCTTTTCAGAGTAGCTGCATCAATTTGCAACTCCATCAGCAATGTATGAGTGTGCCTTTTCCCCTACATCCACGCCAATACCTATTGTTGCTTGTGTTCTTGATAATAGCCATTCTAATTGGAGTTAGATGAAATCTTAGGGTGATTTTGATTTTCATTTCTCTAATTAATGGAGATAATGAACACTTTTTCATATATTTGTTGATCACCTGTATATCTTCTGTGAATTGTCTGCCCAGTTCCTTAGCCAATTTATTGATTGGGTTCTTTGTATTTTTGGTGTAAAGTTTTTAAGTTCAAAAAAAATAAATAAATAAAGTTTTTAAGTTCATTATAAATTTTGGAGATTAATACTCTGCTTTAAGTGTGTGTGGAAAAGATTTTCTCCCATTCTTCAGGCTCTCTTTTCACATTACTGATTGTTTCCTTTGCTGAGAAAAAGTTTTATAGTTTGAATCTGTCCCATTTATTGATTCTTGCTTTTATTTCTTGTACTCTGAGAGTCTTGTTAAGGAAGTCTGGTCCTAAACCAACATGATGAAGATTGGGGCCTACTTTTTCTTCTGTTTGGTGAAGGGTCTCAGGTCTAATTCCTAGATCCTTGATCTATTTTGAGTTGAGTTTTATGCAGGGTGAGAGATAGGGGCTTAATTTCATTTTAGTGCATATGGATTTCCAGTTTTGTAGCACCACTTGTTGAAAAGGCTATCTTTTCTCCATTGTATGTTTTTGGCACCTTTGTCTAGTATGAGATACCTGTATTTATGTGGGTTTGTCTCTGTGTCTTCTAATCTGTACCATTGGTCTGCTTGTCTATTTTGGTAATAATACCATGCCACCTTTGTTACTATTGCTCTGTAGTATAGTTTAAGGTCTGATGTTATGATACTTCCTGCATCACTCTTCCTGCTCAGGATTGCTTTGGCTATTCTGGGTCTTTTATTCTTCCAGATGCATTTTATGATTGCTTTCTCTATTTCTATGAGGAATGTCACTGGACTTTTAATTGGAACTGCATTGAGTCTGTATAACACCTTTGGAAGTATGGTCATTTTGACAATACTAATTCTGCCTATCCAAGAATATGGAAGATCTTTCCATCTTCTAATGTTTTCTTTAATTTCTTTCTTTAGTGTTCTATAGTTTTCATTGTAGAGGTCTTTCACCTCTTTTGTTAGATTGATTCCCAAGTGTTTTTTTTTTTTTTAGGCTACTGTGAATGGAGTAGTTTTCCTAATTTCTCTTTCAGAAGATTCATCACTTATGAATAAAAATGCATTAGATTTATGCAAGTTGATTTTATATCCTGCTACTTTGCTGAATTCACTTATTAATAAGCTCTAGAAGTTTTCTGGTGGAATTTTTTTGGATCCTCTAAATATAGAATCATGTCCTTGGCAAATAGTGATAAGTTGAGTTCTTCTTTTCTTATCCATATCCCTTTAATTTCTTTGGTCTGTCTAATTGCTCTGGCTAGTACAAATCTTATTTAAACAGCACATTTCATGAAACTATACCTCCCATAAATAGTGATTGCTCTGATGTACCTGGGCAAAATCAATAAAACCTTCTTTTGTGTGTGTGTGTTCATTTTTTATTGTTTGTTCTATTTAGTTATACATGACAGCATAATGCATTTAGATTCATTGTACACAAATGGAGTACAACTTTTCATTTCTCTGGTTGTACATGATATAGAGTCACACAATAAAACCATCTTGAAAGGACTCACCATCCTAGGTGATATTAAGGACATTTGTGCCTCATGGGAAGTAAAAAATATTAACAGTAACAGGAGTTTGGAAGAAGTCAATTCCAAGCCTTGTGGATAACTTTGAGGGGTTCAGGACTTCAGTGGAGGAAGAATTCAGATGAGGGGGAAAATGGCAAAACTGGAATTATAAGTGGGATCTGAAGACGTGACTAAATTGTTTCCATCATATAATGGAAGTTTAATTGACAAGGAGTTTCCCTTATAGATGAGCAAAGAAAGTGGTTTCATGAGATGGAGTCCACCTCTGATGAAGATGCTATGGACATTGTTGAAATGACCACAGAGGATCTAGAATGTTACACAGATTTAATTGATAAAGTAGTAACAGTTTGAGAAGATTGACTCCAATTCTGAAAGAAGTTCTACTATGTGTAAAATTTTGTCAAACAGCATCGCATGCTAAGGAGAAATCTGTAGTGAAAGGAAGAGTCAACTGATGTGGCAAATTTCACTGTTGTTTTATTTTGAGGAATTGTCACAGTCACCCCTACCTTGAGCTACTACCAACACCTTATCTATCAGTCAACAGCCACCAACATCTAGGCAAGACCCTTTGCATTACTCAGTTTTCCATCACTATTACAAAATACCTGAGATAACAAACTTATAAAGAAAAAAGGATTTTGGCTCACAGTTCTGGAGTTTCAAGTACATGACTGACCTATTACTTTTGGCCTGCGGCACCAAGGCAGTGTGTGGTGGATCAAATCCTCATACATTGCAAGTCAGGGAACAAAAAAGAGGACCTGGAAGGGGTCTATATCTGACAATGTCCTCTAAGGGCATGTCTCCAATGACCTAAAGACTTCTCACTAGGCCTTACCTGCTAAGGTTCTACCACCTCCCAATAGCAGCACCCTGGGACTACACTTAACAAATAGGCCTTAGGGAGACATTCAATGTCCAAACCATAGCACTCTCCAACAGCAAATGATTAGGACTTGCTGGACTCAAATGATCATTGGCATTTTTCAGCAATAAAGTGTTTTAAATTAAGGTATTTACTTTGGTTTTTTAGATATAATACTATTGCACACCTAATAGTGTAAACATAACTTTTATATACACTCAGAAACCAAAAATATCATTCAACTTGCTTTATTGCTATATTTGCCTGGTTGTGGTGGTCAGGAAAACAACCTGCAGTATCTGCAGGATATGCCTGTGCCTGAGGCAAGTTACTTGACCTCCCTGGGCTTAAATGTCCTCAAATACACAATGCGAATGTCAGTGCAGCCCACTTCTCAAAGCTGTTCCCAGGAACCAAGAGACAACGGATATGAAAATTTGTTGCAAACTACAATGGTCCCCCCTTATCTGAGGTTTCATTTTCCATGGTTTCTGTCACCTGTGATCTGATAATATTAAATGGGTGGTTCTATAAATAAATAATTCATAAGTTTTAAATTTGTGTGTAATTCTCACTAGTTTGACAAAATCTCAGGCTGTCCGTCCCACTGCATCTTGCCCAAGATGTGACTCATTGTTTCATTCAGCATTTCCATGACACTCACCCATTAATCACTTAGTAGCTGTCTTGGTTATCATATCAACTGTCATGGTATTACCATGCTTGTGTTGGAGCCTTATTTTACTTAATGATGGCCCCAAAGCACAAGAGTAGTAATGCTGACAATTTGGACATGCCAAAGAGAAGCCATAATGTGCTCCTTTTAAGTGAAATTGTGAAAGTTCTCAATAAGGAAAAAAAAAATGGTGCTGAAGATCTTCAGAAAATTAAACTTCTATCCATGAATCATAGAGAAGGAAAAAGAAATTCCTACTAGTTTTGCTGTCACACTTCAAACTGTAAAAGTTACAGCCACAGTGTGACACAGTGCTTAGCTACAATGGAAAAGGTATTGTGTCTGTGTGTATATGAAAAAACATAGAATATATAGGGTAATGACCAACTGTGGTTTCAGGCATCCTCTGGGGGTCTTGGAATGTATATCCTGTGGATAAGAGTGAATGACTATATAATGTGCCACATTCCTGTAAGGGTTGAAGGCTACAAAGTCAGAGAAAGGGATGCTTGTATAGGACAGAACAGTTGGTGGCAGTTTTCTGGGGGAGATAAAATTGGGGCCAGGTGCTAGAGGTCAGTAAGATATGGAGAGGGGAAGAGGAGAGAGGCTTTCCCAGCCAGCACAGGAAGGGTATTATTTCGAAGTACGCACCTAAGAAGGTTAAGGGTACACTTCACTTTGGTTCTCTCAGCCTCCAACCATGTGTGACTTTGTCCCTGTCATGATTAAGATGTGGTTTGTCTCCCAAAGTTCCATGTATTGGAGGCTTGGTTCTTAGTGTGGTAGTGTTCAGGTGGTGGGACTTTTAAGAGGTGAGGTCTACCCACCATTCCCGTTTTTTTGTGATAATTAATTTTGTAGGTGTCATAGTAGGAACCTGGTATTTATTTTAATGCTGTATCTTGTTTGCATCAGTTGCCATTGTTTGTTTCCCCTTATTCTCTGAAGTGCTGGGGATCTACAGGGGCACAATTTCACAAGGTAGAGACTCTGCTGCTGAACTAAACTCAGGCAAAAGACAATGCGCCTTGTTCCACACACAAATTAGTGACATTCAAATTTTTCTGGGCCCTCAAGACCCACTCATAGACATCCACTGCTACAGCAAAAACAGAGGATTAAAACAAAGGTTGTGGATACTACCCCTGCGAGGGGGTCTCAATCTGATCACACTAGAACACTTTGGCAAGACAGGGCTCTGCCCTAAAAAGTCCCACACAAAGGAATGGGAGAGAATTCCATCCCAACTGATGCATAAACCCAACACAGGAATACAAGAAATATGAAAAACCAAGGTAACACAACACCTCCTAACGTTCATAAGACCAGCAACTGACCCCAAGGATGTTGAAGTGGATGAAATATCAGACAAAGAATTCAAAAGAATGATTATAAAATGATCAAAGAGGTGGAATCTAGTGCAAAGTAATTAAGTGACTGGGCGGCACTGCTCTCAAAGGGGATTAATGCTGGCCTCATAGAGTCAGCTCTCATAAGAATGGATTGTTATAAAAACGAGTGAGCCCGCCCCTGAGCTGCTCCCTGGCTTCCTACCTCACCACGTGATTGCTCTCACATGTGCTCCTGCCATTGCCATGCCATCTACCACAAGGCCCTCTTCAGCACTGAGCAGAAGCAGGTGATGTGACTTTAACCTCCAGGACTATAAATTAAATAAACCTCTTTCAGTCAGTGTGGTGGCACAGACCTGAAACCCTAAAGACTTGGGAAGCTGAGGCAGGAGGATCACAAATTCGAGGCCAGCCCCAGGAACTTAGCAAGAGACTCTGTCTCCAAATAAAAAATAAAAAGGCTGAGGAATGATACGGACCAAATTATATTGCTACCTTGTGTGCATCTATGAATATTTAACAACAAATCCTACCATTAGGTACAAATATAATGCACCAATAATATTTTTAAAATAAATACAAAGGGCTAGGGGTGTAGCTCAGTAGTAGAGTGACCCTGAGTTCAATCCTCAGTACCGCGCTCCCAAAACCATTTAACTCTTTCAACTTGTTCAATTCATGACAGTTAGTACCTTTAAATTGTACAACTATTACTTCTATCTAGCTCCAAAACATTTTCATTGCTCCAAAAGGAAATTCTGGATCACACTAGACATCACTCCCTATTCTTCCTATTCCCTATCTCCTGGAAATCTACGTTGTATCTCCATGGATTTACCTATCTTGGACATTTTATATAAGTGGAATTATATCATATGTAGCCTTCATGTCTGTTTTCTTTGACTTAGTATAATATTTTAAAGCTTCATCCAAGTGTGGCTTGTGTTAGAACTTCATTTCCCTCCCCTTTTTGGGGTCCGGAGTGGGATAATTTTATTCATTTCACTGACTGAATAATACTCCTTTGTAAGCGTATACCACATTTTATTTATTCACTCATTAGTTGATGGACATTTGGGTTATTTCCAATTTCAGTTATTCTAAATAATGCTACCATGAACATTCCTAGATAATTTTTGTAATGAACATCTGATTTCAGTTCTTCTGGGCATATATCTAGGCACAGGGCAATTCTATGCTTAATTTTTTAAACTAGCACCAGCAGCATGCAACATTCTGGCCAACAATGCACAAGGTTCCAATTTTCACCTTTTCTTTCTGTTCTTACAGTCTTCTTGTCAAGCTGGCAGGAGCACAGTGGATGGCTACTTCCTGGCAGGCCGAGACATGACATGGTGGCCAGTGAGTACATCCTGACTTTTCACACCCCCTCCTTTGCCCATGAGACTGTATCTGGCCTTAGGTCAGCTGGAATTTGCATCTCTGATGTCACTTCATGTGTCTTCCTAATCCAAGGTCACTGCCCAGGCCAGCTCAATGGGACAGGCCTGAGGCTGGCAGGAGATCTGCAAACTGGGTGGGGGATGGTTTGCATAAAGGGTAGATTCTGAAGTCTGAAACCTTTGTCTGCTCCTTAGCAGTGTGGCTGGCCATGGGTACGCCAACTCACACCACTGGGCTTAATCTCCTCATGTGTAGAGTGGGAATGGGGCCCCACTGAGGTTGTGAGGTTGAAGGAGATGTTGGGTCCAGGCTGGGGCTGGTGCTGTGAGCCTGTGCTGATTGGTTTTCCTCTTTCCCCTCCAGATTGGAGCCTCCCTGTTCGCCAGCAGCGAGGGCTCTGGCCTCTTCATTGGACTGGCAGGCTCTGGTGCGGCTGGAGGCCTGGCTGTGGCAGGCTTTGAGTGGAATGTGAGCACCTGGAGAAGGGATGTGCAGCCTGTGGGAGGGCTGGGGCAGAGAGCACACCAAACTTGGCTGGCCCCTGGAGGTGGGCAACTCCCAAGAACATGTGTCAACCATTGTGCAGGCAGGCTCTGGCCAGCGGTGGTCCTGGGCAACGTGATCTTTGGGATGCCTAAGTGTGGATAGTGTGGCTGGAAGGGGGCCCTTGGCCTTGGCCCAGCCCATCTGTCTACAGAGGCCCAGAGACAGGGAGGGGTCCCCCAGGTTCCCACAAGTCAGATTGATCTGGGGGGAGATGGTCTCCACTATTCCAGACCCTTTGTCCCTAGGTAGGGCTTTGGGGAGCTGCACACATGATCTTTACCCTGCCCCTATCCCCACAGGCCACGTACGTGCTGCTGGCACTGGCATGGGTGTTCGTGCCCATTTACATTTCCTCAGAGGTGAGCCTCCATCAAGGGTTGGGCCTTGGGACAAGTTGGTGGTGGTGGGCCCAACCTCCAAAGTCTCATGTGACAAGCTGGTGAACCCTCAGAGCTGGGTTTCTTATTAGCCCAACTAAGATTCTTATCAGCTGGGTAAGGCAGGCTCCCTTAGACCTCTGCCTGCTTACCTTGTGGCTAGTGTCCACTGCCCTGACACTGTCAAGTGGAACATCTGGATTACACACCTGGGAAGCATGGCAGGTACACCTGCCTCCACTACCCCTGACTCCATCAACCCCTTCAACCCCAGCCCTGCAGTCACTAAATCCAGTGGATTCCACCTCCTGGATCTCTTTCCTTACTTCCCCTGCTCTGCCCCTGACAGCCATCTCCTCTGTCCAGCCTCATCATAGATCCTCTGGATTTGTTGCAACAGCCTCCAAACTTGTCCCTCTGTTCCCTGCTGTGGTTCCTCCAATCCATTATTCATCTCGGCCCTGAAGAGCAAATCTCAACATGTCTAAACCCTTAGGGGACAGTCAGAACTCAGCCTGGAATTCAGAGCCTGGGGCTGGGACTATCGGGAGCCAGTGTCCTGACCTTGCCCTTGAGAGGCTCATGGTCATTTCATGTGCCTGGGGAGCGGCAGAGTGGTTGGGATGGGCCCCTGCCCTGGACATCTGGCAGGGTCTCCGGGGAGTGTTTAGCTCTTGCCTTTGTGTCCCCCAGATTGTCACCTTGCCTGAATATATTCAGAAACGTTTTGGAGGCCAGCGCATTCGCATGTACCTGTCTGTCCTGTCCCTGCTGCTGTCTGTCTTCACCAAGATATCGGTGAGCTGCCCCCCAGTCCCACCTTTTACCAGCACATCCTAGAAACATCCCTAATCTGGGGCCCCTGAAACAGACCTGACATCCACTCACCCATCACTGCTTTGTTTAACAACTAGGGAAACCGAGGCCCAGAGAGTCACGTGACTTGTTTAGAGTCACACAGCCAGTCTAGGACAGCAGCCAGCCCCAGTGCAGTAGAACAGTAGGGGCTAGACCTGGGTGTCTTCCCTGAAACCAGCGGCAAAGTGAGCCAGGATTTCCCACTAGAGGGCGCCAAAAGCCTGTGTGGTCTCGGCCAGAGCTGCTGCACCCAGGAACTCCTGCCTTCTGCCCACACTGCTGGCGGTAGCTTGGTGGCTTCAGCTTTCCCTTGGGGCCTGGACCTGGGAATATTAAGAGTAGTAAGCCCACCTTAAATGTCACCATCAGAGGAGTTTTTCCTGTCCAAGTCCCTGATTTACAGAAACTGAGACCTGGGAAAGGAAGGAAGTTGGCCCAAGCTTCTTGCTCAGTGACTTTTTGGTAATATCAGACCTTCAGACTCTCTCTTAATTTTCCTGGGGCATCCAGACATCTGAAAAAGCTTGAGTTGGAGCTGCCTGATGTAGATTGAGATAGTGACCTTGACAAGTCACTGAGCCTCCTGAGCCTCAGTTTCCTTCCTTGTAAGAAGGGATGACAGAGCCTACCTCTCAGGAACTCCGTAAGGCTGGATGAGGGCTGATGGCTTCTCTAGGGACTGTGCTCTGTGAGGTCTGACTTCTTTCCCTGGAGGAAAATCATCTCTCGTATCTTCTTCATTCACTTCTGGCACTAGAAAGACCCAGGCTTGTCACAAATTTAGTGGGGGGAATGGAGGCCAGAGTCCACAGTCTCTCTGGTCAACCAGGAGCCATGGGAAGAGGAGTACCTGAGAACAGAACACTGAGAGCATCATCAGAGCCCTCACTGGGCCCTGCTTGGAGTCGAACTGGGCATTAGTTTGCTGCTCTCCCACATTGGTGTCCCCTTTGCAGCCTTAGCCTGACCTCCCCCTGTCATCTGTGCTGGGGGATCACCCAGCAGCTGGGTTTGGGGGAGGTCCTCAGAGCTTCTTGTTATTATTGTGGGCCAGTTTTGGGGGGATTTCAGCAGCAAGCATTACATCACCATCTTTATTAGATACTCTGAGAGAATTGTAGTAAGTTTTCTTCCTCTGAGGATTCCTTTCAAATCTGAAGGGACCTGACCTTGGGCTGCCTTTGAGACCAAGTTCTGAATTTTCCCCTGCTACTCTTTCTCCCTCTCCCCACTTTCCTGAGCCTTACCTCCCTGGAAGCCAGGGATACTGAAATAAATAACATCTCATCCCCAACCTGCTCTGGCCTCCACCGCAGTGAGATGGATAAATAGGAAAAAAAAAAAAAAAAGATGGAACTCATAGCAGGTGACATCAACAGAGAAATGGATGCTAGTGGAGGAGTGGAAGTAAATGCCTAAAGGGGACATGGGGCAGTGTGTAGGATGTCCTGGAGGCGGCCGAGTCAGGAGGCCTGGATTCTAGATTCAGAGGCTTTAGAGGTCAGATAGGAAAGAATGAAAAGAGAAGCTGGGTCAGCACAGTGGCACATGCCTGTAATCCCAGTGACTCAGGAGGCTGAGGCAGGAGGATCACAAGTTCAAAGCCAGTCCAGGCAACTTAGTGGACACTTTAAGCAACTTAGCGAGACCCTGTCTCAAAATAAAAATAGAAAACAGATTGGGGATGTGGTTCAGTGGTTGAGTGTCCCTGAGTTCAATACCTGCCCAGTACCAAAGAGAGAGGGAGAGGGGAGAGAGAGAGAGAGAGAGAGAGAGAGAGAGAGGGGCTGGGAGGGAGGTAATAGGGAGTGTTGGGGACCAAGGCAAACCACAGGATGGGTTGGAGGGGAGATACAGAAGAGGGGAGGCATGTGGGAGGCCCCAGTGGGGTCTAGTGAGGGAGGTAAGGTGAGCTGTGGACACAGGGCTCCTTTACCACCACCGCCGCCCTGGTGTTTACCCTGCTGACATCTATGCAGTACAGAGTATATGTCACACCTGGAGCTTGCTTCAAGTGAGTGGCTAGGTTGGGACTTCCCAAGCAGTGTGGGGAAGAGCTCAGTAGAGTAGGAGGCTCCTTAGAGACTATCTTATCCAGACCTCCCTCCGCTGTTTACAGATGAGACCACTGAGACCCAGTGGCATTGCTGGCCAAGATCACAGCCAACCAGGCAGAGGTCTGTTAGAACCCAGGTCTCCGCCTCCAAGTCCAAGGGACTGACCACTACACCACTGTTCCCCAAATAGCCAGGATGTTGCACTTCAAACTCTACTTTGTGATGGGGGGTGACTCAGAGTACCCAGCTATAAAATGGGGAAAGATCAATCACATCAAGGCCAGGCTTCAGAATCAAGGCTTGGGCTGCCTAGATGAAGCAGAGGTGAAGCTGGAGGAAGGCTAATTGCTCATCTGGCTGCCCTGCTGATGGCTTTGGAATGAAGCTGTTTGAAGTGCATGCATCCTACAGGCCCTCAGAGGGCCTGACCACACCAGGCTGAGCTCTAGGAACATCTCACGTGTCTGCCCATCCAGAACTCATCCCAGATGCAGCCTGTCTGGACAGAGATCACAGAACTGGTCTGCAGCCATCCCTCAGGCAGAGGCACTGGCCTGCCAAGAGGACCTGCCATGGTGGGGTATGGAGAATCACCACCTGAGCTCATATAGAGAAACTCTGAGCTCTGGCCAGCAATTTAACTTCTGGAAAATAGAGAAGCCAGGTACAATACCCCATGCCTCTTGGAGTGAAAGCCAACTGTGTTCCACGAAGTTCTCCATCCTGTGGCCCCTCGTGCCCCACCAACATCACCTTTCCTTCTTCTCCTTCTGGTCTCCTTGCACTTCCACCAACATGCCAGGTCTAGTCCTGCTTTTGCACTTACTGTGGCCTCTTCCTGGAGCCCTGTGCCCTGGATGTGCCCTTGGCTCTCTCACCTCTCTCATGCCTTTCAGATTCTTTACCCCTGCCTCAGTGGTCCAGCTCCCTCATATTCTTACACAGAACCATTGACTTAGAATGTTCATTGTTTATCTCCCCCATTTTTTCCCTTTGTTCACTGATGCATCCCCAGGGCTGCTGGTGCCTGGCACACCTCCTACAACTGAGTGAGATAATATAAGTCAGGGTCAACTCATTTTTTCTATGAAGAGCCTGATTTTTGGCTTTGGGGCCACGTGGTCTCTGTTTCAACTCCTCAACTCTTCCAGTCGTGGCCAATAGTACAATAAGGTGGGACTGAATTTGGTCTGTAGGCTCCTCTGATCTATGAATGCATGCTTACCTATTGTGCACCTACTCTGTGCCTGGCTCTGGGTGAGCAACCCAGCCTGATTAGCACCTTCCAGATGGGTGTGATGTCGGGACAGAGCAATACAGTCACAGCAGTGGTGAACATCTGAGTCAAGCCAGCGTGGGCTGTGATATAGAGTGAGGAGAGTGGGCAGGGGCAGTCCAGGATGGACACTCAAGCCTTGCTGCGTTGTCTGGGCAAGAAAGAGTTTGGCAAATACAAGGAGCCCGGGAGCTGGAAGGGCTGGAATGCAAGGGGCGTGGAAAAAAGGGGAGCAATGATGAGACCAGTTGGGGGCAGCCAGCAGCACACGGGGCCTGGGGCTGGGCAGGGCAGGTGGTCTTTATTCCTTGTGTGGTCTAAATGCTGGCATCCCCTGATTTTCCTCTAGAACAAGCAGTACAGGAAGAAGCAGTGAGGGTCTCCAAGGACAGTAGAGTGAGGAGGAATGCAGGAGTGTTTGGGGAGAGAATCCACAGCAGTGGCCAGAAGTTTCTGTTCTGAGTCCCCAAGAGATGATGATGATCTCTATAGAAATGAGCAAGGTCCCAGGCAGGGGACACAGGGGACAACTCAAGAGGATAAGCACACAGTAACTTATAAACATCAGTGCAGGGCTCCATGGTGGCCAAGTGGGGGTGGGGAGAGGGCGTAGATGAAGGGAGCAGAAGCACCAAGCCAGCTCCAGCCTTTGACCTCTGATACACCTTGTAGGCGACAGTTTCCACCAAATGCAAGGTGGAGTAAAGATCCTAGAACCTGGGAAGCTTGGGGCTCCAGGCTGTGGAAGCCCCACAGATCAGCCCCATACTACTCAGGGACTTCAAGCAAGATATTTACTTCTCTGTGCCCACGTATCCCCATCTAAGGAGTTCAGTTGGTCATCACAGCCACCTGCTAGAAGGCCACAAGCATTAGATGAGACACTGAATACGATGCTCAGGACTATGCCTAAAGACATGAGCATTTGTCATTTATCAAAGGTGACAAATAGACAAAGGTTTCCTGGAGGACAACTGGGGTTGTGGAGGACCAGCAGGGTCCTTGGGTACAAGACAGAGGAAGTAGCCTACAGGCAGACATGTGGGAGTCATGTTGGGGGAAGGAGCAGGGCAGTGGTGGGGATGAGTGTGGACCAGTTCCCAGGAGTAGGCCACCAGTCAAGACCCTGGACATCATCCCGGAGCTTTAGCAGGTGTCTGAGCCTGGGGTAGATCAGTGGCTCTACCTGGTCCTGCTGGGTGGTGACCTGAGTGAGGCCCTTGAGAGTATCCCATTTACAGGGATGCAGCTGCCTGGTGCTGTCCTTTTGATTGTGTTCCCAGGGTTTTGCCAGAGTGGGTGAGTTGCACTCTTAACTTTGGTCTCCCACCCATGTCTTCAGGGGTTAGATTAAACTCTGCAATTGCCCCTGGGCCATAGAGGAGAGGAAGCCCCCTCAGAGGTTGCCCAAACTTTCTAGAGCATTCCTTGGGGAGGGCTATGTGGAGAGACAAGCCACTGCTCCTGCTGGTCTAACCGAAGTGACTGTTCACTCACAGCCACTCCATTTTATAGATAAGGGCCACTGAGGCTCAGGAGGTGAAGTGACCTGCTCAGAAGTGTGGCTGGGACATGGCAGACCAGAAACAGACCCAGGTCCATGTGGATCTTAGCTTCTACCAGGCAGAAGCTTGCTGGGCCCTCAGGAAAGAGGGCTTGAATTGCAGACAGGGTCAGGCAGGGTTAGATGTGTGCAGGTCCCCACCAGGGGACTTTCTTGAGGTTGCAGGGAGTTGTGCCCTTGTGGGACCTACATCACATAGGATCCTACAGAGACAACTCAGCCAAGGTTCTCCCCACACCTTTGCTGTGCTGTTAGACTCCTCAGTACTCCTCAGAGCCTGCTTCCATGGAAGGAAGTCGGGAGGGATCAACTATCCACCAGGAGTGGAGGTCCAGGCCTGGGAGGGTGAGTTCTGAAAACTGAGAGGCAGAGACTGGGATAGTCCAGGGCAGATGGGACTAGTGAGCTGAGACCAGAGGCAGCAAAGGTGCTGGGTGTGGAATGAAGGGTGGCAGGTGTGGTGTGGCCAGAGCCTGAAGACCAGGTGCACAGACCAGGGCTCTATTCCAGGTATCTGGGGTCCAGAGGGGTCCTAAGCAGCAGCTGGAGGACAGCCAGGCAGTGGCAGCCTGTTGCAGTGGGCTTTCTAGAGAACTCCTCCCCCAGGGTCTGACTTTGGGAAGTCCTTTCCCCAACTTGGGCCTCAGTTTCTCTTCCAGTCTTATGCAGTAAGGACTCGAAGAGACCTTCAGGAAGGGTGGGGGTTAGCATCTTTGGGCTTCTTGGTTTGTGCTGGAGGCCAACCTCCCCCTTCCCATTCTCTCTGAACCACCCCTCACACGCACGCTTGCACACACACACTCTGCTAAAGCCGTAAGCCCAATTGAGGGCATCAGTTTCCAAACTGGCTGTACCCTCCAGAAGCAAAGAGGAGCCAGAGAGGGCAGTGTAGGGAACATGGGCTTTGGAGTCCATCTTGTTCCTATCTGGATTCTGTTCTAGGGGCTCTGGTCCCTGGGCCCTGACTCAAGACAATACTGATTGTTCCAACTTGAGCCAGGCCCTGGAGGACATCAAAGGGCTTAGGGTCCATGCCTCTTGGGCCCCTGGAAGACCAGGTCTTGTGCAAACTTGTTCCACACAGCTGGGGGCTCCGGTGACCCACAGTCCTGTCCCAGCTTCTTGGTCCCAACCCTGTATTTCAGGTAATCCCTCTACTAAACCAACACTGAATGGCCACTGAATGGAACAGGCACCCAGGGGCAGGGTGAAGCCCATTATTTGGCCCCTGGTCCCACTGGGATTATGGTTTGTAAGGCTCATTCCTGCACTGAGGCTATCTCACCCCAGACTAAGACTCCCACCCCCATGTGGCCCAAGGTCTGGGACAGCAGCAGCTGTAGGCTCAGTTCTGTATCCAGCCCTAGCCTGTGACATGCCTATAAGCATTCCTGGCTTCAGGTCCAACCTCACCAGAGAGTGGACAATAAGCCACACTGCCCCTCTGCTTCCCTGCCCACCCCCAGCACCTGTTTTCTGAGGCCCACTAGTCTTCACAAGCCTCCCCATGAATTCCTCTTGGACTCCTCCTTGTTAAGGTCACCCTGGGAACCGAGGGGATAGGGCTTTTTTGTATCCTCTGGGAAGGGACCAAATTCAATAACAACACTGCTTTTTGGTGGGCATTGGCCACCTTGGACTTTATTAATGACAGTACATCTGCACATGGCTCACAGGTATCTGAGCCAGTTCTTCCTCCCGCGCTCACAACAGCCCCAGGATGCAGATGGGTGGACAGGGGTCTTCCCTCCATTATCCAAGGGGCATCCAGGTCCAGAGAGGGCCTTTCCCAGGTCACATGGCCAGTCAATGCAGTGCCAGGACTCTGACCACTGTGTGTCCTAGTAACCTCTGACTTCTACCCAAAACTTCTTTCTTCCTCAGATTGACCTGTACGCCGGGGCTCTCTTTGTGCATATCTGCCTGGGGTGGAACTTTTACCTCTCCACCATCCTTACACTTGTCATTACTGCCCTGTACACCATTGCAGGTATGGCACTTCTGGCAGGGTCAGGGCAGAGGCCTGTAGGGAGGGACTGCCCATCACCAGCTTGGGCAGAGCCAGGGGAAGTGCAGGAAGCACCATGGGCTCGGGGAGACCCCCAAGGAATGGGACCAGGTGCTTTAGCTCATTGCTCACCCACCTCTGAAATGGTAGGGGCCATGTCTGGGAAGAGCTGCCCCACCAGGAGCTCTGGAAGCTGCCTCCTGTGTCCCTTCTCCTACTTTGAAGTCAAAGTACCCCACCTCCAGTACCCTTGTTTCTTGCAGGGGGCCTGGCCACTGTGATCTACACGGATGCCCTGCAGACAGTCATCATGGTGGTGGGGGCTATCATCCTGGCGGTCAAAGGTAAGGGCTGTGGCTGCAGAGGGGGTGGGCTGCCCCAGCAATCTGCAAGACTAATGAGGTCACACCACTAGGCAACCGTCCCCTGCAGGCCTCTCCTGGCTGATGGATGTAGCCTGCCTCCCTTCTGTCCCACTGCCCAGCTGTCACCAGCTGTGGGTTGAATGAGGAGTTGACTCAAGTACACAGGCCCTGCCATGTGCTGCCCTGGCTCAGGACTTGACAGCGAGGTGGGGCTGCAGGAGGGTGTGGAGGCAGCAATTAGGAGACCACAACACTGCCCAGGCGTCTCCTCCAATTGTTTAAGATCAGGTACAAAATCCTAAGAGGTGATGCTACCTCCTGCTAGAGGCAGGGGAGGGGAAAGAAGCATTTAGACAAAAGCGATGACTCTCGTCTGGAAATAGACAAGGAAGCTTACAGGGCTGTGTGGGGGGTGGAGGTAGTGAGCTCCCTGCCCCTGCAGTATGCAGAGCCAGGGGGATCCCACAGAGGGTAAATGGAAGCCTTTAAAGATTTCCAGCTCAGAATCTGAGATACACTGCAGTTGAACCCTTGTGTAGCATCTGTACATTTGCTTTGAGACTCACATCGATCCCTGTCCTGAACACAGATCCTGACCTGGCTTCTATCTAGGCAACAGGTTCCCTCTTCCATGATCTGCTGGGGAACAGCAGAGACAGGGCTTTTCCTATGTTCAGGTTTCATTGCACGTGAGGGACCCAGACAGTTAGACCCAGTCTGGATGGGAGGTGAATGACCACAGCCATAGCAAAACCAGACAGGCCAGGGCTTGGCCATGTAGAGTCCTGATCCTGAGGTAGACAGAAAGAGTGAGGGGAGAGATGTGCTCTGAACTTGAAAGACCCCTGGGTTGAGCCCCACCTTCCCAGCAGGCTGCATGATCTTGGAGATGTCACATCACTGCCAACCATTCTTGGCCCTACTGAAATCACACCCTTCAGAAGCCTGGGTCAGGACACTTAACACTTTGGATGCCTCAGGAAAGTCTTTGAGTGCCAAGAAAAAATGTTTTGCTTCCTTGAATGGACAGTTTAAAACCTGGCAGAGAACCCCTTACCTGAGACCAATAGGCATCTGGAGACCAGCAGTGATACCCACCAGGCCAAGAGGACACAGTGGTGCCCACGTGCAAAATGCTCATTTAATAGTATTATCTTAAATACAAATAAAATAGTTATTTAAATTCACCTTTTTTTTTTTAAACCCTCTACCTGCCACACCTTCCCAAATGCCAGGAAAGGCAAGGTAGAAAAAACTCCAGTTTGATGCGTTAGGAAGTTATTTGTGAGATGAAGGAACACAGTGGGAGCTGGGGAGTCAGGGACACCTAACCAAACTGTCCCTGTCCTGCTCAACCCTTCCAGCTTTCAACCAGATTGGTGGTTTTGGGCAGCTGGAGGCAGCATATGCCCGGGCCATCCCCTCCAGGACCATCGCCAACACCACCTGCCACCTGCCACGTGCGGATGCCATGCACATGTTCCGGGACCCTTACACAGGGGACCTCCCATGGACGGGGATGACCTTCGGCCTGACCATCATGGCCACCTGGTACTGGTGCACCGACCAGGCAAGTGCCAGTGTGGGCCTTCCAGCGTGGGCTCTGGTGGGTCCAGCCCGAACTGGGCTGCTAGGGGTCCTTATGGTCCCGAGGTGCCTGGGCCCTTCGCTTAGAATCAGATGGAGCCCACTGGCTGCCCCCTGACCTGGCTTTTAGGTGCTTTGACTGGGACAGTTTGGAGTACGGGATTCCCAAGGGACTCGGATGCTCCTCGGTGGCTCTGCTATCAGTCAGGATGCGGGTGTTTCGTGGTGGCCTAGGGCTCCTGGGATTTGGTAGCATGCAGGATATTGGGCTGCCCTTGGGCTGCCAGTGATGGGGGCCTGCCGTGACCAGGCTCGCTTTCCTAGGAGAGTTCTGGGTGCCATCAGCAGCAGTGCGGTACCGGGGACCTCCTGGAGTCCTTGAGACAGGGCCATCACGGTGGAACTGCTGGCCCTGGGAGAGAGAAACAAGAGTGAGGACTGTGCAGGGACTCTTGCCAGGCGTGCCGGGGTGGGCCAGACCTGGGTCAACAGGTTTCTGGCTCTGCCACTCACCAAATTGGGTTTAACTACTTTGTGCCTCAGTTACCTCATCTATGACACAGAATCATTCTGCCTTTGGGGTTGTAAGTTCCCGCCACCTTTCCACGCCGTCCTCACCAAACCTCGTCCATCTGTATACAAGGCTAGATGAGGTTGAAAAACACTGATAGAGGTTGCTGGAGACCTGAATTTCTACTGAGAGCAGGGGACAACTCTGGTCCTCCCCTCATCGTGAATTCTGCAGGTGACCTCAGATAAGCCATTTCTCCTCACTGGGCAGAAGCAGATGATGCCCCTGCCTGCTTGTCCTGAAGGCCATGGGCAGACCCTGAGAGCACAAGCTGGGCAAAGGGCTTTGTGAAGCAGCAGAGCCTCCGTGATCATGGGCCCAGTGACCATCTGTGCCTCCAGACCCACTGCCAAGGGGTAGTGCCATGGGATGAAGCAGTCAGGCCAGCAGATCACAAGCAGTTACTGTGCAACACACGTGACAGCACTCATGGAGCCTCTTGCCTCCCCTGTGAGGCAGGCCAGACCCTTCACAGGCCAGAACACTGAGGCCCAGACACAGAGGTAAATGTGCAAGAGAGGAGTGACTTCCTCCTGAGCAAGAGGGGCTCCATCGGTGTCTGCCCAAAGACTCTCCCTGAGTTCCAACAGTGGGAAGTGATACAGAATGGGAAGTGACAGAGATCCTGGGAAGCTGGGCCTCAGTAATCCCATACCCCTGGGATTCCCACATCAGCTCTGCACTATGGCTGGACTTTCCAGGGAACATGTGGCCCATGGCAGATGTCTGCCCAGCTCCCCTAGGGCTGAGGGCCAGCCCAGGCAGGCAAGGAATTGGAGGAAGGGTGGCAGTAGAGGGTGGGCAGTGGGTATGGACACCCCTGCCAGGCTGAGCCCCTACCTCAGCTACCTCCTGTCTCCTTTCACGTGACATAGGCCTGGCATGGCACAGTCATCTTTGAGTGGAATACCATCCAGATTTTCCAATGAAGGCCCAGTGAGTGAGCAAACATCCCCTGACCTTGGAGTCAGGACTGGAAGGGCCTCACTGTATGGATAAGGAGTCTGAGGCCCAAAAAGGGTCTTGAAGGGAGGCAGAGGAGGGACCTTGCAGACCCCAGGGGGTCAGAGCAGCAAGCAGCTGATAGGCCCGGGGCAGAGTCTCAACCCTGCCTTCCTGTCCTCCTCCCCTTGGGCTGGGTCTGCTTGGAGGATGTGAGCTCTTGGTCCAGACCCTAGCACAGGTCTTGCTCAAGGTTCCCCAGTCTCTGGGTGGCCCACACTAGCCTCTGGGGGCTTTTGGGGAGCCAGGCGTGCGAATGTACTCTGTTCTCTATACTGGGACCATGGGGGCTTTTCATTTCTTCTTTATACTTTTCACTGTCTTCAGGCTCATCCACAATAAGTAGGTGACAGTTTTGTAATCAGATACAAAAAAACAACAGCAAATGAGGCAGAGGGGCCAGAAGGCAGAGCCCTGGCCTGGTCTGGGCTCTGCCACTGCCTCTTTCTGAGCCTCAGTGTCCCCATGATGCACAGATGGGAATGACTACTGAAGTCTTGCCAGCTCTGGAAGCTCCCAAACCTGTCCCCTTCTGATGCTGTGGTATGGACCAAGTATCTTGCCTCTGGTCAGCAGCAACAGCCTCAATTCTAACAGGGATTGCACATCTCTGTGGTCAGTCACTGAATGGCTAGTGACCACACCCTAAGGAAAGACTGAAAAACTCCCTGAGAAAGAGAACTCACATCTACCAATGGCCCTGAACCAGTCAGGCACAGGCTCTGCCATCCACACCAGTGACCTCCCTTAGTCCTCACAGTATTCCCTGCATTGGTGGCAGTAACCCATTTTGCAGATAGAAGATAGGGGGTTAGGGAGGTGAAAGGTCAATCTTGGGGAGAGAGGAAGGACCAAGCTGGGACTGGGTGTCCTTTGTGAGAGGTGCTATGAGGCAGTTTCCCTGCTGAAACCAAAGGAAAGGTCCCTGCATTGTTCCTGACACTCAGTGGTGGAGTAACCATGGGAGCATTCCTGTGGCTCATGGAAACTGAGCCTTAGCTTCTTCACCTGGGGTGACAGCCCATCCAGGAGCACAGGATGAAACAGTGGAAACAAATGTCTCGTGTCAATGAAATGATGATAGATGACAGATGTGCAAGGTTTTAGACAAATTCTTCTCTCCCATGACATTGAGGCCTCAGGGCTCTTAAAATCAATCACAGACAGTAGAGAGGAAGAGTCTAGACAGACCCTCCTCTAATACCCTCACTGTCCAGATGGGGAAACTGAGGCTGAAAAGTGAGGTAAAAATTTGTTTCAAGTCATAGCAAGCTGGCAGAGAGGCAGGACAGAAATCAGCACACACTTTTCCTCTAATGAATGTCTCAAGACAGCCACAACTGTGGGTCAGTGGTAGGAACTACCTAATGAATTTGCATGCTTGGAAAAGAAGTTTAAATCACAGATAATTCCTTCTTCTGAGGTATGACAGTAAAGGGGATTTAAATCATGGAATTTCAGAGCTATGGATTGTGCAAGTCTATGCACCCACAAAAAACCACTGGAGAGTCCACTTTAAAATATATATATATATATATATATATATATATATATATATATATATATATATATATATATATATATATTGCAGTACTGAGGATAGAACCAGAACCCTGGGGCTCACACGTTAGGCAAGTGCTCTACCACTAAGCCACATCCCTAGCACCACCCTCCCTTTTTGACAGCACTAGGGATTGTACTTGGGGGCATTCTACCACTGAGTTACATCTCCAATCCTTTTATCTTTTATTTTTTGGGTACCAGGGATTAAACTGAGGGGCACCCAATCACCGAGCCAAATGCCCAGTCTTTTTTTGTATTTTATTTAGAGACAGGATCTCACCGAGTTACTTAGCATCTTGATATTGCTAAGGCTGGTACTGAACTCTGATCCTCCTATCTGAACCTCTCAAGCCACTGGGATTACAGGTGTGCACCACCACACCTAGCTTATTTTTTATTTTGAGACAAGGTCTTACTAAGTTGCCCAGGCTGGCCTTGAACTTACAATCCTCCTGCCTCAGCCTCCAGAGTTGCTGGGATTACAGGCATGTACCACCATGCCTGGGCCTTTTTTTTTTTAAATAAGTAGAAACATAATATTGGAGCTGGGAGGGATTCATCAGTCTGAATTATGATTCCCTCCTTCTCCCATTCTACAGATCTAGAAACTGAGGCCTATTAGTATTTATCTACATGGTTGGGGGTATAACTCAGTGGTACAGCACTTGCCTAGCAAGTATGAGGCCCTGGGTTCCACCAGCACTGCAGGTGGAAAAAATTGCTTAAGGCTCCCCAGGGAGCTAGTAATCTCAGGAAATTTCTAAGACTCTCCAGTAGGACTGCAAGCTTCCTAAATCCTAGGTCCTGGCATGCCCAAACTCTGCCTGTGACACCTCCTATTGGCACCAATGTTTGCTCCTGGTACATGCATGAATACTCCAGTCACTCTCATGAGGGTCCAGGGGATGAGGGTAGTAGGGTGGTGACTCTAATGCCATCAGATCACAGTCTCCTCCAGCTCTGACAATTGCCAGAGGTGGTGAGCAGGCAGGCGCCATATCTTCCCTGCTATGCGAATGGGAAGATGGAGTCCTGGGAACAAGTATCTACTTGGCCAAGCAGGATGCCAGCAGTGTCAGGGCTGTATGGCTATCTAGGGCAGGTCTGAGGCCAATGGGATGGCATCCTGTCTCATGCCCCTCCCTGAGGCCAACGGGGGAGAGATCCTAACGCAGGTGTCCGCCAGGGCTGAGATTCACTCCCTCTTGCTCCACGCCCCCAGGTCATTGTGCAGCGGTCTCTATCTGCCCGGAACCTGAACCACGCCAAGGCGGGCTCCATCCTTGCCAGCTACCTCAAGATGCTGCCCATGGGCCTGATGATCATGCCAGGCATGATCAGTCGTGCACTGTTCCCAGGTAGGAAGGCTCTGGTGCCGAACCAAGGCTGCAGGGCACTCAGGGTTCTGAGGCTTTGTCCTACAAGGTGACAGAAGGAAAGGCAAAGGAGGGAATGGAAGGAGGCGGGGAGGGGTCCCCAGGGCCACAAAGGATGGACACAGATATGCCTTGGCACAAGGTCCAGATGAGAACCATTTATGGCTGTATGACCCTGAGGGTATAAAGGAATGCCTCTATGCTCCCTTGTCTTTCCCTTGTCTGCAAACTGGGACTTAACTACCCCCCTGACGGGCAGCATAAAGATCTTATAACTGCAAGCATTTAGACCTCTGGATATGGAAATGTGCATTTCCTCAGGTTGCTTTATTGGGACCTTGAGCCCAAGAGTCTCCAGCACAGTAACAGCCTGCCAAGTGTCTCTGGGTGATTCCCACCCTGCCCATTCATCAGTTTCTCATCTCTAACAAAGAGAGTCTTCCAAGTCAGAGACACAGTAGCCCAGGGAATAGTAGCTCTCAGATCACTTGCAGGGAGGGAGGGACCCCTGTGAGTCCTGGTGCAAGGGACCCCAACTCACCTGTGCCTCCTTGTCTGCAGAGCGCAGGGCCTGCATCTTCCTTGATGCATCTGCCTCTTCTCTCCCCCGGCCTTGTGCCCATGGGGAGCCACCCAGGGGCCTAAAGGTCACTCGGGTTATCTGAGGTACACTCAGTTGCCGACGGGGTGGTTGGGTTGGTCCATTGGCCATCTGCTCTGAGTGGCGCCTTTGAAGAGGGGCTGAGCGCTCCCTCACCTCAAAGTATTCATCTGACACAGAAGAGGCCACAGAGGGTCGTCGGAGCCCAGGGCTGTGGCCGGAGCTACCTGAGAGGCTGTCCTGGTCACTGAGGGTCACGTAGTCATCATCATCTTCCTCTTCCTCCCCACCATCCAGCCCATTGGGGAACCCTGCTCCCATGCCATCAGGGTCATCCTGGGTCACAGACAGCTGCCGCTGGAGTGGGGTATGGCTTGGGTCCACCACCCTGGGTAGCCTGAGGTCTGTTCCATTTGGAGGTGTCTCCTCTTTTGGGGTCTCCAGAACCCAGTCCACATCACCGCCATCCTGGGCAAGCAGGTCTGCCACGGGGACTGTCCGGGGCTTGGGCACAGGGAGCTGAGGCTCAGAGTCTCCCCTGGGGAGGCCATTCTCAGCTGGGACCCCATCGTGGGGGTCACTGGACCCTGGGGGTGGGCAGGGCTCTGGGGAGGGGCGGCCTTCCTGGCTCTGCTTCCACAGCTGGTGCTGGGCACTGGCATGGGATGTGTCACGGATCTTGATGCGGTTCATCTGACTGGGCTGGGGGTTCCAGATATTGGGGTCTATAATGTTGATGTAGCCCAGGATGTCACTGCCAGGCTCTGGGTCGGGCTCTACCCACGTAGGCAGGTATTCAAACATATTGGCCTTCTCCAGGTTGAGCAGTCCTGGGTGGACAGGTGGCGGCAGCTCAGGGAGATCCCCCCGCCTTTCAGCCAACATGGGGCCCTGCAGCCCTGGAGGCCTCTTGGGCTCCTGTTTCTCAGAGGAGGTCTTTGCAATCTCATCAACGCTCTTGGCCTTGACCAGCGCATACTTGGGGTTGACAAGTTTCTTGGCCACGGTGCCCGTGGGTACCAGAGGGACCACAGAGGGCAGCACAATGGGTTCTGGCTCCGGCTCCTTCTCCATGGGGATGTCCTTGAGGCTGACACCCTGAGACATGAGGTACAGTTCCTGGAACTGCCGGTCAAACATTTCCACCACCTGGCCAGACAGCACAGAGATCACGTTCCGGTCTGTCCTTGCAGCTGACCACGTGAAACTGCAACACAGAGGCAGAAGCAGCTTTGGTCAAGCACAGGGACCTCCCTCCAGCTCAAGATTCTTATTCTAGTGAGTCTTCCTGGTCCCTGCTGCAATGGACATCCAAAGAGCCCACTGTGAATCCCCTGGCTGCTATTCACCAGATGGTGGCTGCAGGGTTCTGAGACTGAGAAATGGCTTGTGGGGCACAGAGGACAGGGCACAGTTGTAGGGTCAAAACTGAGTCCCAGCTGATACTGGATTCATTGAGACAGCTCAAGAATGTCCAGTCCAGGACCTGGTAGCTAGTGCCTTCACTAGTCTTGGCTGCCACCACCCCAGAGTGACTGTAGGCAGCCCCTGCCCTGCTGCACCATATAATAGTGCCTGAGGTTGCACCTGTCCCCAGTGATGACTCTCAAAATGGAGTCATCCCGTGGGCTTTGGGGGCGGGGGGGAAGCTTAGCCCCACCCCGCTCCAGTGGTTAACCCTGTCTCCTCAGACAAGAGCCTCCTTGCCCACCTCCAGACGCTGGCAGACAGGTGTGCCCCAGCTCGGCATACACCTTACAGTTTTGGGACCAATGAATTGGAATAACCAGGGTATCAAGATTAAGGACTGAAACCAGCTGGGAACCAAAGGCACAAATCCCCACAGCCCTCATGGAGAATCACCTGTAGGAACCACACACAGCCCGGTCTCCATCCACGAACATGAACTTCTGGGCCAGGGCACCCTTGAACTTGGTGGCTGACCGTGTGAAGAACTCAGTTCCTCCACTGCTGCGTACCCTAAGATTCTGTGTTGGGGAACAGAAAGGCAGAATTAGACAATAAACAACACTGAACTCACAGGGCTGGTGGGGAGGAGAATGCCCAGGATCCAGGGAGGGCTTTGCAGGGGACAAGGATGAAGAAGAGGCTGTGAGACCTGGACAAAGGGCTGGTGTGTCTGAGACTGCAGGGCCCAGATAAGGGGGGTGGATACAGAGGGACCTGACTGGTGATGAAGGGTCTGAGCCAGGATGGTCTTGGGTTTTGGCCCCTAGTATCACAGAACAGCCCTGAACAGGAAAACACTTGAGTGGCCAGGCGACTTTGAGAAATGCCACTGTAGTGGGTAGAAACCATTGGAGGGTTTTTTAAAATTATTATTATTACTTTTAGAGAGGTCTCACTAAGTTTCTGAGGGTCTGGCTAAGTTGCTGAGGCTGGCCTTAAATTTGCACTCCTCCTGCCTCAGCCTACTGAGTAGCTGAGGTTACAGGTGTGTGTCACTGTGTCTAGCCATGTCGTCGGTTATCAAGTGGGAGGGCAATATTTTAGAAAGGTCCCATGGACAGCAGTGGCTATGCAGCTGAGAGAGGAGAGAAGAGTGTGAGGGGCAGGAAGGGGGATGGCCCTGAGGAATCTGGGTCTTGCACTCTAACAAGTCCATGGCCCACCAAGATGAGTGACCAGCCATGCCTCTTCCCTGTTCTTCTTGATATTGTCCCTGCTGAGTTCTGTTCCTGAGGGCAGGACTCAGCAAACTCTCCTACTTCCCCATTGCCAGGACACTGCCTGGCACCCCAGACAGGCTGAATAAACAGTCGGATTCAGCTCCTCACCAAGCTTGAATGGCCAGACTCAGGAGCAGGTCAGAAAGGCTCTCAGACCACAGGAAGGGAAGGGAAACCCACAGAGAGGAGAGGACTCTCCCAGGATGAGGAGCAGAGCAGGATCTATGGCTGCTGGTTGTTCCCTGGACCCTGTTCACGTGAGGGGCCTCTTTTCCCAGAGTGGAGTCTCTGGAACCATCAGAGGCCCCAGGTGCAGTGGGTCTCCAGCTCCCCTTTCATCCCCTCCAGCCAGTGCCACACAGGTGGATCCAGGAAGGCCCAGGGAGCCTGGCTGAGACCCAGGCATTAAGGGACAGCTAAGGACTTTCAGAGGGGAGCCTCAGATGGACAGGGCACCTGGGACCATAAGGTCCAAGCCTCACCAGGGCACTGCACTAGGATGAAGGCCCCCAGGTGTCCCCAGAGTCTGTTTCAGGAGGCCTGTGATGAGGCTAGGAGTTTTTGGTGTGATTTGTTTGTTCATTCATCCTAAGGATTAAACCCAGGGACACTCTACCTTGGAGCTGCACCCCCAGCCCTTTGGGGTTTTTTATTTTTGTTTTGACAAGTACCACACAGTTGCCCATGCTGGCCTGGACCTTGTGATACTCCTGCCTCAGTCACTTGAGGAGCTGGGTTTACAGATATGCACCACCACGCCTGGTCAGGGGCTTCGGTTTTAACACAGGTTTCAGGGATTCTGACACCTCAAGAGCATCCTGATTGGTCTGATTGTACACCTCCTACAATGGGCGTCCTGCTCCCTCCCGGGGGCTCTAGACCAGCTTTGGGCATCCAGCTGTGACATGTTCTTTGTCAGACTAAGCTGTGACTTATCTTCCTGTCCCCTTATCCACTCAATGGCCCAGCTTATTAACTGCCCACAGGTTCACCTGTTCAATGACCCCTGCCAAGGCCCTCAGGGGTAGACAGAGATGACAGTGACAAGGATTTGCCATGGGGGAAGCAGATGAGTAAACACTGAAACAATCGGGAGTAACCCTGTATATGGGGGCAGCTGGGGAGGCTCCCAGGAGAAGATGGTATGGGTCAGGGTGGGAGGAGGGTGAAGCATGCCAGGGACTTTCGAAGGCCTGGCTCAAAAGGAGCACACTGTTTAAGAACTCCTCAGGGATGAGTGGTAGGTAAGGCAGTCTGCAGAGCAGGCTGAGCCTGGAGCTGAGGAAAGTTACCCTACACCTGCTTAAGGGCCTAGGCCTGGGGGCAGTAGGGAGCCATGGAAGGATTTAGGGCAGAACCACATGTTAAGAACAGTTCTGGCTGTTCCAAAGGAGAGAATTTAAGAGATGTATGTGGAGACAGAAGATAGAGAACAGGAAGGCTGTCGCAGGTGTGGGACATGGACCTGAAAGAGGGAGAGGACCATCCACCACAGTCTCCTGCTCCAGGGCTCCCTTCAGTGTCCCACACCCCTCTGGCTGGGGAAGTCCCACAGAGGCTGACAGGAATGGGCCCCTTGGGTGAGTCCTCATGCAATGCTCACCCAGCCGTGGGGCGAACAACTGTCTTGCTGTTGGGCCCAGCCCAGTAGGTAGATAAGCCTCTGTTCCCAGGGAAGGTCCTCCGGGCCCCCGCCCCACAGGCTGCCTGTGTGCACAGCTGGCCACGGCCCAGGACAATTAGCACTCTGACTTTGTACCCAACACAGAGCACACTTGGGGATGAGAGGTCAAAACAAAGAACTTAGAGGCCTTCTCCTGTCACCTGTGCCCAGCCACAGCCTAGCTCTGCAGCCTCCTGTGTTTTCCACATCCAATGGTGTGCTGGGGCCATACACCTGTCTCAGTCACCAGCCTCCACACCCCTCTCACCAGTGCCACTCCTCCTCCCCAAACTTCGTTCCGATGAGAGGCTCAGAAAGTCACTGCTTACATCTTAGGAGTAACTCAACTACCACAAGAGGCAGACCTTGGCTGTGCTGCTGACCTACTGTGTGACTCTAAGCAAGCATCTGGCCCTCTTGCGGTTCAGTTTCCCTGTCTGCACACTGAGGGGTTGGCCTTAAACTTGAAGGCTCATCTAACTCTGAGGCTCAGCAGCAGGTGGGGGCTTGCAGCAGGGTCCCCCACCCTCTGCCTCATGGGCTGTCCCCAGCCTGTTCCTGGTTGGGCCCCACCCCATGGGGCCTGGCCTAGATGAAGTAACATCTCATGTGTCTGGGCTCGCGTGAGCAGAGGTGGATGATTCCACAAAGCTGCATTGTCTCTGAGGTCCTGGGATATCCCAGCAGAGGATGGGCAGGACATGCATGGAAGGACACGCAGGCTGGCCCAAGTGGGTGTCCTGGGTACATCTTTGGAGCCTCTGGGACCTCAGAAAGTCAAGGGCAAGTCAGAGCAGGGAAGGAGAATGGAAGACAGTGAGGCAGTTCTTCATCTGCTCTCAGGGCAGCTTCTTCCCCAAGTGCATGTGGGTGCTCAGAGGAGGGGGCACCAAGCTGGCACAAACTGCAGCCCATTACCCTGAAACAACAGCCAGGCTACCTGCGCTCATAAGATTCTGTGACCCAACCAAGGCTAGTTCCCTAGAGCAGGGTGGGTCTGGGCATTCTTGAGCTCTGGTCAGATATGGCTCCAGTCCTGCTACCAAACTAGGCCTCTCCACACCTGTTTGCTCATCTATGAAGCCACAGTGCAGGGATCCTGGAAAGTGTCTGGTTCTCACAGGAAGCCATGAGCTCCAGGTTGCAGGAAGGCTATAACTATACAGTGCAATGGGTGACTTACAAAGGGGACCAGAAAACATCTGGAATGGCAGCTGGCCAGGTGGGCTCAGGAAGAGAAAGTGACTTTTTTCCCATGGTCTCCCAGTGGGCAGGGTTCAGCCCAGACTGGAAGATTGAGGACAGGTCTTTAGCTGTATGTCCTCTGCAAGAGTCTGTGGCATCCTGGGCCAGAGGAGGGGTAGAGAGGCCTAAAGATGTGCCCCAACCAGGCCTGAGCTGAGAACAGTGAGGTCAGAACAAGTGTGCAGAAGGCAGGGGATAGAACTGCATGTGATGGGGAAGCCCGCGTGCCTGAGCTGCTGGGTCCTAGTTAGTCTCTACTGTCTTCTAAAGGACAGGTTTCACTCTATAACATAAAGTTGGAATGGGAAGTCTTTTGTGAACCATCTTTATGGGACAGGGGGTGGAGGGAATGGGGAGGGGTTGATCCAGTTTAGATAAGGCCTTATCTGAGGGGCTACTGGCTCTTCCCCTAGACCACAGCTGCTCAGCCTCAGCACAACCGATGTGGTCAAGGTAATTCTTATGGGAAATGTCTGGGCACTGCAGGATACAATATCCTTGGCCTCTACACCTGGATGTCAGAAGTACCTTGATTTGTGACAGTAAACTATGTCTCTGGACACTGCCCTCAGCAGGAAAGACTCCCACCCCTTCACTTCCTGTTTAAGAATCCCTGCCCTATACCCTGGCTCCATCACAGATCCAGGCCTGGACCAGAGAAAGCAAAGTGCAGGTATACCTGGGAGGGGAGGGAGCCAGGGTCCCAGCCCACATCACACTCCATGCCCTGCTTTTCACACTGACTGGATAGCACCTTTGGGCCTCCCCACCCCTCCTCCAGCCCAGGAGAGGTGGGCAGGCCTGTCCAGTGAGGGATCTGAGCTACAGCTGAGCCTTGCGTCCTCACAAGTGCCTTCCCACGGTCATCCAGCTGACTTTTCTTTGTTCATTAGAAATGGGTCCAGCCTTCGCCCCAGTGGTTGCTGGTTTTTCCAGTTTGGCTGCACAAAGCAGAGAAGCTGGGCCTCTCACAGCACCCAGTCTGTGTAAGCCATAAGTCTCAAGATCCAAGCTGGCTCCCATTGGCTCTGGGGCACCCTCTCAGCACCCAAGATCATGCCTAAATGTAACCTAGTCACTGGTCTGGCCTTGTTACCCTGGAGGAGGCAACGAAGGGAGGTAACAAGCTGGGTCTTCATCCCCAGGGGTTTCCCCATTTGAAATATGGGAGGATCATCCCCCTATTCCTGCCTACTGAGCAGCAGGCTGAGGTACTTGGGACATCCAAGGCACCACATTTGGGTAGAGGCTTTGCATATTGCTCCCACTTGGAGACCAGGAGCAGGGTCAGCTTGAGCATTACTGGTGGCTATTTCCAGAATGTACTGGTACAGACTCAAAGCTGAGAAAGAAGGAAGCAAGCGAGGGTGAATTCTCAGCCAAACAGAGGGAAATGAAAGCCTCTCAGCACTCAGACCAGAGCTGGAGCTTGATTGGAAGGATCCTGCCTATCCCCAAAGACAGGACAGTAAGGCTCAGACTTGGCTCTTACTGTCCCTCCAGACTGGCACCAGACACCCCCATAGTCACTAATATGAGCCCCCAGGCACAACCTGCACCCTGGGCCCCATAGAACCAAGGACAGGTCGGTACAGAGCTGGGCCAGGGCAGCAAGCGGCCAAGGGCGGGCCCAGGGATTACCAGCAAAGGAAGTGTCCCTGGACAGGTCTGGGCCCAGCCAGCCGGCGGGCAGGGAGGGAGCTGGGCAGGCAGGACCTCAACAAGGTGACACCTGGCCAGGGCTGGGCCCACAGGAGCCTCTGGCCACATGCCCAGGGCTGCAGAGGGGGCCACCTTCAAGTGAGAATGAGGAAGCCAGGGTCATACTTTCTCATGAAGACATGTGGCTCCTGGATAGGTCCATCCTGTAAACCCCGCCACCTTCCCAGAGAGGAAGACAGCCCAATGGGGAAGAGGGGAGGGAGAAGCCCAGGAACAGCTGTGTGAGCTGCCCCTCCCCTGCCCTGAGTGGTCAGGGGCCTGTTGACAGTCCTGTGGTACATGGGGCAGGATGGCCTCACACCCAAGCCCAGAGCCTGGGGTTTGTAATTTATTGTTATTGCCAACAGCTGCATAACTGTTCTCAACTCTCAGAGTGCTCTAATAACCACTGTCCTTCAAATCCATCCTCCAGTAACCCTATGAGGCATTATTACAGCCATGAGGTACTGGAGGTCCAAAGACTGGAGCCACACACAGTGGGTCAGTGGCCAGGGAGCCCTTGTGGCAGCACCAGGGTATTTCTCCAGTCTCCTTGCCAGAGCTGATTTCTCTCTACTGGCTTTTAGTCAGCCCAGTTTGGCAGAATGTCTTTGGGCCTCCCTCATTTTCCCCATCTGCGGGAGCCTAGTCCAGATGGCCATTGACCCCTTGTAGCTCAGGCACTCCAGGCTTGCATGACATCATGGGCAGGGAGCCTCACAGCCACCCTCACCTCCCACCTGCCTCCCACTTCCAGAAAGTTCAGGAAACTCCAAGCACAGGGGCAGTGAGGGCTTCTCAGCTGGGAAGGGGCCTCAGGGCACAGGGCAGGGCTGAAGCCTCTGCAATGGCCAGCCCTAGGTTAGGGTCCCACTTGGCAGCCACAACCCACTTACTGTATCTGCATCTCACACCAGGGGTGAACGGCCTGAGTGACAATGGGCGCAAAGCAACCACCGGGCACGTGGCAGGTGCATGTGGGCATATGGTAAGGTCTCTTTCCCAGGTGCCAGGGCAGCCTGGCCAGACAGGTGCTGCCCACAGGGCTGGAGCCTCTGCAAATTCCAAAAATCTCTTTTTTCCACACTATGACTCTCTGGTATGAACTATCTGCCACCAGAGTGGATTCGTGGCACTAATTACACAGCGGGCAGGCATGGGGCCGAGGGTCAGCCTACCAGAGAGACCACATGAAAAATATTCCTGAAATTAGAGACTCGAAGCAGAGAACTCACACCCACTTGAAAGGACTTGGCTTGGGGTGGGGTGGGGGGACTTGACAATTACCAACAAATTACAAGCCTGGAGCCCAGCTCCTGGGTAACCACCCCAGCACAGGCCCCCTCCTGCATCTGTGTTCCAATCATAGGACTGAAGCTCTGGGAGTTGGGGCCCTCAGAGTTGGCAGAGCCTGAACAGGCTGGGGCTGGCCTCCCCCATTCCCTTATCTCTAGCTTATTAGCAGTGGCACCTAGGCACATGGCTATGTTTCCTCATGTGCAAAATGGGAACAACACAGATCAATCCCACTGGGTTGTCAGGGCGATTAAATAAGCTAACACAAAGGAAGTGCCCCAGATGGGATCTGACACACATCAAATGCTATAGAAGCATTAACTGTTCTATGTATGCAGATCTGTACTCAGAAATGCTCAGTAAGTGTCAAGAATTCGTTGGGTGGAAGGACTCTCCTGTACCCCCAAGAAAGGCACCAAATGCCAGGGTGCCTGAGTAGAAGAGCCCAGCCACACCATCTCATCTGCCCTTCTGCTGAACCAGTGAGAACCAGGAGCCCAGAAAGCAGAGGCAACTAGCTCAAGGACACAAAACTAAGCAGTGCTAAGACCCAGCCCCGACCCTCACCCCCACTCTTGTGGGTGGTCCTCTCTTCTCCACCTCTGTTCCATTGTCTCTCCCACCCCAACATCTATCCTACTCTGCTCATACACCTCAAATCCTTTTCAACTCTGACCTTAGCCTGAGACAGATTTGGATTTAGCCCAAGAAAGAACTCTCAGATAGAGCATCAGCTGCCTAAGGTAACAAATGTGGCACAGGCCGCTTTGAAATATGTGATATAGTACCTAATACGAGCTTCAGCACCTGGTTGGCAGGCACTTAATCAATGTTTACTTTATCTGCCTATTGGAAGTACTATCTTGTCCCATGGGCATTCAAGCTATGTGACCACTTGGCAAGAGGCTCTAGGTTCCTTGAACTCTGTGCATGTACTGGGCTCCACCCACAATAGGAAGGTACTCAAAGTGTTTGTTGGCTGAATGATCCCCACCCCCCTGCCATCTAGGTAAGTGGGGAGCCAGCTCACCTTGAGGTGTCCCAGGTGCATGCGGGCCCGCTCACACATGTGCAGGAAGTACTTGACGTTGCTCTCATCCACAATGATGTACACGGCCACCTTCCTCTTGAAGCCAGCATCCAGCAGGTCTTTGAAGATGTCCACATCAGTAAACATGTCCATGACCACGGCTATCACCTGGGAGCAGAGAGAGAGAGACCAGGTCTGTCAGAGTCCAGTAGTGAAGACGGGGCCTCAGCAGGATGCAAGGTCCTCTCACATCACCCCCATCTTGTGGATGCACACGCTGGCCCCCTGCCCAGCAGCCTCAGGACCAGAACTGGATAGTAACAGGCAGGAGGCCTCTCTGGCCAGGACTGGACACTCAGAACACAGAGATTCTCACTGGGGCCTTGGGCTGGACTCTATGGGGACAATAGGAAACAAAGAGCACATCCAGTGCAATGGCCTTTTCTGTAAGATAAGACCACAGAAAACACCACAGCTGATCTGCAGTAAGGAGCACTGAGCGAAGAGTGGGAAGCCTGGGTCTATGCATGTCCCAGTTGCCCCCAGGGCACCTCCTTCCTTACCCCTGTGGGGATTCACTGGCACACGCTCTGCCCAACACTGAGTAGGGCCCAGAGAGGCTAGGGGCTCAACCCAGGGACACTATGTTGGTCCATTACTGGTCACTTACCTAAGTCAGAACCAGCTAGGCACTACCCTCTTCCCAATATCCAGTGGTGCTTGGATGAACCAGACAGTTGGGGAAGAAGGCAGCCGCTGGGGTAGCCTTCACCCAGGAAGCCTTCACCCAGGGCTTCCTGTGTCCCTGAGCTGGTGCAGACTTTGGCAAGCCTCCCTTGCCACAACTCCTGTCTGGTCTGGACAGAGCCCAAACTAGCATGGAGCTCTTCTTGTTACCTGACATCTGTCCCCACCACAGGCAACCCTCAGCCAGTCCAAGGCCAACTCCTGGTCTCAGTTTCCCTAGCTCAGGTAGGAGGCTAGGTGAGTAGAGGCACAGGGCAGAGCAGATGTGGAGACTGGACCAGCGGTGGAGCCTCACCTCCTTCCTGGCCACTTGGCAGTGTGGGGAAATAGTCATATCACGGCTTGTGCCTGACACTGCTGAATCACACAGGTGTCCAGCTCTCTAGGCTGCCTGGCCCTCCCACCATTCCAGGATGGCCCTACTGCCCCTGAGTCGGTGAACAGCCCCAGAGGAACCTTACACAGGAATGTGCCCTAGGCTACACAGCAAGCTGGGGACAGTCAAGCTGGAACCCACCCAGGCCTATCAGGGAGCCACCCCTGCCGTGAGAGTGACCTGGAGGTCTCCCTTTACTAGGATCTTTACATGCAGGTGACGGGAGGCAGCCTGGAGTCTGCCGGGGACGTGCCTGCACGCCCACAGTGAGCTCACCAAACTGGCCCCTGCAGGCCCATCTGGGCTCCTCCTGGGCCTCAGGCCCCTGCTACACCCATTGCTCATCTGGCACCGAAGCCCAAACTCCTGCACAGAGAAGGGATTCATGCCTACCCTCTTATGAACTTGCTGTGTGACCCTGAGCAAGACCCTTAACCCCTCTGGGCATCTAGTTTTCTCATCAATATAACAGGCTCCATCTCTCAGGAAAATTGAGCATGCTCAGATATAGCCATATGTGTGAAGAACCCTGACACAGGAGAGAGCCTTAGGGACATCCATTTGCTGACTTTTCTTGCACCTTAGCCAGTCCACAGACAGTCCTCCCAGCTCCTGCTCCTCCAACAACAGTAAGCACCCTGGCAATGAGATCCCACATGCAGCTGAATAAACTGAGGCTCAGTGAGGCCAACAGGCTTGCTGGAGGTCACAGAGAAAGTCAGGGCAGAACCTGGACCAACCCCCAGGCCAGGCCAGGGCTGAACTCTGGCCTCTTCCCTGGGACATGTGGTCTCTGAGAGCCTGGTGAGTACTGGACCACAGAGAATGGAGGTGCAGGACCCGTGAGACTCCCTGGATGCAGAGGCCATCCTCTCCCCGTCCTCCAGGGAACAGACTCAGAGTTACTGTTTCTGAGTCTGAAGGGCTATTGGGGTACAGTCAACACAGAGGCTGGGACTGGCAGGTACAAGCCAAAGAGAGACAGATGTGAGAACCAGATGAGGAAGTGCTTTCGGCCCCCAGAGCTGCCCAAGGTTGAGCAAGGGTCTTAAGAGGGGGTGAACTCCCTAACCCAAGAGATAATGAAGGAAAGGCAGATATTGCTTGGGAGGAGATGGATTAGAGGACAGAGGAGACGTAATGTCAGCTGGGTGGCTCTGATGACCTTGGATTTTACTACCAGCTGAGGGTGATGATACCCTGAGGTTGGAGGCAGGATGGCAGTAAGCAGCTCCTCACCTGGGATTCCATAGCCCCAGCTACTGTAGCTCCACAATCCCCTTGAATGAGCGGCTCCTGGACAGGCAAATGGCCTCACGTGCAGCCCTGAAAAGGGGCCTAACTGGGCACAGTGAACATGCCCCTCCCTGGAGGCACACCAGCCCCCACTCCCACCTCAGTCAGGGCGGGTTCCAGGCCCTGCACACCTTGGCAGACGGGGACTTGCTCTGGGCTTGGGCTGGGGGACATGCCCCAGCAGGACCTGTGCCACGTGCAGCTCCCCATGCTGTCCTTAGCCAAGCAGCATACTGATCCAGGGGAAATGTGCTATAAGCTGGATCTGTTGGGGCCTGCCCCCCAAGGGGAATCCCCCACAGGTCCCAGGCTTGGGGCTGGCTCTCTCCAGGTGTTGGGTTCCGTGACTGGTGGTCAAAGAGGGCTTGTAACAGGTGCTAGCTGATGCTGGCAACAGGGCCAGCCACTTGGCTCCCTGGGTTCTGGGGTGATGCTGGAATAGGGATTGGGTGCCTGGTGCTCCCTAGCAACCCCCACAGCTTGACCTGTCCATGGTCAGGCCACAAAGATTTCCTAGAGGTCCTTGAGACATATCATGCCTTCCCATTTTGTAGATGGGGAAGCGGCGACCAGAGTCAGCAACTGAGGCTGAAACTCAGGTCCCTGGGTCCCACCCTCAGGAGTCCACAGTCCTCGCATGGCTTAAAGGTTTACAACTGACCTTGACTGCCACTGGTACCGTCAACTCATTTGGTCTTCACAAACACACTGCAAGCAGCAATTCTTTTCCTTTTGCAGATGAGGAAACTGAGGGACGGTGGCATTCACTCCCCTGCCTAATGATCTATTTGGATGGCCCAGCTCAGTGGTGACACAGAGATCATCAAGGGCAGAGCCCAGCATTGGGCATGGCCTGAGGCAGGTCTCAGAAAGCTTTGATCAAGTGAGAAGGAGACTCAGTGGCTCCTCGGCCCACACAAGTGACTACAGGAATCAGGGCACAAGCCACAGCCCCTCCTAGGCCCTCAGTTTCCCCATCTGCCAAATGGGAGTGTAGGCCTGGCTCATCCCTGAAAACCCACAGACTGACCCTGCACAGAGAAAAGCATCAGACACCTTCCACAACCCCAGTCAGTCAAAGCCCCCTGCAATAGGGCAGAGGAGGCCCAGTGCCAGTACTCTAGTCATTGCTGCAAACAAGAAGCCTCAGATTCCTCATAGGTAGGATGGAGGACTGGACAAGATGCCAAGGCTCTTCCTCTCTAACATCTTTAAAGGGCCCCACCTTCCTATGCCCTTGTGCCCTGCCCACAGCCCAGCACAGCCTGTCTAGGCTTGGCTGGCGCATCTCACCACACCCATGGGCCTATGACAGGAAGTGCCAATGGCCACCCCACCTCCCTGCACCCCCACAGGCTCCTGCCCCACCAGGCGCCAACACCAGCCCATGACTCCCAGTACCCACAACAACTGTTTCCTAGCCTCCCTCTGACCACAGACTCCACTCTGCAGAGTGGGTGGAACAGGTCTCCTCGAAAGCACCGCCCAAGGACAGCAGGGTGAGTCTGGCTGGTCAGAACACAGTTGGAAACCACTGGTGCATGAGCGCAGTCCCTGCTTCGGCACCCCTCCTGGGGGGCTTTGACCCCACCAATCCCTCTCCCCAAGTTGTCCTGCCTCAAGCCACTGGTTCTCCTCGTGGGCCACTTGCTAATTTTGTCTCTATTTGGACAACTCCTATCCATCCTTCAAAACCCAACTCAAGTGCTGCTCCTGCCCAGCTCCTCTCTGTCTTCACTCCAGTCTGTCTGGAGTAGCATGTATCACTCATGCATTTCAGTAGATGCACAACAATGAAGTTGTGGAATCTCAGATGGGGTCAAGGAAGAGAATCTCCAACACATGACAAGCCCTCTGTAATAGCCCCACCTACCTTAACCTCCCAGGCCTTGAAGACTCTTGAGAAAGCAAAGTGTTCCAGAGGGAAAGGGAAGAGATACATCCAGTCCTCCCTAGAGCCTGCAGCCCTGGAAGGGCCTCGACTCAATGCACAACTGCAGATAAGTCATTTTCCCCACATGGGAACTGCAGGAGATGGGACAAGAGTCTAGGTTTGTAATTTTCTGCTCTGATGATGGATGCCCAGGCAGAGGCAGTGTGGCCTCGGGATCATCTGACTCCCATCCTAGCTCCTTCTGGGAAGCTATGACATCAGGCAAGTGCCTTAGTTTCTCATGGGGATGGTAACAATTCCCATACACAAGGACACTGGGGATAAGCAAGTGCATACAGATGGACCAACACTGGACCAGCAAACAGCAGCTATACTCATGCCCTCCTCCTCCCACCAACAATTCCAGTTCTGCCAGAACCACAGCACCCTGAGGGGTGGACAGGCCTGAGATTATCACCCACCTGTCTCCTGCTTCTCTCCAGGCCAGCTGGAAGGCTGAGGAACAGTGACTGACACACCACAGTTGCTTATGAGAATGATACACTGTCACACAGTCTTAAAGGCTGGGGAAATGGCCATCAAGAGCTGAGATTCAACCTCTACTTCCAGCCATGACAGAACAACAGAGACTGATTTTAGCAATTAAAAAATTCAGACAAAAACGAAGCCAGAGACAACAGGCAGTGTGGCACAGGGATCCCAGAGAGATGAGGACCCAACGAGAAGAGCTGTGAAAACGCACCAGCTACCTCCAGGTGGCAGCACCAGGAGGGAGGGCCCCAGAGGAGACCAGTGGTCTCCCTGAGTTGAGAAGACAGGGCTCCTCAGAAGGTGGCAGCTGGGATTTTTAGGACAGGGTACTGAAGGGAAGAAAACCGAACAAAGTGAACTCCAGAGACCTGTGGAGGGTCCCCCTCCGGTTCTCAGCTGATGACTGAGCAGCACATGCATGGCAGGAAAAAACTGAGGCTGAGAGAGAACCACCAGAAAGCAGCAGCTGGAGCAACTGCTGGTACTCACAGGGGACCAGGAAGAGTTCGCTCTGTCGGCCAGAATGCAATCCCTCCCAACACACAGGGCTGCACACAGTCCTAGGAAGATAGCCTAAGTAGTGGGCAAATAAATCTCACACCACGCACAGGCAAACCTCCATAAGGGCCCAGAAAGTGAACACCTGAGGTTTTGCAGGTCATGTGCTCTCGGTTGAAAGAATCAAATCTGCTCTCATCGCAAGAAAGTAGCCACAGACGATACATAAACGAATATACCTCTGTGCTCCATTATTTATAAAGCTGGCGCTAGGCTTGATTTGGCCTGTGGTCCAGTTTGCCCACTCCTTCATAAAGTCTGCTCTTGTCCTGCCTAATAAGGTTTATAGCAAGACTCAAGTGCATTAAATTGGGATGAGGTGTGTAGCTCAGTGATTAAAGCATGTGCTTAGTAAGTGATAGATCCAGGGTTCAACTCCCAGCATGGGGGGGAAAAAAAGGAAGAAAAAGAAAAAAAAAAAAAAAAAAAAAAAAAAACTAAATATATTTCTAAGAAATTTAACTGCATCCCAGAATAAGGCTCCAAAACATGTGAAGGAATAAACAAACATCAGCAGCCCACAACACAAAATCTACCATGTCAGGTATATACTTGAAAATTACTTGACACACAAAAGAATGGGAAAATAAGACTCACATAAAAAATCAACCAAAATAAACCAAACCCTAACACAGACGTTAGAACTGGCAGGCAAAGACTTGAAGACAGTTGCCAGTATATTCCATGTGTTAAAAAACTAGAGACATGGAAGATTAAAAAAAAAAAAGAAAAAGAAAGCCAACAAACTAAACTCAAGGGCTGAAAAACATGTTTAAGATCAAAACTAGGCTGAGAACAGTGGTACATGCCTGTAATCCCAGCCACTCAAGAGCCTGAGCTAAGAGGATCCAGCCTGAGTAACTTAGTGAGACTACGTCAAAAAAAAATTTTTTTTAATTTTAAAGGGGGTGCTGGGGAATTACCTTAGTGGTAGAGCACCCTCAGGTTCAATCCTTGATACCAGAAAAATAATATGAAAATTGTAATGGGTGGAATTAATAAATTGGACACTATAGAAGAAAAGATTAGTGAACATGAAGACATATCAATAGAAAATATCCAAAATGACATAAAGAGAGAAAGAAACTGAAGAAACATGGTCAGCATATCAGCGCACTGTGGGTCAATTTGAAGCTGTCAGATACATGGAGTCTCATATGTACTGGAGTCTCAGAAGGCTGCAGGGGTTAGGGTGCGAGACCAAAAAAAAATTTTTTTTAAATAATGACCAAAACATTTCCACATTTGATGAAAACTAAATTCACAAGTCCAAGAAGTTCAATAACTTTCAAGCAGACAAGGCAGGAAGAAAACAAGCATAGCACATCATAATCAAAGATATTAAAATCAGAATGGGGAATTAAGAATATTAAAAGCAGCCAGAAGCCAGTCGCTGTGGTACACACCTATAATCCCAGCAGCTCAGAAGGCTGAGATAGAAGTATCGAGGGTTCAGAGCCAGCCTCAGCAACAATAAAACTCTAAGCAACTCGGTGAGACCCTGTCTCTAAATAAAATACAAAAATACAAAATAGGGCTGGGGATTCGGCTCAGTGGTTGAGTGCCCCTGAGTTCAATCCCCGATACAAAAAAAAAAAAAAAAAAAAAAAAAAGGAGTCGGAAGGAAAGAAGACCATTACACATAAAAGAACAAAGACAAGCAGACTTCTCTGGGATCAAGGCAAGCCACAGACAATGAAGAACATCTTCAATGTACTAAATGGAGAAAAAAGTCCACCTAGGATTCTCTGACCAGCAAAAACATCTTTTAAAACCAAAGATGAAATAAAAACTTTCTCAGGCACACAAAAGTCATAAGAATTCATCCCAAGCAGACCCTGTGCTACGACTACCACTCCCTTGTAGAGATGGGAAACTATACTGCAACTGTGTTTAGCATGCATGAGGCGGGGGCAAGTGCTTCCCTCTCTTCCCAGAGGTATGGAATGGGGTCGGAAAAATCAGAGTTACTCTTCTGCCCTTAATCTCATCCTCCAGTAGCAGAACTGGGCCAGAGAGACCTCAGTTCTCACTGAGACATGGCCTGCTCCCCCACCCCTCATGCAGGCAGGATCACTGAGGTTTCCGGGTGTTAGGTAGGCTTCCCGGGACCAAACCAGTTTTCCTTTCCTATCCTATCCTCTGAAGGCCTGTCGCTAGGAGAGGACTGGCTTAGGGACCAGTCTCCCCCCTTGCCTCTCAGGGTAGAGGGAATCTGATCCAAGCCACAGTAAGGAGTTAACTGGGTGGACCAAGTGACTCTCAACACACGTTCCTCTTCTAGAAACCCAGGGAAATGGTGACGGTCACTCCCATTTTACAGGGGGACAGTCACTGTCCCAAGCTGCACAGTTCTCCACTCTGTTCCCAGGCTCTTCTCCCAGGGAAGGGAATCCCATGCCCATTCCAGCCCTGACTCCACCCACCCCCTCCCAGAGCACACCTTGGGTTCAAACCTGTCGTCAGCACTGCCCAGTCAATGCCCCTGGACACCTAGCCCTGTCCAACAGATCACTTCCTGACTCTCTGTCTCAGTTTCCATTCTTGCTAACATGGGGAGGTGGGTTAGATGGCCTCCCTGTTCCCTTTCTCATCTGACATGTGAAACATTCTCCACTCTTAACTAGTAGATGGAAACCTCATTAAGGCCAATTTAAGAAGGCTGGGGCCTCCTGAGTGCCAAACAGCTGCAGCAATCAGTCAGGAAGCACATGCTGGTCACACCCAAAGCCCTCTGACCAGGGGCCCAGCCTAACCCAGTGGTGTGGTGGCGCTTACTCCCACCGTCCCCAGAGAGACATCAGCCTCCTACCCAGGGCTCAGGAATGATGCAGAGACAGGGAGCCAGCAGAGCCTGAGGAAAGGCTGTCAGGTGACATGGGCTTCGCCCTGTGGATGAGGCAAGAGGGCAAGTTCCCTCCCTCTTCCCGCCGGCCATATGGGGCTTCAGAATTCTCAGGGCTTCCAGGCCTGTAGGTGCAAGACCGGCTCAAACACAGCATCCATGGTAAGCAGTGAAAATCAAAATGAAAATCTCAGAATCATAGATTTGAAAGACTTGAAAGCCTCCGCTTCTGCAGGAGGTAAGAGTGACAAGCACTGCAGTCACTGAGCATCCTAACTCCTCAGGAAGCCCTGGAGAGGGCCTGCCCAAGATCGCACCGGACAGGGTAAAGGCCACAGGGCCACCAGATGCCCATGTTCTGTCTGCTGCACCCTACCAAACCCCTGCTTGAACTCCTCTCAGGACAGGGAGCTCCCCACCTCTCAACCCCAATTTGTCCAAGAGACAGGTAAGAACTTTGACCACAGAAGCTCCCCAGTCAGACACCACACAGAGTGCTTTACATAGCCACTTCTGTTCCATTTAAATCTCACCAGGACTTAAAAAGACACGTTAGCATTACTGTAGAACTGAGGTCAAGAGACTCTTTTGGGTAGTCATCAAAAATAACACCAAAGCTGGGGAACCTGAGACTGCAGGATTCTTAAGCCTACCTTTCCCAACCCACATGGCACTGAACCTGGAGTCATTTAGACCCCAGGAAAGGAGGCTGGGCAGCCCACCCAGGCCAGGGCCTGCCAGACAGGGCCAGCCTATGCCAGACCACATGGCAGGACCCAACCTTCCTCCTTGGCTGCTCCTAATGCAGAGGGACATCAGAGCATGTGGTACTTTCAGGTACTCATGTCTATTACTACTTTAAAACAAGTAACCAGTCTCCATTCTATAAATAAAGAAACTGAGGCCCAGAGTGTGCAGCATAGGAGTGGCCAGGTGGGACAGGTGAGCATGGGAGTGGCTAAGCAAGGCAGGTAGTCATTTGTGAGAACCACTCCTGTGGTCAGTGGAGGGACCCTCAGCTTCAGGGTAGTCTCCAGAACCAGGGATTCCAGCAACTTCAGGAAACCCAGTACAGCCCCAGATACACCGAAGACCCTGGTGTGACCTTCAGCAGGATGTGGCCCACTCTGAGCCTCGATTTCCTCATCTGTGAAATGAGAACAAGCCCTACCTCTCGGGGTGGTGAGAGGGAGGACGGTGCCAGCAAGTGTGCTACCACCTGCATGAAAGCAGAATCGCTAGTGTGCCCATCTCCAAGGGCTCCTTTCCTGGTAGGGCTGCTCTTGACTCTCAACTTTCAATTAAGACACAAGCGCCGTGGGGTAGGGAGTCTTTAGAGAAGACAGAAGCCAACACCTGGGATTATGATATCAGATGGTTCCCCACCCTAACAGGTGAGGGCCCTAGGCTGGGAGCTGCCAGAGCAGACAGGAGGCAGCTCCCCAGCCCTGCTGTAGGAGCCCAGGCCTGCTGCTGCCAGGGCTCCCGCCAGGCCACCTCTACTCCCAGTGCCCCTCTCTTTGTGTTGGAGGCTGTCCTAATATAGTTGTGCAGGGCTTCATGAAGGGGATACATTCTGAGAAATGCATTATTAGATTTCATTGTGTAAATGTCATAGAGCATCTTCACACAAAATAAGATGGCTGGGAAATCCCTAGGCAATATAATCTCATGGGACCACTGTTGTATACGCGGGTTTCCATTGACCAAAATGTTGTTATATGGTGTGTGACTACTGCCTAGCAACAGATGTGATAAGAGCCCCCCCTCCTAGTCCCAGGCCACTGGGATGAGCACAACCATGGCTCCCCATCACCAGGCCCAGTGTGGTCAGACTTCTGCCCCCTCCCTTGAGAGGCTACTGCTTGAGGGCCAAAGAGCCTTGTGAAAATGCTTTTACTGTCCTGAGTCAAGCTGGGGACTGGGAGTGAGGCCCTGATGCTCCCATTAAGGGGCAGGGCTCAGAAGGAACAGACCTTGCTGCTTCCACAGGGAAAGGGGGCTTCTCAGAGCCTGCAGACCTGGGTTCTGGGCCCAACTCCTCCAGTTATCAGCTCTGTGGCCTGGGGCAAGTTATTCGCCCTCTCTGAGCCCCACCAGGTCTTGGTTTCCTCCTCTAGACAATGGAGACAACACCCACTTTATGGAGTTGTGGCCAGGATTACACAGTGTAGGTAAAGTGCCCTCTCAGCACCTGGCATATAGTTGGCATTTAATAAATGCCTCATTAAGCTGCTTTTATTCTCCTGCAGCCAAGCTGTAGGCCAGAACTTTAGCGTGTGAAGGCAGGGAACTGACAGAAAAGATGTGGGGTTAATAGGGCATCATGAAACCTGGGTTCAACTTCCTTCCTGCTGTGTAGCCTTGGGCAAGAAACTTAACATCTCTGGGTCTCCATTCCCAAGCCCTGGCCTGGCAGGCAGAGATCTGGGTTCTAGTCTGGGTCTCACCTCTGGCATTTCATCTCTCTGTTCCCTCAACTGTAAAAAGAGACTATGTCATTTGTCTCTACGCCTGTGGCTTTTCCCTGGGTTGTTGCAAACTGGTAAAGGGAATCCTGCTAGGAGCTTACCCCCATGTCACAGCAAGGGGGTGTTCAGCATCTTCTGAAAGAGTGACTTGCTAGGACATCTAGACTCAGTACTGGCTGAGGTCACCCCTCTCTAGCCCAGCCTCACCCCTCTCTGAGGCCGAAGTGCAGCAGCTAGGGAGGCTGGGACTCGTCCCTCCCAGGCGTGATTCTACAGGCCCAGCCTCTGGTATGCAGTTGGAACCCCACAGCAGGTTTTTCCCCAGATAAATGACTGGCTCCAGGAGGCTGGGGGAAGGGCAGGCAGGTGACCTTCCACCTCAGAGTCAGAGCCCACTGAGACTGGAGGGCCCCTCAAAGAGCATAAGCTGCCAGCTCAGGGCCAAACAGCTAAGGGTGTACGATGCAGGACCCACCCATCCCTTGTTCCAAAGAAGTCCAGAAACACACAACAGTACGGTGTCAGAGCCGAAGGGAGTCTTAACAGTCTTCAATGCCTGTACCTATTTTACAGACAGGATGGCTGGAACTCCAAGAGAAGCTGGGGCTTGTCCCAGGTCCCATAGCCAGGTAGAAGCAGAGCAGGGGCCTGACCCTGGCTCTCCTGGCTCCTGAAACTATCACCCACTAGTTTCATTCAAGTGTTTTGGGAAGGGGGATCCAGTGGGGTAGTCCTGAGGGGAACATCGCCACGCCCTAGCAGCCACGTTGACACGGGCTGAGTGCATGCTGTGTCACTTCCCTGCCCCAGGGTCTGCCAGGGCTGCTGACGACAGGCAAGGTGAGAGAGGAGGTGGCAGGCTGGGGCTGCCCTGACTCAGCACCAACAGCCACAGCCCAGAAGCCCCCACGGAAAGGGGCCCAGGTAGTGGCCAGACAGCGAAATCCCTGTCCCAGGCCCAGAGGACTAAGGAAATTCCTTGCCCTGGTACTGGATGAGAAGAGAGGGCGGGGACAAGGGGACAAGAGGTGATTCATAGGGAGAGATAAGGCAGGGAGAGCTCCCGCAGGCAGGCGAGTAGGCAAAGCGCCCTGTCAGCATCCACCTGCGTCCCAGCCCTGCCCCTGTGAGACTGAGAAGCAGCAGGGCAGGGAAGATGGAGGACTGCAGGTTGCCTGGATCAGCTGCTCCTCCCAGGCCCAGCCTGTCACTCTGTCCTGCTACTGTTGCCCAGGCACCAGAGGTAGCTCCTATAGTTTGAGCACGACACAGGCCAGGTCCCCACCCTCCACCCAAGAACTAGCTAGGTGACCTTGGTAAGGGACTAACCAGTCTGGTCTCAGTTTCTACATCTGAAAAATGAGGTAGATAATGCTGTCTGAGATTGTAAAGTGCCTTGCACTCCATCAACAGTAGCTGTTATCATCCAAGCACACACAGTTTGGGCCACAGATCCAGGACGGATGTGGCAGGGGAGCACAAAGAGCCAGAAAGCGGGAGCTTGGCTCAAAAACAGCACCATGGAGTCAAATCCCTGTCCCCCATGCTGTGATTCCCCATCTGTGAGAAAAGGGGTTTGTCCTCAAGGCCTTGGAGGCCCCTCCTGTCAGACCATGAGTCCTCCCTGCTGTGTGAGAGTGGCAGTCTTAGCAGTGAGCACTCTGTCTTGGGGGTTATAAAAGCACAGGGCAATGCCTACCTGTCGGGTGCTGTGGGAAATCACGCATTACAGTGCCACACAGACAGACTGGGGCTCACGCTTGAGATCAGTGTCTTCTTGGCTTACGATACCCATAACCTTATTTAAGAGTTCTGTAGGATGCAATGAAGCTACAGGGCCCACAGGACTGCACAGAGTCGGGTGGGTCTCAGCTAGGGCCCTAGGGAGGAAGCAGGGTCAGCAAGGGAAGCCCTGATTGCCCAGCCTGGCCCTGGGCACCCCTATCTGGCCCCATCACTGGGTAGAGCTGTCTGCCATTCTGTCTGCGGAAGGTTAGAGCTTGTGGCTATTGCCATGCCAAACTGGGAAGCGGGATCTTCCTCCTTACTGTGGTTGGGGCAGGGGATGCACTAAGGTAGGAGGCACTGGGGAAGGGAACCCTGGCACAGCAGGGCCTCAGTTTCCCATTTTAAAAATGAGGGTAGAGGCTGGGTCATGGGATGACAGCAGGTCCTATCAAGGGAGAGGGCACTAACGTCAGCAACTTCCTAAACCTTGGTAGGTGTGGGATGGATTATTTAGCCTGCAAACTATGAAGGTCCCTTTCTCCACCCCCTTCCTCCAACTCTTTCCTCACTCCTATCACCTGATACTTAATCTTCACAATAGGCAGAGAACAGCTTTTGTTCACACGACCCCATTTTACAGACTAGAAACCTGAAGCCCCAAAGCTGCTTGGTTTGGTCAGCCAGGGAGTGGGGAGCAGGCAGGCTGTGAGCCAGGCTCACTGACATGGCTATCTGAGGGCTGGCCCCCCTTGTAGGGCAGCAACTCCACCTTTCTGAAAACTTCATCCAGGGCCACCTCATCCCCTCCTGACCCACTTCTGGTTTCTTTGCCCAAAAGTTCCCTCAGGCCCCTCCATCAGTCAGAATGGTCCCCCAAACTAGCGTTCTTATTTTGTGCAATTAACCACTCCACTCTGGGACTGGAACAGTGAAAGGGTCAGACTCAGCTAAGGACACCTTGTCCCACAGAATGAAGCCATGCCTGGCTTCAGCATCCTTCTCAATACAGCTCACTACGCAGGCCTTCTCCATCACACCAGGATGTGCTCTGAGACCAGGAGAAGTCGCTCATTAGGAAAAAGTACCCACTCAAGGTCATGGCTGTCCAGCGATGGCCTGGCTGTCTCTGCAAGTGGCATGCAGTAGTATTCAGAATGTGTGTCAGTGTGTCATCGGGGAATGGCCACCCCACAGCCTGGGCACTGCACAGCCACATGCTTGGGGTCAAGAAGGGGAAGTCCAAATAAGGCCTGACACTTCTAAAAGCAAAATATGACCCAGGTGGACAACACTCAGCAGGACTCACCTCATCCACTGAGGACCACAACACCCACACCCATCAAGGGATCCTGGCCCAAAACAATTCTGCCATTACAGAGCTTACAAAATGGCTCAGAGAGGGTGAGCAAGAACTCACTCAGTTGCTCGACAGTCAGGAACCAGGCAGATGTGAACATGAACCTCCAGACCAGACTCAGATGGCTTAGGTTGCTTCTCAATTTCCATGCCAAGTGCCCTGGACCCCAACAAAAGCTTTCCCCACTAGTGAGTTCCAATTGTGTGAGAGTCTCTAGACTCTCAGAAGTGATGTGAACTATCCGAAGGGAGAGTAGGTGAGAGCTCCACCATTCCTCCCACCACCCGCTACTCCCTTGCACTGCCTCCTGGGGAACCCACTCATGAGGCCTGGGGAAACTGGATACACTCGACAATGCACAAAGCCCTTTGAGAAGGGGCAGCCCACTGTCACCTGCCAGAAAATCCAGGCACCCTATTCCTCTGCAAAGAAACTGAGGAACCCCATGAAGGTGCAGAGGAAACCTCCTTCCAGGAGTCAGAGTGAAAAGCAGCAGAAACCCACGGGGATCTTGTGGGGTCCCCATGTTGTGCTCTAAGTGAGCATAGGTCACCGGTTCCGTACTTCTGTAGGAACTCTCACCTTCTGGGCCTGGCTGATCATCTTGCGCACCACCTCTTTGATGTGGGCCTGCCCGTCTATGGGGGGCTGCATATAGACACTGGCCCTGGTCACTCCACGGTAGGCGATGGTATCGGGCCAGCCTAGGTCCAGCTGTGGGATGGAGCGGTCAGACTTCTGGGGCCAGTACTCCAGCGAGGGCAGCGGCAGCGGCTCAGCCTCTGTGGGGGTCCCATCTGCCCCACTGGTTTCCTCTCCATCACCCACCCCGTTGACCTGGGGCCCCTGGGGGTTGCTGGTACCCCGAAGATCCTCAGAGCCCGGGTTGTACACCTCAATAGTCTCCAAGATGCGCTTGAGTTCCAGCTCGGAGAGGAAGTCTCGGATGTTCTCCCGCTTTAGCACCTCGTAGAAAGCTTCGGGGCCACGGGCCACCAGAGCCTCCAGTGCCAGCCGCTGTTCCTCACTATAAAAGAACTCCGGCTTGGACTCGCTGGAGCGCCAGTTGACATGGCTGTCGTCCAAACACTGCACCTGGGAGAAGGCCATGCTGTCACCTGCCCCAGCACTTCGGCTGGGGGTGGATGTGTGACACCGCTCTGCAAAGTCGGGATCCTAACTCCGGCCCCCGCTGGGGCAAAGCGAGCTCTGGGGCCTCCCAGAGGCCTTGGCTCCTCTGCCCATAAGGCTCCTGTGGGAAGAAACTGATGAGTGCAAAGGCGCAGGTCAGAGGGCAGGAGGGGCGGGACCCCGCGACAGGGCTGGGGGTGGGGCCGGAGGAAGGAGGTGGGGAGTGGGAGAATCCCGGCAGGGGGGTCGGGGGTGAGATGGGAAGCAACGGTGAGGGGCCAGTGGGTTATCCCCAGGTCCCAATGTGCCTGTATCTGTAGGACACAGGGGACCTACATCCCAGATTCCCCGAGCTGCCTGAAGTCCCAAGCAACTTCGGAGAACACCAGCGCAGTCAGGGAACTTCCAACAAGTTTGCAAGAGTAGGAGGCAAGAAACTGAGCCAACTGGGCGCCGCGTTGCGGCTCCCCGCGTTCCCAGGGCTTCCGGGAAGGGAGGGGTCTTCGATCCCCGAGCGCCGGCAAACCCGAGAGGCCTTCCCGGAGGAGGCCCGGGACTCGGAGAAGGGTCCAGGAGCCCCGGGAGCGCGACTAGCAGGCGCGACGACCCGCGGACCCGGGATCGCGGGGGACGCGGCTGGGACTCGCTTACCCGGCGGGCGTGGGCGTGGGCGCGGGCAAAACGCGGAGCCGGCCACGGGAGCCGCGGGCGGAGCGAGGCGCACAGGCGGCGGCTGCAGCCCGAGGCTGGACGGGGGCGGGCCGGTGACTAAGTGCCGCCCAGCCCACCCCGCCGCCGCCACCTGAGGTCACGTGCCGCCCAGGGGGCGGGGCCGGAAGCTGATTCACACACACACACACACACACATACACACACACACACTCACACACAATTTTCTCTCTCCCTCTCTCTCTCTCTTCCTCTCCCTCCCTCCCTCCCTCTCTCTCCCTCTCTCCCCCGCGCCTCTCCCCCCCAAGAGGGACAGTGTTCTCCCTCAGTTCACACAGTGAGCATCACCCAACCCCACCCCCGCCCCTTGCGTACAGGATCTGTTGGTGATCCAACCCTAGCTGTGTCCAAACTCGGGGTTGGGACAAGAAGTCCGGTCGACTTTGTAGATACCTAGTAACTGTCCAGTCGTGGAAGTAGGGTCGGGTTCCAGGGTTAGGGCACCGGCCCACGCACAAACACAAACACACACACTCCAGGGGCTTTCACAAAGCCTGATGTGATCAGAGAAGGTACACTAAGAAGTTCTTAGTGATGAGCCCTACTGACTGCTGGGAGGAGTCCCTTAGGACTTGTCCAGCACCATGAGCTGTCCCCCATCAGAACCTTAGGATAGGGAGGGGTGGAAAAGATTGCTGCTGGCGGGGGTCAGGGCCAGCTCTCTGTTCCGCGTCCCTGGGGCTTCGGACCCTAGTTAAGGGGGAGCGTGTGGACCACATCAGAAGGCAGACTGTCAGGGCGGGACAGCATAGCCCATTAAACAGCTCCTAGCCCGACAAACAGCTCCTATTCTGTGGCCTGCCCCAGCCAGTGTACCCGGCACCTGGGCCTGTCCTTCCCTCCCAGCCCCCAGGACTCTGAATAGAGCTGACCTGAGGCCCTAAGGACACTGCTCTTGTGCTCTGCTGAGGGCTGGCTGTCACTTGGTTAGGCCTCATGCTCCGCACCCCTGGAGTCCCCACCACTGATCCCTCAAGCCTCAAGTTCTGCACTCCCTTTGAGCAGCCACCCTATTCTGTCTAAATGTAGTGACCCCAGAGGTCAGGCCCCTCATTCCTCCCAAGGAACTGCACACATACCCACATCCCCCTCAGGACCAGAAGGGGGCAGTGGTCCCAATGGAAAAACTCTGCCAGACAAGTCCTGAAGCCCCATTTATAGCCTCCTGCCACTGTCGACCCCCAGCATGACCCTCAGTTATCCTCAGTTTCTCCTTTTGTTCTTATCAATGCATTGAGGCCTCAGGTTCATAAGTGGAGACCTCTCTTTCTCTTGGGGCTGAAAGACTTCAGGCCCTCAGACTCCTGTACTTACCTGCCCATCAGGAAGTTGTAAAAATTGAACAGGGAGCTCACATGGACACTTCCTTTGCTTTCCCCCATAGTAACATCTTGCTTCATCATAGTATCTCAGCCAGAAAACTGATACTGATAGAAACCACAGAGCTCATTCTGATTTCACCATTGTTACACACACCATAGTCCTCATGTGTGTGAATGCGCAATCTCAGCCTGTAAGTTGTCGATTTGTGTAACTATCACAGTTAAGATGCAGAACTGTGTCATTACCACAAAGACCTCCCTCCTTAGAGCCATGCCCCCCACAACCATTGCCATCCCTAATCCCTGACCACCACTAATCTGTTCTTAATCTCTATCATTTTGTTTTTCAAGAATTCTATATAAGTGGGAAATGAAGTATGTATCCTTTGAGGATTTTTTTTTTTTTCCAACTCAGCATAATTCTCTGGGAATTCATCCAGGTGGTTGTGTGTATTGGTGTAGATGCTTCTTGACTTACTATGGGATTAGGTTCTGGTAAACCTGTGGCAAACCTGAAACATTGTAGGGTGAATACACCCTGAATACATCTTTCCTCAGAACATCACAGCTTAGCACCAGAGCACTAGAGTGTCAGCTCTATCCCCTAGTGATCACAAAATTGACTAGGAACCATGGTTGGCAATTGCTATGTATCGTTGGAGAAGATGAGGTCACATATTGCTAACCCTGGAAAAGTTCAAGATTCATGATTTAGCGAACAGTTTCTTTAGAATTCATATCATGTTCTTGTCACCACAGTAAAAAAAAAATCTTAAGTCAAACCATAAATTGGAGACCATCTGTAGTTTGCGGGGGTTTTTTTGTTTGTCTGTTTTTACTGAGGATTTAAACCCAGGGACACTTAACCAATGAGCCACATCCCCAACCCTTTTTATATTTTATTTTGAGACAGTCTTGCTCAGTTACTGAGACTGACCTCAAACTTGGAATCCTCTTGCTTCAGCCTCCCCAGTTGCTTGGATTAACAGGCATACACCATCGTGCCTGGCTAGTTTGCTCTTTTTTATTGCTGACTAGTAGTCCATGTATGGAGGTAGTTCTTTTAAACATTTCTAATTTTTTAAGTCTTATTTTAAACATCAGGATTTATTTTTACAGCTTTATTGAAGTACAGCGCATATGTAATTTAATTCACCCATTTATGTTATACAGTTTGGTGTATTTTGCATATTAATCTATGAAATTGTCACCACAATCTAATTTTGAAACAACTTTTCCATCACTTAAAAAGAAACTGAGAGCTGGGTATGATGGCACATGCCTGTAATTCCAGAGGCTAGAGCAGGAGAATCATAAATTGGAGGCCAGCCTCAGCAATGTAACCAGACCCAGTCTCAAAATAAAAAATAAAAAAGGTCTGGGGACACAGCTCAGTGGTAAAGCACCCCTGGATTCAATCCCCAGTACCCAAAGAAAAAAATAAACTGAGGATCCATTAGCAGTCACATAGCCCATTCTTGTCCTTTTAAACATTTCAACAGTTGAAGGATATAGGGACTGTTTCTAGTTTTTAATCATTATAAATAAAGCTGCTATATATAACATAAGGTTTTATTTCTTGAGGATAAGGGACCCAGAGTACAGTTCTTGGTAGTCGTATAAACACATTGCTCAACTGTTTTCCAGAGTGGCCGCACCATCTTACATTCCCACCAACAATGCACAAATGATCCAATTTCTCCTCATCCTTGCCAGAGCATGGTATCACCACTTTTCCCCCATAGTCCTGTATATTGAACCCACGGGCATTCTACCACAGAGCTCCATCCCCAACCCTATTTTAGTTTAATTTGAGACAGGATCTCACTAGGTTACCAAGGCTGACCTTGAATTTGCAGTCCTCCCGTGGGCTCCTCCTAGGGATCCTCAGGTTCCCGAGTCCCTGAGATTACAGTCTTGGGCCACTGTACCTGGCTCCTGAACCTTTTAAGGCAGTTTGAGTTTGCAGTTTCCTGAAGGCTGTTGGCATTGAACTTCTGGTGCTTATTTGCCATCCGTGTGCCCTCTGACAAAATGTCTCCTTGTATCTTTTGCCCATCTTCTAACAGAGCATTTCTTGTACTGTTGAGGTTTGTTGGGTTTTTTGTTTGTTTTTGTACCAGGGATTGAACCCAAGGGGCACTTAGTCACTGAGTCACATCCCCAGCCTTTTTTTTTTTTTTTTTTTTTTAATTTCACTTAGAGGCAGGGTCTCGCTGAGTTGCTTAGGGCCTCACTAAGTTACTGAGGCTAGCTTTGAACTCCAGATCCTCCTGCCTCAGCCTCCAAGTTGCTGAGAGTGCCCAGCCCACTGTTGAGTTTTTTTTTTTGCTTTGTTTTGTTTTAATTTTACAGTTTGATCATCTAACTTTTTTTTAAATTGTATTTGTTCTAATTAGTTGTACATGACAGTTGAATACATTTATACATTTTGATAGATAATACATAAGTAGAGTGTAATCTCCCATTCTTCTGATTATAAATACTGCAGGATCATATAGGTCATGCAGTCATACTTGTACCTGAGATAATAATGTCTATTTCACTCTACTATCATTCCTTCCCCCATACCCCTTCCCCTCCCTTCACTCTCCTCTACTAATATAGAGTAACACTATTCTTCCCTATCCGCCCCCCTAATTATTGTGAATTAGCTTCCACATATCAGAGAAAACATTTGACTTTGGTTTTTTGAGTTTGGCTTATTTCACTTAGCATGATATTTTCTAACTCCATCCATTTACCAGCAAATGACAGAATTTTATTCTTCTTTAAAGCTGAGTGTGTGTGTGTGTGTGTGTGTGTGTGTGTATAACATTTTCTTTATCCTTTCATCTGTTGAAGGGGATCTAGGTTGGTTCCATAGTTTAGCTATTGTGAATTGAACTGCTATAAACATTGATGTGATTGTGTCACTGTGGCATGTTGATTTTAATTCCTTTGGGTATACACCAAGGAGTGGGATAACTGGGTCAAATGGTGGTTCCATGCAAAGTTTTCTGAGGAATCTCCATACTGCATTCCATAATGGTTGCACCAATTTGCATTCCCACCAGCAATGTATGAGTGAGTGTACCTTTTCCCCCACATCCTTGCCAACACCTACTGTTGCTTGTATTTTTGATAATAGCCATTCTAATTGGGGTGAGATGAAATCTTAGGGTAGTTTTAATTTGCATTTTTCTAATTGCTAGAGATGTTGAACATTTTTACATATATTTGTTCATCAATTATATATCTTCTTCCGTGAAGTATCTGTTCATTTCCTTAGCCCATTTATTGATTGGTTTATTTGTTTTTCTAGTGTTAAGATTTTGAGTTCTTTATATATCCTAGATAGTATTGCTTTATCTGAGGTGCATGTGGTAAAGATTTTCTCCCAATCTCTAGGCTCTCTCTTCACATTATTGTTTCTTTTGCTGAAAAGAGGCTTTTTAGTTTGAGTCCATCCCATTTATAGATTCTTGATTTAACTTCTTGCACTTTAGGGATCTTGTTAAGGAAGTCAGGTTCTAGGCAGACATGGTAAAGATTTGGGCCTAGTTTTTCTTCTAGCAGTCACAGGGTCTCTGTTCTAGTGCCTAAGTCTGATCCACAGTGAGTTGAGTTTCATGCGGGGTGAGCGATAAAGGTTTAATTTCATTGTGTTACATGTGGCTTTCCATTTTTCCCAGCACTGTTTGTTGAATAAGCTATCCTTTCTCCAGTGAAGTGTTTTTGGCACTTTTGTCTAGTATGAGATACCTGTATTTATGTGGGTTTTTTTCTGTGTCTTCTATCCTGTACCATTGGTCTACATGTCTGTTTTGGTGCCAATCCCATGCTGTTTTTATTACCATAGCCTCCTGTTGAGTTTATATATTGAAGATGCAGGGTCTCTTTCAGGTACCTGGTTTACAAATGTTATCTCCCTATCTGTAGCTTATCTTATATCTTCTTCAAGGGTGTCTTGCACAGAGGAGAAGTTTTGAATTTAAATGAGGTTCCATTTGTTAGTTTTTCCTTTTATAGATCATGCTTTGGTGTCATATTCAAGAATTCAGCCTAGCCTTAGGTCCTGAAGACTTTCTTCCATTGTTTCCCCAAAATCTGATCATCGTTAATATTCTACATTTAATTCTGTAATAAATTTTGAGCTAGTTTTTGTAGATGGTATGAAATTCAGATTACATTTGGGAACTATAGGTAACCCAAAAAAAGATTTCATAAAAGAGAAATCAGTTTCAGAAACCTTAAATAAGCACTCAGGATCACATGACAAGGGGCTGGAAGAGGTGATCTTGAGTTGAGGTCTGTGTGCCTTTCTCCCACTCCCTACTTCCCAGCAGGTATAAGGAACACCTTGATTATCCCTCAAGGTGCTGTGTTCAGTGGCCTCCTTGGGAGAGAATCATGCAGTCAGTCAACAAACACTGGCACAAGCCACCACTTTTTGCCTTGTGCTGGGCACTTCTGGGACCCAGGCTTCTTCCAGGACATCCATAATCATGATGTGATAGGGAGGCAGGTCACACAGAGATTATAAAGTTATCAGTGTTATGGAGGATGTTGCCCCAACATCTGGGGAGCTCAGACATCTATGAGTTGACAGGAATTAGTATTGAACTTATGAAGGAGGAAAAGGTGTTCCAGGGAAAGTTAATCACAAAGCACAGTGACCCAGAGGTGTCCAAGAGATCCTGGGGGCTCACCAGAAGTTTGGGTGGAATTTGGGGGGCAAGGGTAATGAAGAGGGCAGGGGCCCTTGACTGACACATTGAGAACCTGGAGGTCCCCCAGCAGGGTCCTGGGAGCCACAGATGGCTGTGAGCAGAGAGGGGCACAGGGAGATTGGTGGATTGGTGGACTCAGCATTGACCATGGGGAAGAAGAATATGGGGGACAAGGAGAGGAGAAATCCCGGGGCTCCGGTGTGCTAATGCAGGAGAGCCTGGTGGGGAGCTCTCAGGCTTGCCACAAACAACCACTGGCAAGTTCAGAAACCCTCCAGGCCCAGCCCCAGGCTGCTCACCCCAAGCTGGAACATCAGGGGCTGTGTTTAAATGGCGACATGTTGCTGCTGCTGTCATAAAGCAGAGGGTGTTCTTTCTTCTGTTCAGCACAAACACTTGGTCCAACCTGTCATGCCCAGAGGCAGTGCCATACCAGGAGCCTGGAATGGGCTGAATAAACTTGGGAAGAATCTCCTGACTCTGGCTTTCTGAGCCATTATGTGGCTGTGATGCTTCACCAGTCCCTCCCAGGAAGGCTGGGTACTCCCAGTGCCCAAGCCAGCCAGTCCAGGCCCAGAGTCTATCAGGAGGGGCTTATATCTGCTCTCTGAATCCTGGACCTCAGTGGCCTAGCATGGGTCTTGGGTCTGACTGTGTATCTCACAATTCTGTCCTTTCTGATCCTACAACATTTGTGAGGGTAAAGATGGTAGAACAGGCAGCTGGATCAACAGTGCTTGAACTCCTTCATGATTCTTTCTAGGATCCTTTCTCCTTTTCTTCTGTGCCTTTCCTCCTTCCCCCCCACCATTCACTCACTTACTCATTCATTCATTCAACAATTGTTCATAGACTGTCTCCTCTGGGCCCAGCCCTGGGCTGGGTGATACTGGAACTGGGAGATGATTCAAACCTAGTGTATGCCCTTGAGGAACTCCAGGTCCGGTGGGGGAGTAGAAGATGTAAACAAACAATAGTGATTCAGACCTGGGTCTTAGAAGCCCTAGGGAAGAACCTGTCCTGGGTGCTGGGGGGTCCTGGGGGTTGTCAGGGAAGGCCTCAGAGGACACGACCTTTGCAATAGACCTTGAAGAAAGAGGTAAACAAGGGTGGTGGTGGGTGTTAAGAAGACAGTGGTGCACTGGGAGGAGGGACAGCGTCTGCACAAGCCTGGAGGCGTCCAAGTGCTGGGCGTGTTTGAGAAATTACAGGCAGGTCAGGGTGGCAGGTGCACGGGTGCTGGGGTGCTGGGACAGAGGTTCCGGGACCAATTTTCAAGGGCCTTGAGTCCCACAGAAAGGACTTTTTTGTTTTTTTTTTTTCTTTTCCAGAATGTCCTGGGCTCCAAGGGGTGGGGGTGGAAAGGATGTTCCTGAGAAGTAAGCTGTGGTGAGAGCTGTGATTTTGGAAGGGAGTCAGCGAGGAACGTGGACACAAAGAGTTGCAGGAGACCATGGAGCTGAGGAAGTTGCAGAGGGAAGTGGGCAGGGCTGGCCCCAGAGGTGTGGGAGGGTAAACCGAGTGCTGTGGGACTGGTTGGAGAGAGAGGACAGGGAGGCAGGTCAGGAAGGGACACGGAAGAGGGAGGACACTCTGAGCTGGAGGCGACTGGAGGATGCCAGGGACCAGATGTTCATTCAAGAAGCCCGATATCAAGAGACGCTGGACTGGAGACAGGGGTGCAGGTGTTGGGGTCGGGGGAGGACCCTGCTGCAGCCCCGCTGGCCTAGAGGAAGGGATCTGAGACCCACCCCCGGGGTAAGGGCTGCTGGGTACCTAGGGAAGGAGCTCTCAGCAGGGACAGTGGGAGAGGGGCAGCCTGCATTGGGAGCATCAAGTCACAGAAACAAGGAGACTCTCGCAGCCCTCCCTTCGTCCCCTCTGAGTAGGGCTGGATGGCTTGTTCCTCAACCTTCCCCTCATCCCCTTCTCCCAGGTTGCTCTGCTGTAAATCCCAGGGGCAGCAACCAAAGGTTTTTACAAAGCGTCTCACAAGGGGAAAAAGCAAACCTGAGGTGGACTCTCCCTCTCCTACAGAGCGCAGGGGGCCCATGACTGCCCAGAGAAGCAGAATCCCACAGGAGACACACTGAGGGCCACAGCCCTGCAGCAATGGGGAGCCTCCTGTCCCAGGGGTCTGAGTGCAGGGCCAGGAACTCTGCTCAACACCTCACTAGGAACCCCTGGATTTAAGGTCCTGTCCAAGGCTTGGGCAAGCCTTAAATTCATGAATTCACCCATCTATTCAATGGCTGGCCAATGTACACTGTCCCCACCTCACCAGGCTCATTCACCAAAGGAAAGAGACATGAGCCCAATAAACGTGCCCAAGACATCCCAGGAGTGACAAGAGATGAGGGACCAAAAGGAGAGCAGGATGGGTTTGTTTAGATGGAGCAGGGATTTTCTAAAATTTTATTTTTCCCCATATATTTTAATAACGCATTATAGTTGTACATAATGGTGGACTTCGTTGTTACATATCTGTATGTGCACATTATATAACAATATAATTCAGCCAACGACATTCCCCAGTATTTCTCCTTTCCCTTCCTTCCTCCTTCCCACTGGTCCTTTTCCTCTACACCACTGAGCTCCCTTCAATTTTTATTAGACCCTCTCCACCTTTCTTTTCATTTTTGGAGAAGGGGACTTCTGAGGACAGTTCAGAGCAAGTGAAGGTATCAGTGCTGGGATGAGGCTTTGGGAAAAACATGCAGAGGCCTCAGGTGGGAATGAGGCTGGGGAGTAGGGGCAGAAGAGGAGGCCTATGGGTCCTGAACCCAGGGCAAAGGGAGAGAAGATGGATGTGACCAGAGGGTCAGATGGTTCTGATGCCAGAGGGTCCTGCAGACTATGGAGAGCTGAGCAGTTGGAGAATTCTGATCCTCCAGAGCTGATCATGTTAGCATTGGCACAGCAACAGGAAATGGCCAGGCCTACAGCCCAACCCCACAGAGGGGAACAGTGGCATGGACAGGCTTTGGCCCTGTGCCTTACAACAGGGATGGTCAAGCAGGCAGGCCATGGGGCCCCTGAACTTTCACCATGGTCCTGCTCGTGCTGTGCTAGCTGCAGAGAAGTGACTTAAACACCCAAGCAAGCAGCCCACGTCATGGTGTATTGCTGAGTGAACACAAAAACCAGGGACATCTGGGTGCCATGGCACATGCCTATAATCCCAGCAGCTCAGGAGGCTGAGGCAGGAGGATCACAGGTTCAAGGCCAGCCTCAGCAACTTAGCGAGGCCCTAAGCAATTTAGCAAGATCCTGTCTCAAAATAAAAATCATTTTTAAAAAAAGGGCTGGGGATGTGGCTCAGTGGTCAAGTGCCCCTGGGTTCAATCCCCAGTACCCCCACCCCTAGAAAAACCAGGGGCAGGTGAGGACCTGGGCAGGACCCTCCCACAGGCAACTCCCCTACCACAGACCTCCATTTCCCCTTTGTGGAGAAGGCTGGGGGCAGGAGAAGGGAGCAGGGGAAACCAGCCAATAGGCTCTGGAGGCTGGCTGCTCAGACTGGCAGGGCCACATCACAGGCGAGCCCCCTGGCCTAGGGGTGGGCAGTAGGGGACAACTGGAAGATGGAGGACATGTGATAGAGGACAGACAACAGATGGAAAATGAACTGAGAGGGCGGGGGTGTCAGGAGCCAGAAGGGTTCCCAACACCGTCCTCTCCCCAGGGCTCATCACGCAGTAAGTGGTCAGGGGTGGTGACAGAGAAGGTCTGAGCCACGCTAGGACCCTGGCCTGGTCTCTCCCACCCCAGGTGCCCATGTCTGAGAGAAGGGATGGTGTACAGCAGACATGGGCACCAAGCATCTGTGTCCTGCAGATGACGTTGGCTGTGTGGTACCATCCGAGTGCCTGCGGGCCTGCGGGGCTGAGATCGGCTGCTCCAACATCGCCTACCCCAAGCTGGTCATGGAGCTGATGCCCATAGGTGAGGCTACCTGAGTGGGGTCTGGGTGGGTCTGAGCAGAGCTGGAGTGGGGATGGAACCTCAGGCCCAGTGAGCGTGAAGGGGGCTGGGGGGCTATGGCGGTCACTCCAGATTCAGTGTGACTTTGTGTCACATCCAGTTGGGACACTCTCCAGAGGAAGAGAGAAGTGACCATGAACAAAAACATGGGTACCTGTGTATCAGGCCTGTCCATGTTTCCTGTGTGGCAAACTCACTTCCTCCTCTCAAGACCCCTCAACACTGTTAGTATCAGCCCCATTTTAAAGATGGAGAAATTCTTGCCAAAGTGGCATGGGCCTGTAATCCTAGTGGCTCCGGAGGCTGAGGCAGAAGGATCAAAAGTTCAAGACCAGCCTCAGCAATTTAGCTAGACCCTAAGCAACTTAGGGAGACGCTGTCTTAAAATAAAAAAGGGTTGGTGTGTAGCTCAGTTGATAGAACACACCTGGGTTCAATCCCCAGTACCACTGAATAAATAAATAGGGATATACTGAGACCCCCCTAGAGGTACAGTGATCTGGCCAAGGTCACATGGCAAGTAGGCCTTCAGAACCTGGAATTTGAACCTGATTCATCTACCCTAGAGCTTATCCTCTGGCCCGTGCTGTACCATCTCTCTCTTACGTTCTGATGCTCCTTTACCAACGCCTTCTCATGTAACACTAGTTACTGGCTCCATTTTACACATGGGGAAACTGAGGCACGGAGGGTGGAAAGTGACTTCTTGGAGGTTACAGTGACTGAGACACAAATGCAAGTCCACTGCTTGTTTTGCCAGGATTAGAAATTCAGGTCCCCCAATCCCTCTGTGTCTGCAAGCATGAGCCCCACCCTCTGCCTCCCCCAAGGTACTGCAGGCCAATGGACAGAAACATCAGCAGGTCTGGCTGTTTCCACATTTCTCAGGGTGGCAGCAGTCCTGCTAATCCGATGTGGAGTGCTGAGTTCCTTGTCGTCAGAGGTGTGCAAGCAAAAGCAACTTAGCATTGGCTGTGTGAGCTTCCAGCCTAGACAAAAAGAAGAGTCAGCTTTCTGAGCACTAGAAGCCCAAGCCTCTCCTCTGTGGGTGCTCAGGTCCTTGGCTCCAGCCTCCAGAGGCTTCCTGGTCTTTCAGTCAGGGCCCACCCCTGCTCCCTCCCTCCTTCTCTCCCCTCCCTCCTGAAGAGTTCAGGCCCAAGGAACAGCAATGCACAGACCTGGGAACAGAAAGTGGCCCTGCCACTTGCTGGCTGAAGCATTTGGGGCATGCCACTTCCCTGTTTGGAGCCTTGGTGTCCTCATTTGTAAATTGGAGATAATGACATCTACCCACCCCTCAGTGTTATTGCTGGGATTAAACATAACAACACAGAGAAGCTGCCTGGTTCAAGGCCTGGCCACTCTGTGAGTTCCCACCTTTGTACTTTGCCTGCCCCATCCATTCTGGGCAGGAGAACCCACTAAGTCCCCAGTGTGACACCCAAAGTGTGTTGGGTCACCACCCCTCTCTAGTCCTTGAGCTCCCTGAGAAGTGGATAGAATAAGTCCCAAGTTAATCTGCCTCCCTGAGCAAGATGAGGAGGGTTGAGAAATGTTTGGGGAAAACCATAATTTAACTAACTTTCCTTTGAGCTCCATCCCAATCAGCCTGACAAGTGAACAGAGAGGTTTATGGGATGTCTGGAATCACACGGCAAGTCAGATGCATAGCCAAGACCAGACAATCCAGCCAGGCTAAATAAATGGCATAAGGCTGAGGCTTCAGGGAAGAAGTCCCCTGTCAGGCCCATCCTTGGGCAAGTGGTAGACAGAGGGGCAGCGAGTCTGCCAGCAGCAGAGGAGGTGCCTAAACACTTGAAGAAAAACTGAAGGAGTCCTTGGAGACAAACCTGAGAAAATCCCTGAGGTGGGTTGGGGATTGAAGAGCAGCCTGAAGCCACACAGCTCTGAGTTGACAGCCAAGCCTCCCTCTACCTCCTTTAGGCCTCCCCAAGCCTCAGGCTCTCTTGAGCCTTTAACTCCCAGAGGCCTTTGCCAGAACGCCTCCCTGGCTTTGCTAGGGAACTTCACCCCCTGGCCGGCAATAGCATGTCTTTCTCCCCTTCTGGGAATCTTCATCTCTTTTCCACAGAGCCAATGAGAGAGGGGATTCACCATGCCTGCTGGGGCCTGCCGCACACACAGGATGTGGTGGGAAGTTCCAGAGACTGGGCCCCACTGTGCATGAGAATGAGACTGTACGCCCGTCCCAGGGTGTGGCCTCCCAACCGAGGGTCCCACCCCAAGCCTTCCTCACCACTCCCACCCCATCCTCAGGTTCTGCCTCTAGCCCGCTGTGAATCCCTGGGCGACTCTATTCCCTTTTCTGAGCTTCCATTTCCTCATCTGTCAAACGGGCTAATGATCTTGCCCTCTGATGAAGTCATGGGTGTGAAAGTGCCTCGTCAGCTGTCAGACTCTGCAGAAATGAGAGGCTGGTAATAACAACAACAGTGTAAGTACTTAGTCAGGACCTGTGTTGCCAGCAAGCCGCAAGCTGGGGCAGTGAATGCAGGAGTCCTTATGGCTCATTGTTTACCTCCCCAGCCGCTTATTTTGGGGGTCTTCACAGCATCAAGTGAGCGTTACCATTGAACTCACTTTCCTTTGAGCCCCCTTCCAGTCAGCCTGACAAATGAAGAGAGAGGGCCATGGGATGCCTAGGAGTTACACAGCAAATCAGATGCAAAATCCAGGGCACAGGCAGGAGGGCCCCTCAAGGCCAGGGCAAGGGCCAGGCAGCGTCACAGCAAGTCTCCATCCCTATGTCCAGGTCTGCGAGGACTGATGATCGCAGTGATGATGGCGGCACTCATGTCATCTCTGACCTCCATCTTTAATAGCAGCAGCACACTCTTCACCATGGACATCTGGAAGCGACTTCGGCCCTGTGCTAGCGAGCGGGAACTGCTGCTGGTGGGACGGTACGGTTGGTGTGTGCTGGGGAACCAGGAGACAACTTTTGCAGTCATATGACCAGCTTAAGAGGCCCCACCAGAGGAGGGCTTTGAGGGATGTGTAGGAGTTTGCTGGTTGGAGGAAAGAGAATGCTGGGAAGGAGGGGAGAAAAGAGGAGGAGTCTCCTATCTAATCCACCACCCACATTGCTCTCCTGTCCAGCCCATCATTGTCACAGCTCTCATCAGGAATGTGTCTCTCACCCTGTCTGCTGGGGTAAACTACTTTCCCCAATCATAGTAGAGATCTGTCTCCCAAAAATATGAGCCCCTAGCCCTCCTTATAGTTTCCAGATGCCTCAAAGAGGACCCCTGAGCCAACACTCAGGACTGCCCACACTCAAGCCACAGGGGTCCCTCTGGCCTCCATGCCACAGCCCCACTGAGCTATGACCGTTTCCTCCTAGCCCTGTTTGCCCTCTCCTTCTTCAGCTCAATCTTTCTAGATTCTACCCACGTACCCCGTCTTCCATGTAGCCCTCCCTGAGATTCCCCAACCAAAGAATGAGCTCCTCTCCCTTCCATTCCCAAATCTGTTCCATTCTGGAATCTATTACTAGATTCTTCCCACAGCAAATATGGTCTTTATAGGGTCAAAGGATCTTCCCAGACCTCCTCCCCATGGTGCTGGGTGTTCTGTGTCTGGCCCATCTCCATGTCCTTGGTCTTGTCAAGGTGTCTTTGAGTGTGCACCTCTGCCTATCTGGACCCTCTCCACCCCCCTGTCCCCACTGTTCCTGTCCCTCCAAGCCTGCAAACCCGACCTGCTAGCAGAGCGGCACCTCCTCCTGGCACTAGCCTTGCCAACAGAGCAGCCTCCAGCTAGGAGCCCAGGGTACCTATCCTTAGGGTGGGGTCTTCCCCAGAGCTTCAGGCAGTTGTCCCACTGATGCAAACAGACGGGCTTCTGTCAGAAGGGCCTTGTTGGGACATGCCAGACAGCGGGCGAGTGCGAGCGAGCTCTTCTTGCAGACAAGCAGTCTCTCTTCTCCCTTTGCAGGGTGCTTCAGTGACCCTTCACCCTGGGTACCAACCCCTTGCCTGCCTCTCCCCCTCTGGTTCCCCGTTCCCCCTCTGGTTCCTCAGCTGCTGTGTGGCCCAGGACCAACCTGTCCCTGCTGGGCCTGAAGCCAGAGCCCCAACCTGGTCTCTGCTTGTGTCAACTCACTCCCTGCAACCATGCCCTTGACCTTCCTCCCCATCTCTTCCTGCCCCTGCTTGCCCCAAGCCCCCATACTTCAGAACCTCCATTCTTTCACTTTCCTCTCCTGTGCTCACCTTCTGTCCCTTTCCTGGGACCCTGTGTCCAGCTGGGCACTGTGGAGGACCAGAGAGCTCAGCTCCCACCCCCCTTGAGGTCTTCCCTGTGACCATGGTGGCAACCCCCCAGGGGGTGTGATGGAGGGATCCACTCATCCTGACAATGGGGTAGGTAGGGAGAGTACCATGAAGCCTGTGTGGAGGCGGAGGAAAAGTGGAAGAGGGGCATTCCAGCCTCTAGGTTTTGGGGTCCCTCTGGCTGCTGGTGGTGGCTGAGTCAGAAGGGGAACTCTGGAGGGCAAGAGAAAGGGGAGGGCCCAGCCCAGGCCTGGCTGGCTGCAGAGGCCCAGGCCCCTCGGAGATGCTGAGTCTGGTGTTGGAGGGCAGGGCAGCCGTGCTAATGGATGCCTGCCTGGGCCTTTGAAGAGGGCAGCACCCGCCACCACCAGGGTAAGTGTTAATTAGCCTTAATCAAGGTGGCACCTCCTTCCTCCACCCCTCCCTTGGGCCTAGAAGGGAAAAAAGGCAGGCAGGCAGGCCAGCAGCCACAGGGGAGGCAGCATCCCAGCTGCACACACAGCCCCTGCCACCCTGCTGTCCTGGCAGGGAATCCAACAGGTCCTACCACCTTCCACCTTTGGTGCCGACTGGCTCAGGACACAGGGTTGGGGTGCTTAGCCAGGAAGGAACAGGTGGGACACCTCACCCCCCTTCTCCCCTTGGTGGGTCCCACACCCCTTCAAGGCTCTGGGTGCCCCATTCTGGGAGCCTTCCTGTATTACTGCTTCCCCTGGGCTCCCTCAGGCAGCCCTGCATCGTTGATCTGTTTTCTCTGCTGGACTGCGTGCTGGGCCAAAGCCAGGGCCCGTTCACTGCTGAGTCAGGGCTCCTAGTGAGGTGCCGTGCTCACGAGCACTTTGTCCAAGGGAAGGAGTGAAGCCCGGCAGTGGAGGGGCTCTTAGACAGACAGGGAGACTGGATGCCAGCAGGGAGGGGAGAGAGCTCCCATGGCCAATCAAAAGGACTTAAGCTGCAAATCTGAGGAGTCCAGGCTCAGCCCCAGCTCAGGCCACCTGGCTTCGACCCTCATGTTCCTAGGATGGAAGTTGCCCTAGAATGGATGGGGGTCAACCACAAAGAGCTGCAGGGAGTGAAGGATATACTAGAGGGCCGGATTTCTGCAAAGGCCAGACAGCTTGAGAAATCATGCTGTGTTCAAGAACCACTGTGAGGTCAGTCTGGCCCAATGGTGCAGAGTCCTTCATGAGTCCCCAAATATTTAGTCACCAACAAAAGAGAAGAGTTTCCTGTGCTCCTGGAGCTTCCAGATGGGAGGGGGAGACATGCAAGGACACAAGGAATCACCCAAGCTAATGTGCACACGGAGGAGGTGGGATAGGTGCCTTGAAGGAGGCTAGTGGGAGCCCCCAGGAGCACAAAGGGGCTCTCAGGACTGACTCAGCAGAGACCCCCAGGGGAAGGAGGAGGTAGTGCTAAGACCCAGGGACTGGACCTGCAGGTGGCAGGAAGCCCTGGAAGGGTTTGGAGCAGGGACAGGACAAACTTGGTTTCCTGGTGAAATAGACCAGAGGCCAGAAGCTAGGTCTCAGGGCACAGGTAGGAGAGTCTTAATGACCAGGGGCCGGTGGAGGGACTGAGGAAGGGTATCCAGGGCCACCTGTTGCTGCCTGCAGGTTGGTCATCGTGGTGCTCATCGGTGTGAGTGTGGCCTGGATTCCCATCCTTCAGGGTTCTAACAGCGGGCAGCTCTTCATCTACATGCAGTCTGTGACCAGCTCTCTGGCCCCCCCAGTGACTGCAGTCTTCATCCTGGGCATCTTCTGGCCACGAGCCAATGAACAGGTGGGTGGGAGGGACAGGATGCAGGTGGGCAGGCAGGCTCGGCCTGGAGGCCTCCTGCCCCCCTGCATATGTGCTGCAGTCCAAGGCAGGAGGTAGGGGTTCCTCCCACAGCCCCACAAGCCCCACCTCCCTCCTCTCCAGGGGGCCTTCTGGGGCCTGATGGCAGGGCTGGTGCTGGGAGGCTTGAGACTGGTCCTGGAATTCCTGCACCCTGCCCCACCCTGTGGTGACCCCGACACACGGCCAACCATCCTCAGCAGCATCCACTACCTGCACTTTGCCATTGCCCTATTTGTGCTCACCACTGCCGTTGTGGCAGCTGGAAGCCTGCTGACCTCACCGCCGCAGACTGTTCAGGTGAGCCTGCCCTGACCCCTGACCCCTAATAATTTCTGACTCTAGTCCCACTCTGATCCCTGATCCTCTCTGACTCCAGAATTTTCTAGCCTTCAACCCCTATCCTTGATTGGCCCTGACCTCTGTGCCTTTTTTTTTTTTTTGGAAGTGGAGGAGTACTTGGAGGGGCATTTAACTCAGTAGTTAAATGGGCCACATCCCCAGCCCTTTTTATTTTTTATTTTGAGACAAGACCTCACTAAGTTGCTGAGGCTGGCTTTGAACTTGCAATCCTCCTGCCTCAGTCTCCTGAGCCACAGCACTCGGCTGCTCTGTGCCTTTTTTAACTTGACTTTCATCTATCATTGACCCTGGCCAGCTCGAGACTTACCCTTGCCCTGCCACATCTCCATCACCACTCATTCCTTGCAGATTGAGAATCTTACCTGGTGGACCCTGGCTCGGGACCTATCCCTGGTAGCCAAAGCAGGTAAATGGGTGTCCCTCAGCTCCAAAGCTAGAGGCACGGTGCCTGATGAAGCCTTGTGTCCCTCACCTGTCCCTCCTCAAACCCCTCCAGGTGACAGCCAACCACACCAGAAACGAAACTTTTGGGCCCGTGTTTGTGGCTTCAACGCCATCCTGCTCATGTGTGTCAACATCTTCTTTTATGCCTATTTTGCCTGATCCTGCCACCCTGGGTAGCAAGGTGGGGGCCCAGAGTCCTCAGGGCCATCCCCTCTCCAAGTGAACACTGAACCTAGAAGGTGATGGACTCCCCTCATAGCTACAGTGTGTGTCAGTGCTTAGTGACTATCTGGGCTAGCAAAGTAGGAGCCCTGAAAAATTAGGGGAATAATGGGGATAAAAGAACATGATATTTCAAAAATAGCACCAAAATAGTCATAATTGGAAAGAAAATGAGATTTCTGATGGACATTCTTATATTGGTTTCATGGTTTTTATTTTGAATACATAGGTCCAGATCAGGAGCAGTGGGGTTTGCCAGGTATGGGGCTTAAGGGTCTTGGACCAACCCTGGAAAGAGGGAGAATTCCACATGCCTACAACACATGGAGCGCTCCCTCCGCAGGAGACCACAGCTGCCTCAGGGCTTCTCCCTCCATCCCACTTGCTTCAAGGAAATAGGAGGAGCCTCCTCTCTTCCTCCCCTGCTCATGATGCCTCCCTCAGCCTGGAATTCAAGGCCTTCCTAAGTCCCACTTCAATTTTGCTGCTCCCAAAGCTGCCCAGGCTCTGGACAAGCTCTGCTTAGAATGCCTTGCTGGCCGCCCATTCCATCTGCACAACCCACCTTCACTCAAGCTGGTCCCTGCCTAAGCTACCTGCCCAACTCTGTCCTGTAGGGCATCAAAACACCCCCAGCATTTCATCTGGCCCACAGGTTTCCCTGCCTTCCTGGAGTCCCCAGGGCCCTGGTCTGGGCAGAACCTGCAGAGATGAAAGTCAGTGCAATCCAGTTGTCCCATGTGGCTGGGCCCAGGGCCTGGCTCTTCAGAGCTTGTCTGTGTGCACAAGGTGAACTGAAGAGGACGCACTTCTTTTCTTTTACCTCTTCCAGTTGCTTCCCCTATCCTCAGGTCCTCTAGCCCCATCCCAAAGTAGCTATGCGGGCTGAATGCCCCAGGTGGAGTCCAAAGGGACTATAGAGAAGCTCTTGTCTACCTGGTAACTCCAGGTTCCTCTGGGCTGAGCCACCTGTACAAATCCAAGTGCCTTTTGAGGGAGGGGTAGGCAGGCCCAGCTGGTGGTCTGCCCAAGGTGAACCCACCCACCACGTCCAGGGTTCTTTGGGTTGAGCCCCCAGTCTGTGAACCTAGGAATGCTCAATTGTGGGCGGTAGGATTGGGATTGAGCCATTGATAGCATATGGGTGGAGTTTCCAAAGACCCCACTCCATGATGCCACACAACTGGCAGCCAATAGGAATAGCAACCTAGTTGTGTGGTCTCTAAGCTCTGGGTTAGTTCTGGGATGCTGGGAGCCTGTCCCAGTTTGTATGAAGAGGCACAAGGCAGTAAGGAGCCCAAGTTCAGTGCTTCAGTGCAAGGCTTCCCGCTGAGCCCTGTGGACCTGGAGGCAGGGTGTCCACTTCCTCTCTCTGGACCTCAGTTCCTGTAAAAAGGCCTCTTGACTGAAGGGGCTGCTGGCTCTGCCTGCAACTTGCAAGGTCACAGATGCACCGGCTGGACGTAGCTCCGCGGGAAGAAGCCAACACGCCCACCGTACTGACCCCTCCACCAGTGGGGGTCTGGGCGCTCCAGGACCTCAATGATGTCACCGCGACGGAAGCTGAGCTGTGAAGGGTCCTGGGCTGAGAAGTCAAACTGGGCCTGGGCAAAGCAGGCCCGGGGTGACTGTGAGGGGAAGAAGTGGTTAGTAGGGTGTTTTGGAAGCTCTGAGACCAGCTGTCCTGATGGAGGCTCTCCCCAGCAGGGTCCCACAGAAGTGAGTGGGCTCTGCAGATTGGGGCAGCATCCCAGTTGACTACATCCAGATCTTGTCCAGATCTTGACTGAGGCCAGGTGGGTGACCACCCCACCCCATGGGCCTTGCACTGGTTCAGACCCCTATATGGCCTGCCTGCTTCACAGACCCTGCATCAACATAGACTAACCCAACTTTCTTGTGATCATAGTGCTGGTGGGGCGGGCACCTAAGTTCTGGTCCTTAGGGTGGAGAGGGTCCTTGCCTCTCTTCTGGTCTCATTTCTGTCTCTACAACAGACATGAAATTTTTATTCCAGCAAGGCATGGTGGTACACACCTGTAATCCCAGCGGCTTGGGAGGCGGAGGCAGGAGGATCATGAGTTCAAAGCCAGCCTCAGCAACTTAGCAAGGCCCTAAGCAACTCAGCAAGACCCTCTCTCTAATAAAATATAAAAAGGGGTTGGGGATGTGGCTCAGTGGTTAAGTGCTGGTTCAAATCCCAGTATAAAAAAAAAAGAATTTTTTATTCCAGGCATGAAACCACAGATAGGGCCTTATAAACTGTAAAGTGATGCCCAGCTGAAAGAGTGTTTATTACTACTGCCCTTGGTCAGACTCTGAGGAATGATCGCCCATTTGAGTTTTCTATCTGTGCCCCAAATATAACCTTGGGCACACGCCTGTCCTCTGTGGGCCTCATTTCCTCTCCTGTGCAAGGCAGCCAGACAGGAGCTCTTTATAACACATCTTTTTGGTGCCATGACTATGGCATCCAGCACCCTGGATCTGCCTGTCCACCAGGATCTCATATCAGCCTACAGAATCTCATTCGGGATGGGTGATATAATCAGCAGAAACTCTAATTAGCGGTTCTCTGCCCAGGAAGGAGGAGGTGTCCTGGGTACCGGGGGACTAAGCCAGCCTCTGCACTCACCCCACTGGATGGGTAACCTCAGGGTCCAAGCCAGAGCAAGATTGTGGGTGCTCAGGAACCTTAGTTGGTCCTTCACCTCCATCCTGGCTCCCAGGGCAGAGCTGATCCAAGCAGTGAGCAGGAGGGATATCTGGGAGGCAAGAGCCCCAGCTAGAGAGGAGTCCCCAGACTGGGATCTCATTGTTGGGTCAGTTCTCAGTGTCAGGCAGAAAAGCCCCACAGAGGATGCACTGATGGGGATCTCCTGAGGCACCATTTGGTTCTTTTGGCATATCAAACCCCAGGATTCACCCTATTGGGCAGAGGGGAGATTGAGGGCTGAATTGGGCTCAGATCATGTGACAAGGTCTTCAAGGGGACTAGGAACTGCAGGACTGTAACTTCTCTGCAGAGCTGGGTCGGCTCCCTCCCCATGCCCTGCCTGTGATTATGCTCCCCATAACCTCTGCAAAGTCCAAGATCCAATGTCCTGATGTCTTGACCTCATGCCCCAGGTTTTGCCAACATCCCTGTTTCTAAGGAATACAGCATGTCAGGGCTAATAACCCCGTTGGCTGGTGTCGTCATCCTAATGAGAGCGACAGCTGGTCCCTGGGGCTCCTTGATGAAAGGGCTGGCTGGCAAATTGCTGTTATTGTGAAGACAAGGTGAAATGGACCCACACACACACCCTGTGCCCGGCCAGGTCCTCGCCCACATATGCTCACACTGTCCTACACCTTGTCCAAGGCCAGCTCCTCCTTGGGGAGCAGAAACCAGGACTGACTATATGGCTTTCAGAGAGTCACATCACTCTCAGCCTCAGTTTCCTCATTTGTATAATGGAACTGACGGGGTGTTGGCACTCGGTAGGCTCTGCCAGTATCCATACATTCATTCACTCAACAAACATTTATTGAGCACCAACTGTGAGCTGCACACCATTCTAGAGCTGACAACAAGCCAGCTGCTGTTTGCCCCATGGAATTTACCTGGTGTCCCTTGTCTTTCCCCTTTACCCATATTTGCTTGCTTCAGCTGACACTATAATGTCCCTTTGGAACCTGGGCTGCCCCCTCCTCCTGCATCAGTTGCTGGGGCGGGAAGGGAGGCCAGGCCTGTGTGCGGCACAGTGTGGGCATCTTCCCTGATGCAGATGGCAGGAGAAGCAGAGGCTCCCCCCACTCCCTCCCTCCACCTCCTGCCCCCTACCTTGAGAAGGGGCTCCTCATCCCGCAGGAAGATCTGCCGCCTCTTGGCAATAGTGGTCGTTCGGTAGAAGTCAACCAGCTCGTTTAGGGAGTTGAACTTCTCTTCCCACAAGAAGTACTTCCCCGAGGCCTCCCGCAGCACCTTGAAGTGCTGCACCTGGTCCCCATAGCTAGGAGAGAGGGCCACAGCTGTTTCAGATCCTGACTGCCCCCACCACCCCTCAGCACCACCCAGAACCAGGCCTTTCTCAAGGAGAGACCTCGAGCCGGGGAGATACAGATGGGGAAGCGCTCACTGACCTGGCTCCAAATAAGAGCCAACCAGTTCCCTCTGCCAGTGGAACATGGGGTTAGAGTTGTGGGCTCTGGACCAAGTCACTTTTTTGCTATGAGTCCTTAAGCAAGTTCTTAGCTTCTCTGAACCTCAGTTTCCTCATAATGATAACTTTGCTTAGGGTAAGTGAACAGAAAATGCTATGGTTTATTGGCAATATTAAATGGCTACCTCTGAGTGAATCATGAAGAGATAATATCTTTCACATCTCTTCAATATCCCCCACAGTTTTGACATTCTCCTCCCTCCCTTACCCTTTCCAAATCCCTGCAGTTCCTTGAGGAATGAATCCTAAGATCATCCTGAGTCAGACCAAAGCCTACTAATATGAGAGGATCTCAGATATACTAGGTGATTTTATCCACCTCCCTCTCCCAAGAACCTTCTGTGGCTCCTCATTTCCCTCAGGATAAAATCTTAACATCCTCAGACTCAAGAGCTGGCTCTAGTTACATATCTAGCCTCATTTCCTTCATATCTTTTATGATGCAACCAATGGGCTTCTTTCTCATCTCCCAGTCTTCATGCCCACTACCAAGTCCCTTCCAGCCCTGCTGGGAAGATACCCTGTCCTCCAAACTGGTCAGAAGTGCAGAGCCCATCTGGCAGTGACAGGGCAGAGGGACCTGCCCCATGCCTCCTACATTTGGCACATCTGACATTGGGATAGGCCATGCTGGGCTGGGACTGAGGATGGTGCTGGCATGGATCTGGACAGTAGGAAGGTACAGCTACTGTGATTCCCTTCCCCTGACGCAGGGGCAGAACTGGGCCTGCCTTACTGCTCAGGAAGAGGAGATCAAGCCCTTTGAACAATGGGGAAACCAAGGCCCCAAGTGCAGTCACAACCTACCTAGAGCTAAGAGCAAGGATGGCCAGGGTTGGGGCCACATCTGAGCTCATACTTGCTCCAACATGCTTCCTAATTGATTAGTATCATAGAATAATAACAATCATTATTCCAATTATGATATTAATAATGTCCTAGATATAAGAATTCCCAGTCCAATTCTGCTCTGCCATGTTGCTACATGGGCTGTGTTCCCCAGAGGCCGGCCCTCCCTCCCTGGTTCTCGCTACCAGGTCAAACATTAACTGCCCCTTCCTGGCTTGACAGCTGCCTCTGGACCTTGGTATCCTCTCCTTCCAAACTTAGAGCACAGCCATACATCTGGCAGGCGAGGGGAGGTAGCCTGGGACCAGGGCAATACAGGTGCCACTTCCATGGCTGTCCTGGGCCTATGTGGCCTGGCTGGGCCCTGGAGGGAGAACCCAGAACAGCCTTGCCTATCCAGGAGGAAGGACCGAGGGCTGGTGTGCTGTGCAGGCGGCTGGTGGGGTTGAGAGCTGGGGCGGGAGGCTAGGACAAGGCCACATGGGGATGCACAGGATAGCCATTGTGAGGGAGTGGACCCCTCTGCCTCCTGAGCCATAGGCTGTGGCTTGTTTTGTTCCCATTTGGGGCTAAAATGAGACCCAACTCTCAGTACAGAGATTTGATGGTTAAAACAAAACAAAATGCCTCCGGGGTTCTAAATTACAATTTTGGTAAATGATTTGATACATTGCATTTATAAGCTGGGATTCTCTCCTTCAGGCCTACAGTCTTCCTGAACCTGAGCGTGGTGTCCCTCAGCTACCCAGACCTGTGCTCATTTAACCCTACGCTCTGTTCAGTCCCTGTACGTGTCAGCCCTGGGGCCAGTGTGCTGCTTTGTTATAGGTTTAAGAGTAAAGATTTGAGATAAAAATGTAGGTCTGAGGGTATAGCTTAGTGGTGGAGCACTTGTCTCCTCATGTACGAGGCCCTGGGTTCAATCCCAGCACCATGGGGAGAAAGATAAGATAAAGATTCCCCTAAGGTAACCAAGGGTTCCCACAACCTGGCCAGATTAAAGGGCCCAGACCCTGGGGAGGACCGTCTCAGCTTCTTAACACACCTCTAAGCCTTTGCACATACAGTTCCCTCTGGCTGGAAGGAATTCTTGAACTCCTATTCTCGTTTCAAGGCCCTGGTAAAATGGCCTTTCCTCCAAGAGTCACCTCAGAACCCCTCATGAGTCAGGAGTTTCCTCAGATCCCTAAGCCCTCCTGCAGCCTTTTTGTAACCCACTGCTCACAATGACTTGCATACTAGACTCTGAAAGGGCAGGGAGGCAGAGTAGGCCCTGGGGTCCCATCTAGCTGGGACTCTGGGAATGAAGCATCCCCACCCAAGCTTAATTCCTAAGGAAAGCTCTTCTTTTTTTTTTGGTAATGGGAATTGAGCTCAGGAGCAATTTAACACTGAGCTACATCCCAGCCTTTTTTATTTTTTAAGACAGGGTCTCACTAAATTGCTCAGGCTGGCCTCAAACTCTGGATCCTCCAGCCTCAGCCTCCCAAGTTGCTGGGATAACAGGCGTGTGTCACCGCACCTAGCAGAACACACTGTTCTTAAAACCCGCTTCTGGAGGTTCTGAACTAGGGTTCCAGATGCCAGGCATCATGACCCAGAAGCCGGTGCCCTAGAAGCAGGTCCAACTGCCTATGATGTGCCCAGCATTCAGGGCAGCTCCCCTCTAAAGGAGCCAGTTCTCCCTGTGTGAGCATAGGCTCTGGAGCAGGTGGAGCAATGGTCTCCAAACCTGAGGCAAAGCTTCTTTAGTGCGCCCATTGAGCATTGTTCCTGGTGACTAAGCGGCTCGTGTTGTCGGGTGTGGGATGTGTGTGTCCATGTGCCCAGGATGCTGAGGAAGGCAGGCAGGGGACAGGGGCTCCACCCTGTCTGGCCTGCTGTAACCTCCCAGAGGCTATGTGCTTCCCAAAGGCAGCCTGTGAGCCCAGTGCTCTCCTCAACATGCTGCTCAAATGAGCTTGGGGTTTTCCTGGACTTTGGCTGGGGTACATGGGGAGGAATGTCACTGTAAGGCTTGTCAGGAAATAGGGAACTGATGGATCTGTCTGGAGTGCCTGGTTCAGAGGTAAGAGGCCTTGAGGAGGAGCCTGGGGTATGTGAGGCCCTGCTCCTCTGGGTAAGGAAATGAAAGGGGAAAGGTAGGTTTGAATGAGATTTCAAACCAAGTGACCACAACCTGGAGCACTTGAGTTTGAAGGTCATCTGCAGGGCCTGGAGAATTAGCCAGAACAAAGCATATTCTGATCATGTAGGAAGGTCAGGGAGTAGAGAACAGGAGATGAAATAAGGGGAAAAAACAAAGAAACCCAGGAATTGTAGAATTTTCCAACCTCAGAAATTCTCAAATCTGGAGAACATGCCAGCCCCTAGCCTGTGCATGGCACACGATAGGTTCTCAGCAAATGGCAGGTCTTGCCCTTTTCTCCACCTGGTCCACACTTACTATTTACAGTGGAGGAGAGGGAGGCCCAGAGGGCAGAGCAGCTGGCCCACAGCCACACAGGCAGCCCTGCTGGCAGTACTGCGTCTTGAGGAGGTGGTGTGGTCCCTGTCTGAGGCCAAGGGAGGGCTGCCTCCACCTCTCTGCCCCCAAACTCAGCAACTGAGAGTTCTCTCTCCCAGTCTGACCTGTCTCCTCATACCTTGCACCAGAAATAATGCCTCATCCCTTTCCTCTGCCTGGTCTTGGCCTTAGTCATACACACTTCAAGGCCAGGATGAAGCATAGAAGCATCTGAGAACCTCTTGGACCAGCAGCTGTTCTCTGGGGAACCCCGCCCCAGACCCAGAGGTACTTCAGAGCCTAGGAGGAAGTGAATCTGGGTGCAGGTGACCTTGGCCCTGGTGGACTGTCTGGAGGGCGGATGGTCCTGTGTGTCCAGCCCTGGACAGCTGGAGCGGGAAGGGAGGCTGCAGGAGCCTGAGCTGGGTCTGGGGTGAATGTGAAGAGGAAGTAGCTGCAGCCAGTCCCCTGCAGCGGCCAGTGCTGGGCTCTGTGAGCCTCCACTGAGTCTGGGTGTGTGCTTCTGGCATGTGTGTCTGTGCCTGACTCCGGCTCCGTGGGAGTCACTGCATGTGTGAGTCCCTTGCAGAGCAGTCATGGGTATGTTTGTGCCTGCCTGTGACCCCAACACCCACTGACCCAAAGGGACAAGGGGCTTGGGCTGAATCCCCGACTGTCAGAAAAATCCCAAGGACCAAATCAGGTCTAATGCTGGCAGCAACTAGTCCTGCCCAGCGGGTTTTTCTGGCCTGGTGGCAGCAGCAGAAGCAAAGATGACTGTGGCAGCCCAAGGTGGGAAAACAAGCCTGAGTGGGTGGGGGCAGGAGTCCAGGATGCCCCTATTACCAACCATGGCTGTGGGCCCAACTGGGAATAGTTCTGGGTGCTAACTGCCCATTGGAGAAATTTCATCAGGCATGGTTGCTCTGGTCTCAGTTTGTCCATCTGTGAAAAGGGGCTGCAACAGACAGGAAAGAGAATCAAGCTGACCTTGGGAGGAAGTAGGGCACAGCTAGCTAGTAGGGACAGACCCTGTCTGGGTGTTTAGATGGGAAAGTGGGTTGAAAGGCAGACAGGTCTGTCAGGGCACAGAAGGTCAGTGGGCACCAGTTCGGCCATTCTTTGCTGTGTGACCTTGGACAAATTATTGCATCTTTCCGAGCGTCCTTTCCTTACCTAGAAACTGGGCTCCCAGGAATAAAGCGCATTTCCTTCCTTCCTCCCTATCTGTGCCTGCAACCAGTCCCTCCCTGCCTAAATGGCACCCCACCCCTGCCCTGCTTTCTTTCCTCCATGGCCTCTATCATCATCCAAGACCTTTTATAATTCACTAATCAGTTATTGACTGTCACCTCAGCAGAACACAAGTGCCTAGAGCTCATGAAGCTTTATCCTATTTCGTAGGGGGCTGAATTGCTAGCACCTAGGACTAGGACAGGGCCTGGCACACACCTGTCGCTCGGTGACTGGATGGGCAGGGCAAACGCACCTGTGTTGTGTTGATGTGTTGACTCCAGTGCACTACTGACCCAAAAGGAAGCAAAACACCTCACTTGGGGACACTGTCATTTAAGACAGAAGAGTCTCTGGGGCTGGGACAGAAGTGTGGGACAGAAGTTATCCTGCTCAGACATTGCATGACAGCCTTGGCCCCCAGCCCACTGGCCAGTTCACATGTGCTCCTTGAAGGTAGAGGGGGTCAGCCCTTTGTAAACTCATAAAGGGCAGCTAGCTACGGCCACTTTTGCTCTGTGAGGCGGCATGAGGCTCATAAACCCCTGAGAGTTTTATGGGGCTTGGCATGAGTGTGCAGGAGATGCCACGCGTAGTGGGGTCAGAGTTCCTAAGTATCAAGCCAGCAAGGGCAGAGGACTCTTCACAGTCCAATCTGCCAGGCAATCTGCCAGACTTTCCTGGATGGCCATTAGGTTACTGGACTTCACAGTGTCTGGGGTCACTATCTCCATGTCAAAGATGAGGACGTTATAGCCAGAGCCTGCCTGAGGTCACACAGCAGGTCCAGGGAAAAGTCAGGATGGGGCCTGGGCTTCCTGGTTCCTCAGACCACTGTCTCTTCTCTGATAGCCCTGGATTCATGGGCAGAGGATGGGGAACAGCCTTCTAGGCCAGAAGAGGATCCCAAACCCTTCCCCAGCACATTGTATGGCCCTTGGGGGTTTTAAGTGGCATTTATTGAACACTTATTATATACTAGTCATCATACTAATCTCTTTATATAGATGTCCATTTTGTAGACAAGGAAACAGGCTCAGAGGATAACTTGCCCAGCATTATAAACAGGTATTGGAGCTAAGACTCTTGCTCAAAATCCCACACTCTTAACTACTTGTCCCATCTAAATCTCAGTTGCCTACACTGACCCCCTGCCTGGCAGCCCTCCAAAGAACACAAAAGACCTCATCACAGAAGAGGTACTGAACCCGGAGTGGGACCCAGGAAACCTGGGCCTAGCTTGGGAGGAACTGAGGGTCGATATCGCCACCTGGTGGTGTTGTGCACAAACTTCCATCATTGCTTCTGGGAAGTTCCTGCAGGTTCCGACCTTGGGGCACCTGGTCAGGGTGCCCTGGGGGAGAAGCTGGCAGCCTGTGCCAGGATTTCTCTGAGTTACGCTCTCAGCTCTCTTCCCAGGACACATTGGTCTGGTTCCCCTACTCAAGAATCGCTCCCTGGCACTGCCTATCTCCTCTTCAGGCCGACTTGCTGTCCAAACACACCATTCACTGCTTCGTTTCTGGGCCTTTGCACATGCCGTTCCCTCTACCTGGCGTATCCTCCCCCCTCCTTGTGCACCCAACTCCTACTCATGCTTCAGAACCCAGCTCAGACATCACCTCCTCCCGATGCCTTCTTGCGGAATATGTCTACTGCCATTAAATTTCCTGTATTCATCTGTCACGGAAACCCTCTGGGCGAGAGTGTGTCTATTTCCCATCACACTCAAATCGGACTCACCTCCCATCCTGCCCTGTCGTTCACACACAAACGATGCTAAATAAAAGCGTGTGAACTGTTATCCCAGCTGCTCGGGAGGTTGAGGCAGGAGGTCCATGAGTTGAAAGCCATCCTCAGCAACTTAGGGAGGCCCTAAGCAACTCAGCGAGACCCTGTCTCTAAATAAAATATTTTAGAAAGGGCGGGGGTTCAATGCCCACTTAAAAAAAAAAAAGAAAGAAAGAAAAAGAAGGGAAAGGAAAAGAAAAGAAAAAAAGAAAAGAAAAGAAAAGAGGGTGTCCCCTATAACCATGGCTGCTGCCGCCGCTGCCGCCGGCGCTGGGGAACCTCTGTCCCCTGATGAATTGCTCCCGAAAGGCGACGCGGAGAAAACCGAGGAAGAGCTGGAAGAGGACGACGACAAGGAGCTAGATGAGACCCTGTCGGAGAGACTCTGGGGTCTGACGGAGATGTTCCCGGAGAGGGTCCGGTCCGCGGCCGGAGCCACTTTTGATCTTTCCCTCTTTGTGGCTCAAAAAATGTACAGGTTTTCCAGGGCAGCCTTGTGGATTGGGACCACTTCTTTTATGATACTGGTTCTTCCTGTTGTCTTTGACACTGAGAAGTTACAAATGGAGCAACAGCAGCAACTGCAGCAGCGGCAGATACTTCTAGGGCCTAACACAGGGCTGTCAGGAGGAATGCCAGGGGCTCTGCCTTCACTTCCTGGAAAGATCTAGGTTGTTACTGCTATATTTGAGCTGTCTTGATGGGAGAAATTTGAAATTCAGTTGTGTTTGAACTGCTATCTGGGTTTTTTTTTTTTTTTCAACTGTGGCATATTGATCCAAACCTGGTAGAAAGAATTCTCCCCTCATTGTCTCATGGAGAGACTCCCAACTTTTAACTGTGCCCTCCACGCTGTCCTCAATGTTTCTTCTGTCCTCACTCTGACACCCAAGTGCAGCTATGCAGACGGTTATTCCAGCTCTGGCCACCTTACCCCCTTCTAGTAGATTGCTCCTAATTGGAAGATCTCCTCACTGTCCTATTGTGGGGTAGAAACTAATGCCCCATAATAGGAGGGAAAGATCCCTGACCATTAATGACTTTTTTTTTTTTTTTAAGAATGGAGATATTGGGGAGGGACATGCACATATTATGAAACTGACAAAGTACACTGCACTTGTCTGGTAAAGCACCAGGAAGCCCCATGAATACTGGAGAGAAGGGAAGCTGGTTGCAGCTTCACCCACAAAATGGGGACAACGAGCAGAGGCTCGTTTCCTCTGCACATTTTGGCTATTAGACCTGTGTGTAGTAAAAAGTCAGTGCTCACTTTTTGTATTTAAATATTAAAAATTATTCCAATTCAAAGTGTCATCCATGTGCCTGTAATAAGTACCTAAAAGTTACTTGGACCATTTTAGAAGGCCAAAGACATAATAGTGCTTCACATTTCCATCCCCACTGATAATTTCAAGGCCCAAGTTAAATTTTTGAAAAAGAAAATTCACTGTTCACCAAGAAACTCTTAATGACACCTTTGCACTGAATTCAAGTAATCAATTTCTGATCCACCATCCTAAGGAAAGGGCCAGGTCAGTGTTTTTGTAGTCTACAGACATTTCACAATTATAAACTTGTAGGAAGTACTGATTTCTAGTGTTGGGGATAAGAACTTTTTTGTGCTTTTTTTTTTTAAGTGATGGGAGATGAGAAACTGATGAAGTCAGTTGCAGTCCCATATTTGAACCTTGCAGTTTTCCTATTTAACATAAGAAATTTTTTAGCATAAAACACTCTTGAGTCTTTGGTGTGAATCCTTTTATCAAAATAATACTGTGCAGTTTTGGAGATAGTATTATTCCTGTTTTTGCAAAGGCGGAAACAGTCATGGAAAAGTTAAGTAATATACACAAGGCCTCATAATAAGTGCTGGGTTTGGATTCAAATACAGCCTCCTGACTACTGAACCCTGCTATGCACTCTAGATAGAGGCAGCCTAGGTCCTTGGCTCAGACGCATATTTCACTTCACTAGGGCAAAGCACTCACCAGTCAGTCAGGTACAAGCTGTGCTTTGTACATTGGTTCTTCAAATTGCAATCCTAACTTCAAACTGAAAAATGCTTCAGTGGTACATTTCTGAAACAAATCCCACTAAGTGAACATTTCGTCTGGATTTTCCAGGTGAAGCTTGATCAAACTATTAGATGATGGTAATAAATTCCTTTTTTTTTTTAAAAAAAAAAAAGAAAAAGAAAAGAAAAGAAAAGAAAAGAAAAGAAAAGAAAAGAAAAGAAAAGAAAAGAAAAAAGAAAAGAGAAAAGAGAAAAGAGGCAGGCGTGAGGAGCGAATTCCCCAGGCTGAGGTGTTCTGGTCTGACCCTGCGCTTATGTTGGCTGGGGCTGCATTTACAGAGAGACGCCACAAGAGGGCAGCACGAGCCCTAATGGCCAATGCCTCCAGCTTCCCTCAGGCGCCAGGCTCAGTTTGAGTCCCCTGTGCCCCTATTTTGCTGGGTGACCTTGGGATTTGGGGTTGGTTCCAGCAGTCACTTGAAGCCTGACTAGCCCGCCTGGCGGGCGCCATACCCTGGAGATGACCAGGCCCCTGGACAGCCACCACTTGGAAAACTGCCACTTCCTGCCTTTGCGGAAGCAGCAACTCCCGGGGTCTGCAGGGAGCCTGGCGGGAGTAGGGACAAGGCTGCGGAGGTGGAGAACCTACAGGGCCTCCAGACGCCCACAGTCATCCTGGCAAGCCGGCAGGCCAAGAACTTACTCACGGGACTCCCCCTTCTGTCCCAGCCATGCACATGCTGGTAGCACCCCTGTTTTTAAGATGGGGAAACAGGTTCAGAGAGGGCAATCCAGTCAGTCCCTCGGAATAATCAACCTGTTCCCAGGGGAAAGGGAAAATGGGTGAGCTAATGGCTGGTTAGGAGGTTTCAGGCGGGGATCTGAATAAGCGCTGGGGAGTTTTGACCTCTCATGACATCAGATCTCCGCACTAGAGCAGACCTCCTGACCAGTGGCCCTACCCCTGGGTGCCTCAGGTGAGGAGATGGCTACTTGGGAGGGCTCCCCACAGACGTGCTGATCACACAGTGAGGAGCTACTAGAGTGCTATCCTCTGGTCCATTAATATTTAGGTGGCATCTTTCACCCCAATACTGGCTCTGATAATAGCAATAAGAACTGGCATAGCAAGTGCCCCTCAGTGCCAGGCTCTGTGCCCAGTGTCCACAGAAGCCCTGAGAGCTTGTGCTGCTGGTGGGTCCCACTGCACGCCACCTCCCAGACCTGGCCAATTCATCCCCTCAAGTCCTAGATGCCATCACCTCCTGCCTGGTTCCTCACTGGCCTCCCTGCTGCCATCCTCACATTAACCAGAAGCATCTGCTGCTGATCAGACCTCTCCTCTGCTTAAGACTCTCCATGGCTTCCTATGGCTCTGAGAAAAATTCAACCTCATCAGCCGTCTGCCACCGGGCCTGCTTGTCTCTTTGACTAACCCACAGTTCCCTCTCCCTTGCTGGCTCTGCTCCAGCCCCATGGCCTCCCCACTGCATGCCCACCTCAGAGCCTTTGCATTTGTTGTTCTTCTGTCTGGAAGCCTCTCCTCCCAGGTCCGCGTTCCTGGGCATTGGGCAGCCTCCATCTCCATGTTCAGCTCTTTGCTCAAATGCCACCTCCTCAGAGCCCTTCCCTGACCACCACTGGTTCATTCTGCATTTTTTTGTTGTTGTTGTTCTCTGTCTCCCTCGCTAAGACTTATATCCTTAAGGACAATAGCTTTGTCTTCTTCCGTGCTGTTTCTCCAGCTCCTGGAGTAGTTTGGCACAGGGCTCTGAGCTCAGTAACTAGTCTTCTGGGCCCTGGGAGTAGGAAGGACAGAGACCAGCCAGGAGACTGACCCCACACCTCCTCATCTATTCCAGGACACACCATACCAGGACAGAACAGTCACCCTGTCACTGTGCCAGACAATCCCTATCATGCCTACCCTGCTGCAATGCCATTATTCCAAATAGGGTAAAATATTTTTCTCCCCTACTTAAGCAAGTGGAACCCTCTGCATTAACCATATTGACTCATTTAGTTTTCTTTTTCTTTTTCTTTTTTTTTTTGGTGGGGGCATTTTCAATACTGGGGATTGAAGCAAGGAGTACTCTACTGCTGAACTACATTCCTGGATCTTTTTAAAAAATTATTATTTTATTTTGAGACAGGGTCTCCTATGTTGCCCAGGTTGACCTTGAACTTGCCAGCCTCCTGCCTCAGCCTCCCAGCCTCATTCATTCTTGTAATAACCTATTTTACATGTAAGGAAACAGGTTCAGAGAGATTAAGCAACTTGCACAAAGTTGCATAGCCATCAAGTGTACCAGAATGAGAACCCAGGCAGTCAGCCTAGGCTCAGGGGTCATCCTCTCAACATCACCATATTGTGGGATCCTGTCCAGAGCACACTCCGGACACCTGCCCTGGGCACCTCGACGCTCTGCCATACTCCATCTCTCACCACCTCACCCAGTGACACCATCCCCCAAAGAAGCTTTCATGGCTCCTTACTTGGAGTAACACCTGGAACTCTAGACCTGGCATTCAAGGTTTCGCACAGTTGGCCTGAATCTGGTCTCTTGGCACCCACTGCTCTGAGCTGCACCCTGGGGTGCCCAGGCAGCCACCTGCTTCTGGGCCTCCATTACGGTCACTCCTACAGAGACGCCGTCCCCACACTCTGATGCTGCAGCCCACCCGAGGCTCGGAGGCTCAACTTGGGCACTCCCTGTCTCCCTGCCCCTCCAGAGCACACCCCAAAGGTCCAAGCTCACTTCACAGAGATGGAGAATTCCCCAGGGGAGCTCTCACTCTCCCGGATCAGGAAGGCTCCCAGATGGTTCCGCTGCATCAGAATCTCTTCTGCCAGCTGCCTGGAAATCCTGCCCGAGTACCACCTGTGGAGAAAGGGGCCAGTGAAGGCAGTGGGGAGGCCGGCCCCCCCCACATACTGCATGATGTCGAGGTGCTCAATGTCGCCCATCCTCACAACAATCCTGAGATGTGGGAGGCAGGGCTGTTCCCATTTCACAGATGGGGAAACTGAAGCGCAGAGAAACCAAGCCAGGTGAGGCAGGCAGGAGCTAGGACACAGCCCCAGTGCTTTGGCATCTGAACCTACCCAACCTTTCCTACCATGCCAAGTAAAGAAAAATCAGACTCTCATGAGCCACAAGAACCAAACTCAGCCTAACTTCTGTTTTAGATAATAGATGATTTAAGTGGGGGAAAAGTCCTCTACTACACTGCTCTGCCCCCCATTCCTAGAGATCTTTTGGGGGGGGTACTGGGGATGGATCCAGGGGTACTCTACCACTGAGCTATATTCCCGGGCCTATTTATTTATTTAAGCCTCAGACAGGTTCTCACTAAGTTGCCCAGGCTGGCCTTGTACTTGCGATCCTTCTGCTTCAGTCTTCTGAGTCTCCGGGATTACAGGCGTGTGCCGCCCTGTCCAGTGATGACAGATTCAAGTAAACAAACCAAAAATCAGGGCTGGAGGTGTAGCTCAGTTGTAGAGCACTTGCCTAGAATGTGCACGGTCCTGGGTCCACAGCCAGCACTGCAAATTAATGTATAAATACTGATGACAAAAATAAGAGTGGCTTTGATCTGGTGAGGAAAGCGCTTTATCTCTATACCCATTTCACAGAGCCATGGACTCAGGTCACCTGGACTTTTTCACAGGTTCAAGTTTCTTTCCCTGCTGACTAAATAGAACTGAATATAGAGAAGTCACCTCGTAAATGCTTAGTCTCTTGCAAGATCCCCAGGGAAACGAGAATCCAACTTCTCTTCCAGTTCCCCCTGAAGATGGCTCCAGGCAGCCCTGGTGCCCCCCTTTATTTATTATTATTATTATTATTATTACTATTATTGGTACTGGGGATTGAACCCAGAGGTGCTTTACCACTGAGCCATATCCCCAGCCCATTTTATTTTATTTTTTATTTTTATTATTTATTTATTTATTTATTTTTGCGGTGCTGGGGATTGAACCCAGGGCCTTGTGCTTGAGAGGCAGGCACTCTACCAACTGAGCCATATCCCTAGCCCCCATTTTATTTTTATTCTGAGATAGTTCTCGCTAAGTTGCTTAGGGCCTCACTAACTTGCTGAGACTGACCTCGAACTTAAAATCCTCCTGCCTCAGTCTTCTGAATTACTGGAATTATAGGCATGCACCACTCACACAGCCTCCCCGGGCCTCTTTGGGCCTCACCCACTGGTATAGACTGACAGCTTGCATCTCCACCTTTCACACACTAAAATCCATTCCTCAATGAAATGGAATTTAGAAGTGGAGCCATTGGGAGCTGAGGAGGAGTCCACAAGAGTGGGATTAGTGCCTGCCTGATTTGAATATGTCCCCCAAAAGTTCAAGTGTTAGAAACAGCCTCCAACACAGCAGTGCTGAGAGTTGGGACAACTGGGAGGTGACTGGGTCATGAAGGCTCTGTCCTCCTTATTAGATTAATCCACTCATGGATTAGCGGGTTAATGGATTATCAAGGAAGTGACTTGGTTATAAAAGTGAACACTTTCTAGCTCACTTGCTCTGTGATGCCCTCTGCCTTGTTTACAAGCCCCTCACCAAATGCCAAGTGAATGCTAGCACCATGCTCTTGGACTTTACAACGTCCATAAGCTAAATAAACCTCTGCTCTTCATAAATTACCCAGAGTCAGGTATTCTGTTAAAGCAACCAAAAAAACAGTCTAAGGGGGAAAAATAAAGACCCCAGAAAACTCATTTATCCCTTCACAACATAAGGACATGGCTACAAGATGGCCATCTATGAACCAGGAAATGGCCCTCCCCAGACACTGAACTTGCCACCACCTTGATCTTAGACTTCCCAGCCTCCAGAACAGTAAGCAATAAACATCTGTTGTTCATACGCCGCCCAATCTATGGTATTCCGTATAGCCACCCAATCAGACACCCAGCACTGCGAGGCTAGATGGTCCCCACTGGCCTCTCAGCTCCTGGATCTTAGCCCAGCCTTAGTTCTGACCCCTTTGTTGTTCACATGGGGAAACTGAGGTCCAGAACAACTGTAGGTCTCATGGTAGGACCATGATGGGCCAGGGCAGGGTCCAGAGCCTCTGTCCCTCGTGTTTCTCTTCCCTCCTTCCCTGAGGACTTCCTGAGCCATGCTGCACTTGGCATGGGTGGCAGGCAATGCAAGGTGGGACCTTTCCTGCTGTCTTCAGATGTTGAGGCCTCAAAGCTGAGAGCAGAGGGTGGAGGGCTACAGGGGCACTCTCTGTCCCGTCTGTGCCCCTGCTCTTGCCTCCTTGATGAGGCTGCTGGGCACAAGCCCCAGGCTCTTGTCTGGCAGGAGCATAGTAGGCCTGCCATATGCAGGGCAGGCTAAGGCCCTGGGAACATTCTCAAGTGATGACGGTTTCACACGTGGGGTGGACCCATAGCTCCCTGCTCCTGGGGACGGATGACTCATAGGTGCATGTTCTGTGCATCTCCCTGACTCCAAAACTGGGTGGGATTCCAGCTGCCCAGCAGCAAGACATTAACAACACGTCCTATGGGTTCCTTCCTGACCCTTCCACATCCCTGCTCCTCGAATGGTTTCTCAGGTGCCACTTGTGGAGGAGCCCACACCTCCAGACGTGAGGTTCTAGGTCACTGCTGTCCCCCGACTGGTGGGAAACCTGGAGGCTGGAGTCGGCCTGCCAGCTCCAGCCTGGGCAAGTCCTAGAGGACAGGGAGATGGAGAACCTGGGGTCTGGGTGGCCAGGGAGGGGACCTGCCATTGCTCCTCCTCCAGCAGTGCCTGGATGGGAGTTTCCCCAGGGGCCAGGTGTCTCTGAAGAACCCTCAAAACCCCAAATGAGACGTCAGTGTGTAGGCGGCTGCCGCCCTCGGAGGGTGCTACAACCGCAGAGTCTAGGAGGCCACACACCCTGCCAGCCCTGCCCCCACTGTGGTAGCTTGAAGGATGGAGCCCAAGAGAAAGAAAGCGCTTTCCAGGGCCCCAGAGCCCAGCTCCTCTCTCCAGGCTAACATCGCACCATTTCAACCAGTTGGTGTTGTCTCCCTTTTCGCTGATGTGAAAACTGAGGCTCAGAGAGATACCCCTCCCAGACACTGCACAACGAAGTTCACATCTTGAACTTCCCCCAGTCCTATAGGTGCTCTTACAAACTTTCCCGTCACTCCTCCTGGCCCACCCAACTCTGGGCCCATACTGCCCATCTGTAGTTCTACTGTGTGACCATGACGAATCGCTCAACCTCTCTGTGCCTCTGTCTCCTGGCCTGTAAGACCATTTTGATAGTACTCACCACCTAGAGGCCTGGGAGGACAAATGCTGCCTGCAGGTGTTTGCTGCCACTACTGTGATGAAGTAGTTCATGCCCCTCCTCCCACACATCCTTCAGTCGGACCTCTAATGTTCAGGCCCAGTGGACCATGGTCTTCCTCAGGGAAGCCCTCCCTGCCCCCATTGGCCACTCAGCCAGGTCAGATGCCTCCCTGCCCCATGTGGTCAACTCTGGGAGCACTGAGTCTGCATCATAGTCAGTCTCCTGGTCAGTCGGGCGCTGGGGGAAAGGGGTTAACGTTGGGTACTCAGGGAACAAGAGGACCTGGCAGAGGCACGAGTCCTTCCAGGCCCCTCTTCCCCACCAAGGCCGTTATGGCTGACTCAGGTACAGAGCTAGAACTCCCCACATCTGTTTTGGGACTAAGCAGGTGCTCAGGTTAGCCAGGCTGGGCTTGCCTTGGCTTCAGGGGCCTGACACATCCCTGCTCTGCCCCAGGCACAAGTCACCCTAGCTAATCCCAGGGGCATCCGAGTCTGGAACCCTCTGTGGCTCCCCACTGCCCTGCCAGACCCTTGCCTCCACCGCTGGCCGTCCCAGGAGGGACCTCAGCAGCACAGCCTTTCTTGTCTTTTCTCCCTCACCGAAGCAAGTGGAACCCTCTGCTCAGGGCTTCTCTGCAGCATGAGGCCCTCAGCCTCCCGACCTTTGCCAGGCCGTTGCCTCCACCTGAAGTCTTGCCCTGACAACCAGCCCACAGCGATCGCCCGCCCCCGTCCCTGCACCCGTCTGGATGTTTTTGGCTTATCGATGCCCTGGCCCTGACTCACAGCCCTGGGTTGGGTTCTCGCCACCTCCCTCTCTCTCCTCAGGCACCACCTTCCCTCTCCCTTGACTGGAGGCTACAGCTTCTGCGGGGGAGGCTGGGAATGCCTCAGCTGGGGCGGAGTGACTGGGGACCTGGGTGGGATGGGGCTGTGCCCAGCACAGGAAGCGGAGGTGGTGGCAGCTTTGGAAAAATAACTCAAAAGAAGACGAAGAGGAAATACCCCTGGGGCCCCACCCTAGCCCTGCCCTCCGTCTCCTTCCACCCCCAGCTACACATCAGAGCTCCCAAACTGTCCCTCCAGTCTTGTCACCTGTCTCCACATCTGACTGAGTTCTTCCTTCCTTTAACACCTCCGTGACTCTCCGCCACCCAGCCTGGCATTTAAGGGCCTCCTGCCTGTGCCACACACCATGGATTCTCCTTCATTGCTCTTCCTGGGCGCAGCCTGACCTTTTCCCCAGGGATGGGTGTAAAAGGCGTTTTCTTTTCCTATGTAACCAACTCCTTCCCATCCTTCGCAACCCCGCTCATGGCCACCTCTCCTGAGAAGCGTCACCTGGTTAGTCACCCTCCCATGTAATATTTCCTTCATGCCTTGTATCTCCCGTGGAGCAGCGCTCTTCTGACCTTTATGCCTCCAGTATAGCTCGAAGTGAGCTCTCTGAAGTTAGATGGATGATCGAGTAGTGGCCCAACTGTTACTTAAAACACCTCCACTTGGTTTTTTTTCACAGATTTCTTAATCTGGGTCTGTTCTGGGCTGGGCTCTGCCTCATGTATTCTAAGGGCAGCAATGTTGGATGCCACCTACTGAGAACCTGAGCTGGGACTTCCCAGGGGCCAGCAGGTCCTGGTACCAGGATACCTGGGTCCCAGTCTCAACCCACTCCACCCAGGCCCCAGACTCTGCTCATCCAACGTCCACCTCCCCTGGCAGCACTGTTCAGCCTGAGCCAGGCTGGGCCAGGCCAGCTGCGCAGGGACACACAGCCTCAGGGCCAGGAGTTATGGCTACTCACGGGTGGGGCTTGACACGGATGTAGTTCTTGGGAATGAAACCCTCGGCACCCCGGAGCTCCGCCTTGTACCAGTTCTGGTCGTCTTCCATGTTCAGGATCTGCAAGCAGGCCAGACACTTAGTCATTGAAAAGGAACAGCTGACACCGTCTACTTTCAGGGCTTCAGGTGAGCTTCACCTGGACCAGCTTCTGAGCCCATTCACAGAGGAGGGTAGGGGCCCCTACTCAAGATCACCCAGGTCGGGTTACAAACAGCCTTTTGACAGCTGGGTCCCAGGACAGCCCATCTTCAGAAGCTTTACGGGACAGTTGGGGACCCAGAGGTTTTGGTTTGAGGGTTTGGGGTGGCTGGAGTTAGATCACAAGCTCTGCAACCAGAGCCCCCACAGACGACGAGGTCTTAGGAAGCAGATATAGAGCTCCTCAGATCCTGAGCTGTGCCCCTCAGCACAGGGTCTCACACCATCTGTGCACCATGCCATACACCTTGGGGTGAAGGTTGGAAGTCCCCAGGAAGATCAGGGAGCCCCCACCTGAACTCATAAATAAAACACTCCATGGTTCAAGCTCAAGGGCAATGACTGGGGGGCGGGTAGTCTCTCTGACAAATAAGCAAGGCTCATGCGCTATACGAAGCTGGTTGCCAGCCTGGCCTGCCCAGGTCACATAGGCTCATCTTCAGACCCGTGAAGCCCCCCTCTGCCTCACAGGTGGTCTGAGAGGAACTGAAACCACCAGCGTGGGGGTGGTGAGTTGCTATGGGTGAACAACCAAGGGGCAGAGGGAAGGAGCAGGCCTGGGCCTGGGAGGAAGACCACATAAAACTTGGGGTTGCTTCCTCCATTTTCTGGCACAATTTCCATGGGTCAGTCCAATTCTCAAGCAACCCTCCATGGTTGACATCAGCAAATGCTATTTTATGGACAAGCCCAGAGAGGAAAGTAACTCAGTCAAGGCCACACAGCAGGGGAGAGGCAGAGCCCCATGGTCAGCCTGGGGATTTAGGTTCTGCTGGTCTAGGGGGACCCTGGCCTACCAGTTTTTACCCCTACTCCACCTCCCATTTTTCTCTGGACCCAAGCCAAGGGTACATCTCTCCTGTCATACCTGGAGCAGGATTCAATGTTACCTCAATCCAAGACGGGATACTTGTTAATAGAAAACACTGGGTACATAGTCTCCTCTTTTATTTTAGTATCATTCCTTATTCTTACATTCCCATTATCATAACTCTTACCAATTTACATGAAAATTATTTGTACTCACACTTTGTAGACATTTTTATCTTTTCTGCTTTCATTTTTAGCATTATTCCTACAATGGATACAAAATTATCATCTCCAGTTGACTCCGAATAACCATTCAAACCTTTAATCCCATTCTTAGGTGTTTTTTTGTTTGTTTGTTTGGGGAATGGAGATTGAACCAGAGAGCTCTATCACCGAGCTACATCCCCAACCTTTTTTATTTTTTATTTTGAGACAGGGTCTCCCTAAGTTGTTGAGGTTGACCTTGAACCTGTGTACCTTCTGCTTCAGTTTCTTGAGTATCTGGGATTACAGACATACCTCCACACCCAACTTACTCTTTGGTTTAAATTTAAAAAAAATTACTTCTCAATAACACTTGTACCAGTATCACTCTTTATCACATGGTCTATTATAGAATTATCTCTAGGATATGTGCACTCAGACCCCAATATAAGTCAACTTATTTTCCTTATCACTTTGCAAATTCTGGTCACAGTCAACAATGTACTTCGACTCCTCGTTAGCTGAGAAGGAGTAGGTATTACATCATTCTTATTAATTGAATGATGATTTGGCTCAATCAGATGCAAAACAGAGGCTCTTCAAGCAACCTTACGTAATTGAACTGGGGATATTGGATTTGTTCTACCAATAGTATGATTTCTAATATACTGTAACACATGAGAGTTTCAACAAATACTGATTTTTCCATTTGTTTTCTGCAGTCCTGGGAATTGAACCCAGGGCCTTGTGCATGCTGGGCAAGTGCTCTACCACTGAACTACCCCAGCTCTCAATGCATATCAGAATGAATTTTAAACCTGATCTCTTTCCCTTTATTGGACTACTCCTAGCAGCAACTGGAAAACCAGTTCAATTTGGTCTCTACCCATGACGACCTTGAGCGATCGAAGGACCTACACCAGTATCAGCTCTTCTATATTCAAATTCAGTAGCAGGGACTTTTCTACTAATCCACTTCTAATCATACCCTGAAGGGCAGCCAGGCCATTCCAAGGGTCTCAACTCAGTGAAATTCTGCCAGGAGGAGCTGGGATTCACTCCCTTAGGTTAGGCCTGAGGCCCCAGCTCCCAGGTGGCAGTCCCTGTCTGTCCACCAAGCTAGGGCGAGCCCTTCCTTCCTGAACTTGAGCAAAGCTGGCAGCCCCAGAGACAGACGGAAGCAGGTGGCTGGCTCAGGAAAACTTTCCTGAAAAACAAAACAAAATAAAATGATTTCCCCAACCAAATGAGAAAATTAGGGCCTGTGTACTACCTGCCAGGACCATGGTTTTTAAGATAGACGCCCTAGAGCAAGGGATTGTGGACCATTCCATCTCTATCTGCTTCTGATGCTCTCTGTAGCCATGGCCTCAGTTTCTTCTGTTAAATGGACACATTTATGGCCTACAGTGAATGTGGCAGTTTCTCGGGGGCTAACCACCTGGTGTGGACACTTGAATGTAATATATCTTATGTATATCCCTGTCTTCTGTTATCTTTTCTTATCCTTTCTACTCAGAGGACCCAGGATTGGTCTTATGGTTAGCTCAGTTCTTTCTGCTAACATGGGTCTAGCGAGACCCTTAGAGATGTGGGAATTCCCACAAGGAAGACACTGTCTCCCAGCTAATGAAATATCACTGCCCAAGATGATTCAGGCCTTGACCTGCCTTTCCAGGGCCTCCCGCCCAGGTTACCCTTCTTCTTCACTGTTCTCTGCCTAATGAAGTTACTCAACAGATCTTTACTGAGTACCTATTGTGAGCCTGGCACAGTGCCAAGCCCTGGAGTTGCAGCAGGAACCAGGAGCTTACATTTTAGAGGGCAAAGGCAGACATAAAAAATGAAAGGAACCAGTAAAGAAGATAGTTTAATGTAGGGGTAAGTGCTCTGAACATTGTACACCAGAGTGACACGTGGAAAACATCTGGTAGAGGCAGGGAGATTATCAACAGGGGGCAGCCGTTGTGGTCAAGAAAGGTATCTCTAGGGAGGTGACATGTGGACTGAGTCCTGGGTTATCAGAAGGAAGCAGCAGTGAGAAGATGTGGGGAACAGTGTACAAGGTGGAAGGAATAGCCAGTGCAAAGGCCCTGAGGTGGGACCAGTTCTGGACTGAAAGGAGACCAGTATGTCTGGAGTTGGGAGGGGAGGGCTCAGAATGCCCTGGCCCAGGTGAATGAAAATGGAGGCCTGGACCAGAGGAGAGAGACCAGAGGGTGTTGAGAAATGGTCACACTCAGGGTACGTTTTGCCAGAATTGCCAAGACTCAATGACAGACTGCTGAGGAGCAGGTGCAGGAGCTCAGGGTTGGCTGCCTGTGCCATTAGCCTTCTCCAAGATGTCAAGAAGGCTGGGGCTCCCGAGCCTGGGTCCCAAGAACCAGGCTGTTTATGGAGAGAGGGAAGTAGAGCCACTGGGACTTCTCCCCCAACTAGCAGCAGCGGTATCCTGTCCACCTAGAAATGCCTGACCTTTCAAAGAGGGAAGCCTGTCCCAGGAAGTGACATTCAGGGCCATGTGTCCAGAGTGAGTTCATCTGCCACTGAGGTTTCATCTAAAACCAAGGTTCAGATTGGAGCAACACCACTTCCTTGCAGGGCCCTGGACATGGGACTCTGTTTGCATGGTTGGTTCTGCTGTGGCAGGACCTGGTCCATCAGGGGCGCTCAGGAGGCATCTGTTGGACTGGAGACCAGGAAGGACCCTTGCAGGAGTTGGAAGCCTCTCCCAGAGCCCAGCAGGGGAAGGGCTGGCCACTAGCCACGCACTATGGCCCTGGGCAGGAGAGGAAGCAGGGGTGTAGCACAACAGAGTAGTAACATTAATGTGGTAGAACGGTTATAGAAAGGGGGCAGTGGAGCAGAGAGGCAGGTAAGTACTCTAGTAAAATTTAAAAGGATGCCCAAACAACCAGTAATCAAGATAAATAATATTTTAAGGCAGGATGTTAAAAAATAAAAATGAACACAAAATGTGTGTGGGTGTTAATTAATACTAGTGTATCCATATTAGTTCACTCATTGTAAGAAATGTACCATGAGGCTCATGTAAGATGTTAATAAAGGGGGAAGCTGGATATTGGAACATGCATATGGGAATCCTACTGTGCTGTCTTCTCAGTTTTTCTATAAATATAATTTTAAAAATTAATACGAAAATTCCATCAAAATCTTAGAGGGCTGAGGATGTAGCTCAGTGGTAGAGTACTTGCCTAGCATGTGCAAGGTCCTGGGTTCCAACTCTAGCACCCGGAGGCGGGGGAAATCCACCAGAAAAAAAAAAAAAAAGACTTAAATAAAGACGAAATTTGACCTTGCACTTGCACAGACCTGAGGAAAGAGATCCTCTCCATCTCAGCATGGCCCTGGTCCTGGAGAGAATTCAACTGTCCCTTGGTGTCAGGGAGATCTGATTCCAGGACCCCACCCCTACCCCAACAGGTAACCAGCCATGGATGCTCAAATCTCTTGTATAAAATGGTGTAGTATTTGCATGTAACTAACATACCCTCCTGAATACTTTAAATTGTTTTTGGATTACTTATAATATCAAATAAAATGTAAATAGTTGTTATACTGTACTGTTTAGAGAATGACAAGGAAAGCCTGTACATGTTTGGTATGAAGCAAATTTTTTCCCCAAATATTTTCAATTTGAGATTGGTTGAATCCCCAGATGCAGAACCTGTGGATATGGAGGATTGATTGTACTTGCTTATTACAGAACATCTGGGGAATGCAGAAAGAATAAAGAACAAAATACAAAAGGTTCAGAAGCCACCTCTACAGATGCATACCACTGGGCCTGGTTTATATTTTTAAGGTTCTTTATGTATTTCCCAGATGCCCTTAAAAATTATTGATTCACTTTACCAGTTTGCCATCTTCATGTGAAAGTACACATTTTCCCACAGTCTTAACAACATTGGAAACTCTTTTTAAAATCAAATTTTGCTGGGGTTGGGTTTATAACTCAGTGGTAGAGTGAGCACCTAGCACATGTGAGGCACTGGGTCTGATCCTCAGCACCACACAAAAATAAAGAAATAAAATAAAGGTATTATGTCCTCCTACAACTAAAAATATTTTTTAATTAAATTTTGCCAATTGGACAAATGGAAAAGTTACTTGCCTCATCTTTTGTTAATGAAATTAGGCATTGACTCGCTTGCATTACTCTGGCAATTTTCCTATTCAAATCCTTTGCCTACTTTTCCATTATGCTATTTGTGAGTTTCTTTTGATTTATAAAAGCTCTTTATATATTAAAGACATTAATGGTTTGTCCTAAGTTCGTTGTTGTTGTTGGTGGTGGTGGTGGTACCAGGGATTGAACTCAGGGACACTTAATCACTGAGTCACATCCCCAGGCCTTTTTATATCTTATTTAGGGACACAGTCTCGTCAAGTTGCTCAGAACTTTGCCAAATTGCTGAGGATGTCGAACTTGCGATCCTCCTGCCTCAGCCTCCTGAGTCTTTGGGATTACAGGCATGCACCACCACACCCAGCTGTTGTAAGTTGTTTTTTGTGTTGTCGTTGTTGTTGTTATAAGTTTTTTATTGCCTGAGCTACCTTCATTTCTCGCCTGTCATTGCAACAGGCCCTGACCTGGTGAGGAGGTGCCCACCTCCCCACCTCCCCACCTCAGCCTTACCCGCTCCTTCTCAACACAGTCTTTTTTCCCCAACTCTTCAAACATATTAGTATGGTCTTGCCTCAGAGCCTTTGAGCCAGCTCTTTCCCCAGTGTGTTGCTCTCTTCCCCCGGCTCTTTGCGTGGCCAGTTCTTGTTCATCCTTCAGGTTTCAGCTGAAGCGTCCCCTCTTTTAAGAAACTGCCCTGACCAGCCTCCCTAAAGCAGTCCCTGTCCCTTCTCCAGCCCACTGTCACTCTATATTCCATCTCCCTGTGTATATTCTCAGCACTTAACATGAAGCCTTGCACAGAGTGGGTACTCAGTAGCTCAGTGTTTGTGAAAGAATGAAGGGAAAGACAGCTCCTCCCACTGCCTGTCATTCCTCCCTCACTCCTTGAGCTTACAGTGTTTTCCCCCAGTTACCACCTGCCTCTAAGGATACGAGTCCCCGGCAGAGTCAATGTCCAGTGTCAGCTAACGTTTTCCTCCTGCCTGTCTTTTTTCCCTTTCACATTTCCCCTCTTACTGGGAGCTTTCTGTGTGCCAGGTCCTGCTGCTCCAGCTCAGTCCCTGACCTCCTGGGGCTTACAATCAGAGAAGGGAGATCATGAGCTCATTCCTTCCTTAGCAGCCTCCACTTTTGTTAGACACAAACCCACCGGAATCTGCTAACACTTAGCAAAGGTTAATGGGAAACCTGACTAATCTTGGGGTGGAGGTGGGGGGCACAGGAGTCTGGGAGGGAAGGAAGGATGCCACAGTCTTTTCAGCTTTTGCCTTGGGGGACCCCACTGATCTGTCTGCATCCACCTTCCTGGCTGGGTCGGCCTGCTGCTCCGTTCCTTTTCCTCATCGTCCCACTCCTCCCCAAACCCCAAACCTGAGTCTAGGGACACCACGCTGCTCTCAGATGAATCACAGAAGCCTCTGAACTAGATTTAGATCCTCACAAAGAGTCTCATGTCCTGGCTACCCAATCTGATGTTCAGCCTGCCCCCAGCCCCTGTGGGCCCCATGTACATGAACCCAGAGCCATCAACTCAGGTGGACCCAGGGGCCAGCATCCCAACACAGAGGAGGGGAATTCCTCAAGGGCATGTGGCTCCTCGTGACCCCAACACTAACCTCCCCAGCTCCCAGCCCAGTCTGTGCAGTGCCTCAGGGGCCTGGATGCGGGTGCCAGAGTCAAAGGGACATCGGTTCAAATCTGACCCCACACCACGCACTTCCCTTGACCTCGGTTTCACAAAATGAGGGTGCAAGTCCTCCACACCCCAGTAGTTTAAAAGAGATGTTGGTTACACTGCAGAGTGTGGATACCAGTGGCAAAGAGGGATTTCCCAGTCCCTTCTCATGCTTGAAGCTTGCAGCCAATATCAGGGCCAAGGGCCCAGAGTAGAGAACCATCCAATCTAATATCTACTGCCCCAGGTCCAGGGAAGGGCTGTGACTTCTTAGGATGAGTCAGTGTCAGCACCAGTGCCCAAGTCTTGGCATGAAATCTGGCTTCTGGTTTCTTGTTGTCATATGTGAACTGAGAAGCAAGGACATTCCCAGAGAGAAATTCCACAGACCCATCTATCATGACATCTTGAAGCCTATCAACTCCTTCAAAAGGAGCCCAAAGAGAAATGAATTGAGGATGAATCTATGTTCTCTTTTCTCCATACTTCTAGTAAGTTCCTTCTTGACAGTTAAGTCAGAGCTATTTTAGCTCCACTAGACCTTTCTTTCCTAAAACCTTCTCTAGTGTGTTCACAGCACATGCGCTCTCTTACTCTTCCGCCCCCGCTCGTCTCCTCTCTCTAGCTGATTCTCTTGTTCTCTCAACAATTCTTTCAAATTTCTTCTCCCTGGAGAACTAGGGGTTGAACCAACCCCTGACAGCCACTCTATACACTCAGCCCCCAAAGGGTGAATTGCTAATTGTCTCCCCATTTCTTAGATGGGGAAAACTGAAGCTTCAAGGGAAGAGGTAGCTTGTCCAGAATCACACAGTCAATAACTGGAGAAGCCAAACCTGTCTTCCAGAGACCAGACTGCTTGGGGCTGTCCTGGGGCCCCAGTGCTTAAGCCCACCCCCACCTCATGCAGGGCCAGCTCAGCCTGGCTCCGGCCCACCATACCTTGAGTGTGTCCCCCTTGTTGAAGGCCAGCTCATCGCTCTCCGTGGCCTGGAAACTGTACAGGGCCACAGACTCCATCCCGCTGTCCACAAGCTCTAGCAGCTGGACTTAGAGCAGGGCCAGCAGCTTCCTGCTTCCTCTGCAGTTAAAGGACCGTCTTCCTTTGTTTTGAGTGTGTGTTTGTTCTTTTGAAGCTGAGACCGAAACTGCCCTTGATGGGGGAGAAACAGGAAGCAGAGACATGTCACAGAGCAGGGAGGATGTATGAGCCACCTAATCACTGCCTCTAACCCCAGTGGCCAGGTGCAGCCCTAGAGGAATCCCCCTGCAGTCTGAAAATGGTGTACCCCTGTACCCATGTCGCACATGATAAAGCAGGATAAATCCCACAAAGCCATCCTGCTGGCTCAGGCATTGTGTCTTATGGCCTCCCATTTCTAAACCCTTATGCCTCTCGTGTTTCTCCAGCACCTGCTACGTTAAAGCCAAGCTCCTTGCCTGGCATTCAAGGCCCTTTCAAGCCCCTGCGATGCACAACCTCGCAAAGCTTTCACACTCATCCTTTGGCCCCTGGACTCCGGCCACAGTAGGGGACGCACCAAACTTTCATTCCATTCTCCAGGCTTCTGCACATACCATCCCCTTGCCTGCTGCTCTCCTCCTTCTGTTCCCAGGAGACTCTTATTTGTCCATAAAAACCCAGCTCAGAAGGAACCTCTTCTGCTTTAAACACTAGGCACTATCTGAGCTATGTAGCTGTGCTTTGTAAGGTCAAAAAGAAGTGTAAATAAACTGGGTTCAGTGGCACATGCCGGTAATTCCAGCAGCTCTGGAGGCTGAGGCAGGAGGATTGGAAATTTGAGGCCAGCTTGGGCAATTTAGTGATACCCTGTTTCAAAAAAAAAAAAGTCTGAAGATTTAGGTCAGTGGCAGAGCATCTCTAAGTTCAATTCCCAGTGCTACATAAAAAATGTTTCTTTAATTTTTACTTTTAATATGTCTCACATTTTTATTGACAAACATATTAATATATTTTTGTTACTGTTATATATGAAACCTTTCTTCCATTAACTCTTTCAAAAGACTGAATATATATAAACTACTGATTTTTGTATGTGGATTTTGTACTTGGTAATCTAAGTGAGTTATCTTACTGTTTGTAGTAGCTGTTAATAAAACATCTTGAATCTTCAAAAGAAAATAAAAGAAATAATTATAGTTGCACATGAGTCAGCTATCAGAATATTTAGTGCAGCATATTTATATAATAATAAGTTGGAAACCCAAATAGACTAATAGGTAATTGGCCAAATATTGTTATAATACCACTTACATAGTGGTTTATTATGGAATCATTAAAATTATACTGTGTAAGAATACTTAATATAAAAAAGAAACATTGTTGACAGGGAAAAGCAAGTTACAAAATACTGTAATAGTGTGATCCTATGTGTGCATTTGTATGCATTTCTGTGTGTGACTTGTAAATTGAATAAAGATGACACTTTTTGAAAAAAAAAAAATGTTTCTTAGGTGGGCACAGTGATGCAAGCCTGTAATCCCAGGAACTCCAGAGGCTGAGACAGGAGGATCACAAGTTCAAATCCAGCCTCAGTATTTTAGTGAGCCTTGTCTCAAAATAAAAAGTATAAAGGGCTGGGGTTGTGGCTCAGCAGTAAAGCAACCCTGGATTAAATCCCCAGTACAAAAAAAAAAAAACTTTCTTCCTTCATGAATATTGACATGGTTTTAGGACTTCATACTTTCATCAATGGATTATATAATCTATTACTATTATTATTTATTTTAATGGTCAAATTGTCCCTGATTTGGCCAGTGGAATCCCTTCAAACTGACATGAACACATCCTGACTTTCTGGCTATTCCTTGTTTGTTTGTGTTTTTTTAAATGCTGGGGATTGAAACCAGGGCCTCATGCATGTTAGGCAAGCACTTACCACAGAACTACATCCTCAGCCCCTGAAATGAGTTTTTCAATACATATTTTCTAGTAGTCAGAGCATCTCCACGTATCTGTATTTATTTGTCAATGTAGATATCGTTAGCACAAAAAGAGGGGGCAGGATGCAAACCTCATGAATCATTTCAGCTGTTTATTCAGGAACAAAGTTCCACACAGGAGATTCAGAAGTGAAATGGCACCAGTGAATCCACTTTCCTGGTGGAAAATGAGCCACTGAACAAAGAAAGGGACTGGATTTATATAGGTTATTTTGAGGGGTGGTCTAGTGAGCATACGGTCTCCTTGGGCACTCAGGAATTTGAGCTTTTTTGGGTTGGGGGGGTCTGTGGGCGGTGTCTGGAGAGGATTTACTTTGAGGGAGAGATGGTTACTCTAGGGGTGATAAAACACCTCCTCCCTGTCCGCAGTGGGCACCCGGAAAACCTTTGTCTTGGGAGATGAAGGCTGTCAGTACGTGGCCTGCTTTTGCACTCCCTTTTCCCAGGCCACATTATCCTGGGGATTTATCATTTTCCATATCTATTACTTATGGATGGATAATAAATTAAACACCATGAACTCAGTCAAATGTGAATTAGTGACTATAGTTGAAGGGTGTATGGGTGGTTTTGTACCATTTTCATAGCTTTTTCTGAAGGTTTGAATATTTTCTGTATAGAAAGTTGAGATGTATGTGAATCTACAGTTATCCCCAAATCAAAAGTTTGAGCTGGTGATGTGACTCAGGGTAGAGAGCTTGCCTGGCATGCATGAGACCCTGGGTTCCCACCCCATCTTAAAAAAAAAGGGGGGGGGCTTACTTTTAAAAATCATAGTTGAGGGGAAAGAAGAGAAGATAACAGAAGCCGATGACCTGCTCTGGAGGCCTCTGAGCCGGGCCACCCCAGTACACCATCTCTGTACTAGTGCCCCTCCCTGACTTCCGCCTGCCCCAGACCCAGAGGGTGGCAGGAAGTTATAAGGCGCCTCTTTCCGCCTCAGTTTCAGCTGAGGTTTCAGTCTCAGAAAAGTACAGTAAGAGGGTTGGCATCCCTTCCCCACCCCACCCTGAGTCTGAGGTGCCTTGAGCCAAACGTGGGGAGGGCTTCCCCTTGGAAATCTGAGCATGAGTCCCCTGGAGTGTGTGAGCCAAACAGCTGGCTTATTTCTTGGTTTATTTTGGGTCAAGTCCTATACCAAGAAATAAGTCACTCTCCCAAAAGCCAACAGCTAGTGAGTGGCAGGGCTGGGGTTCAAATCCACACCTCCCCAGCTCATGCCAAGACTCCAGTGCCACATGGCCTCAGAGGATGAGTCCTGCATGAGCCTGGGTCTGGTGTGTGACAACAGAGTTGGTCAGGATGTCAGAGAGAAGAGCTCTCTCCCAGAGAGGGTCCTGAGGAGTTCCTAGGGAGGAGGGGGAAATGAACTCGAGACCAGCGGGGTCCTTGACATAATGTGAAGGAAAAGAATTTCGGCACCTGTAAGTAGAGGCACAGAGGGTACATGGGAAAGCAAGGAATGCATATTCAAGGGAGAACACAGCCATCTGAAGATCGAGAAATGTGTTTTTGTGGTTCCCAGCTCTTCTTTTATTTATTTACTTTTAGCATTTATTTATTTTTGGTACCAGGGATTGAACCCAGGGATGCTTAACCACTGAGTCATACCCCAAGCCCTTTTTATATTTTATTTTAAGACAGGGTTTCGATAACTTGCTTAGGGCCTTGCTATGTGGCTTTGAACTTGCAAACCTCCTGCCTCAGCCTCCGGAGCTGCTGGGATTACAAGCATGCACCACCATGCCTGGCATCCTGGCTGTTCTTTTCAAAACATCAGTGAGGGGCGGGTGTGGGATGACATCAGTCCGGTGATCTCAAGGGAGTTTCTAGTGTTCTGGTTGTTTTCAAGGCTGATGTCTCCATCATCTGATCAGTAGATAATACTGTAAACTCCCCTAAATTATAGGTTTCTCAAAATATGGTATCTCTCTTTACTTAATCTATTTATTGGTGGACTAACAGTACACAAGGTAGATTTACAGATTACCCAGGAATTTGGGAGTGACAGGCCTGGGAGAGAGACTGCTTAGGGAGTAACAGGCCTAGAAAAGTTTGTGGAACTTCTGAATTAAAAATTTATTTTCTTGTCCTCCTTCCTTATGTCTCCTTTCTTTGTCTTCTTTCCTTTTTCTTTTCTTTTCTTTCTTTTTTTTTGAACCAGGGATTGAACCCAGCTTAACCACTGAGCCACATCCTCAGCCCCTTTTAGAGACAGGGTCTTGCTGAGTGTCTTAGAACCTTGCTAAATTGCTGAGTCTGACTTTTATCCTCCTGCCTCACCCTCCCTAGCCCCTGGGATTACAGGTGTGCACCACCATGCCCAGCCTTATGTCTCCTTTCTGCCTAGTTTTTGTGTCTTCCATCCTACCTCAAGGAGACCTGTAAGTGCTCAACAGTGACTCTTTGTTGTAAGGTAAACATTTCCCAATCATATAAGACCCTTGAGGGCTGCAGATGCCCCAATGGACATAGGTACCAGAGTCTAAAACAAGCAGACATATGGAGCTGGCAGCCAGGCCAGCACCAAACCCCACAATGAGTGGCAGCCAGCATTAACTTGGGAGATCCCTTAAAACCTGCCCACAGAAGAAAAATACCAGTGTTGGCCACAGTCATGCCATATCCCTGCAAAACTGGCCACCATCCCAGTGCTTAATCCTAACACCTGTGGTAAACTGAAAAATGGCCCCAAAGACATTCACACCCTCACCCCAACATCCTGTGACATTTCCTTTACATAACCAAAGGAACTTTGCTGATGTGATTACATTTAGGGTCTTGAAATGGGAGATAATTTTGGACCCTAAATGTAATCATGAGGGCCCTAAATGTTGTCAGAAGAGTATTCACAAAATCGGCAAGGCTTGGATACAACTGGACATAAATTCCTTGAATAGTGAAGTGCTTAATTTGTCTTTCAGGAAAAGCCTCCAGAATCCACTCAAGGACAGTTTGGAACCCACTTTTCAAGAATTGACAAGTGCTAAACAAGCCAATTCATCCAGTCAGTGACCTTTTGACATCACTGACTCACAATCCCCTGTGCAACCTCAGAGTATTAATCTCAACATCACAAAAACAAATAACCCAATCAATAAATGGGCTAAGGAACTGAGCAGACACTTCACAGAAGAAGAAATACAATGATCAACAAATATATGAAAAAAATGCTCAACATCTCTAGCAATTAGACAAATGCAAATCAAAACTAAGATTTTATCAACCCAGTCAGAATGGCAATTATCAAGAATACAATTGGGGCTGGGGCTGAAGTTCAGTGGTAGAGCACTTGCCTAGCATGTGTGAGGCACTGGGTTTGATCCTCAGCACCAAATAAAAACAAATAAATAAAGACATTGTGTCCATCTACAACTAAAAAAAAAATTTTAAAAAGAATACAAGCAACAATAAATGTTGGCGAGGATGTGAGGGGAAAGGTACATTCATACATTGCTGGTGGGACTGCAAATTGGTGCAACCACTGTGGAAAGCAGTATGGAGATTCCTCAGAAAACTTGGAATGGAACCACCATTTGCCCCAGCTGTCCCACTCCTTGGCTTACACCCAAAGGATTTAAAATCAGCATACTACAGTGATGCAGCCACATCAATGTTTATAGCAGCTCAATTTACATAGCCAAACTATGGAACCAAACTGGATGCCCTTGGACAAAAGAATGGATAAAGAAAATGTGATATATATGCACAATGGAATATTACTCAGCCTTAAAGAATGAAATGATGGCATTTGATGGTAAATGGATGGAGCTGGAGAATATCATGCTAAGTGAAATAAGCCAATACCAAAACCAAAGGCCAAATGTTTTCTCTGCTATGTGGATGCTAATTCACAATAAGGGGTAGGGATGTGCTAGGGAAGAATAGAGGTACTTTGGACTTGGCAGAGGGAATTGAAGGGAGGGGATGGGGTCTGGGTATAGAAAGGATAGTAGAATGAATCATACATTATTACCCTATGTACATATATGATTACATGACTGATGTGATTCTACATCATTACAACCAGAAGAATGAAAAGTTATACTCCATTTATGTATGATGTGTCAAAATGCATTCTATTGCCATGTATAACTAATTAGAACAAATAAAAAAGATTTGAATTAGGAAAAAAATACCCTGTGCAAAATATAATTCACCCGACACAAAAAGAAACATGTAAACCCAAAGAGGCATGATAACCACTTATTCCTGCACAAAAGAAACCTGCAAGTCCACCTTCTCACCATCCAATCAATGAGGCGACTTCTCTCTCGCTTCCTACAAATTCCTCTACCACCAACTGATCAGGGAGGCAGATTTGGGCTTAGAGCTCTAGGCCTCCTTGCTGATTGGCTGCTCAGAAAATCATTTCCTACTTGCAAAAGCCCAGTGTCCTGGTACTGGCTTCTGTCATGTTGGGCAGCCAGCCCTTATCACTCATAAGAGGGAGGCAGATTTCACAAAAAGAAGGTCACAGAAGCAAGGTGGTCTGACTTTGAAGCTGCAGGAGAGAATGCAGGGAACCCATTCTCCCCTTGGGAACATTTTGACCAACACCAGTGAAACCGAGTTTGTAGTCCTGAAGTATAGAGAATAACTGTGCCTTGATGCAAGAGGCTGGTTTGAGGCACTTTGTTCCAGCAGCAATAGGAAACAAGCACACTGCCTCTTCCTTGTGCTCCCAAGCAAGTGAGAATTAGAAACGGCAGCTTGAGATGAGGGGATGGGGAAGTTGAGACAAGAGAAAAAATTGACTACAATCTCCCATTCCAGCTTGGAGTTGCAGTGAGCTGGAAGAGAGGGGACTACAATTTCATTGAAGGTTGGACTTCTGTCATTATTAGATGCTTGAGCTTTCCAAAGAGGCTGGCAGGAGTTAGGGGCTTCTACCATCAGATAGATTGAACCATTTGACGGGCCTCCCAGAGTTTCTATCAAGGGGTAAGGAAGGGTGTATTTGTCAGGGAAAAGTTTTCATTTTGTTTTGTGTATTTGTTTTGGGGGGAGGTTTATTTTTGATTTTTTGGTACCAGGGATTGAACAAGGGATAATTAACCACTGAACTACATCCCCAGCCCTTATATTTTTTATTTTGAGACAGAGTCTTGCTAAGTTACCTAGGCCTCACTAAGTTGCTAAGGCTTTGAACTTGTGATCCCCCTGCTTCAATTCTCCTTCATTGCTGGGATTACAGTTTGCCCCTAGGCCCTGCTGTCAGGGAAAGTTTAAAAAGACAATGGGAAGAAAAATCAAGTTGTTTTCTGCTACTCATTTATTCAATACGTATTTCTCAAACATAAATTCTATGCCAGTCTCTATGTGAGGTTTTGTGTATATAACAGTGAAAAGAAAAAAAAAAAAAAAGCTGAGCATCTGTGGCACATGTCTGTAGTCCCAGATACTAAGGAGGCTGAGGCAGGAGGATAGTAAGTTGGAGGCCAGTCTCATCAACTTAGCAAGACTCTGTCTCAAAATTGGAAAAAAAAAAAATAGAAAGGGTTGGGATTGTTGTTCAGTGGTAGAGCACCCCTGGGTTTAACCCTCAGTACCACAAAAGAAAAGAAAAGACAGGAAGGGAAGGGAAGGGAAGGGAAGGGAAGGAAATGAAAGCTATGTCTTCAGAGGTCAGCTTCTGACAGAACAGCATGAAGGTCTCTGTATACAAGTTCCCCAGTGAAACTGGTGTAAGCACAAATTTAAAGCCTCAGGAAATGGTCTTGATTGTGAATAGAAAACAAAAAGACAACTATAGATGCTCCACAATTTACCATAGGGTCATGTACAGACAGACCCATTTGTAAGTTGAAAATACATTTAATGTACAAGAAGAACAAGAAGTTATATATCATATATGTATAATATGTCAAAATACATGCTAGTCATGTAGAACTAATAAGAACAAATTAAAAATAAAAAATACATTCAATACACCTAAGCTACCGAAAATCTTAGTTAATGTAAGCTGAACATAAACATGCAGAACCCTTATATTAGCCCACAGCTAGGCAAAATCAATTAACACAAATCCTATTTTATAATAAAGTGTCAAATATCTTATGATTATTGAATATCTGTATCCAAAAGACAGTGACAACACAGCACACTGTAGAGCATCAGTTTTTCAACCTCATGATCACAAGGCTGACCTGTGGGTTCTGAGGCTCACTGCCCAGCAAACAGAGAGTGTGTCATTCAACATTTGACTAGTCCAGAAAATGACCCAAATTCAAGGTGTGGTTTCCACTCAATGCATATTGTTTTCACTTCATTTGTAAAGTTGAAAAGTTGTAAGTCAAACCATTGTTACGTCAGAGACCCTCTGTATTCAAGAACATCTATGCCAGTCACTGTGATGCAGGCCTGTAATCTCAGCTACTCCCAGTGACAAGGCCTAGGCAGGAAGATTACAAGTTCAAGGCCAGACTGGGCAACTTAACAAGAACCTGTCTCAAAATAAAATAAAAAGGGCCAGGGATGTAGCTCAGTAGTAGAGCACTTATTTATCATGCATAAGGCCCTGGGTTCATCCCCAGCATTGTGAAAAACAAAATAGCATCTATGAACCAAGATCACTCCACACAGCTCAGTGAAGCTAAGACTCTACCCCAGAAAGCAGCAGCCAAGTACATGGGCTTACTCTCCGCCTAGACCATGGAAACAGTTTCATTAGGAGCATTTACTTTCCAGGAAGAACAGAATGTTAATTCTTCCCATGCTGCCCCCAGTTACCTGTTGCTGAAGCTAAGTCCTGAATGAGTGTAGCCAAAGGTGAAAAAGCCTTCTTCCAAAGGTCCCTCATGGGATGGAGAATCTACCTTGGGGACAGGATGATGTGAATAGTGCAGCCCTGATCAGGCCTCTCCTGGCTGCTGAGAAGAGGTTCCTCACCAAGACAGGCAAGCTGTGAAGTGAGGTCACTGCAGCCTCTCCCACCAGATGTACAGCTCCTGGAGCATATGAACATTGTGAAAATCAAAAAGAGGTCACTCGCAGTCAATGAAAGAAAGAAAGAGAGAGAGAGAGAAAGGAAGGAAGGAAGGAAGAAGTAAGTCAGGTTGGGGTTGTAGCTCAGTGGTAGAGTGCTTACCTAGTATATGGAAGGCACTGGGTTCAACTCTCAGCACCACATGTAAATAAATAAAATAAAAGTATTGTGTCCATCTACAACTAAAAAAAAAAAAAAAAAAAAAAAAAAAAAAGAAAAGAAAGAAAGGAAGGAAGAAAACAAAGTTAGCCAGCCAGGGGGCTATGAAGGAGGTGCATGCAAGCCTGATAGTAAGAAAGATCCCAAAGATTCTGTGAGCACCATGGCCTTCCATAAAGGTCACTGCAAACTTAGACAACAGCTACTTCTAAAAAGAAATCTGCCCCAAAACTTCCTGTCCAAACTTGAACTGATGCTATCCTTGTTATTGATTCATATAGCCAAAATTTATTGCGTCAGGTGCATACCTGTAAGCCCAGCTATTCAGGAGGCTGAGGCAAGAGGATCAGAAGTTCAAGGCCAGCCTGGACAATTTATCAAGATTCTTCTCAAAATAAAAAGGGCTCAGGATGTAACTCTGTGGTAGAGCACCGCTGGGTTCAATCCCCAGTTCTGCATAAATACCAAATATGACCCTCACACACTATTTCTTCAAAGAAGGCAGACATGATTGGATTTATTTGAAGAGTAGGACATTCTAGAAAATGATAACAATCAATTGACAATTAATGGAGCTTAACTGTTGGGTGTGATCAAGGAACAAAGAGAGCCCCCTACCAACATCACTGCCACACTGTGTGACTGGACAAACCCAAAGTTGTTTGCTCCTGCTTGAGGAACTACACCAGAAGCTCAACACTATGGGGAGGAAATAGACGCACTAAAATGATCCAGCCAGTCACTAAAGAAACAAACAAGAAAATAACAATAACTAGCCCTAGAGTGAAGAGAATTGTGCCCAGAATTGTGATAATGTATTATCTAAAAATGTCTGGTTTCCAACATTATCAAAAGAAAAAAAAAATCAGTAAAACATGACCTATGCATGGGAAGGGGAAAGCAGGAAACAGAAACTGCCTTTGAAAGAGATCAAAGATTTAACAGAAAAAGACTTTAGTAGCCCATTATCCAGGTGCAGTGGCATGGGCCTATAATCCAGCTACTCAGGAGGCTGAGAATCTCAACTTCAAGGCCAACTTGGGAAACATAGTGAGACCTTGACCCAACAAAATAAAATACAAGCAAGCAGCCATTAAATACATGATCTCAGAACTGAAACCATGAATAAATAAGTAAAGTAGTTGACTGACAATGTTGCACCCAATAGTGAATATCCACAAAAATAGAGAAATTGTAAAAAAAAAAAAAAAAAAGGATGGGCTGGAGATATAGCTCAGTTGGTAGAGTGCTTGCCTTGCAAGTACAAGGCCCTGGGTTCAATCCCCAGCTAAAAATTCACCAAGGGGGCCAGGCATGCTGGCACATGCCTACAATTCCAACTTGAGGGGTAGGGGCACAAAGCAAAAGAATCACAAATTCAAAGTCACACTCAGCAACTTAGCAAAATCCTGTCTCAAAATAAAACATAAAAAGAGTGTGGATATAGTCCAGTGGTACAGCATCCCTGGATTTAATCCCCAATACAAAAAAAAAAAAAATTTTTTTCTGTCCCTAGAAGGGTTGGAAAGTAAATTTGGATAGGTGAACATAGAGGTAGATTGATGAGCCGGGTGCAGTGGCACTTCTATAGTCCCAGCATTAAGGGGAAGGCTGAGGCAGGAGGATTCCTTGATCCTAAGGGTTCAAGACCACCCTGGCAAGACTCTGTAAGAAGGAAAGAAAGAAAAAAGAAAGAAAGAAGAGAACAAAGAAGGAAGGAAGGAAGAAAAAGATTGGTAGAGATTATGCAAGTTGAGAAACAGAAAAACTTCAGCAAAAATGAAAAGAGCTTCAGAGAAATGTGGGACACCAAAACACATCATAATATTCTTAATAGAATTACTAGATAGGAAAAAGAGGAGAAAGCAGCAGGGGGGAAATTCAAAGAAATAAAGGCAGAAAACCCCCCAAATTTGTTGGAAAAACAGTAACTCTCACATCCAGGAAGATCAACAAACTCCAAATAAGATAAACATGAAGTAAGCCACATATATACATAATAGCCAAAATGCTCAAAAAAAAAAAAAAAAAAAAAAAAATCTGAGAGTAGTTAGAGAAAAAATGCTCCTTACTCACCAGGGAACCTAATTAAGACAAACATCTGACTTCTCAACAGAAACTATGAAGGAGAATGCAGTGGAATGGCATAGTTCAAGTGCTAAGGTGGTGGGTAGCAAGTGGCAATGGGAGGTGGGGGGAGACCAATTAGCCTATGTCCAATAAGGTTATCCCTTGAAAATGAAGATGAAATAAAGACATTCCCAGACAAACAAAGAGTGAGAAAATCTGTTGCTTTCAGACTGATTGTAAGGAAATACTGAAGGAAGCCCTTCAGGCTAGAAGCAAGTGATCTCAAATGGTAAAGTGAATTCACATCAAAAAGTAAAAAGTAGGACTGGGTTGTGGCTCAGTGATAGAGCACTTACCTAGCACATATGAGGCACTGGGTTTGATCTTTAGCACCACATAAAAACAAACAAACAAACAAATAAAGGTATTGTGTCCATCTATGACTAAAAATATGTTCTAAAAATAAAAAGTTAAAAAACAAGAAACAAAGAACACTGGTAAAGGTAATTATATAATTATAAAATGCAATAGAAGTGTATATTTTTATTTCTTCTACTGATTTACACAGCAAATGTATAAAATTAAATATATATCTTATTACATATTATACTTATTTATATATTTATACACACATATTGTTGGGCCTTTAATATTAAAAGTGTAATACATTTGCCAATGACAGCACAAAGAAGATAGGCAAAAGCAAATCTGCATAGAGCTAAGAAAATGAATGCAGAGGGTAAAGTAACAATTATCACAATGTATCATTGTTTTGTATCTATCAGTAGATATAACAATACACACAATAATACCACAAAAAGAAGGGAAAGGACTATAACAATATAGAAGAGTTATTTCTTTGTGTCACTGGAATTAGGCTAATACAAATCAGAAACTGTTTCAAATAAGATATATAAGCAACTAGAGCAACAGTTAAAAAAACTAAAAAGAAAAAGCAATTAAAAAAACACTAACAGAATAAAAATGCTACATTGAAAAATATTCACTTAATGCAAAACAAAGCTGTAAAGGAAGACTAAAAGAACAAAAAGGATATGAGACATATTGAAAACAGGAAGTAAGATGCTAGACAAATCTAACTACATCAATAATAACATTAAATGTTAATGGATTTAATAATACATTCAAAAGGCAGAGACTATTCAGACTGGAATTATTTTTTGTGGATTGAACTCAGGGGCACTTAACCATGGAGCCACATCCCCAACCCTTTTTGCATTTTATTTAGAGACAGGGTCTCACTGAGTTGCTTAGGACCTTGCTAAGTTGCTGGAACTGACTTTGAACTTGCCACCCTCCTGCCTAAGCCTCCTGAGCCACTGGGACTAAAGGCATATGATGCTGTGCCCAGCTCAGACTGGATTTTAAAAGAAGACCAAACTGTTCTCTGTGTGAGATACATGTTAGATTCAAGGACAGAAATAAATGGAATATTTATAAAATACCACAGGAGAGCTGGACTGGCTATAATAGTATCACACAAAATAGATTTTAAACAAAGAAAAATATTGCTCATGATGAGGAGGGATATTTTTATAATGATTAAAGGGTCAATTCATTAATAATACATACAATTTTAAATAAATATGCACCTAAGAGCAGAGCACAAATATCCGTGAAGCTAAACTGAAAGAAATGAAGGAAGAAATAAGACAAATCAACACAAATACTTGGAGACATAAATTACTTGTTTTCAAAATGGGTAGAACAATTATACCTAAAATCAATTAAGAGATAGAAGCTTAACCCTATAAACCAATTAGATCTAACAGACATCTATGGAACACACAATAGCAGAATTCTTCTCAAGGGCACATGGAACATTCTCTACAATAGATAATATGCTACCCCTAGTTTTCTTTCACCACCACTACTATTCCACCATTTTTAAAAAAGTTTTGAGACAGCATCTTGTTAAATTGCTGAGACTGGCCTTAAACTTACGATCCTCCTATTTCAGCCTCCAGAGTAGATAGGATTACAGGCATGCATGTCCAGCAAACCTTAACAAATTAAAAAGACAGAAATAATACAAAGTATGTCCTCCGATCACAATGAAATGAAATTTAAAAAAATCAATGGCAGGAAAACATTGAGAAAACTCACAAATACATGGAAATTATACAACATGATCCTAGATAATCAATATATCACAGAAGAAATCAAAAGAGAAATCAAACAAGACTTGGAGATGAATGAACTGAAGATATAATATGCCCAAAATGGTTGGATGCCATTAAAGCAGTACTTAGAGGGAAATTCATATCTGTGAATGCCTACATTAGGAAAAAAATTATCAAATCAATAACTGCATTTTCCACCTTGGGACATTGGAAGAAGAGCAAGCAAAACACCTAAAGGCAAGCAGAAGAAAAGAAACAGTAAAGAGTAGGGGAGAAATTGAGAAGTGAAGAGTGAAAAATAAAGAAAGAAAATAATTGAAACAAAAAATTAATTATTTGGGGTGGGGATATAGCTCAGATTGTAGAGTGCCTGCCTTGCATGCACAAGGCCCTGGGTTCAGTCCCCAGCATGACAAAAAAATAAAATAAAATAAAATAAAAATAAATTATTTGAAAGGGTCAATAAAACTTTATCTAGATTAACTGAGGCAAAAAAAAAAAAAAGGAAGAAAGAAAAGACTGATTATGGAGAATCAGATCCTTCTAGGACGGAGAGAGCATGCTAGTGTAGCCCCAGCCTGTCCCTGACCTGGGATCCTGAGTTCCACCCAGGTAAGCTTCCTGAGAAAAAGCAGACGAAGCCATTTGTACTCAAGCCTGGCTGTTCTGGGTGTTTGTGTTGGGGGACAGGGTAACAGTGCAGTGGCTGAGAGCTGCTGACACTCCTGCAAGTCTACTCTACCACCTCCTGGATGGCACCCTTGGACATTCCTCAGATTTACTGAAGCTCAGATAAACCTCACTTTCCCTCCCTCTCCTTAAGGGTCCCTCACCTACCCAGGTGCTCCAGCAGGGTCATGCCCCCCCGCCCCAAAGTCCTCTCATCCCTGCAACCCTTGCAACTCTGACTTTAGGTGGTGGCTAGACTTGAAATCTCACTGAACCCAACATGCCTTGGGTTGTGTTTTCTTCTCAACACTCCCACACTCCTTCCTTCCTAGAGAGAAGCCAGTCCCTTTGAATCCCCTCAGAGAAGTTTCTGAGGTTCAAAGCTAGAAGGCGAGTTCCCCCTGTAGAAGCTTATGACAGGAATCTACAGGGGACAAAGCTCAGGGCCTGCTATATTTGGATCTGGAATACACCACAAAGGCCCATGTGCTGAAGGCTTAGTCCTCAGAGTGGTGCTCTGGGGAGGTGTGGAATCTTTTAAGAGATGGGGCCTAGCGGCAGGTATTTAGGGCACTGGAGGTATGTCTGGTGGGAGACCAGTCCCTTCCTCTTTCTGTCTTTTGTTTCCTGGCTGTGGGATGAGAGGTTTTGCTCTACCCCACACTCCCTGCCATGATACCTCACTACAGATCCAAAGCAACAAGTCCATCTATCATGAACTGAAACCTCCAAAACTATAAGCCAAAAAACCTTTTCTAAGTTTATTACCTCATTTTTTGCTACAGTGATGGAAGGCTGAATAACACAGGACTTTAGGGGCATAAAAGGAGGGATGGGGGAGACAGAAAGGCTTCCTATACTGTGGGAGGGCAGAGGTCTGGGGTTCCATGAGGAAGCAGTACTTATAACTGTCCTTTTCAGGGTCAAGATGTTGAAAGAATCTCTCCCTCCTGTGGAGGGAAAGGGCATGTTGTAGGAGGCTCCCAGGGCAGATGAATTGGAAAGTTGCCCAAAGAAACTCAGAGCAAGATGAAGAGAAATGGCTCAGCCACACAGTCCAGGGGCTTGTGTATGATTAGGACCAAACCTCAGAATTAAAACGAATGAAACAAACAGAAAACCTACTTGGTCCGGAAGAAAACACAATGAAGGACAGAAAATTCAGCAGCTCATTCGCAATAGCTAGATTGTGGAACCAACCTAGATGCCCTTCAATTGATGAATGGATAAAGAAACTGTGGTAGATATACACAATGGAATATTACTCAGCCATAAAGAAGAATAAAATTATGGCATTTGCTGGTAAATGGATGAAGTTGGAAAATATCATGCTAAGTAAAATAGGCCAAGCCCAAAAAAACCAAAGCCCGAATGTTTTCTCTGATAAGTGCATGACAATATATAATGGGGGAAGGGAGAGAAAAATGAAGGAACTTTGGATGGTGTAGAGGAAAATGGGGCGGGGAGGGATGGAAAGATAATAGAATGAAACAGACAGTATTACCCTATGTACATGTATGATTACACAAATGGTGTGAATCTACATTGTATACAACCATAGAAATGAAAAGTTGTACCCCATTTGTGTACAATGAGTCAAACTGTTATCTGTAAAAATAAAAAAAAAATTTAAAAAGAGCAGAAAATTCCCCATAAGTGCTCTGATTAGAAAAGATTACAGGTGCAGTGGTACATGCTTATAATCCCAGTGACTCAGGAGGTTGAGACAGGAGGATTGCAAGTTCAAGGTCAGCCTCAGCAACTTAGTAAGATCCTGTCTCAAAATAAAAAATAAAAAAACTGTGGTTGTAGCTCAGTGGTAAAGTGTTCCTGTGTTCAATATTCAGTACCAAAAAAAGTAAACTTAATTTACTTTAAAAAAAAAAGGACTGTGGATGTAGCTCAGTGATAGAGTATAGCATATGCCAGGCCCTGGGTTCCATTCCAAGTATGTATAAATAAATAAATAAAGCTTAAAAAGAAAAAAAAGACTATAACTAGGGATCAAGTCACAGGAAGGACAGAAAAGGAGATGGATGGAGATAATTGACATCCAAAGAACTCCATTAGATCCAGGCATGCTGGTGCACACCTGTAATCCCAGCAACTCAGGAGGCTGAGGCAGGAAGACTGCAAGTTCAAGGCCAGACTCAGCAATTTATGGAGGCCTTAAGCAACTTGGTGAAACCCCATCTCAAAATAAAAAGGACAGGGTATGTGACTTGGTGGTTAAGCACCTCTGGGTTCAATCCCTGATAGGAAAAAGAGAGGGATAGGGAAGAAAAGAAAAAGATCTCCACTTTAGTCTTAATAAATGACCTAGAAATAACATGAACAGGTACAGAATAAAAATAAAATTTATAACATGAAGGAATGATTTGAAAACATCCCAATGAATGCAAAGGCAAAAAAGAGAGATTAATGTAATCTGCAAGAAGTACTAAGTAAGGGAAAAAGATAAGGATGAGCCAAAATTAGGGCAATTAATATCTCTGAAAAAGAGAAACCCAAGTGGATATGAAAAAAATTTTTTTTCAGGAAAAAGTCCCTGAAATAACTGAATTGTTGATGTGAAGGGCATGCCATATGCCAGAAAGATTTAGAATGGAAAGTTTGTACATAAGAACAAAAACACAGCCTGGTAACATTTCTTCATCTATTGTTATAGTTTGGATATGAGGTGTCCCCTGAAAACTTCTGTGTCAACGCAGGGATGTTTGGAGGTGAAATGATTCAATTATGAGAGCTGTAACCTAATCAGTCCATCCGGGTTTGAATGGACTGGCTGGGTAGTAACTGTAGGCAGGTGGAACATGGCTGGAAGAGGTGGGTCACTGGGGGCCTGCCCTAGAAGGATTCATCTACCCAGGAGAGGCTTCCCCTCTTGGCCTCTGCTCCCCAGTCACCATGAACCAAGCAGCTTCCCTCTGCCACACCCTTCCTCCATGATGTTCTGCCTCACCTTGGGCCCAAAGTCAGCCCTATGGACTAAATCTCTGAAAACACGAGCCAAAATAAACTTTTCCTCCTCTAAGTTGCTCTTGTCAGGTATTTTTTTGATCACAGGAATAAAAAGCTGACTACCACAACTCTCCAAACTAAAAATTCAAGTGCAATTGAGGATGGGGGTGGGGATAAAAAACTGGCTTCCCTTAGCCTTCTTCATAGCCATGGCTCATGTCCCAAGGTCCTACCATAAAGCCACAGCGTTCTTAGGACAAGGGTGGACCAAGAAAGTTATGGTCAGAAATTCAGTTGGGCTGGGAAAGATCTGAGCTGCTAGGTGTTGGAGTAGCTGATTTAAAGCAACAAATCACAAACAGAAGAGTGAAGCCCATAATCACTTGCTCCAACAGTGTGAACAAGTGACTGAAAACAAAGAAAGCTTTGACTCCCACTTCTTCCATTTTCTTTTACGGAATGGTACATGATCAAGGGTCAGGTAGATCAAGATGGTCATGGAATGTCTTGCTGTGGAGGGAACACCCAACAAAAGGCTCAAGCAGTTTTATGAACCCAAGGAAATAAAGTATAGGAAGGAAAACTCAGTGAAAAAGTCCTGGGTACTAAGTCAGAGAAGGGAACGTGTCTCCAAAATTTCTTCCTCCTCCCCTCAATATATGCCAAAAGGCCAATCAAGCATCCAAGTGGCACACAGACGTTCCAAACATGAAGGAATCTCCTGTGGTTTGGATATTTACTAGACTCCAAAGGCTCATGTATTAAAAACTTGTTCCCCAGAGTTGGTAGAACCTTGAAGAGGTAAGCCCTAGGTCTTCAGGTCACTGGGAACACGTCCTCAAAGGGCAGGATAGCACCCAAGTCCCTTCTTTTTTCTCTCTTTGCTTCCTGGCCGTGAGGTGAGCAGTTTGCTCCACCATGTGCTCCCCATCATTTCCATCTAGTACCCACCAAGGTCTAAAAGCAATGGGTCTATCTGATCATGGACTGGACCTTGCAAAACCATGAGTCAAAATATCCCTTTTCTCTTTATAAGTTGATTGTCTCAGATATTGTGATAGAAAACTAACACAGAACCTCACTGTGGTAGGAATCAATTAATTGAGTCACATTTCCAAATAGACTTTCCATACATGCTTATGAGAAACAAAAGAATTCCTTTATGTGTTTTTTTTTTTTTTTTCCTTTGAAGTGATCACAATACTAAGCCTTCCCAGGAGACAGGTCTAAAGGGACATAGCTGAAGGCAGAGGCTTCTTGCAATTTCTGGCACAGGGGAAAGAGCCATCAGCTATGTGGGTATGAGGACATGCTATGGAACTTGCCCAGAACACAATCTTGCTGTAACCCTATTGTAACTTTATCTTGGTGAGGTCTCTGCAGACTCTCAAACATGGAAACCAGATCCCCTTTGCGGTCTGCACTAAGTTGCTTGTGGCCTGAAGGGTCACACATCAAATAGCCATGTTCCCCTACAAGCCACAGGAGAACCACATCCTGTGAGGGAGGTCAACTGCCCTTCACTTGCACTTGCTAATCACTTGAACCTGACCCGTGCTTGAATATTTGCCCAGCAATTTGATACGAGCTCCAATCTGGCTAAACTAGAGAACAACAGCCAAACCACATCTTCCCAAAAGAGATCTGAACATGTTCCACATTTGCCCTTCCTTGAGTCCTCTCCTTCAGCACCAGGATACCATATAGAATTCCCTTACATCTTTTGCCCCTTTTATATTTTAGCTTGAAAAATATATTGCTAAATTGCCCAAGTTGGTCTTGAACTTGCAATTCTGCCTCAGCCTCCTGAGTCTCCGTGATTACAGGTGAGCATCACTACAATTCTCTTATGTCTTTTAATTAGTCACTCTTAACATAGCTGGGTCATTCTCAGCCTCTACTACCACCAGGGGAATGGCAGGGTGCTAGGAATTGAACCCAGGTCTCACACAAATGGGCATGCTCTACCAGTGAGCTCAGTTAGTCATTCTTTATGGTAAATTATTCCCATTTAACATATGTGCCCCATCTCCTGATTAGACCCAGACTCTATGCTCTGGAAATATTGTACTCCCCAGACCTTCTAAAAAAAATTACACAATAATAAAATGTGGCCAACCCTTAGATGAATCCAAATAAAGAATGTGGATACAGAAAAGCCATGTTAAAAGAATTGGAGATGAATACTGAATTCCTTCCCACACAGAACTAAAATCCATTTGGAAGACTTATATTTGCAGAACAGAGTATGACCATGTTATGAATGTTAACAGAGTGAAAAACACCTAAAGTTGGAAAGACTAAGTTTTAAAAATTCGTCACCACTCTTTTGCTTCAGGCAGTTGTTCATATAATCTAAATTTGAAACATGATTTTAAACTGGGTGTGGTGGCGCACACCTGTAATCCTTGACTTGGCAGGCTGAGGCAGGAAGATTACAACTTCAAGGCCAGTCTGGGTAATTTAGCGAGGCCCTAAGCAACTTAGTGAGAACTTGTCTTAAAATAAAAAATAAAAAGGGCTAGGGAAAGTGCTCTTGGTTTAATCCACGGTACCAAAGTGTGTGTGTGTGTGTGTGTGTGTGTGTGTGTGTGTGTGTGAGAGAGAGAGAGAGAGAGAGAGAGAAATGGTTTTATTTAAAAACCTATCAACTTGTTAATGAGTTTCATGAACTCTCTCTAAATCGCAAAGGGATTCTTTGAAAGGAACTCATATTTCTTGTGGCAAACAAAACAAAACAATTCCCCCCCCCCAAAAAAAAAACTATATCAAATACAAGATTTATTCAATTTCGCTTGTCTTATTCATCTTCTAAATTCCAATAAAATTGCTAGGTGCAGTGGCACATACGTATTATCCCAGCAATTCCGGAGGCTGAGGCAGGAGGATCACAAATTTGAGGCCAGCCTGGGCAACTTTGTTAGACCTGGTTTCAAAATAAAAAAATTTAAAAGGACAGGGGATTGGCTCAGTGGTAGAGTGCTCCTGGTTTCAAACTCCAGCTTAGAAAAAAGTTCAGTAAAATTAATTGATTTTAATGCTTTTATGTTTTAAAATGGTATAGATTGAATTCTGGATTCTGGTTTATGGTCCAGTATGCAAAGAGTTTGGCAGTTGTCACTGTCACACTTGATCTTGCAATATGAAGAAAACTGAACAAACTGAAAATCAATACTTCTTTTCAGATCCGTCAGAGAATTAAGGTCATGGAACAAAGCATGGTCCCCCAAATTGGGGAGAACAGATACAGAGAATCACAACTTAAAAGAGCAAAGCCTGGGAACAGAAACTGACAGAACTAATACTTGGGTAGAAAAACCTGAACTGCAATTAACAAATGGATAAACACTCAGTGTGGATAAGTTTGAGAGTTAAAAATTCTAGGAAGACCCAGTAAGGGAAAGCAGGTTTTTATGAGTTTTATTTCCAGAGGGGGGAAGAAAAAGAGACCAAAAAAGAAATACTTGAAGCAGTAGTGACTGAGAATTTCCCAAAAATTAGTGATGGAAAACAAACCACAGAGCCAGGATGCTCAGAAATACCCAGCAGTCTGGAGATGTAACTCAGTAGTAGAACACTTGCCTAGTATGTATGAGGCTTTGGTTCTGATTCTCAGCACCTACCCCCAAAAGAAAGAAAGAAAGAAAGAAAAAACAAAAACATCAATCAGGTAAATAATAAAATACCTACACAGGTATATCATATTCAAATGGTAGAAAAATCAAAGACAAAGAGAAAAATCTTAAAAGAAACTGGAGAAGGAATAAGAAGAAAAGCTAAAATCAAAACAAACAAAAATAGTCCCACCTTACCTATAGAGGAACAAGGATAAGAATTACATTGAAATTCAAAACTCTTTGCCATGCAAGAACATAGCAAGAAGACAGTCATCTATAAGCCAAAAACAGAGTCTTCACATGAATCCTTCCTTGCAGGTACCTCAATCTTAAAACTTCCCAATTCCAGAACTGTGAGAAATAAATTTATGTTGTCTAAACCACCCGGTCTACAGTATTTTTGTATGGCAGTCTAAGCTAAGACAGTTTCTTACAAAACTAAACATACTCTTACCATATGGTCCAGCACTCGTGCCCCTTGGTATCTACCCAAATGAGCTTAAAACGTATGCCCACACAAAAACCAGCACATGGATGTTTATAGCAGCTTTTTTCATATTTGCCAAAATGTGGAAGCAACCAAGATGTCCTTGAGTAGGTGAATGAATATAAACTAGGTCACATCCAGACAATGAAAATCATTCAGTGCTAAAAAGATATGAGCTATCAAATCATGAAAAGAGATAGAGAAAAGTGCATATTGCTAAGTGAAAGAAGTCAATCTGAAAAGGCTGCATACTGTATTATCCCAACAATATGACATTCTGAAAAAGATGAACCTATGGAGACAGTGAAAAGATCAGTGATCATTTGATCATAACTCACTGTCTACATGTATTGAAATGTCACACTGTATCCCATAAACACACACTATTATGAAGTGGCACTTAAAAATAGTAAAATATAAATTTTTTTATTCAGTGGTTACCAGGGACTAGAAGGAGGGAGGGATGGGCAGAGCACAGAAGATCTTTAGGACAGTGAAAGTACTCACTCTGATATTGTAATGATGGGTCATTATGCATTTGTCCAAACCCACAAAATGTACTGCAGCAAGAATGAACTCTAACATAAACTAGAATTTTATTCAATAATTACCTATGAATATTAGCGCATCAGTTGTAACAAATGTCATCACGTTATGCAAAAATTAATAATAGGTCAACAGGTATGGGTTGTGTGTATGGTGGGGGATACATGGGAATTCTCTGTATTTTCTGCTCCAATTTTCTGTAAACCTATAACTGCTCCCTGAAGAAAAGTTTTATTAAACAAAATGATGGAAGGCCATTGATCTGACCCCAATAGACCAGATGAAGCCACAATGGAGTCACTCCTGCTAAGTGCCACCTCATCAAATTAAAACTTAAAGGAAGAAATAGATTCTGAAAAGATTTGTTTTTGTTTTTGTTTTTGTTTTTGTTTTTCATGAAAATAGGGAGATTCTAGTCTACCTGAGTCAGCATAATCAGGAAGTTCCTTAAACCTATTCAACAAACTAACCTGATATTAGCCAGCCGGGTCTTTTCCCTATTGTTCTGTTTCCTTGTGCTCACTTTATAAAACCCACAGTTTAGCTCTTGTTCAGTGGGAACTCTCATTCTATTTTATAGAATCAAGGTTGCTCCACTTCATGAATCATGAATAAAAGCCAATAAATCCATACCTAAATTTGTTGCAGTTTTCTTTTGACAGTCTACTAATTTTTAAACACATACGCACAAGCAAGCCACTGTGCTATACGTAAGAAAAAAACAGAATATGATCCCAATTCTTTTTGACTTTTGTACTAGGGATTGAACCCAGGAGTACTTTACCACTGAGACACATCCCCAGCCCTTTTTATTTTGAGACAGGCTCTAAGTTGCTGTGGGTCTGGCTTAGTTGCTGAGTATGGACTTGAACTTGAGATCCTCCTGACTCAGACTCCCAAGTGTGTCTGGGATTACAGGCATGTGCCACCAGGCCATGCTTATGATCCCAATTCTTAAAATCCTATCTGTCTGCTCATCTGTTTATCCTGTACAGAATGAGACTATATGGAGAGAATTCCATAATCATTTTCCTGCATATCCTAGGTAATTTGTTGCTTTATTTCTGTGTACTTTCTAAATTTCTTGTTTTTTTTTTTTTTTTTTTTTTTTTTTTTTGTTAAGCATATATTATTTTTATAAAAAGAACAATAATGCTAGTCCTGGTGGAGTGCATCTGTAATCCCATCTTCTCAGGAGGCCAAGGCAAGAGGATCACAAGTTCAAGGACATCCTCAGCAATTTAGCAAGACCCTGTCTCAAAATAAAAAGTGCTATGGTGTGGCTCAGTGGTAGAGCACTCCTGGGTTCAATCCCAGGGCAGGGGTGTGGAGAAAAAGAAAGTCATTATGTAAAACTTATAAAAAATTGATAAAGTTACCTTTCTTGCACCTCTAAATTTGTGGACAAATATTTATACATATATATGTATATATACATATACATATACATGTGTGCCGTGTGTGTGTGTGTGTGTGTGTGTGTGTGTGTGTGTGAATTTGCAGTGAGAAAAAGACTGAAAATTTATATGCCAAAACCTACTGTGGTTATTGATGAGAAACAGGATTATAGGTAGATTTTTTTTTAAACCAGTGCAACTCGGCCCCAACCCCCAACACTGGGAATGGAACCCAGGGCCTCACCACTGACAAAACCCTAACACTCCTTTTCTTTCTCTTTCCTTCCTTCTTTCTTCTTTCCTTCCTTCCTTCTTTCCTTCCTCCCTCCCTCCCTTCCTTCCTCCCTCCCTTGCTCTCTACCTCTTCCCCCACCTTCTAATCACGTCATTCCCCTGCTCATCACTCGGCAACAGGCAGTGGCTAAATAAAAATTCCATAAATTCTTTTAGCTCGTTAAATGGCCCAACCCCTATGAGAGGTTCACGGTTTTCCAGTTCAAAGTCCATAAACTAAGTACCTTAGATTCATATTATTTACTCTTTACAGGGACCCATTTGCGGCGTGGGGATCAGAGCTTTGCCTAGTAAGTGAAGGAGTCTGGGATCGAACGCGGTTCCTGGCTGGGGTGCCAGGTCGCGCGGTTTTCTAGGACTCCACGGTGTTCTTGTCAGTAACCGGAGGAGCAGTAACTCCAAGAGCAAACCCTTATTCGGTGGCCGCCTCTGCCCTCTTACGGCATCTTCTGGAACTACAGGTAGCCCTCCTGTCGCCAAAGTAAGCCAAAGATGCGCTAACAGGAGGGACTGGCAGGGTCAATCTACGCCCCCAGTGCCCAGACCACGTGGAATCTGAACCCACGTGGAATCTGAACAACAGCCCCCCTATTGTTGCCATCTATTCACCAGTTCCCACAGACACAGAGACCAAGGCAGTGATAGAACTGACACAGGGGATAGGCTGTAGACAGATCTGTAATCTCAGAGTTCTGGGAGGCTGAGGCAGGATAGTAAGCATGAGGCCAGCCTGGACAATTTAGTAAGATCCTGTCCCAAAATAAAAAATAAAAATGGGTGGGGCTATATAGCTCAGTGGTAGAGTGCCCCTGGGCTTAATTCCCAGTACCCCCCTCAACACACACACACACACACACACACACACACACACACACGCAATGTGTTAACAAAGTACTTCATGGTGGGAGCACATGATGGAGGACACGTTTTCCTCAACCAAAGGGAGGAAGCAAAGAGAAACAGGAAGGGACTTGTTCTCAATATTCCCTTCAAGGGCTTGCTCCCAATGACCTATCTTCTTCCCTCCTAAAAGTTCTGCTACCTCCCAAAAGTGCCAGAGTCTGGCCGTGAAGCCTTCAACATGAAGCCTCCCCCTTTGGGGGACCTTGAGACCCAAACTGCAACAAGAGATAAAGCACTTTTCTTCTCCCCTTGAATTTCAGCTAGCCCTGTGATGACTCTGACCAATAAGGACCTCTAGAGGACTAGCAACTTTTGATTCTTACCTACTGGAGTGTTCCTTCCTGGAATTAGCCATCAAGTTGTGAGGAAGCCCAGAAAACAACATGGAAAGACTCATATGAAGACTGAGGTTCCTGGCTATCAGCCCTAGTTGAGGTTCTGACAGCAGCAGGAGCTTTGAGTCTATGCCTGTGGCTTCCCAACTCGAAAACATGGGACTACCAGTTAAATTTGATTTTCAGATAACAATAATTCTTTAGTATAAACACGTTCCAAATACATCATGAAATTATATATATGGTCTTTCTCTCACTGCAGAACAATGAAGGCAAAGGAATAACAAGGACAAATAACTACCTCCACATCTCTGCATCCCCCAATGGGACAGTACTCAGAGTGCTCTCCCAGTTTGAGCTCCCCTAACACTGCAGCAGTGAGGCAGCATTCCTGCAGAGGTTATCTTCTCCTCCTTTCCTTTTTCAATCCCTTTCTTGTCTTGCTTTCCCATGTCCCCACTGGTGCTTCCTTGTCACCTCCCAAAGAAACTCCTTGCACCAAATTCTTGTCTCTGGGTCTACTTCAGGAGAATACAATTTGAGACAGTTAAGAGGTCAGTAAAGTTCTACTCTAATGATAAATTCTGATTATCTTGAGTCACAGCTATAATAGTCACAGTTAGTATTTATTGAGCACTTACTGGATACATACTCCAGAAAAAGAGAATTGCTTCTTGTCGACAACCTTGTATGTGTGTATGTGTGTGCGTGTGTGCTAGGGATTGAACCAGGTTTGCTTTACCACTAAATGACATCCCCAGCCCTTTTTATTTTTAATTTTTGAGAAAGGGTCTCACTAAGTTGCTGAGGGTCTCACTAAATTGCCAAGGCTGGCCTTGAACTTGCAATTCTCCTGCCTCAGCCTCCTAGTTGCTGGTTTATTAACAACCTTCTGAAATATGATTAAGTCAATTTTGTTGCCGAAAGCTTTGTTCTCGTCCCCAATGCCAATCCAATAACCAGGACATGGTTTTGCTTTGCTAGTAAAGGCGAAACCCAAGGGACTCCTAGCCCAAAGACTATGATTCTACCCATCGGCAGGAACAGGGGGCTTTTAAAGAGGTGACTCAAAAGCTACATTCCACATGTTCTCTGTTGGAGTTGTAATTCACTTGTTAATTTGGAAGATGGTCATTTCTGAGCTCTTCCAGTACCATCCCCAAATTCTGAATTACTTGGTTCCTAGGGTGGGTGTGTACTAAAGGACAGATAACCCTGACTAGGATAGGGAAGAAAGGTAATCCTGTTTCCCCTGAGATGGGGGAGGAGGAGAGATTAGGGAGGAGCAGGGAGTGAGGAAGAGAAAGAAATATGTCCATTTTAAAAGTACGTTGCAGTGGCAGAGGAGCAAGGGTTATATAAAACATAAAAAGCATAAAATGGACCACTGTTACAATTTTAACACACTTTGAAGCTGAGGCACAGAGAGGTGAAGCGACTTACTCAACATCCCATTGCTGCCAAGCAACAGGAGAAGTATTCACATCCAGGAAGCGGGGCTCAGGGCCCACTCTTAACATGAGTCTGCACTGCTTCTCTAAGCTGCAAGTTGAAATCCATCCCCTTGGCCTGGTTCTCACTGCCTTCCCTGACCTGGTCATCCCCACTACTTGTGGTTGCTTGTCCAGCCACCTTGCCTTTCACTGCTTTTCTTTCTGCCTTGAACAGTTTTCCTCTTTGTCACAGCCACTTTTCAAGTCTTAGGTCAGCAATCACTAAAAGGCCAACCCCAGGATAGGTCAGGCTCCTCTGGCCTTTGTAGCCTCCTGGGTGCCCCCCATTTGATCAAATGGGGACACTGGTCCCTGAAGGCAGGATCCCTGCCCACTCCAGGACTGGGTCGTAGCATTGGCCAGTCTTGGACTGGCTCGAGCCGACTTTAGAGGTGTTGGTAGAAGAGTGGGAGGCTGAGCAAGTGGCACCATTCTGCCCAGGCTTGAGACTGGCCATGGCTGGCTCAGAAATCTATTAACCAGCCAAGCATTGTGTGCATGCCTGTGATCCCAGGGACTCAGGCGGCTGAGGCAGGAGAATCATGAGTTCAAGGTCAGCCTCAGCAACTTGGCAAAGTCCTCAGCAACTTAATAAGACACTGTCTCAAAAATAAAAAAATAAAATAAAATAAAATGGACTGGCAATAGTACCCTAAAAAAAGTTCAGTTATTGATATTTAATGTGTTTCATCTTTCACGATATTTAGAGTCAATGTGCTGTATTTCATTCATTTCTACTGAAGTCTGATATGCATATGACCAAGTGCATACATCATAAGCCAAGGGTTCAGTGTACATTGTAGGAGAGACCCACCCTTGAGACCGCTCCTGGAGGCCTCTCAGGCTCCCTCTTCATCAGTACACCTTACAACACAAAGCTGACATGCCTGGTTTGGACTTTGTATGCATGGAATCCAAGCATGTGCATGTGCACCTGTTGGGCATCAGTCCTTTGCTGTTACCCCAAAAGAGCATGTGCTATGAAGAGGCGGCCCTTCATTCCCCATTCTCCTACTTTCAGGGTGCTTCCAGTGTAGGGGTAGAAAGGGAGTGACCCCTTTTCTCCCCATCTGAAGGTCCATATTCCTTTGACAAAGACAGATAACAAGAAAAGCATAAATTTGCAGGGCATGGTGGCACATGCCTGTAATCCCAGTGACTGGGGAGACTGAAGCAGGAGGATCATAAGTTCAAGTCCAGCCCAGGAAACTTAGTGAAACCCTAGCCCAAAATAAAAAATGAAAAGGGCCAGGGATGTAGCTTAGTGGCAGAGCATCCCTGGGTTTGATCTCCAGTACACCCCCCCCACAAAAAGCATGAATTATTTAATCATAGTTTTATATGACACAGGACCCTTTGGAATGAAGACCCAAAGATCCAGGAATATTGTCCCTTTTTATACTTACATTTAATGAAGAATGGACAGTCTAGTACAAATGTGATTGAACAAAAAGAGTATGTCAATATATTTATAGACTGAAGTGGGAACTGGTGTGCAGCTCAGTGGTAGAGCACTTATCTAGTATGTTCAAAGTCCTGATTTAATTCCACTACTGCAAAGAAAAGAAGAAAGGAAGAAAAGAAGGGAGGGAGAAAGTAGAAAGACTGAAATGGGAAATCATTAAGCCCTGGACTCTCTGTGTGGCATTTCTTCCTCCCAGAAGTGGCTAGGATACTTTCTGTAATGAGGATCTAAAGACCTGCAATCAAACACAGTAGGTCAGAGAAGGTCAGAGAATTTCCTTGTGACTAACTCCTGCACAGAAAGGCAGGGGAGAGTTTGAATAACCATTCTAGATTTATTTTCCTTTTTTGGTTGGTTTTAGGGTAAAGGGATTCTAGTTCCTATGAAGAAGAATTCTAACTTCTGTGGTCTGCCTTGGGGAACAATAGGAAAGGAAGGCAAAAGTCTGGAGAAAACCAGTGCTTCTGCAGTCTTCACTTTGGGGTATCATTTTCTGAGCTCTAAGAACAGTTTGGGGTTATCTTGTAACAAGGATTTAGACTCTTCACCTTTGCCTGCAAATGTCCCATGGGTGGCTAAAAGCAGGATTAAAGACTTGGCATTTCTGCCTCCATTTTGCATCCATCACCTTTGCTCTGAGTCACCTTGGATTCCAAGAACAAGGTCTGATCTGATAAACATCTTGTAATGTGTGGAAGCTACCCCTTAGGCAACAGCAACTTTCTTATTCCAATTGTGAGATCATGATGGACAGACCACACCTGATCAAGTTCATTTACTTTGGACAACTGTGAAAAACCTCTAACTATGCAAGCCCCCAACCCTTGCCTTCATTTCCCTCTCTATAAAACTCAAAGTCATTAGTCCCTCCAAGACAGGTCTGAGGACCAGTGTCCCCTTGTCTTCCTGGTGTAGCTACAGTGATTCAAGTTCCTTTTGTTTTTCACCATTACCTGTTCTATTTGGGTTTTGGAGTGAATTGATGGATCCCTAGAGTCAGGCCTGTGGCCTAGGACTCTGAAGACATTATGAATAGTGCATATACCTACACATTACTCTTGGTTCCTGATGTCATGGAGATGCCTATTCTGAGGACTGTCATAGATTCTAGGTCACTAACCACTCCAAAGTGGTTACATAGTACAAGCAAGTTTTAAATTTAACTTGATTTTATAATCTTATGTTTCAATTTCATTTTATTTTTGTGATGCATCCTGAATACCTAAGCTATTTCAGTACAATTGGTTAAGGCCACTTACATTTCTTTTTCTTTTTCTTTTTTCTGACTAGGGGACTGAGCCCAGGGGCACACTACCACTGAGATATATTTCCAGCCCTTCTTGTTTTTCCTTCTTACTTTTTTAAATTTTTGATAGTCTTATTGTGGAGGCTGACTTGAAACTTGGATCCTCCTGCTTCAGCCTCCCTAGTAGCTAGAATTACAGCTGTGTCTTCAATTCTGACTTCATCTTCATTCCAGATAGCCTCATTTCATATTTATAAGATTGTATTATTTTCCTTAAACAGGACTCTTACATTCCGGAAGCTACCTGCCCCACCAAACCCCAATGTACCTCTGAAGGAAGTGACTTTTAGACCATGGGAATGCCCTCCATGTAGACCCTGAGTGAGCGGGGAGCCTGGGAGAGTTTGTGTTGTGCCTGCTTCTTGTCCCCCTGATGGCCCAGGGGGTGGGCCATGATGTCCCTGTGAGGCCTCCCTTAGCATTCTCCATCATGCTCTGTCCCACTTCCTGGTTTATTTATAGCACTCACCCTGAGCTATATACCTATGCTTTGGCTTTGTTTCTTGCCCCTCCCCTCTGTCACCTTTCTGAATTTGTGACTTTATCCCATGTGCCTTGCTCAGTATCTAGCTATTAGTAGGTATTCAGGAAATACTCATTAAATAAATGGATACATTTTGCATAAAAGGAAACAGGATCAGGGAGTGTTGCAGAAGTGTGGTCCTTGTCCCCAATGCCAATCCAATAACCAGGACATGGGTTTTGAGAAAATGAAAAATTAAAGCTTATTGTTTTGCTAGCAAAGGAAAAACACAGGGGACTCCTGTCCCAAAGGCTGTGATTCTACCCATGAGCAGGAACAGGGGGCTTTTAAAGAGGTGATTCAAAGACTACATTCCACATGTTCTCTGTTGGAGTTGTAATTCACTTGTTAATTTGGGAGATGGTCATTTCTGAGATCTTCCAGTATCATCCCCAAAGTCTGAATTACTTCATTCCTAGGGTGGGTGTGTACTAAAGGACAGATAACTCTGACTAGGATAGGGGAGAAAGGTAATCCTGTTTCCCCTGAGATTAAGGAGTGGGGAGAGTAGGAAGGAGCAGGGAGAGAGAAGAGAAAGAAACATGTCCATTTTAAAAATAAGTTGCAGGGCAGAGCAGCAAGGAATTTATTTAAAGCATAAAGTGGACCACTGTTACATTTCCCCATTGTCAATTTCTACATTCCATTTTTATGGAAAAATGGTCAATAACATCTTCAAACTGCTTCCTGCTGAAAGGGGGTAAAGTTGGGGGAAGTAACCCAAAGTCCTTGTTCTCTGTCAGGTGGGGAGTGGACAGTTAAGGGCATTCAGCATCAGAGCAATCCAGAGGTCCACAGTGGCAGATGGCAGGTGACTGGACAAGGCATACATAGGGCAGGGCTCCTACTAAGACAACAATAAAGACAACAAAGCATTACTGTTTTGTAAATAATTAGAACAAAAACAATTAGTATTCCAACTAATTTCTGAAAACCGTGAGGACAGTAATTCAATCTTATCAGTGAAGAACAGATCAAGTTCATCAATGTAGAAGGTTAGGAAGATTGGTAAGTTATGAAATCAACTCAAACTCAGGATAAATTTGCAACAATTGTGATCATTATTATTAGGTGCTCTCAAACAAAAACCCTTCATTTACAGCCTCCAGCTTTTCTTACTTTTGGTAGGGCTTACACAAGTATATATCTTAAGTTTTTCCTTTTAAACGTCCATGTAGGCTTTTAGACTATACTCTCCTACCGGGTTTTTAAACCCGAGTTGGTCAAAACTGACCTTGTTCCTATCTACTCTTAAGAGTCAGCTGAGATTTGTCAGAGATCACTCTTGGGGACATGTGTGAAGCCTCCTGTTCCTTTACCCATGGTGCCACCTGTCAAGATGGGTCAGGGTCTGGCTGATCATACATGACTTCTCTTGAAATCCTCAGGGACATTTCCATCTCCAATGACCCTCCTCTTTGCAGAATGTGCACTGGTTGGCTTCCTGTTCTCCAGGGTCCTCTCAATCTCTCTGATCAGCAGATCGGGTGACTCACCAAAGTTGCAGGGTCCAGAGATGGGTCCCCTCATTCTCTGGGTCCTGGTTGACCTTATAGGGCTGTTTTTTCCTTGGTCCTTTTACTTCCTTGACTTTGGTCTCCAGGTTTTCAGTTTTAAACACCCATCAAGCTATTTTCACCAGTCTTAAAAAGGGAGTAACAGGTTATGACTTCAATATCACCATTTTATAGTTATAACAATATAACTATATAATATAACAATTTTATAGTTACCCTTTTCATTTAATTGGAGTTAGGATTAGTACTGGAAGTCAGCATTATATACTATCTGTCCTGTAGGTGATGGCTTATTATCTCAAATTAACCTAGGTTTTTTTGTTTTTTGTTTTTTGTTTTAATTTTTTTTTTGAAGCAGTACCTCTGCAAAATACTAACAGTCAACAGTTATAAGTGTATAAGAAAAATACAAAATAAAATTAACAGAGCAAAAACATAGTTTGTGTAACAACTATGAACCAAGAAAAATGACTTTTATAATCTTGAATCTTTACTTATACATTATATTCCCTGTCTGAATCACAGTAATCTTTAAACCAAAATCAATCTTTTGAACACAACTTTAAATGAGTTGAAGTCTAGCCTATTTTGGAGTCATTCTAATATGGAGTAAGGTGGGAGGTAGAGTCTTATCTCAGGTAAGGCAGGGTTCTTCACAATACAACATTACAGCTGAAATATGAATCAAAGACAGACTAAGAGAGTTTTTAACTTTTTTTGTGGAAAAAGTGACAGAATGCTTCCATGTTGTACAATGTCACCTTTAAACAAATCAGACTCTCCTTATTATCTTCCAAAAATGCATTTAAATTCCAATTCCAGTGTGAAGAGTAACACAAAATTGAATATATAACTAATTGACAACAGGTTACTTTATCCAGCTATAAAACATCAAATGACATGAATAAATGCCAACAAAATGTGTTAATTTTCATACAAATCCTAGACTTTTGCCACACGTAATTTTAGTTTGGAGAACACCACTTGGCAAAGTGCTATCCTAAACTTTACATTTAACTAAGTTTAACTTTTAAAGTACGATTTGGAATCCAGTGTATCGTGACAATAATCTCCATGGGTTAACAGAAATCCAAAGGATCACCTTAAATCTCTTATACATTTAGGAATCAGTGTTAATGATCAGAAATTGACTTGTGGAAGCAAATATATAAGACAGTGTTGCCCTTCTATGTCAGATACAAAGTATAAAAGATGGCAATTATTTGTTATCTTGCCAGTAAACTTACATAAACTTTCATTTTATAAATTTTTACATAACATCTAGATAAAGTTCTCAGATGCATACATATTCCTAGTCACATATATTTAGGGTGCTAACTATATTCTTATAACCTAAATAACAGTTGTTTGTTTAACCAGTTACAAAGTAATCATTTAAGACTTTAAAAGAGGTACAAACCCAATTCCTTTAAGACTTCGTTTCCCCAAGTAATAAAACCTAACAAATACAAGAAAATATCCCATAGATAAGAACAGATCAATGTTTCAGACTTTGCTTCATATCAGTACATTAATACTCAAATAACTTTGATTGTGCTAATTACAACCCATTTAATCAAACACAAACTTTTTGAGACTTACCTTCCACAAACCTGCAACTTACTTAAACATTCTCAACTTCTTTACATCCTTAGTTTTGCCCTCTTTTATCTTGGATTTCAGCCTAAAAAAAAAAAACTGCCTTAATCTTTTTTTCTCCCAGATTGCTTTCAGGAGTTTGAGCCTGACCTGTCTCCATTATCATTAGCACAATATCATCAACTTTAAGTGAATTCCTCACTGTCAATTGTACTCAGAGGCTCCTTTTGGATCTTTTCCTTCTACTAGGCAATGGAGGAGGAACTTTCCATCCTTTTCTTTAGGCTTCCTTCAAGATCCCTTTGTAGAGACTGCCTACAAAACACAGGTTGGCCTTAGTTTCTGTCTTTTTGTTTTCTGGGTGAAGTTATTTATTCTGCCAGTCTCCCCAGGCATTTAGTTTGATGGGATACTATTATAGCAAGAATCGCTTTGCCCCAGTGATGAATATCCCCTGGCCAAATGCTCTGGGTCCCAGATCAGCAGGAAGGGCTGGCTCATAGGATCCCCTCCCCAGCAAATTGTTTCCCCTGTTATATGAGCTTCCAGGAACAATGCTATCAGTAAATGTAATGCTGCTGCAGTCTCTGCTGCCTCCTCCTCTTCCTCCTCCTCCTCCTTTCTTTCTCCTCTTCTTCCTCCTCCACCTCCTGTTCTTCCTCCTCCTATTTCTATTTTATATTTCAGGAATATTCCTAAGTGATTCATATATACATTTAATCATCCTCCACAACCTCCATGAGTGAGAGGCATTTAATGATAATCTTTTACCAGTGATGAAAATGAGACTCAGATAGGGGAGGTGACTTGCCCAAATCCACATAGCTGGGAAACAGCAGGCTGACTCCTGAGCCTCTGGGTCCCTGAGATCACTCCAATGCCCCAGTTTCATACCAGAGGCAAAGAGATCCCAGATCTTGCCTCTGGTCTGAACACAGAGACCTTCACAGCTCCAGGTGCTACCCCTAAACAGATTAACTTGGAGGGCTCAGGGAGGGGGCTCATTTTGGCCTGGGGACTGCCAAGCCCTGGGACTCAGCTGGACATGGGCAGCCAGCCCAGGATCAGGGTATAGTGCCAGTGGCCTGAGTGCTGGCACTGGAGTGGCAACTATGGGTTAAAATCCCAGTTGTATCAATCTCTACTCTGTGATTTTGGATGTTAACTAACTGCACTGTGCCTCAGTTTCCCATTCTGTAGAATGAAGATAAGAACAACACCTGCTTTCTAAGCCTGTTGTTGTGAGGATTAGATAAAACAATATAGGACTGGGGTGTAGCTCAGCAGTAGGGGTTTTTATTTTAGTTGTAGATGGATACAATACCTTTATTTTGTTTATTTATTTTTATGTGGTGCTGAGGATTGAAACCAGTACCTCACATGTGCTAGGTAAGTGCTCTACCACTGAACCAGAACCCCAACTCATCAGTGGTAGAGTTTGACTAGCACACACAAGGACCTGAATTCAAGTCCAAGCATTGAAAAAACAACAAACAAAACAGCCGTGTACAGTACTGCATACCTGTAATCCCAGCTTTTCAGGAATCTAAGACAGGAGGATAGTAAATATGAGTCCAACAGGGGAATTAAGAGATCCTGTCTCAACATTAAAAAATAAAGAAATAAAAAGGACTGGGGATGTAGCTTGGTGGTTGAGTTCTGGGCTCAATCCCCAGTACTGTACACACACGCACATGCCCACATGCACAAATGCTACTGAATTCTCCTAGTCTCCTTGGGTTGGTGGGTTAGTTGAGACACAGTTTCACTACATTGCTGAAGCTGGTCTTAAATTCCTGGGTCCAAGACATCCTCCTGCCTCAGCCTCCAGAGTAGCTGAGACTATAGGTATGAGCCAACACATCCTGCTTGGTGTTATTATTGTTTATCCATTCTACAGAGGAGGAAACTGAGGATCAGAGAAGGAGGGGAACTTGCTCAAGATTCCACTGCTGGCCATAGAGGAGGCAGGAGAGAACCCAGGTCCTTCTAACTGAAGATTGGGTGAATCAGGCAGGCTGTAGACAGACAGATGGCCTGTCTATGGAAAAGGGGATGAGAAGTTAGGATGCTCTGCCAGATCCTAGTCTGGCCCACTGTGTGTGACCACACCCTGAACACCAGGGTACCATTCTAAGAAATAGGGGTGGGCGATTAGACTGGAGAGTATGCGATACTGAGGCCATGAGGTCAGGGTGATCACAGTATGCTCCCAATCTCTTGATGCTGGGCTCAGCCAGGTTACTTGCTTGGGTCATTGGAACGAAATGGCAACAGATATGATAAGGCCAAAGCCTTGAAATGTGCTTGCATGGGTGCTTCATTTGCTTCTGTAATATCATCCCCTTGCACAGTCGCCAACCATTCAGCCCAGTCCCGGAATGAGACACACTGAGCAGCCAGAGCCCAAGCTGAGCTTGTAACAGAGGTGTCCAACCATGCCCAGTCAAATTCAGCAGACCTCAGTCAACCTGTAGGTGCAGCAGACAGAATCACATGACTATTGTGTTAAGCTGCTGAGTTTGTGATGTTACATGGTGTTATTGCAGCCATAGCTAGTTGAGACACACCTTATATTATTAAGTTCTTAAGTCTTGAATCCATCGTGTGTGTGTGGGGGGGGAACCCAGAGGTGCTCTACCACTGAGCTATATCCTCAGCTCATTTTGTGTGTGTTTATAAATTTTGAGACAGACAGGATCTCGCTAAGTTGCTGAGGTCTCACTAAATTGCCCAGGTTGGCCTTGAACTTGTGATCTTCCTGCCTCAGCCTCCTGAGTTTCTGGGATTACAGTTGTGTATCACCATTCCCAACTCTATCACTTACTATGAAGTTGAATCAGATCTTTATGAGAGTTATCACTATTTTTATTCCATCTATTGCAGAGTTTCCACAAGAGACACAAAGAGTGTAAGGGTCAAAGATTTTGAGCCACAGAGCAGAAATAACTACAAAATACCAGGCAAGATGGGTATGATGGCATATGCCTATAATTTCAGCAACTGGAGGCTGAAATGAGAATGACCAAGTTTGAAGCTGGACTCAGAACTTTAACATTTTAAATTTGGTACCCAGGGATGCTTAATCACTGAGCCACATCTCTAGCCCATTTTTATATATTATTTAGAGACAAGGTCTCACTAAATTTCTTAGGGCCTCACCAAATTGCTGAGGCTGGTTTTGAACATGCAATCCTCCTGTCTTAGCCTTCCAAGCTGCTGACATACAGGTTTGTACCACCATGCTCAGCCAGCCTCAGCAACTTATTGAGACCCTGCCTCAATACAAATAAAACTAAAAAGGGTTGGGCATGTAGCTCAGTAGTAGAGCATCCATGGGTTCTTGTGTTCAATCCCTAATATCCATCTGTGTTCGTGCGTGCACGCGTGCACACACACACACACACACACACACACACACACACATTCAGGCAAAGAGAAGTTGCTACTGTTGTGCACCAGGCTGAACTCTGAGTTTCTTGAGAGCCAAGGCAAAAAAAAGAAAGGAGATAAACTGGTTACGTGCTGGGAGCAGTTAGATGGCATGAGCTCAATCTCAGAGGCTGCAGGGCTGTCCTGGGGCCCCTGTAACAGTGTCCTGTGATCCTATCACAATTTCCTCCACACTTCCCTCCTTCCAGGTCCTACTCCATTGTCACTTCAACTGGAAGCTTCTAGCTGTTAGACTTTCTAACAGCATCTTGCCTTGGTCACTCATTGTAGTAGTTTTACTAATTTATTCCACATCACAGGGATTAGAAAAGGTTTATTGAGTGGATGAGTGAATGAGTGAGGAATTGAGTTAACAGATGGGGAAGTGACTTAATTAATTTAAAAGCAAGTAAACGGACCTGGGGTGTGGCTCAGTGGTGGAGCATTTGCCTAGCCTGCCAAGACCCTGGGTTACATCCTCAGTACCACAAAAAAGAAAAACAAGTAAATGAATCAACAAATAAGAGGAATTGATGAATAGGCTAAGTGTTTCCACACTTAGCTAAGTGTTTTAAGAAAAGGACTGGGGGTATAACTCAGTATAAGTGCTTGCATAGTGTATGCAAGGCCCTGGGTTCATTCCCAACACTGCAAAAACCAAAACAAAACAAGGAAAGAGTAAAGGCAATTGTTTTTATTTTGTTTTTCTTTAATTAAAAGTTTTTAGTACTGGGAATTGAACACAAGGGTGCTTTACCACTGAGCTATATCCCATGCTCTTTCTTTTTTCTTTTTCTTTTTCTTTTGAAACAAAGTCTTGCTAAATTGCTAAGGCTGGCCTCAAGCTTGCAATTGTCCTGCCTCAGACTCCCAAGTCTCTGGGATTACAGCCATGCACCACTGTGCCCAATTCTCTTATGTAAATTTATTGAATACCCACTGTGTGCTAGGCCTGGCAAATGTTGGAGACATGGCTCCTGCTTATGAGGACACAGGTTCGATGGGGGAGGCCGATCTAAACCCCACTAATCATGGCCCCAAATGATCAATACTGTGAGAAAGAGGTCCCAGGGGACTAAGAGGGGTTAGAGAAAGCCATTAATCCAGGCAGAATTCCTGGAAGTGGAAACAAATGGGTTGTACAGGAATTAGCCAGAAGGCTGAGAGACGAGAACAACTAAGCAGATGTGAACAAGAACCGGTTAGAACTCAGAAACCAAACATAGGGTACCTGAAATTAAAAACTCAATGGATAGGTTTAATAGCAGACTAGACAAAGTTTATTAGAAAATCAGTAATCTGGAAGATGAGTTTAAAGAAATTATCCAGAATGCAACCCAGAAAACCAAAAATATACAAAATATTTTTTGAAAAGAGGTTAATTCAAACACAGTGTGCACACCTGTAATCCTAGCAACTCAGGAGGCTGAGGAAGGGGGATCACAAGTTCAAGGCCAGCCTGGGCAACTTAGTGAGACCCTGTCTCAAAATAAAAAATTCAAAAATGGGATGTAGCTCAGTGGCAGAGCACCTCTGGGTTCAATCCCTAGTACCACTGGGGGGGAAAAAAAAAAAAAAAAGGATTAAGAGCCAGGGAAGATGGAGGAGAAAGATCTAGATCTAGTGCAGATAATAGTTTCAGCAGGAGAAGAGAGCAAAAATGAGACAAAGACAGTATGTAAAGAAACAAAATCTGACTTTTTTTTACAGAACCAATAAGAACCACCAAATCCATAGATTCTAGAGATCCAATGAATCTCAAGTAAGATAAACAGAAAGAAATTCACAGCTGGACATATCATAAAAAAACTATAGAACAAATCAAAAAGGATACTCAAAAAGCAACCAGACAGTTGGGCACGGTGGCGCATGCCTATCATCCCAGCTACTTGGGAGGTTTAGGCAGAAGGATCACAAGTTCTGAGGCCAACCTGGGCAACTTAGTGAAACCCTGTCAAAAAGTAAAAAGTAAGTGCTGAGGACATATCCCCAGTACATAAAGAATTAAACAAGTAAATAAAGGAGATAGATAAAGTACATGTATAGGTAAATTTGTCTATATGTGCATAAAATATGTCTAGAGACTAACAAGGGATTTGATACATTATTTATTCCTAGGGATGTGCTATGATTTGGAGTATGTGTGTGTATGGGGGGTTACTGGGAATTGAACCCAGGTATACTCTACAACTGAGCTTTATCCCTGGCCCTTCTTATTTTTTTATTTTTTAACTTTGAAACAGGGTCTTGATAAGTTGCTGAAGCTGTCTTCAAACTTGCAATCCTCCTGCCTCAACTTGCTGAGTCCTGGGATTACAGGCATGTACCACTTATGGTTTAGATCTTAAATGTCCCCCAAAGACCCATGTGTTAATGGGTCACCAGTCTGTGGTGCTAGCTGGAGGTGCTGGAAACTTCAGGTAGTTAGCCTGATGGGAGGAGGTTAGGTCAATGGGGTGTGCCCTTGAAGGGCCCTTGAAGGGGTTTTTGGGGCCAGGGTCCCTCCTCTTGAACTCTCCAGAAGCTTCCTTGTTGCCATATGACAGCTTCCTCAACCACACTTTCCTGACATGATGTACTGCCCTGCCACAGGCCCAAAAGCAAGGGGGCCTAGACACCGTGGTCTGAAACCTCCAAAACTGTGAGCCAAATAAATTTTCCTCTTTTTAACACATTAAATCCCAAATTTTCATATGGGCGTGGAGGTACAGACCTGTAATCCCAGCAAATTGGGATGCTAAGAAAGGAGGATCACAAGTTCAAGGACAGTCTCAGCAACTTAGTGAGACCTTATATCAAAAAAAAGAAAAAAAAAAAGAGAAAAAGAAAGAAAGAAGGGCTGGGGTTGTGGCTCAGTGGTAGAGCGCTTGCCTAGCATGAGTGAGGCACTGGGTTTGATCCCCAGCACCACATAAAAAAGCTAAGTAAACAAAATAAAGGTATGTGTCCATCTACAACTAAAAATGTTTTTTAAAAAAACGACTGGGGATATAGCTCAGTGGTAAAGCATCACTGGGTTAAATCCCTGGTACCAAAAAAAACAACAACAACAACAAAAAAAAAAACCCCAAGTTTTCAATTCCACAAATATTTCAATAAAATTGACACAGGCACATTAAAAGTGGTTGGAAATCATAATCAAGCGCTTACTATATACTTTATTATCACTAATCATTCACCTTTTATTTTTCTCAAAAAAATAGAACTCTGAAAACAAATATTTATTTAAAGTTACCAAATTCTGCTGGGCACAGTGGCATACGACTGAAATCCCAGAGGCTGGGAGGCTCCTACAAGAGGATTTCGAGTTCAAAGTCAGCCTCAGCCTCAGGCACTAAGCAACTCAGTGAGACCCTGTCTCTAAACAAAATATAAATAGGTCTGGGGATGTGTCTCAGTGGTTGAATGCTCCTGAGTTCAATCCCTAGTACCCACCCACTAAAAAAAGTTTAAAAATTCTAACACCAAGGATGGCTAGGTAGGAAAGTTAATTAGTATACTTGTTGCTCAATTTAACTTTTTTAGGTGTTCCATAAATGGGACATTATGGGGGCTGGAGTTGGGGCTCAGTGGTAGAGCGCTTGCCTGGCATGTGTGAGGCCCTGGATTCAATACTCAGTACCACATATAAATGAATAAAAAGATTTGTTGACAACTAAAAACATAAAAATAAAAAAACAAAATAAATTTTAAAAAATTAATGGGACATTAATAGGTAAGCTGACTATCTCAAGTATTTTACTGTAGTCAGGAAAAGCAGGGGAATTGGGTGACTGGGGTCAATGGCTGAAGGAAAATTTTTGCTTATGAACTACCTAAAAGGGGTATTATTCATGTGTTAAATCCCTGAAATAAAGCAGGGAGGGAAAAACAAATTCAATAAACCCTTAGTTGTCTAATGCAGGGGTTCAAATTCTAACACCAATAAGGTATAGATGGGAAAGTAAATAAGTGCCTCACTAATTGGGGATTAGTAGGGACAGAGGCAAAGAGTCATGGCTCATCTAAAGGGGCAGCAGCCCTGCTGGGCACAGAGGTGTTCGCCAGTAATCCCAGCGACTCTGGAGGCTGAGGCAGGAGAATTGCAAGTTTAAGGCCAGCCTCAGCAATTTAGTGAGGCCTTAAAGACTCAGCAAGATCCTGTCTCAAAATAAAAAGGACTGAGGATGTGGCTCAGTGTGTTAAGCACCCCTGGGTTCAATCCCTGGTACCAAAAATAAATAAATAGGCAGCCCTACTCACCATCCATAGATGGCTGCCCTGTGGAAGCACAGGTCCAGAGTTTTCAACTTCTGACTTCCCAAAGAGGACTGGAAACAGGTAGCCATTGGATGAGGGAAGAGATCTGGGGTAGAGAAGGGCCTGGGGAATGGTGGGGCTGCAGGGAGACACAGGGGTAAAATGTGGCAGAAGCCACTGACTGATTGATCTAACTGCCATTTTCAATCCCTTTCTCACCAAGATTCCTTCCACTGTGGGAATTGGGGGGGAAAAAAAAAAAAAAAACTTTCTCAGCCTTCCTAGCAGCTAGGAGTGGCCATGTGACATGATTCTGGTCAATAAGATCTAAGGAGTTTCATTAGATTTCATTGGGGATGGGCTCTAGGAAATTATTTCTTTTCACAGTAAAAGAGACAAATGCTTTCAATGAACTCTAAATTTAACTATTTCTCTTCCTTCCCATCTTAAATGCAGATGCAACGCCAGGAGCAGCCACAGCCATTCTGCAGACAAGAAGGAAAAACCAAAACAATTGGAGAGACATGGGCTCTGACATCATTGGGCTGATGAAACAATGTTGACCATGGATGTTGTCCAGGCTCACTGTGATAGGGAAAAACAAACCCTTAGTTGTCTAAACTATTGTGAATTGGTTTTGATTTTTTTTTTTTTTTTCAAATAAACACATTCTTAACTTACAGAAGATGGATATTTGATAAAAATTCAGATGAAGTAAGAAAAGGAGATGGGCAGAAAATGGCAAAGTTCTCAGCATCTTTCTATCATAATAGCTGACATTTTTTGATCAAATACCAGGTTACAGGCACAGCGACTTACACGGATCAACTCAAAATTTAATTCTCACCACAACCTTCTGAGGCAGCTCTGCTTTATCCCCATGATTCAGAGGCAACTGATGCCCAGAGAAGCAAAGTGCTCTGGAGGTTCTACAGCTAATTAGGCAGTGCAAGCAGAATTTGAACCGGGCAGGCGAAACTCAGCCAAAGAGATTCTTTGACTCCTCAAAGAAGGACGAATGAATATGTGAATAAATGAGTTTTCGTGTCTTCTCCGGGCTTCAGTGACGAGTCTCTGGGGAGCCTGCCTTGCTGTGGCCCACCCCTGTGAGAGCTGAGACGGGGAGGATGGCAGGGACGCGGGCGTGTGAGTGTGCGCGCGCAGATTGCTATGTACCCACGCTGCCGGCTGGCACCTGCTGTCCCAGCAGGCCCGGGGCGGCGCTGTCTGGTGTGTGGGCGTCCAGCCCCGCAACCGCCTCCCGCTCTGGCTCCATCTCCACTTCCCTTCGCCTTGTGGGAGGGAGCCCAACCCGGGAAGCCACCTGCGCGGATGGGCTGGGGGCGGTGGACTGAAGATGAGTGTAGATGAGGCGGTCTCGGCAGGGGCCACGGACCTGGAGGGCGCAGCCTGGTCCAGGAGCTACAGTCAGCAGGAAGTGTCAGAGGCATTGTGGCCGGAGGAGCCCGGTGGCCACCTCTGAGTTTCAAGTCTCCTCTGTAAAATGAGGATTGCACAGCACCTCTTGACTGGTGATGAGGGTTCGCAAAGATGATTGGAAAGCCCCAGTGCGATGCGGACCAGCGCGTAGAGGGGAGCGATGGGCACAGTGTTTGGGTCCTTCCCAGGCTGATCCCATCCACGGATCCTGCCCCGGAGCGGGCCTCAAGTATTTCCTGCCGGGCCTCAGGAAATACCAGAACCGCCCCCCCTCCGCCCCCGCCCCCGCCCCAGCGGGGCCTCGCGTCACCAACCCAGAGCTGCAGTCCAGCGCCCCGCCTGGCCCTCCTCCTTCCGGCCGCCCAGGCCTCAGATCACTTCTCCACCAATGTCAATGAAGGCCTTCTAAGGCCAGACCTTCGAGCATCTCCACTACTACTGGGAGCCTTCTAGATGCTTCTGGGCCTCTCCTTACTCTTCCTCTTTCTTCCAGCCTTTCATTCTCACGCTGCAGGCTGGTCCCGGCAAGCATGGAAAAGCAGAACGAGGGGGCAGGGCCAATCTAGGGACCCTATAACTGGATAGCTGCAGGACAACCAGTAGTCAGGAAGCTCTGGAGAAAGGGAAAAGAGCAAGGGCTGGGGAAGATCCTGGAAACCCAGAATAGAAACCAGGGAAGCAATTAGGAAGGCTGCCTGGAAGAGGTGGCATTTAAATCTAAACCAGAAGAACAAGGAGTTAACCAGGGATAAGTATTTCAGACAATAATTCGTTTATTGATTAGCATTTATTGAGCTCTTACTGTGTGCCAGACCCTGCATTTGGCCCAAAGGTTTGGGCTTGAGATAAGATATGTGTGTGTCCTCATGAGTTTTGCAGTGGGTGAGACAGAAAAAAAAAAAAAAAAAAAGCAAAAGATTACCATCTTTTTAAAATTAATTTTTTTTGAGGTACTGAGGATGGACCCTAGTGGGGCTCTACCACTGAACTACATCCCCAGCACCTTTTATTTTATGATTTTGAGACAGAGCCTTACTAGATTGCTGAGCTGGCCTCAAATTTGCAATCCTCCTGACTCAACCTCCTGAGTCAGGGATTACAGGCCTTACCACCATGCATGGCTAGTAACTACCATCTTGCAGACTCAGAGCTACTGGGGAGAAGGGGATGTCTAAGGGCCTGCACCAGTTTAGAGAAGGTAGTCAGTCAGGTCTTCCCTTCCCTGAGAGAGCATGGAAGCAACTGCTGAGAGGTTACTTAAGCAAAGAGACTCGGTGGAAAGGAGTTCCAGGTGGAGCACAGCAATCAAAGGCCTAGTGTCAGGAGGGTGCAAGAAGACCCTGATGCAGGAGTTGAGATCACCTGAAGGGACAATGGAATGTTAGTTCCTTTTGATTCCTGAGGTCACAGAGGATCCAGAGATGCAGTGACTTGCCCAAGGTCCTAAGTAGCACCAGTGGGATTTGATCCCACAATACAGAAACAGGAGCTCCTAACCACAGGAATGCCTGTGGTTTTTGAAAGCACCACTGCTGCATGCAGAAACAGCTGTCAGCCTACCCTTCTGCAGCCATCTCCAGGCTGCCGGGCCTGCTGGGACAGGTGCTAGTGCAGAGGCAGCCAGTGTTGGGATACCCTGCCCTGGGTAGCAGCGGAAGTCCCCGTGGGATGGTGGAGGCTGTGGTAGCCATGATGTGGTTTCTCCTGGGCCCCTGTGGTTCTAACCTGGGCACTGTGCCTGTCTCCTGTGGCTTCCTCACCCATAGAGAGCCCTGGTTGGCTCATGTCCTGCCTCCTGGAGTTGGAACTGGAGCAAGGGATGGGAGCCAAAGTGGGACACTTCTCATCTTCTGGATACCTCCTACCCTTTATCTCTTGAGAGGTTAGGGCTCCAGCTTTACTGAAAAGGAAAGCAAGTTCAGAGAGGGATAGTGGCTAACTCAGGGTCACACAGCAAAAGGGCTTTGTCTGCTTAATGTTTGGAGATTTGCAGCTTTTCCCACAATACTCCATTCATTCTTGTATTCATGTATTCATTCATTCACTGAAAGATGCACATATCCCCTGGGTACTCGCTTTTCTTTTCTCTTTCTTCTTTTGGTACTCCAGGGTCACTCTACGGCTGAGCTACATCCCCAGCCCTTTTTATTTTTTTATTTTTAGACAGGGTTTTGCTAAGTTGCCAAGGCTGGCCTCGAACTTGTGATCCTTCTACTTCAAACCGTCAAGTTTCTGGGATTTCTTGTGTGCATCACCAGGCCTGACAATTCACAAACCCTATGTTGATTCCTTCCTTTCCCTGTTTCATCACCCTCATTCATTAAAGGTCATTTCTAAGATCACATCCAAACAAAAAACTTGCACTGTCATCTCTGTTCCAGAGTGGTCTTCTGTGGGTGTTCAGTGAAGATATTCATTCATTCCATTTCTTTTCCCACGGGATGTGCTCCTACCCTGAACCTGGCCCTGCCCTGTACTCTGGGGATGTGGGCATGACTCAAAGGTCTTCTTTGGCCTCCAGACTTTTTTCCTGGTGGGAAAGACAGAGCAGGAACAGGAGCAGAAGACTGTAACCCAGTGAAGTCAATGCTTGACCAATGGATACCCTAGGGAGAGAGGCCACTTCTGCTGGTCAAGCAACTTCTCAGAAATTCCCCTTCAACTTGACTTTGAAGGACCAGGAGGCATTTCCCAGAAGGATGGGGGGTTGGGGAAAGGACATCCTCAATGTGGGGAGAGCAGCACACAGAGATTTGGAGCAGGATCAAGGAGGGACTGACTGACAACCTTGGCACTAGAATTATAGGTTGGAGTCAGACTCACAGGGAGGATTTGGGGTTGGGGGGGGGAGGTTCTCAGAGAGTTTCCTGGTCACGGGGAACCACCACCAAAAGTTTTTGAGCAAGGGGAGAATTTGATTTTAGAAAATTACTTTTTCTGGAAAGGTCAAGAGGTTTAACTTTCTCCCTTCCTTCCTTGGAACCCCTAGGAAATTAAGGGAGCCCACCCTGGATAGCTGGAACAGCAGCCTCAGCATACATGGAACTCTTACTAATGTGCTGAACACTTCATTTATCAGGCCCCCTCACCTAAGTGAGGTACCTCTTTATAAATGGGGAAACTGAGGCATAGTGTAGGAACTCAACTAAAATCCCATAGCTAAGAAGTAAAAGCACTAGGATTAGAAACTGGGCTTCTCTGGTTTTAAAGGCATCCCCTAAATTGCCCCATGGCCCTGCTCCTTGAAGATTGGAGGGCTCCAGCCCAGCCAGCAGGTAGAGGCAGAGAAGGGACAAGAAACCCAAGTCATAGCCAGGGACAGAGGCAAGTCTGGCTTCTTGGGGGAAATTAGAGAACAAGAGGGTCATTCTGGGCTAGGATGGGAAATGGGTTTAATCTTGGTTCTGATACTCAGTATCCATGTGGTCTGTGGCAAGTCACATCCTTTCTCGGTGATTCAGCTTACTATCTTAGTCTGTTTTCTGTAGCTATAACAAGATACTTGAGACTAGGTAATTTGTAAAGAACCGAGGTTTATTGACTCATGGTTCTGAAGGCTGGGAAGTCCGAGGTCATAGTGCAGGCATCATGAAGGAATTCTTGTGGCAGAAAGCAGAAGGGCAAATAGGCAGGTACAGAAGAGGCAAATGAGGGGCTGCCTCACATGGCAATCTGCTCTCTTGGCAACTAATCTAGTGCTGTGACAGTGAGTACACACAACCAGGAGGATTGACCCAGTCCTGTGGGAATGGCATTCATTCTTTTTTAAAAAATATATTTATTTTATTATTATTATTATTTTTTTACAGTACTGGGGATCAAACCCAGGGCCTTATGCTTGCGAGGCAAGCACTCTACCAACTGAGCTATATCCCCAGCTCAAATCACTTCCTTTCTTTTCTTTTTAAAATTTTTGGTACTGGGAATCAAAGCCAGGGCTTCTCTACCACTAAGTTATAGCCCTAGCCCTTTTTATTTTTTATTTTGAGATGGATTCTCACTAAGTTGCCAAGTCTGGCCTCAAACTTGCAATCCTCCTGCCTCAACCTCACATTATCCTCAAACTTTTTTTTTTTTTTCAGTGTTGGGAGTCAAACCCAGGGCCAAGCTCCACCACTGAGCTACATCTCCAGCCCCACAAATCACTTCTTAAAGTTCTCACTCCCTGGCAGTATACAACAGCAGTTAAATTTCAGTGTGAATTTCAGAGGGGACAACCCACATTCAAACCCTAGTACCTACTCATCTATAAAATGGAGCCCCCTTGTAATCTCCATCACGTAAGGACATTATGAAGATAGGCCACACCAAAGACTGTGACATTCTCAGCACACACTGGGGCAGAGGGAGGGCCCCCATTTGTGGAGGGAGTGGGACAGAACACAGTCTCTGGGCTCAAATCCCCAGCCTATCAGTAACTAGCCCATTTGTGACTAGGGTCAAAGGACTTCACCTTTCTGTGCCTTGGTTTCCTCATCTGTAAAATGGGATCATGAAGATATATATGCCTTCCTCATTGAATTCTTGTGAAGGGTAAAGAGGACTGCATGTGGAAGTGCCCAGCAAGGGGCGCTCTAGTGGTCTCTGATGGTGTCCCTGTTATTGGGCACCTACTGCATGCAATGACCCTGCACAGGGAAGCAGCCCACTCAGTCCTTGCGTCACCCAGTGAGGTAGGCACTTTCACGCCTTCATTCCATTGATGTGGAAACGGAGGTTCAGCAAGGTTTGGAGGCTGCCCAGAGGGTGACAGCTGGTAGGGGTGGTGCTGGGATTGGAACCCCAGCCAGGCTGACTCAGATATCCCCAGAGTTGACAAGGCAGCTGTGACTCAAGTTTGCAGGAAGAGGAGGAGGGTGGGGTAAGCTGAGGGGAAGCCATGACTTCTATTTTCTCAGAAATGGGAGTGAGGTCTGTATATGTCGTGGCTGGGGCTGGCCCAACTGAGAAGCGGTCAGTGACTGGGACTAGAAATTGTCTCACACAGTGCATTAGACAGGATCCCATGGAATCTTCTGCCCTCTGCATCAACAACTGGATGGCTGCTGGGGTTCTGACGCTTTGGCCTGGTCACAGCTACAATTTGGGGGTCAATCCCAGGGAACATAGGGACACCCCCTGCTGGCACAGGTGTCCCAAGTCCTCTCCAGCTCTGTCCTAAACCTGCCGTGTGACTTCAGCCCCAGTCATGGACCTCTCTGGGCTCTGGTACTAGAGAAGAGACAAGTGGCTGGGGTGAGTAGACCTCTTCTCATCCCTTCTGTCCAGAGGTCTTTGAATTGGTGGACTAAGATTTTGGAGGGCTCTGGGGAAAAACCAGAGGACCTGGGTCACCAGTTAGCAGTGTACCCTGTAGTTATTGGCAAAGGAAAAGCAAGGTTTATCCACACCCCATATGGGAGCTAGAGGCTCACCCCTAAACCCAGCCCTGCATACCATGAACAAAAGTCCATGTGCCTTGGTCCATCTGCCCTCTGGATGGACATTTTGCTGCCCCAGGTCCTGACTCCATCCAGCAGCAGGAACCTAGACTCCTGAAGGGTGCAGCCTCAGTGGGAGGCAAAGGACACAGTTCCTAAGCACCTCTCTGGGTCATTCATTTATCTAGTTGCTTTCCAAATCTTGAGTAAGCACCCGTTGTGTGCTGAGCCTTCATTTAGGTTTTGGGGACACTGCCATGAACAAGACAAATGCAAGCCCCTGTTCTCATGGAGGGGAGAGAGCAAAAAAAAGATTAGTATACGACATGATACGGGTGTTATAAAGCAGGGGAGGGGCTGGAGAGTGGGGCATGCTTGGATGGGGGCAACATCATCTTAGTGGTCCTTGGCCTGAAGGGAATGGAGGATGGGCATTGAGCTGTCTGAGGGAAAGGCATTTCGTGCAGAGGTAATGGCAAGGGGTCATGTAGGGGAGGTAGTTTGCAAGGGAAAAAGGGGAGGAGAGAGGATAAGATGGGAAGAACAGGGATTTCTGTCCATGGAAGTGAGGTGGATCTGGTTCTGACTGCCATCCAAAGTCCTTAAGGGATTGGGAGGGGCTGACATGATCTCATTTGGTCTTTCTTATAAGACCTGCCAGCTGGAGAGGACCCCAGAATTGAAATGAGGAAACTGAGGCTCAGAGCACATTCCAGCACATGCCTGACATCACCAGCAGTGGGGCTGAGACTGAACTCACTCCAGAATCTCTCTGTCTTCAGCCTGCAATGGCATGGTGTGAGGTGCCAGGTGCAGCCCCCAACGATATTCAGTTAAGCTGTGTCTTACAGAGTAGCTCCCAACAGGGCTGTTGTGTCTTCCTCTCTTGACTCAACACATACTCTGGCATTATTCTTAGTGGTCAGAAACTTGCAGGGGTCAGAAACGCAGACAAACAAAAACTAGCTGCTACCCTCCCTCACAAAGCTTCCAGATCACAGGGTAACCTGTGATCCTAAACAAGGTGTCACCATCCAGGGGTAAAGGCTCCCAGGACAAGATACTTGCCTGAACCCTAAACCCTGTTAGCAGTCAGGTCACCTGAGAGAAGGGCCCTGAGGGATGGAGAGGTTGTTCCAGGCAGAAGGACTAGCACACACGAAAGCTCAGAGGTGGGTCATCTCAGGGGTCCCAGACAATTGGCAGGACTAGGGCAGGATGTCTGGAAAACAGTGCCCATAGATGAGCCAGAGAGGCCAATCCTTTCCCCACTCTAGAGCTTGGATTCTCCATCTATTCAATGGGTAGTCATGAGGAACACTTGAATCCAGGGATGGGAAGGGGCTGGCAGGGAGGGGGACAGGTGCCAGCTGGCTGGCCTATCCCTTCTGCCTTTGCCTGGGCGTGTGGGAGGTTCATATCTAGAAGCCCAGATGGAGAGGATGGAGGTGTAATTTTGTTCTTATCTTTTTGCTCAGAGCCTCTCAGCTAAGCACTCTTACAAAAATTAATAATGGTATTTGCATTATATCTTCAACTTGAATTTCTTTTGGATTAAAGAAAGTAACAGAGGTAAGGGCAGAAGAAAGGGAGACAAATGGGGAAGGAAAAGGGAGGGAGAAAGGAAATCAGAAAAAGGCAAAGAGGCAAAAGAAAGAAAATAATCTGGTAGAAACTTTTTTCTAGGTTGAAATGGGCCTGATTTTCTCACCTCTTGAGTCACTGGCCTCCTGCCCTCTTTCTGGACCCCTACGTGTTGGTCTTTCAGTGTTTATATTTGTGCTAAACTTTCCTAAAGACTGATGATCCCTGGGACAGAGCTGTGGCCTCAGTTCCAGGTTCCCAGCATTGTAGAAGAGGAACTCAGGTAGCAGTGGTTGCATGCATGAGCACAAAGGAAGCAGGGAGGGCTGGCCTGGAGATTGTTCATGTTCCACGGTCTCTGGCTTGACTGGTAGATTCTGCTACTCCACTCCGTCAGCCTTTTCCTCAAGCCTCCTGCAGTACAAAAAGTCCAGCCCTCTTGGCACACCTCTAACCGCCCTGAGTCATAAATTTATAAGTGCCTTCTCTGCATTGACTTTCTATCCATCATCTTGGTGGAGTGAAAAGGGTAGCTTGAGGCTCAGAGAGGAACAACGACCTATGTGATCTTGGTCACACAGCTGGGAAGTGACCTAGTCTGGATCTGAATCCAGAACTCTTTGTTCCAAGGACCTATATTTTCAATCACCACACCTGGCCTCTATAAGGAACCAGATATGGTAGTGTCTACATAGAGAAGCATCCAAATTGGAAGACTGGAGAATTCGAGCAATTTTTTCCCAACATATCAGACAATTCTGTTTTATTGTCTTCTCCTTCAATAATGTCCTCGAGGCTGGGTGTAGTGGTACACACCTGTAATCCTAGCTACTCAGGAAGCTGTTTAAGCAGGAGGATTTCAAGTTCAAGGCCAGTTGGGGCAATTTAATGAGACCCTGTCTCAAAATTTAAAAAGGGCTTGTCATGTAACTCATTAGTAAAATGCTCCTGGGTTCAATCCCCAGTTCAAAAATACACAAATAAATAAAAGAAAGGAAGAAAGAAAGACGTCTGCCGTGACACTAGCCTGACCCCATTGGCTCTGGTTCCCTGGTTCCTGGGCTGATCTGAACAGGAGGTGTTGTTCCTGTGAGATGATAAAGAGGATTCCTGGTAGCTCCAGGCTTCCATGATCCTTGTTGCTGACAATCTCAGAAGCAGAGAGTGCCTCTTTCCTGATGGTTTTAGCTAAAGTCCTAGGAAATTCTCTTATTAGCTGGGCCTGGGTCATATGCCCATCCCCAGACCAATCACTATGGACAGAGGGCATTTTCTGCCAGGGCTATGCCCACTTCTGGGAATGATAAAAAGTAAGGTGCTCTCAAAAGCTGCAGAACTTCTAACTCATCAAATTCCAGCCATCTCTCCCTAGATTCACCTTTCTTCTATGCATCCTATGGTCCAGTTACATGACATCACTGATCCATGATTTCTTGCCTCCTGGTCTCTGCTCAGCCTGTCCCCCCTGCCTGTCCCCCTTGCCTAAGTTGCTATCACCTCCTCTCTGCTTAGCTAATAATTTGTCACCCTTACAGGCTCAGCTCAAATGCTTTCTTTTTTTTCTTTTTTTTTTTTTTTTAGTACTGGGGTTTGAACCCAGTGGCACTCTACCACTGAGTCACACCTCCAGCCAGTTATTACTTTTTGTTTTGAGACAGGGTCTCACTAAATTGCTGAGGCCGGCTTCTAACTTGGGATCCTCCTGCCTTAGCCTCTCCAGTCTCTGGGATTATAGTCATGCACCACCACACTTGGATTCCAATGTCACTCTTCTGAGAAGACTTCTTTGGGTTATAGTTTTGGATGGCAATGTTTTAACTCTACCCAAGCTGAAAGCTTTATGAAGTGTGTCCAGCTTGTCTGTAAATTTTCTGAAAAAGCAAGTACAATACCTTTCTGAAACCAGAAAGGAACTATGGTCTTCTCAGATCATGCCTTGAGTCTCTGGCAGACAGGTCCCATGTACATTTCCAAAGAAGGGGTCCTCTGAGGAGGATGGTAGTGCACAGTGGGGAGATACCATCCCTGACTCAAACTGACTTTTGTGAAAATATCAACCTCACAATCATTAGCAGGGCCACCAGGTATGGCCCCTGTCTGCATTACACTTTGCTCATCTGTAAAATGGAGTAAGTATGCCTTTCCTGTACAGTGTTTATGAAATAATGGGTGTAACATGTTTAGTCCATGTAGTAGTCCAAGTTGGATCTTGAAAAAAAAAGTTTAAAAAATGATCTGTCTTGTTTGGAATCTTCTCTGTAGGGAAAAAAGCTTGAAGATTAATGGTCAATAAGAAACAGAAAAGGTGCATCATAAGATCAGAAACTATGTATTATGTGGATGCTGTTTTTATAATACACATTACACTCTAGGGAGGAAAACTGGTGAAGATCACTAAAACTTGTTTATCAAATGTGGTAAGTGCTTTGGAAGAAAAGCGTTATGTAAATTCAAGCAAAATTATTGGTTTAGTGGAACTAGGAATGTAGTTCAGTGGTGGCAGGTGCTTAGCATGGTCTTGGCCCTTGGTTTAGTCTCCAAAACTGAAAAAAAAAAAATGTTTGTTTGTTTGTTTATTTATTTATTTATTTATTGGTGCTGGGGACTGAGCCCAGAGGCATTTTACCATTGAGTTACATTCTCAGTCCTTTTGTTTTTTATTTTGAAACAAGGTCTCAGTAAGTTACCCAGGCTGGTCTTGAACTTGTAATCCTCCAGTCTTAGGCTCTGAGTTGCTGGAATTACACTTCCACCCTGGGTTTAGGACCTCCTTCACTAGGCAATGCTTTCTGTTGGGCAAGCAACCTTTCCCTGCTGCCCAAGCAAGCCTTCTTCCCAGTCTCTCCTTCCTTAAAACCCTCCTCCCTTAATCTCAGAGAAATCTCTGGCCTATATCTTCTTCACCCCTCTGGCCAGTCCCAGTCATTCCACCTCATTCTTCACAAGAACAAACCTCCAGATTCTTGAAAGGGCAGCCCTTGTGCCCTTGTGTTGCTTTATGCACAGCAAAGCATCTGGTTTATTCTGTACTCTTCTCTCCAAGAACGCTTATACTCTCTGAACTTGGCAGAACCTGAATTTGAATCCCAGCACTGTCACACACTGCCTCAGTTTCCTCATCTGGCAATAAGGCTGTTGACTTCAAGGCATCTTCATGGGAATGAATTAAGGAAGTGGGGGATTGGGAAGGAGGAATGACTTGGAGGAATGGAGGAATGTTGCCTCTGACCTTGTGAGAGGGTGGTGGGCTTCTGGCTGGGTGTAAAAATCCTTCTCCCACCTCCTCAGGCTGGCCCAGTCTCTTGCTCTCCAACTCACTTCCTGTCCTGTATTATTAGTTCATCACCTCTTTATCTGTATCCAGCTCTCTTTCCAAAGCACACAGCTTATCTCTGTGGCTGCACACACACTTGCTTGCTGAGTGGTGTAGGGAGTAGACTTTGCCTAGAGAAAAATCCATCCCTGTGGCCAAACTCTCTCCAAACCTTATTATTATTTTTTTTTAAACTGTGGACAATGGAATATGCACCTTGTAGAATCTCATGAGGTTTTTGACCAGTGTTGTTCACTATGGTAGCATCTAGTCACATGTGACCAATTTAAATGTAAATGAATGAAAATTAAATAAAGTTAAAAAAATTCAGCTTAGTCATACATGACAAACCAGGTGTTTATTACCCATATGTAACTGGTGGCTACCCCATTGGATGGCACAGATAGAGGATAGTGCCCAACATCAAAGGAAGTTCTAGGGAGGGGGTGTGGCTCAATGGTACAGTTCCTGTCTAGCATGTGCAGGGGGTCCCGGGTTATATCCCCAACACTGCCAAGTTGGGGGAGGGGCAGGAAGTTCTGTCATACAGATCAGAGAGTGCTGGTTTGGGATAATATATGTGGATCCTAGACCACACATCAGTTTTGTGTTATAACTCATCTGAAGTTGTAAATGGTGGTAGCCTCGTGATTTCTGTGCACAGTTCTGCACTCCTTGAAGTTCTAGCAAAGACCAGGGGCTCACAAGGAATGTTGATCTGGTTGAGGGCATTCTACTTTGATGGCGGTTGTTGGGGCTTAGAAAGTAATGCCCTGATGTATGGCAGTTTGGCATGCTGAGTACTTTGACCTGAAGGATATTGGAAAGGCTCATAAGCAAAGTCTCTTTCTGATCTTTTTCTGCCTTTCTTTCTCCAGCTTCTCTTTCTCCCTGAATGCAGATCATAGGAACTCGTACCCCTATCCACCAAAGTCAGCCATAAAACCTAGACACACTACTCTACCTTTTTCTCTGCCTTTCTTGTGTAAGAGCTGGCCATCGAGAAATTTTATAACCTACCTTGTCTGATAGTAGGTCACAAGACCCTCATTCTAGAAAGGGTCCTATCCTATACCTTGGAGGAAGGAATGCTACTCAGAGACCAAGAATAACCTGAACAGACAGGGTTTGCTACTTTCTTCACTCAGTCTATTACCTTAGGTCATTCTCTTTTTATCCAATCACATTTCTACAGGGCTGCTCATTCTTTATCAAACTTAAGCATAAAAATAGCTTTCCCTGTGTCTTGCAGTCTTCATTCTGAAGGCTATGATGTCACGTAAGACACTGATTAAATAAATTTGTTATACTTTTCTCTTGTTAACCTGTCTTTTGGAGCATTGACTGTGAACTTATGATGGGGAAGGAAAGCCACATATACTTCTCTGTCCCTACCTGGTAGATCAAGTTTAAAATGGAGTGGCAGTTCCCACTGCAAGATAGGCACATGAAGTGTGATTCACTCTCCTGGTGGAAAAGGGACACCAAACAGTGGGAAGGATAGGTAATCCTAAGGAGGGATGTCTAGCATCTAAAACTTCCCAGAGTTGGGATTTTTCAAAGGAAAAGTGGCCAGGTGGGTGTGCAGATGTGTTAGGGTCCCTCCTTCCGAATCTTTATTGTATTTTTGTTTAAGAAAATAATTCTAAATCCCAATTTGTAAGACCCATAAGGGGTACAATTGTCCATTTGACTTCTTTATAGGAAAATGAACGTGTGGCTCAGAGAAGTGTAGTGACTTGCTTAAGGGAGCAAGGGCAGAGTGGCCCTGCTGGGCACAGCTTCCCTGAAGTCAGAGTTTGGAACAGTGTGATGTCACCCTGGCAACAGGGATGGTGTCCTCTGCCCTCCTAAAAACCCTGATTCATGTCCCAGATGCACCTGTGAGGGGGTCTCTGTTGACTCCCACCTAGGTTAGAACAGGTTAGTCAGCTTTAAGTTTCAGCCTCCAGTTTCACTCCTCTGAAAGCCTCTCCCAGGAACCTTGCTTGTGCCAGACTCCCCTCTCATTCCCGGCATTTGGGGTTGTCTCTTCCTGTGTCCCAACACACTGTTGGGCACATAGGAGGTGCCTTGTGGAACCAAGAAGGAGAGGTGGTTTGATGTTTCTTATGCAGCCATGTGTACACACACACACACACACCCCATGTAGACCTGTAAGAGGGGTGTCTGTAAACCTTAGGCAGTCTACTGAAGCCTATGGACCCCTTCCCAGAGTAGTTTTTAGTATATTTTATTGAAATACGATACACGTTTAGAAGAATACAAATCTAAAGGGCAGATCAGTGAATTTTCACAAAGTGAACACAACATTTAACTCAAGAATTCTCCCATAACCAGTGCCCTGGGAGGCTCCCCTTTCAGTCTCCGCCTTCCTAGAGAAGGATGAACCCTTACAATATTTTCAACTGCCAGGGCAAGAAGCGTTTTAGAGTGTAGTGGGGCAAGGGTCTATGCGTGTGGGTGACAGTCATGAGTGTGTGGACTTCAGGAGGAATATAGGGCGGCAGGATTTATAAAGTTCTTAATGAACATTGCAGAATGTGTAGGTTTGGGTACGAATTTGCCAGGGCTTGTGTGCGAGTCAGGGTTTGGAGGGGGTCGTCTATGGGATTCGGGCGATGGTAGCGGGCGCCGTGGGACTCTGCCGGTAGTGTGTACTTGAGCACTGAACAGGGGACACGCGTGAGTGGGCGGGTCCTCGCGGGGTCTGGGAGGCCCGGCCACGCTTGGGCTACCGCGCCGGAGCAAGCGGGCGGGGCCTCGGTGGGGGCGCCGGCGGGGTCTCAGGGGCGGGGCCTCGGCGGGCTCGGAGGGGCGGGGCCGCCGGGCGCGCGCACGCCGCCGGCGCGCCCCCTCCCGGCCGCCATGTTGGCTGGTGTGTGGGTGTCAAACGGAGCCAGACGCGGCGGCAGCGGCGGCTCCGCGGGCTCCGGTCGTTCCCGCCTCTCCAGTGCTCCCAGAGGCTCCAGCCGCGCTTTCGCGCCGGACAGGAAGAGCGGAGGTGATTGGGACCTGAGGGGCTCGTGTGCTGCAGCAGGACCACAGGGTACGGGCCCTCCCCCTCCCCAGGGCGCGGACGCCCCCAGAGCACAGGCTTCCCCTAAGCTAGCAAGACCCCCAGAGCATGCACCACTGCCGCCACAGCTTGACACCGCTTTGGGCGGGACCCTCTTCTTTCTAACTAGGCCCGCCCCACAGACTGGAGCATGGACCCCCTTCCCATCTGGATCCCTCTTTCCGCTGCAAGACATACCCCCCACCCCCCGCAGTTTCCCTATCTGGAACATCTTCATTTCATATTCTCGGAGTCCGGGGCTTCCGTACGCTCTCTTCAGATCTGGGAGCTCCCTTCGGTTTGGAACAACCCCGCCCCTCTCCCCAGAGCACATTCCTCTCCGGGCCAGGCGCCCCTGCCTCCAGAGCCCAGCCTGGTCTCCCTCCCGCCCCCATGCAGAGCACAGCCCTACCTCCCTCTAGGGATCCGAGGAGGGTCCCCTTCTCTGTCCAGGATCCCGACTCATTTCCCTCTCCTTCAGGCTGGAGCGGGGGCCCCCTTTCCTTCTCGGAGGACTAGGTTCCCCCTCCCCAGCCCCCACTAGCACAGCACAGAGGGGACGGGGGCGGCAGAGCCAGGCTCCAGCTGCCTTTTGTTCCGCGTGGGATGGCAGAGACCTGGCCCGGCGGTCGTGCTCGGCTAATCAGAATGGGTGAATGGTGCGTGGGGGCCAGCCTTCCCTCTTCCCATGGGGCGGCTCCCCGGCAGCGGGAGTCCAGCGCGTTGGGAGAGGCAGGCCTTTCCTAGAGGAGTCCATGCCAACAGGTTTTTGTTTGCGACCTGAAGTTGGCCCAGTGTCTTTGCAGGAGGCAGCTTAAGCTCCCTTGATACCCCAGCAGGGCCTGTGAAAGTTCATTCCATGACCCCAGACTCAGACCGGCAGGCCCTTTCACTGTGTGCTGCCTTGGGGACATATTTGAAATCTGTGCTTTAAGAGAGGAGGGGGCTTAAAAACCCTCATTGAGTTTCTTATGGGAGAAACTGAGGCCCAGAGATGCAGTAATCTGCCCAAGGTCACTCAGTGATGCTGTGTCAGTGCCAAAGCTGGAAACTGACTCCCTATGACAATTAAGAAAATTTTGAAAGAGAGATGTTCAGAAACCACCCCCCCATCGCTTGACTTTTTTTTTTTTTTTTTTTTTTTTTAACATTCACACAAGAAAGTGGGCAGGAAAAGATGAGGAGTTTGAATGCTTCCTTTCCACTTCCAGAAAATACCCTGTGGAAGAAGGGATTAGAAGAGGGGATTGAACTGATTGGAAAAGGTGAATTTTAATTATCTGCACCCCTCCATTACATAATATAATGAAGATTTGGCATCTTGTAGTTCTAGAGATGGAATGATAGGTACTGACAGAATCATATGCCGAATCCTGCACAGTGATTGACTTTGCACTGATAATTAAGTTTTCATCTGTATTTAAATGAACATCAAAAGGTACTACAGTGTGTTTCTGATTGGTACTTGTTCAGGTACTTGTGTTTCGGACAAATGATGTGTTGGTGAAATACAACTAGATGTCAGCTTTTGTCTGCTTTTTATGTTACATTGTTGAAGTTTGTTTCCTTGTTTTAAAAGTGGGCTGGTTGTCTTCATCTCTCCCTGGGCATTGGTTATTAAAGAGTCTGGAAATCTGGGTGAGATGATGCACAGCTACTACTGGTGAGGGTGAGGTAGAAAAGGTCACAAGTTTGAAGCCCTCAGCAATTTAGCAAGACCTTCTCTCAAAATAAAAAATTAAGGAGTGCTGGGGATATAGCTCAGTGGTAGAGTGCCTCTGGATTTAATTAATCCAGTGCAACAACAACAAAAATCTATAAAAGAGTTTGGGAAAGTGTAAATTATTCTAAGGCATGATTCAGGGTTGCCTGCATCCCACAAGTCTCTGGACCAAGAGCAAGTTTGGATAGTCCTGTGGGATGTACCTGTCTCTCCTGAGGCTTTTTGCCTCCCCTGAACCCTGAGCTGGAGGGATGGGGAGCTCCGTGAGAACTCTCTTCCACCCAGCATTTGAAGTGTGAGGAAACGTGCAACTTTTATATGATAATCCCTAGCATGGTTAGCAATCTTGAAAATTGACCCATCCTTTAGAAACTGTAGAAATATGGTTGCCTCTTATGTAATCTTCTTTCATAATGAGGCATGGATTTCCTAAGAACGGCGATTCTGATAAGAGTCCTGGAAAAGTAGTTGAAAAGTTGTTGGGACTCTGATTTATTTTAATGCTTTGGCTTTCCTAAAGTTAAAGGGTCTTTTGGGTTTTTTAAAATTTTATTAGGAGGACTGGTAACTTTCAGTTCTTTGAGGACTAAAGTGCTAAGAGAATGAATTGTCATTGTCATTGTCATTGCTTTTGGGATGAGCCTTAAAGTTTTTCTAAGTGTTCTGGCAGTTGTTCTCACTCCTTCCCAGAACCTTTCTGTCATATTGATGGGGTGTGAATAATTATTTTGTGCCATAAATACCTGGTGACCCTGAGCCTTGGGGAAGTCAGAGAACTTGGATTTAGTGGTTTGTGGTTGGAGAGGATGTGACGAATTGTAGTTCTACTCCCATTTGTTGGTTGAACTTTTAACTCATATGTTCAGTTTAAACAAACCTCTCTGTCAAGACTTTGCTGGTGAACTCCACTGGTATTTGGGTCCCTCTTGCTCTGCTCTCCTAGCCTCCCAACTCCACACAGTGTTGGGGCACTTTGCACATAGTGTGTTTGGGGCGTTTGTGATACTGTGACATCTTTCAAGCCAGTGGTTGCCCTCTCTTCCTTTACTTCTCCAGGGCCTGGATCAGCCTGTGACCTACGGTAAGTACTTAGTAAAAGTCAGTTACGAGAAGTCATTTGAGCAGGGGAACACATTTTTATCAATACCTTCTACAGGCTCTATTATTCTGTTTTGCTCTTACATAAACCACTACTGTTGGTCCAGCAGTCATGTATCAGTCACACATTCCCCTTCTGCAGATGAGTTAACTGAGAACCAGTGAGCTTAAGTCATGTGCTCTAGACCACATAACCAGTAAGTGATGGGATAGCATTTGAACAGGTGTGTTGGACTCAAGAATGTTATTATACCTGTGCCCTCATTTCTCTCAGGGAAGAAGAGATGTACTGCAAATAATGTGGGATGTTATAATTGAAATTCTCACATTTTGTTTTTGTCAAATGCATTTGTGAAATGACTATGTCCATCTGTTGAGTTTTTAAAAATTGACAAGCTTTTTGATAGTCTTTAGAGTTTTCTTTTTCTTTTTTTTGTACTGGGGATTGAACCCAGGGTGCTCTACTGCTGAGCTATATCTCTAGCCCTTTTTATTTATTTATTTATTTTGAGACAGGGGCTCACTAAGTTGTTGAGACTGACCTCAAACTTGTGATCCTTCTGACTTAGTCTCCTGAGTTGCTAGGACTACAGGTGTGTGCCACTGTGCCCAGCAGAATTTTATTTCTTAATTAGCTTGTTCATGGTGTCCAAAAGAGAAATTTAGAAAAACAAATACTTTGATATAAGTGTATGTGAAATTTAGTATATATTAAATATTGCTTGCATCTATGGATGTATTTGTCCATACTTATTTCCAGTTAAGTGGTTAAGTCTTTCATGTTGTAAAAAGTCTTGAAAGCTGTTTTAGCAGCCTTTTAAAATAAAGCAAAAGCAAAACAAACAAACAAAAATCTCCCTATGATTTCACATCAGCATTTAGCATAGGGATTACCACTCATCTGTGAATGGCAAAACTGAGACCCAGAGAGATTAAGTTATGTAGGAAGACCTGCTGGGCACAACAAGGATTCAAACTGAGGTCTGTGTGATGTAGAAAGTGCTACAGAATAATGATTATTCATTTACATTATAGGATAAATCTGTGATCTGGAATTCACCACCACAGTTTCTTAGAAAGTTAGGAATTGTGAATGAGTTTTTTGGCTTTCTCCTAACTTTAGGATCTATGAAAGCACTGCAGTTTGAATGTCAGTAACTTAATGGGCTACTTCATCAAACAGACATTAGATTTAGGGTTTGATTTAAAAAAAAAAAACAAAAAAAAAAAACCCTGCCTTCTTTGAACCAGATCTGCAACATTGTTACAGTGTTTTCTGTATGCTTTGGCTTCTTTCAGGTGACTCATTTCCCAGGGCTTCCAGGTACTGGAGCCTGCTTTGTTGCTGGGCACAGAAAGGTTTTGGCTGATTTCATTTCCTCTTGGTCCTGGTCTAGGCAATGTGTATAGCAGCACTTTTAAGCCTGTTCTAGAGACAAAACAGGTAACTTAATTTTATTCAAAGCAGTGCAAGGAATCAGGCACACTGAGGACTGTAAATATAAGGGACTCCCATCTCCTGTTCATGTAGCCCAGTTGATCAATAGAGCAGGGAAAAATAGACTCATCCTGGGAGATGGCTGGCCATCTAGGGCTAATGCATGATGTGGATTTAAAAGCATTTATAATTAATCACTTCTAAGTGCAGACTGCATCTTTCCTCTTGCTCCCACTGCTTTTGGTAATGTCATTGTCACAATGTGGTAGTTTTGTAACTGAGAACACCAAATGGCACAATTTGTCTACAATGGCCTTGTGGCAGATCGCTTTGGAATCAGATGTGGGTACTAGAAGGCCTCCTGGCTAGGTGACTTGTGGCACTTCCATCACTGAGCTTTGGTTGCCTCATCTCTAAAGTGGGGCTAGCAATGACGACTTCATGGAATAGACTTGCTGTGTTTCTCAGACTCCACTTGTGCATCAGAATCTCCCAAAGGGCTGGGTCAACACATTGCTGAGCTTCACTGCAGTTTCCATAAAGTATGTGATGCCTTAGAATGTGTGTTTTTAACCAGTTTCTGAGTATGACTGATCCTGCCAATTTGGGGACCAAACTTGGGAACTCTGGCCTGAGAATTGATGGAGCAGGCACATTAGGTGTCTAGCACCAACTGGTAGTGCAGAGGAAATGCGAAAATGACACTTCCTTTTTGCCTCTGAAATATAAATATTGCTCTGAAGATGGTAGTGTGACTTGGAAAGGAAATTTGGGTTCTCAGAGAGATATTTTCACTTTGTTATTTCTTGATTGTAATTTGGGACTGTGGTCACAGTTATTGTTAAACATTATGTAGATTAGTTGGAACATTTTCCTTAAAGAAGGGAATGTGGGATGTCAGTGGCCTACAAAAAGGCAGTTAGCCTTTCCGTTGGAAAAGCAGGTTCATCAAACCTACACATCTGGGAATATGTTTGCTGTTGAGGCTTTTTAGAAATGCAACTTGGAGAGAGGTTGGGGAGGTAGTGGTGATGGGTTTGAGCAGAATCTCAAGGGGACCATTAGGGATGGACTACTGGTGTTAATGGAAGTTACTCCTCCTCCTAACAATTGAGATTAATTTATTTTTCTTTGGTGTTTAGAGTTTGGAAAAAAATATATTTTTTGCTTCTAGTGGTAATTAGCAACTTGTCCATCAAAAACAAACATTGGGGGTGGTATGTGTCTGAGCTCAGTTAGTTTTTTAATGTCTCCTGTGTACTAGGCCCTAGTTACTCCTTTTATGCACAGTACCTGATTTAATTATCTGTGCCTGTCCTGTAAAGCCTATCAGTTTCCCTTTTTGCACTTGTGGCCCCAGGCCACACAGCCTTTGAATGCTCCAGTTAGTATCAGTGCCCCACCTGTGTCAGACTCAGAACCACATCATTTCCACTCCTTCACCCTGCATTGTGCCACGTGCTCCCATTACCTCACTTTACTCTCATAGCAGTCTTGAGAGGTAGGAATTTCACAGATGAGCTTGCTGAAGTTTAGAGGAGGTGAGTTTGGCCATGTGCACCTAGCCAAGTGACCTGAAGGACCTGAATTCAGTCCCACACCTGTCTCATTTTGGAGCTTTATGAAGTCATTTCTATGACAACAGCTCACCTCCCTGTCCAGGACCACAGAAGTAAATTCATAGATGCTCAGCAGCCTACATGCATCCAACAGGGACCTCAGGGTAATCCAGCTGGGTTGGCTGGAGGAAGTCTGTGGGCTGGCTGGTAAGGGTTTTCAAAGCTGTGTTAAAATAATTGGCTAAATTGCTCTTCGAGGGAAGGGGGCATTTCTTTTTCCTTTGTAACCCCAAAGCTCTGCACACTGGTTCTAAACATTATACACGGGTACCAAATGACTAAAATAATGCTCTGGTAATGCTGTGGTTAAAAGGGTGATCAAATTCATGCAGAACTTGGTGTGCTTAAAAAGTTCCATGTAAATAAAAATATAAAGAACCTCCTTCCTTGGTATGCAGTTACCACATGCATCCCAGCCAGTGGGTAGTTTTCTCAGCAGTGTCCCAAGGAGCCTGGGGTGTGGGCACTTTCCCAAGGTTTGAAAACTGCCTGCAGCTCTTGATCCAAGGATGGTAAATAGTTCTGTGTTGGTGCCTGTCCTGCACTTGTGGGAGGCTCTGGAGATTTGGATTAGTTTGTTGTTTTGTAAACTGTTAAGGACTCTGAAGTGAACAAATAAATGTGAGCAGAATGTTGCTGTTAAAGGATAGCCCCATCCCCCATGCCAGCAGTCATAGCAGAAAAGGATTGCTGACAGGCTAAATGTGATTCACATTTTTTTTCTTGAAAGCGGGTCCTCTCTGTGTGCCTGTTTGATACCAGAGCTGTCCTGGGATATAATGACTCCACTGTGGATCAAAAATTTGGGAAACCACAATCAGAGAAAGAATTTTTATGCTTCGTTACTAGAGGCAGTCAGGAGATCTAGAAGCATAGGCATTTCAAGGACAGTTTTGTGACAATAGGGCAGAATATCTGAGGTCAGTATCAGCCTGGAAAATCTGTAATATGTGGCCTTTGGAGTCAAATTGCTGGGTGTAAATGAAAGGGCATGTTTCTGGCCATTATGAGGTTAGTCTAATCGAGAAGACAAAATTAACATTTGTGAGACAGAAGCTAGCAGTGTGTTGAGCTATGAGTTTGATTCTTTGTCAGGAGGCCAAGAATGGAGGAAAAATCTGGAAGAGTCAGGGAGAAGGTAGGATTTGAGTTAGGTCTTGAAGGATAAGGAAAGGGAAGGAAGGCAGATAGGAACGCATTTCAAATCCAGGAACAGCAGGAGGTAGAGCTTGAGGTGGGCTTGGGCATGGTTCAGGTGCAGATGTGTATCTCTGCTCGTCCACCTGCATGTGTGCAAGCTCCTAAAGCAACTCTACCTGGTAGTATGCCTTCTGGGTGCAGTGAGGTCTGAGAAGGCCACCAGCTCTGATGAGGCAGCAGCCTTGGGTTTTATTTTATTGGCAGTAGGTAGTTTGGTAAGTATTGAGTGTGTGCCACCTCTAGTGTTTGGGGAAAGGGTCCTCTGGCAGGCCCAGTGGAGTGAAGTACTTCCTATGGGTGAGAGTCTAGCCCAGACTGGCATCATGAGGCTGGCTAGATCCAGATTCTGAGATAGAGTGTGAAGGGAGACCAGCATCCAGCTTTGTTTGGGGAAAGATGAGGGACTCAGTGCAGGCTGGGAAATTTGAATTTGACATACTGGGAGCCTGCAGATCTTATCCCTGGTTGCACCTGCAAACCACATGACTTGGAAAGCTTTTTAAAAATGCCTCTGATGGGGCCCCACCCCAGACCATCAAGGTGGAGCCAATAATTTTTAGAAGTACCCCAGACAAATCTAATGGTCTGTGTGGGTTGAGACACAAAGGTGTGTGCTCAGGGGAGCCTCTGGGAATGTTGGGATTGGAATGTGGGAGTAAATGGAACCAGAGAGAAGAAAGCTTTTGTGGTAATGAGTTGTGGGTGCTGGGGCTCTGGGTTGTCTTAGAGTAACTGTGGATGGGCTCCAGAAAAGAGGGAGGGCCACCAAGGAGGTGGGATCTGGCTAGAGCCAGACTGGCGCCTCTGAGCTAAACTTGGAGGAGGGGGTTAGTTTAGTAGAGTGTAAAGAAGGTGAGAGCAGGAGAGATTGTGAGCCAACTGTTTGGTAATCCTTTCTACCTGAGCCCTAGGCTTGGAGCAGGCAGAGCAGGTTCTTATCTGTTCCTTCAAGCTTGCCAGCCAGGTTCCTTCCCACACCCTGAATTATAATGACTATAGCAAGCAATTCTTGTAAAATTTTTAAAAACTGCATTTCTTTAAGGTAGTTTTATTAAAGATGGTTGTATTGTAGAGTACTTAATTCAGATAGTTTCACTTTACCAGTCAAAGGTTGGAGATGAGGTTTTACATGGCACATTTAATACATGTAATAATGTCATGCATGGGATTTTGGGAAAAAAATCATTCATAGTCCAGTCCAATTAATTTACTATTTAATGCTTATTGAGCACATTTATATTATGTCTACTGGGCTGGGATACAGAAATGAATAAAATGTAAGTTCTGTCCTCAGATAGTTTTGGGTCTGCAGAGGGCCTCCTGATGTAGGGATGGGTGGCATCATCCCTAGGAGAGAGGTGCTTGTAGAGAAGTTTAGGAACTGGTGTCTGACACTAACGATGGAATCTGGGGAATAGAGAAGGCTTCATATCTGAAAGTTGAATCTTGAAGGAAAACTGAGCGCAGTGGTGTACTCCTGTAATCCCAGAGATCCTTGAGGCTGAGGCAGGAGGATTGCAAGTTCGAGGCTAATCTCAGCAATTTTGGAAGACCCTAAGCAATTTAGTGAGAACCTGTCTCAAAATAAAAAATAAAAAGGGCTGGAGATGTGGCTCAGGGGTTAAGCTCCCCTTGGTTTAAAAAAAAAAAAAAAAAAAAAAATATATATATATATATATATATATATTGAAATTAGAGTAGAGGAACCCAGCCAATGGTGCTGTGTGGTACAAAGACCTGGAAGCTTGCTGTCCAGGCTGAGTAAGGAGGAGAAAGGACTGGACATGTGGCAGAGACCCAGATGTGGGCTGATCAGGCTGTTCAGGCAGGACTGGTGAGAGCTGGGTGAGATTTGACTTGTGGCCATGTTTTTCATGCAGTCATTTGGTTGTAAATGGGCAGAGTTGCGGGTCCTCCACCCCACTCCTAAGCAGAGCAGCTCTGCTCTGATGAAAGTGGGGAACCTAAAAGAACTTTGAAAGTGTTTCTGTATGGGTTGAACACGGCCAGAGTGGCCTCCTTGCTGAAGGTGCTGGGGAGCCAGGATGAGCAGAGTGCCTTTTAGGTGACTGGGAGGGAGGGGCTGAGGCTTCTTTTAGAGGACCTGAACAGCTCTTGCTCTTTTCTGTGTGCTGTGAGAAGGGTGGAGTTGAAAGGAGTTCCTGTCCCACCCCCTCCTCTAGGCCAGTTTCTCAAGGTCTGGTGACGCCTCTGTGATTTGCTGGTGTTTCAGTGAACCAATCCCTTGGGACTAAAACTCCTGCGGTTAAACAGCTCTGTTTTTCAGAAATCCCTGGAGAATTTTGTGACCACATGGTAAAGATAAGGGACCTCCTGATTATTTACTTAGAATGTATGTCAGAGAGCCACTGTCCCTGGCTGTGTGCTGGGTACTGAGGAGATGGTCCTAGCCTTAACTTTCCTCTGTCTGGATTAGAAAAAAGATGTTTGTTGGTGAATTGAAACCACAGAGGTAGGTGTCTTGTTTGGCTGCATGTTCTGTACCTCTTTTTAAAACATTAACTCTGGGTGCTGTATTCATTTCCTGTGGCTACTGTAAGAAATGTTTTTGTGTAGGGTAGAGGAGACTAAGATCATGCTGTCATCAATGGCTGCATTCCTCCTGGAGGCTCTAGGGGAGGATCTGTCAACCTTGCCTTTTCCAGCTTCTAGGCCTTCTGTATTTATTGGTTTATGCCCCTTTTGTCCTCACAGCCAGCTGTTACTTGTCCTGTCTTTCTCATGGCATCTCTCTGACTCTGATTGTTCTGTCTCCCACTTCACTTCAAAGGTCTCTTGATTACCTTCAGTTCACTTGGTAATCCAGGATACTTTCCCTATTTTTTAGTCACCTGATTAGAAACCTTTAATTCTGTCTGCTACCTTAGTTCCCCGCCTTTGCCTTGTAACCTCAAATATCCTCAGCTTCCAGGATTAGGATGTAGACATCTTCGGGAGGCCATCATTTGCCTACCACACTTGCCAACATGAAAATCAGGAGATCTCACATAGCCATCCACACTTGCAGTTTCATGGACAAATCAGAACACTTGGCAGCTGGGGGCTACACTGTTGCCTGGTAACAGTGGGTTGGAGCCAGTTTTGCCATCTCTGGCTGGGTCTTGTGTGTGCCAGTTTTCTGTGGGCCCCAGCCCTCCTCATGGTGCCCACTCATTTCCTTTAGTTTTTTGGTCCTCACTCTGGGGAGAAAGGAACTTACAGAGTTCAGTTGTGGCATTGTCCCATGTCCAGGATAATTGATCTCTCCATCTTCCTGTTTTGTGCTCTCCTTCTCTCCCCCTGCATCTCACCCCCACTTCCTGCCCCAGACTATCATCCTGATGCCCCCTCTTCTGCCTCTGCCTGGCAATACTATCCCTTCTTCTCTTTCTGATCAAGAGCTTTATGCTCCACAGCATCTCTGATGCCATTTGTGCCATGACTCCTGGTTCCCTCCTTTTCTGGCTTCCAACTTTAGTACATTCTGGTACCTTTTGCTCTTGCATTGGAATTTGTGACAAGAAAGTCTTTGTAATGTAACTTTAGAGCCATATCCATCAAAAGAATGACATATCAGCATGTAGTTAAACATTGCTCTGGCATGCACTCTCCTGGACACTGGGAATGCAACAGGAAACAAGGTAGAGACTCCTGTCCGCCTCCCCTGCAAGTCTGGTCCTAGTAGAGAGAGTTGGAGAACCAAATGAATTGGCAAGTACACTATCTACCTCCTGCTGCATTTAGGGGTGTCTGCTTCTTTCAGTCCCCCAGCCCTGGAGGTAAACTCTGTTTGCACTGGGTTAAAGGTATTTTGCTGAAAGATCCAGTGTCCTTTCCAAACATTTCCTGGGCCCAGCTGATAGTTGAATTTTGAGCAGGGATCCCGGAGGCCTGGGTATCAGGTTGGTTAGTAGTGTGAGGGTCCAAACCAAACTCTCAGTACTGCTGTCTGGTGGTCTGAACTGGGATTCTGGTTATAAGGAACCCTTTGTGTGACCTCCTGTGGAGGGATCTGCATTGAGTGACCCAAAACTGTTGGGCTTCCCACTTTTCTTACCTAGGCTGACTTCACATTTACGATCCTCCTGCCTCAGCCTTCCTAGTAGCTGGGATTACAGGTATCTACCACTGCCTGGCCAGCTTCAACAATTTAGGGTTCCTTGTCCTAATTCTCATCACTCCCCCCACCAAAAAAAAAAAAAAAAAAAAATCCACATTCATTAGTTATTCCCCAGTTTGGCCTAGCCCCAATGCTATCTTCCCCAACACCTGGTAACTACTAATCTACTTTTTATCTCTATGGATTTGTCTAATCTGAACATTTCATATACATGGAATCTCACTATAGCCTTTTGGTTGGTCTCTTTTACACTGTAGTAGCATGGATCATCATTTTATACCTTTTTTTGACTGAATAGACCACAGGTTTTTTTTTTTTTTTTTCTTTTAATCCATCTGTTGGTGGTCATTTGGGTTGTTTTTACCTTTGGCTATTGTGAATAGTTGCTATTTTAACTTAACTGTTCATTGATTATTTTGAAATTGGTGATGGGGTGTGAATTGTAAAGAAAATATGATGTGTAAAGGGTAGGAGAGCAATTTTCCATTTATTTAAACAATCACATTTTCAGAGAACTAGCTTAGTAACAGAAAGGTATACTCCTGGATGTATTTCATCAGTATCTAAGGGACTCAGAACCTTTTGTAGGGGAGTGGGTACCAGGGATTGAGCCTAGAGATGCTTAACCAGTGAGCTAACCACTATTTTTTATTTTAGACAGGGTCTCACTAAGTTGCTGAGGCCTGGTTTTGAATTTGGCAGTCCTCTTGCCTCAATCTCCGGAGCAGCTAGGATTACGGGCATGTGTCTGGCTCAGAGATCTCTTCTGACTATCTTTTGTTGTTTGATTTTGGTGACCATTAGACCCGCGTAAGTTGGAACTGCTTGTCTCATGGACAAGCCCTATCTTTCTTGGTGACGTAAACAGCCATAGCTACAGGTGTGAGGGAGGGCAGTGGCCCTCATGAGCAGTGGTGTAGAAGAAACGCTTGGCAGTCTCCGGGACTTTGCCCTCTTTCTGAGTTATGGGAATAGATTTGTGTTTTCAGAAGAGCCTTTGATAGAAGAGCTTGTTTTCCTGGATACTGAGTTAGTGCTGTTAGTCATCTACCTCAGTAAAATAATCAGTCTGCCTGAGGTCTGTGTTTTCATTATTTGCTGGAGTCCAGGAGGGTAGGTAAAATACATTGTTACCATCATAGAACAGAACTGGGTTTGGTAGGGTGTTTTATATTTAGGGCATTGATTTCATGTCAGTTAGTGGGCAGCTCTTAATAGTAGCTGGGTGCTGATAGGTGGATACCCTTCTCAAGGCTGATTTTGTGGAATATCTGTACTCTGAGAGACATGGTAAAAGTGGCCAATGCCACATCTGTGGTAGTTAGAGCTATGGAACTGGGGGCGTACTCTGCTACATCATGCTGTATGTTCTCCTTTTGGAGGGCCTGAGGGAGCATTCATCTCAGGTCCCAGACAAGGGAAATCTCTTGAATCTGGTTTATCTATTGTAGATAGTGTGAATCCTTTTTGCTTTGACCAACAGGAAGCTCAACTCATAACCACTCATTTATTTGTTCCAGCTGTAGTGTGACCTGAAGTTTGGGTTCTAACCTTGCTTTCTGACCTCACTTTTGTTTTTTAAGTGCCATCACCTGATGCTTGGTCCCTACGTTCTCTTGTTTTATTATTCTAGAATGGGGCCTGAGTATAAGTATGCTTCCAAAGTTCTCAAAGGTTCATGCATCTGGCCTTGTTTTGAACTGTTCCTTTAGGTCATTTCACTTCTTTTTAGCAACAAAGTAGGGTTAAATAGACAAAAAGGGTGGAGTCTGGGAGGATAACCAAACCGAAGGACAGTAGTCTGAGCTCAGAGATGCTGAATAAAGAGGATTATATAATTTCCAGTGGTGTCCTGCCTATGACACTGCAGGACAACTCTGAGAGACTCCTCTCCTTGTCCAGAACCACAGGAGGCTCAACTCATACCACATTGGGTAGGAGCAACTCTGAGATTCATCTCTGAAGTTCTTGGGCCTGCCTAGCAGTGGTCTGGCTTTGTAATAAGACCTTTTGGGCCATTCAGGACCCAGTTGCCATGCTTGGAGCTTAATTTATGCTTTGTATCATATAGTATAGATTGTAATTAAGGAATACCTTTTTATATAAAGAGAACATTTAAAACATGGTCTTTGCAACTAATCTGATCCCTTCTATGCTTTAAAAAAGTGTTTGTGGGAGGAAACCCTATTCTCCCTGTTTTAAAGAAAAACAAGAAATTATGAAAGAATGTTTTCATTCTTTGTTCATTTAAAAGATTGTATTGTATCAGTAGAAGAAAAAGGCAGGTAGCACAACAAATTACTATGTAACCTGATTGCAAAGTACTGGGTAAATATTAACATTTGAAGAAAAAGAAATGTTTTTTTAAACAAACCAAGTCCCTTAATTCCTCCCTCCTCTCAACCCCCATTTTCATTTGAAGAAACATCTTTGAAGAAACATCTTGCTATCTTTATTTCCTTCCCTACCATCTGATAATCACTAGTTTCCAATGACTAGTTAAAGTCAGCTATACTAAAATAGATGATATGCAATATGGTATTTCTAGGCAGATTTCCTTTTTTTGTGCTAAATGCCCTGAGGTTGTTAAGGATGTCTGTTTTAATGGTGTAGAGGTAGGGGGGAGCGATACCTTTCCTCCTCATCATAAGGGGCATTACTGACATGTCATAACGAAAGACAGATTTATAAGAGAAAAACATTCTCGTTCTGTAATCATTGTTTTAAGTGATCAGGGAGCCTTCAGAATGACAGGGGAAATGTCTATTTTATGCTTAGGTTTTATGAAGCAGAAATAGCTATGAGAAATGTGATTGAACAAAAAGATTATGATCCTAATGGTAATAGACTGAGCTGGGAAACCTAACAAGGCTCAGATCCTTCTTGTCCTCTCAGTTATAGTATTCCTTCCTTCAGGTTTGGTATAAGACCCTTTGGAATAAGGGCATTATGATCTGTTATTGGACAAGTAGGTCAGAGAATTTCTCTTCCCCTTTTTACCCCACAGGGAATTGAATGTAGGTGCTGCATCCCGAACTACCCCTGCTTCTTAATTTTGATCTCTCCAAGTTGCCCAGGCTGACCTTGAACTTGTGATTCTCCATCTCAGTCTCCTGAGTTTCTGGGATTACAGGTGTACACCGTTGTGTCTGGCCAGAGAATTTCTTTATGGCCAGCTCCTAGACAGAGGAATGTGATGACTGGGGAACAGGTTACTCATTCTAGTTTGTGTGACTGGCTTTGGGAAAAAGACTCTCTAGTTTCTGTGGCCTGACTTGGGGAAGAGGAATCCTGATTTCCATAACTCATTCTTGGGGAGGAAGAGGGATGACAGGAGGATAGACAAAGGTCAGAGAGTTCTTGGTTCTGAGGCTTTTCACTGTTCTTTAGTTCAAAGTACCCAGCATGCCAAAGTGCTATATTTTGGGGTATCATTCTCTGAGCCCAGTGATGGTCATCAGAAAATTTAGAAGTACATGTAAGTAGAAAGGACTAAACTACAACTTAGTCTTATCACTGTAATTACTGTTGATATTTTGGTTTATTTCCTGTACATTATTGTGGTTTTTTTTTTACTACACTGGTGTCTTTGTGATCTGTTTAACCATCATGGCATGGCCCAGAGTTTTCCCTTGAATGGTGATGCTGGGAGAGGTCTGTCATCTTTTGTCATTTGTTTTCTTTCCAAGCAAGCTATTGGTCCCCACCTCCCATGCTCCAGGTGCTAGGGTTCTGCATTCTCCTTCAGGAGACCAGGAGGAAGCTATCTGGTAGGGGAGAGGCTTTGCTGTACTAAGAGGGTTTGTTAAGTAACTGCATGTGGGTGAAGGAGGAGAAATAAGCACTGACCTGGGTGGCTATTGGTACTGTGTAGAGACAGGGAGTGTGGAGGAAGAGCCTGTCTGGTGGAGAATATGATTTCAGGGCTGGACAGTGGGACCAAAAAGTGCCAGCACTGTACACACTTTGAAGGCTTTCAGAATGGGGCAGACCAATTCCTTGGGCAAAAATCCCTTAATGTTCTCTGGGCCTCAGTTTCCCCACATTTGATATAAATGAAAGAATAGTCCTTCCCACATCCTTTTAATACAAGCAAGCTGTGGTCTGTGTCTCTGAAGATCTTCCATTCCTAGATGAGGGCAGCATTCCAACTGACAGTTGTCATGTTTCTGGTAATATCTTTTCCCTTTGGGTGAGGTAGGTTTGGGTTGGTGATGAGAACTTGATAATGGGTCAGCATGTTCTTTCCACACTTTTCAGGAGCCTGCAGAAGAGAAAACAGGCTGGTTTCTCAGAAAATGTTTGCTTGAGGCTCAACAGCTAACTCTGAGGCAACCTAAAGAGTAGGAGCAGAACCTTACTCAACCAGGTCACTTCAGAGAGACCCATGGTATGTTCTCATCTAGTAATTTCCTTCTGGAGCCCTTGGCATTGATGCTGTATGTGGATAATTGAACAGGTTGAGAGTGCCTGTGAGCAGATCTTCCATATTAGGGTTAGGTTCCCTGCACAATGGGGTCAGGCCTATCTGGCCATTTAGTCACAGAGCCAATCCCAGTAGACGATATCAATCTTCCCACAAGACTGTGGCTACCAGGAGGGTGGCAGCAGGCTCTTCTGTGCCCATTGTGTCTAGCACAAGTGTGCATTTGTATACTACATAACACTACCAACTGGTGGAGATTTAAGAAATTTTTTACAGGGCTGGGGTATAGCTCAGCGGTTGAGTACTTGCTAAGGCATGTGTAAGGCACTGGATTCCAACCCCAGCACATGGGAAGTAAAGGGGCATTCTACCACTGAGCTATATCCCCAGCCCTTTTTATTTTTTATTTTGAGTTGGTGTCTCACTAAGTTGCTAAGGTTGATCTTAAGTTGTGATTTTCCTGAGATTGTAAACCTGTACCACTGTGTCTGGCTTTTTTTTGTTGTTGTTGTTGTTAGAAGAAAATCAGTTTAAAACTTGGAAAAGGAGAAAAATGTTGTCTTCCTTTAAAGAAAAGAAAAACAATCTGACTGATGAAGCAAACGCTCGGAAATTTGAGATTTTTTTAACTTCCCTTTTGTGAGGCCCATGGAAATCCAATTTGGAATTGGTCAGTCTGAGGTTTTCTCCTTCTGGTGGATGATGTGGAAATGCAGTTTTGCTTTTTTTGTTGAATGTGAGAATAGTTAACTGGCTGATCTGGCATCTTTGGAGCCTTGGGTCATTTCAGAAGAAATTTCCAGAAAATCTCATTCCAAGGGCCAAAGCCTTTCATCTTTTGTTTTGCTTCTTCTGACTTTCCTTATTACCTGATTTAATGAAGGCCAGGCTTGCTAGGCCCTAGGGGTAAAACTGAGTCAGAGGGGTGGGAAATCATGTTTACAGATTGGCCTTTGGAATGGTGACCCCCTTATCCCTGCATACCCAGGGGAAAGGCCCAGGTGTCCTGTCATGTGCATTCAGGGCTCATCCTAATTTGACCTTTCTTCCCTTTCAGCTTCATCTCTTGCTGCCCTTTTCTTTTCATTTTCTTTTCCCCAGCCAAGCTGTGTCCTGAGCCACCCATTTTGCTTGGAATGTGCTTTGCCCATTGCTTACCTACATTGTTGGGCTTCACAGATGCTGACCTGAAAGCCTATGCTACTGTCCCAAATTCTTGTTATTGTCTGTTTTGCTTGCTGTGTTTGGTATCACTTGAGCTATTGCATGTAGGGACTATATCTGATGAATCTGTGTCCTCCAGCACCATGCCTAGAGCCTGGCAGGAACTGGTGTTGGGGAAACGACTGCTGCCTGAGTGACTCTTCAGAGGGCTGTTCTGCCCGGCTTGACCTTGCTACCTCATGATGGAGACACAGACTTGCTCAGGGCCATGCTGGGTGGGATTTTCCAAAAATGCTTTGGATGGCCCATGGGAAAGGGAAAGCTCATACCAAAGTGGACCGTAGGTTGGATATGGGTGTTGATAGTGGGAGAAGCCACTGAGATGGGAAACATGGTGGAGGAGGAGTTCCAGAAAGAAAGGGACAGCTGCAGGAAGACCTGGGATACTTCCCCTCTGACTGATAGCAGTTGGTTACTTGGCTCTCACACAGGTGAATGCAGAAGGATACAGGTGGGCCTTGGCTGGTGCTCACTAATGGGCTGCTTGGCACTGGCATCTGGGACCTGTTGACCAAAGACTTTAATGTGACCAGTATTTCTTTTTGTCTTTTTTTTTTAAGATGAATTACTCATTTGAATAGACAATATATCAGCATAGTTCTAAAAATAAAAAGATTTGAGCCAGGCGTGGTGGCACACATTTGTGACCTCAGCTCCTTGGGCACCTAAGGCAGGAGGATGGAATGTTCGAGGCCAGTCTGGGCAACTTAATGAGACCCTGTTTCAAAAAAAGGGGAGAAGGGCTGGGGAGGTAGTTCAGTGGTAGAGCACCCCTGAATTCAACCTTTAATATCTAAAAAAATTAAGTAAAATGGATTTTAAAATGTACTTTGGAAAATATTGTCCACTCTTGATCTCGTCTGCTGTGCCTTTCTTCTTGATAACTGCCTTTGCAGTTTGAATATCCTTCCAGTGTTTCTTTGCTAATACAAACATAGGTGTAGATTCTTTCTCTTTATTTAAAATACAGGCCTGTCTGAATATTCTGCATACATTTCTACAGTTTGCTTTTTCATTTTGCCTGTGTATTCTATAGATTTTTTCCTGTGGATCTTGTCATTCTCTTTAGTATAGTTTTGTGAAGTTGTTTCTTTTTGAAACATTTAAAAAACTTAATCTGTATAAATAAATAAAGGCATGCAGGTCATTTCCAGCATGCTGTTTCATGACATGCCTGCAATGTGTTGTCTTCCATATTCAGTCATATGTTCCCACAGGGACATTGAGGAGTCAGAGGGAAGACATGTTTGTCATTTTGACAGATTTTTCCCTCCATGGGGGTTGCTCCAGGTTGCCCTCTTACCAGCAGTGTAGATGCCTATCTCCCCACAGCCTGACTAACAGCAGGTGTAGTCAAATGTTTGGATTTCTGCCAGCCTGACAGGTGTAAATAGTATCTCAATATAATTTCAATTTGCATTTTTCTGAATTGTGAGCTGATCATGCTGTCATATGTTTAAGGATCATTTATATTTTTGTGTGAACTACTGTGTTCCATTTTTCTTTTGGGTTTATCAATTGCTCATTTCTCAGTTTCTCTTTATAATTTTGGAAGGTTGGTTCACTGTGTTATGAGTTATAAATATTTTTTCAGGCTAGGAATTATTCTGATTGAGCCAGGTTTTTTTTTTTTTTTTTGTAACTCCATTCCTCTCTATCTACTTGGGTTTAAATCAGACCATGACCTTGGGACAGAGCTTGGTGGTTCCTATTGGGACAGAACCACAATCTTGACTTCCTTCCAGGAATTTATGTTAATTAGCCACAGTCTCATTTTAAACATGAACATATGATAGTGTAGGTGTGCTTGAATCAGGTCTGGCTGGGCTACATAACTCTGTGAAAATATCCGTCCCTAGCTGTAGGACATGGTGGTGCATGACTGTAATTCCAGCAATTCTGGAGGCTGAGGCAGTAGAATCACAAATTTGGGATCACATGTTTGAGGCCAGCCTCAGCAACTTATTGAGACCCTGTCTCAAAATAAAAAAATAAAAAGGACTGGGGCTGTTACTCAGTTGTAGGGCACACCTGTGTTTAATCCCCAGTATGAGAAACAAGCAAACAAACAAGGGGCCTGGCAGAGCAGGGATTATTTCTCCCTGGTGCCATGTGTCCAGTGTGTCTGTTCAGGGGACTTTGCTCATTGTAGTCATTGACAAACCTGGGATGATGGAGATGTAAGCTTTCATTCATTCATTCATTTTTTAAAAGTATTTTATTGATACATGATTTATGTTTTATGCAATAAAGTTCACCCATTTGAAGTGTATAAATGGTGTTTAGTAGTGTATATGGTTCAGTAGTTTTAATATAGAGCTGTGTAACCATTAACATAATATTATTATAGAACATTTCATCACCCCTAAAAAGAAACCTTGTACCCATTAAGCCCACATTCTTCCTTCTACCTTTCCCTGTCCTTTGGCAACTATCAGTCTACTTTGTGTTCCTGTGGATATGTCTTTTCTGAACATTCCATGTAAGTAGACTTATATGACTTTTTGGGTTTGTCTTCTTTTACTCAGCATCACATTTCAGGCTTCATCCATGTTGTAGCAAGTGTCAGGACTTCATTCCTTTCTTAAGGCTAAATAATAATCCACTGTAAGGCTAGAACACGTTTGTTTATTCACTCATCTGTGGATAGACAAAGTTGTCTCCGCGCTGGCTATGGTGAGTTGTATAGCCATGAACGTGATGCATGAGTCTGTGAGTCTCTGGGCAGATAGGGAAGCTCCATCTTGACACAGGCATCCACTGTCACCTCCATGGTGGGAAGGGAATATGGAGAATGACATACCTTACTTCTGTTTTGTCTTAGTGCCCAGTCCAATGCCATGACTGACTTCAGAGGGGTTGGAAAAACTGTTGAGAGCCCAAAAGGAAGTGAGCTAGAAATTCATGGTGAAGAAACTAAAACTGTAGAAGAGAAGAGAAGGGAGATTTCCAGGCTCCAGAATGACCTGTGTATACAGGTTCATTAATAAAGGTTCATTAGTAAAATTGGTTCCAGTACAGAAATTACACGGATTGACCTTGAAAGCTGCTTGGTGGAAAGACCTTACATCTTCCAAGGTCCATCTTAGGTGGGTATGGTGATATTGGAGCGGACAAGGGCAGCCAGCCACATAGAAGTAGTACTATACTGGACTGAGGTTGAGGATTGGGTCATTCTGAATTTTTTTGGAAACAGTGTGGCTTAGTGAGCTGAGAACCTCATCCCCACTCTGCCATTTGTCCCCTCTCTCTTCACTTATAAAATGCTCCACCAGCAGAACTGTAGCAAGATTGATGCTGTGAGCCACCTGGGCCAGTGCTGAGCACTCAGAAAATTACAACTCTAACCTTGGTATATTTGACCAGCAGCAACTGACCCTTTGAGCACTGTGACTAGGCTGGGACAGCCAGGTTCCTATGGCCTGGTTATCTCCTTGGTGCCTGAAGGAGGAGGGGGCCACTCTAGATGAGGTGGGGTTGGTGGCGCTGACGTGGCCAGCACATATTTCAAGGGCAAGTGAACAGTTTTTCCTTGGCTTCTCAGCACAAGAAGTTTCTAAAGTAGAGCATTTTCTGGGCATGGGAGCAACTGGGCAGATCCCCATCATGCACTCAGTTGTCAATGCGGGAAATTCACCCCTCAATTATTATTTTTCCAAACAAAGCAGGACAATGGCAGTGAAAACACTCATTGAATAAAAGCATTTGGCTAATGGAGATAAAACCAGAAGGAAAATAACAACTTTCATTTCCTTTTGGTTTTTGTGTTTTGACATTTGGCAGCATTCTTCTAGTGTTTTAAGAATTAAAAAAAATTATATGGTATGCAAACTTCTGTTTGTTTATGCTTGTTAAATTTAGTGTGAAATAGACTAAAAACTTCCCCTCCTGTTCCATGTCAGCTTGCTCTGTTTTGCTTTTGTGTGGTCAAGGGACTAGTGGAATGTGAGAGGCCAATCAGAAACCTGTGGGGGCACATGGGAACTCCTATAGCAGAAGTAAAAACATTTAACCTTATTTCCTACAGCCCTCCCCAGTCCTTTATCTCGATGATGTTCACAGGACGCCATTCCTGTTTTACGAATGAGGACACTGAGGTTCATTGAGTTGACTAAAAAAGTGGTGGTGGGTAGACCTGTGATCTTTCCACTGAGGAGTTGTTTTAGGACTGTTCCAATGTTGGTGGCATATGTTTTATGTTTGGTGTGGGTATTTGAGGGTCCTTGCATTGGAGGTTTGATGAGAGTGTGGAGGCTAAGAGAGCTCTGAGGAGGGAGAGTGAAGTAGAGTGCGAGCAAGTGTGGGTTGGACTTGGTGTCCTGCACCGTCATTTGTTCCTGTAGTGGATATGTTCCAGGCCCAGCATGTAGCAGTGAGGAGACAGTTGTGACCTCTGTCCCCCAGGAGTCCACAGGTCCACATAAGGAAGGAGGGAGTGTGGATGGAGAGCCAGAAGTCCAGGCTAGCTCCAAGGCTTCTGACTCGGTCAGCTGGACAGCAGGTGGTAGATCCTGGGCCACCTAGAGGGATAGGGAATGGGTGAATGGGCTGCAGAGGAGTCAGGGGTGGTGGGTTCAGTTCATCCTAAGACCAGCAAGATGCAGAGATGTGTACAAGGGCATCTGAACCATTCTTGCTGGTCATAAACAGGAGAAGGCATGGTCCTCCCAGCCACACACTATTCTGCACAGTTGCAAAAGCTGTGCCCCTCTGTCCTCTGCTTCCCTGGCCCTGAATGGCTCTCTTGTGTCTGTCTTGCTCCTGCCCCTTCTGGGGCTTTGCTACCAGATACTTGTTCCTTCCTGACTTGCATCCTTGTCCCAGGCGTCCCATGCTCTCTCCCCGGCCTTCGTGTGCTCCACATGGATGAACGTGCTGGCCCCAGTTCTCCTCCTGCACCTGGTCTTAGGTGCCAGCTGTCATTGACTATCTTCATTCTCCTTGTCTGTTCTGCCAGCACCTCCAGCTGTGTTTGTCTGAAATGAAACTAAGTATTCTACCTCTTCCCTTCTAAAGTGCCTCTCCACCTTCACTTTCTGTTATGGGAAGTAACTTTTTGTCTTCCTGGCCTCTCCCTTCCCTTCACCCCACCCATCCTGACATTTGGTTGTCAGTGCTCTTTCTCCTACGCAGTGTTTTTGGCTATCTCTTGCCCTTTCCCATTCCCCTGCCACATTCAGATTCAGGCCCCAGTGTCTTCTCCTTCTGTTCTGGCAACTGTCTTCCTGTCTTCACCCCTCCCCCACATCCAGCCCTGTCCTTTCTCTCCCACTGCTAGATGAGGATTTCAGAAATACCGTTCTGACCACGTCAGTTCCCTGCTCCCAAACAAAACAAAACCCAGCTTTAGTAGCTTTGCCTTCAGCAGTATTTCCCAAAATAATTTTAAGTGGTATGCAGTTGAATGTTGTTAGTTTTAATAGTTCTTTATCTCAAAAATGCCAACGTACTTTGTCAGTTCATCAAAGAATTATATATCTAGTTAACATAGGATCCAGCACTTGCAGTATATCCCTATATATATTGCTGAAAACACATATCCACTCAAAAATAGATACTCATATCAGCATTATTAATAACAGCCAAAAAATTGGAAATAACCCCAATGTCCATCAACTAGTGAATGGATGAACAAAATGTGATATATCTACTCAATGGAAAATTATTGTCATAAAAAGGAATGGCGTACTGATACATAATGCTACATGGATGAACCTTTAAAATATGTAAACCATTAAAACCTTTAAAACCTGTAACTCAGTGGTAGAATGTTTGCCTTTCACGTGTGAGTATTTGAACTCAACCCCTAGCATGAATAACAAAAACCAAACAACAAAACATGATTCTAAGTGAGAGCAGCCACACACAGAAGACCACATATTATTTGATTCCATTTATATAAATGTAATATCCAGAATAGGGAAATCCATAGTTGCAGAAAGTAGACTTACTTATATTTGCCAGGGAATCTGGGAGTGGGCAGTGGGTAGTGACTGCTAATGGATATAGGGTTTCTTTTGGGGATGATGAAAATGTTCTGGAATTAGATAGTAATGATGGTCACACATACTGTAATCCCAGTGATTTAGGAGGCTGAGGCAGAAGGATCAAAAGTTTGAGACCAATCTGAGTAACTTAGTGAGACCCTGCTCAAAAAAATTAAAGGGCTGGGGATGTAGCTCACTGGTAAAGTGCCCCTGCATTCAATCCCCACAAGGGGACCAAAAGGGGAATAAAAAAGTCATGATGGTTGCACAACATTGTAGATATACTAGAGAGAGAGAGAACACTGAATCATGCACACTTTGGTGAATTTTATGCTGTTGTCTCTCGATAAAAACAAAGACACTTCCTAATATCGTAGCAGTGATACCTGATTTCAGATATTGTTACTCAAATGGGTATTTAAATTTAAAAGCAAATTGACTTAAAGAAAAATATTCAGCAGGCAGTGGTATGACATGTATTAACGATTCACTGACCTAATTCCCAAGAGTGTGGGGCATGCAGTAGCTGTTTCATTGTTTGGAGAAGGCTAGGCTCTTGAAGGTGAATAACCAGAGTTGGCAAGTCCACATTTCTTAGTGCACCTGGTGAGGCCCTGGCTGTGTAGCCTTAGCCCCATTCTGTCCACCCTGCTTTCTCTGCATCACTCCCTGAGGGATCCTGCTCTCCTCCTCCTCCTTATTCGTTGATGGTATTGCCACAGGTGCACTTGATGGCCCTATGCCTGTCCCTGTCTTCTCATGAGCTGCCTGGAGCACCCAGTTTGGAGTCTCTTTTTGTTGTCCTTTGCGGGGGTTTCTGTTCCTTACCCAAACTGGAGTTCACATCTTGTGCTTCTGTAAATACCCTGAGCCTGCTGACATTGCCTTCTTAACACAGTGAGCATGTGCAAAGTCAATCTAGTATCATCTTAACTATTAATACATCTTTCTGATGACAAAATGATGTTATAAAATAGGACGGCAAAGGTAATTTAAAGATACGGTGCAGGGGCTGAGGCTGTAGCTAAGCGGTAGAGTGCTTGCTTACCACAGGTGAGGCACTGGGTTTGATACTCAGCATCACATTAAAAAAAAAAAAAAAAAAGATACAGTGCAGAACCTGGTGTGGTGTGCATGCTTGTAATCCCCCTAGCAATTAGGGATGTAACTCAGTGGTAAAGCACCTTGAGTTCACTCCCTAGTACCAGAAGGAAAAAAAAAAAAAAAAAAAAGATAACAGTATAGAGAACATTTTGTCCTTTATAAACAAGCAGTTCTCCTCTTAGGAACATACTCCTAGAAAACCTTCTTACAGGTATCCCAGGAGACGCACCTGTACATTACAGAGCTATTCGTGATTGCAGAAATCTGTAGGAACCAAGATATCATGTATAGGAGCAGGAGAGGCACATCATTAAATAGTAATGCAGTCATATTCTACAGCATAAAAGTAGATGAGATGCAGCTTTTATATGGAGCAACAGGGAAGAAACATTACACTGAGTGGCACAAGCAAGTGGTGGAAGTGGTCTTAGGTTTACAGTGTGAGTGATCCAGTTATTCTTTTCTTTCTTTGGTACTAGGGATTGAGCCCGGGAGCCTACATTCCCAGTCCTTATAATTTTGATACAGGGTCTTGATAAGTTGCTGGGGCTGACTTTCCTCCTGCCTCAGCCTCCCAAGTTTCTGGAATTACAGGAGTGTGCCCCACACCCAACTTATTTTCTTTTTCTTAAAAGCAAAGGACTAACTGGGCATAGTTGCACATGCCTGTAGTTCCACCTATTCAGGAGGCTGAGACCGGAGCCAGCTTGGGCAACATAGCCAGACTCCCACCTCAAAATAATGAAATTAATAAGTAAGTAGCAAGAGCGTGAAACCTAGAACTCAGACTATTTGCACTCTGCCTGCGGGCCCCCCACCCTGCAGAGGAGATGGGGAGGGGAGGGGGCCCTATGTGGACTCTGGGGATTAGTCTAGATCTTGAGGGACCACAGGCTCATGGGGGCTCATTTCATTTGTTCCTCATATGTGATTTGCATATATTTTCTTCTCTCTTTCAGTATTGGGGATTGAACCTAGAGTGCTCCCACCGTGCTATATCCCCAGCCCCACCATCTCCCTTTAAAATATTTTGAGATAGGGTCTTGATCCTCCTACCTCAACCTCCTGAGAAGCTGGGATTACAGGCATGTGCCGTGGTGACTGGCTGCACATATACTCTTAAATTACCCAATGGTACCTAGTAAAATATTTAGGCAAACAGGCGCAACAAGAAAATATTAGGACTGACTTCTGCCTTTTCTGGGGCCAACTCTGACATTTAAGACTTAGGAAGGAACATTTCCTCCCAATGTAGCCAGTCAGTATTGCAGAGTAAATAAAACACTGGGAATGTTTCCAGCAGCAGAGGAATGAGGGAAGTAATATTTTTATCCTGTACCAAAAAAGGAAGTTACCTTGTAGCATAAAGAGGACCATTTTTTTCTCCTCTTTCTTTCTTTCTTTCTTTTTTTTTTTTTCCTGAGTGGTATTTAAGATGACAAGGACCATTTCAAAGGAGCAATGCAGACTTCTCAGGTCACTAAATTTGATGTGACTGACTTAGTGAAAGACATTCTTACAACTAAAGGGACATAATTTCTTAAACGATGTAAGCTTAGAGAAACACATTTTTAAGAATCATTTTGGAGTCTGTGCGATGGTGTCTCAGATTCTTCCTAACTGACACCATGGTACTGCCAGTCTATAGACCTTACACGTTTTTTGGGAGAGCTTTCTTTGAAGAGTGTCATAGCCCTTTTTCTCTTTGCAGCTGCACTGGAAGTTTCTAGGAATCCCAGGTTCTGTTTCTGTTCTGGCAGTAATCCCTGGACCTTGGTATCTGTACATGGTGAGTCCTGAGGCCCATCCCACTCCAGGAGATTTGCTTCTGTTTGCTGGACTTGGTGAGCTAGCTGGGAAAAGAATCTCCTGTGACCTGTTGAACAGATTGGGAAAACTTTTGTTTCCCCTGCCATCTTCCGACTCCAAACATCTAAATAAGAGGGACCTTTTCAGGCTTGAAGATTTAGCAATGGAAAATTTGTTGTTCTTATGACTTTTTTTCTTTTTCTCTTTTTGGGTGCTGGGCATTGAACCCTGGGGTACTGTACCACTGAGCTACATTCTCAACACTTTTTACTTTTATTTTGAGATAGGGTCTCACTAACTTGCTGAGGCTAGCTTCAATCTTCTGATCCTCCTGCCTCAGCCTCCTTAGTTACTAGGATTACAGGTGTGCTCCATTCTGTCTGACTCTTACAATTTTCATTGCTGAATTTGTCTAAAGTCAGAAAAAAGTAAGAATAGGATTTGGGCTGGGGATGTTGTTTACTGGTAGCCTATTTTCCTAGTATGTGCCCTGGGTTCTAACCCCAGTACCAGAAACAAACAAACAAACAAACTAAACTAAAAAAGAATAAGGGTTAAGAGGGTGAGACCAGAAGCCACAGGTATGGAATCAGATCCTGGTCTTACCATTTGCTTGCAGTGCAGCCTTGTGCCAGTCGCTTAACCTCTCTGTTACTTTCCTGTAAAATGCAGATAAGAATAACTTCCTGTAGAATTGTTATGAAGAGCCAAAGAATAAATACCTGTGAAATGCTTAGGACAGCACCTGACATGTAGTAAGGGTTTAGTTAGAATTTGCTACTAAACCACATCCCCAGTTCTTTTTTAATATTTTGAGACAGGATTTTTGCTATATTGCTGAGGCTGTCTTTGAACTCGTGATCCTCCTGCCTCAGCCTCTTGAGTCACTGGGATTATAGGTGTGTGCCACCACAACCAGTTAATTTGCTAGTTTCTACTTAGAAAACCCCTTCTATTTTCTAGTACTCTTCTAGTTCTGATCTGTTATTAGTATCAGAGAGCTAGCAGTTTGAGACTTCTCTGGGAATGCCAGCTTCAGAGAAGAGCAGGTAGGACCATTAAGGGTGATTAGCAGATTGCATGCATGTCTGAAAGGAGAGACTTGCATGGTATATCTGCTGTGCTGCCAGGCCAGGTCCACTTTATGCCTTGTCAGGGAGAAGCCTCTCTGGGCTTCACGTCCTGCCAAGTTGACTCAGAGACCTGCTGAGAAGCATCCCTATAGACATATGCACCTGGGCAGGCCAGGGAAGAGGAAGCAGATATTTGGATGCCTATCATTTGAAGTCCCACAGCAGCCTGGCACAGCAGTTGATATTCATTGCCTCTGCTTACCAGATGTAGAGATAGAAGCTCAGAAGAGCACATCCTCTGGCCTTAGATCACACACCTGGAAAGGCAGGATGCTGATCCCTGTGATAGGAGGAAGGACTACTCATTTGAGCCCTTGAATGCTGCCCAGGCCAGCTGGCATTGCTCCCAAGTCCAGGCTGGGAAGGACACTGGATGGCTGTTCCTTGGTGCCCTAACCCTGTTGGGTGCAGACTTCAGCAGCTGTTCATTTTGTAGTCAGCGTTCATTAAGTACCAGGTGTGACTATGCCTGTTTCCTGGTGGTATATTACTGGCAGGCAGTATAGCAGCTATTTTCTTATTCAAGGGAGACCAAAGGGAAGCAGGACTGGGAGAATAGTGTCAAGGTGTTAACCCTGGCAATCTGAGTAGGTGGGATGATAGACTTTTTTTCTTCTTCTTTTTTTAAATCTTTGGCTACTGTGTCATTCATATGGTAGGTACTTATTGAACACTTACTGTGTGCTAGGTACTGTTCAAGGCATTGGGGAGACAGTGGTAAAGAGGCAGGTAGGGCTCAGCTCTCATGAAGGAGGGTGGAGCCAGCATGATATTAACAGATAGGCGCATAAGCAAGAAAATGTCAGATGGAGGACGGGCTCTGCTGAAAATGCAAACTGGTGAATTGACTGCCTCTGAGGAGGCAGTGTTTAAACTGACATCTAAGTGACAAGGAGCCAGGCTGTGACAGTCACAAGATAGACAAGGACTGGCAGAAGAAAATGGAGGTGTGTAGAGCTCAAGACAGAAACCTCTCTGGCAGGCAGGTTTCTTTGGAGTGACAACATATTGTTCCAGTAATAATGGAAGTGACTGGAGCAGGGTGCGTTGGCACACGCCCTGTAATCCAGAAAGACTGAGGCTGGAGGATTACAAATTCAAGACCACCCTCAGCAATTTAGCAAGGCCTTAAGCAATTTAGTGAGACCCTGTCTCAAAATAAAAAGGGTTGGGGATGTGACTCAGTGGTAAAACACCCCTGTGTTCAATCCTCAGTACCAAAAAAATAAAAAAATAAATAAAATGACTGGAAAAGAGAGTGTGGTACACAGGTAGCACAGAGTTAACTTTCAGGACTGGCCTTTCCTCAGGGCCCAAACTTAGGATGGTTTGGCGCATTTGAGCACATGCTGAGATGAGCCTGTCTTTTGATCTCTGAGATTCTGGTTCACCCCTCCAACCCCAGTGATGGTAAGTTTGGGTTGGGAACCAAAGTCAGCTGGTGTGACTCGGGGACATTAGCTGTCATTACCAGAAGTCTGAGGAAGTAGCTCCCTTTACTGCCTGCAGAAATCTACCTGTCTCCTCCTGACTCCTCCACAGCCGCTATGGGGAGTCCAAGGCCCTCCCAGAAGTGCTGGTTGCAGGGCAGAGGTGAGCTAACCACTTACTTTTCTTGAGCTGTGGTCTTGTGCTCAGAGGGTGAAAACACCTGCTCCTTGGCAGATTCCTTCTTGGCTCGAATCCTGTGCTCCTTCTGAGAGGAGTGAAGTCACAGGGGTGCTAGAAACCCAGAGACTGTGGACGCGTGGCTGAGAGCCCCATGGCTCACCCCCCCTCTACTTCCACACTTTGGCTTCTGGAGATGGCGACAGCCCAGCACTTAGCACCACCACAACCACCAGACAGGTCTAAATTAAGCACGAAATCATGGGAACTTGAAAATTTCCCATGTAGCTTGTCATTTCTTTCAAACATCTCAAGCTGGAAGGTTGTACTGATTAGCAGTGGTAATCCATACCATGGCCTGCCCTGGGGAGGGGGCCAAGTCTGGGTATGTGTGGCCCTATTGTCTTTCATCAGTGATGTTTCCAGTGGCAGAGTCACTGTGCGTTAGAAATGGAGATCTCTTGGTGGGTCACAGGCTGCTTTTCTGGGAGTGGGGAGGGGTTCTGAGGGCTACTCTTCACACTTCCAAAGACCAAAGGGAAGCCCTCCTTTTTGCCTCCCCTTCTTTCCTCCCGCAGAGCCCCACAGGCCTACAGAAACATCTGTTTGATTGGCTGTGGCCTGAGTTTTAGTCCATCGGTTTGTGACTGGTGACTGAACTGGTCAGAAACCTGAACTCCTCATGACACCATGGAGATGACAGAGAACAGGGCCATTGGTCAGAACGATGGCTTTTGGAACTGAAGGGTTTGGGGAGAGCATCTGGTTTACCTCTGTCATTTTGGAAACAAGGACCCTGGTCCTTGGTGCTGCAGAGCAGTTACATCATCACATCTTGGTCCCTGTGTTTCCCTGTTTCTCCTATATCTGGTCTGTTTGGACCGTACCACATCATTTGCTTTTTTACATGATTTAGTCCTCCTTCTCAGTGCTGGGGAGAACCCAGATGACTTTCATGCTAGGCAAGCACTTTACCACTAAGCTACACCCTCCAGCCCCTTTTTCATAATTTTTAAAGAATGCTGTCCATGATTTGGTCATTCGCAAAACTTCATTGAAAGAAGTTAGGGGAATATTAAAAGATTGCTTGTTTTCCTTGGATATCTGTTTATGTGTCCCCTTTGTGCAGTTGTCAGGATATTTGATCCTCTGCTCAGGTGGTTGCAGCTCATTATGCCCATTCCCTGGGTCAGCAACAACAGACAGAACCAGGTCTCCTAACCTGTCCTTGCTTCACACAGTCTTTTAAAATAACTGCATTTCAGATTACCACCTGTGTAATCTGTACTCATGGGTTGCCCTTCACAGAGTCCAAATAGTTGGTAAAGAAAAATGAAACTCTTTGTATATGTTTTGGTACTTGATTCCTGCCTTTAGGAAAAGTAAGGTCATGTAAAGTCTCAGGAGGCCATCTGACTAGATCTAGTTAAGCCCTCCTGTGCTTGTTGCAATGACTGATGGATCCTGGGAGAAGCTGCCATGGTGGCTTCTTGTTGGAAGGCCTCCTACTCACCTGAAGGGTGGTATTGACTAGCATGGGGCTTTACTCTTCTACACAGTCAGCCCTTTACATCTCCACCCTGATATAGGTGTACTGATACCCCTTAGGATCTTTTACTTGGAGAAAGGTCCTGGGTAGAGAGAAATGATCATGGGCTTTACCTGATACCCTATAGAAGTCAAAGTCAAATCTTAAATGTTTGTTTTCCCTGAAAAATCTTTAAGTATATTAATGCAAAGTGGTTTTTTTTTGTTCTAATTAGTTATATGAGACAGCAGAATGCATTTGACACATCATACATAAATGGAATATAATTTCTCATTCTTCTCGTTATACATGATGTAGAACCACACCGATTGTGTAGTCATAGGGTAATAATGTCTGATTCATTCTACTATCCTTCCTACCCTCATACCCCCTCTCCTCCCTTTACTCCTCTCTACCTAATCCAAAGTACCCTAGCACCACCCTCGCTAATTGTGAATTAGCATCTGCATATCAGAGAAAACATTCAGCCTTTAGTTTTGGGGGAGGCTTATTTCACTTAGCATATTCTTCAGCTCCATCCATTTACCTACAAATACCATAATTTCATTCTTCTTTAAGGTCGAGTAATCTTCCATTGTGTATATATTCCATATTTTCTTTATCCATTCATCTGCTGAAGGGCACCTAGGTTGGTTCCATAGTTTAGCTATTGTGAATTGAGCTGCTGTAAAAACACTGATGTGGCTGTGTCACTGTAGTATGCTGATTTTAAGTTTTTTGGGTATAAACTAAGGAGTGGGATAGTTGGGGCAAATGGTGGTTCCATTCCAATTTTCAAATACTGATATAAAGTTTGGTTTTAGTTTCTCTGATAAATAAGAAACTATTGGAATGTAGGTACTCAGGTTTGGTTAGTGAGGAAGATGTTTCATTTGGACTGAATCTCATTGTTTTTCCTGGTGAGAGAAATAAAGGAAAGGAATTTCCCCCTGCTTTCACTTCTCTTCTCTGCATGAGCCACAGTTCTTAGGCTTTAAGTTAATGCTAACTTGGCTGAAGCAAAGCCATAATAGTCCTTTCTCTTAAAGCTGAAATGATTACTGTTGAAAAGAATGTGGTACTGTCCATATTGTCCTGACTGGGCTGTTGTCCTCTGGAGGGTCTGTCATGTGAGCTGCTGTCTCAATACCCCGGACTGGGCCTCCTTGTAAAGGGCCTTGCACCCTTTTCCCCAGTAGGAAAGATGGAGGTGTTTGCTTTCTCATGGATGGCACATAAAGGAAACAGAACCAGTTAATTAAGGATTGCAGAGTATTGCACACATTTAGGTTCCTGTGCATTACACACTGGACCCCTAAAAATCTTTGGAGAGCTTGTTAGGAATGCAGCATGCTCTTTCCTCTACCTCTTATTCTCTTTCTGAATTTTCAAACAGGCTCCTGGGAGGTTCTGATAAATTTGAGCTGTGGACCACACAGGTGTGACACTGGGGGAAACATGGATATATCCCTTCTTAAGCTCGCAGAGTTATCTGCTTTTAGAAGGATGAAGTACACATAAAGTCACAGGAGCCTGCCAAACTCATATTGTATGAGCTGCCATCTGATGTGGGGATGTTCAGTCAATCCATTCAGTCATATTTATTGATTGGGACTGATTTACTGCAGTCTCTGTTGAGTCTGTGGCTGTTAGGTTTAGGGAGATGGTATTGAGGGGTAATTGTTGGTATTTCCTCACAGCAGGTCTTCATCCTTGATAATGGAACTGAAAAGCAACTGCCCAAAATCTCCTTAGGGAGTGGAGTCACCATGTTTCGACAGTGCCCTACCTGTGTGACTCAGAACCAAGAAGACCCTCTTTGTCTCCCATGAAGTACCAGATTTGAAAGATTTCCCTATCCAACTCTACAAGTCCTTGGAGCACATTGTTACAGAATTCTTGCCTCCAGGGACATATCAGCCTTGAACTCCACCCCCACCCCCTCACACCAGTTAGTCCTTTAATTCTGTCTGATTACATTTCAAGTATGCCAGATTTTTTCCCCTTGGCACGCCCCTTTGCCATGGGAGCATTTAGCAATTACTTTATGGTTCCCATCATACATTGCTCTCATGAAAAAGTGGATGATCCCAGACTTTGGGGATGCTTTATTGTAGGGGAGTGCTGAGTATCCCTGGGAATATGCAGCCCCTGCTCTGTCAGTCTGGTGTCAGGGAGCCTGGCATTGTCTCCACACTTCTGCTTGAGGCTCACTAGGAGCTGAGGGAATGACTGTGCTGTTTGGCTGTTGCTGGCTTTCCTCCTCTTGTCCTCAAGAGCCCCAGATTTGAAAACATCCTTAGATGCTTCTTGCATAGGACATGCACTTACAAGTGACAACACACCCTGCTAAAGGTTATAAATGACTTCTCAGTTACATGAGAAGGGATGAATGACTTCAGATATAGGTGAATCTAGAGGTTCAAATGATGTGATGTTATGCCTTTCCCCCTCTTCTTGCTTTCTCCTATACTTGTTTTAGTCTTAGGTAACCTCTGACCCTGTCCCTGTGGTGGCTTCTAGCAGTTTAGCAATCTCCTGGTTTCCCATTTGTTTCAGGTCCCTTCAGAGATGTCTCTTGGGTGGTCTAATCTGGATTGTCAATGTACAATGAGGCTGGGGGACTCTGGTGCTATAATTGACCCTGCCTGAGTCCAGAGCCTCCTCCTGGCCAATCCCCAAGAATGACTGAGGCACTCTTTCTAAGACAATTGGAGATGGTTGTTGCATAGGCAAAACCAGCAGATTCCATTTCCAGGTTGAAAATTAAATAATCTGGCTTTAAAAAGGCTCTTAGTTCCGGAGACAAAATGTAGAAAAGTGAGTGTTTCTTTCCATACTGAAAAGATTGTGACTTTTGATGTGGGGTCCTCAAAGTTCCAAAATTCACATCAGGTACCTTCCATAAAGGTTAACAAGTCATTCTTTTTGTTTGTGTGTGGTGCTAGGGATCAAACACAGGGCCTCCCAGCATGTAAGGCAAATGCTCTGCCAGTGATTATACCACCAGCCCTGGGCCTGACCAATTCTAACTTATCCCCCCTGCAATATCCCCAGGCTATCTAGGTTGTTCAGTTTCTTTGCTGTTGGTTGGAATTTTTTTTGACTCACAGTGATTAAGAGTGGCTATCTCAGTCTGGTGTGGTGCACGCCTGTAATCCCAGCTACTTGGAAGTCAGAGGCAGGAGGATCACAAGTTTGAGGCTAGCCTGGGCATTTTAATGAGGCCTTGTCTCAAAATAAAAAAATAAAAATTTGGGGTGGTTTGAGGGTACCGGGAATTGAACTCAGCATCACTTGACCTCTGAGCCACATCCCCAGCCCTATTTTGTATTTTATTTACATTTATTAATATTTATTTAGAGGCAGGGTCTCACTGAGTTGCTTAGTGCCTGAGGCTGGCTTTGAACTCATGATCCTCCTGCTTCAGCCTCCCAAGCTGCTGGGATTACAGACATGTGCCACCAAACCTGGCCTGTTGTGAATTGTTAACAAAGTTTATTGTTCCCTCTTGTTTTTCACAACTTTTTGTCCCCTGTCTTCCCCATATCTGGCCTGGAGTCCTTAGGATGTGGTTCACGTTTGTGAACTGATCACAATTCCTTGGTTTAAACCAAATGAGGAGCCCAGAAGTTAACAAATGGTCCTGTTCTAGTGGGTTTTGCATGTTCTCAGCAGGCTGAAATGGAATAAAACTGGCAAATTGGGAAGGAAAGCTTGGAAAATAGAGCTTGCAAACTATTCAGAAGAGAGAACAAAACCAAAAACTTAGGTTTTGGAATAACAGGATGTGTCCTTGGGGGCTAGGGGAGCATGTGTTGGAGGGTGGGAGGTTGCTTCTGAGAAGGTGTCCTGGTAGATGTTTGCTGGAAAAGGAGCCACTAAGTATTTACAGTCCAATTCTGGGGTTGAAGAGGAGAAGTTTGAAATGGGAAAAATAAGAGTCTGGGGTATACATGGATCCGTTTGGCAAAGCCATGGAGATGTTCTGTGACTGTGGGCATTGCACACAGGGTCCTGCAGCTTTGCTTAGGTTACCCAGTTGGAAGTGCAAGTTTCAGTTTGCAACATCTTGCTTGGGTAAGGTACACAACCCAATTTACCTGGAAAAGTGGTCTCCTGGGTATCTCTGGTTTCTTTGGACCTTTCTTATTCCCAAATCTCTCCCTTAGCCTCTGCTAGTTCCGAAAGCTGCTCTTTCTATAAGCTTTAAGAAAATATCAGAAAGTTATGTCAATTGTGTAGTCTGCATTTTTCAGGCTGCAGTGCATATTTTATTAGCTTTTTCCTTAGAAAGCTTGAATATTTCAGAGACTACCAACAGGTGTCTGTGCAAGTTGAGCCTGTTAGAGAAAGACCCACCTTGGTCAACAGACCTGACATCTAAATTGTTTGGCATTCCTTTACTGGTCATTGTCAGGGAAACGGAGGCACTCTGGCTCTTGCTCACAGGAATCATTGCCTTTTCTTTGTCACATGCTTAGTAGACCCAGTGGAAGTCCTGATGGGGCTTCACAGCTTCTCCCAGTCTCTTGGAGGATGCTGGGCCCAGCTGGAAGTCTTCTGCCATGCCTCCTGCCTCCCACCCCACACACACTCTGTAAGGTGGTGGGACTAGAGGAGGGCAGCAGACCCGAGGGTGTGTTTCTTCCTTGGGAAAATATTCTTTTTTCCTAAAATATTCTCAACCATTGGAGGTCTTTTTACCAACAGTTTGCTCTAGTGCTTAATTGAATTATGGGAAGAGGTCCTGAGGGTCTCTTTGAGGGAGAATCCCAGCTCTGCCCACTTCTCTGGAATTGGGAGCAATCGTCCACCCAACTGAGAAAGTGTCAGGGTTCCTGGCATATAGTAGGGCCCCTAGCCATTAAGTGCATCTGAACATTACTACTGATTTTGACACAGCTATTCTTTCTCTCCTTTTCTTCCTCTTTGTTTGGTATTGGGGACTGAACCTAGAGGCAGGGACACTTTACCATTGAGCTTACATCCCCAGTCCTTTTTATTTTTATTTTGGGACAGGATCTTGTTAAGTTGCTGAGGCTGGCCTCAAACTTGCCATCCTCCTGCCTCAGCCTTTCTAGTTGCTGAAATTACAGATATGTGTCACTACGCTTGTTGACACAATATGTACTCTGTAAGCTGGGAGATACCCACTATAAATCAGTGTTCTTTCTCCCTTTGTGAGACCCATCCCATTTCTACCAGCCATAAATGTTGCCCTGTGAATGAAAAGCCTAATTAAAGCAAATGTGCAGGGCACTGTGAAAAAGTTTTTTCTTTTTTAAATCTCGTCCTCTCATAGGCTTTGGAGGATTCACAAGAGCTGGCCAAGTGCTTGGGAAGGCAGAACATACCTGTCTTCAACCAAAGCCTGTTCTGTGGCCACAGACAGAGACAGAGACAGAATCTTTGGCATACCTGGGGTGATGAGATGGTGGATGAGAGCTGTCTCTTTTCTTGTGTGGTGACATAAACAAGTGTCCATTGCATTTCCTGTGCCTTCCTTTTGTTAACTTGTTTATTTTGATGTGTCCATTGTCCACCTGAGCTTTAGATGAGGAAACTGAGGCTGTTTGTATTTCCTAGCAGAAATAGCACAGCTGCTTGGTGGAGAGGAAAGGCTATTGCATAGGGGATATGTCTGGAGGAGGGGCCCATAAGTGGAGGGTTGCCCCAGCTGGGTGACTTTGTCAGCCAGACAGTTGACAATGATTTTCATAAGCAATAAGCAAGACAGAGTCTGGCCTGAAGGACCCTGAATGACCAAGCAGGTGGTAGTGATGGGTGGAACCCCTCACTTTCTGTTTGGTGTCCAGCTGTTTTGCTTAATCTGTAGCCATCTCTGAAGTCTTTTGGGCCTTAGAGTCCTCATTTTTAAAATGAGGAACCTTTATCCTTTCTGGACTGTGACCTTCTTGAGGACAGGGACACTTACTTTTTTTTTTTCTTTTTTGTGGGAGTATCAGGGTTGAATTCAGGGGCACTCAAGCCTCATCCCCAACCCAATTTTGTATTTCTTTTAGAGACAGGTCTCACTGAGTTGCTTAGTGCCTTGTTGTTTCTGAGACTGGCTTTGAATTCATGATCTTCCTGACTTAGCCTCTCCAGCCTCTGGGATTACAGGCATCTGCCACCTTGCCCAGCAAGGACAGGGACACTTTCTAATCTGTAATATCATTTATCCAACAGTGTTTATTTCGTGTTGGGCGCAGTGCTTGCTAGGTACTGGGTGCTCACAGTGAACGAGGCAGATGGGGGTCATCAAACTTGAGGACCAGAGCCTTGTGTCGGAGATGTGGACCCTGCTCTAGCTCCGTAAGTGTTTATCATCTGGAGGAAGAAAGGGGATGAATGTGTTAGGAGCCCATGAATGCAGAGCTCTGGGTCTCAGTTTTCTCCTCTTTTGAGTTGAGGGGGTTGGGCTTGAATACAGAAGTTTTAAGGCTGTATTAGCTGAGTCAGATGCCCAGGGTCTTGAAAGCGGAGGGAAGGTTCATTATCAACCTTGCTCTAGAAGAGTGGTGAGAATCCTCAACATTTCTCGAGCAGGGAAGTTCAGAAAAGAATTCTCTCAAGGAGAATTCCCTGGGTAGAAAGAAGGCCAGTGGACCAAAGCCAAATGTTCAACAATTTTAGAGATACAGACAAGAATTGTGGGATTAAGATAGCCCTAAATTGAGAGGCTACATGAAATTTTAAAACTATCAGGATTGAGCTTGTGGTATATAGCTCAGTGGTAGAGTGTGAAGCCCTGTGTTCAATCCCCAGTATAAAAAAAATAAAATAAATACATCAGGATCAATTTTCCCAACATCCTAATTCTTTTACAGCTAACTTCTTCCTGGCAGTGAACCCACCAAATAGCCATTCTAGTGGAATCCTTTTGGAAATGGAACAATAGTTATAATGTTTACTTGAGTTTAGATTTTACTCATTATTAGCTGGCATTATTGATTTTATCTTAGTTTTAAAAACAGAATGGACATTCTTTCTTACTATATGTAGTTTACAGAAGTATCTGAGCAAGGATCTCCCACCCTCACAGGGCACTCATGTCACAGGGAGTGTTTTTTCTCTCTCTTTAGGTCATGGCTTCCAGCTTCTTGGATCTGAGGCTCCAGAGGAGGAAATGACTGTTCAGGGCTCTTGCTCCAGCTCAGTTACGGAAACTGGACCTTCAGAGGGTGTGGACTTACAGAGAACAGGAAAGTTTCTTTTTGAAGGGCTTTAAATTTGTAACAAAGAAAATAAAAATGACGACTTCATCTATCAGACGACAGATGAAAAACATTGTGAACAATTACTCAGAGGCTGAAATCAAAGTCCGGGAAGCCACCTCCAATGACCCATGGGGCCCATCCAGCTCTCTGATGACCGAGATCGCTGACCTGACTTACAATGTAGTGGCCTTCTCTGAAATCATGAGCATGGTGTGGAAACGGCTCAATGATCATGGCAAGAACTGGAGGCACGTGTACAAGGCGCTGACCCTGCTGGACTACCTCATCAAGACAGGCTCTGAGCGTGTGGCCCAGCAGTGCCGTGAGAACATCTTCGCCATCCAGACCCTGAAAGACTTCCAGTACATTGATCGTGACGGCAAGGACCAGGGCATCAATGTCCGTGAGAAGTCTAAGCAGCTGGTGGCCCTTCTCAAGGATGAGGAGCGACTGAAGGCTGAGAGGGCCCAGGCTCTCAAAACCAAAGAGCGCATGGCCCAGGTGGCCACTGGCATGGGCAGCAACCAGATCACCTTTGGCCGTGGGTCCAGCCAGCCCAACCTCTCCACCAGCTACTCAGAGCAGGAATATGGCAAGGCTGGGGGGTCACCAGCCTCCTATCATGGCTGTGAGTAATCTAAGCCCTTCCTAACTCCTGACTCAAGTGGGCACCTTGTATGATGCAGCACCCAGGGTAGCAGATAGTCTGGGTTCCCTGGGGCTGAGGATGTGGCAGCTACCCTGGGACTTGATTCTGTCCTCAGTTGTCAGCTTTTGGCATACTAGACAACAGTGCCCTAGTCTGGTTTGAGTTACTCACAAAAGGCCTTTTGGAGCCTTGGCTGCTCTGTGGGTTTATTCTGTGCTTCTGGGCAGAGTGGCTCCTGTGGCTTCCTGGGTTTTCAGGAAAAGGTGGTCAACAAGGAAGGTCTCATCAGCCTCCTCTTCTGAGAAGGTCTGCCAGCAAAGAAATTGCCTACTGTCCAAACAGTGGGGAGCTGACTCTTTGGTAGCTAGGAGGAAATGATGCTCTTTTTTGGTAATCTTATTTCCTTAATCTGTTATTAAATATTTTTTCTGCTGATTTGAGCCATAGGTCTCTCGAGTGGCTCAGTGTACTCTACTTCAGCATCATAAAGCACGGAAATTGGATGTCTTTGTTTCGTGTAGAGAGGGAAAATTGCTGAAAAATCTCTACAGGTTGTTAGTGTGAGCAAGGCCTCTTTTCCAAACATGCAAAAGGAGTTCTCTGTGTGATTTGGTTGTGTGGCTTGCTCTGCGCTGGACAGGGCTGGTCTTTGTTCTGGTTTTGCATGTCAGGTCACTTTGGGTCTTTGTCCTACGTTCTAAAGTTATTTCAGGGAGCTGAAGTAGAGTTTAGGGCTTGATGGAAGCTAATGTCCTGAACCACGTTGGCATCCTGGCCAAGGTCCTAGGGCGCCCCTCCTCTACCCTCCCAGTGCTGTGTGGTGATGGTGTGGACCCCACACAGAGACAGGTAGCCCTAGTGGCCTTTGGGGAGGTATGAGATGGGGGATGCAGAAATTGTATCTTCTAACTGCAAAAATGAAAGTGCAGGTTTTCATATACATACTTTCTGGAATTAGTAACACTATATCAGCATAACAGAAAACATTTTTTTTTGAAGAGTTTGTAGTTTGGCAAGCCAGTCAACTCTTGCTTAATCAGTGGTTCTGTCATCAGACCACTTGCCAATATTTCCTGTTTTTACAGGTTTCTATTTGACTTTGTCCCATTACCACAGGCATTTTAAGAAATGTGTCAAATGAGAGATTTGCATATCAGAGTCAGATTTTCTGTCTCTAGGAATTCTGAATTATTATCAAGCTTGGAGCATTTTTAATTATTGTCATTTTTTCTTAGTTTAAACTGCTCTGCTTAAGCAATGGTTGTAACCTTTGTGAAACTACTGAAAATGATTTATAATCTCCAGAAGTTTCTTTTTGGGTTAAATTTGCACGCGTGTGCGTACACACACACACACACACACACACACACACACACACACACATTCAAAATAAATAAAAGATTGTCCCTTCGCTTCCTCTGTCAAAAGGCTGTGATTGGGATGGATGACTAAGGGGAATGGCCCTATTCTTTTCTGTGCCTCTCACAGCCACTATTCTTTTTTAAAAAATATCAGTTAAAATTTACTTAAAAACAACTTAAAGTTCACGTAGAGGGAAAACTGCTAAAAAACCTCTACAGGTTGTTAGTGTGAGCAAGTCCTCTTTTCCAAATTTGTAAAAGGAGTTCTCTGTGTGATTTGGTTGTGTGGCTGGCTCTGCACCACACAGAACTACTTAAAGTTGTTTTTAAGTAAATTTTAATTAATATTTTTTAAAAAAAGAATCGTGATTGTGAGAGGCACAGAAAACAATAGGGCCATTCCCCTTAGTCATGGAATGGAAGTCAAAGGATAGAAAGCACAGAGCTGAAACAGCATCAAGTTTTATGAACAGTTTGTGGAAAGTTCCAGGTGCAAGGGTGAGATGGCGGCATAGGAGCCTGGTCATTTGATTGGGCCCCTTCTTACACCAAACCCTGGATCTCCAGCCACGGGCCCTACCAGGCTAAACAATGTTCCAGTCTGAAGTTTTCTGGTTTCCTCAAACCTTGAATCTGAGCTTCATATTCAGGGTTGGAATATGGTCAGTGGGCTCTTCACAGCTTCTGAGCAGAGGGGACCACTGTGTGGTGATTGGGACCCTGGATGGTCTTGTCCTATACCCCTTGCAGGGCTGCTGCACATCCTCTAATGGTGTGTCTCTCTCTGTGTGTATGTGTGTGTGTCCCTGCCCAACAGCGCCTGAGGCCTCGCTGTGCCCCCAACACCGCACAGGGGCCCCGCTGGGTCAGAGTGAGGAGCTGCAGCCACTGAGCCAGCGCCACCCTTTCCTGCCGCACCTGGGGCTGGCCTCCCGCCCAAATGGCGAATGGTCCCAGCCCTGCCTCACTTGTGACCGCGCAGCCCGAGGTGGGACGGCGGTTTGCTTTTCTCCTTCCTAGAAATGCTGGGCAGCTTGCTGGGGGGTGCTTGTTGAGCCAGTACAGCCAACTCTCTCCCTGACTCCTGTTCTGCCTCTCTCCTCACCACATTACTCACTTAGTAGGGGAGCTGCTCTTTGGGTAGGCATGGGGTGATGGCTCCTGTTCTCACCCTGCCCTGCTCTGACAAACAGGTTGGCCACTAGTAGTGATGGATCAAACCACTTGGATTATTGAAGTGGAAATGTGTGATTTAAACCTCACAATGCTGAGCAAATACCAGACCCTCACTTGATGGTATTGGAAGCATCATCCTTAATATACTAATAGATGCCTTGCTGAGCATCCAGTGGGCTTGTTTTTGCTTCCCAGTGAACTATTGTCATTCCTGAAATCCCCATTATCATGGTAAACAGAGAGTTAGCTGTACTGTCAATTCTAGGTCAAGGTATTTGAAGATACTGAATTCAATGGGTAACTAAAAATGGGGCTTCTCTTTTGACTAATTGATAATGTATCCTGGTCAGAGCCCACACTGTTGCCGGTTTAATTGGAAAGAAATTTTCACTGTTGTTGTCTACAAAAAAATGTTCTCTCATCTCTTTAGTCCCAAGTGGGTTTCCTGCGTGGAAAGAAAGTTGTGTCTTCTATTCTTACCAGAGGGTAGTGACAGCAAGCCTTTGTGCATCTTCCTGGATAAGGTGGCCATGCTTTATTCAGCACTGGAGACGTTACTCGTCATTGATGCCTCATTAATGCTATAGCTTATTTGACTTGGGTTGTGTGATCACAGTTCTGGGAGGTTTTCATTCATGCCCCAGGCTTCCCCTAAAAGTTTATACAGGATTTTGGCTTCTCTTAAATTGATGTTAGACAATGTAAGGAGGACCAGGTTTGTACTGTAAAAAATGTCAAGATCAAAGCTTGTTTGGAAGAGTTACCCAAAGGTTCATGAGTTATAGGTACATTTCTTCCATCATATACTCAGGGACTGTTCTGGAAGATTCCCACAGAACTCTGTGGAGCTCCTCCTTTGATTTTCTATGTTCTACCCATTCAGTAACCAGTAAGGTCTGTTCTGTTTTGAGCCCTGGTGGTTAGTTTTGGGTTCAGCTGCCTTCTAGCTTTCCCCTTGGGCAGCTGGCTTTCCTGGGACATTTGCATATTAAAATCAGGCCTTCTATCTCTTCTTCTGGGCACCTCCAGTCTTGCATCTTTGTCTGTGTAGTTCCCTGTGCTTGGATAGGCACCCCCCAAATCTGGCTAGTTGCTGAAGGTGTATAGCCCATGTGATGTCTCTTCTTCTTCAGCTCTGGTATGAATTAAAGATAAGAATGAGTATGCTTTCTTTCTCATGCACAAGATGAATTTTGGGCACACACGTGTTATGTGGAATTGCATTCCGTCCTTAACTGGTTCTCTCCACATCTCTTACCTTGGGGTTGGACCTTGTCCTGTGTTTCTTTTCTGTTCTTTCTTGGAGCCTCCTAAAGTGTTGAGAGTAAGTTAGGTGCTTAAGATATGTGTACTTATCAATTTCCTTGGAGCACATCTACTTGAAATCTAGCAATGGAGAAGTCAGAGTAACACCAGCTTTTCAGAAAAGGGTCTTAGAAACACAGGAATTTTGACTCCGGAGAGAGGTTTGTGAGGGGTACAGGGGCAGAGGAGGCAGATTGCTGAAAAGCCCCCCTTGCACTACAGTCGCCACAGCTGGAAGGCCTCTCAAACCTTGGACTGTTACCCTAAGGGACAGTGATGTGAGGCGTTTGAGGACAGCTTTTTTGAGCCATACCTCATTTCAGCCTGCCTCGCCCTCACTGCCCTCAAACATCTGTAGATCTGACCTTGGAAATCTCTCAAATTCTGTCCCTCATCTCATTCTATGGCCTCAGTCCAGTGTAGCCTTCTAATTAGTTTCCTTGCTGCCCCCCCTTCCTCTCCATCCTTCATCTTTATAAATGATTCTCTGAGCCTGGAGTGGTTGTGCATGCCTGTAAAGCCAGCAGCTTGGGAACCTTAGACAAGAGGATTGAAAGTTTGAGGTCAGTCTCAGCAACTTAGTGAGACGCTGTCTCAAAAAAGAAAAAAAGGACTAGGGATGTAATTCAGTGTGAAACGCCCTGAGTCCAATCCCTATACCACAAAGAAGCAAGCAAACAAGCAAATAAATAAATAATGCTCTGGCCCTGGGGTCAGAAAGCCCTTTACATGCCAGGTCCCTTGCAGGATCATCTCTGAGCCTTTGTTGTGGCAGACAAAGTCTTCTCTGGTAGACCTTGGTCACTGTCCTCCAGATCTGCCCACTTCCCTCCCCAAGTCTGCGCAGGTTCTTGTCTTCCCACAGAAGCACCTCAGACATCAGGTTTACTGATGTTTGTCTGCAGAACAAGGCTTTGTGTTCTTTGTGCTGGTCACCCCCTGCACTCTGGGCCCTCACATTCTTCCATTACAGTGTTTATTGCATTTCCATTCTGCCCCCCAACCCACTATGGCACTTACATGGTAATAGAAAGGAAAATACAACATAAATACATTATACGTGATGATGCATGCTTGGAAAACAGCAAAAACAATCAAATCCCCAAACAAACAAACAACAGCAATAAAAAACAAAACAAAACAAAACAAAAAAACACCCTGGGAATGTTTAAAGTTTTTGTGGGGAGCAGGGAGGATAGTTTGCAGTATGAAACACAAGCATTGAGGGAAGAGGAGTTAGCCTTGTGGGAAAATGTTGGGGAGAAGGGGCACCAGTGCAAAATCCCTGAGGCAGAAATGTGCTCAGGGTATTTGAAGAACAGGAAGGTAGCCAGGGAGACAAGCTGAGTAAGGGAGAGGGGTGGATGAGGTCAGGATAGAGCCCTGGCAGTCAGGCCTGCAGGGAGTGTAGGGTGGGGCCTCTCCAACTACCAGGGCAGTGCTTACCAAGTGATTATATCTGGTAGGAAGCATTCCTTAAATTCTTAGTCCATTTCAGCCATATGATTTTGTGTTATTGTTTGTATATTGTAGCAATGTTAAGTGGCTATAAAATTTCTAAATACTTTCTCTCACTGTACTTTCCTAGACCACATATTTCTGCTCTGTGGATTGTTACAAGGCCTTTAAGAGTCTACATGGGGAGCCAGGGGAGGGTTTTGAACCTCAGGAAGGCTTGATCTGAGTTAAGTGTGACAAAGTTTTGGGGTGTCCCTCTGCCTGTGTGTGTGGCAGGGTGAGTGCAGGAGACTGGGAAGGAGGTCACTGACTTTGTCCATGTGGGAAATGATGGTGCCTATAGTCCAGTGGGTGGCAGAAGTCTGGGAAGTGGTCAGGCCTTGGGTATATTCTAAAGAATATCCAAGAGGACTTGCTGGAGGCCTGGACTATGGTGAAGGGAAAAGGAATTGAGGACAACTCTGAGACCTTTGGGCAGAGTGTCTGGGAGGGAAGATGGCTGTGGGGATGGCAGGTTTCGGTGCGGGGAGGAGGGCCAGCAGGGGAGAGACATGTTGAAGTGTCTTCTTAACATGCAAGAGGAGGTGGCAAGAAGCCTAGAGTTAGGAGAAAATTCTGGGATGGAGATGCAGGTAGGGAGTTGGTGTATGAATGGTGCTTCTGGTCTTTAGTGCTTTGGCCACCTCTGGCAACTTATGTTTACTTGAAGGTTCAGGGTGCTCTGGCCTTAGCTTGCCTATGTTGGCTGTCCTCACATGGTCCTGGTATGCAGTTGGTGCTCAGGAATTTTGCATGTTGGCTGAAGCTGTGTGGCCCAGAGGAGCTACTCAGGAGAGAGTTGAAGGGATTTGTCCAAGATCACCGAGATGGCATCTGGCTTGGACTGGAGCCTGACCGTCAACAGTATACCTGTTCCCCATCCATGGTTCTTGCCACCCTCTCATGTAGGACTGGCCCCAGCACTCAGCAGGCCATGAAGAAGATGTAGAAGTTCTTGTGGTAGTAGGAACCCACTTCTAAGGTAGTAGAGCGGAATGGAGAAATCTTTCCTATGAGTCAAGGTGAAGGCTTGGGGAAAAAACATCTCTGCTGTCTTCAAACTACGCATGCTGTTGGATCAGGGTCAGATCGCTTCCTCTTCCTGCCTGTCTTGGCTGCCACTTAAGGCTGGTGGAACGAAGCAGAGCCCAACTTGGTAATTGCAGCCTTCTTTGGCTGGGCTCCCTGAATCATCCTCCGGAGCTAGAGCCACAGTTGTCCTGATGCACCAGGAACCAGCCTAATGTGTTGGAGTTTTTGGTGGGAGTTTTAACTGCCAGAATTCCTGTTCTTTCAAAAGGTAAAGAAAAGATAAAAGCCAGGTGTGGTGGTGTTTGCCTATAATCTCAGTGACTTGGGAGGCCAAGGTAGGAGTGTTGCAAGTTGGAGGCCAACCTTGGCAACTTAGCAAGGCTCTAAGCAACTTAGGAAGAAGCAAGACCCTTTTTGAAAAATAAAAAGGACTGTGGGGCTGGGGATATAGCTCAGTTGGTAGAGTGCTCAACTCGTAAGCACAGACCCTGGGTTCAATCCCCAGTACTGCAAAAAAAAAAAAAAAAAAAAGAAAAAGAAAAAAACCATAAAAAATAAAAATAAAAAGGACTGGGGATGTAGCATAGTGATAAAGCACCTGTGCATTCATTCCCTGGTTAAAAAAAAAAAGGTGGTGGGGGTGCAGAGACAGTGTAGAAATCCTTGTTCTAGAGTGAATCAGAACAACTTGAAGTCCTACGACCAAAGTGATGATGGTGGGCTTTGCCCCATGTGGGTGCTGCCACCTGCTACCTGCTCCTTGTCTTCTAGAAATAGTGTGACAGCCCCTTCTGTCTGGGATGATACTGTTGGCACTCTGGATGGTGCAGTCAGCTGTGTGTGACCAGGTGTTCTCCTAGGGAAATGTTAGGGAATCCTTCAGACCCTCAAGCTCCTTGTGCCAAGGCTGCACCCCTCATATCCACCGGCAGTACTTACTAAGTGATTACTGGAGATTATGATCATTTAATGCATTTGCCCTGCTTCACTTCAGGAAGGATTTGAGTTGGCTTATAAAACACATTCAGTACCATAGGATTAAGTACCAGATAAAAGTGGGGCAAAAGGAAAACAAGAGTGAGGAAATAAAATAACCAGAGTCATAGGCAGTTGCTAGAGATGGATCCAAATTTGACTTTGAACTTCTTAGCCCCCAACACCAGAGAGGACATATTGTCTTTGGTTTCTAGACAAGTGTTCAGGGTCTAGATGGAGGTGTAGGAGGCCAGGGGCTGACTGTGCAGGTGGGAGGGGCAGGGCCTGAGCAGCCCCTCAGGACAGTATGCACAGCTACTGTTATGGGCACTGTCCTGTGGCTGCCCCAGATCTGCTGCCCATGTATCGGGACCTGAGCATGGAGTCCTACAGTCTGTGAGTTAACTCTCTAGTGGTAGAATTCTGTGCCTTGGGGATTTCCACATCTCTCTGGGAGTGGAGGGGTGGCATGACGATTGTGTTTCCTCCATGGTGAACAACTGTTCTTAAACCCCATAGGAAGTACTCTGTGGAGAATCTGAAGGCTTCTTGTACACTATTTCATGTGTGTGTGTGTGTGTGTGTGTGTGTGTGTGTGTGAAGTCTCCAGGGCCAGCAGGTCCTCTGGCATCCTGGTATCCCACCTGCTGACCAAACTCTGGGAGTAGAACTGGAGCTTGTTCAAATACAAAGGTGCTCAATAAGTAGGTATATGAGAAAGGAAGTCTTACATAGGCCAGTTGTTGAAAACCTGAGGATATGGGAAGAAAGCATAGTAATTGTTATAAAAAGAAAAACCCAGCTAGCATGTCCCTCAGAAGTGCAGGAGGTGGATCTTGGAAGGAGTCTGGGCCAATGCAGGGCTCCTAAGAGTATGGGAGTGGGAGAGAGGAAGGGTGGGTAGAAAGGGTGGGAGAGGAAGCTCTAAGGACTGAGGGTGGAAGGGAACATGAGACTGAGTAGCAGTAGATGGTGCCAGCCAGGTATTTCCTGCTATTAGGAAAGAGCAGGGACAGTTGGCCAGTGGGAAAGGTACCTAGACTTTAGGGGCCTTTGGGAATAGACCAGAAATTTGGTGGGGATTGAGACCCATTTGACATTTCATTTGGCTGGAATAAATGTGCTCTGCAAATCCTGGGAGTTCTGCATCTTCTGGAGCGGGTAGTCCTGGGGCAGAGGCAGGGGCAGGGCATCATTGTGCTATAAAGATTTGATCTCTTCAAGTGGAAAATGGAATCACAAAGGGTGCTGGTCAGTAACATGTGCACACCCTTGAGGTGGCAGTTTTATTGGCACATATGTGGACACATTAGATACACAATGCTCATTCTTACCACAAGGGCTTGGGCCGTAAGTGGGATTTGAGTATATGATGATGTGAGCTGCTGAGCCAGAAGGCCTGCGGATCACCTTTCTGGGCCTCTGTTTTCCCTCAGGAGGAGTCCATTCACACCCTTCCTAAAGGAGGTAGGGAGGACAGGTGTGGTTAATGCAGAAACTCAGATGAAATCACTCCCATAATTCACTCAGTTGCAAGTGATAAAGCCAGAATTTGAACTGGAGTTTGGGAGGATACTGGTTCCCTTTCTTTATATTTTTTTTAAAAAGTGCTTTAAATTTTTTCTACAAAATAGAGGGATATAATATACCGCTGTTAAGTTTCAGGATTGTGTGGTCCGTCTCATGTAATGATCTTATTTCTTATTTTTATAGTTTTTAAGAGCTGGAGTACAATTTAAATGACTACTTAATCTGGACCTAGAGTTTATGGAGCTCACTACTGGTCAGAGGATGGCATTATTTTCAGAATTGAAACATGGCCATCAAAATTTCAGATTGGGTATTATTAATTATATGATTGGCATTGACTTATTTCATGGAAAATTGAAATCGTTGATAAAAATATTCATCTACATATTTTTAAAGCATCCTTTATAGTATAGGTAAACAAACCATTGTTGATAAACTGAGTAAGTGTGGTAGGGAATAGGGAAGTGTTTTTAGCCAGTTGACAACATGGCCACACAGGTCCTGACTGCCATGGACTTGCAGGACAGCAGTTGCTAATAATAAATTTCAAGAGAGTATTTACAGTTATGTGAATAAAAATAGGAGGGACATTGTAAAGACAGATTTCTTTTTGCATGAATAGATAGATCAAATAAAATTGGAATATAATCTTTCATGTTTTCCTGTGTCATTTGTTGTTGTCTTCAGAATGCTTTTCACCATTGGAAATTATCTTGTTTATTTTGTTTTCTGTCTCCCTGCACAAGCTAACTGTTGAAGTGGGATCCTGTCCACACCTGTACTATATCCTTAGTGACCCAGCATCTTGCCTGAGTCAGGAGAGGTGCTTAGTAAATACTTCATGAATGATTGCTGTAAATAAACCTTAGTTGTTTTCTTTCTTTTCTTTCTCTGTGGTGATACTTTTATATGATATGCTCATCTCTGTTGCTGTCAGTCCCAGGCATGAGTGTTATGCTTTTGAAAATACATTTTAGGGCTTTTCCAGAAATATAGAAATATTTTATACACAGTCATATATTGGTTAATGACGGACCACATGTCTGATAGTGATTCCATAGATTATAATGGAGCTGAAAATTTTCTGTCATCTAGTATATTTTGTTTCTTTTTAACTTTGTGCTGGAGATTGAATCTAGTGCCTTGCACATGCTAAGCATCCACCCTACTACTAAACTAAACCCTCAGCCCTCACCTAGTGTCTTTGCCAGGCCCTTTCTATACTTAGGTATGTTTAGGTACACAAATACTTATGCTTCATTTCAGTTGCTTACAGTATTCAATACAGTAACACACTGTACAGGTTTGTTGCTGAAGTGCAGTAGGGTATCCCATATAGCTGAGGGGTGGAGTGGACTGTACCATCCATCTAGGTTTATATAAGTTCGTTCTGTGATGCCAACACAGTGATGCATCTCTCAGAAGGTGTCGCCACAGTTGAGCAGTACACCACCATATTTGTGTGGTTTCTAAGTGTTTTAAGTTTAAGTTCAGCAGGCATGTTTCATAGTTACTGTTGTTTAGGAATAAAATACTATTTCTCATTTTGCCCTTTTCCTCCTATACTACTGGCTCTCAAGCTGGCTGCACAGGAACTTTTAAATTTTCCCAAAGCATGGGCCACACCTCTGACTACACCTTTCAGATCAGACTTACTCTCCTACCCCATCACAGTGTCAGGTGACTACGGTGTTCCACTGAGGCTTTGAAAAACAGTTCCAGGGATAGAGTCCATGTCAGGCTTTATTCAGTTGGAGGAATCTTCCTCCCCTCTCCCTTTAGCTGTTGACCATGTAGTGCCCTTTCACAAAGTTTTGGGCAGCAGACAATATTCAACTCTCAGCAGCTTGGAGATTGGTGTTGCAAATTGGATTATTCACCTCCTGCTGACTGCTAATGAGAGCTCAACCCAGCACCCTTAAGTCACTCAGTGACTGCCTTTCCATTTCTAACTGGTAAGGCTGGTGTGGACATGAAGTATTTCTCAGTTTTCATTATAAGGGTTCATGATAGTGTAGAAAGTGCAGGGGAAAAAGTCAACAGTATCCTGTAATCTTATTACATAGGCAACTGTTGTTACTTGTTGGTGTTTTTCCTCCTGGATTTTTTTCCTAAGCACATTATTATCTACCCTTGCTATTGTACTGTGAGTCTAACTTTGCATTCCTGCTTTTTGTCTCATGACATTGTAATAGAAGCATTTTCTCTGGTTCCTGCATAACTCTGTAAATATTTTTTCCCTATATTCTATTATGCATTCAGTTTGATGGTATTGCATGTTTTTTATTGTAATTTAAAAAATTTGTTCTAATTAGTTATACATGACAATAGAATGCGTTTTGACACATCATACATGAATGGAGTATAACTTCTCATTCTTCTGGTTGTACATGATGTAGAATCACACCGGTCAATTCACAATAGCTAAACTATGGAACCAACCTAGGTGTCCTTCAACAGATGAATGGATAAAAAAAAATGTGGTATATATAAACAATGGAATATTACTCAGCCTTAAAGAAGAATGAAATGATGGTATTTGCTGGTAAATGGATGAAGCTGGAGAATATCATGCTAAGCAAAATAAACTAATCCCCCCAAACCAAAGGCTGAATGTTTTCTCTGATATACATATGCTAATTCACAATGGTGGGATGCTAGGGAAGAATAAAGTTACTTTGGATTAGGCAGAGGGAGTGAAGAGAGAGGAGGGAGTATTGGGGTAGGAAGGATGGTAGAATGAATTGGACATTATTACCCTATAAACATTTTAACATCTGCATACAATGTATAGAAAAACTCAGGGAATTGGTTGCAGGACCTCCACTGGATACCAAAACCTATAGATGCTGAAGTCCCTTATATAATTGGCATAGAATTTGCATGTAACCTGTGTGCATCCTCCCATGTACTTCAGATCAACACCAGATGACTTATAATACTGAATAGGATATAAATATTATGTATATAGTTGTTTTACTCTATTGTTTAGGGAATTATGACAAGAAAGAAAGACTGTACAATTTCTTTTCTGAAACATTTCCAATCCAAGGTTTGTTGAATCCACTGATGTGGAACCCATAGGCCCAGAACACTGTGTCTCACTGGGTGAGTTCCTAACTTATCCTTTCCCTGATGGGGAACTGTTGGTCACTCCTCATGTTCACACCAGAGAGCAGATTTCAGTGATAGGGTTCCAGGGGCTTTTGGGAGCCTTTAGGTTGTGCTGTGTCTTTTTTTTTTTTTTGATACCAGATTGAACCTAGGGGCACTTAGGCACTGAGCCCCATCCCCAGCCCTTTTTATTCTATTATGAGACAGGGTCTCACTGTGTTGCTTAGGGCCTCACTAAGCTGCTGAGCCTGGCTTTGAACTTGTGATCATCCAGCCTTAGTCTCCCGAGCCATTGGGATTACAGGTGTGCGCCACCATGCCAGACTAGGTTGTGCAGTTTTGTCATAGCTATCAGCTAGGAGGTCCTTAACCTGGAGAGGACTAAAGGTCAGGTCAAAGCCTGTACACCTAAAGTCATTGTATTGACCAATCTGAACTACAGGTCTGAAGAGTGTTCCATAAAAACAAATCTTAAATGTATGTTACACAGATAATATGATAGCATTATGGATATATTGTTCATAACCATGTGCTGTTTTCAAAGGACATTTTCCAAAATGTTAGTTTGGGTGTGTCAGAGCCACCCCTAAGCTTTAATTTTATTTTTACATTTTTGTGGAACTGGGGATTGGACCCAGGGGATGTTCTACCACTGAGTTACATCCCCTGCTTTTTATTTTAAGACACTGTCTTACTCTGTTGCCCAGACTGGCCTTAAACTTGGGATCTTTCTACCTCAGCCTCCTGAGTAACTATGCCTGGCTCCAGCTCTAAGCTTTGAGGGGCTTACAGCTGGTAACTGAGATCTTGCCTCAGGCGGGCTCAGTTTAGACAAGCAGGCAATCAACAGTGTGCTTAGTGAGGTGCCTGCTACTGTGCGGGATATTGGGACAGGTGATGCAAAATTAGCTGTTCTCACCCTTAGCATCATTATTATTCCCTGTGTGTGTGTGTGTGTGCATGATGGAAGACAAGGCACAGGGCAAGGCATGGGACAGGTGAGTGGAAGGTGGAGCTGTAAGTGCAGGAGCAGTGCCCCCATCTACCCCTCAGCACTGGACTTCAGAGAGTACAAATCAACTAACTCAGAAATAAGACAGTTTTGCAGTCTGTTTGTTTGTTTTTCTCTAATTCTCTGCATTTTCCATGTTGCTACTAAGTTATACCTAGGTTTTTTATTGGACGAGGGTACCAGGAGTGGAACCCAGGGGTGCTTAAATACTGCCAGCCCTTTTTATTTTTTTATTTTGAGACAGGCTCTTGCTAAGTTGCTTAGGGCCTCACTAAATTGCTGAGGCTAGCCTCAAACTTTTGATCCTCCTGCCTCAGCCTCCCAAGTTGCTGGCACTGCAGGTGTGCCACCATGCTCAACATTTATACCTAGGTAAAGGTAAGCTTTGATTGAGTTACTTCTTCAAATTTTAATCCTTTAATCTGTGAAATGAACATACCATAATACTTTCTCCTAGGTTACATGCACTTCAGTATGTTTCTGTGCATGGGGATATGCTCCAAAAGTGGATTATCTACAATAAATAATCCACTCTACAATCAGAGTTATTTTCAAGTTCTGTCTGATGTAAACTTTGGCAGGTTTGTGTGTGTGTGTGTGTGTGTGTGTGTGTGTGTGTATCAAATTCAAGGCCTCATGTATCCTAGGCAAACACTCTTATCACTGAACTACCCATCCCTTTTTATTTTGTTTTGAGGCAGGGTCTTCCTAAATTGCTGGGCTAGCCTTGGACTTGAAATTCTCCTGCCTCTGTTTCCTGAGTAATTGGAACAACATCTGGATTTTAATTATTTCTTCTATGTAGAATTCTCATCAGTGAATGGGAAAAGTATATAAACATCATTCTCTCTTGGAATATTGCAAATGCTTCTTAAGTAGATTGTGTCTCAAGCAGCAGATGGGAGTGCTGTCTATCCCAGAGTCCACAGGGGATACTATAATTTTTAAATTTTTAATTAATTAGTTTTGGTATTGAGGATTGAACCCAGGGTTGCTTTAACACTGAGTTACATCCCTGGTTCTTTTTATTTTTTATTTTGAAATAGGGTCTCACAAAGTTGCTGAGGGTCTCACTGTGTTGCTGAGGCTGGCCTTGAACTTGTGATCCTCCTGCTTCAGCCTCCTGTGGCACTGAGATTACAGGTGTGTGTCACCATGCCTGGCTAAGTACTATAATCTTAAAAATGATTACCATTTTAATAGGTGGAAGTTATTATCAGAATTAAAAACCTGGTTTAAAAAATGAGTTTATTGTTTCAAAGTCCAGGTTGAATATTTCTTATCCAAATGCATGGGACCTAAGTCTAAACATGAAACTCATTTATGTTTCATATATAACTTATATACTTAGCCCAAAGGTAATTCTGTACAATATTTTTAGTGCACCTGTGTTTTTGACAAAGACCTGTCATATGAGGTCAGATGTGGAATTTCCCACTTGTGGCATTGTATCAGTGCTCAAAATGTTTTGGATTTTAGAGTGTTTTGAATTTTAGAGTTTTGGATTTGGAACACTCAACCTGTATTACGCTAAGAAAGTGCTATAGTCCTTTTATTTCTGTGAGGTTATTATTGAATTTAGAAAGAGATAAATTGTGTTCTTAAAGTTCCTTCTGCACCTGATTTCTGTTCCCAAGCTTGGTTGCTTACTCTCACTAGTACTGCATGGACCCAGTCACCCTTTTCCCCGCTGGGCTTCTGTCTGGAGAGCTGGGCCCCCAAGGTAAGGCATAAAGGGCCTCTTTTCCCTGCACTGGTTTCCAGCCACCATGAGGCCCACACCCCAGTGCTCCACCCAAGGAGGTACAGACTGTGCCTTTGTTACAGAAGCCACAGCACCAAGACCCCTGGGTAATGAGCACTGAGAAAAGGTGCTTGATGTTTTGGACAATCCTTTCTTTTCCTACTCAACAAGTTGGTGATCTGTAAGGGAGAGAGTTTAATCTGTAGCTCAGAAAGAACAGCATAAACTTAGGATGGGGTTTGAATCATGCAGACTAATGGAAGGACTGCCTTTTGTCTCTGATCCCCCCCCCCCCCAAAAAAAACATGGCCATTGTGTGATACCTGCCTTCTTTCTCCTGGGGTTTCAGCTTCCTTGTCTGTAAACGGAGGTGGCAGTGCCAGCATCCCAGGGTAGTAGTGCGAAAGTTACAGCCATTATTAGTTCAGCAGAAACTAAACTTGTAGCTCAGCTGATAGAGAGCTGAGTGCTGCTCTGTGCAGAAACAAGTCAGTGCAGCCCCCAGCCCCTTAGAGCTGGCAGTCATGGAGGAGGGTGCGTTGTCTGGGAGCAGTGTGGAATGCACCATTGGAAATGATGAAGACTACAAAGCCGTCACTGCATGGGCACCCACCAGCTAGCTGTCCAGGCCTGCTGGGGCCCATTCCAGTGAATAAAGCTGATGACCGCCTGCCCTGTGGACGCCCCAGTCTGGTGAAAGACCATCTTAGTAGCATAGTCACAGAACATTCATTTTGAGAAAGTAACATTGGAGGTGGCTTCTAGGGATTTTAGAATGAGGATGTGCTTCTCTTTCCCATTATAGGACTATAGGGAGAATGTATAATCCTGAGGCAGTGGCCCAGGCAGGCACAGGGCTCAAGGCAGAAAAGAGCCTAGTGTGGTTGGTGTTTGGGAGTATGGGAGCGTAACCATGAGGTGGGCAGCTGTGGTACTGGAGGCAGGGGACAAGACAGTTTGTTCCCTGCATTCCAAGGATGCTCACATCAGCATGGGACACAGTGGGAATGCCTTGAGATGTGTGTTAGAAAGGGCTTTGGTCTGCTTCCTAGGACTGCCTTGACAAAATGCCACTTAACTGTGGCCTGAGATATCAGGAATGGATTATCTCACTGTTCTGGAGGCCAGAAGTCCAAAATCAAGGTATCAGCAGGGCCGCCCTTTCTTCCTTTCTAGCTTCTAGTGGTGGCTGGTGCGTCACTCCTGTCTGCTTCCATCGTCCATGGCATTCTCCCTTCGTTTATCTGCACCTCTCTTTCTTCTCCTCTTGTAAGGATACCAGTCATACAGGATATAGAGCCCACCCTGCTTCAGTATAGCCTCGTTTTAACTAATTACATTGGCAGTGACCCTCTTGTGGGCTTGACCAGGTGGTTCAGGAACATTTCCAGGTTTTGTGGGATCTCTGTGGAATGTATCCAGCTTCCTGTTGCAACTCCTTAAGAGCCACTTCTGGCCTGGGCTCCCATCACTGCCCCCTAGACTAGTCAGATGGCATTTCTGCTCTGCTTACAGCCTCCCACAGCACCCTCAAAGGCTGAAGCCTCCAGACTCTTCCCTCAGGTGTCTTGGGGAGCTCTCTGCTTACACCAGAGCCAGAGCGGAAGTACCCCTACCCTCTGACCTCCAGGTCTCTTCCCCAGTGTCTCCTCTCAGGCCTTCTCCCCTGCTGTGCTCCCCTTCTCCCCCTTCTCTTTTGCAGTGTTTTTGTTTGTTTCTGGTCTTGCCTTACTAGAACACAAGCCTCATGAGAACAGGGCCTTTCTGCATGCTTGAGGAGTGGCTGGCATGGTGTAGTATACTCATTGGCACCAACTGAGGGCCTTAAATCTCTTTCAGGGTCCTGGGAACAGTTGTGGGATTTAGGTCCCAAGATTTGGCTTTGAGTTCTTATCCTGCCCCTGGCCAGCTGTGTGCAAGCCATTTTACCTCTCTGAGCCCTAGTTTCTTCATCTGTAAAAAGGGTCGAGAGGGGATAGGGCTGGAGGTGTGTAGCTCAGTGGTAAAGCATGTACTTAGCATGCATGAGGCCCAGGGTTCTATCCCTAACACCTCCAAAAAAGACAAAATAAAAACAAAACAAAATGAAAAACTCCCAAGAGTGAGCCTTTCAGGATCAGACTCCATTTCTCCCCAGCTGGGTTACTTTGCTCAAGTCACTGGCCCCCTAAGCCTCAATCCTGGCCTGTATAGAGTGAGGATTCAGTGAGAGACCCATGGGCATTATAAGAATATCACCTGCGTTTCACATAGTAATTTGTTTGATCCTCACAATAACCCCAGGAGATGGCTACTCTGTCTCCATTCTGCAGGTGAGAAAACTGAGACACAGAGAATTTAATCTCCTAGACTAAATGAAGCAGAGTCCAGATCTGAACCCAGACATTGGGGCCTGAGTGTCCTCTCCTCAATTGCCATGCTAATAAGTACTCTCTCTGACAGTGCTCAGCGTAGGTCAGATCTGAGGAGGAAATGCAGAACACAGATATGGGAACCACATCTACAGCCTGGATTCTAGTCATGTCTGCACTTCACTGGGACAGTCCTAGAGCAGTGCTGTGATGTCTCCTGATAGGGAGCTTCCTACCACTGAGGAATAGATGCACTTCCCTCCGTGTGAGTGAATGTCAGGAATGGAAGTGCACCGCCCCCCCCATCCACATGAAGAGCATGTGGTAAAAAGCTGTTCCGGAACCACAGGAAAATGGGAACAGCTGCTTCCTGTGGGGAGCGTGGTGGGAGCAGGGTGAGAGGAGTGTCCCTCATTGCCTTTTTTTTTTTTTTATTGTACACAAATGGGATACATGTTGTTTCTTTGTTTGTACATAGAGTAAAGGCATACCATTTGTGTAATCATAAATTTACATAGGGTAATGTTGGTTGATTCATTCTGTTATTTTTTCCCTTCCCCCCACCCATCCCACCCCTCTTTTCCCTCTATACAGTCCTTCCTTCCTCCATTCTTGCCCTCCCTAACCCTAACTCTAACCCTAAAACTAACCCCTCCCACGCCCCATTATGTGTCATCATCCACTTATCAGCAAGATCATTCTTCCTTTGGTTTTTTGAGATTGGCTTATCTCACTTAGCATGATATTCTCCAGTTTTATCCATTTCCCTGCAAATGCCATAATTTTATCATTCTTTTTGGCTGAGTAATATTCCATTGTATATATATACCACAGTTTCTTCATCCATACATCAATTGAAGGGCATCTAGGTTGGTTCCACACTCTGGCTATTGTGAATTGAGCAGCCATGAACCCTCATTGCCTTTTATGCTGAAGTATTAAAGAATAAGTTATGGGCATCATCACTTCACACCCCTAAAACTTGAGGATGTGTCTATTCTAGAAGAGTCACAAAACCACTGTCATACTTCAAAAAGTCAGGAATTGGCAATATCCTACTCTGGAGGCCAAATTTAGATTTTGCAGTTGTCCTGAAAGTGTCCAGCCACTGGTTTGGCCAAAGCAAAAGTACCTAAGAGCATGAGTTTCTTGGTCATCCTGTCCCTTCAGTTTATCCTAATTTTCTCAGGGTTCCAATAGACTTGGCCTGAGTCTTTCTCTGCTGCCTCTTGCCTTACTTAGTCTGACCCTCACCCTGAACTTCCTATAATCTGGAAATCACATGTAAAGTCTGAATTCCACTCTTGTCAGCATTTTGCTGGGACAGTCCTAGGAGGTGTTGTGACAGCGCCTGATAGGCAGCTGTCCTACCACTCGGGGTCCTGGGTTGACCACATGGCAGGAAGTGGTCATGGCCTATCCCTTTGTTGTAAATCACATCTGCCCTATGGCTGGACAGTGATCTGGCTTTGGTCCAGCTTTAGTGTGCTTCTCATTTTGTACCTCTTTGTTTTTTCTCCCATGTATTTATATTCCTTCTCTTTTTTTCTGTTACTGGGGGTAGGCTGATTTTATTTTCTCATACCGCTTTCAATTAAAAGCAATCCTTTCTGCTCCTCCCTGTGAGTAGACAAAGTAAGGACCCTGAAGATCCCCTGAGTTTAGAAGCCTCAGCTCAGGCAAGAGCTACTGGGTGGGAGTGTCCTCAGTGGCCGAAGTCATCTCTGGCTTAGGAGTAGCCTGGGGATCACAGGAAGATGTCACAACATTGAGGAAGACTGAGTAAGCATCCCCCTGCAGTTCAGTAATGAGGAAGGAATTTGACTGGACTGGAGATTGGGTCACCCAAGGGAGGAAAGCTGGTCCTGGGCTCAATATGGGCTCCTCCTTCCCTTCCTTTAAGGGACACCTTCCAGGCAGAAAGAGAAGGTCAGAGACCAGCCAGGCTTGCCCAGATTGTTCCCATAGGGCCAGAAAGGGTAGGTTTTATGCTGTGTGAGGTAGAGTGTGTGAGTTCCTGACAGCACTCTAGATCCTGAGGGGTGGTCTAGCTGGGTCCTGGGTACTCCTGACCCCTCCAATAAGCCCTGTTATTCTCCATTTCACAGAAATAGGAGCAGAATCTCAGAGAGGTCAGCCATTTGGATGTGCTCCCACTGTTGGTCAATGGTGGAAACAAGATTTGCCCAGACAGCACTCTTTCTGTTTACCTGGTCTTCCCCAGCTGAATGCATAGGGGCAGAAGGGATTTCAGCAGTGTTTGAACCCACATGGGTCTTCTCAGGTCCTTGAGGCCCGACAACCTTGCATACTTGCCCAAAACACTTGTGTACCTACCATCACCAGACCAAACCCAGAACACACAGAGTCAAGGCCCTTCCCCTGCCTCCCCTGGTGTCTGTGTGAGGCTCACAGAGTCATACTGGGGACCACACAGCTTCTGTCTGACACATAATATCTGTTCCCTTTATTTAGCATTGTGTGAGTGGCAGATGCTGCTTCAGTACTTTCTAGGAAAATTGCAAAATATAGCTGATAAGAAGCAATTTCCTGTTTTTTTTTTTTTTTTTTTTTTTAAATCAACTCTGCTTCACTTCTTTCAAAAGTATCTGAAATTGGTCAAATGAATCATCTTCTTTAGGAAATCTCTTGAATTCTGTTTTAGGAGCACATTTGGGAAAGAGGGTCCTTCCCATAGCACAGGGTACAGGCATCCAGGTCCCACCTAGGTAGTCCCTGAAGCAGGCAGGGTGGAATTGAATCTGGGAGATCCTGACTCACCTGACCTGGGAGTTCCTTGGTCTTCCTATTAGACTGAATTTTGAGGAAAGTGTTCGGTAACAGACTGGAAAAAATAAAAGGATCCCACCTGTGGTTATAATTCTTGGCCACAGTGAAACTCTTTCAGGTGGAGTCGGTAACACAGAAGCCTATCTCAAGATGGAGAAGGCCCATGATGTAGTTGGTGGTATGATTAACGTAAATGAACAGTTCCTGTTCTTCCCTCCGAAGAGTGGGGGCTAGGGGAAGCAATCGGCACATAGAGAGTGGCTCACCCCTTAGGCACTTGCTTTCCCTTAGGTCTCTGTGAGTTGTGAGCCTTTGAATCCTCAGAACAGGGCCAGGCTCAGGTGGTCAGAAGGGTCCATTCAGGCCTATTTCACAATGACATCTGTGTTCCCTATCATGTGCCCAGGCACAAGAGGCCCTTTGTGGACTGAGATGCTGTCACTAGGGCAATGGCGTCTCTGCTGGAATCCTCCCTTCAAGCTGAGACCCGCTGTGTGCAGCTGATATTTGGGGTTTTATGACTGTGAATTCTGCCACCTGTGAAACTGAGAACTCTACATCCGTTTTTAAAAACCACAGTGTGCAGGGGAATACCCTTTGTCTTGAATTTCCACATTGATGTGGTGAACTATTTCCGAATGTGCCGGTTATGTATTATTCTCTCTGCTCTGGTGGTGGTGATGGTAGAAGGAAGCATATACATTTGCATTTGAATCTGGCCTTGCAGGTGTGCTTTGAAGTTCAGGGGACAAGGGAGGCCTCATTGCTGGACCAGGTCTTGCTCAGAGCCCCAAGCAATTCATCCTTGGCCTGACTCTATCAGCCCCTGTGATCATGTGGCCCAGGAGCAGCTTTTCCTGCCAGGATGGTGCTCATTTTCCAGAGCACTCTCTCTGAGTTGGGTAAGGGACCTTCTCTTTTATTCATTCTTGATCTTCATTTGTTCATAAGTAGGGGATGTCAGAGCTGTGTCTTACATAAACCTAGGGTTTTGTGAACCACGCTTCAGATTATCATCAGAGAGGCTGACAAGAAGCTGCTGGGTGTGAATGACTTGGATAGAGAGCTCAGTGGATGAGAGTCCCCCAGAACCATCCCCCAGCATGTCCGGTTGCCATTTCCCTTCAGTCCAGGTGGCAGCATCTTTTTTTCTTGAGCATGGGAAAGCCAACACCCAAGCTGTCTGACTGGTACCAGCGACTTTGGAAACAAAATGAACCAAAACTATACTTTTTGTTTCAGTGTATTGTTAAGAAATCTAATTATTTAGATGGATTCAAAAGACTTTTCAGACCATCTAGCTTTATTTCTAAAGAACAACAGTGGAAAATGTAATTGAAGTAATGCACTAAGATGGGGTTTGACTTTATTTTGTTTAGAGAAATAACCTTTTTTTTTTTTTTTCTTTAAACTGCAACTTGCTTGCTTGCTTGCCTATTTATTTATTTGCTTGTCGGTGCCATTTAGTGAAGACATGAGGGAATTGCTTGCTGACTTTTTTTGTGGGGTTCAGGGAGATGACAATAAATCACAACAAATACACTGTGCTTCATGCCCAGTATTGTTCCATGTTAAATCTTATTGATGTAAATTTTTAAAAATTTCACAACAAAGTAAAGTTGTCTAGCAATATTACAGCAGAGAAAAGTTTCCAGTCTCCCATCCCACCCCAGCCCTCTGCCTGAGGCATTTTGTGGCTACCTGGCCTGGTCCTTCAATGGATTACCTCTGTGGCCCAAACTGCATTTAGGCCTCTTCTCCTGTTTCATTCACTGTAGCCAGGGCCTGGCCATCTAGAAACTGCCTTTGTCATGAGTCATTCCTGACCTTTTACTTTCTCCCAAAGAAAGCAGATCCTAGGAAGCAAGTTTAGAATGGAGATATAGAAGCAATATTTAGGCAAGCAAATCCTGATGGCTGGGTTTGCTAGTATGCATGTTATGAAAGAACATGTAAACTAATACACATTTATAACATTTTTAAACAACTACCCCTAAACCATGAAATTGAATTCTTTGTCCATCCACCTATCATCCAGCTGGTAGGTATTTGCCAGTCTGGGGTAGGTGCACTGAGGGATGGAGAGAGTCTGCCCAGCCTGGCAGCTGAGACATCCTGAGATATCCTGGAGGGAGGCTAGATCTGCAAACCACAGAGCTGGAGGAGGAGGTGGGTAAGCTGAGCTGCACAGAAGCCCAGGGGAGGCCAGAGTCAGGAACCTGCTGAGGCAGCAATTCCATCATAGGGCAGGCCTTGCTCTGAGAACTTTAGAGGAGCTGGGATGGAGCAGAGGTGGACACTTATCCTCATGTTCCCTAAATTTTACATCAGTTTCTGGAGGCATCTGGACTCCCTGATCCACAAGCATCCTGTGGCTCTTTGAGCCCTGGCATGTTCCCAGGGAGGCCCTGCCTGAGTTCATATGAATGTAAAGATGCCTTCATTTGGGGTTTGTTATCAGCTAGGAATTCACATCTCATCCCTTCAGTAAAAACTGTCTTTCCAGAGCTGCTTGTAAGTGTTCAAACTAGCTGACTACATTCAGCAAAAATGCCTGTACCTGTGTTCATGTCTTGTCTGTGTACAGTGTTTCAAAACAAAATGTTCAGGGTCACCACAGAAATAGATGGGCTGCATTTTCCCCAGTCCTTAGTACTATAAGATGCCAAATACAGCTCTCAAACCTTGTTAAAACTTGAATGGAGCCTTGGTGCCCAATGCCCAGTTCCTGATTGAAGGAGGTTCTTTAGGTCATCTCTTCCAGAAGAATATTGTGGGTCTTTGTTTGAATTAGTCCCTCTCTTTGGAGCCGTGGAGAATGAGGTTCTGATTTTCCTGAGACCTGACTGCTTGCTGGGCTTACAGCCCAAGAGACTCTTCTCTCCGTGGCTGCCATGCAGCTTGAGTAGTTGTGACGCCAGTTTGATGATGATCACTTGATTTTAACCTTGAAATATCTGTAGTTCATTTCTATCCTCTGCCTGTTTCACTGGGCTCTTGCCAAACCTTGTAGGTTTGAGATGGAAGTGGGATGTGCTGTGAACAGGGAACTCCTAGGCTTGAGAGGGACGGCCCTGTCTTTGCATGTGGTAACTCTGTCTTCTCCCCACAGCCACCTCCCCTCGGGTGTCTTCTGAGCTGGAGCAGGCCCGACCACAGACGAGTGGAGAAGAGGAGCTGCAGCTGCAGCTGGCACTTGCCATGAGCAGAGAAGTGGCTGAGCAGGTTAGTGCCCCGGGTATGACTTCACTGCAGTGACTTCTGGAGAGGAGAAGGGGCAGGGGATGGTTCCCAGGGACCCTCTCTTCACGATTTTCTCATGTGCTTGGTGAGTTCACTTCATATGGCTACAAGTATGTTCCTGTCATCCACTGACCCCAGGGCAGGAAGAGGCCTGTGCAAAGTTATATTTAGGAAAGGTTTTTAGGAATGCCATTGTCAAAGGAGGAAAATAACCAAAAGTGCTACCCAAAATCACTTATGCAGACAAAGCCAGCATCTCGTGTCCCCTGAGTGAGCTGAGTGCATATAGCCTCCAGGGTTGTGCAGGTCAGGTACAGGGATACAGGCTATAGAGGAAGGAGTGGGCCTAGCTCCCTGTGGAGGCAGTTAGGCAAGTGGCAGGTGCCCAGGGGAGAGAACGCTAGAAGGAAATTTTCCTGGAAATGAAAGTGTTCGTGTTTTGACAACAGAAGTATGTGTTATTCATTTTTGTTGTTTGGTGATATTGGGGATGGAACCCAGGTCCTTTCACATGTTAGACAAATGTTCTATCACTGAGGCACTCTTCCAGTCCCATGGTGTAGTTTTTATTTTTTTTTCTAGTCCCATTTTTCTTTAATAAGCATGCATTACTTTAAGATGGGAGAGGGGGAAAGAAGCAATTAAAGTAATATTAGAAGTTATCATCCCTTTGGTTGCAATTTTCAAAAAAGTGTAGATAGAGCTAGGGTAGCCCAGGGACACCTCTCATTTAGAAACTGGCTCTCAGAAAAATGATAGGAATGGTTAGATTTGAGTATAGAGAGGTCTATCTGGCATTGTTTGTGTGTCTGTAACTGAAATATCCTCAAACTCAACAAAAATAGACCTTTTCATTCCTGGCCTCTGTCCTCACAGTGGTGTAGCCATTCAGTACATCCACGTAGAAGTACATGGCTTTGTGGCCCTCACCCTGGGAGAAAAGTGCTCAAAATTGCTCACTGAGAAGCACAGGGATAGGCAGATAGTTGAAGTGTGAACCCTTTTTGGTTAATATTTTAATAAGTAAAATATAGGGAATAGGTTATAATTAGTTATTATAATATATAAAAGCAAAGGCAAGCTGGATGTTGTGTATGCCTATAATCCCAGCAACTCAGGAGGCTGAAGCAGGAGAATTGCAAGTTCAAGGCCAGTCTCAGCAACTTAGAAAGGCCCTGTCTCAAAAAATAAAAAGGACTGGAAACATAGCTTAGTGGTAAAATATCCCTGGGTTCAATCCCCAGTACTGAAAACAAACAAACAAATAAAGCTAGGGCAATCCTGTCTTTTGCTTGTAGTGATTTTTCCTTAAATAAATATAGCGAATCATTTCTGTTAAAGTCATAGAACTACGCAGTTATTTTCTGAGAGCATCTGCAGTGGGAAATGGTATGATGTGTGATTTTCATTCTCTTTCTGATTCATTCTTGGGTTGTCAGATCCATGGTTTATAAGAAGACATATTGCTTCTGTAAGTAGAAAGAATTATAAAGCCATTTTCATTTTCAGAAAAAATATTTTAGATTAAGCTTTCTTTTTTCTCAGTTTGGTGGGACCCCAGTCTCCCTGGTGAGACCCCAAGGAGGTTGAAGTCACACTGGTGCGGTAAGAGAAGAGTCTTCTGAGTACAAACACTTGGGATTGGAAAGTAATTTTGTCTTACCAGTTGATTTTACATAGTCCTTTGAAATGACACATACAACAATGTGCACTTCCTGTTGCTGGCCAGGGTGGCTTTGTTCTCTCCTGTCATGTTATTATCATTACCATCAACTTCAAGGTCTCATTGTCCCTCTACAGGAAGAACGTCTCAGACGGGGTGATGACCTCAGATTACAGATGGCCCTGGAAGAAAGCCGAAGAGACACAGTCAAAGTTCCAAAAAAAAAAGAGGTAAGAGCTTGCTGGAAGGTAAATATTTGAGATGTGCAAGTTGTTGCCCTAAATATCTCAGAAACTTGCAGGTGAATCAGATACACAGTGGGTTCTCCAACCTCAACAAATAACCTGTATGTCTGTGGCAGGCAAGAGCAAAGTAAGGATGCTGGTGAAAATATCCAAATTAAGAGAAGACACTTAGTGTCCCAATGTCTGAGTCCCCTCACCTATAAAATGAGGATGACAATGGTGCCTGCCTCTTGAAGTTAAGGTAGCTGTTAAATACATGAAATGGCAGTACTTTGGGACACTGCTGGGCCAGAGTAAGCCCCCAGAGGTGGTGCTTTCCATCATTGCCACCATGATGGTGTGTGCCATCATGACAGGAGAGAACAAAGCCACCCTGGCCAGCAACAGGAAGTGCACATTGTTGTATGTGTCATTTCAAAGGACTATGTAAAATCAACTGGTAAGACAAGATTACTTTCCAATCCCAAGTGTTTGTACTCAGAAGACTCTTCCGTGCATTGACTTGGAGATGACCAGGATGTGGTTTTGCTCTTGACAAGCTCATCATCAGTATCATCCAGTAAGGAGACAGATCCCACCACTGCCACCACAGGGACAGGGGGCTCCAGTGGCCTTTCTTGTTATGATGCCACAAGGTCCTGGATGATGGATGTGGTGCTCATGGGAGTCGGGGAGGAGGACAGCTCCTCTCCCCAGGAGAGAGGATCATCAGGCTGCACCCTGGGTGGTGGCTGGCAACTGAAAGGCAAGGAGAGCAGAGAGGGATGTTTTTCTTGGTAGGCTGAGGCCCTGGTAAAAGCCAGTACCATCTTGGGGGAAGTTTTCAGAACCCTGAGAACTCCGAAAGCCTGTGAGGAATTTTGCAATCAGTAAATAGCTTGGTGCATCTGGAACCTGAGCTGCCCCGGGAAGTAGTAATATTGATGGAGCCAGTGAGGATGGGGCAGGAGAGGAAATGGCTTAATTTCTCTATCCTGCTGAGCCCTTCTCGAGGGGCCTATACTATATATAGTAAGAGGCACTGGTGAGATTTATGGCTAATGCGTGAATGTGACTGTAACAAGTAAAACTGTTACCTTCTTTTTGTCTCAAAAGCACGGCTCCCACCCACCACAGACCACTCTGTTGGATTTAATGGATGCCCTCCCCAGCTCAGGCCCTGTTGCCCAGAAAGTGGAGCCCTGGGGCCCAGCGGCCTCTGCTAACCAGACCAACCCCTGGGGTGGTCCCGCAGCTCCCTCAAGCACTTCGGACCCCTGGCCATCATTTGGTAAAGACTTCATCCTTGGTCTCCTGTGCTTGCCTGCTGGATGGGTGAGGGGAACAGGGCAGGGCTTTATGCTGTCTTTCATCTGGCCCAGTCCACTGTGATGGGGGTCCAGGCTGTACAGTTCCTAGCAGTGATGCCCAGGAGGACCTTGGGAACCAAGGCACTGCACTCTTTCTTGGTGTTTTGAATGGTTTTCTGCTTGGATTGAAGGAATGCTGACTTCTTTCCTGCCTCACATGCACCAGAAATTACTTGTCTCTGTTGTGTTACATATTTTAACTCTCTATACTTCAAAATTGTACCCAGCTTAAGAAGCAGCAGTACAGAGCATGAAACATCCAAGTCAAGTTGCTATAATTAGCTGGAAATTATATATTTAAAGCTGCTGCTAATGACAATGGGATGGATACATTTGCTATAGTTCTTGTTATTTAAAGCAATAGTAAATCAATTTAATAGGATAAGTGAATTTCTAAGTTTTGCTTAATGTGAAATGTAAGAGAATTTCTGGCAGGAGATTTTAAACAGAAACATGACAGAATTAGTTTGCTCTTGGTGTTGATTCTGGGGCACATGAATTTCTTAATTGCTGGGCAGGAGGCTTGGCCTTGCAGGCTTCATGGGGTTTTCCTGGCTTGGTGTCCTGGGGTGACCCTTCCTGGTGCTCTGAACCATGCTGGTCACAGCTGATTTGGGGGCTTTCTGTCTAGGAACTCTGAATTGCATATTTTGTGGCATCTTGCCTGTATCTCTTGGAGTCCATGTTTTCCCAAACTAGAACCGTCTTGTGTATTCAGCTCAGTTCCCTGGATGTTTGCTAAAGTGTACCAAGTGCCAGGCTCTGTCCTGCCATGTGACGACCCTGAGACGAACAGGTAATGAATGGTCCCTTCCTTCAGGCCCTGGTCAGGTGCGGGTAGAGTGGAAGTACAGTGGAAGAGCAGTTCTGTGAAGTCAGGTTTCCATAGAGGTTATTTGAGGGTATTCAAGGGTGTAATGCATCCCAGAAGGCCCGAGGGTACGCAGCAAGCATCTTGGAGGAGGGCTGCTTTCAGTAGTCTCCAGTGAAGAGCAGGTGGCAGGCAGTGAGAAACAACTGTTTTCTGCTCATCAGAAGACCTGAGGGCAAGGCATGGTAGAATCTTACAGGTGCAGGGACCTGCAGTGCGAAGCAGGCAGCAGGGGAGGTTTGAGGGGAGAGGGGAGCATCCAGGTCACTCAGCCTGACCTTAACCTTGCTGAGTGCTTGAATTTGGTCCTGAGGGTGGTGTCAGCCCTTTGGCATTGCTGTTAACCCTGGTGACCACACAGAACCCGTACCCCCTTTGGTGGGCAGAATTATCCAGAGTTCTCACTCACTGAGCCGATTCCAGAGCTACTTAGAGGTTGGTTCTCATAGTTGATGGCCTGTGTGCTTGTGCACTAGGGAGCTTGTAGTGGTTGTGGTCTTGCCGAGCACACATAACAGCGTGAGGCAGGTCAGCTGGAGATGCACACAGGGTGTCCCAAAGACAGCAGACCCTTCCAAGATAGTTTCTTTGACTTTATTTTTAAATTGGAAGAATGTCACACATTGGTCAAACAGTGGCCACTTTGTCGTGGATGGGATGTTTTGGGGAAAGACTATTCAGTCCCTTTCAGGGTTGTGTGATGGTTCATTGAGTGAGTACCTGGAAGAAAGTGCACCCACCTAGAGCAGGTAGGTTCAGGAAAGTTGCATTCTGGTGGTGGAGTAAGAGGGAGACTTGGCTTTCACACTTTATTTGTGCCTTCAGTCAGTTTGTTTACCAGGAATGGGTTCTACTTGGTCAGAGGAGACAAAGCAGCAGTAATTTTTAAAGGACCAATTTATGCCCTGTCCTTTTGTCGGCTGGTGAACAGGTCCGTGTCCTGGACTGGATCCTTGAAGTCCAACTGTGGAGTCTCCCTGGTGGGTGTGGATAGTACCACCTCCATGATGGGAAGCTAGAAGCATGCCAGGCTGCCATATGCTGGGGGAGGAGGGGCAACTGAGGAGAGGCACTGAGTATCCTGTGGGAATGTGCCTGGGGATGGCTTTTCAGTTTCTAAAATATTGAGATAAAATTCACCATTTTAACCATTTTAAAGTAGACAACTCAGTAACTTCTAGTGCATTCACAGTGTTGTATACTTACCACTACTCTGTAATTCTAGAATGTTATATCACCCCAGAAAGAAACCCCATACTCAGTCCCTGGCAGCCAGCAACCTAGTTTCTGTCTTCAAGTATTCGCCTATTCTGAACATTTCATATGAATGGAATCATACAACATGTGATCTTCTGTGGCTTGCTTCTTTTATTTAGCATGCTTTTGAGGTCCATCCATGTTGTAGCATATGGCAGTCCTTTATTCCTTTTTATGGTTGAATGATATTCCATTATATGACTGTGCCACATTTTGTTTAACCATTCAGGAACTGATGGATATTTGGGTTGTTTCTGCTTTCTGGCAGTTGTGAATTCAGAATTTGAAAGAGAAGATTGAAATCTGAATTTTTGGAATCTATTAATGTTTAAATGTTGGTAGTGATTTTAAAATACTAAAAACATGGTTGGGGTTAGTCAAAATCTCTCTTGAGTGTTGCCACATGGAGCTTTTGTTTGCTTGTTTGCCATTTCTTGCTACTTGCCCACTCAGGGCCTTCTTGGTTCTGAGTACTTGGGAAAAGGAAACAGACTACCAAAGCTCAGAGAGGCTATTCATTTCTCTGGGGTCACACAGCAAATTAGATGCAGGCTTAATGCTTATGGTATCACATCCTTGCCCTATCACACCATCCTGGATTGCCACAAAGTCCTTCTTTGGCCCTGGCATGTCCTAGAAAAGTCACGTCAAATTTCAGCATCAAGAGAGAGCCATTGTTAGAATGTGAACTTATCTGCTTCCTGTTTTTCTCTGGTCTTATATTTTTACTCAGCTGAGGCCATATTATCAGTATAATTTTGTTTGTGTACATATATACATTTATGCACACGTTTTTTTTTTTCTACAGCTTGTACTTTGTGCCATGAGCATTTCCAGGCATTATTAGAAAATCTAAATAATGTGGCACTAATAAGGCATTGCATGGCTATGCCATCATTCCCTCAGTGTTGTGGAGAGCTGGTTTTGTAGTCCCAACTGTGCTTTCAACAGAAAAGGCACTAAAACACAGCATTCTTGGAGGACTTCTCAGAGGCTGTGCTACCAGAGCAGAACAGCCTCAACCAGCTCCAGGTTCAGGGCTGTGTGTTCAGGTGGTTTGCTTTGCTCCTTGTGCCAGCGACCCAGCTCCAGAATAGAAGTGTGGTTGGATTTACCATCCAACCTCTGTTAAAATCCAGTCATGTGCATTTTCATGCCCCTCCCCCACCACTTAGTCCTGAGATGCATTCATAAATTAGAGAGATTAGATTCTCGTTCCCATGGCACTGTGAGCCGCACCCTCTGGATGAAAGAAACGCTTTGAAAGCTACCATTTGTCCATCTTTTTTTTTTTTTTTTTTTTTTTTTTTAATCCCTTGCCATACTAGGAATCAAAACCAGGGCTCATGTATGCTAGGCAGGCACTCTACCACTGAGCTATATCCCTGGCTCCTTGAAAGCCACCATTTGTAGTGGGCCCTGTCATTACCAGTTTTTTCCAAGTGCAGCACAGGGGCTGCTGGGCCAAGTGGCCTTGGGAGGAAATGCTAAGGGCCAAGAGGAGGGAAATTGAAGCCTGCCAGGTCAGCAGGGCACTTCCGCCTTTCTTCTAGACACACAAAGCAGCCACCTGGTCTGAGGAGGCCTCACAGCCTGGTGATTCAGAAGGCTTGGCCAGCCTGGGCTCCCTCTCTGCCCACCCCGCTGTCCACCACCCTGACTGGGACAGAGCCCTATCTTCCGCCCCAGTAGCAGCAGGTGGTGCTGCTGGCTTCTTGGTGACCCCTACATGTCTATAACTGCCTCCCTGTGCACATGAATATTCATCTGTGAGACTTGGATGCACCGGGCTGGTGGGATGTTGCTCCCTGTGAATGGACCCCACAGAAGAGGAGGCCGGAAGCAGCTTGACCTGTGTTCCATCCTCCTTTCATTCACTGGAGCTTTCAACAAGCATTTATTTATTGAGTGTATGGCATGGCCTGGACCTCACAGAGGCTGTGAGGCTGAGAGCACAGAGGAGCCTTGCACTGGTTCTACTGTCCATTCATGGAGGAGGAGCCTCCCCAAGCCAGCAGTGTTCCCTGGGGGGCCAGCTGAACCCTGGCCTCCATGCTCACTGCTTTCCCTCAGAAGGAGGAGGGAGTGTTATCTGTCCCCTTGCCACCTTTGAAGAAAGTATCACTGGCCACAGAACCATTTACCTGTGTCCAGTGGTACTTTGCTCATTTTGCATAATCTAAATTGAACCCAGAAGCCTTCACAGTGTTCAATACTTCTGTGTTCCTAGTGTCATTTGCAGAACGGAAGCCTCATAAAGCTCATCCAGGCTAAGCTGCTTATCCATGGTGATCTGCTGATTTGGGGGTGTCCAGGATTTGAACCAAGTACATATATCATTCCATGTCCGAAACTCCTTGAGCTGTGAGACTTTTCCTGCAAGCAGTGGAATGGGAGTTCCTTCTGAGGCTGAGCTTGTTGAGTTCAACAGTATGCATTGCCTAGGTTACTGGACCTTAAAATTTGGCCATTCCAGCAGCAGATTCTAAAGGGAAAGCAGACAGAGCCATGGGAACTAACTGCAAGTGTTAGAGGAGGCTTCTAGAAAAATTGCAGGGTGGATTGCATGCAGAGTGGTCCCTTCACATGAAAGCCTTGCCTCTGAGTCCAGGTGGGCAGTAGCTTCACACACTGATGACTCATGGAGAGAGCACTACGTCCATTTGGTGCAGATATGCATCATAGCGTTCAGGGTGGAAAGTTTTTTTCCAGAAATATTAAAACACTTTGTTTTAACTCTTAAAGATACAAGCCCCTATCAGTTTTGGGGAAACTGTATGTTTAGATCATAATTGTCCAATAGTATGTCCAGATGTAAAAACAGATTCTACTTTTGCATATGCACACCTGCTGGGGGCTCAAGGTGGAACTGAGGACCCAGGCTGGTGGGCATGGCCTACGAGAGTTCCAAGACCTGTCTGGAGCTAACATCAGCCTGGGTCCCTCAGCTACCTAATTTTTGTATTGTGTCTCATTGTCTCCCTGCAAAACTCCTGTTTATTCTTTAAGATGTGGCTTAGATGTTCCTCCCCAGGAAGACAGGGTCACCTTGTCTTCTGGCCCCCTCCTGTCCTGTTCACTGGTTACTGGCTGCCCAGGGTCTGCAGGCTGGTGCAGTGGCTTGCCTCTGTGCTTCTTTCACAGACAGGGACTGTCCTGGGGCTGGGGTTTTGGAACGTTGGACAAATATGACTTGAGTAGAGCAAGGTGACTGTGGGGAGGGGATCAAATTCCTCCAAGAGATTACGAGGACAGCCATGGTTGAGAAACACTGGTTTAGTGCCCCCAAGCACCATGTTAGTGAAGACCTTTGTAAACCCCCCATTTAGACTGTCAGTACAGAGGTGAGGGGCAGCTCTCATCAGATATATAACCAGAATCTGTAAGAATTGGTCAGTGTTGGTCACTGATGGTTTAGAGCAGATGAAATGCAAAAACCTCTTCTCACCCTGAGACCCAGACTTCTCTCAGTTCTTTGTTACTTCCCTCCAATTTCTGGTTAGACCTGGTGTTCACTCAGTTTTGAGTGTGTGCAAAGCAGCCTCAGCCCCTGTTCTTATAGAGCGCACACTCTAATGGGGACAGTAACCTCCTTCTCTAAGCAGGAATGGGTGTTGGGGGTGGGGATGTAGCTCCATAGTAGAGCTCTTGCCTACATGAATGAGGCCCTGGGTTCCATCCTCAGTACTGAACACCCCCCCCCACACACACACACACAGGATGGGTGTGAGTGCTCTGTAGAGGGCTCCAAATGTTTAGGGTGGGGGACCATGTGGTGGGATGGCGTGGAGGCTGCAGGGTGGGGCCGTACCTTCCTTGCCAGGCCCCACTCACCATGTGTCAGGAGAGGCAGTCAGCTTTAGGAGCCAGGTGCCAGGTAGCTGTGTCTTCAGACCAGTAAGCTCATCCAGATTCAGATCTGCTTGACTCCACTGTCCCCCAAACCAACTTCACCCCTCTGCCCACCTGTGGCCTCAGGAGGTCACGTTCTGCTCTGATGCAAGCATAGTGACTGTCTTGAGTGCCCTTCTGGCCACACAGCCTAGAAGATAAAGATCTTTCTTCAGTTCCGGTACCACTTAAGGGGTTGGGGTTAACTTTAGCCCACAAGAACCCTCCCCAATTGCCAGTGCAATGTCTCTTCCCCTCAGAGAGGGAGTGGGTGAGGGAGAATTCTTCCAAGGATCGTCTCCTTGCAGGAGATGGGTGTGTGGGGGCTAAAAGCAATCAGGACTTGTCCCCTGACAGAAGCTAGCATAGGGAAAGGGCAGCAACTGTCTGATTGCAGGGGGGATGCTGCTGTGTGTGATCAGGGCTACAGAGGCAGCTGAGGCTCTCACCTATGATCTCCGTGCACAGTCCAGTTGAGAGAATGTGGGGCTCACAGCAGACTCTCCTGCCCCTGTGGTTCTATAGGTGCTAGTGAGCAGTGAAGAGGAATAAGTGGTGCTAATGTTCCTTGGCTCACAGGTGGCATTCTTTGTCCTCTCTGTTGTATCACAGGCAGTTCTGAAGACACTAGACATAGCTCTTCTGGCTTACAGCCCACCTCTCTCCTTGATGAGCCATTTCTATCACATTATCTCTCTCCAGTCAGGAGAGCCAAAGGCCCACTAGTTGCCCCCTTGGGGAGTAGAGTGAGGGCCAGTCCCATCAGTGTGATTCCAGCAAGGACCAGGTTCAGTTCCCTAAAAAGCTCTTCATCATGTCAGGCAGAAGTGGACAATTGGAAAGCAATTTCAGTCCTGAGGGAGGTGGTTCTGCACAGAACACTGGAAGACTTTTTGTGAAGGTTCAGAAGGAGCTTCTAGAGGGAGATAGGTGTTTCTGGAGCCTATGGAAGAGGTGGTAGGCTCTGGGCAGCAGCAACGAAGCAGGAGTTGGCAGGCAATGAGGAGATGAAAGTTGACCATGGAGTGTTGGGAGGGAATCTTGCACATGGATGTGCCCTACCCTTGGCTGTCTTGAGCTCATGGGTGTGGTCACACCGGCAAGCCTGGGGAGGAGTGAAGGCAGCATTCTCTTCCTCACTCTCCCTGCACAGTTTGCCAGTTGATCCAGCCAAAAGTTAAAAGAGATAGTCGAACAGTGGCTGGGATGGTTTCATAGACCCAGAGAAAAGCCCTTTGGCATTTTGGAAACTTGAAAACTTGGTAAGATGACTAGTAGTGGGTTCATCTTCATGAAAGCCAAGGAGTCTTCTGCCACATAGGAGCAGTGATGCTAGGGTTGATAAGGAGCACGTCTTGAGATGGGAATCCAGGGAGTTGAGTCTTCTCCAAGCTCAGAATGTTTCCCTGATCCTAAGATGGGGGTGTGGTCCCTGCCATCTCCCATTGGCCCTCTCTGAGCCTTGGCTTAGCCAAGTTGTCCCAGGCTAGAGTTACCTTTCACTCCAAGGAGTTCACAGTCAAGGAGAGGCCCACAGTTAAATAAAGGAGATTTGGTGCTATATGATAGTGGAAGATTCCAGAGGAGTCAGGGAACACAGGAAGAGAAGGTAGAAGGTAGAGGGCAAGGGAAGCTGGAAGAGCAGGTGGATAGCTGCCTTCATTGTATTGGGGAGCAGTGGGGAATCAGTGTGATTGGGGCAAGCAGTGGAGGAAGTGAGGATGTCTAACTTGCATCTGTTTGGAATTCCAGAAGAGGTAATGTTTGAGAAGATAATAACTGAGGGCTTTCAAGAATTGTGGAAAGGGGCTTCTCAGATTCAGAAAGTTAGTGGATCCCCACGCAGGCTTACTGGGACATGGTAAAGAAAGAGAGTACCTAAGTTACCCAGAGAAAGTGGGCTGTCCAGTAGGAAGGAACACAGTTAAATGACAGCCAGCCCGTGACAGACACAGAAGACAGTGGAAGTGTCCTCATTGTGCTCCAAGAAACACAGTTGACCTAGACATCCATTCCTAACAAAGTCATGGTGAAAAAAATATCTTTTAAATTTGAAAACAACTACAAAAAAAAAAAAAAAAAAAACCAACCTCCAGAATTCTGTATTTGATGAAGGTGAAATGATGGTACCTCCTATTGAATTCTAAGAGAATTTGTCATCAGCTTACCCTCAGCACAGAGACTCTGAGGAAAGTTCTTCACGCTAACAGTAAAGAAAACCAGATTAGAAAGTTAGATCTCCAGGATGCAACGAAGAGTGTTGGAAAAGGGAAATAATGCAGGAGAGTATTTTAAAAGTAATAAAAATGTCTGGTTACAGCACACACCTGTAATCTCAGCTGCTCAGGAGGCTGGGGCAGGAGGATCACAAATTTAAGGCCAACTTGGGTAACTTAGTGGAAATCCAGTCTAAAAATAAAAAGGGACTGTAGCTCAGTGGTAGGGCATCACTGGGTTCAATCCCCAGTACCACCCTCCAACACCCTCAAATTGTAACCAGGCACAGTGGCACAGGCCTGTAATCTCAGCTACTAGGGAGACTGAAGCAGGAGGTTTGCAAGTTCTAGGACAGCCCCAACAATTTAGCAGAATCCTGTCTCAAAAGGACTGGGGATGTAGCTTAGGGATAAAGTACACCTGAGTTCAGTCTGCAGTTCTAAAAATAAAGGCAATGAGTGGCACATCTTATGAACTGATGAATTTGTTGTTCCCCACAATTGGAGAATACACATTCTTTGTAGTCACATGTAAGATAACTTGCAAATTTTTAAAAATTTTAAAAAATTTGGGATCACGTGGTATATATTTTCTGATCACAAAGCACTTACATTAAAAATCCACAACAAAAGGTGAGTAGGAAAACACCATATGCTAGTACATTCTTTTTTTTTTTTGAGAATAAAACTTTATTAACACTGTTCCCCAAATATTAAATTTATACCTCTATTCTACTGATCTTCCTTTCATTAGTCTATTGATTTATTTTTGATTGATTCTTTTCTACTTATATGTAAAGGTGCATATAGCATGATTTTTAAAAATGCATCCCACATTTCCTCCCCTTTCCCATTCCTCTTGTCTCCCACTTGATCTTCTGTTTTACTGATCTTCCCTATGTCTTTATGATATCTGGTCCTCTCCTCCTGTGATCCTAGTTTCCACATATGAGAGATTTCCTGAGACTGGCTTATTTCACTTAGCATGATGTTTTCCATTTCCATCCATTTACCAGCAAATGCCATAATTTCATTCTTTTTTATGGCAGAGTAAAACTCTATTGTGTATATATACCACATTTTCATAATCCATTCATCTGCTAACAGGCTTCTGGGTTGATTCCATACTTTGGCTGTTGTGAATTGTGCTGCTACACACATTGAAGTAGCTGTATTACTCCAGTATGCTGATTTTAGTTCTTTTGGGTAAATATCAAGGAGTGGGATAGCTGTGTGGTGGTTCCATTCCTAGTTTTTTGAGGAATCTCCATACTGCTTTCCAGGTGGTGTACTAGTCTGCAGTCCCACCAGCAATGTATGAGTGTACTTTTCCCTCAGCATCCTCACCAGCATTCATTATTGTTTGTGTTCTTGATAATTGTCATTCTGACTGAAGTGAGAAGAAATCTTAAAGACTTCTATATTTTTGACTGAAAGAAGAAACTATAGTGAAATTCAGAAATATTTAGAACCAAATAGTTTATACATTTTCATAACAGAATTTTGGCGACAATTTAAGCAATAATAAGAGAAAAATTTACAGCTTTAAGTGTTCACATTAGTTATAAAGAAAGGTACAAAATTAATGACGATACAGTGACACTGCACCAAAATAAAACGAAGGAAGGGGGTCACAAAGAGAACAGAAATTAATAAAATAGATCATAAACACATAATAGTATCCAGAGACAAGTTGGCAATTGCAAAGTAATAAAATAGGTCAATCTCTGGTAGGATTAATTTTATAAAAATAGAAAAGGCACAAACAGGGATGAAACAACATAACCACGCCACTGACAAAAGTTAATATATAGCAGAAGTTTATCCGATCAACTCTGTGCTTACAAATCAAAAACCTTAGATATGGATAAAATAAAAAAGAAAACTTGGCAAAACAGACTGAAGAATAATCGAAAAACTAAATAGAGATAGCCTATCATCATGAAAGTAATTCTGTCAGTACTTAAAACCCCCACATCCCCAAATTCAACCAGAGAGCTATATTGGCAAATTCTAACACCATGAGAGAACAGGAAAATAGGGAATGTTCCTGTTCATTTTATGAGACTGGCATAACCTTAACAAAATCAGATAGTAGTGTGAGACCAAACATTTCAGGCCAGTTTCATTTATGAATCTTGATGCATAAATTCTAAGGAAAGATTGCAAAACCAGGAAAATGTTTAAAAAAAAAAAGATGAAGTACATCATGAAAAACTTGGTTTGTAAGAACTGAGTGAATGCTCAGTGTGGTGCTACACATCTGTGATCCCAGAGTCTTGGGAGGTGACAGGAGGATTGCAAATTCAGGGACAGCCTCAGCAGCTTAGCAAGACCCTGTCTCCCCCAGCCCCCAAAAAAGGACTATAGCTGTGTCTGAATGGTTAAACGCCCCTAAGTTCAATCCCAGTACTAAAAAAAGAACTGAGTCATTGGAAAACTTACTGATGTACCATATTAGCAGATTAAAAGAGAAAAATCTTGTGATGATCTTAATAGAGGCAGAAACAATTTAATAGTATTTCACCAGCCATTCATTGAGAAAAATTCTTGGCAAATAGAACATTGGGGAGCTTTCACAACCTGATAAAGCACTTCTAAAAGGAGAAAAGACTATAGCTAACATGATACTTCATGCTAAAATGTTGAAATTGATCCTGTAAGATCAAGAGCAAGTCCAAGGATATCAGGGATCAGCCCCCCTACTTTATGTTGGTTCTACTCAGTGCAGTAAAACAAAGAGAAAACTTGTAAAGGATAAGAAGGAAGATGCTAGACTGTCAAACTTTGCAGATAATATTAAAAAATTTGGCAGATAATTAGGATTAAGAGTTATTAGAATTATTAGAATTATTAGAATCAATAATCAACATAACTTAATAATTGTTAGAATTAAGAGTTTAGCAAGATTGTTAGATCCAAGGACAATATACAAATTAAGGGGTTTTTGCATAATAATAAATAGATTATGAAAATTTACCAAGGTTATATAAATCTCTTATGGAGATAGAGGATAAAATTTTTAAGAATTAAATTTCATGAAAAGATATTAAAGATTTAAGTAAACAAATCAATCCTTGATTTTGGTTTTAAAAACTTGATATTATAACACTTCTCCCCAGATTTATCTGTCATGTAGTGCAGTTCTTATCAAAGTCCCAAGCAGGTTTTAATCCGTGCTGCTGGGATGAATCAGTAAGGCAAAATGACCCTAAAGGAAGGTGGAGGAACACTTGCACAAACACCTTATTAGAGGAATCATGAATGACACATGGACATAAATGGGTACATAACTTTATTAAGGAGTAAGGAAGTGCAAGTCAAAACCACTGTAAGGGCTTGGGATAACTCAGTTGGTAGAGCACTTGCCTAGCATTCATGAGCCCCTGAATCAATCCCTGGCACCACAAAACAAACAGAAAACCCTACTGTAGAGTAGCTTCACACTTACCAGATTGGCACAAAGTAAATAATGCTTGCCAAAGTGACTGTGAGGCAACTGCCAGGTAGTAGGACGTGTGTTCCCTGTTGAAAGGGGTGTAGACTTGAACAACCATTATGGAAATACTTTCAGCATCACCAAGTGATGGTGAAGGAACTCTGTGACCCAGCAATTGTGCATGTGTTAAGAGGATATGAATAAGAGCAGCCACAGATCAAACCAAAACAAAATTAAGCCAGTGTCCAACAGAATAATTAACTGTGACTTTTTTTCTTTTTAGAAAGAAATACTATACAGCACTAAGATGACAAATTTCAGCTATACCTCAACACAGATAAATATCCCAAATGTGAAGTGAACAAAGCCAGCCACAAAAGAACATAATGTATTTCTATTAATATAAAGTTTAGAAAGCACAACTTTTATGCACAACTAAGCAGCATATTGTTTAAAAGTATCCCTAATTATAAACTAGAAGGAAAAGAGAGTGGCTAATATACAGTTCACAATGAGTGAGGTGGGGGTATAACTTTGTGGTGACGATAGTGTTTAAACATTTGTTGTGGTATTCCACTGTGGGAGAGGTGACACGGGATTTAGTTCACATGTATGCACACATGCACAAGCACAGGTGCATCTGCACATGACAGAACTGATACTGAACATCAGATGCACACAGGGCTTTTCTATTTTAAAAACAGGCAGTTGTGACCCATTAACTCAATTTTATCACTCACAATTTGAAAACATCTAATGGTTTTAGCTGGTGGTACCTAGTTGTTTTGGTGTTCTTCTTAATTCAGTACTCATCTTATACCTTTTAAGAAGCAGAAACCATTCAAAGCACTTGGGAGAGGATGCCTTCAAGTGCCTCTGGAGAGCCAGGACAGAGTGGGTGGCTCTGGGGCTCTTTGTAGGGGGAGCCTGGGTTCTGGGAAGATACTCCTATAGTTACCCATAGTCTATTGAGATTGGGTTGTCTCAGGGAGCCCCTTGCTTACCCCCTGTGTGGCAGAGAATGTGCAGAGAGTCTTTCTCAGCTGTTCCTTCTCCAGTCCTTAGCAGGGGGTCTGTCCTAGATCTTCCCCACCCAGCACTTTCCCTCCCCAGGTGTTGGGTCCTGGATTCCAGCTCTGTCTAGCCTTGCTGTGTCTGGGAGAGTAACCTTTTGGTAGCTGCCTCACCTGGCACAGGGCACTGACCCAGGTGTGACCCACAGTATCCTTTGCCACTTACCCCAGCTGCTCAGAACTTTCTGAAGGCATCTCTGAGTCCTGACTCCACCTTTCTACAGGTACCAAGCCAGCTGCCTCTGTGGACCCGTGGGGAGTGCCCACCACAGTCAGCACACACACTGTCCCCAAGAGCTCAGACCCCTGGGCAACTTCGCAACAGCCTGCCCCCAGTGCTGGGAAGACAACAGATGCCTGGGGCGCAGCCTCTGCCACCAAGCCCATACCTGCCTCGGGTGAGCGCCTCACTGCCAGAGCTCTGACAACCTCCACCCAGGAGCTTCATCTGACTCCTTGGCAGCTGCCCACTGGTTTGCTGCATTTGTTCCTCTGCCTGTGCTACACTGACCTTGGGTCCCGATCCCCAGATCCAAACACCCCAGTGTGAATGGGAGGTCACAGGCCCCTCTGTGTGCTCCACACCTTACTCCAGAGGGGCCAAGAGGGTGTTGAGAGGTCTGCACTGCTCCAAGCTAAGGGTACTGTCCTCACTCTGGTGGACTGACCTTGGGCACTCCTTCGGACCACTTCTACAGAGCCGCATCCAGTGTCCAGCCACAGCTTAAATGTGCCCACATCCTTATGTTTGGGGTGAGGACCACAGAAGCAGTGGCAAGTGTCCAGACTCCCTTCTCCCTGCTGTTCCTCTCCCATTCAGGTGACTGGAGCCCATTCTGCTGTTTTTAGCTCTGAGTTCTAGTGCTGCCCTATGAGGTAGGGTAAACAGGGAGATGCCCCCCTGGCCTTCTCACCCTCTGGACGTACAGTGGGCAACTGCAGTGCTGCAGGGTCTTGTGAGGTCCCCACAGTCACTGGCTTCTGTCCCCCCAGGGTCCTTTGAGCTGTTCAGTAATTTCAATGGTACAATTAAAGACGACTTTTCTGAATTTGACAACCTCCGAACTTCAAAAAAATCAGGTAAGTAAAGGTAGTTTCCATAATATTCTGTGCATTTGACCAACTTCATTATTGCAGAAATAATAGCTTTTGAAATCCAGCAACTTTATGCCTTTTCTCAGTACTTTGATCTTAAGAACCTAAGCATCTAATTCTAGGAATTCACACATTGGAAAGTCATGAGGAGGTTGAGGTTTTTCTCAACTTTTCCTCAAGTTGAGCCCTGTGTTCTGTGTCTTATCACCTCTCTCCCAAGGCTGTGACTCCCGTTAGTCAGAGCCCCTGGCTGCATACAGGTGTCCACTCTGGCCTCCCTGCCAGTGTGGGTCCATCCATCCTATCCACCTTCCTCCCACCAACCTTCCTGCTCCCCAGAGGTGTCTCCTTGGATATAAATGGGGACAGTCTCTGTCCACTTCCCCTCTGTGACAGCTCCTGCCCAGGAGACCCTGGTCCATTCCAGACCCAACTGGGATGGGAGGGCATGGGGGTCAAGGTTGACCTGGAAGTTTGCAGCAGGGGAGTCCTGGGGTGCACTCTCACATACTCTGTGTAGACTGAGAACAGAGCTAGGCAGCCTCTGTCCATCTGGGTCCTTACCTCCTAGCTGCATACAGCAACTTCTCTTCTTTCTCTTTTCTCCCTTGACTTTCCCCTTGCCCTGCACACTTCCTCATCCTCATCCTTCCTACCTTCCTACCTTCCTCCACCTTTCCTTCTGTTTAAGCCCCCCTCTCAGCTGCAGCCCCTGGCCTGGCTGGGCCCTGGTCAAAAGGTACACCAACTCAATCCCACCCCTACTTCACCCCCTGGGATCTGGGGCTCCCCGCTAGGGACCTGAGGCAGCTCTAAAACCCTCTTGCTTTTTGCCTTCCTTCTTTTGCTACATTTAAACAAGATTGTGCCAGGCACAGTGGCACACACCTGTAATCCCAGTGACTCAGGAGACTGAGGCAGAAGGATTGCAAGTTCAAAGCCAGCCTCAGCAACTTAGTGAGACTCTGAGCAACTCAGGGAGAAATTTTTAGAAATTTTTAAAAATATTTTTTAAAAGGGCTGGAGATGTGACTCAGTGGTTAAGCACCCCTGGGTTAATCCCCAGTACAAAAAAAAAAAAAAACAAGATCCTACAAGTCTGTGTAGGTATTACGGCCTAACCTGTCCTTGCCCACCTCTTCCCTCTGTGCCTCTGAGAAAGCTGCTTGGTTGTTGTTAGGTGTTGACTTTTAAATATTTATTCCCAATTGTAGAAGTATTCCTATTGTAGAAGACTTGGAAAAGTTTATGAAAAAAAATGAAAATCATCTATAATCATTCCACCTATAACTCAGCCACTCTATTTCCCTCTGATATCTTTTTCTGAACTTAGTGGTCCTTTTCAAATCTACTATCAGAGTTGAGTTCTGCCCCTGCTTTCCTGAATTTTATGGAATAACAGATTGGAAACATTTTTTTCATGACTTTAAAGTTTATTAGAAATAGTAATAAAATATATATACATATGTGGATATATTTACATATGTTTTTCTCTATAGCTCAGTAATATTTTTATCAATTTGGGGGAGGAAGTTTTAGGTTGAATTCAGATTATTCTAATGTAAATAATTCTGTGCTGAACACCTTTATACTTAAAATCTTGGTTCGCATTTTGCATTTTTCCTGGAACTGAATTCCTAAAAGTGGGATGACTGAGCATGACCATTTTGGAGAACCCAAACCCTTGTCCAGGTGCATCCCATCATAGCAGTCATATGCCGCTGGCCTGTCTCAGCACACCCTCTGTTGGCTGAATTTTAAAACACAGTTTGCTTTCTTCTTACTCTCAAGAACTTCATGTTCCACTGTAGAAAATTTAGCAAATGAAATTGTAAAATGACATATTAAAAAATCAAATTATCTGGGCCTCGTCAGTAACCAAAAATAACATCAATATTTTTTGAGGATTGTGCTATATGTACTGTTTTGTATCTTGCTTTTCCCACTTAACCATTTTGATAGTTTTCTTTGTTCCTCATTTTTATTCTGTGCCTATTGGACTATGTGGATGTATGGTTTCTTTAAATGCCTATGATCAGCTGTGTCTCCATTTGGGGATGTTGGAAAGGCACTTCAATGAACACACTGTCTTGTGCACAGTGCATGTGTCCTGGGAGCTGAGACACTGGGCATTGATGCTCATGGGATTAGCAGCATTAGGTGCATCATCTTCGGCCTCTACGCTCACTTTGCCACTTGTATCCCTGTCTTGCAGCTGAGTCTGTGACCTCTCTGCCATCCCAGAACAATGGAACTACAAGCCCTGACCCCTTTGAGTCTCAGCCCCTGACTGTTGCTTCAAGCAAGCCCAGCAGTGCCCGGAAAACACCTGAGTCTTTCCTGGGCCCCAACGCGGCCTTGGTGAACCTGGACTCACTTGTGACCAGGCCTGCCCCAGCAGCCCAGTCCCTCAACCCTTTCTTGGCCCCAGGTAGGCACATGTCTGGTTGTATCCAGCTGTTTTGCCTGAGACTGGATGTGCTGCCGGCCTCTGAACCTGACTCTCTCAACTCTGGGACTCTTCCTGCTCTGCCCTACCTGTGGGCCCAACTTCCAGGAGCTGCCTGGCCAGTGACTGGGAGTTTCATCATGAACTCCAGGACCTGGGCTTACTGCCTCTTCTCCAGGGCCATATGGGGTGGGGCATGGAAGCTGCTGTTTAAAGCAGGGAGAATATGGGGAGGAAGTAGTTCCTCCTCTTAGTTGAGAGCACTGAGTAGAAGCTGCTCCTACTTAGTGCCCCTAGCAGGTAACCCTCAGGCAGGGGCCAGTATTAGGTCAGGTAGAGGCTGACAGGGTACTGGGGCAAAGAACAACCAAGATTTGCTGTCCAGTATACCCCTTGAGAGGCGACTAACTTGGCCTTCTAGTATAAGCCAGCCTTGGAACCCAAGGACCTTCACCACCCCTGGTGTAGAATTCTGCTCTAAGTCTTCTTTGAGGCTCTGTGTTGACTGCAGAACAGGCTCCTAGCTGCTTTATCCAGCATCCAGGGTTATTGCAACCTGGCTCTGGCCTCCTTAGACTGGCCCCACCCTCTTCTCTCTTATGGACTACACCCCCTTGGCTCCACTGAGCTCTGTACTAGGACCCATCTTTACCTCTAGGCTGTGACTCACCAATCGGCCTAGATCATACTCCCTTGTTTTCTCCAGCACCTAGTTCAAATGACTTCCTCTTCCAGGAAGTTCTTCTTCCCTCCTGCACAGATACATCTATGCTTGGAGTTTCTGGGACCCACCCAGCCTGAGGTCCTCATGGATGAGGATGTGGCCACAGAGGAAGGTGGCCCTGTGGGTGAAGCTAGGTTAGGACATGGACTCCTCAGTCACTCTGAAGCGTGTCTGCCCAGGAAGGCTCCTGTCCCCTTTTGCCAGAGAGCCCCCAGAGGCCTGCAGGAGCTCCTGTGGATGATCATGTCCATCATCAGTTCTCTGTGAGCACCTTGTTGGGGCCTTGAGGCAGCTTTGCCATCTGAAACCCATCTGGGATCTGGGAGCTATCAGCAAGATACTGAAGGTTTGGACAGCCCTGCTGGAATCCAGGACCATTCTCTAGGTCATGCAGGTAGTCTTGGCTGTCATTTGTAGAGTCACATGGACCAGAGACATGGTCCTGGCTCTGTATTTGATCAGGGTCTACTGCTCTGCAGTCTCTTTTCTCTACTGTGAACCAGGAGTGACTTGCAGAGCCCTCATTGCAAGCTCCGGGAGGAGGAGCTCATCTCCTCAGTGTGGGTCAGAGAGCAACAGCCTTGTCTCCTTTGACAGGCATGCCTCCTTACTATGCTGGCTTGAACCAGGCTGAACACTCAGTGCCAGCAGTGTGATGTGTCTCAGCAAAGAATCACTAGATGTTTTGCTAGGAGCAGAACAGACTTCCTGGGGTGAGGGAGGTTTGAGGACTGGGTGATACAGGGCTCTTCAGCTTCTTGATGTCAGGACTTCCCTGAGCCTTCAAAGTGCTGGTAGGCAGGACCCAAGGTGCCTTGTGGGCACTGCAAGTCATGTGCTATAGTTTCTGCACTGCCCCTCTCTGTGTCCCTGTGCCAAACACACCCTTGTCTCTTCTACACATCTGTGGTCACAGCTGGGGAGGCAGAATGAGGGAGCAGGCAGCTGTTTACTGCTGATGGTGTCCTGGGTGCCAGCCCTACAGAGGAGCTGGAGTCTCTGAGCCTGGTGTGTCCTAGAACTGCCTTGTTTAGCTCTGTGACCCCAGACAAGTCACAGGCTTCTCACAACTATAGTCCTCTCACCCCGTGTGATTCATGTAGTCAGCAGATGTTTGCTAGTGTCTCCTTTGGACTAAGCTAGTATTGTAATGGGCCCTGAGGGCACAGCAAGGAACAAAATACAAACCCTGACCTGGAGCTCAGAATCCTAAACATGAGCTGTCTGTGGAGGGTGGCTGTGCTGGATTGTACTCTCCTAACAGCTCAGTCCTTGTCCTTCTTGCTCTCTCCCCAGGTGCAGCTGCTGCCTCTGCCCCTGTCAACCCCTTCCAGGTGAACCAGCCCCAGCCACTCACATTGAACCAGCTGCGGGGGAGCCCTGTCCTGGGGAGCAGCACATCCTTCGGGCCTGGCTCAGGGGTGGAGCCCATGGCCGTGGCCCCTATGACCTCAGCAGCTCCACACCAAGCTCTGGCGGCTGGTGGCTCCTCTTTGACACCACTGGGCCCTGCAGCGATGAACATGGTGGGCAGTGTGGGCATTCCCCCTTCGGCAGCTCAGGCCACTGGCACAACCAACCCTTTCCTTCTCTAGTGCCCCAGGTTCTGGACCTCCCTGAGTGAATGCCTGGAGTACCCATGCCAGAGGACTCATAGCAGGGACTCTCGTTTGTGGGGTGGCGGCTGAGAGTGTGGAGTGTTAGGGCTTTTCAGTTCCAGCTTCCTGATGAAAGGGTTGTCCTGTGGCCCCGACCCTTAGACTGAGCAGCACATAGCTGTCCATGCTGCTTGGAGCAGGCCTGCCCTTGCCGCCTCCTCCCAAGTGCTCAGCTCCCAAGCTCCTCTGAGGCCTTGGACAAGGAAGCAAAGTCATCAGTGTTGCCCTGGCCCCAGCCTCAGCCCAAGGGTCTCTGGGTCACTGCCTAGCCCAGAACTTGGGACAGTTGCCTCATCTTTGCCCCCCACCCCCCAGCCCTAGGGGCACTGTAGGCTCTGTCCCTGAGGTAGATGGGATGAAGCACCACCCCATTCAACACTGACCTTGGGGGTAGTGGTTGTGCGTATTTTTATTTTTCTTTGACTCGTGTGTGAGTTCAAAGTAAACACCACCACCATGGACAACTCTTAAATTAAATCCACTAGAGCGAGCTTTAAAACTAACCTGAGCATAACCCTGCCACATGGCTCTATGCTTGTACACGTTTGCACATATTTTGTTTAGTACAGTTTCATATTTGAGTTTGCAGAATTATCTAATAGTCTTTTTTTGGCTAATATTTTTATAACGTGGTTCTTATTTAACTGTCTAGTTTTGATAGAATTTACCAGGTCTGGCTGACTTAAGATCTTGGCACGTGTCATTTTAGTGGTTTAAGTCCTCTTATTTATGGTTTTAACTGTAAGAAAATTTAAAAAGGAAGAGATGTTTTGATGACAAAAATATGCCTTATGGAAAAACTAAAGCAAATTCTTTATAGGAGAAAGTATGAAAATTTGATTACACAAAAAAGATGTTTATTTAAAAAAAAAAAAAAACTCCAACAGCAACAAAAACTTGTAGCCTCCAGTTGCCTTTTCCTTTCTCTAACTCCCTTTTTTGGTGATATACAAAAACCAATTGACTCTCAGCCTTTTTGGCTAGCTCCAGAAAAAGACACTTATTTCTTAACCAATACGCCATCTTGAAAGTCGAAAAAAACTAATGTATGAATGTGACTCACCAGTTTTTATCAACTAATTCCTTTTTTAATTAAAGGCATGCAGGGATTTAGAGACTTCTGTTTACAGTGGGAATTGGAAGTGGTGAAATCGCCCTTAGCCTTTCGTCTTGCTCTCCTCTGACTCGTTCCACGCTCAGGTTAATGACAGGATCATGTCCCAGGGATCCCTGGGGAATGGTCCCCAGGCTGAGATAGAGGTGAGGGACCAGGGCTGGCCCTGATCCATCTACCTGCCAACTCCAGGCACAGGTTGCAGACTGAGAAGTAATCATCTCTTATTTTGGAGGTGAAGGAAAAAAAATCATTCTCACACAGGATTGATTTTTAACAAACATGCACTAATATCTCCCACTCCCAACCTCCTACTGTCCTCACCCCATCCACCACTGTAAAGAAAAGTATTAAGTCCCAGATTATAAACAAGAAAAGACTTGCTTTTCCCCAGGAAAGGGATAGTCCCTTGAATCCTGTGTCCTGGCAACTTGCCTGGCAGATATTTCTGACTTGAGTCCCAGCTTGGACTTCTCACCTTCAGTTCTAAGGGCAGCCAACCACCTGCCAGCCCCTCTCTGGTTCCAGGAAGAGACCCCACCCTCAGCATCAGCAGGGGTGTGATCAATCTACAGTGGTCTCTGGGCTGCCAGGAGGCCATTCGAGCTCTGAAGACTGCCTGCTTAGGCCACTCCAGTTCCTCCCAGAACTCGAGGCTTAAGGCCGGCCTTGGTGCCTTTGCCACCTAGGAAGGCAGGTGGCTGGGCTCGTCCTGCCTGGGGAGTGCGGGAGGCACCAGGAGATGCCGAGGCAGGGCGCCTGCCCAGGATGGTGCTCTCTCTCAAAAGGTGCAGGGCCTGGGCCAGCGTATAGGGTGGTACACCAGGCTACTTGGGGTCAGTGATTCTTTTGTAATAAGACAACAGCCCTTCCTGATGTGACTGAGGCCCCAACATTAACAAGCCTCTGGGACACCCGAGAACAGCACCCCCAACCCCACCCCTGGCACAGGCCATCCTGAGTGCACGTTGTCCCTGTTACCCACTGCACTGATCATGAAGCCACCAGTTGCTGCCACGTGTGTTGCACACATGCTACTGTGCCCCCTCCTGATGAGCACCGTGGTGGAGGAAGTCACCCAGCCATTTCCCCGTGGGCCGGTGGCTGGTTTTGAACTTGTGTTGACTGTTGAGACTTATTTACTGTATAAATATAATTTATCATTTGTATCATGATGCGGTTTCTGGCTGTGTCCTTCTGCCTTCCATCTTTGTCCATCCTATGCCACAGAGGGCTGGGCAGGCTAGGGAGCCCATTTCTGCCCAGAAGCAGCTTGGCCTATCATCAGTGAGGTAGGTCATCACCCAGTCCTAGTGCTCTTCTTGGGGAGGCCTGCCTTTCTTGGGGTGCTGATAAAGTACAGTCTCAAGTCCTTTGGCCCCTTTCTGCATCTGCCCCTTTGCACATTTGTCACAGTGGAGGCCTGTTTTGAGTGTGCCTGTTACAAGGCCTGGCTTTGATGTACCTTAGAGGCCTCCCAGAAGAAGCTGCCACCTCATCAGTTGGGGTAGACTTGTTATGTGCCCAGAGGAGTGGGAAACTGGTGGTTAACATGTCATAGCTGGCCCTTGTCAACACATACTTCACTCTTCTTCCCACACATAGACCAGAAGATTCCCTCCATCTGCATCCAGCAGGGTCTCTGGGGGGTGCAGCACATTCTCCAGCAAGGCAGGCCCAGTCACAGACCTGTCACTGTGTCCTCTCTCCTGTCAGTAGCAAATGGTGCATCGGGGGTAAGTGATCACAGTAGACTCTAGTCAGTAGAGCAAGTAGAAAACACTGGCAGCTGCTGGTCCTTGGCAGCACAAAAGGCCTGTGAGGTCCCCTGTCTAGATGGCAGTAAAGGACCTGATAAAGCTCTGGCTCTTCTGGCAGTGGGTGGGCAGGGGAGTCTCCTGACCAGTTTCCTCTGTGACTCCAGGCTCCGTCCTCTAGGAATGACCCATCCTTTTTCGTATTCCCTCTACTATAGCCAAGGTGGGCCTTAGAGTGCTTCTGGGGTGATGCTCAGCTCCCTGCCTCCTGCCTGCAGGTAGACATTCCTAGTCAAGACCTGTTATAAATCAAAGGGGGATGTAGCACACTTAAGATTTATGCATTTTGTTGGATGTAAATGTTTCTTCAAAATAAAGAACAAAAAGGGCTGGGGTTATAGCTCAGTGGTAGAGCACCTAACTAGCATGTGTGAGATCCTGGGTTTGATCCACAGCATCACATAAAAATAAAATAAAGGTATTATGTCCACCTACAACTATATATACATATGTATTTTTTTAAAAGAACAAATATTGAACTCTATAGTTAATGATAAGCCTGCTGAAATAGAAAGCAGGTGGTACTGAAGTCTGCAGTTTATTTTGAAGTGCACTAAAACCAGGATGGACTGAAAGAAAGACAAACAGTTGGACATATGTGAAAATTCAAGTACAGTCAATGTCCCTCGGTATCTGGGCGGGGATGGGTTCCAGCCACTCTCCAACCCACAAATACTCAAATCGGGCCTCTTATATAAATGGTTTAGTAATTGCACATCATCCCATAGGCTTTAAATCATCTCTAGATTACTTATAATACCTGCATATGTAGATGATATACAAATAGTTGCACTGTTTTATTTAGGAAATGATGACAAGGAAAAAGTCTATATCCATTCAGGACAGATGCAATGTGTTTTTCTAATATTTTTGATCTGTGGTTAGTGCAACGCGCAGATAGAGTAGGAAAATGGTCGTGATAGAATCTAGGTGGTGGGTATGTGGTATTCACTGTAAAGTTACAACTTTTCTTTGTTTAAACAATTTAATAATATTGGGGGGGGAATGGACAGTTAAACTAAGGAGAAGAGGGTGGCCCACCATGTCAAAGCTCCTGACATGGGGCAAATTGGCCTTGAGGATTGAACATGGACTTGAGAGGGTGGCTGTCTCAGGCAGTGACAGGAAAGGTCATGGGTCGGGGGAGGCTGTAGACAGAGGAGACAGCATCTTTAGAAGCTGCATTAAAATAAAGCCAAGAAGTTGAGGGGCAGCTGGGAGTGTCCCAGTGAATTGTGAGGTGGAGGCAGGAAGATCGCATGTTGGAGGCCGGCCTTAGCAACTTAGCAAGATACTCAGCAACTTATTGACACCCTGTCTCAAATACAAAATAAAAGGACCAGGGATGTAGCTTAGGAGTAAAGTGCCTCTGGGTTCAATCCCCACTATGGGGGAAAAAAAAAAAAAAAGTGAAGTGGAGGGGCCTAGGATTTTGCTTCTTGTGGTTTCTTGATCTAGAGTCCTGAGTGGAGTCTGAGGGGAATCGTTTTGTCGAGGATGGAGGAGAGCCCCCTTGTGGATCTGACATCTGTGAGAAACCAGAGGTATGGTCCCTTGGTGTGTTCCCAAGAGGCAGCTTTTGGAAGGACTAGGAAGATCATGTCTCTGGGAGTGTGGGATGCCATGGCAGGACCAGGAGGAAGCTATTTGGTGGAAGGGGCATTGAGGGTCCTGGAAGTTTGGAGACAGAAGGTATGAAGGGGTTTTCTCAGACTGCAAGAGGGATTGGTCTGAGGAAATACAGTGGGTCTTTGGGCAGTTAGGGCCACGGAGGACTGGGCTGTGGGTGGAGGTGGGCAGTTAATAAGCTCCATGCTTGGGTGGGTGGATGGGCAGCCCCCACCGGGGCTGAGGTTTTGTTGGGTGAATGTACAGAGAGAAAGAAAGGGCATAGATGTTAAGGGGACATACAGATGAGTGCCTGTAAGTGATGACCATTAGTTCTGTAGAGGGTAGGTTGGATACCAAGAAAAGAGGGGCTGACATTTGGCAAAAGGCAGCTGGTTAGCAAGTGGCTTGGAGGTCCTGGATGGAATGAAGGGCTGTTGGCTTGGGCACCCAGGGAAGGACCACATGATGGAAATAGTTGTCTAATAACGGGAATCAGATCCAGATTTTGCAGGTGATGCAGTTGTTACCAAGCAGCTCTGACCATAGGAAAGGGGGCTGTCAAGAGTAGAGGTCAAGATCACTGTAAGTGAGGAGGTTGAGGAAGAGGCCAAATTGTTGGAGGGATCATTCACAAAGACCATGATGTCACTAAGAATAGCTGCAGAGTGAGTGGCCATGCAGGCACATCTTGATGGAGACTGATGACGGTGTGGTCTGATGGCTTGGGCTTCAGGAAGCTGGATGGGGAAGGAGGGGTGTGGTCTGGAAATGCTGAAGTGCAAGGACACATTCCATTTCTGGGCCCACGGTGCATAGAGTATGGAAAGGAAAAGATAACTACTCAAGAGGGCTGTCGGGGACAGGGCAGGTTTTGGAAAACAGGGAGCTTTCCATTCAGATGGTTGGAGTCAGGAATTTTATTGACAGATCAGGAGTTCCAGAATGCACAGTGAGTTGGGGGCAGGGGATAGGAGTGTCCTGAGAGACAGTAGAGGAAGAGGGTCTTTGGGCAAGTTCCAGTGATGGTCTGGGCAACATGCAACAGTGAGGCTAGTGGTCTGCATGTGGGACGATGGGAGTTGTTCCGCATTCTGCTGATGGGACCATCCAGGCTAGAGCAGTTTGTGTGCTAAGGAGAGCTCAGGGGATGGGCAGGGACAGTTCTGCAGTCCATCCCTAGAGGCTCAACTGAGGCTGCAAGAGGTGCTGCCTCATGATATGCCAGGAAGTGTGCTTGGGGGTGAGGAAGCTCAGTCTTGGGCATTCCTGCTCTGGTCACAGAGACCTGTGTTCAGGTGGCCAAGGACTCCCATGGATGCCAGGGGTGTTGGGCTGTGGTATTTACCAGAAAGCTGCTTTCCAGCCAGCAGCCTCCCACCTTTGGAAGGTTTCCAGCCTCTGTCCTCAGACTATGGGGGGGGAGGCAGGAAGAGAGCAGGCTGGGGGGTCGCTGTCCTCAGGGCACCTTGCCATTGAGCTCCTGCTAACGCAATTCTCTCCTTGCCAAAGGAGGCTGGGGCACTGTTGGCACAGTGTCAGGCATTGAGCAAGAGACTCTACTTAACTTCATAGCTGAAGTGATTGATGTGTCCATTTTAGGGATGAGTATTGAGGTGTCAAAAAGGCCACACTCTGGCTCTGAACAGCAGAACCAGTGTTACAGCAAAGCTCTGGTCCTGACTGGCCATCCTGGTGTGCAGCCCCTGAAGCTTTTACCCTCACAGTGCCCTGTAGGACTAGAGAGAAGGGAGGGTCCTGGAGGCCACAGCCCAGTGACCTATACCATAGCAGTAGGTGCTAAAAGGGAGAGAAGGCAGCTGGGCTTTCTGAAAATGTGATAGTTTATTATACAAAACAATTTTATTGTCCCCAAACCCCGCACAGCACCAGGCCATACTTTAGGCCATGACTAACTCTAAAAAAGAAGCCCTTGGTTATTTTAGAGCTGGTGGGCCAACCTGGCCAGACTTGGGGTGGGCAGGTGGAAGAGTCAGATGCCTTCACCAGGAGATGCCCTAAGGCAGGCTGGGCCCCTGGAGGCCCTGTGTGTCCACAGGTCCAGTGTCGTAGCCCAGCTTTCTCATGTCCTTGGTCACCACATTGAAGAGGAGGGTAACAAAGCCCTGAGAACGGACTCGTGTCACTGGAAACAGAAGGGCAGCATCAGCCAGGCTGGGCTGGGGTGGACAAAACCAGGAAACTAAGACTCTCTGTCTTAATGTTCTTTTCTGTAAAATGAGGATGGTAGTGCCTGGCCTGTGTCCCTCATGGGGAAATAAAGGGGCTGCAGTGGGGTAAACAGACATGGCAAGCCCTTTGCTCCAATCAGGCCCTAATCTGGGAGGTGCTCTGGGAAAATTATCAGGCTAGCTCCCACAAGTACCAGGTTGCAGGTGCCTGGCAGATCCCTGGCCTTCATTCCCCATCTCTTTCCAGGTCTCCTGGGTGCTGAGGTCCCACTTCAGGCTCCAGCCTGCCTCTGGGCTGGGGGTGGGGGTGGAGGGCATCAAACTTTACCTTCCCGGCCTTCACCCTGAGCCACCACCTTGGGGTCTGTGTATTCGGGCCGCCGTCCCATGAACCAGCTGGGAACAGGAAAACATGGGTGAGCAGGGCCCTGCCTGGGAATTCTGGTCTCAGATCCTGGCAGTGGGCTCTCCAGGCTTCAAAAACCAGCATCCCTTCTCCAATGTATCTACCACAAGCCAGGCCCCAGGCAGAACCTTCCTAGGCCCACCTTCCCTCTGTCCAACTGGATACCAGAGTGGTGGTGTTTTTGTCTGGGCAACATGGCCACTGGAGGCCTAGTAGGGCTTCTACCAAGACTCAGGTGTTCTGCACTCCCACCCTAGGTATCTGGCTTTTCTAGCTCAGTCTTCCTTGGGTTTGAGTCACTGGGGATGAAAGCTGAGGGAAATACTGAGCTGGGGTCAGGTATAGCCTGAACCAAGGTGGAAATCCTGAAAGGTGACAGCTGACTTTGGGAGGAGCAAACAGCATAACCCCACTTGAAAGAGGGGCCAGATCTAGCTCCCCAGTTTTGTCCCTGAGTAGTGTGGGATCCAGTATAATTTGCTTCTCATCACTGAATCTCATTTTGTCCAGTGTAAAACAAGGATGACATTGGCACCTACCTCTTGGGGTTGTGAGGTGAAGGTGCTCTGTCAGCTGCCATCTGAAACATTACCCTTCCTAGGTAGGAACTGGCCCTGGGATGCCCTGGGACAGCCATGGTAATAACACTGCGGCCACGCCCTGCTAAAGGCAGCACTCAGCCACAGGCCCTGGCAGTCAAGTTTCCCCTCTCAGGAGCTTTGCTCTGCAAATGCCCAGTGACTCTCCAGGCCACACAGTTCTGCAGGGGCAGGGCTGGGAATGGCTAGGAGCCACCCGCCTCATCAGGCGCCACTGTACCTGGCGTGAAGGCCACGCCTCCGACACACCCACTGGAGCCAGAAACAAGGTGCACTATTCTCGGCTGGGTGGGTGAGGCAGACACGGGCTTCTCCTGCCGTGGGCGCCCTAGAACAACTTGTGGCTGTGTGAGCACCCTGCATCAAAGCCCTGCAGCTCCATGCGCCCTCGAGCCTCTGTCCTCACCATGGGCAGTGCCAGGCAGGCCCTCTGGTAATGGTGACGAGGCACACCGCTGGCCACGCCCTCCCCTGGCGCCAGCACCACTCTGTTCTCCGGGTTCGGGCTCGGAGCTCTGTCTGCAGGTTCCGCAAGGCCGCAGGACAAGAGGTTGTGTGCAGACCAGAGCAAGGGAGCGTTGCACAGTGACTCCAATCTCTGAGCAAGGGGACGGAGTGGTACGGGGAAGCCAGAGTTCCCGCCCCTGCTGCCCATTCCAGGAGACCAGATGGGGCGAGCCCCCCACTCGCTGAGCGCTTACTCCATCACAGAGCACAGCTCTAACAGCATGCAACTCAGGTAGTTGAGGGCTGAGGCATGGGTGGCGGGGTAGGGAGGTGGGCACCGTCCCACCCTGAGGACAGATCACACACTCGCTGCATTTCCAGTTTTCTCCTGAGTTTGCACGGGCAGTGTGCTTATCTGATTCTTGGAAGAGACAGACTGTTCAGGGAAGAATGTTGCAGGATGCGTCCCAGGCAGGAAAGAACCCAGTAGGCTGAGAACTGAGGCAGGTAAAGAGTCTACAGACGGGAAGCAAGCAGTGAGGAGGCCACCAACTCAGAGAGCCCTGCAGCATTCTGGCTGGAGTTAATCCTAAATGCAAAGGGTTGTCCCTGGGTAGTTTCCAGTAGGGGAGGGCATAGGGTTTTAGGAGCACCATCATAGTTGCTATGTGAAGAAGTTGCATAGTTGCTAGCTTGGAGGGTTTATTAGGCTGAAAAACAGCCCCTAGAAATATCAGATATTTGCAAAAAGGGTCTTGAGGTGTGTGTCATTAAATTAAGGACCTTGGGGATTATTTTAGATTATTCTGGATTATCCAGGCAGGCCCTAATGTGATCACAGGCATCCTCATTGAAGGATGATGCCACAGAAAGTGTCACACACACACAGGAAAAGGCCATGTGACCACAGAGGTAGGGGCTGGAGAGATATGACCACAGCTGAGGCAGGCAGGCAGCCATTGAAGCTGTAAGAGGCAAGGAATGGAGTTTCCTCAGAGTCTCTAAGGAAAACTGGACCTTCCAGCACCCTGATTTTGCCCAGTGAAATGGGTTTTGGACTTCTAGCCTTCAAAACTGTGAGAAAACAAATTTCTGTTGTTTTAAGCCATAGAGTTTGTGGTAATTTGTTCTAGTGCCCACAGAAAACTAATACAAGGGCCAAGAATGTTATAGCAGTCCACAGGCTGAAGGAGGCTGAGTGGGGGAAAGTAGTGGGACAGCAGAGAAGGGAGCTGCTGGAGGATGCTCCAGAGGGAGGGACTGATGGCCTGCATCGTCATGGATGCTGCATCTGGGAAGATTCTGCTTCACTGCCTTCACTCGTCAGACCCTCCCGCTTATTTAAAAAAAATTTTTTTTTAAAATTTTGGTACTGGGGATTGAACCCAGAGGCACTTAACCACTGAGCCACATCCCCAGACCTTTTTATTTTGAAACAGGCTCTCGCTAGGTTGCTTACGACCTCAATAAGTTGCTGAGGCTGGCTTTGAACCTGCGATCCTCCTGCCTCAGCCTCTTGTGCTGCTGGATTACAGGTATGTGCCACCATACTGCACTCCCCTCCTGTTTTTGTAATGCATGCACACACTGCCTTGCCCAGTTGAGAGCCCATGCAAAGGGCTGGAAAAGGCCCTGCACTGAGCTGCCATCCCTCAGGCACAGGCAAGAAGGTCACCTGCTCTGCTGGCTCTCAGGACTCCCTCCTCAGCATGGGATAATTTCCTCAGGGACCTCTCATCAGGAGGCCCAAACTCTCCCCTTGGGGGCTGGGGAGCAGAGCAACTGCTCTGTGCCTGTGTGGACTCTCAAAGCCTTTCCCCAAGTCTGATAACAGCCCTGGGGTTGGGTATTGTCACCTCCAATTGACACTGGCCCAGGACATCTATCTGAGTAGCCCTTCCCACCTGGTAGACTCCTAGAGGGGCTCCTAGGGGCAGTAGGCTCCCAAATCCTTGGGCTGAGGCCAATGGAGAATGTTGTTCCTCCTCTCTGTAGACCTCAGTGTTCAGCATGCCTTCCTCTGCTCTGAGCTGTCCCTCCACCCAGCAGGATTTGACTAGGTCCCACTCCAATACTGGCCAGGTTACAGGGGACCACTTGCTGGCTGCTGCTTGGGAACCCTGGTGGTCCTTCATTTTCTTCCCACGCTTGCCAACCTGCTGGGCGGCAGTGGTGGCTTGCAACCATGTAAGCAGAGGGGCACTTCCATCCCCAACTCCCAGTCAGCCAGCTAGGGCCCAGTTCACCTTGCTACCTCCTACTTAGATGTGGTAGGGGATAAGAGTCCTTCCCACTGGGCTTCCTCCAGGCATCTGTCCCTGGGCTCTCCCTACAAGCCCCTACCTGCCTTCTTGATGTCTCCCCTGACACTCCCTCAGCTTGCCACTTACTGGCCATAGCAATCTGGTTGCTCCTAATGTGCTAAGCCCACGCTCTCCTCAGGGCACAGCCAGTGTTTGGTATTCCTTGTACCTGGAATATTCTTCCCCCACCTCTTCCCAGGGTGGCTGCTTGGTTCCACTTGTCTCTGCTCAAATGCCCCCTTCTCCATGAGGCTCCCACACATAAAGGATTTAGTAGCTGACTGATAAAAGCTATCCAGGATCACTGTAACTGTTTTAGGATGTTGGACTCCCACTTCTGGATCCTACCTGATGTCATACTATGTGGTGAGCATTTTCCCTTCTGATGTGAATTTTTCTTCTGCTCCATCTGACACAAAGTCTTAATGGGCACAGAGTAAGAATGCACTTCTTGCCACTATAGTGGCACATGCCTGTAATCCCAGCTACAAAGGAGGCTGGGGCAGGAGGTTTGCAAGTTCCAGGCCAGCCTCAGCAATTCAGTGAGACTCTGACTCAAAATAAAATGGGCTGGGGATGCAGCTCAGTGGAAGAGCACTCCTGGGTTCAATTCCCAGTACCAAAAAATAAGACAAACAGCAAAACAAACAAACAAACAACATCAAAATAAACAGCCTTATGCTACCAGAAAAGTTATCAGTAACTGAGCAGCCTCCAAATCCGGGAGACCTGTTCTCATTTGTCCCCAATAGGTGGGGCAGCCTGAAGGCCTGGTGGGGTTTCCAGGCACATCACCAGGACTGGTTTGTGACAGCCACTGAACCATTAGATCAGGAGGTAATCTGGCTGTAGGTAGAGAACTCACCTTGTGAACTTCTGCAGTTTAGATGTAGACTCTGGCACAAACATGGGGATGGTCCTTTTGTGCCTGTAACAAATGTGTTCACACAGATGTACTGAGTAACAGGAAAGTGAAGGCCCTTCCAGAGTCTCCACCAGGCCGTGAATGGGAATTCTCATAGATCAGGCTATGTGGTTGTAGCCTCATGGAGGTCAGTCTTTTTCTTTTTAGGACCCACTCCCTCCCCTCCCCACCTGTGTCTGGCTAGCAGTGTGAGCCTCACACTGGGTCTCTTTCTGGTTAAGGGTCACAGCAACTACATTCCATGCCGAGTTGCCCAGGCTGCTGGGGACCTGAGAGCATACTTAGTCTGAGCCCAAGATGGAGGAGGCAGGGATGGCTGCCTCAAGGACAAGCCCTTCAGAGTAAGTGTGAAGGACCCAAGGTACAGGTTGTGGCCCAGTGACTTGTTCAGAGCAAGGACCTACCGGCCAGGTGAGAAAGGCACGTGCACCGCACCATAGCCACGGACGACATCATTCCCGAACACATCTGGTCCATACACACTGAGCACAATCTGAGGCCCTTAGGAAGGACAAGACCAGGGTTATTCAGTAGGAACCAGAAGAAGTACAAGGTAGGCAACAGGATGTGTCTAGCTGAGTCACAGGATGGCACTCAAAGCCTTGGGGACAGCAGATTGCTTGAGGAAGGGATATGGGAACCTCAACTGCCCTGAGGGCTTCTGCCCAGACTGCTGTTTTCCGTGCCTCTGCTGGTGCTTGGGCAGGTATTCTCCATATCTCGGCTCACAGCTTGGGAGATGAGGCCAAAATGCTGTCCCAGCTCTGACAGTGGACAAAGAGGTGCTTCAGAGCACAGACTCCAGCTTCAATCAGAGCCAACAGACGGCCTGCTTCCTTACTGTGGAAACTTCATCTCTGATGGTGGTCACACTCAGGTATAACCTAATGGGTTCCTGGGACCTGGTAGAGGGTACTCTCTTGGGGGTATCTAAGAGAGAAGACTTTCAAGTATCTCCCTTTAAAATATTAACAGTTACATCTGGAATGTTCTTCACCCCACATCCTGTTAACACCAAAGAAGGTCCGTGAGGTGCCTTCACCTAATTAGTTCCTCTGTCCTCTATGTGTATGGGAGAGATCAGTGCCCCAGATGACAGGTGAGGGCCAGGAAGCCACTTGTCTAGGCTTCCAACCTATAGCTACTACTGAGCAACTTCAGGCAGATTATCTATCCTCTCTGTTCCTTGGCTTACCTCTAAAACATTGGAAGCTGGGAGTGGGGACACATGCCTGTAATCCCAGCTACTCGGAAGGCTGGAGCAGGGGGATAGCAAGGAGGCAACTTAGTGAGACCCTATCTCTATAAAAATGAAAAGGGCTGGGGAGGTAGCTCAGTGGTAGAACACCCTAACTTTAGTCCCCAGTACAGCAACAAGAAATCCCTTGGAATAATGTCTAGTGCATAGAAAGCCCTCAATTAATGTTATGGAGAGGTTTGTTCTCTCCCTATCATTGCTGCTCCACCAAAGATGACTATAATTCTGAATTTTATGAAACCACCCCTTTATTTTTCTTTAAGTATTCCCTGCCAAAGACTGTATCTCAAACACAGTACTTTAGTTTTACCCATTTTTAAAACTTTATATTAAAAGAATCGTACAGTATATACATTTTTGTACCCAGCCTCCTTAATTCCATGTTTTATTTGTGAAATTCACCCAAATGGTTTCATGTACAGGGGTTTGTTCATTTCCAGTGCTGTGGAAATGTATTGTGTTATACTGCATTGGAATATATTGCATTAACTGTTCATGCCAGTGCTGGTGGGCATATGGGCTGTTCCTTCTTTGGGGGTTGTGATAAGCAGTGAGGCATTGATCATCTTTGCACAGGCTCTTGGCACATTTGGGTACACTTCTGTTGAGTATACACCCAACAAGGGAATTACACAGAGCAGTTCTATGTATCTGGAAGGCTGTTTTCCAACACAATGGTGTCAACATGCCCACCCCCTCAACCAGCAGTGTTTGCTAAGTTCTTACTACTAAACACCCTCACCAACCTTGGCCTATCAATCCTTTAAACTTTAGGTACTCTGGGGAGTGAACAGTAGTAGGTCACAGTGGCTTTCATTTACTTTTGTTTTGTTTTGTTTTGTTTTGGTGGGTCTAGAGATCAAACCCAGGGACCCACAGGTGAGGCAAGTGCTCTACCAGTGAGCTAAATCCCCTGCCCCAAGCATTTTAAAGATTTTCTTAATAAGTTTGAGACTTTCCCCTGTTTCTTGTTCACTTGAACGTCTTCTTTTATAAAGAACCTGGTTATGGTTTGGATATATGGTGTCTCCCAAAGCTCCTCTATTAATGCAGGAATATTCACAGGTGAAATGAATTGTGAGAGCTATAACCTAATCAGTGCATCCTAGTTTGAATGGACTGAGTGGGTGGTAACTGTAGGCAGGTGGGGCATGGCTGGAGGAGGTGGGTCACTGGGGGCATCCCCTGGAAAGGGGCATCTTCCCTGTGGCCCCTTTGGGTCCAGAGCAGTTGAGTTGAGTGCCCATGAACGTAAGCTCAAAATTAACTTTTCTTCCTCAAAGTTGTTCTTGTCAGGTATTTTGGTCATAACAAAAAGCTAACCTTTCTCAAGTCTCTTGCCCAGTTTTCTATTAGATGGCCCCTTTTGCTGATTTATAGTATAGATGTGTGTGAATCCTGTGACTTGTCTTTGCATTTTCAATGTCTTTTGATGAACAAAGGCTCTTAATTTTAATACGGTCAACTTCATTGACTTCTTTAAAGAATGCTTCTGGAACATCTCCCCTTACCCGGATATTATGGCCACTGTTCCCAGGCTATCTTCCCAAAGTTTCTTTTGCTTTTCATGGTTAGATTCACATGAGGTCAGTATTCATCTTTTCTATGTGTATCCAACTGTCACCACCATTTATTGAAAAGGCCTTCTTTTCCTTCCTACTCTGCAGTGCCACCTTAGTTGTGAATCAACTGTACATGAATATGTTTGTCTTGGGGCTCTCTAGGAATATGCTTATCTCTGCTTGTGCCCAAACTGTTTACACTGTCCTATTATTGTGCTTTATAGTTGAAGTTTGATATCTGGTAAAACAAGTTAATTTTGATAATATCATGAATTACATAATCTTTGTTGTTTTTGGTGTGGTACTGCGGAGTAAACCCAGGGCCTCATAAATGCTATGCAGTCACTCTACCACATAGTTACATCCCCAGTCCTGGAAATAATGTGTTTTTTAAATACCATTTTTTAATTTATTGCTAGCACACAGAAAGCAACTTTTTTTTTTTTCCTTTGGTACTAGGAATTAAACCCAGGGGCACTAAACCACTGAACCACATGCTCAGTCCCCTTTTGTATTTTATTAGAGACAGGGTCTCACTGAGTTGCTTAAGGCCTCACTGAGTTGTTGAGGCTGTTTTTGAACTCTTGATCCTCCTGCCTCAGCCTCCCAAACTGCTGGGATTGTAGGTGTGGGACACCACGCCCAGCTAAGCAACTGATTTTTGCATATTGATCTTATTTCCAGCAAAAATGACAACCTAGTAATTGTAATGACTGTTCCGTATTTTTGGAATTCTACATAATCATGTCACTGGTGAATGTTTGTTTTGTTCTTTCTTAATTCATATACCCTTTATTTGTACAGTGTTGGTAGTGATAATAAGCATCGTGACCTCTTTCAACATTTTGCTAATGAACGTAATGTCTGCCCTAAGTCTTTTGTAGACAGTCTTTATTAAATTAAGCAAGTTTTCTTCTATTCTTACTCAGCTAAGTTTTTATCATAAATGTATGTCACATTTTTATTTATTTATTTATTTTTTAATTAAGGAGATAATTATGACTTTTTTCTTTCTTCTGTTTTCTTCCCCACCCCCCGCCCTAGTGCTGAGGTTTGAACTCAGGGCCTTACCCATCCTAGGCAAGTTAACACCCAGCCTCTTCTTCTTTTTAATGTGGTTGATTTTCAATATTAACGTGAGCTTTTTATTTTTGGAATAAACCTGACTTCTGATATATTATCTTTTTTCCTTTTTCTATCTTGCTACTTTCAGTTTTTGAATATTTTGTTTGAGATTTCTGAATCATGTTTATGAGTGAGTTTCTAATTTTTCATGTCCCTTAGGCAGGCTTTGGAATCCAAATTTTGTTGACCTAAGTTGACCTTAGTTGGGGAATGTTTAATTTTTTTTCTATTCTCTTGTATGAGTTTGTGTAAACCTGCCTGGGCATGGTGGCACATGTCTGTAATCTCAGGAACTAAGGAGACTGCAGTTGTGGGAGGATCACAAATTCAAGGCCAGCTTTGGCAATTAGTGAGACCCTGTCTCAAAATAAAATAAGGCGGGCGTGGTGTGGCGCATGCCTGTAATCACAATGGCTTGGGAAGCTTAGGCAGGAGGATTGCGAGTTCAAAGCCAGTCTCTGCAATTTAGTGAGGCCCGAGGCAACTTGGTGAGGCCCTGTCTCTAAATAAAAAACAAACAGGATTGGGGATGTGGCTTAGTGGTTGAATGCCTCTGGGTTCATTCCCCAGTACCAAATAATAATAGTAATATTAATAATAATAATAATAATAAAGAACTGGGGATGTAGCTCAGTGGTAAAGTGCCTCTGGATTCAATCTCCAGTGTGTGTATATATATATATATATATATATATAAATCGAAACAGAAAAGGTACAATAAAAATACTAGGCAAAATTTCACAGCTCCATTTTAATCTTCTTGGACTACCATCATTTAAGCAGTCCATTACTGACAGAAGTATCATCAGCAGAGCATGAAAATATTGTTTTATCTCTTTTGATCATATCAAGATTGTATTTGACCTTCCAATATCTGAAGATACTGTCTCCATTGTCTTATGTTTGCTGGCTATCATTCATACAGTCCTGATTTCTGTGTGCCTCTTTATTATATATCAAATGTTGGGGGAAAAAAGGAAATAATTTCCAAAGAGATTTCTTATTTGCTTTTTCTAGGTGTCTTGGCTATAATAGTCTCAAACTTTAATCCCCAAATCAGGGGGTTGCAAATCCTGAGGTAGCTTGACTTCCATCTTTCCTTACCACAGGGCAGCTCTTTGAGGTTCATTCCAAGTTGTAGAAAGTCACTGGAGGTCCTTTCCCGACCCCTTGGAGGGCCCTGAGCTCTGAGCCCAGGAAGGCTACCAGAGAGACGTCAGCACACACAGTGATAGGGATGGAACCAAGGCCCTGTACATACTTGGAAAGTGCTCAACCATTGAGCTACATCCCAGCCTTGTCAGAGATCCTGGTCAGCCCCTCATCCATCTCTGGGGGACTCAGCAAGCACTTCCAAGGACAATGCAAATGCATCACATCTCTGGATTTCTATTTTTCTCCTGGAACTTGGCCTGGTAAATCTCTACTACTTTGCTAGCTCTCTGATGCCTTCAAGTAGTTGTTTTTTTGCCTTTTAATATTTTATTCACATCTCCCCATTGTCCTCGGCAGGAGGTTAGTCCACTAACTTGTATAGTGTCCCAGGAAGTCTTTCTCAGTCATGGATGACCACAGCAGGATGGAAGTCCTTCTAAGAGGACCACTGGACATCCCCTGCTCCAGACCCTCTGCAGTCCCGAACTATGAAATCAGATGGGCCTAAACTCAAATCCATCCTTAGTTACTAGATGTAAAACTGAAAGCAAGTAATGTCATTGTCTTGAATCTGTTTCCTAATATGGCATAAAAAATATAGAGAGATTATCCAGTAGATAGGATTAGGAAGCTTGGACAAACCTACACAGGGGAAGTATTCACAGACCTAACCCAGGTGGCAAGTACATCAAAAGCTGGTGCCCAGATGGCAGGCAGTGAGGATCTGAATGTGGACAGTGGTGCATAAGATGAGGCAGAGGCTGTCCCAGGGGCAACACATAATAGCTCCAGCCCCCCATCCCTGCAGGGCCCCACAGACTCACAGCCATAGGGGTTGGTGCTCTTAAAGGTGACATCAATGGGGAAGTTCCACACCAGCACTCGCCGCACATCTTGGCTCTTGGATGTGATCTGTGAGATCCCCTCCTCTAGACCCTGTGGGGACAATGACAGTGACAGCTGGCCAGAGATCCAGGTGTCACACACCTCCCACCCCTTATCTTGGGCAGGCAGTTGGGAGGGCAGTTTTTTCATTTACCTTCTACCAAGACCTGAACTTCCAAAGAGAGTGAAGAGCCTCTTAGGTCTGGCAACTGAATGCAGTCTCGTCAGGGTGTGGTAACCCCAGAGGCCAGCCCTCCACCAGATACTTGATCTTCTACTCTCGCTTATGACAGGAAGTGACAGTGGCAGTGTCTGCACTCTCACTCCTGTATCCCCAGTCCTCCCAGATCATTTCCATATATATATAATTTTCTCCACCACAGTCTTCTTGACTCTGCTTTTTCCTTCACCTACCCATTTTCTGCTTCCCATACAGCAAAATCCTTGAAAGAGTTGTCACACTCACTGGCTCGAATTCGTCCTCTGCTATTCTTTCATGAACCACTCCAGTCTAGCTCCATCACTGCACCAAAGAGGTTTTTTCTACAAATAACAACAGTGGCCTTGATGCTGATGTTTCCAATAGTCATTTTTCTATCCTCATTCTACCTGACCCATGAGCAGCATCTGACAGAGCTGGTAATTTCTGGAAGTTGTTGATCTTCTTCTTCCTCTTACTCTTCCTCTCCTCTTCCTCATCCTTTTTTTTTTTTTTTTTTGAGGTGGAATTTTGCTGTGTTGCCCAGATTGGCCCAAACTCTCAAGCCCAAATGATCCTCCTGCCTCTACCTTCCTATAACAAGGACTTAGAGGTTGCTTTTGATAAAAAACACTGGATTCCTCATCTGTGCCTGCAAATGTATCTCTGCCCCCATTTTGCAACTGTCTCCTTTTCTGAGTTACCCTGGATTCCAGGAACAGCTCTGGTTAATAAACATTTTCCAATGAGTGGAAATTACTCACCTGTCAACAGCAACTTTTCTTATCCCCACAAGTTCCCCACCCCCAATCCTGAGATAATGATCAACAGGACCACCATTTGACCAAAACTGCTTCACCAGACATACTTTTGGTTCCCTTACCTATATAATCTGGGAGCTCATGTCAGAGTACCCTGGGGTTGAGATGTTTTGTCTCACTTTTCTCCCCAATATGGCCATATTGATTAAAGTTTCTTTCCTGCTTTTCATCATTACTTTTTGTTTTGGGGGGCTGAGTGACCAGACCTGATTTGTTGGGACCCCCGGAGTCAGACCTTTGGCCTAGGACTCTAGGAATATCTTAAGTAGATGGGAATACAGGCATGTGTCACCACAACTGACCAATGTCCTTTTTTTTTTTAATGTTTAATACATATTTTTAGTCATTGATGGACCTTTATTTATTTATTTTTTAATGTGATGCTGAGAATCAGACCCAGGGCCTCACACATGCTAGGCAAGTGCTCTACCACTGAGCCACAGCCCAGCCCCCCAATGACCTTCTTGACACTTTCTTCCCTTGGTTTCTGGGGGCACCATAGTCTCATGGGGCTTTGTTTTTGGCTCTTTCTTTCCTTCTTTCTCTTTCTTTTTTGTACTAAGGATTAAACCCGGGGGTACTTTATCACTGAATTATATCCCAAGACCTTTTTATTTTTTGAGACAGGGTCTCACTAAGTTGCTGAGGCTGGCTTTGAACTTGTGATCCTCCTGCATCAGCCTCTGAGTTGCTGGAATTACAGGGTGCATCACCATGCCTGGCTCTTATGGGGCTTTGTAATTCCTGGGTGGCTCCTTATCCATCGACCTAGCTGGTCCCTCTGTAGTGTCACAGTGTCCTGAGCTCACTCTTTGGCTGCTCTTTTACCTATACTTGGTGATCTCATTGGTTTAATGGCTTTCTCTGTGGTCATATGGTGATGATTCCAAATTTGATGTCCTCTCTGAACCCTAGATCATCATCTCTGTATCTACTGCCAATCTTTCATCTTCACTTGGGATGACCAGGAGGCCTTAATACACATCAGAATGAACTTAGATAGTTCTCCCAAATCTCTTCTATCCATAGTCTTCTCACAGAAAAACAATGGCTATGCTACTTCCAGGTGCTCAGGTAAGCCTTGGCGATACTCTTCACTTGTCTTTATCTCACACTTTATATCTGTTCAACAGGAAAACGTGACTCAGTCTTTAAAATATACTTGAAATTCGACCACCTCTCATTCCCCCACTGCTGCTGCCATTCTCTCTCATCTGTTACTGTAGTAGTCAGCTGGTTTCCCTGCTCAGTCCTTGCTCCCACACAGCCTACTCTTAGCATAGAAACCAGAGGGGCCTTTTTTGGGAGGTGAGAGGACTAGGGATTGAACCAGGGGTGCTCTACCATTGAGCTATACCCCCAGCCCTTTTTATTTGGGAGCATCTAGGTAAGTGGCTAAGGCTGGTCTTGAATTTACAATCCTGCCTTAGCCTCCAAAGTCAGTAGGATTACAGGTGTATGCCGCCACACCCAGCTCCAGAGGGAGCTTTTAGAAACATAAGTTACATTCCTTTTTCCTCTATTCAAAACTCTGATGGGGGCCCATCTCCCCCTGGTAAAAGTGCTGGTCCTTCCCTGACCTACTGAGCCCTACAAGATCTGCTTCCTGTGCCTCCCTGCTTCATCTCCAGCTGTGTCTTCCTTACTCACTTGGTTCACTGGCCACAGGAGCCTCCTTGCTGTTCCTCAAACATGCCAGGAACACTCTGTGACCTCAGGGCCTTTGTACTGTCTGCTTCTTTCCTCTGAAAAGTTCTTTCCACAGATTTCTACAGAGCTTGCTTCTTTACTTCCTTTACTGTTTGTAAAATATTGTTTAATCATCACAGCAGTTTAAGAAGTGGAGGCCCAACTTATGTAACCTCTCTAAGCTTCACTTTCCTCATCTGGACAACTGACATGCAGATAGTTATTTGCCAGCAGCCATTCACTGAATAACTTATTGAGGCTTCTGGATGCTGGGGTTACAGTGGTGACCAGAGCCAGATCTGTTAGATCTTTACTCAAAAGTGACCTCCTCATTAAGGCCTTTCCTGGCTACCTTCTTATTCTTTACACCTCCTGTGTCCTGACTTCATTTCCCTTCTAGCACTTTTCATTAGCTAACACACTAGAATATGTACTACTTATTATTCATCCTCCCCACTCCAAGAATGTGTACTCCAGAAAGACAGGGACTTTTGTTGGGTTTTGGTCACCACCAAGACAGCTCTCTAGGGCTGACCTGCCTGCACTGTCCATGTTTTCCTCTTTGCTGCTAAGGGTGAACTCACAGGGTAAGGTATGCAGGTAAGTGCAGACTTCAGGGATGCTGCATGGTAGCTGTGCTTTCCCCTGCAGCTTTACCAGGAACAAACACATGTTTGGATTCCCTCTGACCTTGTGTCTACTTCTCGATTGATTACGAAAGGGTAGGGAAGGGTGTGGTGGACACCTTCAGAAACCTCAACAGTCATGAAGGCTATGAGTAAAGGAGGTCCAAGAGTCCAGCTTACCGCCGTGGGAGCCCAGTCCTGGCCGTACACAAAGCAGTACTTGCAGTAGAGGTCGTCATACTCTGGAAACTGCAGAAAAACCACACGGGGATTCTATTTACTAGGACTCAAACTGAGTCCTGCACTTTGGCTAGGCTGGTAAAGCTGATAGGAATTCTGAACATGAGGCACCTGGGGTGAGGTCTAAGAGACAACTGGGGATGTAGACATGGAGTTCAGCTGAGACTGGAGACTGAGATAGGAGAGTCTGAGGGAGAGTCCTGGGCTACTACTGCCCCTGAACCTCTTTGCTGTTTTTGTTTTCTGTCTAATATGCCCTTCCCATTCCAACATCTGGCAAACTCCTGCACATTCTTCAAAACAACCTTGAGGGAAACTGCCTCGACTGCCAGTCTGATTTAAGGGTCACTTCTTGGCTCCATCAGTCCCTGTACTTTCCTCCATTAAGGCACTGGATAGTTCTGTTAATGTCTGTCAACTCCACTGAACTGTGAAGAGCCAACAGTTTTTATGTGTCCCCAGTGTCTGATACAGGGGTGGGCACAGACAAGATCTAAGGGAATGGGGCTGATGTGAAAGGTCTGAGAAGCCAGGGGGCCATCAGGATACAGAGCATATATGCATGGCTGGAGCTGAGGGCTTGAGTACAGGGGGGGTTTCAAAGAGGGGGAAGGAAGATGGGGAGGAGTTTTTAGAGCACCCAACCCTTAATGGGACAGAACAGGAAAAGTGGGTAAGACTGTCTTGGGCACTAGGCCAAAGTGGGGGTGGACAGGGTGGGCATATGGAACAATATCCTGATGAAACAGGAAGGCAGAAAACACCTGAGCTTTCAGCCTGGTAAAGCTATAATTATGCCATCACCTCTAACAAACAGCTTGGATGAACGATGTAGTAAAGCTGTCAGAGAGGCCTGGGTTCAAATTTCGGCTTTACTACTTCTTCAGTCTAGTTTTCCAAGCTGTAAAGTGGGGACGTTAGTAAAACGTACCTCATAGGACTGTTATGAAGATTTAAGAACAGTGCTGAGCGCTGAGCCTGGTATATAGTGAGTACTTGGTGAATGTTGGTCTTTATTTATTTATAATAAATGGCTCTTATAAAGTGTAGGGGGCGAAGAGTAGCGTCCTTTTGATCTGATAGGCACACGCACCCTGGATCATTCCAGGTGGTCAGGGTTGAATCTGACTCATCAAAACATCCAGATTCTAACCCAAATTCCAGGACAGGGCATTCCGAGAGCCGCGCACTCACTGTGCACAGTACGCAGTGCTGACGTCCCATACACATTCACTCTGGGAAGAGGCCCTATGTCCTGGTTGGACCACCGCTTCTCCCATTATTCCCAGGAGATTCCTGTCAGTGACTCAACCAAGTGGACACGATCCAAGCCAGGAGCCACAGGCTTGGCCAAGTGTGGACTAAGTACCAGCTCAACCTCCCGAGGTCTGTTTTTTCACTCCTGCACGTCGCAACTAAGGATCTTCAAGTTCTGGTTCTCCTCCCCTGTCTAACCGAGCGGTTCCGCGGAATGACAAGGCTCTCCAGGGTTCACGCTGCAACTCGGGGACTTGCAAAAGGGCCCCGGGGGACACTGGGGGCAGGCCCCGGCGGGGGTTCATGGCTGCTCACCTGGGCGCTCTCCACCTGCCCGTTGACCATAAGTAAGAAGACGCTGGGACTCGCTGCCGCCATCGCGGGGCGCGGGGAGCGGGGCTCGGGGCTCGTAAGATCCACCCCGGCCGCACGCGCGTTTGCTAAGAGGCACCGGGGTTGCTTTGGAAACAGATGGCGTGGCGCAAGGCACAAGTTTGTTGGCCGCCGGCAGTTTCGCGAGTCTATGGGTGTGTGGCGGTGCGCAAGCGCAGAGGGTGCTCTCTGTGGGGCGGGACTTGAGAAGGGCGGGACCAGACGGGGAGGAGCTTGATCAAAATGAGGCCGGCCGGAAGTCAAGTGTTCAAAAAAATGCTCATTAACCCCTAGGTGTCGCTGTGGCCCTGCCGTGAGGAATGCAGAAGACCCGAGCGGAGGGCGGAAGCAGCCGGGCTCTGACAGTGAGCAACCCCAGCCCTCGCGGTTAAAGCTGTAAGGTGGGGTGCTCACAGCCAAGCAGATCCCGGCCTCAGATAAAGGGAAGGCACCTTTGTGGCTTTTGAGACCTTCGACCCGGAAAAAGTTTATTAAATAAACTTGGAAGGGGCTTCAAGAATCCTTATATCCAAGGTACAGCTCCTTAGCGTGAAGCTGGGGAAGCTGAGACCCACCGAGGAGCACCACCTGGCCCCGCAGTCACCCAGCACTCAGGGGAATTGCTGGCCAGAACTCACGGATCTGTCAGGACTCTTCAAATCACAGTTACTCCCTGGCCACCAATACCCCTCCCCAGTAGGTCACAGCGGCTGTTTACACACGGATCCAGCTGTTCTTGGCGCCCACCATAGTTTCTGTTTCCACATTAATTATTGTTATAATTAGGGCTGATGCTTGCTTCTGCTACTAGAATGCCAGCTCCGAATCCAGAGACCACATAGTCTTGCATCCTCGTTGCCTGGTACATAGTAAACACCCGGTAACTACTTGTCAAATGAATGAATAATTGACTACATCTCTGTTTTAGGAGAGAAAAGATTCAAACAGGGAAGGTGACAATCACAGCAGCACTTTAGTAGCCAATTCATATTTCACCCTCTGGGCTTCATAAGACTGTCATTCTTCCTCTGCCCTGTCCTGGGTCAGATCCAAGGGTGCCTCCTGGTGGAGGTGTCAAAGAGAATATTAGAGACCTTATCTCAAATCCAGGAAATAAAGGGATGCAAAGGTGTGTAGACTTCAAGGAGACCTGGCCCCCAGCAGGGACTCCATATCATCACACCCTTCAGTGACCAGCTACCAGCTTGTGAGCACACCAGGGGAGTCCCAATACCTACTGTGTAGGAGAGAGATGGTTTGGTTACAGCCCAGCCCTGAACAAATGAAGCCCTCCCCCTGCTAGGTAAGCAAGGATATCTGATCAGGGGAGGGAGGCTGTGGGCATCCTGAGGTCACACATCTGATATAAGGGGTTGTGAGGGACAGATAATTTGGGACCCAAGTGCCACACATGTTGCACAGGGGAAGACCTGTCTACCTCCCCAGGGACTTGCTCATACCCCCTTCCTCTCCTTTTCACATCAGTGCTTGGCAGTTACAGTGCTTTTCCCACAGATTCTACCAGCCTCACTCAACTTTCTCCCTGTGGCTTTTGAGGGTTGGTATTGCACAAAATTTGGCAAAATGCTTGCATTATCAAGTAACTGGGGACAGACAGTAGTTTGGAACCTGGTTACATCAAAGGCTGCCCTACATTTGAGTAGGATATAATGAGGGAGTCTCACCAAGAGGCAGACACTTTGGGTGGCTCTCAGGGCTGTAGTAAGTCTGATCCCTGGGTGTTGGGGGAATGGGAAACACCAGAGTATGGTGGGAAGGTGACTGGTCTGAGGCTAGTAGTGTAGCCACTTGTGTAGGAGAGAGATGGTATGGTCACAGCCCAGCCCTGACAACAGTTTGAGGCTATAAGAAGGGACTTTGAGCAAGGGTTCTCAGGGCTTGCTGGAATCCTTACCACCAGTTCAGGCTGTTCAGGGGGCACTGTGAGCCCTCAGGCAGGCCATCCTTGAGTTCAGGACAATCAGGTTGGAGAAGAAAGGCCTTTTTGCAGGCATTGATGTGCAGTGATTTCAGTGAGATACAATGCAGCTCAAGGGGTGAGACATAGAAATCTGTGTGAGATGGGGGCAGACCTTCAGCCCAGGCAGACTTGTGGGTTGTGCACCAGTCCAGCTTGGCTGATTATTAATACATGCCAAACTTCCCTACCCACATCCCCCTCCTGCCCTGTGCTGACTTCCTGCCCCCACACACCTTCCTGGGCTTCCTTCTGTCCTCCTTGACACTCCCTATTCCCACCTCACTCTTAGTACAAGCCCCTCCTATGCTGAACACACAGTGCCATCAGGAAGGCTTGAAGTCCACTGGGATGTAGCAAGGTAATGTCCAGTGTCAACACCCATGCAGAGATGGGGCTGGAAGCAGACTTAGGGAGAGGAGGGTGTTCCTCCCATCTTCTCCCCCTGCATCTCCATATCTGTTGTGCTGACAGGCAGCTGTTCATGGCAAGTCCATTCTCTGGGGCTCAGGGACTCTGGGGACTATTGCCCCTGAAAACTTCCCAGCTCCATCCTGGCTACCTCCTCCAACCTAGTGTTTCCCACCACTCTTAACCATCCCAGGCCTCTGCTCCCATACTTACCAATATCAGGTCCAAACCCTTTGGCATATCAGTGCTGCCACAGAAGGAAAGATTAAGGCCTGGTGGCCAGGGGGACAGGCTGCACAGAACTGCTTGGTAATCATGCCAGGGCCAGACCACCAAACCCAGAGCCCTTGGGCACTTCTGGGAACAGAAGCAGCTCCTCTATGCCAGACTTGATTTCACAAGTGTCTAACCACAATTGATATGGACCCAAGGTCACGTTAAAGTGAGACTGAGGCCAGCTGTGGAAAGAAGAGGGTAAAGGGGACGTGAAGATGCTGACGGCCCCCATCCTGGACCACCTGTCCATCACCCTGCCCACCCCCAGTATCTACCTGCCAAAGCTGTTGGCACTATGAGCACCCAGTCTTGGGAGATGAAGGCCCCCTCACAGTGGTACCAGTTGTTTAGGACGATGCTTGTCTGCCAAGCCCATGTGTCTGGGCCCTTCTTACTGTAGGCCTCAGCTGGCCTGGGCCTTGCACCTTGGAAGAATGAGGTCTCAGGACTCAGCTCTGGGTCCTTGGGCCCTATAAACCTGCCATCCATCCCCGACTGACGTCTGAAGCCTAGCTTCCACTCACCCTCCAGTTAGGAATCTGGAGGGTGCCTACAGTGGTATCCTGCAGAGTCTCAGTTTCCTCATCACAACCAGAGAGGTGTTCTGAGAATTAAATATGTCTAGTACTTAGAACATACTGAAGTTGGATATATTTTTAGCTATTCTTATTCCTGAACATAGTTCTTGGGATGTTTATGGTTTTTCATGCTGTTCCCTCTACCTAGCATTTCATCCCCTGACTTATCTACCTAGAGAATTACTATTAAACCTTCAAAGCCACCTTTGCGAAATCTTCTTTAAACTTCTCCCCCACCCCACTAGGCCAACAATCTGCTCCCTTCTTCCTACCCAGGAGTGCATAATAGATGAGTGTCCAACTCTGCTTGTTTTTCTGTTGAGATAAGGAGCATAGGCCTTGCTCAGGCAGCTGGGTCTTCTTTACAGGACCCCTCTATTTACTATATCATGTTAATCAGGACCTCCCTTAGGATCCTCAAAAGTCATGCCCAATCTGCACGGAGTTCCTCCCTATAGGTTAGACACTTCTGTTGCTTGTCATTTTCTCTGTTCTGGACTCAGGTTCCTGTTACCAAAACCCAAGATCAGGCTACTGATTTTAAAAATAATTGTGTGTGTGTGTGTGTGTGTGTGTGTGTGTGTGTGTGTGTGTGTGTGAGAGAGTGGTGGTGGGGTACTGGGGATTGAACCCAGGGGCACTGTTCCACTCAGCTACATCCCTAGTCTTTTTATTTTATTTTGAGACGGTATCTTGCTAAGTTGCCCAGGCTGACCTCAAACTTGCCATCCTCCTGCCTCAGTCTTTCAAGAAGCTAGGATTACAAATGTGCCCCACCACCCAGAAGGTTACTGGTTTTAAGAGACCTTGGGGTTGGACAGCCCCCACCCCTCTGTAACAGTTCTCTTCTTTCCTCTCTACTTCCCCACCCTCACCCACAGCACTTTACCAAGTAACATCCACAGCAGCGGCAGTCACATCTGTAGATTGTCTTGGGACGCATCCTTGGCTGGGTTTGGCCTTCTCGTCAGTCCAGGAAATTTAACTTCTCTAGTGCCCCCTCCCCACTGCTCCCATAAGGCCCATGTCATCCGCAAAGAGGAACTGGCCTGGGAAAGAGGAAGCTGTCCTGGCAGGGCCAGAGCTCAGACTCATGGTGGGGAGCACCCCTGGGAGCCCTAAGTGGGCATCCTGCTTACAGACCTTGGTACTGGTGGGCTCTGCAGATCCTCCTGCCAGGATCCCATCCCAGTTACAAGGGACAGGGGACTCCTTTCAGCCCTGCCTCCTGTCTAAGGTGAAAGGCAGAGAGAGTAACTGACCGAGATATATAACCACTCACACTCACTGTACACTCGGTGAAGCTCTGAGCTCCCATTATTGTAGGGTTCCACAAGGCCAGCACTCCTAGCTCCCCTGCACAGATGGGGAAGTTGAGGCTTAGAGAGAGGAAGTGACTTTCCAGGATCACAGGGAGCTGAAAGCAGAGGTGGGAATTGAACTGGGGTCTCTGTAACTCCAAGTCCCCAAAGTCATTCCTCTAGCACATGTTTAGGTCTTTCTTCCTGATTCTGCATGTCACTCTTCAGTGGAGGGGCCACACCTTATCTACCTAGAGATTTCCTATTCAACCTTTAAAACCTCCCTCAGATTCAAAGGAGAAAGTCCCTAGAGCAACTTCTTCTAGGAATCTCTATCGCCTGGGATTCAGGCAAAGCTTATGGTTGACTTTCAATAATATTATCAAGTCAACCCTTTCTGGTCTTTCCTTAATGGTTCCCTCAGGACCTTCTTCCTGCCTCTACCTTATCTTGCCTGCACCTCACCAGATGCTGTGCACCACCTTCTTAGCAATGGTGATGGTTTTAAATTATTTTTATTTCTTAAAAAATATTTTTAGTTGTAGATGGACACAATACCTTTATTTTATTTACTTTTATGTGGGGCTGAGGATCAAACCCAGTGCCTCACAAGTGCTAGGCAAGAGCTCTACCACTGATCTACAACCCCAGCCCAGGTTTATTTTTTATTGAGGAGAAATTTACATACCCCACAGTCAGCCATGGTTGAAGTATACGGTTCACTGGCATTCTGCACAGTTTGTCTTTGCAGATACTATTTCTTGGTACCTGGAATGTCCTTTCTGCTTTTTCTGCTTGAAGTCTTCCTAATGAACTCCAAGAGACAGATTAATACCCCCTTGTCCAGGGTGTCTTTTTTCAGACCCCCAAGTTGGTTCAGGGGTCTTCTCTTGACTTCCCTGGTCCCTCAGTTGCAGCCTTTCCACACTAGTGGTCTGACTCATTCGCCCTGACCATTGTTGCCCAGTGGCGGGTGGGTGCATTGGAACCACCCACTAAGGGCTTGTTCATGAGTGAATGAGTGAATGGAGGTTTTTGAGGACACTCTGGAGGGCTCTGGGACCTTGTGAAGCAGGGGTGGGTCCTCGGGTTTCAGCTAGAGGAAGGGCCTAGAATAAGAAGTTGGGGGAGAACACTCAGAGCCCCCAGGCTTTGGCAGAACAACAGCATAACCAGGTATGGGTCTGGGACAGAGGATGGGGTGCAGGGCCATCAGCCTATTCCTGACATGAAGTGTGAACCTGGACCAGTCATTGCCTTATTGTGGGCCTCAAATTTTTCATTAGTAAGAGGAGAGCATTGCTTGGGCTATCTCACTGTCCCATTAAGTAATTGAAGGGACTCCCTCAGGGCCTAAGCATGACTCCTTAATCCCTCCAGTTCAAGGAAGGAAAGCTCCCAGAGCAGCTTCTTCTAAGAGTTAACCAGCAGAGGGCGCTGTAGAGAAGTAAGCCAGACACTGGCCCTTAACCGAGATGTAACTTTGGACTGATGGCTAAACCTCTCTGAGTCTTAGTCTCCAGGTAAGTAGGAATCATAAGACCCTCTTTAGCAGAGCTCAATATATGAAAGCAAAGGGTTCTACAGCAAAGATTATGATGCAATTGGGGACCAGCTTGTAGTGTAGACAGGCAAATTGAATCACTGACCAAATTCTTAAAAACACTGTAGCTCCTTAAAAACCATTTATCTTTAATCCAATGGATACAAACTCCATGTTGGCCAAAACCAGGCAGATATGTGAAGCATGCCAGCAACTCACATGTTGGGCACATGACATGGTAGTTAGGCTCAAGTTCAATAGCATGTAACAGAAAACCCAAATAGGGCTTAAATATATATGTTCATCTCGAACATCAAGATGAACCAGAACTTGACCTTCCATTTTCCTCCTTCACCTCCTCCTTAGCACATAGTTTTTGTTTCGTGACCACAATGACTAATTCTGTTCCAGGTGTAGTGCCCATGTTCCAGGCAGAAGGAACTGGGTAGCCATGGGATTCCCAGCAAGACTCCATGTAATATGGGACAACCTTCACACGCCGTTGGTTGGATGAAGACTTCCACACACAACCCATTCATCTCATGGCAACCTCTAGTTGCAGGGGAGTCTGGGAACTTGAGTATTTGTCATAGGATGGGATGGCAAGGGCAGTTGGAATGAAATGTTGAGTTAGCTGATTCTTCACTTCCATCAAGAACCAGTCTAAAATCAACCAGTTGATTTTTCTTAATAGTGGTGGGGATTGAACCCAGGGCCTCATGCATGCCAGGCAAAGTGCTCTACCACTAAGCCACATCCCCAGAATGCTTCTGTTGACTTTAGAAAGCTGATCTCCACATCTAGCTTTCATTTTCTGCCTTTGTTGAAACCATGACCAACAGAGGTATTTTTGTGTTTAAGAAACCATAATGGGGAGATCCAAGATGGCAGACTAGAGGAAAGCTGTGTTCCTGTCCCTCTGTAACTTGGGTTTCAAGCAGAGGAAAACCTATTTCTCTGTGAGGAAGTCTTTGCTGCTTATTGATCCCCTGATGTTTACCCCATTTGTCCACCTCCATCACCCGCAGTCTGCCAGCATATTGACTATTTTTTGAGTGCAAATCGCTCACTGACTGCTGCCTATCATCCACCATTTGCCCATTTGCCTGACTCTTGCCTGCCCATTACCTGCTTTTAACCTACCCATCACATGCTACCAATCGTTCACCAGTAGCCTGCAGACCACTTGAAGACAACCAGCGATCGCCTGCTGCCTGATGTTGCCTGGAAGTCCACTGTCACAGTACCCACAGGTTTGGTTACATGTGGTTGCTGCCATTTGGGAACAACAGCCAGGCCCTGCAGGACCCCGGACCCAACTGACCACACTCCGCCTCCCATACCCCTAGCCTGACTGAACACACTCAACATGAACATGGTGTCCATGCCCCATGCTACAGCTCCGCATTTGCCAACACGTTTGGAAGCCAGTGTGGCCATCTTAGATTATTCTGGAAGTGGAAATTGCCATCTTTAGGTGGGGCCAATCCCATCCCAAAACCCCTGCTAGAGACTAGAAACTCTGTGTCAGTTACCTCTCATGCATCAGGCTGCTGAAGACTGGGAGGTTTGAATAGTATATGACTGTTATAGGGTAGATTTTATTTTTTTTCCTCCTTTTTGAAAAATTTTAAGCTTTTATTTCTTTATTTTTCTCACTCTATTTTCCTTTTGTTTACCTGTTTCCTCAGAGTCTCTTTCTCCCTTTTCTCATGCTAACAACCAACTTCTTTTGATTACACTTTCACTCTTCCTATCTAGAACTTCTATATACTTTTTTCTTATCCCATTAATAGTTACATCCTACACCCTTCCCCATTCTCTTTGTCCTCCATTAGAAACTGCAGACCTCATTGCAAATCTATTTGTTATACTGTAGATAATAATTGAACTCATCCTCTCTATTATGCATTGTTAAAGTCTTCATAGGGGTTATTTGGTTTAAGGCTGCATATTGTCTGTACTAGGTGCTGCTAATATTGATCTCCCCCTTAAAGAAGAGGTTTTGGAAACCTGCAGTGTCACCATAAGTCTATAGGGGGGAATGCAATATCCCAGATCTGCACTTCTAGAGGGGAAGATTCGTGAACAATATGAAAAAACAAGGAAAGAAAGTGTTCCAAACAAACCAAGATTCTATATTAATAGAATCCTATAACAGCATGGTAGAAGAAATGTCAGAAAAGGAGTTCAGAATATACATAATTAAAATGATTCATAAAGCAAAGGATGAGATAAGAGAGCAAATGCAGGCAATGAATGATCACTCCAATAAGCAGTTGAAAGAGCAACTGCAGGAAGCAAAAGATCATTTCAACAAAGAGATAGAGATTCTGAAAAAAAAAAATCCTTGAAATGAAGGAAACAATAAACTGAATAACTCAATGGAAAGTACCACCAACAAACTAGATCACTTGGAAGACAGAACCTCAGACAATGAAGACAAAATATTTAATCTTGAAAATAAAGATAACCAAACAGAGAAGATGGTAAGAAATCATGAACAGAATCTCCAAGAACTATGGGATATCCTGAAAAGACCAGATTTAAGAATTATCAGGATTGAGGAAGGCACTGAGATACAAACCAAAGGAATGAACAACCTATTCAGAAAATTTCTCAAACCTGAAGAATGGAATAAAAATTAAACTACAAGAGGCTTACAGAACACCAAATGCACAAAAGTACAACAGATTCACACCAAGGCACATTATAATGAAAATGCCTAACATACAAAATAAAGATAAGATTTTAAAGGCTGTGAGAGAAAAACATCAGATTACATACAGGGGGAAACTTATATAGATATCAGCAGATTTCTCAGCCAAAACCCTAAAAGCTAGAAGGTCATGGAACAACATATTTCAAGTTCTGAAAGAACATGGTTGCCAACCAAGAATCTTAGCAAAACTAGCCTTCAGATTTGAAGATGAAATAAAATCTTTCCACGATAAACAAAAGTTAAAAGAATTTACAAATAGAAAGCCAGAGCTACAGAACATTCTCACTAAAATATTCCATGAGGAGGAAATAAAAACAATGTAGGTTAGCAAAGGGAGGAACTACCTTAAAGGAAAAGCCAATCAAAGGAGAAACCAAATCAAGTTAAAAACCAAAAATAAGCCCAAATGACTGGGAATACAAATCATATCTCAATAATAACCCTGAATGTTAATGGCCAAAACTCATCAATCAAAAGACATAGACTGGCAGACTGGATTAAAAAGAAAGACCCAACAATATGCTGCCTTCAAGAGACTCGTCTCAGAGAAAAGGACTTCCAGAGACTAAAGGTGAAAGGATGGGGAAAAACCTACCATGCACACAGACTCAGTAAAAAAACAGGAGTTTCCATCCCTATATCACATAAAGTGGACTTCAAGGCAAAGTTAGAAGAGGTAAAGAAGGACATTTCATACTGCTTAAAGGAACCAAAATCAGGAAGACATAACAATCATAAATATTTATGCCCCAAAAAACAGTTCATTCATGTACATCAAACAAATCCTTCTCAATTCCCTGAATCAAGTAGACCACAACACAATAATTCTGGGTGATTTTAACACACTGCTGTCACCACTGGATAGATCTTCCAAACAAAAACTAAACAAAGAAACCATAGAATTCAATAACAATAACTTAGACTTAACAGACATATATAGACTATTTCATCTATGAACAAGCAAATATACTTTCTTCTCAGCAGCACATGGATCCTTCTCTAAAATAGATCATATGTTATACCACAAAGAATCCCTTAGTAAATGCAAAAAATAGAGACACTGCTTTGTATTCTATCATATCATAATAGAATGAAATTAGAAATCAATGACAAAATAAAAAACAAAAGCTACTCCAACACCTGGACACTAAATAATATGCTATTGAATGATGTAATGATAACAGAAGGCATCAGGGAGAAAATATAAAAATTCTTAGAGGTAAAGGAGAACAATGATACAATATATCAAAATCTCTGTGACACTCTGAAAGCAGTACTAAGAGGAAAGTTCATTGCATTGAGCTCATACATTAAAAGAATAAAAAGTTAACAACTAAATGACCTAACATTACATCTCAAAGCCCTAGAGGAAGAACAGATCAACACCAAAAAGTAGTAGAAGTCAGGAAATAGTTAAAATCAGAACTAAAATTGATGAAATTGAAACAAAAGAAGCAATTTAAAAAATTCACAAAACAAAAAGTTGGTTCTTTGAAAAAGTAAACAAAATAGATAAACCCTTAGCCACACTAACAAAGAGAGAGAAAACTCAAATTACTAAAATTCATGATGAAAAAGGAAATATCACAGCAGACATCATTGAAATACATAATTAGAAGCTACTTTAATAATCTAAACTCCAACAAAATAGAAAATCTCAAAACATCAACAAATTTCTAGAGACATGTGATCCTCCCAAACTGAACCAGGAGGACATACACAGTTTAAACAGATCAATTCCAAGCAATGAAATAGAAGAAGCCATCAAAAACTTACCAATCAAGAAAAGCCCAGGACCAGACAGATTCCAGCTAAATTCTACAAGACCTTCAAAAAGAACTCATTCCAAAACTCATCAAAGTATTTCATGAAATAGAAAAGGAGGGAACCCTTCCAAATTCATTCTATGGAGCTAGTATCACTCTGATACCAAAACCAGACAAAGACATATCAAGGAAAGAAAACTTTAGACCAATATTTCTGATGAATGTAGATGCAAAAATCCTTAACAAAATTTTGGCAAATTGCATACAGAAACATATTAAGAAGATAGTGTACCACAATCAAGTGGGGTTCATCCTGGGGATGCAAGATTGGTTCAACATCTGGAAATCAATAAATGTAATTCATCATGTCAATAGACTTAAGGTTAAGAATCATATGATTATTTCAATAGATGCAGAGAATGTGAAAGAAGTAACTGCTGAGAACAAGGAGAATACAAAATAGCATAATTGTTAAATGGACTGAAGTCACCCAGGATGAAATATAGGAAGACAGAAGGATTTTTTAAAAATATGTCCCAGATGTGGCAAAATCAATAAAATGTTTCCATATTCATGCAGTGGTCAAGGAGAATCTAAGTGGAGATCAAAGTGACCCTAATTTTCTTTTGTACTTGATGAAAATTTTTGACTTTATTTTACAGTTGCAAAATCAACAGAACCATGATTTATGTCTTTTACATCATATGTGGCTGATTGTAATTACCTCTGACAGTTCTAGGAGCTTGATTCTAATAGTTACACTTCTCCCAACCAAGAAATAGTGCAGTCGGTGGGGTGGGGTGGTGGGGGGCAGATTCCTTGTTTTGCACTTTAGGAACTGCAGAGATTGCCAAGTACTTTCTCATCTATTTAGCCTCATAGACCCCACTCTAGCACTGGAGGTGGAAGTTAATAACTCTTGCACAGGAGGCACACAGGACTTCATAAGATTGCACAAGCAAGGTGAGAATAGAGCTGGTCTGAGTTCCGTGTGTGTGGCTAGCTCTTACTGAGAGTGGAGCTTCCACTGACTTGAAATAGACATTTGTGAACCTCTTCCCATGTATGCGTTCAGTGATGTAACGTTGGCAGCTAGGAGTCAGCCAAAGAAGGAATATTTACACCATGGAAATTAACCAATGCTAAACTCAGAGCTTTTTTTTTCTAAAAAATATTTTTACTTTAATATTTTTCAGAGAGCCATTTTTTTCAGCATACTGCTGGCATAGAAGACGAGGTCAGAGAACTTGGCAGACCCAGATAACACAAGGCCTCAGAGTTGCTGGAGGGTTTTAAGCAGAGGAGGGATGTGAAGTGTCTTTGGGTTTTTATAGCATCCCTCTGGCTGCCTGGTGAGGAAGAAACCTGGGAGGATGTGGTCATCCAGGTACGGTCACCATATTGAGAAAATGAAAATATGGGACACACGCAATTCTTGGGACATATATAACTCAAAATTTATTTATTATCTTCAATTCAAATTTAACTGGATATCTTTTCTTACACTTTATTTAGCAACCACAGATCCAGGTGCCTGATGAGAGAAGAGGGGGATTCTCAAATGCTTCTGGATGGTCACTGCTTTACTTTGCCTGCCCAGTCCTTGGCCATTCCCTCTTCCTAGGATGTTCAGAGCAGGATCCCTAGTTCCCCCCATCCTGGTCCACACCCCAACTGCCTTTGGACTTGGCATGCTCCTCAGTCATTTCCTGAAAATCTGAGAGAGGAAACTGGATACGGAGCAGATCACAGACGGATGAAAGGGATGATCTCACAGGAAACCAGACAAGCTAGAATTTCCACCACACCCTAGACTCAGGGAACCTCATCCCTTCACTGAATGACACCTTGAAGGCTTCCCCTTTTAATTCTTCACGCACAGGGTTTTGTAGACCTCTGTAATAGGTTTCACTTCATGCAATGGGGAAGCTATGACAGGGAAATGATTCAAGTTGTTTTTTGAAAGACTGTGGTGTACAGGGAGCTCTGGAGGTATCCACGAGGAGAAGTCTGGGGAGTATTGGAGGTTGAATCTGGGTTGAAAGTGGTCTGCTGGAGAGAGAACAAACAGAGGGACGGGAGGAGAGGACACTGGTCTGAATCTGAAGATGCCACCATTCCAGAGAGAGGGGGAGGACCAGGAGGAGGAAGAGAGCCAAGAGGAGGGCGTTTGGCTATTGGTTGACATCTCTGATGACATTTATTGACTGTGTCCCTTAAAAGATTTGGGTTCTTTCTGAGGCTAGACAGCAGATATATTCCCCATCCCCCACAACCAGAGAAAGTGTTTGATCAATGTTCTGGGATGGGCAACGTCGGCCTCAGAGTCAACCACTGAGGCAGCAGCACCGCCATGGTTTTGGATGTGGCCTGTCCCTCAGAGGTTCATGTGTTGAAGGCCTGGTCCTCAGGGCGGCAAGATTGGGAAGTAGTATAGGTTTGTTTCAAGGTGGAGCCTATACAAGGCAATTAAGTCATTGAGGGTTTGCCCTCAGAAGGGATCAATGGCACTTGTATTAATCCTTTCTGGGTCGTTATAATGAAAAGAGGGTTATTTAGCTCACAGTTTGGGCCTTCTTAAGAAGTGAGTTCTCTTGAGAGTGGGTTGTTATGAGAGAGTAGGCCTGGCTCTTGACTCTCTCGCCCTGTCTCACCATGTGATCTCTTCTATGTACTGCTGCTTTCCACCCACCACAATGTGATGTAGCTAGGGGGCTCTTGACAGAGGTTGAACTGATGGGGTCACCCAGTCTTGGACTTGTAACTTCCAAAACTGTGAGCTAAATAAACCTATTTTCTTTATAAAGTACCAAGCATCAGGGCGAATATAGGCACCTAGGAGGAACTTAAGGCACTGAGACAAAATGACCTCCATCTGCAGGTCCTGGTAGCCTGACTGTGCAGAGCAGTGGAAACAGGGGTGAAATCCCAGGCTGTGTCTGAAACCATCTGTTCATGAGGTCACCCCACCCAGTCAGGCCTCTGGAAGTCAGGGACTGCCAGTTCCTGGATGTTGCTTCCTGCTGTTCCCTCCACCAAAATCATCAGTTACCCTGGGTGTAGCCCGTTCCTGTAGTGATGGCTGCATGCAAATGCTGCCTCCTGGGCTTCTCTACATCCTGTGAGCAGATTACCCACAACATAGCCCACCCCCTCATCAAGCCACACTGCTTTGGTGCTGAGCCCCAGGAAGCAGCCTCCAGAACCCCCATTCCATCACTTTCCCACCAAACAGTCCAAGGACCCACTCCAGGGTCCCTAGATCTGGGATTTTACAAACACTGGTCATGTCACAACAGGCCTTTGCCTCCCTCTAGGAAGCATTGTGCACCCCATGCCCTATGTGTAAGGCATTTTCAGGCCGAAATCATCCCCTCCTATTTTCCCAGGACACATGGGGAGAAGACAGGTTGTCATGGCTACTCTGTGCTGAGGCAAAGATAGATTAGGGTTAACTGGAAGAAGGAGGAACGTGTGTGGGTCTGCGTATCCTGTGTATGAATTGTCTTTGAGTGTTTGTGCACATTCCTGTGTGTGTACCCAGTGTTTGTGCCAGACATTTGTGTATCTGTGTGTATGAGGTGTGCTTTTGTGTGTGTATTTATGCAAATCTGTGTGGTTTTGAAAATCCCTTTGTGAGAATGTAAATATTTATGTAAGAGCAATGTGTGTCTGTGGGTATGAATATGTGAGCAGAGTGCTGTCCCTGTGTTTTTGAGGGCATCCCCATGTGGTATGAGAATGTCCATACTTCTGTGAAAGTGGGCATGTGGATATACGTGTACATGGGTCAACATGCACACGTGTAATGGTATGACTGTGTGTGTGAGCATGTTGGGTTTTGCAATGTGGGGTGGAGGTCAAGGAGCAGGCTGAATGCTGTTTGCCAGTCTCATACCCATGCTTGGCTCTACTGCTTGTTACCCAGGAGACCCTGGGCTCTAGGTAGAGGGAAGCCCCACTTCCCTGCCTGTTGTCAGTGGGGTATTTCAGGCACCAGCAGGACAGGTTGGGGAGGAGAGTTTGGGACTAGGAACTCCCTTTGTGGGCCTTTAGACAAGGACTGAACTGTAATCCAATCAGTTGGTGCCCTTGGCAAGACTCAACCCAGAATAGACAATCTGAAGAGACTTTTTGGGGAATCCAGGCCCACTGACACCCCAGGCTATCAGCCTGTAGGGCCCTCTTGAAGAGGCCTAATTTTGGTCTTGAGCACTTGGGTTCCTCTCACCTACCCTCTTGCTTGTCTCCCTTCACCTATGAGCTATCTATTCAATGTCTATTCTTGATCTCTTCTTTTCTACTAAGCTCTAATTGGGAGCAGCAATGTTTCTACCTAAATGATTTCTGAGCCTTCCTGCAGCTAAAAGTGGCCATGTGACACAGTAATGTCTGAGATCTGTTGAGGTACACCAGGAAGGCATTTGCTGTCATGATGATAGGGGACAGATGTAGCTACCATGTCCCTCTCCCACATGATGGTTGGAATGCAGCAGTCATTTTTCAACCATGAGTTAAGAGAGGCACAGTATCAACAAAATGTTAGCAAAGTGGAAAGATAGAGTCTAATCCCCGATAAGCATTACTGAGTAGCTAAGCTCAGATCAGCAAAGTCATTCAGACTTCTTATGAAATAAAAATAAATCTTCAAGTGTTTAAGCCATGCTTGGAGGAGTTTCTGTTACTTGGAGCCTGATACAGTCTTATTTTGAGGATAGGGAGACTGGTAGCTCTGGTTTGCCTTTCCAGACAAGGGATTGCATGCTTAACAGCAGGATCCATGTTCAAATCAGGCCTGGAATCCTGTTAAAATTCAGACCAATTCCCCATGTTTATGAGGAGATCCCTTCTTATCTGATAGGGGAACAGACTACCAACCCCATTGTGTAGAAAATGAGAACCAGACTGAGAGGGTTGAGGCTTGCCAAGGGCACCAGCTGATGGCAATACAGTTCAGTGCTTGCCTCTATGGTGGGTTCTAAAGGCTTATGAGGGAAATTATTGGTCTCAAACTCCTCCCCAATCTATCTTGCTGGGGCCTGAAATACCCCCTTGGCAACAGGCAGTATCTTTTGCAGATTCATTCATTAAAGTGGCTTCCCTTCTTAGAAAGGGACATTCTGTCTGAGACCTCCAAAGACCACCCTGTCAGGTAGGTGGTAGCAGGAGCAGGAGGGACCGCTGAGAATTCAGGGAAGAGACAGGGTTAGCATCCTGCAGACTGATGATTGTCTGCCTTAAGGAGAGGACTTTGGGAGAAACTGTCATCAGCCTCTGTAATCCAAGGGCATGACCCGTGTTTTCAACACTTGTGCGTCCCCTTCATGCCTTCGCCACTCCTACATGCTGCGCAACTAAACCAGATTACTCACCCCATGGGGTGAAATGGAGAACCTTTTCATTGGTGGGGTTCCATCCCATTATTTCCATGTGGAACTGCAGGTCTGATGCTGACAGATGTTCTGATTTTTCAAAAGAAGCCAAAAATCAGACTTTTTAAGGGATGAGATATGCTCCATTTTTAACATAAGCAAATCATTCCAAGCATTGAAAGAGCACCATGTGAGTCATTCTCTATCATTGCGGGTGGGTGTGTACACTGGCACAGTCTCTAAGGATAGAAATTGGACATTAGCTATTAAAATTACAAGTACAATGTTCTTTGACTTGGCACTCCTACTCCAGGTACTTTTCCTGCAGATATACTTGTAGTGTACAAAATGTTGTGTTCAAGAAAATTTATTACAACATTGTTTGCAATAGCAAACATTTGAATTTGATTAAATAGGTTACATTTGTAAAGGAATGCTATTCAGCTGCAAAAAATGGGGTGGTTTCTCAGATAAGACATTCATACCATAAATGACAAATGACAAAACAGAGGAATTGGACTTCATCAAAATTAAAAACTTGTGTGCTATGGAGGACACTATCAAGAGAGTAAAAAGACAAGCTAATAAATGGAAATACATATTTATAAACCATATATCTTATGAGGGACTTATATCAAGAACATATAAGAAACTCTTTTAACTCAACAACCAAAAGGCAAAAAACCCAATTAAAAATGGACAAAGTGTTTGAACAGATGTTGAATGGGCATTTTCCCAAAGACAAATGGCTAATAATCCCATAAAAAGGTATTCAACATCCTTAGTTATTAGGGAAATGCAAATCAAAACCACAATGACATACTACTTCACACCCACTGGGCTGGCTATAATAAATAAAAAGAGGAAAATAACAAGTGTTGGTGAAGATGTTGAGAAACTGAAGCTCTTAAATTTTCTGGTGAGATTGCAAGATGATGTAGCTGCTGGGGAAAATGGCTTGATAGTTCCTCAAAAAGTTAAACATAATTATCATATGACCCAACAATTCTACTCTTCAGTATGTACCCAGAACTAAAGCAAACATCTTAGCAAAACTTGTATACAGATCTTCTTTATCAGCATTATTCATAAAAGTCAAAAATTCAGAAACAACACAAATGTTCATCAACTGATAAATGGATAAAAAATGGGAAATTATTCATCCAAGAAAGTATTGGAGTACTGATACATAATGCAACATGAGTGAACCTTTAAAACACAATGTAAATGAAAGAATCCAAATACAGAAGGCCATCTATTACATGATTCTATTTATATGTAATGTTCAGAAAAGGGAATTTCATGGAAAAACAAAGTATTTCAGTGGTTGCCCAGGACTGGAGGAAAAAGAAGGAGGGATGATTGGTAATGCATTTCTTTTTGTAATGGTGAAAATGTTCTACAATTAGGCAGTGGCAATATTTTCCCATTTCTACCAACGTGTTAAAAAAGTGACTTGTATACAATAAAATGGTGAATTTCAAGGAATGTGAATTATTATCTCAAAAAAACTGTTATTTTAAAAAAGTTATACTTCATTTATGTATGATATAACAAAATGCATTCTACTGTCATGTATAACTAACTAGAACAAATTTTTAAAATCTAAAGAAAGAGTAAGGGATCTCTTTAGTTATTGACATGGAATGATCTTCAGGAAAACTGTATATGCTAAACTTTGTATTCAAAAGGGAAGGTGGGTAAGAATTTGAATTGGTATTTCTTTTTTATAAGGTGGGACCAAGATTTTCCACTGTAATAATCCTTTTAGGATTTTGAAACTTATGAATGCATTATTTAAAGAAGTGGTAAATTGTGTCGTATGCAACTGAAAGCTCAATGAGGCAAGGATTGAAGATTGTCCTTTGGGCTTGACTATAATTAGATAATTGATGACTTTTCTAGGACAGAATCAGGGCCTAGTGGAGGCAGAAATAAACTGGCTCATAGAGGATTGAAAAGTAAATGGGAATCAGGGAGTTTTTACCAGGGAGTGTTGAATTGTTTGCAACGTGTATGTGCAGGTTAGATGAAATATTTATGAAGTATTTAAAGGATACCAGTTTATTAATTTCTTCTGACATTTTACATTTTATTCTTAGATCAGACAGGACCATTAGATATCTTCTTGGTACACTGGAGAAAAAAATGTATTTAAATATGTTTCCTGTTTTTGAATGCACTCTACTTATACAGAGGGACACAGCTGGGTCTTGTACTACATATATTCAGAGATAGGAAAGACTGTCTACTTTCTCATATAAAGGAAGGCCGTGAAAGAAATATTGTCAGACCTTAGTGACAGAAAATGCCCATTTCCCTCGAGCATGATTTATTAATGTTCAATGGAAATCATATAAGATAATTTGGCTTTTGTTATGCTGTCAGGAAAATCAGAAATAAATTTACAGTTTAATCTTAACTCAGTAAACCCATATGATCATTACATCTCTAAATACCAAATATTATTTATCCTAGGGCTTCCCAAATACTCCTATATATACTTTCCTGATGTTGAGTTAAAAAAAAAAGACGCAATGTCTACATTTCTAGCTTAACGTACAAATCCTGATAAGTCTTAAAATTTAGTGCAAAAAACCTCCACAAGCTGGGCAAGGTGGTGCACACCTGTTATCCCAGCTGCTCCGGATTACAGCTGAGGCAGGAGGATTGTGAGTTCAAAGACAGCCTCAGCAACTTAGCTAGACCCTGTCTCTAAATAAAGTACAAAAGGGCTGGGGATGTGGCTTCCCTTAAGCGCCCCTAGATTCAATGGCTGGTACAAAAAACAAACAAAACAAAACCACAAAAAACAAGTCGAGAAAAGAAGTAACAATACTTGTCAGTACTAGAAATGAGAAAGGACTTCTGAAAGACTGGTAACGTTTGTGTTTTGGGTTTTTTTTTTGTTTGTTTGTTTATTTGTTTTAAAAAATCTGACTGCAATACAGAGGGGACTGGGGGTGTACCTCAGTGGTAAAGGGCTTGGTTAACATGCTTAAGGCCCGGGGTTTCATTTCCAGCACAAAGGTTGAGTCGGTCGTGGAGAATGGAATAGGTAGGTGTGTTAACTCTTTGACGTTTACTGAGTTGTACAATTATATGTGGAACTTTCTGTATGTATACGTTATGAAAAGTAAAAAAAATACAGTGGAGAAGGTAAACAAATCACTCTGATACGGATCCACTTATGGACCTCTAATTTGCCATCTAAGGAATAAGTGATCAAACTGGCACTGACCCAGCTGGCTGCCTTCCATTCACTCGTCATTGTTCAGGGCAGAGAACCTGTAAAAAGACCGTGTCCCTTCACTCTTCGACCTCCACACTTTTACTAATCTGCAGGGCCCTTCTATATCATTTCACTTTGGGAGTTCCAACTCCCAAATCGCTTCTTAACAACCTTACTCTGAGCTCCCTACTGAAAGCCTTTCTTCCCGGCTCACAGCACCGCCTTTGTCTCCTCGGCCTTGAACCGCAGATGAATGGTGCCCGATAAAGTTGCTACGTGAATGAATAAGCCACCGAATTCTGGTTCTGCCTCTCCCAAAGCGCAGTCATCACCAGATAAGATAAATGCTCCAGAGGGATCCGCGAGCGGAGACCCAGGTTCTCAGGAAGCGATGTGGAAACTTGCCACCGGAAGTCAGTGGAGATTTCAGGCCAGTCGCTCTAGAGTCCCGGAGGACTGGGATCTCAGTGGTTGCACGAGATAGTCACTCCCGAGACCAATAAAGTGGGGGCACAATACCTTAGGCAAGAAGACTGATAAGGGAAAAGGGAGGAGGATTTCGGGAGCTAGTTGCCAAGGCAACAGCTCTCGGCTTCGCAGCCCCTCCTGGGAGCTTGGCTGTTACCAGTTTGCAGGACAAGCTGTGATTGGCTCGAGGAGGTCGAGCCGATTGACGGGAGCGCGCGCGCACACGTGCAGGGGCGTTGTCCTCCATTCACTCGGCGCCCGAGGATCCGGCGCGCATGCGTTGGAGGATGGCGCGGTGAGGAGAGCGCACCCCTGCGAAACGCCGAGCACCCTTTGGGCGGCTCCCGCCGGCGAGCTGGACAGCGGCGGGCGCGCGCGCGCGGAAGGGTGGAGGCGTGGCCTCCGTAGCTGGTGAACTCGGATTGGAAGTAGCAAATTGAAGGGGTGGGAACCTCCTCGGAGGCCGCTCAGCAATTGGCCAGAGACTGGAGGGAGCGTGGTCTTGGGGGGCGGGACCCCAGGGGTTCCTGGCTGGGCAGCGCGCGACGCTGGGGTGGTGGTGGCGGCTCTTGGACAAGTCGGCGAACGAGTCTTGGAGATCCCCTCCTCTGCGGACTGGAGGTCGGTGAGCCCCAGGACCTCCAAAAAAGTCCCGAGGAAGCGTGAGGGTGAGGCGCCATTGGGTGAGTGTGGCCCCGAGGAAACCCGAGTGCCCCGCCCCTCCCTTTCTTCCTGGACCGTGGCGCACCCTCCCCCAACTCGGACCCCGACCTGGGCTCTGGGCTCCGGGGTTCCAGCTTCCGGTGCTGGACGCCTGCTACTTGCCAGCCTTTCTCTTTTGCCCCCTTTGCCGCCCCGGTCGCTTTGGGGAACTTGGAGATTCTCCGATCCTGCTCCTCATCCCACAGAGGGGAAACTGAGGCAGACGGGAGACGGGCCTCTCCTCAACAAGCGTCTCCATGCAGACACCATGGCCGAGCCCCTAAAGGAGGAGGACGGCGAGGACGGCTCTGGGGAGCCTCCCGGGCCGGTGAAGGCAGAACCCGTACATACCGCTGCTTCTGTTGCGGCCAAGAACCTAGCCCTGCTCAAAGCCCGCTCCTTTGATGTGACCTTTGACGTGGGGGACGAGTACGAGATCATCGAGACCATAGGCAATGGAGCCTACGGGGTAGTGTCCTCTGCTCGCCGCCGCCTCACGGGTGAGCTTCCTGAGCCACTTACAAATGTGGAAACTGGTTCCCAGAAGTGGTGAGAAACCTGCCCGATCTCAGTCAGCAGGAAGGAAAGTGGGGCTGTGAATTCTTGTTCAACTCAGAACTTACTGACTAGGTGCCAGGATCCCAGTTAGGCACCATTTTCAGGAACTCTGGTTTTGCCATGCTTTCGGCCCATTTCTCCTTAGAAATATGACAGCCCTGGTTAGATCAAGATGGAGAGCGTTCCTTGGTGTCTAAAAGAGAGCTGTGTTCTAGAGCTGTGTTCTGTGTTCTAGGCCAGAGACTGCATGGTGGGAATGGTGAGATTTGAGATGAAGAGAAAGTGTAGGGAGAGATAATGAGCCCAGGCTTTAGACTCAAGACTACCACCAACTAACTGTACAACCTTCAAATTACTGGGCCAGGTTTTCTCATCTGTAACTTTGAGATATTAGTTCATGCCTCATAAGATAGTTGTGAAGGTAAAATTTGATAATGTAAAGTACTTAGCACAGTTCTTGGGACCCAGAAAGTACTCAGCATTTGGTAGTTGTTGTTATTTGCATGCTAGAAGGGTGGTGTTGAAAGGGGCCTGCAGCTAGTCCAAGGTACCCTTTGGTATCTGCCTTTTGCCTGCTCTTCAGGCCAGCAGGTGGCCATCAAGAAGATCCCGAATGCTTTTGATGTGGTGACCAATGCCAAACGGACCCTCAGGGAGCTGAAGATCCTCAAACACTTCAAACATGACAATATCATTGCCATCAAGGACATCCTGAGGCCCACTGTACCCTATGGAGAATTCAAATCTGTGTAAGGAGTGGGATAGGATGGGGAGGCATGGTTGGGACTGTTTCAGAAGGCAGGGGCCTTATTGCTAAAGTTCTGGAAGGGCAGGCTAGAAATTCCCATGGTTCCAAGACCAGTGCTCCTTTAGGGCATTTTGAGGGACAGCTGTTATTCTCAAAAAGAGTGCAAATGTTGCAGACATTGTTTATAGAATCTATATAGGAAAGCAGACATAAGATGTTAATACTATCACTGCACCTTCCTATCCCCACAGCAGACATCACTAAGTGATCACAGAATACTTTCTTATAGAAAATGGACAAGTCTTCACAATTTTCATCATAGTACTTCAAGCAGCCACTACCAAATAAGGGAGTTATCTCCAAAACTAAACCTACTCACCAGCCCTGGTATAGTTGAACCCCATCTTTTATCCTATAGGGAAACTAGGTCTAGGGAGAAAAGTGATTTAAACAAGTTCATAGAAAAGTGGTAGAGAATCTAGAACCTGGTGTGCTTCATCATCCTTACCATGCTGTCAACACTTTGGGGTCCCAGGGTATTATCTGTCTAGAGTCAGGTGGGTATGGTGAGGATGGGGCTTGTCCCTGTGGTATGGGTAGGCTGGCCCATGACTGTTTTACCTTTTCCTTTTTAGCTATGTGGTCCTGGACCTCATGGAGAGCGACTTGCACCAGATCATCCACTCCTCACAGCCACTCACACTGGAGCATGTGCGCTACTTCCTGTACCAGCTGCTGCGGGGTCTTAAGTACATGCACTCAGCTCAGGTCATCCACCGTGACCTCAAGCCCTCTAACTTGTTGGTGAATGAGAACTGTGAGCTCAAGATTGGTGACTTTGGTATGGCCCGTGGCCTATGTACCTCCCCTGCCGAACACCAATACTTCATGACTGAGTATGTGGCCACTCGCTGGTACCGTGCCCCTGAGCTCATGCTGTCCCTGCATGAGTACACACAGGCTATAGACCTCTGGTCCGTGGGATGTATCTTTGGCGAGATGCTTGCCCGGCGTCAGCTCTTCCCAGGCAAAAACTATGTGCACCAGCTTCAACTGATTATGATGGTGCTGGGTACCCCATCACCGACTGTGATTCAGGCTGTAGGGGCTGAAAGGGTACGGGCCTATATCCAGAGCCTGCCACCACGCCAGCCTGTGCCCTGGGAGACAGTGTACCCAGGTGCTGATCGCCAGGCTCTTTCACTGTTGGGTCGCATGCTGCGTTTTGAGCCCAGTGCCCGCATCTCAGCAGCTGCTGCTCTTCGCCATCCTTTCCTGGCCAAGTACCATGATCCTGATGATGAGCCTGATTGTGCCCCACCCTTTGACTTTGCCTTTGACCGTGAAGCCCTTACCCGGGAACGCATTAAGGAGGCCATTGTGGCAGAGATTGAGGACTTCCATGCACGAAGGGAGGGCATCCGCCAACAGATCCGCTTCCAGCCTTCCCTGCAACCTGTAGCCAGTGAGCCTGGCTGTCCAGATGTTGAGATGCCCAGTCCCTGGGCTCCCAGTGGGGACTGTGCCATGGAGTCACCACCACCAGCCCCACCACCATGTCCTGGCCCTGCACCTGACACCATTGATCTGACACTGCAGCCACCCCCACCAGCCAGTGAGCCTGCCCCACCAAAGAAAGAGGGTGCCATCTCAGACAATACCAAGGCAGCCCTCAAAGCTGCCCTGCTCAAGTCTTTGCGGAGCCGGCTCAGAGGTACATTATGGGTATAGTGACTGGCTGGAAGTGGGGTGCTATTGAGGGACTGTGGCTTGAACAGGGCTGCAGGCTCTTACCTTTTCCCTATTCAACTTCCCTGTAGATGGCCCTAGTGCACCCCTGGAGGCTCCTGAGCCACGGAAGCCAGTGACAGCCCAGGAGCGCCAGCGAGAGCGGGAGGAGAAGCGGCGGAGGCGTCAAGAGCGAGCCAAGGAGCGGGAAAAGCGGCGGCAAGAGCGGGAGCGGAAGGAGCGGGGCGCTGGGACCTCTGGGGGTCCCTCCACCGACCCCCTGGCTGGACTAGTGCTTAGTGACAATGATCGAAGCCTGTTAGAGCGCTGGACTCGAATGGCCCAGCCCCCTGCTCCAGCTCCAGCACCAAGGCCATCCCCAGCCCAGCCTACCAGTCCTCCCCCTGGCCCAGTAGCCCAGCCCACTGGTCCTCCTCCACAACCTGCAGGTTCCACCACTGGTCCTGTACCCCAGCCTCCCTGCCCACCTCCTGGCCCTGCTTCCCACCCTGCTGGCCCTCCAGGACCCATCCCTATCCCTGCTCCACTCCAGACTGCCACCTCTAATAGCCTCCTGGCCTCCCAGTCACTTGTGCCACCCCCTGGGCTGCCTGGCCCCAGTGCTCTAGGAGTTCTGCCTTACTTCCCATCTGGTCCACCACCTCCAGACCCTGGGGGGGCCCCTCAGCCTTCTACATCAGAATCGCCCGATGTCAACTTAGTGACCCAGCAGCTGTCCAAGTCCCAGGTGAGAGGAGAGACCCAGGTCTTGGGGACACCTGGATCTGGGCCCAGGGAAAATGGGTTCAGGAAGTTGTTCTTGTTCCATGAAAACTGAGCAACAGAGGGTCTTTATGTCTCTGAACTTGTCCCCTCACTAGAAGAAGGAACATAATGCCAATGAAGAGGTTGTTGGGAGACACATACTATACTTCCTAGAAAGTGCCTGGTCTGGAGATGGGCCCTACCTGGCAGTGGTGATTACCAAGACTGATGTTGGCACCCTGGGATATCCAAACAGGGTGGGCAGCAGCAGCAGGACAGGTGCCCTGCACACCTCAGTCACCCTAGTTTGTAACCTGCCATCATCTCCCACAGGTGGAGGACCCCCTGCCCCCTGTGTTCTCAGGCACTCCAAAGGGCAGTGGGGCTGGCTATGGTGTTGGCTTCGATCTGGAGGAATTCTTAAACCAGTCTTTTGACATGGGTGTGGCTGACGGGCCACAGGATGGGTAAGATGGCTGGATCCAGCTCTTGGAATGGGTCTGTGGGGAGGGGCACCTGGTGTGGAAGAATTCACCTGTGGGATGGGGATGGGTGTAAAGCTGGCCTAGGCTAGCTACACCCCTCCCTCTTCCATCCCTGATTCCCTTTCCCTGCAGCCAGGCAGATTCTGCCTCACTCTCAGCTTCTCTGCTTGCTGACTGGCTTGAGGGCCATGGCATGAACCCTGCTGACATCGAGTCCCTGCAGCGTGAAATTCAGATGGACTCCCCGATGCTTCTGGCTGACCTGCCTGACCTCCAGGAGCCCTAAGGCCCACAGCCTGTGCCTTGCTGCCAGCCCCTGGGCCTGGCAGGTGAGGCTGAGCTTGGATTATTTTGTAGGTTCATCTCAGACCCACCCTTCAGCCTTAAGCAGTCACCTGAGCCACCACCGAGCCATGACAGGATTGGGAGACCCCCTACTCCACCCAGCAATCCTTTTCAGTATTGTATTTTTATTATAATATTATTATGCCGTCTTTTGGACATCAAACAAGGCCTGTGAAATACAAGGTTCCTTTTAATGCCTGACTCCAGATGTCATTTTTGAAGATGGGGACAGTATACCACCAATAGGGGTACAAGGAGGAGCCAGTTGGGGATCCAAGCAATATTTTTCATGCACAAAGCCAATTTGTTTAGGTCCATGACTGAGCCTTGCATGCCCCACCCATTCCCAGGCCCACAGATTCTTCTCTGTGCCCTCACATGGTTAAACCTTAATCCCTGGGGGCAGTTGGGGGACCTGGGTTTTCATGCCTACCTTGCCCATGTCTGCTTCAGGGTGACATGCAGTAGCTGTGGTGAATACTCTTTTGGCATTGAGCTTTGGGGGTGCTGGGATAGGCAGGTGGTAGAAGCAGTAATAGTTGTGAGGTGGGGCTGGGAGGTCCATGGGGTTCACCACAGGGGAGTAAGTTGGTGAGAGGGAGGCCATGGATGGGAGGTACTGAAAATAGCCAGTAGGGGTGCTAGGGTATGGCAGTGGTCATGCATGAATGGCCTGGCATACACCCCAGTGGGTGGTCAGACTGTGCTGCTTGGTCTAGAGTATTCCCAGACACAGGGGCCCACAGTAAAGAAGCCAGTTAAAGTGGAACACAAAAGTACACTCCTGGGAGGTGGCTCCTGGCTCTCAGCTGTTGGGACAGGGTGAGGCAGCTCAGTCTCATGGAGGCCAGCCAGGTCCAGGCTGGATGGCTGTGCCTTAGAAAAGGCCTGGCACTGCTGGTAGCATAGCCTCAGGTGAAAGGGAGCTCCTAGGGCCTGGCTTAGAAATGTCTGCCCTAGGTGTGTGATAGGGATCAGCTGTTACTGAGAGTCGGAAGGCCTCTTGTGAGAGGCTGGTGTCAGGGAGCAGCAGAGCAACATAGTGGGGTCGTAGGACATCGGGGGTAGAGGGAGTATTCATGGTAACCTGGGGTGACCAGGGAAGGGATGGAGCCTGATGGGGCCAGCCCCTCAGGTCCTGCGGATTTTCATCTCGGTACGCTTGAGGGAGTAGTAGAAGCCCTTCCACTGGGCCCAGTTGATGCCATTGGCATAGGAAAGGTGGGAGCCACCCAGGTAGAAGCCATTGAGGTTTGCAAAGTGGCAGCTGCGGAACCAGAAGGCTCCTGAGGACAGGGCTGCACAGTTCTGCACAAAGAGGTCCTGGTCCCGGTCGAAGGTGGAGAACTTCTGGCCACTATGGTAGGACAGGGAATCACCTGGCAGAGGGGAGGAAGGATGGGACTGTTGAGGCAGAGAGCTGAGCTGTGTGCTGGCAGGGAGAGGGTGACAACATTGAGGGACGTTACGTGGCATCTTGGTGGGATGGGGGCACCCTCTCTGAGCCAAATGTTGGGTAGATGGGCCTCTGCAGCAAAGAGAAACAGCTGCGCCTCCACAGGGTTGCCTGGAGCAGGGCCAGGGCGGCTGAAGCACAAGCTGGCTGGAGTTGGTTTGGAGCCAGCTGTGGCTCTTCCAAGCCCGGGAGGGCTGAAGGAGGGCCCTGGAGGGGGCCAGCCCAACCTTCTCCCCCCACAGTCCCTGCTAAAGTTTCCAGGAGGGAATACCTGCACCACCATCCTCAAAGCCCGCCACGTAGAGGGTGTAGCCATCCTCCTCAGCGCTGACCGCATTTGGAGAGATGGAGAAGTCGACATACTTGGCATAGGCCGTGTTGTTCTCAAAGTCCTCTAAGTCTACTCGCAGCTCATACTTTTGCTTCAGGGTCAGGAGGTGCAGGTTTTGCAGCCCTGTGGTCGGAAGGGAGCTGGTTAGCAAGGACCTGATTGTGTAGCAGCACCCCCCTCCTGTCAGGCCCATTCCTTACCCAGCCAGTACTCCCCGTCTGCACGGCCAAAGCCCAACTTGTAGTCATTCCAGCCCCGGAAGAAACTCACTGAGCCATTGAATCTCTTCTGGAAAACCTGGCGCCAAGAGGACAGGGAAGGGGAATGATTGAGCATCCAATGGGTAGGGGCCTTGCCCTACCCTCCCTACCCAGGTGTAGACTCTGCAATGCTGAGGCTAGTTCATTAAAGGACTGAGTGAGGGTTGGAAAGGTTGCTAAAACAAGGTGTCCACTGCCACCAGGCTCCTCTGAGTTGCTGCTGTGCACTGGCACCTACTTGAACTCTTCATGCAGTCCCACAGGAGTGAGGAAAGAGGTTCAGGAAAGGTGATCAGGGCTGGGGGTGTAGCTCAGTGATACAGTGCTTGCCTAATGTGGGATGTGTGGATTCAATCCCCAGCACTGCCTAAAATAAATAAAACAATGGGGGGGTGTTCTAGAGTTCAAGTGTGTGGGTGTGAGTCCTGGTACTAGCTGTGTGATCTGGAGCAAGTAACTTCACCTCTGGGCTTCAGTTCTCATCTAGAAAAGCACCTACAAGGAGTATTATAAGGGTCACATGCATTAATGTATCTTAAGCAATTAGTGATTTAATGAGTAAGTGACTTAGTGACAGCTACTCAGAATCTGTGTCTTGGGTATCATCATCCCCATTTTAAAGATGAAGAAACTGAGGCTCACAAGTGAGGCTCAGGGTCATACAATTGGAACCACCTACTCACCGTCCACTTGCCACCCTCAGTGGTCATGTCACAGAAGACAGGCACGGGCACGCTGGGGCCTGATGGGTAAATGAGGTACACACCATCTGTTTGGTAGCCCTGGGCATAGATGTCATCACAGTCCAGGGGCTGCTGAAGGCAAGACTTCTCCAAAGCTAGGGGTAAGAGTGTGGGAACAGTGAGGAGAGAGGTTTACAGCATAAAGAATACCATAGCACCCACAGTTTGTCTCAGTCCCTGGGGCCAGGGGGCTTTGTTATGGGAAATCATGAGATTTGTTTGAGGAGGACTGCATGAAGATCGTTTCATCTACCTGCCCAACTTTGTGGAGAAAGAAACAACCTTGCAGACCGGGGCTTCAACCCTGAGGCCTGGCTTTCAGAACACCCTCTTCTAGCCCGGTCTGTTGACCATGGTGCTGCATCTGTGACTGGGGGCCTACTTACCATCTCCCCGGATACCAGAGGCCTGGGGGGCGCAGGGAGGTGTGGAGAGAAGCAGCAACAGCGGGAGGGCCAGGAGGGCCTGGTGGCAGGAAACAGAATCAGCTTAGCTTTGGTCCCAGCCCCAGCCTCCCACTGTTCTCTTTACATTTGCACATGCCACCACTTGCCTAAAACCCTTTCCCCTCCTATGGACCCTCTTTCTCTTCCTAAGCAACCCTACTCTCTGGGAGAGCCTCTTTACCTTTTAAGCTTAAGAGTTTCTTGCAAGAGAGACCCCTATGCCTTCACAGTCCCACCTCTGGCAAGTGACTTTGGTCCCTCTGATGCCACAAGCTCCCCACCCTAGTCCCAGTACCTTCATGCTGTCAGTTCGGCTCAGAGCTGCTGGTGTCTGTGTCCCAGACTGCAGCTGCCTAGAGTTATGTGCTGGGCCCCTGGCCAAACACCCTAGTCCCGCCTCCCAAAGCTGCAGAACCACCCCCCTCCACACACGACCAGTATCAGCTTACACTACCAGGGGCCAGGGGACCACCTGGGTCTCATTAGGCCTGTCGGCAGAACACTGCAGACCAGACAGTCAACTCCCTCCTGGCTCTGGCTCCAAATGCTCCCTGGATCTCACTCCACTAACGGCCAGCTGGACCTGTGGGCCCCTGGCACCCCCAGTTGGCCCCAGCCTGCCTCAGCCCACCCTGCTTCCTGACAGGCCCCCCTGCAGATGTCTTCTGTTTACTCTCTCCCCCTCCTGTTCTGGGCTGTGTTTCATCAGCCATTCAGGGGGAGGGCTGAACGGGGAGGGTGTGGGTGTAGGTGTGCCTGGGTTTCAGGAGGGGCCCACTCTAGGGGAGCAGAAGACTGCAGGGTGGGGGGTGGCGAGCTTCAGAGCTCCTGATGTGGGAGCCTGCGTGGGCTGGTGGGGGACAGGGGCAGCAGGGGCCAGACCGTCTCCTGGCAAGACTGGGACATTTCTAAGCCATGAGCACAAGGTTGCAGGCGGCCAAATGCTCTGTCTGCGCCAGCTTGAGCCAGGGCCCCTCTCCAGCCCCCCTCTCCTGCTCTGGCCACTCAGGCCCCCTCCGTTCCCCTCCCAGAGTTCTCATCTGGGCTGTTGTTTCTCTTTGCCCCACCCCTCCTTCCTTTTTCCAAACCCCTCACTTTGATCCCCACCCCCCTCAGGCTTACCCCCAGGCCCCTTTCAACCAGTTCCCTATTTCCTCCACCCTGAGAGCCCACCTATTTTTTCTTGCCCTTCATCAACTCTTGGTCTCTTTCTATCTGCCTCTCAACCACCCTTGTCCCCCATTCCCTCCTCTCAACAGGGCTGCTTATTGCTCCAGCCTCTTTACAGATCTCCCTGCTTCTACTTTTTTGTCCTCCTTCCATCCTCTGCACACCAGAAGAGTTGTCCTAGATGGCTGGTCTGTGTTCCTTTGCTTATGCCTCCAGTGGCTCCCTGTTGCCTCAGAACTGAGGCTAAATTTTTTTACCTTGGGCTTGAAAGGAATGTCAAGTCTGGTTCTGGCCTAAAACAGGCCTATCTTCAGGACTTCAGGACCTTATCCCTTATTGCTTGTGACAACTAAACTACACTCTGGCCACACCTGACTCCCACCATCAGGTCCCTGTGCCTTTGCCTACACTGTTCCCTGTGCCCACCTGTCTCCATTTCCTGTCCATCAGTAAGTAACCGTGGGCAGGACCTGTGTTTCTCATATCTGCATGCTCAGCATCCATCCTAGAGCCTGACACAGAGTAGGACTGGTACCAATTCACTCAGAACAAGTATCTTTTGAGCACCTACTATGTGCTGTGCTTTATGCTGACTGCTGGGGGTACAGTATCTGCCCTCAGCCAGTAGCAAACACATGCTTTGGACAGTGAATTGCAAGTGTAATATATGTTATAAAAGAAAATTAGTTGAATAGATACACACATGAAATATTCAGAGCAAAGTGACCTAAGCAGCTCTGGCTTAGGTCTCCTTTCTCCACTCCTGAGTTAGTAGATAAGCTACTTAGAAGAGCCTCAGTTGGTCTCCTTAACTTGGTTCCGTGATTGCTGGTAAGAGATACCTCGGGGTTCTAGAGCTGGCTGCCTATGTTCAAATCCAGGTTCTGCTACCTGTTAGGGGTGGCATTAGACAAATTACCTAGTCTCTGTGCTCTGGCTTCTTCTATGTACAATGAGGGTGTGGTAGGGTTTACATAATACATGTTGAGTGCCAAGAACAGTGCCCACAATTACTTGTCAAGAGGAAAAATCTTAAACTAATTAAACTCAACAAAGTTTATTTGAGCAATTAGAAATGCAACAAAACAAAGCAACACAAAACAAAAATGATTTGTGAATTGGGCAGTTCCCAGAACCAAGGCAGATTCAGAAAACTACCACCAATAACATATTCTGACAACATTTATAGGAAACAAAAGTGTGGTGTACAGACAGCTTAATTGGTTAATTGGTTACAGAGCCTCTTGCAATTAGCTAAAGCTTAGATACTGTGGTTAAACTCCTTATTGATTTGGTCTGTTAAGCTTAGTGTAGGAGTTTAATTCGAATCAATGGCCTCCCACAGTATTTAACATACTGTAGTAATTATTTAGTAAGGACTAGCTGGGCACTATCATCATCGTTATAAACATCATATTGTTCTCATATGAATGAGTTGTCTTCAACACGTTTTTTATTCCTAAAGAGTATGATTTTTATCTGGCTCATTGTCCAGCCTCTCTTGTGGCTAGATGAGGTCACACATCTCAATTTTGGCCAATAAGATGCAAACTGAAGCATTGTAAAGATAGGTGGCTAGTCCCTCTCCCTCCTTCCCCCTGTCCCACAGCTTTGGCTGCCACCTTGGATAGTAGAGCTAAGTCCTCTTCAGGATGACAGAAGTGATCAGGGAGGAGCTGGGTCCCTCCTGGATTCATGGAGTGGGTCCAAGGCCAGCCCTGGACTGCCCTTTTCTAGGCCTCTCTCATGTGGAAGAGAAAGAAACTTCTATCTAGTTTAAGCGTCTGTTTGTTGTTGTTGTTGTTTTTTTTCCTCTTGTAACATACAACTAAAGCTAATCCTAATCTCTTCTTTCAGCAAATGTCAGCTAATCTTGAATATAAGACTACAAAAAGGAAAATGAAAAAAATCAGTTATCAACACATAATAAAATGCATCCAAAGTCAAGTATAAGAGGATTTTAAAGAATACAATAAAGTAAAAAGCATAGGGGAAAAATGAGAGAGAGAACCTGAGAATTAAACTGTGAGTTATCCATCATATTTACCAATTAAATTAGTTTTAAAAGTTTTTAATGGTAATATATGCACACATGGAAAAGCAGACCTTTCGTTGGTTGTAATTAGTTTAACTCTTTTGAGAAAGAAAGTTGGCAGTACCCAAGAGCCAGTAATGCTGCTTTGAAGACACTGTAACAGCACATACTTGAGCTTATTGAAAGGTCACATTGATAGTGAGCAGACATTACTTGTTGGCTACTCAGCATGGCAAACCTCCCAGGTTTGGGGGGCTCCTCTCCTAATTAGAATGCTGATGCTCACGTCCCCAGGTGTTCTTGTAGTTCCCCATAAGGCAGATGATATTGGTATAGCCAAAGAATTCACTGTCCTAGACTTCATTTGGGCAATGATGATTTGAGAAGCAGAAGCAGGAAAAATCTATTCTTGGGGTGGTGACCCCAGTGACCTACCTCCTCCAGTCACACCACATGTACCTATAGTTACCATCCAGTTAGTTCTTTCAAATAATTAACCCTTCGAACAGATTAATCCACTGATTATGTTACAGCTCTCATAATCTAATCATTTCACCATCTGCATTAACACAGGGACTTTTAGGGGATGCTTCATTGTCAAACCCTAACACCTGCTTTATGTTAGATTTCTGTTGCTGTGACAAAATACCTGAAAAAAAAAAAAAGTCAACTTATAGGAGGTTTATTTTGGTTCACAGTTTCAGAGGTCGATGGTCACTTGGTCCCATTGCTTTGGGGATCTGTGGGAAGACAGTACGTCATGTTGGAAGCACTTGATGAAGGAAAACTACCTAATTGCAGCTGGGAAGCAGAGAGAGAGAGAGAGAGAGAGAGAGAGAGAGAGAGAGAGAGAGAGAGAGAGAGAGAGAGAGAAGATGGGGTTGGGTTCCCAATATCCCCTTCCAGAGCACACTCCCAGTGATCTAACGTCTTCTACCAACCCCCATCTCCTAAGGGTTCTGCCACCTCCCAAGAGTGCCACAGGCTGGTGGCCAAACCTTTAACACACACAGGCCTTTGTGGGACACTTCAGATTCACACTATAGGGTGTTCAAATCTCATTAAATTGTCCTTTAATTAGATACTGCTCCAATTGTTCCTATTTGATTGTTATGGGAACTGGATTGATTCAGGGAAAGGGGGCCCCCTAAATACAGCATACACATTCTGATGCAGAAAATTAGTGTGAGATTAGGAGGGGAAGTGATTGTAAGGGTTACAAAAAGGACATCACTAACTATCCTCCATAATATTTGTTATGTCTTTTTTACATAATAATGTCAAAGCCAAATGGATTAGGACAGGACCCTGATTTTTTTTTTTTTTTTTTTTTTGTGGGACACTTCCTCAAGTTGGATGGTTCTTTGTCCATGGATTAGGCCTGTGATGGTTGCTCCTTCACCCTCCTTGATTCACTCTCCACTCAGCTGCCCTGTGTGGAGTGCACCACTGGGTTCACATGGCTCTTGGCTTCCAGCTGGATGGGGCCAATGGGAGGTACTGGCAAGAAATGGGAAAAGAGAGGGTTGGGGTGTTTCTCCCTGGCTCCTGTCCCATCAGGCACTACAGTTTTGGCAATAGTTCTCCCCAGGCCCACACCCATACCACCTCCTGATTATAGCTCTGCCATAACCCCCTTTACTGGCTCTAATGATCCTCTGTCCTCCCCTGATCCCTCCAGTCGGGCATAGTAATAGTCTCACTTTTGCTAGTCCCAGGATGCCTCAACACCCTGTACTGCCCATGCCCGAGTCAATAGTGCCTTCATTACATTCTCTTAAAAACAAAATAGAACAGCTGAGTTCATCTTCTGTTTCCTGCAGGGACCCTGACTGACATAAGATCTCACTTTGGTTTATTCCACAGCACATCAGCCTGTGGAATGGAACTTTTTTGTTACCTCAGACAATAGCTAAGGGCAAACCCCCACATGTCCACAGGTGCTGACAGGTCTCCATAGGTCTTATTAGTAGGCAGCCAAACTTCCCCTTTTATTATTAGCTCATGTCTATCCTGAATGGGGAAAGCTGAGGAGGGGAGTTTTTGAAAGGAACTCATCCCAGCAGAGAGCACTTGGGGAGGGTAAAGGGTGTGTCCCTCCAACCCAGGCCAAACAAGGGGGCTCCAAGAGAGATGGGAATGTCTGCCAGGAAAGACTTTAGCTGAGCTGCCCAAACCCAGGGGCCCCCTTCAGGAGGATGCAGCTGCGGCAAAGTAAGAGACTATTTGAAAGATTGGGGCATGAAAGCTGGGGCTGCGGGAGGTGGAGGAATGAAAGAAGGGAGAACAGGGCCCTGCATGGTCATTGTTTTGGCAGGACGAGGATGTGGCTTCCCTTGGGGCCTAGTGGGTGCTGTGGAATATCGGATCAGATTGGATTTGGGCCCATCCTTGTGACCTCATTTTACCTTAATTGCCTCTTTAAAAGTTCTGTCTCCAAATATAGTATCATTCTGAAGTCCTGGGGGTTAGGGCTTCAACGTGAATTTGGAGGGAGCCAGTTCAGCTCATAACCAGTACGTTCAATTGGATAGGCACTTTTTAACCTCTGTATAGGTGGCAGTGAATAAAATAAAAACTTCAACCCTCCTAGAACTAGAAAGAAAACACAAAAATAAGTGATGTTAATTTAAAAGTACTGAGAAAATTAATATAGGGGGTTACAGTTTGGAGTGTGGCAGCTAGAGAGACTCATAGGGAGGAAATGGTAATGGCCAACTCCTGGTCCAAGGCCTGGCAGAAGTTTTGTAGTAGGGAAAATACTCTGGTGCCCTGGATTGTCCCTTCTCTAAATTGAGGGAAGTTAGACAGGAGTTGATGTCTCTTCTCATTTTTTCTTTTTCTTTCTTTCTTTCTTTTTTTTTTTTTTTTTTTTTTTTTTTTTTTTTATAGTTAGGGGCAAGTTCAGCTGAAGGAGCTCAGGGTATGGGCCAGAGAAGAGGCAGGTTGGAGATGGGGAGAGTGTTAAATGCCAGGCTTAAACGTTTGAACTTGATCCTGAAGGCCTTTGGGATGAAAATTATGTTGAGATACATAATTTAGGTTGTTGATTTTACTTTGAAGTTTGCATACTGAGGAGAAAAACGTAGATTAAAGATGTTTTCTTAGAATAATCAAATCAATATATGGGGGCTGGGGAGATAGCTCAGTCGATAGAGTGCTTGCCTTGTAAGCACAAGGCCCTGGGTTCGATCCCCAGCACCCTAAAAAAAAAAAATCAATTTATGCATGGTTGGAAAGAAAGGGGTTACTCAAAGGCCTGTATTGAAAAAAACAGTAGTTTCCAGTCCTGGTGTTCCACAAACCTTTGATTGAATCTTGTCTATTTCACTGTGCTGGCCTTTTAGTGGAGACTCGTGCCCCTTAATTCTGAGAAAATTCTTCCCTATTACTTTTTCTTTGGCTGTTTTTTCCCCTTTATTTTTTTTTTCTGTTCATGTTCTAATAATTTTATTAGTTGGATGTTGTGCTTCTCAAATTACCCCCTTGCCCCCATCCGTGACATTTCCCATCACTTTTAAAATTCTAATTTCTAGAACACATCCTTAAAGTCTAATACTTATATTGACTTAAAATATAACTATCATGTTATTCTAATTTCTCAGTTGATCCTTTTTAAAGACTGTATTGGAGTATACTTTACATATCATAAAATCTAGCCATTGTAAATGTATGGGTCAACAATTATTCCTTTTAAAAAACAGACTATTTTTAGCACAGTTTTAGGTTCATAGTAAAATGGAGCAGAAGGTACAGAAATTTCCTATACGCACAGCCTACCCCACTATCAACACAATGGCACATTTGTTACAATAAATGAACCTATATGGGCACATGATTGTCACCCAGAGTCCATAGTTATATGAGGGTTCACTCTTGGTGGTGTATATTCTATGGGTTTGGAAAAATGTATAGTGACATGTGTGTGCCATTAAAGTATCATACTGAGTATTTTCACTACTGTAGAAATCCTCTGTGCTCCACCTGTTCATCCCTTTCTACCCCTTAAATCCTAGTAGCACTAATATTTTTAGTCTCCATAGTTTTGCCTTCTTTTTAGAATGTCATGTATTTAGAGTCATGTAGTATGTAACCTCTTCAGATTCCCTTCTTTCACTTAGTAATATGCATTTAAGATTTCTCCATGTCTTTTCATGACCTGATAGTCTGTTTATTTTTAGCACTGAATATTTCATTGTCCATAAGTACCACAGTTTGTCCATTCACCTACATTTCTTGGTTGCTTTCAAGTTTTGGTAATTGTGAATAAAGTTGTTATAAATATCCATGTACAGGTTTTTGTGTGAACATGTTATCAACTCATTTGCATTAATACCAAGGAACACAATTTCTAGCTCATATGGAAGGAGTATGTTAGTTTTATAAAGAAACTGTCACATAATCTTCCAAAGTGGCTATACCATTTTGCATTCCCAATCAGCAATGAATGAGTGTCCCTATTGCTCTGCATCCTTATCAGCATTTGGTATTGTCATTTTTTTATGTTAGTTATTCTCATTGATATGTAATGATGTCTCATTGTAACTTTAATTTGAATTCCCTAATGACTAATGAGGTGGAACATCTTCTCATGTGCTTATTTGTCATCTGTGTATCTTCAGTGAAATGCCTATTCACATCTTTTGCCCATGTTCTAATGACATCAGTTGCTTTTGTACTGCTGGGATTTATTTTAGATACTAGTCTTTGTCAAATAAGTGATTTGCAGATATTTTATTCCACTCTGTGACTTGTCTTTTCATCTTCATAATGGGGTCGGTCTTTCATACAGCACACATTTCATTTTGATTAAATCTAACCTATGAATTTTTCCTTTTATAGATTGTGCTTTTTGTGTCTAACAAATTTTGTCTGAGATTTTTAAGAAGTTTTGTAATCCTACATATTATATTTATCTTAGTGGTACATTTTGAAGTAGTCTTTGTATAAGGCAGTAGGTTTAAATCAATATTTTTTAGGTTCCTTTCAACTTTTTATGTCATCTGCAAGTAGGGACAGGTTTATTTCATTCTTTCCTATTTGTATGTCTTTTATTTCCTTTTCTTGACTTATTGCACTGGCTAGTACTTCTGATCCTATGTCAAATAAAATTGATGAGGGCAGATATTCTTGCTTAGTTTCTGATCTTAGAGGAAAAGCATCTAGTCTTTCAGAGTTTTGTAGGTGTTTATTAGTCACATTGAAAAATTCCCCTGTATTCCTATTTTTTCTGAGAGTTTTTATCATTAATGAGGCATTGATTTTGTCAAATGCATTTCTGCACCAACTGATATGATTGTGATTTTTTTTCTTTAGCTGTTTGTATGGTGGATTATATTGATTGATTTTCAAATATCAAGCCAACTTTTCATCCCTGGAATAAATTTCATTTGGTCATGGTATATAATTTTTTGAGGGGAATAAGAGCTGGGCATTGAACCCAGGGCCTTGTACATGCTAAGCCCATGCTCCACCAGTGAGTTACTCCCAGGCCCATAACTCTTTTTATATATTGCTGAATTCTATTTGCTAATATTTTGCTAAAGATTTTTTGATTCATTCATGTAGAATAGTGGTCTGGAAATACACACACACACACACACACACACACTTACATATATAAAATATATACACACACACCATATAACTGTCTTTAGTTTTGGCACAGCGTAATACTAGCTTCATTATGAATTAGAAAGTGTTTTTTTCTCCTTCTATTTTCTGGAAGATAATGTGGAATTGGTATTAATTCTTCCTTAACCATTTAGAAGCATTCTCCAGAGAAACCATACAACACCTGGAGTTTATTTTCCTGAAAAATATTGTGCCATTTTTTATGGCCTCCATCTTTTTTAAGAGAAATTCGCAATCATTCAAATTTTTTCACCATATAGATAAGACATTGTTTTTATCTGACTTCTTTAAATAGTTTTTAATTGTCTGGTTTTCAGGAATTTAATTAGGATTTGTTTTGCCATGAGTCTCTTTGGGTTTATCCTGTTTGAGTTTGCTCACATTCTGGAATCTGTAGGTTTAGGGTTTTTGTTAAATTGGAAAAGTTTTCAGTCATTTATATGAGTAGCTTTCACGTCCATCTCCATTTTCCTTTTTAGGACTCTAATGACACAAATGTTAGATCTTTTATTATAGTTCCACAGGTCCCTGAGTGTCTTTTCATTTTTTTTCCCTGTCTCCTTTTCTCTTTGTTGTTCAACTAGGTAATTTCTTTATTTTGTCTTCTGATTATTTTCTCTATATCCTCTATTCTACTATTGAACCCATCCACTGAACTTTTTATTTTGGCATTAATTTAGTATTTTTTAGTTCTAAAATTTCCATCTGGTTCTTCTTTATGAACCAGATGAGGGTTTTTTTTTTTTTAATTTTTTTTGCTGAGGTTTTGTATATTTCTATATTTTTGTTTCAGCTGTGTTTGCAGGTGCTCCTTGAAGCATTTTTCATGACTGCTTTAAAATTTTTTCTGATTATCTAACATCTATTCTCTCAATGTTGGCATCAATTGATTGTCCTTGACTTTCAGTTTGAGATCTACCTGGTTCTTGGTTGATGAGTGTTTTTTGATTGAAACTTGGGCTTTTTATGTTATGTTGGGAAACACTGAATCTTATTTAAACCTGTTTTAGTTGTTTTCCTCTGACATCTTCTGGCAGGGGAAGGGGTGGTGCTGCCTCAGTGCTGCCACAGGAAGGCAGAAATCCTTTGACACTCAATGGGGGGCTCCCTGTTACTGCTGGATGGCTTGTGAATTTCAGCTCCCCACAGTCTCCAACTAGCACTGTAGTTGGGGAATCACTTGTCACTGCTGGGAGGAAAGTCTCTGTTCCCTACTTGGCCTCCTCTGATACCACTAAGGTGGGGGTGTTGGAACCCCTTATTACTGCTTGCTGAAGGGAAGGTCTGGTTCCCTACACAACTGGTGGCATGGATAGGGTGTAGCTACAGTCTTTCCTGCAACATTTGACTGAGAGAGGTTATTTATTTTCAAAGAGTTTTTCTGCTTGTCAGGTCATCCCTTTCCTGGCCTTTCGGATATATAGGGGCTTTTCTTTTTTTTTTTTTTTTTTTTAATTCCTGTTGTGCCCATTGGTAGTCCCATGTTGCTGAACCTCGTCTGGGATAATGAGACAAAAAGAAAGCTGAAGGAAGTCTCTACCACATCCATTTTTGGCTCCTGAGATCTCTGGCCACTCTGCCTTCTTCTTTCCACCTTTTAGTCTTCTTATGTTTGTTTTATACATGACATCCAGGGCTTTTAGTTGTACTTAGCACAAGGAATAGGAAGAAATACACATACTCTATCTTCCTGCAAGTAGAATTCTCTTTTAAAATTGTAACTGGGTATAACTTACGAACAGTGCCATGGATCAATCTTTCAGGTGTGTATCTGGGGACCACCACAGAGAAAAAACATTCCTGGCACTCCAGCAGGCTTCCTTTTCCTGGGATGGATGCATTATCATTTGCATCTTTAAAAAAGTACATCTGGCTACCATGGATTGGTGAGAGGCAGGGGAAGGAATGGCAGCCAAAGATTGTTAGGGACTGGCATTTGTCCCTATGATGTATGGGTGGCCTGGGCTTTGTGGATGTCTTCCAAGTCTTCTCAGTCCTCTTGACAGACCATGTCCCTCCTCATTAGCTTGGGTCATCAGTTGGAGTCCAGCAGGCCAGCACCATCCGATGCAGATAGAGAAGCCCTGCCCTTTCTGCTATCAGGCTTGTGGTCAGGAAGCAGAAGCAAATTTCAGCCTTTGGACCTGTGGGGTCAGCTCTTCTTTTCCTGTTCTCTAACCGTACTTCACAGTGACTCCACATTCATTTGGTCAACAAACATGCTGTGTTAGGTTGCTAAGGGCATGGTTATTGCAGTTGCTTTGCTTTGCCCACCTCTGGATTGTATGGTTATAAAGGGGGAGAGCAATTGGCTGGAGAGTTAGAGACAGGAAGGAGAAACACTGAGAGAGAAAGACAGATAGACAGATACTAGAGGTCAGATGGGCTTCACTGTGGGTCACTTGGATAACCTCAGTTTCTTCATCTGTAAAATGGGGCCACCATTTCTACCTTTGGAAGAATGAGGCAGGGAAATTTGAGGAGTCTGTCATATGAAGGACTTAGTATATAATAGGCGGCCAGTAAATACATGCTAATCATTATCAGTGTAATAACCTAATGGGAAGTATGCTTCTTTGTCTGCTGGACATCTGTCCTCAGGCTTACTCCCTAAGGCCCTGCTGCTATAAAACTTTCTAGGTTTTTCCTTTAACAAAGAGGAAGTCTTGGGGAGGGAGGACTGAGAACAAAGAGGGAGCCTGCAGGTACCCAGGGAGATCTGGGCACAGTGAGCGAAGTGTGGTCCAGAAACAGCATGTACTAAGCACCTACTGTGTACCAGGCTTTCTGTCATGTCCCTGCATGGGAGTAATCATATCTCCAATTTTACTGCTGAGAAGAGTGGGCTTGAGCAAGGGAAGCAGCTCAGTTTTGAGAAATGGGTAGGATCAGTATTTGAACCAAGGCTCTTTAGTGCCAAAGCCTGGGTGTTGCCTAGTGCCCCATATAGTCCTGCTGATCCAGTCTGCATTGAAGGAGGGTGCAGGCCAGCTGGCCAATGGTGGGCCATTTGCAGAGGCCTGGACTGCAGCTGGCTCCCTGGCTCAAGACATTCTGGCTATCTGCCCATTAGGCCAGCTGCATGGGGCCTCCTCTCACTTCAGAGGGGTCTGGGGAGCCTGGGTCCAGCTGGGCAGAATCTGTTGTGCGTATATGTGTGTATGGTGGTGGGCTTGCTCCAGAGGGGCCAGCCAGCCATGTTTCTTAACTCCCTGGATGACTGCCTGGGTGTTCTGACTCAGGGTGATGGTGGGCAATGTGGGAGTTGGAATATGGGTGGTACTGAAGAGGGGTGGGGTCTGGAACCGCAGCACAATTCTTTGGAAAGCGGGAAGTAATGTATAAGGCTGGGTTGGCTGCCACAGCTAGGGATACCCTTCCCCACCCCTGCCACCAGTCAGTGGAACATTCAAAAAAGTACATAAGGTAGCTTCTAGCTTCACCATTTTCTCCTCCTTCCTCCTTCCCTGCCATCCCCAACATTAGCTAGTGCCCCCCACCTTGTACATCCAGCTTCCACCCTGCCTCGGAATCCCACTTTCCTGTCCCTGTTTCTAGCCTCAAGTCTACCATCCACCATTCCTGGGTTTTGTAACTCTGAAGGTAGATAGTCCTATTTGAATTTTATCTTCCCTACTGTTTTCAGTACATTTGGCAAGTGTTTGAAGGGCTACCCGAGGCTTGATTGTTTTAGCAGTTGACACTGCAATGTAAGAAAGTTGTGAGCATCTGGGAAGTCATTTAAACTCTCTAAGTCTCAGTTTTGTCATCTGTAAAATGTATGTATCTGTAAAATGAGTGTTGTGGGTTAATACTTGCCTCAGAGGATTGTGAGTGTTAACGGGAGAGGGCTCCAGTCTCCTCTCCACATGCCTCCTGCCCTTCTTTCCACCCCTCATACTATGCTCCCAAGTTTCTCTCCTCACCTTCAGATCCCTCTTTCATGCTAATTGCTACAACAAGGGTCCAAAAATTCTACTGTAATTTTGCTTTTGGATTTACTGGTTCCCCCCCAATTATTTTTAGGGTACAGAGTCCAACTTTCTCAGCCTTTCTGGTCCCTGACACCTTTCCAAGCTTCTTGCTACTGTGGGTTGAATTGTACTACCCTCCAAATTAATATGTTGAAGTCCTATTTCCTGGTACCTTCAAATGTGACTAAATTTGGAGATAGGTCTTTTTAAAGAGGAAATTAAGTTAAAATGAGATCAGGAGGGTGGGCATGCTGCATATAAGAGGAACAGGACACAGACACGCATAAAGGAGCCATAGGAAGACAGTCACATTCAAGCATAGGAGAAAGACCTAGAAAAAACCAGCCCTACAATACCTTGATCTTAGACTTCTGATCTCCAGAATTGTGAGGAAATACATTTTTGTTGTTTAAGCCAGTCTGTAGTACATTGCTATGCAGCCCTAGCAGACTCATATGGGGAGTATCATAGGTTACTAATCAAGCGCCTCAAATTTAGAGCTTAGACCTTCATTACCAGAAAGTTCTTTGTTGTTTAAGACATCCATTATAAACTTAAAAAATATGTTTGGTCCTCTGCAACCTTGTCTTGGCATTTATTACTTTATTAATATTTTGGAAGCTTTTCAAGCTGAAAGTGTCCAAGGTCTTCCTTCTCTCTGAATTCCCTATTATACCCTTTCTGTCTATCCTCTTCTTTTCTGGAGATCCACTATGGATATGTCTCCTTGCGGGGTCTTTCGTTCTCACTGCCTGCATGGCAGAGGACTCTGGTGTTGCTGTCAGCTCTGTGGGACAGTGCTGTCAGAATGAGCTCCTGAGCCTGGGCTGTGCCTGCTTCAGACAAGGGGCTTGTGGTTGGCATTCAGCAGAGATGTCCACATATTCTTTTGTATGTGAGAATCAGTAACAGCCCTTTACTTCCAATCAGGAATGCATTCAATCTAATGGACAGGCCTGAATAACCACAGGTTTATGGTGCCTGCTTAATCATAACCTATTTGTTTATAGTTAGACATTTAGGATGCTTTAATTCTTTTCTTCTAGTTAAAAAATATCCAACTTCTATTTTTGGTAACATGGCAGTTAGAAAACCTCAAAACTAAAACAAACTAGAAATACCAAAGAAAATAGCTGAAATCAGCAAAGACCAATATGTTTGGTAATGTGTGTTGGTGAAGATATCCCTAAATTATACTCACCAGGTGGAAAATGGTGTAAGGAAAAGAATGTTTGTCATAGCACTGTTTGCTATAGCAAAATGTTAGCAACACTTCTGATGTCTGTCACTGGAGGACAGGTTGGAGGACTTAGTCAATACTGAAGATGCCTCATGCCAAGGGGTCTAGTCTGGTGGTGGTAAGCACTCAGAATCATGGTTCAAGAACACTGTCTTTGTCAGCTTTCCATCACTGTGACAAAATACCTGAGAATAATAACTTAAAGGAAGAAAGATTCATTTTGGCTCACAGCGTGAGAAGTTTTCGTTCATGGTCACTTGGCTCTGTTGATTCTGGGTCTGTGGTAAGGCAAAACATCATGGCAGAAGGCTATGGTGGAAAAAAACGGCTCACCTCATGGTAGCCAGGAAGCAGAGAGAGGGAAGGGTCCAGGATAAAATATCCTCTTCAAAGACATGTCCCCAGTGACCCACCTCTTAACTAGACTCCACCTCCTAAAGTCTCCTCCATTTTTCAATAGTGTCACCAGTTGGGGACCAAGCTTTCAACACAGGAGACTTTGGGGAACATTCCAGGTTCAAACTAAAATAACCCCAAATCTGGTCATATGCATCCCTATTTAAAATTGTGATTCCCACTGTTATGAAAGTAAAATCCAAAATCTGCCATGTGTGCTCCATGATCTGTTCTCTGCTTACTGCAACCTCAGTCCTCCTGCCCTGGCTCTGCTCTTCCCTCTTACTAGCTTTGCCTGGTACCTGAGCCATACCCACACTGAACCTGCTCTGGGGACTCACTGCCAGGCCTTTGTCCATGCTGTTCCCTGTGCCTAGAATGCCACCCCTGCACATTTCTCCTAGTTAACCCCCCCACATCCTGCAAGGCTAAGCCTCATGATTCCCAAGTCTGGGTGAAGAGTTACTTTTGGGCTCCCAAAGTTCCCTGGGCTTCCTCCATACGAGCCTGGGTCTCACTGAGGGGCAGCTATCTGCTTTCTCATTTTCACATAGCTTTTGAGTTCTTGGGGTAGGGCTCCATCAAAACACACAATTACAATATATTTGGTTTAAAGATTGAATTGGCTTTTATTTGCAATTTTAAAATCAAGCAATGCCTCATTCTTATATAATGGGTGTTTCAATGAGCTAAGCTTGAAGTTGGTTTTATAGGCAGAAAAGTGTTGAAGAAAGAATAAATAGAACAAAAAGTGAATTGGTTGTTCCGAAGTTAATTTTCTTTTAATGGTTAAAGCAGAGGGGATGACTTTATTGTATGTGCTAAAACTGGCTCATCTGAATATTTGGCTATTACCTCTCTCTCCTGATTTCTTGAAAGATCAGATAAATCACTTAGTTTCAGCTTGGTGGTGTGAACTTCAGCATGAGGGACTCTGTTTTGCTTGATCTGTTGGGATTAGTGCAGAAGCTCAGTTCCAATCAATGGCCTCTTCTGAATTTTATTTGGCAGACCATGTCTTATTTATTGTAGCCCTCTGTGTTAGTCAGCTCTTCATCACTGTGACTAAAATACCTGATCAGAAAAAATTAGTGGAGGAAAAGTTTACTTTTGGCTCATAATTTCAAAGGTTTCAGTCCATGGTCAGTCAACTCACAGTAGAAGGGCATGGTGGAGGAAAGCTGTTCAATTCCTGGCAGCCAGGAAGCAGAAAGAGAGAAGGAAGAGTCAGGGGACAAAATAAAATCTCTAAGGGCATGTCCCCAGGGACCCACCTCCTCTAGCCACACTATACCTGCCTATAGTTAACTATCCAACACAGTAGTCCTTTCAAATTATTAATCTATCAAATGAATTAATCCACTGATCAGGCTATAGCTCTCATAATCTAATCATTTTATCTTTGAACATTCCCACATTAACACAAGAGCTTTTGGGGAACACCTCATATTCAAACCATAATATTCCTGTATCCAGCACCATCTTTGATATATATAAAGGCATTTTATAAGTGTAGAACAAAGTGGGGAAGAGAGAAGAAACTAGGTTTCCTGCAGGAAGTTTGAGCCATCCTGGGCCTGGGGGATGGGTCCCACGTAGGCAGGCAGAGAATGATGAGGGCCTGCCAGGCATGGGGAGTGGCAGACAAAGATGTGGAGGTAGGGAACTCGGCATACAGTAGGTCAGAGAGGAAGGGGCAGCACAGGCCTAGGATTTCTCCCCCCAGGGCTGTGACTGGAAGGTTTGCTCAGTTCTCTGAACCTCAGTTTCCTCATTGGAAAATAGCATTACCAGTCTCCGCATTGTGAAAATTGACTGAGGTCATAGCTCCCGTGACAACACACTATGAAACCTAAATTGCTAAGCAAATATTGGATAATCATGTGTTATTATTATTCATAGTTATTTTGGGAAGCTCAAGACGAGTTTGGTAGTGGGGAGCTTTGAAAGGGAACTGGGGAGATCAAACTTTCCTCCACCTGCTGATGGAAGTCCCAAGAAGCGACAAGCAGAAAAGGGGGAGAAGCCAACTTATGGATACACTGTCTAGAGCAGGAGCCTGGACTCTCCAGCATCTATGTTGTCTCTCACCCAACTGTAGAGCAGCTGATCTCAGTATCTCTCTGCTGATCTCATGCCTAAACACCAAGGTTGAAACTAGGCACCCTCTTGTCATCATGGTCATTGGTGGTGCATTGGGAACATGTGGCTTCATCCGTGGGTAGTCCGACTGAACTGATAGCTGCCTTTTCTAGGTCATGAGGGTTTTAGACATTTGGACTGTACCCAGAAATGGGCCTTTGAATTCCTGAAAGGGCTGTTCTGGGGCCGGACTGAGGCCACCTGTGATGGAAAGGGACTGAGGACCCCTGACAGGGACTGTCCAGGAAGTTGAAACCTTGTTTTCTCTTCATATACACAAGCAGGAATTCTGTACCCATACCCAGTTTATCTTGATATTTATTTGAAATTAAAAGTGCCAGCCAGATATGGCAGCCACTGGGGTGGCTGGCACCTACCTTGGATTCTGTTGTCGCTGGTCCTGGATCTTGTCCTACTTCTCTAAGAACCACTCCTCATATGCCTGAAGGAGGCCTTATCCCTTGGCCCCAGCTGCTTGGGCTGGCCTCTATTGCTGACTTGTGGAGGCCTAGCCTGGACATGGCCTTGGTAAAGGACAGGGCAAGAGCAGAAAGGGTCACTGGGTCTGAAGCAGGAGGACTGCAGGCACTAGGAACAGAGACTGCTGTACCTCAGGGCCAGGTGAGTGTTTAGGCTTGGAGGCAGCCATGTTGGTATGGGCACTGAGGTGGTTGAGGGTCTTCAGCCCATCCTCCTCCAGGTCATCACACCTCTAGTACTTAAGGCTATTATCTTGACAGGACAGTGGACCTCTGAATCCTGTAAAGAGCACTGTGGGGGCAGGGAATGAGGGATGATGCCTCATATTGTGTGTCTCTGAGAGTGTCCCTTATTCCCCTCACCTTTCCATAAGCTACCCTCCAGTTAGTTTATCTTATACTTCTGCATCACTGCCTGGGCTTGTCTCTCACCAGAAATGTCTGCTCATCCCTATGCCTTTGCCGGGCCACTTCATGTTCAGCCTTCAAATGTGGCTTGGGTAGGAAGCCCTCCCAGTTTCCTGTGTCTGAGCAAGATGGCTTTTCTTGGTTCTCCTGCTTGTCTCTCCACTCTCCCCCATCAGAGAGGTTAGCACCCACTACTTGCTATTGGCCTTTCTGTCTCTCTTGGTAGACAGAAAGTTCTCTAAGAGTTCATCAGTGTAATCCAGAGCCTCTTATGATGCCTGGTGTATAATACTCAATAAATATTTACAACATGGATGGATGGATGGAGAGGGAGAGAGAGAAAGCAAATGAGTGCATGTGTGAGCACTAGGGACAAGATACAGTCCAAAGCCATGCCTGTAGTGACCTACCTCCTTCAGCCACACCTCACCTGCCTACACTTACACCCAATTCAAATGATTAATCCGTCAAATGGATTAACCCACTGATGAGGTTACAGCTTTCATAATCTAATTATTTTTACCTCTGAACATTCCTGCATTGCCTAATACATGAACATTTTAGGGTACATTAAAGATCCAAACTATAATAATATGGGTATGAATACATGAGCATGTGAGTATATATGGATGTAAGTACATTTGTGAGTCTGTATATGACTGTTCAGATGTGTGTGTGAGTGCTGCACACACACACACACACACACACACACACACACACAGTGTGGCATAGGTAGAATAGTTAGTGTGTATGTGAGAATTAATGTAGGATATTGGTGGGGGATGACTAGGCACATGGATGCTTGTATTTGAGTATGTGTGTGTGTGTGTGTGTGTGTGTGTGTGTGTGTGTGTGCACGCGTGCGTGAATGTGTGAAACTTTCTCTTGTCCACCTTAGGGGCCCAGAAAACTCCCCAAACAGGGTCCCATCTTGGGAGACTGTATTTTTGGCTTCTAAAGCTTGTTTTTTTCCAAAAACGACTCTGCCTCCTCACTTCCCCTAAATCCAGAAGCTGGAGCCAGAGGTTAGGAGGCCAGGAGGTTAGCCTGGGCTATGCCACCAGGAAACTGTCTACCAGGAGGAAGGAGGCAGGATAGCAGGCACTGGGAACTTTCTGCTTCAGGATCTGGAGACTGACTTTGGAGAAGCACCATGGGCCAGGCTGTGTGCTGTGGGCAGAAGGAGGAAGAACTGCATGAATGTGAGGCCTGCAGCAAGTGGCCCCTCCTGTCAGGGAGGAGATCTATCCTGCCAGCTGCTGAGCTGTGGGCTAGTAGAGTACAAGAGGTTTGCTCTGGCCCTCCTTGGGCCCACCCAAATCCAAATGCCACGCATAGATGTTGCCATCTGGGGCAGGAACAGTGGAAAACAAATAACTGGCCAATGGGCAAACAATGGAGGTTAGTGGTATGGCTGGCCAAGCAGGTTCATATTTCTCTGAGTCTGTACAAGTTTTTGAGGGCAGTTTCTTATGGCTACATTCCTAGCACCTTGCATGACTCCAGCCTCTATTTGTCGAGTAAATGAATGAAAGAATGGATGAAATGATGAACAAGTCTATTTCTAGAGCCTCAAATTTTCTTTCTTCCCACAGCTCAAGCTCCATGCTTGAAATCCAGGACCTCTTTCCCACCACCATCCTCCCCAGAGATTCCATTCTTACTCAGGTCACCTCTTAGTCCTCAGTGGCCTGTCTACCTTGCAGGACCAGGCTTGGCTCAATGTGGCTTTTCCTGTTTTTTGCGTCCCTGGGGTATCCCTACCTCCTGGGGGTTGTCGCTACAGAATTCTCCAGGTTCTGTATCCCACCCCACTCTACCTTCTCTGCATCCCAGCCCTTAGAATGTAACTCCCCTGCCTGGGCAAGTGATTTTATATAGGTAACTGACCTCTTAGAGCTCAGAGAGCTACTCTTAAAACAACCAGGGCCTTCTAGCTGGTAATCAAGCTCAGATCAGGCAACCTGGGCTGCACCAAACCTGTTATAAGTTAGATTTCCAAGTCATAACCACCTGAGGTCAAGTCACATCCAGTTGGGAGACAAGAAGGCTCCAGGGAAGCTATGGTACCTGAACTAAATGTGGAGAGGATGTCTTAGGAGGGATGAAGAAGAGCAGGCAAAGGGAACACTAAGCAAAGGTACAGGGGCAGGGAAGGGTGTGGTGAGAGGGAAGGCTAGAGCGGAAGGTTCAGGTCTGGGGGTGCAGGGTGGGTAGTTTGGATTATGATCTGATGATAGTAGGGAGCCATGGAAGATGTTTGAGCAGTGTGGAGTCACTGGTGCTGGGAGCATCTCCGCTGGTTATGCATTGCAGGCTGGATGGAAGAAGATGAGAAATCCAGTCAAGAGAGAGGTAGAAGGTACAGAGATGGCTCTTCAACAGCTTGAAGCAGAACAAAAGCCACTGATAGGGAAAGACACAGACAGGATACATTCAGGGTCCAAAGGTACTGAGGAAGCTGCAGCTGGGATGTGCATCAGTGATATAACCTTGAAGGAGGGTGGTGGGATGTACAAAGCCTCATGCAGCTTGGTGGCATCATGCAGCTCTGCACATAGTTGGTGCTCAATGAAAGTAGGTCATACGAATGAATGGACCAATAGCCTCCCTGTCTCTATGTCACTCCAGTTGCTGGGTCTCCTGTTTCCCACAGTGTTCATCTCTGTGCATCCTGCTCTGTGGCCCTGAAGGACCCCGACAGGTCCTAGGGGCAGTGCTGGCCCATGATCTCACTCAGAGCCCCTTTCTTCTTTGCCAGCGCACCCACATGGCTTCTCTCTCTCTCCGTCCCCCTCCCCCTCCCTGTCCTTATCTTTCCCTTCCGTCTCCATGGCGACTCACCACCTCGGCTTGCCTGCATCCCAGCCTCTGCCAGGGATTCTGAGCTGGGCTCTGTCCCTCCCTCCTCCAGAGCCCTGGTACCCGCAGCCCTGTCTCCTCCCCCTGGGGTGAGTCCAGCAGCAGCCTCCTCTTTCCGGACTGTCACATTTATTCTCCAGCTCTGACAGGGAGTCAGCTCCTCGGGGAAACCATCCCCTTGCCCCACCCTCTACCTGCCACAGTCCAGCGAGCCCTCCAGGAGAAAAGCCATCCTTACCTCCGGTGAAGGTGTCGGTGGGCCGCTCTCTGCGTTGGACCCTCTCCCATTTCAGCCTCCCATGCCGAGGCCCACCTTGTCAGTCACTTCCTTTTGTCAGCGGCTTGGCAAACGGGCAAGTCTTCTGTCCTAAAATCTGGAGAGATGGGTGGGGGTGGGAAGAAGCCACCTGGGGTGGGGGATGGGCCTGGTGAGGGAGGGGGAGGGACTCCTGGAAACCCAGAATGAAGACAGGAGTCTGTATTCTGTTCTAATTTTCTCCCCCTCTCTCCAAGGAGAGAAAACGGAGCTTCATGGGAAACAGCAGCAACAGTTGGTGAGCACGGGGGGCCTGCTAGACAGGGATTGGTGCAATGGGCCTGGCAGGTCAGCTGGAAATGTCCAGTCCAGGAGCATGGAACCTTGCAGCTACTCCTGCAGGGCTATCCCTAGTGGGGGAGGGACAGGGAAAAGCAGATGGGTGCTATGGGGAGGCAGGTGCTCAGCTCAGAGAGGGGAAGAAATCTGAGAACCAGATCCATTTGCTCAACTGCAGAATGGGCTGCTTGGACACCAGTGGACACCTTGCCACTCTCTCCTGACTGTCCCAGCAGTAGGGGGTTGTAGAGTTTATTACTTCTTGGGGGGCTTGCTAATGTCAGCACCTCCTTGAGGTGTCCCTGCTGCAAAAGACCAGTGGAGAGGGTTTTCCTGAGTGTTGGCACCAGGTACCCAGCAGACTACTGCTCACATATCATCCTGGAGATTATCTCCACACCCCATGAACTTGGGGCTTCTACCCTGTACACTGAGATAATTAGGAAATTGGGGTGTGGAGAGAAGGGAAGGACCTTACCCACAGTTGTGTGGCTGGGAGCTGGCAGAGCCAGGGTTCCATTCAGGCTTTCTCACTCTTGGGTGCTCTTTCACCACTCTTTTGCTCTTCCCACTTTGGGGCTGTCAGAAACTGGGATACAAGTGAGTAAGAAACAGGCAGATCTTGGCCTGTCTGGGAGCAGTTCCACAAGTCCATGGAGGCCCTGAGAGAAACTGAAGTGACACAGAGAAACCTTTACCCCAAGCTATCAACCTGTGTACCTGATAAATATCCTGCTTTTGAATGTCATGTCCTGCCCCCCACCAGGTCGCATGCACCATTTCCCAGGTTGGAGCTGGGCCTGGGTCCCCATTCCATAGCACCCCGGGAGCTGCCTGCCTGCTCCATCTGTCTGGAGAGACTTCGTGAGCCCATCTCATTGGACTGTGGCCATGACTTCTGCGTTCGATGCTTCAGCACCCACCGAGTCCCAGGCTGTGAGCCACCCTGCTGTCCTGAGTGCCGGAAGATCTGCAAGCAGAAGAAGGGTCTCCGAAGTCTGGGGGAGAAGATGAAGCTCCTGCCACAGCGACCTCTACCCGCTGTGCTGCAGGTGTGGGGACCGGGCCTCATGGTTGGGTGGGGAGCATGGAGACCCCTGGGTCAGATCTAAGAAGAATTGGTAACTTTGACCCTATTTTAGAATATCAGGATGAAGCACAAAGTTTTAAGCTGGATACACTCCAGACTTGGGGTCCCACTAGGATTGCTTAGAAAACCCTTCTTTCCCTTCCTAGGAGACCTGTGCTGTGAGGGCAGAGCCACTTCTCCTGGTGCGCATCAACGCCTCTGGCGGTCTCATCCTTAGGATGGGGGCCATCAACCGCTGCCTGAAGCACCCCCTGGCCAGGGACACCCCTGTCTGCCTCCTTGCTGTCCTGGGGGAGCAGCACTCAGGGAAGTCCTCTCTCCTGGACCACTTGCTCCGAGGCTTGCCCGGCCTGGTGAGCGCAGGGCTGGCAGGCAGGAGGTGGAGGGAGGCAAGGTGGGGATTCCAGGCTGGCTCTGGGTGAGGAGCGGAGTCTGGAACCTAGTTTTTGGGGACACAGAATGGACCAAATGATGACTCTTCCTTCTCTCCCTGCAGGAGTCCAGTGAGGGCAGCTGGCCCAGAGGAGGAGAGGGTTTCTTGCAAGGATTCAGGTGGGGTGCCAATGGCCTCACCAGGGGCATATGGATGTGGAGCCACCCCTTCCTGCTGGGGAAAGAAGGGAAAAAGGTAAGAGAAGAAAGGGCAGAAGGAGGTCAGGGAAAAAGGGGAGAAGAGAGAGAGGGAGATGGACAAAGAGGAGGGGAGTAAAGAAGGAAATCTTTGGAGGTGAGGACTAGAAGACTGGGTCAGGGGAAGGACATGCAGGAGTAAGGCAAAGCTGAACCCTTAGCTTGTCCTCCTCAACCCCCTGCATAGGTGGCTGTGTTCCTAGTGGACACAGGGGATGCCATGAGCTCTGAACTGAGCAGGGAAACAAGGATCAAGCTCTGCGCTCTCACCATGATGTTGAGCTCCTACCAGGTGAGAGAGGTGCTGAGATCAGGTATCCTTACCCTGCATGCCCTTTTCCAGCTCAGCCCCCTCAAAGCTGAGGGCATCTCTCAGGACTTGATGACTCTGTTCCTTGCACATTCTGGGCATGCCACTGGAGAGGGGAATATGTTCCCAAATCAGTTAAGGTAGGAACATGGGTAATTCTAAAGAGGGACTGACAGTCTCTGGGGGGCAGCTGAAGGCTGGTGGAATCACGAGACCATCCCAGGCCTGCTGGAACGCGTGGAATACTTGGAGGCAAACCCATTCTACAGGGCCCTTGCATCTTATTGTGCCCTTGTTTGTAGATCCTGAACACCTCCCAGGAGCTGAGGGACACAGACCTGGATTATCTGGAGGTAGGGAGGCCTATATCCAACAGGAGGTATCATCCCACTCTCACACTGCCCTTAAAGCCAGTGGGCCGGACCACAGGGAATTAATGCCCTTTCATTCTGGCTTAGGATTTTATGACACTTGAACTAGGCTAATGGGTTCGAGGGTAGGGGTGAAGAATGAGATGCCTGGTTCGGGGAGAGGCAGGAGGATCTGGAACTGGGAAGTGGCAAGTTTGGTTCCTATAGCAGTGCAGCCAGGGGTGGGGGGAGTGGAGATGAGAAGACCTGAGACAGATGGTAGCTTTCAGAGTGGCCCAAACCTGGTGTTCTCTGTGTCCACTCCAGATGTTTGTACATGTGGCTGAAGTGATGGGCAAGCACTATGGGATGGTGCCAATTCAGGTAAGACCCCCTTTTCTGAACTCATTAGCCCAGACCCCAACATGCCCAGCTATGGGTGTCAAGGACGTATTTTCTTCCAGCATTTGGACCTCTTAGTTCGTGACTCATCAGTCTCCAATAAAGCAGGGCAGGGGCACATGGGTGACATCCTCCAGGTGAGTGGTAAAGGAGGGGATGGAAGTGGTCACAACAGGACAAAAGGCAAAAGGGGGCCCTTAGGGGGCCCTTAGGGGTCCTGAAAGGGAACTCACAGTGGAATGCAGTCCCTCTGACTCAGACTGCCCTCAATCCTTCTCTCAGAGATTGTCCAGCAAATACCCCAAGGTCCAGGAGCTGCTTCTAGGGAAACGAGCCCGTTGTTACCTCCTGCCCAAGCCAGGAAGGCAGTGGGTGAACAAAGGCCAAGGAAACCCAGGAGGTGGTGAGTGTCCCTAGGGACAAAGACCTCCCAAGTTTGCTCCCAAGCTTACCTAGCTCCAACCTCTCTCCTTGCAAAGTCCCCAATCTCCTAAGCATGAGGAATTTCTTCCTCAGATGCAGATGAGGATTTCTGCCACCTTCTTCAGCCCTACATTTCTGATGTGTTGAGCACAGCTCCCCAACATGCTAAGAGCCGCTGCCAGGGATACTGGAGCGAGGGGCGCACAGTGGCCAGGGGGGACAGACGCCTGCTCACGGGGCAGCAGCTAGCTCAGGAGATCAAGGTGTGAAAACCCCCTGGAAACCCCAGCTTTCCACAGGCCCCTGCTCTCCCTGACCCAGCGGTGGTGTCTCTGCAGAACCTCTCAGGCTGGATGGGGAGAACGGGGCCAGGTTTCAGCTCTCCGGAGGAGGTATGGAGCCCCATGGGTAGGCTGGGGGTCATGAGGGAGGATTAGCAAGGGGTGGGGGACTCACGTGCCCTGGGAGTGGAGATGACAAAACAGGTTGCACCCCTGGCTGAGGAGGAAGGAGGGAGGCAGCTTGGGCTTTCCCATGGACAGATGGCTGCTCAGTTGCACGACCTGAGGAAAGTGGAAGCTGCCAAGAAGGAATTTGAGGAGTATGTGAGGCAGCAGGTAAGCCCCTGGGCCTGCAGGGGAGGCTGGGGTCTGGCCCGCAGGCCCCACATGGGGGAGGGGGCACCTGGGTCTCCCGGTTAGGACACTTTTTCTCCTCCCCACTGTCACAGGATATAGCCACCAAACGCATCTTTTCTGCTCTCCGAGTCCTGCCTGACACCATGCGGAACCTTCTCTCCACCCAGAAGGATGCCATCTTGGCCCGCCATGGTGTGGCCTTACTGTGCAAGGAGAGAGAGCAGACTTTGGAGGCTCTGGAGGCTGAGCTGCAGGCCAAGGCCAAGGCCTTCATGGACTCCTACACTATGCGCTTCTGTGGCCATCTGGCTGCTGTGGGGGGTGCTGTGGGGGCCGGGCTCATGGGCCTAGCAGGGGGCGTGGTAGGTGCAGGCATGGCTGCAGCTGCATTAGCTGCAGAGGCTGGGATGGTGGCAGCGGGGGCTGCAGTGGGGGCTACAGGGGCTGCTGTGGTTGGGGGTGGTGTGGGCGCTGGACTGGCTGCCACTGTGGGCTGTATGGAGAAGGAGGAAGATGAAAGGGTACTGGGGGGGGACCGAGAGCCCCTTCTCCAGGAAGAGTAACAGCCTAAGACATGTCAAAGGGCAGGATAGATGTGAAATGGGGGAAGAAAGTAGTGGGGATGACCCCACAAGTACCATCCTGTCCCAGTTGAATGCTCAGTGTCCAGGCAGCTGGCTGAGCTGGGGATTCAGGGTGGTTCCAGGAACCTGGGCATAGGGGTTCCTAGGACCAGGAGGCAGTATTTAGAGGCAATGAATAGAGCATAGCGCCTGTTTCTGATTATTATGATTGCTGGTTTGCTGTTCTCCTAGTCCTAGATAAACTTGACTCCTGTTTATTTCATTGGATGATTCTGGATTGTAGGAAGGTTGAGCAACTTCTAGGTTGATCCTAGAAGTCTACTCCTGTCCTTTCCTAGATGGGAGAGGCCCCAGGATGATTGACCTTGATGTTCAGGAGGCGGGAGCACTGACAAAGGGCTGGGAGAGAAGAAGGGAATGCAGGACAGAGCCAAAGAGGCAGGGATTAACAGATAGGCCTAAACCCCTGAGTAGAGAGAATTGCTTCCAGGACTCTTCCCATAGCTGCTGCAGCTGGATTAAGGTGTCTGCCTGCCCTCTTCTCTGGATGTCTGTATGTGCATTCTGAGCAGCCTGCACCCAGCCCTCTCTACAGGCCTCTCTTGGGCTCGTACCCTTTGTGAAGCCTATTCAGGTGGAGAAGTGCCCGTGTTCTTTGTGGAGTGCCCTCACCACAATAGATTAAATGCCAAAGAATCACACTGCAATTGCATTCTGTGCTAATCAGTCTATACGAGATTCTGTCAAAGTCTTGCAAAGGAAAACAAAGTGTTCAGATTCTATCCTTAAACATGTACTTTATCCCCTAAGCTTGTGAGAGACCACTTTATTCCATCCCTTTGCAACTCCCTCAACATCAGGTCCCACAAGGAACTTGAGAGTGGGAAACTTCTCCCTGGGGTATATAAAGTCCTACTAGGAAGACTTCTGGCCATTAAGCTGTAAAGGTTGCTGGGAACAAGACCCTTTATTTTGTTAAAAATAAAATGTGTGCACCTGAATGTCAGCTTCCCAGTATGTTACTGAAATAAGAATTCAGATCCTGGAGAACTTCAGGGCAGGAGAAGGTGAGCCAAGGAGCTCCATTACTGAAACTTGTGGATGGGAAAAGGGGCACTGGAATTCAAAAACAATCTAATGAGTGTCAGAGGCCCCTGCCTGGTGGTGGTAGGAGCGCTCAGACCAAAGGCCAAATGCATGACCACACCTTCATAGGTTTGTGACTAGGACTTAGGGTCCTGATCCTCTTGGGTCTCTTCTGAGAAAAAAGTCTCCTGGGACCCTGTCAATAGGCAGTCAATTGGCATCTGTCTCAGCAGAGGACAAAGTGGAGGCAACAGCAGGGTGACTTTGGTAAGACCTTGGAGGAGGGAGGAGCCCAGGTCCCATTCTGTAGAGCTCAGCCAATTGAGAGTTCACCTGCCTGATTCTCCCAACTCCAGCTCTCCATCTCAGAATTACAATAGTGGTTATTGCATCCAAACCCTGCATTTCAGAGATGAAAACTCAGAGCTGGGGCATCTCAGATAAGGCTGCCCAGCTGGCCAATGGAAAAGCAGGGGAATCCTGGAGTCCAGGCTGGTGATATCCACAGACATCAAAAGACTTGCTATGCTGTTAAGATCAGCTCTGCTGAAATTGAGATGCTCCTATTCAGATTCTTTTTCTGACTGGTCAGATGCAGCTCTGGGAAACTGCAGAGGTGGCAGAGGTGGAAGATATGGTCTGGGACAGATGGCTCAGCAGTTGAAGTTGCAGTTAACAGGCTTGGGACAAAATATATAATACAGAGAAATTCCAAAGCCTTGATGGTGAATAAGTGGGTAAAGACAGATGAAACAAGAAGGGGTGGAAACAAGCAGGAATGGGGACAGGGTCTAGACTTTGTGTGATGTTTGTGGAGAAAGGCTTTCTGGAACTTCTCTCAGTCCTTTCATTATCATCTGATAGACACATGAGCTACTGAGTCTCCCAGACTTTGTGGCTGATAGGCTCAGGACTTAGGGCCTCTGAGGACTCACAGAGGGAGGGTGTTATGGCACTAGAATTTTCCTCCCCCAGAAGCACTGGAAGAAGTTCCATGGTCAACATCTTGTTCTCTGAACAGATGGAGTGAGGTTGGCCCAGTTGGGAAAGCTTCTGCAGAGATATGATGAGTAATATTCATTGGTATTTGTCTTGTACCTTATAGCTTTCAAAGCATTTTCCCAAGCATCATCTCCTTTAAGCCTTGGAATCATCTCATGCAGTATGTAGAAGACATGTTTATACAGAGGAGGACACTGAAGCCCAGAGAAATGACACGTCTCTGTTGAGACAACTAGTCAGAGATAAGATGGGACTTGAACCCAAGACTTCTGATGCTAACTCTTGCTTAGCAGAGCCCTCACCCTGATCCTGACCTTGAATATGTGGCTTCTTGGGTGTGCTGTTGCATTTTTCCTTACTATAATGAAATACCCATGACTAAAGAAAAGAAGCTTTTTTAGCTCACAGTTTTGGAGGTTCAAGGGTATGCACCAGCATTAGCTCAGCTCTGGTCATTGGCATGACATGCTGAGAGGGTGTGCAAGAGGGGGAGCTCACATGGCAGCCAGAAAGGAAGCTGGAGAGAGACTGAGGTCCCATCTGAACTACATTAATTACTCCTCTATTTTTATGATACTTGGGACTGAACCCAGGGCCTCATACATTAGACAAGCATTCTTCCACTGAGCTATACTCCCAACCCTTTTCTAAAATATGTACTTTTGAGACAGGGTCTCACTAAGTTGCCCAGGCTGTCCTTGAACTTGTGATCCTTACTTCTAGCCTCCCAAGTACCTGGGATTACAGGGACGTGCCACTATGTCTGACTATATTAATCCCTTCTAAGGACAATGTCCCCAGGGCCCTATGCCTCACCTCTTAAAGGTCCCACCCCCTCTTAACATCACACACTGGGAACCAAGCCTCCAACACATGAACTTTTGGTGCCACACCTAAACCACATTTAAAAAAAAAAAAAAAGAATGGTACTGGTCTTTCGTCATTATATCTATAATTCACCAGGGCTCAGGGAATTCTCTGATAGAGGTCTCCATAGCATGCTGAAATTGGGCTGGTTTCCTTTCTCTGAACTGTTGAACATCACCAACTCCAAGATTCTCATGTGACAAGTTTCTGGGTTAGAGATTTGGTGATTTACCTTGTAGTCCTACTTCTAAGACCCCTTCATGTTGAAGATACCGGTTGAACAAAACAAAAGGAACCAGCATCCTGAAGTCCCTTGACTACATGGAGCAGGATTCCCCATCTCCACTGACCTGCATCAAACCATGTGTAAGCAAGACATAATTTTTATTGCATTCAGCAGATGAGACATCTAGGCTGATTTGTTACCACACCATTTCCTCTCCTCCCTAACAGAGAAATTTGTTTCTTGAAATGGAGTAAGGCTGTAATGAGCACATAGAGTATTGCTGCATGATGAGCAGTAAGGAAATACACTGCTGGGCCCATGTTACCTTGTGACAGATCATTTGCTAAACTATCACAACAACTTGCAAAGCAGACCTTTGTGCTGTTGAGGAAAAAAATTTAAATGAAGTCTCCTGGCAACCCAGAATACCTTCACCATCAACGTGGAAAAGAAAATAGTTCTGTTATTGAGCATGCATCAGTCAGACCTGGATGTGTCATCTGTAGTATCCTAATGCGATTACAAAGACAAAAGAAATCCCCCTCATTCACATGGCCAAGAAGATGCAGCCTGTGACATGCACATTCTCATGCATGAGGACTTGTCCTCAGATGAGAGGATTTCACAGCATTGTTTGCTGCACATGCTTTCATAGTTCATCCTAAATCCACCTGGTCACTGGGGTGACTTTCTGTGCTAGTTAACTGCCTTTTTATGAAAGGAAAAATATGACATTTTGTATTTGTCTGGAAAGCAGGTAATCAAAGAAACCATCCTAAATGCCCCTGATTGACAGGGCGATGGGGTGCTATCTTCTTTAATATTTAGACTTAAAAGAGATGGCGCCAAGTCCTTCATAAAAAGTCCTGGGCTTTAATTCTTTCAAGAGGTTTATTTATCTCTAAAAAGATGGGCATAAATATCAAAGAATGCTCTGGGGTTGTGACTCAGTGGTTGAACACTTGCCTAGTATGTGTGAGGCACTGGGTTCAATCCTCAGCACCACATAAAAATAAATAAAAATAAAAGTATTGTGTCTGTCTACAACTAAAAATATTAAAAATAAATAAATAAATATCAAAGAAACAGGAAATTGGGTTTTTATGACTTGCACTTTCACTTGATTAACTGTTTCAATACAGTCTGCCTTCTGCAACTGAATCTACACTTGCTGTTTCTGTCCCTCTGATGATTGTATTTAATAAGGCACCTTAGTAAGCAGACTCCATAATGGGAGCTCCCAGGGGTCTCAAGTCCAGTCATGAAGACTACTAGCCTTAGGCATTTTGTGATACATTTAGGGCTTGAGTATTGGGATGCAATGTTAGTTACATTCACCCAAAATTACTCATGAAATGGCCCTACCCTCTTTCTACCAACAATGGATTGTTGGACTTTTAAGTCCAAACCATATTTATCCTGAGAATACAATATGGAGTCAATGGGAAGTAATTTTAGGGACCATTCCTGGGAGTACAGAAAGAAAAAGCACTGTTACAAATAATGTGGGTTTTCTTCCTAGTAAATCGTGAGTCTTAAAGTAATTGAAATCATTGCTTCTTGAATAAGACATTCTATGGTTTGTTTAAATATCCCCCAGAGGCTAACTTTAAAGCCTGTTCCTCAGCCTGAGAGTTATTGGGAGGTAGTGAAACTTTTAAGTGTTGGGATCTACTGGGAAGAAGTTAGGTCACTGGGACTGTGCCCTTCCTTGAAGGGGACATGGGGAGACCCTGGGTTAGTCAGATTTTTAATGACTATGACCAAAATAGCTGACGCAAACAACTTGGAGGAGGAAAGATTTATGTTGGCTCACAGTTTCAGAGATTTCAGTCCATAGTCACTGGTTCCATTGCTCTGGACCTGAGGTAAGGCAGGACATTATGGTGGAAGAGCATGGCAGAGGAAAGCTGCTCACCTCATGACAGGATGCAGAGAAAGAGAAAGGGACCAGGAAGAAAATAAACCCTTCTAGACCATGCCACCAGTGATCTCTTTCCTCCAGCTAGGTCCCATCTTCCAGTAGTTCATTCAGTCATCACTGATGAGGTCAGCCTTCATGATCTAATCACTTCCTAAAAGCCCCACCTCTGAGCACATGAAATCTGCGGGGACAGTTCAGATCCAAACCACAACAGACTCCTACACCTTCCTCTCTTTCACTTCCTGGTCTCCTTGAGGTCAGCAGTTTTGTTCCACTACATGCTTCTACCCTGATTGTACTGCTTTACCACAGGCCCAAAAGCAATGAGCCAACCATGAACTGAAACCTCTGAAACTATGAGCCAAAATAAACTTTCCTTCTTATTAAGTTGGTTTTCTCAGAAATTATGTTATAGTAATGGAAAACTATCTAACACAAGCTGACTCTGATAATAATAGTAAGTTCACTAGAATGACTCTTTTCAGTTGAGTTGTTTCAGTATTAACTATTTGAGGAAAATAAAAGTTTCAGGTCCTTAAGAGAAATCCAGTCCTGTCCTCCTTGGATGTTGCATGGAAAGCATTAATCCAACAGGATTTTTCTTTCTGTTTGATAGACACATTCAAACACTTGAAAGAGTCCCTCTCAGTGTGGTGATGGACCATCTTTCCTTTGGAATGCATTTATGTACCTGAAATCTCCCCACTGGATGATAAGAGTGGCAGACATCCTCTCGCTGGTCCTTCTGGGTCCTTCTGACTTTATGTCTCATGGGTACAGGGAAGAGAGAAGCTCTTTTAAGTACTGAACATGATTATGAGAGGATTCAGCTAAATTGGGCATAGGACATGATCTCAGACCCAAATTCATAGGCCTGCTAGACAAAAGTTCAAAGGAACATACTGTGCTTGCTTGCAGGGTTTGCTCTTATTTTTAACATTACTGGTCAAATGCTGGGCCATTTTAACCCAGGAAAGATTGCTGAATGAACTTTTAAGAGTCCAATTTATCTGTTCCACTTGTCCAGAGGACAGAGGGTGTCAGGAAATGGATAACATTAATTGCATCATTACTGAATGACAGTGAACTTGAGGCCACTTGGACATCCTACAGATCATAATGAAACAGTCTCTTACTTTTCATGGTCCTTGATTCTATGGAATCTACCAGTTAACAGGTCTTTGGTGAAGTTGGTCAAGAAGAACCTTCCACAATGGACCTGAGATAAAGAATCCTGAACATGAAGAATCCTGCTGAAGGATTCTGCATGTCTCTAACATATTTTGGATAATGCCATCTACTCAATAGGTATGGTAGAGGTCCAGTGCCTTTAAAATTCCTGTTCAGGATCGTTTTGTTGATAATACAATATTACTAATCCAACAAATGTAAACCATGGTACAGGAATTTTTAAAACTAATTCCCATGGTCTATTTGAATTTTTTTTAGATTCTTTCTCACTGTTGGTCCAATTCCTTTTGTGATGCATATTTTGGAAATGAACAAAAGTTACTTGCATTTAAAGTGGGACTTCTAAGTATGGGGTCTTCCACATTTGAACAACAGCCTTTCCAGCTCTACAGCAAAATCCTCTCCTTTAGAAAAGGCACCATTTTGCCCCATGTGAAAGCTGCAGTGAGTTACAAGTTGTAAGGCCTGGAGCTACTCAACTCTTGATTTTCTATATGATATGTTAGCTCCTGTCAAAGTCAAGAATCCCCCTTTTTTTCCCCCCAAATCTTCCCTGTTGCATGACAGACTCTAAACAGATATTACCACTCATATATAGATTTATCTTAAGCCCTGATCCTAGAGTGGTAGATCTCATAACTGTTATCAATTAACTTGGCTTGTGCTGATTTAATTTCAGGTAAAATCTAAGGTTTTAAGATTTTACAAAGAACCATCACAGCACAGGAAACCTTGAGTTGGCCATTTTCACTCCATACATGATCCATCAGTATATATGAAGAAAGTAAAATAAATTTGAAAGTCTCAAATAGGCTTTTATTTGTGATTCTAAAATCAGGCAACTCCTCATTCTATAAAATCATACACTTAACATTGTTCCACGGTTTTGGGGGATTTCTTCATTTTTCCTCACTCTTCTCTTTGTTCATAGATTTTGCATAAATTCTCTCAATCTAAAAGATCACTAACTCTTTCTTCTGCCAGTTCAAATCCGTTGAGGGCTGGGGATATAGCTTAGCTGGAGAACACTTGCCTAGCAAATGGAAAGTCCTGGGCTCCATCACCAACTCTACCAAAACAAAATAAACAAACCACAAAATCTGTGGAGCTCATCTAGTAAGTTTTATATTTCAGATATTGCACTTTTAAACTCCAGAGTTTCCATTTGGTTCTTTAAAAAATATTTTTATCTCTTTATTGATTATTTATTTGATGCAACATTGTCATTATACAGCCCTTTACTTATCTCCTACAATGGTCCTTCTTCTGTGCCCAATTATCAGTTTTAGAGTCAAGTAAATTATCCAAATGTGGAAATAACTGCTGATGATATCTAATAAGATATATTGATTTTTTGGAGAATCTTAGTGCATCTAAGATGTCTTTACATTCATAATCCCTTGGAGCTTTAAAACATACATCTTTTAATGTATGATTTTTCTTCATTTGTTGTCATGCCTCTACTTATAAAGCATTCCATCCTACTTGGAAGAAGAAATTCTAGCCATTTTCTAGCACAAAATGCCATCTTCTTTCTTCTTAACTCAGAAAGAAGACTTCTTTATTCTCTTTGATTTCTCTTCTCTCATCCTAAACTTTGGGGTAAGAATAGTCTCTTCAACAAATTGTGCTAGAACAACTAGATACCTACAAGTGAAAGAATGTATAGGAGTTAAAGCTAAAAACTCTTAGAAGAAAAAGTAGGAAATCTTCATGACCTTGGGTTTGGTAATGGATTTGTAGAAAAGCCAGTGTGAATGTGACACTCACATCATCTTGATTTCCTGTTCTCATGAACTGTAGCCTCACAAGCCCCATACCAGCTGCTGTCCAATGTCTAAAAACAGTGCTTTGCAATCATTCGTGTGCATTCATGAGTCATCTCAATAGAACCCACTCGGTACAAATAGAACCTACTTTTTTTAAACCCTGAAATGTTTAAACAAAGGAATGTTTTAACTCTGGTTTTTTTTTTTTTTTTTTTTTTTTTTTTTATGGCGCTGGGGATTAAACCCAGGGCCTTATACATGCCAGGAAAATGCTTTACCATTGAACTACACCCTCAGCCCCTTCACTCAATATTTATGTAGATAAAGATTTGACTTGGAATTTCAACAGCAGTAATTCTTTCAGCAAGAATTCTCCATAATTAGCTATTAGTAATCACATTAAATTCTTAATGCATTCTCAGTAGAGTCAGGTTAAAATATTTACATTTTTTCACTTTAATATTTTTGCTGGTGAGTTTATGTCATTAATCTCTCCCGCACTATATCAGATCTTGGCTTCTCATCTTGACTATGTAGCTTTGCAGAACTACAGTGCACTTTATGAAGTTGGAATCTGAGAGCACCCACATTTCATTCATGTATTTTATGCTTCTCCTGTCCAAGGGTTGAGCTTCCACATTGATGCTGTGGAAATGCCCCATGATAAAGCCCACACAGTTATGCCCATGTTCCGCATTGTGTGATTGTGTGTGATCAGCATTGGAGGACTTGTATGGGATCACAGAGTATGTGGTCGCTGTGGGATCTGTGCGAATCTGTGATGAGTATGGGTAGTCAGATTCTGTGTGTGCAGTTAGAGTATTTTCAGATCAAGGATTATCAGAGTACACATATGGTCGAAAGATTCATGGGCTTTGGAATCTTGAGTGTGGATTACCAGCACTTGATTGTGTTTAAAATATGCGTGGTTATTGTGGGATGTGTGTGTGAGCAGTCTGTGTACAGAAGTGGATTTGAGTAGCAGAGGTGTTTTCTGGCTACCTGTTCTACACGTATCACATCCTGGAAATTAATTGGGTTTAGCAAAAGCTCAAAGGGGGTTCTAAGGGCCCTAAGGAAAGGAAGAAGGAACAGTGGAGTCAAAAGTGCAAACTGTGCCAGAAGTAAGAAATGGGAAAGACCTGGGTGCTAACCAGTGTGCAGGATACTTCTCTAGGTGGTCTTAGACCAAACTAGTTCTCTCTTTCTTGGAATTCTCAAGAATAACCATAAAATGTACAGGAAGGGATACACTGTCTTGAGATAAGGAGTAACTGGTCAGAACCATCTGGGCTCTCTTCCCGATGATTGTGGTTTATCTGTGTCAGCAGTTTGGGGTCCTCTGCAGTATCAGGGATGAGACATCTGAGGAGTGACCTTGTTTCCAATCCTATGGAGAACAAATTTCATCTTGAAAACCAGACTCCCCTTCACCAGGGAGAAGGTTCTGCAATGAGTGAATCATTGAATCCATTCAATCATGGAGGCCCAGTTGGTTCCCACTTATTTCTCCCTCATTGATGGGCAATAAGAACTAGAGAAGGAACTTCCTACAAGAACTATTTATTTTTATTTTTTATTTTTTTAGAAAAAACAAACAGATTCCAGAAAGGTCCTATGCACTGACCCCAAAGTCTTCAAGATCTAATAGGCAACTTATAACAATAACATACTAATAAAAACTTAAAAAACATAGCTCACACTGTGCTTATGATGAAACACTGGATGCTTTTCCCCTAAAACAAGACAGGCTAGCTATATTTACCTCTTCTATTTAATATTATAATGAGACATAACCAGTGCAATAAGTCAATAATAAGAAATAAAAGATTGTGAAAGGAAAGGGAAAATGCTCATTATTTGCAAAAATATGATTTCATATATAAACCTATATGAAATTAATAATAAAATTATCTAGAACTGAGTAGTAAAGGCACAGGATACAAGGTCAGTATAAGACTCTATAGTAATTTTTAAATTATCACCAAATCAAAGTATATAAAATATTAGGTCTCATTTTAATGAAAGAGTTTAACCTTTACATTGCAGAACCTTATTGAGCAAAATCAAAGATAATCTAAACAAATGATTCAATAATATTAAGGTTGGTCAATTCCCTCATAATTCATTTGTAGATTCAAAGCCATCCCAATCAAAATCCCAGCAGGCTTTTTGTAGAAACTGCCAATCCAGTTTGTTGTTTAAACAGCATATTTAAAAAAGATATTTGGGGGTCTGTATTTACCATACTTACTTGCCCCAATGCCACAAAAATGAATTAATATTAATTTATATTAATATTTAAGATTAAAGTATATTAATTTTAACACATTAAATGTACTATACTATGTAATACATACTATGTATTATATGGCATTTATTTATATTAGTTTATATTGACATTAATATTAATATTTCCCAAAAGAGTGCTTTCAACATTTTTTCTTTACAACAGATCATTAAAAGATCATCAAATAACATGTATCTTGGGTGTCTGTTTGCTAATTTTAATTTTAAAAGAAATACCTAAATGTAGAACTTCTGGCTCCAATAATTAAGAGTTTTTCTATTTGATGAATATAGCTATATTACCCTACCAAAATTTTTGCAAGCCAGTTGGCCAGGGTAACTTTGGGTGTGCTATGCCTGGGACCCTGGCCCTTGTTGGGGCCTCTTCATCCTTCAGCTCACTGTTAGAAGCCCCGGTGGAACTGAGAATGAAGGTGGTGGCTCTGAGAATGAAGCTGGACCTCTCTCTTAGTTGAAGATTTCCTGGCCTCTCACTGATGCCTCATCACTGGAAACTTTGACCTTGGGCACATCCCACAGCCTTCTGTGATCCTCAGTTTGCTCATTAGTAGATGCAACATTTGTCTGGGTTGCTTTACTCCTTCAGCTGTCATTGAGTATTCAGGTGTGTTAAGCTCTCTAGACATTAAGCTCTGTGCATCTTGCTACCTGGTACCATCTCTAGGCACAAAGAGGGAGAGGAGAGAAAGGGGACATATGTTGTCTTTTACTGTGATGTTGGTCATACCTGCTTACAATGCCTTCTATGGCATCATCTGTTTTCAGGAAGAGCTGATAAGGTGGGGTGAGTCTTAGGATCTCTTCATGGGTCCCTCTTTCCTGAGGTGATCTTAAGGTCCTTTTGGGAAGAAGGGAGGTCACTACCACTTTCTCATCAAGGCCGTGATATTGTCAGGTTTATGCTGGAATACTGGAAGCCAATGTATCACAGAATGCAGGTTCACACTCTGGGTTGACAAGCCAAGGGTAGGGAGACCTTGTCTTACCTGGTGGCCAGGTCAAATCTAGGCAACTGAAAGAAACTGGGCAGGTGATAACTCCACTGCAGACTAAAGATCTCTGCTTCAGTATTGATTTGGAGTGAGGTGAATGTTTTACATTCTGAACAGAATTCAGATGCATTATTTCCTTCCTAATAAACCTCCCCTGAAGCTCTCCCACAGGTGTTGGTACAAAGTTGCTTCTCCAGTGCAGAGTCCAACCTCTGAAAGCCAGAACTGAAACAGTCACCCTTACATCTTCCCCTTGTAAGCTGCCTTGTAGGGCTATGGCCTAAATATGAGGTAGTGTTCATACTATTATTCATTTTACGACTCAAAATTAATGTTGCTACTGCTTTGTCTTTTCTGAAATTCAGAATTTGAGCATCTCCAGTTACATAATTGATGCAGGGGATCAGCATTTATGGTGCCTATGTTGGGGACACATGGCTGTTGCATCATACCCATATTTAGAGTCTCCCCAGTGTCAACTCCTTCCCATTCAGTCATCAGCTCAATCTATGAATACAAATTGTATTGTCCATGGTCACATTCAACATACCAACAGTGAAACATTGATTTCTCCCATCTTCTAATTCCTTCCTTTCCCCCTCTCCCTTTCTGCTATAATTTTCTTTTATTATGGTAAAAACACATAATATAAATATACCCTCTTAACAACATTAAGTGTACATTACAGTATTATTAACTATATTCACATTGTTATACAACAGATCTTTAAAATTTGTTCATCTTGCAAAACTGACACTCTATACCCGTTGAGTATACATTGAATAACTCCCCATTTCCCTCGCTCCCCATCCCCTGGCAATCACCATTTGACTTTCCATTTCTGAGTTTTGCTACTCAAGGTATCTCTATAAGTAGATTGCATAGTATATGTCTTGCTGTGATCGGTTCATTTAACTTAACCTAATATCCTTAAGATTCATACGTGTTGAAGCATACAACGATTCTTTCACCTCCTCTCCTCCACTATTTTTTTTTTTTGCGAACCCAGGGCCTTGCCATGCTTGCAGGTCCTCTGCCACCGAGTTATACCCCAGAACTCCTTTCCTGAAGGCTGAGTAATACTCGATTTATGCAATGTATATTTTCTTTATCCATTCATTTATTACTGGACATTTGACTTGTACATCTTAGCTATGGGGAATAGTACTGAAAAATGAAAATAAGAGTGAAAATACCTTTTTGAGGCCCTGATTTCTTTTGGATAAATACCCAGAAGTAGGATTGCTGGATCATGTGATAATTCTATTTTTAAGTTTTTGAGGAACCTCCATACTGTTTTCCATAGTGGCAGCACCATTTTACAGTCCTACCAACGATGCACAAAGGTTTCAATTTTGCCACATTCTTGCCAACACTTGTTATTTTCTGGCTTTAAAAATATGCATCCTGGAATGGGGTTGTGGCTCAGTGGTGGAGCGCTTGCCTAACGTGTGAGGCACTGAGTTCAATCCTCAGCACTGCATAAAAATTAATAAATAAAATAAAGGTATTGTGACCATCTGTAACTAAAAAATATATTTTTAAAAAATGCATCCATTTCCAACAGGTATGATATGCTATCTCATTGTAACTTTGATTTGCACTTTCCTGACAGTGATATTGAATATCTTTTCATAGTCTGTTCAAGTCTTTTGTTCATTTCCTTTCCCTTCCCCTCCCTTCTCCCTCTCATCTACCAAGGGTACTTTACCACTCAGCTTCATACCCAGTCCTTTTTACTTTTTTTGCTGAGGCTGTTTTCAAACTTGCCATCCTCCTTCCTTAGTCTCCCAACTCACTGGGATTACAGGCATGTGCCAATGTGCCTAACGATCCATTTTTTTTCACTTTTTTTAGTTTTTATTTTTTAATATTACAGAAATTTCATTTTTTATTTGTTCTAATTATTTATACATGAAAGTAGAGTGCATTTTGACACATCATACATAAAACGAGTATAACTTGTTATTCTTCTGGTTGTACATGATGTAGAATCAGACCAGTCGTGTAGTCATACATGCACATGGTAATCAGGTCTGATTCATCTTACTGTCCTTCCTACCCTCATAGCCCCTCCCAACCCTTCACTCCCCTCTGCCTAGTCCAAAGTACCTCTATTCTTCCCTAGCACATCCCGCTTATTGTGAATTAGCATCCACATATCAGAGAAAACATTTGGCTTTTGTTTTTTTGGGATTGGCTATTTTGCTTAACATGATATTCTCCAGTTTCATCCATTTACCAGTAAATGCCATCATTTCATTCTTCTTTAAGGCCAATACCCTATTGTGTATATATATATATACTACATTTTCTTTATCCATTCATCTGTTGAAGGGCACTGAGGTTGGTTCCATAGTTAAGCTATTGTGAGTGGAGCTGCTATAAACATTGATGTGGCTGTGTCACTGTAGTATGCTGATTTTAAGTCCTTTGGGTATAAACCAAGGAGTGGGATAGCTGGTCAGATGGTGGTCCATTCCAAGTTTTCTGAGGAATCTCCATACTGTTTTCCAGAGTGGCTGCACCAATTTGCATTCCCACCAGCAATGTAGAGTATACCTTCCCCTACATCCTCGCCAACATTTATTGTTGCTTTATTATTCATAATTGCCATTCTGACTGGAGTGAGATGAAATCTTAGAGTAGTTTTGATTTACATTTCTCTAATTGCTAAAGATGTTGAGCAGTTTTTCATATATTTTTTCTTTTTTTTATTGTAAACAAATGGGATACATGTTGTTTCTCTGTTTGTACATGGAGTAAAGGCATACCATTTGTGTAATCATAAATTTACATAGGGTAATGTTGTTTGATTCATTCTGTTATTTTTCCCCTTCCCCCCCACCCCTCCCACCCCTCTTTTCCCTCTATACAGTCCTTCCTTCCTCCATTCTTGCCCCCCTCCCTAACCCTAACTCTAACTCTAACACTAACCCCTCCCACCCCCCATTATGTGTCATCACCCACTTATTAGCGATATCATTCATCCTTTGGTTTTTTGAGATTGGCTTATCTCACTTAGAATGATATTCTCCAATTTCATCCATTTGCCTGCAGTTTTTCATATATTTTTTGATCAATTATATTTCTCCTGTGAAGTGTTTATTCAGTTCCTTAGCCCATTTATTGATTGGGTTATTTGTGTTTTTTTGGTGTTAAGTTTTTGAGTTCTTTATATAGCCTGGAGTTTAATGCTCTATCTGAGGTGCATGTGGTAAAGATTTTTTGATAGATTGTTTTTCTTTTTTTGCTATTGAGTTATAGGAGTGCTTTATTCTGGATATTAACCCCTTATCCTATATTCATGGCTTGCACATATTTTCTCCCATTCCATAGGCCTCTTCATTCCCTGATGCACAGAAGTTTTTAAATTTAGTGTAGTTCCATTTTTCTATTTTTCATTTTTGTTATCTGTGGTTTTGGGTCATGTCCAAGAAACCAATGTCCATTACAATGCCTTGAAGCCTCTCCTGTTATTTTCTAGGAGTTGAAAAAAATATTTTTTATTTGTGATGCTGGGGATTGAACCCAGGACCTTATGCATACTAGGCAAATCCTCTACCACTGAGTTACATTCCTAGCTTCTCAGGTATTATGTTTAGGTCTTTAATACACTTGGAATTGATGTCAAAATATAAGATATAGGTCCATCTTCATCTTTGTTATGTAGGCTTCTAGGTTTCCAAGAGCCATTTGTTAAAGATACTATTTTCTCCTTATTGTGTATTCTTGGCACCTGTATGGAAGATCATTTGACCACAGTTGAGAGGGTTTTTCTGGGTTCTCTATTCTGTTCATTTGGTCCACATACCAACCTTTTCACCAATAACATGCTATTTTAATTACTCTAGCTTTGTAATGCTTTGAAATCAGGAGTAGTGAAGCCACCAGCTTTAGCTTTCTTTCTCAAAACTGTTTTGGCTATTCAGGGTCCTTTGTAGTTCCATACAAATTTCAGGTTTGTTTCCTATTTCTTTAAAAAATTATTTTGGGATTTTGATAGGAACTGCATAAATTATACAGATTGTTTTGAGTAGAATGGGCATTGTAAACAATATTGTCTTCCAACCCACGAAGACAGGATGTTTTTCCATTTATTTGAATCTTTAATCTATTTAAATTTCTTTTATTGGCACTTTATAATTATCCATAATAGTAGGATTCATTGTGATATATTTGCACATGCACATAACAGAATTTGATCAATCTCATTCCCCAGCACCTTTCCTTTCCCTCCTCTCCTCCCTGTGTCTTTAATTCTTTCATCAATGTTTTATAGTTTTCAATGTATAAGTCTGTTAACTCCTTGATTAAGTTTATTCTTAAGTATTTATTCTTTTTGATGTTATTGTAAATGGGATTGTTTTCTTAATTTCAACTTTGGATTGTTAATTGCTAGTGCATAGACACAACTGGATTTTGAGTGTTGGTTTTATAATCTGCAACTTCATTGAATTTGTTAGTTCAAACAGTTTTTCATGTAATCTTTAGGGTTTTCTATATATAGACCATACCATCTGTGAACAGAAATAATTTCACTTCCTTTCCAATTTATATGCTCCCTTGGGAAACATAGTTTCAACACACGAACTTTGCAGGGCTATTAAGATCCAAACCATAACATAGGGTCTACAGGAAAACACTTAAGAAACCACACTCTGAACCTAAGACTGCTGCTCACTCTTAGTGGATCTGAGAGTTCTTTTCTTCCTAGATCTGCTTTTGGGGCCTGCTCTGCAATTTGGTCATTCCAAAATAGAGACCAAATTTTGTCAGATGCAAGAGAAACAAAACTAAAGAAAACTGGTGTTCCACTCTGAATCAACCTCCTCTCTACTCATTACAAGAGGAGGTAGTAAAATCATAGAAGAAAGGAAGATTTGACTACTGGGAGAGAAGAATCAGAAAAACTGGTGCCTGAAAAACTAATTCTAGGTTCATTCATTCATAAATGTCCCTGAAAACCAATTACTAAACCCATTACTAAAGAATTGTTTCCATATTGGATTAAACACCTTCAAATGGGCAAGACAAGAGATGTGATCTTCTAGGTACAGGTTCCAATAGAAACTAGCTAGGGAGACTCACCCTAACATAAATACTGCACACATTTACTTTCTTATTAAGAATTAAATAAACAGAGATGTTTAGAAGAGTGGAAGTTCACCTTCCAGAATTATATAATCCTTTCTAAAGACATTGGTTATTAACATTTTAAAATATATAATTCTGATATTGTCCCATTCATTTAATACTCTTAAAACATGCACCAATACATAGTTTAAAAGCAGAGTTTACAAATATTCCACTTAAAAATAGTTTTAAATTTTTGGTAGGAGACCACTTAATAAGAGACCTACCTCTTAAAAACTTTAAGCGTACTATTGTAAAGCCACAGGCAAAATGTTGTACAGCAGATCTTTATTACTAATTCATCTTGCATAACTAAAACTTCGTACTTGTTGAATAGCAACTCCCTATTCTACTCTCTGCTTCATTGAATTTGACTACTTTAGATATCTCAGTTAAGTGAAGTCATGCAATATTTGTCCTTTTCTGACAGGTTTATTTCACCTTACCTAATGTTGTCAAGGGTTATTCACATTGTCACGAATAGCAGTGTTCCCAGAACAACCCAATCCTAGTATATGAGAACTATCCTCAAGGAGCCATGAGACCAAAGAAAGAGGAAGTCAGATCCAGGATTGCACAGAGTGCAATTTATTAGTTAATTTACTGATGGCAGTGTGGTCTTTGGGTGACAGCAAGACTAGTTGGATCTCTGCGATCTGTGTTGGACAAAAGTGACTTCATCCTAGCTGCAGTTTGCTTGGTTTATCTTAAGATAATATCAAAGAGGTAGGCACAACCTTGAAGCCAAGGTCTGGTTGTACAGTTCCACCTACCGCACTAACATTTTTCTCTGTGTATAATTTGCTGGAAAACTGCTCAGGAAAAACTAGGTAGGTTTCCTCTGGGGCAATTATGGTGGTTAAAACTCAAGATGACTGCAGTTATGTCTAGCTGAATCCAAACAGGCAGTATTTTCTTCTTGTTTATAGCTGAATATTCCATTATGCACATGTGCCACATTTATCCATTCATCAGTTAATGAACACTTGGACTGCTTCCACTTCTTGGCTATTGTGAATAATGCTGCAGTGAACATGGGAGTGCAAATATCTCTCCTAGATTTTGATTTTAATGCTTTGGGCTATATACCCAGAAGTGGTATTACTAAATTATATGGTAGGTCTACTTTTAATTTTTTTGAGGAGACTCTATACTGTACTGTATTCCATAGAAGTTTCACCATTTTACATTCTTAACAATGGTGTGCAAGAGTCTCTACTTCTCAGCTTTCTCACCAAAACATAGCATTCTTTGTGTTTTTGATAATAGTCTTCCTACCACATGTGAGATGGTAGCTCACTGTGGTTTTGACTTGAATTCCCATGATGGTAAGTGAAGTTGAACATCTTTTCATATAACTGTTGGCTACTTATATGTCTTCTTTGGAGGGATGTCTATTCAAGTCATTTGTCCACTTTTTAATTAGGTTTTCATTTTGTTCTTGCTATTGAATTGTGTGAGTTCTTTATAGGTTCTGGATATTAAACCCTTACAAGATACATGGTCTGCAAATATTTTCTCCCATCTTATCAGTGGTCTTTTCACTGAAAATTGTTTGTTGTGCAGAAACTTTTGAGTTTTATGAGCCCTATTTATCCATTTGCACATTTTATTGCCTGTATTTTTTTCATATTAAAAAAATCATTATTTATTTCAAAATCATGAAGCTTTTCCTCTGTATTTTCTTGTAGGACTTCTACAGTTTCTGGTTGTATGCTTCTGTCTTTAATCTACTTTGAGTTGATTTTTGTGTATGGTTTAGGAGGAGAGTTCATCTTCATTCTTTAGCAGTACATATCTAGTTGCCCCAGCACCATTTGTTGAAGAGACTACTCTTTCCTCTTGTGTCTTCTTGGCATCCTTGCTGAAGATAAGTTGATTGGGTTTATTTCTGGACTTTCTATTCTGTTCTATTGGTCATTATGTCCATTTTTATGCCAGTACCATATTGTTTTAATTACTGTAGTTTTGTAATATATTTTGAAGTCAGGAAATTTGATGACTCCTGCTTTGCTGTCTCTCTAGAGTGATTTGGTTATTCAAGGCCTTTTGTGACTCCATACAAATTTTAGGATTTGTTTCTATTTTTGGAAAAAATATAATTGATATTTTGATGGGGATTACACTGAATTTGAGATTGCTTTGGGGATTATTGCTTATCTTAACAATACTAAATCTTCCAATCCATGAACATAGGATGTTTTTCATTTATTTAGATCTTTAATTTCTTTCATCAATATATTTTAGTTTTCAGTGTACATCTCTTTGGTTGTGCTTTGGTGACATCTTATAAAACTGTATTTCAATGCTCTTAAACAAAAAGTCTTCATTCTCCTTTTCCTCCAATTCCTGGAAACCACCACATTTTCTGTCTCTACAAATTTGACTACTCTAGGTACCTCATGGGTGAAGTCATATACTATTTGTTATTTCACTTAGGATGATGTTTTAATTGTTCTTTCCTTTTTAGGGTAGAATAATATTCCACTGTATGGATAGAACACTTTGTTTATCCATTCTTCCATTGATGGATGCTTGGATCACATTTTAGTTATTGTGAATAATGCTGCTATGAACACAAACATACAAATACCTCTCTGAGACCCAAACACGACTGATTTTTGTATGTTGATAGTGTATACTGCAATTTTAGTGCATTAATTAGTTCTAATAGTCTTTTTTGTGTGTGGAGTCTTTAGGGTTTTCTATATATAATATCACATCATTTTCAAGCAAAAAATAATTTCTTTCTGGTTTGTTCCACTTGTTTACCAAAGCATATTAGGTCTTAAAGATATTTTCAGGAAATAAAAAAGTTAATCTCAAAATTTTAATTGTGAGGTGGGGGGGTATATAAGTTCAGTGGTAGAGCTCATGCTTAGCATGTACAAGGCTCTGAGTTCAATCCCGTCCCAGTTACAATAAATAAGTGAGCTAATATTCACTTTAAAATCAAGAAAAGGAAAGGAGAAATGGTAAAAGAAAACAACAGGAATAAATCTAGAAGGCAGATAAAAAAAACAAAAATAATAGTATCCTAATGAATAAAGATTATTTTCCTTAGGATTGATACTTTCTATTGCCAAATTAACAAATGAATTATAAATTCAATATGTTTCTGTCTCTAATAGCTAAATAAGTAAACACTAGTTATCCAACATAAGACATTGCTAAATTAAAACAGAATATTGGTGAGAAAATACAACATAACCACTAATTCTACTTTCACTTTGTAGATAACAGATGTCAACCTCTTTGTGATGGAAAAGGTTCTACATAAAGAATTTGCTTACTGTTAGTGGGAATGTAAAAGGGTGCAGTCACTGTGGGAAGCAGTAGGAGATGTCTCAAAAAATTAAAAATAGAACTACCATATGATCAAGCAATCCCACTTCTGGATATATATCCAAAAGCATTGGAATCAGGATCTCAAAGAGATATTTACATATTCATGCGTATTATAGCATTATTCCCAACAGCTAAGAGGTGGAAGCAACCCAGGTGTTCATTACTGGATGAAAGGATAAAGAAAATGTGGTATATACATGCAGTGGAATATTATTAGCCTTTAAAAAAGAAAATTCTGTCACATGCTACATGAGTGAACCTTGGTAACATATGCTAGGTAAAACATATGCTAGTCACAAAAAGTAAAACATATGCTAGTCGCAAAAGAAAAAAGGGCCTGTGGCTAGCTCTCACTTGGACACATCCACAGAATATAGTACTTGGCACATAGCACATGTCAGTCATTGTATTTTGGAGGGAAGGGACATGTGAAAGTCAAGCATAATCATCCTCAAGCAGTTTGAAAGCTTTTCTTTGCCAAAGGAACCCAGCACCCTAGGAAAAGCACTTACTGGACTCTCCTGAAAGTGTATTATGGGAAGGGGATCACTCGAAACGGTTTCCTTAAAGTCAGAGTTTTTGCTGGCTTAGATGATTCCTAGAGTTACCCTCACATTTATCTTGCTAACTCAGAGACCAGTTTCCCATCCCCTGGTCCATCGTCCTTGGTTCCTAAGATTTCTGGAAGGAGGCGATTCATGACCATTGAACTTCCATTTTTAGGCAAAAGAGCTCAGAGGAGGCCTCAGCCCACACCCAGTGTCCCTCGAGTGCCCTCAGTTCAAGGAAATCAGCGGACCAAAGCACTGTTTTAGGGTGGCATTTTCTGCTCTCAGGTAGTAGTTACCAGGTGCAGCCCTTTCCCAGAGACAGATACTTTTAATAATGTAGATTTTCTTTATAGATGTAACTTTATTTTATAAAAGGACAGCTTTTCAGAATTACTCCTGTGTCTGAAGTTTCTCAGAATAACCAACTCAAAATATGTCAGAGAAGGCTATTTTGGGGTGGCATATTCTGGTCTCATACAATCATGTTTTGAGGTGGTGTGTCCTGAGACCCAACATGAGCTTCCTGTGACATCCAAGTATTTCTCAGTTCCTCCAGTCTTCAACTCATGAGCACTTCATTCACAGTTCCACTTTGATTTGACTATCCATATTTTTTAAAAATAGAGTTCACAGGCAATCCCAGGTCATTTGGGTACTGAATCTGACACCTGCTGAAATTAGCACCTGTCTGTAGAAAAGTGACACCATGCTCCAAAGACCTTGCAATGTGAGAGGGGCTCCTTTAAAATTGAAAGATTTAGAAAAAGCACCCAACCTTGTATTCTTTAAATTGCTTTTCCTTTCCCAGCTTCCTATAGCCAATCATCTCATCCTGAGAATGGAAGCTGAATGGAAACTGCCCCCTGAATCCTAGCATCAATAGAGTCCACAAAACCAGAATTGCAACGTATCTCCCTCCTAGCAGCCCTGAAGCCTGACCCAATATACATATGCATCTCTCTTGGCTCCTCACTTTTGTTCTGTGTAATTCTAAAGCTGTTTTTGGTTCAGGGAAGACAGATTTCTAGACTGGCAGTCTTCCTGGATTTGGCCAAACCTTGAATAAATTCATTTCTTGCTTCACCATAATTTTTCTTTGTTAATTAAACTCTTAATGCAGCAGCTGATCAAACTTAGTCTGTAAGGACCCCCAGAGTCAAGCCTCTAGCCTGAGTTCCTGGTAGTGTGTTTCACTGAAGTTCAAGGGGATGTCAGGTTGCTTTGAATCAAAGCTGTGGTTTTCATTAGTTCATAATTTGGGGTGTTCTCTGATGTTTTGCTTGAGCTCTATTCAGCATTGGATGGTCAACATTTCAGTGAAAACTTAACCCTGATAAGAATATAGACAAAATGTTAAAAGGAAAAATTCCCAGTCTATATTCCACCCTTCAAGTTTTCCTTTAAGATATTATTATTATTACTATTATTTTGCACAATAGTATCCTGAATGCTGCCAGTAGTGGAACAAATTCACAGATAGCATTTTCTCTTTTGTTCTACAGGTTTTGAGGATAGTGGATCTGCAAGATACACATGAGCAGAAAAGCAGTCCCAGTGAGGCTGGGACCCTCCCTCCACCAGATGATGAAAAAAAAAAAAGGAATTAAAAAAGAGGGGTTGGGGGTGTAGCATAATGGTAGAGCACATGTTTACCATATGTAAGACTCTTGGTTCCATCCCCAGCACAAAAATAAATAAATAAATAAATATCAGAAAGAAAGTGATGGAGGCTTGTTTACTCTCACCATGGAAACAACACTCAGGATGGGGGTAGCACTTTGAAGGGGCTGGTCAGAGACTTGTGCACATAACCTTAGCCCATAGAACTGCTTTTACCTGTGAACTTTTTAAGATCTGTATTTCTTTTAAATGGCAGGTAGTTAGATCAGACTCAAATTGACTCAGGATAAACTTATGATCTTGGCAGAGTCTTTTCTGATAGCTATTATTGGTCACGTGCATACGAATCCTCTCTTTATAACATCCTGACATTATTTCATTTTTGGTAGGGCTATCACAATGGCTCCATCTTGATTCTGACAACTCTCATGCTTTCCTCATATTCCCCTCAATTTCTTTGAGAGAGTCTCTCTGAAGACATGTTAAGCAATCATTCCTAGAGTTAAGTTTTCATTGTTCCTCTTTGTCAGGATGTTGTTCCATTTGTTGGTCTTATCCGTTCCCACTTTGGAGGGTAAATGATTGACAATTGGGAGTCAGTGTCATAATCCTTTCAGCCATATTTGAGCAACAAAGAGGATGAAGAGTGGCTCTTAGGTCAAGCTTACCTGGAATTCATTTTTAGGTTTAATCTTATGTGTTTTGTAGGTGATAACTAGCATCTTAAAACATCAGACCAGATTATTTTGTTAGGATCTTTTGCAGAACTTGGAGAGGAAATAGTTACAACATCTTAAAAGGAAAATACAGGGCTATGGGCATAGCTCAGTGGTAGAGTGCTTGCATAGTATGTGTGAAGCCTAGGTTTGTTCCCTACACAACCAAAAAATAAATAGATAAATAAATAAATAAATAAATAAAGGAAAATACAAGACAAAACCAACAAGAGCAAAGCATTCAGTTTGTACCACAGATAATCAAATAAAAACAATTTTGTCTGTAAAATAAGTTTAGGTTTATCAGAAGTCTGCATTTGAGAGTATGCATTAATCTTTTTCATGAATTTGGTTGCAAATGCTTCAGAGAATCAAAACTGTGGATGACAAAAAACTTAGAAAAACCATGATTAGAATTTGATGACAGCTTAGCAATTTGCAAGACAGTTCAACTATTTTCATTGCACACAATATTCTAGGATAATAATCATGACTGCCAGCACTATACTGGGGCCATCAGACCTTTATAAATATTATATCATCTTTCGAATATTTATATCAATACCATATCTTATATATTATTGTCAAATAGTAGTTTTTACCTAGCTAGAGTTATAAACTGGATTTTAAGAAGTTATAAAGTGACCATTTAAAAGATCTTAAAACAGCCAGGTGTGGTAGCACACACCTGTAATCCTAGTGATTTGGGTGGCTGAGGCAAGATGATTGCAAGTTCAAGGCCATTCTCAGGGACTTAGGGAGAATCTGTCTCAAAACAAAAAATTTAAAAGGCTGAGGATGTGGCTCAGTGGTAAAGTGCCCCCCTGGGTTCAATGATGTTAAGTAAACCTTAATTTTTTTAAGATTCAGTTTCCTAAGTTATCAAAAACCTAATAAAGAGCACAACGCACATGAAATTATTTTGATAAAATGCTTCCTATGCCTGTTTTTGTAAACTTACCAAAAGCAGATTACTATCTTAAGAAAACCTTATTGCTTTAAACATAAAACATAAGATTTTGTTTCATATTAATGCATCAAAGTTTGATTTTTAGAAAACCCTTTATATAATTTCCTTAATTATAGTTAATCTTATCACAATCCAAAATCCCTTCATAAGCTTCATCCTCCACAAACCTTCTATAACTTTCTCAGGCTCTCTGTGACTTGCTTTAACCTTCTGGTTTTGCTCTTATATTTCTTTTTCCATTTTGGAATTATCCAGTCATTTCACTATAGGACAAAATCTTATTTTATCATGCAAAATCCTTTCTCATCCAAAAATATTCTCTTTTCTTTTTAATCTTCCTTACCAAAAATATGTTCTCATATTCATAACTTTCTTCATCTCTCTTTCTTCTACTTACTGGTTCCTTTCTGCTATGTATCCTTTCTAAAGTTTATATTTTTAATGAATCCTTACAAAATTCTGAATGTAAATGAAATTTTTTCAATATTTATATTCTTTGTTTAAGAATATGTATATAGAATATGTATATATAATTGCACATGTTAACTAATATTTAGCTCTTAGTAACCTTACATTTTAGTGAAGAACCAGGAAGTTCAATCTTGAACTCTTTTTAATATACCCATAACCTATAAAAACACATAGACCCAAATATATTTGTATTTTCATAGGATTTCAGAAATCAAGAGTAATTGAATTTGAATTTAAAAATTGGTGTTTTGGTATTTTAACTCACTTACAAATGATGTAGATGTTTTATCTCTATTGTATAACTTTTAGACTTTACATAAAAGCACTCTTATAAGCATTTATTTCATTTACATTTACCTAACTTATTTTTAAAAGTTATTTTTAGGTTTCCCATGAAAATAAAGATATCAGATAAGCACAATCATCACTTTAAGATTTTGATTTATGTTTTTGTCAGAGAAATCTAGAGTCTATTATGGGTTAGGACCACAGGTTGGAAAGGGACAACAGCTTCATTCATAGCCCTAACATCCTGTACAAAAAATGATGTTCTCCAGAGGTTTCTTTATTGGGAGTAACAGGGTGGTACATTATGATTGGCACAACTTGAGCAGGCTAATAGTCAGGAATTTTTGCGGTAGAGGCTATATTCCCCAAAGGACTTTTCGCCTTGGAATATTGCCTTTTCCAAGGGTATCTGACTCCAGGCTTTAGTTTTATTGGGAGGGGTTGTTAATGGCATTCCTTGGAGTTGCAGTATCCCAAACTGTAGGTTTTACTGACTCCAGTAGCTTTTAAGAGATTCTAGAAGGAGGAGCATAATCTAGTAAGTGAATGCCCTGTTCTGGGGGTTCTTTTATTTGAATTTGTTTCCCAACTAATGAGATGCTTTCTCTCAATTTCATCAGCAGATCCCTCTGCCCCTAATAGCAGATCCCTCATAGCAGATCCTATGTCCCTAAAAAAGACATAGGACACTTTGAGACGTGAAGAAAAGAATAGGAGGCAACTTAGAAACCAATTTAATAAGGGGAAAAAATTAAATCATCTTCCTTTAGGCCTAACACCTACTCCTGATTCAGACACTCCTGGTCTCATAGAGGACCAATGGATTGAGTGAGGACAAATTAGGTAGTTCTGGTATCCAAAAGGGATTTTGTTTTCTTACTTGCCACATTGAGGGTGACTCAAGGCTCCTCCACGGTGATGTTGATCTGGGTTCCTAGAGCCAGGTAGGCACTTGGGCCCCATCATTCCATGGAAGAATCATCTCCCAGTGGGGACAAGAAGAGCCTTTGGCTTGGTCATCTCGAATGGTGATGATGAGGGTATTCTTTATGCCAATGGTCCTCCTTATGACAACAGAACATTGATTAAGCTTCAGGGGAAGTCTCTGGTGCCTCCTGAGCTTCTGAGAGTGTTTTTTCCTAGATTCACCTTGAGAGGGCTGGATCAAGGCAGAAAAGTTTTATTTTGTTTTGTTTTTTTTTTTTAGCCAGCCATTTATCCTGGCTAGTCTTCTACGTCCTGTGTCTATTTTTAAGTATTTTAAAGGCCTCATTAACAAGGGGAGCCATGAGATTTAGGTGTTCCTGTTCCAGTTTTTGTAATTTTCTCCTCATGTGTGGGCTGATTGAGTAATAAAAGCCATGGCGATTAGGGTCCTCCCTTCTGCTGAATTAGGGCCTACATTTGTGTATTGTATAGAAGTTTCTGTCAGCCTATTTAGAAATACTCCTGGATTTTCATCTCTTTCCTGGCTGAGCTCTTGGGCTTTGTCACAGTTGACTGGCTTAACTATGCACTTTTTCATTCTCTAACTTAAGCAGGTGAAGTGTTCCATCTGATCCCTGCAGATCCCATGACTAATCCCATTTGGAATCCTTGGGGCTGCAATTGTGGCTCAATGGTACAGCACTTGCCTACTATTTGGAGTTCTTGTCCAGAATGGCATCACTCCCAAATTTGCCCACATTACTATCTGGATGGGTGATTATATACCCATTAACTACTTCTCTTACCTTAGCAATTATTCTAGTTTTCTCATCTGCTGTGCAGCAGCAAAAACCTATCATTACATTTTGCCAGGTAAGGGAAAGAGATAGGCTTGGATACATGAATTCATCCCAGAACTTATCAGGGTTTTCTTTTCTGAAAGTCTTCCAAATTTCTCCTGGTGGAGTCCCAGATCTGTCATGGAGAAAGAGGCACACACCTTAGCAGGAGACTCCTTTCCCCACTGGGTATTGCCCTCAAAGGAAAGGTCCAGCTGTGGTTTCTAATTTTGTCCCAGAGTGGAGCCCCACAGAAGTTAAGGCTGCTCTGTTGAAATAGTGTAGCGGAGCAGAGGTAGAGGTATTGGGGAGGCAGAAGGATCAGGACCTGGTTGCCTGAATCTGGCCTTGGGTATGAGGGTATTCACAAAAGTGGGTCATCTGGAATATCTGTTTTATCTGGCAAAGGAGTTTTGTAATCAGCAGAAACCATACAGACTCTTCAGGAATTCCTAAGTTTAGGATCTGGATAAAGGTCATAAAAGCCTGTGTGTAGGGGATCTCTCTCCATTTTTCTTGTCCTTTGCATGTGAAATTAAGGGAACCATTGAAAGGCCATCAAGAGTATTTTAAGGTCAAGTGGTGTTGCAAGAGAAAATAAGCTTTTTCCTTTTCAGGCTATCTAATTTGAATTTTTCCTAATTAGACAATAGATAACCTAAGAGAGAATCTATTGGAATACTTTTGGTGACTCCCCTTTCTAGAATTTTCTATAAATCTGATATTCCACAAGAAGTGGTCCTGTGGAGGGGTGGAAAACTCAGTAGCAGGTATTTATGAAGACATGATGACACTTCTCCTCTCACACACTGTGATTGAGGACCTGCCACAGTAGGGTTATGGTGGCCTGTGACACCAGGGGTTGGGCCAACAAGGGAATTTATTCAGAGTCCATAGACTGGAAGAAATCCTACAAGTTGTGGTTTTTAAACCAAATCTAGTCAGAGTTCAATTTCCAAGCCCACCTCCTCTGGACAATTAAACAGCAGACAAAATGTCTTAGAAGAGACTGTAAGTAAAGAGGTTGGAGATCAACCTTCAGGTCACACAGATGGTGGTACAAAGAGCATGCGGAGAAGCAAGTTCTGAAAGAACCTGGTCCTATTGTTGGAGAAGGAGGGCAACTGATCCCTTCCTCCAAAGAAGAGAACAGAGAGTGTGGGAATAGTTGGGCTTATCAAAAGGGGTTGTGAAATAGATGGGAGCCAGAGTGGTAGAGGAGAAAAGGGAAAAGGAGAGAAAAGGTGAGGAAAGAAAAGAGTAAACCAATCCCAATTAAATTAAGATACATTCCATGTTTGTATAAATATGCCAAAATATACTCTACTGTCATGTATATCTAAAAAGAACAAATGAAAAAGAGTAAACCACAGCTTGAACTCCTTACACATGACAAGGAACTCAACCCCTTTCTCATGAGCTCACTCTCTACTTCAGAGGCACCTGTTTTCTTGTTGGCAGCTTCTGGAGTGATCAGCACTAGTGAGGACTTATAGTGCCCTGAGTTGAATGGGCCTAAAAGACAGAGAGGAGAAAGGAGGAAGAGGAAAGAACTGCAAGCAAAAGCACCAGTGGTTGCGTGGTTAGCATACAATTCAGGGGATCTCCAGGCATCCAAGAAGGGGAGCCATGGCAAGTTGGCAAAATGGAGATTATGCCTCTTGGTATTTGAAAGAAAAGTAGGTGAGGGAGGGAGAAAAGAGAGAGAGAGGGAGGGAGAGAGTCAAATGTTATTCATAACAAAATGAAATAAAATTAAGATCACCTGTTCAAGCTTGGCTTGAATTTAAAACAAAACAGTGACTTGAATTTAAATCAAAAACAAAAACCCTGTACCTCTTTTCTCCCCCTTTGGTATCACTCTCAAATGAGCCTAAGATGCTGACTCACAGATGCTGACTCCAGCTAAGGCTGGCTAGAACACACTTCCAAATAAACTTGAATAACAAAATTATCTTAGATCAAGCAAAAAGGTAGAAGAGAGGAAACAGAACTATAAACCTTTATATGTTAACCCTGTAATTATAACTTCAGAAATAGTTAAAAACTGTTTCTAAGAAAAGTTGGGTTAAACATTCAATCAAACACAATTATCTATTGAGAATAATTTTTGAAATAGATCTCTTAGGGAGGAGAGTCAACTGTGTTGCATCAAAAAAGTGGGCCAGCCTAAAGTAGAAAGGAGTGGGGACATTGTTATGCTAAGATCAGGGGAAAAGACAGGTTACAAGAATACTGAAAACCAGAGTGCCTACCAGGTACTCTAGATTTAGTGACCCAGATACAGAAATTTCTTTCTATTCCCCAAAAGCTGGAGCAACTGTCAGTGGACTTTAAGAGTTTCTTTCAATTTCCTTGAAGCAAGAACCAGTTTCCTTGTTATCCCCTAAATCAATAATCCCAGATTGTAAAAGCCTACACAAGTATCAAGAGAAAGAGATAGAGTTGAATGTCACTCTCCCATGCTAGAACAAAAATATGGCCAAGAACTAAGACTGAGATTCTTTGGAGGAAAAACAAGTGCACAAATCACTGCCCCACTAGATTCGGCAGCTCCATTACACAATTTTCTCCAAATCAAATCTCAGTTTGTTTTTTTAACCCTTTGGGACAGGGTCAATAATCCATACCAGTGGTTACTTAAGCAAAGAGCAGTGGAGGGCTGGAGTTGGGAGTTAGGTTCTCAGATCAGTTTTATTGTCCCCTATATATAAAACCCCCAGTAGGAGAAAGAAGTGAGCTCATGTTTTCTTTAGGATAGAGGGCAGGGTGATTTAGTAAGTGTTGGCTACAATCAGAGAACAGAAGGAGAAAAAGAAAAATACAACATTTCAAGGGAAAGGATCTTGTGTGACTGGAGTTCAGACCCCACCAGGTCCCAAGGACAGAGTCAGCCATCACCCAGGTGCCACTTGAAGCTTCACAGCTTGGAGAGTTAGTTCCCTATCCATCCTAAAGGGGGAGCCATGGTATGATGGGTCAATGGAACTTATGTCCTTTGGTCTTTGAAAGTGTGAAGATGCAAACAGGAGATGAAGAACAGAGAAAGAAGAAAAGCAGAAGTGAGAGAATAATAGATCCTGCCTGTAGGACAGGAAGATCAGTGGATCAAGGGAAGCTGGAGACTCATCCACTGCAGCGATTCTGATAAAAGGAGGTCTGGACAGCTGTGTGGTTGCATGCATTGAGTTTGTTCCTGATGTTCCAAGCCCAGAAGGTCCTGTCCTATGTCCATCTCACACTGTTCCAGTGGAGTAACCAAATGATATTGGAGATGAGAACTATGGACTCAGCAGTGACAGAAATGAAATTGAGTCAAGTGAGCATGAATACACAGGCAAGGCTTTAGCTGAGGTGGGCAACTGGGCTCTCTAGCAAAGGGAGACAGCAGTGATCAAGATGGAGCCCAAGTTGCTCTCCAAAGGGAAATGCAAACTTTTATTGACTTGTTGGTGTGTACTAGGGTCTGGTAATTTCCACTGGTGAGGGGCATAGTTCCAAAAGATGTTTCTTCTCACATGAGTCTTAAACCACCAGGAAGTCACCCTTGACTTGTACTCTTGTAGTTGGTGCCATTGATCTGTGTAAACATCCTGGCCCTGTAGTTTGATCTTGGCCCATACAACAGAGTTGAAGGACTTTGGATGCTTGGGCTACTATAGCATAAGTGTGGGGGAGAAGAAAACAAACCAGCTCCAACAGACAATAACATGTTTACATGTAGGGCTGGGTAGAATCTAACCCAAGAGTGAAGGCAGCAAAGGAGACAGACATAAAATGGAGACAGAGATCTTATTTCAGTCACCCATCAGATATCTGTAGGCCCAAGTGAAATCAGTGTTCAGCAAAAGCAACATTCAAGTCTCTGAAAAATAATCTGGGCAATCATTAACATTATAACCCACATGTCGGAGGTGTTATCCACAAAGCTAGTGGGAAACTAATAATGTATTGCCCAGCTATGTGACCTCAAAATTAGTAACTTCTTTTTCACCCTACTCAGGATGAAACCCAGGTACTTGCATATGCTAGATAAGTGCTATACCGCTGAGCTACACCCCTCAACTAATTTATTTATTTATTTATAGACAGGATTTTGCTAAGTTGCCTAGGTTGGCCTCAAACTTGTGATCCTCCTGCTTCAGCCTCCTGAGTATCAACTAGGAATGCCCCACCAAACCCAGCTGAAATTAGTGACTTTTAAAAGTTGACTAAAAATAAGTGAAGCTAGAGGGGTTTCTCCTGGAAATAATAATTTCATTTTATGCAAACATTCTGCTTCTGTGGTTTTATCAGTCTCATGACAGGTCTGGGAAAAGAGTGCAAGGGTAGAGAAGCAATATACCATGCTACAAAGGGTATAGTTTATTGCATACAGGGGTTTACTTCATTGCCCCAGCTTCTCTCCCACCATGGTGGTCCCTACCTATTGTACTTCATATGGCTGTATCCATGCTTCTGTGTTCTGTGGCTCCTCCCCGATCTAGTTAAGGCTTCTCTCCTCTCAAAGACCAGTTCTATTCTGATTTTCTTCCACCCTACATAAGTTTTGCCTGTTCTAGAACTTTCTGTTTGTGGACTCATGCCTGTGTTCTCTGTTGTGGAAATCTTTTACTTAGCATAAAGTTGCTGCCCGTTTCAGTGGTAATTTTTATTGCTGAGTATTATTCCATCGTGTGGAGGACCATAGATTGCTTTCCATTCTCCAGTTGGTGGAAAACTGAGATATTTCCATTTGGTGGATATTATGCATAAAATTTCTGCAAATGTCCTTGTGCATGTCATTTAGTGGAATCATTACAGCATTTGGAGACTAAGCACTTTCCATCATTTATCAGGAGTCTTAAGGATTGGAGGAAAAATCCACACAGGGTCATGCAACAAGGCTAGAAAGCCCAGGAAAGCAGCCTCTGATGTCAGTGACTCATGCCTCTCCCAAGTTCTTTTGTCTTCACAGTCACTTGAACAGAGTCAGGATTGTTGGGTTTTCTTTCCCCATCATCTCGGTTTCCTCATCTCATTTACGACATTGGTACTACCACCTCCCAAGCCTCTGTGGGATAGCGAAGGAGGACTGATCTTGTTACTGAGTCTCAAAGGCAGATTTGTGTGCAGATGAGCAGTAAACACTGAACGTGATGCTTAAAGCAGAGAAAGTTCAATTGAAAAGGTACCAACCAAGAAGGCCAGGGACAAGCCTCAAATCTACCTGACCCCAGCAAGCATAACTGTGGGTTACATAAGGCAAAAGGGCAAAGAAGGGAGAATCCAAGGGGAAAACTGGTGGTTTCATAAATTTTGATAATTTTTCAGACTTCTTGGTGCTAGTGGATATCTGGTGTGCCATCAAGCAGTCTATAGTTCTTCAAATCAAACTTATAAACCAAAGTGTGACACTGTTAGTTCATTCTTCTCTAACAAGGATAGCAAGGTTGGCACTTTGTGCTTATAGGAATGGGAGTCTGGTCAGCTTGACCAGAGGAAAAGAAAGAATGTGCTATTTTTTTTAACTTTGGAGAGGGAGAATGGTTCAAGCTTCTCACAAGGGAAAATAATTATTATTGATGTTATGGGGCTTGGTTACAGTTTTCCTATTTTACCTTAGCTTTCCTTAGGCTGTGAACATGATGGAGAGAGGAAATGAGGTTGGATTTCTGACTCATGAGGTGTATAACCCTTCACAGTGGTATACTCCTTCCCTTCTGAGCCTCATTTTCCCCTATGTGCAAATGAAGGAGGTTAACTCCACTTTGGAGTTCACTGTGAACCCAACAGCCTATGAGTCAACTACACCTAATTAGTGATGGTTAGGTGGGGGTGTGTCAAGTTTCTGTTCCCTGGCCCTGTGATGATTTAGGGTTCAGAAGGAAACTAAAGAAGCATCCCACTAACCTCCTGGCAGGGCTTCACCTAGGCACTCCTCATTTCCTCTCCCTTTTTCAGGGCTTCCCTTCCAATGATCATGTTTTTCAGAGAATTTGAGGGAGAATATGCAGAGACCCATCTTAAACTCCTTGTGGCCTTCCGCAAAAAAAGTTACTTTACTGGAGACCATGTTTAGGTATGGGTTTGAGGAGGTCTGAGAGAAAATGACGATGACACATTTTTTCATCAACATATTTTTCTTAGTTATTCAGAGATAGAAAAAAAGGAAGCATCTGTACTAAAGTGGATCAATCTCTGAACTTCCCTAGGGCCCAGGTGCTTTGGCCATGCATGACTCCCTGATCAGGATGGACAGGCCAAGAATGGACACTAGCTCAGGGTGCAGACAGAGCTTCCTAACCTAGCACCATGGATGGCCAAGGGCTCTGGGGATGCCCTGGAGTGGTTATAGATTGTTGAGCCTGGCAATACATGGAAAGAGAGAGTCCATTACTTTTAGCTTGTTTCAAAAATCTCAAATTGCTGGGAAATGTTACTGAGTAGCATAACAGAAGTTTTCTCTCCTGAGCAACTGTATGAATCCCATAAAGTCTGATCCAGAAGTGATCTTTCACACTAACCACCCAAAATGTCAACTCTACAGATAAGGAGCTGTGGTCTAAAGAGCAAAGGGTTGTCCAAGATCAAATTATGGCTCAGAATTTAGGAATAGAAACAAAAGCATGGGTGTAAATTGGATGCTTGTCTCCTGTTATAACTTCAGTACAAGACCAGTGGCAAATACTCTTTTTACTAGAATGTGAAGTACTTTTTTTGGTAACTTCCTTTCTTGGGCTCACTTAAGAGAAAGAAGTTGTAGAGTTTCCTGCCTGAAGCTCTGAATTGTTGGACTCAAATTCTGAGTCTCCAATTTCTCAGAAACCAAAACATCAGGCCCAAGATTTTTAAAAAATTTTCTGCTTCTGGACTGCCCCCTGATGGATAACTCAACAATAACCACCTCTAATGTTTTAGTTTTTGTTTTTAGGAGGTTTTTTTGGTCTTATTTCCTTCGAGTATTTTTCTACATATTTTTACTGGTGCATTGTACACAATGGTGGAATTAGTTGTCACATATTCATAAAACACACAATATAACAATATAATTTGGCCTATATTGCTCCCTTTTCCTTCCCTCCTCCCTCCCCCTGGTCCCTTTCCTCAGTGGAATCACTGATCTCCCTTCAGTTTGCATAAGACCACCTCTCTAGATTCCACATATAAGAGAAAACAAATGACCCTGGACCTTTGGAGTTTGGCTTATTTCACTTAACATAATATTATCAGTTCCTTCCATTTTCCTGCAAATGACAAAATTTCATTTTTCTTTGTGGCTGAATAAAACTCCATTTTGTATATACACCACATTTTCTGTATCCATTCACCCACTGATGGTCACCTAGGTTGGTTCCATAGTTTGGTTATTGTGAATTGTGCTGCTATAAACATGGGTATGTATGTATCACTATAGCATGCTGACTTTAATTCTTCAGGACAAATACCAAGGAATGCTACAGCTGGGTCATATCGTGGTTTCATTCCTCGTCCTTTAAGAAACATCCATACTGATTCCCTTAGTGGTTTTACTGATTTACAATTTTACCAACAATGTAAAATGTTCCTATTTCCTCCACATCTACTCCAGCATTTATTATTGTTTGTATTCTTTATGACAGACATTCTGACTGGTGTGAGATGAAATCTCGGAGTAGTTTTGATTTGCATTTCTCTAATTGCTAATGATGTTGAAGATTTTTTCATACATATGTTGGCCATTTGTATTTCTTCTTTTAAGAAGTATCTGTTTAATTCATTTACAGTTATGGTTCAGATACGGTGTCCCCCAAAAGCTCATGTGCAAGACAATGCAAGAAGGTTTAGAGGAAAAATTCTTGGGTTATAGCCTTAACCAGTCAGTGAATTAATTCCTGATGGGATTAACTGAGTGGTAACTAGAGGCAGGTGGGGTATGGCTGGTGCAAGTTGTTCACTGGGGGTGTATATTTGTATCTGGCCAGTGGACTCTCTCTCTCTCTCTGCTTCCTGATCACCGTGTGAACTGCTTCCTTCTGCCATATTCTTCTGCCATGATATTCTGCCTCATCTCGAGCCCCAAGGAATGGAGTTGGCCTTCTATGGACTATGACCTCTGAAACCATGACCACTCAAATAAACTTTTCCTCCTTTAAAATTGTTCTGGTCAGATCTTTTAGTCACAGCAGTGAAACATTTGCAGCCACCGTGTTCCCAGGTGCACAGGGAACTGATTTGGCCATCCATTCCCTCTACATGGAAGTTACTGAGGGCTCCATTTCTTGCCACTTCAACCAGTGTTGGCAGGACAAGTGTCTAGCTTTAGACAAGCTAGGTAAAGGAAGGGACATGTGCTGAGAAGAAGGCAGGGAGCTGCCAAAGGATTCTGAGAGGAGTGTCTATGACCACATCTCCCAGGGGATGTGCCCAGGCCTCTGTCTCTTGTATTCTCACCAGGGCTGTTCAGCAGCAGCCTTAAAACCTGCCCACTCAATGGGGACAAATAATATCTCAGTAATATGTGCATCTATATTTGTGTGTTGACATTCAGAGGTTGAACATCTTTGACAGTTACTATGTGCAGTGACTTGAATTGCAGGAATTTGTCCTTTGTCCCATTAAAAAAATAATTGACTCATGAGGTTCTATGTGTCCCTGGAATATTAACCTTTTATCAGACAAGGTTTTTAAGGAACACTTTGCTAGTTGTGATTTCTCTAACTATCTATGTTCTTTTTGATGTTCCATCGGGAGTCAGTTATTTCCTTTGTGACTTCTGACCCTTCAGTCACAAAAAAATATTTTCAGCTTCAATCTTATGAAAGTATTTTCTAAGAAGTTTTACTTTCTACATATAAACTTAGACCTGCTGGATGGGTGGCACATAACTATATCCAAGTGACTCAGGAGGCTGAGGAAGGAGGATTTGGAGTTGAAGGCCAGTTTCCCCACCTTAGTGAGCTCCTTAGGAATTTTTTAGTGAGACTCAATCTCAAAAAGGAAAAGGACTAGGGATGTGGTGCAATGTTAAAGTTCCCCCTGGGTTCAATACCTAGTACTAATGAAACAAACAAATAAAAAATAACCATGTAATACAAAATCTAAAAATATTAGATCTATATGGGATTTACCATTCAAAGAAAATTCAAACTCAGACAGTCCCTTCCAATGTTATGGGGTCAAACAGAAGTCAGACTGCACTGATGGGAAAGATCTAGAAGAGGCAAATGAGAGGGAGAGAATGATGAGTGTTCCCTGGAGACTAGCAGGAGGGAGAGGGGGAGTGGGTGGGTATGGGTACCAGATAGAGGTCGAAGGGTGGCACTTCAACTCAAGGAGCTGAACTTGTTTTAAAAATACAATCTTAAATTTTAAAGGAAGCTAGTTTTAATATAAATAGAAAAACAAAAAGGAGGGAAAAAATAAAAAAGGGAAGAGAGGGAAAGGGCAGCTGTGGGTGGGAGCAGGTGCAATGGGGTGCTCAGGGGGTGGTGCTGGCTGTGGGGTCACTAGGAGCCACAGGCCTGAAGCTGTTGTTGAGGGTGTTTCTGAGGCTGGCGCTCTCAGGTGGTGGAGGTGGTAATGGACATTGAGCTGGAGTTTCCTGTCTTTTCCTTCATCCTGACCTACTTATCTTTACAGTCTACTGTGAGTGTGTATGTTTCTAAGTGCTTTATTATTTTGCTTGGCTTGTGGATGTTACCATCAGTGACGTCTCTGCGTACTCTTTTGTTCAGCCCTGGTGTTGAGATCCACCTGCCTAATGACATGGAGCTGGACACTGTTGTTTTTCACTGCTGGATGTGTTCCCTGGTGTAACTGTTCCAGAGTTGATTTACCTTTTCTCCAGGCATTGCAGGTAAGAGTTGCTGTCCTCGCCCCCACCCCAATTCCAAATAACTGCTTTGAACCAAAGAGTTTAGGTTTGAGGTCAGGTTCAGCTACTGAGCAAGAACCTGTCTCAAAATGAAGAGGAAAAAGGACCATGAGGGTTCAACCACAGTAAGTAAAAAGTATAAAACTTAGACCCTTATGGCATTTCCCCTTGTAAGGAAACTTAATTATTCCCTTGCACGATGATGTGGCCAAGGAGAAATGAGACTGCACTGGTTTGAAAAATGCAGACTAGGCCATGAGAGGACTAGAAAGCTAAGGGGTTGCTGGGGACTAGCTGGAGGGGAGGGGAGGAGAGGGAATGGTTATGGATACCGAATTCCACAAAGTGTTCTGGAATTACTTAGTGGTGATCGGTGCACATATTAGAGACTGTACTTAATGCCAATAATGTGAATCTTTTAAAAACAAGAAAATATTTTAATTTTATAAGAAACTAATAATACACAAAGAAATAAACACAGAAAATAATAAGAAGGAATAAAGAAAGGACAGGGGGGAGGAATGGAGGATCTGGGTCGTTCTCAGTAAGCAGTAACTCCTGAAGGGCCAGCAGGAGGTTTTGGACTGCATCGGCCATCGTGGGTGTTTCCAGCCCCAGGTTTCCCTGAGGTGGAGGAGGTGGTGGAAGTTGAGGTAGAGTTTCCACGAGTATGGGAGGGGCACCTGCAGCTGCAAGAGGAGCAAAGGTCAACAAAGCCTCCATGTTCCTTGCAGGGACAAAGTATTTCCCACTGCCTTGCACTCAGTTCCACACAGAGCCCCAGCCCTGGGCAGTGTCCCCCGAATGCATGCAGACAGTGACAACTCTGCTTGTCATTGTTCCTGCCCTGCCCCAGTTTCTGGAAGCTCTGCTCCGCATGTCCAGCCCCGTCCCTTTCCGACATGCTCACACCCCCACCTCACTTCTGCTCACCCTCAGCCTCTTCCTCCATGGGCTCCAGGTTGTTTCTCAGGGCTGGGTCCCTGGGGCCTTGGTCCTCCATGTTGGGGCCAGTCTGGCTGACCTGGCTGTGGATATTACCAAGTGGATAGTGAAGCAAGTGCAAGCCCAGGAGTGAGGAGACCACCCAGGAGGGATGGGGGGCGGCAGCAGGAGAGGCTTGGCCTTTCCTCCCATGAGGTCAGTCTTGGTGGCACCACATTGCTCAGAGGAGCAGGCTGAGGCTCAGAGAGGTGCAGGGCCAGTTCCAGGTGTTGGAGCTGTATGTGACCCTGGGCAGTGCTTACCTTTGCAGCATCTTGTCAAACTTGTGTTCGATGGTGGAACACAACATGGTAGACATGGAGGATGCTGAGTCATGGAGGAATTCTGATTCAGCGGTCTGCAGCAGGCTGTCCATAGAGTTTTCCTGCAAGACACATGCAGTGCTGGTGTCATCCACCTGTGTAGCCACCTGTGCCTTCTGGGTTGGGGCATGGAGGAGACACAGATCAGTGCCAAAGTGTGACCCACCAGAAGTGTCTGGGGATGGAGTTGAGGGAAGTATCCAAAGCCATTAGGGGCTTGTCCCAGAGGGGCCAGGAGGGTCCCCGCAGAACAATGGCTGGGAGAGTTGAAGGAGGAATTGCCCAGGGAATAGTTAGAAGCCTGAGCAGCTTCAGGCTGGTGTGTTAGCTGGCAAGAGGTGGCAGCTCCCTGCATTGGGAGCATTATCCCTCGAGTCCCAGCAGAACATGGCCTCTAGAGATGAGAAAGCAGGCTGATCCCAGACAGGAGGCTCTGTGTGTGGGGACACCCAGGACATGGTTCTCTGTGGCGCAGTTGACATGGGTCCAGGAGGGAATGTGGTCCAGGTGTCACAGCCCTGAAAGCCTGAGTAGCTATGGAAGTGTGCCCAAGTAGAAGGTGGTGACACCCAGGGGCCCAGCTCCTGCCCTCAGAGTCTGGGGTGTGTTCCTTCAGACAGCAAGTGACAGAGCAATGGACTGATTGGCAAGAGTCCCCTGATGTTTTGGCTCAATGCAGCCCTCCTAATCCTGACAATGTGTTAGACTTGGAGAGTGTGTGGAGGGACAGTCAGGTCACTGCCAGCTGGACACGTGGGTGCAGGAGTTGGAATCAGTTGGATGGCAGAATGCAAAATCATCAGAAGAAAAGAGGTGAGATAGTGTCAGTTTCAGTGCTGTGAGGTTGTGACAAATATGGGAACGGTGACCTTGCATGAGGACAAGGCCCAGGCTGGCAGAGAGGGTGGGGATGGGTGAGGAGTTGGTGCTGAGATTCCTCCTGGTGTGGGACTATGCCCCTCCTCCTCCCAGCCCTACAGGGAAGGTGGTCCTGGTGGTGTGAGGTCCCTGAGTCACTTCTGTCCTTCTCTGAAGCCCTGCCAGTGGAGTCCCACCCGTCCCACACTTACCCTGAGGCCCAACTCCTTGCCAGCTGTGCCTGGCCCTGGCTCTTCTTGAGTTTCAATGGAGTTCATACTCCAACTCCACTGGTGGTGGATGAGAACCTGTGCAGGGCATGAGAAGACGGTGCCTGGTAGCTGGCAGGGAGCCCCAGGTCCTGCTGGCCTGTGTTCAGGGTGTTTCTGCCCCTTGTGACCTTGTGCTGCCAGACCTCACCCAGACCCTGTGTCCCAGGCATCTACCCTGAGAGGACAGGAGATGACACTGGAGGCCCAGGAGGTACCCTGGACACTCCCATTCCCCACCTCCAGTCCTGTCCTGGGGGGCTGACCATGACAGGACACCAGGCTCCCAATCTCCCACCAGCTGCTCCTCCTTAGGTGCCTTTTCTCCCGTAGTGAGGAGGAAGGCGTGGTGGGGCTCTGCAGGGGTACTCACGGTGACAGTGTGTTCTGGATGGACCTGGCCAGGGCTTTCAGGAGTGGGCCAGATGCTGCTGCCCCCAGTGGATGCAGATGCCCCAGTGAGGCTCTGGGAAGGGGAAGGGGAAGGGGAAGGGGAAGGGGAAGGGGAAGGGGAAGGGGAAGGGGAAGGGTTGTGGGATCCAAAGCAGGATTGAAAACATTTCCAAAACTTTTTTTTCCGGGGTGTGGTGAGGCTGGGTCCTGGGGAAGGGGCCGTGCAGCCACAGGTGGAACCTTGGCTGCGAGGCCTCCTACCACCTCGCCTTCCACATGGGAAACAGGAAAGCATAGTTTCTGGCTCAAGTGAATTTCACCAAATGAGCTGGGGAGGGGGCTGTTGCTAGAGTGGGGGTGCCTGGTTACTGGGTTCCAAGTTCTGTTTGGATGTGTCACAAAGGAAGGGAGGCCATGTCTTGGGGTCCCTGACCTGACTCTTCCTAGGTCCCTCTGGGCTCCTGTCTGCTCTCCTGCAGCCCCATGACATTTCTAGATGTGTACACAGCATCCCCAGCAATGAGCCCACATCCGTGTTACAGCCCTGGGTGCAGCCAGGCTCCCAGCTCTGTGGACACCCAGCTAGGCTTAAACCAGCTCCTCCTCCTTCCTCTCCTGTGACACTGGACAAGTCAGTGTGTGTCTAAGGCTTGCCCAGTCTCCCCCTGCACAGTGGGGTCTTCCTAGCATCTGCTTCTTAGCAGTGTCACCAGGCATAGCTGAGGTAACACTAAGAAACCATGTTGTCACATGTCTGTAATGCACAGAAGTAGAGAAGATGTGGAAGCAGGAGGGATGTCACGTAGAATAGACCTAAAGAGAGGACTTGCCTCTTGCCTGGTGATTTTGAAACTGCCTTTTCCTCCTCGCCTTCTTTCCCTGTCTGAGTCCTGAGAGGATTGAATTGCAGTTAATGGGGACAGCGTCATCTCCCAGAGCCACCCACCTTGTTCTGGTAGGGATGAGTGAGAGTAAGCAGGTCCCTGGACTCCTCAGGGACACCCCGACCCTGAAATTCTGGCCTCTTCCCTTTTTCCATTCTCTGGGTCCCAGTCAAGTACATGGAGATGGGCTGCTTCTGTTCCATGGAAGCGCCGTCTCCATCCTCTTTCTTCTTTCCTTTTCTTTCTTCCTCCCCCGCCCTCTACTTCAGGGAGTGAACCCGAGGGTGGGCTCAACCACCAAGCCACACCACCACCCCTTTTGCTGTGTTTTATTTTGAGAGAGGGTCTCCCAACGTTGCTGAGTTTGGCTTTGAACTTGGGATCCTGTTGCCTCAACCTCCTGAGCTGCTGGAATTCCACATGCGCACCACCACGCCTGGCCTCTGTGTCTTTTTCTCTTTTATCCCCTTGGGCCCCCATTTTCTCTGACCTACACTCTGCTCCCCACATGCGGTGTGAGTGTCTGTATGCATCTGTGTGTATGTACCTGTTGGGAGGCAGAGAAACAATGTTGTCACATGGCAAAGGCAGGGAGGTGTGTCAAGGATCATGGGAGTTCTTTTCCCCACAGAAATCCCATGGGTGATGACTGAGTCCTGACCTAGGAAGTGAGGAGCCTGCCTTTCTTCTGGAGTCTGTCCTTGTCCTATTCCCTGGGCCAGTCCCTGCCTGACAAGTGGGCCTCAGTTTCCCATATGTTCAAAGAAGGTTTAGAGTGGTAGTGACACATTGGCCCTTTGGGTGGGTGCTGCATAGTTCCCAGGGTGGCTAGGGCTGGGCAGGGTGGTGCTTCAGGTTCCCATGTGTAGTGTCTTTCCAAGATGGATGCAGGTGCACCCTGCTTGTGCAGCCTGGCCTTGTGTTCCTGATTTGGTCATACACTGCTCAGAACAACAACAGTGGGGCGAAAGAGATTGATTGATTGATTGATTGATTGATTTCCTTTCTCCTATGCAAGAAGTAGAGGTGATGCTGTGTGGTGACCTGAACTGCACCCTTGCAGTCACCTCACTGTCTCAGCTCCAGCCTCTCTGGAGCTGGTTTCCATCCTGAAGTCTGTTCCTGTCCCCAGATGCTGCATTGTTGAGGTTTTGAGGGGGGAAAAGGAAGAACATTGTGTAAAACATAGTTTTGTTGATTCCATACAAGTGGATCCCCAAGTTCCCGCCTTCCTTCTGCTCACTTCTCATCAGCTTGTGATAATCCTAAACATTATGAACTGGGAACATTCAGAATGTATGAAGCAGATTCTGATCATTATAAGTAGAAATTGATATGTCTAAGATGATAGTGATTCTATTATTTCTCTGTCAGTAATGGATAGAACAAGTAGAAAATCAGTGAGCCTGCAGAGGACTTGAATGACCCTGTCGACCAGGGGACTCATTCATGGTTCCCAAGACTTCATTCTGGGACATCAGAAGATCCATTTGTTTTGAGTACACACAGAGTAGTAAGACAATCTTCTGGGATGTAAAAGAAGGCTCACACTAATAAGATTTAAGTCAGACAAAATGAGTTCTGTGGCCACACTGGAATTAAGAATAATTCCAGTACTAGAAGTCTGCCAGGCCTGTGTGCTGGGCCTCCTGCTTAGCAGCTCCCAATTCTCCACACTCTTGTGCGCACATGTGAGCATCTCCTGCCCTTCAGTGTCACTCGGGTTTGGTGTCTCCCTTGTGACCTCTAGAACATGACAAATGTTCGTGTACTGTCACCTCCAAGATTTACTTATGAAATGTCTGTGGCTAACATCTCGCTCTCTCCTTTCTTGCTTCTTTCTTCTTTTTCCTCTTGTGTCCTCTTCCCTGTCCTCTTGGGATCTCTGGCTCTGGGGAAGCTGTTGCTGTCTTATGTTGCTCTGTAAGGAGAGGCTTATCCGTCTTAGGACTCATTAATTTTTTCAAAGAACCAATTTTTTTTATTTTGTCACCTTTTTTGAATTTTTTCATCTGCTTCATTTCAGTTTCATTCATTTTGACTCTGATTTTAATTATTTCCTATCTTCTGCTTTTGGTGTTGATTTGTTGTTTTGTTAAGGCTTTTTAGATGTAATGTTAGGTCGATGATATGGTGACTGAATATTCTTTTAATGAATGAGCTCATTGCATTGAACTTTTTTCTTAGAATCGCCTTTATTGTGTCCCAGAGATTTTCATATGTTTTGTCACTATTTTCATTTACCTTTAAGTATGTCTTTATTTCATCCCTGATTTCTTCTGCTATCATTGGTCATTTGATAGCATATTGTTTACTCTCCAGGTGTTAGACCAGTTTCTATTTTTTTATTTTATCATTGATTTCTAATTTTATTCCTATGATCTGATAGAATGCAAGCATTATCTCTATTTTTTTTTTTTTTTTTGTATTTGGTAGGCATTGCTTTGTGACCTATGATATGGTCTGTTTTACTAATGATTCATGCTACCGAAATAAAGTATATGCAGTCATTCATGGATGAAATATTCTAGGTCTGTTCAGTCTGAAGTATTAATTGCATTTTTAAAATTTCTGTAACTTTGTACTTAGTTTTTGTTTGAAAGATCTATCCAGTGGTGGAGGTCATGTTAAAGTCACCCAGTAATCTTGTGTTGTGGTCCCTTCGATTCATGAAATTTAGAAGGGTTTTTTTTTTGATGTATGAAGATGCCCCATTGTTTGAGGTATGTATATGTGTGTGTTTGTGTGTGTGTGTGTGTGTGTGTGTGTGTGTGTGTGTTTGTGCGTATTTACTGTTGTGACTGATGTATAAATTCCTTAAGCAGTATGAAATGACCTTGTTTATCCCTTCTGCTTAACTCTGGTTCAAAGTCCACTTCATCTGATATGATAGAAACCCCTGATTATGAGATCCATGTGAATGATACACTTTCCCCCCCTTTCTACCTTCAGTCTCTGGATGTCTATGCCTATGAGGTCAGTGTCTTGGACACAGCATATTGTTGGGTTGTGTTTTTTAATCCAGAGTCTTTTGAGTGATGCATTTAGGTCATTCACATTCAGTGGTATTATTGAGAAGTAATTTTCATTCCCTGTCATTTTGATTTATTTCTTGTTTTTAATTTGAATTAGTTTCTCTTTGACTATCCTTTTAGTGTACTTCCTCCCTTTGCGGGTTTTCAATTTTATCTTTAATTTCTTCTTCAAGAAATTTTCATTGAGTATATTTTCTGGTTCAGGCTTTGTAGTTGTGAATTCTTTCAACTTTTGTTTATTGTGGAGAGTTTTTATTTGATCATCAATTTTGAAGCTCAATTTTGCTGGTATAGTATTCTTGACTGGCATCCATTTCCTTTCACGACTTGGTACATATGAGAACATTATTGGTAATGAATTATACTGGTAATATAGTTTATTATTGGTAATAATAGTATATTATTGAGAAATCAACTGAGACCTGGATTGGTTTTCTTCTAAATGTGATCTGCCATTTTTCTCTAGCAGCCATTAAATTATATTTTTCTTCTGTAGATTAGGCATTTTCATAATAATGCCCAAACAATGCCCTTTCCTTACCAGTTGTGAGCACTGGTCGGGCTTGGAGCCAGGTCAGGCTGGGAGCAGACAGTCCCTGCTGCCTTGGATCAGTCAATTTTCCACCTTAAATCATCTCTCTCTGGCTGTGTTTGCAGGTGCCTACCACTTAAGTTTCCTGGGATATTCAGGGAACTTCTAGCAGCGTTCTATCACAGCTGCTCTCAGCTGTGATTGGACATTCAGGTAGCTTCCCTCTGGTGTGGTCCCACAATCAAGAGGACAGAACCTAGTTTTTTCACAGTGATTCCCCACAATGTCAGTGGTTTGTGGATTCTGCACAGAGTTTTTTTTGTTGTTGTTGTTGCTTTTTTTTTTCCTCCCTGCCTTAGCTTGGGTTGCAGAGTGCGGGTTTAGGCACACTTCCCAGCACAGTCCACTCAGCCCCACTCCCCTGTTTGGGGTGACATCAAGAGGGAGGGATTTTCAGTGATTTGGGGCTACTAATGGTTCCTCTAGAAATTCTTTCTGGCTGGATACCTAAGAGGTCCCACTGCAGGGGACTTCCCTCTGGTTTAATTTGCAGCTGTGTGGACTTGGGAAGATGTCTTATGAGATGGCTGTGAACCTCTGGCTCAAGTTTCCTTTCACAATTTGTTTTTTACATGTTAGATGTGTTTTAAGGGACCTGCTGTTCCCATCACACTTAAAATTTTGACTGCCTTTCCAAATGTTGTTAGTGGGTGAGTTGAAGAGATTTTCTGCTCCCTCTCTCTGTCTTTCTTTCTGTTGCCTCTTTCCCCTTCCCCCACCCCAGTTCAGGTTTGGGATCAGGGAACTGTGTGCTTATTTTCTTCTGTGGTAACCAGTCTTCAAATCTCTCCAGGTCTCCGACTTAGTAATATTGAGTCACCATCTCTCAATTCTGCTTTTCCCTCACTGCCTCCTTTGTGTGCATGAGGAGATTGGGAATCGTTGTCTTACTCCCTTCCACCATCTTGCCAGTTTCTCATTTATTTTCTTTTAATTGATGCATCATAGTTATGTAGAAAATTGGAATGCATTGTGATGCATTCACATGTGCACATAGTACAATTTGGTCAATTTCATTTCCCAGTTCTTCCCCTTTGCCTCTTGTCCTTCCTCACCCTTTTTTTAAGTTGTTGTTGTCCTTTATTTTACTTATTTATTTGTATGTGGTGCTAAGCCTCGAACCCAGTGCCTCACACATGCTAGTCAGTGGTCTACCACTGAGCTACAACTCCAGCCTTCCTCCTTCACCCTTGATTTCCTCTTCCTACTCCTCTCCCTTCTATTTTTGGAAGTTCCCTCCTTTTATTCCTTTGTTGTTCCCTAAGTTCTGCTTATGAGAGAAATAATTTGACCTTTACTTTCTGAATCTGACTGATTTCACTTGGCATGATGTTTTCCATTTGCATCCATTTACCAGCAAATGACACAATTTCATTTTTATTTATGGCTAAGTAGAACTCCATTGTGTGTATGCATGTTTGTATATATATTCATACATACATATCATATTCTTTCTTCATTCTTGGGTACCTAGGCTGGTTCCACAGTTTGGCTGTTGTGCTTTTATAAACATTGGTATGGGGCTACATTTGTAATTCAGTGGTAGAGTGCTTGCCTAGCATGTGTGAGGCACTGGGCTCGATTCTCACCATCTCATACAAATAAAGAAAATAAAGGTCCATCAACAACTTAAAAACATTAAAAAAAAAAAAGCCATTGGTATGTATGTATCACTATAATATGCTGACTTTAGATTTTTACATGACTAACAATAAGTGAGAGTTGGGCTATGTGGTAGTTCCATTTTGAGGAATCATCACACTGTTTTCCAAAGTGGTAGTACTCATTTTCAGTCTCATGAACAATGTATAAACATACTTTTTCCCTCACATCCTCAACAATTATACTTATTTGTATTCTTGATGATTGCCATTCTGACTGGGGTATTTGACTTCTATCTCCCTAATTATTAACGATGTTGACCTGTTTATATATATCTCTTGGCCATTTGAATTTCTTCTTTTTTGAGAAATGTCCCTTTAGATCTTTTGCCCATTTACTGAGTGACATATTGGCTTTTTGTTTGTTTGTTTGTTTGTTTTTTAGTGTTCTGTTTTTGAGTTCTTTTATATTGTGGTGATTAATGCCCTGTTGGAGGAGTATCTGGCAAACTTTTTCTCCCATTCCCTAGGCTCTCTTCACACTCTTGTTTTCTTTGCTGTGCAGAAGTTTCTTACTTTAATGCTATCACACTAATTGATTCTCACTTTTAATCCTTGAGCTTTAGGAGTCTGATTAAGGAAGTCATGCTCCTGCCAGTGTGTTGGAATGGTGCCTCTATGTTTTCTTCTAGCAGTTTTGCTGTTTCTGGACTAATTCCTAAGGCTTTGATCCACCTTGAGTTTATTTTTGTGTAGAGTAAAAGATCGGGCTGTAATTTCATTCTTCTTCATATGGCTATTCAGTTTCCCCTGCAGCATTTGGTAAAGAGGTCATCATTTCTCCAATGTATGCTTTTGGCACCTTTGTCAAGAATCAGATTTATGTGGATTTGCCTGTGTCTTTAATCCATTTTCAGTTCACTTTTATGTATTGTTTAAGATACGTGTCCAGCTTCATTGCTTTGCTTGTAAATATCCATGTTTCCCAGCAACACACGTGGATGCTGTGTGAACTTCTCTTAGAAGTTCTTGGTGGCTTTTCAGTAATTGAGTCTAAATACACTTCTCTCCTGTGTTCCATATTTATATGGTATTCTCTCTTCCCTTCTTTTTGTCCGTTTTTGTGTCAGTACCTGACAGGATTACTGGAGTCTTATAATATATTTGAAAATACGTACTGTAACACCTCTTAATTGTAATACCTCTCAATAGGAGATGACTACTCATACCTTTTTGTGGTCCTATAGGAATTAAAGGATTTTCTTTATGTATGAAGTAAAATTGATAGATTGAGAGCAATGTCACTGAATTTCTGGCTTTGGGTAGACTGGACTATTTAACAGTATTCATTCTTCTAATCTATAAGCACACTATCTTTTTATCCATATATGTCTTTAGTTTTTCTCATCAGTGTCTCTAATTGTTATGATACAGGTAAATTTGCTTTTCTTAGAAGACATTTGACTCAATTTGTTTCTAAGTATTTTGTTCCTTTTGATGTTATCATCAGTGGAATCTTCATTTTTTGAGAAATGATTATTGAGGGTATGGAAATGCTTCTGATTTTCACAGATGGATTTTGTTTCCTAAACTTTGACTGAACTTGTTCATTAGTTCTCACAGTTTTAATTGGAGAAGGTTGTAGCATGTTCTGTGAAGAGAATTGTCACCTGCCAACAGTGACAGAGCTTCTTTTCTTCCTTCCTGGTTTGGATGCCTGCGATTTCTTTTTCCTCGCTGATTCCTCTAGCTGGGACCTCCAGCACTCCATTGAATGGAATAGAAGTTGCTAAAGTGTGGGCAACCTCACCTTGCTTCTGATCTTCAAGGAAAAGGTTTCCGTTTGTCACCCACTGCATACAACATTTGATTTGGCAGATCCTGTATGACCTTATTGTCTTGTGGTGCATTCCTTTTTCACCTAATTTTTGGAGGACGTCCATCATGAAGTGTTGAATTTTTTTCAGAATCATTTTTCTACACCTATTGAGATAATATGATATCTTCTATCTGTCAGCTAATTTATCACATTGTATTATTTGTGTGTTTGAAACTTTCTTGAACCCTGGGCTGAACCTCACTTGGTCCTAGTGCATGATTTAATGAATGTTTTGATGAATCTGTTCTACCAGTATTTTGTTAAAGATTTTTGTGTCTGTGGACATGAAACCTGTACGTATAGGTTTTGATGTAGTTTTTGTAATATTGCAGCAACTTTAGAGTGTGGAGTATTTGAGGCTCATGCAAGTTGTGCTTACAGTGCTACTGCTCATACAGGAGAGAGAAAGTCAAGCAGCACTGCCAGCATAATTCATTTCTGTGAACCTGAACTCACCCTCCTCCAGGGATGGATCCCACACCTTGAGCAATCACTGTGGGAGGCCAGGTCATAGCACTCAGCCTGTCACCTGGTACCTTTAGTCCTGCACCAAATCCTGTGGGAAAAAGCAACGAGACGCAGTTCTCCCCAGCACTCATTGCATCTGTGTGTTCCTGCAGATTTATATCATCGATGTCTCCTTTATCAAATGAGATTCTCTATAGACCCACTCTGAACAGGTCAGTGTGTTACTTCATGTAACAATTCCTGACTTCTCTCCCTTCTGGCACAGGCACACCCACTTCGGCAGCCACCATGTTCCCTGGTGCACAGGGAGCAGAGTTGATTGTCCATCCTTTCTACATGGGAGTTACTGAGGGCCTGAGTTTTTGCATATAAACCAGTGCTGGCAGGATATGTACCTAGCTGTAGACAAGCTACATGAAAAAGGGACACATGCTAAGACTTGCACGGGTGTTGCCAAAGGATTCTGAGAGGAGTATCCATGGCCAGATCTCCCAGGGTATCTGTCCAGGCCTCTGCCTCTTGTATTCTTATCAGGGCTGTTCAACAGCATCCTTTAAACTTGCCCACTCAATGGGGACAAATGATATCTCAGTGGATTGTGTGTCACCAGAGTTTGAGCATCTTTGACAGTTACTATGTGCAGTGATTCCCTTTTGCATTGCAGATTTGTCCTCATTACCAATAAAAAATGATTGACTCAGGAGATTCTGTGTGTCCCTGGAATATATCAGTCATGGTTGTTAAGGAAAACTTTGCTAGTTGTGATTTGTCTAATTATCTATGTTCTTTTTGATTTTCCAAAAAGACTCGGGCATTTACTTCATGACTCCTGACCCTTCAGTCACAAAAATATATTTTCAGCTTCAGTGTTATGAAAGTCTAATTTGTTTGGCAAAAGGGTTTAAGTTTGAGGTAGGCTCAGCAACTGAGCAACAGCCTGTCTCAAAATGAAAAAGGAAAAATACCATGGGGAGTTCAATCAGAATAACTAAAAAACAGACCCTTATGGCATTTCCCCTTGTATGCAAACTTAATTATTCCCTTGCACGATGATGTGACCAAGGAGAAATGAGACTGCACTGGTTTGAAAACTGCAGACTAGGCCATGAGAGGAGTAGAAAGTTAAGGGGTTGCTGGGGAGTGGCTGGAGGGGAGGGGAGGAGAGGGAATGGTTATGGATATGGAATTCCTGAACGTGTTTTGGAATTCTTAGTGGTGATCAGTGCACATATTAGAGACTGTACTTAATGCCAATAAAGTGAGTCTTTTAAAAACAAGAAAATATATTAATTTTATAAGAAACTAATAATACACAAAGAAATAAACACAGAAAATAATAAGAAGGAATAAAGAAAGGACAGGGGGGAGGAATGGAGGATCTGGGTCGTTCTCAGTAAGCAGTAACTCCTGAAGGGCCAGCAGGAGGTTTTGGACTGCATCGGCCATCGTGGGTGTTTCCAACCCCAGGTTTCCCTGAGGTGGTGGAGGTGGTGGAAGTTGAGGGAGAGTTTCCACGAGTATGGGAGGGGCACCTGCAGCTGCAAGAGGAGCAAAGGTCAACAAAGCCTCCATGTTCCTTGCAGGGACAAAGTATTTCCCACTGCCTTGCACTCAGTTCCACACAGAGCCCCAGCCCTGGGCAGTGTCCCCCGAATGCATGCAGACAGTGACAACTCTGCTTGTCATTGTTCCTGCCCTGCCCCAGTTTCTGGAAGCTCTGCTCCGCATGTCCAGCCCCGTCCCTTTCCGACATGCTCACACCCCCACCTCACTTCTGCTCACCCTCAGCCTCTTCCTCCATGGGCTCCAGGTTGTTTCTCAGGGCTGGGACCCTGGGGCCTTGGTCCTCCATGTTGGGGCCAGTCTGGCTGACCTGGCTGTGGATATTACCAAGTGGATAGTGAAGCAAGTGCAAGCCCAGGAGTGAGGAGACCACCCAGGAGGGATGGGGGGCGGCAGCAGGAGAGGCTTGGCCTTTCCTCCCATGAGGTCAGTCTTGGTGGCACCACATTGCTCAGAGGAGCAGGCTGAGGCTCAGAGAGGTGCAGGGCCAGTTCCAGGTGTTGGAGCTGTATGTGACCCTGGGCAGTGCTTACCTTTGCAACATCATGTCGAACTTGTGTTCGATGGTAGAACACGACATGGTTGACATGGAGGACGCTGAGTCATGGAGGAATTCTGATTCAGCGGTCTGCAGCAGGCTGTCCATAGAGTTTTCCTGCAAGACACATGCAGTGCTGGTGTCATCCACCTGTGTAGCCACCTGTGCCTTCTGGGTTGGGGCATGGAGGAGACACAGATCAGTGCCAAAGTGTGACCCACCAGAAGTGTCTGGGGATAGAGTTGAGGGAAGTATCCAAAGCCATTAGGGGCTTGTCCCAGAGGGGCCAGGAGGGTCCCCGCAGAACAATGGCTGGGAGAGTTGAAGGAGGAATTGCCCAGGGAATAGTTAGAAGCCTGAGAGCTTCAGGCTGGTGTGTTAGCTGGCAAGAGGTGGCAGCTCCCTGCATTGGGAGCATTATTCCTCGAGTCCCAGCAGAACATGGCCTCTGGAGATGAGAAAGCAGGCTGATCCCAGACAGGAGGCTCTGTGTGTGGGGACACCCAGGACATGGTTCTCTGTGGCGCAGTTGACATGGGTCCAGGAGGGAATGTGGTCCAGGTGTCACAGCCCTGAAATGCTGAATGGCTGTGGGAAGTGGGCCAAGTGGAAGGTGGTGACGCCCAGGGGCCCAGCTCCTGCCCTCAGAGTCTGGGGTGTGTTCCTTCAGACAGCAAGTGACAGAGCAATGGACTGATTGGCAAGAGTCCCCTGATGTTTTGGCTCAGTGCAGCCCTACTAATCCTGACAATGTGTTAGACTTGGAGAGTGTGTGGAGGGACAGTCAGGTCACTGCCAGCTGGACACGTGGGTGCAGGAGTTGGAATCAGTTGGATGGCAGAATGCAAAATCATCAGAAGAATAGAGGTGAGATAGTGTCAGTTTCAGTGCTGTGAGGTTGTGACAAATATGGGAACGGTGACCTTGCATGAGGACAAGGCCCAGGCTGGCAGAGAGGGTGGGGATGGGTGAGGAGTTGGTGCTGAGATTCCTCCTGGTGTGGGACTATGCCCCTCCTCCTCCCAGCCCTACAGGGAAGGTGGTCCTGGTGGTGTGAGGTCCCTGAGTCACTTCTGTCCTTCTCTGAGGCCCTGCCAGTGGAGTCCCACCTGTCCCACACTTACCCTGAGGCCCAACTCCTTGCCAGCTGTGCCTGGCCCTGGCTCTTCTTGAGTTTCAATGGAGTTCATACTCCAACTCCACTGGTGGTGGATGAGAACCTGTGCAGGGCATGGGAAGGTGGTGCCTGGTAGCTGGCAGGGAGCCCCAGGTCCTGCTGGCCTGTGTTCAGGGTGTTTCTGCCCCTTGTGACCTTGTGCTGCCAGACCTCACCCAGACCCTGTGTCCCAGGCATCTACCCTGAGAGGACAGGAGATGACACTGGAGGCCCAGGAGGTACCCTGGATACTCCGTTCCCCACCTCCAGTCCTGTCCTGGGGGGCTGACCATGACAGGACACCAGGCTCCCAATCTCCCACCAGCTGCTCCTGCCTTAGGTGCCTTTTCTCCCGTAGTGAGGAGGAAGGCGTGGTGGGGCTCTGCAGGGGTACTCACGGTGACAGTGTGTTCTGGATGGACCTGGCCAGGGCTTTCAGGAGTGGGCCAGATGCTGCTGCCCCCAGTGGATGCAGATGCCCCAGTGAGGCTCTGGGAAGGGGAAGGGGAAGGGGAAGGGGAAGGGGAAGGGGAAGGGCTGTGGGATCCAAAGCAGGATTGAAAACATTTCCAAAACTTTTTTTTCCGGGGTGTGGTGAGGCTGGGTCCTGGGGAAGGGGCCGTGCAGCCACAGGTGGAACCTTGGCTGCGAGGCCTCCTACCACCTCGCCTTCCACATGGGAAACAGGAAAGCATAGTTTCTGGCTCAAGTGAATTTCACCAAATGAGCTGGGGAGGGGGCTGTTGCTAGAGTGGGGGTGCCTGGTTACTGGGTTCCAAGTTCTGTTTGGATGTGTCACAAAGGAAGGGAGGCCATGTCTTGGGGTCCCTGACCTGACCCTTCCTAGGTCCCTCTGGGCTCCTGTCTGCTCTCCTGCAGCCCCATGACATTTCTAGATGTGTACACAGCATCCCCAGCAATGAGCCCACATCCATGATACAACCCCAGGTGCAGCCAGGCTCCCTGTTCTGTGGACACCCAGCTAGGCTTAAACCCAGCTCCTCCTCCTTGCTCTCCTGTGACACTGGACAAGTCAGTGTGTGTCTAAGGCTTGCCCAGTCTCCCCCTGCACAGTGGGGTCTTCCTAGCATCTGCTTCTTAGCAGTGTCACCAGGCATAGCTGAGGTAACACTAAGAAACCATGTTGTCACATGTCTGTAATGCACAGAAGTAGAGAAGATGTGGAAGCAGGAGGGATGTCACGTAGAATAGACCTAAAGAGAGGACTCGCCTCTTGGCTGGTGATTTTGAAACTGCCATTTTCCTCCTCACCTTCTTTCCCCGTCTGCATCCTGAGAGGATTGAATTGCAGTTAGTGGGGACAGCGTCATCTCCCAGAACCACCCACCTTGTTCTGTTAGGGATGAGTGAGAGTAAGCAGGTCCCTGGACTCCTCAGGGACACCCCGACCCTGAAATTCTGGCCTCTTCCCTTTTTCCATTCTCTGGGTCCCAGTCAAGTACATGGAGATGGCTGCTTCTGTTCCATGGAAGCGCCGTCTCCATCCTCTTTCTTCTTTCCTTTTCTTTCTTCCTCCCCCGCCCCCTACTTCAGGGAGTGAACCGAGGGTGGGCTCAACCACCAAGCCACACCACCACCCCTTTTGCTGTGTTTTATTTTGAGAGAGGGTCTCCCAACGTTGCTGAGTTTGGCTTTGAACTTGGGATCCTGTTGCCTCAACCTCCTGAGCTGCTGGAATTCCACATGCGCACCACCACGCCTGGCCTCTGTGTCTTTTTCTCTTTTATCCCCTTGGGCCCCCATTTTCTCTGACCTACACTCTGCTCCCCACATGCGGTGTGAGTGTCTGTATGCATCTGTGTGTATGTACCTGTTGGGAGGCAGAGAAACAATGTTGTCACATGGCAAAGGCAGGGAGGTGTGTCAAGGATCATGGGAGTTCTTTTCCCCACAGAAATCCCATGGGTGATGACTGAGTCCTGACCTAGGAAGTGAGGAGCCTGCCTTTCTTCTGGAGTCTGTCCTTGTCCTATTCCCTGGGCCAGTCCCTGCCTGACAAGTGGGCCTCAGTTTCCCATATGTTCAAAGAAGGTTTAGAGTGGTAGTGACACATTGGCCCTTTGGGTGGGTGCTGCATAGTTCCCAGGGTGGCTAGGGCTGGGCAGGGTGGTGCTTCAGGTTCCCATGTGTACTGTCTTCCCAGGATGGATGCAGGTGCACCCTGCTTGGTGCAGCCTGGCCTTTTGTTCATTGTCAGGAAGCTCAATAAAAAGACATCAACAGGGATGGGTTTCAATCCATGTCTCTCAAAATTAGATCAAGTCAAAAGAGAATAGAATACATTGGGCTTACTAGTAGATTATTTGTTGTATAAACAGAAAACAACATATTATTTGTATGTCCACGGAATCACTGCAAAAATCAATTATATATTTGGCCACAAAAGAAACCTTAACCAATGCAGAGAATTAGAGGACAAAGCCCTATTTTTATCAAGGTTAGTAATAAATAATAACATATCCAATAAATTATCAGTTAGAATTAAGAAAACACTTCTCAAATACACTTGGATTAAAGAGGCCTGTCTGTCTAGGCAGACATTGAACGCTGTTGAGGAAGCTCTGAAAATAGGAGCTCTTCATTCTGAAACTCCTGGGTCATAAACAAAACTGTATTTAGTGAAGAATTATACTTATGTGACCTGTATATTGAAATAACAAGACAAAAATAAGAGGACCTACATGGTTTAAGCATCAAAGGAAACTGGGAGGAAGTAACTGATAAAGATCAAAACAAATTAATGAGTTGGGAAACCAAGATGCATTTATATTTCCATTTATAGCAGAAAGGTGAGCAATCCCATGGTGGGTTGATCTTCAGCAGCAAAACCTTGAACTTATAAGGAGTTGCACTTTCCTTTTTCCAAAAGAAGAAGAGAGTAACAAACCTATAGGAGATGAGGCATGAGATAGGAGACCTAAGCACAGATCCAGAGCCTGTGTGAGCAAGACTCCAGGTCCCCCAGGCAGGGACACACCAGCTAGCACTGTGCACCCATCAGGCTGTCTGCTCCCATGACATGCTCCACAGGACCAGCCTTGGTGGAAAGCCATGTGGCAGCATCTAGGAAAATGAAAAATGCAACTATTCCCAGGAAACTCTTACACAGAAATAAAAACATCAGTAAGTTCAAGTGAGTTTATACAGCATTGTGTCAAAAACTGGCAGCAAGTTGTTCTATCAACAGAAAACATTGTGGTCACATGCATGTAGCACATTACTAATGTTGATATCAGCCAAGGGAAGGAATGGAGTCAAGCTGAGAATCTACATTGGAGGTATTGTCCCCCCTCAACCTGCAGTGGGAACAGAAGATTCAGAAAAGTGAGTATGAAAAGACCCCATTTGTTGTTGTTGTGTTTTTTCTCCTGGTATCTGCTGAGCCATTGCTATTATTGGCTTTGTTAGTCAGTTTTCTATGATTGTTAGAAATACCTGAGATAAGTCAACTTACAAAGAAAAAAAAGTTGTTTTGGTTGATGATTTCAGAGTTTTCAGTCCGTGGTCATTTGACCCTGAGGATTTTGCAGTACATGGTGGCAGGAACAAGTACAGAGGAAGGCGGTCACATTATGATAACCAGGCAGCAAAAGAGAAAGAGGCTCCTGGAGGTCCTGATCTCCCTTCATTTGCACCCTCCTAGTGACCCACCTTTTCCCAGTTACGACTCCCATTCGTGGTGCACTAAGTGCTGATAGTGCCTCAGACGGAAGGGTTAAAACACTTGGGCCTCTGGGGGACATTTATCCAAACCATAGCATTGGCTCTGTCCACAGTGGCATCCACAGACCACCATGGGAAGACATCACCTGCCAGATCCCCATTTTAGAACCATGAACATTCCCACTGTGTTGTGCATGTTTTTATTTATGTTTTTGTATGTTACACAAGTGCTGAGAAAAACTTGGGGAAACATAGAGGAGTATTCCTGAGATGCTGATGTTGAGGAAGAAGCAAAGTACGTATGAGCAAAAACTTGAGCTAAAACATGTTGTGTCCCTTTTTTGCTTCTGGGTTGACATCTAGGTGATTGTTGCAAAGAAATAGACATTTCCATTTTTGGAGTTCATTTCTTGAGTCATGAGGATGCATTTGTTTATTGTGATCCAGGGTGGGGTGCTCAAACCCAGGCAGATCGAGCGGCAGTGCCAACCAAAGCATGTCCTGGTGTGCTCTGGCATGCTTGGCTGTGCCCCCACCCACAGGAGCGTGGGCTAGTGGGTGGGGGGATCTATAGCTGGATGGGGTCCAGGCAGCACCCCAGGAGGTCTCTACCTGGGCTAGGTGGGCCAGGCATTCCTGCTGCCAGGCGGCTGGTGCCTAACTCATAGTGATGTGCCCTTAGCCACACCTTTCCCAGTGGGCAGACTTTGCTGACCCTATCCTGGCACTGCCTACTCCCTATTTTCTGCCCCAGTGGACTTCCCTTAGTCTTTTTAAAAATCTGTTCCTTTTAGATATACATGGCAGTAGAGTGTATTTTGGCATATTATACATACATGGAGTATAGCTTACTCTAATTAGGATCCTATTTTTGTGGCTGTACATGAGGTGGTTGTATACTCATATGTAAGGATAGGAGAGTTATGTCCAATTCATTCTACTGTCTTTTCTGTTCCCATTCCCCCTTCCTTCCTTTCATTCCTCATTGTCTAATCCAATGAACTTCTTTTCTTCCCTTTCTCTTCCTTCCTTGTTGTGGCTTAGCATCCACATATCTGAGAGAACATTCAGCCTTTGGTTTTGGGGGATTGGTTTATTTCACTTAGCATGATATTCTCCTGTTTCATCCATTTACCAGCAAATGCCATAATTTCATTCTCCTTTATGGTTCAGTAACATTCTATTGTGTTTATATAACCACATTTTATTTATCCATTCATCTGTTGAAGGACACCTAAGTTGGTTCCATAGCTTGACTATTGTGAATTGAGCAGGTATGGACATTGATATGGCTGCATCACTGTAGTTTGCTGATTATAAGTCCTTTGGGTATAGATCTAGGAGTGAGATAACTGGATCAAATGGTGGTTTTATTACAAGTTTTCTAAGGAATCTCCATACTGCTTTCCATCATGGTTTGGTACACTGTCTTTTAGCTGAGTTTAGTTCAGCAGCAAAGTTTCTATCCTATGAACTTGTACTGTCACTGTAGTTTCCTCACAGAAAGGGAGGAAACAAACAGTAGCAACAACTCATGCAAACAATATACAGTATTGAAATACACAGTTCATACTAGGATGTTTGCAGCACTGATTTTTACCACATAATCAGGAAGTGAGGTTAGCCATGGCCAACAGCAAAATTAATAAATAACCATGAATTAGATCTGGCAATAAAGCAAACAGCAGGTGTCAACTATGTCATCCATAGCAGTAATAATTGCAGCAAAATAAATGGTGGGAGTAGGAGTTATATAAACCAATTAGTTTAAATGATGGTAAGAATACAGTTCATTAAGAGAAAAGAAAATGTGATAGGAAGGTAGAAGAGAGTTTACAATTTCAAAAAGTAAACAGAGAATGCAGAAGAGACGTAGCAGGTGATGGCTATAAGGCAAGAGGAGCAAAAGTAGGAAAAACAACATAAACAGAGATTTAAACAAATAACAACAGAAAATGGTTATTGGTTGGAAGAGAAAGAAGAGAAAAAGAAAACAAACAAAAATGAAACAAGCAAACCAAAAGCCTTAACTTTCAAAGGAGGCAAGGGAAAATGACTACACTGAAAAAATGCTAAAAGTGAGAAAAATGAAACAAATATGTATATGTCCATTTACCAATCAGTACAGCAAAAAACACCAATAAAAACCCAGACAGTAACAACAACAATAAAAATGGAAAAAAAGATTCTTAATGAAAAATTAAAAAATCGTCTTCACTGAGGTGGTCAAAATCATTGACAAGAATGGATGGTCGATGTCCTTCTTTAGGTTTCTTACTGGGCTAAGTACTGAGAGAGCAAGATCTGGAGGTTGTTAACCCCTTCCTCTTTTTGTGTTGCTCACCAAGCTGCCCGTTGGAGTGGCTTAAGATTGAAACTGGTTGAAATAGCTCTCAGCTTCCCTTTTCACCATTGTAAGGTAGGATGGAATGGGAAATACTATAGATTGAAGTTTTGTCTGCATAGACCAGATCAATGCACTCCCAAATGGAACTGCTGAAGAGTTCTATGATGGGAGTTCTGGAGTATAGGGCTTAAGTCTAATCAGGCCTCAGGCGCTTTGTTGGGTGGGGTCTGTTCTAGAGAGATTAGGTTAACATACCTGTGGGGCCAGGCCCATGGTGATCTCTGGTGGGAGTCTGAATCTCAGGAGCCTTCCAAGAATTCTATTCATGGGGCAGGGGAGTCAATCCTCCCCATGTTCTGCTGCCCATAAACACAACCTTCTCAGGCTTAGTCCCTGAGTGTATTCATACTCTCCTGTTCAGATTCCTGACCTTCTCCAACTGGTCATTTGAGCTGCCAGACTCAAAGAAAATATGAGATGGGCTCCCCACCATTTTTCCAACCTGAATTCCCCTGAGTACAATCTTCTCTGTGCCTGTTTCACTCACATTCTGTTAGGTGTACGCTAGGCCTCGCAGTAGGCATTTGCCAAGATAGTGTGACAATGTTTGCTATGATGTTCCAGGCTCTGCAGCAGCAAGCTGCAGCGTGACCTCTTCAAGATTGGTTTCCTCCTCAGCTCTCCATGGCCAGCAGAAATACAAAGCACTTTTCAAACACATTTGTGGTGCAGACTTTGGATCAGTTAAGCTCAGGCAACTTTCTTGACCTATGGGTTTTTCATACCAAATCTGTCTGTTGAAGGATAACATCTGTTATCCTTCCCCTCCTGCGGACTAGTGCTGCTTCTGCATCAGCAATCAGCTTGGCTCCAATGTACTCTGTCTTCTTTGTTCAATGCACCTGAACTCCTGCCTCTCTAGATAGACATTCTGACTATCCAGTATCAAATTTTAGTGAAATCCATCTTTTACCCACCCTGCTAAGAAGCATTACACCCACTGCTTGAATCCCAAGCCACGAAACAGCTAGGAATGTAGCCTTCCTCTAATCCACCATCTTGAATCTCACCTCAAATGTGTTAATGGATGATGTGGCATTCTCATGAATATTTAGGGTCCTTTACTATTCTCTGGGAACCTCCTCTCTGTCATTAATGAAGAAAATGTGTGTATATATGTCACTAAATGTAACTGCAAATCACTAAACATAAACCATATGTCACTGAAATTTGCCATGGGAATGAACATTTTTGTCATTTTTTTTCAGAGTAGTGGTCTCTGTACTGGTACCAGTGACCAGTGGTGCATAATAGATGATGAATAAATAACTGTTCAATGGCCCTGTTTCTGAATTTCTGAGGTGCTTCAATTAATAAACATTTATGAGTGACTTTCTGTGTGCAATATGCCATGGTGATAATAATGGGGATCAAAAAAATTTTAAGACACTGTTCTTGTCCTAGTGGGGATGCCATTTATTATTGCACAAGACAGACCACACACTTTTAGAAGTTGAGGTGACATGGCAGGGAGAGGTGTAAGCAAAGACATAGGCAAGAGTCAGGGAAAGACTGAGTGTCAATTTGGAGAGGCCTCCCTGGGGGAGGATAATGTGTCTTAGTCCATGTTGTGCTGCTGTAAGAGAATACCACAGACAGATGGGGCAATTTCTCAAAAACAGAAGTATATTCGACTCACTGCTCTGGAGGCGGGGAAATCCAAGACCAAATTTTCAGCATCTGGCAACAGTCTTCTTGTTGCATCACCCCATGACTTGAGAGGAAAAAAAAAGGGGAGAGAAAATATGAGAGGGTAAGAGTACATGATAGGGTGAGATGGGCACAAACTCACTTTTATAACAAACCCACTCCTGCATTAATGACATTAGTGCATTCATGAGGGCTCTGCACTAATCAACTCCCGGGCTGTTGCACTGGGGATTAAGTCTCCAGCCTGTGTAATTTGGGGGACATTTCAAATTATAGCAGTGTGTGAGCTGAGCTGGAAGGAGAAAAGGAATTTCAGAAGTGGAGGAGGAAGGACAGGCTCCCAAGGGTAGAGCCAATGCCTTCCTCACTCTTCCATCTTCTCTTTGCACTCCTCCTCATTCACCACAGTCCCTGGGTGCTGGATCCCTGAATTTCCAATATCCACTTCTCCTGGAGAACTGTCCTGCTTGCCTTCCAATGGCTCCTTCCCTCCCTGGCCACTTCTATCTTCCCACCCAATTACCCTCATACCCAGCCCCAAGGTTGGACTCAGTTGGCTGAGACGTTCACTGGAACATTAGCAGAAGGGTGTCCAAATGAAGGCTACCCAACCTGTGACTTTAGAAAGCAAACTGATAGGAGGTCAATAGAAATAAGATTCAGTTAAGCACCAAATGAGCCCTTATTGAATCTGGGCTGCTGAGGCAGAAAGAAGGATGAGAAGGGAACTCATCTCCATGAACCAGGGAGAGAGGTCCTGGGTTAGTGGATTTATGGGAAGGATATTGAGCCCAGGGTGGAAGACAGAGTGCTTTAAGTGTGACAAACAGAAGGTGACCTGGTTCGGCAGGACCCTAGGGGTTTTAGGTCATTTCACAGTTTTATTAAGATGTAATTCATATACTGTACAATTCATCAATGTAAAGTGCACAGCCAGCAATTTTTAATATATTCACAGAGGTGCAGCACCATCACAAGCAAGTTTAGAACATTTTTATTGCCTCAAATAGAAATGCTGTAACCTTTAGATATGTCCCCCAAATCCCACTCCCATCACCTGCAAATCTACTTTCTGTCTTATTGTGGTTTGGATATGAGATGACTCCCAAAACTCACATGTGAGACAATGCGAGAGGGTTCAGCGGGGAAATGATTGGGTTGTGAGAGCCTTAACCCAATCAGTGAATTAATCTGATTTAGTGACGGGATGAATTAAGTGGTAACTGCAGGCTGGTAGGGTGTGGCTAGAGGAAGTGGGGCATTTGGGGGCATGGCTTTGGGGTATATATTTGTATCTGGCAAGTGGAGTCTCTCTCTCTCTCTGCTTTCTGATCATCTTGTGAGCTGCTTCCCTCCACCACACTCTTCCACTATGATGTTCTGCCTCACCTCCAGCTCCGAGGAATAGAGCCAGTCTTCTATGGACTAAGACCTCTGAAACTGTGAACCCTCGAATAAACTTTTCTTCCCTAAAATTGTTCTGGTCAGATCTTTTAGTCACAGCAGCAAAATGCTAACTAAAACGCGTCTCTATCAATTTGCCTATTATGAACTTTTGCATGAATGAAGTCATGCGCATGTGATCCTTGGTGGTTGACTGCCTTCTTTCCTTTGCATAACCTTTTCAAGGATCATTCATATTGTCACATATGTCAGCACTTCATTCCTTTCTATGTCTGATTAATATTACTTGTGTGGATAGACCCCATTTTGTTCATTTTGTCAGCTGATGGACATTTGGGTTGTTTCAACTTTTGGTTATTATTAACAATGACATTAAGGATGTTTATGTACAAGCTTTTGTGTGCACATTTTTATTTCTCATTTCTCTCAGGTGTGCACTAAGTGGAGTAACCTGACATGCCTGTTGCACTGGGATTTCTCCCTAGCAAATTCCTGGCTGTGTTGGTAGGTGGCAAAACTTCTGAAACCTCTGTGGAGAAACAGCATCTGGGAGGTTTTCCAGCTAATGCAGTATTGTCCACAGGAGCACATTCATGTCACTGAGGCTTTTAATTCCTTTTTTACACCATTGGACTTGACAACTGGGGCCCTTTTACCTCCTTCAGATTGGGCGATTCTTTAATGCTTCTAGGTGCCAAGGTGACTTCGTGTTGTCACCATATCCTGGGATCCTTTTCAGGATGGATGATCTTATATCCAGGAAAGTGTTTCCACCCTATTTTCCAATTTTGTTCTCTCAGCCCTTGACACGGGCCCTCAGACCCTGTTGTACAAATACTTTCCCAGTTCCTGTCAGTCCACATGGATTAGGTCCTGCAGCTCCTTTGGGTCATAGTCCCATTTCAGACTAGTATATGCCCAGCTGGGTCCTGTTGTGACTTAATCCTAATTATTGGCCAACTGGCCAGGTTGCAAAGTGAGGGAATATCTGAGATGCGATGTTGCTGAGGAGTGGCCTCTGCAACTCTGGAAGCCAGAGAGAACTTCTAAACCATAAGAAGAAAGAGGTGGGGAGCCAGGTCTGCAAGCTCAGAGGGTTTAGAGAAATCTGGTGATTCAAGGTTTTGGGGTGCATCTAGTTCCATCCATGTGTCCCAGTTGTATTGTTTCTCATTTGGCATACAAGCTTGGTGTAGCAGACCTGTCTAGATGAGGAATCCTTTGGGCTCTTTTACTCATAATGAAGTCCTGGTTCTGGTCTCAGCTTTCTCTGTTTTCCAGTCACTTTATATGCTATCAAGGAGATCCTCTAGCTTTCTCATTTAGTTTTAAATTTTTATTTAATTATCCTCTGTTTAATTACAGTCACCCTAATCCCACTGTCCCAACAATGACTGACTCTCCCATATTCACCAGACATTCCTTGCGACATTCCCTTCCACTTGTATACTTGTGCATCTATCACCAGTGACTTCTTAACAATTGTACCTGTGCTGTATGCCAGGTCATGTACATACTCCATCTACTTCTAGTAATGGGTCCTTTCTGCCAGTCAGGCAATCATTGATCCAAAGTCAAAAGTCCAATCTTAGCCTTTTCGTTCTCAAACTACTCCTGGCACCAAATGTCACAGGTTGGGTTTCCTAGAAGCACTCTCTGAGATGGAGGTTAGTTAGTGTGTAGGTTTATTAGGGGGTCTTCAGGGATCATCACCCACAGAAGGGAAGGAATGGAAGCAGGATAGGAAGAGGTAATATGTTAGTCAGCTTTGTGTGTGACTGTGACAAAATACCTGAGAGAAATCATTTAAAATGAAGAAAGGTTCATTTGGCTTATAGCTTCAGAGGCTTCAGTTTATGGTCAGCTGACTCCATTGCTATTGGGCCTGAGGGGAGGCAGCACATCATGATGGGGAACACATGGTAGAGGAAATTAGTTTACTTCATGGTGGCAGGGAAGCAGAGAGAGATGGAAGGGGCCAGGGTCCCAATGCCCCCTTCAAGGAAATATACCCAATGACTTCACTTCCTTCTACTAGGATCTTTCTCCAAAAGATTCCATCACCTGCCAATAACACCATCAGCTGGAGGCCAAACCTCTAACACATGGGCCTTTGCAGGACATTAAAGACCCAAATAATAACAGGGAGGAAATGGCTGCATTGCAATAAAGGCCCTAGCCAACTCCAAGGATTTCTCTGAAGCTGGGAAGTCCTTCATAGTTGACCTGAGTTGGAGGAAGAGGATTGTATATACCCTGTGTTAGTCAGTTTTCTTTTGCGATAACAAACATTGAGATATCAACTTATAGAGTGAAAAAGACTTATTTGGGCTCACAGTTTTAGAGGGTTCAGTTCATATTCAGTTGACTCTGTTACTTTTGGGCAGTGATAACACATTATGGCAGAAGTACATGGTGGAGCAAAACCACTCACCTCATGGTCAGGAAGCAAAAGACAGAAAGAAGAAAAAATCAATATCCCACAGTCCCTTTCAAGGACACACCTGCAATGACCTGAAGACCTCCAACTAAACCCCACCTCAAAAGTTCCATTGTGTCCCACAAGTATCAAACTGGGAACCAAGCCTTGAACACATAGGTCTTTGGGAGACTTTCCAGATCCAGACTATAGCTGACTCCCACTGGACGTGTGTTGCCGAAGGAAATGGGAGTACAGTCGAGTGGAAGCACTTTTGAAGAGGGCTGACAGATGAAGGCCATGTGCCAGCAACATTCCCAGCAGCTCAGGCAGGAAATCATTTCCCTCCCTCCCTCCCTTCCTTTCTTCCTTCCCCTTCCTTCCTTCCTTCCTTCCTTCCTTCCTTCCTTCCTTCCTTCCTTCCTTCCTTCCTTCCTTCTTTCCTTCCTTCCTTCTTTCTTGGAAATCATTTTCCAAAGGGGGACATAGGTGGCTTATCACTGTATCCACTTCAGAGGAGGTGAAGGAATAGAGTGGCATCCATGAGAAACTGGAGAAACCTGCTCATTCTCATCAACCTCATTAACATGGTGCTACCAGAAATGCTTCAGGGAGTTTGATATCTGCACAGGACTAAGTTGTAACCAGTTAGCAATGAGTAAAGTTTAGTCTTCCCGAAAATTAACAGGGACCTCTTGATCAGCTAGCCTCCTCCAACAAAGATGTTGACCTGAAGACCATATAATCTGTACGAATCATAGAGTCTCTATATTAAAACAACAAGCAGGTGAGGCATGACCTGAGGAAGTAGGTCACTAGAGGGTGGCCTTGGACTACATTTATTCCTGGTCCCTTCCTCCCTCTCTGCTTCCCAGCTGCTGGCTTTTCTCTGCCAGCCTTTCTATTATGATGTTCCACCTCATGTTGGGTTCAGAATAATGGAGTCGGCTGACCTTGGACGGAGATCTTTGAAACCCTGAGCCCAAATAAACTTCTCCTCTGAATTGTTCTTGTCAGTTATTTTGAATGTAGCATATGAAAAACTGGCTAATTCATGAACTCAAGAGAGAAGAAAAGTTTTTTTCAAGAACACAGATAAGTGGGCTGGGGATATAGCTCAGTTGGTAGAGTGCTTGCCTTGTAAGCATCAAGGCCCTGGGTTCAATCCCCAGCACTGCAAAAAAAAAACACAACACAGATAAATTAGTGGGATTAAACCAGAACCCTAAATGCTGGCTCCTTTTGCATTCTGTTCTTACCATCAAAAGATACTGCTCAGCACTGAGTTGGACCTGGTCACACACTGAACAGGAGCCACATGATATGACTTCCCCATCATATCAGTACAGGCTAAATAGTCCTTATCCAAAATACTTGAGACCAGAAGTATTTGGATTTCAGATCTTTTCAGATTTGGGAATATCTGCCTATACATAATGAAATATCTTGGGGATAGCACCCCAGTCTAAATGCAAAACCCATTTATGTTTCAAATACATCTTATACACAGAGCCTAAAGGTAGGTTTATACAATATTTTTAGTGCCCTTGCATTTGAATGCAACCTATCACACAAGGAGAAGATGTGGAATTTTCCACTTGTGGAATCTTACCAGTGATCAAAATGTTCTGGATTTTGGAGCATTGGGGATTTTGGATTTGGGAATAGGGATGTTACTTGTACTTAGTTGGAGAAATCTCAGGCATTTCTAAGTATAATCCCAGTCTCCAAGAGTTCCTAGTAAAGGAAAGCTCCTTGACATGGAGTGCTGGGCGGTGAGGTATCAGGACTTCAGCTGAGGCTAGGGGGCCAGGAAAAAAGGGGACTTAATGGGGGTGCACGAAGACTAGCATGATTGGCACAGGCAAAGCAGTGGGAGCAGTAGTGGCAAAGCTGAGCTGAAGCTCATGGTCAGGCAGTGACCATGAGCTTCCAATAGTCAAGGTGGTAAACATGTTTGCAACTTGGGTTAGAGTCAGCAGAGAATTGAAAGCTGCCTGAACACAGGCAACTGCACTTAGAGCCATAGAGCCTGGCTTCTGGGGGAAGGTGGAGATCACTGGGAGTGCTGACTGAGTTCTGGGTAAGGAGGAGGCCATAATATCACCCTGGAGTTCTCTGAGGGTGGGATTCAAGAGCCACAGATTTCAGGGCCGTGACAGATGTCAGAGCTGTTGCAAGATTTGCTTTATTAAACTGAATTGAACACACAAGGAGGAGGTCTGAATCCTTCCAGCGTGGAGCACTAGCAGAAACTGCTGCCTCTGTCCAAAATACCTGTCCCTGAAACCACTGAGGCAAAGGAGGAACCCAGGAACTAGAAGACCCACAATTATGAGAAACTGCAGGAGAAGGGAAGGTCATTTGTTCTATGCAGGTACACCTGTGTGTGTACAGGTGGGACAGGGGGTGATGTGGAGTGTCTGCAGCTTGCAGCACAGAGAGGATCCAACAGCCATTATTGAGAAACAGGTAAAGTATTTTCAGTTCTGCTCTGAGATCTTCTCAGATGTTCTACGGCGCAGCCATTATTTGTTCCTCACCTAACAGCAGGAATCAGTATCAAAGGGCCAGTTCACTGATATGGGGGTCAAGGGTCACCAAAGTGCTGCTGGGTAAGAATCGGGGGAAACAGGTGGGACTGACATGTCTGGAATCCATGCCTCCCCTTCTTTCTGTGGACCTCCAGGGCTAGTGGTTTCCAGGCTAAATCCAGTGCTGCCTTTCAGGATGCTGAAGGTGAAGCCCTGACCTGAAGACATCATTGTTACGTAAGATCCCCACTGAGTGATGGCGAGCTCCCCACCAGCTGACTCTCAGCCCAAAGGCTCACCTTCCTTGAACTCACCACTGCTCTACACAAAGCAGGGTCCAGACACCACCCTCAAGACTCCCCCAGAGCAAGTGATTATCAACACTGAAGTTCAAAGTTCAAAGTCTCAATGAAATATCACCTAAATTTGATGAGTGAGATCTGATGTACAATTCATCGTGAGATAAAATTCCTTTCCAGCTGTGAGCTCCTGAAACCAAATTATGTGTTTTTGAAATACAATGGTGGACCACGCATAGGATCATTGTTCCCATTCTGAAAGGGAGAAACAAGAAGGAAGAATGGGGTAATGGTTCCCAAGCAACTCCCAAACCTAGCAAGACACACTTAGATTTTAAGGTGTGAGAATAATCATCTGGCCCCATACTTCATCCTTCACATCCTCCAGACTGACCGGTGGTTCATCATCCCAAGGGGGAGAAAAATGAGCTTGAGGACACCAAGCAGCCCAACTCCCTCCAAAGACGATGCCTGGACAGCATTTGTAGGGGTAGAACAGATCTTAGAATGGTCAGATGGAAACTATGAAACAGACCAGAGTGAGGGGAGGGTTAACAGTGAAACACTGCAGGGGTGGGGTTGCTGCAGAGCTGACTTATTAAATAAAAATCTATTTTCTACATTTTCCAAGTTCTCAGTACTTTTCCATGTCTGCATTTATACATGCCCTTTCTCCCTCTATTTCTACTCCAATCAGATTAAAATGAAGTTAAGAAAAAACAATTAGAAAAATGTATGAACTCCTCAGTGTCCATCACTCAATAACCTATGCAGTCTGATACTTCATACTCTTTATTTCTTTTACAACGTAATCAAATTAGCAGAGTATAAAGATCAAATTAAACTATAACATTCATCGAAACAGATGATGTCCCTCTCTATCCTCTCCCCCTCCTCTCTACCATCCATGCATAACTTCCTTGGCAGATCCTTTGGAGGTATTTATCTCCATATTTCTCAATCAAATGCATTTTGCTGGCTCTCATCTTGCTCACAATCCACTGCACACCTGTGACCTTCTCCTCCCATCTTCTCACCATAATTTGACATGGGTTAACTTTCTGAGACGGCAAGTGTTGCTTTATAGTTTTGTCCTTGAGCTGGTCCCTTTCAGAGAAGCTTTCCTTGAAGGTGTCATGGTTCTTGGTGAGCTGATTGGAAGCTTTGAAAATGTGAAGTTTTCAGTGTGTGAATTTCACCCTGCTGTAATCTTGTCTGGATCATTTCCTCAAGGATCTTCCAACGCAACTGTACAGTCAGTCCTCTATGATCTCCAGTTTTGTATCTGAGAAGTTAACCAACTGCAGATAGAAAATATTCAGGGGAAAAATTATGTCTGGACCAAGCATTTACAGACTATTCTCCTTGTCATTTTTCCCTAAACAATGCAGTATCATATTATTTACATAGCCTTTACATTATATGAGATAGTGTAAGTAATCTAGAGATGATTTAAAGTATATGGGAGGATGTTCATGAGTTATATGCAAATATTATGCCATTTCATAATGTTCACAATGTTCAAGTCACACTGGCAGATTTTAGTATCCTAGGGACAGGATCCTGGAACCAACCCACACAGATACTGAGAGATGATTTTAATTAAGTTTTAGGTCACAGAGCCACTCTAAGAAAACTTTGGAAAGTTTATGAATTGTTATCCCCACTGCTGCTGGTGTCAAGCTTGAGTTACAATTCATTTTAGACAGGATTTTCACAGAAGAGTGCTCAAGTCACAAAGGATTCCTTTTCATGAGACAGGAAATGAATAAATGAGAAGAAATGAATAATCCAAAGTAGAATTTCAGGTGCAAAAAGATAAGAAGGTCAACAAGTTACAAGTATGAGTTAGAGAGAGATGGATTTGAGTTCAAGTCTCAACACTGGTTATGCAGCTACTAAAAACAAGTTTTCTATATGTTATGGACTGAATTGTGTTTCCCTCAAATTCATATATTGAAACTGCTAACCCTCAGTTCCTCAGAGTGATACTGTGTTTGAAACAGAGATTTTTATATGGGTGGGCCTTGATGGGGCCCTTGCAAGGAATAAAGTAAATTAAATGCTGAAATTAAGCACCTAATACTGTCCCTAATGTGATAAGAATTCAGTAAATGAATCTAAACTCACATTACACAAATGCTCATATTTCACATGGCCAGCATCATCTTGCCTCCCACAGAATTCATGTTGGAAAACCAGAAATGTATTAGAATTGGTGACAGAAAAAATGAATCAGAATAGGGAAGGTGTTTTTATTACTTTATTCTCACCTGCAGTGAAAAAAGAGCCAAGTAGGACAGTTCTGATTATTCAGTGAACATATCACTCAAGAAAATATATTATCTATAAAAGGATAATTTAACATTTGAGCACAATTATTAGAGTCACTGAAAATAGATTATAAACCAGACTTCAGATACAGAATGAGAAATACAACATCTAGGAATTCTTAAAGATGAAGTAAGACTCATCTACATACAAAAATGACTGGAGAAAACCTTAAGAATGTAAAAAAGTTTTTTAGCTCATTGTGGTCAGTTGAATAATGGTCCCCCAAAAAAGTCAAAATGTAATCCCTAGAATTTGTGAATGTTATTTTATATGGCAAAAAGGAATTTTCACATATGATTAAGTTAAGGATCTTGAGAAGGGAAGATTTTCCTGCATCACCCCAGGAAACAAATTAGATGTAACCACAGAAGCAAAAGATTAGAATGATGTGAGGAAGGGGCCACAAACCAAGGAATGCAGCGCCCTCTAGAGTCTCTAGGTTCACTTTCCAGCACAAAAAATGATAAAAAATAAAAATAAAAATAAAAAAAATAGAAAACAGGGTTTCTAGTTAAGTTAAACTTGCCTTTCACATGGAGAGCTTTTTAAAAAACAACACAGATGTCTGAGAGATGCATTTGGAAGTGCTGCCTTAGTAGTCTTGGGATTAGACTGACAAGCCACATTTTAAAAATGTTTTCCAAGGTATTCCGGCTTGCAGGTGGTAGGCATAAATTTGGCATTTCCATTTCTTTTCTTCAAAATTCAATGAAAGCAACAAGCAAAAATAAGAAACAAATGCGGACCCATACACTCAGCAGTAAAGATTGAACAAAGATGTGGGGAAGGTGGGAGAGAAGATATGGAGGACTTGGGCTCCCTCCCCAGTAGAGGAGGGGAAAAAACCAGGCAGTTCTGCAACTCTTCAGTTGGTGGTATCCACCCACTCCACATGGCACCCGCTTCTTCCCTCAAGGTTCAGTTTGCGAGTTTCTAACTGGGATTTGTTAGGTAAGGATTATGTGAATGTGAAAGAAGACATCTCCACGAGCTTTGGGGAGGTCAAATATTTCAACCTTTTAGAAAATAGGAGCAAAGTAAAAAGTTTTTTGTTGCTAACAAATACAGCAATTGCCCAGGTCTGAGATGATACAATGCAGAGACAGAGAGGTCAAAATTTGTGCTTTTCTATGGGATGGGGCAGCCCACTCGTAATGTGCCAGAGGCAGCATCACCAGTCGTGTTTTCACTACTGCACCCCTGCACCCCTGTGGATCCCCTGGGATCCACATCAAGGCAAGCGCTCCTCAAGGTCAGCTTCCCTGCCTCACTGCCCTGGAAATCTAGGCTGAACTCGAACAACAGAGCCGTGAAGAATGACTCCAGTGCTTTATTATAGCACAGTTTTGATGAAATAATCTTGGGAGATTCATCTTTGCAGTCATCCGTAACTGTTTATTTAGTACCTAAGCTCTAGAAAAATGCTTGGTTTAAAAACAAAACTGTCACATTACAATCCAAAAAGAAAGTACCAGTTTGCATCCTTTTCCAGTCTGGGGTGAGAATATCTACTTCTCCACATCCCTGTTGCTAATTATCATACTTTTTCTGTATTTCATTGGACATGGACTGATCTTGGTTTGGGAATTTTCTATATTCTACAGAAATTTTCTTCTTCAAAAATAAGGTTGAGTGTTTTCATACACAAATTGTGAAATAGGAAAAGAGTTATTTACAATTTCTGGGCTGAGGCGGAATTGTGATAAGCAGCAGGGAATACAGGGGGAGGCCTTAAGGCACTCGCCAATGGACAGAAAACAAGGGGTCACCAAAAACCCCAGCAATTGATGTAAATTTAAAGGGATGCAGTAGTTTAAAAAAAAATAAGTGCAAAAATCCCTGATGAACAAAATACTATACTACAATTTTAATTAAAACAGGATTTGAGCCAGGTGCCTATAATCCCAGCAGTTCAGGAGGCCGAGGCAGGAGGAGCCTAAGTTCAATGCTAGCCTCAGCAACTTAGTGAGGACTTGTCTCAAAATTAAAAAATAAAATTAAAAGGACTGGGGTGTGGCTCAGTGGTTAAGCACCTCTGGGTTCAATCCCTGATACCTCCCTCAAACACCAAAACCAAAAAATAAAACCAAAACAAACAAACCACAAAACCTACCAGGATTTAACCCTGCATAACTGCAGGTCTGCCTCACTTCCCTCTAGTCCTGGTAAGCAGAATTCTACCCTTGAAAGGGACACTTTGGCAAGTCACTTGATCTAATAATTGTTCATTTGATGACATCTTCATACTACAGTTTAATGGCATGTCTACAGCATAGACGACAAAACAGCCTTTGGTTCCATATTTCAGAATAGAGGCCAGGACATTACAGGTGTATCTACAATCTGAACAGGAGTTTAAAACCAGAGCAACAATCTTTTCTTGGGTTTGGGTACCCCTTCCAGGACTTCTGAACTCTTGACTTTGTGGAATAGGCACTGGCTCTTCCTCACCGTGATTTTGCTGTGTGGTGGATGCTGGAGGGCTTCAAAGGGGAGAAGGGAAAGAAGTCTGAGAGTAACCAACCCAGACACGAATCCAGAAAAACTCCTCCTGCTCCCTGTCCCCACACGAGTACAATTCACTGTGGGCCATCAACTGCAAAGAAGACTTAGGTCTTTGGTTACTGGAGAAGTATTCAGTAATCACAGGAGGGCTGGACTGAATCTTTTGTCCCTAAGGACAGAGATAGAGTCCTCTGGACCCTGCTTTTCTGAACTCTCAATTAATCCCAAATGCCTGTATTCTTATACCTGACCACAAACAACAAAAAATTGCCACTGTTCCTTTCTCTCTTTCCCCTTTGCCTGACAGAGGCAACCTGGGGACTCCCCAGAAACTCTGAAATCAGGTGGCAGACATGGTAGACACTTCTACACCCGACAAGCTTCACTGGGAGCACTGGATAGCACATGGTTCCTCTTTTCCTTCTACAAAAATGGTACCAGTTCAAATCTTTCCTCCTCTAAAAGTCATAGGGTCCTGTGAATGTTGTATTTGCTGAATTAAGACTGGTGCTCCGTGTTCCTGAACAGACCAAAATAGTTAGTTCTTCATCTTTATTAAGGCTTATTTACTAAGCAGTTGATCTGCTCACTTAATTAATAAAAATAAAAAAGTATGGTCCAAATGCAGAGATTTAGAATTCCCACAAGGTGGGCAATGAACCCTTTAAAATTGTGGTAGGGAAAAATACAAACTCAAATATATAGGCAAAATAATAAGTGAAAAATTAACCAAATGTTATGTACAATATAATCCCCTCTTAAAAATGAAATTGAAGTGACTGGAAGGAGGATGCCCGTACTCTTTCTCGATCTGGGTGCTGCTTATGTGTTGGCACTTCGTGAAAATTTAAAGATAACTGTTCTGTATGTATACAAGTCATCCATTGTAGCCAGCAATATTTGGTATAAGTAGCAGGTAAAAATCTGGAAGAAGAAACAGCAATGGAAATAGTAGTAGTGGATATCTCTGGTGGGATTTTCCATGACTTTAATTTTCTTCCAAACTGTTCTGATTTTCCTCAAATATACGTTTAATATATGAAATGTTTATATATGAATAAAATATATATATATGTGTGTGTGTGTGTGTGTGTGTGTGTGTGTGTGTGTTTTGGGGGTGGGTGGGTACCAGGGATTGAACTCAGGGACGTTTAACCACTGAGCCACATTCCCAAACCTTTATATTTTTTATTTTGGGACAGTCTCGCTGAGTTGCTTGGAGCCTTGCTAAGTTGCTGAGGCTGGCTTTGAACTCTATCCTCCTGCATCAGCCATCCCAGCCGCTAGGATTTCAGGCGTACACCCCCAAGCCGACATCCTAAAACAAACGAACAAATGTTGCGTCTTTCAACCTTGGTTATCCAGCTGTGTGCCAGCTGTGAGCATCGCCCTCCGCTGTCCCAGCGTTTTTTTCCTCCTAAGGGGACAACAGAGGAGGGAGCCCGGGCCGCCGGAAGCCCAGCATCCGGGCCTCTGAATGTCGTAGGGTCTCGGCCGCTTCGCCGCAGGGTCCTTCGACCGCCTGATAGTGGCCGTCGCCGTTTTAAGGGACAGGGACAGGGACAGTGACCACTCTTGACTGCCCACGCCCCCCAGGCCGTCTCCCTTCTGCCTCAGTCGGCCCTAACGTCCCCTCACCAACGCCCCAGCGACGGTGTGTTCCCAGAGTCCCCTCGGCCCAGTGTTCCCTCCCAGCCCAGAGCAGTCCTAGTTCCTTCCCGCCCCTGGCGTCCCCTCGCCTGTCACTCCGAGACGCCGAGGAGGCGGAGCCCGAGGGTCGGCTGCCGGGTGACGGCTTTGCTGCGGCGCCGCAGTTCAGACCCGGCTGCCCCGGAGGCGTCCAGTCTCCCAGCACTCTGGAAGAGAGGCTCCCGAGCCCTGCTCTTTGTAACCTGGCCTGGAAGTCCCGGAAGGAACGCACGTTTCATCCTGAATCTCTCAAACCCGGGAACCGAGCCGGCAGAGCGAGGCCTTTAACGACGCTGAGTCCCCAGCTCACTGTGACCTCGTGGCGCAATGGTAGCGCGTCTGACTCCAGATCAGAAGGTTGCGTGTTCAAGTCACGTCGGGGTCAAGACTGGCTTTTTTTCCTCTCTAACAGCAACAGAATGGGACGCGTAGGGTTAGTATCATAAAACACAAATTAGGCCTGCGCAAGACCCGTCGTCCTTTCTACGCAACAGAAGTCTCACTTCGTTTTCTTTTCTTTTAGCATATAGATACCGGATTGAGAAAGACGGAGTTTCTTCCTGGTCACCGACAGGAGGCGCTGCCATAAGTTGCAGAGTGACCCTTGAGGGACAGCTAGCTGACCCAGTCCGGCTCACACGCCGGCGCAGCCCTCATCGCGAAAGGCCACCGCACACTTAATCTCCTCCTCCTAAGTCACTTGGGCCAGCCCTGGAGAAGGTCTATGCCCCGGAAGTGGACTGTCCCCCCTAGTGCTAGGGTTTTGATACGTTTTCTCATGGTTTGCTTCGAACTTCATTTTTCTGTCCCACTTTAAGGGACTCTGATCTCTCAGTGAAGGTCTCTCTGGTGGTCATTTCTCTCATACCTGGATTATTAACCCCATTCTCAGGAGGTCTGTAAATTCGGCCACAGCCATCATGTCTGGATATTTATTTCAATATCCATTTGTTTGTTACTAGGTTTGTCAGGGCCCAAGGGTAGGTTGATGTAGAGGAAAAAAAAAAAAAGCAAGTTCATAGACATTTTAAACATAAACCCATACCATATATGTTAACAAAGATTGAATATCCTTCATTCAAAATGCTTAGGACCAGAAGTGTTTCAGATTTCAGATTTTCTCTTAATATTTGCATATACATAACAAGATATCTTGGAGATGGGGCCCAAGTCTAAACACAAAATCTATTTTTTCATATATATCTTATACACAGCCTGAAGGTAATTTTACATAGCATTTTTAGTGCCCCTGTGTTTTGATTTCCATCCCTTCCATAAAATCAGGTGTGAAAATTTCCACTTGTAGCAGGCATCATGTTGTGCTCAGAAAGTTAGGGAGAATTTCAGATTTTTGGATTAGGAATGCTCATCCTATAAATACATACAGTACTTAATATGTATTCATATTAAAATATGGATGAGAATTATACACACCAACTCTAGGATAGTGATTACCTGTGGGTAAAGAGGAGGAAGAAGGGTGAAGGCAGATTCTTCCCTCAAAACTACATTATGTATACATATATACATCTGTGTGTGTGTTTTTGTATAACCAAAAATGTTAACATTTATTAAGTCTGGTTGAGGGTTCATGGGGTCTCTTCTTATGAAACATGACTTTCAGCTCGGAATTGACTCCACCTGTATGATCCGAAACCTTTAGGTCAACAAATTATAATTTTCCAGATTAGTAAGACCCACAGTATGCTGGCAGAAGTGGAGATAAATTCTCTGCAAGAAATACACTCTCACATCAAGACTTCCAGTGTTCCCACTACAAAATCTCAAAGTTCATTCACAAGAAGTTTTAAAAGTAAACAAATTAAGAGGGAAGACCTTATGAATGAGAAATAGCAAAAACAGAACAGTATCAGACCTAAGAACTTCAGATATGGATATGATCAGAAACATATGTTTCATCTTAGAAAAAAAAGGGGGGGGGAACCAAAAACTTGACTGCAGAACAATAGAGAGTAAAATGTCCAGGTACATTTTAAGTAATTAAAAATTTTAGCAATAAAAGATTTAATATTTGAAATTAGAAACACAACAGGTATATTAAAACAGCAGTTTAGACATAACTAAAAAAATGTACTAATTAAATAAAATATTGTGGTGGTTCAAAGCAGGTCCACAAATTTTTAATTTTCTTTTCCTTGAGTGTGGGTTTTGCTTAATAACTCATATGCAAGAAAAATCAGAAATTATGGTGTATGACTTGGAGACCAGGTCATAAAAGATGCTATAGCTTCCTGCTTGCTCTCTGCCTGGGTTACTGGCTGCCAAGCTATTATAACACTTAAGTCTTACTGGAAGTTCTCTTTATGAGGAGCTAAAGCCCCCAGCCAATGACTATGGGAATAAGCCCCTATGAAGCTTTCAGATGACTGCATCCCCAACCAACAACTTGACTATGTACCAGAGAGACCATGAACCAGAAGCAACCAGCTAAACCACACCTAGATTTCTGACTCTCAGAAACTGTGATAACGTCTGGTGCAGTGGTGCACATTTGTAGTCCCAGCCACTCTGGAGAGTTGAGCCCAGGATTTTGAGAGCATCCTGGGCAACATAGTGAGACCCTGTTGGAAGGAAGGAAGGAAGGAAGGAAGGAAGGAAGGAAGGAAGGAAGGAAGGATGGAAGGGAGGGAGGGAGAGGGAGGGAGGGAGGAAGGGGAAAGGAAAGGAAAGGAAAGGAAAGGAAAGGAAAGGAAAGGAAAGGAGGGAGGATAACAAATATTTGATGATTTAGGATTTGTGTTTAGGGGGAGTCATTTGTTATGCAGCAATAGATAACTAACACAAAGGGTGAATTTAAGAATTTTTACAGAAGGCAAATAAAGAGACAAGGAACTAGAAGAGATGGAAAACAGTTGAGATGGTGAAAAATACAATGACAAAATCTACCATAGGTTTAAAAGTTCTCTAAAGAAGATAATAGAAACAACAGGAGAAGCAATACTGGAAGAGATGATGGCTCACAGTTTTTCAGAATTGATGAAACATAAGTTCTTGCTCTGAATAAGCATAATATATCCTGAGCATGACTTGATAGAATAAGAAAAAGGAATGTGTATACACCATAAGGAAACTTCACAATACAGAAGATAAAGAAAAGATTATAAAAACAGTCAAAGCGGGGGGTAAGACAGATTATCTTTAAAAACAAAACAAGGTAGACTGAAGCAGAATCCTCAGCAGCAACAAGGAGAGCCAGGAAAACTGTATTAATAATTCCAAAGTGCTCAAAGAAAATAATTGCCAACCTAGAATTATATACTTGGGAAATTTTCTTTCAAGAATAAGAGACATTTTCAAATGAAATTACCAGCATCTATCCCCAAGGGACTATCAAAAGGACATGCTTCAGGAAGAAGCAAAATGATCCCAGACAGAAGGTCTGAGATGCAAGAAGGACTGGTAAACAACGAACACGGTGACCATAAGGATGTAACTAACAAACCTAGCCTACACAAAATAACAATAGTATCACAAATTTATGTAGTTGTAAAGTAGAACTGAAATACTGGATAACAATAACTTGCAAATCAGAGTAAACATTTTGGAAGTAACACCTTATAAGGTGGTTATATTATTTGAAAGGAAGAATAGACTATTTATTGATCTAAGACCTCATTAAGTATGTTAAAATGTAGAGTAAGGAGGTGGAATAGGAGGTGGGGTATAGCTCAATGGTACTGCGCTCATGCACAATGCCCTGGGTTCAATCCCCAGAACAGAGAGAGAGGGGCGGGGGGAGAAGAGGGATATTATTAGTAATTGATTGATTTGCAGACAAATCAATCAGTTAAAGATATCAAATAAAAATCTGAATAAGGGCTGGGGGTGAGCTCAGTGGTAGAGTGTGTGGATAACATGTGAGAGACCCTGGGTTCAGCCTCCAACACCAAAAAAGGGAAGAAAAATTGCAAAGGAGGAGGTAGAACTACCACTACTTGCAGATGATATGATTACATCCTTGGAAACTCTAAAAAAAAAATCACCTGCAGAATTACACAAAATGAAAAAAGACATATCAGTCCATAGATGGGGTACAAAATTAATGTATAGAATACCTATAGTTTTTGCGTAAAATCAACCAACAGTTAGGAAGATGATAGTGAGAGGGTAGAAGTGGGAACAAAAATCTTTCATATGACATTTTTAATGTAGCTTTGAGATTTTTGTCACAGAATGAATATATTGCCTAGTTTAAAAAAACAGTTATTTGTGGATGCTGTAGTCCTTGAAGATCTGTAAAGACCTTCCAAGGGACACTTGGGCATGGCTATTTTAGGGGGAGGGGGTGGCTGAACAGGGTCTCATCCAGTTGCCCAGGCTGCCCTCAAACTCCTGAACTGGATCCTCCTGTCTCAGCCTCCCAAATAGCTGGGAGTACAGACACACATCACCATGTCCAATTGGCATGGATTGTTTTTAAGGGAAAAGTTTTGAACAGGCACAAAGTGCAAAACTTCAGTGAGGCAAGGCATACAAAAAATCTGAATGAGACAGAGCGAATAGGTTTCTAGAACAAAATCTCTGTCATTAGTATCTAAGGGTGTGGTGTGTCCCCAGGGTCTTGTGTAGGAATGGGCCACAGTCAGGAAGGATGAGGCAGAATAGGCAGGGGCTCCACTAAAGGGTCCTGGTATGACCTTATGTGTGACTTCACATGTCAGGTGTGTGACAAACCATCCCTGATCTTGGCCTCATTATGTGACACCTCTCAGGGGTTCTCCCATTTGCAACATCCCCAAATACAGTTTTCCTATATGTTTGACCCGTGGTGTGACCTGCCCACATGACTCCTCTTGCCCTCTCTGTTTTCTGAGTTTGGCCAGTGTGGAGTGCCAACGAGACCATGTGTGGAAATAAATGAAGACTACCCAAGTGAGAAAAGCAAAGGACTTGTTGTTGCAAGGCGTCAGCATTCAGCACTTGGGTTTGGCAGACACTTGACCGCTGGGTGAGGACTGGGAAAACTCTATGGTAGAGAAAGAGACGGTGTGCCCTAATTGGATACTATTGCCCTGGGAAGCTGGGATGCTGCTGACTGGAAGTGGGGCAAAAGGAGGAAAATTTGGCTTCCTCTGGATGGACCCCAGTTGGGAGCAGGGATAAAAATTGGAGAAGTAGGCTGAGCAGGCTGGCATAAGCCTGTAAACCCAGCGGCTTGGGAGGCTGAGGAAGGAGGATCACAAGTTCAAAGCCAACCTCAGCAACTTAATAAGGCTCCAAGCAACTTAATGAGATCCTGTCTAAAAACAAAGTATGAAAAGGTCTGGGATGTGGCTCAGTGGTTGAGCGCCCCTGTGTTCAATCCCTGGAACTGAAAAAAAAATGGGGCAGCTGTTCATTGTTAACCAAGTTCTGGACATTTCAGAATGATTGTTACAGGGTTATTGTTATTACTGTGCTTCAAGGATTGTCACCAGATTTCCTGTAAGTCATCTGACTTCCTAGGAGGCTGGCTTCCCGGGCTGGATCCTGGGTGATGGATTGGTTTCTTGAACTGCTTGCTCCAGATTGTGGGTCAGAGTTCTATTTTTATATCTGGTCTGTCCATTCCTATATTTAGTTGTTCAAAGGCTATTCTCAGCTGACTCCCTATAGGGTCTTTGCAAACTGGTCATCACAGAGTCATAAGGGATCCTCTCCATAGGACTCTCTTGTCCCCAAGTGCTGGTAACTCCTGCCAGCTCTCAGGTCTGCAGACCTCAATATGGCAAAGCATGCCCCCCTTGCTAGCCCCAGGGTGCTTCACCAGCCTGGACTGTCCCTGAAGGGTGCTCCCTTAAAGGATCTACCCCATGAGACCATGTGCCACAGGATTCCTGCCTCAAAGCACCCAGTAGGACTGTCCAGAGGGTCTCATGACCACATTCTCTCATCCTCACCTCCAAAGCGATGGAATCAGCTTGGGATTCAGAATTAAGAGTGTTCCCATTGGAATCTGCTCCTCCAGTGGGCTAAAATCTGGGCATCTGTTGCCAAAGCTGCAAGAGTGAAGCAGAACAAGACAAAATGCTGAAGCTACCCTCTGTTTCCTCCTACACACCTTCTGTACTTGAGGTTCAGCATGGAAATCTCTTGACTATCAGCCTCACCCCTGCCTCACAGGAAGGGTGCTCTTCCTTGAGGAGTGACTGCAACCCTGGGGTGCACTGTCTGGTCAGACCTGGGTGGAGGGGTCTCCACAGCCTCATATGCTTGAGCCACTCATGGGAGAAAAAATTCTAGAAGGTAAATGTCAGAAAGAAATGGAGCTACCACAAGTTCCTGGGAATACACAGAACTGACTGTGGCTGAGAATGGGAAAAGTGATAAAGAGGAACCTGGATATCTTTTTAAGAGTCCAAAACACATTACATAACTAGAAGGTAGCATTTGTATAAAACAAACAGACTCCCAATCACACATAGAATGTACATAGAATGGTACAGACTCCCAATCACACATCCAACTGAAAAGGAACATGTCAAATGTTAGAGTGATTATCTCTGGGTGGTGAGATGACACTTTTGTGGGGGCAAGTCTTTTTTGCCTGTATTTTCTCATTTTTCTGCAAGGGACAATAAAGAATAGTGTGCTGACTTGGTATGACTTGGTTCTAAATTCTAACTCCACCTCTTATTAATTGTGTGATCTTGAGCAATATATGTAACCTCTGAGTGCCCATTTTCCTCATATGCAAAATAGAAATAATAATGGTTCCTCCCTCACAGGGCAAATGAGAGAATACAGGGAATGAATGATGTAAAGCAGTACTTGGCATGTAGTAAACAACAGACGCTGGTGTTGTGATTACTATTACTTCTCTTAAGTCATCAATATTTCCAAGGCTAAGACTCACTTCCTTTGATCAATCAGTAAAGGAAGAGTGCATAAATTCAGAGCACAGACTAAGAGCCAGACTCAGGGGCATATACCTGTAGTCCCGCAGGAGATAGAGGCAGGAGAATCACTGGGGCTTAGAAGTTTAAAACCAGCCTGGGCAACATTGTAAGACTCCCAACCCCAAAACAAAAATAAAACAAAAAACAATCAACCAAACAAAAATCTCTTAGAACGTAGATTGAGTGTTCTGCCGTCTCTCACACTTTTTGTCCCTGTGATTCTGTGGATATATTTTTCAAATTGTCACTAAATTCATCCATTGAAGCCATCCCAAGCAGACTTGCTCCTGTTGGGACTTCCTGCTTCTGGGATTTTGATCACAATTAGAAAAAGAGAACAAAGAAAAGGGTAGTAGTGTTGCTTGCTTAAAAGCAGAAACTCGGATTACCAGCAGAGGGCACAAGTGGAAAAATCCAGGAAAAAGTGGGAAGCCACCTGGAACATCTTTTTCCTCTCTTGGTGCTAGTAAACTTTCTTGCTTGAGTTCCCTAAAAGATTTTCTGGACAACTGTGTAACCTTTGCACATTTTCAAGTGGGTGTATAACATTGTCACCATAATTAAAAGTAGTTTCAAGGTCTGGTCTATTGCAAATAGTAACATTTAAAAATAAAACAGTTACATCATTCTTTTAAATATATCCAATGAAATATAAACACCACAATAATCTGATACTGCCATCCCTTTAAAAAATACAGTAACACACTCTTCTTTAACAGTCAGAAAATTTGCTTCAAGTCACTTATTTACCATACTATCATGCTTCCTGCCACAAAAATACAAATACAAACTGGAAATTACAATGTATTCTTTCCTGAGACCTTCAAAGTCTAAGTATTAATATATTTTTTTTAACCAGAGATTGAACCCAGGGGCACTCAGCCACTGAGCCACATCCCCAGCCCCCTTTTTATTAAATTTTGAGTCAGGGTCTTGTTAAGTTGCTTAGGGTCCAGCTAAATTGCTGAGGCTGGCCTCAAACTTGTGATCCTGCCTCAGCCTCCCAAGCTACTGGGATTACAGGCATGCACCACCACAGCTGGTGTTAGCAATTTTTCTTTGGGATTGAATTATTAGTACTGTGTTGCTACAAACAGCACACATATACTGCAAGCTTTTCATATTGTCAAATTGCCTATTTTTTCTTTGGTACTTGAGAAGTTTTTACACTCTGAGTGATACCCTTTAGTGAGATGCCACATGGTTAAGAAGGTGGCTTTTTTGGTCACAATGACCATGAGAAGAGAATGCAAAAGAAACCAAAAGGAAGGCTCAGCCTCAGGTTCTTTCTCAGGCAGTGCAGTTTTAACAAGGATCTTGAGGATTGGGATACATCAATTTCTTAAAATGACCCTTGTCACTTATTCCCTTGGAAAGCCTTCCCATGTTGGCATATGTCTACTCCAGTGTGAAAATGCCATCAAAACCCACTATGCAGAGAATAGAGAATGGAAAAGCTGAGCTTATTGTCCACAGCCCAGCAAAGATGGAAAAGGGATGAATAGAATTTTTTTTAAATGTTGCAAAATTACTTCAATATTTTATGGCTAGGAAGCACAAGGCAACCATTAGGTAACACTTTAGTTTTGAATGTTATATATTATGTTAAAACGTTTCTATTTTAAGTGTTCTATCTGTCAATATGCTATTCAATTGCCTTACTTTGCACACTGGAAGCATTTATAGTTGTTTAAATTCCATTTTTAGCAAACCATGTAAGTAAAATTTGAAAGTGAGAAAAATATTATATATGAAAACCACCTAATTGTTTTTTCATTAAAATATAGGGATGTTTTATCATTGAATGTAACTTGAGTCCTCTGCTTTTTTTTTTTTTTTTTTTTTTTTTTGGCTTTGTAATCTGTATATTAAGGAGACATTCATACATTTCAAGAATTGCTTAAATTCTGACATCCAGATTTAAGCATGTGAACATATGATGACTTTTAAACATACAGTTAAAGCTATTCATCATATTTGCTAGAATACCAACATCAAATTACAGTTACTTTAGAGCATAGGTCAAATGGTTTAAAGTAAACCTGTAACATACCTAAGGAACACCTTCCTATATTATACGTGCAAACTACTTCTCCATGTGTAGGTCTCTTTATTTCAATTTCTGTGTTATCCAGTTCTGGAATTCACTACAAGGGCTTATTATGGTCCAAAAAGAAGGGAAAATTAATGTAACCAGGACTGGTCAACACAATTTTATATATGTGTGTATGTACATATATATTTTTTAAAAGATGGCACAATAGAAGGGAATGCAATTCTGTAAGTGCAAACCCTTAAGAAGCAGTATGAAATGATAAACACCATCTTTAGAAAGGAATCATTTCTTTCACTGATACCAGAGTGAAATTATACTTCATATCACCCTCAAGTAAGCTAAGGCAATAGAATGCAGAGGCATCACAATGAAACCCACTTAATACAAATAACTAGACAGATTAACACTCCTCTACAGATTAAGTTTTCTTTTTTCTGATTGCCAGTTCAATACAGATTTTTAATTTTATAGCTGAACAATGGAGGGTCAACACATATTCCTAGTATTCCAGTCTAAGTTTGTCCACGTACACAACTGAAATCAGTTACAAGGTATGGCCTAACAGATGCTAAGGGAACTTTTTAAAAAGTAGTTTTTATAGGTATTAAACAATTTCTTGCACACTGAAGTCATCATACACACAGGGCCAAATCAGAGCTTTTATATTTGCTTTTATTCTTCATTTAACTTTTAAAACACTACTATTATTGAATATTAGAACAAAAACAATTGCAAGTAGTGAGCATATTAGGATTATAATCCTTCACTCATTCACTACTGCATATAAAATGCTTTCAGTGAGTGTTATTCACTGGCCCCATTGAGAGGTTTGACACTGAACACCACCTCTGGGATGACAGTCATCATCCTCATATGCTTCTTCATTATAATGGTGCTATTTTCCTGATTTGAATCAAAGTCCACCAATTCTACCTGAGGCATTTCATCAGTCTCTTCTACTTCCTTCCTCTCTCCCTTCCAGCAGAGAGAGTTTGTCAGGAGAGAGAAAGCCATTTTCAGGAAAGTTTACCTTAAACTCAATGATTAGATGACCCTTTTCATATGGTCTACGATAAATTAGCATACCTTCATTTAGCACACACTTTATATCTGCATGCTTGACAATCTGACTTGGATGAGAGGTGATGAGTATGGTTCGATTATCAAGAGTGGATGTTGGCTTCTGGAAGTCACATAATACTGCCACCAGCTGTATGTCCACACATGCCTTTGTCAATATGAACTTCTAGAATCTTCTCTCGAACTATCTTCCTTCCATTGCAGCTTTTACATCTATCGTTAGGACTGATCCATTCCTCGTGGCCCTGGCACTCCATGCACACTGACTGAATTTGCTGAACCATTCCAGGACCTATCTGATGAATTCTTAATTTGCATTCCAGAACCTCAGCAGTTGAGACAGCACTCTGTTGCTCCTTTCCTACCACCTCGGCCTTCACATTTGTCATGAATCACATTCTTTTGCAGAGCCAGTTTCTTGTCCCACATTATATAAATCTCCTAACATTACTGAGAGCTGATGCACAGTGTTTTTACCTCTCCTTTCTCTCCTTCCTCCTCCTCCAAAAACCTTATCGAAGATGTCCATGGGAGAGCCAACACCACCACCTGCCCCACCCTCCTTAATTGCCTGTTCTCCTCCTTGGTCATATAATTCCCTTTTCTTGGCAACACAGAGAATTTCATAAAGTTGAGAAATCTGTTTAAACTTTTCTCCTTCATTTGGATTCTTATCAGGGTGGTACTTCAGGGTCAGTTTCCTATAAGCCTTTTTCAATTCTTCCTGGGGGGCATTGGGTTTGACTCCCAAAACATCATACTAAGTAGTTTCTTTCACCATTTTCTATAGCTGGTGAGCTGGCTGGGGTCAAGAGGGGGAAGGGGAAAGAGCACATAACTGTGTGCAGCTCGGGCAGCCATGCCTCCTCCACCTCTCAAAGAGCACCTCTCAAAGAGCATTCTCAAAGAGAAAGTTCCCAGTCCTCTGCCTTTTGAAGATCTTACCTGATGCCTCTTCTTAGATGTTTTGCAACCGGGCAATATATATGTTTATTTTATATATATATATTTTTACTATAATGCAATATCTGAGGCTAGAAACTTATAAAGAAAAGAAGTCTATAATTCACAGTTTGGGAGACTGAAAAGTCCAAACAGCATATCCCTGGGTGAGGGTTCCCTTGGTTACATTAACTCCTGACAGCCACTATAATGGCAGGAGTGTGTATGCAAGGGAAGATCGTATGGCTAGATAGGAAGCCAGAGAGCCATTTGGGGATCAGGCTCAGGTTTTATAACAACCTGCTTTCTCCTGAACTAACTCAGGGTCCCACAAGGACTGCCTTAATCCCTTCTCAAAGCAATGCCCTCAGTGACCTCCTAACAGGCCACCTCACTGCTTACATCATCAAACTAAGGACCAAACTTCCAGTACATGAAACTTTGGGGTACAAACCACATCAAAACCATAGCAGTGTGTGTTCTAACAGAAAGAACAGGCTTTATTTTTATTTTATTTTTATTTTTGAGGTAAGCTCTCATTTAAACTAGGGATTAAGCTACTTCTGGAGTTTCAGAGATGATATTCTTCATTTCTGACCCTTCCCATCTTAAAAATATAGAATTTATTCATTCTGAATACTTTGTTCCTGGGGATAGCAGGTGCATTTATGGGGCACACAGTGAGCAACTGCACAGAGTTGGGTATTCCTATCTCTTAATTATCTGATATTAAATTATGATTTTTATTCCTGCTCTGTCTCTAGAGCCAGGCAGAAGTAATTTCCAGTCACCTCTCTTCCACTTAGCCATTTAACCTTAGGCAACTCATTTAACCATTTGAGTCTAAAACTAACCCATCTGAAGAAAGAGAGTAATAATTCCTTGTCAGACATTCTGAGTGTGGAGATAATGGCTGAGAGCTCTCGGCACAGCCATGGAATAAGGCAAAGTTAATGCTATTACAAAAGGGAAATGCTATTACATAAAATGGTGGGTAATGGGTAATGGTATCATAATACTATGGAGGTCATTATTATTAATAATCCTGGGGACAGGATCAAACAGAGCAATTGGAAAAGATCTTCCCTAGGCAATATGAGAATCTCAGAGAGAAACCTCCATGAGCATTGCTGTTTATTTTACTAATGTGGATAGATGTAAATTTATTTTAATGAAGGACAGCTTTTCAGAGTCCTTCCTCTGTCTGCAGAGGTCTGCAATGAAAATGCAGACCAATTCAAAATATTTCAAAGAGGTATACTTGAGATGAGATATTTTACTCTTCCACATACATTATTTGGCCAAGCCAACAGAAACATGCACAAAAGATTTGGATTTGTACCTTAAAAAGAATATATTTGAATGACCAATACATACATGAAAAGATGACTCCTCATTAGCTCTCAGGGAAATGCAAATCAAAAGTACAATATAATTCTCTCTCTCTCTCTCTCTCTCTCTCTCTCTCTCTCTCTCTCTCTCACACACACACACACACACACACACACACACACACAAGCTGAAAAGCTAAAATGAAAACTACCAAGCATGTTGATCAAGAAGTACAGCAAATGGCAATAATTTTCTGGTGGGTCATAAATAGGTACTAACACTTTGGAAAAATTGTTCAAAAAACTTTGTGACCCAGGGATGTACTACTACATATATAGTCAACAGAAATGTGTACATGCATTCACCAAAAGACACATACCAGAATGCTCATGAGGCATTATTCATAATAGATACAAACTGGAAAAATTCCAAATGTTGCTTTGCAGAACAGTGAATGAATTAACTGTGGCATATTCATAAGGTGAATTACAATGGAGTAATGAGAATTAACAAACTACAGCTACACATAGCCATGTGGGTGAATATCAGCATTGGGATAATGCAGGATGTCAGATGCCACAAACAAAACATGAATAGTGTATATTTTGATTTACATAAAATAGAAAATAGGCACAACAAATCTGTTAGTTTTCTGAGGCCTTGTTAACAAATGATTGCAAACTTAGTAACACAAATTTATTCTTTCACAATTCTGGAATCCAGAGCTCTGCAAACAAGGTGTCCAAGTCACATTCCCTCCAGAAGCCTAAGGGAGGATCCTTCCTTAATTTTTCCAGTGGTTCTGCAAATTCCTTGACTTGTGGTCCCATCATTCCATCTCTGCTTCCATCTTCACATGGCCTTCTCCTCTGTGTCTGTGTCTTCTCCATTTCTGTCTCCTTCAGGAACACCAGTCATTGGATTTAGGACCCACCTGGATAATCCATGACAATCTCATCTCAAGATCCTTAAACTTAATTACATCTGCAAAGGTGATGTTTCCAAATAAGGTCACATTCATAAGGTCCGGGAGTTAAGAGACAGACATAGCTGTTGTGGGGAGGGTGGGTACCATTCAACTCTTTACAATGCTGCTAAAAGCCAGGACAGTGGTTACATTTTGGGAGGTTAATGACAGGCAGGTCATAAGGAAGCCTTTGGGGTGATGATGTTTCTTAATCTGGGTACTGGTTTTACAGGTATTAAATGTTTGTTTACTCTGAAAAATTCATCCAACTATACACCTGTAATCTGTGAGATGTTATTTATATATGTTAAACTACATTTTTTTTTCAGTGCTGGGGATGGAACCCAGGGCCTCATTCATGTGCTCTAACACTAGTTATATTCCCAGTCCTAACAACTATTTTTTTTTTAACAAAAGTCATCAAAGGGATTGGTAAAAATTATCTACATTTCCCATTCTTCCTACCTTCCTAATGAGGTCATCTTGGCATCTCAAGATAGACCACACACAGGGAAACATGAGTAGTTCTGGACACCTCCATTTTTTCAGAATGTGGGAACTTCAGTGTAAAAAGGATCTCACTGAAAAATTGTGTATCCCAAGAAGAAACTTATGGAAATTTCCTTTTAGATAGAATAAGTATGAAGATTCCTGCATCAGAGCATTCCAGAGCTATCATGGAAAGACAGAGAAGACTTAGTATGTATCTCTCCTGAAAACAGAGCTAAGACTGGCACAAGTGGGTTTCAGATATGGCTTAGCATAACAAGCTTCCTGACCATCAGAGATGCATAGAAATGACATGAAGCAGCAAGGTAGGAAGAATAGTGCAGTCCTCTCAGTTTCAGTCTCATGTATTTTGTTAGATGCATACATGCTAAGGACCATCATATCTTCTTGGAGCATTGGCCCCTTTAACATTAGGTAATGTATCCCCTACCTCCCTGTGGTTCTGGGGACAGAACCCAGAGCCTCATGCATCCTAGGCAAAGTTCTACCATGAGCCACTCCCCAGCCCTCCACAACACTTCTCTTTATCTCTGATTACTTTCCTTGTCCTGACGTCTACTTTGTCTGAAATTAATATAGCTACTACTCCTTTCTTTTAACTACTGTTAGCATGATATATCATTCTTCACCTCTTTAATCTGTCTTTACATTTAAAGTGGGTTTCTTTTAGACAACCTATAGTTGGTTCTTGTTTTTTAATATACTCTGACAATCTCTTTAATCACTTTAATCACATTCAAAATGACTATTGATAGTTGGTTTAATATCTACTATATTTGTTACCCTTGCTCTTTGTTCCTATTTTTATATCCCATTACCTTTTCCACATTGTATGTAGGGCTTTAATTGAACATATAACATGTTATATAATCCCATTTTCTCTCCTTTCTTAACAAGTCAGCTATTCTTCTTCTTCTCCTTCTCCTTTACTTTTTAAATAGTTGCCCTGGTAGTTTACAATATACATTACCACATTCAAATAATAATCACTTCACAGATAGCTCAAGTATTTTATAACAAAATAATCCGAATTCCTATATCCTTATCCTTTGTGTCATAACTGTCACTCATGTCACTTATACATTAGCTTATTTACAGATACATAATCAAATACACCGTTGCTTTTTAATATTTTTCGGCAGTGCTGGAGTCTAACTCATAGCCTTGTGCATGCTAGGCAGTGATGCTACTTTTTATAAATGAAAATATAAACTTTTCTATAAACTTTTTTATAAACCTTTGTTTCATCACTTAAAAAAAACTTTTATTTTACCTTCATATATACCTTCTCCATTGCTCTTCCTTTCTTTACATAGATCTGATTTGCTAACCTGTATTCTTTTCCTTCTCTCTGAAGAACTTCTTTTAACATATATTGTAAGACAAGTTTACTAACAACAAATTTCCTTAATTTTTTTGTTTGTGTGAGAGAGTCTTTAATTTTCCTTCACTTGTGAAGAATATTTTTGCAGGGTGTAGAATTCTAGTTTGGTGGGTTTTTTTCCCCTCGACACTTTAAATATTTCTATTTACAATCCTTCTATTCTTGCTTGCATGGTTTCTGAGAAGTCGGATCTCATTCTTATTTTTGCTCTTCCATAGGTAAGATTTATTTCCCTTTGTTTGGTATTTTCTGAGTTTCTTGGGTCTGTGGTTTGGTGTCTTGCATTAATTTGGAGGGAATTCTTACTCAATATTGTATCAAATATTGTTTTTGTTCCTTTCTATGTGGTGTTCCCATTACACACACGTTACACCTTTGTAGTTGTTCTACTGGTCTTGGGTATTATTCTGTTGTTTTATTTCAGGTCTTTTTTCCCCTTGGGTATTTTTTTTTTCCAGTTTTGGAAGATTCTAGTTTCATATTCTCAAACTCAGAGATACCTGATCACATTTAGTCTATTGATGACTGGAGGGGAATTCCATCTCTCTGTTCTAGTGGTGGTGGTTTGTTTTTAATCGCTAGCATTTTCCCCCAACTCTTTCTTAGAATTTCCACCTCTCTGCTTACAGTGCCCATTTGTTCTTATATGTTGTCTACTTTTCCCTGCAAGGTCTTTAGTACATTAATCATGGTTTTCCTTAAAAACTTCTAGTCAATTCATTCCAAAATCCTTGCCATATTGGACTCTGGTTCTAGTGCTTATTCAATCTCTTTGAATTTAAGGAAAAAGGAATTAGTGTGTCTTGTAATATTTTGTTTTGTTGTTATTGAAAGATGAACATGAGGTAGTAGAAAAAGGAAATGTGATGAGCCAGGTGTGGTGGCGCATGCCTGTCATCCCAGAAACTCAGAAGCCTGAGGCAGGAGGATCACAAGTTCCAGGGCAGCCTCAGGAACTTAGCAAGACCCAGTCTCAAAATAAAAATTAAGAAGCACTGGGTGTGTAGCTCAGTGGTAGAGCACCCCTGGGTTCAATCCCCAGTACTTCAAAACAAAACAAAACAACAACAACAAAGGAAATATAATGAATAGGCCTTTTAGTAAGATGGCAGTAAGTTCCGTGGAGAATAGGGGTGTTCTTTAGTCTCGTGATTAGGTCTTAGTCTTTAGGTGAACCCATGTCCCTGGACTGTAAACTTCACAAGTGTCTCTCAGTTTGTCCACCCTTTAGGTGGAACAGGATAAGTAAAATGGAATAGCTTTAGGTATTTCTCTTTCTCCGGGTCAGTTAGACCCTGATAAAACCTCAGCAGGTTAGACTCTAGTTAATGAGCTTCCCCTGAAGTCAGGCTTTGTTAAGAACAGAATTGCCTTGGAATTATCAAAATTTGTCATCTTTCCTTCCCTCCAGAAACATATGTGGACTTTTCTACAATATTCACAGGGAGAACCAAGTTGGGCTCCTGGAGGTAGAACTCACAAAATTATGGGGCAGAGGTATGACTGTGTCCCTATGGAGGTCTTGATTCACAGTTTTATCTGTACTAAGCCTCTGGCTACTTATGAGATACAGTTCAGGTTTCTCTGTCTGATGTGGATTCCCATAAAATTTTCTGCTTGTGGGTTTTTCCTCTGGTGGGTTGTGATTTTCTGTGTCTGCCAGTATGTCTCATCTTTCAGGTGGTCAGTGTTTGGTCCCTCACGACTCTGATATATCTAAGAAGATTTGTTGATTTTTTGATTTGTTCAACTTTTCATTTAAAGATTAAGTGGTGATTTCTAAGTTCCTTGCATAAAACTAGAATTAAGAAGTCCATAATGATTTTTACTTATTTTTTAAAATATTTTTTAGTTGTCAATGAACCTTTATTTTTATTTGTTTATTTATATGTGGTGCTGAGAATTGAACCAGTGCCTCACACATGCTAGGCAAGCGCTCTGCCACTGAGCCACAACTCTAGGCCCCACAATGACTTCTAAATGTACTCTTCCCTCCCATCCCCTTCCCCCTGGCAAACCCTAATTTATCCTCAGATTCAAGGAGTGGAATCTGAACCAATCACTAACACAAGACTATTTGAAGCTATCCAGATATGCAAGGCAAGGTATTGGCTTTGCCACTGTGAGCAAGCTGGTTGTCACCTTGGAACATCCAGGTTGCTAGATTCACGTGCATGTGGACTAGATTTGTTTTGATTTTGCCACTTTGCATTATTCTTGCTTCCCTTGGGAGACAATAATGTTTTTAGCAATATATGTCACATGTTTATTAAGCTCTAAAGGGAAGGAATGAGATAAGATTAAAATACAAGTTCCCTTCTACTTAAACCCTAACACACAGGAGTACCAAAGTAACATAAAGTACATTCCAGAAAGCCATTTCAGTGCATGATAGATGCTTAAAGTACAATTTATTAAAAATATAAAATAGCACTCAAACTAGCTAAACAGTTTGTTCACCCGTACAAAACAAGAGTAAGGTCTACTGTGACATTTCAAACAACATAGGTGTTATTGTTTGGGTAAGCATCACCCAAAGGTCCATATGATAGAAGCTTGGTCCAAAGCTTGGTGCTATTGGGAGATGGCAGAAACGAAGAAGTGGAGCCTAGTGGGAGGTCTTCCAGTCACTGGGAGTGTGCCCTTGAAGAGGACAGTGGGACCCTAGCTCTTCCTTTGTATCTTTTGTATCCTAGCCATGATGGGAGGGAAATATTCTGCCACATGCTCCACCATGATGTGCTGCTGCCTGTTCGTGAAGGGGAGGGGGACAGGCAGAGGAAGTTTTTTGTTTCATTTAGTATCCTTCCTCAGCAAGCAATAGGTACTTGGAATTCAAACTGAGTCAAAGGTAAGAATCCAATAGGAGGGAAGACCCAGGGTATGATCCCCCAGGTCTGTGGCTTTACTTTCTTTTGTGAAATAAAACTGACTCTTGGTGTGATGATTAAGCACACATGTCACATTCCACAGGTAGAAGATTGCAAACAACCCTTTGGACCCTGAGATAAAACAAACTAAACCAAACCAAAAACCCAGGGTCACTGTGTGAGTTCTAGAAACCCAAACCAGTGAAACATGAATTGTTCCTATAAATTGTTGACTCCCAGACCAAAGTAACTTCTCCTTGACTTTTTAAATGCTGGTGTCTGAAGATGTGTTAAAATCTGTATGGATATGATTTTCATATGAAATTTTTGCTGTTTTTTTTTTCTGTCACATCATAAAAAGGTTTTTAAATCTTATTAATCTTGTTTGTCTCATTTTTCCTCCAAAAACATGAAATATTTCCTTATTTGTCAATCCATTCTCTGAAATCTGATATCTCAACTGTTATGCAAATAACATTCTCCTTCAGTCTAAAATGCATCTGTCTGGCTCTTCCTTCCACAGCTGATGGTTGAAAGGTCCACCAAGAGCAGCTGAAGTTACTTACTTACCAGAGCCAAAAAACTGTCCTCCAGGGTCTCTCTGCCTGATCAGGGATGAGGTTCATGAAACATTCAGCTTGATGTTCAGTGGCCAAGTCTGTTTCTGGTTTGGGTTCTGACTTGTATATGGCGATTTACTTTCCCATCAGTGGGGTTTTGACAATGCCAGGACCATTTAGTGGTCACTGTTGAGAGTGGACAGCAGGAATTCTGATTGTTAAGGCTTTTTTGCTTGTTTGTTTATCTTGGGGATCCTGATACCTCCTGGGATCCTCAGTTTTGTTTTTATTGCTTGGTACCAGTAGGAGCTCAAGCCATACAATATAAAAAAGTGTTTTTCTCTCCCTGGAATGGAGAGCAGCCCTTTGACACCTGAAACGCAACTAACTGGTTAGTTTGAGGGTTTTGGTTTCCTTTACAATCTGTCAGTAAAGTTAGTAAAACTGAAAAAGTAGGTTCTCTTCAGCTGTGAATGTAGCTTAGTGATAAAGTGCTTGTTTAGCATGAGTGAGGTCTTAGGTTCAATACCCAACACTGCCCAAGAGGAAAAAAAAAAAAAAAAAAGAATTTGTTTTCTTGACATGTGCATAAAAAAAAAAAATCCTTTCTTGCCAGCAATAGAAAGTTCCCTTTTACAATGGTCTGTTCATACCTTCTCTATAATGCTGTCTCTCTCTCTCTCTCATTGGCTGGTGAGAGCCCAAGAGGCAGGGAGAAACACTTGGTGAAGGAAGATAGTGCGGGGTTGGGGGATCAGGTTGCCTTTTTATAACAACCCAAGAGAACAACTGATTCATTCCACCAGACAATTATCAATCTCTTCTGAGGAGTGAGTCCCTCAGTGACCTCTCACTAAGCTCTACCTCTTAAAGTCCTACTGTCTCTCATATCATCAAACTAAGGACAGACTCCCAACATATGAACCATTGGTGGATACCCTCAAACTGTATCCAAATCCTAGCAAGAAATGATATACTTTGAAGATGGAGGAAGAGGCCACAAGCCAAGGAATACTGGTCCTTCTAGAAGCTAGAAAAAGAAGCAAACAGATTCTCCCTAAGGCCTCCAAAAATCTATAGGAAATGAATTAACACATTCAAATCTCTGCTCTGTCACTGTATCTCTTCTTTCTGACTCTGACCTTTGTGGTTCCTCAATTTTAGTTCCATAAAACCTATTTCAGAATTCTGACCTCTTTAAGAGAATGAGCATGTGTTGTTTCAAGCTCTAAATTTGTGATAGTTTATTATAGTAGTCTGTAAACATTTATCATCATGGATCAAAAAAAGGCACCAAAACAAACAAACAACACCGCCCCCCTTCAAACCCCTAACAGACCAGCATATTAGTCTATTTTCCATTTCTGCAACAAAATAACAGAGACGGGGTACTTTACAAAGAAAAGAGGTATTGTTAGCTCAAGGTTTTGGGGATTTGAGAGTATGTGTGTCTATACCACTCTGCTCTGGTGAGAATCTTCTGGGTATATCACAATATGGCATCATGATGGAAGTATATGCAAGAGGGAAAGATTGTATTGTGAGACATGAAGCCTGAGGAATTCAGGGGTCAGGCTTGCTTTTAAAAACCACCTACTTTTACAGAAACTAACTAGGATCCTGTGAGAACACCATTAATCTCTTCCCAGGGCAATGCCCCCATGACCTCCACAAGGTCCCACTTTCAAAGATTTTGCCACCTCAAAACTGCCACACTGAGAACCCAAACTCCAGCACATGAACATACGGGGGACACACTCAAGCTATATACAAACTATAGCAACAGTAACTCCAGAAGAAACAGAAAATTTGCTTCTTTTTTCCCGTTAATTTGAAACCAAATATACCTCTCCTAAAAGTCATCAGATGGTCTTTGAGAGCCTTCCAACATTCAAGGAATAAATCATTCTTATGGTATGTGAATAAATCAGAGTGTAACACCAGAAATCTTTAAAACTGAGTCTATGAGGTTATATATGACTTCACTAACCTGAGTTGAAAAAAATAGAGTGAGCACATATTCCAAGAGACCTGCCTGTCATCCTTATATGGTTAATAAAATATTAGCCATTAATCCAAAATGTTAGTCCTAACATTAGCCTAATGTTAGCCATAGATCCAACATCACATGTCACTACAATCAAGGGAAGTCTCTTCCAGGAATTAGTGATGGTTAAACCCTAGGAAATCTAAGCTGAACTTAAATTGACATACTAAAAGAAAAGAAAAATGTGATCATACTGAAGAAAATCTGATAAAATTAATTTGAAACATTAATTTTAATATGTTTCTTGCTAAGTTAAGAGTCACACATGAATGTAAGAATGACTATCAAGTATCATCAGCAAAGTTAATCAATTACCCATCTAAGGGAGTAGTAGATAGCTTGGACCAGAGTATGATTGACTAGAAGATTTGGTTTTTTAAATATTATTTCATTTTAATGTATTTACTTGTTTTGTAGAGACAAGGTCTTGCTAGGTGGCCCAGGATGACCTCCAACCCTTGGGATCTACTCATCCTTCTGCTTCAGCCTCCCAAGTACCAGGACAACAGGCATGGACACCCAAACCCAATTGACTCAGTATTTTAATGAGGTGCAGACTTTCTGAATAAATTTGCAGATATAATGTCAATCGACACCCCAATATTTTCCAAGTCAAATAGTTTCCTTTTTTTACAACCATTTATGAATGAATCCTTTCTTTCTTCATTGATTTTAATGGTCCTTCAACATAAATTAGATTCTAATTAGAGGCCAGGCCTATGGATAAGATCTGCTTATTGAATGTGCATTATTTCTTTCTTCTAATTGTCTACTCTTGTGCTAATTGCACATTGTTTTAAAAACAATTTGTTAGCCAAAAGAGTTATTTCCCTCTTTATCACTTTCCTTTTTTGAATTTTTTCCCACTCCTACCTATTTATACTCTAAAAATCTCTCAGAATCATTTTATTAAATTTTAAAAGGATACAATAAACTGAACTAAAACCCAATATATTAATTGGAAAGACTGGCTGTCCTCAAGAACATCATGCACTTCTAATTCAAGTCTCGTATAAAATTCATAAATAAATACCATGTATGTTTCTTTTTAAAACTATCAGTAGACATTTTGGGTGTCTGCTTGTGTTGTGGCCTGACTCCACTCAGCTTTGATTATTTCAATTCTAATGAAATGAAAATTTGAGAATAACAAACACAGAGACAGGTTACACAGTTTCACATGCATTTTATTTCCTCTTAAATGTAGCCCCCAGGTGACATTCATAAGCTACAAGCAGGCAGGGATGAGGCTCAGTGGTAGAGTGCTCGCCTAGTATGTATGAGGCCCTGGATTCCACCCTCGGCACTGCAAAAAACCAAACCAAACCAAACCAACCAACCAAGAACAAAAACAGAAAGGAAGGAAGGGAGGAAGGGAGGGAAAGAAAAGCTATAAGCATGGCTCTCAGCCCTCTGCAAGTAAAAACATTAAAGTGTTCCAAAAACCCCATTTCCATATTAATTTTACCTGCTGCCAAGAACTGGATTTTTTTAAGCTATTTTTTTTTTAATTATTCCAGCAATTGGAAGAAGTACTCTGGTTGTATTTAAACAATAACTTTCAGGATTTAGATTGATATTGCCACATTAATACTAACTAAAGTCCACATTTAATTTGAATTTCCTTAGTTCTTGCTTAAAATCCTTTTTCTATTTTAAGATTCCTTCTAAGATGCCACCTTGTGTTTTATTATTTTCTTTCTTTAGACTCCTTTTCACTGTGACAATTTTTCAAATGTCCTTGTTTTTGATGACCTTGAATAATTGAGGAATATTGGTCATTTTTAAAAATTTTTAGGTGTACACGGACACAATACCTTTATTTATTTTTATGTATTGCTAAGTATCAAACCCAGTGCCTCACATGTGCTAGGCAAGTGCTCTATCACTGAGCTACAACCCCAGTCCCCAATACCAGTCATTTTGTAGGCTGTTCCTTAATTGGAATTTGTGTGATTAGACTGGAGTTATGAATTTTGGGGAAGAAGACTGTAGGAGCAAAGTGCTATTTTCTTCACATCATACTAAGAATACTGTACTTGGTTGAATATTGTCCCCTCTCCCCAATTCATCTCTATCTGGAAACTCAGAATGTGACTTTATTTGGAAGTGGATCTTTTCAGATGTAATAAAGTTAAGATGAGGTCACATGGATTAGGGTGAGCTCTTGATTCAATGACTGGTGTCCTGATGTGCAAAGACAAATACAGAGGGGACAGCATGTGATGTCACAAGCAGCAATTAGAATTATGCTGCTGCAAAATAAGGAATTGTAAGAACTGCAGGCCAACCACCAGCAGCCAGCAGACAGGCATGGCTGCTCCAAGAACAAGCCAACTCCGCCAACTCCTTGATTTCAAATTTCTGGGCTCCAGAAGTGTGTGAGAATAAACTTCTGTTGTTTCAAGCACTACATCTGTGGTAATTGTTGCAGCAGCCCTAGGAAACTAACCCTGGAACATCATAATAATATGATGCATCACTGTTGATATTAACTTTGATCATCTGGTTGAAGTTATGTTTATCAGTTTTCTCTTCTGTGAAGTCATTATTTACTCCCTCTCCATACCATACTCTTTGGAAGGAAGTCACTGTGTACAGCCCATATTTAAGGAGTGAGGGCCAGGAATTTTTGTTTGTTGTGAAAGAGATTTCTTTCAAAAATGTTCTCATATAAATGTTTTTGCTAATAGATAAAAGGTTGATAATATTTGTTTTTTATATTTGTTGAAGAACTTGTGAGTAGCAACTTTATTAAAACTCTTTGTTAATGTTTTGTTGTTGTTATTATTATTTATTTTGCCAGTGCTGAGGATTGACCCAAGGGCCTTGTGCATGCTAAGCAAGTGTGCTATCACCGAACTGTATCCCCAGTCTCTTTTATTAATTCTATTAGATTTTTTCCCCCTATTGGGTTTCTTTGGATTGTTTGAAATTATAAGTGCAAGTAATGCTTTTGCCTCTTCTTTTGCTATATTTATATATTACATTTTTGTTTCATGACTTATTACATTGGTCAAGATTTTTTGTGTTCATCAGCTTTCATCGCTGTGATAAAACACCTAAGAAAAAACAATTTAAAATAGGAAACACTTATTTTGGCTTATGATTTCAGTCCATAAGTGGCTGGCTTCATTGCTTTGGGACTGAGGTGAGGCAGAACATCATGGTGGAAGGGCCTGGCAGAGCAAAGCTATTCAACCTATGGTAGCCAGGAAGGAGAGAGAGAGAAAGAGAGCGAGGGAGGGAGTTGGCAGGGGAGAGAGAAAAGAAGGGACCAGGAACAAGTTACTGTCTCCAAGAGCATGTCCCCCAAGGACCCATTCCTTTTCAGCTGGGTCTCACCCACTAGAGTTCGTATTACCTCCCAATATGTCTATTCAGCTATGGATGCCTCAATGGATTAATCCATTGATGAGGTTAGACACCCCTAACGATTCAATCACTTCCCAAAAGCTCCACCTCTGCATGGGGGATCAAGCCTTCAACACATGTCTCTTTGGGAGGACATTCCAGATCCGAACTCTGACACAATTAAACAAAAGCAGTGGCTATTTTTCTGCAGAAGGCAGCAGGCAGCAGCAGAGGCTTGTGCAGCCATGGACAAGATGAAGGCTTAGGATGGTCTCAACAAGGAGGAAGAAGAGTTGTTGAAATAACTGGATGACCTGAAGGCAGAGTTATCCCAGCTGTACATTCCCAAAGTGATAGGTAGGACTGAGTCCAAGCTCTCCAAGAGAAAAGCAGTCCACAAATACGTTTCCTATATTCTCACCATCATTAACCAGACTCAGAAAGAAAACCTCATGAAATTCCTCAAGGGCAGGAAGTTCAAGCCCCAGGATCTGCACTAAGAAGATGTATGTCATGTACCTCGGGGTCAACAAGCAGGAGGACCTGAACCAAGAAGCAGCTGTGGAGGTACCTGGTCAAGGTCTGAGCACCACAGCATTAATAAAATATGAAACCAGAAAAACAAACAAAAATACAATTGCAGTGACCAAAGATCTAGTCTATATTCTAGGATTTTTGGCTATGGTAACCCTCATACCTTTCGGGAAACTTCTCTACTTCATGCAATTCTGGTGGAGCCCTTGTCATTTACAAATAGCATCCAACATTTTGGTACAGAGTTCAGTACGTGGTCCAGTTGCAGCCAAACCCAAGATCCTGTTTTCCTGGTCAGGGCGATTTTTCCAGGAGTGGGTAAGAAACCCAAGCAGGGTTAATTATTTTTTCTCCAAGTTTTGTGTTTGTAACTTTGGAGCTAGAAGAGAAGCAGGAAGGGTCTTACTTTCTGGCCTAAAGGATGGGCAAGATAGGAATGTGGGCACTGGAGGCCACTATCACCTGCAAAGAAGGGAAAGACACCTGTGCAGGAAGAAGGAAACCAAGGAAAGAATCGCAGTTGGTGTGGAGAGCAAGGGAGAGAGGTGACAAAAGGGAAAATACTAATGATCTCGTTTTTAAATCCCTGAATCCAAACTTTCTGTTTCCATGAGCCAAAATATTTGTTTTCCCAGCTTCTCTGCTTAAGTCGTATCACTTACAACAGAAGGAATTTTGTCTGTTAACAGAAATCATCCTTGACCTGGTAGCTAAGGTTTGTTAGGCAGTGATTGAGTGCCAGGCTGAGGGCATGTGGTACTGGTTCAGGTCCTCCACCTACATGATCCCAATCATATCTCACAACTGGCAGGTATATACAAATGAGGAAACTGAGGTTCTGCGAGGCAAGTTGCCTGTTTTCTAAGGCTAGCAGCCTAGTCTCCTACTTCTACCTCTGGCGGATGGATAAGCACCCAGACCAGTAAACACCGACTGGAAAATGTAAACTTGTTACTCTATCCTGACAGTTTCTAAGTTCTTTAATAGAACTGATGGGAGAAAAGAAGTATGTAAAATCCAAACGGGAAACAATGTGCGCTGAAAGCAAGCTGTACAGCAGCCACCAAAAACGCCCAATCCGAACAACTGGCTGGCCGCCAGCCTGGTTAGAACTGGAGGAGTCTAGGTCCTTCCACGCTACAAATTTCAGAATCTGAAACCCTGAGGAGAGAAGCAGGGCCCCAGCGAGTCCTAGTGTCCAAGACACAAGGATCTGTCCTCCCACCTCGTGGAGCGCTTTCCGTTAGTTTGACAGCTTTTCAAACTTCAAATCCCAAGTGCAGGATTTCACAGCCTTTCCAAGGCTGGGGGCCTACGACCCGGGTGTTGGGATGCAAGGAGCGGGTCCAAGGTCGCAGACTTGCTGGCGGCGCACTTAGTCCGGCCCTGGGAGGGCTAGGGGCGGTGGTCAAGGGCGGGGACTGGCGTGGGGGGCGGGCCCAGTGCGATCTTGCTGCCCGAGTCTTCGCTGCCTTGCAGCACCGCGCCAGGCACATGGAGGCTCACTTGGAGCCGGTGCCGGAGCCGGTGGGCCCGGAGACCACCTCTGATCGCCGCGGGCTGCGTTGCCTGCTGTTTTCCGACTTTCGAGAGGAACTGCGGGAGCTCCTGATCCTGGCGGGCCCCGCGGTGAGTCAGGTGGCCCCAGTTGCAGGCTAGTCCAGGCAGGTTGGGGGCCCCGTGACCAGTGTTGCGGTGTAGGACATGGAGGAGGTGGGGACCGAGCGAACTTGCAGCAGGCGGGAGAGCTGGTGAGCACCAGCTCCCTAAGGTGCGGAGAGCCGGGTGGGGGGGCGCCTGTGCGCCTCCGCGCGCGTCCAGGCTGCCAACTGCTCTGCACCGCCCCACTAGGCAGAACCACCCGGCACAGCTGGCACTGCTGGGTCCTGGGGGAGCTGGAGTCACCGCAAAGCCAACGGCTTCCGTCTCCATCGTTAGTACCTACTGGGGAGCGGGAACCTGTGCCCTAAGGAAACTGCCGGCTCCCGCCGCCACACACGTACACTGGGTGCCTTATGGGGGCACGGATATTAGCGAACTAAGCAAAAGTTACTAGAGCTTCCAAGCACCCAAAACTTGGCTTCTTTGCAAACTAGCGGCAAAGTCCGGTAGTTCAGGTATTAGGTATCCAAACAATTATCCTGAGGCATGGAGGAGGGAAGCGGATTGTCCTTCTTGGATTTAGGCTTCCGAAAGTATTTGGAATTCAGAATCAACCTCTGCAGAGGCATCTCGCGCCAGCTTCCCCTCTCCACCAGTAATTGTGTTTTAAAAAGTTTTTAACGCGATTCTGTTTGGACTTGAAGTGTTCTTATCTGTGTTTTTGTTGTTGTTTGGGTTTTGTTTTGTTTTTTGCTTAGATCTCTTTCTGCCTTACCTTTTAAAGGTAATGTAGGTTTTTTTTTTTTTGTTTGTTTTTTTTTTAAACCATATGAACTACAGAACATATAATCCCGTTCATGTTCTCCTGCCGGTTCTGGTGTTTTTCAAGCCCCCTGTGCCGGTTGTGGAGTAGGATAGACCAGAAACCGTCAGTGTATGTTTAAAGTGAATATACTCTTGGTTATGGCATTCTGCACCTGCGCTGGCTAAAGTGGAAAGGTGTGGCCTCCAGTTATGGTAACTCCTGTTGTTTGTGGGATATAGCATTGTGGTGGGCAGGCAGCAAGAATAATGCAGAGGATAAAGCTCTGAAATGAAAATACACCCATTGTGTAGGAGGTTGTGATGCTCCTGGTAGACTGGAAAGAACTCCTAGTTTGGAATCTCTAGACCTGGGTTTCAGTTCCCTGTGTTACCGGAATTAAAGGTCCAGGCTACCCCAGCCCTGGAAGGCTAGTACTTGAGAACTGAGAGTTGGTAGAAAGGATTCAGGCTTACTCTGTTTTCTTGAGAAGATAGAGGGGCTGTCCCCTCTAAGATCCATCTAGGGGGTCTCGGGCACAAAGGGCTTTTATAGGAAGGAGAAAGGAGAAGTAGGGCAGAAAGGCTAGGTGTTGAGCGGGGTTATGTTCATCCGTGTGTTCTTTTTTCTCTTCTGGAACATTGCAGTAGATTTCCAGTCGTGGGGCCAGCGACCTCCTGCCCTTCTTGTCCTTTTGAATTTACATGCTCCGTGTTAGTTGATGCATAGATTCAAACAGGAGTGCTACAAAGGTCATTAGGTGTTCTGGGTTCCATACAACTAAAGAAAGATTTAGTGGGTATGGCGGTGCAGACCTGCAATCTGAGGGCTTGTGCAGGGAGGATCCCAAGTTTGAGGTCGGCCTGGGCAATTTAGCGAGACTCTTGTCTCAAAATAAAAAAAGAAGGAATGTAGCCTAGTGTTAGAGCGCCCCTGGCTTTAATTTCCGGTGCTGCAAGGGGGAAAAAAAAAGCGGTTAACATCTTAACCACCTAGGTGGACTTTCCCTTCTGTGAAAGAATTAGGGAGGTCTGGAAGGGCAGAGGGAGGAGGAAATAAGGGCAACTTCAAAGGAGGGTCCCTTTACACGTGCTTTCACCTCCCAAAGTATGTTAGGAAACAGATTTGTGAACTTGAGTGTCTCTAGTCTCCAGTTATCCATCCATAAAATGAGGTCGATGATCTGTGTTTTGACTCAACACTCCCACACAAAGATGCTATGAGAAAGGACTTTGTAAGGCCATTATTGCTCTAATAATACAAGCTTTCTGAGACCTAGCCCCTTCCAGTAACCCGATCCTGTTATTAGCAGCTTGGGCCAGGGACCCTGCCTGGATGCCAGCTGATTGGATTGGGCCACCCACCTGCATAAGAACTAGGCACAAGATGGAAAAAATAAAAGTGAACTTTATGCAGTTTGAGCAAATTTGGGAGAAGCAGCTAGATTCCTTCTCCCTTGGAGTCCCATAGAAGCTCTTAAAATTTATAGAAACCAAAGCCAGGTGATATACATATGTAGGATTAGTTGGCCTGAAGAGGGGGCAAAATGGGAGGAAAGGAAGGAAATGCACATATGCAGATTCGTGTAGCCTGTGCTAGACAAGCCAGGACAGGGGGCAGTCTCCATCCTCAGCTCCCTTGGTGCCCTGGGTAGGCCATGGAGAAGCAGCTCCTCAGCTTCCATTCCCAGTGTGAGGAGCATGAGGACAAGAGGATGTCCCCCAAATTCAATCTGTTTCAATGCCCTTGATGTAGGAGACCTCCTTGGGTCTCCAGGGATGAACACTAGACTGATATGGAGGGTCTCCCCTTTCTGTTTGTGTGTGTATACGCACCTATACATGTGATGATTGTGTTTATTACAAATACGATATGTACTCTGCAGAAAAAGAAAAAAGAAAGAAAACCAATACCAACAGAAGAAAAAACTCTAAGATTGCACTGCCCAAGAGATAATTTGGGATTCTTTTCCTCCAGTCTTTTGTGTACATGTCCATGACTGCTTTGCACAAATGAGATTGGAGACTTCTGGCACCAGTTTAGTCTTTTGTGAATTGTATATGGAGTCCCTCTTGATGTCCCTCCATCTCTGTTCCCATCTGCTGTAAGTTACATATTTTCCAATGGGCAGGGGGTAGGAGATCAAAACCTTTTCCCCCTGTGGTCAATGTCTAACACTCTCTTCTCCAAGATTCCACAATAAAATAGGTAGAATTGCCAGCGTGGCACTACTTTTTGTGTGTTTCCTCTTTCTCATCACCATTTCCCAGACCTCTCATGTTTCCTGACCCTTGAGAGCATTAGGATTTATCAAGATATTCTCCTATTGAGCTTTAAATGAAGACTTTCAAGAGACAGTAATCCAGAAGGCAAAGGAGAGAGTGTGAGATGAACAGGTTCACCTCTCAAAAGATGCTCTTCATTTTATTCTGATGAAAACTTTGGGAATGTGGGTATTTGCCAGAGATGGAAAGTGGTAGTATACTTCAAGCATTTCAACCGTGCTTTCTCTTTGTGATTAGCATCTTCCAACCAAGATGAATTGTTAGAGTCCTCAAAAATAACCCCAAAGATGGATGCCCTGTGGGCATGGACTGTGATGTAAGAGCGGTAGGATTGCCTAGGCTCAAACTCCTGGGAAAGAGCTCTGGAAACTTCTAGGGCTTCAGGGCAGAAGATACAGGGATAGCGGGGACAGAGGGGTGATATCAGATGAAACTGACTTGATGGAGTCAGGACATAAACAAATGCAGGCTGAAATTTTGGATTGTCATGGGGGTATAGGGAAATACTTGATAGGGAGTACTTAGTGATATATGTCAGATTCAGCAGGGCAAGGTTGCAAGGGAAAGAGACAATCCAGACCAAAGGAGAGGAAAACCTGGAAGGGGAGGATGGTTCCTCTTCCAACAAGTCAAAGGATGAGTGAATGGATGTGAGGAAATATTCAGTGATAGTGGAAGCTAAACAGAGGAAACCCCGCAGGAGCCCAGGACCTCCCTTCTCTCCTTCCCAGTTCCCCATCCAACCCATCCTTCTCAAGTCTTTGGTTTCAGCACTCTGAATGTCTCTCAAAGAGATCAACTTCTTCACGTTCCCACTCTCTCAGTGGACCACTATAGTTCCAAGCAGTCTTTCTAGCTCATGGTGCCCCAAATGCTCCACATGGAGCCACTGAAGTGCCTTTCAAATGCATATCTGTGCCTTAGTCCCACTCAAAACCCTGAACTTGGTCCTATAAGTCCCTCTGTACTCTGATCCCTATTGAACCCTCCTGCCTTATCTTGTTTCACTATCTTCCATTGCCCTCCTCCTGGGAAGCCTTAGCCCCCCCCTCTGATATCTATACTCTGTCCCTCTGCCTAAAAAATTCATCATTCAAATTAACTCATTGTCTTCCCTGACTACTTGACTAAACCAGAAGTTCACTGCACAAATGAACTTAACTGAGTTACTTATTGCATTTTCAACATCTTTTCCTTCTCTACTGTGGGTTCCATTGGGTGGGAATGAAGCAATGGTGTTTGGTTAATTCACACCCATGACCCCAGTACCTGGGATGCACTTTGAATTCCAAAGCCACCGTCCTGAAAACACATTCCAAGTTCAGACTTTGGACTGGAGCATCCTCATATGTACAAGGAGGAACTGTCTGGGTGACCTCTCGGATTCTTTCCTGTGCTGACCTTTTGCTGCTAAGAGTGGACTTTCAGGCCCCCCGGGATGGTAAGAGAGGTCCTTCTGGAGCACTTGCACAGTCCTTTGAACAGGTTTACGCCTGTACCCTTTCCAAGCAGCAGGTCATGGAGAGGACCCTTCTCAAGCTGCCAGGCAGCAAGAATCTTTATCTTGCTACAAGGTTTGTAAGTTATTGCCTGACCAGGAAAATGAGCAGCATCCTTGGGCAAGAAGAAGGGTCGGAAGTATGTCATTTTGGCAGTTTGGGTGGGTGTGGGCTGGATATTGGGCCCAGGGCCTGGAACATGCTAAGCATGAGCTCACCCACTGAGCTCACACCCCCAGCCCCTACTCTTAACAATAGCTATTCTCCATCTGAGCCATTACCAGTTCAGTTCACTGTTTTTCAGGCAGCAACCATTGAGATATCTAAGGTTAACAGACCTTTGTCCAGGATCGGTGAATTCCCTGGCATAATGACTTGCCTTTTGATGGTAGGGTTCCAAGGATCTGGAACATTCTCAAAATGTGATCTTTGAGCACCTGTGTATAGGCTATGTATGGGTTTAGGGTGGAGGATATGTTCAAATGCAGATTCCTCAACCCCATGTACCTCCTAAATCAGTCTTTCAATATGGGCCAGAGCATAAGCATTTGTAGCACCCCACTCCCTGAGGTGACCTTTGTGCATACAAACTACATTCTGTGGCTAGGAGTCACCCAAAGGGCTTGAAACCAGAATCTGAGGAGTAGTTAGTAAATCTAAATTCCAGAACTCTGTCCCTCCTGGGACTGAGGCTTAGGATGGGCTGACTCTGTTTGGCTGTCTGACCTGGGCAACGAGAACACGGTTATTACCATAACCCCAGCAAAACTGCAGCAACCGTCACAAAATAACAGTTTTAGCTGGCATTGACATTGAAGGTGTGTCTCACTGGATTGGTTGAACTCAGCTCCACTTTCTTGGACTTTTGTATAAGAGACATCTGAACTATTCCCACCCTTGGACTGGGCGCTCACCCTAAGAAAATGCCTCATCCCACCCAACTGAAAAAGATGTTCAGAGCAGTATGGTTTATAATAGCAAAATCTCGGCTACACTCCAGAGGCCTGTTGTTAGGATGGAATAGGCAGTTTTCACATGAAGCCATGAAAAGCAGCTTATGTATAGCCTGTAAGGAGGCAGGGAACTGTGAAGTGGAAACACGAAGTTCTGTGGGAAAGGAGAAAACAGAAAACTTTCTATGAACACTGTGATTCCTGTGCACAAAGGCCTCGTGGACAGCCATTTGAAAAGATTGGGAAATGATGCTGGGTTTACAAATACAAAAGACCTATGATCTTTGAAGTTATATGAATTCAAAATTTAAAGAGCCACCAAGCACCACTGATTGAAACCACAGAGAACATCTGTAAGGGAAATGACAACACCTAAATCATGTCACTATGTCCTGGCACACACCTATGGCAGTCCATTGGCTCAAGCTTTAGATTCTACAGAATCAGATTATTCATGTCTGTTTTTTTTTTTTTTTTTTTTTTTTTTTTTTTTTGTGCATGTGGTACTAGGGATTGAACTTAGGACCTTGTGTATGCTAGGCAAGCCTCCTACTACTGAGCCAACCCTGGCTCTCAACCTTTTTTATTCCCATCTTCACCCCTCCATTTCCATTTCCCTTCTGTCATATTTTTGCTTACTTGTGCAATACATGCAAAGGTTTCCTTCTGCTCAGTGGGGAGAGGCCCTATTGGAAATCAAATTCATATTTGATTTTTGTGGTAGTGAGAGAGGATCTGGGTTTGGGAGATGGTGCAAGAAAGATACGTCCCTGAGTTGTGGGTGCACATGCACACACGCACACATACAAAGTTAGAAGCTGGCCATTCATATTTTGAAGGTCTGGCCCATCGCTGGAGTTGGAAATGGTTTCTCTAGATGTGGTTTCTAGGGATGAAAGGAAAGAGAGTAGTCATCCTATTACAGCTCAGGACTTGATCAGGTACTAATATAACAATTTGGGGATACCTATAGGGCTGGCAGATGGTCTCTGCACAGGTTTGGTGGAGACCAGCAATAGGAACTATGTCACTAGAAGTCCTTAAAAGGCTATAAGAAGTAGCATTGAAGCTGAACCAACAGTGTCACCATCCCTGAGCATCAATTTTTGGAAGAGCTTTTGTGGGGCAGGCAAACAAATCCTTAGGTGTCTGTTCTCTTCTCCTAGGGAGTGGGTTCAAATGAACCTCCCTCTGGGACTACATAAGCCCCCCTGGGGGATGACATACTGGACTACCTGGGTCTAGCAGGAATTGGTTTTAAATTAACCTCAAGAAATAAGTGACCAATTGTGCAGCCAAACCATTGTGAAGCAATTCATAGTAGTCACTGGAATTTTGAGGAAGAGTTGCTTAATTGTCCAGAAGCTGAATTTACCCTCATATCTGAGCCCTATAGAATTATAGAATTATAGGTAGCTGGGCACAGTGACATGTGCCTATGATCCCAAAGACTCAGGAGACTGAGGCAGGAGAATTGCAAGTTTGAGGCCAGCCTCAGCAAATTAGTAGGGCTGTAAGCAACTTGGCGAGACCCTGTCTCAATATAAAAATGAAAAACTCCAAGAGAGGTGGGGGGGGGGGGGTGGAGAGTGTGTCTGTCTCAGGTGCTTGGCAAACCAGTAGCATTTCACCCAGGGGTCCCAGATCATACGGCCTTCCAGTGGATGATTTCATTTCTACCTTAGCCCCTGCTGGCTGTGGAATGTCTTGCTGACTGGAATGAGTTCTTGCCATTGAAAGCTATATTCTCTTCAGGAGAATTCTCATTTAGGAATCTGGAATAACAAGGGGGTAAAGAGGTTATCCAAGAAGGCAAACTCTGAAAACTTCTGAAAAAATTTAATGTGATCTTTGCATGAGAAACTGAAGTGAAAAATAACATTGAAAAGACCGGGGTACTCTTAAAAATGTGATCCTAGGGGGATGGAAAGAGAATAAGAGAATGACCTATTGGTACAGGGGTGCTGTTAGATAGGAAGTATAACTTCTAACATTTTATAGCACCATAGGGTAACTACAGTTGACAACAATTAATTGTATATTTCAAAATAACTGGTATAGAGGATTTTGAATGTTTCCAATACGAATAAATGATAAATGTTGAAAGTGATGGGTGCACTGATATATATCATTACATGGTACATACTGTATTGAAATATCATTCTGTACCCCATAAGTATGTACAATTGTTATGTGTCAATTAAAAGTTTTTTTTTGTTTTGTTTTGTTTTTTTTCTGGTACTGGGAATTGAACCCAGGGACACTGCACCACTGGGCTACATCCCCAGCCCTTTTTATTTTTTATTTTGTGAAAGGATATTGCTGAGTTACCCAGGCTGGCCTTATACTTGGAATCCTCCTGCCTCCGCCTCCTGAGTCCCCAGTATTATAGGCATGCACTAGCAAGTCTGGCTTCAATTAAAATTTTTTAAAAATTAAAAAAAAAATTATATGGGCTTTTGATCCAGTGATTGCAAATATACATTTTACTGTTTTAAAAAGGCCCTCAGAAATCATACATTGGCCTATGCAAACTGGCATTGGTTCTGTAAAAGTTGGATGCCTTTACTTCCCACTGGAGCTGGTTGCAGGAGGACACCAGGCCACCTTAGACTGTGATCGCTGGCACTCATCTCTCCGCCTCTTCCCCTCTCTTCCCAGTTCTTGGCACAGCTGATGATGTTCCTGATCAGTTTCATAAGCTCTGTGTTCTGCGGCCATCTGGGCAAGCTGGAACTGGATGCAGTCACACTTGCAATTGCAGTATGTACAAGAGTTTCTAGCAGAAGTTTATGAAAACCCTCCGTATTTACTTTCTCCTGCTGCTATAACAAATGAACACTTTTTGAGCATCATGCCAGTCCTGAAGTTTCAGATTTTAGAGTATTTCAGATTTGTGGATTTCTGGATTAGGGGTGCTCAACCAACAGTTCTGAACAAGTAATTTATCCAAAATTGCTGCAGTGCTCCATTTCATTCCCTTAAAAAGGGTTCATGACCCCCTGAAGTTAGAGAGCAAAATGTTCAAGACTTAAAATACAAAATACTGTGTAACAACATCTGACCTGTATTTTTCATTCCTCTCTGATCTTGTGTGTGGCCCAATAGATTTAAGCAGGGGTTCCAGGCAGATAACAAGGTGATTAGATTGGCTTGTTAATACTGAAGGAGGAGCTTGGCTGACTCTGATCAGCAAGGTAGAGAATTTACCTTTCTTTCCTCCATTAACAACGTCTGGTCTTATCCTTGGTTTATTTCCAGGTTATCAATGTCACTGGCATTTCTGTGGGACATGGCTTATCTTCTGCATGTGATACTCTCATCTCCCAGGTAAATGGAAGTGGTTACATTTTCTCAGTGCCCCCAGCATCTTAAGTATAAATGGAAGAACCCCATCAGCAAAGAGAGACATGTGTGCATACAGATGAGAAGATCTATAACAGTAGACACCTTTGGCATTATCAGTCATTGACTCCAGTTCCCCTTGCCTACTGTCTTTGAAATGTGACTGGTTTTCTTTCAGCATTGTGAACTAGTGTTCATCTGTATGACTGCCTTATACTGTTTTGACCAAACAGTGAACATTTTGCAAAAGTCCCTTCTATCACTCATACATTTAAGTTTAGTATGGTCCTATAGTTTTCAAACCTGGGCCTGCAACAGAATTGCCTCCAGGGTTTGTCAAAATACAGGTTGCTGGGCCTTATCTAGGGGTAGGTAAATATTCACGTCCTCTTTGAGGGGAGAGGGAGGAGGTAGAGAGAAACATTCCAATTCATATATAGAAATTTTTAATTTATTTTTATTTTTACAGACTGTATTTTGATTCATTGTACACAAGTGGGGTACAACTCTTCATTTCTATGGTTGTACACAATGTAGATATTTTTAATTTATTGTGCTATTATATCCCAATAAACCCATCATTAAGTTGGAAACATTTTAAGTTGAAAATGCATTAACCATACTAACCTACCAAATATCCTACTTTAGCAACACAACACACTGTATTCAGTTGTTTCCCCTCGTGATTGTGGGGCTGACTGGGAGCTGTGGCTCTCTGCCACTACCTAGTACCAAGAGAGAGGATCATATCTCATATTACAAACCTGGGGAAGGATCCAGAATCAAAATTCAAAGTATGGTTTCCGCTGACTGACTCCATATCCCTTTTGTACTATCTTAAAGTTGAAAAATTAAATTGATCCATTCCTAAGTTGAGGACTGTGTGTATTTGTGTAAACATTCCCTCTGGCTGATCTGAAACTGCCACAGAGATGTCACTGAACATGAAACTGGAGGAGACACACACAATTTGGCTTCTGTAAGTCAGAAGGAGCTGGCTCCTCGCACCACTGGCTATAACCCCAGAGTTTCCACTTCAGTAGGTCTGGAATGGAGCCCAAGAATTTACATTTTTAACAAGTTTCCAGGTTATGCAACTCTGCACATTAGAATCACATGGGGAGTTTTTAAACATTACTACTTGGGTCCCTACTTGGATCAGTTAAATCTAGAATATCTTTAGTGGAATCCTGTCATCAGTTTAATAAATACTCCCCAGGTGGTTCTTATGGGCAGTAGCATTCTAAAACCACCCATGTATGTGACCCTGGGCACCTCCTCCATAAAGAATATAGCAGAATCTCTACCGGCATGTTTCTTTCTGAGGTATGATGGGAGGCTTTGGGGGAACAGCAAAGATGTGCTATTTCTGTGCTAATGGGTTTGTTTTGGATGTTCACACCCCAGACATATGGGAGCCAGAACTTGAAGCATGTGGGGGTCATCCTACAGAGGGGCATGTTAATTCTGCTCCTCTGCTGCTTTCCTTGCTGGGCACTCTTCCTCAACACTCAGCACATCTTGCTGCTCTTCAGGCAGGACCCAGATGTGTCCAGGTAAGATGAGACATGTCATGGTGGAATGGGCATCCTTCCCAGCAGAAGGACCATCTATCCAGGCAGGCTCAGCCCCTGGGAAATACAAAGGGCAGGGACAAAGCTGAATATCAAGATGAGCATCGAGCCCTCCTTAGTCAACCCCTCCTTCTCTCCTGATGACTCCCAGAGTGAAGAGTTTTGAGTGGAATTTACTTTACAAATATCCTCCATGTGGCATGGTAGCCAATGATCTGTGATTCCTGACTGAGGGTGATATTAAAATCACCTGGGTGCTTTAAACCCCACCCCAGGCATCTAGTCCCCAGCCCCAGACTCTAAATTGGTCCAGGGTGAGGTCTAGGCACCAGTAGCTTTCAAAGCTTCCCAGGTGATTCCAATGAACTTCATGTTTGAGACCCATGGGACTAACTCATTAAAACCTTTAAAAAGCCTTGCCCTAAACCAATGGCTCTGTACCTAGGGGGCATTTGGCAAGATCTGGAGACATTCCTGGGTATCACAACAGGTAATGGGTGTTGCTACTAGTTGAAACCAGGAAGGCCAGGACAGCCTCCCATGGCAGAGAATGGTCCAGCCACACTGTGGGCTTGGAAAAAACCTATCATGTTAGTCATTTTTGTTGTTGTTGTTGTTGTTGTTGCTATGATAAAAATATCTGACAAGAAAATATTAGAGGAGGAAAGGTTTATTTTGGCTCACAGTTTTAGAGGTTTAGTCCTTGATAGGCCAACTTCAGTGCTCTGGGCTCAAGCTGAGGCAGAACATCATGGCAGAAAGGCATGGTGCAGGAAAGCTGCTGGATTATGGTGGCTGGGAAGTAGAGAGAAGGAAGAGCCAGGTGGATCAGATATAATCCCCAAGGGTATACCTCCAGAGATTTATTTCCTCCAGCCATGCCCTGCTTGTCTACAATTGCCACCCAGTACAGTAGTCCTTTCAAATTATTAATCCATCAAATGAATGAATCTACTGATTAGGTTACAGCTCTCATAATCTAGACATTTCACCTCTGAACAACAACACAGGAGCTTTTGGGGGACACCTCACATCCAAACCATAACACACCTATCTTAGTCTTAGACTTAAAAAAAAGCAGGGGCTGGGGATATAGCTCAGTCGGTAGAGTGCCTGCCTCACAAGCACAAGTCCCTGGGTTCGATCCCCAGCACCGAAAAAAAAAAAAAGGAAGCAATAAGGGTAATTTGGGTTATAAGATGGAAATATATACGTATAAATTTTCCCATTTACTCCAGTGCTTTAAGCCCATTTATTTAAAAAGAACCAAGAATGCAAAAATTAGCTTGAGTTATTCTATTCTGCCTTTCCTGAAATATAGGCCTCTATCAATTGTTTTTTGTTTTCTATTGTATAGGCTTACCCAGACCTATGTGATGATCTTCATTCCTGCTCTTCCTGTAAGTTTTCAAGGGTTCAAAGGCTCCACTCTTGGGGTCCGCAGGTGAACAGTAGCTGGAACATCTGTGAACCCCATGTGTTGGCTCAATCTCCTGTGATTCTCATGTATGCCATAGGCTCCTTTGCAGAAGTGTGCTCTTAATCACACCCATGAAGGACACAACCAATGTTAACTTAATCTCAAAGAAACACCAGGGTTGGGAGGGGCGACTGCATTCCAGGAGGCTACCTTCTTGAATTCCTATAGTCTCAGGGCCCTCAGGTCAAAAAGAGAGAAGAATTCAGACTTTTCTTCTCCCTCTAGGGGTCTAACCCATCTCATACCCTCTGAGAGCATCACTTTGACTTTTAGACCTTTTGTGTCTCCTGAGTGTGATCATACAGAACTCTAAGTGGGTGTTAATGTTTGACACCTGTTTGTCTATGGTCAATGAACAATCAAAGCTAAGGTTATTAAGTTGGAGAGTGTAGATGTATTCATTTGCTGGGGCTGTCACAACATAATACCACAGACTGGGGGATGTGTACAACAGAAATCTATTTTCTCACAGTTCTGAAAGCTCCAAGTCCAAGGTCAAGGCATCAGCAGGGTTGATGTCCTCTTTGGCCTCCCTCCTTGGCTTGTAGATGGCCCCCCTTTTGCTGCGAAGTCACTTGGTCATCCTTTGTGTACAAATCCCCCAGTGCCTTCTTCTAAGGTCACTGATCCTATTGGATTAGGGTCCCACTCTTATGCCCTCATTTGATCCAATCATCTCTTTAAAGACCTCTAAATCCAGTCACATGGGGCATAGGGCTTCAGTGTGAATTTGGGAGACAAAGTTCAGTCTGTAATAGTATCTATTTGCTCCCATAACTGACTTTGTGCTCTTTAGTTTATCCTGCTTTCATTTTATTTTTTATTTTACTTTTTTTTTTTTTGCAGGGGGTGGGTGTTGCTAAGGATTGAACCAGGACCTGAAATGTTAGGCAAATGCTCTACCACTGAGGTGCACCCCAAGTGCTATCCTAAAATCTTTAAAATGTGATATTTTTTTCATCGTTCCACCAAGTGAGATGAAAGCCTGGTCTACAAGAGCTGCCCTCCAAGTTACCTCCCAACATCCCCAGAAAATATTTGCCATGCACCAAAGAAACTGCATTTCCCTTTTTTAAATGTATTTTATTTATTTTTTTAATGTGGTGCTGAGAATTGAACCCAGTGCCCCACACATGCTAGGCAAATGCTCTACCACTGAGCCGCAACCCCAGCCCTGCATTTCCTTTAGCCAGATGGAGTTTTGCTTGAATAATGTTAATCCATAAAAGAGATGTGTGAAACTCCTTGGCCACAGATGCCCTACTCCTGCCCCTGTGCTGAGAGGGGGCCTCAGTGGATCCATGTGGGAGCAGAGAGCAGCCAGGTCTTGGTTATGGTACAAGCCAGCCATGGCTCCCAATTCACTGATGTGTGGCCAGACCACAATGTTAACACTCACTTCTCGTTCTCTTGCAGGCAAGCTTTCTTTATACGTTACAAGTTAAGTACTTGCTCAACCAGGTAATGTGGATTTTTCTTTTCCTTTGGGGGGCTAATGGAATTGAGGCCCTGTGAATACTCAGGGATACCAGGGTGGAGGACATTTTCATGGTTGTGCACACAGGACTTTGATGTGGAAAGGGGGGCTAAGTGATATCAAGGAAAGAAAACATTATTTTTGGCTCTGGAAAATTCACATCCAGTTCCCACTTGGAAATATTGTCATTGGCAGATTAGGATTGGACCCTCTGTGTTCTTTGGCTCTACATTTTAAACTGGCTCCCTGGAAAGAAGGGTGCAGGCTTGTCTGCTCTCTGGAGAGAAATGAGAATCAGAGTGGCCAGTCTGGCTCCAGAGAACCAGCTCCTCTGCTCAGTTGTCTGAAAGCCCCTAGTTTCCCCACTGGGGACATAAAACCTTCAATTGTAATGACATCCAATGTTAGCCAGGACTTTTCATGTGTGGCTAACAGCAATGGCCAAAGGTCCCAGAATGATTACCTGACATGGTAGGTGTGGATTCATGATGCCAGTGTTTGATGTGCAACCATGGACTTCCTTCTAGAACAATCCAGGTAAATGGGGGACTGGGATGTGGATCCCCACCACACAGGCAGGCAGGCTTTCTAGCATATGGAACACAAAGGATGAGGGAAAGGAGAAGGAGGAAGTTGCATACCTTCTTAATGATCTCAATTTAACATTACCCTATTAACAACAAAAAAAAATTTCCAATTTTATTAGTGTTAGGATTATATACTCAAACTACCTTTTAGACTAAGAGGATGGAACCCAGGGCCTTATGCATGCTAGGCAAGTGCTCTACTACTGAGTTCCATCCCCAGCCCAGAAGTCAGCATTTCTGGTTTGTCTCTGGGCTGCCTCTTTTTTCTCTAGAACCTTGTGTGAACCTGGCTGTCAGTCTCTTGGCAATTTGGTGGCCTTAACCTCAGGCTCTAGTTTGAGCAAGTGAGGACAGTGGGTATGAAAACTCCACTTTTCAGAAATATGTGGGATCTAGAATTAGGAGCCCTGAGCTAAGGAGGGTCAGGAGGTATGAACTGAGTTATGGAGGGCATGTATGCTTTCCAAGGAGAAAGCAGGGGAAGGGCACCCCAGACAGTGGGGCTGCAGTGTTGGGGGACATAGTGGGTGATGGCATTACAAGAGTAGGCTGGCCCAGGGTCTGTTAGAGCAGAGCCTTGTGTTCTCTGCTGAGGGCTTTAGTTTGTAGGAAACAAGCTAATTGGCAGGGCAGGGATGAGGTAGTCATGGAGGTCGTGGGATGATGAAGGCCCATGAGGAAGAAAGAACTGCCTTGTGGGAGGAGCAGCAGGAAATGTGATCATGGGGTGAGCTTAGTAGAATGAGAGGGCTGGAGGGACCGTGGGAGAGGAGGGAGTGGCACTTTACCCCAAAGTTTCTCTCTCAGGGACCCTCCCTACTGAGAAGCCTGGTCAATAGTTGAGTATAGAACAAAAAGAAGCAACTGACTGTTATGGAGAAATTTCACAATGCAAGAGGGTATGGGGAGAAAGAGAGCAGAGGAAAATCCTTAAACATTCAGGTAGGAAAGTGACCTCCCTGGGCCTCTTATGACCTTCCCCGAGGGAAGCTACCTCCTTACATGTTTCCAGTTTCCATGACTTCCACATCTGTCTCTGACCTCCCAGGTGATATTTCCAGCTGTCTTTGGAAGACCCATGCATTAGGCAAACATGACCTCCTCATCCTGCCCCACAAGCCTGCTCCTCCCCTGCCTGGATTCCATCTCAATCAATGGCCTCTACCACTTTCTCTCCTTGTAACCTGTCTTTCATAGGCCCTGTCACACCTGTGACTTCCTCTTTTCCTTCCTGCTGCATCTGTCTGATCAGTCACCACATCCTATAGGTGCTACCTGCTCCTTCCCCTCCTCTACGCCACCACCTAATTCTTTTTTTTTTTTTCTTGCCATTTGTCCTCTGTCATTTCTGTAGAATCTAACTAAGTCTTCCCACTGCCAATATGTCTCTGTGCATCCAATATCACACTGCTGATTTTACCTTCAGACTCAAATGTAAATCTGGTCATAGGCTCCCTGGTTGAAAACTAACCAGGGGCTCCTGGTGAATAAGTGGTCCATGTAAGTGGTTGTTCAAGACTCTTGTCCTGGCGCCTTCAGCCTGAGCCATCAGAAATGAACCCATGGTCCTGTTAGGTTTATCCAACCATCGTACTGAGGGAAAAATCAGAGGAGTCATGGGGAGACTCAGCAGATGAAGAAGAGTTAGAATATGTGTTTGAAGGAGGCTCGGGTTCTGGTGAACTTTAAATAAAGCTGTGATTTGTAGGCTTAGAACAGAATAGGGCTCTGAGTGAAGGACCACTGTCAGGTCTAGTCTGCAGCGTGGACCCAGGTCCTCTTTCCCCTGAAACTGCAAAGCTGAGATGAATGTAGGAGGCAGGTGGATGTAATTCACTACATCCAGGGACTCATGTGAAGCTCCGCACGTAGGGTAGAAATTGAAGCTACTTTCTTTTTTCTTTTATGGTGCTGGGCGTGGAACCCAGGACCCTGCACATGCTAGGGACTGCTCTACCCCTGAGCTTCAACCTCAGCCCCCAAAGATGCTTTTGTGTTAAAGTCAAAAGGAAGAGTGGGATGTTTTCTTTTTACTGATATTTCAAACAGCAAAATTTCTTACACACTTTGATTTTGAGAAGAAATTTTCTCAATAAGAAAGCAGTAATCATTCAAAGAAAAAGAGGATGTTTATGGGAGCAACATGACTTTGGGAAAAATAGTATTCCCTCTTGACTTTGCAACCTAAGTATTCTGTTATTCTATCCTTATGTGGCAGGACAGATTTTGACATCCATTGTGCAATGTTATTTTATGTCCATGCACTAAGTCATCATCTGATTTGCTACTCCCCACTCCCCACCCCCAGTACTAGGACTGAACCCAGTGCTAGGGACTGAACCCAGTGCTAGGGACTGAACCCAGTGCTTCATGCATGCTAGGCAAGTGCTCCACCCCTAAGCTCCACCCTAGCCCCTAAGTCTTAATTTGAGATACCAAAGAGACTGGACATTTCTCCTGCCCCTGCTTCTGAGAGTCAGCTATGATGGAATCCATTCCACACTCCAGAAAGAAACACTAGTTTCACAAGATCTTCTTTGGTCAGTTTTTCTGAATTTCAATTTTGGTTGAGAAAGTATTGTACTTTCACATACTACCCAATGTGAAAGTGCCTTCTTTAAACCTGTCAACTCCTGCCATCCCTGCACCTTTGGAGATGAGTCATTTCTCTTCTTCCGTCTGCTTGCTCCACATTTCTTGCCCATGTGTCTCTCTGTGGCCAGAGCTCTTCACTTCGTGCTTCAAATAGAGAAGAAAGAGAAGGGGATGGGAGAGTGGTTAGGAAGGAGCAGCAAGGACATGGCATCCCAAGTTAACCCCTCCTGCTGCACCAGAGACGCCCAGCTGAGCAGGCCAGCTGGAGCATGTCTGGGTAAGTGGGGCCTGTGTCATCTCCTTATTCCAGGGAATCGTTCTGCCCCAGATCCTGACAGGAGTTGCCGCCAACCTTGTCAATGCCCTGGCCAACTACCTGTTTCTCCATCAACTGCATCTTGGGGTGATGTGAGTCCAGCCTCCCCTTGGGACAGAGAGAAGGGATGATTTTATGTGACTTTTCCAAGGGGAAGTAGGGTGGGCACTTTAGCTGTTCCACATGAGGCCTCTGTGTGCCACTCTGGAAAACCCTATTGGGGGATGAAGGGATGGACTACCCTGGAAAGATGACCTTGGAACCTGCTGAAGAGGGAACAACAAGGGGTATTACTCCCCTCCTCACTGAGAAAGGCATAGAGAAGGTGAAGCACAGGTGCCTGCCCTTACAGAGACTGTCTTTTCCAGGGGTTCTGCATTGGCCAATATGATTGCCCAGTTCACCCTGGCTCTCCTCCTCTTTCTGTACATACTAGGACGAAAACTGCATCAAGCTACCTGGGGAGGTAAGACTGCCTTTTGTCTTCCAATGCTGATGAGGCCTTTGCCTTGGGCTGAGTTCAGCCCACTGGCCACATATGTTGGAAATGTGTGTGTGTCTTGTCTGCAGGGTGGTCCCTTGAGTGCCTGCAGGACTGGGCCTCCTTCCTGCGCCTGGCTATCCCAAGCATGCTCATGCTATGCATTGAGTGGTGGGCCTACGAGATCGGGAGCTTCCTGAGTGGTCTGTATAGGGGTGGTTGGTGAAGATGGGGGGTGCAGGGGATTTGGGGGATCTGTCCAAAAGCAAGGTGTCAGCTGTCTTTATTCACCAGGTATCCTTGGCATGGTGGAGCTGGGAGCTCAGTCCATTGTGTATGAACTGGCTGTCATTGTGTACATGGTAAGTGAGTGCCACCATGTGGACATGCTAGATGTTCCCCTTGCTTGGTATTCTGCAAGTGGTGTTCTATAGGTGGGCACAAGCATTCGCGATGTAAATCACTTGTGAAATGATCGTTGAATGTTTTTCTAGAGCCCAGGAGGGTCCTTAAGGTATGATTGGATCTTCCCTGTGAGCTGAAGCAGGACTTAGACAGAAACTCTAAATGATTCATGTGTGAACTTCTCATTGCTGTGAATAAAAACCTGACAAGAAAAACTTAGAAGAGGAAAAGTTTATTTTGGGCTCATGATTTCAGAGGTTTGGTCCATGGACAGCCAATATCATTGTGTTGGGCCCAAGAACATCATGGTAGAAGGGTATGGTGAAGGAAATCTGCCTCAGGGTAACCAGAAAGAGAGAAGGAGCCAGGGGACAAGACATAATCCCTAAGGGCATGCCCCCAGTGACCCTCCTTCTCTGGGCTTGGCCCATCTGCCTACAGTTACCACCAGTATAGTAGTCCTTTCAAGTTATTAATCCATCAAATGGATTAATCCACCAATTAGGTTACAGCTCCTATAACCTACTCCCATGACCTCTAGTGTTAACATAGGAACTTTGCGGGGACACCTCATAGCCAAACTATAACAATATCCTAGCTCTCTGCTTTAATACAATTCAAATCTGAAAGATTTGATTGTATTTCCACACATTTAGAATCTTTCAGTTGTCACAACGTAAATGCCTTGAGGGACCAGGTGAGATAAAACAGGGTGTATGGCTGTAAAGGCTAAGTTACTTACCATGCCCAACTGCTTTGTTCTGAAGTCTCCTAATCACAGAGGGACCCTCCTAAGAATGGAAAGCAGGATTTCAATCATATTTGTACACAATGTTCATAGCAGCATTACTCCGAATAACCAGAGGGTAGAAGCAATTTGAGTGTCTACCCATGGATGGATGAATAGATGAGCAAAATGTGATACATGTATACAATGGAATATTACTCAACCATGCAAAGGAAGGGAATCTTCATGCACTATAGGAGAACTCCAATCATTGGAGGATTTTCTGTGACTTTGATTTACTGAAAACATGTATTGGACATTCTGAAGGACTCTCTTCTATAGCAAGTATCACTTTAGAAATATAAAATTAAAGATGGGGTTTTGAGGTATAGCTCAATTGGTAGGGTGTTTGCCTAGAATGTGCTAGGTCCTGGGTTCCATTGCCAGCACCACACACAAACACACAAGATGGAAAGGAGCATTTGTAATGTGGAAAGAGACTAAAACCAGCAAAGCTGCTTTGAGTTTTTTGTGACATTGGGGTTACATTCTATCCTCCATTTGGTTATGTTTTAAAATGGACACCTCAGTGAACATCCTGTGTGACTCTCTCTGTGTACTTGCTTAATTGTTTCTTTAAATTTGTACAAGTGAAATTTAATGTACAATTTCAAGTCCTTTGCATGTGTTGCATATACTTTACAACAGACTTGTAAACAGAATTTACATTTCTACTTCTCTCTCTTAAAAGGATCCCTTTCTGCAGATTCAACAACTGTTCACATTTTACTCCATTTGATGGCTCTACCTGTCTACCTACCTACCTATTTATCTATCTACAAGCTCCATAATTAAATGCCACCAATTATCCCAGTAATGTCCTCTATAATTATTTTTTCCTTTGGCATTAGGGTGGCATGTCTCTTTAGAGTTCTTTAATCTGGAACAGATCCTTCGACTTTCTCTATCTTCCTTGCGTGTTCTACCTATTTTCTCATAAATAGATTCAGACTAACATCCATTTTGGCAGGAATACTGTAGAAGTGATACTATGTGCTTCTCAGGGCATTGTATTAGGAGGCACATGATGTTGATTGTCCTATCATTGGTGACATTAATTTGAGTTGCTTAGTTAAGGTGGTGCCTGCCAGGTTTCTCCCTGTCATGTTCCTGTCTTTTTCTTTATGGTGAAGAAATCATTTCATGCAAGATCTCTGTCCCTTTAGTGAGGTGGGGACTCAGTTTTCCATTTCTTTTACATCTCTCAATCTTTCCTCAATCTGTATATTAGATTTTCTTTAACCCACCCTTAGTTATCCTGACTATACAGCAACATTTATAGAGTGATAAATCATTTTTCTTTATTAATATTTCCCAAGTGGCAAATTTGTAGATAATAGTAATGGCAAATTTTATTGAGCAATTACTACCTGTGAGACACTATTTTAAGCAGTAAGCAGATATGGACTCAGTAAAGACCCACAGTATCCCTGTGCAGTAGGCTTGATGACTGAAACCTTTTTACAGGTAAAACAATGAAGGTCTAGAAAGATGAAGTAACTTGAAGTCACATAGCAGAGGTCTGGAGAGGTTAAGTAACTTGCTCAGGGTCACATAGCTGATAAGTAGCTGCTCCAGGATTTGAACCCAGGCAGCCTGACTTCAGAATCCTGATTCGTAACTGCAGTGCAGTGCTGTCTCCTTATACTTCTTTGGTACTGTTTCTGTCTTCTAAACTTAATCCCTTGATGATCTTTCAGAATAAATACTAGCTTGGGCTTTGGGTAGCTCATCCCCCTACCCTTCCCCCCTACCCAGAGGAGGATTCTGATTGTGGGATCCTCCTCTGACAGAGGTCAGAAACTCAGAAAAGTCCAGAGTGTGAGGAGCAACATGAGGATCCAGATTCCACATTAGCCCTGGGTTTCCCAGCAGAGCCAAGGCAATTTTCAAATTAGGTTTCAGAACTTGTAGGACCAAGTTTTGTGCCTTTGTGAGGCACAAAGTTGCTTCTCTGTTTCTTGCTCTTACTTTGCAGTTTTGCTGTTGTAGGTTTCCTTTTCATTTTAGATCCCTATGGGCTTCAGTGTGGCTGCCAATGTCCGAGTAGGAAATGCTCTGGGTGCTGGCAACATTGAGCAGGCAAAGAAGTCCTCTGTGGTTTCCCTGCTGGTGACAGGTACTTAGACCCATTTGCCCTATGCTTGAGCCTCACAGTGCCCCGTAGCCTCTGTACATGAAACCCAGGACTCCTGTTTCCTGCCAGGGTCCTTGTTCACGATGCTGTTTCTTCCCTTTTACCTCCAGGGCTCTTTGCTATAACATTTTGTGTCCTGCTGTTAAGCTGTAAGGATCTTGTGGGGTACATTTTCACTACTGACCGGTGAGTGCCAGGATTTTCTTGAAATGTAAAATCTGTGCTAAAGAGTTGCTGTCATGGGGGGTGGAAGCCTGGGATAGCTGCATCTCAGGATGGGTATGAGTCTTGTGCAAGATCAGAAACCCCACTGATTAGATAAATACAGATATTTATAATCTAGAATGTCAGTTTAATGGGTATTGGTATTATGCTTCTGGTGGTCATGTCTTTTTAAGAAAAACACTTTTCATTACTATCAAATACATTTTCAGGTGATTATAGGTTGAGCATTCCAAAACTCAAATCAGAAATATTCCAGAGTCTGAAACTTTTTGAGCACTAGCATGATGCCACAGTGGAAAATTCTACACCTGACCTCATGTGACAGCTAGCAGTCAAAATCTAGGCATTCTAAAAATATTGCATAAAATTAACTTCAGGTTGGGGGTGGTGGCACATGCCTCCCAGTGACTTGGGAGGCTGTGGCAGGAGGATCACAAGTTCAAGGCCAGTCTCAGCAAATTAAGGCCCTAAGCAACTTAATATGACTCTGTCCCAAAATTTAAAAAAAAAGGGGGGGGGCTGGGGATGTAGTTTAGTGGTTAAGTGGGTTAAGTGCCCCTAGGTTCAATTCCCAGTACCCAAAAAAAGAAAAAAAAAATTACCATCAGCCTATGTGTATGAGGTTTATATGAAACATCAATGAATTTCATGTTTAGATTTGAGCCCCATACCCAAAATACCTCATTACGTATATGCAAATATTTCAATATCAGAAAAAAAAATCTGGAACACTGGTTTAGTTTTTCTGGTCAAGGATACTCGATGTTTATCTTGGTCCCAATGACAGGAATCATCTTATATCTGCCAGACAGCAGGTATGCCAGGTTTATCAGGTATGCATAATATTTTTGCCAAACCAGATCAAAGTAAATCTTTACCCATAAGCTGTCTCAGAAATCACAGTATTGGATTGATTGTTGAAGAATTGTTGAGTGTCATAAATACCCTTTCTGCTCTGCAAATTTTTTTTTTATTCACTGATGAGGCTAGCTTGTACATTCTAACTATATAGAAATACCATGGGAATACTTCTTATTTGGGATCCCTTATTAGCAATTACAAAATGCAAATTGCCTTTTGCTTCATGGATTCAAAAGGCCACTGGAGTGGGCAGAACTAACTTTCAGTTTACTCTTCACATATTTATCTTCTGTATTCAAATGATAGGCTGTTGTTGTTGTTGTTGTTTTTGCCTCTGCCATTTTATTATAGATTTCTCACCTCAGAATGAGTAGGGAAGGCAAATAAATAGTTCCCATTTTTCTCAAAGGGAATCAGAATTAACTTTACCAGAAATACAGGATAGGCTGATGGTTCCACTGGGAACATGGGGGAAGTTGAATCCTGTTCACTTCTAAAAACCACATAGAGCAGGAAAAAGGATGAAAAAAAAAAGACTTTAAAACTATATCTTTGAGATTATGAGACATGGGAAACCCAAATATCAAAATACCATCATGTGTGACATTTTGGTCAATGATGGACTGAATATATGACCCATCAGATTATAACAGAACTGAAAAATTCCTGTGATATCTAGATGCCCCTAGATGCCACAGCTGTCACCACTCACACATTTGTGGTGATGCTGATGGAAGCAAACCTACAGCTCTGCCAGTTGTATAAAAGTATAACATGTACATATGTATGTATGTTACCTAATGCTTGAAAATAACTGACTTTATATTATTGATTTATGTATTTATTGTCCTGCACTTTTAAGCACTCTACCAACTGAGCTATATCCCCAGCCCCAATTGCACTGCACTTTTAACCATTATTTTAACCTCCTTATAAAACTTTCCTGTGAAGCAGTATTATGCCAGCAGAGCCCCATGCACCTCCTATGCCCTGCTTTTCTCAGTTGCATCCTTTTCTCTTGTGTTCCACTTGGCCCTAGGAAAAACAGGCTATACTGCACACACACACACACACACAATTTAACCAAGGTGTGTAGTAGGGTGTACCATCAGGTTTGCATAAGTTTGTTCATCCTGAGATGTTCACACAGTAGCGAAATTGGCTAACAAAAATGTTTCTTAGAATGTATCACTGTCATTAAGTGTCCAGAACCAACTAACATTGGCAAAATCCATGAAGTTAAATGAAACATTACTTCATTTAATCACAGGGGAGAGGAGAAAGTCCCTCCACCCAAAGTAAGAGAAGAGTGAATTACTGCAAAACTCCGTTGTTTTAAAAAAAAAAATTCATGAGAGATACCAGTTTGCACAATTTTTTTTACAAGATCATTTTAAAACCTGGAGAAACTGACAATTCTCTAAGAAAATATTTGATCAAGATTTACCCAAGAAAAGAGTAAAAGTCTAAACAAAATGATTTCCTTATGAGAAATAAGAGATAATAACTTAAAATGCCAAAAAGCACTAGTTCCAGAGGGTTCCAAAGGAGAATTTTATCCAATTTTTAAAATGTGGATAATTCTAGTCATATTTTAACTATTCCTGAGCACACAAAAATGGAACTTCCACATTCTGTTTATGAAGCAAACAGAATCTGACAAAATTTGCATGTGAAAAAGAAAGAAATCATACCATTCTCACTTATTATATTAATAATATTAAAAATCCAAAATAAGAAGCCAGAGGTGTGACTTGTTGGTGTGCCCAGCATACAAACTTAAGTGTGCATAGAACACTGGTTTCAATCCCCAGCATCACAAAGAAAAAGAAATAAAAATCCAAAATAAAATATTAGTAGACATAATTGAACAACACATTGAAAAAAATATATTTTGGTAGAATAAGAAAGTGAATATATTAGGTGGAGAAGACAAGATGCAGATCAACATGTAGAGAATGCTTTTTTTGAAGTGATAGTATACAGAAATCAAGAATATCCATTTGTATTTGCTTATATTTTCATAAAAACCAGACAAATACAGAAAGTAGAAAAAATTGTTACCTGGGGTAGACTGGAAGAGAGTGGCCATAAGACTTCTCACTTTTCTTTTTCCTGTTGTTTGATTTCTTTAAATATTTGCAAATTTTCCCTATTCAGACATTAAATTTTAGTAAGTGAACTATATTCCTGTCCTTATTTAGGAAGTGATCATCTTGTTCGGTGCTGGATTCCACATTTATTTATTCATTTAGCAAATATTTATTGCCATACAGTGATCTAGGCTTATTTTGTGACCAGTCCAGTCAAGGGTATGATGAATTTTGTGCCTCCCTAGGTCAGTGACAGCATTTTTCTTGCTTCCTGTCACATGTAGGCTTTAAAAACTATCTCTCTAGCTGGGCATGGTGGCACATGCCTGTCATTCCAGACTCAGGAGGCTGGGGCAGGAGGATCACAAGTTCAAGGCCAGTCTCAGCAACTTAGCTAGACCCTGTCTCAAAAAATTAAAAAATTAAAAATAAAAAGGGATGTAACTCAGTGGTAAAGAACCCTTGGGTTAAATCCCAAGTAACCCCTCCCCCCCAAAAAATTAATCTAGTTTCACATTAGACGTTCTAATTTCTATGCACTAAGGATAATTCCTCAGATTATATCTATGACTGTAAAGCTTACCAACCTTGGTTCCATAGAAAGCACTTTTTTGTTTGTTTTTTGGTAGTGCTGGAGATCAAACTCAGCCTCACACATGCTAGGTAGGTGCTCTACCACCGAACTACACCCTCAGCTCCCACGGAAAGCACCTTAACTCTTAACTGTGTAATGCTCTATCTACAGTGGAATTGAACCCAGAAGTGTTCTACCCCTGAGATACATCCCCAGCACCTAATTTTTTAATTTATTTATTTATTATTTTATTTATTTTGATGCTGGGGACCAAACCTCAGGGTAGGAGGAGCTTTACTACTGAGCTACAACCCCAGCCCTTTTTATTTTTTATTTTGAGACAAGGTCTTGCTAAGTTGCTTAGGGCCTCATTATATTGCTGAGGCTGACCTCGAACTTGTCATCCTTCTGCCTCAGAGCCTACCAAGTCACGAGGTTTACAGTTGTGTGCCACCATGCCCAGCTTTTTCTTTTCTTTTTTTTTTTTTTTTTCTTTCTTTTTGTTTGTTTGTCTGCATTAGGGTTTTGCTAAGTTGCCCAGGCTGCTTTGAACTTAGGATCCTCCTGCCTCAGCCTCCTGAGTAACTGGGATCATAGGGGTGTACCATAGTACCTGGTCTAAGGAATCATGTTAAAAGAAGGATGACAGTAAAATCTAAGCTTTAGCTTTTGCAGGCAGTGGAGTACCAAGTCATTTAATTGGTTTATTTCAACCAAATAGACCATATATATATATTCCCTAAAAGTTATAAGATAGAGCTGGGCTCAGAGCTTAGTGTTACAGCACCTTGCCTAGCATGTGCAAGGTCCTGAGTTGGATCTCCAGCACTGGGGAAGAAAATGTCATGTTCTACATCATACGATTTATTTCCTCTTTGGGCAAAGCACCTATAGAATTGTTCCTGCATAGAAGCTATTGGCTGGAATGCATGGACCGTGCCTGCAAGACAGAGGATGAACTGTGCTGCTGAACTGAGACAGAAACAAAGTCCCACCACTTGGAAATAGTGTGGTTGTTCTTTTCCACACATTTGTTTTCCACTAATCATCATGTGTTTTATTTTCTGAACAGAGACATCGTTGCTCTGGTGGCTCAGGTGGTCCCAATTTATGCTGCATCCCACCTCTTTGAAGGTCTTGCTGTGAGTGTTAATACCCTTAAGAACTTTCACGGTCTCCATTATATGTTTCTTCTGATGATTGGTAAATTTCAACTGAGAAGAGGAGTTAGGATAGGAAGTACTATTATTATCGTAGCCCCTTCTGTAGTACCTTGTCACATGTTCATGGATTCTTGCCTGCGTGCCCTGAGAAAGTTGGTCCATACTTGAGAGGTGGGGAGTCTTTCAAAAGCACCAGCAGTGGTCACACTGATGGGATGTTACCTGCCCACAGTGCACAAGTGGTGGCATTCTGCGGGGAACTGGAAATCAGAAGGTTGGAGCCATTGTCAATGCCATTGGATATTACGTGATTGGACTCCCCATTGGGATTGCACTGATGTTTGCGACCAAGCTTGGAGTGATCGGTAAGCTTTAATTATTTCAAAAATAATAATTGGGAATACATTGGTAGTGAATAAATGATTATATTAAAACTTGAGGTTGTCTTTAGGTGAAGTATCACTGACTTAAGCATGGTTTGTTTTAATCCATCAGATCTGGGCAGACAGAGCTGAGTTACAGACCCAGGAAATGACCCTCAGAGAACACTGAAACTTGATTCTGGAATTCTGGAGTTTTTCCACTTCAATTCTACCCCTTGTTAGAGAGAGTAGGGAGTGGACACTTGGTGGCCTTCAGCCCCAGCCCCAGCCTCAGCCAGGAGCCCAAGGCTGCATGGTCATGCCCCTCTTGCCCATGCAGGCAATTATCCCCATTGCCACACCCAGTACAACAAAATGCCCTTTCTACTGCTCTCCCTGTCCTGAGTTATCCAGCCAGTTTTCACTTCTTCAAATGAGTGACAGCAAGGACCATTGAAGAAGCATATGGAAATGTCCCTTTTGTTCTGTTTTTTTAATGATAGCCCCTTGAGTGGCAAGACCCTCACAGTGAAGCTGCAGAAGGAAAGTCGTCCTCCTGTGGCCATCCTAGAGAGATTGGGGTGAGGTGGGAAAATGGCAGGTCAGCAGCATGGCCCCTGGACATAGTAGGACACAGAATAGCACCAAGGGGCATGGCAACTGGCTAGCACTCCTTATCATCCTCCCCCTCTTCTGTAGCCTCTGCCTCCCACCTACTATAATCTTTGCTATGATCTTATCCATGTGTCTTCTGGGTATTCCCACAGTATGGGGGGGCAGTGTGGAGGGGCAGTGTGGGCGGTGCAGAAAGAAGGTGGGGCAGGACACCTCTTTATCTCTTATATTAGTCAGCTTTTTTTGTTACTATGACTGAAAGACCTGACAAGAACAATTAAAGGAGGAAAAGCTTATTTGGGGGCTCACAGTTTCAGAGGTCTCAGTATATAGATGGCCAGCTCCATTGTTCTGGACCAGAGGTGAGGTAGAACATCATGACAGAATAGTGTGGCAGAGGGAAGCCGTTCAGGGCATGGTATCAGGAGAGAAAGCTCCACTTAACAAGGAAAAAATATAAACTCCAAAGGCACATACCCAGTGACCCACCTCCTCTAGTCACACCCTACTTGCCTACAGTTACCACCCAGTTAATTCATTCAAGTGGATTAATGCATTGATTAGGCTAAAGCTCTTATAACCCAATCATTTCACCTCTGAAAGTTCTAGTATTGTCTCACACATGAGCTTTTGATGGATACCTCATATCTAAACCATAACATCCTCTTACTGAATTTGGAGGAAAGAACTGAATCCACATGATCTGAAATTACCAGAGTTATTTTTTTTAAAGTAGGGAAATAAATGACTGCCCAGCTTTGGTTTCTAAAATAATGATTGGGAATACATTGGCAGTGAATACATGATTATATTAAAACCTGAACATTGTCTTTGGGGTTAAGTGGTAACTGACTTAAGCATGGTTTGTTTTACTCCATTAGTATTTGGCGGGCTCAGAGGCAGTAAGAAGACATCTGATACCCACAGAGAACTTCCAGTCCAATATGCTTCATTGTGTTGCACCTTTTTCTCAAGTTCAATAATGTTTTAATTAAAAATACAGAAGATGGTCAAAGAATGGAATTGCCAGAATTCATTGGTGCAGAAAATTATTTAGCTGAGTTTCTGGCATTATTCATGCTTTGGGTTCACTGATGACAATGTTAATGGAAATTAACCAGAAGAATCTATATTTTTAGTGATATATTTTATTTAACACAATATATTTAAAATATTATCATTGTAACATTCAATAAGTATAAAATACTAAAGAGATAGCTTATATTCTTTTTTATATTGTATCTTATTAAAATTACTGTAGGGGACGGGGTTGTGGCTCAGTGGTAGAGCAATGGCCTAGTACTCATGAGGCCCTGGGTTTGATCCTTAGCAACACATAAAAATAAAATAAAGGTATTGTGTCCACCTACAAATAAAAAAAAATATATATATATAAATTATTTTAATTGAAAAATCTTACATGTATGTTTGAAAATGCTACAAAGAAACCCATTGTTTTGTACAATTAATATGTACTAATTGTAATTTTAAAAATGAATCAATTGTATACATTTGTGGGGCACAATGTGATGTTTTCATGTGCATATAATATAGGATGAGTCGATAAAGGTAATTAACATATCTGTCACCTTTTTTATTTTTCATGGTGAGATATCTAAAATTTACATCTGAAATTTACTCATATGCAATATGGTATTGACTATAATCACCCTGCTGTGCAGTAGATCTCAAAACTCATTCCTCCTGTCTATCTAAAACATTATGTTCTTTGTTTATCTTTTTTGTGTTGCTGGGGATCGAATGCAGGGCTTTGTGCATACTAGGCAGGCACTCTACTACTGTCACACACTTTGGCCCAAGAAACCTTGTACCCTTTGACCAACAATTCCCCGTACCCTCCCACCCCACCCCCACAGGCCGCCCTAGCCTCTGGGAACCATCATTCTACCCTCTACTTCTTTCAGTTCAACTTTTTCAGAAGAGGAATTTACTTTAAAATATAGATCCATCTCTATTCTATGTGCTGTACTTGGCCCACTTAATTCATTTAGCAAAAGCATATCTACTGTGTGCAAAGTAGAGGGATTTGAGAATGTCTAAAAGGAAATGTTGAGGGCTCTGGGACTCTGTGAGAAGACTGTAGTCAGCCCCTCTACCTATCATTTAGATGGAAGTATAGCATGAATTGGTTCAAAATGTCATATTGCTTTCAGTAGGGTGTGCATTATAACTACACAACATGCCCAGATGGGTATCAAAATGCTACAGGTTCTCCTGAGCAACCCTAACACATTGTAACAGCCTCAGAATTCCCTTAGAGGCCTTTCTAATATGCAGATTCCTAGGTCCTGCCCAGGATATTCTAATAATTATCCTGTTTGGGCGCAGTGGTGCACACCTGTAATCTCAGCAGCGAGGGAGGCTGAGGCAAGAGGATTGTGAGTTCAAAGCGAGCCTCAGCAACTAGCAACACCTTGTCTCATGAAAAAGGTTTGGGGATGTGACTCAGTGGTTAAGTGCCCCTGGGTTCAATCCCTGGTACCACCACCCCCCAAGAAAAATTCTGCATGGGGTTCCTAGTTGAGTCAAACAGAAATCTTTTAGTATGTATTGTGAAATTACTGGAAATCAAGTTCATAATTTTCAAATTATGGCTGGGGCTAGCTAGTTATTTTCTGTTGAAGATAAGGTGAACTTATAATTTCTGTGTACTAGGAACTCTGGATTTGGAAAAGGAAGGAGTGGCTTACTTTTACTAATCTATTATAGGAATAGCAGGTGGTCACTAACTTCACTATTGTGAAGAGTGACTGGCCACTCCTGACAAATGTGATGTGAAGGTAATTGGCGAAGAGGAGCAGAGGAGCTGTAAACCTTGCATGGAGTCTCCCCACCTGAACCTGGGAACCCAGTCTAGCCTTCTAAATCCTTACATGGATATGAACAGCTGTGGAAATAAACCAAGACCAAGCAAAGGAGAAAAGCAAAGGCTTTGTATTCTGAGCCTGCCACTCAAGGAAGTCAGCCACAATTAGTAGGAGAGCTTTATAGTGGGTAAAACAAATAGTTCAGGTGGGCCTGATGAGAGGCTCTTGGCCTGGAGGAGCTAAAAGTGGCTGACTAGACATGGGGCCACTACATGATTGGCTAGGGGTATATATTTGTCCTAAGTTGCAAGTGGGGACCCAAATTAGAAAAGCTGTCAGTTACGAGCTAAACCCTGGCCATTTGGCATTGACTGTTGTAGAATTTATGGTTTAGCTTCCTGGTTTGTCACTAGAGATGGCCATGTGACTTCCTGCAAATCTGAGTTCTAGCAGGCTGTCTTCCTGCATTGTTTATTGTGGTTAAAAGGTTGGTTTCCTAGGCTGGTTGCTGCATATGTAGGTGAGTTCTACTTTTATGTTGGGTCTGGCAATTTTCTGTCTGTACATCCAGCCTCCCACAGATTACCTTAGAGCTTTTGATTCTGTCATTAGTTCATTATTGATAAAAAAAAAAAGTCTCATTATTTGCATCTCTTCAATACCCTATGTAGGGTTTCTAATTAACTAATTAATTTGATACTGAAAATTGAACCCAGGAGCGTTCGACCTCTGAGCTACAACCCATTCCCTCTTTACAAAAATGTTTATTTTGAGACAGGGTATTGTTAAGTTGCTCAGGCTAGTCTCAAACTGGTCATCCTCCTGCCTCAGCCTCCTGAGTAGCTAGAATTACAGATGTGTGCTGCTGTGCCTGGCCCTGTGTAGGTTTATTAGGTAGAATCTGTATAATACTTTGAGATCTAACAGGCTCTCCCTATCATTCATTTCCACTTAGCCTCTTCTCTTTTTTTCTGATCATCTCTGAGTGCATAACCCTCCCCTGGGAACTTCCAGAAAAATCTATAGAGGTCAGGTAGGAAACTCTGGAGTAGATAATATTACTTTTTAATGAGTGGTGATTTTTGCTATGAAATTATTTTTCACTGTTAAAATGTTTTAATACCAATGTAAAATGGGATCCAGGCTTTAAAAGCAGCTTTTTGAACACATACATTGATTTCTAAAATGTTTCTCAGCTGGGAGTGTAACTCAGTGGTAGAACATGTGTTTAGCATGCACAGGGCTGTGGATTCAATCCCTAGCACACCCCCCCTCAAAAAAAGGCTTTCTTTCCCTTTCAGAAGCCTAAATACTGAGGGATTAGTCAGTGACGCCCCCGCCCCATGGAAAGTAGCACCCCTCAAGGTTAAGGTAGTAAAATCTTTGAGGGGGAAATGAGATAGAGTCAGAGCTTCCAAGGGACAAAGCACTCCAGGGACTAACTCAGCTTGTTAGGGTATATCGCTCCCCCCACCCCACTCACTCTCAAACCTTCTTATAGGTCTTGAAAAACCAGGTGCATCACTAAAGTCAGGATATTTTTGCCATGACTCTCCAAGAACAAACAACAAAAAGGATAAAACTGTTGAGGTGTCGTTGAAATAGCAAATTCCAAAGACCCTGCATTGTTACTTGCATGATTGATGTTCTTCCCAACCTGCATGTGTTTTCTTCACAGCTGCAGTAACTCATCCTTATCACAAGGCAGAGATGATTATATAGGGAAAGATGTAACATTTGCTCCAGACTGACAGCCCCTCCCTCAAGGTTGAAGGACCTACAAAGAAAACACCTTAGAAAATATACCCAAAGCCAATTAAAATTCCTAGACTCCAGCTGACCCTTACCATCCCTGCACAGGAATACAAACTTAGCTCCCTTCTTTGGAGAGCCAGCTTGACAGTCTCTAGGTTAATGCCGTGCCTCCCTTCAGCTAGAGCAAGAGATCCTGATAGTCTTGTTCCTGTGGCAGTTGAGCCTTCCTCTGATTCTTCTGATGAAGCACAAGAACCACCTGGACTAATAATATGAACAAATAAATCTTAGGGATTTCTTACATGTTTTTTTCCTTTTTAATTCATCTGCAGTTGATCAACATGCAAACTAATACCCAAATCAAAGGCCTCTACTAGAAGCAGTCAAATTAAAAATGAAGTATTTTAATTCACTTATTGACCATGATTTCTATTTTTTTAAAAAAATGTTCATCTCTTTTGAGGAACATAGGGCAGAAGGAGTTTTGTCCTGAGAAATTTAATTTTATTATCACTGGCACTCTTATTAATATCTGGTCATTATAATCACAATGGCCAGCAATTACCTTTGAGCCTTTGCTCTGACATGCTGAATCACAGGAGGTGGTTTCAGTGGGTGCTTACCTTCTGGAAACCCAAGAAGAGAGCAGGGTAGAGCTCTTTGGCCCTTTGTGGACTCTACCTCAGCCATGGAAGTAAATTCCCAGCATGGTCTGCAGAAGTGACAGGAGACACATCCTTCCAGGGGTGGCCATTTTCTACTGAGCTAACCTCTGTTAAATATTTCCATGTCCAGGTCTGTGGGCAGGGATCATCATCTGTACTGTCGCTCAAGCTGTGTGTTTTATAGTCTTTATTGCTCGGCTCAATTGGAAACAAGCCTGTCAACAGGTAACTATGCTCGTTGATGTCCCAGCAGAAGTTCCTTCCCTAGAAAACAAAAGGATCTGACGTGGTGCTCTCTTTTGTTTTGGAAGGCTCTCTTCTCTTCAATGCGATTTTTGTTTTAACTGGATTTTCAGATGTGAAGGACTCCATGACCCTGGCTTTTTCTCTTTTTCTTTCTCTTTGTTGATTCAATGGATAGACAATGGATAGACATATATAGGCCTTTTTTTTTTTTTTTTTTTTTTTTTTTTTTTTTTTTAAATCTCATGCTAGATTCTCACCTTTGGCCAATTTCAGGATAAGAATTGAAACCTGAGAGAAAGCATCAAGTTCATCCTAACACTGTTTATTCTTAAAATATTTTGCTAAGATACTGTATGCCTCCTTCTCTTCACCTTTCCAGGATCAATGTGAGGTCTGGAAATAGGAGGTTAAAAAAAGGAGAGAAGTAAGGAGGTGAAGAAAAGGCGGGTTCTAAATGACCTTGGTCCTTCTTCTCACTCTGCACTGTTTCCATCTAACTTTCCCTCTCCCACTGACTCCATTTCAACCTTTATAAAAGAGGATGCTATAACCATGACCTAGAGAAGATTCAACTTTACATGTCAATTGAGGAACATGGCTTGGCTTTTCCTAAACTGGGTGTCAAACCTACACTATCTAACAACCAGTGAACTTACTTTGAATTTCATTTTCTAGGCTCAAGTACATGCCAATTTGAAGGTAAATATGTCTCCAAATGAGAATTCTGCTGTCTCTCAAGATACAGTTTACCCAGGTATGATATAATCCTCTCAACTCTTAGGCCTATCTAGGTAGGATTAGAGGGGTCATTTGCTAGATTTGCTGTTGTGAACTCCCATTGAAATAGGGTACTAATTTTCAGAAACAAATGATAGAGTCAGTTAACACCCATTTTGGGGTAAGTTAAAGTTTGTTGGCTTCAGTTCCATCCATTAACATACTGCTATAGTAATTAAAAGACCCTCAGTTCCTTTGCTAATTTGTGGTATTTCTGAAAGCATTCTATAGGCATTTTTTCTCTTTTAAAAATATTTTTAATCGACATAATAATTATACATATTTGTGGGGTACAGTGCGACATCTCAATACATATGTACAAATGTGTTATGATCAGTTTAGGGTAATTGGCTTATCCGTCACTTCAAACATTTATCATTTCTTTGTGTTGGGCTACAGATATTTCTAATACTTGATGATTCTATGCATGGGCCATACCTGGGAAACTGACATTTGTGTTTGTTTTAATGGGATCCCTAGTGTCCATTAGGGAAACCTGCTTTAAGCAAGTTATTGTTTGGATCGTTGCTTCTGATGAACATCATACAAATGTAGTATTTTTTTTTTCCTGTCAGCTTAGTAATTCTTCTACATTCCCAGTTTCTTAGGCAGGTAGTCATTTTAGTCCTTTGTTACTGTAAGGGAAGTAAAAATGGTTTTCCTCTGCACATCTAGGTTCTATAGCTAGGCCAAGAATGAAATTAACATAAGGCAGATTAACAGGAAAAATATATATTTAATTTCATCCAGAGGCTTGGGAATCCCACAAAATGATATTCAAAGAAGGATCAAATGAGTATAGTTAATATAACTTCCTGAACAACAGAAAGTAAAGGTGTGGGGCTTCTAGGGGGTTGGCTACACAAGGGAGGGTGAGAGGAGATGCATGGAGAATAAAGGTGGCCCTCTTATGTAGAAAGTTTCTTAGGTAATAGAAGTTGTCCAGGAGCAGCCTGCTTCCTGACACAGATATATTTACTAATACAGATGTTTCTTTATAGATGTAAATTTCTTTTATTCAAGGACAGCTTTTCAGAGGTACTCCTCTATCTGCAGTTTCTCAGCTTGAAACATGCCAAAGAAGGCTATTTTGGGGTGGCATATTCTGGTCTTCTACACTCATATTTTGGGGCAGCATGTCCTGAGCCCCAGTGCACCTTTGTAATTTAACCCTTTGGACTTTCTGATGGCTAAATGTCTGCCATGGGTCAATTCTGGGTTTTGTTTTCTTCCTCAGTTCTCATGCATATTGTCTAGTCTCCTGTGTGTCTGCTTCTCTTAGATTATGTTGCAGGCTTTATATTGAGACATTGTTTTGAAAGTTATTTGAGTTCTAAAATTGTACTGGGGCTCAGGTCTGGCTGCTCACCACTCAAAAGTCAATACTCAAGAGAAAAGAGTTGGTAAGAAGGAAATCGGTTTTATTCAAGGGCTGGCATCCTGGAAGATGGAGAAAATTATTGTCTTCAAAGCTTCACCTTGGGGAACTTGACTGTGAAGGGTTTTTATAGGAAGGGAAAGAAGGAGCAGGGCAGGAAGGCTATGTGCTGAGTGGGGTCTTTCCCACCAAGGCCTGTGTCTTCTTTTTCCTTCTCTGGCAGGAATATCACAATGTACCTCAACCTACTGGGGTCAGTCCTGCAGTTCTTTATCCAAACATATTACTTTTCTTCAAGTTAAACCTCACAATTATATATATGTATACACACACACACACAGTGTTAGTTGAACAGAACTAAAGACTAAGGAGTAGTGGTATTACACAATCTGATGTTATTTGAAGGTCACCAGATAGATGTTCAGGGTTCTGGAAATCTAAATAAACATTATTTAGCAGGTTTTAGAATGCTGGGTACCTTGCAAAAGGCATAGGGATAGAAAGTAACCTTGCAAAGAGCAAAAGGGCAACTTGTAAAGGAGCAACCACTATTAAAGTTTTCTAGCTTCAGATAGGATTTTAGTTTGCTTTTGTCAGATGCTGGGTTTCATAAGCAATATAGGGCACTTTTAGAAATTAAGGTCTCTGGACTACTCAGCTGACCTAAGAATGAGAGGCAGCCAGTGTGAAGCTGTCTTATTTGTTTCATCTTAATTGTAGCACTTTGGTGAGGATTTCAAGCCCTAGCACAGAGAGGTTTACCATAGCCCACTGTTGCTAGGTGTTGCTCAGCCTCTCTGCCACATGTTCCAGACAGAAAACTCACAGGGCAAAAGCAGCTCCAAAGGCCAGGCTTGCCCCTCTGTGTTTACAGTCTCCTTGTGGTCTTGCCCAGGTATCTCTTCATTACACTGTTAGCTCTCTGATGCCTTCAAGATGATCTTGTTTTATCCAGACTTTATAATTATCTTGAGAGGAAGGGTTGGTCTGAGTTTTCTACCATGAATGAAATCTTCCTCAAATTATAAAGTTGGGATCATAATTGTACTTACCTAACACTATTATTGTGAGGGTCAAGTGAATGCTGAGAACTACCCGACACAGAGTAAGCATTTTGTAGATGTGAGCTGGTATTATTGTGTTCAAAATTATTTTCCTTCAGAACTCTGAGGGCTTACAGCATTCCAATACAGGGTAATCTGATATCTGAAACACTTCTGGTCCTAATCATCTCAGATAAGGAATACTCAACCTGTATCTACTTGTGTTTATTAAGAGGTTGGATGCCAGCCAGGCGTGGTGGCACAGGCCTATAATTCTAGCTACTCAGAGGGCTGAGGCAGGAGGATCACAAGTTCAAGGCCTACCTAGACAACTTAGCAGGACTCTGTCTCAAAACATAAAATAAAAAGACTGGGAGTGCAGCTCAGTACTTTCTTCTTATGTGCCAGGCCCTGGGTTCAAATTCCCAGTACATTTTATGCAATCCTCAGTACTGCAAATGAATAAAAAAAAAAGTTGAATACCAATCTTATTCTTGTGCCTTTAGAAAATCTGCCTTTATTTTTCTCTTGGGAATTTTTTAGGATATTATTTTTCTGTAGCATAATGAGACTAAGTCAAAGTGTGAGTCATTATTCTGCTTGGTACTTTGTAGGTCCTTGGATATGAAGAATTCCATCTTTAGTTTTGTGAATAGCCTCAATTTTTTTCCCCTTAGTTTATTTCCCTCTCTATTTGCTTTGTTCTCTTTCTGAAATGCTTGTGAGATGGGTGTTGGAACCTTGAAATCCCCCCAAACCAAAAAACACCAACTTGAAGGAATATTAATAGTCATTTAAAGGGGCAGCAGCTTACATACCTTCAATCCTACCCACACATATAGGAGCTTGCCTCTACATGTTCTTGCCCAACAGCTAAAAAATGATTTATTTATTCTCCGTAGTAACTGCTTCCTGAATTAACTTTCTCCCAGCTATTACCACATGTGCACATTACCTTTTATACAAACGAAAAAGAAAAAAAATCCCTTTGAAGCTAAGTTCCTTTTTCTCCCACAGTGGGTCCTGAAAACCATGGAGAAATTTTAATGAGAGATGTTGGAAAAAAAGATGAGACTCAATTGGACCAGCAGATGCCCCAAGAACAACTTTCGCCTGTCCATCCAAAGAATGATAAATTGTCTGTGAAACAGTTGGCTCTGCGGCGAGGAGTCCTGCTGCTGGGCGCCATTTTAATCTTGCTAGTCGGGATTTTAGTGAGAATGTATGTCAGAATTCAGTGATGTGCCGAGACAGAGGGTCAGGTCAAATGATACAGATGTTCCTCAACTTACAATGGGGCTACCTCCTGACAAATCATCAAAAATTGAAAATGTCACAAGCTGGGGCTGGTGTGCAGCTCAGTAATAGAACTCATGCTTAGTTTGAGGCTCTGGGTTCAATCCCTAACCCTACGTGTATATATATATTTCATAAGTTGACAGTGCGTTTAATACACGTACACTACCAATCATCAGTGTTAGTAACACAGCATATTGTGGAATGCTGATCCTTTACCCTTGTGATTGTGGGACTGACTGGAAGCTGCAGCTTGCTGCTACAGCCCACTATCTCAAGAGAGGATTGTACTACATTTTGCTAACCGGGATAAACTCCAAATTCAAAATCCAAAGTAGAGTTTCTACTTTTGAAGCATCAGAAATAGAACCAGTATAAGGCAGGGACCACCTGTACTTTTGAACCTACTTACAAATAATTCATAGGCCTCTCAGTGGCATTTCATTTTCAGATAACTTAGTTGTGTCTGTGGATTTTAAGAATGGAGAATTCGAAGATATATTTTCCTAATGAAGCAAAGGAACGAAGGCAAATGCTATATTCTGGTTCAAGAAAATATCTGAAAGATGATACTTGGGTAATAATTCACTCTCAATCAAGGACCACTATGTACTATATTCACCCGTGGCTTTCATATTTCTTCTGCCTACTGTTTTCTAAGACAACCCCATATACAAAGTGCTTTAGGATTCTTACTGTGTGAATTATTTAAAATATATTTTACAGTACATCTTTCCTTGTATCCTAGAATATTATTCAATGGCAGATGGCAAATTGTTAATCTTAATTTGGGGTCCAGATCTCGGGCACTGTGGGTGCATAACTGAGGCAAGTCTTTAGAGCTGTTAATATTCAAACAAGAATTATAATTTCTGGTGGTGGTGGTGTCAGAGGACAAAGTTTTAACAAAGGCCTTAGATTACATAGTAACCCTACTTCTTTGAGCCTTCACAGGGTAAAGTACACACTGCTAATTCAGCAAACCTTTATATACTGAGTAGGATCAGTGCTAGAATGGATACATGACTAAGCCTGGCCTGTGCCCTGAAAGAACAGATAATGAACAAAATCAAAGAAGTTAGCTACTGTTAATAAAAATCACCCAACTGCTGATTTTTTCCCATCTTGCATTCCTGGGGATGAACCCAGGGTCTTGCACTTGCATGTGCTCTACCACAGGGCTACACCCCCAGCCCTCCAACTGCCAAGGGATCTCTGCCCTCAGGGCTTCATTCTTCTTGGGTCCCTTACCTAAGTAAAGATTTACACTGTATGTGGCCCTCCAGGTGGAGCCTGGGGGCCTGAAGCAGCCACAGGGTCGCCTCTCACCCAGCTCTTTTTTAGAAAACCTTCATCCCTCCCCTTGTCTTCACCCCTGGCCCTCTAGCGATGTCTCATACCCCTGCCCTTCCCACTTGGCCCTGGATAACAGGTTCCTCTAAGCTGCAGGTACCAAGGCTACATTGACAAGAAGCCACACTGGCAGCATGTTCAGGACCCTGACCCGCAGAGCCAAGGCACTGGGGAAGAGTGGGGTAGTGGTGGATGGGGAACGGGAAGGCCTGAATATCCCTTCAGCTGCGGCCTGAAGAAAGACGTCCGGAAAGTGTACTTCGGGTATGGAGGATTGAGGGAATGACGAAGTCCACTCTCCCTCCACACTACTTTTGCAACCTGCCATGACGCCTTATGGAAACTCACTATCATCCTAGAGGGGCCCTCCGGGGCAAGCACCCCCTCCCCCGGGGTTCTGCGGCGGCGACGGTTGGACTGGGCGCCCCGGGCTTGGGGTGGGGGGAGCTGGCCTCGGCGAAGCCTGCCGATTCCCGCAGTGGACCATCGGCGGGCGGGGCGGGGCGGGGCAGGGCCACGCCGGGCGGTGTGGGGCAGGGCCGCCTCTGCCTCGCGCGCTCGCATTCCGCGGGCCGGCTTGGAGCCCGGTCCGGAGCCGGCATGGAGTTCCCGGCGGCCGCAGCGGAGCTCCCAGCGGACCAACCCCTCGAACGGCCCGGCGTCTTCTTGCGACGCGGCGGCCTGCGGGGCCTGCGGGGCGCGTTGCCCCCGGACCTGCGGCGGGAAGCGGCCGAGCTGGCGGCGCTCGCCGGCCCCGTGGTGAGTGCGGCGGCCCAGCTGAGCCCGCCCGAGGGCCCCTGGAGCCGAGTCGCGAGGCGTGGACCGCCAGCGTGTTCCCACCTGGCTGCGCGAAGCTCGGGGAGGGAGGGTTGATGTAAACTCAACTTTCCTTTCTATTCCCTGGGCAGTTCCTTGCACAGCTGATGATCTTTCTCATTAGCATCGTCAGTTCCATATTCTGCGGACATCTGGGCAAAGTCGAGCTGGATGCTGTTACGCTTGCTGTCTCGGTAGGTGTTCACATCTTTTTATTTGAGCTGATAACGGCACAATTTCAGAACTTTTATTTATTTGTTTAGTTTTATTTTAATTTTGGTGGTGCTGGGTTGCACATACTGGGCTGATGCTCTCCCACTGAGCCACCACCCCGCCAGTACCAAGCTTCAGAATTTAAATTGTGTCATGTCCTCCGTGTCTTTTTTTAGAGGATCTGGGTCTGACTTACAGGTACTGTTACCTGATCTTTAGATTTGAAGTAGATAGTATCAACTACTTAGACAAAGCTTTCTGAGCAGATCTCTAATTATAGAGGCACCAGGTCTTGTGAGGACTGTCGCAAGTAGATAAATTGGGCATATCTACTAAAATTAAAAGTTGCATTCTTTTTCTATTTATGAAATCAAACCGAAACTATTTTCACAATTCATTAGATCACACTATTTCACCTCTGTGAAGTATGTCCCTTCCTCCCTGGGTTGAAATTACACCTCTTTTGACGCCTTCTTGGGTCTGTTAGTGAGGTAGTGGAAAACTGCTTCTCTTGTATTTAAATCAGGTTTTCAAAGAAGGTGAAGACCCCTCCTGCAAGTGTTGGCAGGGTTTTTTTTTTTTTTTTTTTTTTTCTGTTCCCTCCCCCTAGGAGATGGGAATGCACAGTGAGATGGTGGAGGGCCATAGAAGTTTTTCATTCAGCCTTAGTGGAGGAACCCTGGCTTTGTGGAATCACATTTTATTTAAGGGATTTCTACTGTATTTGGTGAACTGACCTGAAGTGCAAACTGATCTGGAGTGCAGACATTTCTGCTTCTTTTGAAAGCTTATATTGACCCTCCAGAAAGTCAAGATTGAAGATGGGTTTTATATACACAATTGTCCCTGTGTCCTCTTCAGGAAAGATGAACTTGGCCCCTGCATAGCACAGGGCAGCAGATCCCTGGCCCACATTGTGCTGCCGGTCACCCATGGGGTATGAATGTACATTAGTGGGGTGATGATCTGAGGCCACGATTGAGGTCTGCTGTTTTCCTGTCCCTGCTTCTCAACCAGTATCCCGCACCCCAGAGCTCATTTCTGGGCAGTGCATCCTATACTTTTCCCTGTTCCTGATATCTCATGGCCTGTCAGTGACCTCAGCCCATGAGTGCTCCCTCTTCTATCTCTGGGGGTGTGACTTCACCTCCCTGAATTTATCGCATTAACTTCCAGGACCTCTGAATCCTCTTTGGGCCCCTCTTCCTGCACATTTTCACCCCATAGTAGGAATTTTCAACTTTACTTTTTCAGTCTCTTTTCAACCTTTGTCCCTGTAGCCATCAGTCTCCATGCCCATTCTACCTGTCCTTGACCTCATGGAGTTGTCATGCCAGGGTCCCTTCATCTTCTTTCATTCCTGTGGTCTCACCTGGCCCCCTACCCTGCATCCATGGCCAAGCAAGCAGCACCTGAACTCTCACCTCCCATTTCACAACCCCCCAGACCTTTTGTCAACCCTCTCTTCAAGACCCACTTTTTATTGTGCTCTGGAACCTTCCTTTCTCTTCCAACCTCTTATGCTTTATATATTTCTATCCCATTATGATAAACCTATCAAGATTCTCTTTTTCAATAAAAATATCCCTGTCCATCCATCTCCCTCTTGCCCAATGCCCTCTGACTTTATAACCTATGTTCTTTGCCAGAAAATTGACATTCTGTCTTCATTTCCTTCTTTCCCATTACAGTCCAGCCTCTATTCTCCCACTTCTCCCTATAACCTGCTCTGACAACAGTTGTCAGTGACTCCCTCCCCTTGTCAGGACAGAGGACTCACCCTGTGCTCTTCTCCCCAGCCCCCAGGAACCTGCCTTCTGTGTTTCGTCCTGGTCCACCTTGGCTCACCTGTGGCTTCCCTGATAGTTGTTCCTCACTTCTCCCCCCACCCCCTCTCTTCTGTTTTAAATGTTCCCTATTTATTGGCGTCTCCCAAATTGGTACCTCCACCCCTCACCTGGGCTTCCAGGAGACTGCTTGCAGAATGGATCAACTGGAAGACACAGAGACTTCTGGAACACAGAGTTTGAAGCTACTCCCTGAAGTTGCTAAGTACTGCCTTTCTTATTTTTAACATTTTTTTCATGGTGCTGGGGATGGAACTCAGGACCTCATCCATGCTAGGCAAATGCTCCACCACTGAACTACACCCCAAAGACCCCTCTTATATTTTTTATATCCCCAATCTCTATTAGTAAGCAAGTCCTCCTAACTTACTTCCATCACTCCTTAGAATTTCTCTCTTTCTTCTGTTTAACATTACACTCTCCTGGACCCTTCTTCATCCTTCCTGCCCTCCCTCCATCCACCAGACTCCATGCTGACCTCCCAGTGCTAGAGACCCTCTCTCGTGCCCCAACACCCTGTGTCTGCTGGGTCTTGGCGTGGCTGCACTGTGATGACTTTCTCTTTCTCTGGTTTCTCTCTTGCTGATCCATCTGAGAACTTAGATTCATTTTTGCCCAGCGTGGTTCCTTGTACATATTTGACTCAACCAAATATTTCAAAGAAACACATAGCTCAGGTGTCCTGCCCTGAGAGTCACTCTTACCTGGGCATCTCCTGTTTTGACCTTTTCTTCTCTCCTTCAATCCTATCCCTTTATGTTTTCCATCCGTGACATGGTGAGAGTTTAAAGCATTATTGTGTATTTATATAGAGTTCTATGACTCCTATTCTTTCATTTGTCTTATTAAAATTATTTAAAAATGTACCTGGGGGAAAACACTAAACTAAAATTTTATATGTAGTTTGTGACAGTTTCCTTCTTTCTTTCTGTGTATCCCCCAAGTCATCCGATGATAAAAGGGATAGAAAAGATTACCTAGTTTTTGATGTAATTAATAAAAAGAATAGTATAAATACAGAGCCACAATTTTATAGAAAGGTCTGAAGATGACCAATGGCTGGTGGGAAGGTTGGCGTGTTCCACCAGCAGGAATGTTTACAGATAAGATGGTAGATTGGGAACTCCACTGTCAGCTCTTGACAACTGGGTGGGGATTCTTTGCTTTTAATCGGTTATTAAATTGTAACTAACTTCTGGGAAGGCAGTAGACTCAATTATACAATGACTTTATTTATGAAAGCCAGATACATTTTTAAAAATTTGGCTGGGGCTGAGGGTGTGGCCCAGTGGTAGAGGGTTTGCCTAACGTGTACAAGGTCCTGAGTTCCATCCTCAGCACCACAAAAGGAAAACAAAATCTTGACCTTATGAAAAATACTATGTATTACAAAATGATTTACAACAGTGTAAGTTCTTTTAAGTGAAAGAACATTTGTTTATGTTTCACCTTGTTCCACAAAGAATTCCAGCTGATTGGTATAAATAAATTCACTATGGAAGGATAAATAAGTAGCTGGTAGAGCTGGGGTTGTGGCTCAGTGACAGAGCACTCACCAGGCACGTGTGAGGCACTGAGTTCGATCCTCAGCACCACATACAAAAGAAATAAATAAAGTAAATGCATTGTGTCCATCTCCACCTAAAAAACAACAACAACAACAAAAAATAGCTGGTAGTAGTGGAGCAAAGGAACACAGATGGAGAGAGATTGGAGCCAGGGGCAAGGGCAGCACCAGACTGGCTGCAGGTTTACTCTAAGCTCCTCGCTTGTGTGATTCTCAGTGAACCTCAGATTTTGTCAAACCATTATTCAGGGGAAGGAGGATTTTTCTGGATCCTGAAGCACAGAGGCATTTCTCTTATAGATTCTTATACAGTGGTCACTACACCTGTGTCCTGGACAACTTACCATGAGAGACCTGGTTGCAATTTTGTCCCATCTTTTATTTTAAAGTTGTGCATGATAGGGAAGAGGTATAACAACAGTTTAATCTATTAAAAGCTAGTGACAACTGAAGCAGAAGGGTCCTGACTGTAGTTCTCTGACCAACTGACTTGACCAGGAATGAGCTGTGAGCTGGGCAGGAAGAATAGTATCATAAGTCAACAAAGTAGGTCAGCTTACCAAAAACCAAAACCAAACCAAAATAAAAACCCCAAAATCCCACAACCTTTTCAGAAATTAGTGCACTTCACCTTTCTCTTTTCTTGAAGGCTGAAGTGGTTTTAGAGGAATTCAGCATTATATCATTGGTGCCTCATGTCCATGTCTTCATTGTGTTATGAGCCCTCTGGATCTCAGTTGGATCCAGGACCTTGCCTTGTGGGGTAAGCACTTGGTATTCCATGTGTGTGGCCTGTAACTTGCCTCCTGTGGGTTAGAGTTTCAGTCTGTTTTCTGTTGCTATAACAAAATACCTAAGACTGGGTATTTTATAAATAAAAGAGGCTTATTTAAGCTCACAATGCTGGAAATTCAAGAGCATGCGCTGACTTCTGCTTGGTTACAATGAGGGCCTTCCTACTACATCACAACAAAGTCTATGGCATCATGCTCATAGCAATGTGAAAGAGAGAGTTCACATGGTATGACAGGAAGCCAAAGCCAGGCATGGTGGCATGTGCCTGTAATCCCAGCAACTCGGGAGACTGAGGCAGGAGGATCACAAGTTCAAAGCCAGTCTCAGCAACTTGGTGAAGCCCTAAGCAACTTAGTGAGACCCCTCAAAATAAAAAATAAAGGACTGGGGATGTGACTCAGTGATTGAATCTCTGGGTTCAATTCCAGGTACCAGGAAACAAACAAACAAAAACAGGGTCAAGCTTTCACTACATGAACCTTTGAGTGACACCCAAATCATATTCAAACCAAAGCACCAGTCTTGGTTAGTCCAGAAGTTAAGTCATCTGGGGTTGACATTTCTGGTAAATGTGAGACCTAAGATGAGACTGGGGGCCTTTAGGCTTCTGGCCCTGTGTCTCTCCCCTGCCCTGCCCTGTTGCAAAATAGCACACTAAGCTCCTTCCCTCATCTGTGGATTACTCTCTGTGCCCTGGGTTGTGGGAGGACTGGATAAGGGCCCGTTCCTCACTGGAGGACTAAAACCTGGGTTCTGAGTCAGACTTCCCACCTCCAGGTCACACTCTCTGAGTAAGCAAGTATTAGAAACTTTGTAACTTGGCTTACCCAACAATTGGGAATAGTGATCATAACATCATACATATTAAGGGCTAAGGACGCTGCCTGGCACATGGTCCAGGCTTAATAAGTGTTCACTGTTTTTTTTTAATATTTTTTAGTTGTAGTTGAACACAATAACCTTTATTTTATTTATTTATTTTTATGTGGTGCTGAGGATCGAACCCAATGCTTCACACATGCTAGGCAAGCGCTCCACCAGTGAGTCATAACCCCAGCCCCGCTATTGCTATTTTTATTATTTTAAATACCTTTTTGTGCATATATGTAGTGCTGGGAATGGAACCTAGGGCCTTGTGCATACAAGGACAGCATTCTGCCACTGAGCTATACCCCCAGCCCTATTATTTATTTTTAAATGCACATCCTACTTTCAGATCAGGGGCATGACTTTTAGACATTAACCATAACTTAACTTTTATTTTATTCTTACTTTTTAATTTTTTATTGGTGCATTATAATTATATGTAATAGTGGAATTCATTATGCCATATTCATACATGAACATAATATAATTTGCTCAATCTCCTTCCTAGTACCTTCCCTTTCCCTCTCTTTTTCCCTCCCCCATCCATTTGCTCTACTCTACTGATCTCCCTTCTATGATTCTTATTTTAACTAGTGCATTAACAAACATGGAAATGGTAATGTGCTGCATAAAAAAATTTTTAAAAACTTGTTTTCTAGGTTTTAGATTTTTCCAAATCCAACACAGGTTGATTATGGTCCTTTGGTTAGAAGGTACATTTTTGTTCAGTTGACAAGGATCCCTGTGGACACCCATTTGATCTGAAATACAGAACCTTAAGTGTACAATTGTGAGTTGCTCTCTAAAATTGAACTGTGGTTCCTTGTTGTAAAAGGAGCTGTTTGGTGGTGACACTGCTGCAACTGTCCTGTTGTGTCTTGCAGGTTGTGAATGTTACAGGGATATCAGTTGGAACAGGTTTAGCTTCTGCTTGTGACACTCTGATGTCTCAGGTGAGGACCACCTTGCCCACATAACTTTTTTGGGAAATTACCTTTCCTAATAGAGACTGACTGGGGAACTATGCATCGTATGGTTTGTGGCCTTTTATGTGTCAAATGCAATGCTGCTAATGAAGGTAAATATGGCACACTTAGCTTTACCACGTCAAAAAACAAAATTACAACAAATTTAGTTCACGACCCAAGTGGCCTTTATTTACTGCTCATGACTTGGGATCACAACCTTCTGCAATATACAATAAGAGCTCTCACCAGGCCATATCAGAACAGTGGGTTTTATAAGGTGGGTACAAGGTAATAGTGCAATAGGAAAAAACTAGTTAACATTAGGTTACTTTGGGTTACTTTTTTGAACAGGTTAAATAAAGCAGAGGGGACTTCCTTATTATACAAACTCTAGTTTTCAGTAAACACTGGTCTATTTGGGGAATCTATCTGCTTTTTTAACGTTTCAATTTGGTAATGTGACATTTAACACAAGAGATACCTTTGGTTTGATTTGGTGTTGTCTGCTAGGGCTAGTGCAGGAGTTCAGTCTGAATCAATGGTTTCCCATCTTTATATTTAACAATTGGTTCAGGCTGGGTGTGTATCTTAGTGGTAGAGTGCTTGCCTAGCTGGCATTAGGCTTTGGGTTCTATCCCAGCATCAAAAAAGTGAAAAAAAGAAAAAATCAAAAACCAAGATAATAGCTAGTTCTGTCCTTTAGGTCTCATTTACCCAGGGGCTGCATTTTCCTTGTTTCTGTCTTATAGCTCCCTCCATAAACTTCTTCTCTAGGGATTGAACCCAGGGCTTCATGCATGCCAGGCAAGCGCTCTACCACTGAGCCATGCCCCAAGCATTACTTCTTGAAAGTGTTCTTTGAACTCCTGGTCCTGACCTCCACTCTTGACTCAGCCCCATCAATGTCTTTTCCATTTCTGCCCATCCCACTGGGCAGGGTCTCTTCCTGGCCTCTTGGGATGACATCATCAGGTGAGCATCAGGCTGTCCTTAACCCACTTGACTGTCCCAATACAGTGTGTATCTTTCCTCTTTGGCTCCCCAGAGAACTCCCTAGACTCTCAGGGGCTCCTATGCTCTGGCCTTATACCATGGCTCATCCTCTCCCAAGGTTTCACTCTCCCCACCCTTTTATAGCTCAATCTCCACTTTAGTACCCACCAGATTAATAGTCTCAGTACTGGATGCAGGGACCAGTCGTCTCACAAAGTATAAAATACCACAGAAGCCAGGTAACTTACTGACTGGTACTGCTTAGAAGCTTCTCCTACACTGCTGGCTGTGGGAAACATGGCTGCCTGGGCTACAGGGGCCGTTGAAAGTGTGGCCTTGGTCCATGGTATATTGTGACACTTTTTCTCTGTTTTTTCCAAGTCCTTTGGAGGCAAGAACCTGAAACGTGTTGGAATCATACTTCAAAGGGGAATCCTCATCTTGCTGCTGTGTTGCTTCCCTTGCTGGGCCATCTTCATCAATACTGAGTACCTCCTTCTGCTCCTGAAACAAGACCCTGAAGTTGCCAGGTCAGCAGTATCTCCATTTCAGAATCCTAGGTTAAGAGTAAGTGGCTGTCTAGGGCTGGTGTTGTAGCCCAGTGGTAGAGCACTTGCCTAGCATGTGTGAGGCACTGAGTTCAATCCCCAGAACCACATAAAACTAAATAAGCAAAATAAAGGTATTGTGTCCATCTGCAACTAAAAATATATTTAGGAAAAAGAAGAGTAAGTGGCTGTCTAGGATGGGGATGTAACTCAGGGGTAGAATGTTCACCTAGCTTGTGTGAGGCAAAATAAGAAAAAGTGGCCATCTGGCCTGTACCTGTGTCAGTATTTTTAGCCAATTAGCTGGACTTGAACCCTTTGGTGTATTGGAAGCTATGACTGTGGGCTCTAGACTCCCAGGGCTGCAGGGACTACCTGACACAGAAAGATGAGAAGCAGCAGCACAAGGGTGCCATGCCCTGGGTTCCTTTCATGCTGTCCCTTTTATCTTGGTGTCCTGCAAATGCACAGAATATGATTCCCTTGACAAAAGTAGAATACCACATGGTCGTCTTCATTTTCATTTTTGGAGCTGTTGTTTTTTTTTTTTTTTTTTTTTGGACATACAATTCCAGCATGGCCTCAGGTCATTGTCCTTGGAGTGTGTGGTCCTTCCTAGAGGACTCTTGCTCACCGTGAGAAAGTCTTGATGCTTTCAGAAGGCTTCTGAATTGCGCTCAAGTTTTAGTTCATTTTGTTCTGTTCACTCCCCCTTTTATGGCAGAGGAGGAGCTGGAAAATGTCAAGTTTTCAGGCTTCGCCTTAGAAAGTAGACATGTAACAGACCTCAGATAGGATCTATATAGGTTACAGAAAACCGACCCAAGTTGTGATGAAATTTCTCTTATCTAGGTTATTTTTAGTTTTAAATTTTAGAAAATACTCTGTGGATTCAATTTGAAGACAGTATGACCAGAAATCATTTTAATATTAACAAAAGACTCTTTGGTTGTTTATTCCAGGATAGCCCAAATTTATGTGATGATTTTCATTCCTGCTCTTCCTGTAAGTTTCAATGCTGTTGTGTTTGATTTGAAGCAACTGGTGGGTGTCACCCTGCACATGCCTCTTCCTCTCCCACCTCTTGTTTATTTATCAAAGTACTATTCATGCAGAAGTTCAACATTTGTTTCTTGCCTTCCCTACCACTGATTCTCAGAACTTGTACCACTCTGATGTCCAACAGATTAGGTTAAATACAAGTACTGATGGGAAAAAATTTCTTTCTTTATTCCTTATTCCATGGTTACTTTTGATCCCAAATTAATCAGAATGCTTCCTGGGCTGTATTGCGAGCCATGCAGAATGTCAAGGTTGTAGCTACTTCTTCAGCCAGTTAGAAATTACCCTGTTTCTACTCTTTAGGAAATAATCTTTCATCTACTCTGGAAAATTCCAAATAGCATTTGGTGTCCTAGCATTTAATTAGGGTAGGTCTGATTTTCTGAGTTTGAGATTACATACATAATCATGAGGAAATATCTTACTAGAAATCAGATCTTGAACTGAAGATATAGCTCAGTTGTAGAGCACTTGCCTAGCATACATGAGCTCCTGGGTTCAATCCCTAGCACTGCAAAAACAATAAAATGAAGTAAATAATGTGGGTACTGGAATAGTGATTGCATTTGTTTTTCTGTTTGATTTTATAGGCAGCATTCCTGTTCCAACTGCAGACAAGATATTTACAAAGTCAGGTATTGATTCTTCTCATATTTTTACCCTGTAGTACTGGAAATGTATATGAAATATTTTCAAGGAATTTTCTATAAAAGTAATTAATATTTTTCCTTTAATTATTTTCCTTATCTCTTGGAGTTTTCTATCAGAGAGATGAGGGTCCTTGTATCCTCCAACCCAAGAGAGGTCCCTGTATGAAGCCGTCCAATTCCTCTTGGTCATCTCTTTTTTCTCTCTGCTGCTCCCACACCCACCCTCTCTTCTAGGCTGGTGCTGGCTTTGCCTCTGGTGTGGGACCTGGTCCTGAGCTTCTGAGTTAGAGGGTGAGGGTCCAGATTTACTATGGCCACCTTCCTGAGAGTACACAGGGTCCATCATGCTTTTGGTACACCAGAGGCAGAAGCAGGGAGCAAAGGACAGGGCCAAGGGCAAGAGGCGGGTGAGTAGGGACAGAAGCTGAACTCCACCTCACTGTCTCCTCCAAGTCTATCCACAGGCAAGAAACTTGCTTGCCTTTAATTATAAAGTCAGGTTCTGGCAGGGATGGGGGTTGGCTCAGTGGTAGGGCACTTGCCTAGCATGCGCAAGACCCTGGTTTCAATTCCCAGCACCACACAAACAAAACAAATGATAAATAAATAAACATAGAGGCAAAGTTGCCTGAGGCCAGAGTGAATTCTTACTGCTTTGATAGCAGTCTACTCTGTTTAAATACAGAGGTAGTAGGGATGGGGAGAAGTTTTACCTAAAGAAAATGTCTGAATACTAGTATGGAGTGGGCAGTGTAAACAAAAGAAATGAGCAACTGGCACCATAAAACAAAGGGCTGAAGGTTTTCTGCACACCTGCTATGAAGCAGGCATTGCTGGGTGCTTTGCGCCTGAGAGCTTAATACTCATCTGGGGAGCGGTCCAGCCACTTGGCCCCAGTGTTTCCCGGATGCTCTTTCTTCGACACATCTTGCCAGGGCCTATTTGCTCTTCATGAGATTATTTCCTGTTTTCTCTCTCTGCTGCTGTTATGAAAACTGACCTACCAGGGCTTTCAGAAGCATTTGAAAACCTTCTTTGGCTTGGCCAGATGCTGCAGTCATAGAGGAGACAGTTCTGGTTGTTTTCACCTCTGGCCATTCCACTCTTGGGTGACTTTAGCACTGTTTAAAATTGGCACATGTTTAACTCTGATTGTCTACTTGACAACCTAGCTAAATAGCTTTTGAAAATGCTAATAATTTCCTATTTGGGGATTTCAGGGCATCATCATGCCCCAAGTTATTACTGGAATTGCAGCGAATATTGTCAACGTGGGCATGAATGCCCTCCTACTGTATGCCCTGGACCTTGGAGTGGTGTAAGTCAAAAGCTATTCATTCAGTAAAGTCTGAGTGTCTACTGTGTGCTGGCTCCCCTCCTAGGGAGTGAAGCAGTCATGAGAGGGAATATGTTCAGTGTTCATACCTGTGCAACAGGAAAGATCTAGCTGTGGGAGCCCAGGGAGGAACAGTTAGCTCAGGCAGTTGGAAGGGGGAGCAGTAGAGTTTATTTAGGTGAAGAGATAAGGACAGGTCTGGCAGGGATTGATACCTGTGTGTGGAAGTAGTTAGCTTGGAGGGAATTGCTACTTTAAAGGCTGAGATGTGTGACCAAGCAGAGGCAGAAGGGGACAGATGCCTGCAGGGATTCTTCCAGTATCTCTGAATGTTAATAAATTGAGCCAAATTCCATCTTACAAAGCTTGAGGAAATGAGGGCCCCACAAAGAAAAGGTAGTCAGTTTGAGCTTCCCTTTGGCAGGCATCCTGGTGGTCCGCCCTTCACTTGAGGATGCATGCCTCTGGTGCCTCAGCCCAGAACCAGCCTTGGCACTTGTGGCTACTGAGTGGTCATGCCAGCACGTGCAGACCAAGCCCCAATACTTTTGGGCTACTTCAGGACAGTGTGTTCCTTTATAAATAAAAATAAGTTCAGTGGATCTTGGCCAGCACTTTGAAAAAATGAAATATTAAGAATTAAAAAGAATAAAGTGAACTAGAATAGAAAGTATGAAGTACATCAACTATTATGGGGGTGTTTTTTATAGATTTTTTTCAGTTATGTATAGGTGGATGAGTGTACAGATGTTAATAATGTGGGTACTGAAAGTGAATGGAAACTATTGTGTTCAAAGCTATCAGTTAAAGGATAGCAGAGATCAGAACATAAGAACACATCAGTGAGAACCATGCATAACATCTTCCTTATGCTCAAAAGGAAGGAGCTGTGGGGGGAGTCATAATCTAGCAGGCAAGGGTGAGGACAGTGGATTGACCACCAAGATGGTTTCTCCTGTGGTGAACCTTAGGAGTTCCCAGAGAAATATAGTCAATGCAGTTTGGGGATTGGGTAAGAGAATAGATAAACCAATGATTAAATGTGACACTTACAATGAACACAAAAATAGACAAGGTGGCAGAGTTCCTGTGCTGGCACAGGGCATTTTATTTTCTCACGATAGGCCATGAAATGTTGCTTACTGAAGAGCCCCAAAGTTGGGTTCTAATAGAAAACAAGCTATTATCCTGGGAAATAAAATTCTACAACCTGGATCTGTGTTTTGAACACAGTAGCTGGTTGATATATCCTTTCTGACTACTTATATCTGAGAAATGGTTTGACAGTTTATTGAAGCTATTAACACAAGGAATGGTGATAAATCTTTGTCCTTTTGTTTTCTAATTGATGGTTAGTAACACTGGGTTATTCCACAAAACTCAATATTGTTGTAAAGCGAACAAGTCTATTATAAATGGATTTAGTGTTTAAAACATCAAAAGAAGACAGCCCAAGAGCTCCAGGCTTATCTAATAACTGTCACCACAGAACAAAAACTGGTCAGGGGCTGTCTGCTGGTGTATATTTGGAAGGATACACTCAGTGGTAACGATTGCTTTTTCTCCTTCAGAGGATCTGCCTGGGCTAACACCACCTCCCAGTTCGTCCTGTCTGCTCTTCTTTTCCTTTATGTGTGGTGGAAAAAAATCTACGTCGACACCTGGGGAGGTATGGCGATATTGCTTTCTTACCTTATGTCACTTGATATTCAGGAATATGTAATTCTGTTTTCTGAAATTTTTTTTTTTCACAAGGAGTTCTGGTTTTTATCTTTTGGGAAATCTAAAAATTATATGAATATTTAAATTCTTGAAAATGTAAAAGTTTCAGGGTGATGTGTGATTTTTTAAGGTGACTTTGTTCATAGAAAACTATTTGCAGCTACTGAGTTATAAGAATTAACATGAATTAAAATTACTAATACAAAATCCCAGTTTTTTCTTGCAAATTATCATGTTCTATGAAAGTGAAATTTTGTCTCATCAGCTCAAGTGAGTAGACTAACCCATGAAACAAAATAGAACCATTTTTGACTTAGCTAAATTCCTTTGAGCATTTAGTAGTACACTGGTAAGCATAATGTTAGATTTTTGTTTCTGTTTTTCCAACTTTATTAAGGTGTGATTAACAAAGTGTGTATATTTAGGGTATACAACATAATGTTTTGATATACATGTATATTGTGAGATGATTACTGCTATATTGCTAGGTAAACTCTCCATCATAGAGCTACCCTTCTGTGTATGGCAAGAATATGCAAGATCTATTCTCTGAGAAAACTTGAACTACATGTTAGATTATTATTAACTGTATTCACTGTGTTTCACATGAGGTCTCCAGAACTTATTCTTCTTAAACTGAATGTTTAATCCCTTTAACCAACATGATTCCCTTTCCCCTACCACCTAACCCCTGGTAACCACCCTCCTACTGTTTCTGTTCAACTTTTTCAGATTCCACACATAAATGAGATCATGCAAATATTTATTTTTCTATGTCTGCTTATTTCACTTAAAATAATGTCCCCTGGATTCATCTGTATAGTTAAAAATACTTAATTTTTAAATAATATTCCTGTGTGTATATTTTCTTTATCCATTCATCTCTTGATGAACACTCAGGTTGTTTTTATGTCTTGGTAATTGTGAAGAATACTGCAGTGAACATGGGAGGTCAGATAGCTCTTTGATATCCTGAGTTCATTTCCTTTTATTTTTTGTTAATTGCCTTTTATTTTTCTTGCCTCATTGCTGTGGTTGTTATTTTCAGTACTGTATTGAATAGACATGGCAAGAGTGGACACCCATCTTGTTCTAGATCTTAGAGAAAAAGATTTCAACTTTTCACCTTTGAGTATGATTTTAGCTCTGGCTTGCCATGTGTAGCCTTTATTGTGTTAAGATAGATTTTTTTTATACCTAATCTATTGAGTTTTTATCATGAAAGGATATTGACTTTTATCAAATCTTTTCTGGATCTATTGTGGTAATCATATGGTATCACATATGTATTCATCATATCCAGGGATAAACCCCACTTCATTATGGAGTATTAACCTGTTAATGTGCTGTTGAATTTGGTTTGCTAGTATTTTGTTGAGAATTTTTATATCTATATTCACCAGGGATTATTGACCTGTATTTTTTTCGGTAATATGCTTGTTTGAATTTGGTATCATGCTTATGCTAGTCTCATAAAATGAAGTATGTTTTTGGAAGAATTTAAGAATAATTGATATTAATTCCTCTTTAAATGTTTGATGGAATTTATGAATGAAGCCATCAGATCCTGGGCTTTGCTTTGGATTACTGATTCAGTCTTCTTACAGGTTATTGGCTTGTTCGGATATTCTGTTTTTTCATTATTCCATCTTAGTGGGTTTTATGTTTTTATGAGTTTGTCCATTTCTTCCAAATTATACGACTTTCAAATAATAGTTCTTAGAAGTCTCTTTATATTTCAGTGGTATATATATCTCCTGTTTCATTTCTGATTTTATTTATTTGAGTCTTTTGTTTTCTTAGTCTAGCTAAAGTTTGTCAGTTCTGTTTCATTTCAAAAGCCCAAGTCTTAGTTTCATTGATCTTTTCTAGTGTTGTGTGTGTGTTGTGTGTGTGTGTGTGTATGTGTGTATGTGCATGTGTGTGTGTGTGTGTGTGTGTGTGTGCTGTTCCATTCTTTTCTGTTCTCATCTTTGTTATTTCTTCTACTAACTCTGGGTTCCTTGAGGTGTAAAACTTAGGGTGTTTATTTGAGGTATTTTTTAGGCATTTATTTCAATAAACTTTCCTCTTAGAATTGCTTTTGCAGCATTATGTTTTTGTATATTGTATTTTCATTTGAATTTGTTTCAGGCTAATTTTGATTCCCCTTTTGGTTACTTTGGTTGTTCAGGAGTGTGTCATTTAATTTCTACAATTTTTTTATTTTTCTAGTTTCCCCTATTATTGATTTCTAGTTTGCTACCATTGTGGTCAGAAAAGACACTTGGTATGATTTCAGACTTCTTAAATTTGTTGACTTGTTTTGTAGTTTAATAGGTGCTCTATGCTAGAGAATGTTCCTTGTCTGCTTGAGAAAAATTTATATTCTGTGGTTGTGGGATGGAATGTTCTTTATGTATGAAGTCTATTTGGTCTGAAGTGTAATTAAAGTCCAATGTTTCCTTACTGATTTTCTGTGCAATGACCTATCTGGAAGTAGGGTTCTGAAGTCTCCTACTATTCTTGTATTGCTATTGATTCCTCCCCTTTGGATATGTTAATATTTGCTTTACATATTTAGGTGCTCCAATGTTGGGTCCGTATATAGTGAAAATTGTTATAAATTGACACCTTTATGTAGTGACCTGGTCTCTTTATATAGTTTATTACTTAAATCTATTTTGTTTGATGTAAGCATTGCTACCTCCTTATCTCTTTTTGTTTTCATGTATGTGGCACAACTTTTCTTCCTGTCAGTTTCAATCTGTGGGTGTTTTTAAAGGTGAAATGAGTTTCTTGTCTAGCTGAGTTAAGGATATCAGTGATGGTCAATTATTCAGGTCCACGGACGCAGAGTTGGAGGTAGTGAGAGTCTGGCAGTGGCATCCCTTCGTCTATGGGTAGATTTCTCCATTACATCAAATATCATCTAAAGTATTATTTGTGACTGCTGCCATGTTTTTACAACCATTTGTTTTGCCAAAATGCATATCCTAAGTGTTTTCTCATCATAGACTAGCTTGATACTTCCTTAGCTGAGGAGAATTGTGAGCAAGCCCAGTAAGCCTATTTTTGCAACTGCTTGCTCTGTGTGGAGCCTGTTTGGATCTGGTTTAGTGAGAATTCAAGGTCTTCGGTCATTCTGTCTCACTAAAATGGAAACTGCTTTTCTTTCGTATTGATTTTCATGAGCCAGGACCCCAATAACTTGTGTCAACAATGTATGGAAGTACAGCTTGTCCATGTACTTAGCCAGCTATTTTTATTCCACCATTCCGTGCCATTTTGTTCTTTTATAAACAACGTGTTATATTATTCATTCTCTGAGTCTCTAGTTTTAAATCATAGCTTTTAACCCACTTGCATTTATTGCAATTAAGACATAGTAGGCTTCTTTAGTAGGACTTTTCTTTGTATTTTCTAATTTTTTTTGTTTCAGTTTGCTTGTTTTTATTTTTTTCTGTGTTTGTGATCAGTTTTTTTCCTTCATTTCTTTACTTCTCTCTGCTCTATTCCTCTTCATCTGGAGTAGGGCCCAGTGAATAAGCACCTTGACTGTAGTCAGACTGTCTGGGGTCAAGTCCCACTTCTTAGCAGTGGACTCTGGGACTTATCTCTGCCTCAGTTTTCTCAGTGGTAAAATGATGATGATAATAATCAGACTTACCTCATTTTTTAAATATATGTGAAGGACTTGGAACAAAGATTGTAGTATAAAATGCATTAAGAATCATCTATGGATACTAAGACCATTGGATAAAAAGTTATTAGGGAACAGGTTAGTCAAATGATCTCCATCACCCTACAGATTATATTCTAGTTACAAAGGACAAAATACATATTTCCAGTGGTGAAATCTGGCTGTTATGCATTCAACAAATGTTGCTGCTATTTTTTATTAACCTTAAATATTTTTAATTGTTTTCTAGTCGCAAGCAATTTTCATTTTTTTTCCAAATTTTTATTTTTAAAATGTTCACACCCACTAAAATGTATAAAGGAATGGTTTAATGACCATTCAAACATACTATATCTACATTTACCAGCTGTTAACATCTTGTCGCATTTGTTTCTCTTTTTAAAAATGTAATCCAACTCTCTATACATAGACCCATATGTCTCACTTTTTTTGCCATCCAATAAATTATAGCCATCATGACAATTCAAAACTAATTATTTCAGTAGTTATCTCTTCTACATAACATTCTCCTGAATAACCATAACATCAGTATTATACTGAAGAGAATAAAAAAGAAAAAACTTATTGAATATATCTGGTAATAACCTCTGATATCATTCTGTATTCAAGTTCCGTAACAGTCCCCAAAACATCATATACTAAACCTGTTTTTGAGATCCGAGATTCAATTAAATTTCCTGGGCATTTGGTTGTTGATTCTTTTATTTTTTTTCCTCTTTTTCTTTTTCTTTTTAGACTACATTTTGATTCATTGCACACAAATGGGGTGCAACTTTTTATTTCTGTGGTTGTATACGATATTGATTCACACCATTCATGTAATCATACATGTACATAGGATAATGATATCTGTCTCAGTCCACTATCTTTGTTCCCCCTGCCATTTTCCTCTACACATTCCAAAGTTCCTCCATTCTTTTCTTACCCTGCTGCACCCCACACTCCATTATGTATCATCATCCAGTTATCAGAGAAAAAATTTGGCCTTTGGTTTTTTGGGATTGGCTTATTTCACTTAGCATAATATTCTCCAACTCCATCTATCTACCAGCAAATGTCATAATTTCATTCTTCTTTATGGCTGAATAATATTCCATTGTGTATATATAACCATAGTTTCTTTATCCATTTGTCAATTGAAGGGCATCCAGGTTAGTTCCAGAGTTTAGCTATTGTGAATTGAACTGTTATGAACATTGATGTGGCTTCGTTACTGTAGTATGCTGATTTTAAGTCCTATGGGCCCTTACATAGATAGCCTTTACGATGTTGAGGTATGTTCCTACTATCCCTAGTTTTTCTAGTGTTTTGAGCATGAAGGGGTGCTGTATTTTATCAAACACTTTTTTTGTATCTATTGAAATAATCATATGATTCTTAACTTTAAGTCTATTGATGTGATGAATTACATTTATTGATTTCCGGATGTTGAACCAACCTTACGTCACTGGGTTGTTGATTCTTTATCCTCCATTTTTCTTTTTCCTTTTTGCTGCTTGAGGATAGAACTCAGGGCCTCGTGACTGCTGAGCAAGTGCCCCACCACTGAGCTACATCCGCACCCCATTATCTTTTTATCTAAATAATCTTTCCCTTCTTTTCTTTTAAGACACTGATTTTTCCAGAGTCTCGGACAATTATCTTGTAGGATATCCCACATGGATTATCTGGTTTTGTCCTCATGAGTAGATTCAGGTTAAAGTTTTAGGGCAAGAATACTACATAGGGATGAGGAGTACTTTTTGCATGGTCCTGGAGGCGTATAATTTCAGGTGATACAGTTTGAACATTTGACTGGGGCAGTAACAGCCAGATTTTGCCACTGGAAATATGCATTTTGTCCTTTGTAACTAGAATATAATCTCTAGGGTGATGGAGATCATTTGACTAACTAGTTCCCCAATAACTTTTCATCCAATGGTCTTAGTATCCACAGATGATTCTTAATTCAATCAGTGATTACATTGAGGGTTACGATTGTTCTTAAACTTTTTATATGCATATTTGTATAAGGATATATAGAATAATCTGTAATAAAAGAAAAAAAAAACAGTTCAACCTAGCTTAACCCTTAAGGTTTATATAACTGACTCATATAACTAGAAATTCAAAGGCAGGGTCTCAGTATTGGTGTCCAAGGAAAGTTTGGAGCCCTGAAAGAAAATCAGAAGGTTCCAAGAAAATTAGGAGTGGTGGTTGGCTAAACAACCATAATGCTCACTATAATATATTAAAATGTGCATTTTTCATCTCTTTCCTCTTCCCAGATGTCATACCTTCATTTTCCTTTTCCTCAGCCTTACATGCCATATTATAGTTAACTGTAGTTCTTATGTCCTATGTCTTATCTAATTTCTTATTCATTTATTGTTTTTAATTTTGCCAATTTAGTTTTATTTTTTAAATTTTTTTTATTTGTTCTAATTAGTTGTACATGACAGTAGAATTCATTTATGCAGTTTGATATACATAAATGGAGTGTACTTTCTCAATTTTCTGATTACACATGGTGTATGATCACATCAGTCATGCTTTATTTTTATTTCTAATTTTTTACTTGGTTCTTTTTTATATCATCCTATCCTTATTTTAAAACTTTTTGCCTCTGAACATTTTAAGATTTTAAAATTTATTTTAGTTTGTATTTTTACTTGATTAGGTATGAAATCTCTTACATGTTTTGTGTCATTTTTTTTTTCTGACATGGTATTTCTTATTTGTTTATATCCTGGGTCATGGAACTTACTTCTTATAACTTACTGACTCTCAGACTCATATATTTTACATCTTAATATCTCTAAAATGGACTTTATTTTTCAACTCATGTGTTAAAATGTTATAATTTAATAGGCAGTTTCTGTCTGACACATAATGGCTCCTTAGATGTGTTGAAATACAGCATTTGATCTCACTACACAGTGTCTGGTTGAGGCCTGCCATCTCAAACTGTGATTTTTGTCTGATTTCCTTATGGTGTTGTCTGTGAACTTGTCTTCCAACGGGCCGTCTTCCTTGTGAGTCACATGGATGCCCTGACCATTGGTTAAAGGCCTATGCCTGCTCAGGTCTAATGGGCTGTGCCTGAGCATTTCTTGGCTCAGGTTCTTCTGTAAGTGGTGACCCTTTCTGTTCATGGCTCAGGATAGTCTGCTTGCTTGTGCCCAGGGCTGGCAGGCAGCTTTGTCTTTATTTGCAGATAGGGGACAGAGCTTTCCTGGCTCCTGACTCTCCCTGATCACTAGGGCCAATGCCTTGACCCTGCTACCCTTCTCGCCATCCATAGCTATCTGGCAATCTATGCTGCTCATTTTCTGTCAGTTTGTTGTGTTTTTCTTCCACTAAATTACCACATCCAAATCTGGGGTATAGGGTAGGGCCCCAGGCTTGTGCTTTTCTCCCTGAGAAGACCATATTGCTTTCCAATGGTGTTAGTCAAGTTGACTCTTGGTGCCTTTCTTTGCTTTCATGTTTCAGAAATTCCTTGGTGTGTTCAGTGCTGCCTCATCCTCTCCCACTTCTTTCCTTCTCCCACTCTGAACCTCAGTTGCAAAGTGCTGAGTTTCTCATGCTTACATTTATGGGACACCAATGTCATATTCCTTCTGTCCCTCCCACATTAGGGTATTTCTCCCTTCATGTCAGTTTCCATTCTCTTCCCCGCAAGGCACTCTGTGTTAGATATTTCTTTCATTGTATATTTCTGGAAAATGTGCCGTGTTCTTTTGACCTGCCTACACATTTGTATTTACCTGATAGTATTATAGTTTAGATTTCTTTCTTTTCCCTAAACTTTTTCACTTAGTACAGAGGTTGGCCAACCCATGAGCCAAATCTGGCTTGTAGCCTATTTTCATAAATGAAGTTTTATTGGAACACAGCCACATCTAATCTTTTATGCATTGCCTGTGGCTGCTCTTGCGCTTCTAGAGCAGAGTTGAATAGTTGTGACAAAGATCATTTGGCCCGTGAAGTGTATTTACCACATGACCCTTAATAGAAAAAGTTTGTTGACTTCTGATTTAGCAGTGTTTTCTTTTTGTTTATATTTTTAGTTATGGTAAAACATATAAACATAAAATTTACCATTTTAACCACTTTTAAGTGTACAGATCAGTGGAATTAAATCCATTCACACTGTTATGAAACCATCAACACCATATGTTTTGGCCATTTTCTTTTGTTCTAATTGAACACTGTAGACTGGATGAATAGTAATGAGTAGAGGCCTTTTGAGTTCATAGTTCCCAAGACTTGCCAGTTCAAGAGCATGGTGCTGGCTCTGCTCAGCGTCTGGTGAGGGCCTTCTTTCCACATCATAAATGGTGGAGGGCATCACCTGATGACACAGAGCAAGAATGCCAGAGACAGCTTGCGTTTATGATAAACCTACTCCCAAGATAAACCATGTGTCCACCGACCCATTAGTCCATTAATCCACTAGAGTGCTGCCATCAGGACCCAGTCACCTCCCAAGCGCCCCACCTAGATTACCACTAAGGCAAACAATAGAAACATCTGTCTCTAGAAATTTTTCATCTTGGAAAACTGAAACTCCGTACCCATTGAACAATAACTCCCCATTCCTCCATTCCCATGCCCCAGGCCCTGGGAACCTCCATTCTGCTTTTTGTTTCTATGAATTTGACTACTCTCAATACCTAATATAATTGAAATCATATACTATTGGTCTTTGAGTTATTTCACTTAATGTCCACATAATGTCCACAAAGTTCATTCATGTCGTAGTACATGTCAGAATTTCCTTCCTTTTAAAGGATGAATACTATTCCATTATATGTGTAAACTACATTTCCTTGTCCATTCATTAGTCAATGGATATCTGGATTGCTTCCATCTTTTAGCTATTGCGAAAAATGCTGTTATGAACATGGGTGTACAGATATCCCTTCCCAAAATTAATTTCGATTCTTTGGGATATATACCCAAAAGTGAAATTACTGAATCATATGGCAATTCTTTTAATGTTTTGAGGAACCTGCATATTGTTCTTCCATAGTTACATGCCCATCAACAGTACACAAGGGTTCCAATTTCTCTACATTTTTGTCAACCTTTATTCTTTGGTTTCTTTCTTTCTTTCTGTTTTTTTTTTTTTTGTTTGTTTGTTTGTTTGTTTTTGGATACTAGATATCCTAATGGGTATTAGGTTATAACTCATTTTGATTTACGTGTCCCTAATTATTAGTAATGTTGAACTCTTTTTATATACTCATGCATTTGTATATTTTCTTTGGAGAAATGTCTATTTAAATCCTTTGCCTATTTTTAAATTGTTTTTTTTTCATTGCCGAGTTGCAGAAATTATTTATGAGTTATGGATTTTATGACATCCAGACATCTGTACAAGGTATATGATTTGAAAATATTTTCTCCCATTCTGTGCATTACCTTTTCATTCTGCTGCTTGTGTCCTTTGGATGTACAGAAGAATTTTTTAATCTTGACAGTCTGTTTTTTCTATTTTTACATTTGTTGTTTGTGAGCACAATGTCTTTTAAGATCTACTCAAAACTGGGTCAGTGGTATTACACCCAGTCCCAGCTAATCAGAAGGCTGAAGAAGGATGACCACTTGTGCTCGGGAGCCCCTCTCAGGAAAAAAAAAAAAATAGGGATCTATCCATATTCACACATACACACACAAATATATAAATAAACATATATACATATTTGTTGCATATAACACATATGTGTATCATATATGTATGCAGTGTTTTGCTTTCAATCATACAGTGCATCTATCATATTTTATTTTACCATTTCTCTAGTTATCCCTTGATGGTCTCCTTGCTGTTGCTCATACTCCACAGCCATAGTCTGCACAGTGTGTAACCTACATTTTTTATGGTGTACTACAAAGCTATCTTTGCCCTTTATGTCCAAGAGCGGCATGTATGGGTGATAGGGCACAAACATACTTCAATTTCACTAAACATTGACAGTTTAGTGCCTGCCATCTTAAACTCTGGTCCTCTTTGACATCTTTATATCTTACTGGAGAACTGAGTCTACTTCTAGCCTCTCATCATGTGGAAGAGGCCAGTATCTGAAATAGAATGGTTAGTATCGGAGAATACAGTAAATATCTGTTTTGTTTTCTGTTCTGCAGGTTGGACGAGGGAGTGCTTCCAGGAATGGGGCTCCTACATCCACCTGGCTATTCCCAGTATGTTCATGGTGTGCATCGAGTGGTGGACCTTCGAGATTGGAACCTTCCTCGCAGGTCTGTCAGCAGTCCAGTAGACACCTATGCACAGCCTGGCTAGTCACATCTCCAAAGCTTTCCTAGAAACTTAAGTGTTGCTTCTCTACCCTGCACCATTTTATCAGGCTCTCAGGGAGGTTTTTAATACAGGCATAAACTCTCCACCAACCAAATTTGTGTTGGGTGGTGCTTGAGCACTGCTGACCTACCCTGCATTTTGTAAGTGAGGAAAGGGAGGCCACTGGTAAGATGTTTTCCAAGAGTCCTGGAGTGGGAGAACAAAACCTACAACCCAGGTCTCCTGATTCAGACTGCCTTGTGCTTCATTTGACTTTTCCTGAGCATCTGTCTGTTTTGTTGTTGTTGAAACAGATTTCTCTATGTTGCTTAGGCTGGCCTTGAACTCCTGGGCTCAAGCCATCCTCCTGCGTTGGCTTACAAAGTATAGGTGTGCACCACAACACCTGACTTCCAGCCAAATTTTTAAGATTTTAACAAATGCAGAGTCATTGATTTGGCTCTGTTTTAGCTATGATCTGTGAGTTTACTGAATTGTAGTGATTTGAGTATAGGTATTCATTTTAGCCATCTGATCACTAGTAATGTGATAGATTAAACAGAGGACAAGAGTAACAGACAAAGCAGTTTATGGAGAGTTGCACACTTGAGTGATCCTATCAGCAATGCATAGAGTTTGTCCTTCTGTTTCCCACTCCCACATTATGACCCCACATCTTCTGGGAATGACCTGCAACTCTAGGAGCCTTTTCTACTTTGAACCCAATGTTTTTTTCCCTGGTAGAGCAGGGGCTTGTAGAATGAGCTGTGTCAATCTTAGCAGCCTGAAATCTTGGCAACTCCCTGAGGAAAAGATACCTGGGATTCTTTTCAGAACAGTCTGATAGTGAATTCTGTTATCAATTGATGCTTCTGGGGCATAGTTAGCTTCTCTTAAGTTAAAATATGTTCTAGTTTTCTAAGGAAAATGCTTGCTTTAATTGAATATTTGAATGTTCTTTGCATGTGTCAACCTTTCAGGGCTGATTAACGTGACAGAGCTTGGAGCACAGGCTGTCATTTATGAACTGGCCTCTGCAGCTTACATGGTAAGGATGGGGTGAGACTCAGCACCTACTTCACATAAACCCTGTGGGCCATCATCATTGCTTTCAGAGAGAGAGAGAGAGAGAGAGAATAGCATAGTGATGACAGCATGGATGAATTAGGGCCAGACACGTGCAGTTGAGTCCTAGCCTTGCCACTCTCTGACTATGCGATGTAGGCTCCTTACTTAGCCTTCCTGAGATTTAGTTTCCTCCTATATAAAATGGGGGGAAATATCTACTGTTCAGGTGAAGACTGAATGAGATTCTACATGTGAGATACTTAGCATGGTACCTGGCATATACATTTAACCACTATGGAGTTGGTGCTGGAATATGATGGTGAGTGAGATGGAGACAACTTCTCTTTTCTTGTGACTCAGATAGGACACAGATAGAAAAGGGAGGGAGGGAGGGAAGGAAGGAAGGAGAGGAAGAAAGAGAAAAAAGAAAGATAAGAGCTTTGCAAATATCATATATATATGATAAGCACCATAAAAAAAGCAAAAATGGTGTGAGATTCATAAAAACAGGCAGATGCCTTTTAGGTAGGATAGTGAGGAAGGGTGTGTATGTGTTACACTTAAGCTGGGACATGAAGGATGAGAGTAACTGTCCTGGGGAGTCCACAGGTGGGAGCCAACTGTGCAGCCTGAGCCAAGGCCCCATGAAGGAACTGTGTCTGGCATGGCTCAGGGGTTACTGAGGGTTATTGAGGGGAAGTTGGAGGCTGCACACAGGGCCTGGGGTCTCAGGTCAAGTAACAACCACTCTTATCCTGTGTAGAAGCTGGCTTCAGGTGAGTGTTGTAGTTGGGAGTGGAAAGGACAGAGGAGGCTGCTGGAGGTGAAGGAGGAGAAAAGTGAATGAATTAGGTATGTGGGGAGGCAGCATGACAGGTCAGAGTTTGGTGTGGGTTGCAAGGCAGGGAGTGAGAAAAATCACGAGTCTGGCTTGAACAGCTGTGCCGGGTAATGTCTTTTATCTTCTGATGCTTTTTTGGATATTCCCACCCTATCCAGATATAGGACACTCCCATTTTTTTGTCTGCTTCTTGTTTTTGTTTTTTTAATTTTTCTTGTGCTGGGGATTGAACCAGGGGAGCCAAATCCTCAGTCCTTTTTATTTTTTATTGTGAGATAGGGTCTTGGAAAGTTGTTGAGTCTTGGCTTGAACTTGTGATCCTCTGTCTCAGCAACCTACCGCACTACCCCACCAAGTCGCTGGGATTACAGGTGTGTTCAGCTGCTTCTTGTTTTTAAAAGATTAAAAGGTTGTCTGGGAAATTGGATTACAGATCATTTTTGTTTCCTTATATTTTTCTTTAATCTTAAAAGTGAAAAAAATTGTAATGGGTATTCATGTGATCTGCTGGAAATAAAAAGGAAGAGTGTCAAGGAGCCGGCCTAACATGTAGAGGACAGGAGCAGAAGGAAACTCAGCTAAGAGTTGGAGGAGCTGGGCTGAGGGATGCAAGGAGGTAGCATAGTGGGAGGTTGGAGAGTATCCATTGGGTTTAGGATTAAGGCCATTAGCGATCTCATAGAACGATGAAGAGGGACAACCAGATTTGAATGAATGACTTTCAAGGTAGGTAAAGGAGTAGAGGCTGCTGAAGTAGACAGTTCTGCTTAAAGATTAACCTTGGTTGTCAAAGTTGGGATGTGTGAGATCAGGGGAGGGCTTTGATTTTGCTTCTGTATATATGTATGTATGTATTTTGGTACTGGGAATTGAACCCAGTGGCACTTAACCACTGTGGTCACATACACAGCCCTTTTTTATTTTCTATTTTGAGACAGAGTCTTACTAAGTCAATTAGGGCCTCACTAAGTTTCTGAGGCTGGCTTTAAACATTGTGATCCTCTTGCCTCAGCCTTACCGGTTGCTAGAATTCAGGCATGCATCACCATGCCTGGCTGCTTCTGTTTTTAAATGGTGATAGTAGAGCTATTTGATAAACAGTAGACATCTACTGTTCTGTCTTCAGAGTTGTTTTTCTATCTGTTCTGTCACAGACTTCCCGTTTCCTTACGTTTTTGTTTTTAATTGTGGTAAAATATATCTAACATAAAATACTATCCTAATTGTTAAGTGTACATCTCAGTGTGTTCTGAGATATAATTAATTGCACTATTGTGTGACCATTTCCAGACTTTTCATCTTGCAGAATGAAAACTGCATCCACCAAAAAGCTCCCCATCTCTTATCCCCAGCCCGGGCTCCTGGCATCCACCACCTAATTTCTGTTTTTGTCAGAGACTTCCTTTTGTTAGAGATGGGGAGTTAATAATTCTTCATTATTCTTGTGGAAAAAACAAGCTTTCTTAGTGGTGAGTTTACAATAAAATACATAGAAATAAACCAGTCAAGCAAGAGTTAGTGGATATAACAGGAAAACTAGAGTTAAGATTTTGAGATAACAATGTAGTCATAAGAAAGATCATAGAAAATTATTATGTTCAAAATAATTAGACATAAAAGAAAGAATTGAAACCAAAAGAACAATATTTGCAAAAGAACCAAGTAGAACTTTGAGAAGTGGAAAATAAAGTCATTGAAATTTACTATTAAATATACAAAAATAGCTGGTTAGTCACAGCTAAAAAAAATCAATAGTGAACTTGAAGATAGATGCGGGGAAATTCCTCAGTATAAAACAAAGGCATATAAAGAGACAGACTGAATGAAATTATATATGTAGTAGGAATTCCAGAGGGAGAGAGTAGGAGACTGGGGTGGATACAGTATTCAGAGACATTAGATAAGAGACAGAGACAGCAAGATGATTAAAGACATGAATCTAGGGCTGGGGAGATAGCTCAGTTGGTAGAGTGCTTGCCTTGCAAGCACAACGCCCTGGGTTCGATCCCCAGCACCGCAAAAACAAACAAAAAAAAAAAAAAAAAAAAAGACATGAATCTAAATATTTTCAAAATCTAATGATCATTGTACTGGAGATTTTAACTGGGAAAATAAATAAAGAAATAAAAAGCATCAAGATTGGAAAGGAAAATATAGATGGAAAGAAAAAGTAAAACTATTCCCATTTGCAAATGACATGATCTTTTATATAGAAAACTCTAAGGAATCTGCATACAAACACATATACCTTAAACTACTAGAGTTAATAAATGAATTCAGCAAAGTTGTAAGATATAAGATCAATACACACTCTTCAGTTATATTTCTGCATATAGCAATGAATGATTTGAAAATGAAATTAAGAAAACAATTAAAAATATTTGGTAACAATATATGAAAAAGGGCATTTTATTTTAAGTTTTATCAGTGTGGTTCCCTATATTTATGTTTAACTAGTTGGGTTTTTTTGTTTGTTTATTTCCTTGGCCTGTTTGTCAATTAGGGTTTAGTGGGATTTTTTTCTTATCCACTTACATGGAATCTGTATAACCTGAAGATTTTATCAGTTTTCTGTCAATCCTATCTGTAACAAACTATTTTCATTATTTTAATTAATTGATTAATTTTTTTGGTGCTGGGAATGGAACCCAGGACCCAGTAGCTTTTAATTTTACCATCTTAATATAAAAGTAGTTCATACTAAGAAACAAATAATATGTTCACATAGTTCAGAAGTTTTCAAAAGTGAGAGTAAACTTGCTTCCTCTCTTTTTAGTCTGTTCCCCTCAGCCATTCCACTCAACCATTTTCTGATCATTGTTACCAAAGACTGTTGAGAAAGATAAAGAATATAAAGGATATAGCTCATTTTCCATAGTGTCTCCTCTACCTTATGGTTTTTCTTTTACTTCTAGTTCTCTTAGTGGTTGCTTTCATGTCTTTAAATAAACATAGGCCTCTTTTCTTGATCCATCAACTTTATAGATGCTGTATCTTTTTTTTTTATTGTAAACAAATGGGATACATGTTGTTTCTCTGCCTGTACATGGCGTAAATGCATACATACCATTTGTGTAATCATAAATTTACATAGGGTAATGTTGTTTGATTTATTCTGCCATTTTTTTCCCTTCTCCCCCACCCCTCCCACCCCTCCCCTCCCTCTATACAGTCCTTCCTTCCTCCATTCCTGCCCCCCTCCCTAAACCCAACTCCAACCCCAACACTAACCCCTCCCACCCCCCATTATGTGTCATCATCCACTTATTATGACCCCCGTAAGATGAGGAATATTTTGTCATTATATTTCTTTCTGTATCTCTTCTCATTTGCCTTCCAAATTCCACAAGCTGTTTTACAGCCAGCTGCATGTTATGAGATGGACACTAATTTAAATTTACAAATAGTGACTCATGGAATCCTTATTACAAGGCCATCTAAGGGATTTAGATATTTCCCGTATATTTAGAGATGAGGAAGAGGGACCTAGTTCAAGGAAGTAATTGGTTGGGATTTGAACCCAGGGACCTGGCTCCAGAGTTCCTGGTCTCAACCACAATGTTATGCTACTATATTATTGTTTTCATTGTGTGATGGTTATAACCTTTGAATTATATTTTACATTATACTTGTATGTTTTATAATGCTGAAAAAACCAACATTAGTAACAATATGATTTTTATAAATATGATAATTTACAGATCCACTTGATGGTTCTTACAACACAGGAGAAGGAAATGCTATCCAAATAGTTACCAAAAGTCTTAAGACTGTGGAAAGAGAACTTTACCACCTAAAGATGAAATTGATGATTTTTTTTCTTGTTTTCATCAGTTGGTTAAAATCATATCATATTTTAGTTTATTTAATATTTAGGACAGGAATTTTTTAATGCCCTCATCATTTCATTAAGATCATCTGGTGTTTAAACAAACCATTACATATGAATTCATTTTTTTTCCTTAAATACCTCAGGACCCTTTGGTTCCTTATTTTAGTTTGTATACACTGATTTCTAGACTTTTTCTAGCATGCTACATAGCCGTCACTTCAGAATTTCTTTCTTTTTCTTCATGACTTAAGTCTGCAATTTCTTTGATCTCATTTCTTCCTCTTAGATTCCTTTAAAATGCTTTTTTTTAAAAAATGGAGGTAAAGAATTTTTTCCCAAGATTAAATGTAAGTTAAATCATGAGCCATATATATTTGAGTCTTTATTTTCCCTTTACACTTCATCAATAATTTGACTCAGTATAGAATCATAGGTTCAAAATAATTTCCTTAGAATTCTGAAGTCATCGCTCTGTGTTCCGGCATTCAGTTATTGACGTGAAGCCTGATCTGAAGCTGGCTGTTGTTCTTTGCATATGATTTTTCTCTTTGAAGCTTTTTGCATTTGTTCTTTATCCATGTGGTTCTGAAATTTCACAGGGGCTATTTTCTTATGATACTTTTTACTTCTGTTTAATACTGTTTAATACTGACACCCTTTCAGGCTGAAGACTTGTGTTGTTCTTCAACTCTGGGAAATTAAAAAATATATAACCTCTTTCCCTTTTTTGTCAGTTTTTTTCTTCTATTCTCTTTTAAAATTTCCTGTTAGGTGAAAGCTGAACTTCTGGATTAATCTTGCTTTTGAGGGTTTTTTTATATTTAAAAAAATTTTTTTTTTACTTATTTTCTGTTGATTGCTGCTATTAAGTTTTCTTGAGTTTCATTTTTAATTTCCAAGAGTGCTTTCTTTTTCTCTTATACTCCCTTTTTCATAGGAACCTATTGTTCTTGTTTAAATTGTATTACCTTTAAATACCACTGACGATATTATATTGAACTTTTAAATATTCTTTTCTCTTCCTTTTTTTTTTGAACTTCCACTTTTTATTTCTTAAACATTATTTAACAAGAAAAATATTCAACCAAATTTTAAAAAATTAGGATGGATTAATTTACAATAAAATAATCAACTTAAAGTAGCCCTTTTATTTAGGGCCGAAGAGGCCAATAGTTCCCATTTAAACAGCAGAATTGCCCAATTGATACTGTTACCTATGTTTGATGGCACAGAAATATAAAAGTCACACAACTTTCACTGATACCCACCCTACCCTCCAGAGTGGAGTTCAAATTACTTGCTTGTCAGGTCAGTACTCAGACCTAAAAATCAGTAATATTTTGACATATATCTACACCTAATCTGATGAGAACACTTTAAAAACAATTCTTATAGAAAAAAAACCCTTAAAATAATTTCATGGCACATTAGACTGCTTACAGAAACAGTAAAGATGAAAAAAAATACAAGAATTATAGTCCCTTGTTTATAGAAACACCCAAATAAAAATATTTTCCCTAATTAGTTATCCTTGCTTCTTATAACTTATTAGCAGAGACAAATTATAAGAAGCAGAATGCACTAGTTTTTGGTTTTTGGTTGTAGCTGCCAGCTTAAGAGTGCATCACTGTGAATACAAAGCAAAATGTGATTATGATCATAAATTCTGGAATGGGAAAAAAAATCAAAATCTCTCTAAAAGTTTTCCTTTATCCTTGCTTTCAAGTCACAACAAAATTCACAGCAGTTTAAAGGATGATGAGAGATTAAACAGGGGCCCACCAAAAAAAAGAGAGAGAGAGAGAGAGAGAGAGATTAATTTTACCTATTACATTCCTAAAGAAAAACAAAGTATAATGTATTACTAAGTTAACATTCCATAGTAAGCTACTGGAGCAAATACAGCACTTAACAGATTCATTTACAGATTAGGCATGGTAGCTTTAGGCAGAACATCTTATTTTCACCCTGTCCAATGTGCAACCTTAAAAAAAAAAAACCATAATGGAATATGTAATTTATGACAGCTGGCCAGGCACTTAAATCGGGGAAAGTGACCTTGAGACTTTGAGGTAAAACAATTATTTTCAGCAATCACATATTCTAAAAACTGTATTTTATACCACACTAACTGAACTTATTCAGCTTTTAACTCTTAAGTTTGTCATTCTGTTGTGTCAAAATTCACACCGAAGTGCAACTTCTTAAAAAGCTATTGAAGAACATTTTCAAGTCTGAATTTTGGCCCCATTTCTCTACTTCTGTGCTTAGAACATATCTGACCAAACTATAGATACATACACACAAGGGCTAAGGCCACAAGAGCCCAAAAGGAGTAACTAATCTTTCTCCCTGATTTGACATTAAATTTTAAAGACTTTAGATTCACACTGCCAGTCACATAGACACAAAAGAGTACAAATGAGGTGATAAGCCTCAATATAACTTCAGGAAAATGACAGAGCAAGAGGAGCAGACACAAAACAGCACAGAGTTTCCATTTATAAATGACAAGCCTACTGTGAATGCTCCCAGCATTAGCACTAAGGAGCACAACTCCAAGTTTATTATACTCTGGGCATAGTGTGTTTTTCTTCCAACTCTTCTGAACTCATTTATGGGTAATGAGTTTGCTTAATAAATGAAAATTCATATTAGAAGACAAAATTCTCAGAAAATGTTCAGACATTAGAACAGTACATGACCATTCTGGAATTAGTCCTTTATCAAAAGTTATCCAAATCTATTTTTCATTATAATTCCTAGGGCTGGCAATGTAGCTCAGGAGTAGAGTGCATGGTTAGCATGTATAAGGCCCTGGGTTCGATCCCCATGCCACCAAAAATAGAAAATTATCAAGGTATTATCTACAAATGGAAATACCATTCCTCCATATCCTCCTGATAAGTAATTACATTTCTATTCATTTCTCAGATAACAATTTCATTCCAAAGGCTACTTCATGTTTTGAACAAACTCATCAGCTTTTGTTGTTTATTATGAAGAGTAATTTATCAACATCTATTTAAAATCCTTCAGAGAACATTATAAGTTTAAAAACATTTGATTTGAGGCACCCTCATTCTCAAAAAGATGAAAAAAAATATTGGCTTAGTTTCAAAGTTGTTAAAAAAAAAGAGGGGGAGGTTAAAATATAAAGACTCCTAAGCTGATCCTCCTTAGAATATCAAACTTTTCTAGTCAAGGTAGAGGACTCATGCTTATTAATCTCTTCTTTCCTTGCAGGATTAACAGCAGGCATCAACAAAACTACTAGCTGGAGTTACTGGTCCAGGGAGCAAATGTGGAAGAATTTTTCTCTGCATGATGCTACCTGGCTTGTTCAAGTTTTGAAACTGTGACCCTGGTCCATTAGCACCATGCTTTACTCAACTGAAATAATTAATCAAGCCTCTGTTGCTGTGGGATAAGGGGCAGAGAATAGGGTGAGAAGGGGATTGAGGGCAGTTATATACATCACTAGGAGACTATGATATGCTGTGAAAATGTAATCTGTTAATATACTATATTTGAAGTTTGAAAATCACTGATTACAGCTATAACATCACATCAAATTTTTATAATATTTGAATAACTGCAAATGTAGAGCTTTCTGGTATGACCCAAATTTGAATATAAATGGAAGTTCATTGAACATGAGATTATCCATAAGCTAAAAGAAACAAATTATATACATTTATAGGTAGTCACCTACCAAAAAAGACTAGATAAAAATTAAGTGAAATTATTTGTAATTGCTTCCAGTTTCATTTTTCCCCAGGGGAAAGCTCCAAATAGGCCTCTGGAAAATCATCTTCACATAAGAAATGGCATCTGCTAACGTATAGGTATATCTTTCTTTTCTCTTCCTTAAGTCATCTATTTTGTTTCCTTTGAGATCAAGAGGCCTTTTATTTATCCTGATTTCTTTTTGGAGGAATGTGTTCTTCAGTTTCCTCAAAGCTTTGGTGATCTTAATGATTCATTTATATTTATGAATGAGTGAATATATGAATTCATAAAATAAATGGCTGGCATGGCATCTCCATTCTGTGATTTGGAGATTTTTCTCCAACAGATCTTTGCCCTGAATGGGAAGGACCAGTGGGGAGCTAGGTGCAAAGGTGATCTCTTTCAAGTCACACCTTAATTTTTGATTGATCGATTGTGGTACTGAGCTATGTCCCTAGACCTTTTTTATTTTTTATTTTGAGACATGTTCTCACTAAGTTGTCCAGGCTGGCCTTGACATTGTGATCCTCCTACCTTGGCTTCCCACATTTCTGGGATTTCAGGCATATGCTGCTGTGTCTGGCTAGGGGTTATGAGTGAGGGGCTATGAGGCATAGGTAGTCTGACCTCCATATTCCTGTCCCACCCATGTCCACCCATTCCCTAAAACAAAAGAGAAGGGGCTTGATTTGGGGAACACACAGTATGTGGAGAACTTACACACAGTGCCTCTCTGTGTTAGCCTGGCCCTTCTGTGTGTAGAAAGTAAGAAGGAGCTCAGATAGTTCTCAGTGGCAACTCCCTGGATACTGCTTTCCCTGCCTCAATGATGAACCTGGGACTTCAAAACTCTAGGGATCCACTGGGAAGAAGGAGCATGATCTAGCCTTCTGTCTATACCCTGGGGCTGTGGATCCCCATAGTTCTACCCCAGGATCATGGTGCTAGTACCCTCTTCCAAAAGCTGTTCTGCTAGTCACCGTGTTGTCTATAAATTTCTCTCCACAAAGCGTGGAAATTAATTTTCTATTAGTGATATCAGGGGAAGGATGGGGGTCAAGCATGTAAGCCTTGTCATTCATCTTGAACTGAAAGTCAGTGATACATGCTTTGGGCACAGGTCTTACATGGTTTTATGTTGCCAAATATATTGTTTCTCAAGTTCTTAACCTTAACAATTTAGTATATATGTTTTATTTACTTAGGCTAGTTTTCAAAAACCATAACGAATTAGAAGGTTGTGGGAGGGGTGCTGCTTGTGGCAGAAACAAGAAGTTGAAGCTGGTGTAGACATGAGAGCCAAAATTACAGCTGTCTGTCTATACAACCCATGTTACACAAACAGCCTGAAGGCAGCACTGCGTTGCAAGATAATATCTGGGGGACAAAGATTACGGATGGTTGAGTGATCTATTTGAGAAACAAAGAAACTTACAGCTTTAGATTTCCATAATTGATAATTAAAATTAAGTGTTGGCATTTGAAGGGGCATATTTCAGCTGTCTGGATGGTCACACATGGAGTGTTTCATCTGGCCCACCATCAATGAGGGACTATGGAGTCAGATTTCATCAACCTTTATTGAGTTCCTACAATGTGCCAGACTTTGTCCTAAGTGCTTTTTCACATGGATCCTTCAATTCTTATAAATAAATGATATTTATGGTTTATATTACATTAAATCTTAATAGCTAGCTTGAATTAAATCATGCTGTTGAAGGTGTTGCAGTAAAGGAGGGGCTTTACACCCAAATCCAGCTTCCTTAAGAGGTCCTAGCCTGGTACCTGTGAAGCAGGGAGACATCAGGGCTGCAGTGAGGAAATCAGGTGTCAAGGAGGCTGAGCCCTTTATTTCCCATCACACAGATAGGATGAAATAGAGTTAGTTCTAGAACCCAGAATGCTGAGTCTGTCCAGTATCCATCTAGTTGGATCCTAGTGTGCTAATTTGTGAATTTTCAAGGTTTTTGAAGTTACGATTTATGTTTGTTAATTCCTAGGTGCCTTTTGGCTTTGGTGTGGCTGCCAGTGTCCGAGTGGGCAATGCCTTGGGGGCAGGGAATGCTGAGCAGGCGCGGTGCTCCTGTACCACTGTCGTATTGTGTGCAGGTGAGTAAAGCCCTTCTCCTTCTTGGTGTCTTTAAGGAATTTAATGTGATAAGTGAAAATCAGTGTGTCAGAATTTCTCTGTGAATTGAATCACTTACATTCACTCACCTATGCTCTTTTCAATTTACTGAGTCAAGTAAATCTTCTAATTATAATTTTCTGTTACTACATACCAAGTAAATAATGTTCTTGGTTCTACTGAAATAATTTCCAAGGCAATTATCATATGAAGTTATATTTTATGACCATAGTGGAGTCAAAGTGACTAATTCTTCACATTCCTTGACCTTCACCTCCTCCAGCTATTCCAGTGTCTTGAAATCTGAGCGGTTAGAAAAGATTCTGATGCACTATGTCCCGGCCTGTTTGTGCTGCTATAAGAGCATACAGGATGGGGAGCCCAAAGTCAAGGCTCCAGCAAGTTTGGCTGTCTAGTGAAGGCTGCTCTTTGGTTCCAAGCTGGAGACTTGATGATCTTTCTCCTGTGGCAGAAGGGAAGGAAGGGTGGAAAGGGGTCCAGAGACACCTAACCCATTCTTCAGGGCTTAGCCCTCATGACTCAGTCACCTTGCAGAGAGCACGCTTCCCAATAGTTTCATTGGAGATTAAATTTCAACATGAATTTTGGAAAGGACAAAGCCACTCAAACTACAGCAACTGAAATCTTATTGAGGCTGTTTTTTGTGAGTCTATCTTAGAAAAAAGAGTCAGAATCACTGGATCTTAATTGTCCTTTTCATAGACAGCAAACAGACACGTTATTTACCGTATATATATTTTTTGAATTGGATCTTGCTATGTTACCTCAAACTTGTGGGCTCAGGCAGTTGGGACTACAGATGGGCACCGCCATACCCTGCAACATTATTGCAAATCATGGATGCAAATCTTGCATGAGATGTCAGCCCTAGGATTGCTCACACTTTGGAGAATTGTCACCTCTTGTTGCTTCTTCCATGCTTTCCAGGTGTTTGTGCACTCGCAGTGGGAGTTCTGCTAGCAGCTTTGAAGGATGTGGTTGCCTACATTTTCACCAGTGACAAGTATGTACTCATGAAGAAAAATCTCGTTGCCGTTAGGTTTTCTTTCTTCGCTATATTTTCCTGTTTATGAGAGCCAGGTGGCAGTTTACTTCATAGGAAAGCTTGTCACGCAGCCAGGAATGAGAAGCACAGTATTGTGTGAATGAGTTTGAATGAAGAAAGCCCGAGAAAACCATTCCCCCTCCTCCAATACCCAGTTCATTTGCTCATCAGACCTGAGTGAAGTTTTGCTCAGATGTACACAGGAAGAGTATATGCAGCATCCTTATCCCCAAAGAGGCACCTTATAATCCAGGGCATGCTGATGGTATCCTTGTCTGATTCTTTCTAGGCAGTATTTACAAAAATGACTGACTTGATCTTAGGCTCAATTGTATTGTATTTTCTGTGACGCTGTGTTTGAATATTTTTTTAGGTATGCTAATGTGTCTTTTCATTAAAAAAAAAAATCTTCACAGGTAGCAGGTGGCTCAGAGGTAGAGTACTTGCCTAGCATTCTTCTAGTCCTGAGTTCCATCCCCAGTCTGAAAAACATTCTTTTTCATGGAAAGTTTGAAAGTTTGTACCAGTTGCTTCAGGTTCCTGTTGGGAAAAAAATTCAGTTTTATTCTTTACAAGTCATGCTCTCCCAGTTTCATCTAACCTCACTGGGTTTAAACAAATGCCTAAATATATTCTTATACAATCTTAGGACTAAAGAGGTAGACAGATGGAGAAATAGGAACTGGTTTTATCTTCCTGCATTAAATAACAAAAAACTAGACAAAAAATAGTTATTTTAAAAATGTGTTTCATACATATGAACAATAAGCAGCACAGAAGAGTTATTCCTGAGAGGGGAATGAAATGAAGAAAACCCATGTAATCAGCTTACTGGAAGAGGGTTTCAGGCCAGGAAGGGGAAGCCCTGTTGTGTTAGTCAGCTTTTCATTGCTGTGACAAATACCTGAGAAAAACAGCTTAGAGTAGGAAAGGTTTATTTGGGTTCACAGTTTCAGAGGTTTCAGTCTATGGTCATCTGGCTCCATTGCTTTGGGCCTGAGGTGAGGTGGAACATCATGGCAGAAGGATGCTGCTCAGTTCATGGTAGCTAGGAAAAAAGAGAGAGAGGAAGGCTAGCAGAAAGACCAACAGACAGACAGACAGATACACACACACACAGAGAAGGGATGGTGGGTAAGAAATACTCTTCGGGCATTTCTCCAGCAACCTATTTCCTTCAACCACGTTCCACTTCCTAGTTTCCACTGCCTTCCAGGAATCCATTCAGCTAGCAGTGGATCAATCCACTGATGAATCCACAGTCCTTGTGATCCATTTACTTTCCTAAAGCTCCACCTCGGAGCACCACAGCACGGGGGCACCAAGTCTTCAACACATGAGTTTTTGTGGGACACTCTGTGTCCTGGCAAAGCTCCTCTGTCCCCCTGAGATGGAGAAACAAAGTTGGGAGTTCAAGGGGGCCATGTCACTGGGGTTCACATAGCCAAGTGTCAGAGGGAAGAGGGTTCCATGGAGAGAGCACTTTCAAGATCCACAGAGGTCTTTCTAGGTCTTTAGATGACCACCGAGTTGTGTATGCATATAACTCAGGGAAAATGAGGCCAGGAAAAAATAACCAAAAGGAACGGGCAGAATAGTCCCTGAAGTTTGTAAAGGATTAGGAAGAGTTTGTGGTACCACCAGCCGAATGAAAGAACACCGATACGTAGGACGTCTGGTGGAGTTTTCAGAAGGGTGTTGACTAGAAGAGAAGAATTAGCCCTAGGAATCAAGGGTGCTCTGATCTTGCCTAACCAAGCTTAAGTATAAACCTTAAAAATATCAAACTGTTTCCAGGAAGCTTATCTGCATCAAAGCTCAAGGGTATATAAAATGATATCTTTGGACCCAACAAAGTAAAATTCACAACATCTAGCATACAAGTAAAAACGACCAGGCAAACATAGAAGTAAAAACTAAAATCCAAAATGAAGGGAAGTATCAATCAAATGAAAATGACCCAGAATTAAAACAAAAAACTGAATACAAGGATATTAGAACAGCTTTTAAAACTCTGACTCATATTTTCAAGAAGGTAGAAGAAGAAACTTACTTTTTATTTTTTATGTGGTGCTGAGGATTGAACCCACTGCCTCACACATACTAGGTAAGTTCTCTACCACTGAGTTATAATCCCAGCCCCTCACCCACTTGTCTTGAATAAGTGCCCCATCAGTCACCTAAAGTCTTTGGTTCATTTCTAGAGTTCTAAAAAAAATTGGTTATAGTAATATTTGCCAGTTTCTATTTTTCTTTTTTTATTTAAATTTTTTTTTATTTTTACAAACTGCATTTTGATTCATTGTACACAAATGAGGTACAACTTTTCATTTCTATGTTTGTACACTATGTAGATTCACACCATTCATGTAATCATACATATACATGGGGTAATACTGTCTGTTTCATTCTACTATCTTCCCTTCTCCCACACCCTCCTGCCCCATTTTCCTCTACACCATAATTTTATTCTTCTTTATGGCTGAGTAATATTCCATTGTGTATATATACCACAGTTTCTTTATCCATTCATCAATTGAAGGGCATCTCGGTTGATTCCACAATCTAGCTATTGTGAATTGAGCTGCTGTGATTATTGATGTGGCTGCATCACCGTAGTATGCAGATTTTTAAGTCCTTTGGTTGTAAAACAAGGAGTGGGATAGCTGGGTCAAATGGTGGTCCATTCCAAGTTTTTTGAGGAATCTCCATATTGCTTTCCAGAGTGACTGTACCAATTTGCAACTCCACCAGCAATGTATGAGTGTGCCTTTTTCCCCACATCTATGCCAACATTTATTATTGCTTGTGTTCTTGATAATAGGGAATCTAATTGGAGTTAGGTGAAATCTTAGGGTGGTTTTAATTTGCATTTCTCTAATGACTAGGGATGATGAGCACTTTTTCGTATATTTGTTGATCACCTGTATATCTTCTTCTCTTTGTATACTTCACAATTGTTTTGTTGTTGTGGAGAACTAGACATTTTGAATATTATAATAGGGTGACTGTGCAAATCAGATTCTCCTTCTTCCCCAGGCAATTGCTGTTCTTCCTTGTTGAGGGCTACAGTCCATTTGTTTAGTAACCTTATAAACTAGCTTTTACAAAGACTGTATGACCTGATAAGATACTTCCACAAATGCTTTGATCTGATGAGGATATTTTTTGAAAACTCTCTTTAAAAAATTATTTTTTCCCAGTACTGGGAATTGAACCAAGGGGTGACTTTGACACTGAGCTACATCCCCAGCCCTTTTTGCTTTTGTTTTGAGACAGGGTTTCAGCTAAGTTGCTGAGATTGGCCTGACACTTGTGATCCTTCTGCCTCAGCCTCCTGAGTGTCTGAAATTACAGGCATGCACCACTGCACCCAGATTCCTTAAATTCTTTGACAGGCCCTGCCTTGGAAGGCACAGCAGTCCAAAGGGCCTCTATGCCAGTCCCTCAGTTAACCTGAGAGACCAAAACACACAACTCTGACTTTTGCCAGGCCCTTACTATCCAGCCTGGCAGCAGTGAGCTACACAGGAATGCTGCCTGCGGCGGGACCGGGAGATGAGAAACCACCGCTGCTCTGTTGGATGCCAGAATTCACCAGCTTTTACCAGCCTATTTTCTTCACCAAGTACTCTGCTAATATTGCACGTGTTTGGACTTCAGAGTTGGGAAATCGTTGGTTCTGACATTTCTTACCAGTTCAGCGGTTGCTGTGGCAGAGGCTGATTCTTGAGCTTCCTTCTCTGCCATCTTCCACGATGCCACGGGGGCAGCATAGACTTTCCATGCCAACTTGGCGCTCTCATTCTTTGGTAGAAGTATTTTTTCGGGGGAAAGTCTTTCAGATATTATTTTGTCCGTGGCTGTGCACCATTTTTTAAAAAGCAATTGCTCCCTCCTGTGCATTTTCTGTCCTCCCTTTTGGAATTCTTCTCAGACAAGTGATGGAACTTATTCATTAGTCCGAAACATCTTTTCCCATGTCTTTCTTTGTATTTTGGGACATCCCTCAACTTTATCTTCCAAGTTGGAATTTAGTCTTTAGCCGTGACCATTCGTTATCTGGTCTTCAAGTGAAATACTCTATTTTAGTGTTCACATTTTTCATCTCCAATTACTTTTGCCCAGTTGTTCCTTTTTTCTTAACTGCCTGTTGTTAGCTTATGAACGTCTCTTAAGAATAGTAATTACAGTTTAAAATTTTTTTCTCAATTTTTCCCTTATATTCTATCTGCTATCCATTGTCATCATACTCATTTTGATTTTTCCTTTTGTTCAGATATGCTATTGATTTTCCTTAGTGCCTGTTAGGCATTGGCTCCATGTTTGTATTTTTTAACGAAAGACCATTTTGTTGTGTTGATTAGAGGAGATAGTTAGGTGGCTACAGTCCTGTTGGCCTAATCCAAAGAGGCCACTCCTCTGAGTGAGAGGGGTGACTGCAGGCTTTGCCTGAGCTGGTGGCTCTGGATGACCATCAGGCTTCCTGTGAAGGTGCATGGGAGGGAGGTAGGAAATCTCTCTGGGAGAGGGTACTGTGGCCTGTTCCATGGGTCACATCCATACTGGGTCTAAACCCTGTCACTGCTGTGCCCTCTCCAGAGCTCCAGGTTGTCCTCTGCAGAAGCTGCAGGCAGATCTTTCATACATGAAGAGTCCAGGGGATCCCTGAAGAGGGAATGTTACCTATATGAACACTGCTTTCAACTCCATTTTTGAGGAAGACTCCTTTCTACAGAGGACACTTTCCAAAAACAGGCTGAAACCTGCTTTTTCTTCCCAACCCCCACATTTACATACTCATAAGTAGAGCTTTAAGAATTATGCTCTACAATGGCAGCTTAGTCCATATCCCTCTTACTCTAAGTTCTACATAGTAAAACTTGAATTCATGAGTTTTTATTATGTACTTAATTTGTCAAAAAGAAATGGTTTTTTGACCGAATTGTCAGGTTTGTGAGTTTTAGGTCACTGACTACTTTCTTTTCCTCTAACAGGGATATTATTTCCCTTGTGAGCCAAGTGATGCCGATTTTTGCTCCCTTTCATCTATTTGATGCACTTGCAGTGAGTATTTGGAATCATTTTACTCTAATATATAGCAAAATATGTTTTGCGTTTCCAGTTTTTTAATTAAAAATAGAATATCTGTTATTTCATTTAAAGAGAATGAGCTCTTGCTTCAAGCAGTCTGAGTCACTTGAGGGAAAGATGAGTCACTCGAGAGTGTAGCCTCACAAGGTGGAGGAGACCGAGTTCTCCATCTCCTCTAATTTTATCTGGGGCCTGAATGCCTGAGTGACGTCATGGCCACAATGGTGGGGTGACCCCTGTTTGAGTCCTCCCGGGCCGGCCATGCTGCCTTTGACTTAATTCTGGCGGTTGGATCTTTCTCTTGTTTGGTCTTCTGTGGACCTGTGGATATTTGAAGACCCTGTGGCTATGCTCCAGAATCACCCCTGAAGGTTTTCTCAGTTTGCACATCATTCTTTATGACATGGTTTCTAGGCCCCTTTGTCATCTTGCTTTTTTCCCCCCCATGGAATTTCTCGCACTTTTTTCCTATTGCTCTGAAGATATGGTACTTGTGATTAAATACAGCAAATGGTAAGAAGAGTGTGGAAGAGAAGCTCACAATAGCATTAATATTTTTCAGCTATGATTTCAGACCAGTTTCTGCTGAGATACCATCAATGAAGCCTATAAGTCCTTTTTTGTATATGATTTTACAAAATATTAATTTTTTAAAAAAAATTTGGGGGGGGGCTGGGGCTATAGCTCAGTTGGTAGAGTGCTTGCTTTGCATGCACAAGATGCTGAGTTCAATCCCCAGCACCACCAAAAAAAAAAAAAAAAAAAAAAATTTTGGTACTGAAGATTGAACTCAGAGGTATGGAGCCACATCCCTAGCCCTTTTAACTTTTTATTTTGAGAAAGGGTCTCGCTAAGTTGCCTAGGCCTTGCTAAGTTAGTGAGCCTGGCCTCTAGCTTGTGATCCATCTCAGCCTCCTGAGTCACAAGGATTACAGTTCTGCACCACCATGCTTGACTACAAAATATTTTTATTTTGATTTATTTTTTCCTTTAGGGTACAAATGTTTCAGTTTTTTAAATTAGAGCATTATAGTTGGGTTCATTTGGACAAAATCATACATGCATGGAATTTGATTTCAGTCCCTGTTCCCCCCACTTTTCCTTCCCTCCTCCCTCTCTCTATTCTCCTTTCTCTGCTCTACTGATCTTCCTTTCATTTGTTTATTTATTTTTGATTGATATTTTCTACATATACATAAAGGTGAAATATATATATATAATATATATAACATGATTTTGTTAAATTTATTCCATATTTATGTTCCCCTTTCCTGTCTCTGAACCCTCCCTCTCGATCTTCTTCCACTCCACTGATCTTCCCTATATCTTTATGATGTCTACCCCCTACCCCCTCACACCCTTCCCCACCTTCTTTCCCTTATTTTGCTCTAGTTTTCAAGTACAGGAAAACATTTGACTCCTGATTTTCTGAGTCTGGCTTATTTCACTGAGCATGATGTTGTCCATTTCCACCCATTTTCCAGCAAATGCCATAATTTCACTTTTCTTTGTGGCTGAGTAAAACTCCATTGGGTACATATACCACAACTTCTTGATCCATTCCATCTGTTGATGGGCATCTGGGCGATTACATAATTTGGCTATTCCCAATAAATAGTCAAATAGTCAAGATAAATAGAAATTTAAATTATATTACCTGATGACTTTTCTGAGTAAAGTTTCTGTGGTTTTATTTTTGTTGTCGTTGCTGCTGTTAACATAACTTACTTTGTTTATTTATTTTTGTGGTGCTGAGGATGGAATCCAGGACCTCTTGCATGCTAGACAAGTGCTCTATCACTCAGTTAAATTCCTAGGCTATTAACATAACTTTAGAAGCGAAGTGTTTTCCTTTATCTCTTAAATATGTGCTAGGGCTGCTTTGAAACCGAGCTATTTGAGCACACCAGACTGGTGAGCTACTAATGCAGCACTCTGAACTTGATGTGACCACGGCTGTGTGACCGCATCCTTGGTGTTGGTTCTCCTCCCCTAGGGCACCTGTGGTGGAGTGCTGAGAGGTATGGGAAAACAAAAGATCGGCGCCATCTTGAATGCCATTGGTTACTACGTTTTTGGTTTTCCAATCGGAGTATCTCTGATGTTTGCCGCTAAACTTGGGATAATAGGTATGTGATTCAGTCCTCAGTGACTTGCCTCAAATCTCACTTTGTCATATTAAGATAAACCGCTCAAAATATAAAGCAATTGACTAGAAAGTTGCCCTGTGGAATAGGAAAAATTACCACCCCCATTTATATTCAGTGCCTCCCTTGTACAAATACACTGGAAATGCAGTATTGGACAAAATAAACACGCTCCTGTCCTCCTAATCATGAGCCCAAGATTAAATGATCAATTATAACACTAGTCAAGTACTGTTGGGTTAAGTACTGCAGAAATGAAGGACAGAGTGCTGCAAGGGCCTGAGAGTAGCTGTAGGGAACACCTGTGCACTTCTGGCTTGCCAGAACAGCCCCCTAGGTGATATGCTAGTTAGATCAGGCCTGAAACTCAGGTAGAATTACCTAGAAAAAGTGAGAAGCATTTGTTGAAAAGAATGTTCTTTCTCCACTAAATGGTCTTGTTGAAAATCACTTAGCCATAGTCGTATTTTTTTTTTTTTTCCTGGACTATCCTATCTATTTTTTTGGCCTGTATGTCTGTCTTTAGGACCATACCACACTGCCTCGGTTCCTGTAGCTTTGTAGTAAGGATTGAAATCACGAAGTGTGAATCCTCTGACTTTGTTCTTTTTAAATATTATTTTGGCTTAATTCCATATGAACTTGTGAATCAACTTTTCAATTTCTGCACAAAAGACCAGGATTGCATTGAATCTGTAGATTGCTTTGAAGAGTATTGTCACCTTAACAATATTAAGTCTTCCCATCCATGAACATGAATACCTTTCTATTTATATAGGTCTTCAGTTTCTAACAGTATTGATTACAGTTTTAAAGGTACAACTTTTTTACTTCCTTGGTTAAATTTATTCCTAGGTATTTTACTCTTTTGGATGCGGCTATAATTAGACTTATTTTCTCTACAGATTGCTCATTGATAGTATATTAAAGCATAGCTGATTTTTGCATTTTGATCTTGTATCTTGCAATTCTACTGGATTTATTTATTACATCTAGATTTTGGGGGGAGTTCTATATAAGATTTACCATCTGCAAAGAGAGATAGTTTTACTTTTTCCAATTTTCATACCTTTCGTTTCTTTTTCTTGCATTACTATTCTGGCAAGAACTTCTACAGTAGTATTTTAACAATCTTTCTAGGTTTTCCAGTTTTTTTTATTTTCAATGTAAGACAATGTCATAACTAAAATCTATAGAACATGAGATAATAATCATAAAAAGCTTCTGTCAAAATTATGCTAGGCTCTTTATGTACTTTATGTTACTTAAATTTACAATATCCCATTAGCTCATTTTATGCACGAAAAGCCTAAAACCTGAAGAAGTTAAGTAATTTGTTGAAAGTTCCACAGGCAGTAAGGGGTAAGGTGAATTCGAACCCAGGTAGTTGGACTTCAGAGCTGCCCTCATTGCTGCTGTGTGTTTTCCCTCTTGTTTGAGTTTCAGAATTCCATCGTTCATTCAGTAAACATTCTCTGAGTACCTGTATGTCAGGCCCTGTACTATGTTAGAATCTAGGGATATAAAAAGAAACAAGTGAGGTCCCTGTCTTTTATGATTTCATACTCTTTACTCTTAGTTTTCACTACTCTCTTGTGCTTTGGCATTTTATATCTGCAAGGTGTCCATCCCACTTGCAAGAAAGGAAGAGCTGAGAGTTTACAATGGCTGTGGCAATAGCTTTCATCTTAGCATCTGTTATCTCCAATGCCCTCTCATTATCCTCTCTAGATGTGACTTCTCAGCACTTGTTTTCTTGCAAAGGAAGGGAGGGGTGCTCTACAGCTCAAGGAAGCTTCTGTGTTTTACGGACACCTCATTTCTTCCTTGAGTTGTATCTCAAGATCCTACCAATAGATCTCTGTCTATAGAGAATAAGTGCAGTGTCACCAGAGATTTGGAAACTGACTTTGAAATCCACCTGCCAGTTCATCCAATACCTGGAGGTCAGCTGTGTTTTCATGAAATAGGTGCTTCTCTGATACTCATAGCTTTTGTGTTCCATTACCTGATGAACATTTTGGGAATACTTGCTTTTGCTCAGGTATGTTTTTCATCAAGTTTGGGTCACCATCCCATGAAAAAAAGAAACCTGTTTGAGGGTGTGAGAAAGCCAAATTCTGGGCTAGGGTTTGGTCATGCAATACAGCATGTAACCAGGTGTGGCATGTGTCTGTGATTTCAGCTTCCTAGGATTACAGAAAGGGCAGGAGGGTCAAAAGTTTGAGGCCACGTGGATGACATAGTGAGACTCCCCCATCTTAAAAAAAAGTCATTTGTCTTTGTTGGCATTCCTTCTAGATGATGAAATTCCAGGAGCTTTTCATGACTTACAGCCACATTTGTCTGAAGAAGCCAGCAAAGTTAGTGACTGTTCAAAAATAATTATGTGCACAGTTGGAATACAAGACAATTACCCAACAGTGTTGCTGTTCGAACACCAGTTTTTTTCCTATCAAATTTGTGGCCTGTCCTATACATGAGTGCCTGCAGAGTGGACGTCTGGGCCTCGCAGACAACAAAGAAGCATGGCACAGAAGTCAGGAAAATTTAATTTGTCTGTATGACATGACATACAGACAAATGTATACATTTGTCATACAGACAAATGGCACATGTCATACAGACAAATGGCACATTTGTCATTTTCATATTAGTTGGAAAACACCTTCCTCAAAATTTCACTTTCCACCTCTTTCTAAAAGCCTTTTTAATCATGGGAATTGTGGTTTGGGGGATTTTGGCTTTCAGGATTTTAACACTTAAGCAGAGCAGAAGCTTGGGTCTTATCTCCAGAACCATGAACCAAAATAAACCTCTTTCTTTTATAAATTACCCAGATTCAGGAATTTTATGATAGTAAGAGAAAACAGACTAAGACCCCTTCTTTTTCATTATAAAATCTGTTAGTTGTTTGTGCATGCGAAGCCTGTTAATAACTCTGTGTAGATGTTGTACCTTGTTACTATTCTGAGTTCCTCTTCTTATTTACAGTAATTTTCAGTTTACTCTCAAGGGCTTTTCAGGTACGTAATCATATCATCAGTAAATAATTTTAATTTTATACTCTCCTTTCCAACTTTCATACCACTGTTTCCTTTTTCCTGCATAATTCCTCCAGAAGTATAATCAAATTTCGTGCTGACAGTGGAACTTCTTGTTTTATTTGCAACTTTAGTGATCCTGCTTCCAGTGTTTCTCTACTTAGCAGCATGCTGGATTTGGGGCTGAAGTACACACATAAACCTTTTTCTTTTGTGTGTGTGTTTTGTCATGTTCAGGAAGTATCTACGGAGTCTGTTTTATTGAATTTTTCCAAAATATGTTTTAATTATTTTTTCAAATGCTTTTTTATTGCCATTAGAAATGATCCTATAATTTTTATCCTTAGTTCTATTATGAAGATAAGTGATATTAATTAGTGATTTTAAGTTGTCTTTTACTGAGCTGATAGATTCCTTTCTGTCAGTATTTAAGAAATTTGTAGGGAGAATGCTCAGCACCCTGAAAGCCAGAAAATAAATGCATGGCAATGTGAAGAGCTCCTTGAATGTGCTCCCCAGCAAAACTGATGAAAATTGCAAATAAAATGAAACAACTATAACAAAAACCCAACTCTTTACAGTCACTGGCCCCAGGAATACAGAGCAAGAAAACACAGGACACCACTTAAGGCACCGTTGACACTCAGGGGTATGGCTATTGATTTCTCTCAAGAGGAATGAGACTGTATGGACCGGCTCAGCAGGAGTTACCTAGAGATGTGATGTGGAGAACCACAGAAGCCCTAGCTCCCTGGGTCTTGATGACTCGAGGCCATCCCTGGCCACCTCTCTGGAGCAGAGGAAAGAGCCCTGGAGTATGAAGAGACTAGGGACTGTAGTCATAAACCCAGCCATATCTTCTCATCAAACTCAAGACTTTCCACCAGAGCAGGAATAAAACATTTATTCTAAAAAGTGATAAAGAGAAGTTAGGGATATTGTGACATTGAAAATCTACACAGAAGGAAAGAATGAGAAAGTGTGGAAGAGTGAAGGTCAGATAGCTTGTCATAATGAATTTAACAAATGCATAATGATAATCCATAATGAAAATCTCACTGTCAACAGGCATAAAGAACATATAGCATCTCAGAAAACAACAAATTTTATGCCAGTCACTTTTGAGGAGCTATGTGTGTCTTTATGTATCCAGAGCAATTTTTGAAACATCATTTCTCTGAAAGGAAATTTGAAATGGCTGAAATGGGGTCTATTCCATGCTTCAATCAATAACGTGAACAATTCAAATGTAGCGTTGTGTTAAACTTCTACTCAAACATTTCTATAGATAAGAGATTTAACAATGAAGAGCAAATTTCTAAATACGATCAATTTGTTACTTTACAAAGAGTGCATTATTTTGTAGTCAACAAACAGTTCCTCCTTGTGCCAACACACACAGTTTTAATGAATATGGGAAGGTTCATGCTTACATGTTATTGTTTAAACAAAATTCCAAAATAAATATTTAGAAAGTATTCTACATTTGCAAGTCCTTTAGCCAGGTATCTACCATAACTAATTACCAATATATTTATACTGGTAAAAAAAAGTTATGAATGTGGTGAAACTCACAAAAACTTTAGCCTTGGTTCAGATGCTAGAAAACATTAGTGTCCTTATTTTACAAAGAACCATTACAAAGGTAACAAATGTAGCAAAGTCTTTCATCAATGCTCTAAATTTATGGTCCATTCAAGTATACATATTCAAGGTAAGACTCATAATTGTAAAGAATATGAAAGAATTTAAAATCAAATTGCAACCCAAGATAATTCATACCAGAGGGGAGCCCTACAAATTTAAAGAATGTGTAAAAGTATTGAAGGATTGCTTGATCTTTTATTATAGCAGTGACAAGCCCTACAAATATAAAGAATGTGGCCAAGCTTTTAAACAAATCTCAAAACTTAACACCAGAGAATTTATACTGTATGAAAACTATAGGAATGCGAAGAATGTGGCAAAGTCTTTAAGGATTGCTCGACCCTTACTCAACACCACAAGATTCTTACTGGAGAGAAGCCCTACAGAGGTAAAAAATGTGGCAAAGCTTTTATCAAATCTCAAACCTTACTTAGCACCAGAGAAGACATACTGGAGAGAGACCCTGTAATGTAAGGAACGTGGCAAAATCTTTGGGAATTGTTCAAACTTTACTAAACACCAGAGAATTCATAGTAGACAGAAATCCTGAAAATATGAATAATGTGTCAAAGCCTATTTTTAAATTTCAAACTTCCTTCAACATCAAAAAATTCACACTGTATTGAAACCTCATGTATGCAAAGACTGGTGAAAAGTTAGTAACTTAACCAGGCGCAGCGGTGTATGTCTGTAATGCCAGCAGCTCAGGAGGCTGAGGCAGGAGGATCTCAAGTTCAAAGCCAGCCTCAGCAATTTAGTGAGGCACTACGCAACTCAGCGAGATCCTGTCTCTAAATAAAATACAAAATAAGGCTGGGGATGTGGCTCAGTGGTTGATTGCCCCTGAGTTCATCCTTGGTACCAAAAAAAAAAAAAAAAAAAAAAAAAGTTAGTAACTTGAACAATTTCAAGTGGAATGCCCTTTGTCCTTAGAGTACACCTTAGAGTACAGCAAAATGCTTATAATGGAAGAAAAATCTTGACAAATGTAAAAAGTATATCAAAACCTTTATCAGTATCTCATCTTGATGTATATAATAGAATTATTAATGAAGTAAAATCCTATAAATGTAGAGAATGTAGCATTTCCTTTAACTGTTGCTTAAAATTCATTGGATTCATTAGTTGATATGATAGAAATAAAGAAATCCTCACAGATAGCCATATAGTGCAGTTTGCTCATCCTTTAAAAGATATGTATTTGTTTTAAATCGACAATTACTAAATATACTCGGTCTTAAAAATCAGAGAAAACATAACTATTTGTTAGATAATTGTATCAGAAGGAAAATAACCCATTCCTGAGAGTTTTTAATCTGTATTTTTCTGAAGACTTTACAATGGAATTTTATATACTTTATTCCCATTATGCATGAATTTGTTTTTACTAGATAAACCCCAATGTTTCTTTAAAAAAAAAGTAAGGCATTTTTCAATGTATTTTATTGCAGTATGGCTTGTTCTCCTCAAAGGTGAAGTTATGCTGAATATATAATTTACCCCTACGTACTTGTTAAAGATAAACCTTTTTGTAGCTATTCTATAGTATTTCCTTAGGACATTTGTTATTGTTTCTAGAAGAGAGAACATCTGAATTGCTCTTCTTGAGAAATAAAATAACAGTGTATGAGCATTCAATATGTATGAATTATTAAAAACATTCCTGAACCTTTCCTTAGGAGCCATCCATTCCTAGGAATGGAATCACTCAGTCAAAGAGTATAAATGGTCAGTCCATCTATATCTAAACCATGGAGATTATTACAGGTTTTGTTTAATTGCTAGGAGGAACTATGAGGACCAGCCTTAAGCTGCCTTTGCCCGTGTGGGGTTGCAGACAAGTTTGAATGAACTAAGAGACTGATTCCCACTTGATGGCATATTCCAGCCCTAGCCTAAGCAGCTTGCAATGAAGCCATTGATGTATAAATTATTTTTAAAATTTTTTATTTGTTCTTTTTAGTTATTCATGGGGGTAGAATGTATTTTGACCTGTTATACATCCATGGAGTATAACTTCCCGTTCTTGTGGTTGTACATGATGTGGAGTGTCACTGGTCATGTATTCAGATAGGACCATAGGAAAGTGATGTCCAATTCATTCTACTATTTTCCTATTCCCATTCCCCCTCCCTTCCCGTCATCCTCTTTGTCTAATCCGATGTACCTCTATTCTCCCTGCCCCCCTTTATTGTGTGTTAGCATCCACATCAGAGAGAACATTCAGCCTTTGGATTTGGGGGTAAATTATCATTTTAAGTGGTTAAAAACAGTTTCTTCTCATAAGAAGATAGGCATTGTTTGAATATTTGCATGTTTATGGAACCCTCTTAGATTCTCAGTCATCTTTTCTGTTAAGTAGTTGGAGGGATTATTTTGAAAGTGAAATTCTGAAAATACCAGGTATCACATCCAGAAATTCTTACACTGGTCTGAAACCTTCCCTGGGGTCCTCATTAGAATGAGAATAAACCCTGGATCCTCCCATGGCTTGCACACCCTCTGTAGTCTGCTTCTCTGACCTCCTCACCTGTGCACTTACTTCCCTGCCCCCAGCCTCCTTCCTAACTGACTTCCAAGCTGGCCTTCTGTGGGCAGCCCGAGCCCTGTTCTCGCTCAGCCCGCAAGGCCCGTCCTGACCATCTCTCTGCCTGCTCCACACCCTTCAGGTCCCCACCTCAGAAGGCACATGAATGAGTGCATTCAGGCTCTGTCTGCAGGGCATTACTACATGGCTTTGCCCAGTGTCAGCCATGGCACCTGCCACTCTTTTATTTTTTTGATTTTTATTTTTACAGACTGCATTTTGATTCATTGTATACGAATGGGGTACAACTTTTCATTTCTGTGGTTATACACAATGTAGATTCACACCATTCATGTAATCACACATGTACGTAGGGTAATACTGTCTGACTCAGCCTACTATCTATCCTTCCCCTACCCATTCCCACCCCATTTTCCTCTACACCATCCAAAGTTCCTTCATTCGTCTCCCACCCCCCCGCCATCCCACCTGGTTACATATTGTCACCTACTTATCAGAGAAAACATTCAGCTTTTGGTTTTTTGGACTTGGCCTATTTCACTTAGCATGATATTTTCCAACTCTATCTATTTACCAGCAAATGCCATAATTTTATTCTTCTTTATGGCTGAGTAATATTCCGTTGTGTATATATGCCACCGTTTCTTTATCCATTCATCAGTTGAAGGACATCTAGGTTGGTTCCAAAATCTCAGTTTTGCTCAATTGTGAATTGAGCAGCTATGAACATTGATGTGGCTGCATCTCTGTAGTATACTGATTTTAAGTCCTTTGGGTATAGGCCAAGGAGTGGGATAGCTGGGTCAAATGGTGGGTCCATTCCAAGTTTTCTAAGGAATCTCCACACTGCTTTCCAGAGTGGCTGCACTAATTTGCAGCCCCACCAACAATGTATGAGTGTACCTTTTTCCCCACATCCTCACCAACACCTATTGTTGCTTGTATTCTTGATAATCGCCATTCTAATTGGGGTGAGGTGGAATCTTAGGGTAGTTTTGATTTGCAATTCTCTTATTACTAGAGATGTTGAACATTTTTTCATGTATCTGTTGATTGCTTGTACATCGTCTTCTGTGAAGTGTCTGTTCATTTCCTTAGACCATTTGTTGATTGGGTTATTTGTATTCTTGGTGTAGAGTTTTTTGAGTTCTTTATATATTCTGGAGATTAGTGCTCTATCTGAAGTATGAGTGGCAAAGATTTTCTCCCACTCTGTAGGCTCCCTCTTCACATTATTGATTGTTTCCTTTGCTGAGAAAAAGGTTTTTAGTTTGAATCTATCCCAGTTTTTGATTCTTGCTTTTATTTCTTGCACTCTGGGGGTCAACATTGTAAAGGCTATTTATGCTAAGCCCACTGCCAACATCATTCTTAATGGAGAAGGATTGAAAGCATTCCCTTTAAAAAGTGGAACAAGGCAGGGACGTCCTCTTTCACCACTTCTATTCAACATCGTCCTTGAAATACTAGCTAGAGCAATTAGACAGACCAAAGAAATTAAAGGGATACAAATAGGAAAAGAGAAACTCAAGCTGTCACTATTTGCCAATGACATGATTCTATATTTAGAGGATCCAAAAAACTCCACCAGAAAACTTCTAGACCTAATAAGTGAATTCAGCAAAATAGCAGGATATAAAATCAACACACATAAATCTAAAGCATTTTTATTCATAAGCGATGAATCATCTGAAAGGGAAATGAGGAAAACAATTCCATTCACAATAGCCTCAGAAAATAAAATACTTGGGAATCAATCTAACCAAAGAGATGAAAGACCTCTACAATGAAAAGTACAGAACATTAAAGAAAGAAATTGAAGAAGATCTTAGAAGATGGAAAGATCTCCCGTGTTCTTGGATAGGCAGAATTAATGTTATAAAAATGCCCATACTTCCAAAGGCACTATATAGATTGAACGCAATTCCAATTAAAATCCCAATGACATTTCTCATAGAAATAGAGAAAGCAATCATGAAATTCATCTGGAAGAACAAAAGACCCAGAATAGCCAAAGCAATCCTGGGCAGGAAGACTGATGCAGGAGGTACCACAATATCAGACCTTAAACTCTATTATAGAGCAATAGTAACAAAAATGGCATGGTATTGGCACCACAATAGACAGGTAGATCAATGGTACAGGATAGAAGACACGGAGACATGCCCACTTAAGTACAGTTACCTCATACTAGACAAAGTTGCCAAAAACTTACAATGGAGAAAAGAAAGCCTCTTCAACAAATGGTGCTAGGAAAACTGAAAAGCCATATGCAATAAAAATGAAATTAAACCCCTATCTCTCACCCTGTGCAAAACTCAACTCAAAATGGATCAAGGATCTAGGAATTAGTCCTGATACCCTTCACCGAATAGAAGTAAAAGTAGGCCCAAATCTCCATCACGTTGGCTTAGGACCAGACTTCCTTAACAAGACCTTAAAACCACTCTTAAAATCACCACATTTTATTGCTTTCTTATAATCTTACTTCCACCACTATAGTACAAGCTCCTTGAGGGCCCTGAACTTGTCTGCTTGTTCAATTTTGTGTCTCTAGCACTTAAAACAATACCTGGTACAAAACAAAAGCCAGCAAGTATTTGTTAGCTCAGCACATAAAGTAGCAAACAGTTTTGGAGGTATTTTGCATTGTTGATTGATTGATTGCTTTTAATAGCTCAGTATTTGATTTGCATCTAATACCTGGCCTATACTCATGTAAAATTTTAGGGAAGTTAATTTAAATGAAATTTTGCTTTATAGATTATGGGCTATTGGGGAAGAATTCTAATGATCATAGGAACATGCTTGAAGAAAACCTCATTCTGCTATTCATTCTGTACCCACAGGTCTCTGGTCTGGACTGATAGTTTGTGTCTTCTTTCAAGCCCTTTTCTACTTGATATACATCCTGAGGACAAACTGGAATAGAGTTGCAGAACAGGTAACAGTCCGCGTGTGGTTTTAGAGAGGTGGATCTACTTGATCCCATGGCATGGTGAGGAGTCTGTCAGTCTTAAAAAACGATAAAATGCCACCGGCACCAGGACTCACTCGAGTCAGGGAGGGCACGTGGCACGCCAGGGGACAGAAGGAAGGCGTGTGTCAGCACGGTTCTCTCTCAACGTAGAGCTGAATTGGGGTCTTCTGTACTAACCAGAGGATCCAACCTTTAAAAAACAAAGAAAGGGGATTTGCTTGGATATATTTTCTTATTTTGGTATAACAGTCTGAGTAATATGGTTTCCTGTTTATTCTGATGTTTTTTAGACTTCTCTTAAAATACTTTTTGTCTAATTTTTCATCCCAGAGCAGGATGTTGAATATGTGCGATCTGTGGGGAGTGATGGGGGCAGAGGGTTGTGGCGCTGCCCAGTGTGAGCATCCGCAGGTTGAATGGGGAGCTGTTTTTGTTGAAGCAAGGCTTGCCGTGAGGTGGGCGGCTGGCTTAGCGGGGGATTCTTAGGAGACACAGGCTGAGTTTAGGTATATCAGCTGTTGCACAAAGGGCTCCAGATCCTTTGGATTTGCCTCATAATGGTGTATTATATCTTTCCTACGTTCAGTTTGATTTGTTGAAGGAATAGAGCATATAGGACATTAAATTAGACCATAAACTAACTTTTAGATGGTGATGTACACATTTACTTTTAGCTTTTATTCATTTTATCTTTGTTTAGGAACACAAAGGGGCACAGAATGTAAACATATAATAATATTTGCAATGATAGCCACAAGCAGCTTTTTATTTTATCATTGTGAGTTGAACAATGTGGGGAAGATCTGTGGTTTTCTGGTGTTATGTTCTTTTGGCAAATGGCATTTTTTGGACTAACAAAGGCTATACTAGATATTGTACCACTTTAGCAATAGTTTCAGCAGCATCTGTTTTGTTTCTTTTTTGTTTGTTTTTTTTAGATATACATGACAATAGAGTGTATTTTGACACACACATGGAGTATAACTTATTCTCTTTAGAATCCCAGTCTTGTGTATGCACATGATGGTAAGATTCACTGTGGTGTATTCACATATGAAAATAGGAATGTTATGTCCTATTCATTCTATTGTTTTTCCTATTCCTGTCCCCCTTCCTTCCCTTCATTCCACTTTGTCTAATCCACTGAACTTCTATTCTTCTCCTTCCCCCTTATTGTGTTAGCATTCACATATCAAAGAGAATATTTGACCTTTGGTATTTGGGGATTGGCTTATTTCACCTTAGCATAATAGTCTCCAGATCCATCCATTTACTGGAAAAAAAATAATAAAGTCGTTCTTTTTCATGGCCGAGTAATATTCCATTGGGTATGCATACTGCATTTTCTTTATCCATTCATCTGTTGAAGGGCACTTAAGTTAGTTCCATAGTTTAGCTACTGTGAATTGAGCTGCTATAAACATTGATGTGACTCAGCACTATCTTTAAATTGAAATTTTAATCAAAGACTACCAGTTTGATTTGACTTGTACTTCATTTACCCATGTGACTTTGTTTTTAGGCACAGATTCATGCTGGGCTAAAAGGCAATAAAGAGACTCTACCAACCCCAACAGGTATTGGAGTCCATTTTCTAATACACTCCATTTCTACCTTTCAAAGACAACTTAATGTGGCCAGAGCTGTTTATTTTATAAGATTCTACTCTTTTACTCAATACAATTTGTCTCAGTCATAATAATTGGCTTGGTCTCTGGACTCTCCTATGAAATGATTTACAAAGTAATTTCTCATATACTAACCCACATCCCCAGCCTACTTTTTATATTTTATTTTGAGATTGAGTCTTGCTAAGTTACTTAGGACCTCACCAAGTTACTGAGGCTCACTTTGAACTTGCGATCCTTATACCTCTGCCTCCTGAGCCGCTGGGATTACAGGTATGCGCCACCATGCCTGGCTCAATGGTCTTTTTTTTTTTGTCTTTTACCAACCTGTTCTTTGTAACTCCACTAATAACCTTTTCCTTGACTCAGTACCTAAGTAAATGCCGCACTGTTCTCTGCAAACAGATCTCCCAAGCCTGGAAAGGGAAGCAACCGATGCAGTGATTTTGCCTGATATCATCAGACCAGAAAGCCAGACTGTCCAACTCATGGCACTGGAAGAAAACAACCAGTACACAGTGCCCACCATTGGGGATGTCTTGACAGTGAGGCAGCTGATATTCTATCGTGGAATGGCTTTAGTTGTTGCTCTTGCTGTCCTTTTAGCAGGAATTTTAGTAAGAATTTTTAATGACCGTGGATAAAATGGAAGCATTATCACCCATCTACAAACTTGAACTGATAACCATATGTCATGGAAAGTGACCTTGTTATATGACCCATTCTTCACTGTGGGTAGAAAGGATATCGGTTATTCCAAGAAACTGCACCACTGGAGTTCAAGAAAGGGACGAGAAATTTTGTTTGTTTCTTTCTTTCTTTTGGTGCTGGGGATATAAACCGAGTCTTGTGCGTGCAACACTTGCTCTCTACCCCTGAGATATACCCTTTGCCCCCAGGAGCTATATAGTTTAAAGTATACTTTTCTCTGTTAACTTTATCATGGTTTCTAAATATGTAAATGATTTTTCTTACTGTGAATGTTCTTTACTCTTTCTTATATTGAATATCCTTCTCCTTTCAGGAAAGTGACTCATTGTCATATAAAATATTATTAATCTCTTTGTATTTCTCAGTTAGTATAATGTTTTGATAGTGTCTATCTCAGGTATTATCATATAAACTTTTATAAAATAAATACCTCAAAATTTAAAATGCATGTTGACACTATTTGGGGCAATAATGTCAATGTAAAAGGCAACTTTTTTTTTGTCTTTTAAAAAATATTTGTGTCAGCTTTTATATTAAAAACTAAATCTCTGTTCTTTTTATGACTCAGCTCCTACAGTACTGATACCTATGGTTTCAACTTCTAGGCCAGAGATTTTTAGAATCTGAACAAACTAAAAAGAAAGAATTTGACCAAATCAAAAAGAAAATTCTTTAAAAATTCTAATATTGGTTATTTCCTGACACAAACTCCACCATGACTTGAAATAGAGTTAACAGTTCAAAGTCCTGCTGTGTGAGTCAGCTTTCTGTTACTGTAAAAGATACTGGGGCTGGGCATGTTGGCACATGCCAGGAATCCCAGCCACTGGGGAGACTGAGACAGGAGGATCACGTTTGAGGTTAGACTTGGCAACTTAGTGAAACCCTGTCTCAAAAATAAGAAGGGCTGAGATGTAGCTCAGTGGTAGAGCCCCCTGGGTTCAATCCTTAGTGTTATGGGGCACAACTTAAGAGCAGACTGATCACCGCTGAGAAGTCCAAATTTCAGAGTCTTTATTAAGCCAGCCGACTGACTGTCTCACACAATGCCCCCAAAAATGGCTATTGGGAGAACAGCCCTGACCAAAGTGTTGTAGGGGTTCTTATACCAAAATTTACATTAATCATAAGTGTCTGTTACTATGATTCGAAATTACACATTAACATCATGAGATCATCAACAGGTGGGAGTGGGGAGTGGGTCACCCAGGTACAAACTAAAGAATGGTGACTAACATCCACACAATCACTGTTCACATGGTACATTGTTTAGGAGCAATAGGGATCAAAAGAGAGCAATTTTTCTTTATATAGGAATTATTCTGTATTGTTAAACATGTCACACTAAGTAACTGATGATGGGCACAGAGGCGGGGTGTTCCCACGGGAGAAGCTTATTTCCTACATAACATGGAGTCTCAGAGCAAAATGGAGTCTGTTTAGTCATTTCTCTTAGAGTCTGGCTTATAACTTTCTCATGGAGTCAGATCTGTCAGCCCATCACTCTTAGTACAATACAACAACAAATGCCTGGGAAAATCAACATTTAAATAGGAAAGGCTTTTTTTGCTCAAAGTTTTGGAGGATTCACTCCGTGGTTGGTTGACCGCATTGTTTTGGGGCTTGTGACCTCGCTTCAAGCTTCTTGCCTCATGGCACAGATATGAAAGAGGAAGAAGGAGCTGGGGTCCCACTATCCCCTTCAAGGGCACAACCCCAATGAACTGAAGGCCCCCAAAAGGCCCCTGTCTTCCAAGTTCCACCACCTCCCAAAAGTGCCAAGCCAGGAACCAAGCCTTTAACACTTGGACCTTGGGGGAATATTCTAGATCCAAACTGTAGCACCACCCAGTGGTCAGCACTTCCCTTAGCTTATTGTCTCCATCTCTTGGAGGAGAACAAGCAATTTAGGATTATTGAAAATCCCTGAAAAGCCAATTATTTAACCTGTAGCAAACTTGTTTGCCTCACTTTGGTCACTGAACTTTCCAAAGCAGAACGACCTCCTATTCACTGTCTACATTATACAGTGATCAAATGTGACCTGGATAAAAGATTTAGTTTAATTAAAACAACTGTTGGAGTAGGAAAAAAAAAAAAGGCCAATTATGTGAGAAAGCAACTAGACATAACCAGTGAGTTTACAGGGACAAAAATGTCTTCAAAGAGTTAATGTAAAATATTACAACCATGAGGCAGAATAAGGTGCTATAATAGAATAAAACATTCAGAAAAAAAATTGAGGCAAAATTTACATAACATAAAGCTAACTATTCTGTTAGTTTAAATTGGTGCACTCACTGTAGAAAATGGTATGTGGAATCGTTAATAAATATGGAATTATCAGATGGATGCAGCAATTCTACTTTAGGTATATGCTGGAAAGAACTAAAAGCAGGGACCAAAACGGATAACCTGGATACCAAAGTTCACTGCAGCATTATTCACAATAGCCAAAAGGTTGAAATAATCCACATATCCATCAACAGGTAAGTGAAATGGTGATATATGCCACAACATGGATAAAGCTTAAAACATTATGTTAGGGAAAATAAATCAGATGCAAGTTTATACAAGGATATTTGTACAAAGGGGCAAACAGTGTGATTTCACTTACATAAGGTACCTAGGAAAGTCGAGTTCATAGAGAAAGTATAATAGATGTTATCAGGAGAGGCAAGTGGGGGAGTTATTATGAATGGGTACAGGGTTTCTCAGAATGATAAAAAAGTTCTGGAACTGGATAATGGTGAACCGTTGTACAATATTGTGAATGTACTTAGTGCCATTGAATTGCTGCTTTAAAAAAGGTTAAAATGGTCAGTTTATTTTATATATATATATTTCATGATAATAAAAAGATGGAAGGTAGTCAAAGTAATGCAAATGAATACCATGTCCTTCAGAAAAAGGAAGATAATGAATGGATGAAAAGGTATTCAAATAAATAACAGCATGAGATCTGACAATTGAGTGGGTACTCTGTATTAGGGGAAAAAAAATCAATACCAAAATAAAACCTGGTAACATTTCTTTTCCCCAATGACAAGGATTTTCTTGACCTTCAGGCAGAAAGAGCAAATCATCTCCAAAGGAGAGAATAGGTTGGTTACAGCCTTCCTTCTACATTGTGACATTTCTTTCTGAAAGGGAATATAGCAATGTATACAAATTTCTGATGGGGGTAGAAATGTAACCCCAAAGCACCAAACTGTTTTGTCCTTCAGATAACAAATAAAGGCAGTGGATGGATATCCTCAAGTGTGCAACAACCCACCAGATGTAACAACCCTGGCTATTTTTTGGAAAAAAAAAAAAAAAAGCAAACAAAAACCAAAAAAAAACTACTTGTAAAAAAAACACAAGATGTTTCAGAACATGAATCAAGATTGATGAATCAAAATAATTCAGGACTGATGAAGGTATTGACAACATATAAATAAGAAACAAAAAATCAATTGTTTTGTTCTAATTAGTTATACATGACAGTAGAAAAAAACCAATTGTGAGTGAACTTTGACAGTGTAAGAATAATTATTTTTAAGTAGGCAAAGGGGAGGTGGGAAAAAGTTTAAGTGCTCTAATTTCCTGTTTTCATAGCTATAGAAGTCATTTAAGATTAAAATTTGCAGTATATGAGGCTACAGGTGTATCTCAGTGGCAAAGCACTTGCCTCGAATGTGTGGCCCTGAGTTTGATCCCCAGCATCTTTTTTTTTTTTTTTTTTTTTTTTTTGTGGTGCTGGGGAATCGAACTCAGGGCCTTGTGCTTGCAAGGCAAGCACTCTACCAGCTGAGCTATCTCCCCAGCCCAATCCCCAGCATCTTTAAAACTAAACCAAACAAACAAAAACTTGGAGTATAAGCAAGCCTCCAACTTCTTTTTTAAATAACTTAATTGCTTTTTGTTTTAAGGGATATTTTAATAAAATATTATGTCTCATGAAGAAACCTCACTTGAAATGAATGAATTCATTTTCACTTTGGTACATTTCTCTTTTATTGAATTTAAGGAAATTTAAGAAAACACTAACAGATCACCTCAATTTTGAAAAACTTTCTATTATAGATATGAACGAATGAGATGTCTGACTAACCACCAAATGTCAGCAGTGTTAATTACTTCACAGTTGGAGCGTCTAGAGTGGTTTTTTTTCTCTTTGTTTTGTACAGTCGTGTACAAAAAAACTTAAAAAATAGTGACTGCCATATCATTTTTATAAGACAACGGTAAAGTCACTTTTTTATAAAGAATTGGTTCCTGTAATGCACTGAGAGAATCTGGCATAAGGTCATGAAGTCTTCACAACCTTTTCAAAGAAGCAGTTATAATAGAAATATGGAGTTAGGAAACGGTAAAAATTGTAAGAGCTATTTCTGTCTTCTCTTGACACCTTACAAAGGGTTCATTCACAACAATGAAGATTTCTTCACACTTTAAAAGATAGAGTGTCACAATCTGATCACAGATTTCTCAAGCCTTCTGGATTCATGGCACCCTTAGTGTTTCAGTCATTTTTTTCCTGACTCCTCTAGGCCAAAAGGAATATGTTAGAGTTCTGTTTACTTATCAGTGAAGTCTAAGCAACTTAGTAATTAGTCATGTCCTAACAGCTTAGTAGCTGGTTTTTTAAAAAGTGATACACATAAATTGAAAGAAAAAAAATACGTTATTGTTGCATAACCACTGTAATGGTGTTAAAGAATATGTGCTGGGCTCTGCATGACTCCTCAAACCCTGGAATCACACGGCACAGTGCCACCCTCCCTACCTGTTTCACATTGATTTTCACACTTTTTATTATAGCAACTGCTAAAAGTTTTGCAGAGAGATGGTATCATCAAAGGGAATATACTGTAACCTAACATTGGAACTCTGAAGGATGTTTAGCTGATAGCTTGCGTTATATCTGACAAATGCAGAGCGTCACTGTTTCCCCTGAAATTTTAAAATACCCCACAACGTACCTGTGAATTCACTGCTGTTCCCCTTGGCACTTGGGCTCATGTTTTAAGAACCATGAGTGCATAGGAACCAGGAACCCATGAAAAGAAAACAGTTTGAGAATGTATAACACCATTAACAATGGGAACTTCTGGGTGATAGTATTACAGATCGTTTTACTTTCTTCTGTATACTTTACTGAAAAATCAATAGTGACTATGCATTACTTTTTACAATCAAGAAAAACAAATGATTAGGCAACCACCAGACTGCCAAAAATTACAGGTGTCGCATGCCTGTAACGCCAGCAGTTTGGAAGGCTGAGGCAGGAGGATCACAAGTTCAAAGCCAGCCTCAGCAAAAGTGAGGCACTACGCAGTTCAGTGAGACTCTGTCTCTAAATAAAATACAAAATAGGACTGGGGATGTGGCTCAGTGGCCGAGTACCCCTGAGTTCAATCCCCAGTACCAAAAAAATAAAAAATAATAAAAAGTCTGGCAATATCAAGTGTTGTTACAGATGTAGAAAAACAGGAACACTTATGCACCTCTAGGGTGAATATTAACTTATACAACCACTTTGGAAAACAGTTTCATATTAGCTAATAAAATTGAAGATAAATAAGATTCATGATTTTTTAGTTCAATTACTATTTATAGACCCTAAAGAAAATTATGTGTGTATATGCCATGAATATAAATGAATATGTATGTCCAAGAATATCCATTGCAACATCCTAATAGCCCCAGGTGTAAGTAACCCAATGCTTGTTTATAATAGAATAGATCATTGTAGTGTATATGTTCAATGGGATTCAAAGCTTTGTTAGTCTCTCTCCATGGCCATAACAAATAGCTGATCCTCAGCTGAAAAGGAGGAAGGCTTGGCTTACAGTTTCAGAAGTTTCAGTCCATGATCAGTTGGCTGCAAGACTTTGGGGCCTGTTGTGGGAGTGAATGGCAGAGCAAACCGCTCACCTCATGAGAGCCAGGAAGTAAAGAAAGAGACAGGAAAAGACTGGGGTTCCAATATCTAGCGCCTTCAGGGGAATGCCCCCAGCGAGCTAATTTCTTACCACCAGTCCCCACCTCCTAGACTCCACTACCTTTTAATAGAGCCATGGGCTGGGGACCAAGTCTTCAACACCTGGGCCTTTGGGGACATTCAAGACCTGAACTATAGCAATAACTAAAAGTGGAAATGAATGAACTATGGCAGCATGCAGTATGATGGGTAAATTTTAGCAAAATAAAGCTGACATAAAGAAGTAAGGAGCAGCCAGGTGTGGTGGCTCATAACTGTGATTCCAGCTATTCAGGAGGCTGAGGCAAGAGGATCCAGAGTTTGAAGTCAGCCTGGGCAGCACAGAGAGAAGCTGCCTCAAAACAAAACAACAGGGCTGGGGAGATAGCTCAGCTGGTAGAGTGCTTACCTCGCAAGCACAAGGCCCCGAGTTCAATCCCCAGTACCGCAAAAAAACACAACAAAAAGGGACATCGTGAAAATCATAAGGTAAATCAGTAGAGGAAAATCATAAGGTAAATCAGTAGAGGAAAGGGATCGGGGAGGGAGGGGAATGTGCTGGGGGGTGATATTGGCTAAATCATACCATTTTATTGCATCATGTATGAATGTGTAACAACAAATCCCATTATCTAATGATAATGCATCAATGAAAACTTTGGAAAGAGAAAATTAAGGAACAAAATGATAAAAAGAATGCCTCCATTTAGAAAGGAATAACATGCAAAACCAGAATAGATTGTTTCTGGATGGGTTGATCCAGCCACACTTGCTATCTCTTGAAGACAAGGAGGGGAAGTAATGGGCGATAGGATCCTTTCATCTTCAACTTTGCAAGATAATGTGGTTGTGGGAATCTGTGGGAGTTGCCATGTTTCTCAGGGAAGTAGGAAACAAGGCTCTCAGTTGAGAGTGTGATTAGGAAGGAGGCTTGGAGGAGGTTTGAGAAGAGAGGGAGTGCGATTGCCTGGAAAATAGACTTATGATTCTCAGACAGCAACAAGGGCCCACTTAGGGTTTCAAGTCCTGAATTTAAAATGAATGCAAACTGCAGAATTAGGTGTTTTTCTTCTGGGTACAAACTGATAAATATACACAATGATCACAGAAATGGTTTTATATTCTAATTTTAAAAATCAAGTCAGTATGAAAAGTTAAATACTCCTGTCACCACCAGCACCTCACCCTTAGCCACCAGCCCAATTATACATAGGAAACTTAATTTCTTCTGTAACTTTCCAGTTTTTCTCTGAGCAAAACCAAGGATGTTATTTCTTTCATTTCTTTTTTTCAATTTACTTTAGTTGTACACGGACACAGTATCTTTATTTTATTTATTTACATTTTATGTGGTGCTGACCTAGTGCCTCACACATGCTAGGCAAGCCCTCTACCACTGAGACACAACCCCAGCCCTATTTCTTTCTTTATTATGCAAACAATAGCATAGTATACAACATGCACTGTCTGGCTTTTTTTTTTTTTTTTCATTGAATCCTATAACTCAGAGATATTTCCATGTTAGTACAATGAAAGCTTTCCTGTTTGATTCCACTGTGTGGTTGTACAATGGTTTATGTAACCATTGGTTTATGTATCTGTCCTATAAGACAGATACTCAGATTATTTCCAATCTTTTGCTATTATAAACAGTGCTGATGGTATATATCTATTTGTTCATTGTCCCTCTCATTATAATGGCCTGTGAGGGTAAGAAGTTTGTGGGTCTAGTCACTGGTTACTTCAGGTCCAAAACAACATGGCATACAGTAAGTGCTCAATAAATGCACAAATGAATGAAATAAGGTATCCTCAAATACTCTATTTTCAGTACTCTTGCATGCTCCACTTTTCTAGTTTTCTCCACTGCTTGGTGCAGTTTAGTCATTGTATTAGGGTTCTCTAGAGGAACAGAATCAACAGGAGGTATGATTATAAAAAGGGAGTTTATTAGGTTGGCTTACATGACCAGAAACTGAATAGTTCAAAATGGTTGTCTACAGGCTAGAGAGCTGGAAGAACCAGTAGCTGCACAGTCTAAGAGGCGGAAACCCCAGAACAAGAGGGATCAACAGTGCTACCCTAGTCTAAGACCAAGGCTTCTGGAAACTCCCTGGAATATCACTGGCAGAGTCCACTTTGGAAGAGTAAAGAAGCAAGAATCTGATATCCTTAGCCAATTGAAGCAGCAATCAAGAACCTGTTTAAGAAGAGTTGACCTTGCATCTGCATCTGCTTCCTTGTTCTTCCAGCTTTTATTCCATCCAAGCCACCATCCTATTGGGCAGCGCTGCCCACGCTTAGGGAGGGTCTCCACTTCAGTTCACCATCCCACATGCCAGTCATTCCTAGACATGCTCTTATGGACACACCCAGAAGCCTCTTAATCATCAGCATCTCTTAATCCAATCAAGTCGACAATTCAATTTAACCATTACAGTCATATTAGAGGGATTTAAGATGAAGCCCTGGTGAAGCTAGAACTAGGCAAATCTAATGAATGCCCCTACTTCTCCTTTATAAACAACACTATAATGAATAATTGTCTACACACTTCATTTCATATGTAGGTATTTCACATAAGTGCAGATATGTCTTTAGGGATACAGTTCTTCCTTTAAATTTTATTTTATTTATTCTTAGTTATACATGATAGTAGAATCCATTTTGATAGAATCATACAAGCATAGGATATATCATATTCTAATTTGGACCCCATTCTTTTTTTAAATTTTTTTAATTTTTTAATTCTAATTAGTTGTACCTGACAGTAGAATGCATTTATACATTTTGATATATCATACATAAATGGAGTGTAATCTCTCATTTTTCTGATTATACATATTGCAGGATCACATCAGTCATGCAGTCATATATGTACATGAGGTAATAATGTCTGTTTCACTCTACTCTCCTACCTACCCCCATACCCCTTTCCCCTCCCTTCATTCCCCTCTACCTAATCTAAAGTAAGTCTATTCTTTCCTAGTCCCCCCGCCCCACTTATGAATTAGCATCCACATATCAGAGAAAACATTTGGGCACGATGGTGGGGTTCACTTAGGTAATTTCATATGTGTACATAGGAAAATTATGTTAGATTTATTCTACTGTCTTTCCTATTCCTATCATCCCTCCATTCCTTTCATTCCCCTTTGTCTAATTTTATTCCCATCGCCTCCTTTATTGTGGTTTAGCTTCCACATATCAGCAAATTCAATCTTTGGTTTTTTGGAATTGGCTTATTTCTCTTAGCATGATATTCTCTAGATCCTTCCATTTGTGAAGGGTTGACATGTTTGACTCCATGGAAATGCTATAGGCCAGGCTCTATGGGCGATAAAGACTAACAGACTCCATTTTACCTTGAGACTCCATTTTGTGTAGGAAATGCTTCTCCCATGGGAACGCCCCACCTCTGTTTCCATCAACAGTTGCTTATCTTGACTTGTTCGGTAATACAAAATGATGAAATGACAATTTTTGTATAATGAAAAATTGTTCTCTTTTTGATTCCTACTTTCCTAAACAATGTACCATGTTAATGGTGATGTCAACAGTGATTGTTTAGATGTTGGTAACCATTCTTCAGTTTGTACCTAACTAAGTAAGGTTCATTTTGACCTACTTCCCCCTCTGCTAATGATTTCAGATCCCATGATATTAGTTTGTAATTTTGAATCATAGCAACAGACACTTATGATTGGTGTACTGATTTATGGTATACAAACCCCTGCAATCCTATCGTCAGAGCTGTTCTCCGAATAGCCATTTTTTGGGCATTGTGTGAGACAGTCAGCCAGTCAGCTTAATAAAGACTCTCAAATTTGGGACTTCACAGTGGTGATTGGTCTGTTCCTAAGTTGCACTCCACAACACATTTACTGGCAAATGTCATAAAGTCATTCTTCTTTAAGACTGAGTAATATTACATTGTGTATATAGACCACATTTTCTTTAACCATTCATCGGTTGATGGGCATCTAGGTTGGTTCCATAGCTTACCTATGAATTGAGTGCTATAAACATTGATGTGGCTGTCACTGTAGTATGCTGATTTTAAATCTTTTGGATATATGTAGAGGAATGGGATGACTGGGTCAAATGGTGGTTCTATTCCTAGTATTTTGAGGACTCTCCGTACTTCTTTCCAGAATGGTTGCACCATATTGCAGTCTGATCAGACACGTTCGAGTGATCCCCTTTCCCCACATCCTCGCCAACATTTATTGTTACTTGTATTCTTGATAATTGCCATTCTAACCAGAGTAAGATGGAATCTCAGTGTAGTTTTAATTTGCTTTTCTCTAATTGCTAGAGATGTTGAACATTTTTCATGTATTTGTTGATCATTCATATTTATTCTTTTGAGTGCTGAGAACATAGCCCATATTTCTTCTTTTGAGAAGGGTCTGTTCAGTTCTTTTGCCCATTTATTAATTGGGTTATTTGTGGGATACAGTTCTTATAAGAGGACTTGCTGGGTCAAAGTGAATTTGTATTTTTGATAAACTATTGCCCAGTTACTCTCCAAAGTGATTACACCATTTTTATACTCCAGCAGCAATAGATAAGGATCCCTTTATCATGATGACATTGACCACAGAATATATTGGGAAACTTGTATTTTTGCCAAGCTGATAGGTGATAAGACATTTCAGCGAACTTTTAGTTTGCATGTCTCTTATTAGGAGAGAGATTAAGCACCATTTTATATGTTCAAGGGCCATTTGAATTATTTTTGTAAAAACTGGTCATGTACTTTGCCCATTTTTCTATCAGGTTGTTGGTCATTTTCATCTGGACATTAAGAAGCTCTATGTAAGGGTAACTATATAGAAACTTGCCCACTAATAAACATGGCTTTATCAGTGTCCTGGAATCCAACTTATTTCAGATGAACAACTGTTCCTTTTGGTAAAGAACTGGAAGGGAGGCAGAAAAGGAGTGGAAGCTTTGGCTTCATTTATAACTCAAATACAGTTCAAAAACAACAATTCATTTTGAAAGGAAATTAGATCAAATGCAGGAAATTAGATCAAATGCAGGTGGACTCCCTTGTATCATTCTTCCTTCTGCTCCAAATTCCAGTGAAATAAGTGATAGAAAATACCATTTGTGAGTCAGAATTCCCAGACGATTAAAAAGTTGAAGGAACCAGAAAACTAGAGGGAGGGGGGAAACAGCCCAAAGTCCTAAATAGAAGGTTACTATTATAGCACTTCTAACAAAGTTCCAGAGTTATACAAGACCACAGGAGGTTCTGACAGAAATGATCAGGACAAATAATTTTAAAGTTTTATTTGAAGGAGTTGGGACAATTAGGCCTTTTTCCTTCCTCAGTCCATTGAGTTTCTGGTAGCTGCCATGTTTGCTCTATGATGGATCCCTGAAAACTGGTTTCTCAATAAAATAAACACTCCACTAGATGAGAACTTATGGCATAAATGCCAGGACAGGAAAGGGCAGCAGAACAAAGCCCAAGGTAACTTTAGAAATACATGGAAGACCACCAGCACACTTACTCTTCAACCTAACCAATGCAGTAAGACAAAAATATGAGGTGAAAATGTGGGAGAAAAATAAGAAAAAGTACCATTATTTGCATATGATGAGGTCACCTACCTAGAAAATGCAGAAAAGCTGAAAAGGTATTAGAATGAGAGGTTTCAGAAAACTTGTTAAACTATAAAGTTCACTTCCAAAAACTCCATAGCTTTCTTACATTTAATCAGTTACCAGTTAAAATTTTAATTAAAAATATATTCACACTGGGCACAGTGGTGCACACCTGTAATCCCAGCAGCTCCAGAGGCTGAGGTAGGAGGATCGTGAGTTCAAAGCCAGCCTCAGCGATGGCGAGGTGCTAAGCCACTCAGTGAGACCTGGTCTCTAAATAAAATACAGAATAGGGCTAGGGATGTGACTGAGTGGTTGAGTGTCCCCAAGTTCAATCCCTGGTACCAATAAATAAATAAATATATGTATATATATTTATAAAAATATATATGTATTTTATATATATATGAGTATATATATGAGTGTGTGTGTATATATATATATATATATATATATATATATATAGTCACAATAGTGAAAACAAACAAACCACTAGAAAAATCTAAACACCTATGAATCAGGCCTCACAAGAAGTAGGCAAAATCCACAGGAAGACACACTGCTGCTGACCTGCTAAATCTTCTCATGGGCTTGAAGTTGGTAAGCTGCTCCATCTTTCCTTGGTTCCTCTACTGGTGCCTCTGACCCTGGACCAGGTATGTGTGGTCAGCTCTTTGATGAAGGCTTTGGCTTCTGCAAGATACTTGTCTGTCCCCAGGATCAAAGATGGTAGAAACTAACGAGTTTCCATCTGTCTTCATGGGGTCCCAGCTTACGTGTGGGGCTTGCATCATTTTTGATCTCTTCCACTTTGTATCCATCTTCCCTTCCTGCTGGCTTACTCCAGCATCAGATACAGCAACAAGGAGAGATTTATTACCCAGCTCCCACAAGTGTGTAAACCAGTTCCCTGTACTGAATATATATGAAAATGTACACACCTAATCCCCAGTGGTTCTGCTTCTCTGGATGAAGCCCAATCAATACAGTACATTTCAAAGGTTAAGCATAAAGCAAATGGTATAAATTATACTACATGGGCAGAAGTGTGCTCTTAGGAAAAAGGTCATTGTTGATCTGTAGGACCAGAAAAGATAATATTTCTGAAAATTTTTGGAAAATTTTTCTGTCTAAATCAGTCTCAGTTACTGTTTCAGAATTATAGATGTCAATAATCCAAATTTCATAGTATACACAGAATTACTTTAAATGTTAACCCAACTTCCTTTCACCCAACTTCCTGTGTCATCTCAGACAATACAAGTCAGTAAATAAATCATAGTATGATTTGCAATAGCACAAAATAAAGCACAGAAGCTTGGAATCAGATTCAAAATACTGACCCCTTCAGTTATTAGCTGAGTCTTTAAACAGGTTCCTTTTCTCGGTTTGCTCAATTATAAAATGTGGACAAAATACTGCCTGTCTTATAGTATTGTAGGGAATATTACATATAAAACTCTTTAGCAAAATGCTTATTACAAAGCAAAAAATCAACATTAGTAATTATTGTTTTAGTCATTCTATGTCACAAAAAATGTATTTTTCAAATAGCCAAATGTTTACAGTCTGCAGTCTACAATATCCAACTCTTTTTTAATATTTCTTATATTTATTCTTTTTTTTCTGTTTATACTCTGCGTGCTTTAACACTGAACTACATCACCAGATCTTTATATTTTTAATTTTCAGACAGGGTCTTGCGAAATTGCTTAGAGCCTTGCTAATTTGCTGAGGCCAGCCACAAAACTTGTGATCCTCCTGCATCAGCCTCCAGAGTCGCTGGGATTACAGGCATGTGACACAGCCCAGTCCACATTTCTATGTTTTTTGTTTGTTTGTTTGTTTTGCGGGCTGGGGATCGAACCCAGGGCCTTGCGCTTGCAAGGCAAGCGCTTTACCAACTGAACTATCTCCCCAGCCCATTTCTATGGTTTTAAAAGACAATATTTTCTGATTGCCATCACCTTAGTAATTACAGGCAATACTTAGATAATGATTATTGTATGCCAAGCGATGTTCTAAGAGTTTACCATAAACTAAATAACTTAGTCCAATGAAAACAACCTTATGGCATAGGTGCTACAGCTTCCCCAAGTTGAAGTGTCTGAGGCATGGGGCTATTAAACAACTTGACGAAGGTCCTTAGGTGGCTCTGGACTTCTTGATAAGCCCTTGGTTCTTGCCATTCGCTCCCTCTACCTACCCTCAGAGACAGTCATTGGGACGTACACAATATCTACAAATAAGGATTTAATTGTTCTTTCCCGGACTGAACATTTGCTAAATTCTATCAAACTCTTGATTCCTAATTTTCTAACTTGATAATACTATGAAAAACATTTTCACTAACTGGAAAAGGACCTCTTATGTGCCAGGCACAGAGGGTGAATAGGAGGAATGAAGGATGGGGTAAAAAGGTAACACATGACTAAAAGGTAAATTATGATCGCTTTACTCAAGGAGCTTACACTTACTGACTTATAACTAATCTCATTTTTTTTTAATAATTTGTGTTAAACTGTGCTTGAAGCATATGATTAACATGAGTCCCAGGAAGGAATGCATTCCTGGAGTGGAACAGGAAAAAACGCACTGTCGTGCTCCTCCAGTGCTTAGTTGGGTGTTCATGCATAGGAAGAACCTGAATTCTAAAGTTTTGTGGTCAAGGGTAGAGGAGACTGCTTGAGGTGGGGCACCTCAGCCTACTCTATCAGTAGTCTGGGATTCGGAGACTACCCCTCAGGCCCATCTGTATTCCACTCTTCCATATTCATTTCAAGTAAGTGGGAAAAAAATGTCCACAAATGGCCTCTCTATGAATGTTTCTGTAAGCTTTATTTTGTAATAGCCCCAAACTACGAATAATCCAAATGCCCATCAATAGGTGAATGAACAAACTGGTATATCCATAATATGCAATACTGCACAGCAGAAAAAAGGAATTGACTCTTGATACATGCAGCAACATAGATAAATTTCAAGTGTGTAGGCTGTTCACCAGAAAAATCAACCATGTAATTACAGAGTTGAAAATTTCAGCCACACTCCCCAATATCTGGGGAAGAAAAAGGAACTGCAGTTCAATCATGTGACCAATAATATTTGCACAATGAAACCCCAAATAAAAAATCAGGGCTATAGAGCCCAGAGGAGCTTCCTGCTGGTCAACACTTGATACGCTGGGAGGGTGACACACCTGAATTTCAAGAGAAGAAGGCCTGGAAGCGCTATAACTCCCTTGCCTGTGTGTCCCTTTCATTCAGCAGTTCCTTAGTCATATCCTTCATGGTACAATTGCAATCATAAATCATAACTACCACCTCTTCAGTGAGTTCTGTTAGCTATTCTGGCAAATTACCAAAGCTGAGGGATTGCAGGAAACTCTGAATTTGTAGTTAGTTTGGCAGAAATGTGGGTAGCCTAAGAATACAACTTTGCAGTTGGCATTGCCCTCTAACTTGTGGGATTTTATTGAATTGAGGAATATCCAAGAGGTGTCACTGGTATCAGAACGGCCCTATCTTTGGTTTACTGATTCTTCCGTCTGCTCCAATTTGGTGTTATATCCCCTAGTGAAATTTTTACTCAGTTATACTACTCAGCAACAGGTTTATGTTTGGTTCCCTTTTATACTTCCCTTCTCTTTTTGCTATTCCTATTTTTGAGATATCAAGCTCCTAGTTTCCTTAGTTCTTTGTTAATGGTTCCCTTTATCTCTTTGAGTATACCTAAGACAGTTGCTTTAAAGTGTTTCTCAGGGAAGTCGGTTAACTGGGGTTCTTCAAGGACAATTTTTACTGATCATTTTAATTTTCCTGTGAATGTGCTATCTGTACTTAAGTATACATCTGGTAACTCTGTATTGAACACTGAACATTTTGTTTTTTTTTTTTTTGTTTTTTTGTTTTTAAAATAGCATTTATTTTTTAAATGTTAATGTGTGCATTACAGGAAAAATAAAAACACAAGCAAAGAACAAAGTCATTCAGTCACAAGCAGCTTAGTTGGACGTGTCCCTCCAGGTCGTGCATATACATACACAACATCCCATTTGTGATTGAGATTGTAGTGTGTATCATGCTTTTCCACACATCATGAATACTCACCAATTCAAAATCCCAAAGCTACATGAGTATTTTTGATAACCAAGAATACACTATACCAACTCAATCTGTTATCCTTTCTTGGGGACAAAAATTTCATTGAAGACAGAAATGGCAACAGGCCTCTAGGATAGACATATTGGCAGAGTTACAACTAAAATAATGCATTCCCTTAATGCTCAATTTAAAATGAGACAAAGCAACAGGATACACCAAGCTTGTTTCATTACCAGATTTCTACTAAAGTATTAGCAAGAATGCATGTTCCCAGTGAATTAAAGTATTCCTATAGTATAGCCAGAAGATGCACACACCAGTGGCTCACATGGAAATGTCAATCCTTGAGCACTTGCTCCTGTGTCTCCCTGTGTGCGCCCCTGTGCCCCTTTGCTGCCAGCCTAACGAGCAAGTCCTGATACACAAAGCCCAGAGACAAAGCAATTCCATGTCCCAGATGCATCTTTTCTATCAATTATAACTAAAAGTTATTTACAAATTGGCTAATTCACTAGCTCTACTTTTTATGATTCACTGTTACCCTCAGGACATCTAGAAAGCTTAGATGTTGTGAAATAAAGTATGAACTTTGTGCACAATAAACACAAGTACTTTACCAAAAATGCATATAGATCTATGGTTATAATCTAAACCTGCCTTCCAGATATGGAGCTACTAGCAAAGAGCATGTCCCCTCACCCTTTCTCTTCTCCCTCAGCACCATTTCAGTGACTAAATTCAGGACTACCCTTAGCTCCAAGAGGTGGATTAACAAGGGTCATTCCCAGAAGACAGTTCTTCCTAAAAACTAACAAGGATATTTATAGGGATTATTTTGCTACTTCTAACAAACTTTGGGCATTAGGACTTATCCTTTAATACCCAGCAATACTAACTAAAATGCACATATAACAATGGCTAGACAATCGGAACTAATCTAAGGGCACAGAGTGCTTCTCTATGCATACTTTCTCATTCCCCCACCCACCACCCAGTGAATCTTCCACATATTCTCCAAGACATCAAGTTCAACAATTCCATTCTCCTAAATGGCAACCATTCCTATACAGTAACAAAAAATACTTAAAAGGCATTACTTTAGTCCTTAACTTTTACCATGTGTTGTGCACCTTTAAACATCTAGAAACACTAGATGTTTCCAACAAGGACCTAAGTTTTAAACTATACATACAGTAGCACTGAATAAACTGCAACTTACTGAACAAAGGCTACACTCTGAAGCAAAACCCCCTCTTTTTAAAGGCTAGAATTTGAAAGTGTCTTCCAAACAAGAACATTCTGGCCTAGAACCCTTCCCCTTCTAGTTTCTTATCAACATAGGGGTCAGATATATGCATCTGTAATGCTGAGAGATGACTAACAATTTCACTTCCTAAGTGGTTTTAAGAACAGTCTTTCCTATGAATTTAACATGAAGTATACTCAATGTGTTAGTTTACTAACTCTACTTGTCATACACTGGCAACCTGTTTAACATCTAGATAGACTAGATGTAAATTAGGACTTGTGTCCTTTATATACACTATTTACATAGTAAAACAAAACTCAGATATAAGAGACAATGGTCAATCTTGCTTCACAGAAAATACGTTGGTATAAAGCCCTTTGCATTTTCTTTTCCTTCTTCCTCCCTGAACAGCACAAATACAACGTGTACTGCTCAGAGAACTGTTTTGATCATTCCATTTCTAAAAGACAGTTATTTCATTATGGATTTTAACAAAAAGATATCTACAAAATGTTTTATTTACTACCTCTACTTTTAACATACTTTGTGCACTTCTAAACATCTAGAAAGACTAGATGTTTCAAATAAGGACTTAAGTTTGTCCACTATGTACATAGTAGTGTTAAATAAACTACACACATGTAACAATGGTTACATCTGAAAGTGTCTTCTAAGTAGGATCACTCTGGCCTAGAATCCTTCATTTCTTCCACTTCTTTCTCCCATGTCACATGTGCCACATCTGAGTGTCACATGATGTTATAATTTCACTTCCAAAAGTCCTTTTCAGAAGACTGCCTTTCTATGAATTTTAACACAAAGTGTACAAAATGTGTTAGTTTACTAACTCTACTTTTGTCATACATTGGCAACCTCTTTAATATCTAGAGACTAGATATTATAAAATTAGGACTCCTTTGTCCAGTATATATACAATATATACAGCACAGCAAAGTTAAATGAAATGCACATCACAGGGCAATGGGTAAGCTGAGGTTTTCTAGCACACTCTTAACAAAACATCCTTGCAACTTCTTCCCTCCCACCTCCCTCAACCCAGTGAACAAGTACAGACAGTATTCTGTTCAGAGGTGGCTTAACAATCCCAAACAGTATTTCCCATCACTTTTTAAAAGCTATTTACAAAGTTTTAATTCTACCACTTCTACTTTTAAATATATCAAGCACTTCTAAATATATAGAAGGACTAGATATTCCACATAAGAACCTGTCCACTATGCACACAGCACTGGTAAATAAAATTGTACACGTAGCAATGGTTAGAATCTGAGGTATTTTCTAATATGACCATTTTGTCCTTGAACCTTTCTATCCTCGCATCCCTCTCTTTCAGTCCAGTGGACAATTACAGGCATATGTAACGCTTAGAGATGGCTGAACAAATTCATATTCAAAAGTCATTTACAGAGGACAAGCTTCCCCATGAATTTCAACACAAAGTGTACAAAATGTGCTAATTTTACTAACTACTTGGTCATACACTGGCAACCTCCTTAACATCTAGAGACTAGATGTTGCAAAACTGGGACTCATTTGCCCATTATATACACTATATACACAGCAAAACAAAATGCACGAAACAAAGAAAATTGATGTCTGAAAATGTCCCAGGTATGAACACACTAACATTTTACCTTTTGCAATTGCTTCCCTCCCACCTCCTCCACATCACTGAACAAGTGCAGACAGTACTATACTGCTCACAGAGGAGGTTTAACAGTTCCCTTCCCCAAAAGACTATTTCATATGAATTTTAGCAAAAAGATATTTACAAAGTGATATTTTACTATCTCTACATTTAACATACATCGGGCACTTCTAAACATCTAGCCAGACTAGATGTTTCAAGTAAGGACTCAGTTTGTCCACTATGTACACGACAGTCTTGAATAAACTGCACACATGTAACAATAGTTTTAATTTTAAAATGTCTTCAAAATACGAGCATTCTGGCCTGTCACCGACCCAGTGGGCTATAATGCTCAAAATTTTCAGAATACAATCCTTCCTAGGAATTTTAACACAAAACATACAAAATTTGTTTACTAATTCTACTTTTGTCATACACTGGCAACCTCTTTAACATCTAGACAGACTAGATGCAGATTAGGATTCACTTGTCCTTTATATACACTATATACACAGCAAAGTAAAACAAAACCCATAGACATAAAGTACAAGTCTTAGCTCACGGTAGGCACACCCAAGGACCAGCACACAATGTACGACTCAAAAGGGGGTTTGGCTACTGCCCCCCCCCAAAAAAATTTCATAAGAATTTTAACAAAAAGAAATGTACAAAACGTGTTGCATGTTACCACTTCTACTTTTAACATATATCAGGCACTTTAGAACATCTAGAAGCCTAGATATTTCCAAAAAAGTACTTATCATTTTCAACTATCTATACAGTAATGAGGAATAAAATGCACACACAAAACAATGGTTACAATAGGAAAATGTCTTTGACATAAAATCAGTCTGCACAGGACCTCCTCCTCCTCACGGTCAGTCTTCTCCACGTCCTCCAACCCCCTTAACAAACGTGGACACGTGCAGCTCCAGAGATGGGCTAAGGAATCCATTCCAAAGCCACTTGCAGAAGACATTTCCGATTTTTAAAAACAAAAGGCCATTTACAAGACGTTATTTTCTAACCATCAGACCTCGGCAACCTCTTCACATTGAGATGTCCAGACGCAGCACGGTTTTAACAGGTTGGGGGCAAGTTGAGAGCAGCTTTTTCATATTATATACACAGGCCTTCTACACACGGCCAGGACCTCTCCCCAGGGTGGCGGCCACGCACGTGACGACCGCTTCTCTCGGGAGAACGCACACCAACCGCCCGAGGCCGCGAACCGTTCCACCCGTCGTCGTCTTCGGGGCTTCGCTCACCTTCTGGGACGGTTAAGGCCTTTGTTCGCCCGTCCCGACCGGGCGCGGTCTCGAGGAGCCGCCCCGAGCGGTCGCCGAGGGCCCTTGTCTGCGCGGCTCCTCTGTCCAACGCGCGGCCGAGCTTTGGCGCGTCCACTCTCCTCCGAGGGCCCTCGAAGCCCCTGCCGGCCTCCGCAGCGTCCGGGCGGCCGCCATTCTTCTCGCCCCGCCACGCCCGCCGCCACCCAAAGGCGCCACGAGCTCTGCGGCGGCTTCGGCTGGGACGAACAGGACTGGGCCACGAGACCCGGCCGCCCGCGGGGTCCGGGGGCCGGGATCCGACAGGTCGCCGCCGCCATCAGGTCATCCAGCCAGGGGAAGAGGCTCGCAGGTCCTTCACAGGCAGGGCCAGCCAGTGGGCAGTCGCAGCGGGAGCTCCGGATGTCTGCAGGGAAGAGGCCGCGGCCTGTCCCCGGGCCCCCCAGCTCACCCGCCGGCCGGAGGCCGGAGGGCCCCAGAGGGCCCGGAGAGCAGGCCGCACTCCGTTCCTCACCACGCTCTCGGCCGGAACTCGAACATTTTGAATATAGGGTGTGACAACTCAAGAAACTGACTTCTTCCCACTCCCCAGAGTTTGTTACTGTTGCTTGATAAGAATTGTTGTTTTTTGTTTGTTTATTTGCTCTGCTACACTATTTTTGTTAAGACAGGACCCTTTCTTGTGGGCGGATGTTGAAGCCTCTTAAGAGATTCACCTGGTGATTTGCAGAGATTTCCTTAAACATTTTTGACTCTTATGAACAATAGCACCACTAGAAATATTCATGTATAAATTTCTGTATAGACATATATTTTAATTTCTCTTGGAATACACCTAAGAATGGAATTGTTCTGTCATATGATAACTCTGTTTAACATTTTGAGAAACCACCAAATTGTTTTCCCTAGTGGTTGCACCATTTTGCATTCCTGCCATCAATGTATGAGGTTCCAATTTCTCCACATCCCCAGTGACACTGTTCATCTGCATTGTTCACAACCATTTAGTGCGTGTGTAGTGATATCTCCCTGTGGTTTTCATTTGTACTTATCTAATGGCTAAGATGTTGAGCATCTTTTCATGTGCTAATTGGTCATCTGTATAACATCTTTGGAGGAATAGCTATTCAAATTCTTTGTTCATTTAAAAAATAGCCAGGTGTAGCATACTTATAATCCCAGCTACTAAAAAGCCTGAGTTAGGAGAATTGCAAATTAAGAGGCTAGCCTGGGCAATTTGGAGAGATCCTATCCCAAAACACAATATTAAAAGGGTTGGGGATGTAGCTCATTGGTAGAGCACCTCTGGGTTCAATCTCTAGTAACACAAAATAAGTTTATTTTTATATCAATTTTAGGTTAAAGAAAAATACATAGAAGGTAGGATTCCTATAAATGCTGCCTCTGCAACAGAGTTTCTCTTATTATTAACATCAGACATTAGAGTAATAAATTTGTACACTATAAATGAATATTGATACATTATTAACTAAACTCCACATTGGAGTTCACTCTGGTTTGTCCAACTCTGTGGGCTTTGACAAATGTATAATGCCATGAATCCACTATCACTGTATCAGAGAGAGTAACTTCACTGCCCTAAAAATCCCCTTTGGTCTGCCTACTCCTCTTATCACAATCTGGAACTCCTTCCTGGCAGTCACTATACTTTTTTAAAGTCTGTGATTTTGCCTTCTCCAGAAAGTCATATATTTGGAATTACAGAAAATGTGACATTTTGAGACTGGATTCTTTCACTTTAAAATATGTATTTAAAGTTATATATACTCCATGTATATGTAATATGCCAAAGTACACTCTACTGTCATGTATATCTAAAAAGAAAAAATTTTTCAGAAAAGAAAAAGTTCTCAAAAGGCCTGGAAAATGGCAGGATGAGCACCCAGTACAAATCTGCTCCTCCACAGAATAGAAACAAAGCAACAGATGTGTAACTGTTTGAGAAGGTGAGTGGTCACGGGTAACCTTCGGAAATTGACAGCAGAGAAAATGAATCCTAGTAAAATTCAGAGAGTAACAAAGCAAGAGAAACAGAATACCCCAGCACCTGGCATTTGGCACCTCTCTTGGGGGTAAAGGTGAAAGAGTCAGAGCATGACTCAGAAGTCTGCCTCCCACACATACACAGCTTAAATTAAGGTGAGGGCTGGGGTTGTAGCTCAATGGTGGAGTGCTTGCTTGGCATGTGTGGGGACCTAGGTTGGATCCGCAGCACCACATAAAAAAATAAATGGATGAAATAAAGGTATTGTGTCCATCTACAACTGAAATATATTTAAAATAAATAAATAAATAAGAGAGCTGGAGTCTGCACAAGAAGCTAGCTTTGGAAAATCTCGCTGCATCTCTCAGCTATAGCCAAGACCATCTTGGAAAAATTCCCATTGTCTGAGATTATACTGCTCTTGAGGATCAGAAAATCAGGCACAAGCACATCTCCAGGTTTCTGTGGACACCTCCCTGCATTGACTGGGCAGAAGGCAGCCATCCAAGACCCTCTTGGCTTGGGGGAGTCTCTTGACACAAATCCCCAGAGAGTTTTATGCCACAGGAATGTGACAGGGAGATAAATAAAGGGCAATGCCCTCTGGAATCAGCAGTTTCAGCAAACCTGCCCTCTGTGACTGGGAACACCAGTAGTATGTAGTTACAGCTGGGGCCAAGTCTGAAGGCAGTGGGGTCAAGAGTAGCAGATCACTCAGTTTCTGCAAACCTCCTCCAGCATAGAACTTGGTAGTTCAATTGCTCCCCAGTCCTCAGAGGCTTTGGCCTTTGTCACACCCCTGGGCACATAGACTGAAAACCTCTGGAATGAACATAGACCTGGAGTGGGCTGCATTCTGCCCAAACTTGGTTGGCAAGAAGGTCTGATCCACCACCACCTAGGTTGCACAGACTCTTCCTGCTGGACACAGAACTAAAATCCTCCAGGGAAGAAAGAAACACTTATACGCTTATAAGCTGATCCTAAGGAAAGGTTCAGGAATGTTGTTAATGATTCATATCTGTGATATTTCTAAAGAGGAGTCATTCAGAGGTCCCCTCTTACGAAACCAGTAAACAAATGACATGAAGAAAATATTAGTAATGACTAAAAACATCATGTCTTTAACAAGTTCCTGGGGATAAATTACATATTCTGTATAACCTCACATTTGTGAATAGCAGAATTATACTGAAATAAAATACACTGAAATACCTCACCTTTTGTAGCTGAGAAATGAAATTGTAGGTGACTTCAATTTTTTAAATATTTTTAGGTTTTTCCCCAATTTTCCATGTTAATATAAAACTTCAGTAATTAAAATGTTATTTAATAAATATGAGCATTTGTTATGTATAATAAATAGCAAGCAGCTCATTAGTAGGCAAAGAAAAAATCTGACACGTCACTTTTTCCAAAGGAGCTTAGAGTTTAATAAGCAAATTCTTTTTATTTATTTATTTATTTTTAAGGAAAGGTGAAATAAATATAAAACCTCAGTTCATTGAATAGTATTTCCCCGGTGTCCATCACAGTGCTTTGGTAGAGAAGAGACAATAGCAAATATTTGGCAGTTCTGTTACCAAATAAAGAATGATGAATTCCAAGTTGACAGTGAAGTATCCCATGGGTCCCAGACTTTACCTGTTATTAAAAAGAGACACAAAGCCAGGCATGATGGTGCTTGCCTATAGTCCCAGCTACTTAGGAGTCTGAGGGTGCAAGACCACTTGAGCCCATGAACTTGATGGAGGCTGGGCAACATAGCTTTAAAAACAGTAGGAGAGAGAGAGAGAGAGAGATGACATTGAAGACAATTACTTCTTAAGTCACCAAAAGATCTTTCCAAGAAGACAGATAAGAAATGAAGTCCCTGTGTTTATAAGACAGAAGAAAGTTCTTGTGATAGCTGCAAGATCAACATTTCCATCTAGAAGTGAGGACAGGGTAAAATTTTTTTATCATGTAAAATTTTACCTATGGTTGGACACAGAGCAAAAGGAGTTATTTAAATACGCATTGCAGCATTCATTCTGTTGTCTCATTACACTATTTTTTTCTAAAGAAAATAAAATTCATTGTTACTAAAATCAATATGAAATACAGATATGAATATAGGCATGGAAAACACATAACAAAAGCACATGAATTATGTTCAAAATTCTATACATTTTAGAACCTCAATAAAATGGGTGATTTTCTTCCCTCTCTCTCTCTCTCTCTCTCTCTTTCTCTCTCTGGTGCTGAGGATTGAACCCAAGACCTCATGCATGCTAGGCAGGTGCTCTATCACTGAACTATATCCCTATTCCAAATTTCTTAAAAATATAAATGAATAACATTGATACAATTAAGGTTTCGGAATGATTTTCATAAAAGAAATTGAGAAATTTATAAGAATGAGTTCATGACAGTTCTATAGAATTCCACCAATAATTTATGAAATTGATTATTTTATAAATAAAGCATATAAAAAAGACCTTTTAATTATTTATGAAATGAGAATAATGTTAATACCAAAATCTAATAAACAAAAAATAAAATTAGACTAATCTTGCTTATAAATACCATTGCAAAAATCTTAAATATTTAACAATGTGAATTCAGCTCCTCAAATAAAAGAATATCATAATCAGAATAGATCAATATGAGGAGACCAATAATTATAATTTATCATCACAATTGTTCTAAGGAAAAAAAAATAGGCTCAACTTCATTGGCATTAAAATGGCATGTGACAGAATACTCAACCCTTCTTTTGGTAACATTCAAAAAAACACTCCATGGACACTTCATAACTTTTTTTTTGTGTGTGTGTGTGTTGCTGGGGATTGAACCCAGGGCCTTGTGCTTGCGAGACAAGCACTCTACCAACTGAGCTATCTCCGCATCCCCATAATTAAAAAAAAAAACAAAACACATACACAGACAAATCTTTGTGTATGTAATGTGCATATATTTCAGCTCCAAATTTAGCATGCTATTTAACTGAGTAACATTGGAAATATTAACACTGAAGTCATAAGACAAGAACTTCCACTAATGTCACAACAATTTATTATATTACTATAGGCATTAGGAAAAAGAAAGAGAACTATGAATTTGTGGTTAAAAAATCTGTAAAGAGTATCAAATTAAGATTATTCACAGAATATATGACTATATACCTGGAAGACTGAGAATTGACTAGAAGTCACTGTAAATAATAAGAATTCAGAATTGTAACAAGATTCAAATTCACACACTAATTAATGGCCTTCATCTGTAATGTTAAAAGAACTGTGGGAGGTGAGGGTGTAGCTCAGAGGTTGAACCTAGTATGTGCAAGTTCCTATGTTCCATCACTAGTATTGGGGGATGGGGTGTAACAAAACTTCAGACAGATTAAATTTAACAAAGCCTATGTGAACAAAGATGATTTGTGAATTAGACAGCACTCAGAAATACAAAAGGCTCAGGGAGCTCCACCCTCAACAAACATATATGTATATATCTCCTACAATAGGTTTTGGTTCCTTTATTTACTAAGTTAACATTGTCCTTTGTTATATAAGAACTCAAGTACAGAGACAGCCTCAGGGCAATGGTTTCCTGTTTATTTAACTATACAACCACCTAGATCATATAATGGAAGGAAAGGCCTTATCTACAGAAAAGGATAACTGTCTAGGGATAAACTTAAGAAATGTGCAAAAGTTCTATGAGGACACTGATAAAAATATGCCTGAGAAGAAACTGACATTAGCTATGTGAACATAAAATCTGTGTTAGGAAAGCACCAATTTCATAAAAACATAGCTGGCTTCCAGGTATTGGCCATAATATTAACAAATAATTTTACTTCTTCCTTTCTAATTTAGATGTATTTTCTTTTTCTAATTATTCATGTAAGCAAAAATAACCAATGTGGTTTTGGCACCATTATGGAAGCACAAATAACTGCGACAGAAGCAGACCTCAAATGGATCAGCAAGCTTTCTTTTATTCTGCAGTGGAGTCAATCAATCAGGCACTGAAGGGGCTTGTTTTCTGTGTAAAAAAATGGCCTCCAGTTAAAGAAGGAGTCTGAGTTATATAGTTTACAATGAGGGTGAATTAATCATTGGAGACTGAGGCAGAATGTGTTGGTTTGGGCAGTCAGGAAAAAAGTTGTAAAACTTTTTTTTTTTTTTCCTGAACTCATTGTCACTGGGAAAAGCTCAGAACTTGGTGTTTACTGCTTATGTTCTTACTCTGGGACCCATAGTTACCCAGAGCTTCACTATTTGCTTTTCTCCTTCCAGGACTAATCAGTAATGGGAAAGGGTTAAAGTCCAGGGTCCAGCATTTCAGTATCCACCTCCTCCCTTCAGAACCCACTGTTTTGGGGAAGGAATGGGTGTTTGCTTTTAGTGGAGATGCTGGGGATCAAACCTGGGAAGGGATGAAAGTTTACTTTTTTTCCCCTTGGGGCCCATTGTTACTGGGAAAGAATTTACTGGGAGAGGATTAATGTTTGGCTAATTTCCCTCCCTCCTCCTGAGCCACACCGTCTTTCAGTTTTTCCCAGGGATTGTCTCGTAGGAATATTATTTTCCATAACCCTTCAGTTCTGTCTCAAACTTCAAATACTATGTTGAGTAGAAGTAGCAGAACCAGACACCCTTATCTTGGGCTTAGGGAAAAACTTAGCCTTTCATCACTTAATATTTGCTGCAACTTTTTCATATATTGCCTTTATTACATGGAAGAATCTTCCATTTTTTGAATCATTTTTATTTTTCTCTCCCCTTCCACTTTTTATTGTGATAAAACATACATAACAAAATTTACTATTTTACATTTGCAATTCAGTGGCATTTAGTATATTCACACTGTACAATCATCACTACTACCTACCTCCAGAACTTTTTCATTATCCCCCAACTGGTAATTCAGTTATCCATGGTAACTCCCATTACTACCACCCCTTCCCACATCCTACCACCATTCCTGGTAACCACTTCTTTCTGTCTCTATGAATTTGACTATTTTAGGTATATCATACAAGTGAAATTATATAGTATTTATGTCCTTTTCATCTTAGGAATTTTGTTTAAACTTCTACTTTCATAACTCTTTACCTTTTGTTCTCATTTTCTGTTAAAGTGTTCTTTACTCTTCCACTTCTTTCTTAAGTTTTAATTACTTGTTTATTCTCTCTTGTATGAGAAACCCGCTCACCTGCCCAAACCCAAAGAATGGACTCAGAGATATGAAGTGCAGCAGAAGTAAGACTTTAGTGACAGTCTTGCAAGGTCTGCAGGCACACCAGGAACAGTTATAGAAAGCAACTTATTCCCTGGCACACAGGTCCTTTCCCCCATTTATCACAGGCCAAATACTATGGGGGTTACAATCTTTACAGGCATCACCTAAGTTTCCTTATAAGGTCATTCCCTTTTTGGTAGACTCCTGAACCAATCAAATCTACGTGTACTTCTTTGAAAAAGAGTGACTCCTGTGGGGCCTGACTTTGGACCAATCAATTTTACTTGGTTCTGCACAGGCTGCACTGAGTGGGGAGTGCTGGGTGGGAGTGGGGGAGTTTTTACTCCTGATGTCTGCCAGTGCGAGGTAAGGATATGCTGACAGCTAGCTGGTGGTTCTGTGCTTTATGGTCATCACATCAGCAAACTGCTGTGTAAACTGGCTACCAGTAATCCTTCATTCCAAGCTGAGCCATTTGCATCCTTTTAACTAAATACCTTGCTTTGAAAATAGACTATCAAATATTTTATTCCTCACTTTTGTTGTCTTATCTATTCTTTAATCTTGTAACCTTCCTTTGGACTTTTTTCAAAGATTATGTTTAAATCTTCCTTTCAAGAGACTAGATATTTCTTTTGTACAAGGTTTGTATTTCCTTTTCCTTAGTTATATGTACATGCACATGTATGTAGTATCTATGGCCCCATGATTATTCTTTTAGGCTATTACTGATTTGTGAACATAAACTACTATACCAAGGCTAGCATTTGCTGAAGAGGGATGTGGTAAGAGTTAGGAAAGATATTCGAGGCAGTCTGAGGCTGCAATTCAGATTTTATTCAGGTTTGCTTAACCTTCCATAGAGTTTGTTATTTTTAGTCAAGTAAATTATGCAAATAGTCAATAAACATATGAAACGGTGTCCATCATTCTTAATCAGTAGGGAAATGCAGGTTAAAATCACAAGGAGGTATCACTACACATCTACTAGAATGGATAATTTTAAGAAACTGACATTAGCAAGTGTGAGAGAGGCTATGGAGTACCTAGACTGTTCCATACATTACTGGTATGTATGGTGTTCCAGTTAAATTGATATAAACATGATGAAAATTTATTGGGCTACTAAAGTTAAACATGTACTGCTTCTGCCCAGAAATTCTATATTAGCAATTGGGTAGGGGCAAAAGAGTAACGATCTGGGTAGTAGATATACAGGTAGGTTAATTTTGTAATAACTCATTATGTATATTATTTTGTATTGAAGTAGTATCTAATCAAATGTACTATTTATTATCAAACTCCCCACCCCAAAACTGATAGCCTATATGCAAAGTTTAGGTCTTTGATCTTCTCAGTTGTTGGCAGAGAGCTTTTTAAAGGCAAAGGTGAAATAAACAATTATCTCAACTTCTGGGGATGGAAAACTGTGTGTAACTAGGACTTCTTCCTTTCTTTTTTCCGGGTCAATTTCATTTCTTAGAGAACTGGATTGGAATTACTTTTTAATTATGTCCTCCTACAAGGAGTATATTTATTGCTTAGGAGTATTATCACAGTTGTAAGATGTTTTATTTCCTCCTCTACAGTGTAATCTGAGGACTGAGACAATAGAATGGAGTGAAATTTGGTAAGTTTTTCTACAATAAAGTCTCGTTTGATGGCAAGTGGCAAATAGTCAATTGGAACTGTTGGTCTCTAACATCTGAAGATTTACTGGCTCATGGAACCGAAGTACAGATGTACTTTTATCTTCAAGTACAATAAGTCTTATCAGTACACTGTCTCTCAACTCTCCTTTCTTTGTATTGACTTTATTTTCAAAGATTTGTTTCCCTCTGGGTGCCAAAAAAAAAAAAACTAGTTTTGGAGAACTCTACGATGATGTCAAACACATATACAGTGATCCTGTAGGGAAAAGCGTTTCTCTTCCACGATAGTGTTAACAAAAGTTCCAGGGAGGGCTGAGCTTGGGACATTCCTGAATCAATCACTGTGCTGAGGAGGATTTGATACTCTGCCTAGATAGGCATGGATCACAAGAACCCCTGGGGTTGTGATGGGGAGTAGTGAGAGAGTGAATTATTGACAAAAAGATGCCCCTTTTTTAAAAAAGCTGAAAATGGGGGTTAGAAAAGCCTGGTGGGCAGGCCTACTAATGTTACTACAATCTACTGCCTTTCCTGAAAGTAGCTTTTGAGGACTCATCCCATATTCTTGTATCCTGCAGTTGCAATTTCATTGACCCTTAACTACTTAAATGAATGGATCATATTTGAAAACCAGAAGAGAAAATGTTTCAATTTGGGAATATAGTAAAAGAATTCTCAGTCCTTTCCTGGATTCCATAAATAAATTGCCTGGTTCTCTTTTAAAATTCTTCCCAGCCTGCCTTGTTCTGTTAGTGTTTGAATGTGGGTTTTAAATATGTCCAACAAAATGCCATCAATTTGTTTTTCCAATAAAATGTGCAAGAATTGGTAAGAGTCAATTCGTTGTGATTGTGCCACTAGAATCACAATACATTCATTTTGTGAATCCCTCATGTCTTATCGTCAGTAGAAGCAGCTCTTCTCAGAGATTAACTCAACAGAAATGATATTGATTGCTCTTCAATTTCACACTGGAATTCCATTTATATTCAAAAAGATTCATAACATGGTTCCTGTTTCAATTTACCTTACATAATTCATGCTTACACAATGTTTATTAGCTCAGTTTACAAATGTTCACTCTTTCAGATTAGATAAAAAAGGTAGTAACTGAGCATGCTCTGTGATAAACTGATTTAAACATTGCCACACAGTTCTAGACACTTGCCAGGCACAGGCAATCCTCAATTATGTATGGAGTTGATTTAAAGATTTGGTATGTCCTGGGGGCTACTGCCTACAATGTAAGAAGTCGTTTACCTTCTCCCAGGCCTTCTCTTACATACAATTTCCCAACCTTAACCATAACATCTCAGTATGGACTGGTTTGATTTGTTTTGATTTGATTTAGCAGGCAAAGGAGAAGCAGAGGTGAAGAGTTTGATAATCTTGCCAATTTTCTTGCTTCACTGTTTTAGTCAGCTTTTTTGCTGTCATGACTAAAAGACCTGACAAGAACAATTTTAGAGGAGGAAAAGTTTATTTGGCACTCATGATTTCAGAGGTCTCTCTGTCCATAGATAGCTGGTTCCTCTGCTCTGGGTCTGAGATGAGGCAAAAAATCATGGTGGAAGAGTGTGGTAGAGGAAAGCAGCTCAGAACATAGCACCAGGAAGCAGAGACATAGTTTCCCTCACCACAGACAAAATATAAACCCCAAGGGCTCTCCCCCAGCATCCCACCTCCTCCAGCCACACCCTACCTGCCTACAGCAATCCCAAACAGTGAATTGATGTACTGATTATTTTGAGACTCTCATAATCCAATCATTTCACCTCTTGCATTTTTTCACACATGACTTTTTTTTTGGGGGGGGGTCTTCTCATATTTAAAATAATATTCACCAAGAATCTCCTTAAATAAGCCTCAAATTACAGACTGTTGAGAAAACCACAAGTTAGCTGGACATTCCAGGTAAAGGAAATGGAGTACAAAAGCCCTGGGGTGGGAATGTTTTCAGAGCATTCAGTGAACAAGGAAGCCACACTGGTTAGAACCCACTAAAAGGGAGTATCCTGAACTTGAGACCATTATGTTAAGTGAAATAAATCTCAGAAGGTTGAGAGTGATGCTTTCTCTCATATGTGGAAGCTAGAAAGGAAAAAGGAAAAGAAAGGTGTGTGAGAGGGCAGGGATCTAATGAAAAAGGGTGTCAGTAGAGGAAAGGGACCGGGGGCTGGGGGGGGTTTGAAAATGTAAGTAAGTGATATTGGCCAAATTATATTGTTATATTGAGTGTATGTATAAATATGTAACAACAAATCCCATTATTATGTACAATTATAATGCACCAATAAAAACGTGGAAAGGAAAAAAAAAGAGGGAGTATCCTACAAAAATAGGTATACCCAGAGGCAAGGACATACAGGGTTTTAAAATATGGTGTGGGCTTTGGATTTTATTCTCAGTGTGATTGGAAGCTGTTGGAGTTTTGAGCAGGGGACTAATAAAGTCAGGGTGCCTTCTAAAGGATCAACAACAGCTAGGTGAAGAAGTAGGCTATAGCAAAGTCCATCAGTCAGAGACTAGTCACAAAGTAGAAAACAATCTATTATTTCATAATGGGTGAATTTTAAGAGTAACAGATGTCAAAACAAAGAATGGGGTGGTACCAGAGATCAAAAGCTTCTACAAATACCCCTGGCTGGAACCCAGAGGGCTGAACCAGCTCCTGTGCTAAAGTCAAAATTAAAGACAGGCAATTAATGTGGAAGAGGTGATTGGGTCTGATAGAGAAAAGGAGGCCTCTGTCTACTAGAAAGGTGTCACTTTGACCAAGGAAGGAACTCCTAGAGTCAGGAATAAGCCAGGTGGCACCAGAACCTACAAAATGTCTACGCATTCTGTGTCCCTGCAGTACAGTCTATAAAAAGGCAAGTGTAGAACTGAGAAATAATAGATAAACTACCTCCAAAGAGGCAAAAGCAGAAGCAGGGAGACCATTAGGAGGCTCTTGCCATACATAGTTCAGGTGAAAAATGATTACTGTTTAAACTAGGGTAGAAGTGGTTAGATTTAATATATATTTTAAAGACAGTCAAAGAGAACAGTCAAGGACTTCAGTTTGAGTAAACCGGACAAAGGACAGTATCATTTATTGAGACAGGGAACACTGGCAGATGCATACATTATATTTGGTGGAGAAGAATAAAGAGTTTGATTTAAAGTTAAGACTCCTATTACAAATTCAAATGGAGATGAATAGAATGTGGTTGAATATACCCTTTGGAATTCAGAGGAAAGGTTGGGATTAGAGCCTTCTCTGACCGATATTCATAGTGACTGGGAAAAGAGGACCAAGGACCGAGTCCCAACGGCACTTGAACATTTAAAGAGAACAGAAAGGGGAGAAAGATCCAGCAAAGAAAAACCTAGAGGACTCCAGTGGTCTAAACAAAAACCAGAAGAGTGTGGGGGGTGGGGGTGGGGGATGAAAACAAAAACAAAAAACAAAACAAAAACCAAACCAACTTTTTCTAGAAATGAGAATGACCAACTGTGCCAAATGTTGCTGAGTAGGACAAGAATGAGAACTAAGCTCTCCTTTTGGATCTGCAAAAACTAACTGGGAAGGAAAACCTGAATAGCGTGGGTTCCCCATTCGGCGGAGTTGTGCTCTAAAGGTGAGCAGCAAACCGGGATGATATGCAGCCAAGAAAGGGAGGGAAGTTAGGGATGCGGTTCAGTGGTCAAGTGCTGGCCCTGGGTTCCATCCCCACGGCCGTCCCCCAGCAAAACAAAACAAAAAAGCCTGGGAGACAATAATGTTCATTAAGTATATTTCTGGAAATGATCCCTGTGCTAGCAATACAGGAGATGAAGACCTGACTTCCTGCCCTCGAAGGAATTTCTGAGCTCCATCTGCGACGCTGTCAAGTCGTGGCAGCTAATTCGTGAAGGGCAGGCTAGAGCTGGGGGCAACTGGAGATAAGAAGGGGTAAGGGCAGGTCCTTCCTCTTCCTTGTGGCCTCGGGGGCTGGTGGCTTGTTTCTGACGCGGGGCTGGGCTGGTTTCGGGCACCCACCCTCCCACCCCGCGCCGAGGCCCTGCCCACCTAATCCCAGCGCGTCTGGCAGCCCCAGGCCTCCTGATTCTGTTAATTCAGCCACATCTGAAGAGCCACATAATGCAGGAGGAAGGAAACCCGCTTTCCAGGGCGTCTCGGTGTGTGGGCCGCATTCTCTGGGCGTCTGGGTACTTCCTGCCCGATGTCCGGCTCTCCTCAGCTGCTCGTCCTCTGAAACTCAGCTCATTCTCGAAGAGTACTCTTCCCTTTTTCTGGAACCACCCATGGGTTCCTTTCCCCGCCAGGCCATCCTCTTTACTCACCTCTGCACCCGAAGGCCCCCCTGCCGGGCTTGTGGTCAGAGCCAGGGAGCGGGCGGGGGCCGCGCGGTCACGTGGGCCGCCAAGACCAATAGGCACGGGGCTCGGGGTTGAGCTTAGCCTTGCTGAGCTTCTGTGGGGCAGTTGGACTTGGCCGGCGGTGAGGCCGCGGGGGATCTAGCACTTAGTGGGACAGGTAAGGGGCGGCCTGGGGTCAGCGGTGGGGGTCTAACCCGGAGAACGCCTGAGAGGAGGAACAGTGCCCGCTAGCCCCAGCCTCCATCCGGTTCGCCACGCCCCAGCGCCCCGGGAGCTTGCCTTTTTTCTTCAGGACCAGACCATGGAGAGCCAAGTCCAGCAGCTTCGACAGGCTTTCCGGTCCGGCCGGTCGCGACCCCTGCGGTTCCGGCTGCAGCAGCTCGAGGCCCTGCGGAGGATGGTGCAGGAGTGCGAGAAGGACATCCTGGAGGCCATCGCCGCGGACCTGTGCAAGGTAAGTGCGCGGAGGGAGGGGCCGGGATGACAGTCTCGCGAAGCCGTACTCCGGAACCAATTTCCGCCCGAACTTTTGCTTTTCTGATTATGCAAGCACTGTGGGAGTATTCGTTCCAGGAGTACAAATAAAGAAAAAATTTCATGTCGATTTTCCGATTCTCCCAAACCTCCAGTCTTGCTTAGAGCCAGCCCTTGTTGTATCTGCAGATATACTGAAAGTGCATGCGTTTCCTGACCTCCATAGTTCCTCTTCTGAGAATTTCTTTTTATATTCTTGCCCATTTTTCTGTTGCATTTGTGGTCCTTTTCCTTATGATTCGTAGGAACTTTTTGTATATTCTGGACATCTGTAGTTTTTTAGCCTGACTTATAGCAGATATTTTTCTCCAGGTCTAATCTTGACTTCTAACCTTGTTTATGGTTTCTTTTGTAGACAGTGGTTTTGGGGGGATATCGTTTTTGCACTCAGATTTTTCTTCATTTCTTTGTACATTATTAGAGTAGTGCTCCTTAAATTCTGCACTGATGGTCTCACCTGGGGATCTTGTTACAACACAAATTATTACTCAGTAGATCTGGGATGAGGTCTGAGATCCCAAGTTTCTAAAGAGGTCTCCTGTGATTCCCTGCTGCCTCTTTTGGAAGCACACTTTGTGTAACAAAGTTTTAAGTAGTATTTAGGGTATAAATATATTACCGTGTTTTCTAATATCACTTTCCCCTTGTTTTTTCTTTTTATGTACATTCTAGGCATAGCAAGGCCTTCTTCTGGGTTTATGATTCTTCCTTTCTCCATCAAAGATTATTTCAAGGAGTAGTAACAGTAGTAACTATAAAATTTCCTTTGGAGTACTTATGGGGGAGAGGGACTGTGATATTAAATAAACAAGGTGGGGTAATTAAGAACAGCTGTGAATCATTTATTCATTCTATAAGCACCAAATATTTGTGTGTGTGTGTGTAAGTACATGATTACTGAAGAAATACAATAAGTTCCCATCTCTTAAGAGCTTTAAACTTAGCTGGGAAACAGAACATACACAGGTAAAATGTGTGTATAGTTATAAACCAGTCTGTTAAAGGTGAAATATTAAGATTCAGGTCAAAACCATAACTACTGTGATAGATAAAATGTGATCAAGGCAGGGCATTATTAATCAGGAAGGTCTCCTGGAGAGAGATAATATTTAAACCTAGTTTTAAAGGACTTAGATTAACAGAGGAGGATTTAAAAGCATTGAATATATTAGAGAGGAAGTTAATAAGTTCTAATAGAGGACTTGGAGCATCAAAAGAAATCTGGATGGCAAACCAGCTAGTGTGGTAACACATTTGTTGTCACTATAGATGTACCTAGACTGGGGCTTTTGAGGTTCACGTGCAAGTCTGTTGCACTCATTGTGCCAGGTTAACTTTGATTTTCTTCTAACAGAGTGAATTCAATGCATACAGTCAGGAAGTCATTACTGTCCTCGGGGAAATTGATCTTATGCTGGGGAATCTTCATGAATGGGTTACTGCTAAACCAGTTAAGAAGAACTTGTTCACTATGCTGGATGAGGCCTATATTCAACCAGAGCCTCTGGGAGTCATACTGATTATTGGAGCTTGGAACTACCCCTTCGTTCTCACCATGCAGCCGCTGGTGGGAGCCATTGCTGCAGGTCTGGTGTCAGCTTATGTTCTCTATACCTTATTAGATGGGATTATTCTCTCACATTGGTTGTAAAGTACGGATCATGGCTTATTAAGTACATTTACTTTGGTGGTTTGTCTTGGTTTATACCAGAAGTGTAATGAGAATTCATAAATACATATTTTTAAATGAGCTGCTGACAAGATTTGAATGACTGGAGTAACTGGGAAATGAACCTGTGAAACTGAAAGGCATCTAATGAGTCAATAGGCACAGAAGTTTGGGGTCAGGCATTCATATTTAATGTGATTTCATTTGCTGACTCTGGCCTTGAATGTACCATTTGATTCTGTCTGACCAGTTTTCTTTATTCAGATAAAGGCTCTGAGAGTAATACTAGCTTGGGGTGTATACCAAATGCCAAGAGATTGATTTCTTACTTTGGAGAATCCAGATTGACAACTTTATGTTGACATAGCCTGTTTGCTCATTACTTCCAGGGTAGAGAGTAGAATCCATGAGCAGAATTGGGAGAAAAATGATAGCTGGAGGAGTGGGAAAGGCTAGAGATATATGAATTAAGGAGTTAACAGTAAAGAAGGAGAAAATGAAAAGGAAGAGGAAGTGAGACAAGCTCTGATGTTCCTTGATGAAGACCAGATTTAAAACACTGCAAAATAATTGGAATACCTAACCTGTAACCCCTACATGAACATTATTTGGGTAGCCATAAAAATGACTGAAGTATTTGATATTACTGTTCTGATTTTTTATTTTGTTTAGGAAATGCTGTGATTATCAAGCCTTCTGAACTAAGTGAAAATACATCCAAGATCTTGGCTAAGCTCCTCCCTCAGTATTTAGATCAGGTAAGAATATCTTGAACTATTTCAACACATCTGTTCATATTGGAAGGTACACATTTGATTTTCCCATATGTCTTTGCTAGCTCGGGAATTGTTTGCAGTTTCCTTAAGCCTTCAACAATTGGCTTACCTTATAAAAGAAGATAAGTTCCAAATTACACTATGGAATAACCTGTCTATTGTGGGTACACAATATATTTAGGCCTGTGGCTTCATAAACACCCATGCTATTTACACATATTCTTCTACAATATGATGTTTTGGATTAATCCTTATTTGTACCCACATGATTTTTAATGAATTACTTAATGAGGGGCTAGCACTGTGCTGGATGCTAGTTTATTTTTGTCACTGATAATCTGTTTTGTTCTAAAAGAATATAATGCTGTATTATTATATAAGAGTACTTCTGCTTTTCAAAAGGGCACACTTGTATGAAAACTACAGAAAGTAAATTCTCACTCTGAGTTAAAGTGCTGGCATTGAAAGTGTCAAAGTCTGAATAAAGAAAATTATCTCCATGGCCGTTGGGTGATTTATCCCTCTGTCTGAGTCAGAGTTTCTCATGCTCTTCTAGGGAGGAAGATTGTGACAAATTTGGGACTGTTGAGTTCCACATGAAATTGCTGTGGAATTCATTTAGCTTTCAACAGCAAGGCAACTTTAAAATATACTGCCTGTAGTGTACATATTAATTTATAATGACCTTGAGACCTTCTCTGGCTCTTGGAATAACATTGTTTTCTTTGTTGTCTTATCATGACAGCCCACAGAACAATTTTGTTCTAATAGCTGTGGTTATCCAATCCAGAAGGATGAAATGGAAGATAGTGAGATATCATGAATTGAGTAGGACATGGAACCAAAAGATGGAAGATTAAGGTCCTGCTTTTTCCCTCATCAGGGGTAAATTAAACAGTAGTTGACTCTGTCCAGGCAGGGAGGGAAATAGGCCTTAATCTGCAGTTAGCTTATTATGGAGTCCATCACGTATGCTGTGGATATGAAGCCACAGAAAAATTAAAATTTGAAAGTGTTGTGCAGTTGAAACATGAAGTGAATGAGAACTAATTAGCCTTTCAAAGAGAAGGAGATCCATAAGCCAGCTTTTGCTTCACACTCAGGACTCAGAATCTTTTCAATATTTCCCTCTGTCTTCCTTCTTTGCCATTTGTTCACAGTTGTTTTTCATGCTATTATCCAAAGTAGTCTTTCTTTTAGAGTAGCTGCTAATAATAGCACAGTGCATCTAAAGGTTCAGTTCACAGAAACTATGTGAATTCTCCCACTAACAGATAAGAAGACTGAGGCTCAGAGATATCCAGTAGCTTGCATTAGTGAGTGCCAGAGCCCAGAATCAGTCCGAATGTACTTCAAAAGTGAGCATTCTCAGTCCCATGCTATATATATCATTCATTCAGCAGAAATGAACTTGGTTTCTTTCTTGGACTAAGCCCTGTTCTGCTTTGTATATAGAGAGAATATATAGATTAAACCAAGCACCTGGGACCTGTCGTGTGATCATTGATAGTAACCACTTTCTCACCCAAGTCCTCAGCTTCTGCACAACACCTTTCTTTTCTCTCATGCATTTCCCTGGTTATATTCAACCATTTGCTCTTGTTTGTGCCTTCATTGCAAGCTCATATAGAAAAAAATGGTTCTTTCTGGGTCAGTTTCACATAGGTTGATCAAAGTTCCCAGACACCAGCAGACACTATGTCTTCAATTTGTCCTCATCATTTTCCTCTTCCATCTTTACAGGCATTTATCTCAGTCTCCTGGTTTTACTGAATATTACATGTTAATGTTGAAGAAATTGCTGACATGTTAGACCATAGGATTAATTTGGCAATGTAAGAGTTTATGGTTCTCTTTCTTTGAGGATCTGTATGCTGTTGTTAACGGTGGTGTTGAGGAAACCACAGAGCTTCTGAAACAGCGATTTGACCACATTCTCTATACGGGAAATGCTGCAGTTGGAAAAATTGTCATGGAAGCTGCTGCCAAGCATCTGACCCCAGTGACACTTGAACTGGGAGGGAAAAGTCCATGTTACATTGATAAAGATTGTGACCTGGACATTGTCTGCAGGTGAGTCTGGGTCTGGTTTTCTGATTTTCTCAGCACAATGGAGACTTTTCCTAATAGATTAATGTAATCCTTTGCACTTGAAACCCATGCCTTATGGTTCCAAGATATGTCATTAAGTTTTTGTGGTCAAAGTGCTGAAGAGTAATAGAAGTCTTTCACAAACTATCTTTTGATGCCACTATCAGAAATGATGAGCCATGGGTTCTGATATTGTATAGATGTCCTTAGGAATATTGGGAAAGTTCTTTCTTTCCTCAAGATTACAGATAAATCTGGTGAGAAATTTTTTGTTCTCTTAGCCAGAGATCCAGGAAGTATATAATCCAAAGTATTGTGTGTACCTAGCAAAACCTTTAAATTCTCAGTTGAAGAGGTATTATGTTGTTGTCTTAACTGAGGTCCTTTTTTGACAGAAACCAATATTCTCTGTTAACTTTGAATAGCATCTTGCAGTCAAGAACTAGAATATAAAAGGATTCAGGTTCTCTTCTTGAGGGTTTACTACCAGGAAGTGCCTGAAACACAGAACCAACTCTGCTCTGGGTGTTGTGGCTTTCTCTTCCTTTCAGAGATGGGGAGCCAAGAAGGAGGTAGGGAGGCAGGTCAGGGTTCCAGGTGGGCTTCATAAGTAGAACATGAGAACCTCTGTCAGTGAATGTTGAGGTCATGGCCTCTCTCCATACATAGGAAGGGTTTTTCAGTGGGAAGGGCTCCACATAGAGGGAAGTGGTTGTTGATACTGACTGTGTCCTGCTTTACTGCCCGCACATCTTGCCAGCAATAGCTATAGCCACGGCCAAAAGCAACAGAGTCTTAAGCTAACTCTTTTCATCCAGGACAGCCTTTTGGCTGGAGAAGAGAAGGAAAGGGGTGTTAGAAGGCTCTTTCTCAAACATCATTGCCCTATGTAAACGTATGATTACACAAATGGTATGCCTTGACTCTATGTACAAATAGAGAAACAACATGTATCCCATTTGTATACAATAAAAAAAAAAAAAAAGAAGGCTCTTTCTCCTTTCCTGAGTCAGGCAGTGACTTTACTGCTTTTCAAGTACTATTTCACATGAACTGACTTGAAAACCTTCCTGCCAACTGATTTAGAGATGAATTTTGTTTTTTGTTTTGTTTTAAAAATATTACCAACTAAATATTGAATCTATTTTGGTTGGAAAACTTTCAGACAACACAAAGTATGTAACAAATGAAAATTTGAATTTTATAGCTAATCTAGGTTTTTTCCTAGACGCATAACCTGGGGAAAATACATGAATTGTGGTCAAACCTGCATTGCTCCTGACTACATTCTCTGTGAAGCCTCCCTCCAGAATCAAATAGTGCAGAAGATAAAGGAAACCGTGAAGGTCTGTGTTTTAATACATCTGATTCCACCAATTTCAGTAATATAAGGAATCAATGAACTATTTGCAGGCAGCATCCCCATCCCTCCCAGGAAATTTCTAGAAGCATATATGCCTGAATGAACTTATCAACCAGTTAAAAATGCTCTGTGTACCTTTTATAAGAACGGGCAATAGGAGAAAAGTTAGGTTGATGTAAATCCACTGTCTTTGATTTGTTGATTAATTGTGGCATATTCTTAAAAAGAATAAAAGTAAATAACTGTAATTTTTTGGGGGGGAGGTACTGGGAGTTGAACTCAGGGCCTTGCACCTGCTAAGCAAGCTCTCTACCACTGAGCTATATCCTGAGTCCTTTTAAATTTTCAAGATAGGATCTTGCTAAGCTGTTGAGACTGGCCTTGAATTTGTAATCCTTCTGCCTCAACCTCCAGAGTCACTGGGATTACAGGCGTGTACCACCATACCCAAGCTCTTTGTCTGTAGTTTGAAGAACATTACCAATTCCTTGTAGCATAATCAGAGACCTTTTGGCATATTGGCCTTTGCTGATTAAAGATATCAGTTTTTGTATATGTATAAGGCCTGGATGGCCAGTTGTTTGAGGGAGTGAGTTAAACAAATACCCACTTATAGAGTACCCTTTAGGTGGTTTTCAATTTTATAGGATGTTTAAAGTAAAGTTCTGAGTGAGGGAACCAAAGAAGGTTTCATGGTAGTATCCTGAGCTACGATTTGAAAGAAATGTAGGAATGTAGGATTTAAGTTGGTAGAATGGAATGGGTTTACCCATATTGCTGAGTTCAGTGGTGGGAGAGGGTTGCTGTGCACCCTTTCTGAAAGAAATTGTTGGAACAATTGTTACTTGAGCACTAGAAGGAAGGAACAAGAACACCAAAGAGGGATGAAGCATCAGAGAATGAAAATTATGTACCAGGAAGTTGAGGGAGGTAAGATAAGGTGCTAAGGTCTTAATGTGGTTATTGGACATTAGTAATGGGACTGAAATATGGACCCAGACAAGGAGAACATGAAAGTTGGCCAGATACCAGGGACTGTGGGATGGAAGAAGAGTAATTAAAGACACCTATGAGATTGAAAATATTTCAGAATTGGCAAATTGCTCAGTTGAGTATGGTGATAAATTCAGTTTCAAAGGAATAGGGCCCCTTTGTCTTCCTTTGAGACATTTTCACATTGGTTCTCATCTGAGCTTCATATTAGAGTCACTTCAGAGCTGTTTAAAAGTAAGTTTTCAGTCCTTATCCTCCAAAGATCAGGTGGTCTGGATCCTTCAGGTGATTTTGTGATGCAGTTAACCCTGAAACCCACTGTTGGTAGTCCTGGACTTTGGACCCAAGAACATGCATTTCTGCAAGCTGCCAGCGTGATTCTGCTACTCAGACTTGAGAGTTGCTCGTGGTTGGGGATGAGTGAATAATGTTCATTTTGATTTGAGATTAAATCTGGAGCTCTCACAAGGCTTTGAAATAATGCAGCAATTCAATAGTTTTGGGTTTGTTTTACCCAATAAATATTGATTGTATATTTATTGTGGTTCTTTGACCTTGGTATTTCCTAAAGCTGTATTTTGATCCTCGAATGGTTTCACTGTCATCTCTGACTGGTAGAAATACCAGTCCAGAGAAGACGTAAGTCAACAAAATAGAGCAAGACTTGTTCTCCAACACCTGCTTCCACATTCACCCTATGGTAGATTGCAAGAAACTTCCTAGGAACCTACTAGAACTATGGAAAATAATAGATCAGTTGGGGGTATGTTTTATTTCTTACCTTAGACCTTCCAAAAAGCTTAAAACTTATTGCTATTGTACTACTACTACTGTGAAGATATAAAACCAGATTGATTTTCAGGCATAAGTGGATATGGAACTCAAAGAAATTGAAAAATGAGTTTGTGACAATTAAATACTCTTTTTTTAATTTCAATAGGAATTTTATGGAGAAAACATAAAAGAGTCTCCTGATTATGAAAGAATCATAAATCTTCGTCATTTTAAGAGGATACGAAGTTTGCTTGAAGGACAAAAGATAGCTTTTGGTGGGGAGACTGATGAAGCCACACGCTACATAGGTAATGGAAACTTACCTTTTTCTATGGGAAAATGACAACTTGGCAGTTTTTACTTACCCTACTTATTGACCCTAAGTAAATTATTATTTATGCATAGTATTTCATTATTAAACTATTAAATACTGCTTTCTAGTATACTGCTTTTCTTAAGAAATATTTTTAAATGGATGAACATATGCATGTTTAATACCACTTGTGTTGCACTAATTTTTTCATAATTACATGTATATTATCTGTTTTTTAAAATCCCTAATGACCCTGAGAAGCAGAATAGAACTTTACAATGATCTTGCATTCGTGGATGGGAAAGCAGCACAAAGAAAGAAATAGCTTCATCAAAATTCCACAACTAGCCCAATGTCATTGAAAAAAGCAAAAATAATATTTTGATTTGTAATGCTTAACTTTATTATTTGTTTTTTCCTTGTGGTTTTTTTTTTGCTATAAATATGTATTACTTTGAATTTAAACATGTTCTTCTAAAATAATATATAAAGCAATTATAGAAATATGACACATTGTTGGCAAAGAATCTGCTCCAGATTGCTTTACTTAACCTTTCTTATCCTTTAGGATGTTGCAAGAAATCAAAACAACAACAACAACAACAAAAACCCAACTTAAAACAATAAAACTTGAAGGACTTAAGTAATAAGGAGAAAGTTATTCTTTTATAATAAGCTGTCCTAGTCTCTCTTGGACTGGATAATTCACTGACTCAGTGATATCCTTAAAATTCCCTTTATGCATCTTTTTCTTCTCCATCCTTTCTATAGCAGCTATGCCCACTTCTAGCTAGTAATTGGCAAGAAGAAGGGGCTATCATAAGTTGCTTTGTCTAACTAAAAGGTCCCCCTGAGCTGGAACTCTGTTATTGCACCTGAGCATACAACTATGCTTAGGAGTTGGGAGGCCCAAACCAGATTGGTTCTGTGACCCAAGGAAGATGTGGGTAGTGAATTTGGGAAAGCAGCTTGTATACCCCAGGAGTACTGCTACAAAGAGCTGACCTCAGCCATGCTACCAAAAGAACCAAGTAGAAAGTAGGGATAAAGAAATAGAGCTAACTTGTTATTTTCAGATGTTTCTCTTAGTTACTGATCCTGTTTATTTACAGGGTCTTCTTGAATACCTAATTGATGGCTTTACCTTGGCATGAATGCTGGCACATTGCACAGCTTATTCAGCATCCATTTTGCTCTTCTTTCTTGTGCACCTTCCCCGTTGTAGACAAAATAGGGAATCTTGACCTTCTAAGTTTGGTTTCCTAATCTAACAGAGTTGTAATAATATGCATGAAAGAACTTTAATTAAGAAGAAGCAATATGAAGAGGAGCTATCAGTGTTTTCAGAAAGACCAGTTCAGAGAAAGATGTAAATATAACCTATGGTTAAATATGCTCTGACTTGGAACATGGTTAAATGTGAATAAGATATATTTTGGTATGTATCTTCCTCTTGGTTTGCACAAGAATCCCTAGTCCACTTGCTTTGAAAATTCTTAATTGGATAGTTCAGTCACAAAACCAGGGCTGGCACCTGATAAGAGGACTTTTTTTTTCCCAAAAGATATGACTTGGGTGGGAGAGAGTGGAGGATGGGTAGGCGACCCAGTGAAACAAAAGTAAGGTGAGAGTTTTGCATTTTTGTCTCATTTTCATTTTATTTTCTATTTAGCCCCAACAATACTTACTGATGTTGATCCTGAGACCAGAGTGATGCAAGAAGAAATTTTTGGACCAGTTCTTCCAATAGTCCCTGTGAAAAATGCAGATGAAGCCATAAATTTCATAAATGAACGTGAAAAGCCCCTGGCTCTCTACGTGTTTTCTCATAACAACGAGGTAAACTTTATAGAAAACAGCTCAAACTTTATAGAAAACAGCTCACTCTCATGAATGACTGTCATGTCATATTTCCAAAGTCTACCAAATGAGTTTATATTCATAGCTTGTTGTTTTGGGTGATGAGGCCCTGGGGTTATCCCTGCATCCTTCCCTTGTTCCCTGGAGTCAGATCTGAGTCCACAGGGATGAGTGTCACGAGTCTTTTTGACTCATAAACACCTGTATAATTGGGAAACTTGTAAGTACTAGCAATCAGTGCTTTTGTGACATGAATCCATAGGGCATTGCTCTATGAGAACCTGTCCTCGTAATCAAAATGGCATTCATAGCCATTCAGATGCGGCTGCATAGGACAAAGATCTTTGGCACCATCATAAATAATTGTGATACTTTGAATTTCAGTTTCTCAAATTACATTACTTTTCTGTTAGAATGGTGAACTCATACAGTCTAGCATCTGTGCCACTTTCTGCATAGCTCACTCATTTGTGTCTCTGGGTAATGGGCTACTGCTAAAAAACAGTGGCCACTTTGTGGGCACTCTCCAAAGAAGTGGGAAAAGAAAAAGGGGGAAAATGGAACCAGTCAGTCTGAGGAGTTCATGAGCCAGGTGTCTTCTGGATAGTTCTGCTGGTAAAGGAGCAGTTAGTTGTTCTGTGATAGCTTCTGAAGCTTATGATGCTAATGAGATATAATTAGCGATAAATACTTGAAGTGAGATGATATGTAGAGCTCAGAAAAGACTGAGTTTTTCATAGAACAGTGGTCTGTCATTTAAAATGACTGTGGATAGATAATGTGGTGAGTGGGAACTCTGAAGCCTAAAGTCTCCTGACCAGGGTACGGCTGGGTAGGGAGCACTTCCCAGCACTGGGTCACCTGAGTTCACTGCAGCCCAGATTTGACATCTACCCTGAAGAACTCTCAAGGTCTTGTCAGCACTCAGGTGAAATGACACTAGTATTATATCATGACCCTTTTTGGATCTTAGGCCAGCCAACCATTTACTTCTTTAAAAACAGGATGCTAAACCTAAAATCTTGAATATCTTGCATTTCATAAAGACTAATACATTTTAATTGTATGCCATAATTTAGAGCAGAGATTTTTAGACTTCGGATTTCAATTTCTAGAAATCCAAAGATTTTAGAGAGAAATAATTTTTTAAAAATGGAAAATAATCTGAACTATCCCTTATAAAAGCCTTTTGCTCCTCTTTTGTAGAGAAATAAGTCTATGTGGTGATCAAGTGAACAGGCTCCATGAAAGTTCAGGGCTGCCTACTGCAATGTATAGTTGAAATACTGGGAACTGGAAGTGATTTATGCTATTCATTCTTTTAGATTTTGGAATATTTGCATATACATAATGAGATATCTTAGGGATGGGACCCAAGTCTAAACACAGAATTTGTTTATGTTTCATATACACATAGCCTGTAGATAATTTATGTATGGTTTTTATTAATTTTGTGTATGAAATAGTTTCATGGGGTGGAATTGTCTACTTGCAGTGTCATATTGTCACTTAAAATGTTTGGGATTTTTGAGTATTTCACATTTCCACTTTTCAGATTAGAATGCTTAACCTATACTTGATATGTCTGAGAAGTTAGATATCAATCATGTTTGCTAAGTTAACCATAGTTTGTTTTTATTCACTTGGCATGGTGTCCCTAAACTCAAGAACTCCTGCTGGCATGTAAAGAATATGCTTCCCTTCCACACAGTCCTACCTATGAAGAGCTCTGAGTGCTCCCTGAGGTGCAGGTGTCACTGACCTGGATGCCTTTGGTCTATTCCTTAGCTCATCAAACGGATGATTGACAAGACATCCAGTGGTGGTGTGACAGGCAATGATGTCATCATGCACTTCACTCTCAATTCTCTGCCTTTTGGAGGAGTGGGTAAATATTACTTTCTTCTGCTCATAGTAAATTCAGAAGCACTGCATTTCAACAGTCATTTGTGCAGGCTGTTAAAAGAGCTGACTGCTGACTAAAGAGGGGTTTAGTGGGAGAAAAGTAGGGGTGGCTTAAAAGAGAAAGTTGGGCATCCATATGATGATGGAAATGCTGTGAATCTTGACTGCGTCTCTGCTGATATCCTGGTTGTGGTATTGTACCATAGTTTTGCAAGATGTTACCTTTGGAGTAAATTGGGAACATATAAAATCTCTATTATTTCTTACAACTGCATGCCTATTGACAGTTGTCCCAAAATAAATTTAACTTAATTTTTTTTAAAAAGAAAAAAAAAAAAAGAGCTGACTGCTGTAGGTCACTGCATGATTGTTCTCTTCTGAGAGGCCTTCCCCAGCCACCCAGTTAACTGTAGTTTTCCTGATTCCTCCCATCCCAGGGTGAATCTATCCTGTCACCACTTTCTGTCCTCAGTAGCATTGGCTACAGTTGTGGGTACTGTTCATTTCATTGCTTTACTTTTTTATTGTACTCCTATATTTAGGGGATATGAGGACTAAGACCCAATCTCAATTAGTAAGATCTCTCCTCCCCTCCCCTACCTCTCTCTCTTTCTCTCTCAATGAGGTAGTCAAAGAAACATTCAGGGAACAGGCAGCTTCAAAGGATTTTCTGATATCCCTTTGTTTTCCACTCAGAGTAGTTCAGGTGTAATCAGTGACTACCTGTATTGGTTCCCCAGCTCTCTCTGGGGAAGAAGTGGCCTGTGCTTGTCTATTCCTTCATTTAAAGAGAGTGAGACTCCTATGTTCTAGAGAAAATGGGCTGTGGATACAGCCTGGTCCTGGTCATTCCCTTTGGATGTGATCTGCCTCTCTCTTCCCTACCTGAGATGATTGACTCACCTTTTTATTTCTTATTTATTTCTTATTTGGGACCTAAGTGGTAGGCTTAGGCTGCTATATAGTAGCAATAGTACAGAATAATCAATGTGGAGAAATTCTCACAACAATGAGCAAACTATAGAAGCAACTATCTTGAAAGTCCCTGATTTATTCTCTCTAAATGTAATCGCATAAATTGCTCTCTGGGATGAATGGCCAATTTGGCAGAAATATCTGTTCTTGGTTAAGGAAACCTTATTCCATGGCTAAGGAACTCTGGCCTGCTCCCATGAGTGCTAGGGGATGTAAAGATATCACCAGCACGCAGCACAGTACCTGACATAATGGCATACATGATGAGGGAAAGGTGGGGAAAGATTAGGTAGATACTACCATATCCAGACTGGGGAGGGTGGTGGCAGGAGAGATAGGGGTGCATGAAGGAATATTTTGGGAGTCAAGCAGCAGAATTTCCTGATAGAGTGTATGTGAGAGAAGTGGTGAATGGAAGCAAGTAGGGCTCCTGCAATTTTGGCTGGAATAAACATAGTTTATAGCCCAAATTCTTAGAAGATTAGACTCTGTTGTCTATAAGAGCCTCATCTCATCCTGACCCCAGGATTCTGACCCCCAGAGTGCTACTGCAGCAAATCTCTGTCATTGTTCCATATGATGTTACCAGTGCCCCATTTGTACCTTTAAATGATTGGATTTAGTTCCTATCTCTATTATTATCTCTATTATTGATGTGGTATCATCAGTAATACCCTCTTTTAAAAACAAAACAAACCTTTCTCAGCATTGCAAAAGCAATATGGATTTTTTAAAAGAACTTGGAAAAAGAAATAGAAGAGCCTAAAAAATAAAATTTAAATTATTCATAAGCCCACTATATGAAGATAACTGATATATGCCTTACATATATATGTGCACGTATACATAGATTAACTGTTTCACTCAAAGTGGTATCCTATTGTATGTGACAAGTAGTGTGAGTTTTTCCCATGTTAGTATGCTTGCATGTCATGATTGTAGTAACTGCATACTGTTACTGTCAGATTTGTTACCAATTCCTACAGTTATATTTTTGGGTATTATAATTTTTTTGTAATATATCTTTGTGCAATCTCTGATTATTTCTTTAGGAAATATGTCTAGAAGTTTAATCATTGTGTTAAAAGGGTTTATATCTTTTTTTTTCTGAAGTAAAATACTTTTTTTCTTCTGATTCTAGAAGCAACATAGGCTTAATGGCAAAAAGCCTAAGCAATTAAACAAACAAAACACCACAGAGTGTTATAAGGAAATATGCAATAACCTCTAAGCCATAAACTCTTAAATATATGTATAACACCAAAATTTCTGGTATGTAGCTTAGCTTTTTCTTTAGAGTTGCTTTTGACACATCTTGCCATATATCCTTGCAGAGTTGTATTATCTATTTCCATGAATAGTATAGGAATGTCCACTTACACTGGATTATTCCATTACAAAATTGCTAGACAAAAAAGTATACATCCTTTCATTATTAGTGAGAGGAACTAAAGATTCTTGTGAATTTTCTTTTTCTGTCCTGTGATATTTTGTTGTGTTCACTCTTATTGATTCATAAATGACCTTTTTTTGTAAGTAAGAAAATTAGTTGTAGGTCATATCTGTAACAAGTTACTTCTTTCCAGATTGTATTTTGTCTGTCAGTTTTGTCTGTGATTTGAAACTTTTATATAGTCAAATCTGTGAGACTTCAACTTCTAATATGGCTTAGAAAAGTCTTCCCTACTTCAGCATTATAGATATTCATATGTAGTTTCTTTAAATTCTCTAATTTTCTTTTTACATGTAACCATGTGTTTAATTTTGGAATGTTTCATGAGAAAGAATGTACCTTTATTTTTTTTTTTTTCCAAAGAGTAAACTGATGCTGGGACCATCTTTGTCATAATCATCCTTCTATCATCTATATTCAATAAAAACAATTACTTGCTTATCTTTCCCTGAACCAACTCCACAGTTTTAATTTCAGTAGCTTTATAGTTAGCTTTGTAGCTAGCATATAAAATGTGCTTATTATATGCCAAGTATAGAGTTGAGTCTATGCATTTTAGAGATCAGTAGCTAGTAAAAAGTAGAACCAGGGACTGACCCCAAGTTTCCTGTCTCTAAAACCCATATATGCAACTGATCTTGTAGTTTACTCCTCAGGAACAATTCTGCTCAATAAATCCCTTGTTATTATTTTTCAGTGTTCTCTTGCCTATTACCTAAGTGAGTTGAACTTTAAAATCAGTTACCACCTCCTCCTACTCAAAGAAAAAAAAAATACCTTTGAAATTTCCTGGAATTTTGATTAAAATTGCTTTAATCCTAACAAATTATATTGGGAAGAATTTATATCTTTAAAATATGGAGTCTTAGGGGGAAAGTGTTCCATCGCTTCATACAGCTGTTTTATGTCTATCAGAAATACTTTGTAACTTTCTTCATGTGTTGGTTTTTTTTAAGTACTTTTCACCCCATTTTTCTTCCTTAAGTTCTTCATACATTTCCCTCCAGTTCCTTCCTACTTTGGTCATGCCTTTGGCTGGCCTCTTGGCCTCTGCTCTTCCTCAATGTTAGAGTTTCTCAGGGTTTGGTCCTGGAGCCTTATTTGTGAACCATCCTTACTTCCTGAATGATCTCTTCCTATAGTTTTAGCTACCACTTCACCTGTATCCTGGCCCTAAAAACTGCCCCTTGTCCTTTGGTTGCCTCATGGTTCACCATGCCATATACCTGCCATTCTCCCTGCCCAGCACATTCTTCTCCCCTTTGTACCTGTCAGTCTGTGGTACACATAGTATAGTAAGTTAGAAAAAATAAACACTTTCACAGAACTGGCTTCTTAGAGGGCAGAGCTTTTCACTTATTCTCACCCAGCTGCATAACCCTGTCACCCTAGTCTTTGTCACTGTCCAGGGACTTGAAGGAAGCAAGTGGGTGAGTGGGATCTTGGATAAGTAAGTACAGCCTCATCGGGATGATAAGAGTTGAGCTTGTGTAACATCTAGAGTCAGACTGACATATTCTGGCTTTGCCACTCAGCAGTCACGTGACCTTAGGCAGGTTAACTGACCCTGTGAATTCCCTTTCCCTTTTTAGAAACTGAACTGATGGAACTCAATACAGTAGGGTTGAGGTGAGACTTATCATAGAAAATTCATTCAAACTTTTTACATGGTCCCTGCAACCCAAGAAAGGCTTCAAATCCTTGCCTTGCTCTTGGAAAGCATCCTGGTTGAAAGGGAGGTTGATTGTGCTGGAGACAAAGTTGGGGAGGATTTCTTGAAAAGAAACATATTGCAGGCAGAGAAGTTCAATGTGGGCATTCAGGCAGCAGGGAGTGCATGTGGGTTTTCTGGATCTGTGTGGAGGCAGAGAAGTAACCCAGGTCACCTACAGTGGAAACTGTTGTGTCTGTTCTCTCTCTCTTCAGGTTCCAGTGGGATGGGAGCTTATCATGGAAAACATAGTTTTGATACTTTTTCTCATCATCGTCCCTGTTTATTAAAAAGTTTGAAGAGAGAAGGTGCTAACAAACTCAGGTATCCTCCCAACAGCCAATCAAAGGTAGATTGGGCAAAATTTTTCATGCTGAAACAGTTCAACAAAGGAAAACTCGGGCTCCTGTTGTTCACGTTCCTGGGTGTGGTGGTAGCAGTGCTTATCAAGGTGAGTCCCCTTTGCTCATGAGGTGCCAGTTCTGGTCCTGTCCCAGTGACGGCCATCTTAACTTCTTTTCTCCTGTCTTAGGAGCTTCTCTAGTTTTATAAATTAATTCTATCAAGATTCTACATAAACTTTTAGAATCTCAGACAGGTTCAGTGAACTTAGCCTGCTAATCCAACTACTTGTTTTTATAAATAAAGTTCTTGGCACACACCCACATGCACTTTTTGATTTATTGTCTTTGCCTGCTTTCCTGTTAAAATTGCAGAGTTGAATAGTTGTGATAGAGATTAACTGGCTCTCGTGGCCAACATTTTTACAGAACAAGTTTGCCAGTTTCTGATCTAAGAGTTTAAAACACTGTAGAACTTGCTTGCAGAGTCTTGAGCTGTCTAACCCTCTGATCCTTATGGTATTGTTCTTCCCTCTTCAGCTTCAGTTTCCCTCTTGAATGTGCCTGAACTCAGCATGGGGATGGTGGAGATCATTCTGTGGTAGACAGTAGTGGAGGCAAAACAGCTTTGGTGAGGGATATTTTCTGAGGCTTGAGTGTTTTCCCCCATAGTTAACTACTTGATAATGTTTGACTTTAGTGACTGGTTATCATAGAGATGGGCTTGCCAAGAGGCCCTTGTAAAATCTGCCTTCTCCAGGCAGTTTGTGTATATCTGGTGTGAAGGAGAAAATCTGTGGGAAGGAAAGTTAGAATGGAAAGGGGAAAGGCACCTGTGTCCTTGGAGCCCTTGGCCAGCTGAGGAGATGCATTGAAAATATCAACACCACCAGTGAAGAATGGGCATGAAAGAAAGGCAAGATTCAAGTATTTAATGGCAGTTGCTATATTTATATCTGTGTTTTGTGTGAAATTTAAAGGGGGATTGGCTCATCTTATAGTAGCACAGCTTTGTGGAAGTGGAGATAACAGTTACATTTGAAATCATTTGGGTTTTCTCAGAAATACCAAGCTGTGCTGAGGAGAAAGGCCCTGTTGATTTGTCTGGTAGTTCACAGACTGCATTGGTCCAGTGAACAGTGATGAACAGATTTCAAACCCAACTCTGTTAAGAGTGAGGTAGGAACTCCTTGTTTTCTTTCTATACATATGGTAGGCCACATTGGGGGGTATGTTTTTTGTTTTGTTTTGTTTTGTTTTGTTGGTACTTGTTTTTCTCCAGCTAGAGGCTCAGGGGTTTCTGAAAGTAGAATGTTTAAACTTACCTGTCTTACTTCAGACCTTGCCAGAGTATTAAAACTCATCTTACTCACAGTTTTAAAAAGGAGAGGGTGGGTCACTAGGAGTCTAAGAAATGTATAGGGGTAACTTCTGGGCCTATATCATTTCTAGAAAAAGAGTGACCACATGTAAGCCTCATTTCCCTACCCACTCACCTTTCCTGGAGGAAGGGCCTGCTCTTTCAGACCTGTAGTCATCATTTAGACTTTGAATTCCATTTCATTATTTAAGAATAAATTAAAAATTTCTGGGTTATTCAGATTCACTTTGAGTTTTTTAATAAAAAAGTTTGACTTTGGAATTCATAGTGGCAAATGTATTGAATCAAACATAACTTGCAATTTAGGAGGTTTCTGCTTTCACTGTTTTATCTTTCCAAGGGTGGAAATGTGGTTGGAGACAGGCTTGGGTTTCTGGTCATTATCTGCTTATTTTGCTCTTTTCCTGAGACAGTGGACCCCTAGTCTAATATGCATCTTCGTGATTAGGGTAGAATTTCTCAGCCTATTGAACAAGATGGAAAGCCAGGCTAGGTTTGTGCTCCCCAGTCTTGCCCTGTCCCCAGGAAGGCTTTCCCCGGTGCAGTGTAATGTACCAAGTAGGTTTGAATTCACAAGAAGTGTTTGGCAGTCAGGTCTTTCTCTGTACAGATCTAGAGAAGCAATAACATATAGAATCCTTTAGCTGGGAACAAGAATTTGTGGATTTGATTCTTGGCTCAGTTATTGACTTAAGACTTTGGTCAAGGCCTTTCCTGAGCCCTCACTTGGGCCTGAGCTACATGGTACAGAAATGGTCATTAGTGGTTTCCCAGATACTTTGAACTCTTTCTTGCCATTCTTTATCCTACTAACTGATGTATTTGTTGCTCCTATTTTCTTTTGATTCACTTTGGATGGGACCAGGTGAATTTGGTTTTCTTTGCCTCTTTGCTGCTTCTCTACTATGGTTTCTGAGATTTTACTCCTCTTTTTATCAAATCATGTTTACTTTTAAATAAATGACTAAATCTATATTGTGTATTTACTTGTCTTTTTAAAAATATCTTTTTTACTTTTAACTGACATAATGTATACATTTATGGGATGTAACACTTGTATAAATTTTTTGGGGGGGGATGGTACTGGGGATGGAACCCTAGGATTCTTTATCATTGAGCCACATCCCCAGTCCTTTTTATTTTTTATTTCAAAACAAAATTACTCACTAAATTACTGAGTCAAGTCTCAAACTTGAGACCATATTGCTTCATCCTCCTGAGTTGCTGAGATTATAGACTGTGCTACCACACCTGGCTTCTTGTACACAATTTTTAATGATAAGATCAGGGCAACTGGCATCTGTCATCTCATATTTATGATTGCTTTGATAAGTCTTCACTTACTGTAATTATAAACATTTTTCTGAAATTGCTTTTCTGTACATAATAGTTCACTTATTAGATATTTGGATTTCATTTTATTAATTTACTAGAGTTCGGACGGATTTGGAACACAAGTTCACAAAGTAAAGTTTAAAAAAGCTTATAAACTAGAGAAAGCTTCACAGGTGGTCTGAGTTTTGAAGGGTGGATAAACATCATAGGTTAAAGTTGATGAAGACCATACTTCAATAATTAAGTATGATTGCACTTTGAGGTCACAGCACTTCATTAGCTTCAGTAGGATGGATTCCTATTTTTGAATTTTAGAAACAAGTTTGTTTATCAATTTTCAAATTTTGTATAGGTTTCAGCTTCCTGCTTTCAGTGCCCAGCATAATAAATGAGTATTTTCAACTCCTGTCTCCACTTACCATGTTGGTTTTTGAACAGAATACAGCCTCCATCACCACCTATCTTATTGTTACTGTTGAGGAAGGACATAACCCTTTATCTTCAGTTGAAACCACACTTAGACTTCTTAAGGATACATAATCCTTTATTATATAGTGCATTTAAGAATCTCTAAGCACAAGGCCCTGAGTTCGATCCCCAGTACCGCAAAAAAAAAAAAAAAAAAGAAAAAGAGAATCTCTTAAGATGGGGTGTTTGTTAGCATCCTGGTATTTAAGTTGTGTTCCAAGACTATTTGTTGTTGAACTTTTAAATCAGTTAAGTAACCTAGATCTCTTTCTCCTCTTTCCAGGCTGGATACTACTGAAGAATGATCCTATTCAACCTCTTCTATTGAATATTCCTCTATCAATGGCTAATGAACTGATTTTTAACTCCTACCCAAATCAGAAAATACGCAAATATGCCATGACAAAACCTAAAAGTCATTACCACTCACCGTTAATAAAAGTTGCCATTTCAGCCAAATCCCAACATTCCCCAATAATAAGAATAGTTAGGAAACTTATTCTAGATTGTGCTAGGGACAGGAATGTGTTCAGCTAAATCCAAACTCCTTGAACCTGCTCAGTGACTTCTACACTCCAATTCATAGGACATCCCATCCCTTGCCCTTGCTGCTACCATCATTGGGTGAAGCTTTCAAGAACTCATTACTGCCCAGGGATATCAGTAGTCCTCTATAGTCAAAAGAAGTAAGGTTAGATATTCCTGGATCCAGGGGCTGGGGAGATAGCTCAGCTGGTAGAGTGTTTGCCTCGCAAGCACAAGGCCCTGAGTTTGATCCCCAGTACTGCAAAAAAAAAAAAAAAAAAAAAAAAAAATTGTGCGCTAAAACTCGTGTTGGGGGAGCAAGGCTATGAGTGGAGGTTGCTCCTCATCCATTGGGACTTAGGGACTTGACTTCCAGCAGTTAGAGCTCTTCATCCTTTTCCATTCATTCTCCATCATCTGGAGTGTGTTTGGTTTTAACAGTCTGCTGTGGTTATTCTTAAGTACTTTTTGTGAATAATATCACTCAAAGCATCTTACAAAGTCTAGGACTTGCTAGAAAATCTTTGCCAGTTTCATGCAAGTATCACCTGTCTTTGACATGATGTTGAACTTAACATCTTACTGAAACCTAACTAGCATTTTTTTTTAAATGCTATAATTAGAGTAAGTATAAATACTGCCGTGTGCAGTAGCATTTGCCTGTAATTCTAGCTACTTAGGAGGCTGAGACAGAAGGATTACTTGAGTCCAGAAGTTCGAGGCCAGCCTAGGCAACGTGGTGGTAAAATAAATCTTCTCAGGACCCTAAAATTGCAAGTTAGTAGATCTTCGAGGACAAGTCTTTAACCATCTTATTTCTAGAGTACCATACAAGTAAATTTCACTTTTTTAAACCTCAAAGAGATCCCTTTCTGTTCTATTCAACTTGCAGGGCTTAAAATGGGGGAATCATTTCCTGTCACAAAAAAAGAGGCCTTGAATATTAGGACTTTAGGGCTTTAGAGCTTCATGGGGAAGAGACAGTGGATAATATAGAGAAGTTTAGTGAATGCTGTTTAAGTTAGTTGGCCATAATAAAGAGAATGGAGATGGTAAGAGGATCTCCTGAACAAATGGGCAGATCTCACTAGAGCCCGAGGTACCTCATCCAAGGAGGAAAGCGCCAAAGGAGGCCTGTGTGGAATGGCATTCTCTGCCAGGGAGTGCTGTGCTATGCCTTGGAGCTGCTGGTTGCAGGGACTTTGGTTCCTTTGCTTGATATGAAAAGAGACTTGGCCCACTCAATGACAGAATGTAACTTGCACTATCGAATGTATAATCAATTTTGTTAAATAATTTGTTCCATTAAGGCTGTCTAGTATGGTATATCTTTACCACCTTACAAGGTGTCAAGAATTAATCACTGGCCTAATTTAGGAAAACAGTTGTTTAAACTGTGGTTTTGATATAACGATCAATCATAGAATATCTTATATAAAATTTCAATATAGAATTTTCATTTACTATATTAATTGTATTTTGTAATTTCTAGTTAAGCTAAATTATTGGCTTGTCTACTAATATATTCTCCTAAATAAATGATTATACTTCATAAAATTGGCATGAATTTTGTATCATTCTTCATGTGAAATCTCAGACATGCCCTGTTGGAGATAATCCTTTGATCATGTTTTCTTTAACTATTAAATTTTCTCCATTTTTTTCTTTTATCTAACAAAGATGGTTTTTGTTAACTGTCTTTGTTGTACTTTCTCATTTTAAATTCTTAGCCAAAAAATTTTTCTCAGACTTTGATTTCTGCTTGCATGGGGAGGAGGTGGAGAGGGAGAGGGAAAAGGAGAAGAGAGATATTGATTGATGGCTACCTGTGACCTGATTTACCATTGAATCCAAAGATGTTCACCAATCCCAGGTCTCAAAAGCATCCAGAAATTTGGATCAGCACTGAATTCCATCCTGAGGCTCTGTGGCAAAATAATCTTTGCTGCTCTGGTTTTTATCATACCACTGCTATAAGAAAAAGTACAGTATGAGCAAGTATTTCTCTATGATACATGAAAATGCTGGTGGAATGAAAGAACTGGAGAAAAGGTAAGAGATCTATAGACAACCCCCTGCCCTAGCCAGGGTCTTATAGCACCTGTGTGCAGGGGTCAAGGGGTTCCCTGGGCAGGGCCCACTGCTACCTTCTCAGAGAGTTTATAGAGGATCTGAGGACAAACAGGCATCAGGCTATGCCTAGGAAGTGCAATTTATACTGTTAGTGGTTTTTGCAATTTTGTTTTATTTGAATCTTTAATTCAAAGCCATTTATATTCTGTGTGCTCTGTATGTGTATGTGTGTTTTACTGGGAGTAAACCCAGGGGTTTTCTGTGAATGAGCTGCATCCCCAGCTCCTTTTATTTTTTGAGACAGGGTCTAAGTTGTCCAGGCTGGCCTTGAATTTGCAACCCTCCTGCTTTGGCCTCCCAAGTAGCTGGGATTGCATGTGTGCATTACTGTGCCCAGCTTGAAACCATTTATATTCTTGAATAATAGTGACAATCCCGGGACTCTTATTTTTCCAGTGGGCTAATGTCTTCTGAAGAACAGTCCAGGTCAGAGAAGAAATAAACCAATTTGACCACAATAGAATTGCTGATCTGCACTTCAGATTTTTCTGAATGTCACTACAAGGTGCCCAGTGAAGTTCTTTCCTCTTTTTTGAGAAGTGGTTCCAAGTGTTCACCTGCACTGGACGCATGGGTGCTTTTGTAGGGTAGACTATGTGAGTGCACAAATGTATGCTGAAGGTAGCCACATGACTTTCTGCTTGTGTGCTCTTTGGTAGTCCTGATGGCCAGGACTGTGGTGACAAGCCATACTATTACTGTGGCTGATTTCACTCCCAAGCAGCTGTGGGTCTGCTGGTAGGAGCTGCAAGGACAAGGGCTGCCTCGAGTCAGACCTTGAATTTGCCATCCAGGTAATACTATGGGGAGCTGCCTGTAAACTCTGTAGAAGCAAACAGGAGCAAACTTGGTAGTCCTGGAGGTAGGGGTAGAACTTGAGCTTTCCCATCCAGAAGCTGAGGCTGCATTTGTTATGCCATGTGACTGATTCTAAGGCTCAGTGCCTTATAAGAAAAAGTTCCTGCACAATAGGAAAATGTGTGCTGTACTTGCAAGTAAGACCAGAGAAGGAAATATGTGGGAAAGCATCTTGAACTGTGAATTTACTATACAGATAAAGCTTACTACTAAGATCAGTTGAGGAGTATTTGTTTGAACCTGTCCTTGTGATAGCATGTGGCATGTCAAGTGTAACTTTTATGTATGACTTCAAAAGCACTTATTAAACTCTTAATTGATCATATCTTAACGCCTTCTCTTGTGACAATTTAAACTCCCAGAGTTTTAATGAACTGACTACCGCACTGATGAGGGGACAGCCCAGGATGAGATGAAGTTGTGGAGATGTAACCTGTAAGAGATTTGACCTATTTACTCAATGCCTGGTACAAGACCAGCCCTGGGGTGGGAGGGGCCCCTGTGCATCGAAGCTGGGGCATCACTTCATCACATGGAAATTGAGTATAAACCACTGAGCTGCCTTCTGTGGATAGTTGATCAAGGGCAAGCTGGTCTTCCTGGACCAACAACTAGAGGCCAAGAAGTGGCTTTCTGTCTTGGAGTGGGGTTCAGTGGATGAGAACATGAACTTTAACACCTTATGGGCCAATGTTCAGAGACTGTCTTTGACCTCTGCAGGTCATGGGGTAATGGAGAAAGTACCGAAATTCCTTCAGCCTCACTTCCTCAGCTAAGCGTGGGAACACGTGGCTGCCTCTCAAAACTGTTGATGAGAAGTATTTGAGGTAGGACCTGGTACTTCCGTGCTTCGTGAAACAATAGATGTTGTCTTCCTAATGGATCTCATGGCATTTTCATGAAGATAGGAAGAAAAACAGCTTGGGTTTGCACAGTTTCCCTTCATATAAGGTACATGGGGTGACTAGGAGCGATGTTCTGCTGACGTTTGTGTAAGTACTAAAGCAGAAGCACCTGTGACGGCATTACCTGGAGAACAAACCACCATCTCAGGCCCAGACCTGGGGACTGTGCTCTGCTTTCTGAGGCTGCAGCTCCGTATACATCTGAGCTTGAAGGGAAGAGAGCATGCCTATGTCAGCCTACCGCCCTCCTAGTCACCACTGGCCTCGTATTCTCTGCCTTTTAAACAGATGTTAAAGCAGCACATAGCCATCTGTTCATAGCTGTGGATTTTTAATTGATGATTTAAGTCTGTTACCAGTATCTTAATTTTCAAGATGACTTCCTTTGTGCACAAAGGCAAAACCATGTGACAGGATTGGGATCTGTGGGGGAACTACCCTTAGGTGCTCTGCTATGCTTTTCCTGTGTCTGAGAAGTAAAGGCTGCCTGGCCCTGCTTACAGTGTTCATCCAAGAGGATAGTGGGCAAAGTCATTTCATTACCTTATCTAAAATCCAAGCATACTAGTGGGTGCTTATCTGGTTTCAGGTTAGTTGAGTTGAGCTCTTTGCTTTTGTTTCATTTTCAGCAGTTGGGCCATCTCAAAAGGCTTGGCTTTTGCATTTCTTTTTGTAACTGTGGAGAGTGCTCACACTGGTCAACTACAATGTCAGGAATAAATGCTGAGGCTCCAGTGTCCCCTCCACATTCCCCACAGCTTATTCCCTAGAGCACCACTGCCAAGTCCTGATGCACTCTGCCTATGCTGGCCAGGGGCAGCGGACCCACTCACTACCTCTGCAGCCAGCTTTCTGTTCAACTAGAAGGGATAAATTGAAAAAAATAAAAATAAAAGTAAATTTAAAAGGTGACACAGGCCAGCATGCCTATGCAGAGGCCTGTTGGAGACAAGTGCCAAAGTGCATGTCAGGTAACCACCCCAGGCCTCTCCTGACTTCCTCACACCATGCATTGCTATTCTCATTCCAACCGCAAAGGTCAGCAGAGTGCCCAGAGGGAGGCCAATGATGTAATGTACACAGTGGCTCCAAAGGCCTGCTTCCCAATGCATTTCAGAACTCTGCCACAGATATGCTGGGAGAGTGACAAGGGAACAAGACCCTGAACAGCTTACATGGCATTGCTTTATTTATATCATGTAATTCTAACCGTGAGGAGGCTGTCACAGGGAGACCTGATCACTTGCATATATTAACACGGAACTAAGTGTGTCTTGGACAAAGGTCCTGGGTCCCCACACTTCACCATCATACTGTGTTTGGCTCACTAGAATGTAAAGGTGGAACTGGTGGCCAACTACCAGCAGGTCTGGGAGACAGGACTAACTTCACATGGTATATTGGCTTCCTGTGGCTGCTCTAGCAATGACTGCAAACATTATTTTACAGTTCTGTAGGCTAGGAGTTCAAAATTGGTCTCACTGTACTAATGTCAAGGACTGGCTCCTGCTACAGTCCTCAGTTTAAGTCTCTTTTTTTGCCTGTTCCAGCTTCCGGAAGCTGCCTGCATTCCTTGACCTGTGGCCCCCATCACTCCAACTTCTGCTTCCACCCTCACATCTTGGCTTTCCTGCTTCCTTCTTATAAAGATCTTTGTGATTGCCGGGTGTGGTGGTGCACACCTATAATCCCAGTGGTTCAGAAGGCTGAGGCTGGAGGATCTCAAGTTTGAGGCCAGCCTAAACAACTTAGTGAAACCCTGTCTCAAAAAGGGCAGTGATTAAGCACTCCTGGGTTCGATGCTTGGTACAAAAACTAATAATCCTTGTGATTATTTTGGGCCAGTTGGCCCAAAACTATCTCTGTATAATAATCCAGAGCTATCTCTGTATCTCAAGATTCTTACCACATCTGCAGTGTACCATTTGCCATGTAATACTCAGGTTCTGAATATTAGGATGTGGATTAGGATTCTGAATAAAGGTCTTTGGGAGCTTTTATTCTGTCTGCTACATGTGGCAAGATAGGTGGCATCTTATTCCGTATGCGATAGGCAGTCCTTGCCAATTGAAGTCTGTGAGCATGTCTTATCTCACAAACAAAAACTGCTTTGTAAAACGTACTCTTTGCTTTATTTGGTTAGTCTTTTTCCTCCTAATTTGATCCCAGATCTAATAAACTAAGGAACTAGAGGCACAGCTCATGTTAGTTGACATTATTTACCAGGAGGTATTTGGTTATCTTTATTTCATTCATATGAAGGGTAGGTATGATCTTGTTTTGCTTTTACACATTTGGGCAGATAGTTAATGCATGGAGGAGAGATATGTGCCTCTTGAACATCAAAAATAATGTGCACATTTCTGTATTTTATATATCAGTCGGGACCAATATTTCTTATCCAGGGGTGATTTTACCCCCAGGAGACATTTGGCAATGTCTAGAGATACTTTTGGTTGTCATGACAAGGGGGTGCTACTGGTATCTAATGGGTAGATACCAAGAATACTGCTAAAATCCTGTAATGCACAGGAAAGCCCCCATTACCAAAAAATATCTAGTCTAAACACCAGTAGTGCCAAGATTGAGAAGCCTTGGGAGCATTGTAAATTAAAGTGGCAATTTTAATGGTGACCCTGAGAAACTGAGGTTTGGGGCCCATTTTGGAGAAGCCATGGACCGGGGATTTAATAGGGAATTTCACAAGGTGAAACAGCTGGGGCTGGGGCTGAGTTCTCAGCATATCCCAAGTTGAGCGGAGGCTGGGCCTCTGTGTAGGAGAGACAAGAGCAGGCTGCGGCCTCCCACATGTCCCTGGATAGTGGAGCCCACGCATGAGGGCAGAAGAGACCCAGAAGAAATTAAAGGCTGGGGCAGACCTGAAAACAACCCAGTTTTGAATGTGTCTCCAGCCCACACATGGGTCCTTCTGCAGAGAATGAAAGCCTTACTAGCTAAGGTGTTTGAGCATAATCTTGACTAATGATTGACTGAATGCTACAGTCAGCAGATAAGAAACAAAAAATTCTGGGCAGAGAGATCAGCAATTGCCCATTGTAGAGGACAGTAGTCACAGAACTAGTCCAGGAAAAATATTAAGCAACCAACACAATAACAGTCCTGGAGTAAAAGGTCACACAAAACTCTCCAGGTCAGAGGCCACAAAATAAACCTCAATAAATTGAAGAGGACTGGATTCATACAAAGTATGCCCTCTGACCACACCAAAATACCTACCAGGAGGAAACCCCCAAATATTTGGAAATGAAATTAATAAGCTTTGAAGCACATGGGTCCAAAAAATACATCACAGGTATGTAAAAGTAGTTTGAACTTAATGAAAAGAAAAATGTATTACAAATGAAGTAGTGTTTAGAGGGAAATGCATAGTTGTATTTTTTTGTTGTTGTTACTGTTTATTTTTACAGACTGAGGAGTGAACCAAGAGGCAGTTGACCACTTGAGTTATATCCCCAGCCCTTTTTTATTTTTTATTTTGAGACAGGGCTGAACTGCTGAAACTGACCTCAAATTTGTGATCCTCCTGCCTCAGCCTCTTGAGGTGCTGGGATTACAGGTGCACACCACTATATCCAGCAGCAGGAAATGTATAATTTTAAATGCCTATGTCAGAAAAGAAGGAAGGTCTCTAATCAATAACCTAATAATACTCCACTCTAAGAATCTAATAAGAACAATCTATACCCAAACAACAGTGAGAACCAATGAAACCAAACCAAATATTAGTTCTTTTTAAAAATACATATACAGGTGGACACAATACCTTTCTTTCTTTCTTTCTTTCTTTCTTTCTTTCTTTCTTTCTTTCTTTCCTTTCCTTTCCTTTCCTTTTCTTTTCTTTTCTTTTCTTTCTTTCTCTCTCTCTCTCTTTCTTTCTTTCTTTCTTTCTTTCCTTTCTTTCCTTTATTTCCTTTCTTATGTGGTTCTAAGGATTGAACCCAGTGCCTCACATGTGTTAGGTAAGTGAACCCCAGCCCCTAAAACTTAGTTCTTTGATAAGGTCCTTAAAATTGAAAAACAGCAAGTATTTGATCTTAGTAAAATAAGACTAAGAAAACAAAAAAGTAGGACATAAATTACCAAAATCAGGAATGAAAGAGGGGATGTCACTACTGATCCCAAAGAAAAGTATTATAAGGGAATATTATGAACAACTTCATGCCAAAGAAGTTAACAATGTCCTAGAAAGACATTATTTAAATCAATTCAAATAGAGAAACAATATAAACACACAATAAACAAACACACAATAAATAAATAGATCGAATTAATAAATTAACCAGGAAAATGCCAACTGGAAGAGACAAAAGCAACAGTGCTGACAGATCCTGACCAGTGGAGGAACCATCAGTGAAGGGTTGGTCCCTATTCCATGCAAGTCACCCTGGTCCTGCTGCACCCAGGAACCTTTCTTTGGTCAAAAGGTCCAAGTCCCTTGCATGAGACTCATTCATTTGGATTAGATACTTTTGCAGGACAGGCACCATATAGAAGATGTTTTATTGCAGGGGTGGGAATTCCTGGACCAGCAGCAGCAGCACCTGGTAACATGTTAGAAATGCAGATTCTCAGACCTCACCTTTAACCTACTGATTTAGACTCCGCTGAGTGACCACAGCTATCGGTGACCACAGTCCTCCAGGGGATTTAGGTTAAAGCTCCAGAATCACTGCTTTCCTGAGTTGCTGGTTGGAATTTGCCAGTCTCAGAAAGCAGAGCCATGATGTAGGAGGATGTGAAGTAGCTCATTCTGGGGTTGGGGCCGTCAGGCCTCAACCTGTGGGGATGCTGTAAGGGCCCAGAATTACAGAATGAACTTGGACAGTGGAAGCTGAGTGCCAGGGAGGAAGAACCTTCAAAGAGTCTTGCTTTTATCTAAGCCAGTCTCCAGGAGAGTCCCAGAATCCCAGCAACCAGGGAGGAGTTAGTGGAAAGGGAACAAGGTGGGCAGGAGAGATGTTCCCTGTGCAGGGAGTGGCAGCTCTGGGTCAGATGGCAGGTGCAGCTGGTTTGGAAGGTCTAACTGCCATCTCCCAGGGCTAACCCTGACGCCCATGTGTTGGGCCCTCCCCTGACCCAGGCCCTTGACTTGGGATGCCAACATCCCAAGGTTCATCAAGAGAAGACTCCAAGCTACCTGTGCAGAGCATGTCCCAGAAAGCTAGATTACTTTGCTTGCACAACATCTGTAGCTCCCAGAGTGGCTACCGACCATGATATTGGGCCCCATGGGAATCTGAGGTCCCACATAAAGAGGTGTGAGTGAAGCTACACCCCAGCCTCTGGCAAGGGGTGGATTCCTGAACCAGGAAGAGGCAGGGCTGGAGTGGAGGGCAGCCTTCCAGCCTGGGCCCAGAGAGAGGAGAGCAGGATGGATGTGAAGAGATGCGTTCATGTTCAATGAGACAGTGACATCTGGGACTGGGAGAAGGGTTAAGAATGTACATGTATCCCACATAAGCCACCCATTCCATCTGGGACTTCAAGGCAGGTTGGCCTTTAAAATCAGTGTGATACAAAAATGAAATGAGTAAATGGATTTTAAAGAAGTGGATGTGGTCTTCAGTAGAAAAAGCTCCCTGTAAGAAAAAAAAAAAAAAAATCCGTGGAAACCATTTGTGAAAAAAGACTCGCCTTCCTCAGTACCACCAAAAAAAGAAAGAGAAAAAACAAAAAAAGAATCACCTTATAAATTATTAATATTATTATCATTATTATTTGCAGTGCTAGGGATGGAACTCAGGGCCTTGTGCATACTAGGAAAGCACTCTACATCTGTATCCCCAGCCCTATATATTAATTTGCTAAGTATAGATTTTTCTGAATAGTTTGTTTAAAGAGTTCACAGACACATATGAGTTCCAGAAGGCCAGCAGATGCCTACATGAGTGACATGGGCCACACATAAGGAAGAAGACAATCTGGATCTTGGAACTGTGGTGGAGTCTTTTGCCCTTCAGGGATGCTATCACCCAGCTCAGACCAACTGTGATGTGCAGGAGCATAGGCCTACCGTTGGATGAAATGTTCCATTTTTCAAGAAAATACAAAAATTCAGATTATAATGTAAAATCTCTCAATTTTTAAGTAATGCTAATTAATTTTCTTTAATTCTGACATCTGTGAATGAAATATCTCTTTCAGTGGACTGACTGTGGGCCTCTGTGTGTGAGCCTTGCTGTCAGTCAAGCAGGGCATGGGTCCCTTGGGTGACAGAGATGGGTTTTGGTATGACAGCTTGCACCCTCCTGTGACACATCTAGGCTCTCAGGTGGAGGATGAGGGCAGGCATGCTTTGGGAGGTTCACAGACCATGTGGTCACTTTGTGGGCCCAGATGGAGAGATCCATCAGGCAGAACAGGCCTGGGCCAAGGACAGCACAGGACAGCACCCTACCAGGGCCCCAGACATCAGGAGATGCCCCAGATGCCAGACTGATAATGCTCCTCTGCTTAGGAACAAAGGGCACATGACTTTGAAGGGCAGATTTGCAATAATAAGAAGAGGATTTCTTGTTTGCCTTTTGGACTGCCAGGAAAATCCTGCCCAGTTCTGAAACTCCCCACAGGCTACACCCTGCATGGTTTGTCAAGATAAACTCCTCTGTGCATGTGGCATGGCCAGGGAGGAAAGGAGAGTAAGCCAAAAGCCAGACAACCTGAGTTCTGGTCTCGGCCCTGCCATGAATTTTCTGTGAACCTCTGGACTATTGCTCTCATTCTTGGGGCTTGTTTTGCTCATCTGTAAATGGGGGATAGGGGTTGGAATAGATGATGTCTCCAGGCCATTCCAGCCTTGGCCTCTGACTTTGGGCATCAGACAAGGGCCCCATACTTGCTAAGCCTTGAGTGCCGTGCACACTCCCTAAGGGTTTGTTCAGTCTCTTCTCCAATGATTTGGGTCACCTCCCATGGGTGCCCACTCAGTGCCAGGCCCATTCTGGGATTCAGCAGGAAGGCCAAGGTCTACATCCTGGGTGCTTACAGCTTGATGGGGAGATGACACAGCAAGGACAGATATGTCCCCAGCTAACGTCCCCTGCTGTGTCCTGGGTTGGTGAACTCTTCATCCTGGGGAGGGGGCTTCTGAGCCTGGTGAGCTGCCCCACACTGTTGCCCACCCTGTTCTCTTTCACATATCCATGAGGAAGCTCCAATCTCATAGGCCACCACTTAATATATATCATGAGCCTGCGAGGGATGGCCAAGGAGCAGAAGGGGAATCAGTCCTGCAAGAACTGGCTGCACCAGCCAAGAAACAGAGGTGCCAGAGATGACAGTTGTTCTTGCCTGCCTGACACCTGCTGTGACACCCCCGTGCTTCCCATTCCTGGGTTCACAGGCCTGGGCATGTGGCATCTTGCACAAGGGGTGCAGGCTGGATTAGGGCTAGTATTGGGGTGGGCGGAGGAAGAGGCAGGCTCATTGGCCAGCACCAGGGGTGACCCAACTGGAAGCCCAGAGAACTAGTTTTGATCCCCACCCCACCCTCAACACCTTGGGATCTTGGGCAACTAACTACCTGCCTCTCTGAGGCTATTTTCTCATCAGAAAACTGCATGTAATAAGGATGCCAGCAGGAGTCATAAAGCAGAAAAGACTGCCCACACTTTGGAGAGGGGCACTGAAATGCCAGGGATCCTGAAATGAACTGTTCCTAAAATTCCCAGCAGGTGGTGCCCTCCTCAGGCAGTGTTGACTCTCTCAGAAGGCAGAACAGTTCAGGCATGCTGGGAATGCCAGGCATGGACTGGTGTCTGCTGTGCAGGAAGCTCCCTCTAAGTACGAACCTTTGAACTCTGCAGAGGTCCTGCCACCATCTGTTGCCAAGAGAGGCATGGGTCCTGGTGGGTGAGCTTTTTTTGGGCTCCCACCCACCACCTAGGTTTCCCAGGACCTTATGGGTCTTGGGCAAAGCAGGGTTTAGCCACACAGACTCTGGACATGGCCTGCCAGAAAAACAGCAGATGTCCTGGGTATCAAGAAAGAGTACACAGGGCTGGGGTTGTGGCTCAGTGGTAGAGCCTAGCGTGTGTGAATTCAATTCAGTGGGTTCAATTCTCAGCACCACATATAAATAAATGAATGAATAAAATAAAGGTCTGTCAACATCTAAAAAATATTTAGAGAATATAGCAGCAGCTATTTCCTGAGCACTAGCTGTGGGTCATGCCTCGGCCAACCTCTTTTCACTATTGTCTCCACTGTTTTTATGAGGAAGGCATTATTCATCCTGAGTTATGGCAAAGGCACGTGTTTGTCATGTCGTCCTCCTGGTAAATTGCAGCCAGGACCCAGCCCAAGTCTCCAGGTCCACTGCCAAGCCAGAGGTCCCAAGGAGAGCACCCTTTTGTGGCCTTGTATACTCCAGAGCAGCACCTGTAGGCCACGCAGCCACCTCCCACTGATGTCTTTTAGCCTCTGACTCACACCTGCACTGTATGTAGGCAGCTGAACATAAGGGTGAGGAGGTCAGTGAGCCAAGGCTGGGGTCCCAATTGTTTTCCTCTGGAGGTCAGGGAAAGCTGTGACCATAGTCCCATGTCACAAAGAGGGAAGACATTTATTTCCATTGGGATTATTATCATAGGACACAAAAGGAGAGGAAATACAGTTGGAACCCATAGCACTCTAGCTATAAGGTCATTGCTAACATTTATTACTTTACTCCTTCGATGACTTTTCTGTGTTGCTCTCATCTTCAGCTGGCTCTCAGCTGGTCAACGTGCTTCTACTGAAAGTTTGGCCCAAACCTTCCATCATCCCTGGGGTTCCGAGCCCCAGTGTCTCTTATATGAAACCAACTGCTTCCAACTGATGGGGCACTTGGGTGAGTGGTCACCCTCTTCTATTGCTTAGCTCTTGTCACAGGGATGTGTATCTTGTTGTGCAGAGAGGGACGTGTGACAATGGGGAGGTGATCAGGGAACCCAGTAATAGGGGCACAGGCAGGATAGTAAAGAATAAATATGAATCCACTCACCCCTCCCCCGGTTCTTACCAAGATAGATGATATTTAATGCAAATGGCCCACCACCAGCTTGGTATTCTTTTGGGTCAAAGCTTTTCAGAGTGCTGACTCACAGGGCTTTCAGCGGGTTAGTTCATCTTCTCAAGGTCAAATCCTTGTCTGAGCATCTTCAAAATCCATTCCCACAATATTCCCCAGGATTGTTGTGATAGAAGTTTCTGCACTCTTACATTTCTTCATGGCAAAATTCTCCCCCACACAACTTCCAAAATTTCAAAACCCAGACTTTGGCCAGTTTGACCCTGGGTGATTATCAACTTCCTGCTATAATGCAGGAGCTGCTGCCTGCCTCTCCACTACCCGGGAAGGTGGCGCAGTGGGGGCTGCTTCTTCCACTTGTGGGTTTCAGGGCTCTCTAGTCCTCCAGATTCTCCCAGGGAATGATGGGCTGTGACTCCTCTCTTTTCCAAAAAAAGGTCCTATTATTTACGTGGTGATAGCAAATTCAGCTGGGACTACACAGAAATCAGTAGGCTCATCCACCCTCTGGGTTTGCTTTTCTGGAATTCAGAATGTGGAAGCCAAAATGAAGTTTTAAGCAGATTTAAAGACAGACCTGAGCATCATCCTGTAACCCAGTAAGAACTCTGTCTCTCTTCAATGCTTAGGAGCAACCATGCCACCTTGCAGTGCGTCACACTCTGGTCTCAGATGCCACACACTGGGAACTGATCAGCAGCTCATCTCTTTCAAACAGGGGTTACTAATCCCCTAGATTATGAAAGCCAGTCCCTGTGACATCTGCAACTTCTCCCCTTCCAGGTGATAATGTGTTCCCAAGCCCCCTCCTTTCCCTTGGGATACATGGCCCACGATTTTCTCCCTTATGTCAATTTCTGTGTCAGTAATGGCTCTTTGATGGAAATGGTAGATACTACTTGTGATAATGGCAAAAGATGAAAGGGAGAAGAATTGTTGGCAGGTGATCTAGATGAGAACTGAGCAGAAAAGAATTGTGGCATTTCAAACTCCCAAGATCATCAAAGGGAGACCCCCTGAGATGACAGCTCCAAACACCTTCAGTCCCAGAGACAAATTCCAGGAAGACCGAGAAAAGAACCAACCTATGATGGGGAAGGAGACAAAAAGGGTGGGAAGAAGAATCAGGAACCACCTGGAGTGCACGGTGGTCTTTGCAAAGGATGGGATGCTGTGCAGATTTAAAATATGGTATCTCCAGCACATTCTGCTCTGGTTTTCTATTACTGCATAATACATGTCCCCAGAACTTGGTGTCTTAAACATCATTATTCACATCTTGACTCCGGGTTGCCTGGGCTGAGCTGGGTGGTCCTTGTCCACCTGGCTGGCTGTGTCTGTCATCACAAGGGGCTCAGCCAGACTAGTTTGATCTCAGGGCTCATCATAGGCAGTAGGGGTGCCTGTCCTTAACTGAGCTGTTACACAGAGCACTACTTCCTCCTTCAAAGGGCTTCTCAGCAAGGAGCTGGATCAGAAGACAAGACATTCCAGGGTACAAAGTGGAAGCTGCCTGTATGTCAAGACCCAGACTGGAAAGTCACCCAGGCCCCTTCTGCCCCTTCTACTGACCAAGATTTAATGAAGGAGTAACAACCTTCATATCTCTATAGGAAGAATGGCTGCGAGTCTACAGCTTCTGCTGTCCACCAATACTCTTCCTTCTCTCTCTCCTCCTCAATCTCTTTTTTCCTTTTCTACATAGCCCATTTCTCACAATTTATCCCTGAGACAGGGCAGAGCAGTTGCCCTGAACTTGGTGTTGAGGGGACTTGGGCCTGCCCAGTACCCTGACAGGAAAGGAAAACCTATGTTAGCTAGCTGTTGGTTGCTGTGACAAAATAACCAAGAAAATCAACTTAAAGGAGGGAAGATTTATTTTGGCTCATAGTTTTAGAAGTTTCAGTCCATGGTCACTTGGCCTTATTGCTTTTGGCCTGTGGTCAGTCAGCATATCATGGCATGCAGCAACTGGTGGTATGGAATTGCTCACCTCATGGCAGCTAGGAAGCAGAAAGATAAGAAGAGTTCAGGGACAAAATACATCCTTCAAGCTCATTCCTCCAGTGACCTACCTCTTCCAACTACACCCTACCTCCTAAAGTTCCTACCACTTCCCAATAGCACCACCAATTGGGGACCAAACGTTCAACACATGAGATTTTGGGGGACATTTTAGATTCAAACTGTAAAAGACCTAAAGTGAAAAAATCTGGGCATGGCAGGAGGCAGAGATTGGGGTAGGGTAGGTGTCGGGGCACCGCGGACCCCTGGCCCTGGGTGTGGCTTGGCTGCCTGGGTGTGGCATAGCTGGCTTGGCTTACTTAGATGCGTATCCAAGATGGCACTTGGCAGGCTGCCAGTATGGTTGACTTTTGCACAAACAACTGACATCATTTTGAGGAAGTTCCAGGGATTGGTTAAGTTCCCTCGTGGACAGTGCATGATCACTGCATGTCTACATTTACTGCCTGTATCTGTTCATGCTCTCCCCTCGTGCTCAAATGCTGATTGGTTACAGTACTGTAGATATTGGAGTGTAAGTTCCTCAAAGAGAGAGAACAAAGAAAGAACTGGGAGGATGGGGGTGCGCGCAATAAAAGGGCTGAAAAGAACCAGGTGTAATGTCTCTCTGCGGGCGGGGAGTGCAACAGGTAGGGGAAAGATATGGGGTAAGGAGGCTTCCAAGCAGCTAGGGGGAGCTTTGCTAGCTGGGGTAGGGAGGAACAGTCCCCTCCCCGCAGCCTCCCTTCAGGCTACACTGTGGCCTGTGCCAGGAGGAATTTATAAATCACTAGGACTCAGTCATTGTGGGCACAGGAAGACTAGGTCCATTGTGAAGAAGGGTCGTGAAACTGGCTCCCAGGATGAATGATGGCCAGGTACAGTCAAACTTTGTTCATTCAGTTATGCTTTACCAGGTCCAAGGCCATTGCTTTTGCCCTTTGGCATCCCCAAGATGTATACCTGCAGTTCAGGGGTGAAAGCCCTTCCCTGTAACTCCTCCTTACTGCCCTGTGACTGTAAAACCCCAAGTTCTCCACTGGGGAGATTGAGGTCTCTGGCGTCCTGGTGACCCAGCCTCACATGTATCATCAGGGTAAAGGACAGCTGAGGAAGACAGCTTTCTGCCTCCTTCCTGTCCCTGGCTCTTCTGTTGAGGAAATCCCTGAAGCCACTCAGGACTTCCCTCCCACCACCTCTTAGACTTTGGCAGTTGCTTCCTTTTCTCATTATCTCTACCCCGATACCTCCTCCCTCTACCCCTCACCCTCTCCTGTTCTTCTCCTAACAAGATCTCACTGGGTACCTTCCAAGCCCAGGCCATGGGACTCCAGAAATACCTGGGGCTTAGTTCCAAGGCATTTCCAAGGCCTGTGGGTGAGGGGCAAAGGACAGGTTGCTGATTATCAAAGAAATGGAAATAAGTAGCTAGCACTTCTCCATCAATGGGTTGCTAACACCTCCGTGGAAGGGGAAGGATCGCACTTCCCAACAAAAGCAGTTACCCTCTGGGGCTACTCTTTCCTGACTTCTGGGCACGTCCACAGGGAAGAAAGACACAGGGATCTATAAAAACACATTCCCATGGACACCGGCTCTGAGTCCCTGGTTCCTCTCCAGAGGAGCCTCTCTATATATATAGCTGTTCTGTCTCTTAAATAAAACTTGTTTTCTTGCCTCATTTCTTGGGCATTTAATCTTCAACACCTGCTATCAAGAGGATAGATGAAGCCAACTGGTGAAACCCTCAACATGACATTCGATACCTGCCAAGTTCTAGGGCTTCAAGGCCCAGAAGATGGTGGGCATTTCCCTCTGGGGAAAACTTTGCAAGAAATAAAATAAATGTTATTCAGTAGTGGAAAGAAGTGAGCTATCAAGTCATGAAAATACATGGAGGAAACGTAAATACATATCAGGAAGTGAAAGGAGTCCATCCGAAAAGGCTGCCTACTGTATGAGTATGACTATATGACAAAAGGCAAAAAACTAGGGAGACAGTACAAAGATCACTGGTTGCCAGGGGTTGGGGGCAGTGGGCTGGGTGGATAGGTGGAGCAGGAGCATAGAGGAATTTTAGGAAAGTGAAACTACTTTGTAGGATACTGTAATGTGAATCACTAGATATATATCACTAGATATATGTCAGAACCCAGAATGTTTAACACAGAGAATGCAAATGTATACTATGGACTTTAGTTCATAATAATGAATGGATTTTGGTGATCAATTGTAACAAATATACCATCCTCAAGATGTTAGTAATAGGAAAAAATGACGGGGGCGGGGCAGAGGTAAAGGGGTATATGAAAACTCTTATATTTCTTTAAACCTAAAACTGCTCTAAAAAATACACTAAAAAATGGATAGCAATTTATTGAGGTTTCTAAGGGAAATGCTCTTTTTCTTTTGCATGTCACTGTGTAAATGTAGCAGCACCTTCTTCACAATAGCCCCAAAGTGAAAACAACCCTAGTGTCTGTCAACTGATAAAAGGATGAACAAAATATTTTGTATTCACACAATGGAATATCATTCCCCCATCAAAGGAATGAATGGAGTACTGATCAAAGCCACATCATGGCAGAACCTTGAAAGCATCACACTAAATGGAAGAAGTTGGACACGAAAGATCACATACATGTTTGATGCGAAAAGTCAAAACAGGCGCATTTGTAGACACAGAGTTGATGAATGATTTCAGGGAGGTGGGATGAGGAGCAAGGATGACAACTCCAAAGGGTCCAGGGTTTCTTTTGGAGTGATTAAAATGTTCTAAAATTGATTGTGGTGATGGTCACACATACCTGTGAATACACTAAACCCACTAAATCGTATACCCGAAAGAGGTGAATGTGGTGTGTGAGTTGTATCTCAATAAAGCTATTTAAAAATTGTGGAACAGGAGCAAGATGCTGTGGTAAGCCCCTTTTATACATCAAGATTGTTTACTTATAGAGATGGTCTGTGATCTAATGTGGAAAGACAGATGTTCTAGAGTTTTGGAAAATGTATAGGACGTGGATCAGAGGCTCACTGTGGGCAAGCCAGAAGGGCAATGCTGTCTGTCAGTCTTGCCACAGCCAACCCCATCCCCTTGCCCCCTGGTGGAGACCCTGCAGGTGTCCTACAGCTTGAACATCTGACTGAAGGAAGCCCCATTCAAGGGGTAGAAATGGACTTTAGCAGTCCTCGGTGGCCCCAAGTGGGCTTGACAAAGAGATCCAACTCAGGAGCCCAGCAGTCCTCCCCACATCCTAGTAGGAAGAAGAACTGCCTGCCCCGGCCTGGGGCAGGGAGGAGAGGGGTGTACATGCCCCAAACTTGCTGCCCTAGCCTGACCTCCCAACCTGTGGCACAATCCAGAAAGGACAGGGTCAGGGAAGTTTTTGCTTGGTAGGTAAGGTGGGGAGACCTTACTCACTGATGGAGTTAGGATGTTCATTCTGTGCCCAGACTGAGCCAGATTCAAAGTCATGGGGACCAGCAGGTGCATTGGGGACCCACAAAAGATTGAGAGAGAGTGAGTGGGGACATCTCAGGCCAGTCAACTGGGAGGAGCCAAGAACCAGGAGGTGGGGATGTCGAGGGTGGCAGCCGGAGGTGCTGCTAGGGACATTTTAATCACTCCAAAAGAAACCCTGGACCCTTTGGAGTTGTCATCCTTGCTCCTCATCCCACCTCCCTGAAATCATTCATCAACTCTGTGTCTACAAATGCGCCTGTTTTGACTTTTCGCATCAAACATGTATGTGATCTTTCGTGTCCAACTTCTTCCATTTAGTGTGATGCTTTCAAGGTTCTGCCATGATGTGGCTTTGATCAGTACTCCATTCATTCCTTTGATGAAGGGCCTGGAATGGCAGACTCAGGTGTTGGGATGTTCCTGCGGCTATCAGGGCATCATGGTAGTCCTGAACTAAGGAGTCGGGGGTTCTCTGCCCAGGTCAGTTTTAGACTGGAATGGATCTGCAATTGAATGTTGCTGCAGCCAAAGTGAAAGTTTCCTGGAGCAGTCATGGCGTGTCTGAGGTAGCCTGCTGGTTGTGAGGCACATGTCAAAGATGAAAGAAAGAGGCTGGTGTGGTGGTGCATGCCTGTAATTCCTGCTGCTTGGGAGGTTGAGGCAGGAGGTTACAAATTTGAGGCCAGTGTGGGCAGCTTAATGAGACCCTGTCTCAAATAAAAAATAAAAAGGGCTAGGGACTGTGGTAGAGTCCCCCAACTTAGTGGTAGATTGCCCCTGGGTTTCATTCTCAGTAACATGTACACATGTGCACTAGTGCACACACACACATATGCAAATGTGGAAGAAAGAAAAATAAAGTATCTCTTGGGGAGTGCCAGGCAGACCCTTCTCTTCTGTTTCAAGGATAAACATTCAACCATAACAAATGGCAAATAGATCTTCTCCAGTCTGCTGGCTCTGCTCAATTGGCCACATTGTCCTGCATTGTTGTACCATCAACCTCTGATAATTCAGCAGAAAAGTGTGTGGTGATCAATTTTCAATGTCTGCCCCAGGCACAGGATGGAGGAGTAATGCATGTGTGCTATGCAGTAGCCTCTCTAACCTACCTCACAATGAGCACAAGCTAAGGAGCAGAAACAGAAGGAAAACATATTTGTTTCTCTCTAGCAACTGTTGGCCTGAAAAAGAACTCAGTGTCAGGATGCTCAAAGGCCTGATTGTCATCCTGCCAGGTCATCTCACTGGACCTGGGTCTTCTCTGCTCTCAAACCTTTTCCTTTCTTGGGGTAAGGTAGGTATTACTCCAATTTCTTCCATTTTCCAACACTGTAACCTCCTGTCAAGCATATGAGCTTTGGGAAACAAGAGTTTTTTCTCAAGCCAAAAAGTTACCAGCACAAACATTTATTTCCCAGAAGGCCACATGAAGACTTGTGAGATCATGTTTGGTTCCTGCTCAAAGGAAAAATGTTCTGTGAATGCAGCACCCCGGGACCAGGCTTGGGAAGAATTCCCAGGAGGGGCAAAGCAGTTGCTTGGGAAGCTTGGCACCTACTCAGCACCATTATCATGTGAAGGAACAAAGGCTGTGAGCTTTAGAAGTGGGACAGTAAGGAGGAGACATCCTCTCTTCATATACTTCTGTACTCCCTCCCCAAACTGAGGAGCCTCCCGCTCTTCCTGCTTTGCTAGGAGACTGAACCCTGTCTGAAGTGTTGGGAAATGCCTAGAAAGAACTTCCAAAACATTCTGAGCCTTCCAGAGTCTGGTGAAATACAGGGCTGCCATTAGGGCCTGGTGGAGGGTCTGGGCCTACAGTGGGTGTGCATTCCTGAGTACATGGCTTCCCCCAGGCATTTCAGATTTTGCATCTTGGAACAAAGAGATGGCCAAGGGCTGCCTGGCTCTGGGCCTGAGCAGATGCTTTGCATATGCCTGCCTTACTTGCCCAGACAATTTTTGGTGCCTTTAGGAATTAAGCAGCTTAGGCCAAGCCCAGTTGATGTTTTCAGATTTTCCTGTAAACAAAAGATGCAGCTTATATAACATTTCTGGCTGGAGAGTTTGCTTGGCTTGGCATGACCAAGCAGCTGGGAGGAGCTCAGGAAGCAGCTTGTCCAGAGAGGCTCTGGCTGACCCAAGGGCCTTGGTTGTCCCTGACCCACCATTGGGTCACCCTTTCAAGATCATTTTTTCTATACTTCTGCAAACTTTCTACCACCTGAAAGACCTCTGGAGCCTCTTTCAGATTAAGGGATAAAGTTCGGGAGGAAGTATCCGAAACAATAACTTACAACTATTAGCCCTTGCTAAGGCAATGTGCCAAGTGCTTTACATGCACGATCTCATTTAATCTCCATAGCACCCCTTAGAGGTAGCGGGGATACTGTAATCAATCTGTAGAACAAGACATAGGCTCAGAGTTGCTGAGCAATACACTATACCTCACAGCACTGGATATGGCCAATTGGCTCTAGCATTTTCTCCCATTTCTGTTCACAGCTTTCTGTGCATCAATGGTCAGAAAACTTAAACCCACATTTCTCACACTCCCTCAAAGCCAACGTTCTAGGTTAGAGTTAAGTGCTGATCTTTAGAGGCAATTTTGTGAGACTTGGCTTCTCTGGGTAAATAAGTTATGGAGATGCTATGGTCCTATGTGTTCAGTGGCATCTTTTGTTGAGGTCATAAAGCAATGAAGGCAATGGTGCCAGATTCCCAGTCCCAATTCACTGATCCTGGGGCGGTGAGTTCTTGCACTTCAGAGCTTTGGATGGACTCTGGAGGGTAGTACTTGTAAAACCCAGGAACTGTTCTTGGAGACCCAGAGCCTGCTGTGCCAGCCCTTCCAGTGATTTTGCAGAGATCTAAATGCCTTTATTGAATCACTTTCTACTGAAAATATCTAGATATTGTTTCCTGTGAAACCAAAACCTAAAGTGGTTTCTGCTCCCTTGGTGGACCCAAGAGAATCTTAGAAGCAGAGCTGGAGACCTGTGTGCAAGAACAGCATCCACCCTCCCTCCAGACTTCTGGAGGATGAGGGGGCTGATACAGTCCTAGAGCAAATTAGAAGCAAAATTGGGACTCATCTCTCTCATTGGATCAGAGTAAAGAGCTTGTGGCTGGTTTGAGAAAGGAGCCAGAAACAGGAGACCTCAGAGGATACCTGAGCCTGAAGGATTGGGGAAGAGGAGTCTTGGAGGGAGAAGCCACTGGGGAGCATGAGCAGAACTCTCAGGCAGGAGAACAGGGAGCCCTGTTTGGAGGACACTAGAACAAGGAATGGATCAAGAGCAAGAGGAGGAGAGCAGGATACCAGTTCAGGGGAGAGAAGGAGATTAGAGACTGTTGAGATTGTGGTGGGCAACACAGTTGATTCCCTCCATCGGTTAAGATGCTTTCAAATGTAAATACCTGAAAACACACTTCAAAATGCCTTTTAAAAAAAAGTAATAAGGAATTCAAAGATAAGGCAGTTTCAGAAGCTCAATCCTATTTTCAAGGAGTTTTGTTGCCTCCCTTTCTCTACCTTGTCATTCCCAGTAGATCTGCTAACCCTTGAAGGTGCTGTCTTCATAGGCATAAAATGGCTGTGCTATTCCAACTGTCATATCCAGACATGCCAATCTCTAGTAAAAGAGGGACCACATTTTCTTATGCTTCTATTTTCATCAAATGCAATAGTCTAAATGTTTTGCATGCACCCTGAAATCCATAAGTTGAAATCCTACCCCTGATGATGATATTCAAAGGTGGAGACTTTGTGAGACAATTGGTGTTTTCATAAAAAACATAGACCCAAGAGAAACTCTCTCACCCCTTCTGCCACATGAGAACACAACAAGAAGGTTCTATGTACTGCCAGGAAGAGAGCTGTCACCAGCATACAAATCTGCCAGCACCTTGATCTTGGATTTCCCAGGCTCTAGGACTGTGAGAAACATATTTCTATTGTTTATAAGCCACCTATCTTGTGGTATTTTATTATAGCAACTGGAATGGACTAAAAAATTGGGGAAAGGACCCTGTTTCAATAATCCAGTACTCAAGATGGAAGCTATTGTGAGATTGAAGAAAAAAGTCAGATCTAGGATTGTACAAAGTGCAATTTATTGGACACTTACAGACAGAAGTGTATCTTGGATGGGAAACAAGTCAGGTGAGTCCCTGCACCCTAAGGGAGGAGGAAGGGGTTTAAAATGGGCAAAGGTTGGCCACAGCCAATCAGAATGTAGCTGGTCTTTCTCAAAACCTATTAACATATTCAATGTTTGTTAAGAAACAGTCTGGGCATCAGCAACTGGCACGACACACTATCTTAATGACTTTTTTGCCTTATAGGGAAAATCCATGATCGCCTGGCATGTAAAATGGCAGTTATGACCAAGATGGCTGTAGTCATGTCAAGCCAGTTTCCTGCAGAAGCTTTTCCAGAACCCCCCAGTGGACACCATAGCTGGATCATGTGCTCTTTCTTAATTCATGACGGGCCAGAAAGCACACTGAATTACTGACTTATACCAATCCTGGCAGCATATTAGAATCACTTGAAGAACCAAAATCTCAGGATCCTAGGCATCCTTATTGTTAAAGAAATTCTCAAAATTGAGTTCTGTTAGCAAAGAGAAAGGAAGAATGGTTTTGGCATTGACAAGAACAGTATCTGCCACAAGCACCTTGGTCCAGATGGTCAGTCCAAGCCTGTTACATTGACTCCAGAAAAATTCTGGGAAAGAAGAGAACTCAAGAGAAGAAGCCACCCTGCTGTCACCCAAGGGTAGTGCTGGCCCACAAGAGAAGTGGAGCCAAGAAAACCTCAGAAGCAGAGCAGGAAACCTGGGTCCAAGACTGGTATCCACCCTCCCTCCAGACTTCTGGAATGTGAGGTGACAGACATTCTCACTGTTTAACCTTTTTGAATCAGGATTTGCTGTTATTTCAACCTTATTCTGAAGCATGATGATTGGGATCCCTGAGGACTTCAGTGTGAGAACAGAGAGATGACCAGGGACTAACGTGGTGTGTAGGTGAGGGTGAGGGTGTGCAGAACTCTAGACATGGGTCTCCCTATTCAAAGGAGATGGTGTGGGGATGACCTGGGGTTGATGGTAGTGAGGAGAGGAGGGACAAAGGTTATTGCAGGTCAGGGTCTGTGTCATGGGGTGCATGACCTACCTTTCCATCAGTCACCTCCTCTATTGGTCATCACCATGCCAACAGATTTCCTTATTCTCTGCACAGCACTGCATTTTTAAAAACTGTTTTGAAAACTGTTTATTCATGTGTTTATGGTCTACCTCTGTCCACCCTGGAGAGACATTTGCTGCTCAACAAATAATGATTGCTTCTACATATTTCCCAGCACCCTTTCAGCTCTGTGGGCTGTGGTTCTGTCCTTGGGGCATGAGTGAAGGTGACTTGGGGTGCATGCCCCTCAAATTCTTTCTTCCCTTACTTGGGTGAAGCCCCCAGCCCTGCAAGGAGATGGAGTCTCTGGTTGGCTTTGTGAAGCAGAATTTCACCAACCTCCCACTGAAACAGAGCAGGAAGGGTGGAGCCTCCCCCAAAGGGTGTTGTTTTGTTTTGTTTTTCTGTTTTTATCAGAAGGAGCAGTTTTTGCAGATGATCGGAGATACCTGGGCCTGTGGGAGCAGGCACCACCTTGCCCGGTGTCCAGCCCCTGGCGGACAGCTGCCACAGCCCCAAAGTGCAGCCAGATGGCCACACCAGCCTGTTGGACCCTGTCAAGGTGGGATGGGGATCTGGCTGCCTCTTGCAATGCTCATCGCTCGCTCAGAACCCGGATGGGGCAAGAGGCTGCAGGGGAGGCCATCATCTCCCCACCCTGTCCTTGGTGGAGACTCTGGGCACCACAGGGAGGCTGCTGTCGAGGCGGAGGCAGCAACCCTGTCCTGGCTGTGTCAGCTGCTGTTTTTGTGCAGCTGCCCCAGCAACCTCTGCTCTGATCACCACAGCTGCTGCCACCACCATGGCACTTCCCCTGTGTCTGCTGACAGCTACTGCTGTTTCTCTCCTGCTTCTGGCTGCTGCTGCCAGACCCAGTGTGGGTGATGGTCCTCAAGGCTTGCCAGGGTATCTTTGAGTGGCCTCCTGGGGTGGTGATAGGGAGAACCTCCACCATCTCCTGACAGCTAAAAGTAAAGAACCGAACTAGCACGATGGTGCAAAAGGGGCAGCTCTTGAAGATACAGTCTGCTGTTGTTTGCAGAATGATAGAATTTCTTATTATCTTGCAGAAAAAACCCCAATAAAGTCTCGTTTGCATGGTAGTGCTTTGCCTTTTTGTGATTTCTACCTTGAATTGAGTAGAGTAACCCTCAGCTGAGCCAGTAGCTCTAAGGTCTGGTAACACTGAGAGCTGCCAACACTTGCAGCTGAGAACTGATAACACCATAGGAGCTGTACTTCATTTTTTCATGATCCAAAGGACTCTCTACTGATTGTTAACACTACTGTGTTAACCGCAAGTATTCTGAGTTGAACTTGTTATGACAGTGTGACCTAGCCTATCCTGACTAAATATTCCAATCAATGTAAGGTCCTCAAAATGATAGCTTGTTTGCAGTTTTCCCACCACCTGGAACAGCCCACCCAATATACATTTGTTGAGTGAACAAATAAGGATAAAATCTTCCTTTCTGTTCTATAACAAGAACAAAAGATAAAGGGTACCAGCAAAATGGAACAAAGATAGAAGGCTTCTATGGGTAGAAACTTTGCTTTTTAGTTTGTAACTTGAAAGAGACTATGATTACAAAAACAAAAAAAGTTTTAATCAGAATGTAAACACTACAGGCAACAATGGAACTGAAGAATGATTTGCTGAAGTTGTGGCTACTGGTCTATAAATTGGAATGTCATAGGCATTCTCCTGTGTACTGTGCATAGGGAGTCATGGACTTTGTGGGCAAACCAGGAATGTCCTGCTTTCCCTCGTGACACACAGATTATGACAATTCTTGGTCATTTATGTTTGGCTGATAGCCCTTGTTTAAAAGGATTGAATCATAATTGTGCACATAGTTTTTTAGCCCATTCCTTAACCATGAAATAGAAAGAACAAACAGTAGGTTGAATCAGGTTACTGGGGGTAGACCAAGTGGTTTTTTTCTCTTTAATTGATTTAAGTTCAAATCTACTTTGGAAATAAGGATTAGTGGAGAACAGGTCAGGTTTGAAACTTTATGACTAAAAGAGTTTATACTGTAAATTGTGTTATAATACACATGATAAATAGGGAAAGAAAAATAAGAGGATGAAAAGAAGAGGAACAAGAGAAGAGGGAGGAGACAAGGAGGGAAAGGAGACACATTTATAATTACTACCCATAGATACTATTCCTCTCTTTTTTTTATTGTAAACAAATGGAATACATGTGGTTTCTCTGTTTGTACATGGCATAAAGGCATACCATTTGTGTAATCATAAATTTACATAGGGTAATGTTGTTTGATTCATTCTGTTATTTTTTCCCTTCCCTCCCACCCCTCTCACCCCTCTTTTCCCTCTATACAGTACTTCCTTCCTCCATTCTTGCCCCCCTCCCTAAACCTAACTCTAACCCTGACACTAACTCTTCCCACCCCCCATTACGTGTCATCATCCACTTATTAGCGATATCATTCGTCCTTTGGTTTTTTGAGATTGGCTTATCTCACTTAGCATGATATTCTCCAGTTTCATCCATTTGCCTGCAAATGCCATAATTTTATCATTCTTTATGGCTGAGTAATATTCCATTGTATATATATACCACAGTTTCTTTATCCATTCATCAATTGAAGGACATCTAGGTTGGTTCCACAATCTGGCTATTGTGAACTGAGCAGCTATGAACATTGATGTGGCTGTATCTCTGTAATATGCTGATTTTAAGTCCTTTGGGTATAGGCCAAGGAGTGGGATAGCTGGGTCAAATGGTGGTTCCATTCCAAGTTTTCTAAGGAATCTCCACACTGCTTTCCAGAGTGGCTGCACTAGTTTGCAGCCCCACCAGCAACGTATGAGTGTACCTTTCTCCCCACATCCTCGCCAACACCTGCTGTTGCTTGTATTCTTGATAATAGCCATTCTAATTGGGGTGAGATGGAATCTTAGGGGGTTTTGATTTGCATTTCTCTTATTACTAGAGATGTTGAACGTTTTTCCATATGTTTGTTGATTGCTTGTACATCTTCTTCTGTGAAGTGTCTATTCATTTCCTTAGTCCATTTGTTGATTGGATTATTTGCATTCTTGGTGTAGAGTTTTTTGAGTTCTTTATAGATTCTGGAGATTAGCGCTCTATCTGAAGTATGACTGGCAAAGATTTTCTACCACTCTGTAGGCTCTTTCTTCACATTACTGATAGTTTCCTTTGCTGAGAGAAAGCTTTTTAGTTTGAATCTATCCCAGTTATTGATTCTTGCTTTTATTTCTTGTGCTATGGGAGTCCTGTTGAGGAAGTCTGGTCCTAAGCCGACATGTTGAAGCTCTGGACCTACTTTTTCTTCTATAAGATGCAAGGTCTCTGGTCTGATTCCAAGGTCCTTAATCCATTTTGAGTTTAGTTTCGTGCATGGTGAGAGATATGGGTTTAGTTTCATTCTGTTGCATATGGATTTCCAATTCTCCCAGCACCATTTGTTGAAGAGGTTATCTTTTCTCCATTGCATATTTTTGGACCCTTTATCTAGTATGAGAAAATTGTATTTATTTGTGTTTGTGTCCGTGTCCTCTTCTCTGTACCATTGATCCACCTTTCTATTTGGTACCAATACCATGCCGTTTTTGTTACTATTGCTTTGTAGTAGAGTTGAAGATCTGGTATTGCGATACCCCCTGCTTCACTCTTTCTACCAAGGATTGCTTTAGCTATTCTGGGTTTTTTATTCTTCCAGATGAATTTCATAATTGCTTGCTCTATTTCTGTAAGGTACATCATTGGGATTTTAATTGGAATTGCATTGAATCTGTATAGCACTTTTGGTAGTATGGCCATTTTGACAATATTAATTCTTCCTATCCAAGAACATGGGAGATCTTTCCATCTTCTAAGGTTTTCTTGAATTTCTTTCTTTAGTGTTCTGTAGTTCTCATTGTAGAGGTCTTTCACCTCTTTTGTGAGATTGATTCCCAAGTATTTTATTTTTTTCGATTCTATTGTGAATGGGGTAGTTTTCCTAATTTCTCTTTCTGAAGATTCATCACTTATGTATAAAAATGCCTTAGATTTATGTGCATTGATCTTATATCCCGCTACTTTACTGAATTCACTTATGAGATCTAAAGGTTTTCTGGTGGAATTTCCTGGTTCCTCTAAGTATATAATCATATCATCAGCAAATAGGGATAGTTTGAGTTCTTCTTTTCCAATTCGTATCCATTTAATTTCTTTGGTCTGTCTAATTGCTCTGGCTAGAGTCTCAAGGACGATGTTGAATAGAAGTGGTGAAAGAGGGCATCCCTGCCTTGTTCCAGTTTTTAGGGGGAATGCTACTAATTCCTCTCTGAAACATGCAGAGGACACCCTTGGAAAGCCTGAGCCTCCTCTTCTCCAGGTTGAGTACTTCCAGTTCTGTCAACAGCTCTTCATGCAAAGGTGTTGAGGAGCCACCATGGTGTCAGTAAATAGCAGATGCTCCTGAGGCATGGTACCTGTGACCAGTACAGTGAGACCTTGGCCAAGTGGCATTACTTCCTGAGCCTCAGTTTCCTACTCTATAACTGGGTTTATGTCCTTGCTGCATAGATCTGTTGGGGGTGAGGGTGGGCGAGAGAAGGTAGAGGGTGCCAGCCAAGCCTTTCTCCTTCTTCCCATTCCACTGGGAGACAACTGTCATTTATCAGGGTGGTGCCTGTGGGTCTCTCACCTTGGATAGGCCCTGAGTGGCTCTGAGGAAGACAGTAGGACACATCATCTTTGATCAGGATGTTGTTGTTAATATGGCTGCAAGCTTCTGGGCTGGGGCTGGGTGTATAGCTCAGGGGTAGAAGTGCTTGCCTAGTTTTGTGTGAGGCCCTGGAGTCAATCTCCAGCACCACACAAAAATAAGTAAGTAAGTAAGTGGATAAATAAATAAATAAATAAATAAATAAATAGTAAAACTTTTCTGGGTTGTTTCATCCCACAAAATTGGTTCATATGAAGCTTGTCATCAATTAAAATAATATAATTTCAGATAGGATGATGACATGGGGTGGGGAGAATCAGAATAACAAAAAAATCACCAATGATGCAATTTAAACCATTCACTTCTTCTTCCTTTACTCCACAGGTATGTGTTAAGCACCTACTATGCACTAGCCATAGTTCTGGCCCTTAGTTTGAACAAATCAGCATGCCAAAGTAGCATATTTTGGGATGGCATCCCCTGAAATCCTTCAGTGATATTGAGGAAATATAATTAAAACCACAATCTCCCAACCCAGCAATTCTCTCTACAGAGGTAGCAAAGAAAGAAAACGGTTTAGCTATTGAATAAGCATTAAGGTAATTTGTTAAGAATTTGCAAAGGCAGAAAGGAAGCTTATCCCCTTATAAGTCAATCATATATAATCTCTTCACGTATGTTTTCAAGATGAACAATAACTAGCCCTCATGTAAGGGGACATAACAACACCACTTGTCACACACAGTTCCTCCTGACTGATAGGGGCTGAATTGCGTGATCCTCCCCAACACCCTTCCCAAATTCATGTGTTGCAGTCCTAACTCCCCATATTGCAGAATGTCATAGTACTTGAAGATGAGGTCTTTTAAAAATAAATTTTATTATTTTATTAAGAATAATTTCATTCCAAGTTTTCTAAGGAGTCTCCACACTGCTTTCCAGAGTGGCTGCACTAATTTGCAGCCCCACCAGCAATGTATGAGTGTACCTTTCTCCCCACATCCTTGCCAACACCTGTTGTTGCTTGTATTCTTGATAATCGCCATTCTAATTGGGTGAGATGGAATCTTAGGGGGTTTTGATTTGCATTTCTCTTATTACTAGAGATGTTGAACATTTTTCCATATGTTTGTTGATTGCTTGTACATCTTCTTCTGTGAAGTGTCTATTCATTTCCTTAGCCCATTTGTCGATTGGATTATTTGCATTCTCGGTGTAGAGTTTTTTGAGTTCTTTATAGATTCTGGAGATTAGTGCTCTATCTGAAGTATGATTGGCAAAGATTTTCTCCCACTCTGTAGGCTCTTTCTTTACATTACTGATAGTTTCCTTTGCTGAGAGAAAGCTTTTTAGTTTGAATCTATCCCAGTTATTGATTCTTGCTTTTATTTCTTGTGCTATGGGAGTCCTGTTGAGGAAGTCTGGTCCTAAGCCGACATGTTGAAACTCTGGACCTACTTTTTCTTCTATAAGATGCAAGGTCTCTGGTCTGATTCCGAGGTCCTTAATCCATTACCCTATGTAAATTTATGATTATACAAATGGTATGCCTTTACGCCATGTACAAATAGAGAAACAACATGTATCCCATTTGTTTACAATAAAAAAAAAGAAGCTTGTGGGACTCTGAAGAAAAACAGCTGGTTCTGAATAGTGACACAAACAAATAGAAATCATGTATGTATTACCCTTGTAAGACCCCAGTTCCTCCCTCTGTAAAAAAAGGAATTCATACCCAACAAGTCAGATTGTTGTTAAAATTATATATTAAAATTCCTGGCCCATATCAAATCTTTAATAAATGATATTTTTATTTAAAAAAATAATTTCAAATGGGTTATGAAGAAAACTTATTCATTGTGTTTGAAGAGTTTAAAAAAAACTCTTAGGGAATATATGTTCAATCAATAAACAAAGCACCAGCAGAATTATCATATACTGGGCAAAGAGTCTGGCTGATACCAAAACAACACACAACATAAGAAAGATAAACAATATAAAGGAAGATGCTCTGCTGAATATTAAAAGTCATCTCAAAATCAACTCTTGTTTTTTGTTCTAAATAGTTATACATGACCGCAGAATGCTTTTTGACACATTATATATGAATAGAGTATAACTTCTCATTCTTCTGATTGTACATGATGTAGGATTACACTGGTCATGTAATCCTATATATGCACATAGGGTCATAATGTCCTATTTGTTCTACTATCCTTCCTACCACCAAGCCCCCTCCCCTCCCTTCACTCACCTCTGTCTAATTCAAAGTACCTTTATTCTTCCCTAGCCATCTCTCTTATTGTGAATTACCATCAGAACATCATGCTAAGTGAAATAAGCCAGTCCTAAAGAACCAAAGGCCAGATATTTTCTCTGATATGTGGATGCTAATTCAATATGAACTCTTTAAATCCAGTACAGAATTAGCCATGGAATCCAAACCACACCAAGGTAAGTTTGACTGATGGAAGCCAGGAGTCAATAATGGGGAAAAATTGTTAAGTTCCTTAGTACAAGATTGCTGAATAGCGTTTTGAGGCATTTCCCTGGTGGTACAAGCAGTATTAGAAAATCCTTTTCACAAAGGATAGAAATAAACACAAATGGAATGCTGCATGTTTAAATCAGCAGACTGTCCCAGGAATGGTAAAGATATTGGTTAAGTGGCGATTGGATAACTTTAAAATATTACTTATTGTGGGCTCAAAAAACATTCAAAACTGATTTACTTAATGGTGCCACAATAGCTATGTTCAGGTATTTAGGTTTAAAGGAAGTAAAAATTAAAAGAGAATACTCTTTCCCCCAAGGAGAATTTCTTCAAAACCAGGCATATTGCTAAAAGGCAACATTATACTTGGTAAATAATAATTGGCAACAAAATAAGTTTAAACACTGTAATATTCTGCTCAAACTAGTCCCACAGTTAATAACCAAGATACAAATGAATTTTGTTGTATAAGCCTACAAATTCTCTTGAACATATCCTTAGTTAGATATCCAGTTTCATTTAATGTTTTGAAACCTCATTTGACAGCCAGTTAAATTCCTTATCACAGACCAGTTCCTCATGTGGCAAAAGTGGCTTGAACATGCTGTTCCACTATAAAGAGACTGAAGACCGAATTTATCTGCCATTTCACTGAGAGCTATAACATTTGGTTATGTTTATTCGCAAAAAGCAGCAGCATTTCACCTCGAAGCTCATCTTCCCCAAGCATTTTCTGCACTGCTTGGGCTCCTTCCTTCCTTGCTATCTACCACAAAAATAAGACCCCAGGTATTTTGGAAGTAATGACGCCAGAGGGCCTAATTTTATCTTGATCATCAACATCTCATATTATGAAACAAATGTTCTTATACTTTACTGTTTCCACATTAAAACCAGCGGTAGGAATGGTAGTGACTTTCTCCCCTAACTTCAATTTATACAGAATGTTGGTCTTGCCAGCAGCAAAAGTATGCATCTGTTTCTTGCCAAAGAGGTTGGATAACAGGAGATGGTGAGGCCCATGGCAATAGTGGCACTTGTGATGATCAGAAAAGGGGGTCAGGGTGTCCCTGGGCCTTCTTCTTTCATACTCCCAACAAACTAAGCAGAAGGGAAAAGAAAGAGCTGGGACAGAAAGGGGGCTTCGTGACTGAAACTAATGTGTCGAGGACCTGCTTGGTGACTGGTGGTGTAGCTCAGGCTCTGACGTTAATTCTCTGCCTGTGCCACATCACATGGTAGGTTCAGCCCCGCCCTCCAACACAGACAGATTCACATCACCATCAGGACATGGGGTCTTTTGAAAAGGTGAGTAGGTGAAATGAGATAATATGAGTGGCATTAACCCAGTGTGACAGGTGTCATTAAAGAAGAGAAAATTTGGACACATGTTGGGGGCTGTGCCAGCCAGAATGGCACCTGATCACATTGGTAGTGAGGAGGTTAATTGACATAAGTGCACTCAGGTGATTTATCACTGGCCGTATTCAGTTAAGTCCACGCGCACAATGCATGCACAGGTGTTCCTGAGCGCACCTGCTTGGGCCTGCTCGTTTTGACCCTTGCCATGATGGGGCAGCTGCCTCCTCGCCTGATCACAACTGGCGTGGCCCCGCCCTACGCCTCCTGGAGGGAATATAAGCGGGTGGTGGGCAGGGACGCGAGAGTAAGGAGCAACAGTAAGAGCAGCAGCTAGCAGAAAGGAGCAAAGCCACTAGCAGAAAGGAAGAAGAAAAGGCAGCAAGCAGATAGAAGCAGCTCACAGAGAGAAGCAGCAGGCAGCGGCGGAAGGCAGATCACAGAGCGGAGAGCTGAGAACACACCTCTAGATCATAGGCAGATCGCAGTATGCGGGACGCATCACTAAGAAGCACCTCAGATAGACGTACGCTTAGTCCACAGGATGCAGGATGCACCTTTAAGAAGCAGCAGAACTAAGAAGATATAGATCTCTGAAAGTGTAGTCTCTCTATCTTAAGCAAAGTCCCTCTCTCTCTTATGCAAAACCTCTCTCTCTCTCTCTAAGAAAAGCCTTTCTTCCTCAATAGCCCAGGGAACAAGTGAATAAGTGAGAAAGCAGCCCACTAAAAGAAAGATAGAAGCAGTTTGTTTCCAGTCCACCACCGATAAAGACCTGTGCAAATTGTCGCTGCAGGCGGTGACAAATACCTGTGGATTTGGCACCACAAAGAACCAGTGACAAATGGTGCCCTGTATGGGTATGGGGAGTGTACGGGGCGGGAAATTGGCAACAACCTTACAGGGTAAAAGGAAATCAGCATGGTGGGGAAAGTAAACTGAGGAAGTCTGTCTTTGGGAATAGGTACGGCAGGGAAAGTAAGAACCTCGCAGGAGTTTCTGGCCAGAGCGGTTTAAGGGCAAGGGATAGTTAAAGATCACAAAGGGCATAACAGTGAAGTGCAAAAATATGTGTATTTTGTGTTACTTGTGTGTTTGTCATAACAGAAGTCTGTCCCGAGAGACAGCAGAAAGAGCGTAACGAGAAGATTCCCCTAGTGAGGGAATGTACGTCCTATAGTAATGTGTGTATTTTGCATCGTTTGTGTGTTTGTACTTCTGTTAGTGTGGCCTTTGTATCACATATTCAAACTCTAACAGAAATAAGCCCAGGCTTTATAGAAGAAAAGCTGCTCAGTGTGCCACAGCGGGATCTTCATAAACAGGATCTAATAGCAACAGAAAAGAACTCTTAAAGAGAACAAAGAGAGGAAAAATTGAGTGGTAGTAACCTAGAAAACAATTACTCAGAAAATTTAAGAACAAGGGAAAAAGGAGAGAGTTAAATCTAATACAAAGAATCCCCAAAAGGAATAACCAAGTGGTAGTGAAAACTTAAGAACAAGGGGAAAAGGTAGGAGAAAGCTACACCTAATACGAAGAGCTTCAAAATTTGTAGAACCTACCCATATTTGAGGACCAAAATAGAGATACCATCAACCATTAGGAAAAACTTTAAAGAGACAGTTAGGACTGATTGGAAACAGCTATGCAGAGCAGTGTTATCTGGAGGACAATGTCTAGTTGGAGAGCTCAATGGCAAAGAAATAGCTGTTGAAACTGCTTGCAGAAACGTAGTAGCAAGGTTTCCTGATAGCAATGTTGAGATGTTAATAGGAGAAGGCCAATATGCTTCAATAGATGCACAAAATCAGCAGCAAAGAGATAATGCCCTAACAAAAGATAAGAGATAACTATAGTAAAATCTGTTATACCTCATGCCCCAGGTCTTTGCCCAAGGCGCAGAAAAGAAAAACATTGGGCTAACAAGTGAAAATTAGTTACTGATGTTGAGGGCAAGATGTTACCAAATCATTTAAGAAACAAGGCACGGGGCTCTTCAACTCAAGGCTCACAAAATGGAAGCAGCCATTGTAGCCCTGGTAGAGTTTAAGGAGTAACAGATCTTTTTGCTGCTAGTGATTGCATCACTCGGGCAATTCCCAAATTGGAATTGGTTGGACCCATAGCCCCTCATAAGCTGATTTAGCCACACAGATGATTTTCATCTTTTTCTCAGTAAAGCAAGCTGCTTATTTTTATCCTGTGTAACTTTTTAATTCCTCATGTTGATACCTCACCTTTAAGGAGGGCTTATAAGTAAAGGGAAGTGCACTGATCAAAAGGTTAATGGAGTTATTGTTTTTTCAGCACAGTTTGGCACCAAATTTTGGGGATTTTTAGGTTTTACACTAATAAGCTTGGGTGTGATTGTGTTAATTCTGTCTTACATCTACAAATGCCTCAAAGGCAGTCAACAGGCTCATAATGTGATCATAAAACAGGCCATGGCCGCCCTTGAAGCAGAACAATCTCCCAGTATATGGCTTAGTATGCTGGATCGGTAATCAAAGAGGGTAAGATTCATGGGGAGCTCATACCTACCTAAGACAGGAAATGAGGGCTAGAGCCTCATTGTCCAATGACGGGTAAGGATGTTGCTCTGCCATGGACAACCTAAGACAGACACGATCCTTGCCAGCTTTCTTTTCATTTTATATAAAGAAGGGGTAATTGTTGCGGGCTGTGCCAGTCAGAACAGCGCCTGATCATATTGGCAGTGAGGAGGTTAATTGGCATAAGTGCACTCAGGTGATTTATCACTGGCCGTATTCAGTTAAGTCCACGCGCACAATGCGTGCACAGGTGTTCCCCAGCGTGCCTGCTTGGGCCTGCTCGTTTTGACCCTTGCCGTGATGGGGCAACTGCCTCCTCGCCTGATCGCAACTGGCGTGGCCCCACCCTCCACCTCCCGGAGGGAATATAAGCGGGCGGTGGGCAGGGGCGCGAGAGTAAGGAGCAACAGTAAGAGCAGCGGCTAGCAGAAAGGAGCAAAGCCACTAGCAGAAAGGAGCGAAGTCACTAGCAGAAAGGAAGAAGAAAAGGCAGCAAGCAGATAGAAGCAGCTCGCAGAGAGAAGCAGCGGCAGAGGCAGAAGGCAGATCACAGAGCAGAGAACTGAGAACACACCTCTAGATCATAGGCAGATCGCAGTATGCGGGACGCATCACTAAGAAGCACCTCAGATAGACGCACCCTTAGTTCACAGGATGCAGGACGCACCTTTAAGAAGAAGCAGCAGAACTAAGAAGATATAGATCTCTGAAAGTGTAGTCTCTCTCTCCTAAGCAAAGTCTCTCTTTCTCTCTTATGCAAAGCCTCTCTCTCTCTCTAAGAAAAGCCTTTCTTCCTCAATAGCCCAGGGAACAAGCAGATAAGCGAGAAAGCAGCCCACTAAAAGAAAGATAGAAGCAGTTCGTTTCCAGTCCACCACCGATAAAGACCTGTGCAAATTGTTGCTGCAGGCGGTGACAAATACCGGTGGATTTGGCACCGCAAAGAGCCTTTGACAGACACACAGAGAGACACTAGGAACATGCACAGAGAAAAGACCACGGGAGGGCACAGCAGACGGTGAAGACAACTATCTGCAAGCCAAGGAGAGAGGACTTGAGAAACCAGTTCTGTCTACAGCATGATCTCAGACTTCCAATCTCCAGAACTATGAGAAAACAAACTGTTGTTTAACCCACACAATCTGAGGTATTTTGTTATTGCAGCCTGGGAAGACTATTGCTACCTTTAAGTGGAAGTTGGGACAATCATTTGTGTTAGCTTTACCCAAAGGGAAAACAGACTTCTCATATATTTATGGCAAAAAGTAGTTCTGCAACATGGAGAGAAGTGTGGTTAGGTTCCTATCTTCTGTTAAATAAAAGTTAGAGGAGGCCATTGTTTGGGACTAGCTTCCTGAACTAGATCCCAGAAGACCAGATGAAACCAGTGGGGTCTCTCACACTAGGTACCAAGTATTTAAAATGAACTCCAACTCAGGAGGCTGAAGCAAGAGTATGGGAAGTTGGAGGCCAGCCTGGGCAACTTAGTGAGACCGTGTCTCAAAAGAAAAAAGAAAAAACAATGGATGAGGATGTAGCTTAGTAGTAGAGTACCCCTAGGTTCAATCCCCAATACAGCAAAAATAAATGAATAAACTGAACTCTGAAGCAGGCCACTTTTCTAAAAAAAAAAAAAAAACAGGAAATTCAGAGTAACCAATCAAAATGGGCCTAATTTACATAACCCTCCTATTTTAACCCTATGAGGAAAGTAACTTTGGAGCAGCAGTCCTCTTCTGTTCTGTTTCTGCTCTTTTCAGCACTTCTCTGTCTATACGCCCAACCTCCTCTGCTCATTAAAACACAGCCTATTTGTAGAATGAGGTGTTGCCCAATTATAGAAATGCATATAAAAACCAACTAAGACCTTTAAACTACATTTGCTTTAATTTCCTCTTTTGATATCTCCCTCAGGAACTAGGAGATGGGGCCAGTTCCCTCAATGATTGCATTTTAAAGAGATGACTCCCAGATTCTTGAGAAAGACATTACTGGCTCTTAAAACCAGCAAGCGTCTTCTTTGGCTTCTAAAAAGTTTGATCACACATTTTAAAGAGAAAGAGTTTGCAAAGACAGCTTTCCAAAGTAATTAATCCAATAAAAGTCAGGGAAATCTCTTGTATTATTTTCAACAGGAGGATTATGCCTATTATTTTTAATTTTTAAAACTGACCCTTGTGATGTCATGCTCTGAGTTTTGTTTTAGGAGTTTCATCTGTTTTCTCAGTGAAGGGCGAATCACAGGGGCAAGACTAGAGGAAAGGTGTCCACTTGGGAAGCATGTGATGGTGGTCAGACCAGGATGCCACGGGGAAATAATGCAGAGAGGGGCACATTTTCCTGAGAGCTGCAGGCCTCCCTGAGGTCATGAAGGAAAGCAGCGAGGCAAGACTGACTCCTAGCTCTGGCTGCAGCAGCTCTCTGAAGGATGGTGCCATGTTGGCAAAATCGAGAATTCTCTTCTGGGGCAAGTGAGAAGTTCCTGTTCAAAATCCAAGTTCATATGCCAGGAAGATAGTTGTGTCTAAGAGTCAGGAACTCAGGGTCAGGGCTGGAGACTTTAATTTGACAACAAAGCTGGTGAGGAAGGAAAATTGACGTGTGTGAGATCCAGAAAACCAGAGAAGACAATGTTGGGAGGAGGGCATGAGCAGACAGGGAGGAAGTAGCTGAGAGTGTGTTACAAGGACACAGAGGCTGCTCTGCTAAAAACACTGACTCTGCTTTGACCCGAAGATGCCCAATGGGTAACCAAAAGTAGGATAAAAACTTGGCAACTCTGCTTGCATTTTCCACCTATCTCCTTTGCTCTGAGTCATTATTACCTGTAGTCACCTTGGATTCCAAGAACAGGTCTGATTGATAAATATCTTGTGATGAGTGGAAAGCACACCCTGGCAACAGCAACTTTATCACTGCCAACAAGGCCCCTCCTGACTAATCCTGAGACGATGATCTACTAGACCTCAGTTTGACCAAGATGGCTTGACTATGCATACTTCTGGCTCCCCTACCACATATAACCTGAGGGCTCCTGTCAGTGCCCCCAAAGACAGTGCTAGGAACAGTGGTCTCCTTGTCTTCCTGTTATAGCTATGTTGATTCATGTTCCTTTCCTGCCTTCACCTCTTGTTATGGTTAGGATATTAGGTGTACCCCAAAACTCATGTGTGAGACAGTGAAATAAAATTTGGAGGTGAAGTGACTGAGTTATGAAAGCCTTGACCTAATCAGCACATTAATCCCCTGATAGAGATTAACTTGGGGGTCACAGTGGGTAAGTGGGGTGTGGCTGGAGGAGATGGATCATGGGGCATGTATTTTGTCAGTGGTGAGGGGAGTCTCTCTCTCTCTCTCCCCTGCCTGGAGCCAGACTCCCAGCTCCTTTCCTCCACTACACTCTTCTGCCAGGATTTCCTACCTCCCCTCTGGCCCAAAGCAACAGAGTTGGCCATCTGTGCACCGAGACCACTGAAACTGTGAGCCTTCAAATAAACTTTTCCTCCTCAAATTGTTTTTCTCAGGTCTTTTGGTCACAATTGCAAAAAAGTCAATAACACCACTGCTTGTCTCTTCAAATAGTATTTTGGAATGGATGACAGAACTTGTCTATTGGGACCCCTGAAGCCAAAGTCTTTGCCCTACAATTCTAGTAGCAGGTGCAGCAGCTGGAGGTGGCCAGGAGACTGTGGGACAGTCACACAGTGAAACCAAGGGAAAAATAAACAAGTCCTCTAACTTCACTTGCTTTTAGTTTGCTTTCAGTTGACTTTAAAAAGCACTAATTTTTGAAGTCACACAGCTGAGAAATATGTTCTTAGTTTCCCACTAGCTGACCTCTGACCTGTGGGGTATGATGGTTGCCTAGGTTACTTTTCAAGACGTGAAGGTGGCTTTTGTCAAAATCACTGACTCTTCACTTGAGCCCGCACAAGTGTCTGATTGGTGAACTTTTGAAGTCAGAGGGCTGAAAACTCCACCCTCACATCATGCCGATGCTGCCATTTTCAAGAACATGAGCGCCCCGAAGAGCCAAGAAGTTTGATTATATGTGCACAGTTTGAAACCGAAAGCTTGGTCCTGGTGCCAGATGCCAATCCAGTAACAAAAAGCTTTGAGAAAAAGGAAAAAGAGGTTTTATTGCCTTTCTGGTGAAGGAGAAAGACAATGAAGTCATGTCACACAGCTTCCATTCTACCTGCCAGGGGAAACAGAGGGCTTTAAAAGAGGGAATCAAGGGCTGTTTTCCACATATCATTAGTGGTAGATCTAATTAATGTTTAACTTATATCCTTGAAAGAGCTGGGGTTCCAAATTCCAGATCCAGAGTTTCATTATTCTTGGGTACAGTGAGTAGGGGGCAGATAACTTGGCTGAGGACAGGAAGAACATTCATCTTGTTTCTGTCATGGTTGGGAGGGGAAGAGGGAGAAGAGGAAGTAAAAACATGTCAGTTCTACAATAAGCTGCCAGTGGTCAAGCAGGAAGTTATATTCAAAATATGAAGTGAACCCCTGTTACAATAAAGGCACCCCTGTAGCAATACCACTGACTTCTTCACCACCGATGCCTTTCCCTGTTCTTTAAGCCTCCTTTCTTCCTTACTCCATAAGTATCCTCATACTTTGTCCCATGAGAGGCAGGGTCCCCTCTTCCACTCTCAGCTACCTTGTGAATAAACTGTTTTGCAACATCATGGTCTCAGTGATTGGCACACTGTGCAGCAGGCAAAGTGGGTCAGGTTCAGCATCAATGAGGGTTGTTGGTACACTGGGCAAGAGTAGTTGGATAGTGTGGAGGTAATGGAGCCTCACCTGGCTGGGCTGGGATAAGTGGAAGCAAAAAGCGACATCCAAGAATAGACCACCATTCAACAGAGTCTCACTGGGAAGGAGAGTAGAGAAATGAGGCAGCAGCCAGAAGGAGAGAGGCTTGTGAGAAGACTCTGGTTTTCCTACTATAATTCACCTTTCTGGATATGGGTACAGCAAGTCCCAGGAGCACATTAAAACATTCCAACAATGCAGGGAAGTTCCCTCACTAGAGGGTGGGGAGAGCACAGGTAACTGCTTAAGGTTTGGGGTGCTTTGGGGTTGGGGAGTTTTATATGAGGTGTGAGGTGTTAGCAACAAGGAATGATCCAGTACAGGAGACAAGAGCAATGGTGCAGGAGAGAGTGCAGGGTCAGGTGTGGGAAATGGGGAGATGGGGCAGGGCTTGGGCTAGGCACAGGGTTGGCCTGTCTTGGGAGCGGCAATGATTGGTGCAGTCACAGGAGGGATGACAGAGGTAGGACCTGGCAAATGGAGATGACATCACAGGGTTGCAGTGCCTTCAGAGTGGCACCTCAGTCACAGTCATTCTTACCAGTTTCAGGGAGATATTGGCTTCCATGATGCCAGGAGGGTCTACTAGGGCAGACCCAGCTTCACAGGTTACCACCCTACCAGCCCAACTCACCTACCTGGCCCAGGTAGGGCTGATGCTTGACTCTCACTCTGACCAGCCTTTCAGACCATCATCCCCTTTTAGACTTCCCTCCATGGACCCCGATTCCTTAGGCCCTTAAGGATGGAACCTGGGAAGAGTTGCTGCCTAACAAATCTTGATTTTGTCTTTCTGCCTCCCCAAGCAGCACTTTGACATTGCCGATGGGGCTTCCTGTTGACCACTGTGTTTTTAGGAGGGACCCCTACCATAAATGCCAAATCAGATTTAAGAAGAGTGCATTGGTCTCTGGTGTTGGAGTCCCCTAGTCATCAAGGTTCAGTCTCCTCAGTTTCTCTACGGCTGGACACAGCAGGAATGGAGCTAACATCCCAAAGTCTAAAAAACACACCACCCCAACACCATGACCTCCTGCCTCAAAACCCCTTGGGCTGATGTGAGGCTGTGAGGAGGCCTTCACTGGTTCACTGGAATGACCAAATCTCAAAGGGCAGTGGGATCAGGTTGAACAGGGCCAGTGAATGCAATTTGCAAAAGAAGAATTACCAGCATGACTTTTTGTTCAGAAAACTTTATTGGTCCCTATGTGTTCTGCAAGGGGCAGGGTCTTGGAGAGTTGAGGCCTGGGGTCCAGCTGGGAGTTGGAAGCTTGGATATGTCAGCAGAGAAGCAAGAGGCCAGGACCAGGGACTCCAGGAGTAGGAGAGCAAGCAAGGGCATCTCATCCTCAGGTGGCAGCACAGCACAAATAGGCCAGGGGTAGTGACCCTTTTCAGTGCCAGGACATCTATAAGGAAGGACAGGTGGGGGCAGTAAGGCCCAAGCCCTTGCCCTTCTCTGGAACAGCCTGCTTCCCCTGGCAACACCATTCTCCACCTCTCACCTTGGCTGGGCTTGGGGGATACCTGGCCTTGTGGGCATCGTCATTCAGTAAAGACCTCACCAGGCAAGAGCGGCTGTGGGAGAAGGTCTCGAAGCTCTTCTTGCCATGGTAGGCCCCCATGCCGCTGTTTCCTGTGGGAGAAGCCTGCTCAGGGCCAGGATTACACTCCCAAGTTGTGCCTACAAGCCTTTAGGGGCCCTTTTCTGAGCCTCCTACAGGTGGATAATCCTTAGGGTGTCTCCCCGGGCATCCATGCTGGGGACAATATAAAGAGTGCCCAGGAAGAGTCCAAATTGTGCCAGCTATGCCACTAAACAGGTGTAAGACCCTTGACTTGGGGCCTTCCTGGAACAGGTTAGTGCATCTAGGATGCACTAGTGCTCTAAGGCAGAAGTTGGAGGTCCAATTAGGAGAGGTTAGTGGGAATCTATGACCCCTGACTGCTCCAGGTCCCCCTGAATTCCCCCGATGTTTCGCCTGGCCCTGCGGGAACCCTGGGCAGGGGGGAAGCAGGTGGGCAGTGAGCCTAGTCCTAGACTCACCCACACCTCCGAAGGGCAGAGAGTGCACAGTGATGTGTACGATGACGTCATTGGCAGTCACCCCGCCACTTGATGTCTCTGAGATCATTTTCTTAATCACCTGTATGAAGATCAAGCTGCTGGTCATCCACTCCTGCTGAGAGGATGCCCAGAGCTTCCCTTCCTGTCCTGCCTCAGCACATTCTGGAGCTACAAGGACAGAGGTGGCAGAGGCATAGCTACCTACCATCTCAGCCCTTCTCAAATATCACATGACCCTCAGCACCATCTGGGAAGATAGTATGAGCAATAGCTGTGACAACCATGTGATGCTACTGTCTTCTTAGATACTTCTTAAAGACAAGGTTAAAGAGGTTTAGAAGGTTTAAATGGCATGTCCAATAGTCAATAAACTAGGAAGCTGCAATTTGAATTCAGGCCTGTGGATTCCTGGATCCTACTTGTGTGTGAGTGCTGTGCCCAGAAGCCCCAGGACCCAGGTAGGAGGATTCTCCAGCTCACATTGTTATTGTTGGAGAATACGTAAAGAGCCAGGGGCTTCTCACGCTGGTTGATGAACTGGATGGCTTCCTCCAGGCTGCGCACACACACGATGGGCATCACTGGCCCAAAGATCTCCTCTTGCATCACCTGGGACTGGGGGTCCACATCCGTGAGGATGGTGGGGGCTGAGGTGGGAAAGGAGCCAGAGTCAGTGCTGAGACCCCCTTCCACACAGCCAGCGTGTCTAATTCCTGCTTTTACTCTTTCACAGAGGAAGCTGCCCAGTACTAGAGAGGGGCAGGGATAAGACACTGAAGAGTTCTCTTCCCATGACTCGTACACATCCTGGGGGCCATCATGGCAGACCATTGAGACTATTCTGATTTAACCTACATGTGAGTAAACAAAGTCTAAACATAAAGGGGCAGGCACAGCAGCTGACAGACACTTGTGTCCCTCCTGGAGCTCTTCTGTCTCTTCAACAGATCAAGGTCCAAATGGGTCTCATCTGGTGACCCAATCCTAGGCGCCAGGAGCTCTTATGACCTCTACTGTCCCCATCATCTGCTGATGTGCAGAAATGAGGGGAAGCTGAAGCCCCTCTCTCTGGTATTGTGGGAGATGGGAGTCTGGGACTGAAATGGGGGCTTCTTGGGATGCATGCTCAGCCTACTAAGGGCCCCAGAATCTCCCCAAGCCCACTGGTGAGAGTAATTTATACTCATCTCAGGGCTTTCCTTGCTTGTCAAGTATCTGTGCTGCTTGCTGCAAACTTGGTGGGAACCTTGGAGGACTAGGAAGCATGGCGGTGCTCTAGAGGGCAGAATGCGCACCTATGTAGCGGGAGGCCATATCTCCAGTGCCTCCATGGGCCACTTTCTGGCCCTCGATTAGTCCCATCACCCTCTGGAAGTGCCGGGCATTAATGATTCTTCCGTAGTCACGTGACTTCTTGGCATCTTCCCCATAGAACTCCTGAGAAGAGATGGAGGCTTCAGGGAAGGATGAAGACCCTGTTCATAGTCAAAGTCTTCCAAGTCACATGTCAGCAGACTGTAGGTGATGGGATGCAGCTTTTTTTAAATGCTTTTAAAACTTTTTGAAATTATCTCTATTGAATATATATTCCTTTTATGATCAGAAGAACTCGCTATTTCCTAAAGTCCTACAAGTCAGTCCTGGTGTCACACCCACCTCTTGCCTTACAACTGTCACTCTCAGTCCCCGGGACCCATACTCACTTTCAGAGACTTTTTTAGTTTCTCCACGATTTGGTGCTGGATTGAGGCATCACAAAGGATGTAGTCGGGTGCCACACAGGTCTGGCCGCTGTTCATGAATTTCCCCCAGGCGATGCGTCTGTGAAATGCAGAGTAGACTACATTCTGCAGGCCATGGAAAGATTCCCAAGAACACAGGCCTTATTCCATGCGCTCAGGGTCAAGAAAAAATGGGCCCAAAGATCTCCTCTTGGTCAGTGGGAGCCACGGGCTGTGAGCAGGCCATAGTGAGTCCTCCTAGGCAGCCCACTCACTTTTAGGCACTGGACTGAGAGCACCCACACCCCTCACCATGTGCATATGGGTCTTTGGGAGCCAATGTGTGCTAAGCTCATTGGTGGCAGGTGGGGAATTTCTGGAGGATGTCTGGGGTTGGTGGGTTTTGTGCCTCTATGATCACACTCACAGAGCCCTTCATGGCCAGGTGTTACCTCTACTTGCACCCTCATATCCAAGGACCACATATGTGGTGCACAGAGGTGTCCAGAGCCATGGCTAAGGTTGGAAGGTCAATATACAAGTTCTGCCTTGGTCCCTGAGTGGCAGCAGCTCTTCTCATGGGTCATGGTCTCCAGATATCAGCTCAATTGTGGCAGAGGGCTCAACAGGCCCAACTTCTTCATGCCCTGAACACCCCACATTTGCTTTTCTTGCAGTCTCTGCTTGGATCATTGCCTACCCTGTGATGCCGACAAAGTGGTCAAAGCTCTGCCTGGAGCTCTCCCCCTCCAGGAAGGCTTCCTGGACTCATTGCACCTTTTCTGTGAATGAGATTCCTCGGCAACTCCCACCACCCCCAGAACTCCTGCTGAGGACTTTAGGACCCGTGGGGAAAGGCCCATTTGTGCTGCTCAGAGCAGAAAGGCAGTGCTTGGCACATGGCCTCCTCACCGGCATGCCACATCCAGATTGCAGTCCTTGTCCACATAGCAGGGGCTCTTTCCTCCCAGTTCCAGTGTGACAGGAGTCAGGTGCTTGGCAGCAGCCATCATAACAATCTTCCCTACACCTGTGCTGCCCGTGTAGAAGATGTGGTCAAATCGCTCCTTGAGCACCTCTGTGGTCTCAGGGACACCTCCATTTATCACTGGGTACAGGTCCTTCCATGCAAGGAGAGAGGAGAATCTCAACAAAGACCAACTCCCTCCTCACCCCTGAGCTTAGGGCTGGCCAGTGGTTGAGACCAGTGGCCCTGTAACCCTGCGGCTCAGCACCCGCTGGCTGGCCACTGGCAAATAGAGCCCCCCTCTCAGGGTGTAAGGACTCTGTTCACCCCAGCAGCTGCTGGGAGTTATACTCCACCACCCTGAAGCTTGGTCAAGTCCCAAAGACCTGACCTCAAACAGTTATCTTTGAGCCCTGGAGGGCACCTTACCTTATCCAGGTACTGAGGGAGGATGGTGGCAAGCAGGTTTGCCATGTTCTCACTCAGCTCCGAGGGTTTGAGGACCACTGCATTCCCTGTGAAGCATACAGACTCAGGGCCACACCAGGACACCCCAAATGCTCTTCTCTCCCATTGACCAACCCTGGAGCCTTCCTTCCAACATCAATGTCCTCGGAGGAGTGGAGGGAAGAGTTGCAGGCACATAGGTACATGCCATAGGAGCACAAGCACAAAACATGTAGACACACAACACAGAAGCACACACTATACACGTGTGCTATACACGCTATACACGCTATACGCATATGCTGAGGAGCACAGGTGAACAGATGTCACAGGAACAAACACAGGTACATAGGTGTACACATAGGCTCATGCTGGCTAGAACCACAGCAACTTCCCCTCTGCAGTTGCTGGGAGGTTGGAAAAACAGAATGAGAAAGGAGAGAGAGAGATGCTCTTGGGCTGATTGGGAGAGTAATGTTAGCCCCGCCTTGTCTATTTAGCTGAGAGCTGCCCTAGCCCTACACACATGGGCAGGTGGAAGCTGTTCTCATGGTCAACTGCATCTAACTAGCCGCAGGCACCTGGAGGCCTCACTAAATGGTTTGGTCTCCACAGCCTCCTGTGAAAGTCACATCAAACCATTCTCTGCCACCAGGTTTCCTGTTCCCACAGGCCTGAGCCCTTCTTGGAATGGAGCCTCCAGTACCTGCAGCAATGGCGCCCACCATGGGCTGGATAGTAAGGTTGAAGGGGTAGTTCCAGGTGCCAATGATAAGGACCACTCCCAGGGGTTCAGAGTGGATGTAGGACTCATCCTGCTGGGTCTCAGGAGTCTTCTCCACAGGCTCATCCTTGGCCCACTCAGGGAGCTTCTTGATTATATATTCAATCTCCTCCAGAACGTAGATAACCTCCTCATAGTAGGCAGTCCATTCATTCTATGGAGAAGACACTATGTAAGCTTCTAGCCCAGAGCCAAGGCCAAACTTCTGGGGGTGCAAGTCAGGCATCCCCAGCTGCCAGGGTGATAGGGATTGTACACCATGGGTTCCCCAGCCTAGGTGGGGAACCAGGAATAGAAGGTACATGGGGATTGGGGGAGAAAGAGAGGTGAGGGTCTGACATAGGAGTGGTGAATCTAACTTCTGCTAGGTTGGGGGCTCCAGCAGGTTCCGATGTGTCCCATGTGAGGGATCCTCTAAGGGAGAGGGCTGGTGAATGAATGAAAGAGCCAAGTCTGGATGTGGGGGCTAGGGGGATGGATTTGAGGGTCATTAATGAGTGGGGAGAAACTGAGCAATATGTTGTCTGGAAAAGCTTATGGATCAAAATAAAACCTGAACCTAGAAAGGAGCCCTCAAAAGACCACCCTGAAGAAATGGGGACAGAGAGAGGGCTTCCCAAGAGTCAGAAGAGAATCCAGAAGACAAGGGAAGAGAGGGAGTGGGCAGGGAACAAAGGGCTTTTGGGATCTCAGGGCCTCCTGAAGTAGCACAGAGTGAGGAGAGGGGAGGCACAGACAGAAAATATGAACTTTGGCTGTAAGATCAAGAGCAGGTTTTCTTTTCTTTTCTTTTCTTTCTTTTTTTTTTAAGATTAGAAGTCTTGAGTGATTTTCTAAAACTACAGAACAGGTTGGTGAGAAGGCCTTGAAACAGCAGAGCACTGCGCTCCAAAGTTCTGAACCCTGCAGGGCTACCTCATGTCTTCTCCCAAGAGGGAGGGTGAAAACAGGTTCAGGTGAGTCCTGGGCAGTAAAGAGAAAGTTTTGTGAACTGGAGGAGTCTGATTCTCTCAGAGTGAGTGATGGAGCGGCCCCAGTGTGGACAGGGGGGCAGGTGTCCTCTGCACTGCAGCAAGCTGTTCCTTGGTATGGAGAACCAGATGTTCCTAGGTGGGACTGAGGACACCAGAAGCTCCCACTGTCATGTGGGAGATTGGTTGAAATGAGTGGTCCTATGATACAGGCTGGATGAAGAAAACCAACCAGGAAGGAAAAGCAGACAGATAAGGAGAAGAAACACCCTGCACAGCAGCAGGATGCACTGGCGTGTGGTGGGACCACTCTGCTGAGAGTGAGAGGGCCGTAAGCCGTGTCTCAGCTGTTGATGGACTGGGTGACCCCCAAATCGTTCCTAAACATTTCCAAGCCTCACATTCCCCTCTATAATATGGTCATAACACTGGCAGAGGGTTTTGGGAGTGGAGCATGGTCCTTTGTAAAATGCTGGGCACAGAACCCCTGACATGCTAGAGATGCCCTACATCAAACCACAACTGTTCCCGCTCTTGGAGGTCTCCCAAGCCACCGCCGCAGCCCTGCTAGCCTGAGCACCTTGTGCAGATCAGCCGCCAAAGCCTCGGTGATGTCGGACCGGCGCTCCTGGATCATGCGCCGCAGCGCCTCCAGCTGCTGGATCCGGAACTGCAGCGGGCGGGTTAAGCCTGTGTTGTAGGCGGCCCTGGCCCGCTTCACCACGTCACTGATCTTGCTCATGGTACCTAGGGACAGAGAGGCTCTTGCAGCAGGGTGGTGGAAGTTGGAAAGAGCGGAGACCCTGGCCCAGTGTTGCACTGGGGTACCTACACCAGTGTACTCGTTCACCCTCACTGCTCCCCCCATACCCTAACTCTATAGGAAGAGGGTTATCTCCCCTGGATCCAGAAAAATGTCATTTTTACTACAAGGTCCCTTTTCCTACTACAAATTTCAGAACGCTTCTGGTGTTTTGAGACGTCCCAGAGCAAACTGCCACCCGCAGTTAGGGTGAGGAAGCTGTGACACTGATCCTAGGCATAATTGCTCAGAGTGGGTCCTTGAGGGGACAGGACCCTTCCTGGCATCTCTGGTGTCCCACTTCTGCCTCTATCTGCTTCCAAGGTGGTAACACGCCCCCAGACAAATATTTCAGAAACTCTGTAACACACTTTCCAGATTAGATTGGATGAGCATTGGTTAAGATTCCACACTCAGGCTCATTAAAGAAAAACTAGCATCAAAATGCCTGCACACCCTTTCTGTTGGTGACATGTTAGAGCTAAAGCAGGCTTAGTCTTTAAATCGGTGTGTGCTAAACCTGGGAAACACAGATCAATGCTAGCAAAGAACTTGCAGGTTTCTGTGCAAAAAAATATGGAGGTAATTCCTTTTACTTGTTTCAAGAAACCATCCTGGCAGATTGGATTGGTTCTTCTGAGGGCAGTTGGGCAATATCTAGCAAAAGGCTTTCAAAGGTATTTTACCTGCACATAAGGAGTTTATAGTAATTATTGTGTTCCTAATCTGTCATGAATGAGAAAGTCATCACAGTTTGTATACAATAGAGAAATACTGAAAACACTCTAAAGGCCCAAGGGCAGGAGGCAGTTCAAATGAACTATGCTGCATTTATGTGATGGTTATAATGTGCAGTACTCAGGAATGAGATAAAGTTATTCAGCATGTTAATAAAGGTTCCATGTGTGGCAGATGTGTCCCAGGGTCTAGGGATAAGGAATAGATTATAGAATGACAGGTGTGCTAGGCTTGCGTGTGTGTGTGTGTGTGTGTGTGTGTGTGTGTGTGTACATGCACTTGCACATGCCTATGAGAGAAGACCAGAAAGATAGCCTCATCATGGAGGGAGCAATTGATGGGGGTAATATTTTTGATGATCTTTGTTTTCTTTTTTCTTTTCTTTCCCTTTTATATTTTTTCTTTCTCTCTCTTTCTTGTTTTGAGGATCAAACCCAAGGCTTCCCACATGCTAAACACTCTACCACTGAGCTACGGTACTCCAGTTCCTGTGAGCTTTGTTTCTATTTTCTCTAGTGTGTGCCTTTTTCTGCAATGAGCTCATAATTTTAAATTTTTGTTACATTTTTGAATAGGCATACATGTTCATGGTGCAAAATTTAGAAGAGACAAAAGGGATCACAGAAGGTGTCTCTTTCCTCCCTTCTCTACCAGCTGTCAGGTTCCACCCCATAGAGATGCCACTATTACCAGTTCCTCACTTTCCTTCCAGAGATGTTCAGCCCATTCACAGACATTGCCTAACATCAGGCGGGGCATGGGGAGTGGGGGGAGGGAAATGAGGCTATTTCCATCTTGCAAAATTAAAAACAAAAAAATCACTACATATTACACACACACACACACACACACACACACACACACACACACACTTAATTATATTAGATAGAGATACAAGATCCTGCTTGAATTTTGGTTCCTGATTCCTTCCACCACCTCCTTTCCCATGAGTGCTGACCCTAGCCCCAGATCCAGTCCCAGGTTTTCTGCTCAGGGAAGAGGGACCCTGCTGATCTCCAGGACACCTCAAGCCTGGACATGCTACTGCTTCCTCCCTATCACTTGACAGGTGGCTGGGGAAGCCTCCTTACTGAGACTTCTAGGCCCTACCTGCCTGTAGGCCAGGATCCTCCTGCTGAACATGACCCCAGCTACACAGCCCTGCAGGAAGTTCATGCTCCCTTCTCACATGTGGATGGTTGAACCAGGATGGTAACCTCAGCCACTAGCCACTAAGACCAGGAGAAGAGCCTGGAGTGAGTAGGACAGTGCTGGGCTCATGCCCCAGAGTCACCACTCAGAAGCACGTGGGCCTCATCTGTGAGTAGCCAGGGATGATGATAGAACTGCTTCCCAGAGTTGGCAAAAGACTAATGGCAACCCAAAGCACCTATCATAGCACTTGGCACACAGATGGGAGCAGTTGACACAAACTGAGATCCTTCTCCCAGAGCCAGTCCACCATTCCAGTGATGCCCCGCCTTCCAGCTTCCCTGAAACCCACTCCCCTCGCCTGTGCTGACTTTGCCCCTCATCCTCCTCTTCGGTCATCACAAAGCTCTGTAATAAAGCCCATGAAGAAGGAACAGCAATGGATTTGTCTCACAGATGAGGAAAGTGAAGCTGAAAACTGTTCAGTGCTCTATCTTCTGTGTCACAACTGGCAAATACCAAGGTCAGGGTTTGAACCCACATCCATCTCTATCTGTGGTGCAGACCACACAGTACCTCTGCCTTCCAGAGGAGTGAAGCACCCTGACAGCACAAGTCATTCCACCCAAAGACCACCTCAGTTCCTCTGCTCCATGGATTCCCAGGACCTCTGCCTCCTAGTGCTGAGAATGGCAGAGTTGCCAGAAATCTGACCCGAGGCCGTCAGTGCATCCAACTGGGAGGATGCTCACTCAGAAGATGATGACCCTGGGGATAGGAACCAGCCCCCCTCAGGGATGGATGGAGGACTTTTCACCCTAGGGTCCCTGCTCCAAGTGCAGGCTCTGCCCAGGTATTCCCACCTCGGGGTGGGAGGGCAAAGGAAAGGGAACCTAGGAGAAGAGGATTACCTTTGACACAGTCTCTCCTAGTGGCTGAGGCTTCAGGAGTGAACAGAACCCAAGAGGGGACACATTTAAGGACCTTTCTTCCCGCCCATTTGGCTCTTAAGAGTCCATGCCCAGGAAGTTTGCGTGACAAGGAAAAAAATAATATTCAAATGTGGGGTGTAGCACAATCCAGACCTCCGCTTCTACAGCTGGGGCTTGGGGATTAGGTCTTGGGTTGTCTGTTTTTGTTTTCTTCTGAAATGCAAGATGATTCTGTGAAGCCTTGGGCAGGGCTCACATCCAACCTTCAAAAGGAGACTGGGATTATCCTGGGCGTGGGGACCACTGACTGATTCAGCCTAGCATGGACCTTGTCCAATTTCCGAAATATGTTTGCCAGATGCTGTTTGGGAGTTCCCTGTTATATAAGGTCAGCAGTGGGTGAGCCACAGGTCACAACTGTGCACATGCAGTGCCTCCCCAAATTCACACTCTCCTCTGTCCCCACAATGTGCAATGGTGCCATGGCTCCATTGAAGCAGAGACCTCAACCTGAAGACTGCGGCTTTCTATGGGGGTCCCCACTGATGTGGGGATCTGCTCCCTCACTGACTAGCAAAGGGTCAGGACCAGCGAGTGGTGCCAAGAACCTTCCCCTGCAAGGTCACCTAGGAAGGCTATATTCCTAGAAGCCCCTTCCCCTGCAGTTTAACAGATGTCTGCTGGGCATCTGCTCTTTGCCACACTGTGGGCCACTGTATCCTGTGTATCCTGTCACCTCTCACTGTACCACAGACCCTGCGCCTTCTCCTACTTCATGCTTCCCTGACACCCTTGCCCATGTGCAGGCTGGCATTTGGGTGTCCTGGTCTTCCATTTACCGAGGGGGTCCTCATCACGGCCTATGAGCCCCTGAGGATATGTTCTTCCCCTTCCCCTCCCCCCACCTGGATCAGCCTGAGGCATATATCCATCCAGGTGGCTCTGCTCAATGTCATGTCACATGGCACCACCCTGATCATTGTTTCCTTTTTCTCCAGAGCATCTTTATCCTTCTGAGGTGCTATTTGTCTACATGACAATCCATGTATGATGGTGGTTCCACAATATCATAATTCGGTTAAATTCCTACTGCCTGGTGACAGTGTGTCAGTTGTAATATCACAAGGCAACACCTTGCTCAAATGTCTGCTGGTGTAAACAAATCCATTGCACTGCAATTTTTAAAGGTGCAATACATACAACTATGTGCAGTGCATAATACTTGATGGTAATGAATGACAATGTTACTGCTATATGTATTTGTTATACTATATTTTATCATCATTTTAGAGTGTATACCTTCTACTTGCAAAAAAAAAAAAAACAAAAAAAAACAAAAACAAAAAAAACCCTCCCTGTAAAGAGTGTGCTGTGTGATGCCAGCAGATACCTCATACATCATGTGTTTATCGTGTCTTTTGATTACATCATTTTTTCTTGTGGGGACTTAACTTTGTTGCTTTGATCATCGTGGCTGTGGAAGCAGTAGGCCATATCACATGTGGACCAGGTAGTGCAGGTGTGTAGTGGACGAGACCACCTAGTTTGTGTAGGTGTGTTCTATGATGAAATTACCTAAGGATGAGTCTCAGAACACATGCCGTTATTAAGTGACACATGACTGTACTTATTTTGTTTGCTACATGGCTTCCCCTTGTTGGTCCCCACCAACTAGAATGTGATTTGTTCGCTGCTGGATCTCCTAGCACCTAGAATAAGTTTTGGCACATAGCAGATACTCAATAAATATTTGTCGAGTGGTGCAATAAACAAAAACAAGAATAAAATGAAAACTGTAATGATGAGGGTATGCATGGGATGCTAGAGGGGCCTAGAAGAGGGTCCTGTGAGAAGCACATCTGAGCTGAGTGAGAGGGATCCAGGCAAGGGACAGCAAGGGACCTTGAAACAGAAGGCAAAGGTACAGAGGCAGGAAACAGAAGGCTATCCACCAATGTTTGTCACTAATAAGCCGTGATGTGTATGGTGTGACCAGCAGGAGGTGAGGAGATGGATGGGTGTACATGGGCACAGAGGCTTGTGGGTCAGGCCAGGCTGTGGGGGTGGGGAGCAGCAATGTGCTTATCATACTGATATGTCTTGATAGTTTTGGTTTGCTTTTGCCATAAGTAGCAAAAGTAGGGGGAGGGGTATCAAACGGAGCAAGAAACCTTGAATGGGTTTACATCAACAGAGAACAAAACCTCCAGGGTCATTTTCTTTGTGTTTTGGTTGAAAGTTTCAGTTATAGGACTTGGGTTTAGCTCAGTGGTAGACTGCTTGCCTAACACATGAGGCTCTCTGTTTGTTCCCCAGCACTTAAAAAAAAATAAAGTTTTAGCTTTGGCATAGCTTGGGTTGTAATAGAAACTCCTACAGATACCTGTTCTTGAGATTTGTATCTCTGCAAGCCCTGACAATCAATTCCTGATGCCTCATCTTAGACTGGGCTACCACACTCTTCCTCCTGGGTCATGGTCATCACCACCTGCCTGCTCTCTCTGAAGCCCATAATCCTTTTCCATGATGCCTCCTCAAAAAGGCTGCCTATGGGATCTTTGGACAGTGAAGAAAGGCCTGAGCATGTCTCTTCCCTGATTAAGAACCTTCAGTGGCTTCCTCTTGCTCTTAGGGAAAAAATTCCATGGCCTTGGAGTCCTGTGTATCTTGGCTCCCGACTGCCTCACATGCTTCATTTCATACCACCTGACGCTGTTTCCACTACCTCCAGGTCACCAGCATTTCTCAACAGGGCCAGGAGATTTCCTTCCTCAGGGTCTCTCCCATGCCGTTCTCCTTCTCTGGGACACTTTCCCTTCTACTTTGTACCAACGTAATTCTTATCTTTATTCAGATCTCAGCTTCCCTGATTCCTTCCCCCATAATAATACATCCCTTACTTCTAGGAGCTTGGCAAAACTTGCAATCAAATCTTTGTGTAACTATTTTCATCGCTTTTCTTTTCTCCTTGTCTCTCCATGAACTGGAATTCACATGAAGGCAGTGATCTCAGCCTTTGTTCAATACTGTATGCCCAGCACTTAGCACAGTGCCTGGAACAGAGGAAGACCTCAGAAGATATGGAAGCAGCCTAATGTACCAAATCATCCTATGTGTGGGGGTGCATGGGGTCTAAGATAAAAAGAAATTATCCATCATATTAAAAGTCATCTTTTATTAGAAAGATGATTTTCAACAGATTTAACTACGGACAGGAAAACCTACACATGATGCTTCTTGTAAGCAGACAGAGATGGTCTGTGAGCATGGGGCAGGAACATTCAGGAACACTTCCAACCCCATCCAACATGAAATTCCAACAAGTGCAGGCCTGACAGATGATCCCAAGAAGTGAGAAATTATTTATCACTTGACTGAAAAACACCTCATGGCCAGATGGGTCTGTCAGCCTGAAAAAGCCACCTTAGAGGCCAGGACTGACAGCACTTGTCATAGATGCATGGATAAGCAGGCAGCGGCCTTGGTGGGGTCTCCCAATTGCCTTGGTGACATGCTGATGACTCTGGAGACTGATAGGATGAGATGGCTTCCGTCCTGTGCACACCAGGCCTCCTCCTGATACCCTGGCTCCACAGCCACTTGTAAGCAAGGAGAATATGCTTTGGCATCATTGACTTGTCAGCTATTCTTGTCATAGTGTAAAAGACAGACAGTCCCAATGATGGTAAGAATGTTGGGAACTTCTTGCATCACTGGGGGAGTGTAAAGTGGTGCAGTTACTTTGAAGCACAGTGTGGCCATTCCCCAAGTAGTTATAGAGTTACCATATGACCTCACAATTTCATTGCTGAGCATGTACACAAAAGAAGGAGAACATGTGTCCACAGAAAACCTGTGCATGAAAGTTCCTAGCAGCATCATTCATAATAGCCAAAAAGTGAAAACAACCCAGATATCCATCAACTGATAAATGATAAACAAATGTGCTGTAGCCATGTAATGGGTTAGTATTCAGCCATAAAAAGAAATGAGACTGATACACGCTCCAACATGAATGAACCTGGAAAGAAGTCAGACACACACATTCACGTATTATATGATTCCACTTATACGCAATGTCCAGAGAAGGCAAATCCATAGGGATGGAAAATAGGTTAGTAGTTTCCAGGCCCTGAGGAGGCGGTAAAGGCAAGGAATAAGAAATTGGTATGGGCTATGGGGTTTCTGTTAAGGGAGATGGAAATGTTTAAAAATTTGAACCAAAGGGTTTAGGTTTGTGGTGGAGGTTGCATAAAAAACTTACAAAATCAACTTGTACACTTTAAGTATGAAGTATGTTTTTATTATTTTAATTTTTTTCTTTTGCAATGCTGGGATGGAATCCAGGACCTTCCACATGGCATTACCCCCAATTCCTTCTATCTGAGCAGCAGTAGTGACTTCCTCCTGGAGAGGACAGTATGGATGAGGGAGAGAAGAGTAAGGTACAGCAAAGAAACCTGACAAACATGACCTCATCAGAGATTGAGGCTTCTATATGTCCTCCATATGATGGGATAAAAAGGTCACCTCCACTCTGTGGTCTTCTTCCCCAAGACACTTGGCCCCAGCCCAATCATGACAAAGCAAGGAAGGTCAGAGCCAAGAGGAGCCTAAGGGGACATGGGAGCTGAATGTAATGGGGGCTCCTGGCTGGAACATTATGATCACTCTACTGTCTTTGCAACTTTTCTAAAGTACCTTATATTAGGGGTACTGGGTATTAGACCCAGGGTTTGTGCATGCTAAGCATGTACTCTACCACTGAGCTACACTCAAGCTCCTAAAATAGTTTATTTTTTAAAAAGCTCATTTTAAGGCAGAAGCTGGAGTGAAATGAAGCTTCACTGCTCTCTAGCTGTGTGGCCTGGGAAAGGCAATCCTCTCTGGGCCTGACTTCCCATCAGTTGAAATTCTTCAACAGTGGGTATGGGATCCTAATGAGGTAATACACACCAAAGAGCTTTGCAAAATAAAATTTCTTTAAAAATAGTTGATTTAAAAGGGTAAGCCTCAGTTAGTTGGAAAATATACTCTGAGGGGACCATCATCTTATATGTAGACTTGGTATGTGGTGCGTGCCTGTATATCCATGTGGTGCATGCCTGTATATCCATAGGTATTTTCCACTGGACTAAGCCTTCTGGCTATTGGTTGGTTATATTTCTCTTTCTTCCTACCCAGCCTTCCCTATGGATGTGCTCCCTACCATCATTCTATACTTCTTACTACCTGGTAAGGTATCCTGATTACTATCCTGATTCCCCCTATCAAAAAGGTCTACAAACCCGGATCCTCTCTAGCACCCTCCCACTGGCTAGGGCTCCTTCACACACACTCTTCCAGATGATGTACCAGTAATGGGGCCTGATGACTTAGGAGGCTGACTTCCAGGCTTCTCTGGAATGAGGATACTAAGGGTAAGAGGGAGTAGGGACAGGGATGCTGAATGTGGCTTCTCCCTGCTGCACATCACTTCTGACCTAGGTGGACCCCTCCCAGGCACCCTACAATCCCTGCAGTCAGCAGGTAGGGTCCTGGCCACCAACTCTTGAATGCTCAGAGGAGCTGCAAGATGATACAAGTTTTTAGCAGTTGGGTCAACTAAAGTCAACCCTCCTCAGTATCCAAAGGGAATTGGTTCCAGGACCCCTTTGAATACTCAAATCACCAGATGCTCAACTCCCCTACATAAATAATATATCTGCAAATAACTTACATTCTCCTCTCATAAACTTTAAATCACCTCTAGATTACTTATCATAAAATGTAAATGCTTTAAAATAATATTTATACTATACTGTTTAGAGAATAAGAAGGAAAAAAGTCTGTACGTGTTTGGTAGAGACACAATTTTTATTTCTAATATTTTTCATTTGTGTTTGGTTGAACTGGTGGATGCAGAACCTGAGCTCCCAAAGGGCCAAATGTACTGATTACAGAACCCTCCTTTTGAGAGACACAAAGTTGACAGAACGGAGCACACTGGAGTACCTTCCTTTAAGCATTCAATTTCCTTCAGTTAGTAGGCTGTAGTTCTCTTTCTTCTTACCCAGCCTTCCCTTTCACTGCCAACTGTGCTCCTACTGCCATTCTGCTCTGGGATTCAGCTGTATCTTCTTGGAAAATGCAGGAAAGTAAATGAGGCCTCTTTATCTCTCTTTATCTGCTGCCAGTAACAGTTCTTGCGTCAGAGAAGCTATGGGTTTCCGGACCTGGAAGGTAGGACAGAGCAAGAAGAAATCTTCCCCAGAGATTCTGCAGAGATCCCCAAAAGTCAAGGCATCCCTTGGATTTTCCTGCTGTCAGGAACCTATGGCTCACTGAAAGCAACCATCAAGTTAAGACAAAGGGCTAGGAAAAGAAGATAAAATCAACAACAAAAACAGAAAACAGGATATAATTAAAATCAGAGCCAAAATTATGAAATTGAAACACAAAAATTTCAAAAAATTGATGAAACAAAAAGTTCTGGTTCTGGGCTGAGGTTGTAGCTCAGTGGTAGAACACTTGCCTAGAACATGTAAGGCACGGGTTGGATCCTTATCACCACATAAAAACAAATAAATAAAATAAAGGTATTATGTCCATCTACAACTAAAAATATTTCTTTAAAAAGTTGGTTCTTTGAAAAAATAAATAAAATTGATAAATCTTTAGCTAAGCAAATGAAGAAAAAAGAAAACTCAAATTATTAAACATTTGTAATGAAAAAGGAAATATCACCATGGACACTAATCAAATACAGATGATAATGAGAAATTACTTTAAAAATCTATACTCCAATAAAATAGAAAATCACAAAGACAGACAAATTTCTAGAGAAATATGACCTACCCAAATTGAATCATGAAGACATAGACAATTTAAGCAGATCAATTTCAAGTAATGAAATTGAAGATGCCATAAAAAGCCTACCAACAAATAGAAGCCTAGGACCAGATGGATTCTCAGCCAAGTTTGACCAGACATTCCAAGAACTAACACCATACTCCTCAAATTTTTCCATGAAATAGAAAATGGGGGAATCCTTCCAAACTCATTCTAGGAAACTAGTATCACCCTGATACCAAAACCACACAAAGACACATCAATGAAAGAAAACTTCAGGTCAATATCCTTGATGATCATAGATGCAAAAATACTTAATAAAATACTAGCAAATCACATAAAAACATATTTAAAAGATAGTGCACCATGATCAAGTGGGGTTCACTCCAGGGATGCAAACTTGGTTCAATACATGGAAATCAATAAATGTAATTCATAACATCAATAGACTTAAAGACAAAAATCACATGATAATCTCAATAGATGCAGAAAAACATTTGACAGAATATAGCACCCATTCATGTTCAAAGACTAGAAAAACTAGAGATTATAGGAACAAACCTCAATACTATAAAAGCTATCTATGCTAAACCCAAGGCCATCATTATATTAAAAGGAGAAAATCAGAAAGTATTCTCTTTAAAAACTGGAACAAGACAGGGATGCACTCTTTCACTACTCCTATTCTACATAATCCTTGAAAACTAGCCAGAGCAATTAGATAAAGGAAAGAAATTAAAAGGATACAAATAGGAAAAGAGGCCCTCAAATTTTCCCTATTTATCAAGATTTTATATTCAGAAGAGTGAAAGAAACCACCAGAAAGCTTCTAGAACTCAAAAATTCAGCAAAGTAGCAGGATATAAAATTATCACATATAAGTCATGTTCCTATAAACCAATGATGAATCATCTGAAAGAAAAATCAAGAAAACTATCCCATTCACAGGAGTCTCAAAAAAAAAAAAAAAAAAAAAAACCTGGGAATCGATCTGACAAAAGAGGTATAAGAGCTCCACAGTGAAAAGTACAGAAGATCTTAGAAGTTGGAAAGATCTCTTATGTTCTTGGATAGGCAGAATTAATAGTCAAAATGGCCATACAGATTTAATGCAATTCCTACTAAAGTTCAAATGATATTCTAAGAAATAAAAAAAAAGTCATGAAACTCATTTGGAAAAACAAGAGACACAGAATAGCCAAAAGCAATCCTTAGCAAGAAAAGTGAAGCAGGAGACATCACAATACAAGATCTCAAATTATGCTGCAGAGCTATATAACGAAAACAGCATGGAGTTGGTACCCAAACAGACATGAAGACCAAGGAACAGAATAGAAGACTTAGAGACATATTCACATAAATATAGTTATCTCATACTAAGACAAAGGTGCCATCAACATACGTTGGAGCCTCTTTAACAAATGGTGCTGAGAAAACTGGAAATCCATATATAATAGCATGAAATTAAATCCCTATCTCTCACCCTGCACAAAACTCAACTCAAAGTGGATCAAGGACTGAGGTATCAGACCACAGACCTTGCACCTACCAGATGAAAAAGTACGCCCAACTCTCCATCATGTAGGCTTAGGAACTGACTTCCTCAATAAGACTCCTGAAGTGCAAGACAAAAAAATCCACAATCAAAAAAAAAATCCACAATCAATGAATGGGGTGGTATCAAATGGAAAAGCTTCTTCACAGCAAAGGACGTGATCAAGAACATAAAGAGAGAATCCACAGGATGGGAGAAAATCTTTGCTACTTGCACCTCAAATATACACAGGGCTCAAAAAACTTAAAAAAAAAAGCACCCAAATAACCCAATCAATAAATGGGCAAAGGAACTGAACAGGCACTTCACAAAAGAAGAAATGTTTTACATTGGTAAATAAATATATGAAAAAAAAATGTTCAACATCTCTAGCAATAAGAAAAATGCAAATTAAAGCCACATTGAGATTCCATCTCACTCCACCTCAGAATGGCAATTATCAAGAATACAAGTAACAATAAATGTTGGCAAGGATGTGGGGGAAAAGGTTCAGTCATGCATTGCTGGTTGGACTGCAAATTGGGAAAACCACTCTGGAAAGCAGAGTGGCGATTCCTAGAAAACTTGAATGGAACCACCATTTGACCCAGTTATCCCACTCCTTGGTTTATACCCAAAGGACTTAAAATCAGCATACTACAGTGATGCAGTCACATCACTGTGTTTATAGCAGCTCAATTCACAATAGCCAAGCTATGGAATCAAGCTAACTACCCTTCAACAGTTGCATGGATAAAGAAAAATGTATTATGTACACTCAGCCATAAAGATGAATGAAATTATGGCATTTGCTGGTAAATGGATGGAACTGGAGACTGTTATGCTAAGTGAAATAAGCCAATCCCCCAATCCAAAGGCTGAATGTTCTCTCTCCTATGTGGACGCAAAGGCACAATAAGAGAGGGTGGGGAAGGGAAAAATAGAAGTTCATTGGATTAGACAAAGGAAAAGGAGGGGGAATAGGAATAGGAAAGACAGAATAAATCAGACATAACTGTCCTATATTTATGAAGACACAACCAGTGTAACTCCACTTCATGTACAACCACAAAAATAGGATCCTAATTAGAATAAGCTATACTCCATGTATGTATAATATGCCACGTATATCTAAAAGGAACAAATTTTGAAAAAGACTAAGGGAAGCCCACTGGGGCAGAAAATAGGGAGTAGGCAGTTCCAGGATGGTGCCAGCAAAGTCTGCCCACTGGGAAAGGTGTGGCTAAGGGCACATCACTATGAGTTAGGCACCAGCCACCTGGCAGCAGGAATGCCCGGTCCACCTAGCCCAGGTAGAGACCGCCTGGGGTGCTGCCTGGACCCCATCCAGTTGTAGATTCCCCCACCCACTAGCCCATGCTCCTGTGGGTGGGGGCACAGCCAAACATGTCAGAGCACACCAGGACATGCTTTGGTTGGCACTGCCGCTCGATCTGCCTGGGTTTGAGCACCCCACCCTGGATCACAATAAACAAATGCATCCTCATGACTCAAGAAATGAACTCCAAAAATGGAAATGTCTATTTCTTTGCAACAATCACCTAGATGTCAACCAGAAGCAGAAAAGGAACTGGCTCAACCTTTTGCTCATACATACTTTGCTCCTTCCTCAACATCAGCATCTCAGGATTACTCCTCTATGTTTCCCAACATTTCTCTCACTACTTGTGTAACATACAAAAACATAAATAAAAGCATGCACAACACAGTGGGAATGTTCATGGTTCTAAAAAGGTCTGGCAGGTTACGTCTTCCCATGGTAGTCTAGGAATGCCACTGTGGACAGAGTCAATTCTATGGTTTGGATAAATGCCCCCCAGAGGCCCAAGTGTTTTAACCCTTTCAGTCTGAGATACTATTGGCACTCGGTGCACCACTAATGGGAGTCCTAACTGGAAAAAGGTGGGTCACTAGGAGGGTGCAAATGAAGGGGAGATTAGGACTTCCAGGAGCCTCTTTCTCTTTTGCCTCCTGGCTATCATAATGTGAGCACCTTCCTCTGTACTTGTTCCTGCCATGATATACTACAAAATCCGCAAGGTCAAATGACCATGGACTGAAACCTCTGAAATCATCAACCAAAACAACTTTTTTTCTTTGTAAGTTGATTCATATCAGGTATTTCTAACAGTCATGGAAAACTGACTAATAAAGTCAATAATACCAATGGCTCAGCAGACACCAGGGGGGAAAAATACAACAAATGGGGTCTTTTTATACTCACTTTTCTGAATCTTCTGTTCCCACTGCAGGTTGAGGAGGGACAATACCTTCAATGCAGCTCCTCAGCTTGACTCATTCATTTTCCTTGCTGATATCAACATTAATAATGTGCCACACGCACATGACCACAATGTTCCCTGTTGATAGAACACCTTGGACACAACAATCCATAAACACACTTGAACTTACTGATGTTTTTATTTCTATGGAAGAGTCTCCTGGGAATATGTGCATTTTTCATTTTTTCTAGATGCTGCCACATGGCTTTCCACCAAGGCCAGTCCTGTGAGCATGTGGTGGGAGTAGATAGCCTGATGGGTGCACAGTGCTAGCTGGTGTGTCTTTAATTACCTTCCCCTGTCTGGGGGACCTGGAGTCATGCCCACACAGGCTCTGGATCTGTACTTAGGTCTCCTATCTCATGCATCATCTCCTATATGTCTGCTACTCCCTTCTTCTTTTGCAAGAAAGTGCAACTCCTGATAAGCTTGAGGTTTTGCTGCTGAAGATCAACCCATGATGGAATTGCTCACCTTTCTGCTATGAATGTGAATGTAAATGCATCTTGGTTTCCCAACTCACTAACTTGTTTTTATCTTTATTAGTTACTGCCTCCCAGTTTCCTTTCATACTTAAACCATGTAGGTCTTCTTATTTTTGTCTTGCTATTTTAACATACAAGTCATATAACTCTCATTTCTCTACTAAATACTTTTTTGTTCATGACCCAGGAGTTTGAGAATGAAGGGTTCTTATTTTCAGATCTTCCCCAACAGATTTCAAATCTGCCTAGATAGTCAGTCCTCTTTAATCCAAGTGTATTTGAGAAGTATGTTTCTAGAATTGTAAAAGATAATTTATTGAACATGTTATTATTTATTACTAATCTTATTAGACTTTCATAAAAATAGGGCTTTGTCCTCTAATTCTCTGCATTGGTTAAGTCTTCCTGTGTGGCCAAATATAGAACTGATTTTTGCAGTGATTCCATAGACATATAAACAACATGTTGTTTTCTGCTTATACAAGCAACAATCTATTTACTGAGTCAAGGTATTCTATTCTCTGTTGACTTGATCTAATTTTCAGAGACACAGATGGAAACCCATCCCTGTCGATGTCTTTTTATTGAGCTTCCTGACATTTCTAGTAGCTTTGACTTTGGAAATTTAGCCACTATTTTGCTTACTTCAGGCAGGCTCATGACTGCTTTATTTCTGTTGCAACTTTACTTACCATCACATTACGTCACAGGTTGGAACTATGGAGTCTGTCTTGTCTTGTCTGATGTTACTATTGCCCATCCTGCCTTGTCTGAATGTCCAACAGTCTGAAAACTTAATTACCACCAGCCCTCCTCCACCATGCTGGTTCACAGTGTATTTTTTGTAAACAAAACATGGTTAGCAATCCATTTACATACCATCTTGACACTCTCTGTGCAAAGAAACGTTCTTTTCATTTCCCTTTGCTTAACTATGCACTTCACCTTGTCATTTCCTCGCCACTTACTATTTGATCCTTTTCTGTGCTAATCTGTACGTACCTCTCCACTGTCTATTGCACTGGGAGGTGACTCCCCTTCTCTGTTCTTACAATGAATGTGAAGAACAACCTGAATAAGCATTCTGATATCACATGCTTTTAGTTATTTGGGTTTTTTTTTTTTAATGAAGGGGGGTTCTCTGGGGATTGAACTCAGGGGCACTTGACCACTGAGCCATGTCCCCAGTCCTATCTCACATTTTATTTAGAGACAAAGTCTCACTGAGTTGTTAAAGCCTTGCTAACTTGCTGAGGCTGGCTTTGAACTCAAGATCTTCCTGTCTCAGACTCCTGAGCTGCTGGGATTACAGGCATATGCCACCATGCCAGGCTAGTTATCTGTTTTTATCCCCAATTCCATACTTCATATAGCTAGAAAATATAAAACTCCTAGTAGCTCTGCTCTAGATAACAACACAACCATGCAAGTCACAAAGTTAATGTTTGAGTAAATTGATTTTCAACAATTGAGAGGTTTTTCTTTAGATCAAAGCAGCTGAAACCCTTAACTCTTTCAATGGGCCTGCACAAGAGTCCCATTGGTGAGCTTTTGATGTCAAAAGGCCAAAAACTCCACCCTCAGATCATGCTGCTGGGGCCATTTTCTGAACATGAGACCCATCAAGTGCAATGTAAGTAGACTATGCACACAGACAACTGAATCCCTCACCTCAGATCACCCCTCAATGGCATTCTGGTCACATAAACACCCCTGAGCCCTATCCTCAGGGAGGCAGATTTGAGTCTGGGGTCTCTCCCTACCAGCCTTACCCATCCTGTGAATAAACGCTCCTTGGAGCAACTTTGAGCAGATTCAGGGAGGATCACACTGTGAGGAAGGCATGACAGGCCTGGTTTGGTAACAGATAAACCACTGCCCAGCACCCCCAGGAGACTCTCTTTCCTCCCCTTCATCTTGGGCTTTAGGGAAGGAAAGAGTCTGCTCTTGAACATACAGTTTTCACTTTGTCCATTTCTTCAGAACAAAGACTTGGTTTATAGGGCAAGCTTCTCTCCAAACTAAGAAGTTGTCACTCCTCACCTCTCTGGCAGCTAAGAGTGACCACAGCTCCAGCTGATCAGATGTGAGCAGAAGGAATGCGGAGACTTGGAGATCAGCTTGCATGGAGCCAACAAAGCTGTGTGGCACTCTGTCCTTCCCTTTCCCCTTCAAACCCACTACAATGCAGCATCTGGGTCAGGGACAGAGTACAGGATGGAAACCAGCTACAGAGAGGCTGGGGCAGGGAGACAGTGAGGTGACTGCATGGGTGCAGTCCAGGTCAGCATACAGCACCACATATAGTTCTTGTAGAGGAGAAAGAAAATCAATCAATCAATCAATCAATCAATCAATGTCTCTCTCTCTTTCTTCTGTGCTCCTGTGATTCTGGAATCTCTGACATGTGTGGGCAAATCTGATCCCAACTGAGGCCCCAGCTTCTCCTTAAATAAATGTGTGAACTCATGCCAGACCCTTCCCTCCTCTGGGACATACATATTCCTGTATGATCATGAGACAGGGCTGGAAATGTCATGCACATATCTGAGGATCTTGTGCAATCCCAAGGCATCCATCCAAGTCCACTTCTTTTATTTTTTTATTTGTTTTAGTTTATTGTACATAACAGTATAATGCATTTATACATTTTGATATATCATACATAAATGGAGTATAATCTCACATTTTTCTAATTATACGTATTGTAGAATCACATCAGTCATGTACAAGCCCAATTCTGATAGTCACAGCAACTCACATTTGCTTTGGGGATCCACCCTTCCCCACACATCCATGCGGATAAGAGAGGCTGATTACACATTCTGGCTTTGGGGAGATGGGACAAATGGACCTCACATTTCAGATTTCAGAAATGATGGGAGACACACATGTTCTGTGGGGCTCTTTCCATGCCCATGACAACAGCAGCACACACGCAATGAACACAAGGCTAGGCTGCACCAAGCAGGGTGCACCTGCATCCATCCTGGGAAGACAGTACACATGGGAACCTGGAGCACCACCCTGCCCAGCCCTAGCCACCCTGGGGAACTATTCAGCACCCACCCGAAGGGCCAATGTGTCACTACCACTTTAAACCTTCTTTGGACGTACGGAAAACTGAGACCCACTTGTCAGGCAGGGACTGGGCCAGGGAATAGGACAAGTACAGACTCCAGAGGAAAAGGCAGGCTCCTCACTTCCTAGGTCAGGACTCCGTCATCACCCATGGGGTTTCTGTGGGGAAAAGAACTCCCATGATCCTTGACACACCTCCCTGCCTTTGCCATGTGACAACACTGCTTCTCTGCCTCCCAACAGGTACATACACATAGATGCACACATACACTGACACCGCATGTGGGGAGCAGATTGTAGGTCACAGAAAAAGGGGGCCCAAGGAGGTAACAGAAAAGGACAAAGAGGCCAGGCGTGGTGGTGCACGTCTGGAATACCAGACGCTCAGGAGGCTGAGGCAACAGGATCCCAAGTTCAAAGCCAACCTCAGCAACACAGAAAAAGGGGTGGTGGTGTGACTTGGTGGCTGAGTACCTTTAGGATCAACACTTAGGTGGGGGAGTGGGATTGGAAGAAAGAAAAGTAAAGAAGAAAGAGGATGGAGACGGCGCTTCCATGGAACAAAAGCAGCCATCTCCATGTACCTGACTGGGACCCAGAGAATGGAAAAGGGGAAGACACCAGAATTTCAGGGTCAGGGTGTCCCTGAGGTGACCTGCTTACTCTCACTCATTCCCTAACAGAACAAGGTGGGTGGCTCTGGGAGATGACGCTGTCCCCACTAACTGCAATTCAATCCTCTCAGGATGCAGACAGGGAAAGAAGGCAAGGAGGAAAACGGCAGTTTCAAAATCAGCAGGCAAGAGGCAAGTCCTCTCTTTAGGTCTATTCTATGTGACATTCCTCCTGCTTCCATATCTTCTCTACTTTTGTGCATTACAGACATGTGACAACGTGGTTTCTTAGTGTTACCTCACCTATGCCTGGTGACACTGCTAGGAAGCTGATGCTAGGAAGACCCCACTGTGCAGGGGAGACTGGGCAAGCACTGACTTGTCCAATGTTATAGGAGAGGAAGGAGGAGGAGCTGGGTTTAAGCCTAGCTGGGTCTCCACAGAACTGGGAGCCTGGCTGCACCCTGGGCTGTAACACGGATGTGGGGTCATTGTTGGGGATGCTGTGTACACTTCTAGAAATGTCATGGGGCTGCAGGAGAGCAGACAGGAGCCCAGAGGGACCTAGGAAGAGTCAGGTCAGGGACCCCAAGACATGGCCTCCCTTCCTTGATGATAGATCCAAAGAACTTGGCACCCAGTAACCAGGCACCCCATAATTCTAAGAACAGCCACCTCCCCAGCTAATTAAGTAAAAACGTTTGATCAAACAAAAAGTTATGTTTCCCTGTGGGAGGAGTAAAGGCTATAGGAGGCCTCACAATCAGACATACCCCCATGGCACTGTCCCCAGGCCCCAGCCTCAGCACATCCAGCAGACGGAGGTTTTGGAAAAGCTTCTATTCTTGCTTTGCATCCCACTCCCCTTCCCTTTCCCCTTCCCATTCCCAGAGCCTCTCTGGGGCTACTGCTTCGACTGCGGGGAGTAGCATATGGCCCACACATGATAGCCCTGGCAAGGTCCACCCAGGACACACTGTCACCGTGAGTACCCCTGCAGAGCCCCACCACGCCTTCCTCCTCACTATGAGGAACAGGCACCTAAGGCAGGAGCAGCTGGTGGGAGATTGGGAGCCTGGTGTCCTGTCATGGTCACTCCCACAGGACAGGACTGGAGGTGGGGAATGGGAGTGTCCAGGGTACCTCCTAGGTCCCCAGTGTCATCTCCTGTCCTCTCAGGTACATGCCTGGGACACAGGGTCTGGGTGAGGTCTGGGGAGCACAAGGTCACAAGAGGCAGAAACACCCTGAACGCAGGCCAGCAGGACCTGGGGCTCCCTGCCAGCTACCAGGCACCACCTTCCCATGCCCTGCACAGGTTCTCATCGACCATCGTTGGAGCTGGAGTGTAAGTTCCATCAACACTCAAGAAGAGCCAGGGCCAGGCACAGCTGGCATTGGCTGGGCCTCAGGGTAAGTGTAGGACAGGTGGGACTCCACTGGCAGGGCCTCAGAGAAGGACAGAAGCGACTCAGGGACCTCACATCACCAGGACCACCTTCCCTGTAGGCCTGGGAGGAGGAGGGGCATAGTCCCACACCATGAGGAATCTCAGCACCAACTCCTCGCCCATCCCCACCCTCTCTGCCAACCTGGGCCTTGTCCTCATGCAAGGTCACCGTTCCCATATTTGTCACAACCTCACAACACTGAAACTGACCCTATCTCACCTCTATTCTTCTGATGATTTTGCATTCTGCCATCCAACTGATTCCAACTCCTGCACCCACATGTCCAGCTGGCAGTGGCCTGACTGTCCCTCCACACACTCTCCAAGTCTAACACATTGTCAGGATTAGTAGGGCTGCACTGAGCCAAATTATCAGGGGACTCTTGCCAATCAGTCCATTGCTCTGTCACTTGCTGTCTGAAGGAACACACCCCAGACTCTGAGGGCAGAAGCTGGGGCCCCTGGGTGTCACCACCTTCCACTTGGCCCACTTCCCACAGCCATTCAGCCTTTCAGGGCTGTGACACCTGGACCACATTCCCTCCTGGACCCATGTCAACTGCGCCACAGAGAACCATGTCCTGGGTGTCCCCACATACAGAGCCTCCTGTCTGGGATCAGCCTGCTTTCTCCTCTCCAGAGGCCATGTTCTGCTGGGACTCGAGGGATAATGCTCCCAATGCAGGGAGCTGCCACCTCTTGCCAGCTAACACACCAGCCTGAAGCTGCTCAGGCTTCTAACTATTCCCTGGGCAATTCCTCCTTCAACTCTCCCAACCATTGTTCTGCGGGGACTCTCCTGGCCCCTCTGGGACAAGCCCCTAACGGCTTTGGATACTTCCCTCAACTCCATCCCCAGACACTTCTGGTGGGTCACACTTTGGCACTGATCTCTGTCTCCTCCATGCCCCAACCCAGAAGGCACAGGAGGCTACACAGGTGGATGACACCAGCACTGCATGTGTCTTGCAGGAAAACTCAACAGACAGCCTGATGTAGATCCCTGAGTCAGACTTCCTCTATGAATTGTTCTCCTCTATGTCAAAGATGTCGAGTTCCACCACTGAACAAAAGCTCGAACTGATGTTGGACAGGTAATCCCAGCCCATGGGGACAGGGTCCCATATACCTGTGATGCCTGGAACTGGCCTTGCACCTCTGAGCCTCAGCCTGCTCCTCTGAGCAATGTGGTGCCACCAAGACTGACCTCATGGGAGAAAAGGCCAAGCCTCTCCTGCTGCTGCCCCCCATCCCTCCTGGGTGGTCTCCTCACTCCTGGGCTTGCACTTGCTTCACTATCCACTTGGTAATTTCCACAGCCAGGTCAGCGAGACTGGCCCCAACTTGGAGGACCAAGGCCCCAGGGTCCCAGCCCTGAGAAACTTCCTGGAGTCCATGGAGGAAGAGGTCGAGGGTGAGCTGGACTGAGGTGGGTGATATGAGCATGTTGGAAAGGGACAGGTCTGGACATGCAAAGCAGATCTTACAGAAGCTGGTGTGGGGCAGCGACAATGACAAGCAGAGTTCTCACTGTCTGCATGCATTCTGGGAACACTGCCCTGGGCTGGGTCTCTGGGTAGAACTGTGTGCAAGGCAGTGAAAAATACTTTGTCCCTGCAAGGAATATGGATAGTCTGTTGAACTTTGCTCCTCTTGCAGCTGCAGGGCCACTTCCAGTGCTTGTGGAAATTCCAGTTCAAGATCCACCACGTCCACCACCTGAGAGAGACCTGGGGCTGGAAACACCAGCAATGGCAGATCCAGATCAACACCTCCTGCTGGCCCCCCTCAGCTGGTACTGCTTACTGAGACCAACCCACAGCCTCCGTTCCTCTCCCCTGCCCTTTCTTTATTCCTTCTTTAGTATAATTAGCATCTTTTAAAATTAAAGATTTTATTCATTTTTAAATGATTTTAAAGGATTCAGTTTACTAGCATTAAGTATATTCTCTAAACTGTGCACTAATCACCACTGTGGAGTTCCAGAATATTTTTCTGAATTGGCATCCATAACCACTCCCTCTCCTCCCACTAGTCCCCAGCAACACCACTCTTTCTACTTCTGTGATATTCCTGGTGTGCCTTTTTCAAACCAGTGCAGTTTCATTTTTCTTGGCCACATAATGGTGGAAGGGACTAATTAAGTTTCCTTACGAGGGGAAATGCTATTCAGGTCCAAGTTTTTTAGCTCTTTAGTTACTAGGGTTGAACCCAGGGGGCACTACTGAGCTACATCCATGGTCATTTTTCTTCATTTTCAGACAGGTTCCTGCTCAGTTGCTGAGCCTGACCTCAAACCTAAACCCTTTGGTTCAAGCTATTTGGAAACAGGGAGTGGAAAAAACAACAACTCTTACCTGCAATGCCTGGAGAAAAGATAAATCAGCTTTGGAACAGTTACACCAGGGAACACATCCGGCAGTGGAAAACAACAATGTCCAGCTCCAAGTCATTAGGCAGGTGGATCTCAACACCAGGGCTGAACAAAAGAGTACGCAGAGACGTCACTGATGGTAACATCCACAACAAGCCAAGCAAAATAATAAAGCACTTAGAAACATACACACTCACAGTAGACTGTGAAGATAAGTAGGTCAGGATGAAGGAAAAGACAGGAAACTCCAGCTCAACATCCATTACCACCTCCACCACCTGAGAGAGCACCAGCCTCAGAAATACCTTCAGCAGCAGCTTCAGGCCTGTAGCTCCTAGTGGCCCCACAGCCAGCACTGCCCTCTGACCACCCCCTTGCACCTGCTCCTACCTACAGCAGCCCTTTCCCTCTCCTCCCTTTGATATTTTTCCTCCTTTTTGTTTTTCTATTTTTATTAAAACTAGCTTCCTTTAAAATTTAAGATTGTATTTTTAAAACAAGTTCAGCTCCTTGACTTTAAGTGTCGCCCTTTGACCTCTATCTGGTACCCATACCCACCCACTCCCCCTCTCCCTCCTGCTAGTCTCCATGGAACACTCATCATTCTCTCCCTCTCATTTACCTCTTCTGGGTCTTTTACAACAGTGCAGTCTGACTTTTGTTTGACCATATACATTGGAAGGGACTGTTTGAGTTTGAATTTCCTTTGAATGGTAAACCCCACATAGATCTAAGATTTTTAGTTTTTGTATTGTTTATTTTTGTTTTATTTGTTTGTTTCATTAGTACTGGGGATTGATCCCAGGTGCACTTTTAACACTGCACCACATCCCCAGTTCATTTTCTTTTTGAGATGGAGTCTCACTAAGTTCCTGAGGAACTTCCTAAGTTGGGAAAACTGGCCTCCAACTTTGAATCCTCCTTCCTCAGTCTCCCAAGTCACGTGGTTATAGTTATGTGCCACCCATCCAGCAGGTCTAAGTTTATATGTAAAAAGTAAAGATTCTTAGAAAATACTTTCATAACATTGAAGTTGAAATATATTTTTGTGATTGAAAGATCAGAAGTCACAAAGGAAATGACTGACTCCTGATGGAAAATCAAAAAGAACATAGATACTTAGACAAATCACAACTAGAAAAGTATTTCTTAAAAACAACAACTGTTATATTCCAAGGACACACAGAACCTCGAGTCAATCATCTTTTATTGGTAATAAGGACAAATTTCTGCAATTCAAAAGGAAATCACTGCACTAGCAACTGTCAAAGATGCTCAAACTCTGAATGGCAGCACACATACCACTGAGATGTCATTTGTTCCCATTGAGTGGGCAGGTTTTAAGGATGCTGCTGAATAGCCCTGGTAAGAATACAAGAGACAGAGACCTGGACAGAGCCCCCGGGAGATCCGGCCATGGATACTCCTCTCAGAATCCTTTGGCAACACCCTTGCAAGTCTTAGCATGTGTCCCTTTTTCATGTAGCTTGTCTAAAGCTAGGTACATATCCTGCCAGCACTGGTTTAAATGCAAAAACTTGTGCCCTCAGTAACTTCCATGTAGAAAGAAAGGACAATCAAATCTGTTCCCTGTGCACCATGGAACACGGTGGCTGCTGAGGTGAGTGTGCCTGTGCCAGAAGGGAGAGAAGTCAGGAATTGTTACATGAAGAAACACACTGACCTGTTCAGGATGTGTCTATAGAGGACCTCATTTGATAAAGGACACATCAATGATATAAATCTACATGAACACACAGATGTAATGAATGCTGGCAAGAACTGCATGTTGGCTTTTCCCCACAGGATTTGGTGCAGGATTAATGGTACCAGGTGACAGACTAAGTGGCACGGCCTGGTCTCCCACAGTGACTGCTCAATGTGTTGCGTCCATCCCTGGAGCAGCAAGGTAGGGTGAATTCAGGTTCACAGAAATGAATTATGCTAGGAGTGCTACCTAGCTTTCTCTTTCTTGTCTGAGCTGCAGGACTCTAAACATGACTTGAATGAGCTTTGAATAGGTCAGACTATAAAGTTACTGTAATATTACACAAACCACAGCAAAACCTATAGGTATAGGTCAACAAATGTCCATAAACACAAAAATTCTTAACAAACTACTGGTAGAACAAATTCATCAAAACATTCATTAAATCATACACTAGGACCAAGTGAGATTTATCCCAGGGTACAAGAAGGCTTCAAAACACAAATAATTCAGTGTGAAAAACCATGCTGACAGAATGAAAGATAAAATCACATTATCTCTATAGGTGTAGAAAAATGATTCTGAAAAAAAAATCAACACTTTTTCATGATGGACGTCCTCCAAAAATTAGGTGAAAAAGGAATATACCACAAGACAATAAAGGCCATATAGGATCTGCCACATCAAATATATGCAGTGACTGAAGAAGGGAAACCTTTTCCCTTAAGATCAGGACCAAGTGCCGGAGGTCCCAGCCACAGGAATCAGTGAGGAAAAAGAAATTGCAGGCAGCCAAACCAGGAAGGAAGACATAAGTGCTGCTTCTGTTGGCAGATGACAAATCCTCTTCATAGGAATTGGGGGGAAATGTTTGCCAGATACTCTTCCAATAGGGCATTAATCAACACACTATATAAGAACTCAAAAACATAACACTAAAAATAATTGATAACCTGCTCAATAAGTGTGCAAAAGATCTAAAAGGAGAAAAGAAGAAATTCAAGTGGCCTCCAGATATATAAAAACATATTCAACATTTTTAGTAATTAGAGAGATAGAAGTCAAAACTACACTGAGACTTCATCCTAGCCCAGTCAAAATGGCAATCATCCAGAATACAAATAAGGATAATTGTTGAGGATGTGGGAGAAAAAGTATGCTTATATACTGCAATTAGTACTACTGCTTTGGAAAGCAGGGTGATAATGCCTCAAAATAGAACCACCATACAGTCCAGCTCTCTCACTTCTTGGTAGTTATGTAAAAATCTAAAGTCAGCATATTATAGAGATATATACATACCGAAGTTTATAATAGCACAATAGCCAAGTTATGGAACCACCCTAGGTTCCATTGTATATATGTGTATATACATACACATATATACAATGGAATTCTACTCAGCCATAAAGAAAAATGAAATTATGTCATTTGCTGATAAATGGATGGAACTGGAGAACATCAGGCCAAGTGATGTAAGTCAAACTGAGAAAGAAAGGGTCAAATGCTTTCTCTCATAAGTGGAAGTTATAGAGAAAAAAAGGAATAAAAAGGGGGATCTTCCAAAAATAGAAAGGAGAGGAGTAGAAATAGGAAATCAAGGGTGAGAGAGGACAAGAGGCAAAGGGGAAAAACCAGGGAACAAAGTTGACCAAATTGTACTATGTGCATGTGTGAATACATCACAATGCATTCTAATTTTCTACATAACTCTAATGCACCAGTTAAAAGAAAATAAATGAGAGACTGGGAAGATGGTGGAAGGGAGCAAGACAATGATTCCTGATCTCCTCACTATACAGAAAGGAGGCAGGGAGGGAAAAGCAGAATTGAGACATGGTTCTAAGACTCAATATACTAAGTCTGAGACCTGGAGAGATTTGAAGACTGGTTAAGATGTGGATAATAAGCACACAGATCCCTGATTCTGAACCCAGACCAGGGTGGCAGAAGGGGTGAGAGGCAGCAGAAAGAAAAACAGAGAGTATAAAATCTTTTAAACTCACCAACTAAAAATATTTGGAAAGGCAGACAAAAATTTAAGTGTGACAGGAACAGCAGATCCCTTAAGACAGATCAAACAGGTGAAAACCAAATTATGAAAGGAAAGCTGAGCCAGGGGTTTGCAGTCATCTCATGACAAGACATCTTCCCATGTCCAGACTGCTGCAAATGAAACCAGAGAGAAGCCCCCTGCAGTGGGACCTCTTAGGGATCCAGTCAGCATTTCTAGAGGAACCACAAGTAAACCAAAATCACTAAAAATCCCTCCCCCATGCCCTTACCCCAAACAAGGGAGTAGGGTTGAGTGGACTGTGCTTGGAAGTGTTATTAAATCAGCTCTGCAACCCAAGCAAATGAAGGAGAAAAAAAATTAAAACAGCAACAAGAACAAAAAACACTGTGCAGCATCCACCAACCCAGACAGTGATAAAGCAGCAAAGCAGCTTTGGCTCTGAGCAGAGGAAAAGGATCCATCAGGACCACAGCAGGAACAACCACTGACACTGGGGGGAAGCACTGTGAGAAGCCTAGGGACTGTTCTCTCGATCAGGGGCCATACTAGAGGGAAGCTGCCTGAAGTGACCTAGAGATCTGGTTGCCAGGTGGATGCAGCTGTGGGCAGAAGGCTGCTAAGAGAAGTTCCCTGAATATCCCAGGAAAGTTAAGTGGTAGACACCTGCAAACACAGCCAGAAGGAGATTAGTTAAGGTGGAAAATTGACTGATCCAAGGCAGTAGGGAGTGTCTGCTCCCAGCCTGACCAGTGGTTACAACTGGTAAGGAAAGGGCATCATTTGGACATTATTATGAAAATGCCCAACCTACAGAAGAAATATAATTTTAATAGCTGCCATGGAAAAATGACAGATCACATTTAGAAGAAACCAATTCAGATCTCAGTTGATTTCTCAACCCAGACCCTAAAAGCTAGGAAGTCTTGGACTAATAAATACCAAGTCCTGAAAGAAAACGGATGCCAGCCAAGAATACTATACCAGCAAAATTGAGCTTCAAATTTGATGAACAAATAAAAACCTTCCATGATAAACAAAAGTTGAAAGAATTCACAACTACAAAGCCTAAACCATATGCAATGAAATATTTCTTGAAGAAGAAACTAAAGATAAAATTGAAAACCTGCAAAGGGAGGAAGTACACTAAAAGAATAGTCAAAGAGAAACTAATTCAAATTAAAAACAAGAAATACATCAAAATGACAGGGAAAGAAAATTACTTCTCAATAAAAACACTGAATGTGAATGACCTAAATGCATCAATCAAAAGACACTGGATTAAAAAACACAACCCAACAATATGCTGTGTCCAGGACACTGACCTCATAGGCATAGACATCCAGAGACTGAAGGTAGAAGGGGGGGAAAATGTATCATTCACATGGATCTCATAAAGAATCAGGGGTTTCTATCATATCAGATGAAGTGGACTTTGAGCCAAAGTTAAGCAGAAGGGACAAACAAGGTCATTTCATATTGCTTAAGGAAATTATACATAAATTATATATATACATATATATATACACACATATACATACATATGTATATATATATAAACACATATATAAATACACATATGTATACACACATACACACACACACATACCTCAATGGGGCATCTTCATACTTAAAAAAAAAAACCTTCCAAATTTCATGAATCAAAGAGACCACAACACAAGAATACTGGATGACTTTAACATGAATCTCATCATTGGATAGATCTTTAAAACCAAAACTGAATTAAAAGCTGTATAAATTTTAAAAATGCAATTAACAATTCAGGCTGAAGAGACACATAGAGAATATTTCATCCATCAATGATTGAACACAACTTTCTTCTCAGCAACAGGGATTATTTGTAAAATAGACCATATCTTAGGCCACAAAGCAATGCTTAGCAAATACAAAAAAATAGAGATAATAACTGCATTCTATCAGATAAAATAAATGGAATAAAAATAATAATGGAATAAAATTAGAAATCAAAGATAAAATAAAAAAATAGAAACTAGTCTAACACCTGGAGAATAAATAATATGCTATTATATGACCAATGGATAGCAAAAGAAATCGGGGGTGAAATAAAGATATAACTTAACCATAAATGAGAAGAGTGACAAAGCATATCAAAATCTCTGGGACACTCTGAAGGTTATTCTAAGAAAAAAGTTCAATGCAATGAGCTCATTCATTAACAAAAAGTTGGTTCCTTGAAACAATTAATGAGTCCTAAGATTCAGGAGCCTCTCCTTACAAAACAACCTAAGAGAGTAGCAGCTTCCCCAGAGCCAGAGATCCCAAGGAGACAGGGAAGAGGACACAACAGGAAAAGAAGAAGAAAAGAGAGAAGATGTTAGCCACAGTCATTTCGTGAGTAACTCTTGGAGGTGATGACACATGAACATTTATGTGCCGTCAAGGGAAACACTAAACCCAGGTGACTGCTCAGATGTGCTCACAAGGGTGAGGGGAGTTAGGAGCTGCTAAGCAGGAGGCCCAGCACACAAGCCTGGCGGACTTCCATTACTGGAATTATTCTTAATTTCAGTGTGGCCACAGAACTTATTTTGTATGACTTGAATCATTATTAGCATGATTGTTTTACATCCCAGAATATTGTCTTAGTAATGTATGTGTGCTCAAAACAAATGCATCTTCTGATGTCCCAGAATGGAGTGTTGTAAACTATGAAGTAGAGTCCCCTGGTTGACAGGGTCATTCACATCCTCTGCAGGCTCACAGATTTTCTACTTGTTCTATCCATTACTGACAGAAGAATAATGAAATCGCTGACTATCTTGGACTTATCGATTTCTCCTTGCAGTGATCAGGATCTTCTTTGCACATTGTGAAACTATGTTCCCAGTTCATAATGTTTAGGATTATCACAAATTCTTGAATAACTGAGCCCCTTGTCATTACGATACTTCTTGTCCCCACAATATTCTGTGCTCTAGTTGGTTTGTTATCAATGTAGATAACTCTAGCTCTCCTTTAAAGAATTAGTCTTACAGTGGCATATCATTTATTTCCTATTTCTTCTTCACCTACACCCTCCTCCTCACTGCCTTGTGCCTTGCTTCATTAGGTCCCTGGTCAAAGCATGTCCACCTCCCTCACTAGCCAGATTCCTCAGCAGAACACTGGGTAGGTATCACTGTGTATAACACCGAGTACAAAACAAATGTTCCAATCTTAAGAATGCAACACAGAGGCTGGAGAGACAGCTCAGTTGGTAAGGTGCTTGCCTTGCAAGCACAAGGCCCTAGGTTCGATCCTCAGTATCCACACCCCCCCCCAAAAAAAGAAAAGAATGCAACACGTTCTTCTGGTTTTGGTTTTCCAACACCAAAATTAAAATACCCTTTTATCTAACAGCTCACAAGAATAGCTAAAAACAAAGAAGAAAAAATGGGGAATATACTGAATCTCATCAGTACTATCTACACTAGACACAACCAATGACATGAAAAGCAAAACCCTGAAAACACAAAATCCTGTTCCTTAGAGGGATAGAAATTTCACCTCTGTCAGGTTTCCTATGTACACTGTACAACTAAGGAAAGCTTGGTTATACCATTAGTAATTACTTCAAGGAATTTAACTTTAGGCTTAAATCATTCTACTTCAAGATAAAGTTTTATAAAGTTAAATTTTGCCTCTTTCATTGGAAAGCATAACATTTTTATCATATCACATGTAGTTTCATTCTTCTGTGGTATTAAAAAAAATCTCCAAGGCATGTAAGTAAATATCTATTGGTCTGGTACTATCAATGAGAAATCTGATATATATTTCTAAGAAAAAGATGATAAAGCCTTCACAGAAGCAGGTGTGTACCAAATAATCAACATAAAAGTGCACATGTATATATGAGTATATCTGTGGATATTAACTGTATCTAGGACAAGTTAGAAAATCAAATGAAGAAGAGTTTTCTAATATTTGGTAATTATTCCAACATTTAAGATTTGGTATTCAGGACTGGGGATGTTGCTAACTGGTAGAGCACCTTCTTAGTATGTGCAAGGCTCTGGGCTAAATCCCCAGCATTGTAAAAAAAAAAAAAAAACAAAGAAAGAAAAAGAAAAAACAGTAGAAGAAATAAATTTAGTATTGATATAACTTTAAATCCTTTCCTACGAAAATTCTTTAACATTTTTTCTTTAAAGCAAATTTCTTTAAAAGAAATTCTTAGAGAAAAAAAGTTCAGCCAAATGGAATGGCAGCCTCCACAGTACAGACTACACACATTAGTTCCTCCTTCACTTTTAAGACTGGCTCTGCAAACAAAAGACCAAAGAAACCCCAGCCAAAGTCCACCCTCCAGCCAGAGGACCATTTTCCCGTGTCCCATCAAGTGCGATGTAAGTAGACTATGCACACAGACAACTGAATCCCTCACCTCAGATCACCCCTCAATGGCATTCTGGTCACATAAACACCCCTGAGCCCTATCCTCAGGGAGGCAGATTTGAGTCTGGGGTCTCTCCCTACCAGCCTTACCCATCCTGTGAATAAACGCTCCTTGGAGCAACTTTGAGCAGATTCAGGGAGGATCACACTGTGAGGAAGGCATGACAGGCCTGGTTTGGTAACAGATAAACCACTGCCCAGCACCCCCAGGAGACTCTCTTTCCTCCCCTTCATCTTGGGCTTTAGGGAAGGAAAGAGTCTGCTCTTGAACATACAGTTTTCACTTTGTCCATTTCTTCAGAACAAAGACTTGGTTTATAGGGCAAGCTACTCTTCACACTAACAGGGTGTCACTCCTCACCTCTCTGGCAGCTAAGAGTGACCACAGCTCCAGCTGATCAGATGTGAGCAGAAGGAATGCGGAGACTTGGAGATCAGCTTGCATGGAGCCAACAAAGCTGTGTGGCACTCTGTCCTTCCCTTTCCCCTTCAAACCCTCTACAATGCAGCATCTGGGACCAGGGACAGACTCCAGGATGAAAACCAGCTCCAGAGAGGCTGGGGCACAGAGACAGAGAGGTGACTACATGGGTGTCAGGGGCGGGCTCTGAGGGCCCCAGAGCCGCACCGTGGCCTGATCTCTAAGATGGCGCCTGGCAGCTTGCCAAACATAGTTGTACTCGTAAACAAGTTTTAGGAAGTAACTCTGATTGGCTGTTGTACGTGAGGCGATCCTGGTATCTGCCTGGAGACTGTTCCTTGATAGGCTGACTTTCCTGGTAGTCTACTCTCTGATAGGCTGATGTTCTCAATATAAGTCTGAGACTTGTGGAATAAACGGCTTTTTGGTTCCTGTGATCAAGAGTGTACGTGTTGTGATTGTCCCCGCGGGCGGTGGGCGATCATACATGGGTGCAGTCCAGGTCAGCATACGGCACCACGTCAAGTTCTTGTATAGGAGAAATTAATCAATTCTCATTCTCTCTCTCTCTCTCTCTCTCTCTCTCTCTCTCTCTCTCTCTCTCTCTCTCTCTCTCTCTCTCTCTCCCCCTCCCTCCCTCCCTCAACTCGTTGGTCTGAGCTCCTCAGATGCTGGGATTTCTGCAGTGTGGGGGCAAATCTAACCCCAACTGAGGCTCAAGCTTCTACTGAAATCACTGTGTGAACTCAGAAAAGACCCTCCCCTGTGGAGACAGGGCCAGAAATAACATGCGCATTTCTCAAGATCTGATGTCTTCACCATGCGCCCATCCAGCCCACTTCTGATAATCACAGCAACCCACATTCGATTTGGGGATCCACCTCTCACCACACATCCATGCAGATAAAAAGGGCTGATTAACTTTCTGGTTTTGAGGAGATGGGACAAAAGAACCTCATATGTAAGATTTCAGAAATGATGGGAGACAGGCACGTGTTCTATGGGGCTCTTTCCATGCCCATGACAACGGCAGCACACACACAATGAACACAAGGCCAGGCTGCACCAAGCAGGGTGCACCCACATCCATCCTGGGAAGACAGTATACAAGGGACCCTGGAGCACCACCCTGCCCAGCCCTAGCCACCCTGGGGAACTATGCAGCACCCACCTGAAGGGCCAATGTGTCACTACCACTCTAAACCTTCTTTGGACATACGGAAAACTGAGGCCCACTTGTCAGGCAGGGACTGGGCCAGGGAATAGGACAAGGACAGACTCCAGAGGAAAAGGCAGGCTCCTCACTTCCTAGGTCAGGACTCCGTCATCACCCATGGGGTTTCTGTGGGGAAAAGAACTCCCATGATCCTGGTCAACCCTACCTGCCTTTGCCATGTGACAACATTGTTTCTCTGCCTCCCAACAGGTACACACACACAGATACATACAGACACTCACACCGCATGTGGGGAGCAGAGTGTAGGTCAGAGAAAATGGGGGCCCAAGGGGATAAAAGAAAAAAAGAAAAAGAGGCCAGGCATGGTGGTGCACATCTGGAATTCCAGCAGCTCAGGAGGTTGAGGCAACAGGATCCCAAGTTCAAAGCCAACCTCAGCAACATTGGGAGACCCTCTCTCAAAATAAAACACAGAAAAAGGGGTGGTGGTGAGACTTCGTGGTTGAGCCCACCCTCGGGTTCACTCCCTGAGGTAGGGGGCGGGGGAGGAAGAAAGAAAAGGAAAGAAGAAAGAAGATGGAGATGGCGCTTCCATGGAACAGAAGCAGCCCATCTCCATGTACTTGACTGGGACCCAGAGAATGGAAAAAGGGAAGAGGCCAGAATTTCAGTGATGGGGTGTCCTTGAGCTGCCCAGGGACCTGCTTACTCTCACTCATCCCTAACAGAACAAGGTGGGTGGCTCTGGGAGATGAGGCTGTCCCCACTAACTGCAATTCAATCCTCTCAGGGTGCAGACAGGGAAAGAAGGTGAGGAGGAAAATGGCAGTTTCAAAATCACCAGGCAAGAGGCAAGTCCTCTCTTTAGGTCTATTCTATGGGACATTCCTCCTGCTTCCACATCTTCTCTACTTTTGTGCATTACAGACATGTGACAACGTGGTTTCTTAGTGTTACCTCACCTATGCCTGGTGACACTGCTAGGAAGCAGATGCTAGGAAGACCCCACTGTGCAGGGGGAGACTGGGCAAGCCTTAGACACACACTGACTTGTCCAATGCCACAGGAGAGGAAGGAGGAGGAGCTAGGTTTAAGCCTAGCTGGGTGTCCACAGAGCAGGGAGCCTGGCTACACCCGGGGTTGTATCATGGATGTGGGCTCATTGCTGGGGATGCTGTGTACACATCTAGAAATGTCATGGGGCTGCAGGAGAGCAGACAGGAGCCCAGAGGGACCTAGGAAGGGTCAGGTCAGGGACCCCAAGACATGGCCTCCCTTCCTTTGTGACACATCCAAACAGAACTTGGAACCCAGTAACCAGGCACCCCCACTCTAGCAACGGCCTCCTCCCCAGCTCATTTCGTGAAATTCACTTGAACCAGAAACTATGCTTTCCTGTTTCCCATGTGGAAGGCGAGGTGGTAGGAGGCCTCGCAGCCAAGGTTCCACCTGTGGCTGCACGGCCCCTTCCCCAGGACCGAGCCTCACCACACCCCGGAAAAAAAAGTTTTGGAAATGCTTCCAATCCTGCTTTGGATCCCACAACCCTTCCCCTTCCCCTTCCCCTTCCCCTTCCCCTTCCCCTTCCCAGAGCCTCACTGGGGCATCTGCATCCACTGGGGGCAGCAGCATCTGGCCCACTCCTGAAAGCCCTGGCCAGGTCCGCCCAGAACACACTGTCACCGTGAGTACCCCTGCAGAGCCCCACCACGCCTTCCTCCTCACTACGGGAGAAAAGGCACCTAAGGCAGGAGCAGCTGGTGGGAGATTGGGAGCCTGGTGTCCTGTCATGGTCAGCCCCCCAGGACAGGACTGGAGGTGGGGAATGGGAGTATCCAGGGTACCTCCTGGGCCTCCAGTGTCATCTCCTGTCCTCTCAGGGTAGATGCCTGGGACACAGGGTCTGGGTGAAGTCTGGGGAGCACAAGGTCACAAGGGGCAGAAACACCCTGAACACAGGCCAGCAGGACCTGGGGCTCCCTGCCAGCTACCAGGCACCGTCTTCTCATGCCCTGCACAGGTTCTCATCCACCACCAGTGGAGTTGGAGTATGAACTCCATTGAAACTCAAGAAGAGCCAGGGCCAGGCACAGCTGGCAAGGAGTTGGGCCTCAGGGTAAGTGTGGGACAGGTGGGACTCCACTGGCAGGGCCTCAGAGAAGGACAAAAGTGACTCAGGGACCTCACACCACCAGGACCACCTTCCCTGTAGGCCTGGGAGGAAGAGGGGCATAGTCCCACACCAGAAGGAATCTCAGCACCAACTCCTCGCCCATCCCCACCCTCTCTGCCAGCCTGGGCCTTGTCCTCATGCAAGGTCACCGTTCCCATATTTGTGACAACCTCACAACACTGAAACTGACACTATCTCACCTCTATTCTTCTGATGATTTTGCATTCTGCCATCCAACTGATTACAACTCCTGCACCCACATGTCCAGCTGGCAGTGGCCTGACTGTCCCTCCACACACTCTCCAAGTCTAACACATTGTCAGGATTAGGAGGGCTGCACTGAGCCAAATTATCAGGGGACTCTTGCCAATCAGTCCATTGCTCTGCCACTTGCTGTCTCGAGGAACACACCCCAGACTCTGAGGGCAGGAGCTGGGCCCCTGGGCGTCACCACCTTCCACTTGGCCCACTTCCCACAGCCATTCAGCCTTTCAGGGCTGTGACACCTGGACCACATTCCCTCCTGGACCCATGTCAACTGCGCCACAGAGAACCATGTCTTGGGTGTCCCCACACACAGAGCCTCCTGTCTGGGATCAGCCTGCTTTCTCCTCTCCAGAGGCCATGTTCTGCTGGGACTCGAGGGATAATGCTCCCAATGCAGGGAGCTGCCACCTCTTGCCAGCTAACACACCAGCCTGAAGCTCTCAGGCTTCTAACTATTCCCTGGGCAATTCCTCCTTCAACTCTCCCAGTCATTGTACTGCTGGGACTCTCCTGGCCCCTCTGGGACAAGCCCATAACGGCTTTGGATACTGCACTCAACTCCATCCCCAGACACTTCTAGTGGGTCACACTTTGGCACTGACTCTGTGTCTCCTCCATGCCCCAACCCAGAAGGCACAGGGGGCTACACAGGTGGATGACACTAGCACTGCATGTGTCTTGCAGGAAAACTCTATGAACAACCTGCTGCAGACCGCTGAATCAGAATTCCTCCATGACTCAGCATCCTCCATGTCTACCATGTTGTGTTCCACCATCGAACACAAGTTCGACATGATGTTGCAAAGGTAAGCACTGCCCAGGGTCACATAGAGCTCCAACACCTGGAACTGGCCCTGCACCTCTCTGAGCCTCAGCCTGCTCCTCTGAGCAATGTGGTGCCACCAAGACTGACCTCATGGGAGGAAAGGCCAAGCCTCTCCTGCTGCCACCCCCCATCCCTCCTGGGTGGTCTCCTCACTCCTGGGCTTGCACTTGCTTCACTATCCACTTGGTAATATCCACAGCCAGGTCAGCCAGACTGGCCCCAACATGGAGGACCAAGGCCCCTGGGTCCCAGCCCTGAGAAACAACCTGGAGCCCATGGAGGAAGAGGCTGAGGGTGAGCAGAAGTGAGGTGGGGGGTGTGAGCATGTCGGAAAGGGACGGGGCTGGACATGCAGAGCAGATCTTCCAGAAACTGGGGTAGGGCAGGAACAATGACAAGCAGAGTTGTCACTGTCTGCAGGCCCAGGGCTGGGTCTCTGTGTGGAACTGTGTGCAAGGCAGTGGGAAATACTTTGTTCCTGCAAGGAATAGGGAGACTTTGTTGACCTTTGCTCCTCTTGCAGCTGCAGGCGCCCCTCCCATACTCGTGGAAACTCTCCCTCAACTCCCACCACCTCCACCACCTCAGGGAAACCTGGGGCTGGAAACACCCATGATGGCCGATGCAGTCCAAAACCTCCTGCTGGCCCTTCAGGAGTTACTGCTTACTGAGAACGACCCAGATCCTCCATTCCTCCCCCCTGTCCTTTCTTTATTCCTTCTTATTATTTTCTGTGTTTATTTCTTTGTGTATTATTAGGTTCTTAGAAAATTAAAATATTTTCTTGTTTTTATAAGACTCACTTTATTGGCATTAAGTACAGTCTCTAAAATGTGCACCAATCGCCACTATGTAATTCCAGAACGCTTTCTGGAATTCGGATCCATACCCGCTCACTCTCCTCCCCTCCCCTCCAGCTAGTCCCCAGCAACCCCTTAGCTTTCTAGTCCTCTCATGGCCTAGTCTGCAGTTTTCAAACCAGTGCAGTCTCATTTCTTCTTGGCCACATCATCGTGGAAGGGAATAATTAAGTTTCCTTACAAGGGGAAATGCCATAAGGGTCTGTTTTTTAGTTATTCTGATTGAACCCCCCATGGTATTTTTCCTTTTTCATTTTGAGACAGGCTGTTGCTCAGTTGCTGAGCCTACCTCAAACTTAAACCCTTTTGCCAAACAAGTTAGACTTTCATAACACTGAAGTTGAAAATATATTTTTGTGACTGAAGGGGGTCAGAAGTCATGAAGTAAATGCCTGAGTCCTTTTGGAAAATCAAAAAGAACATACATAGTTCGACAAATCACAACTAGCAAAGTTTTCCTTAACAACCATGACTGATATAGTACAGGCACACACAGAATCTCCTGAGTCAATCGATTTTTAGTGGGAATGAGGACAAATTTCTGCAATGCAAAAGGGAATCACTACACATAGTAACTGTCAAAGATGCTCCAACTCTGAATGGTGACACACAATCCACTGAGATGTCATTTGTCCCCATTGAGTGGGCAGGTTTTAAGGATGCTGTTGAACAGCCCTGGTAAGAATACAAGAGGCAGAGGCCTGGACAGATCCCCTGGGTGATCCGGCCATGGATACTACACTCAGAATCCTTTGGCCACACCCTTGCAATCTTAGCATGTGTCCCTTTTTCATGTAGCTTGTCTAAAGCTACGTACATATCCTGCCAGTGCTGCTTTATATGCAAAAACTCAGGCCCTCAGTAACACCCACGTAGAAAGGATGGACAATCAACTCTGCTCCCTGTGCACCAGGGAACACAGTGGCTGCCGAGGTGGGTGTGCCTGTGCCAGAAGGGAGAGAAGTCAGGAATTGTTACATGAAGAAACACACTGACCTGTTCAGAGTGGGTCTTTAGAGAATATCATTGGATAAAGGAGACATCGATGATATAAATCTGCAGGAACACACAGATGCAATGAGTGCTGGGGAGAACTGCATTGGCTTTTCCCCTCAGGATCTGGTGCAGGACTAAAGGTACCAGGTGACAGGCTGAGTGCTCTGACCTGGCCTCCCACAGTGATTGCTCAAGGTATGGGGTCCATCCCTGGAGGAGGGTGAGTTCAGGTTCACAGAAATGAATTATGCTGGCAGTGCTGCTTGGCTTTCTCTCTCCTGAATGAGCAGTAGCACTGTAAGCACAACTTGCATGAGCTTCAAATACTACACACTCTAAAGTTGCTGCAATATTACAAAAACTACATGAAAACCTACACGTACAGGTTTCATGTCCACAGACACAAAAATCTTTAACAAAAAACACACAAATAATGTGATAAATTATGCTGACAGAAGATATATTATCTCAATAGGTGTAGAAAAATGATTCTGAAAAAAATTCAACACTTCTTCATGATGGACATCCTCCAAAAATTAGGTGAAGAAGGAATGCACCACAAGACAATAAGGTCATACAGGATCTGCCAAATCAAATGTTGTATGCAGCGGGTGACAAATGGAAGCCTTTTCCTTGAAGATCAGAAGCAAGGTGAGGTTGCCCACACTTGAGCAACTTCTATTCCATTCCATGTAGTGCTGGAGGTCCCAGCCAGAGGAATCAGCGAGGAAAAAGAAATCGCAGCCATCCTAACCAGGAAGGAAGAAAAGAAGCTCTGCCACTGTTAGCATGTGACAATACTCTTCACAGAACATGCTACAACCTTCTCCAGTTAAAACTGTGAGAACTAATTAACAAGCTCAGTCAAAGTTCAGCAAACAAAATCCATCTGTGAAAATCAGAAGCATTTCCATACCCTCAATAATCAAGTATTGAAAAAAAAAATGAAGATTCCACTGATGATAACATCAAAAGAAACAAAATACTCAGAAACAAATTGAGCCAAAAGTCTTCTCCAAAAAGCAAATTTACCTGTATTGTAACAATTATAAGACACTGATGAGAAAAACTGAAGACATATATGGATAAAAAGATAGTGTGCTTATATATTAGAAGAAGAAAATACTGTTAAAATGTCCAGGCTACCCAAAGCCAGAAATTCAGTGACATTCCTGTCAATCTATCAATTTTACTTCATAGAGAAAGAAAATCCTTTAATTCCGATGGAACCATAAAAAGGTATGAATAGTCATCTCCTATTGAGAGGTATTACAATTAAGAGGTGTTACAGTACCTATTTTCAAATATATTATAAGGCTCCAGTAATCCTGTCAGATACTGACACAAAAATAAGGGAATAGAGAATATAAATATGGAACACAGGAGAGAAGTGTATGCAGACTCAATTACTGAAAAGCCACCAAGAACTTCTAAGAGAAGTTCACACAGCATCCACGTGTGCTGCTGGGAAACGTGGATATTTACATGCAAAGCAATGAAGCTGGACACGTATCTTAACAATGCATAAATGTGAACTGAAAATGGATTAAAGACACAGGCAAATCCACATAAATCTGATTCTTGACAAGGGTGCCAAAAGCATACATTGGAGAAATGATGACCTCTTTACCAAATGCTGCAGGGAAAACTGAAGAGCCATATGAAGAAGAATGAAATTACAACCCGATCTTTTACTCTACACAAAAATAAACTCAAGGTGGATCAAAGCCTTAGGAATTAGTCCAGAAACAGCAAAACTGCTAGAAGAAAACATAGAGGCACCATTCCAACACACTGGCAGGAGCATGACTTCCTTAATCAGACTCCTAAAGCTCAAGGATTAAAAGTGAAAATCAATTAGTGTGATAGCACTAAAGTAAGAAACTTCTGCACAGCAAAGAAAACAAGAGTGTGAAGAGAGCCTAGGGAATGGGAGAAAAAGTTTGCCAGATTCTACTCCAACAGGGCATTAATCACCACAATATAAAAGAACTCAAAAACAGAACACTAAAAAACAAACAAAAAACTAATATGTCACTTAGTAAATGAGCAAAAGATCTAAAGGGACATTTCTCAAAAGAAGAAATTAAAATGGCCAAGAGATATATATAAACAGGTTCAACATCATTAATAATTAGGGAGATAGAAGTCAAATACCCCAGTCAGAATGGCAATCATCAAGAATACAAATAAGTATAATTGTTGAGGATGCGAGAGAAAAAGTATGTTTATACATTGTTCATGGGACTGCAAATGAGTACTACCACTTTGGAAAACAGTGTGATGATTCCTCAAAATGGAACTACCACATAGCCCAATTCTCACTTATTGTTAGTCATGTAAAAATCTAAAGTCAGCATATTATAGTGATGGCTTTTTTTTAAATGTTTTCAAGTTGCTGATGGACCTTTATTTTCTTTATTTGTATGAGATGGTGAGAATCGAGCCCAGTGCCTCACACATGCTAGGCAAGCACCCTACCACTGAACTACAAATGCAGTCCCATACCAATGTTTATAATTGCACAATAGCCAAGCTGTGGAACCAGCCTAGGTACCCAGGAATGAAGAAAGAATATGATATGTATGTATGTATGTATGTATGTATGAATATTTATATACAAACATGCATACACACAATGGAGTTCTACTCAGCCATAAAGAAAAATGAAATTGTGTCATTTGCTGGTAAATGGATACAAATGGAAAACATCATGCCAAGTGAAATCAGTCAGACTCAGAAAGTAAGGGTCAAATTATTTCTCTCATAAGCGGAACTTAGGGAACAACAAAGGAATAAAAAGAGGGAACTTTCAAAAATATAAGGGAGAGAAGTAGGAAGAGGAAATCAAGGGTGAAGGAGGAAGGTTGGAGTTGTAGCTCAGTGGTAGAGCACTGGGTTCGAGGCTTAGCACCATACACAAATAAATAAGTAATATAAAGGACAACAACAACTTCAAAAAAAGGTGAGGAAGGACAAGAGGCAAAGGGGAAGAACTGAGGAATGAAGTTGACCAAAGTGTACTATGTGCATGTGTGAATACATCATAATGCATTCCAATTTTCTACATAACTATGATGCATCAATTAAAAGAAAATAAATGAGAAACTGGCAAGATGGTGGAAGGGAGCAAGACAACAATTCCCAATCTCCTCATGCACCCAAAGGAGGCAGTGAGGGAAAAGCAGAATTGAGAGATGGTGACAAATGAAATGTTCTGAGACTCAATATTACTAAGTCGGAGACCTGGAGAGATTTGAAGACTGGTTACTACAGAAGAAAATAAGCACACAGTTCCCTGATCCCAAACCCGAACTGGGGTAGGGAAAGGGGGAAGAGGCAACAGAAAGAAAGACAGAGAGAGGGAACAGAAAATCCCTTCAACTCACCCACTAACAACATTTGGAAAGGCAGTCAAAATTTTAAGTGTGATGGGAACAGCAGGTCCCTTAAAACACATCTAACATGTAAAAAACAAATTGTGAAAGGAAACTTGAGCCATCTCATAAGACATCTTCCCAAGTCCACACAGCTGCAAATTAAACCAGAGGGAAGTCCCCTGCAGTGGGACCTCTTAGGTATCCAGTCACAAAGAATTTCTAGAGGAACCATTATAGTTCCAAATCACTGAAAATCCCTCCCCCTTGCTGTCACCCCAAATAGGGGAGTGGGGCTGAGTGGACTGTGCTGGAAAATGTGCCTAAACACACACTCTGCAACCCAGACTAAGGCAGAGAGGAAAAACAAAAAAAAAAAATCAACAACAACAACAACAAAAAAAAAACTGTGCAGAATCCACAAACCACTGACATTGTGGGGAATCACTGTGAAAAGACTAGGTTCTGTCCTCTTGATTGTGGGGCCACACCAGACAGAAGCTGCCTCAATGTCCAATGACATAAGAGATCTGCTTGCCAGCTGGGAGCAGCTCTGAGAGAATGCTGCTAGAAGTTCCCTGAATATCCCAGGAATCTTAGAGTGGTAGGCATCTGCAAACAAAGTCAGAGATGATTTAAGGTGGAAAATTGGCTGATCCAAGGTAGCAGGGACTGTCTGCTCCCAGCCTGACCTGGCTCCAAACCTGACCAGTGCTCAAAACTGGTAAGGAAAGGGCACTTGTTGGGGCATTATTATGAAAATGCCTAACCTACAGAAGAAAGATATAATTTTAATGATTCCTTGAGAAAAACGGCAGATCACATTTAGAAGAAAACCAATCCAGATCTCAGCTGATTTCTCAATAATATACTATTATTACCAATAATAAACTATATTACCAGTATAATTCATTACCAATAATGTTCTCATATATACCAAGTCCTGAAAGGAAATGGATGCCAGCCAAGAATACTATTACCAGCAAAACTGAGTTTCAAAATTGATGAACAAATAAAACCTTCCAGGATAAACAAAAGTTGAAAGAATTCACAACTACAAAGCCTGAACCAGAAAATATACTCAATGAAAAATTTTTGAAGAAGAAATTAAAGATAAAATTGAAAACTTGCAAAGGTAGGAAGTACACTAAAAGAATAGTCAAAGAGAAACTAATTCAAATTAAAAACAAGAAATACATCAAAATGACAGGGAAAGAAAATTACTTCTCAATAATAACACTGAATGTGAATGCCCTAAATGCATCAATCAAAAGACACTGGATTAAAAAACACAACCCAACAATATGCTGTGTCCAGGACACTGACCTCATAGGCATAGACATCCAGAGACTGAAGGTAGAAGGGGGAAAAATGTATCATTCACATGGATCTCATAATCAGGGGTTTCTATCATATCAGATGAAGTGGACTTTGAGCCAAAGTTAAGTAGAAGGGACAAACAAGGTTATTTCATACTGCTTAAGGAAATTATACATCAGTAACAACAGTAAATACACACACACACACACACACACACACACACACACACACACACACATACCTCAAACAATGGGGCATCTTCATACATCAAAAAAAAAAAAAAAACCCTCTAAATTTCATGAATCAAAGAGACCACAACACAAGATTACTGGGTGACTTTAACATGACCTCCACCACTGGATAGATCTTTCAAACAAAAACTAAGTACAAAGTTACAGAAATTTTAAAAATGCAATTAATACTTCAGACTGAACAGACCTAGAATATTTCATACATGAATGACTGCATATACTTTATTTCAGTAGCATGGATCATTAATAAAATAGACCATATCATAGGTCACAAAGCAATGCCTAGCACATACAAAAAAACAGAGATAATGCTTGCATTCTATCAGATTATAGGAATAAAAATTAGAAATCAATGATAAAATAAAAAAATAGAAACTGGTCTAACACCTGGAGAGTAAACAATATGCTATCAAATGACCAATGGATAGCAGAAGAAATCAGGGATGAAATAAAGACATACGTAAAGGTAAATGAAAATAGTGACAAAACATATGAAAATCTCTGGGACACAATAAAGGCGATTCTAAGAAAGAAGTTCAATGCAATGAGCTCATTCATTAAAAGAATACTCAGTCACCATAGCAACGACCTAACATTACATCTAAAAAGCCTTAACAAAACAACAAATCAACACCAAAAGCAGAAGATAGGAAATAATTAAAATCAGAGTCAAAATAAATGAAACTGAAATGAAGCAGATGAAAAAATTCAAAAAAAGCTGACAAAACAAAAAATTGGTTCTTTGAAAAAATTAATGAGTCCTAAGACGGATAAGCCTCTCCTTACAGAGCAACATAAGAGAGCAACAGCTTCCCCAGAGTCAGAGATCCCAAGAAGACAGGGAAGAGGACACAACAGGAAAAAGAAGAAAGAAGAAAAAAAGGAGAGAGCGAGATGTTAGCCACAGACATTTCATAAATCTTGGAGATGACAATACATGAACATTTGTCATGTTCTAGAGGTCACAAGGGAGACACCAAACCCGACACTGAAGGGCAGGGGATGCTTAGATGCACTCACAAGAGTGCAGTGAGCTGGGAGCTGCTAAGTAGGAGGCCCAGCAGACTTCTATTATTGGAATTATTCTCAATTCCGGTGTGGCCACAGAACTTATTTTGTCTGACTTGAATCTTATTAGTGTGAGCCTTCTTTTACATCCCAGAATATTGTCTTAGTAATGTGTATGTACTCAAAACAAATGGATCTTCTAATGTCCCAGAATAAAGTGTTGTAAACTATGAGTCCCCTGGTTGACAGGGTCATTCAAGTCCTCTGCAGGCTCACTGATTTTCTACTTGTTCTATCCATTACTGACAGAGATATAATAGAATCACTATCATCTTAGACATATCAATTTCTCCTTCTAATGATCAGAATCTGCTTCATACATTCTGAATGTTCCCAGTTCATAATGTTTAGGATTATTACAAGCTGATGAGAAGTGAGTAGAAGGAAGGCGGGAACTTGGGGATCCACCTGTATGGAGCCAACAAAGCTGTATGTTTTACAAAATGTTCTTCCTTTTCCCCCTCAAACCCTCTACAATGAGGCATCTGGGGACAGGAACAGACTGCAGGATGGAAACCAGCTCCAGAGAGACTGGAGCTGAGACAGTGAGGTGACTGCAAGGGTGCAGTTCAGGTCACCACACAGCATCACCTCTACTTCTTGTATAGGAGAAAGGAAATCAATCAATCAATCAATCAATCAATCAATCTCTCTTGCCCCATTGTTGTTGTTCTGAGCAGTGTATGACCAAATCGGGAACACAAGGCCAGGCTGCACCAAGCAGGGTGCACCCACATCCATCCTAGGAAGACACTACACATGGGACCCTGAAGCACCACCCTGCCCAGCCCTAGCCACCCTGGGGAACTATGCAGCACCCACCTGAAGGGCCAATGTGTCACTACCACTCTAAACCTTCTTTGGACATATGGAAAACTGAGGCCCACTTGTCAGGCAGGGACTGGGCCAGGGAATAGGACAAGGACAGACTCCAGAGGAAAAGGCAGGCTCCTCACTTCCTAGGTCAGGACTCCGTCATCACCCATGGGGTTTCTGTGGGGAAAAGAACTCCCATGATCCTGGTCAACCCTACCTGCCTTTGCCATGTGACAACATTGTTTCTCTGCCTCCCAACAGGTACATACACACAGATGCATACAGACACTCACACCGCATGTGGGGAGCAGAGTGTAGGTCAGAGAAAATGGGGGCCCAAGGGGATAAAAGAAAAAAAGAAAAAGAGGCCAGGCGTGGTGGTGCACATCTGGAATTCCAGCAGCTCAGGAGGTTGAGGCAACAGGATCCCAAGTTCAAAGCCAACCTCACAATGTTGCGAGATCCTCTCTCAAAATAAAACACAGAAAAAGGGGTGGTGGCGAGACTTCGTGGTTGAGCCCACCCTCGGGTTCACTCCCTGAGGTAGGGGGCGGGGGAGGAAGAAAGAAAAGGAAAGAAGAAGAGGATGGAGATGGCGCTTCCATGGAACAGAAGCAGCCCATCTCCATGTACATGACTGGGACCCAGAGAATGGAAAAAGGGAAGAGGCCAGAATTTCAGTGATGGGGTGTCCCTGAGCTGCCCAGGGACCTGCTTACTCTCACTCATCCCTAACAGAACAAGGTGGGTGGCTCTGGGAGATGAGGCTGTCCCCACTAACTGCAATTCAATCCTCTCAGGGTGCAGACAGGGAAAGAAGGTGAGGAGGAAAATGGCAGTTTCAAAATCACCAGGCAAGAGGCAAGTCCTCTCTTTAGGTCTATTCTATGGGACATTCCTCCTGCTTCCACATCTTCTCTACTTTTGTGCATTACAGACATGTGACAACGTGGTTTCTTAGTGTTACCTCACCTATGCCTGGTGACACTGCTAGGAAGCAGATGCTAGGAAGACCCCACTGTGCAGGGGAGACTGGGCAAGCCTTAGACACACACTGACTTGTCCAATGCCACAGGAGAGGAAGGAGGAGGAGCTGAGTTTAAGCCTAGCTGGGTGTCCACAGAGCAGGGAGCCTGGCTGCACCCAGGGCTGTAACACGGATGTGGGCTCATTGCTGGGGATGCTGTGTACACATCTAGAAATGTCATGGAGCTGCAGGAGAGCAGACAGGAGCCCAGAGGGACCTAGGAAGGGTCAGGTCAGGGACCCCAAGACATGGCCTCCCTTCCTTTGTGACACATCCAAACAGAACTTGGAACCCAGTAACCAGGCACCCCCACTCTAGCAACGGCCTCCTCCCCAGCTCATTTCGTGAAATTCACTTGAACCAGAAACTATGCTTTCCTGTTTCCCATGTGGAAGGCGAGGTGGTAGGAGGCCTCGCAGCCAAGGTTCCACCTGTGGCTGCACGGCCCCTTCCCCAGGACCCAGCCTCACCACACCCCGGAAAAAAAAGTTTTGGAAATGCTTCCAATCCTGCTTTGGATCCCACAACCCTTCCCCTTCCCCTTCCCCTTCCCCTTCCCCTTCCCCTTCCCCTTCCCCTTCCCCTTCCCCTTCCCAGAGCCTCACTGGGGCATCTGCATCCACTGGGGGCAGCAGCATCTGGCCCACTCCTGAAAGCCCTGGCCAGGTCCGCCCAGAACACACTGTCACCGTGAGTACCCCTGCAGAGCCCCACCACGCCTTCCTCCTCACTACGGGAGAAAAGGCACCTAAGGCAGGAGCAGCTGGTGGGAGATTGGGAGCCTGGTGTCCTGTCATGGTCAGCCCCCCAGGACAGGACTGGAGGTGGGGAATGGGAGTATCCAGGGTACCTCCTGGGCCTCCAGTGTCATCTCCTGTCCTCTCAGGGTAGATGCCTGGGACACAGAGTCTGGGTGAGGTCTGGGGAGCACAAGGTCACAAGGGGCAGAAACACCCTGAACACAGGCCAGCAGGACCTGGGGCTCCCTGCCAGCTACCAGGCACTGTCTTCTCATGCCCTGCACAGGTTCTCATCCACCACCAGTGGAGTTGGAGTATGAACTCCATTGAAACTCAAGAAGAGCCAGGGCCAGGCACAGCTGGCAAGGAGTTGGGCCTCAGGGTAAGTGTGGGACAGGTGGGACTCCACTGGCAGGGCCTCAGAGAAGGACAGAAGTGACTCAGGGACCTCACACCACCAGGACCACCTTCCCTGTAGGCCTGGGAGGAAGAGGGGCATAGTCCCACACCAGAAGGAATCTCAGCACCAACTCCTCGCCCATCCCCACCCTCTCTGCCAGCCTGGGCCTTGTCCTCATGCAAGGTCACCGTTCCCACATTTGTGACAACCTCACAACACTGAAACTGACACTATCTCACCTCTATTCTTCTGATGATTTTGCATTCTGCCATCCAACTGATTACAACTCCTGCACCCACATGTCCAGCTGGCAGTGGCCTGACTGTCCCTCCACACACTCTCCAAGTCTAACACATTGTCAGGATTAGGAGGGCTGCACTGAGCCAAATTATCAGGGGACTCTTGCCAATCAGTCCATTGCTCTGTCACTTGCTGTCTCAAGGAACACACCCCAGACTCTGAGGGCAGGAGCTGGGCCCCTGGGCGTCACCACCTTTCACTTGGCCCACTTCCCACAGCCATTCAGCCTTTCAGGGCTGTGACACCTGGACCACATTCCCTCCTGGACCCATGTCAACTGCGCCACAGAGAACCATGTCTTGGGTGTCCCCACACACAGAGCCTCCTGTCTGGGATCAGCCTGCTTTCTCCTCTCCAGAGGCCATGTTCTGCTGGGACTCGAGGGATAATGCTCCCAATGCAGGGAGCTGCCACCTCTTGCCAGCTAACACACCAGCCTGAAGCTGCTCAGGCTTCTAACTATTCCCTGGGCAATTCCTCCTTCAACTCTCCCAGCCATTGTACTGCTGGGACTCTCCTGGCCCCTCTGGGACAAGCCCATAACGGCTTTGGATACTGCACTCAACTCCATCCCCAGACACTTCTGGTGGGTCACACTTTGGCACTGACTCTGTGTCTCCTCCATGCCCCAACCCAGAAGGCACAGGGGGCTACACAGGTGGATGACACCAGCACTGCATGTGTCTTGCAGGAAAACTCTATGAACAACCTGCTGCAGACCGCTGAATCAGAATTCCTCCATGACTCAGCGTCCTCCATGTCTACCATGTTGTGTTCCACCATCGAACACAAGTTCGACATGATGTTGCAAAGGTAAGCACTGCCCAGGGTCACATAGAGCTCCAACACCTGGAACTGGCCCTGCACCTCTCTGAGCCTCAGCCTGCTCCTCTGAGCAATGTGGTGCCACCAAGACTGACCTCATGGGAGGAAAGGCCAAGCCTCTCCTGCTGCCACCCCCCATCCCTCCTGGGTGGTCTCCTCACTCCTGGGCTTGCACTTGCTTCACTATCCACTTGGTAATATCCACAGCCAGGTCAGCCAGACTGGCCCCAACATGGAGGACCAAGGCCCCAGGGTCCCAGCCCTGAGAAACAACCTGGAGCCCATGGAGGAAGAGGCTGAGGGTGAGCAGAAGTGAGGTGGGGGGTGTGAGCATGTCGGAAAGGGACGGGGCTGGACATGCAGAGCAGATCTTCCAGAAACTGGGGTAGGGCAGGAACAATGACAAGCAGAGTTGTCACTGTCTGCAGGCCCAGGGCTGGGTCTCTGTGTGGAACTGTGTGCAAGGCAGTGGGAAATACTTTGTTCCTGCAAGGAATAGGGAGACTTTGTTGACCTTTGCTCCTCTTGCAGCTGCAGGCGCCCCTCCCATACTCGTGGAAACTCTCCCTCAACTCCCACCACCTCCACCACCTCAGGGAAACCTGGGGCTGGAAACACCCATGATGGCCGATGCAGTCCAAAACCTCCTGCTGGCCCTTCAGGAGTTACTGCTTACTGAGAACGACCCAGATCCTCCATTCCTCCCCCCTGTCCTTTCTTTATTCCTTCTTATTATTTTCTGTGTTTATTTCTTTGTGTATTATTAGGTTCTTAGAAAATTAAAATATTTTCTTCTTTTTAAAAGACTCCCCTTATTGGCATTAAGTACAGTCTCTAAAATGTGCACCAATCGCCACTATGTAATTCCAGAACGCTTTCTGGAATTAGGTATCGATGACCACTCACTCTCCTCCCCTCCCCTCCAGCCACTCCCCAGCAACCCCTTAGCTTTCTAGTCCTCTCATGGCCTAGTCTGCAATTTTCAAACCAGTGCAGTCTCATTTCTTCTTGGCCACATCATCGTGGAAGGGACTAATTAAGTTTCCTTACAAGGGGAAATGCCATAAGGGTCTAATTTATTTAGTTATTCTGATTGAACCCCCCATGGTATTTTTCCTTTTTCATTTTGAGACAGGCTGTTGCTCAGTTGCTGAGCCTACCTCAAACTTAAACCCTTTTGCCAAAGAAGTTAAACTTTCATAACATTGAAGTTGAAAGTCATGAAGGAAATGCCTGAGTCCTTTTGGAAAATCAAAAAGAACACAGATAGTTAGACAAATCACAACTAGCAACGTTTTCCTTAAGAACCGTGACTGATATGTTCCAGGAACACCCAGAATCTCATGAGTCAATCATTTTTTATTGGTAATAAGGACAAATTTCTGCAATGCAAATGGGAATCACTGCACATAGTAGCTGTCAAAGATGGTCAGACTCTGAATGGCGATACACAATCCACTGAGATATCATTTGTCCCCATTGAGTGGGCAAGTTTAAAGGATGCTGTTGAACAGCCCTGGTAAGACTACAAGAGGCAGAGGCCTGGACAGATCCCCTGGGTGATCCGGCCATGGATACTACACTCAGAATTCTTTGGCCACACCCTTGTAAGTCTTAGCATATTTTTATAGATAAAGCTATTGTTAGTATGAAGGAAGATAGATAGTTTATAGTGTTTGAGATAGACCATTGTCCGGTATAGTAAAAATTGAGAATGGCTGCTATTATGAGAATTATAGTGTCTCTTTTTCATGTAGCATGTCTAGGTACATATCCTACCAGCACTGGTTTATATGCAAAAACTCGGGCCCTCAGTAACTTCCATGTAGAAAGGATGGACAATCAAATCTGCTCCCTATGCATCAGGGAACACGGTGGCTGCTGAGGTGGGTCTGTCTGTGCCAGAAGGGAGAGAAGTCAGAAAGCTGTTACATGAAGAAATACGTTGTTTAGGATTATCACAAATTCTTGAATAACTGAGCCCCTTCTCATTATGAAAAGAACTTCTTTGTCCCCACAATATTCTTTGCTCTAGTTGGTTTGTTATCAATGTAGATAACTCTAGCTCTCCTTTAAAGAATTAGTCTTATAGTGGCATATCATTTATTACCTATTTCTTTTTCACCTACACCCTCCTCCTCACTGCCTTGTGCCTTGCTTCATTAGGTCCCTGGCCACAGAATGTCCACCTCGCTCACTACCAGATTCCTCAGCAGAACACTGGGTTTCACTCTGCATAACACCCAGTGCAAAGCAAATGTTCAAATCTTAAGAACACAACAAGTTCTCCCACTTCTGGTTTTCCAACACCAAAATTAAAATACCCTCTTGTCTAACAGCTCACAAGAATGGCTAAAAACAAGGAAGAAAAAAATGGGGATTATACTGAATGTCATCAGTACTATCTACGCTAGACACATCCAAGGCATTTAAATGACATGAAGAGCAAAGCCCTTCAAAACACAAAATCCTGTTCCCTAGAGAGAGAGAAATCTCACCTCTGTCAGGTTTCCTATGTGCACTGTACAACTAAGGAAATCTTGGTTATAGCATTATTAATTACTTAAAGGAATTTAACTTCAGGCTTAAATCATTCTACTTCAAGATAAACTTTTAAAAAGTTAAATTTTGCCTCTTTCTGCAGAAAGCATAGAGTTCAATTCTTCTGTGGTATTAAAAAATCCCAAAAGTATGTAAGTAAATATCTTTTGGGCTGGTCCTATTATCAGGAATCTGATTTATATTTCTAAAGGAAAGATGATAAAGTCTTTATGGAAGCAGGTCTGTACCACATAATCAACATAAAAGTGCATGTATGTATATGTGAGTGTGTGTGCATGTGTGTGTGGAGAAAACTGTATTTAGGACAAGTTAGAGAGTCAAATGAAGAACAGTTTACTAAAATTTGTAAATATTCCAACATTTAAGATTTGGTATTCAGGGACTGAGGATGTGGCTAACTGGTAGAGCACCTGCTTAGTATATGCAAGGCTCTGGGCTAAATCCCCAGCATTGTTTAAAAAAAGAGAGAGAGAGAGGAAATAAATTTAGTACTCATATAACTTTAAATCCTTTCCTACCAAAAAAAAAAAAAAAGATTTTTAAAATAAATTCTTAGAGGAAAAAAAAGTTCATCTAAATACAATGGCAACCTCCACAGGAGAGTTTGGCACCACACACATTAGCTCCTCCTTCACTTTTAAGACTGGTTCTGCAAACAAAAGACCACTCTCCAAACCCCAACCACAGTCCACTCTCCAGCCAGAGGACTAGGAAAAACGCAGTCTGGTGAGTCAGACCTCCTGTGGAGAAGAAGGGCCTCATTGTAGCCAAGCACCACAGAATAACCTGCAGCCTGTGGCTCAGTGGTCTGGTTTAGGAGAAGGTCAAGGAGAGAACCACATCCCCCTCAGGGTAATGAGGGCCCAGCCTGCCAGTGTCTTTGGAGAGCAAAATATGAACTTCCACCCCAGTTCAGAAGCAGAGAGGTGGCTCTGCTCCTGTCACAAGCAGTAACCAGCAGCACCTCCCAACCTGGCTGGTTAATACAGGTCAGCTGGGAAACCTCAACTTCTATCCGCAACCCAGTAACAAGCCCCATACCCTCCCCCACCATTTTCTCTGCCAGAGCATAAGAAATCAGCAAAACCAGGTTTTACAAAAGATCCAGAATCAAAGACAGATACCGAAATATCCAGGTTCTAATTGAAAATCACTCACACCAGGAGCCAGGGAAATCTCAATGTGAATGAAAACAGCCAATTAACACATGTTAACACCAAGAGTACAGACATGTTAGAATTACATGACCTTTTAGAGTCTCCATCAAAAGAATATGACAAAGAAGAATTATAACATGCTTGAAAGCAATGGAAATACCAGAAAGCCTATGCAAAGTAATAGGTCTCGGCAAAGAATTACAGGGGAAAATAGCAATAATTTAAGGAGTTAAAAAAATACAATATCCAGGGGTTGGGTGGGCACCTCAGTGATAACAGGTGTGCTTAGCATGCTGGAGGACCTGGACTCTATCCTCAGAAACAACCAAACAACCAACAAACAAAAAACAACTATTAAATTTAAAAGTTGTTTTAACCTCAACTAAACTATTAGCTGCTGTCCCCATCAGCCACCGCAGGCCTAGGCAGAAGAGCATAATCAGGAACTCTCCAGGACTCCTGAATATCATGACAAAAATCAGGCCTGTAACACTGACACAGGCCATGTGGACAAGCCTTGAGGACAGGATGCTGAGTGAAACAAGTCAGTCATAGAGGGCCACACAGAGATTCCATTTTTATGAAATATTCAGAACAGGAAATCCACACAGGCAGACAGCAGTGGAGTGGTCACCACAGGATGGGGGAAGTACAGGAAGGGAACAATTGTGTAATGGGCACAAGGTGTTTTCTGGGATGATGAGAACATTTTGAAACTGGAGACATGTAGTGGTTGCACAACACTCTAAATGCACCAAATGCCAGCGAATCGGAACCTTCAGAATGATAACTGTCAGCCCTCTGTACCCACAGTTTCCACATCCAAAGACTCAACCAAGGACTGAAAATATTTGGGGGAAAAAAACTGCATCTGTACTGAACACGTAGACTTTTTTCTTATCATCGATCAGTATACCAACAATTTACATATCATTTACATTGTATTAAGTCTTACACATATGTAACTTTGACATAACTTAAAGAATACAGGAGGATGTAAAGGTCATATGCAAACGCTATGCCATTTTATATAAGGGACTTGAGCATCTGTGGATTTTGGTATCTGAGGGGCATCCTGGTACTAATCCCCTGCAGATGCCAAGGGACAGTAATATATTTTGTGTTTCATCTTAATTTTTAAAAAGCATGAAAATCAGAGAAAAATAAATAAAAATTAAATCAGCCTTTGAACAAATGTTTAGAAAAGCTGTTTGAAATTTTTATATTCTGAAATGCACTAAGGTTTCCTAGAACTTAAGCAAATGGACAAGAAGAGACTCAATGATAAAACTTACAGAAGGTAAGGGGACTGGGGAGATAGCTCAGCTGGTAGAGTGCTTGCCTCCCAAGCACAAGGTCCTGAGTTCAATCCCCAGTACCGCAAATAAAAAAAAAAAACAACAACAAACTTACAGAAGGCACGTGGGGTAGGGACACAGATCTGGTTGCAGTTGGTAGGCCATAAGAATGGGGTCACATAATGGTTCTGTCCCAAGACCAACTTATTTTACTTAATAGACTAAGCATACACACTGTCATGCTTAACTGATAATGTCAAACAACTTATTGTAAGGTTTATAAAATCATGGCTTACTAATGGACCACTCTCCTCATTCTTCAATATTAACAGCATCTAGACGCAGTGTGGAGGTACTTTATGATGTTTTCTTTCATGCCATAGGACTCAACAATGATCCACAGAGATAAGATTTCAATAGGAAAATCATTTTAGAAGAACTTTTTAAGGAAAAAAGTCTTTATTCCTACCTGTGCTTTTGTTCTTTCCTTCTCCAATGGACTGGCTTCTCTAGAAAATGCCATGTGAAATTCCGTCATCCAAAATTCAATTTTAGGTACTGTATCCCTGACTCAGCAGTTACTTCAGGCTAAACATAACTCACTGTACAGACTCAGGGCTGCCCACTCTGCATAGTTCAGGGTACTTCCATTTCTTACAATGTTACCTTTTATCATGTACAAATAGGTAGCCTCTCAAATGGATACATTTCCTTTAATAGATTACTTAGTTCTTTGAGTAAGAGGCAGTAAACAACCACAAGGTATATTCACATGTATTTTAAGTGGCAGATTTAAAGATCCACAAGTGCTTGCCCATCTGGAAGGAAGGAGGTGCTAATTAGTATTCCCCAGATCTGGATGGCTTCGGTCAAGAAATATGACAGGCTGGGATCGGGGCAGTGAGGGAGAAAGCAAAAATTAGTAGAATTGGCAGGACAATTTTAAAATCAGTCCATGGAAGAGAAAGAAGGGATTCTAGGGGTACTACTGACATCTAGTTGGAAATGCCTGGGACTTGACTATCCTCTGAAGCAGAACCAAAGACAGGTATAAGATCCCACCTACCTCTTAGTTGAGGCTGGAGAATTGGCCATGATGACTGCATTCCTGTAATCTGGGATCTGTGACAGACAAGAGGCTGGGATTACCATCATGTCTCTAAGAGGTTATGCTGACAGTCAATGAAAAGGAATGATCCAAAAGACTCAAAACTGTCCTCTGATTCCTTGGAAGTTTTGCAAAAAGAGAAGTTCAAAACAAAAGTCTCCTTTGGAGATTGAAGGAATGCCTACCTAGGAAGGAAGTACTACTAAGGTGTGAGACACACAAATTCCTTTTAAGAAAAAAAATAGGATAATCAGTGATTAGCTCACATCTCTATGCCAATAAATAACTGTTATAAAGATGCTTCTATAAAGTCAACAGAAAATCCTCTCACGATTCCCAATTACATGCAGTTTCACAGTACACAGTACAAGGAGGATAGTCACCCAATTCAAATCCAGGTTAACTGGCAAATGCCAAATTCATGTGGTCCAGAGATGACTGTTCAACATATTACTGCATGCCAAAGAAACCAATTTCTGAAAGAACAATCAGCCCTGTACTATTTTAAAAAGAACCCTTAAAAAAAGCAAACAAACAAAACCATCTGAAGTATCAGCTGCTGCTTTGGAATCTTTTATTTGGGGTGGGGAAGGGGTTACTGAGTGCTTTACCACTGAGCTATGTCCCCAGCCCTTTTCTCTATTTTGTATTTTGAAACAGGTCTCACTAAGTTGCTGCAGTTGACCTAGAACTTGCAATCCTCCTGTCTCAGTCTCCCAAATTGCTGGGTTTATAGGCATGTGTCATGGTACCCGACCTGGAATCTTTTTAATGTTGAAAATTGAAGTAATAAGCACTAGTGATGATAGTGATGATCAGAGTCAAAGATGTACCCATTTTCAAGTTCTGAGTGCATGGACAATAAACTGTTTTGAAGCCGAGTTGCAGTTTGTTTCTGAATTCAACTTGGCAGAATTTTCAAATTACATTCTTAAAATTCACCATTTCATTAAATTATGTTATTTCATTGAAGTACACTCCCATTCTTTTCCTTTTTTTAATTAATTAATTAATTTTATTATTTGTGTGTGTGTGTGTGTGTGGTGCTAGGGATTGAACCCAGGGCCTTGTGCATGTGAGGAAAGCACTCTACCAACTGAGCTATCTCCCCAGCCCTTGATTGTGTACTGACTTAAAATGTGTCTGAGATGGGACTGTGTCTGATGTGGTTTTGTATTTAAATGGTACTGGAGACTGAACCCAGAGAAGCTTTACCATTGAGTTACTCCCGGCCCTTTTCATTTTTAATTTTGAGACAGAGTCTCACTAAATTGCCCAAGCTGGTCATGAATTTTGATTCTCCTATTTTTTGTAATCCCAAGTTGCTAGTATTACAGTATGTACCACACTGTGCCTGGTTTCCATTGTTGTTTTTCTCACAATTACCCTGGTCAATTTTAATATCAGTAGTACTAATACCTAGCACCTTGTATGATGCCTACCATATAAGAAACTTTGTAAATGAAAAAAAAAATGAATTCACAGAAGGATACATAGGTGCACCGTGATCACATGGATCAGTGCATCTGCAGGAAAGCCTAACTCATCCCATGCTCTCAGGGAGGAAGGCAGCAAAACATATTTTCACTTAGGCACTTCTTTATTGTTCTGGAATTCTTTTGAAATGACGAGGTATTTCCTTGTCTCATCAAACATCATCAAATAGCAAAAACCTACCCTAGAGAAGATATGACAACCAAAGAGACCATTAGTAAAACAAATAAAAGGACTCTAATCAAAATAGGTCTATTGCTCTTCAGAGGTTATGACAGGAAATTATACAGATGAAGCAAGAAGAGTTATAATAAAAAAGAACAAGAAATCCAGGAAGAAGAAGTCATTGCAGTCTAAATGAGAAACTCAGTAGCTGGTTAAATGGTAAAAATAAACCAACTTAAGAAAAAAAACTGAGATAACTGAGCTAGAATTTTCTGAGTATGTTATTTATAAGGGTGTGAAAAACAAAGAAAAAATTCCAAAGACCTTGTTTGCATAAACAGAAAAGCTAATTCTCAAATTTATATGGAGTTGCAAGCTTCAAAGAGCCAAAACAATCTTGAAAAAGAACAATATTGGAGAACTCAAATTCCCAATTTGAATTAAAACAGCGTGGAATTGGTAAAAGATAAGCATACAGACCAACACAAGAGTCCAGAGCAAACCAAACATCTACATAGTCAATTTATTTTTGACTAAAGCAATTCAGTGGGGGGGAAATAATTTTTAACAAATGGTGTTAGACAATTAGATATCCATATACAAGAGAATGAGGATGGACCCCTATCTCGCAACACATACAAATAATAACTCAAAATTAATTAGACCTACACAGAAGAGCTAGAACTATGAGATATTTAGAAAAAAGGGATGAATATTCATGACCTTGGATTCAACAGTATATTTTGGTTTTTGTTATGACAACAAAAACATGAGTAACAGTAGAATCTGGACATATAACTGGAGGACAAGGCAGGAAGAGTGATTGCTTGAGTTTAGCAGGTCAATATAGTGAGGCTTCCTCTCAAAAAACAAAAAAGACCCTGGGTTTGATCCTAGTATTGGGGGTGAGGGGAGAAGGAAATAAAAGAACAATAGCTACACCAACTTTATCAAAATTATAACTTTTTGTGCATCAAGGGGCACTATCAAGAAAGCGAGACAATCTGCAAAATGGGGCAAATAAATATTTGAAAATCTCCTACCCAACAGAGTCTGGAATTCAGTATCAATCTATCCATCTATCTACCTACCTATTTGTGTGTGTGTGTGTGTGTGTGTGTGTGTATGCACGTGCATGAACCTGTGTGTGTTCCTAGACAATAAGGCAACTGAATTAAGAAATGGGCAAAGGATTTGAACAGATATTTATCCAAAGAAGACATGCAAATGGTCAGTTCAATGTCATTAATTGTTAGGGAATGCAAATCAAAATCACAATGAGATAACACTTCACACCCACCAGGATTGCTATAACCAAAAATTACCAGAAAATAAGTGTTAGTAAGAATGTGGAGAAAGTAGAACTATCACACACTTCTTGCTAAGTGAAAGAAGCCAGAAAAAAGGATAAATTTTATAATTCCACTCATATGAAATCTCTAGAACAGGCAAATCCCTGGAGACAGGAAAAAGATCAGTGGTTGCCAGGCAATGGGGGCAGAGAGGTGGGTAGAAAGAATGGGGACTCATTACTTAATGGGTTCAGGGTGTTTCGGAGTGATGAAGTTCTGAAACTAGACAGAGATAGCGGGTGCTCAACATGTGAATAAATAAAATACTAATGAATTTTTATGTTTAAATGGTTAGTTTTATGTTGTGTGAATTTCACTTTTGAGAAAAATAATAAGTTTGTTTACCAACACTGTCCAAAGACAACTAAAAAATGGATAAGTTACAAGCTGAGGAATCTAAGTAAAACAAATACCAACAAATCAAGAATGAAAAAAAGAATGCCTACAGCTCAGAAAGAACCACACAAATGAAACCACTATAGAATATACAGAAGGGATGTAATACCTTTTCAATGAGGAGGTAGACTATCTGAAGATATGTTCAACCCCATTAGTCATCAGATCCATCCATCAAAGTGACAAGATACCACATCACAGGCATTCAACTGATGAGAATTTTAAAATTTGGTAGTGTAAGTATTGAAGCAAAGATTGATCCACAGGATATCAATCTCATTGCTAGTGGGAATATAAATTGGCATAACTGCTCTGGAAAAATTAAATATTCAAACACCATGCGATTTTGCAATTTCACTAAGACACACACTGACTTGTGTACCACTGCAGATATACTGAATGTGTTCACAGGAGAGCTATTATAATAGTGAAAGTCTACAAACAATTCATATGAACAAAGGATAACTAGACTCAAATACAGCTGCACAAAGAGCACATCTCAGTAGTCAAAGTTGATAACTGCACTTACAACAAAAGGGATGGGTTTCAGTTATGCACGTAATTCTTATTAACATAACACCAAGTGAAACACTCAAAAGATTAGTTTTTTTCTTGTCAAGTTAAAAATGCAAATATACATATATAATTTAGCATTAAATATATGAACTGAAACTATGTAAAAAGGAAATTAAAGGAAAAATGACAGGAGATCCAGGACAGTGGTTTCCTGGGTGGGAGGAGGGAATGGGACGGGACAGAGAAGGATCATGTGAGCAGATGTGAAGTACTGAAATAGTTCTCTTTCTTTCTCTCTCTCTCTCTGTACTGAGGATTTAACCCAGAGGTGCTTTACCACAAAGTCACATCTCCAGTCCTTTTTTAAAATTTTGAGAGAGGGTCTAGATGAGTTGCTGAGATCTCAAACTCACAACCCTCCTGCCTCAGACTCCCGAGTTGCTGAAATTACAGGTGTGTGCCACTGCACTTAGATGATTCTTGTTTTCTTGTTCGGTGACAGGATGAGGATCATGGGTGTCAACTACCATAGAGGGATGAACAAAGACACAGTAGAGAGATGAAGATATTCAAAAGGGCCAAGACCACACATGGACCAGTGATAAGACTGACTTATTATGATCAATGACTAGTTCAATTCTGGGTACTTGAGGTACAAAAGAAAAGGTAATTTTAAGAGATGAGTAAAAAAAGATGAATTACTGATTAAGACATTTAAAATATACAGAATTGCATTTATAAACCACAACAAATCACTAAGCAGGATACCTCAAATTTGAATTCTTTAGGGACAGCTCAGATAAATGGAACTATACCTTCACCAGAATATTAAAATTTTAAAAAGTTCAAGCTGGATCACCTCTTCTTGAATATACTGTAATAGGAACAGAGATGCTCTTAAATTATTCATGGGAATTTTGAAGAAACCCTAAATTTCCTTTTGGTGTGAATCCATAGTAATGAGGTGGGTTAGACCTTCAAAAATAAAGCACATAAATAGCTGTAAAACAAGCTACATTATAGGAAATTAGTGCTACGTAAACAAAAATACTATATATAATAAGTTACTATAAAAAAATTACTCTCCTATCAAAAAATCCTAGCACCTTTATGGTTCAGATTCTTTGGCACTATGAGATGCATGATTTTTAAATAAAGTATAAAGTAGCAAAGATGATAGTAACACAAATGTCTCTAAAAAGTCTATTAGAGTGGATTCTATTTCCTTGAATATTTCCTTAATAAGCCTAACAAAGCCTACAAAGAAACTACCAAGCTGGGAATGGAGCAAATTAAAATCCTTCACTACATCCTTAGAGAATATCTGAAATGACCATTAGCAAGTGTAGGGAAAATTCAATATAAAAACACTTAAAAAGAAATACTTACCCAAAAGAGCAGAAAAGTGAGTCTGTGGAAGGTTGGAAGAGAAGGGTGGAACATATCCAAAAGACTCAGTGAGGAGCCTCTGCCCCACTTTCCAGAGCCTGTTACAGTGTTTTCAAGGAGAGATACTGCTGAGGTCCTTGGGGTTTGGTTTATTTTTGCCTTCTTTGGTATGGCACACAGGAAAATATACTCTATGGCAAGTGTCTGTTTTAAAAGGCAGTGATATGGGGATTTTTAAACTCCTTCCCCTGCACAGGTGCAAATTGCTTTGTGGTATATACCTTATAATCACATATCCACGAGCGCACACAGAGACATACACAAGAGTGTTTGCACATGTACAAACACATACACAATGGAAACTATGTAGGATATTCAGAAACAAGGGGATATACCTAGGATGCTACCTGAGAAAGCATAACACACAACAATACATATGGTTTACAAAATATGCCTCTCAGTCCTGGAAAGGGAAAAGGTTAAAATAAAATACAAATAGTTGCTGTGTTAGAGAAACAGCAGGGTTCAGAATGACTGCTGTGCTTCAAAACAACTTTAAAGTGATTGCAGATTTTCATTTCAATATGAATTTGAACAAAGTGTTTAGGAAAAAATTCAAACAAATGTTGTTCTCATTACTTCCATGTTTAGGGAGTTGGAAACAGAATTCTCTGCAGATTTCTCCCCCAAACCCACCCCTTACCTGTGACATTGCTTTCTTGTAATTTTACTTATCAATTATCTAAAAAGATTATATGGAAAATTTCAGAAATAAACAATTCATAAATTTTAAATTGCACATCATTCTGAGTAGCACTATGAATCTTACGATATCCTGTTTTGTCCTTCTAAGGAGGTAAATAATCCCATTACCCAGTGTGTCTATGCTGTATGCTATCCACCTATTAGTCACTTAGTAGCAATCTCAGTTATGAGATCTACTGCCCCAGTAGTGTAGTGCTCCTACAGAGTTTAGTACTACTCACTGTTCCAGGTATCACTAGAGGTCTTGGCATTTATCTCTTGTGGGTAAGGATGGACTGCATAAACTAGTTGTTTTAAAAACAACTAGTTGGCATTCTCATTTGGTTAAGAGAATGCTTTGAATTTTTTTCTGTAAAAGTAAAAATCCCAGGCTCCAATTAGTTGTCAAGGATCTGCCTAGAGTTCTTACCAGCTTTGCACATCATGGAGGCCAATAATTTAGAGACAATGGAGCTTCTTTTCCTTATCTTGCACTGTTTGCTGTAAGGAAAGTAGGGGATCACGCCAATGATGCTCTTGGCACAAGAGGTCTTACATGCATACACCATAATCAGGAGCTCCATGATGGTGGTGTTCACATCCCTGCAACCCAGGCACAGAAAATCCCATCGAGGGGTGTGAGATAAGATTTCCCTCTTGACCTAGGGGTGTAGCTCAGTAGTAGAGCACATGCTTAACATGCTTGAGGCCCTGGGTTCCCTCCCCAATCCCAAAATAATAACGATAACATTATTATTTTCCTATTCTAAGACTAAAGGTGCAAGATGCAGAAACCAGTGATGTCTTCTCTTCTCATTTCTCCATGAGATCTCCCCACATTTCCTCTCAACTGATGACTCTAGTCTCTTTCTCACTGAGACCAGCATCATTCAGCAGGCAAGAGGCAATGGGGATTAGTGTCAATAGTGGAGTATTTGTGGTGTGCAAAGTTCCTCTCTGACTAATGGCTGAGCACAGGCTGACTTGCAAGGTGCAGATGCAACTGATTGTAAGGATCCCATGGAAGTTATCTTCTGATAGAGTACTGGTCTCAGAGATTACTCCAAAATGTCACACTAACCCCCACCCACTCCTGCCTACTGGAAGACCTTGCTCCAACACTCCTCCCTCCCTGCTTGCACCATCAGTTGTCACACTCCCCTGGCTCATATTCATCAGATTGTAAATATTCAGGTCCTTCTTTCATTAAAAGTGACAACTCATAATCACCTTCTCTGAAGCCCCATCTCTTTGCTCCCCTTCGTAGTACATCTCAAGAAAGTTGTCTATGCTCATTATCTCAGACATTCTCATTCTCTCCCATACATATTCCAAAGAAGCTTTGGTCATCCAAATAACCCCAATACTTTTCTCATTGTTGTTGATGGCCTTTAAGTAGTTAAATCCACCAGTCAACACTCAGTCTTACTTCTTGGTCCCTCAGCAGCATCTGCTGCAGCTGCTCACCCCTGTTCCTGCATATGGTTAATGCACACCACTTCCAGGACACCCCTCTCTGATCACCCCCTGCCTTCCTTGGATTCTTCTGCTGGTTTCACTTTGCCTGACATCCACCTAAGACTTTCATTTGTCTTTTCCTGCCTTCCCTCACCCTTTGAGTTTCTCATCCAATGAGTGACTTTGTAAATGTTGGTTACTCACATTCCTACCTTCAGTCCATGTACCTCTGAACTTGGATCTAAAAGAGTTAGATGCTTGATGGCTCCACTGGACTGTATACCAAGGCATCTCAGAATGTAACCTACCCTAAATGGAACTACTCTTTTTCCCAAGAAAACCTGCTTCACCAGAAAACCCACACCAGCTCAATTACTGGCAAACTGTTCCTCTGGGTAACTCAGGACAGAAACCTTAGAGCCACTTCTCAGAGCTCTTCTCATTTCCAGATGGTTTTTGCATCTTACCACTGCATCTGGGTCATGCCACCCATTTGGTGACCATGACCTGTCCCTCCTGGAATATCCCTGAAGAGCATGCTCCTTGCACAGAAACTTGCCCTTAAACTGAAGTTACACTGCACAGGCCTCTTCTCAAGACCATGAGATGGTCTCTCTTCTGCCCATGGCCAAAGCCCAAGGTCTCACAGTGGCTCCCACACTCCTTTCTTATGATCAGCCCCTTCCTTCCACTGGCCCCATGCCCCATTCTCAGTGTAGTCACACTCTGTCCTGGTCACTCCTCCTAGTGCTGCTCTTTGCCACAGAAGGCTTGGTTCTAGGTGGTTCTATCAGGCTCACTCCCACACCTCCTGCAGTTTTTTGTTCCAACATTGCTTTTGGGACAAGGCTTACTCTGTCTGCCCTTCAACCCTCTCACTAACATCTTTCTGATTCCTTGCCATACCTGCTTATTTTTTTCCATAGTGCTTATCATTTCCAATACCCTGGATAACTTATTTATCACGTTCTCTGTATGTCTTCCTCCACTACAATATTAACTACACAAGGACAAAGATCTTTACTTGTATCAACCATTAAGGCACCTCCCACACCAGTAATGGAAACTCACACATCACAGACATTCAGCAGATGTTTGTAAATGAGTGAACAGAAACACAGAACATTTGGATGAGTAGGTTTCTGTTATCATCAAATAACGAGTCTGACATCTGGTGAATTAAAACATACTTTCACAAAAGTATACCATGTGGAAGGATGAGTAGAGGAACTCACAGTGAGTATAAAGTCACTCTAGGATCCAAAACAGGAGCAAAAAGGAACAGGGCTTCTACCACTCAACTCAAATGATAAAACTTGCTTGAATAACAAAAAAACTTCAGTTAATTGGACTTTTTTTCACTTAAAATCTGCCTAATACTTCAAGTAACTGCCACTGGAGTCTGTACTAAAATGAAGTAAGGGAATGGGCTGTACCTAAGGGGTAGAGTGCTCTCCTAGAATGCATGAGGCTCTGGCCTTGTCCTGAGGATTATAAATTATCAATCAATAAATAAAATGAAGTGGAGGCTATGTATGATACCAGCAAATATCCAGGTGATTTCAGAAAGAAGACTATGATATCCAGGCTTATCATAACCTGGATATACTGAGGACCTGACTAAACACAAATTGTGGCATTCATGGGACAATGGAAAGCAGAGGTAGGAATAATATTTTGGGCATACTTACTGGTCTTGACTAGGGGGAAAAGAAACTAACAAAAGGCAGGGACAGATGACAACAGTGTTCAAATAAACAAAAATGTGCAAAGGAAGAGAAATGGAAGTACTTGAAAATGGCAAGGATTAACAGAGTCACCCTTCCTGAGTCCTGAATTCTAATTCAACTGGAACTTCAGCTCCACTTTTCTCTTGGACAAGCCACACAGCCTCCAGGATTTATCCAACACACCCAAACTATATCTGAGGAGACAGCAGGCTGCAGACGCTCAGGGGCCAGAGCACCTTGGGCCATCTATGCCTGACCTTCCCTCCCTGATGCTGCCAACAGGGTATAGGAAAGGCCTGGGCACAGGATAGGCCTGGGGAAGGGGAGAGTGGCACAAGATACTGAGACTTGGCCCTTATGCCCAGTTCTGCTGAGGACTCTGAAGTTCTCAGCAGAAGAGGAAACAAGGGCAGCTGATAATGGCCAACAATGCCCTCACTCTCACAACACATACCTTCTCCATGGGTTGGGATGCAATAACATTTCCTTGCCACTACTCTTTCTGGGACAGATAGGGTTTTGTGACACCACCCTGAGGAATCAAAGATCAGGACACAGATATTAAAACTTCAGGTGAAAGTACGTGTGTTCCAAGACTACATTTCTGGGAAATTTGGCTTTTTGTCCCTTTCTTTGCTATTTATTATATTTATTGTATATTTATCTTATATATTTGTATATTTACTATATACATATATCCATATCTGTTACTAAATTTGGTAAGCAGCAATTTTAAGACCCTGAGCTAAAAAAACGATGCACTATCCAAACTGATGTCCAGACATTAAAAAAATGTACTGAGGCCTCACTCAGTTCCTGCATGAAAAAACTAGGAACTCAGAAAATGTGCCAAGAAGAATTGGTTAGAATTTAGGGCTTATATACCATCTTAGCATGGGAAGGGGAAGACAACTAAAGGCTCTTAAAGGAAATGACTTTTAGGAAAGATAAAACAGGCCCTCTAGAAAACAGATGGGAGATAGGGGTACAGTTTTGTGACAATCAGGCAACTTCTTATCTTGGTGAGATTTCTTTTCTAGCTTCAGGACAGAAGTCAGTCTCCCCTCCTTGGAAAACTCCCAAAGTCTAGGGAGGAGATTTATGACATCTGAATTCTTTTGTGAGGTTTTGCTTTTATGCAGATAAGGAGATTTGAGAAAAAGGCCTAGTCCTTTATTTACTGTTTATCAAATGTCCTCAGATCAAAATAATACTTATGCCATTGTGGAATATTTTGTATCCCTTACAGGGAGAGGAAAGGATAGTACTGAAGATGGCATCATCAAGCTAGAGGGACCTGACACTTTCAGGCCACCTGTAGCCTGCTCTGCCTGGGCAAAGCTGGGACACTTGGAGTCCCAACCCTTATCAGAACTTGGAAAGAATAACCTGGAACAGCACACATCTCCCCTCACATCCAGGGCAATGTGGTTGCTACAGATTACCCCAGGGGGACCTTATTCTAGGGGAATAAGAATGGGGGACTACTGTTGAGCTGGGAAGCCTGGAATTGGAGGACTAGCCAGCCCATTAAAAGAAAAAGGAAAAAAACAATCATTCTGAGTGAAAAATTTCCATTTACAGAGGTGTCTGGGGACACCTGAGGACAAATACACAGTAGAAAGCAGGACTCCGTGTGACCACATTCTCTTCCACAGTGGCTCTTCATTCAAAGTGGCACAGAAAGCCCTGCCACTAAATTCTCTACACCCAGCTTACACATCTGTGACCTTCACAATTTCTAGAACACATGTATGGCAAATGTCCCACTGGATTGGGACATATGTTCTTTCAGCAAAGTCTTCTTATCTTCTCAGCTCGTTTACCACATTTAAATTATCTACAATAAAAGTTTTAAGAACCCCACATAATACAATTACCCACCCCACCCTGTTTGTTTGTTTGTTTGTTTTTTCTGTTGTGTTGTTTTGTTTGTTTATTGAGAAGCAGGAATAGAAATGCTTCCCTACAAGTCTTACACAATCCTGACTATCGACTCTTAGGAACTTCAGGGATTCTGTTATCATTAAGAGCCCCTACTCTAATACTTGCTCATTTTCTCCTAGGAGGAAAGCTGCATGCAGCAATATACATCTGTGGACTCAGATACTCAGGAGGCTACGGCAGAAGGATCACTTGAGCCCAGGAGTTTGAGACCAGCTTGGTCCACAGGGCCAGGCCCTGTCTCTTAAAAAGTATGCATGCATATGTACACACACACACACACAGAGCACACAAAAATCAGCAGTTACGCTGCAAAAATTAGCAAAGCAAGATATACCAATTTTAAGACTATATGAACTCATCCTGTTCTGTCAACTCTCTCTGTTCTAAACACTCATGCCCAAACAGAAACCCAGAAGGCAATAGCACCACTGCTGGAGAACTACTCACTTTGAGACAGTCTGGATGATGAAAACATCTTTACCCCTCACAGACTCTTGAACATGTTCTCTTGTTTCTGGCAGGAAAAGGAAAGGGAGGAGGAAAAGGCACAGAGTTCAGATTTTTAAAAATACACAAGAAATACAACATAGGGGTATGAAGTAGGTATAATCTATGGAAACTGGAACTATTACAAAACTCACTAGGCTTTAGATGCTGCCACAGATAATAAACAAAATGCTATTAATTATTTATTTATTTATTTTTATACCTTTGTTTATTTGTATTTACGTGGTATTGAGAATTGAACCAAGTGCCTCACATGTGCCAGGCAAGTGCTCTATAAAGTCACAACCCCAGCCCCTAAATATACTTTTTTTAAACAGGCTTGGTTACATGAGCACATTAACTGGTAATTACCTTTCTAACTTGAAATAAGTAAATCTAGGTATCTCAGCCCTTACATGTGAGCAGTTGAGTGCTGTGCTCACTGAGCATAGGACCTGTACAGAAAGGATACGTTCATTCATTTGACCAGGATCAACTGAGAACTCAGGCACAAGATGTTGTATGCTATGACAGCAAAGGGAAATGAAACCTAATATCAAAACATTTGTGATCAACTGCAAGGGAACAATGGGATAAATCTGGAACGGAGCACTCCATAAGACAACTTCATCAGTCACTGTCAGAGGAATAAAAAAGAAAACATGAGGGAACTATTTTAGATTAGAAGAGACTAAAGATATGTAAAACACATCACTTGAGCTAAGAGTCCTGGTTTTTGGTGGGGGGGGGGGTATGACAGTTGTTGGTGGTATAGCTCACTGGTAGAGCACATGCTAACAGATATGAGGCCCTGAGCTCCATTCCCAGCACTGGGTTTTTAGGAAAACTGTGGAAATCTGAATATAGAATGATATCACATGATTTAAGAAGTATTAATTTCTTAAATGTGACAACGGCATTGTATTTATACAGGAGAAAGAATTTATCCTCAGGAGTTGTGTGGTCAGGTATCTGCAACTTACTTTCAAATGATTACACACATACATATTCAGATGGCAAAACATTCAATGTTGACCCTATGTGGTAGATATACATGTGGATGGGTGCTTAGGGTATCATTCTTTTAACTGTCACATATGTTTGAAAATTTTTATTAAGAATGCTAGAAAGTGCCGGGGTATAGCTCAGTGATAGAGTACTTGTCTAGCATGTGTGAGGTCCTGGGGTTGATCCCCAGCACTGCATCAAATAAACAGAAGAATAAAAAAGTTGGAAAACACAGAATGCAGATTTACAAAAGAATGTGGTGGGATGGTGAGAAAATGAGCTTTAGAGTCAGGGATATCTGAATCTGAATCCTGACTCTGCTACTTCTGGGACCTCATACATAACATCACACCTAAACTGTTTTTCAAGATCTGGTGACAATACAAAATACACACATGTTAGTTCCCTCCTTCCTTCCCAACACATACTTCCCTCCCTTCACTCATAAGCCTGAATAGTGAACCAACCTCCCTGAGTCTTCACTGCCAGGCTTCCCAGTAGCCCTCCCTCATCCAGTCCCCATTAGAGGAGAATCTCCTCCATAATATCCCTTCAGACTGTTTCTTCAAATGCACTTTTCTCTACTGAAGCCATCTAGGGTATCTTAGGAGACAGGAAAAAGGAGGCAGTACTGGAGAGATCAATAAGGGAGCAGCAGAGGGCACCTTTGTATCACCTTTCTATCAAAGCCTCCTAAAAACTGTGACACTTAAATATTTGACAAAATCCTGCAGTAGAAAAGGAAATGATTTAAAGAGTACCTACTATGTGCCAATATCTGTGTTAAACACATAGATATCCCATTTAATCCTAGAAATAGCCCTAATTGTTTACAATTTAGAAAGGTTAAATAACTTGCCAAGAATAAGGCATATGACTCTCAAGCCCATGCAAGCTGTACATCACTCTTGCTACAATAATTTTAAATATCAACATTTTAAAAGATATTACTAAGATTTAATAACACATTCTTTGTAACTTGGGATGGTTATTGGTGGTAGAAATCAATTGACAAAAGTATTTCCTAAAAAGATTTCATGATGTCTAATCTATGGCAGCTTAGGTGGAAATAAAGAATAACCAACTAGGAACTGTAGTGGTGAGAAGCATGTTTAACATGCAGGAAGGCCTGGGTTAAATCCCCAGCACCAGGGAAAAAGAGTGGTGTAGTGGGGTGTGTGTCTAGTCCCTGCTTCAGGAGGATGAAGCAGGAGGATTGCTTAAGGAGTTTGAGGCCAGCAAGAACTCCCACCACCACCCTTTCTGTTTGTTTGTTTGTTTTACTTGCAGTACTGGGCACCTACCACTGAGCTATGTCCCAAGCCCTTTTACTTTATTTTCTATTTTGAAATAGTGTCTCACTAAGTTGTCCAGGCTGCCCTCAAACTTATGATCCTCCTACTCAGACTCCCAAGCAGCTGGGATTACAAGGCATGTGCCATTGTGCCCCATAAGACGCTGTCTTTGAGGGAAGAAACAACAACAATAACAAAAAAACCTGAAAGTGCAGTCACAGGATTTGCTTAACCTGCCTAAGGTGATAACAATTCAATCAACAGCTGAGCCAATGTTTTCATTCAATTGACTAGGTGGTTGATATATTTATGCAATTATTATTAAATGAACTCTAAAACTGCCAGGTGAGACCCCACATGTGACTCTAGCTGGTATTAGTGAAAGCTAAAACATCACTCTCTTCCACCTTGCCTGACTTCTTAATTAATTGGACAACTGAATCAAAATGTCTCAATAGTAAAGGATGAAGGACTGAGACAATATGCCATATTCCACAAAAGATCAATGGTACACATGTCCAAGACAGTTCATCTCAGGTTTCTGTAAACCTGCCCTTTGCCCATCTCCACCCTCAGCCACATAGAGGAGGTGGGGAAAAGCTGAACAGAACCAACATCTCTATTATTTAAGGATGATCATAAATTGATAAAAAGTAATATAAAATAGTTATTACAAAATTTGAAATCAAAGTTAAATTATTCTGTGAGTTCACTTCCTGCCCTCTTACCCATCCCATGTCTACCTGAAGCCTATATATCCATCTCTGCCCTGTACTCCTGCTGCCCTTTGACCTCTAGCCCAGGTTCCTGACATACCAATTCCTCCTCCTGTGCACCAAAGGGCCTCGGAACACCTGCTGTTCCCTCTGCCTAGAGGGTTCTAATCTTAGGTCTCCATGTGTTGGTTCCTTCACATTTCTCAACTTACTTATCATACCCTTGGTTTAAGACACTTGTGCACCTAAGCTAAAGTCTAACTACCCACCCCATTGTGACTCTGCCATCTTCAGGGTATTTATCACCATCTGAACTTGTTTGGTTTATTGATTTGTTTCTTGTCTGGTTCTCATACTAAAATGTAAACTTTGTAAAAAAGAAGAAAGTTGACTGGCCTGCTTCCTGATAACCCCCAATGTTTAATATTCATTTAACGAATATGTAAAATTACACTAAAGTGTAGGCTTCTTCAGGGTATTTCCTGAAGCCTTTCCTTATCTCACGTGGCTCAAATGCCCTTTATCACCCTGACTATGGTCTCTGAAGTTCATCTTCAAATACAGACTATAATTAAAGTCTAATATAAGGGCTGAGGATATTGCTTACTGGTAGAGTGTGTGCCACTCTGCGTTGGGACAGCACTTAAAAAAAATCCTAAAGTGAGATCATCCTTAAAATGACACCATGGGGATGGGGCATCCATTTGAAAATGCCCTGTGACTACTCGTTGCGCAAATTATTCAGGTGGAAGCACTATCTCTAGTTTTAATTCTCCTTTCTCCTGTTGAAATTCAGGTTGTGCTCTTTATCACCCCTCAAGAAAAGTGACTTTTAAAGGCTATCCTCCAAAGCATGACAGGAGGCTGGTAGGAGGCTCATTCACACAAGGTTTTAGTGTGAAATGGAGAAGAAAAATAACATGCCAGCTTTTCCTCCATAAGCTACAGTTGCTTTTATGTTTATCCTAAATCTACTCTAGAATGTGTAAAAATTATTTATAGCATATGTGAAAACGCATCCTTTCCAGTGAATCTCTGCATCTTTTAAAGTGCAAATCACACCTCTCTCTGAATGAGCTTTGAGAGTCTAAGCTTCATGAATTAAACCACAACACAAGAGACAGACTAGTGGTCATTTCAACACCAACTATCCTGAGGTAACTCAGTGGTAGAATGCTTGCCTAGCATGTGTGAGGCTCTGGGTTAGATCCCCAGCAACACAGGGAAAAAAAGTTTTAAAGTTCTTTTTTTTTTTTAATGTAAATTGGTGACCCTGTGTGGTGATTCATATTAGGAGATGAGCAAGGCTGGCATAGAAGTATATCATTTTCCCACTGTGTAAGTCTTCTATCTACTGATGGTTAGTGGAGGTGGATGAAGGCCTGGGCTTGCCTTCCAGTTACTAGCTGCCAGGCCTGGGGTACATCACTAGGCCTTAGTCTTTACCTTCCAGAAAAGAGAGAGAGAAACCAAATATTAAGCTTTCTCCACCGGAATTTAAAGTCCAGGCAGCAGAGTTTTTACTATTCCCAGTGCCTAGAAGAGCACCTAGCATATCATAGAGGCTCAACAAAAGTGTGTTGAATAAACACTCACCGTGCTGAGTTGCAATGATTAACAAATGGAACTGAAGTAGTCTGTTAAAAAAAAGACATCAAAAAACAAAGGATTATTACTTTTATTAGTGATAAATCTCATTCCAAGAAAATATACTTTTTAAAAAATCAAGGACTAGGGGTGCAGCTCAGTGGGAGAGTGGGAGCTTCATGCAGAGGCCTGGGGTCCAGTCCCCAGAAACAAAAATTTAAAAATCGAGAATTTACTGGCAAAATTTAAATCTAATTACTCTTCCATTCTTCTGTGACCCTGGGCACTTTGCTCATCTGTCATCAGAATGTTTTCTTATGCCTAATGCTTAACACTTTCTGAGTGATCTGAACTTTTATGATAGCCCAATGAAGCAGATATAAGAATTAAACCATTTTTACAAATGGGGAAGTTTAGAGATGAAAAACCTTACTCAAGGCTGCATGGTCTCTCAGCAGCAGACAGAACCTGGTCTTCGCCTGATTTGTAGGGGTTAGTAGTATACAACACTAAGGGCACATCCTGTCTCCACCCACACAGAAAATGACTTACCACCTTACAGAATTCCACATAGATGAGCAGAACCAAATACCCAGATTTTGAAAACTATGCAAACAGGACTTATTTAGAAAACAATTCATAGTGAACGTTAAAGAAAATACAAAACTTTGATTATTTCCAACTCTTCGAATTTGCCCCAAGGAAACAAGGACAAAACTCTATTCTTAATAATGGTAACTGCAAAATTTCTTAAAAGAGCAGAAATTCTGGACATATGCAAAGGTTCCACAGTAGGGTAATCAAGTACAACTGAGACTGTATGTACATTCAAATACTAAATATTCCATACTATATAAGCAAAACTGCTTAGGAATGAGGCAGAACTGGGTAGTAAAGGTACACACTAAGGCAAGGAAAGAATACGGACAAGAAACATATTCTTTGGGGGAGAGGTTCAATAACATGGGTAAATTATTTTTATTTGTGTATTTAAATTCTTCAAAAAATTAGAGATCATACTTCCTATTGCCCCAAAGCCCCGTTCCACATTTTCATATTCCCTACACAACCTAATCACCCAAATTGAGCCAACATTAAAATAATAAAAATAGATCCTTATCATCAATATACTATATATTGGGAGAAAAATTTTAAAGTAGAACCATATCTTAAAAAGCACATCTCAGTGCCTCTCAACCTCTGAAGGTTTGAGTTCTGAGGGGAATAAAATCACTTTTTTCTGGGTAAATGTTCACGACTTGCAAGGCCAACCAAATTAAAACTAAGGGCTGGGAGGTTAGATCCGATGTCGGCTTGGGACTTGCTTCCTGAGCGGCAGCCTCCGGTCCCATAATTAGGAATTTGCTCCCCAGAGGCGCCTAGAGGCCCATAATTAGGAATTTGCTCCCCAGAGGCGCCTAGAGGGGGCGGGGGAAGCCCGAGGCCCGCCAACCCAGCCAGGAGAGAGCGAGAGAGCAAGGGGTGGACCGGCAGCGAAAGGCCGGAGTCTCCCTCGGTACCGCAGCCTCGGCCTCCAAGGCACCCGGGCCCATCGAGTCAAGGAGCTCCCCGCCCAGTGCACCTGCGCTCGGTACTGCCAGGGACCGCCAGTCCGCACCGCTACTCGCCGCTGGCTCCCGCCCGCCTGCCTGCCCCGACCCCAGCCCCGCCCCGCCTCGCCCTCCGAGGTGGAAGAAAGAAATCTCCGGCTCCCCAGGCGGCGTCTTTAGGAGCAAAACGGTGACTGCACGCGCAAAAACCGCGTTAGGAGCTGCTGAGAGGCCGCGGACGGCGCGGGGCGGGGCCAGAGGAGGCAGGATGCTGGGACTTGGGGCGTGGCCTACTCGACAGGGAGGAGCGGGATCTTCCAGTCCCAGTCAGAGTGATGGGGCCAGATGGCGCGACTGCGGAGGAAGAAGGTGCGGCCAGGAGCTGCGACCCGAGGCTGCGACCCGAGGCTGCGACCCGGAGCTGCGACCAAGGAGATACCTGAGTTGAGTTTGTGGAGTGGCCCTCTCAAGGGAGAAGAAGGAAACAGTGGGCGTGGTAGATTCCTGATGAAACCAGAGGCTTGGCAGAATACTGGGCTACACCTGGAAGAGTACTGGTCGCAAGGATTAGGTGTGGAGAGAGAATGGGACTTGGAATTATAGGTGTCTGGGTTCAAGGTTTTATTGGCCTACAACCTTGAGCAAGCATCTTTATCTCTCTGACCCTCAGTTTCCTTGTGTGAAAAACAGATGATCAAAGTACTCATTTCATGGGATTTCTGAGAGGAAAAAATGAGATACTTGCAGAGCTCTCAACAAGGCATATCGTCAGTGCTCAGTTATTATCGGTTTTTGTTTGTTTCGTTGCCATTTTTTTATTATTAAGAATTGGTGTTTGGGGTATCCATTGCTTGAGTTCTAACTTAAGTATGTCTACTCTTTATCATAATAAATCATAATAAACACATACATAGCACTTACCAAGTGTCAGACCAGGTCCTCTTTTAAGTGTTTTGCATATATTTGCAGCAAGTTATTTAATACTAAGTAGGTATTATTTTGTGCATTTTAATAGTTATAATTTTAATAGTAACTGAGACACCAACATTATTTACTTTTGCAATGACAAAGTGATGGACAAAATTCAACTCAGAAGGCCCTGTAGAACTTCTGCTGGTAGCTAACCCCCATATCACTCTACCTCTCCAATTCTACTTTGAATTTTTCATAACAGTGTGGCATGATATCATTCTTTGGAGGTTGCACTGGGAACTACAGGTAACTGGTCTTTGTAATTCAACATCTTATTTTACAGACAAAAGACACAAGCATCTTGAATTATGGATTATAAATTACATGATAGTTCCTGGAATGTAAATTTGAGATATTTCCTTTGAATTTACTGAGACATGCCTCCTTTCCATTCTTGTTAGCCCACTGATATATCTTCATGACAAAGCTGATTCTTTTTCAGAGGACCTGTGCAGGGCTTCCTTCTTTTCTGTGCTGTGACAGAATTCTCTACACAGCCCTACCATCTGCAACAGATGGTGTTGACTCTACCCTTCACATGTTGACCTGTGGTCAGAAATGGCCAATCAGAGCAGGTCATCGTTCTGCACTCACTGAAGTTTTCTCTCTCTCTGGCCTGTTGGTTCTGCTGCTGTGGCCGCCACTGTTGCTGCTCTGCCAGGAGGAAAACTACCCAAAGAAGATGCTGAAGAAAAAGGGAGGCATATAGACCAAGGCCAACTGAGTTTTAGCTGAATCCTGGGCTACTCAGTTATGGAAGCCACCAAGTTCCTCCCTTGCCTCCTCTGAAGCCATTATAGATTGGGTTTCTGTCATTTACAGAGTCTCTTTGATGTTCTCTCTTTGCTTACTCCATCCTTGTCTTGCATCTTCCATTAACTCTGACTTAAACTTCATATGTAAGCCAACTATCACTTTGAAGTCTTCTTTAAACCCACCCTTCACCAAATAAAACTATTTCTTCCTTGGGCTTACCACAATTGTTAATTAAGCATTTACATGTTGAGTATCCCTTATCAGAAATGATTAGGACCAATGTGTTTTGAATTTCTGATTTTTTTCCTGGGTTTTGGAATATTTGCATATACATAATGTGTATCTTGGGGATGGGACCAACTATAAATATGAAATTTGGGGACTGGGGATGTAGCTCAGTTGGTAGCGTGCTTGCCTCCCAAGCACAAAGCCCTGGGTTCAATCCCCAGTACCCCCAAAAAAATATGAAATTTGTTTCATATACACCTTATACACATAGCTTGAAGATAATTTTACACAACATTTTAAATATCATTTTTGTACCAGAAAGTGAACCCACAGGTGCTTAACCATTGAACCACATTCCCCGTCCTTTTTATGTTTTATTTTGAGACAGGGTCCCCCTATGTTGTTTAGGGCCTCATTAACATTTTAAATGATTTTGTGCATAAAACAAAGTTTCGTTTTGTATCATCCCTAAAGAAAAGGGGGACAGTAAAACACCACGTTACTGAACATCTTCTCTCTGCTCCCCAAACCCTAGCCAAGTTAAGGGAACAATGAGAGCAAGCCTGGGCAGTATACAGATTATTTTGAAGAAAATTGGCTTTCTCTTGTGAACCCCAGGAACCTGGGCACCTTATGTTATCTGTCAAAAGCTATTTCTGCATACTTGTCAGGACAATTGCTCCTCGGACTGCTGGTCACTCTCCAGCCAGTTTCCACTAGACAAAACCCTCTGAGGGAGAGGAAGAGCTATTTGGTGAAGCACCTGGAGGGATGGAGTGCCGTTGGTCTGTCACCCCTGAACTCTTCTTGGAGCAGGTACTGATCTCTTGCAAGCTTTCCCCAATAAACCAAGCCATATGTCTTCCATGCCAATTCTGGGCACTTTGTCTTTCCTACAACCTATTCCACTGCCCTTGCACAACTGGGCTGTGGATGAGATACATGTTGTGGAATATTCCACTCATGGCAATATGTCAGTGGTCAAAACAGTTCAGATTTTGGAGTACTTTTGGTTTCAGATTTTTGAATTAGGAATGTTCAAACTATATTTGGGTGATGATTTGGTAAATATCCCTACCCCAAACCTTAAAGACTGTAAGCACCACAATGGCAAGCTTTTTGTCTCTCTTGCTGTTTCATGGTATTCAGCAATGTGCCTGGCACAAGTATGGTACGCAAGAAATGCTTTAAGTGACTGCTCTTTGCTTGGTGGAAAGGAGAGGAACAGCAACAAAGAATGATGTAGCTGAACTGGCTGCAGTGTATCACTGCTTGCAGGGGTCCACAGTGACATGACTTGTTTCTCATAAGTTCCCCTCCCTGCAGGCACTGAGCTTGGGTTTGCTTTGTTTGCTTATAGCAGATACCACTTTCTCTATTTCCAGAGTTTTCTTCACAAACTCTAGAAATCGTTTGCAGGCTGATGTGAAATCTCCCCATCTCTTTATTCTTGGGATATAAACCATAGGAGTAAGCCATGATGGATGTCTGGCCCAGATGACCCACAGGATAATTGCAACAGTGTGGGCCCTAAGCAAGAACCACCCAGCTATGTGCAGTCAACCAGAGAAAACTGAGAGATAATTATAAAATTTTGTAATAAGGCACTGAGTTTGAAGTTTGTTTGTTACACAAAAGGTAATAAGCAAGAAAGGAACAAGAACCCATTTTAAAGCCTGTGGGCAGTTGTATTCTAAAGCTATCTTTGGTTACTCCATTGTTAAATTTGTTAATCCCTTGCCCATTTGGGGGTTTGCAATGGACTTTTGCATATAATTGAAATGCCCAGCTTGCCAAGTGCACATTATTGTCCATATTCAAGGGCCAACCTGCAGCCTATAGAATAAGAACAAGATGCCCATGTCAAAGATATTTCCCAAGAAGACTGTCAGAACAGTGCAAAGATCACATGCCCCAGTCCCAGAAGATGGGGAACTACCTCAAATCCCCCACCTCGGATGACATCTCCCTGATTCATGAGTCTCAGTCTGACCAGGCTAGCTTTGGCGAGGGGACAGAGCCCGATCAGGAGCTGCCACCATATCAGGAACAAGTTCCAGTTCCAGTTTATCATCCAACACCTAACCACACTCAGCTAGCAACTCAGCTGACTGAAGAGGAACAAATTAGGATAGCTCAAAGAATAGACCTTGGACTGGGGAGATAGCTCAGTTGATTCCCAGCACCACGAAAAAAAAAAAAAAAAGAATAGACTTTATACAGCATCTGCCTAAAGGAGTTTATGAGCCTGAAGGAGATAGCTCAGAAAAGAAGATCCGGGAATGTGTGATCTGTATGATGGACTTTGTTTATGGGGACCCAATTTGATTTCTGTCGTACATGCACATCTATCACCTAGATTGTATAGATGACTGGTCGATGAGATCCTTCACGTGCCCCTCCTGCATGGAGCCAGTTGATGTAGCACTGCTTGCATCCTATGAGACTAATTGAGCCAGGGTATCTCATCTGACTTCAAGTGAACCATCGTTTTTTGTGGTTTTGATCTTTTGTCACTGAGCCCAAAGAACCAGGGATTAGGAATTAAGATCATGCACAAAAATTTCCTAAAAATTCCTGGATGGCTGCAGATGTTGAGGAAAGCATGTGACATTTTAGAAACTTAGGTGGGGAGAAGTAGGATGGTATTTTTATGTAAAACCTTGACTCAGTGTTTACAAATATAATTGTATTTAGATCTTGTTATTGCTCCAATACATAGGAATTGTGTAAAGTGTTAAAGCAGCTGTATATGTTTAAATTGTGTGTGTCGAAGGTTAGGAAAAAGATAGTGGTTATTTTTCCTAAATGAAATAACTTTCTTCTCTCCACTAAATTCTTTTCTGAAGTTACCGGTCTTTGAGTCAAGGTTTTATTAAAAGCTACATTTTATAGCACTGGCACCAAAAAAAGTAGTTTTAAGCTTGTTTGCACAGTTCTTTTTTTCAACTGGAAATGAAATTCATTGCCTTAGGTCTTTTTAAATGGTTTATTATTGTTGGGGCTGGCTGTATGCTTGAAAGCCAGTTTATAACCTGTTGTAAGTGCTATATTCTATTTGCAGTTAGGAAATGCAGAATTTAAGTGATCTCCTAGCTATCCTTTCTCTATCCTTTTTCTATAAAAAATGAGTTAATGTGTCAATAAATCAACTCAACAAAGTGGGTTTAATATTACCCTTTCCTATGGGTTTCATCTAATTCTTTGGGTTGTTAATATGATAAATGAAAATCTTTTTTTAAAAAAGATGTTTCCCTTCAACTTTTTTTTTTCATTTTTGAAGAAGAAGAAGAAAGCAGGGCATGTTGTGCATGCCTATAATCCCACCTACTCAGGAAGCTGAGGCAGTATGGTAAGTTTGAGCACAGCCTGGACAACATAATCAGAACCTGTCTCAAAAATTAAAAATAGGTCCCTAGCGGCTCCCACTAGGAACCTGGTCCTAAAGTTGTCTCTTCTTTGTGTCCTCTGTCCAGGCGGCGGCAAGGCTGGGTAGCTGGGTGGCAGAGGCGTTCCCTGTGGCCTGGGTGATGGGGAGGTGCAGGAGGGCCTAGCTAGTGCGCAGCCTGCAGGCCTCGCCACGCTCACCGGCCTGGGGCGGGGCGCTGCCTCCCTCAACCCCTGCCGGCCCACCCAGCGCTGGTCATCCTCTCCAGGTCATTCCCTGCGGTGGGGTAACCACCTCGTGGCCAAGGGCTGGGCCGGCGTCCAGTATTAGCCGCTGGGGGAACACAGAGTTTGCCGAGCTGATAAAGACCACGCGGGTGGACAAACTGGCACTAATGTTCGACGTTAGAGGGGACCCTGTGTCTGACCAGCCATCACCTCATCAGGAAAACTCGGAGGACCTGTGGCTCCTCCATTCAAACATCAAGGCCATCAACAAGTGACAAGCGATTTGTGAGCTCCCTGGATACCATCATCATACAATGTAAAGATCTTCGAATTATTCCGTTGGATAGTCCTGGAAGGAGGTATGTTTAAATATAGCCAGTTCCCTGTACTCTGTCACTTTCATGTACCCTTTCTTCTACCGGCCCCTATTTGAGGTGATAGAAGACAGCTGGCATTCCTTCCTTTCTGAGCAGAGTTTAGACTCTACTCTTCAGCTACCAGCGAATGGAGGCTAAGCTATGTCAATAAGGAATTTGCTGTCTGTCCATCTTATCCACCAATTGTCATTGTGCCCAAAGCCATTGATGATGCAGCTATTCTGAAGATAGCTACCTTTTGACATGCAAGGTGCTTTCTAGTACTCAGCTATTATCATTTTTTAAAAAATGGAATGGTAATTATGCAAAGTGGTCAGCCACTCACTGGCACAAATGGGAGAGGTGCAAGGAAGATAAGAAACTGATAAATGCTATCCCCTCAGCGCAGGAAAGTGTGGCTACATCATTGACACTCAAAGTCTGAATGCGAATCAGCAAACTAGAGTCAAAGGTGACCTTGAACAAGAAGCCCATTATCCCCAGTGGAGGCAAATTCTTAAGCCCATTGAGAGGTATCACATTCTTCAGGACAGCTAATCAAACTGTGGAAGCTTATAATGATCAAATGCTTAACATGGACAGATGGCTTATTAAGTTGGAGGCCTCCAACTGGCTGACTCATGTCAAAGAGATTCTGACCACTGCCTGACTAGCCGCTCAGTGTATCAACAGGGAAGGAGCATTGGTTGTGATTCATGGAGCAGAAGTAACTGACTCCATTCTGCAGGAGGCCTCCCTGGCTCAGATCATTTTGGAACCATGGAGCCAGACTGCCCAAGGTTTCAAGGCCTGGTTAGAAAGAAAGGGGCTTCAGGCTGGTCACCCCTTCCAACAATGCTGTGCACAGTCAGCCTATTGCAATAGCAAGCAGAAGTAAAAGGCACCTGTGTATCTTCTCTTCTTGATACTCTGTCAGTTCCCTTGCTCTTTTGAGTTTAACCAGAATTTCCTCATCATGCTCTTTGAGCATGCCTATGCCTCACAGTCTGGAACATTTCTGGGCAACAATGAAAGTGAAAGATGTAAATTTAAACTCCAGCAGAAAATTATGTCTCTGTGGTCTTGGGTTCATTGGCCCAGGGAGCTGAGAATTTTCCTATGTTGGAACCAATCCTGTAAGTACATAGATGAAGCATATGAGGAAATGGTGAACATCATTGAGTACAACAGGGAATTATAAGCAAAGGTCAACATCCTGAGGAGGCAGTTGGAGAAACTGGAAACAGAGGATGAACTATGGGAGAGTCCCTGAAAGATACCCAGCATCCTAAGGACCTTCAGGGCTGAGTCCTCCTCTTTCCATCTCTTCCTGCAGTTCACTTGTACTCTGTAGCTTTGAACTTAAGGGTTTGGACATGGGACCCCTCTGATGTCATGCTCTCTTAGCACTATAGAAATGACACCCAGTGTGATCACAATTTTATGTGGCCTACTAGCCCCCTTTGTTTTGGAAGCAGGAAGGAGGTCCCAGTCATTTTTACTTTACATGGAATTAGTGACCTATTTAATGGCATTTGTGTCACACATCTTTTCACCAAAACTCTCCTCCTTGTCCAGTTTCCAAACAGTACTCCAGACCAGGTTGAGGATATGATTAAATCTCTCTAGGAAATATTTGGTGGATTAACAAAAGGGTCAGGCTTTTAAGCACTCAGTATAGAAATGTTTTTTAAAACTGAAGTGGTTACTAAGCCAAATATTTTGTTTGATATACTATTTACACTATCTTTGCAACATAAAACAACCATTCTCTTTAAAACAGTTTTGGACTAACAAAGTTGATTTCATTCTCATTCTGGATTGTCAAGAAAGGAAAATTGGAATACTTGTTCAAGGTACCTTCTTTCAGTAAGCGCAATAGGTATGGTCCTCTGATATTTACATTAAGAAGAGTTCAGTTTATTTGAAGAGTAGACACTAAATGTATGTGCAAAATAGAATTCAAGTAGGAATTTGTTATTAAAAGAAAACTGTTACTATTGAATTTGTTTTTTCAGGTTTCTGTCCATGCATATAAAATGTGTATCAAATGCTGGATATAAAATTAAATCATCACTTAGAAAAGATTAATTTGTTAAAATTAAGACCAAATATGGTTTCCTTAAACCGGAGATGCACTGCCCTTGTCAGAAGTTCTGATTATATTTGTC